>NC_136071.1:913898592-916651092 GCF_964261635.1 Lissotriton helveticus
CATACAATAGGATTGATAATTGTTTACCATTCATTTTCGGGCTGGCACTTCTATCGACCTCTAAGGCTGAGTGCAAATCTGCTAGGAATATGGCAAAGAGTAAGGGGGCCAGCACACAGCCCTGTCTAAGACCGTTCTCAATAGTTCTAATAGCTGGACAGTAGATATGGCAGGCGTGGTGGGTCCATTGGGGTGTAGGGGTGTAGCCCCCCTGCCCGCAGCTCCCTCAGCATCTCTGAACTTAAGTAAACTGAATCAGATTACTTAAGTTCTAAGAAACCGAGGGAGAACTGATAATCATGTCAGTCATCATTATGTAGGACCGCCCACCCCCTTCAGAGTCTGAAGGGGGTGAGCAGTCCGGCATCATGTTGACTGACATGATTGTCAGACCAGGGGCAGCAGGCAGCAGCACAAGTGCGCATGAGTGGGAAAGGTGAGCACTTTTTTTGCCCGTTCCCAGTCATGCGCACTTGTGTTTGCACTGCCTTGCGCATTCCCATTAGGGCTCTTAATGGGCAGGCTGCGGGCGAAGAGTAACTGTGCCCTAAGCCAATCCTGGCACTAGTGGCAGTGCCAGGATTGGCTGAGAGGGGCTGCCAGTCCACTCCAGTGCTGTTCGTGAAGGCGCCAAGGGGACCGGCTGTGAGGTAAGTTTAGTTTTCTGCTTTATATTTATAATTCGCCGGCCCCCACCCCCGCGCGACCTGAGGTTCTGTAATTCTCGAGTCTGACTCCATTTTGTTCTGTGCCACCATTTTGTGTTGCCCTCACGTAGGCCTGTAAAGGTAGCCTGGCGAACAAAGTGGCCGGGCCTTCTTAGTTCATGTATCCATTAACTAGGTTTCTTTTGACTCTGAAATGAACTGTAAGAAACCTACCTTTTCACCTGAAACTGACCTCGCAAAGCCAATATCACTGATCGATCTTTGTCTGAGATTGCCAATCAATGTTCAGGACATCGTTAACTTTTTAGTTTCCTTGCACATGCCTTATCTTGTTCAGCATCTGTTACTGTTTCTTTTTTATGTTTCTTCATTACATGGGTTATGCTTTTAATTATAGGTTTATCCGGCTTGTGGAGATTGAATTTGGGACATTCCTAATAATTAACTTTTGGGTTGGGATACTGTAAATTGAGTTTTTTCTATGTGATACTTTGTTTGAAAATGTATCTTATTGGCTAGAATTTTGTGCAGTGGGTGTACATTTATAATGTGAATATTGGGTATAAAAGGAGACGTCTCGCCTTAGTAAAATGAGCAGTCTCCTGAGAATTTACACTGTGATGTATTTCTAGGATCACTTTTACTAGCTGCAGCTAATAAACTTGGTCTCTGACGCCATCCAGAAGTATTCCGTGTCTTTGAACACCAAGACAGGTGAACTCGAAGATCTTAGGCGTTCCCCTGATGCCGCTGGGTTAAACCCCGGTTCTTCAACTGGCGCCCAACGTGGGGCGACTTCAGCGGTACTGGTCCAAGTCCGAAGATTGTGAGGAGCCTCATGAGGAAATTCTGGAGGACGGCCGCCACTTCATTGACCCCTGCATGTCGACGTGGACCGAAGGTTTTTTCTGCGAGGTTTCCCCTTTCTGACGGCTGTGAAGGACTGCTGCCCTGACTGTCGCCCTGTCTTGGACCCTCTTGTGATGATTTGTAAGGCGAGACGTTGGACGGTCTTCTGGTGGCGTGACAGACATTTTGGTTAGGTGTAAGTGGGTCGCTCCCACGACTTTGTTTTGTTTCTTGGTTTTGATTCGGCCATTGCAATAGTCGAAACCGAGGGGTTCGTATATTTACGAGTGTATCATTTTTGATAACCCCTTGAAGTTTGAAACAAGACTAGTAAGCTAAAGATGCCTGGTTTTGGTAAAATTAGGAAATGGTATTGTTGTAGTTGTAATAAGGATTCCCGATTGGAGGACTCGTGTCCGATACCACCGGTTGGAACTCCAACTTATGAGCTCTATTCAAAGCATGGTGTGGGTCCCATTACCTTTAATGAAGTATGGGTCCTTTATACAAGGAAAGATGGTGTTTTACGATGGCCCCAACATGGTAGTTTTGAATCAGATGTTTTAGATAACCTAGAAGTTGCGCTATTTAAGAAGAAAGCCCGGCCGGCAATGTTTGACTCTTTCCGCCTTTGGCGTAAGGAAGCCAAACAGCGAGAAATTAAGCAAGCTAAGAGAGATAGGAAGGAAAAGAATATGTCGGTAATGCAAGCTGCTAGGCAGTTTAAGGAAGATGAAGATCGTGCGATTGAAGTGTCAGATAGACAACATTGCATGGCCATTCACAAATGTTACCCGGCTTTGCCACCTCTCCTTTCAAATGTGACTGAAGACCCTGAAAAGGATCCTTTGATGTCACATTTACTGAGATTACCACCCCCACCCCCTTATGTGCAGGGTGCAACTGCACCTCCGTTACCTCCAGTTGTTGCACCCCTTGTTGTTTTTCAACCCCCTGCTGTTGTTCAGCCATCTTTTGCTTCACAGGTGGTTCTTCCTCCCGCGGCGCTGCCCCCTCCAGGGCCACCAGCTTTGTCACCAGCCTTGCCTCAAACTCCTTTGCCTTACACTCCTTTATCTTCGACTTCTCTTATTTCTGTCCCTACGTCTCTTTTGCCTCAAAACACTTTGTCTCCTGTCCTCATGTCAACTTCTTCTCCTTCTGCTTGGCAACGAATGACTGAGACTGTCACTAGTCTTTTGTCTCCTTTCTTTGGGTCACTGAATATGACCCCTGTTTCTGAACGTAAGCAGAGACGTAGTCAGCTTCCTGGTCCCGAAGAGCGGGCAGTGCTAGATCTCCTTGCTCATAGATGGGTTTCGAATGCCTCCAAGTACGGTCCACAAGTAGTTATGGATATCTTCCTACAGTGGGAGGCACCAAAACAAGGTATGTTTTTGATGTCATGTGTACCTTCCTTCGTCAGGAGTGGGAAGATAATGAGTTGGGTTCGATTTCACTGGAATTGATTAATGTTCAGTCTGGATTTGCTAAAGGAACGATAGTGGGTTCCGATGTTGAGGAAGCAGTAGAGACACTACTCACTTTTAGGTCTAGACTTCCACCTCAGTTATTGTTCGAACCTGACCCTTCTGTTAGGAGAAAAGTGAAGCAGTATCCTATGAGAGAGGTGCCCCCTGTATGGAGAGAGGCAGTTGTGGCTGATGCCGTTCATGGTATTGTGGCTGCACCGGCTCATTTTCAGCAAGTGTGGGTGCATGTCCCTTGGAAGAGAGCTGAGGTCCTGGCTCTTAAGCAGACCTTGCCTGACCCTCGTAAAAATCCTGCTGGTTATTACAAGGAGTTGTATCAGACAGTTGATGCGTGTGTTATGAATTTAGCTGACATAGATATGTTGATTGGTAATGTAGTTCCTCAACCCTTGTGGGCGAAGATCCGTCACAAGGATCACGCGCCTGAATTAGGAGATACGTGGGTTAATATTACTGCTGCAGATGGTCGGCAGGTAGGAGGTGCCAAATCTGAACCCTTAGTTGCAGAACTACCTGGTAGAATTATTAATTTAATGAAAACTATGATGCCTCCTTTGCGGGTGATTTGGGACAAGTTAGCAGCATGCAAACAAAAGAAAGATGAGAGTGTGTCTGATTTCTTCACTAGGTTTGAGGAAACATTCATTGATCATAGTGGTCAGGACATGAGTACAGAAGGTGGTCAGAGGTTGTTTGTAGATAAGTTTGTTTTTAATTCACTTCCTGAACTTTCTAATAAGTTAAATGACTCTGAGTGTTCATGGGCTGTTTCTTCTTCGGCCCAGATATTGGCTACTGCACAATACTATGACAATAGAGATAAAGATGAGAAGGATAAAGTAGAGAAGAAGACTAGAGAATTAAAAATGAAAGTTCTTCTGCAGCAGGCTTATTCGCCTCGCCCTAATCAGCGTTAGTTTCATCAACCTCCACAGTTTCAGAAACTGTTGCAGAAGCCTGAGTCTTTTGCTTCGCGACTTCCTCTAGGCCCTAATCAGTGTGCTTATTGTAAAGAGGAAGGTCACTTCAAGAATAGTTGCGTGATCTTGCTACAGCGTGCGAATGGTATGTCTGGTCTGAGAGGTCGTGGTGGTTACCAACAAGTACCTAGGGGTAGGGGACGTGGTACGTTTTCCCAGCATGAACGTTCCTTTTCCCCTCAGAATTCCATAAATTATTTTGACCAACAGAATGTTCCGACCGTCCAGTCCACTCAGTACTACACTGATGATTATTATGTTGGAAGTGAGAGTGCTGGTTTTAATGATAGTTAGGACAGCCATGGACAAAGGGAGGGAGTAGTGTCAGTTCCAGTAGACCAGAGTGGACCTTATGTTGAAGTGCTTACATCAGGTGTGGCAGAACCTTTTCTTTTGGATACTGGTGCAGCAAAGAGTTCTATCATGCACTCTAAACTCCTTGGCGCACCCTTGTCTGGCTTGACTAATGTTTCGGTAGGATTTTCTGGCTCCCCAGTTCGTAACTCGGTTTCTTGTCCTTTGCCCCTTTCTATTGGTCCATGTGAATTGGAGGCTCCCCTTATTCTAACGACTGGCTGTTGCGAGAATTTGTTGGGTTTGGACTTGTTGAAAAGATTGCATGCGACATTACATTGTTCTCCTTTGGGAGTACATCTTACAGTGGGTAAGAAAGCGATTTCCCCCGATGTATCTGTCTAAGGATCGCCTTCCACTGGACCTGCGTTCTTTCCCTGATACACTTTGGGCTACAGGTCCTAATGATGTGGTCTTTTGCAGATTCCACCCTACGTTGTTACTCTTAAGTCGAATGCTAAATTACCTCGCATTCCTCAGTACAAAATTTCCAGTGATGGCGAAAGAGCTCTTTTAGTGATTATCTATGATTTGGTTGAGAAAAGTGTGGTTGAAGAAACGAGAGGTAATGTGTGTAATAGTCCTGTTCTGCCTGTTCTTTAGCGTACTGACTCTTCTCAGCCACCTGTGTATCAGTTTGTGATCGACCTTCGAGAGGTCAATAAGATTGTTGTGCCACAGTTTCCTGTTGTCCCAGACATTACTGCTTTATTGACTATGATCCCTGCCTCAGCTGCTTGGTTTTCTGTTATTGATCTGAAGAACGCTTTCTTCAGTATTCCGATTGCTGAGGAAAGTAGGGATATTTTTGGCTTCTCTTTAGGAGGCCGCAGTTTCCGGTTTAAACGCGCTCCTCAAGGTTATTGTGAGAGTCCCTCCATTTATAGTCAGGCTTTGAAAACTCAGCTTGATACTTTTGCATTGCCTTCTGGTGCTACTCTTATCCAGTATGTTGATGATCTGTTGGTTGCTGCTGATGATGAAGAGATTTGTAAAGAGGTCACTTTTTCTTTGTTGCGACACCTGTCTGACCTTCATCATAAAGTGTCACCTTGGAAGTTGCAGTATTGCCGACAAGAAGTGACCTACTTAGGTCATCTTTTGTCGAAGGAGGGAAGACGATTGACCCAGAGCGTATTCAAGCGATTGCCCAAATGACTGTGCCATGCACACAGAGAGAGGTGCATGCCTTCTTATGTATCACCTCGTATTGTAGACAGTGGATTCCGAATTTTTCTTTGCTAGCGAAACCTTTGTTGGCACTTACTCTTAAGGACACACCACACCCTCTTCCTTGGTCTGACGAATGTCAGAAGAGTTTTTCTGAATTGCGTGATGCATTGTGTTCTGCTCCGGTGTTGGGTACCCCCGACTATAGTAAACCTTTTACACTTTATGTACATGAGAGAGAAGGTTGTGCGTTGTCCGTGTTGACGCAACAATTTAGAGACAAGCAGCGCCCATGTGCGTATTTTTCAGCCACTTTAGATCCGGTAGCTAGGGCGTTGCCTAGTTGTCTAAGAGCTACAGCAGCGGCTGTTTCTATCCGACAGTCTGCTGGTTTGGTATTGGATAATACATTGATTGTGATGGTTTCACATGCAGTGGATACCCTATTGAACAGAACAAAGACTCAACATCTTACCAGTGCACGTTTGTCAGGTTATGAGTTGACACTTTTGGCTAGCCATGTGCACATCAAGCGGTGCAACACATTGAATCCAGCTACATTGTTGCCAATTTTTGTAGAGACAGATGTTCAGGAACAGCATGATTGTTTTCTCCGGACAGAGGAGGAAACGAAGGGTAGAGTTGATCTGAAAGATACTCCTCTTTCGAATCCTGATGGTACCCTATGGGTAGATGGTTCATGCTTTAAGCTTCCGAATGGAGAGACGACTGCAGCATATGCTGTCACAACTTTGCACATGATTGTTGAAACAGCACGTATTGCACAGAATTCAGCACAGGCAGCGGAGTTGATAGCATTGACCAGAGCGTGTGTGTTGTCAAAAGGAAAGAGAGTGAATGTTTTTACTGATAACAAGTATGCATTTGGCGTGGCTCACAGTTTTGGTCGTTTGTAGAAGGAGAGAGGATTTCTTACTTCCCATGGTACGAAAATTCAGCATGGACAATTAGTGAGTGAACTTCTTGAATCACTTACTTTGCCGACCCAAATTGCGATAGTAAAGTGTAGTGCGCATAAGAAGGCTACCAATGATGTGGGTCGAGGGAATGCGTTTGCAGATGAAGTAGCGAGAGAAACAGCGAAAGATGTGATGAGTCGGATGTATGTTGCAGGTCCTGCCAGATGGGTTGTGGAAGGAGGAATGTGTGAAGATACAACAGAAAGTGTGAAGAGGATTCAGGCAGAAGCTACTGAGAAAGAATCGAGTATGTGGAGAGAGAGTACAGGAATGTTGGATTCCACAGGCTGTTGGGTTGAGTTGTCAGAGCACCGGCGATGGTTGTTGCCGGATGCATATGTGCTCCCCGTGGTTACTATGGCTCATAGGCTGGCTCACATTAGTTCAAAAGGGATATGTAAGTTGTTGGCTCCGGTATGGCAAAATGGTGGAATTCCTAGGTGTGCTGAGAATTTGGTTAAACACTGCATGATTTGCTTGATGCATAATCCTGGAAAGGGAACCCCAACTCCAGCGGGTCATTTTGCTCCTCTAACGTATCCGTTTGAGGTGCTGCAGATAGACTACATTCCTATGGAAAGATGCAATAACTTGAAGTATATCCTTGTGGTTGTTTGTGCCTTTTCCAGATGGATAGAGGCCTACACCCTAAAGGATAATACTGCCTTGTCTACAGCCAAGGTTTTGCTCAAAGAATTTTTTCCCAGATATGGCTTGCCGAGGATGGTATGGAGTGATAATGGAAGTGAATTTGTGGGTCAGATTATGAAGAAAGTATGTGCGGGTCTGGGTATTAAACAGAAATTTCACGCTGCGAATCACCCCCAGTCAGCAGGCCTGGTAGAGTGCTATAATGGCACTCTGAAGGTGAAGTACGCCAAGGTGAAAGCGAGCTCTGGTCTTACATGGCCTGATGCCTTATCATTGGCACTTTTGTCCACGAGAACGACAGTACATTCTCACGTGGGACTTAGCCCATACGAGAATGTTTTTGGACGCCCGGCGAATGTCTGGGGTGTGCCGAGACCTAAGAAGTACAGTGAAATCGAGTACCCTATGTTGGTTAACTACTTACATGATTTGACTGCTAAATTGCGTGTTCTTCACCAACAGGTCCATGACACTTTGCCTTCAGTTTCTGTAGACGCAGGCCACACGATTCAACCTGGCGACTCTATTCTAACCAGGAATTTCCAGAGGTCAAAGAACTTGGAACCATGATGGACTGGTCCATACCAAGTCCTGTTATCAACTCGGAAAGCTATTAAGGTGTTTGGCAAGGAAAACTGGGTACATGGTACCCATTGTAAGAAGATACCTTTGCCCTTACCGTACGATAAGTGGGTCCGGGAAGGTGTTGCCGATTCCGAGAGTGAACGGGTTCCAAGATTTGTACCTTTTAGCAATGCACATCTGGAATGGACTCAGTCAGAACGTGCGGATAATGAAGTCTTGCAAGAAGCTGTGCCCCCGTGTTTGAGATTTGATACTACGCATCCAGAGACACTCTTTCAGGATCAAACTGTGCCTGGTAAAGAACGCTACAATTTAAGTTCTAAAAAGGACAAATAAAATCTGATTGTTTATGTGAAATACACTCTTTCAGACAAGAGACTATTTTTCTTTTTCTTTTTTGAGTCACCATCTGGGTTCAGCTGCAGGGTCGCGGTATAAGACTTAAGGGGTGGCCCGCGTATTGACGAAAGGTCTGCGGTTCTAGGGACGTCTAGGACGCCTGGACGCACACTTGAGTGGAGAAGGAAAATTGCCGCGAGCAGCACGTTAGAGGATGGAGTCTGTTGTAACTGAAAGAGATGTTGAGAGAATATATCTTAAGACAAGATTTTGTACATTGATATATAGCAAATGTTTTATAATATTGTGCTTCTTGATGTTTTTAAGTATCACATTAGCTTGTGTGGGTTGGATTGTTTATGTTACACAACAGACATCTGCACCCACCTCCCAACCTATGCTTTCTTTCACTACTGTTTCTTTGCACCAGTTTTATACGTTGCCTGAACATGAACAAACAAGGAGATCAGAATTTTTCAACAACTCGTTCATACAGTTGTTGCATCAGCATCAATTAGTAGTAAATACGACTAATTGTTGGGTTTGTGGTCTTATGCCTCATGCGACGGATACAGGTATGCCATATTTGGTTTTGCCTTTTTCTTTGAATGGGTCTGTGTGGGCTTTACAGACCATGTTTATCTATGCAAATGAGGTACACCCCTTACGTTCCCTTAAAGATAACTCCAGCAATAGTGCCTTAATAAGGGGAATAGTAGCTATGATTCGAGATATTGATGCATATAATGCTATCCCTAAGGATGAGGTGCAGGCTTATGTTGGTTGGAATGTGACTTGATATAGTACCAGCTTGACAGAGAAGAAGAGATGGCAAAGGTCTCCCCCTATTTTGATTGTACCCCATCGAGGCCATTTTTGTTTGCAAGGTACTGGTCGGAATCCGAAAGCTCAGCTAGGTAAGAGTGTGTGTGCTCAAACCTATGTCTATTTATCCAGGGCTTCTCCACCGTTTGTGCCAGCTAAAGGCACATATTTTGTTTGTCATGACAGAGCCTACACATGGTTGCCACCTGATTTTTCAGGAACATGTTATGTGGCGTTTTTGCTTCCCCCTACATACACTACTGCTTCAGACTATCATAGAACGAGATATGGTAGAGGTGTCTTCAATAAGGAAGATACTGCAGCACACGAAGTAGGAGATTTCTTCAAGGGCTTCCTTCCCTTTTGGGGTCCTATGGTCAATAGTAGGCATATTCGACAGCTTGTCCGCGTTGTTGAAGCTACTATTAATGAGACAGCAGGTGCTCTTAGTAATGTTACAGCTGAGCTTCAAGCGGACCGCCTTATGACTTTGCAGAATCGTATGGTATTAGACATCATACTTGCAGATCGAGGAGGAGTATGTAAATTGATTGGATCCAGTTGCTGTGTTTACATACCAGATAATGCCCCTACAGTGTACCAAGCCATCTCTAGGTTGCATAAGATCTCTGAGTCTGTCCATGTAGACGAAGGAGACTGGTCATTGACGGGATGGTTTTGGGGACTGCTGTCTAAATGGGGATGGAAGATTCTGACATTCCTTGGTATGGTTTTAGCCATCCTTTTCTCTTGTTGTCTTTGCATCCAGTGTGGTCCCGTCATTTGTAGTCTTTGTGCAACTAGGTGTGTTCGGAGATCTGTCCAGAGAGAAGTAGAGAATAATAAAATGATGCTACAGCAACACTTTGATGATCTAATGAATATTGATATAGACCTAGATTCAGATTAACATGAGTCTTAGGTTATTGCCTACGTAATGGCAAAAGGAGGGTCTGAGGTTCTGTAATTCTCGAGTCTGACTCCATTTTGTTCTGTGCCACCATTTTGTGTTGCCCTCACGTAGGCCTGTAAAGGTAGGCTGGCGAACAAAGTGGCCTGGCCTTCTTAGTTCATGTATACATTAACTAGGTTTCTTTTGACTCTGAAATGAACTGTAAGAAACTGACCTTTTCACCTGAAACTGACCTCGCAAAGCCAATTTCCCTGATCGATCTTTGTCTGAGATTGCCAATCAATGTTCAGGATATTGTTAACTTTTTATTTCCTTGCACATGCCTTATCTTGTTCAGCATCTGTTACTGTTTCTTTTTTATGTTTCTTCATTACATGGGTTATGCTTTCAATTATAGGTTTGTCCGGCTTGTGGAGATTGAGTTTGGGACATTCCTAATAATTAACTTTTGGGTTGGGATACTGTAAATTGAGTTTTTGCTATGTGATACTTTGTTTGAAAATGTATCTTATTGGCTAGAATTTTGTGCAGTGGGTGTACATTTAAAATGTGAATACTGGGTATAAAAGGAGACGTCTCGCCTTAGTAAAATGAGCAGTCTCCTGAGAATTTACACCGTGATGTATTTCTAGGATCACTGTTACTAGCTGCAGCTCATAAACTTGGTCTCTGACGCCATCCAGAAGTATTCCGTGTCTTTGAATACCAAGACAGGTGAACTCGAAGATCTTAGGCGTGCCCCTGACGCCGCTGGGTTAAACCCCGGTTCTTCAGACCCCCTGTGAGTGCGACTGTTTACACAAGAGCACACACTAAAGTCTTGTTCGTAAATTCTTTTGCCCTTAAAGGGGCAGATTGCCAGTCCTGAATTAATCTGCTGTAGAGGGTTTGTTTGAATACACGTGGTATTACGATATGCTTTAAAACATGCAACAGATCTAAAATGCAGTTGCTATGCCTGTACATTTCCTTCACAACTAAACTGACTGTCTATCCATCTATGAGGAGTAAATCACTGATCATTTGATAGTTGGTAAAGTCCCTGCCACTTTCGGACAAATGCCTGCCTCCCCCTCAACGTTTGCCTCATAAAACTGTGGAGCGCTATCAAAGCCAAGTCTGACGTGCTGGCAACAGCAACCCTCTCTCCCAACACCATCCCCCTCTCTATAGTAGTTTTGAAAAGAAAAATAAATTCATCAGCTTAATCGTCCTCCACAGAACTGTAGTTTACAAGCAGATAACGTAAGCGGGGTTGCAGCTGCTCTGTGCGAGACAGGAAGCACAATATTGCATTTGGGATCCCCTTGCTGTTCTCAATTGATCATATTACATTTACTGGTTTACTGAGCTTCCCCTGAAGTACTTGTTCTAAGTCCGGTATGTTATTTGTAAGGTGTTGTGAAGCCACTTCCACACACTCCCACCCGCCGTGAGTCCTCTCTCTTTATTATGCGGGTGAGGCGTAGTAGGATCCAACATTCCGTATTTAGTGTGGTAGCACTTGCAGCCACTTTATTTGGCGGGGTGGCAAGGGGGGGCATATAGGTCTCTTTATTTTGGTGGGGAGTTGCATGAGTCACATTTGGTGATTCTGGGGGTGAGCCCATAAGGGGCGTGAGATGCACACCTTCCATTCGTGGTGTTTGAATGCTCACCTTTTCCTTAATGTAAGCAGAGGCCGCCCTTTCTGACGACAACAGTGATGCATACCAAAGGTAATGGTAGGGAACCAGAGCTACATCGTAAGGTGCTTGGCCTCCCCGGAGTTCCCCAACCGCCGCCTGCCTGGGGTGAGTTTTGAAGTTGCATTAGGAGCAGAAAGCTGAGTGCATGGCGGAAGGTGTCCCTCCTCCCTCACCTGCTCCTTTGTGGTGTTGCGAGGCAGGGTAGAGGGGTCGGAATCTGATGTATAATCTCTTATGGCCCTCGTCCCTCAGCAGCACTCATCTCACATGTCCTGCCAGCCAGTACATGATCATTCTTGTTTTGTGGGTAAATTGAGAACCACAAGCTGTTTATGGCAGAAAGTCTAGCACAGTGAGCTGAACGTTCCATACTGATGAACAGTGCTGCTCCAGAGGTAATGATTTTTTAATTCAGGCGAGGTACACTCAGCCATCATCCATTTGAGGCAGGCACACCGAGTACCTTAATTTGGGTAATAGAGACATCTGATATCTATGTGCAGCACTTAGAAACAGCAGAACCGTGGCATTCATTTAGCTTTTCTTTTTTAAGTTGCTGTTATTCCCTTGCTCGGACTCTCTGGTGACGCACGTGCCCTCTAGGCCAGTACCCTCTTCAAGTCTCCACATGCCCTCCGGTTGCCCTGTGTGTACTGGGTTTGACAGTGTTTTAAGATCTGAAAGGAAGTTATTACTGCCTGTATGAGTGTGAAGAGAGGCCCGGGGCATCGGGCTGCTGAAGACCCCCTGCCCGACTCTGAGATCCCTTGACACTCTCTGCACCATTCCCAAGGGGCAATTAGAGCCACATTTGCTTCCCATCATCTGTTTGAAGATAGGGATTGGAGTTCGCCCACCTGTCGGTAGGATTAGACTGTCAAAATGGGTGGGGGTGTCTGTGCGGGGATGAAGGATCCCCTACACCTCCAGAGGTCAATTAACGTCAAGTCAAGTCAAGTTAAAATTTATATAGCGCACTACTCACCCAGAGGGTCTCAAGGCGCTTGGAGGAGGGGGTGTTCGTTACTTATCAAATAACCAGGTTTTGAGTTGTTTTCTGAAGGAGAGGTGGTTCTGTGTGAGGCGGAGGTGGGTGGGGAGAAAATTCCATGTTTTGGCCGCTAAGTAGGAGAAAGATCTCCCACCCATGGTGGATCTTTGGATGCGTGGAATCGCGGCGAGGGATTGATTGGACGATCGTAGTTGGCGTGTGGGGGTGTAGAAGGTCAGGCGCGTGTTTAGATATATAGGTCCTAGGTCGTAGAGGGCTTTGTGTGCGTGGGTGAGGAGACGGAACGTTATTCTCTTGTTGACGGGGAGCCAATGGAGGTCTCCCAGGTGGCCGGATATGTGGTTGTGGCGGGGGATGTCTAGAATGAGTCTGGCAGAGGCGTTCTGAATGCGTTGTAGTTTTTTCTGTAATTTGGCTGTGGTTCCGGCGTAGAGGGTGTTTCCGTAGTCCAGTCGGCTAGTGACAAGTGCTTGGGTGACCATCTTTCTTGTTTTGGTGGGGATCCATCGGAAGATTTTTTTGAGCATACGTAGGATGTTAAAGCATGATGATGAGATGGCGTTGACTTGTCTGGACATCAAGAGGGAGGAGTCCAGGATGAAGCCCAGGTTGCGTGCGTGGTCCGTTGGTTTGGGTGCGCTGCCCAGGGCCGGTGGCCACCATGAGTCGTCCCAAGCGGAGGGGGATGATCCTAGGATGAGGACTTCCGTCTTGTCTACATTAAATTTTAAACGGCTGTTCTTCATCCACTCGGCTACGTCTTTCATCCCTTCGTGTAGGTTGGTTTTGGCGGTATTAGGGTCTTTGGTGAGGGAGAGGATCAGCTGGGTGTCGTCTGCGTAGGAAATGATGTTGAGGTTGTGTTGGCGCGCGATGGATGCGAGAGGGCTCATGTAGAGGTTGAAGAGGGTGGGGCTGAGTGATGAACCTTGTGGTACGCCGCAGATGACTTCGGTGGACTCTGATCTGAAAGGGGGGAGGCGGACCCTCTGGGTTCTTCCTGCGAGGAACGAGATGATCCAGTCTAATGCTTTTCCGTGTATTCCGACGTTGCTGAGGCGTTGTATAAGGGTGTTATGACAGACCGTGTCGAATGCTGCAGAGAGGTCCAGAAGGATGAGGGCAGCAGTTTCTCCATTGTCAAGTAGTGTTCGAATGTCGTCTGTGGCTGCGATAAGGCCGGTCTCGGTGCTGTGTTTGGCTCGGAAGCCGGACTGTGAATGGTCGAGGGAGCCGTTGGACTCGAGGAAGGCGGCGAGTTGATTGTTGACGGTTTTCTCAATGACTTTGGCAGGGAACGGGAGGAGCGAAATGGGGCGGTAGTTCTTAAGTTCGGTGGGGTCTGCTGTGGGTTTCTTCAGGAGGGCGCTGAGTTCGGCATGTTTCCAGCTTTCCGGGAAGGTAGCGGTGTTGAGGGAGCAGTTGATGATATCCCGGAGATGGGGTGCGATGATGGAGTTGGCTTTGTTGAAGATGTGGTGGGGAAAAGGGTCGGTTGGTGATCCGGAGTGGATGGAGTTCATCAGACGGATGGTGTCTTCAGTGCTGATTGGGTTCCAGGCGCAAAGGGTGGCGGTGGGGGGCTTCAGTTCGGAGGAAAGGGGGGTGGGTTGATCACCAAAGCTGTTATGTATGTCAGCGATTTTGCTGTGGAAGAACAAGGCTAGAGAGTCGCAGAGAGCTTGAGAGGGAGTGATGTCGTTGGTGCCGGCGCTGGGATTGGTAAATTCTTTGACGATGTTGAAAAGTTCCTTGCTGTTGTGGGCGTGGTTGTCGAGTTGATCTTTAAATGCTGATTTCTTGGTGGATCTGATCTGCTGATGGTGTTTGCGGGTGGCGTTCTTGAGGGCGGTCATGCTGTCAGTGGTTGGGTTTTTCGCCAGTCCTTCTCGAGGGTGTGGCAGTTCTTTTTGGATTTCTTAAGGTCGTCATTGAACCAGGGGGCTTTTTTGCTACCTGGCTTGTTTTGAAGGTTTTTCAAGGGTGCTAATTCATCAGCGCTGTGGGTGATCCATTGTGTGATGTGGATGGCTGCTTGGTTTGGGTCCGATGATTTGGTGGGAGGGTTTTGGTATAGCGATGTGGTGAGCTGGTTGGTGTAAATTTTGTTCCAGTTTCTACGGGGCATTTGTTGTGGGTGGTGGTGGGTCGTAGTCTTTCGGTAGTTGAAGTGGACGCAACTGTGGTCCGTCCAATGGAGTTCTGTGACGTGATTGAAGGAGACGAGCTTGCTGGAGGAGAAGATTGGGTCGAGCGTGTGTCCGGCGTGGTGGGTGGGGGTGTTTACCAGTTGTTTGAGTCCGAGATTGGCGAGGTTGTCCAGAAGGGTGGTGGTGTTGTTGTCGTTGTTTTTCTCCAGGTGGAAGTTGAGGTCTCCTAGTAGAATGTATTCTTCGGAGGGAAGGGTGTGTGGGCTGATGAAGTCTGTGATGTCTTCGTTGAATTGTGTGCGTGGTCCTGGTGGTCTATAGATGAGGGTGCCTCTGAGTGTGGTCTTAGGGTCGGTGTGAATTTGGAAGTGAAGGTGTTCGGCGGTTGCGAGGTTGTGGTCGGAGCTGGTCGTGATGTGGATGGTGTTCTTATGTACGATGGCGATGCCTCCTCCTGTTTGGTTGATGCGGTCCTTTCGGATGATCTTGTAGCCGTCCGGGATGGCTATGGCGATGTCGGGTGCTGATGAGGCGTTCATCCATGTTTCTGTAAGAAAGGCGATGTCCGGAGATGTGGTGTCTAGTAGGTTCCAAAGTTCGGTGGCGTGTTTGTGGACCGAGCGGGTGTTTAGCAGGATACACTTCAGGTGGTTAGTGTCGGAGCTCTGTTTGGCGTTTGTGTGTTTAGTGTGGGTCCTGATGTAGTCGAACTTGCAGGAGTGGCAGGTGAAGGGTCCATGGGTGTGTCCTGGGGTGGCTTGGTGGCAGTCTGGGAGGCGTCCTGTGTTGAGTGCGGAGAGGGTTGCGGCATCGTACGTTATGCGGGTGGAGTGGATTTTGTGGGGACCAGGGTGTCTGGCGCTGGGCGCGGTCCAGGCGCGGACGGGCGTAGACGGGTTTACCTTAGGCGCACCTTCGGCGCGCATGGGGCGCGTTCGCAGCGCATTAACGCTGCGGGTATGTAGCTCTGACATAAGTGGATAGTGAAGGGGGGGCAGAGCGAGGGAGGAGCAGCTGGGAGGCGGGAGCGGGGTGGAGAGACGGGCTGGGAGGCACAACAACAAAATGGCCACAGAAACAAAAGCGAAACCGGATGAGATAGGGGCAATCTGGCAATAGTATGAATATGGGCAGTGGCACCGGCACAATCAGGCACAAAATACCGATACAAGCAATGCGAGCAAATATGGGCAGGCACAATTAATTATATAATCAATGCGAGCAAATATGGGCAGGCACAATTAATTATATAAGCAATGCGAGCAAATATGGGCAGGCACAATTAATTATATAAGCAATGCGAGCATAATCAGGCACAATTAATTCTGGAAGCGATGTGCAGTATAGCGCTACGATACCGAGTTCACCAGGGAGCGTCCGCTTCTGCACAAGTCAAGGTCAACATCCAAAGCAGTGACCGTCCTCAAGAAAAAAAACACGGCTCAACCACCTGCGGGGGCCATGATGCCAAACATCTGTCTCACCTCCTAACACGACAGGGAGATAACAGTGCAGTAACCCAGGTGACTGGGGTGTGAGAGACCTGTTATCGAGAACGGAAGACTGGGAAAAGGTTAACATAGTGTCAGGATTACGTATGGCACAGCAGAGCTTTCGCACATGTTAACGCAGTCTTTCGAGGTTTGCTTCAGGCAACAGCAGCAATTTTATGCCATTGTCATAGGGGTGTTGTGGTGGAGTCAGTGTTCCTGCATCTGATGCGGTTGACACTGGGTATTATCTTGGTAATTATATGATCTATGCATGTCTTACTGGTTACTGTGCATAGAAGCTGCCCCCCCAGGCATTTGTCTGAGTATCACAAATGGATCGAGGTGTTAGTTTCATACCTGAACTATACATTGACACCATAAGTGTTTGTAGATAGCAGGCCGAAAAACCTCTAAGGTGAAAACATATCCAGCACCTTGAGCACAGAATCCAAATCCGCCATCAGCTCCTGTGGGGAACAGCTGGTCGGGAGGGAGTTGAGTGGAGTAAAAAGAATGATTAATGCGACGAGTAGATAAATCTATTGGGCATGATTAATATTTTTGTCTTGTGCAATACTGTGTCTACTAAGAAAAGAGTCACAAGTGACAGGGAGGATAGAGAGTTTCAAGTGGAAGGAAGTGTTTAATTTGTAAAGGTATATCAGGAAATAAGGAAATCTGTGAGGAAGTCAGCATTCTTATCTCAAAGTCAGTTATCAAGGTCTGTGTGTATACCAAATTAGCAGCTATGTACGTCATTATCATATGAAATTTCTTTATTGATGTCATAACTACACTTTCACAATTGCCTTCTTAACTTTCTTGCTTTCTCAAATTTGCTTGAAAATGCACCATTTGCCCAATCTTTTTTCAATATTTTCTCCGGGGAGGACCCCTAATTCCTTCTTATGACTGTTGGGCCTGCTCGCTTCACTCGCTTGCTACAGGTCACTGATCCCAAACTTTTACGCCTCACCACTTTCAAATGTCACCAGCCACCACTGAGATATAGTGCTGATTATTTTCACTCAGCAGAGTTGAGTTTTATCTGGTGCAATAAATATGTCATTGATTAATTACCAGCCCACTCGTAGTACCATGTTTAGCAAAAAACAGCATGTAACAGTGTTTTACACGCATCCAGTGCCCATGCAGAATCAGTTATTCGGAATATACCTTATGGAAAAATGGTCTGCATGTGGCGTAACTGTAGTGTGGACCTACACTTCAGTGAAAACATAGTTGACATCAAAGAGCACTTCCTCTGTCGAGGATATGATCAAAACACACTAATGAAGGCAGAACACAAGTCACGCTCCCTACATAGGGAACAAACATTACAAACAAATATCCGTAACAAATGCTAAAGGAAAATGGTAGACCCTGCAAACACTACTAAGAAATCGGCATTTATCACTAGATTTACATCACATAATGATAGGATAGTTAACATCTTTTGTAAGCACTGGCACTTAGTATTAGATATCCATGGGTTACGTTCTTTATTGAAAAGGAAAAATAGACTACAGAAGGAGATGCACACTTAGGGACTGATTGTGTCCTAGCTATGTTACCTCCACGCCTTCTAGGAACACCTGGCTGGCACCTAAACCTGTGGGGTTTTATGTCTGTGATTGTTGTAACGTTTGCCAATTTGTTGTAAACAGAACTAAGACCATTATATTTAACACACAACTGATACATCCTATCAAACATTTCATTAACTGTAATTCACAGTTTGTGATCTATAGCATTGGCTGTAGTTGTAAAATGATATAGGTTAGCAGTACCACATGCACCCTTAAGACAAGAATCCAGGAGCATCGTAGAACCCTTATCAACATGGACCCTATATGGCCTATGACTAATCTCTACAGGGTGATGGACCCCAATGGTTCCAGTGTTAGTTTTTTGGGGATTGATCATATTATTGCCAATGCACGAGTAGGTGATCGGGAATTGCTGCTCAGGCAAATAGAATCCAGGTGGATTTGTCGATTATTAGCTACAACACATGGACATAATACAGATGATGAGTTTTATTATTTCCTGGGTTAATTGACTCATCCTCCTGTACTTTAATCATATGGATGCGATTGGTTGTTTGTGGCCCATTTTTGGTTCCAATCAGCTGGCTTGGACTGACCACGTAAGTGTTATATCAGTTCTGACCGGATTTTGAGGGTTGGGTTTGTATCCCATGAATAGCCATTGAGATATGGCACAGCAAACCCTAGCTGCAAAAAAGTAGCACAGCCCCTTTACCATATTTGGGGCTATTGTTACAGGTCTCCATCATTGTTTGTGGACCATTTTTGGTTCCAATCAGCTTGCTTGGACTGACCACCCACGTAAGTGTTATATCCGTTCTGACCGGACTTTGAGGGTTCGGTTTGTATTCTATGAGTAGCCATTGAGGTATGGCATGGCCAAACCCTAGCCTAACTATTAACTTTTGGTTGTCCTCACCTGCCTCCCTCCCCCTGCTTCATCTGATTAAAAAGAATACAGTCTTGTTCTTCTTTTTTTGACCTATTTACAAGGTTCATCCTGTTTTTTACATATGGTCTATTTGATTTGGATGCCGTATCAGGGATTGCTAATCTCCTGCACATCACTTGCGTTTTCAATTGTGGTCTTTTCTCTATTGATTGATTGATTTGAATACTTATATAGCGCATGCTGTCACCCTATGGGTATCCTGGCGTTTCAGACTAGGAAGAGTAGACCCGAGTGGAATAAGTCAGAGCGCGAAAAAGGGAGATCAGAGGTTAAACCTTAGGAAAAAGACAGGTTTTTAAACTCCTTCTAAATTCTAGCAGAGAGTCAATTTGTCTGAGGTTCAGAAGTAATTCATTCCACAGGCGGGCGCCGGCCGCATTAAATGCCCTCCCTCCCGACTTGGAATGTTTGAACCTGGAGACCTTCAATAAACCGTCACTCGAAGAGCGAAGTTGCCTCTGAGGTTGGTACCATGTAAATTTTTCCTGTAGCGAGACTGGGCCCAGCTCATGCATCGATCTGAATACCAGGCAGAGGGACTTGAAGTGGACCCTTTTCTTAATAGGCAGCCAATGTAGGTCCCTCAGCGCCAAGGTGGTAGATGCGCATCTCCGCCTATTAAGTGCTAGTTTTGCTGCTGCAGACTGGACTCTCGGCAATCCCTGAATGATGTATTGTGGGGCCCCCAGATACAGGGAGTTGCAGTATTCCAAGGCTTGAGTCCCTTACCTGTCTATATTGATATAATAAGAATGCTAAGTATTGAATTTCGGACACCAGGGCAGTGGTGCCATCATAACCATAATTGGGACACCTATGATTCATGGTATTCAGTTTTGACTCACCCGGTATGGCCATTTCATCATGGCCGCTGCACTTCTAAGACTTTCACTGACAAAAATATGCTGTTGTATCCTTTTTACCAATACACATAAGAACTACCCTCATTATGGTTTCCTTAAAATCATAAGCACTTTGAAGGCTCTAGTTTTTAATAAACAACAATATAGGTTTATATGCATTTACTTCTCTTGTTAATTACCGTTACAAAATGGCAGTGTTAGTGGCTCAACTTTTGCGCTGACCCTTGCAACATCGAAGAGGGACTTTGTATAGACCTTTTGCCAAATTACCACAGGGATTATATAGGGGCGGTATTAAGGCCTGTTCAGACACCCAGAAACCTGTGAAGTGGCAAGTTATTATTGTTGCTGGTAAGTGAGCGTGTGGCGGGTGGCCGCGTTTCTGTTAGCATCTGTTATGTTCTAAAGCGGCATGCTGCGCTACAATTATTTTTATGGTTATTTCATCCGTTGTTTCTGCGCTCACTTTTCTTAACACGCGTCCTCGCTTTTATGCCCTTTAAGAGCGTTGGTGGGTGGCCGCGTTTCTATGGCGATCTCTATGCTCTAAAGTGGGTTGTTGCATTTAGACCTTAATGGTTGTTCTGTCATTTCACCCCGAGGTGCACTTTTCCCCATATGTGTCTTTGTGTTCATGCCCAGCATGAGTTCACGTGCAGATATGTGGTGTCATATTGCATGTGGCTGGGGATTGTCTTTATAAAACAACTACATGTGTTTATTTTGCTTAGTACAACACTTTTATTTTCATGCTCTGAAATATAAGCTATGGTTTACATGGTCATTTTGGAGTATCATTGTCTACATGTATATTTGTTTACTTGGATCAATTGTCGTATCATGACAGTGTATGCGGTTGGTCCTTTTGGTTCTTATGAGCCAGATGGATTAACCCTCTGCTTCTTATAGTATGTTTAGATCTTATTAAGTTGGAGCTAGTGGTATGCTTAGCCCTTTGGTTTCTGAGAATTTTGTCCCAGGGGCTCACCTTCCATGTCGGTGCCTCTAATCAAGTACATAAACTTGCTGTGGTAGTTTGTATAAGGGTAACATTGGAATTTGCATCTCTTTCAAATAATGTAAATTGAATTTAGTTACTGTCCCTTCCTCCTTTGTATGTTTATGTTTGTGACACATTTTCCATATAGTCAATAAGTGGATTTGATGGGAGCACATTCCCCATGGAATACACACGTACAGGAAAACTTACTGAAGCATGAAATGAGTGACAGATACCAAGATACTGATGAGGTATGTTTGAACGTCTTCCAAATGCTCTAGCAATGTGGATATGGCTTACTATGATATATTTGAAACACATTAGGATACACGATTTGTGTATTTATTGATAATATGAGAAGTGCAATTAGGCCACTCCACGAACCATGGTGTGGATAATAATTATTTGGATCAGATGTCAGGTTGATTGTGGCACAATGTTGGTTTGTCAATATTACCCCATCCTTGAAGAGTAGGGAAAGGGCTGCACAAAATATTGTCACTTACTTTGTCTACCTGTCGGATTGTGCCTTTTGAGGATTATTCTTGTTCCTGTAGCATGTTATGTTTATTTGTTATTTTTATATGTGTATATATGATTTCAGGTTAAATTGTTGGTATGTCTTATATTTTAGTGTGTCATATTGTATGGATTGTGTGTCTGTTCTTCATGTTTTTGTGGATGTGTTTTAGAGGTCTGTCGGGAGGTGGGGGACACTTCACTAATGTAAGCACTGGGACAAGGATGACCTTAATCGGGGTAATGAAGACTACCAGTAAGTAATGACACATTACCTGCAATGTTCAGAAGCTGTGAATTGGCATTCTTGAGTTGCCTCCTTCATTGACGCTGCAATAATGCAACACCATATGCTGCTGAGCTCAATTTTTTTCTATTGCTAAATTGAGCTGTTTAGCTAGATTACTGTGTTTTTGTTGGGGCAGAGGAGAAAGTTGAGTTCATGATTTTATGTGAAATTTACAAATGTTGACAGATTAAAAGATTAGTTACCTTGTAAAACAAGCATTTGCAATGCAATCGGTCTCGCCTCTGGGACCATTTTTGTATTTAGCTATGCAGCACATTAGCCTGGGTGCTGAAACATCTACAGTTCTTTAACATGGAGAGAAATATTGCCTTTCAGCATGCAATGGTACAGTACAAAGCTCTGTTTTTAATATAAAATCAGGGCAATCGGTGGTCATATCACTGAAAATACAGGATTTGAAACAAATATTGTCTGCAGGTGCTTGTGGAAGACAATTTCTATGGACTGGAATATAGAGAATGCTAAAGTGATTCTGGTATTTTTCTGACCTCTGCTGGTCGTTTTCTATCAAGAAAGTTAAATAGAGGCATCTGCCGGAAAAATAAAAAAAACAGAGTCCCTAAGCAGAAAGCAATTCTGGTATTTTATTGACCTCTACTGGTCGTTTTCTATCAAGACCGTTAAATAGAGGTAGTTGAACAAAAAAAAGTCCTTAAGCGGAAGCAGACAAGTCCTAGGGCTGATCTCCAGAGCCCACAAAGTGCATACACAGATAAGTATGTACTAAAGTATATACAAGAGGTCTCTAATGCTTGACCTAAAAACAAGAAGAACCACTAACAAAAGCACACAAACATTTACAATGCAATAGGTCTCCCATTTGTGAGAGTTACAGCTACTGGTGTTGTAAATGACAAGGTATATTACCCAAGCGTTTTTGTTTGGGGTCGATGTATGTAGTATGGAGTCAAATTATGGGTGTTGGATTAGAATTTGTTAGTTGTGGAATTGTGTGCAGTGGATTTGTGTGGATGTGTAGTGTATTTGCTTAGAGGAATTACCACTTCAATGCAAAGGTTCTCACCCATGGTGCTCTCAAAGAGAGGGAAGAAACTCCCTATTCCCCCAAAAAGCAATCCTAGCATTGGCAAACAACATCTTAACGTTATGAGGCAATTGTCAAAAAGCGCTGGAGAGTCTTCCCAGAATGTTAATTCTGTGGCGTGATTTGCATCTGACATATACTGTCAGATCTCGGAGCCTATCAATATGGAAAACATACATGTACAATATTGAGGAGATTTCAAGGAGGCGATTAAACTGATGACAGACTATTGTTCTGCACTATACATGATACACATCACGCTAAAGAATTAACATTCTGGGAAGACTCTCCAATGATTTTTGATGCATTCATTTCTAGTCGGACACACTAAGTCTGGTTATTTCAAATCGGAGTTGTAAATGCAACTGAAACTGAGGACCATCTACAGGATCTCTGGTATCTAAGAACCTTGAGAAAGTCGTGGGGAGATCTCTCCATATATGTTGGCTATGTTGGGCTGTGATATGTTGGCTGAAGCTCATGGGATTATCTAAAGAAGAGGTCAAAGTACCGAGCAATATAGTTCTATCATCAAACAACGTCTTATTTCTGGATTACACACTGTATTAGATACCAAGTTTTGATATAATGACAAGTGTGCTATGCAGTGTAGACAAGGCCACAGTTCATAATGACTGCAGTAAATGCACGACACAGAGTGTAAAGATGTAGGCTATGTTCAATGCAATTTTGATGGGGCTGTAGCCCGCAACCAGTACATAATGGCTGCAGAGAGTGCACCACCCATAGGGAAAAGCTGTAGGTCGTGTTGTATGCATGTCTGTCCTTTAAAAACAATCTCTCTTTAACCAAGTACAATGATTTAGGTCCTTGCTATTCATATAATTTCTTTTTCAAACATTGATCTATCTCCGTAGCTCCCATCTAGGCTGTGTGTAATCTGCCACTATCTTTTGGAGATGCGGCGCAGAAGGATGGACCACTGCTCTGGGTAATACGGCTTTTTAATGTGAACAAGACTCTCATAAAACACATTCACACTTTTCACTTTCCTATTACCAGGGATAAATATCAAACAATCAAAGAAACAAACACAGCTTTGCAGGTTCAAACTCCAAGTCTTAATTTCAAGGTTTAGACTAATGATTTTCACGATCTAAAGACAGTGTATGTGAACTCTTGCTCCTCCCTCGGAGGAGTGATGTCTGCTTAGAGAGCACCCGAGGTCCTCTCGTGATTTTACGCTGGGAGGTAAATAGACTATCTCGTTCGGGTAGAAAAGGGGCATGGCCTTGCAAATCCTTTGTAATTATTTGCACTTGATGTCCACAGACTAATCACAGAAGCATTGTCACGTCACTGTATTGCAATCAGAGGTACACATGTTAAGGTGCCAAGAATGGAAAATCTAGTTAAGATTTATTTTATTCACTCAGAATAGAACATGGAGAAGTGTGGCTCACTGGTTAGAGGAGACAGACCTGGAAGCAGAAGTCAGCCCGGGACCAGGGTTCAATTCCCAGCTCGGCGGGGTCCTGAGTCCTAAAATGTCCATGGACTCGACAATTCTCGCTCCGGTGCCTACTCGATTCACGGGTTCACACTCTGCAACTCTGGGCAATAGCTTTCTTAATCTCCACAACGGCCCCTCGTGGCGGGATGCCTGGCTTTCACCTTGCGGATACCCTGCCGGGGTTATCTCACAGGGGAATACCAGGACGGGTTCCCCAAGCAAACGCTTAGAAACCGCTTGGTGATTTGCGCTATATAAATTCCTGTACATTTACATTTACATTTACTCAACTGACACTTGTATTTAGGGAGTATTATACCGGAAGTAAAATGTATACTCCTCCCAGAATTTCATTTATCATCTCTTTCCAACTTGTGAAGTTACACTGCAGTGGAATACTTTATTGACTTTGATCGATTGATGTTTGTAGAGGCTAAGTTGGATGCTCCAGCGGTGGTGTGTTTTACTCCAACTTAATCCAGTCAGGGTATCTCCGAGAAATGAAAGGAAGTGAAGTGTCATGCAGCTTGCAGGCACAAAAAGGGAAACAAGCCCTCTACAGCTACCCTTAATATAGTAAAAGAGTATGAGTGGGCACTGCTGTCTGTGTCCCGGTAACAGCACACAGCACTGAGACAGGGTAGAGAAGAGTCTCTGGGAAAAATATGGAACTTCGTTCCAGTTCAAGATAGCTGAAGAAACTGGAATCAATGCAGTTCTTACTCTAATCTGCCACTGACCACTACCAAGTCATGCACAGAGTCCACAACTGTGTATGCTTATAATAACACTTGTTAAAAAACCTGGCTTATGTAGAGGCCGAGATACACTTTCGGTGTGATTCTCTGCGCTTTATTAAATAGACACAACTACGGCATTTCTGTGAACAATAAAGGGTTCTGCCTAGCCAGAGTAGCCATACCTTGGTAGCGGAGTACACCGTCAAGAGTGGCACAGGGTACAGAGCGCTGGCCGATGAAATGCTCAGGATCACACCTTTAGACCTGCAGGCAAACGTGAGAGACGAATCAGCCAGGTTCCTCAAAATTCGACAATCCCACATGATTCAGGGGTAGCGTGTTTTGTCGCACCCTCCTCTCCCACACATTTATTTTTATTACTCCTGTTCCAACAAGCCACCATTGCCAACTTCAGAGCCCTTTCTGCACCCTGTGAGCAGCGAGAAGTGGTGAATGCAAGCGTAGCCTTAGGGTGCAGGCGGCATGAAGGGGACACAGAGGGAGGAATGAGACTTACTTTTCATTGTGTCTTTCTACTGCACAGCTTTGCTGTTCTAACACGGATACAATTAACATAAGTCTATCTTTCATGCAGTACACAGTGGAACTAACCACTAAGAAACAACACCACAAAAATTCAACATATATAGAAAACCTTTTATACACCCAACACTGCCTAGGAATGACACATGCCTCACAACAACCCCCAAAAAAAGACACGTCCCACGCATGAGGAAGAACACCTCACCAAGATCCAACACACCACATGTTTGCCACATGGTTATCATTGTGCCCGTAAAAGTGTTGCCTACCAGGATATACCTCACAACAACAGACCACTCTGGACAGACCTAACATACATCTAACAAATTGGCTAACAAAGCCCTGAACAGCGCCTGAACACACGCACAGAGGCGTGCACACAACACACTTCCCACATAACAGGCAAAGGCAAAATTTGACTGTTAGAAATGGGATCCCTGGCTGGCCAGGGCTTGCGCCAAAGTCAGTCAGAGACCACCACTTCCACGTCAGGGCAAGGGAGTTACACGCCAAGATAACCCCTGCTCACCCCCTTGGTAACGTAGCACGAGCAGTACGGACAAACTTGGAGGCAATGTGAGTTAAGTGTTTGCGCACGCACCCCCAACAACAACACCCAAGGCCCACCACAAAGGAAACTCCACACAAGGTTATGTATAAAAATAGCCTTTGTATTACACCAAAACACATTAGATAAAAACACACATTTTACAATGTGCCAACAGGCACGGGCAGAATTTACAGGGGATATGTACAAGACAGGGCCACCTGGACCACTGTCAGGAATCAGCACTTTTAGAACTTAGCACTTGGTAGCATTAGTACTTAGAACATAGAATATAAAATCACTGTAGCACAAAATAGAACATCACGCACCCAACCAGTAATCACTGGTAAAGGTTAAGTGCCACCTACGCAACCCTAACCACCTTAGGAAAATATTACGCAGGGAACCAGGACCTCACTAGCACCTCCTGTACTAGCAAGAACAACCACCTAAGTATCACAATACCTGTAGGGGTATAAGCATGGGAACAAAACACATGATGCATAAACATACATTCAGCGGTGTAAGAACAAGCAATTGCGCAAAACTCACATGAGCCACCACCTGTGGCAGTCCCTAGGCCCTTTGGCCTTGTTGGCGCTAGGACGCCCTGTGTCCCAATGTCAGGGGCCTAAACGTAGCAGCTGCCCACGAAGTGCTGGGCAGCTGTAACATCAATGATGGGGCCAAAGGCGATGTGGGAGCCTTGTAGGCTCTAAAACAAACAACAGTGCCCTCAGGAGTGTTGGAGTCCCCCCCTCTGGGGACTCGAAATGCAAAAATGCCCCCTGAGCCTTGTGGGCTCTAAATAACAATGTGCCCCTTGAGCCTTTCAGGCTCTAACATTAGTAGAATGGCACCCTGAGCCCCTCAGGGGCTAACAATCAAAATGCCCTTCGAGCCTCGTGGGCTCGAGATAAAAGAGATACGCCTCCTTTGGAGCCTCTCCGGGCTCAAACAACAAATGCCCCCAGGATTTGGTGGAGTCCCTCTCGGGGGACTCGAACTAACATACTGCCCCCGGGAGCTTACCAGACAATTTCCCTCACTCTGGTAGAGAGCACTGGGGGGGGCACCGGCAATGTGCCCCGACGCCCCCCCCCCCTTCGGAACAAACACTGTGTGCCGTCACTCACCCGGTCCTGCGGCGGCTGTGGCAGGAGAGCTCCCGCTCCTCGGGGCTCTCTGCTGCTGCGGCGGCCCTAGCTTCTCCTGGGGCGGCTCTCCTCCACACACGGGAGCCTCGCTCCCTGCAGGACTCCTCCGGAGGTCGCTCTGGTGCCGGTTACCACGGGGCTCTCCCTTACTCCGGGGAGCCCCGTGGAAGGCGCCGGCTGCGGCCCTCTTCTTCTCTCCTTTCCTCACCGGAGCGCGGGGTGGGCTCCTGTCCGCTTCCGGTTGTCTCTCGGTCCCGCCCCCGGGCCTGCCTGACTTCCGGTTTCGCTCTGGCAGTGCCCGGGAGGGATTCTTGCGGCGCGGGCCGCGGCGGTATAACCCAGGGTGGGCTCCCGGCGTGAATCAATCACAAAGCGAGGTGGGCACTTGCTTGGGGTAGCACTCCAGCGGGGCAATGCCGGGTGGGCACCGGCCTTTGCAAATAAAGCGCCCCCAGGCGCTTAGAAGGCAATAAAGCGCTCACAAGCGCTAGCAAGCAAAATAAAGCGCTCCCAGGCGCCCAGGGCAAGGCAAAACGATCCCAAGCACTAGGGGCACGAACAAAGCTCCAGCAAAGTTCTGGGGGCTGGCAGGGGGGGCAAGGCTGGGCCCAGAGCCAGCTCACTGGGCCTCCAGGCAGGGAGACAATCCAAGTGGCAGTCCTCCTGGCGCCCAACGGAAACAGCCCCCCTCAGCAAAAGGGATCCTGGAAGAGAACAAATTGTAAGGGGACACAGCCCCTTCTTATACTGTAAATTCCTTTGTCTGAGGTGCAGGGTGGGGGAGAAACCAGTCGCAGCTGGTTTTGGAGTAATTTGTTTTCCCCAGCCACCCTTTCCATTTACCAGGCAGGCTAGGGTCATCAGGCGCACCACAGGGGGCGGAGCCAGCATTGTGTGGGGAAAGCCCAGCCCTATTCAGGACCCAGGTGCACTCCTCCCCAGCCATCAGCATGCTAATCTCCACACTCACCACCGGGCAGACCCATCATGACTCATGGAGCCAGGCATCCCAGCCAGCTCCAGCCAATCACACGCCAGCACCTTTACAGCACAGGCACAGCCATGTATAGAAGTGGCACTTCCACACTAGACACATACAAGCCGCTAAGCATGAGTGCAAAATCCGCTACGCTCGTGGATTTTGCGAATTTTCGGTAAATCCGCGATCCACGAACTCTCGCGAATTTACCGAAAATTCGCAATCCGCGAGCGGCGGATTCCGAGGCCAAAAGTTCAAGCCTTCCTGGCCTGTTGTTGTAACTAATTTACGATGGCACCGGCAAGCTGCCAGCGCCATCGTAAAATAGTTACTAAATTAGCTTCAACAGGAAGCACTAATAGATAAAATCAAGCAGGCGCTCGTTAACAGGCCAGGCAGCTGTGCCCTCTTCCCAAATATACCATCGAAAATCGGCTGTGATGCTGGACAGAGGCCTTTGCATCCTTGACTGTCATGAGCGCAATCCTCGTGCTGTTCCTGGGGACAGGAGCTTTTATAGCTCACTCAAGGGACCCCTGCGCCCTTCGGCGCTATTGCATAGTAACACACACCTGGTCGCTGTAGACAACTCTCTGGCACTTTAGGCAGCTGTAGTGTAGTGTAGTGAAAGCACTATACATTTAGCCAACGAGGTATGGCACAAAACGATGGCATCTTCTTGAATAAATATGAAGGGCAGGGTTCATTCTGGCACGACGGTCCTGGCACAAAAATTAAACCTCAACCGGAAGCACTTACAGATATCATTTAAGCATGTGCCCTAGTTGAAGCTTAAATTCAGTGACTCATTCATCGGCCCAAAAAGCAATCGTGAGCGTTGTCAAGGCTGGGCAGCTGTGCCCTCTTCCCAAATATACTATCGAAAATCGGCTGTGATGCTGGACAGAGGCCTTTGCATCCTTGACTGTCACGAGCGCAATCCTCGTGCTGTTTCTGGGGACAGGAGCTTTTATAGCTCACTCAAGGGACCCCTGCGCCCTTCGGCGCTATTGCATAGTAACACACACCTGGTCGCTGTAGACAACTCTCTGGCACTTTAGGCAGCTGTAGTGTAGTGTAGTGAAAGCACTATATATTTAGCCAACGAGGTATGGCACAAAACGGTGGCGTCTTCTTGAATAAATATGAAGGGCAGGGTTCATTCTGGCACGATGGTCCTGGCACAAAAATTAAACCTCAACCGGAAGCACTTACAGATATCATTTAAGCATGTGCCCTAGTTGAAGCTTAAATTCAGTGACTCATTCATCGGCCCAAAAAGCAATCGTGAGCGTTGTCAAGGCTGGGCAGCTGTGCCCTCTTCCCAAATATACCATCGAAAATCGGCTGTGATGCTGGACAGAGGCCTTTGCATCCTTGACTTTCACGAGCGCAATCCTCGTGCTGTTTCTGTGGCCAGGAGCTTCTGTATCTTCTTCATCCGCTGCTCTGATCGGTCTCTGACCTTTTATACACACAAGAGGCATGTGCACTCGCATGGAAGCCCCGCCCCAAATCCGCAAATCTGCTAATCCGCAAATACGCGGATTTTGCGGATCCACGATCCGTGAATACACAAATCCGTGAATCGTGGATCCGCAAAATCCGCCCATGCTTACAAGCCGCATACATCATTTTGCAGCATTCAATCACACGAGTCCGCACATACCAGACTCGAGGCTGTACACCCCATGCATCAGGAACTACCAGGGACACACACATTCCCCATGCATTCCTATGGGAGGGCAGGCCAACCTTACTCCACGCACTCAGAGTGCGCATGCACTTTCCACTGGGACACAGTGAAAGTGCGCAGAACCCAAACATCACCATCACCAGGTCACCATTAAAAGCAAAAAGTTTAGGGGTGAACCTGCCAGAAGGGCCAAGTCCAACATTGACAATCATGCACAGGACACCAATGTCACAGAATAACATTTCAATGAATAAGACAAAAGCTCCCAGTATGACCAGAAAACACTAACACATCAACATCAACTGGATCAGACTTCGGGCTACGACAGAAACCAGAGAACCATGTGTGGAGTCACGGGCTGTTGAGCGCGCCAAGGGGCCATTCCAATGCCCATAACATGCTATTCTTCTGCCAGCAGAGTGCTCTGACTCATTGCACGCTTGCACAAACACAAAACTAGTGGTATTCCGAATAGAGGGATTTACAAATATAATGGCAGTACTGTTGCACTTCTGAATTTCCCCAAGTCACAGAAAAGGGTGCTTTGCGGCCCTTTATAATCCTGATTGAATGTTGGTTCAATGGCTGCTCTCTTTGTTTTGTTAGCCAGCTGGTGGTCACCTTGTATGACGCAGACTCGTTTGGTGACCAGCTGCATATGTTGAGTTACAAAACATGAAACTGGGCTTTTTACCAAAAAGATGCTCCGCAGGGCGCAGAAACGTTATGACGTGTGAAAATGAGGAAAGGCAAGTGAATTAGAATCTAGGACATTGCTGCTCTCTGTTCAGGCTCTAAGTCTCTAAGCCCTCGACTTCCTAATTCACAATTTCATTTCATGCTCAGTAGGACATAAAAAGGCTGGGGCAGAAATCAGACACCAAGACTTCCTCCACAACCTCGGATCCCACGCAATACCCAGGTACGCATTGGCCCACCTTATGCAGTACAGGACATGAGATGCTAAATTTAGCCTTTTCACAGTTGCCATGCCAAACTCCTCCCATCCCAGCTGTACACAATGTTTATAGTTCCAGGGAGGAAGGGCGGGGGAGCTTGGTTCTGCTGTAATGTAATTATGCACTTGCTGCGTTTTCATTGCAATAAATAAAATCGCCGAACGGCAGAGGCAGGGAATGGCTGAGGAGTGGGGATACGCGTGCACGACGCAGGCCCTACAGGCGATGCAAGGGTGACAAGGGTCGTGTCTGCGCTCTGGAAACTCAGCGGGTCCAATAGGACTGCAGCTACACGCTCGTGACGGCATTTGTTTTGTACAGTTTTTGTATAGCGCAAAGCTATTGAAGCGCTTTACATGAGCACAACTTATACTGCTCAAGGTGACATTCATGTTTTAGGCTCCGGGAAATAAAACTGATTTGGCCACATGATGTTCAGACGACGCCCGACTGGAACCTGGTCCCCCAATGCCAATGTGGGCAGCTCTGGATGCCATGGACATCCAGTGTGTGGACAACTGTTGCCGCCTGCATCTTCTCGCCGAAACCCAATGGTCATTGCCATTTTTATTTAATAATATAGATGTCTGGTAAGGCAAGTGGTGATAATGCTGCAATAACTCTGCAGGACAGACGTCTACAATCCACGGATAAGCAGTGGCGAAGTGCAGGGCTTTCAGCAAGGCTGGTCTTAGACCAGACATTCCTTAACAAGCCGCCATGAAGCAGATCCGACGGACCTCCCAACCTGCCGGCACTGCAGCACGCTTCTCTTACTGCTCAGTTGACTGCTGGGCTGCTGCCTGGTTCCTGGTAAACACCTTCCTCTTGGTGCGCAGGAGCGTCTATATAGCGGCTGCTGGACAACGCATGCCTAATATAGCCATCTGGACAGGTCAGGTAAAATATAGTGCGAACTCACCCAGCCAATCCCAGGAAAAAAAAAATTACAAATGCAATAGGTCTCCCATTTAAGCGAGTCCTATTGCATTGTAAATAAAAATGGGGGCCCCGCAGAAGGCAGGAACGGGAGTGGGTGGGGGGTGGGGGAGTGGTGGTGGCCAGAGAAGTCATGGACTGCGGGAGGGAACGGGGGAGGCAGGGGAACAAAAGAGTTGCTGAAGTAAAGGGGCTGATAGCCATGGAAGGACAAAAATGACGTAATGGTAGTAAGGAGGCGGGACTAATACGTCTGCAACCAATCAGAATGCACCATTTCAGATTTGAGCCAATCAAAAGAATTGGCAGAAAGGGGGCGGTGCTCCCCCACAATACTGTATACAGCATCTCTCGACGAGACAGCGCATGCACTGCCTAGCCGAGACCTAAAAATGAAGTATTATCTAAAATCAAGAGTCCTGGAATTCAGGTATAACCCATAAGTAAGTCACTGGAAAAGCTTTGTGGATTGGGTCCAGACATATGCACATGTGATTTGCTGCTTCAACTGAATAATCTTGGACAGGGCAAATAACCAGCACCAATTATAGTAAATTCACATTTTCTTTTTCCCTGCAGATTTTGGACATTTTGCACAGATCAATTGTGTAAAAAGTGCAGAACGACTAGAGTGGGATATCTAAATACGATTGCCAAGAAACAGGTCCGTAGAGGGCATTGTCACAAAACACTAGCAATACTATCTGTTGTAAGATACTGAATAATTGCAACTGCAGCTTAAGAGATGCAACCTGTTATCTCTGAATGTGGTAAGCTTTTGTGTGCTTCTACATGAAAAGTGACTGCCACTATTCTGCTACTAGGACACTGGAAGTCTGACAGGAGATGTGTGTCTGGGGAACAGAGGCTCTGGCTTCAGAAAGCCCCAAAAGGGGCTGAGGAGAGATGTGCACAAGGTCAGAGGTCTCACCGATTCCATTTAGTTAGTTTTCTGAATATTCAAGAAAGACAAATCCAAATAAATAAAGTGAGCATCACATGGTCTATTTTCTTTCATTATTTATGTCATTAAATTAATAAACATTAATGTACATTTTTAGTCTTGTTATTTTAGATTGTTAGGGGTTTACCTTACAATTTACCCCCTCACAGAAATACAAACATATTTGCACATACTTTCCAAAGAATTAGGCTTCCTCTCCCTAGGGGTACTGGCATACATATTGTTGATTCTCTATTTTTCAAGAAATTGTCTAAGAACTAGTTGTAAAACCTATATTGTTTAAAGTCTGTGCATTTGAAAAATTTCCTTTGGCATGAATCGTATGGGCCTCTCTCCTCCCACCACGAGAGTAGCCACTCTTACATGGATTGTTGCAATAGTTTAAAACAAATCCAGGTCTACTTTTAGTTGCCAATCTAACACTAGCTTTGCTTCAGAATATCACTAACAAAAATATTGTCTGACATAAATATTGTTGGCCATGTATTGTTTACACAAATATTGCTCCATTGTGTGTAGATTTTCGCTTATCAACTCCACTGTGGCAATACTACTGTAAACAATGTTTAGGACAAAAACTTGTTAGCAAAAGATATTTATGGCACAGAATTCTACTACCATGCCCTTGATTTTCTGCTATTAGTAGAATTAATGTAAGCAGCTACTGGTATCTCCAGATGGGGGCAATGTGGGGCATGTAGCCCAGCCGCGTTTATCCTCCCCTCTTCCCTTATGCCCTGCCATCACAGCTGCTGAATGTGTCAGGAGGAGACACATACAAACAGAAACAGACAACACCTTGCCACAGACACTCATTTTTCCAACCTACTTTCAACGAAAGCAGTAGTTGCTTGAAATGATTACATTTGGTTATTTATCTATGTTTCAAGTTTCTAAATATACATATATGGATACATGGTCACACATACATACAGATTTAAACATTTTAACCAAACATATCTAGGGCAACTGCCCTAAAAATATGTTAATAGAATCTGGTCGGTCTGAACCAAACCATAAATGACTATATCTTGATAAGCTATTGGCAACAATTCCACATAATTATTCTGCAGGAGACATGGGTACAGACTGCAATGCCACTAGTAGGATATGTGGACTTTATGAGCCCAGCGACAAAAGCCAATAAAAAAGCAGGGCATTTAAGGTTCGAACTCCTGATCTACATAAGCTATGGACTCAATCTGAATCCTCCCAAACCAGTTGCCAGTAGGTAATTATAGTTAGGGCCTAGTTTTCATAATAAAAGCGTTTTTTTGTTTCCTAATAATTTTGGCGCAGTTTGATGATTCTTCACAGAATTTTCAAACCTAGTTTGCCACTCACTTCTGTTGCTGACTGGAAAGTTTTGCATTGTTCAAACTGGTGCTGCCAACAACAATGCCGTAATTGGCTGGCCACAACCTGAGAGAAAAGTCGTGATTGACATTTTTTGAATCAGTACATGGTTCCTGGGGAGGGTGAAATAAGGTATAAATAGGATCTAAGTGGTCAGGATTGAGGTATTCTGACCCCTTGGGACTGATGGTGGTGTCTGTGAGGGACCCCTCATGGACGGGAAACAGTCCAAAATGTTTTATTTTTGGCTTGTGAGGATCCACTGATCCCCTTCGGGGCTCAGCATGGTCCCCATGTGAATTTGTGGCAGATATGCGGATCCAGGCACTAATTAAAAAAAATACACCCACTCACAGACCCACTCACATACTTCCACACACCCACAGTGTCCCACACAACTACTCACACATCCACTCAGAGACCCACAGAATCACTCACACACCCATACAGTCACTCACACATCCACTCAGAGACCCACAGAATCACTCACACACCCATACAGCCACTCACACATCCATACAGTCACTCATACATCAGACCTAGAGAACCACTCACTCACAGACCCACACAGGCACTCACACACCCAATCACACAGTCACATATACACTCGTACAGCCACTTACATACCCTTACACACCCACTCATACACCCACCACCACACATGCTCACTTACTCACCCATTCAACCACTCAGACACTCACTCACACACTTAAACAGCCACTGACATACACTCAGAGACTCAGAAAACCACTCACACACCCATACAGGCACTAAAACACCCAGTTAGACATTCCTGCAGCCATTCACACACTTTCTCACACACCCATACAGTTACTGATGTATTCAATGAAAGACTCAGAGAACCACTCACACACACTCTTACAGACCAACCACTCACACACTCATTTACACACTCATACAGCCACTCACACAACCAACCAACCAGTCACACATCCATACAGCCACTGACACCCTATACAGTCACTAATACATATGCTCAGAGACCCAGAGCCACTCACACACCCATTCACAGACCTACACAGGCACTCACACACCCACTCACAGACTAACACACCAACTAACACACCCGCTCAGACACTCACACACTCAGTCATACAGCCATTCACACACCCTCACACACACAGATACAGTCACTTGTACATCCACTCAGAGAACTCACACATCTACTCACAGACTCACACAATCACTCATAGACCCATACAGTCACTCACACCCACTTAGAGACCCAGAAAACCACTCATACACCCACTTACACACCCACACACCAATCCAGACAGCCAGAAACCACTCACACACCCACATACACACTCATACAGGTGGTGTCACACCCACTTGCAGACTCACACAGCCACTTACAGATCCACTCCAACACCTAGCACATACACACACTCTTACAAACTCACACAACCACTCACACACCCATACAACCAATCACACACCCATTCAGAGACATACATCCTCCCACATCCACTTAAAGACCCTGAGAGCCACTCACACACCCATTCACAGACCCACACAAGTACTAACACACCCACTCACACACCCAGTTACACACCCACTGAACCAAAGGTTACAGGGATGTTGTAGTTAGGAAATAGCATTAAACAAATCATAGAAATTCACTGAAAAAAACTAAAGGTTACAGGGACATTATAGTAAGGAAATAGAATTTGTAAAAAACATGGACATTCACTTAAAAAAACAAAGGTTACAGGGACATAATAGTAAGGTTCAGATTTTACACACATAAAGCTGTAAACATTCAGCAGTTATAGTTATCTCAAGTACCTATAACTCATGTCCGAAAGTAACTATAATTTGCTCCCTTTGGCATGCACTGCTAATTACCCCACATATTACATCACTCATGACATATTCTTTGGCCTCATTGATAATATTACTGCAACATTTGCAGTGAAATTGTTGATGAGAAAATTGCATGGCATGGTTGTGAGTTATAGTTTCTTGAGATAACTATACCTACTGAATTTATATGGTTTTATGTGTGTAAAATCTGAACCTAACTATAATGTCCATGTTACCTTTGTTTCTTTCAGTGATTATATATATATATATGTTTTTATATATATATATACATATATATATACATATACATACATTACATACTGGCGGTCGCCAGTAGGTAGTTATAGTTAGGACCTCATTTCCATAGGAAATTTGCAACATTCTAGTCCCAATAAATTAGGTGACAATTGACGAATCTTCGCGAAATTTTCAAAACCAATGGCCCGCTCCGGTCCACTCCTATCTTGAAAGTTTTGGGGTGATTTGTCAAGTGGGGGCCGAGAAAAAGGGGGATCCCAAAACGTGTTTTCCCCATGCAATTTCCATAGGAAATTTTAGACACGGCTACAGCCCGAACTGCTGAACGGAATTACACCAAATTTGGCAAACAGGTAGATCTTGGTACAGAAAGAACCCTTTTTGTTAAATGGTGTAAATCCATTCAGTAGTTCCTGAGAAATTCAAAATTTTGATATCTATGGGCGGGCAGGATCCGCGCACCCCCCGATCATGAGCTTTATGCTAATTTGCTGTCAACACTCCAAACCAGGAAGTGTTAGCAGCCATCTTGTGCCTCAGTAGAACCGATACAAAAGGGGGGGGTGATGGACGGAGCATCTGAACCAATCCAACACTCACACCCAGCCAAAAGATCTGGGTTTAATCCATCACCGTTCTTTAGCCCACTCTGCCACCCCAGTTCAGACATGGCTATATGCAAATCAGTCTGACCCTGTGCCTCATGTGAACAGTCCAGCCCGAACTGCCAAGCCATGCCTTCCCTGGACCGGAAACAAACTTCCGAGGACCGGTTTCTGGCATTACAGCCTTCTTCAACCCGGCTTGCTTGAATCCAGTGGCAAAGTGAGCAAGGGACTCACTTCTGAGCATACCCTGCCACACTTATGGCAGCCAAAGCGGTACAAAAGGGGGTGGTGATGGACGTAGCATCTGAACCAATCAAACACTCACACCCAGTCAAAAGATCTGGGTTTAATCTATCACCGTTCTTTAGCCCACTCTGCTACCCCAGTTCAGACATGCTATATGCAAATCAGTCTGTCCCTGTGCCTCATGGGAACAGTCCAGCCTGAACTGCCAAGCCATGCCTTCCCTGGACCGGAAACAAGTTTCTGAGGACCGGTTTCTGGCATTACAGCCTTCTTCGGCTCTGCTTGCTTGAATCCAGTGGCAAAGTGAGCAAGGGACTCACGTCTGAGCATACCCTGCCACACTCATGGCGGCCACAAGGGGGTGGTGATGGACGGAGCATCTGAACCAATCAAACCCTCACATCCAGTCAAAAGATCTGGGTTTAATCCATCACCGTTCTTTAGCCCACTCTGCCACCCCAGTTCAGACATGGCTATATGCAAATCAGTCTGACCCTGTGCCTCATGGGAACAGTCCAGCCCGAACTGCCAAGCCATGCCTTCCCTGGACCGGAAACAAGCTTCCGAGGACCGGTTTCTGGCATTACAGCCTTCTTCAGCCCAGCTTGCTTGAATCCAGTGGCAAAGTGAGCAAGGGACTCACGTCTGAGCATACCCTGCCACACTTATGGCGGCCAAAGCGGTACAAAAGGGGGTGGTGATGGAGGGAGCATCTGAACCAATCAAACACTCACACCCAGTCAAAAGATCTGAGTTTAATCCATCGCCGTTCTTTAGCCCACTCTGCCACCCCAGTTCAGACATGGCTATATGCAAATCAGTCTGACCCTGTGCCTCATGGGAACAGTCCAGCCCGAACTGCCAAGCCATGCCTTCCCTGGACCGGAAACAAGCTTCCGAGGACCGGTTTCTGGCATTACAGCCTTCTTCAGCCCAGCTTGCTTGAATCCAGTGGCAAAGTGAGCAAGGGACTCACGTCTGGGCATACCCTGCCACACTTATGGCGGCCAAAGCGGTACAAAAGGGGGTGGTGATGGACGGAGCATCTGAACCAATCAAACACTCACACCCAGTCAAAAGATCTGGGTTTAATCCATCACTGTTCTTTAGCCCACTCTGCCACCCCAGTTCAGGCATGACTATATGCAAATCAGTCTGACCCTGTGCCTCATGGGAACAGTCCAGCCCGAACTGCCAAGCCATGCCTTCCCTGGACCGGAAACAAGCTTCCGAGGACCGGTTTCTGGCATTACAGCCTTCTTCAGCCCGGCTTGCTTGAATCCAGTGGCAAAGTGAGCAAGGGACTCACGTCTGAGCATACCCTTCTACACTTATGGCAGCCAAAGCGGTACAAAAGGGGGTGGTGATGGACGGAGCATCTGAACCAATCAAACACTCACACCCAGTCAAAAGATATGGGTTTAATCCATCACCGTTCTTTAGCCCACTCTGCCACCCCAGTTCAGACATGGCTATATGCAAATCAGTCTGACCCTGTGCCTCATGTGAACAGTCCAGCCCGAACTGCCAAGCCATGCCTTCCCTGGACCGGAAACAAACTTCCGAGGACCGGTTTCTGGCATTACAGCCTTCTTCAACCCGGCTTGCGTGAATCCAGTGGCAAAGTGAGCAAGGGACTCACGTCTGAGCATACCCTGCCACACTTATGGCGGCCAAAGCGGTACAAAAGGGGGTGGTGATGGACGTAGCATCTGAACCAATCAAACACTCACACCCAGTCAAAAGATCTGGGTTTAATCCATCGCCGTTCTTTAGCCCACTCTGCCACCCCAGTTCAGACATGGCTATATGCAAATCAGTCTGACCCTGTGCCTCATGGGAACAGTCCATCCCAAACTGCCAAGCCATGCCTTCCCTGGACCGAAAACAAGCTTCCGAGGACCGGTTTCTGGCATTACAGCCTTCTTCAGCCCGGCTTGCTTGAATCCAGTGGCAAAGTGAGCAAGGGGCTCACGTCTGAGCATACCCTGCCACACTTATGGCGGCCAAAGCGGTACAAAAGGGGGTGGTGATGGACGGAGCATCTGAACCAATCAAACACTCACACCCAGTCAAAAGATCTGGGTTTAATCCATCACTGTTCTTTAGCCCACTCTGCCACCCCAGTTCAGACATGGCTATATGCAAATCAGTCTGACCCTGTGCCTCATGGGAACAGTCCAGCCCGAACTGCCAAGCCATGCCTTCCCTTTTTGTACCACTTTGTTCGCCATAAGTTGGCAGGGTATGCTCAGGCGTGAGTCCCTTGCTCACTTTGCCACTGGATTCAAGCAAGCCGGTCTGAAGACGGCTGAAATGCCAGAAACCGGTCCTCGGAAGCTTGTTTCCGGTGCAGGGAAGGCATGGCTTGGCAGTTCGGGCTGGACTGTTCCCATGAGGCACAGGGTCAGACTGATTTGCATATGGCCATGTCTGAACTGGGGTGGCAGAGTGGGCTAAAGAACGGTGATGGATTAAACCCTGATCTGTTGACTGGGTGTGAGTGTTTGATTGGTTCAAATGCTCCGTCCATCACCACCCCCTTTTGTACCACTTTGTTCGCCATAAGTTGGCAGGGTATGCTCAGACGTGAGTCCCTTGCTCACTTTGCCACTGGATTCAAGCAAGCCGGTCTGAAGACGGCTGAAATGCCAGAAACCGGTCCTCGGAAGCTTGTTTCCGGTGCAGGGAAGGCATGGCTTAGCAGTTCAGGCTGGACTGTTCCCATGAGGCACAGGGTCAGACTGATTTGCATATGGCCATGTCTGAACTGGGGTGGCAGAGTGGGCTAAAGAACGGTGATGGATTAAGCCCAGATCTGTTGACTGGGTGTGAGTGTTTGATTGGTTTAAATGCTCCGTCCATCACCACCCCCTTTTGTACCACTTTGTTAGCCATAAGTTGGGAGGGTATGCTCAGATGTGAGTACCTTGCTCACTTTGCCACTGGATTCAAGCAAGCCGGCTGAAGGCGGCTGAAATGCCAGAAACCGGTCCTCGGAAGCTTGTTTCCGGTCCAGGGAAGGCATGGCTTGGCAGTTCGGGCTGGACTGTTCCCATGAGGCACAGGGTCAGGCTGATTTGCATATTTCCATGTCTGAACTGGGGTGGCAGAGTGGGTTAAAGAACGGTGATGGATTAAACCCAGATCTGTTGACTGGGTGTGAGTCTTTGATTGGTTCAAATGCTCCGTCCATCACCACCTTCTTTTGTACCACTCAGTAGAACCGAGGCACAAGAAATCCGTGAAATAAGTGCGCAAAACGCAAAAAGGGGGCAGGGTAAAACACCCTGCCCCCCTATACCTGCTTAGGGGGTCCCATAAAGACGCCCAGGGCATCAGCAAATATTTATATTTGTTAAAAAATCTGCAAAATCCGCACAGGGTGCACGGATCCAGCCGGGAAAAAAGAAAAACGAAGCACTTCGTTAATATTCAGCCCCCGGGTGGGCCAAATCCCGGGGTCAATAGTAGTATTGGGTTGGGGGGCCCAAAGGGGCCCCCCAGCCCCGGGGACCATCACCCCTGGGGCTTATCTTACATAATTTTTCATAATTGCGCGGTGGCTTACAGCCCCCCCAGCCCCTGGGACCACCACCCCCGGGACTTTACATTTTAACATGTGGGGGTCATCCAAGCCCCCCCAAGCCCCGGGGACCGCCACCCCACGGGCTGTAAAGAAAAAATTGTGTAGCGGGGGCACACGGCCCCCACTTTCCCGGGGACCGCCACCCCGGGGCTTTTCTTTTAATTACTAAACTTGTGTGGGGGGGCTTGAGCCCCCCACACGCCCTGGGGACCGCCACCCTTGGGGCTTTGAAAATATTGGGAGGGGGGCTGCGCGGCCCCCCTCCTGGAGCCCTTGACGGCCCTGTGGACCGCCACCCCCCAGGGCCTGCTCCTGCAGTGTCCCGGGGTGCGCACCCCGGGACACTGTAGTTTGCTATGGCAGGGCGGGAGCCTCGCGGCTCCTGCCCTGACATAGCAAACTGCTTTGGTTTATTGAAGAGAGTGCAGGAAACCTGCTCTCTCTTCCGAAAAACCAAAGGCGATTGCTTTTCCACACGGGGAGCTGCATCTTAGAAGCTCCCCAAGTGGGAAAGCAATGCCAGCTCCCGAAGAATGCGGGGAGCCAGCGGGACCATGGGGGAATTGGGGACCCCCCACAGTCCCCAACGGAGAGGGCCAGCCCCAGGAGATGGGGTCCCGGGGGCTACAAGTGGCCCTCCCCAAAATTTTAATAATAAAAAAAAGGCCGGCCCTGAAGAATTGGGTCCCCGGGGACGATTAAGACCTCGGGAGGGGGGCAACAAGGCCCCCTTCCAAATTATTATTATTTTTTAAAATTAGGGGGCAGGCCCTGGGGAATGGGGTCCCCAAGGCCAATATATTAGAAAAAGAAGGGGGGCCACACAGCCCCCCTTCTTAAAATAAAATAAAAGACCAGCATCATGCCAGAGGCCACGCCTCCTCATTGCAGCAATCTGCAAATGCGCCCCCTAGCGCGTTTGCAGATGCAGAACGAATTCCCCTTGAATACTAGGGGTCAATGGGGGCCTACTAGCCCACCAGGAACCTCCAGTATGTGCCAGGGGGCTGCGTTGCAGAGAGGTTTTCGGAGGCCACGCACCTTTTTACACCTCTCTGCAACGCAGCTCTGTAGCGCTTAATGGAGGTAGCTGGTGGGCTAGTTGCACCCCAGGGACCCTCAGGATTCAAGGGGAGCTAATCCCCCAACTTAAAACGCACCACGGGGCACGTTTGCACAGTGGTGAAGGGAAGGGGCAGGGCCTGAGGTGACATGTGTGCAAACACGCCTTGTGGCGCGTTTTAAGTTGAGGAATTAATACCTCTATAATCCTGAGGGTCCCTGAAGGCCAGCTAACTCACCAGGTACCGCCAGTAAGCACCACAGAGCTGTGTTGCAGAGTGTTGTAAAAAGGGGCGTGGCCTCTGAACACCTCTCTAAACGCAGCTCACTGGCGCATACTAGAGGTACCTGGTGGGCTAGCTGGCCCCCATGGTCCCTCAGGATTGAGGAGGAATTAATTCTCCAACTTTAAACGCGCCACAGGGCGTGTTTGCAGACATTTCACCTCAGGCCATGCCCCCTTCCTTCACCATTGTGCAAACGCACCCCGTGGCGAATTGTAAGTTGGGGAATTAATTATCTTTCAATACTGAGGGTCCCTGAGGGCCAACTAGCCCAACAGGTATCTCCAGTATGCGCCAGGGAGCTGCGTTGCAGACAGGTGTTCAGAGGCCACGCCCCTTTTTACACCTCTCTGCAACGCAGCTCTGTGGCGCTTACTGGAGGTACCTAGTGGGCTAGTTTGAGCCTAGGGACCCTAAGGATTTAAGGGGGCTTAATCTCTCAACTTAGAACGGCCACAGGGCGCGTTTACACAGTGGTGAAGGGAGGGGACGGGGCCTGAGGTGATGTGTGCAAACACGCCCTGTGGCACGTTTTAAGTTGGGGAAATAATTCCCCTTCAATCCTGATGGACCCTGGGGGCCAACTAGCCCACCAGGTGCTTCCAGAAATGGCCACTGCGTTGCAAAGAGGTGGTCCAGGCCGTGCCACTTTTTACACCTCTCTGCAACTCAGCTCTCTGGCGCTTACTGGAGGTACCTAGTGGCCTAGGGACCCTCAGGATTCAAATGAACTTAATCTCCCAACTTAAAATGGCCACAGGACGTGTTTACACAGTGGTGAAGGGAGGGGACGGGGCCTGAGGTGACGTGTTCAAACACGCCCTGTGGAACGTTTTAAGTTAAGGAAATAATTCCCCTTCTATCCTGAGGGCTCCGGGGGGCCAACTAGCCCACCATGTGCTTCCAGTAAGCACTACTATGCTGCGTTGCACAGAGGTGGTCTAGGCCGTGCCCCTTTATACACCTCTCTGCAACGCAGCTATGTGGTGCTTAATGGAGGTACCTAGTGGGCTAGTTGGACCCTAGGGACCCTCAGGATTCAAGGGGACTTAATCTCCCAACCTAAAACGGCCACAGGACGCGGTTACACAATGGTGAAGGGAGGGGACAGGGCCTGAGGTGACGTGTGCAAAGACACCCTGTGGTCTATTTTAAGTTGGGAAATTAATTCCCCTTCAATCCTGAAGGACCCTGGGGGCCAACTAGCCCACCAGGTGCTTCCAGTAAGCACCACTGCGCTGCGTTGCAGAGAGGGGGTCTAGGCCGTGCCCCTTTTTACACCTCTCTGCAATGCAGCTCTGTGGCGCTTACTGGAGGTACCTAGTGGGCTAGTTGGACCCTAGGGACCCTCAGGATTCAAGGGGACTTTATCCCCCCAACTTAAAACGCCCACAGGGCGTGTTTGCACACGACACCTCAGGCTCTCCCCCTCCCTTCATCAGTGTGAAAACGGGCCCTGTGGCGTGTTTTAAGAGGTAGTTTTAATCACCCTGCCCTATTATGTACTAGGGGCTTACAGAGGAGGTCATGCTAATCACAGGGGTACCCCGATGCATAGTCTTCCCTAGTGTATGTAGGAGTTTTCACTGTATTCTAAGTGTCTTTTGGCATACCACTGGCTCTAGACCTGGTTAGTCAGAGTCAGTTAACACCAGTACCTGTCTGAAAAAGTTGTGGGCGCAGGATGATTTTGTAACAAGGCCTCTTTCTGCTCCTCTGTTGGTTCTTTGTGCACATGTCTTGATTCTTCCTGTACTTTTCTTCGTCTTTTTGAGGACTGCTGTTGCTTCTTTCTGCATTTCTTTTTTTTTATTTCTGAGCGTTTTTTCTTCTTTCTTCACGCATCCTACCTCTGTAGGCATAGTTAGAAACTAGTATTTAAAAAACCTTTGAAATTCACTAAAAAACATAGGTTTGAGTTACGTTAAAGTTAGAAATTAGCATTTAAAGAAACCTTTGAAATTCACTGAAAAAACCTTAGGTTTCAGGCATGTTATACTTAGGAATTAGCATTTAAAAAACCTTACAAATACACTGAAAAAACCATAGGTTTCAGGGGTGTTATAGTTAGCTGGACATTTCACTCATACAAAACAATTGGAATTCCCTATAACCCGCACACCTGCAATGCACTGCTGATGATGTCACATATTACATCACTCATGACATGGTCAGTGACATCACTCATGACATCATCACTGATGACATCTCAAATGACATCACTGATGACATAATCCTTGTGATAGAGTGGCAGACCTCCTCTCACCCTAATATAACCTTTGATACACACACTCAAAAATAGAAATTAACATTTTCAAAACAATGGATATACCAATGCCAGTTACAACAACCTATTCGGTAATTTCAAGATCTACATACATATCCACTCATACACCAACAGTCCTATACAGTCACTCATACAGGTACTCACTTAACATATGTACACATACACCTATACATCCTGTTACACACCGACACTCATCCATAGAGTTACTTACACACATAGTCACTCATGCTAATAAAGAATCAAACATCCATTTACTTGCATATTCAGTTATACACACACCAGCACACTTACTTCTACAGAAACTTACACATACTTACTCTTTTAAACAATTACTTATAGAAACACATACTTATTCATACGGGAAGTCTTCCAATCTTTCGCTCTCACATATTCTCACTTATATACACCAATACTCACATATACTAGTTTAAAATATATGTAGTTACTTATAAAGACTATTGAGACAGCCATTCACTCACTAACACACCCATACACACACTCATCCACCCATGCAGTCCTGCACACATACTGTCTTCAACACATACAAACAGTGACACACTCATTCATGCATCTATGCACTAAATAATACCCTCCACTGAACCATACAGACACTCAGACACTCATACTGATACTCGAAAAACCAAGTAATAACCCATAAAGACACTCATGTAGCTACTCACCAACCCATGCAGTCACTTATACGCAAAGTGAGAGACTGATACAGATATTTACATATTTAAACATTACTCACTAACCCATGTATTCACTAAGATACACTTAATCAGTCTGTTATACAATCAATTTTACAAAACAAATCATCCATGTATTCTTCCATCGCCCTTGAGATATACATATATAAAACATATTTAATTTTCAGAAAAACACACATTCACTGGATGATGTCATCAGTGATGTCATTTGAGATGTCATCAGTGATGTCATGAGTGATGTCCCTGACCATATCACGAGTGATGTAACATGTGACGTCATCAGCAGTGCATTGCGGGCGTGCGAGTTATAGTTAGCTGAAGTAACTATAACAGGGGAATTTCAATGGTTTTGTACGAGTGAAATGCCCAGCTAACTATAACGACCCTGAAACCTATAGTTTTTTCAGTGAATATATATATATATATATATATATATATACACATATATGTGTATATCTAGACATAGCATTTTCATTTGCCACCCAATGTGTCCCCTCCAAATTAATTTCTAAAACTATGCTCAGCTGAGGAGCTTAGCCACACCTAGACTGGCTGCATATGCTCTGCCTCTCCCACGGGCTGATGAGACTAGCAATGCACGAACCAGAAGAACTCGTGAGTTATGGAATTGAACATCAAAATCACTCCATGAAATAGAGATTAGAAAATGATGGAAACCCACCCACTGCAAGGTGCAGTGTAAACACGTACACTGTGATAACATATTACTAAGTCACTCAACTGTCTCCTGAAATCTGGAATCCCTTTAGCCAGTTCTGTTACTACTTTGAAGGCTTGAACTCAAAACACCATACTTGGAAAAATGGAAATTCATCTCCTACCATGCAGAGCGCTATTGACTAAATGTAGGACTGGGTATGTTCTCGCAGCAAAATTCTCCCACTTGGGAAATTTTCATCTGAGAAGAAAGGCGCAGGCAACAGTTGTGGACATGCAGAATGTTATTGTATTTTAAGGTGGGTTCCCCCTGGGACAATTTGAAAACCAACAGGGTGTTCCTTGATTCTGCAGTAAAACCCACACTAGCTGAATTCGCATTGTGTGGCACAGAACCAATTGTATGCCCCACAAACCCTCGTTTTGAATTTTTCAGTCATAGATGTGAAAACCATACCCAGAAACGGATATAGTAGTTCAATTTTTTGATGAAGGGAATGTCACTGGCTATTCCAGCTGATAGTGATGAAATACAGCCTCAATACAGAACCTCGTACTGTCAAGTGGACTCATTTATCTTGTTACTTTTATACAAAATAAATTGCATACCGGTAATCAAACAAAGCACATAATGTGAATTAGCATGTTTTATAGTTGTGCTGCTTACCTAAGAAATCACTAATACACATTGAAAGATAGGTATTGGGGCACATAGTATTTGCATATTATTTAATAATGAGGTAAAGGTACTCATCAGATTAGGATCCTAAATTACGTCACAGTAAAGAAAATTTAGAAAGCCACAATTGTATCATCTTTAACATCTACATAAAACCCCATTTTAAACCTCTACGTTCAGCTCTACTCACAGATAGGAACTTCAAAATTCACTAATAACCTAATATCAAACAATTGTATGTGAAAGTATTCACTGACCCAGACATATAGCGCATCAAACACAGTCTGCACCTCACTCAAAGAAAAAAGTGGGTATATCAGTAACCCTAGGACCTGGGTAAGACAATGAATGGAGAAAACAAGGGTCCTAGAGGGGAAGTGAAATAACTTCCTCAGCATCCATATGCACTCGTCAATACATTGGTTTGAACAAGAATCAAATCAAATTTATTCACTTAATTTAAAAAACAAACACGGTGAAAGTTTATCTTTTTATACATTTTACAATAATATGGTGCTTCCAAAAATACAACAGCTCAGTGAAAGTGAAATAGGTGATTTTGAAGTACATATGGTTGCAGAGGAAGTTGAGGCTTACACTTCCCCTTAGGGTCCATTGTTTTCTCTATTTATTGCACCTCATCCAGACTTGAATGTCCGGCACCTCCTTAAAGCATAACTTTGCACACCTGGCTCATTGACATGAACCTGGATGATTCGAACAACAGCTTTCACCCAATGACAAGTCACTTGGATGATGCTGGAGACTGATCGCTCCTCCCTATTAACATATTAGAAACAAACCCAACATGGCCTGGTACGATCTCTCTCTACTTAAGAAGTGAAATAATTAATCCCAGAGCACCACTTCAGAAGTGCCGTTCAAGCTCTCATACTCTTGCATCTGGTTGGTACCCTGCTCTATGGATTCGCAGGCAGCACAATGCAACCCCTTAAGGGAATTACCATGCTGCAGCATGCCTAAATTTTGGTCCTAAAGAAATATGACCATATCACCCCAGCATGATGGAACTCCACTGGCTCCCCTTACCGGTCTGTGCCATTTTTAAAAACCAGCTGCACAATTTACAGAGCCATCGGGGCTGATACCCCTGCCAACCTAGATGAAAAGCTCATTAGTAGCTCTCAGCCCACAGGCAACCATGACACTTTTCAACAGATGATGAAGAAGAGCAAAAAAGAAAAAAAACAGGCAAAAGACCTTCTCAATCTTTACATCTAAGATCTGGTATAATATCCCAGTATACACCAGGACTGCACAACCCTGCTCCCATTCAGGAAAGAGCTGAAGTTTAATGTCTTCAACGAACACTATATATTGTTGCCCTAACAGACCACAAACCAGTTGCCCGCTACTATCCCACACTGACTGTTTCTTTTCCATTGAATCTGTACAGTACTCTTCTGCTTTTTGGCTAGGTTTACACGGTATAAACACCACATACATACATCCATTGTCTGAGTATATTTCAATTTCAGAAATTATCTGCTGAACTTTATTTTCATAGGCACCTTTAGCACATCAATGACTAAAGCAACATATCAGCTATCCACACAACGTATTAAATAAATAAATAATGACCACAATTGATGCCTATTGGATTCACTCACACTGTTTCAGTGAGGACGGCTGCAATTAGATTACACATAATTTTTAACGATTTTTGGGATGTAGAATAATAAGTAGTTACATTTCATGTTTTTAAACCTTTTGGCCCCATTGGGACAACAGTAACATGTGTCAGAATAAAATTGCAACTTTCTATAGAATAAACACTAAACCCGTGAATATGTTCACTGTAGAAAGACAAACCAATCAGTAAAGAAACCACACTATTAATTTACCATCATGTGTGCAATAGCATACGGAGGCAATATGCTGTTGAATCTTAATTTAATGTATGTAGGTAAAAGGATTTAAGTTCATATTTGCTTACTCTGTTTTATGGAGGATTATGAAGAGGCCACCTCTTCATAATCCTCCATAATAAGACAGAGTGCACCGGGTCAACATAAGCCAGCTATATTAAGAAAAACACCTCGTCAACAGACCATACCTACATAAATATAACTTGGAGAGTAGGGAGGTTCTCTTTTCAATTTTCTTCCACAATTTCTACTATTTACAGAAACTCTTTGAGCGATAGACTGTCACATATCAATTATATATTTTTCTCCCTTCTGGAATAATACACTTTTTAGGTAAGATATTTCGATTTTTGGAAATTATACTAAGCTTCATAAAAGGCAATTAATTTACTAGGTGAGCCCTTCACGTCTGTCCATCTGTCCCAGCAGTCATATGTAGTTCTCTGTGTTCCCTCAAGTGATTAATTTCTCTTTATAAACCTCTTTCATGCCACATGATCTTAAGAGAGCATTAGTTTGCCCCTTTCTAAACAAATAAAAATGTATGCAGGCACATAGAGGCTTATTCCAAGCCAGTAATTTGTGGTGGTGAGGAAGTGTTATTAGTGTGCGTGGATGGAAGTCCACAACAAGCATTAAGGGAACTATTCTTGTTAGTTACAGTTACATTTTAAGTCAATTAAACCTGACCTCAACCCCTGGTATCTATGGCACAGAGAAGACAAGCTTAACTTAGGAAAACGTGCAAAGCATTTAGAAGTATCAAAATAGTTAAATACTTGAACATGCAATACAAAAAATTGTACTCCAATTTGTTGTTGTAAAGCTTTTATTCGACACTTTGTCATAAAGCCAACATACATACATACAGAAACATGATTAAAAAATTGTTCACGGTTAGCAAAGTATTCATAATATACAAAAGTGCAACAGAAGTAGGTCCAGGACCATCATTACAAGGTTTGTGATTTTTGACTAGTACATTTACACATTTACTAATAGAATATCTATGATCGAGCCATCTTACAAGACCAAATATAAAAACGGTTTAATGCAATTATAAATAATTAAAAAATGCCAGCGATTAAAACGCTTTAAATCCTATATTGTCAATCCAAGTCTCTTTCTAATCAAGCAGACACCAAGCAGATACCTGCTCACACCAAATGTTATCAACCTAATGGTTGAGGATCTAAGTAATCTCTCTGCCTCTTTGTACGAACGTGTGCCCAAGTTTTTGCAAAGAGGTATGATCCATTTTTTACGTTGCAATTCGTATGACGGGCAAAAAAAGAGTATGTGAGCCTCGTCCTCCCCTTGTTTTAAATCACACAACTTACAATTTGGATCATTATTTGCTCCTCCCCATCGACAAGTATTCGCATTAATCTGTAAGACCCCATATCTATATTGGAGGAAAACAGTTTTAGCCAGGGGTGGCTCAATTTCATCCATAAAATGTTCAAATATAGGGTAGTCCTTAAATTGCAAGAACTTATGTGTTAGTGAGCCAGTAGCACGTTCAAATACATGGATATTCACATAATTCCAATAGGCAGATTTTACTTGTTCTTTACAAATATTTAATGAAGTGATTGACATTGCTGGTGTTTTCCAGAAGTGTGAAAGGCCTATTTTTGAAAGCCAATGGGATACATGTCTCAGCCACTTGATCGAGTTAAAAGAGTCCAGCTCCCTGATTTCCAATAATCCTGCTCTATAGTCAGCGAGTTCTGGGGTAGACCATAATCTTACCCAATAGATCAATGGCCTCAACCAGCACAAATAGTCCGTTCGTTTTAAACCAATATCAAGGTAAACTGGTGCTAGGGGCGTTCTTCCTGGTAGTCTTAATAGACGTCTAAAGAACACGTTTTCCACGGTGTCAAATGTTTTTTTTGAGTGTGGCCCCCAGATCTCGGCCCCATACAGTGCGGCAGATTGTGCTTTGGCTTAAACACTTCAATCGCAGGAGTTATAGCTTTTGAAGTACTCCCACCGTGAATTTTTAGAATTGGGAGGGAGTTTTGCTTAAATGTTATCCTGCTTTTTTCTAATTGGTTTGTCCAGGACATTCTGCTATCTAGCCTGATACCAAGATAATCAAAAGAGTCCACGTACTCAAGTTTAGTATTGTTTAAGGCCAAGTTCTTCTTGAAAGATTTAGGGGGATTAATGGCCATATACTTGGTTTTTAGTGAATTAATTTCTAACCCCTTTAATTCGCAATAGCTATTGAATTTATTTATTAGATTTTGCAAGCCTTTTGGTGTTTGGGATATTAAGATGGTGTCATCAGCGAATAGCAATGCTGTGACTGCTTCATTACACAATTTAGGGGAATCATGATTACATTCTGCAAGGTAGGAGGGAATATCATTTACAAATAAAGAAAAAAGGGTTGGGGCCAACACGCACCCTTGTCTAACCCCCCTTTTTACCGGTATGGCTTGGGTCAATTCGCCGTTTCTTCCCCACCTTACTTTAGCAAAGTTATCAGTGTGAAGCTTGATAAGATTAGCCAACAGTTCGTCCGGGACACCCATCTTCCTCAAAGTTTCCCACAATAAGTAACGGGGAACAAGATCAAACGTTGAGCGTAGATCCACAAATGCAACGTATATACTACACTTCTTTATTTGAATGTATTTCCAGCAAATACACATGAATCTGTACACCTGGTCAACAGTGCTTGTCTTAGTTCTAAATCCTGCTTGATATTTACAAAGGACTTTGGATTCCTCTATCCAAGTTAAAAGTCTATTTAAAATATGTCTGGCAAAGATTTTCTGTAAAATGTCAATTAAACTAATTGGTCTGTAATTGCCTGGGTCATAGCGGTCCCCTTTTTTATAAATAGTTACTATTTCTGCCCCTTTCCAGGTTTCTGGTATCGGGGTTCCCAACATGATGGAATTACACAGAAAATTTATATAAGGGCACCATACTTCAATGTTGTGAGTGAACAAGTCACCAGGTAATTTATCCGGGCCTGGTGCCTTACCCGCCTTAATTGCTTTTATTGCACACAGAGTTTCTGCCATACTAAATTTCGCTGTGTTGGTGCACCGGGGAGGAGATCCAGAATAGTTATACTCAGGAGGTGACCCAGCCAAATCATATAAAGTTACAAAATGATCAAACCAGATTTTTTCGTCCAGGAAAAAGTCCCTATTGGAGCTACCTTTTTTATTATTCTTGGCTATCAGGTTCCAAACAGTACATTGGTCATGCTTCCTAGCAGCATTCAATAGGTCTTCCCAGATTAGATCATCCCATTCCCTTTTAGCATTATACAAAAGCTTTTTATATTGTTGTCTGCATTCTCTAACCCTCTTCTGATCTTTAGATTTCACGGCAATGATTAAATTAGTTTTAGCTAGATGGCACCGTTTATTATACCATGGTGTCTCCAGTTCCAATTGCCTCCTTATATTACCTTGTTTATTATTACAGGTTTTGCTCAAGAGGGGAGTTAGTGAATCTACTAAGTGGTAATGCATTTTTAGGACATCATCAGATCCCGGCCTTAAATTATCATATAAGGGGATGATTTCTGAGAAAGTATTATAAATGCCCAAAAGCGTGTCTTCCTTTGCTAGGATGTATGGCCATTTAATTGCTTTCCTGTTGTTAGAAACAGCAACCTCAGCTACCTCCCTCTCACATTCAGACTCGCTATCAGTTTTCAAGAAAGGATCCGGTAGTAACCCCAGTTGCAATGGAAAATGGTCACTTTCTAATCTATTCACGACTTTAAAGGCCAACAATAGGTACCAAAGATTGGTTGAAATCAACATAAAGTCGATCAAAGATTTAGACAAACCTTTACTATATGTATTGTTGGCTGGCTTGTCTGGGTCTAACCGCCCATTACATGCTCTTAGATCGTAAGATACAGTCAGTTCATATATCTGCATGGCTGCCACTGTGCATTTTACTGGCTTTGCACTATCTAGGGGGGGGATGTCATGTGCTCTATCTGAATTTTCTAATAATTTTTCGAGCCCCATTATCGTCTCGAATCGGCAATTAAGATCCCCACCTATAATTATTTTAGCGTCTGGCTCTAGATTACACAAATAGCTGCTCAGTTGTTCTATGACCATTGATTGTTTGTTTTGTGGGTTTGGTCTATTATAAACGTTTATCATATAGACATCACCCAGATCTTTCGTGACTAATTTAACCCCAAGCAAATCATTGGAAGCAATATACAAGGGTGATACAACAACGTCCAAGGATATACTTATCCAAATTATTAAACCCCCCGAAGGTCTACCTCTTACTGATGCAATTGCCCCACAAAAAAATGCTTTATAGCCAAGTCTATGTATAATGTTAGTTGCCCATGTTTCCTGTAGGAATATAATGTCATGCTCCTCCAAGAAGGAACTCCAGTTTCTATCTCAGAGGTTTCTTGACAACCCTGCGATGTTCCATGACATGATTTTTAGATCATGTTTAGGCTTTCCTTGTACTAGGTTGACTGGGTACCTATTGCATGTATTCGATGTTTCCCCTTCATTGGGTTCCTCCGTGATCGCTATTCCACATGCCTGATCCCAGGATTCTTTGTTTAACGCTGGTAATATATCTTGAGCCTGGGTACTACAAGGATCAATCAAATCCCTCTCTTGAAAGCCATCCAGTTTTCTTCCAGACAGGTGACCTACCCGTGTTGTTTCAGCTGACTCTGTTATGGAGGACGATGCACCAGTACCTGTTATTGGTGGTGTGCTTGATTCCCACTGATGCACACAAACCCTATGAAGAGATGATCCATTGAGTTCATAGCCTTCTACTGTTTGTCAGTGGCCCCACCATGACCAATTTTTATCCATTTCCATGTTTGGTGGGCATATTCTGTCAGCCGGGGTTGGGGGATCAAAGAATGAATATCTATTATCCCTCAGACCTAGTTGTTGAGGGACTCTGCTGACTTGCTTACATTGCATTGGATAAAAATAGCTGAGGTCGCAGGTTCCAATTCCTCGGTTATCCGTTCGTGGTTGTTGGCTATACACAAGTTGTGCTACAGAGGAGTCTTTAAAATTAACCAGAATACAGTCCCCTTCAATGTCTTTCTGCCTGGAGCCCAGCCAGCTAACTCTTCGAACTTGAATTACTTGGCAATTAACAGTATAGGGAAGAGGTCTATTTTCCCTTAGCCAGTATAAGGTCTTGTTTTTTAGTTCATCATAGGACTCTCTTTTATTAGGTTTCAATGGGGGAACTCCAGTAAGTACTACCACGTAAGGTTGACACCCTGGTGGGAGGTGTGCATTTGGAACCTTCCTTGGCGCTTGAGTTCCTGTGCTACAGTCAGGTGTTTGAATGTTATTGTTGTTACCACAAACTGATATAGGGATTGTAGGACCCACCCCATCCATGGGTTTCGTAGAAGTATTATTTGGCATTTGTTTGGATTTACGCGGTGCAGGCTTTGGACGAGCAGCCTGTTGTAGACCACCATTGTGTGGTTGTCCTTTGGGGGACTCCGCTCTTGATCCTCCTAGTGCAGCATTGGTCCCAGTTGGAGCTACCACCTTGTCTTTCCTAAGTGGGCGAGCTGGTTGCACTGGTTTAGGTGACGTTGGGCTCTTCTCCATCCTTACGGTGTCTTGACCTATCTTAGAATGGAGTTTAACCAATGATTTTAGGGCAAAAAAATTGTCCAAGGATGTCTGCTCAAATTTGTCCAAACGGTCCGTGAGACCTTTCAGTCTATCAGATACTGGTTGCAATAAGGAGCTCATGATGGATTGGATCCGTTCCATCAAAAAGTCTGGTACCGGTAGTTCTTCAAGATTATTTACTTGATCTGTTACCACAACAGAACCAGCAGAGACATTTGGTAGATCACACTGTGGAGGTTCACCTCATTCTCTCCCATTGGTCACAGAGTCAATTTCTAGTGGTTTACTAGGGGCTCCCCCAAGCATGTAGTTTTTACGAATTCTTTTTAAAGCCTTTAGTCTGTAGGCTTTACGTGGGGTAACTAGCCTTTTCTGCTTTACGGCAGCCCTTCTTGTTTTCTGAGGTGGGGATTGTAGCATTTGTTCTGTTGGAGTATCGTGTATCATTATTAAGGGCGAGACCGGTGGGGCAGGTTCCGTAATATCAGTGGAATTTCTTGTTTCAAGATTTGCTGGTGTTATGCTTACAGGTGCTGGATCAGGTCCAATTACAAGAAGGTCACTATCCGATCTCAGATCGATGACGCAAGGTTGTGGTTCGCTTGAGATTAGGGGGGTGGTTAATTCCAATGGAATAATATTTGACGGAGACTTGGCCTGTGCAAGTGACCCCATCGAGGATCGCTTATGCGCAAAGAATTCTCGTGATAGTCTACGTTCAGCTAATATAATTTCTTTCTCTACAACAGAGACCGCCCGAGTAATAAAATTATCCATGGTCCCTAGCGTAGAGTTTCCCCCTCTCCGTGAGCTTCTACCTGAGCGAGTAGCCATTGGTGAATATACAGACATGTAAGTCGAGTAACACAGTTAGAAATGTTATTTAACCCTGAACACTAATCCTCTATTTTACCTTAGTTGTTAGAGGGCTGGCCCGTCCCGGCCCCCGCTGGCCCCGGACGGCCACAGACGGCCCGCCCTTTGCCCGGGCTTCGCTCCGGGCGTCCCGCTATGCGGACCCTTCTCACTGATGTAGATGTAGGGTGGTGGTGGGCGGGGCACGCAGGGGGGCACTGACCAGGTGTTGCGTGGTCAAGCAGGGACTCCTGGGATAGCGAGTCCCTGCTGCGCTCCTCCCCTGCAGCCTCTTCAGCCCCACAGGTGTTCAGCAAACGCGGCGGTCAGGCAGGCAGCAACGGCGTTGGTGGGTCCTCCCACGAAGCGGCTCCCGCGGAGCGGGAGCGGCGAGCAGTGTCAAGTAAGGAGGGGGGCAGAACAGCACACAGTTCCCCGCAGCGTCCCAGCAGCGTCTCCGTGGCACTAGGTGAGCCCTTCACGTCTGTCCATCTGTCCCAGCAGTCATATGTAGTTCTCTGTGTTCCCTCAAGTGATTAATTTCTCTTTATAAACCTCTTTCATGCCACATGATCTTAAGAGAGCATTAGTTTGCCCCTTTCTAAACAAATAAAAATGTATGCAGGCACATAGAGGCTTATTCCAAGCCAGTAATTTGTGGTGGTGAGGAAGTGTTATTAGTGTGCGTGGATGGAAGTCCACAACAAGCATTAAGGGAACTATTCTTGTTAGTTACAGTTACATTTTAAGTCAATTAAACCTGACCTCAACCCCTGGTATCTATGGCACAGAGAAGACAAGCTTAACTTAGGAAAACTTGCAAAGCATTTAGAAGTATCAAAATAGTTAAATACTTGAACATGCAATACAAAAAATTGTACTCCAATTTATAAAACTAGAGGATAAACAAATTGACACCGAAATTACATAAATCCAACATGGGGAACCGGAGAAATGATTTTTCACATTTTAATCTAAAATAGCACCAAAAAGCGCAAAGCACCAACTGCAGGCAACTGCTCATGCTAGCCTGGAGCAAGGCTAAGGATTAAGGCTCACTGTGATAGAAGGCGGTTAGGATATGATCCCAGTCTCGGTCACAGAGTTATCTTGAACATAGAAAATGTTCAAGACAGTAGAATCCTCAGCGGGGCATGGCATCATACTGGATCTGAAGACGGATTAGTCGATGAAGAATTGGCAAAGGACGAGGTCTTGGTGAACCCATCAATAAAAGCAGGAAAATATCAGAGCAGGAAAAGTCTGGAGTTTCTGCCCAGGAAGCTGTCAATGTCCATCGGATGCTTCTCAGGATTAGGTCCGGTGAAGATTTCTACCTTTAGTGGAAGAGGTGTGGCGCAGCGGCCAGGGAGACGGACTCCGGAACCCGGGGCTCACGGTTCGATCCCCCGGGCCGGTGACAGATCAGCCCAGCACCATGTGACTCTGGGCAATAGCTTGCTTACTCTTCCCGAGGACCTCCAGCGCCTTGACACCTTCAGGTAATTGTTAGCGCTTTACAAATACTGGACATTTACATTTACTTAAACACTTTTCTGGAAGTTGTATTCCCTTAGTGGGGCAAGGCTAGGGGCTGTAGCCCAAGAGTGTTTAGCATCATCCGATGCTGGACAGCGTCAGCCCCGCTGAATCAGATTTACTCTTGTGGTGAAGAATGTAGCCGGAGCTGCAATGAATTCAGGCACACCGGTCATGCATCCTTGGTGGATCGACTGGCAGGTTGGTCTTGGTCCCACAATGGTTCTCTAGGCAAAAGTTAGCAAAAAGTTTCCAAGTCCCATATTTTAGGTTTAGGCATTAGGAGTACAGTCTGACACCAGCCAAGGGTCCCCTGACCTCAGGAAGAGTACCTGGGGGTCATAACTCATTCCAACAGAAGCCACCAGATGGGTCCAGGACATGTCCTGTTGAAACTAGTCAGCTGGGTTCTTCCACAAAAATGGGCTTCTTGAAGCTTTTGTGTCTCTGTAGCTTAACAGGAGGTCAGCTAACAGACATTTCTTTGTCCTGGTACAAATGTGAGCAGTTGCAGCCCTCAGGTTTCTAACAAGTTTCAATAGCAGGTGCAGTCCTTCTCCTACCTTTCACAGGTCCAGTAGTGTTCTGAAGAGGGTTCCCAGGATTTCTACGTTTATGCCTGGTACTACCCTGTGGATCTAGGTGACTCCTGGCCCCTCCCTAATAAGGAAGGAAAAAGGTTCCAGGGTCAACCAAACCCAGCTTTGCAGCACGTCCTGTTTGCCTGGCAGCAAACCATCCACACTGCCCTTCTCCACTCAAAAATACATGTCATAACCTTTCTCCCCTTTTACAGAGTTTTCTGTGCCCACTCAGAGGTGCAGCTCTGGGAGCACGTTCACACCACATCTAGCAAATATTCAGCTCCTATGTGACAGATGGAAGCTCATGCAAATACAACTTCAAGAGGCTGTAGTCAGGCAAAAGGTGATATTTTTAAAAGTACCTTTTATAAAATGTTTGTTACAAATTCTACTTAACCAATTAATTGGATTTGTAAGAAATATTTTAAAATTCCGATTTGTAAGAAATATTTTAAAATTCCAACAATTAACTTTTAGCTAGTTTCTATGACGAGATCACTTTATATAATTTTAATATTAACTGTCAGTACTTTCCTATGGACCAGCTGAGTCTGTTACAGAGAAAATAGCTTTTGGGGCCTTGTCTCTGCAGGATATGTTTTACATGAAACGTTTAAATGTCCAACATTTAAATAGCATGGACCCTGCCTTCTTGGTCATTAAGGCTTACTTAGAGGTGAATCATTGATATTTAAAGGAGGGTTTTGACCTGGCAAAAGGGGTTCTTTCAACAGGACGAATTTGCAGTTTAAACCTGTGCAGTCAGGTTCCTGGTGGCAGACCTGCAGTTATGTTTGGTATCGTCACTTTAGTGTTGACACAATATGGTCTACAGTCCAATAGTGACATTTAATTTACAGTCACTCAGTGCACTTTATACCATATACGTGGGACATAAAAGTAGGCTACATGTTCCAATTAGGAATATCTCCTATTTCGACATGTTTAGAGGTCAGGGCACAGTGGCAGGGCACATGCCCAGTGCATGCCCATGCGGGTCCCAGTGCACAAAGTCAAAATTAAAACAAAGCAGCATCAGTCCAAACAAACATGAATGATCATGCAAAATGCAACGTTTTCTTACATCTGAGATATTAGAAACAGCTCCCATGAATAATTTACCTTTTTTTTGCAAATAATATTTGGTTCAGTCAACATTATGCCAGATTTAGACCTAAACGAAGCACTGAATCAGTCATGGTTCATAATGTTGATGATCAAAGGGTAGATGCTGATAATTGCAAGGCCATGTTGCTAGTCCTTGAATTGTTCACTTTATTGAGTCAGAATTCATAACCAAATTCACTAACATCCGAATCGGAAATTGAAGATGCTTTCAAATCTTGCAATCTCGCTAAACTGCAGGACATGATCAATTCAATTCAAAAGACCTTTATTCGAATTTCATAAAATCCATAAAAGTACAACATAAAAACAAACAGTACCATTTCATAAAGTAGATCAATTTACAATTATCATAATCAAGAAAATTCTTGTTACAGCTCTCGTAGATAACATTTTCAGGGATTTTCCATCATTTTGCGTACGCGAGATATCAGTCTTAGAAAAGTGCTTGTGCGAAAAGTTAATTCATCTGTATCCAGTGAAAGCAACATTAAATAAGACTCCCCTAAAGAGAGAGGTCTTCTTTTTCTAAAATATGGGGTTAAAAACCAATTAATATACTTTAAATAAAATTTACAGAAAAATAGGAAGTGCAGATCATTCTGTGTACTTGTACCATTGCACGGACATGGGTTATAATGTGCTGTATGACAATAGCCCAAAGGGAAACCCAATAAACATGTTACAGAGCCCGCCCTGAGACGGAATAACAGTGATCTTTCCCAGTTGGTCATGGGGAGAGTGAGGTAGGATGGAAGTGGTTGTCTACACAATTCATTCCCCATGTATTTTGCAACGGTGGGTTTAAGTATTTCCCTTCCCATTCTCTCTGAGTTATAAAATACATATAAAGCTTGTTTGACCTCGTTCTTATCTTTAGGCTCAATCCTAGGTGGGTCAGAGAAAAGATCTCCCCTACCCACGGCATGCAATGTCTTTGAGACTCCCGCGAGCCAGGGGATAGCTAAGCCCTTTTCGCATTTAAGACAGTCTTTTATAATATCCTGTGTTAGGGCAGCTGAATTGTTCCTCCAGATCCTAATCCAGAATAGAGCTGGTCTAGTTCTGATAAAATCACATGTATAAGGAAGGTGTAATTCCTTATGACAAATGAACTCAGAGGATGAGATAGGGGCGCCCAGCATTCTTCTACAGAACCGATTTTCCTCTCGTTGAATGCTGGGACTTGTCCCTAAACCCCAAACCTCTGCCCCATATGTTGCTACAGGTATACATTGTAGCCTAAAAAAAATTTAAATAGCTCTAGTGGCGCCTATTTTCTTTGGCCGTGACAAGCTCAATATAGAATTGGTGGCTTTCGAGAACTTGCCCATGGCGTGGGCCAAATGCCCATTCCATGAGCCGTTCGCAGCGAAAACCAACCCTAAGGATGGGAAAGTGTTCACAGATTCTAATTTATCTGTCCCTACATGTATAGTGTTGAGCTTCCGCTTCCCAGGCCCACATGCCATGATAAAAGATTTTTTAAAATTCACGCACAGATCTAAACCCTCCATATATTGAACAAAAGTTTTAATAATTAAACGGAGGGCATTAGGTGTGCGGCTCATAAGAACCGCATCATCTGCGTATAATAAAACAGGCAATAGTTGTCCCTGGATAGTTGGCCCATCTGTAGTCACTTGTTTTAGGGATTTAGCTAGGCCATTGATATAAATGATAAAAAGCAGGGGGGCTATGACGCACCCCTGTCTTACCCCCCTACCTATTTTAATAGGACCTGATACTTCCCCACCTGTCCCGATCCTGACCTGTGCCTTAAGGTCAGTATGGAGGTAGGCCAGGAAATTAACAAGAGCTTTGTCCAGTCCATAGTCCAAAAGAATGGACCATAGTTTGGATCTATTGACTAGATCGAAAGCGGATGAAAGATCCATTAATGCAGGGTAAATATGGGACGATCGAGCGATGTTATACTTGTCAATAATTAACTTCAAATTCAAACACTGCTCCACCGTGCCCACCCTGCTCCTGAATCCCATCTGACAAGGGTCCAATAAATCACTATCTTCTATCCACTCCAAAATCCTGTTATAAAGGACTCGCCCCAGGATTTTTAAAGTGTTGTCCAAAAGTGAGATAGGACGATAATTGGCCGGATCTGATCTATCCCCTTTTTAAAAATTGGAACTATGGTACTCATAGACCAAGTATCAGGCATGGGCACAGAAGGCAGACTATTAAAAACATTAAGAAGAATCGGTGCCCATAAATCCGGACTAAACTTAATAACATCTATGGGGAGTCCATCAGGACCCGGAGCCTTGTTGCCAAGGCTCTGGCTGATGGCTATTTCTAACTCATGGAGACCAAATTGTAAACAGCACAGCTGACCAGGAACAAAGCTTATTGTTAGCTCTCTTGGTAAAGCGTATATTATTGAAAAGTGGGCCTCCCAAGCACTGCTGGTTATATTGCAGCTAATTGGATTTAATTGTTTGCCCATATCTCGCATTTTCCTGACGGCAGTCCAGAAGGGGCCACTGCTCTTCTGATTTGCACTTGCAACCAGTGACTCCCACTACTCTGTCAGTAATGCAGCTTTCCGTTCAGCTAATTTAAGTTTGTAATATTTCCTGTCCGCCTGTACCTCTGCTATGCATCTGGGCTTGTTAGTTAGTGCCTTACGTAATGCCCTATTTGCCAATGAACAGGCAGGACATGATAATTTTCAAGTTGATTTTTTTAACAATTGTTTTCAGATGGATCAATTCCTCATTTAAATCGTTTTTGTCAATTTTGTTCTAAATTGTGAACTCTGAAATTCCGGTGAAATTCTGTTAAAGTAGCATTTATCAATTTATCATCCTAAACCAGGGTAAGCAGCACTCTGAGTATGTTATACTCTCTTTGTCATTGTTTAATTTTGAAAGTTTAAAATTGGCAGTTGCTTCTGTCGCTTGTTATCAGTCATTAACCCAATAAACATCAGTGTAGAGACATAGGTTCCAAAAAAGGCGGGAGAGGTGCAAACAATGTACCTTAGTGTGCCAACATATCGTCGAGCAGGTACTGCATGAGAAAAACACCGGTTCGTGCATTTGACGTTGTAACAATGTTAACAAGAGATATGAATATATGTGACAAGTATTAGAGATGTCAATCAATCAATTAAAGCATTTATATAGCACGCTACTCACCCGGAGGGTCTCAAGGCGCTTGGGTGGTCCTCTACTGCTTGAATAGCCAGGTCTTGAGTTGCTTCCTGAAGGAGAGGTGGTCTTGGGTCAGGCGGAGGTGGATGGGGAGGGAGTTCCACGTCTTGGCAGCCAGGTAGGAGAAGGATCTTCCTCCCGTTGTGGCTCTTCGGATGCGAGGAACGGCGGCGAGGGCGTGGGTGGTCGATCGGAGTTGGCGAGTGGGAGTGTAGAAGTTCAGGCAGTCTTTGAGGTATCTGGGGCCTTGGTTGTGGAGAGCTTTGTGTGCGTGGGTGAGGAGTCAGAACGTGATCCTCTTGCTGACGGGGAGCCAGTGCAGGTCTCTCAGGTGTCCGGAGATGTGGCTGTGTCGGGGGATGTTCAGGATGAGTCGTGCTGAGGCGTTCTGAATGTGCTGGAGTCTTTTCTGGAGTTTGGCTGTGGTTCCGGCGTAAAGGGTGTTCCCATAGTTTTGAAGGGGGTAATGAGTGTGTTTGGTGTCAAATCCAGATGTCCTTAGGTTCAATCCTTCATTATATAATCAGAGTCAGAAGTCCTTATTTTGTAGAAAGGTTGCTCTTTATTTTTTGATAAAAACATGAACAGCCGACACGTGTTTCGCCCCTGTGGCGAATTGCGCCAGGGCTTTTTCAAGGCTATTTACAGTATATATTATTCTTTACAGTTCATCATCATTTAGTGCAGATATCAGAATATGAGTCCGGTCTTCAATTAATAAGGGTAGAATCCCTGAAGTCTTTCGTCACGAGTGTCCTGGTTTAATTCCTCCGCTGTACCGATATGTTCCCATAGTCCAGTCGGCTGGTGACGAGGGCCTGGGTGACCGTCTTCCTGGTTTCGGTGGGGATCCACTGGAAGATCTTCCGGAGCATGCGTAGGATGTTGAAGCATGATGAGGAGACGGCGTTGACTTGTCTGGTCATCGAGAGGGAGGAGTCCAGGATGAATCCCAGGTTTTGTGCGTGGTCCGTTGGTTTGGGTGCGCTGCCGAGGGCAGGGGGCCACCAGGAGTCGTCCCAGGCGGAGGGTGATGATCCCAGGATGAGGACTTCCGTCTTATCTGAGTTCAGTTTCAGGCGACTGTTCGTCATCCACTCGGCTACGTCTTTCATCCCTTCGTGTAGGTTGGTTCTGGCGGTGGCGGGGTCGTTGGTGAGGGAGAGGATCAGCTGGGTGTCGTCGGCGTAGGAGATGATGGTGAGGTTGTGTTGGCGTGCGATGGCCGCGAGGGGGCTCATGTAGATGTTGAACAGCGTGGGGCTGAGTGAAGATCCTTGTGGTACGCCGCAGATGACTTCGGTGGCCTTGGATCTGAACGGGGGTAGGCAGACTCTCTGGGTTCTTCCGGCGAGGAACGAGATGATCCACTCCAGTGCCTTCTCCTGGATTCCGATGTAGTGCAGGGGCTGTACTAGGGTGCGGTGGCAGACCGCGTCGAACGCTGCAGAGAGGTCCAGGAGGAGGAGGGCCGCCATTTCCCCGTTGTCGAGCAGGGCTCGGATGTCGTCGGTGGCTGCGATGAGGGCGGTCTCGGTGCTGTGGTTGGCCCGGAAGCCGGACTGTGAGTGGTCGAGGGATCCATTCGTCTCGAGGAAGGCGGCCAGCCAGCTGTCTGTTGACTGTCTTCTCGATGACTTTGGCCGGAAAAGGAAGGAGCGAGATGGGGCGGTAGTTCTTGAGGTCGGTGGGGTCCGCTGATGGTTTCTTCAGTAGGGCGCTGAGTTTGGCGTGCTTCCAGCTCTCTGGGAAGGTGGCGGTGTCGAAGGAGGCGTTGATGATGTCCCGGAGATGGGGTGCGATGACGGAGTCGGCCTTGTTGAAGACGTGGTGGGGGCAGGGGTCGGTTGGTGATCCAGAGTGGATGGAGTTCATCGTGCGGATGGTGTCTTCTGTGTTGACCGGTGTCCAGGCACGGAGGGTGGAGGTGGAGGGCGTTGGTACGTTCATGGGGTGCGTCGGCTGTGTGCTGAAACTGTTGTGTATGTCTGCGATCTTGCTGTGGAAGAACGAGGCGAGCGAGTTGCATAGTTCTTGCGGTGGGGTGATGTTGTTTCCGGCGCTAGGGTTCGAGAGCTCTTTGATGATGTTGAAGAGTTCTTTGCTGTTGTGGGCGTTGTTTTCTAGTCGTTCCTTGAATGCGGTTTTCTTGGTGGTGTGGATCAGCTGGTGGTGTTTTCGAGTGGCGAGCTTGAGGGTGGTCATGTTGTCTGGTGTCGGGTCTCTGCACCAGGCTTTCTCGAGATGTGTGATTCATCTTCAAGATGTGAATCTTTAATATTTGTGCTTCACTAGCTCTGCCAAGCTGCGGTTCCTGGATCTATATTGGTGGAGTCCTCTGTGTTCTGAGTAGAAGACAACATCTGGGTGACGCAGGGGTAAATCGTTACTCAGATGTGCCTGTGGGTTTAGTGGCGTAGTGGGTGCGAAACTGGAGGTAGGAAGGGTATTTGCAAAGCGAGGAAAACCTCTGTTCCAGGACTCGAAGGAAAGAAAATTCCATGCTAGAATGAAACGAGAGCCTCTTTTTCCGGGCTCCGGAGACATATTTGTGTGTTGCAGAGGTGTTAGAAACTGTTCAGCTTTCAAACATTTACTGATCAGCTGCAAGACGATTAACAGCATTTTTTCACACGTTTTTTTAAACCAAGGTGCAAAAAAAGTGAAATGTGGAGTACAAAGATTTCAGATGATGCGTCGCAGCGTTACGAACTGATGAATTTTCTATTTGCAGCTTCATCACGCGCCTGATAAATTCTCAAAGTGGTATGTTTCCCACAGTCATGTATGTATTAGGTAGTGTTGGGAAAATACACTAATGCCATGGCATTCCGTTCTGCTCCGCTAGATGGCAGTAATGAGCAGTTTTTTATTAATCTTTCATGTTTAATCTACATAACATTTCATTATGAGACATTATGGTCTTTTAATAGACGCAACCAATTCTGGTGAATCTCATATAGTTTGCGTGTTCACAGATTCATACTGAAAATACATGCTGCATTGTAAATTCTTGTATCCCACATCTGTGCGGGTTATGTGCCTCTACGACCTCTGAACGTTAAAGTCCTTTACATCAATGTGTTGTGCAGAAGGCAGTTGTATTGCTTCAGTGCAACTCATACTCGTGATTGTAGGTATGTGGTCTAAAATCCAGACTGTTAATGTTTGTGTTGCCAGCATGCTAAGTCAGTTGCATGACACGCATGCCTTTACATCGTGTATTTGACCATGCATGCCTTTATCACGCATTTGCATTGTATATCATTAAAATACTGTTGCAATCAGTCCTGTTGGTATATTCCGTCCACCCCTACCCTTCCGTCCTGGTTGGTTATCCCACCCTGAAGCTCCCTGTGGAATGTTGGTGTGCTCTCCAGTGAGGAGAGTGGATGGTCAATAAACAGCATCTTAATCTATCTCCAGAGTCCTGTCATTCTTCAAGAATTCCAACACTGGCGACGGAACTGCGCAGGGGGCAGTACCTTTTTTAATTCGTTCTTTGTTGCGTTTGAGTATCATAATATTACAACACACATTGTCAAATTACAATATAAACATTCAGCAAAGAGGCAATAATAATTTATTCCGGCCCACAGATTATTGGAATAACTGCCCACAGAGTGGGAAGGTTGAGGAGGTTTAGAAAGTGGCACACACAAAAGGTAACATAAAAAGTAAGGAAATGTGCTTGGTAATAATTCACATAAATCACTCTGTAGGCGGGAGCCGAGCAATGTAGGATAATCCACCTCGCCATTATGAGCACAGCACAAGCCCTAAAAGTGGGGGGATTAGCCAAGATAGGCAGTATGCAAGTGACATCACAGCGCATGACATCATGGCAAATGACATGGCATGTTGCATCACAGGAAGTGGCATCACAACCCATGACCTCACAAGAAGTGACATCAGATCTTAAGACCTCACACATATGTTTAGCAGATCTATCATGAGTACTTGTGAATGCATCACAATATTTAACAAATTAGATTTCGCTTTGGGGTTGTGCCAAAAAAGTGAAGCAACCCGACGCAAAATATGGGACTCAACTCATACATATAGGGGCTTATTTATGAGAGGGTTGCGTCATATTTTCACCATGCAACGTGGTACATGCATGACACAAACCTCTAAGTCAGATATTTAAAGCCACGTAAAGCTACTTCGCGTACCTCGGAGTGGCTTAAAAAATCTGGAGTAGCGCAACAGAGCACTAATCCCTGTGCTGCGTTACTCTGCCCTGGGTAGGCATTCCACAGGCATTGCATGGCTGTTTCCACGCAACTCTCATGGATTTTGACACATCCCCCGATTTACAAAAACGTATAAATCTGGGGATGCACCTAAATCTTTGAGCAATAACTACTACGCACTGGCCTGACTGCAGCATTTCTTTCCTCTCGCAGTTGTTCTACTGCAATCCGAATCGTAAGTTGTTACTTCTTTTCTTTATTTTTGCACATTCACTCCTATGGAGTGCATGTGTCTGCAGTCCCTGTCCCTCACTCCAGCATTCCTCTCTGTTGTTTTCCCATCCCCCTGCCCTACCATCGCTGTCTGTTGTTTCCCTATCCCCTCCTCACACTATATGTAGTTTATTTCCCCCCACCGCTATCTGTTGTTTCCCCAACCCCTACCCTCTTCCCGCTGTGCATTGTTCCCCACCCCTTGTCCTCATTCCACTGTCTATTGTCTCACACCCCCACTCTCGTGTTGCTTGCCCCCTTCCAAATCCCCTCAAGCTGTTTGTATGTTTTTTTTTTTTACATATCTTGTTTGACTGGCACAAACAGCTTCTGTGGTGCCAATGAAGCTGCACTGCGCTTTGCCCCTTTGTTGTGGCCTGGAGGCGAAGGCTCCTCTCAGCAGGCTGCCCACATAACAACACGATGCTTAAATTGGTCACAGGTCATGAAAAGCAAGCATGTGTGTGTTTCACAAGACACAGATATTGGGATCTATCAGTGTCTTAATACTGGGAAATGGTCAGATTTTTAAATAGCTGCCCTGTCGCTGCCCAGCTATAGGCAGGAAGAGAAAATGTTTCCATGCAACACCTTCCCACGCTTTTCTACCACGAAAGACAGTTCTCGGAGTAGGTCTGTGCTCAGCCCTGACTTAAGGACATGGCATTTCTGCTGACATCAACAAGATCCAGATTCACTGTGGGGAGGTGAGCACTGGGCCGTTGCTCCCTGGCGTAGCAGCACTGTAGTTTTATAGCTACACAAACTATATTTCTTCCCTCTGGGACATGTTTTTATTTCAGACCCTGATTCATATTTCATTCAAGCTTCAAAACCATAAAGACCAATAGCTTTACAGTCTGTTCGCTCTGGATGCAGGACTTGGAGACAGGTGGCAGGCGGGGCCAAAAACAAAGCGGAGCTGTTGGGATGCCACGTCCATGATCTCGCCTCCATGTCCCCCATAAATATCAAACCCACATTGTGCTCCCCCAGCCCACACCCAGCCAATGGGAGGCCTCCTTCTTCGTTCATTCTGTCGCCACACTTAAGAGAGCACCCACACCAGTGTTAGATTATGAGATGATAGTTAAATACCATTTGGAAGAATAAATGAACACTCGTGAGATGTGTATATTGTTGCTGTTGGATGGAGTTTATAATGCACAATGGCATCCAGGGCTCAGTATCATTATAAGTATACTGCAATGAAACCAGATTAAACAGCTGGATGTACCTCATCAAAGTGCGTAGGATTCATCGTCTGAGGTAGCTGTATGCAGCCATCTAGGGATCTGGCGATCATAATAATACTCAGAGCTGTCTTGGCCTTAAATTCTCACCATTTAAATACAATAATTGGCAAAGCCAATAGGTTATACACATGCGAGATCTATTGGCTTTGTCAATGTTTTTTTAACGTGTTGCACAGCACCGCGAGCCAAGCTGCTGTTCTACATGGCTTTAAGTAAAAAAAAAAAAGCAATATGATACTGACCATGTCATAGCACTTTTTTTTTTAACTTTAAGACATGTTGCACAGCAGTTTGAGCTGCTGTGCAAGATTTTTTAAAAAAAACACATTGTCAAAGCCAATACATTTCTCTTAAGTAAAACCTATTGTCTTTGCCAATGCTTGTTTAAAACCCTGCCACAAAGAAATTGGCAACAAAGTGGCAGTAAATCATTTCTGCTTAATTAGTTGCAAAGTCTGCATTTTAAAATATCTTATGGGGTTAAGACACCAGATGGGGAGATCATTGTCTGCTCAGAAAATTCAGGGAATTATGATAATGGTAAATTCACTCTGGAGGTTAACGTATTTGCTGGAGAGATCTGTGTTTTGTCTAGTCCCAGTTTTGAATCAAAGTAGCATAGAGGGTTAACCCGTCTCCTGCAAAGCACATTATGCAACATGCAGGTTACTGATTTTTTTCTGTTTAATGTAAATGGGTAAGTGGGTTTCTGCTTTTAACACAGAGAGCCTTTTGTCACTTGCAATTCATAAATTGCAATCCTTCGAATTTAGCACAGTAAGCTATGAAGGACATGTGGCTTCTAGAGCTTGTAACCCTCACTGTCTTACGTAACACATCCTGTACATTGGTTGCACACATATGATTTATTGTCAATGTATAATGTGTAAGTGTGATGTCAAGCACTCTGACACCCAGCAATGACATGAGTAGCATTACGGCGCTATAAAAGAAATAAAACAAAATAGTGGTGTTCAATTTGTTTTTTGTGTAAATACTAGGATAGACCAACACATCTGACATTCTTACAGTGCATGCACATCTCCTACATACAGGGATTGAACAAAATCAAAAGCATGCTTCTCTTTAGTACCTGGGTGGTGATACGCTGTGTGACTTTGTCTCCCCATTTGTATCCCACATTTAGTAGTGAGGCTTCCGATAGCTCCCAGCCAGGATACTCCAAGACAAGGAGGCCTGATGGCCCCTTAACCTAAGTCTTTGTTTTGGGCCAGCTAGACTCTGATACTCTGCCTCATCCCTTGCATGTTGCTGCTTGAACGAAATCAGACAACGCGCATGAGCAGTTGAATGTGTCCCGGTGTCTGAAAATTACACAGGGACAAGTTTAGTATATTTCTGTGGGGCTCACCCTCTTGGCAGGGTAGACGGTGTCCACCCAAAGAAAAGAGTGAGTAGACGCCGTCTACTCGCGTGTACCCCCGAGTTGTGCACTGATTATGGGCAATCTATGGTGGGAGGAGAGGGAGCGAGATGTGTAAGGTGCATCAGTGTTTGGGTGATCTAACCTGCTCGTATGTGTCAGGCGGCAGTCAATAGGGGGCCTATATGTGTGGCATCTGCAACACATCTTATCTAATGTGTGTTAGGATGAGAGTGCTTCATCCTTTGCCCTCTACTGCCTTGAGACACGCTTCCCCCTACATCAGCTGTGTAAACCTAGCAGTACCATGGGTGTTCATTGCAAGGGCATCCAATTCAGCGTACATTCTTCTCTTCAGGTCTCTAATCCAGTGCACAATAAGGGAGGCCCTGAGGAGGTTTCTAGGACATATCTGTATGCCTTTTGGCAAGCACCACAGCGAGATCCAGGACTATGTGCATATTTTTGGTAGATTTCATGCTTTTCATCAACTCCATAGGTAATACATGGCGTCTGTGGAGTCGTGCCTGCCTACTATGTCAGTTAGGATTGTCGCCACTGCCTCCCAGTACTCATCTTTCGGCAGGCATTCAAATTAGGGAAAGCTGATGGGTGAATGAAGAATATAGGAAAAATCCCACTGTGGGAGCCCCGCCCATTAAGTCCTTATACGGTCTGATCAAACTGTCCATGAACAGGTCTCCCCATGTTAGCAGCTCCTCTTCTGTCCAGGGGTAAATATTGTGAGAAGATCTGTATTCTCAATATTCAGGCAGTGCCTATAAGTAAAGTTCAGGGGCATATGGTGTTCATCCTTCCTGTTGGCGAAGGCCCCTCCGCCAACACTGATTGACCACTCGCATAAGGGTGTTTCCTTCAATGGGGGTCCTCCCTGATTCGTTCCCAAGAACCACTCCAATATGTCTCCTACTGAAGGTTCAGAGAACCGATCACCCAGCTGCTGAATGTAGTCACCCCCAACCAACGTGGGCCACTGGAGTTGGGCCGCTATATAGTAGTGCTCATAATTTGGAACCCCTAACTCGCTCTCAACCAATGGGGCATATAATTTAGAAATCGCTACCCTATGTCTTTTTTTTTTTTTTCAGAGTTTTATATAGCGCGAACTAGACCCTACCTGCAAACCATATCAAGGCAATCAATTGAGACTGCAAGTCTTTAAAGAGGCCCTGTCGAAGCCCTACCAGAACCTCAGAGAAGAGGTACAGAAGTTGGAGGAGTATTAACATCTTGGAAATTGCAACACGTCCTATGATGGACAATGGAATTGCAATAGTGGAGCGATGTTCCTGTTGCCGTTAGGGCCCTTCTCAGATTTCCACCACTCAGGTCACTCTCGGAATGATATATTCAGACCCCAAGATATTTGATGGTGTTGAATTGCAAAGCGAGGAGGATATGCAGTAACATTGTGCGTTGAGGTTTGGTCAGTGGAGTCAGGAGAGCGAGGCAGGACTTTTTCCAATTGATCTTGAGGCCAGAGACCCTGCTGAAACCCTCCGGAAGTACATCACAGCATCATCTGCATACAAGAGCACTATGTGCCATTGACTTGAAGTGAACATGCCAGAGGCTCCATGGCGAGCGCAAATACAATAAGAGGAAGTGGGCAGCACAGTTGCGTGCCTCTCTCAATCAGCATAGATTCAAATGCCACATTACCTGTTTTAACTCTAACCATAGAGCCTGTATAAAGAAGCTTAATCCAGGACAAGAACCCTGTCCCCAATCTAAGTTTACAGAGCAACGAAAGGATACATGAGCAGTCCAGGATATTAAAAGCTTTTTCAGTATCCTGGGAGTCCACCGACGGGGAGGTACCATCCATATTCATCCAGTCCATTGTCATAATGAGGCGTCAGAAGTATTCCTTACTTCTGGGGAATGTTTTAGTCTCTCCCCCTTAATGCATGGGGTAAGCGTGACAGGTAGCAGGGACGGTTTGAGTATGTCCATGAAGGAGGCTTGGTTTGAGATGGGTGCATAATGGATGACCAACTTAGGCGGAGATTCATCATAGAGGCCCTCCAACACCCCATATCTACCCTTTGGCACAAGAGAGGTGCATAACACTATATATGGTACTCCAGGGGCAATCCATATCAGCACACTCCGTGCGTTCCTTGAGTACGTGGTTCCACCCCACCGTTTAGTAAGTTTAGATAACTTGCTCAGTGTGAAGTGCATTTCTAGCAAGCAGGCTATAGGAATGTGATAGTGTATTAAGTACAAGTAGACGTATATCATTTAGTGTATCTGGCCATGTCCCTGATATTCCATGTCAGAATGTTACAGCTCGGTACAATAGGAACAGTTGCATCTACCATGGTATTCAAAGTGTGAAAGGTCCTTTCCATAACCCCACCCCCTGCAGCCGCCCGCCCCCTCGGACACCGATGTCCCACAAAACCATGGATGGACAATAATTAAACGTAACAGTAACTATGAAACCAACATATAACCCAATCTCTAACTCCCTACACCTGGCTGAAGCACCAACAGGGACAGAGACTTAGCTAGAAGAACATCTACCCTGACCTTTTTTGCTGCAACTTGTTAACCAATGCTCTTTCTTCTTGCCTTGGTCTTCAATGTAAAGACAAGACTCTTAATAACTCATTTTACATTATAAGGTGGCATGTGAGGCCCTTTATACTTTCTTGCCTTGCTCGCCTCTTTCTCCCAAATAGTTAGACCACTCTTGTACGAAGGCTCGTGATGACCTTATGATGGCTGTTGAGGAAAGGCCCAGGGATAGGTGGAAAGTTAATTTCCTTAGAGCATCATATAAAACCACTTTACAGCATAGGAAGCACACCCTGAAACAGGAGGCCTGTCTGGATCTTATCAATGCCTGCACCTCCAGATTTACTGCTAATTTTTGGGAGATTGTGAATCGCTCTTCTTCAATACTGACTCAGGAACTCAATTATCACTGTACATTGCATCTGACTCGTGGGTCAAACATTTTAAAGTAATTTATGACAGGCCTTGCTCTACTGTTGGTCTAATGAGTCTCATCCAGTTTTACATGTATGAGTGGCTTTTCTCTTTCCTTTGACTTGGAAGAAGCAAGAGATGCTAATCTCACTCTCCCTAGCAACAAGGCCCTTGGCCCTTAAGGGATTCTGATGGACCTATTTAAGTCCAATGTACTTCTATGGGTCCCAATACTAACCATTTATTTTTACTGGCCCTTAAACATAGTCAACCTAGCTCATGGTCTAAACCAGTCATTGTCCCCTTATGTAAAAATGGCTTGAGAGATGACCCCCGGTGTTATCGCCCAATCTTTTCGTTAGACTCTGAGGGTAAATGTATAGGGAAAATGCTTTTATCAGGACTAATGACCTGGACTAAAGACCACAGTGTGCTCTCTGCAGCTCAATTAGTTTTTAGGCCAGGTAAGGGCACGGTGGGTCAACGCCTAAACCTGTACCTTCTAATTAATATGTACATTGTGGCCAGAGCTGGAGCCATACATCTGGCCTTGATGGATTTAAGTTCTGCCTTCGATGGGGGTTAACAGAGAAAAGTTGTGGCCTGTAATGCTGGATTTGGGGATTTACTAGAATATTGCCCTCTTCCATTGTGGTTTGCAATTTAACTTGAGTGCCTCCGTCAGGTTTGGCTTGATGGTAGAACGCAGAGAGCAATTTTAACTTGACAGGGAGATTAAACAAGGTTGTATTCCTGCCCCCTTTCATTTACTCTCTATGTCAATACGTTGGAGCAGGTCTTAGTAGCTGGGGGGGCATGACCTGCCTTTGCTAGGTGGCAAGGCAGTCCCAGCTCTCCTATATGCAGACGATACTGTCTTAGCTTCCACGACAGTCCAAGGTCTCCAAATTTTCTGGACCTTTTTAGCAATTCCATGAACACATTTGATCTAAGTATTCACTCCATGAAATCTCATACCATGATAATAGGTCACAGAAGCACCAAATACAAAACTCACCCATGTACGGGTAATATACTCAGTAAAGTGAAAATCTTTCCCTAACTCGGCATTCTGTTAGACTACTCCATAACCTGTCACCAATGATTAGGGAAAGAAGGCATGTCCTTGCCAGAAGTATTGCCGCAGTTTTGGACTTTGCCGCTATTATAGGGTGTAAGTCGGTGGGGGTCATGCACAAGATTTATAGAGCTAAATGTGTGGCAATTGTGTCCTAAGGCTGCAATATTTGGAAGTATGCCAACAGACCAACTTAAAATGCACTGGTTGTGAGAAGTTGGCCTGGTATATGAAGTTCACTATTCTAGTGAGCACCTTGCACCAGTCCAAACAACCCTTATGGTGATGGTTGTAAGTCAACCTTATAGACCAGCTATCCTAGTGGTAGCGTGGACTGAACAGTCTTAGGCTAAAAGACTCTTGAGGGCGTGTAAAGCCAGCTGTTTTACCATATGTAACCCCTTGAATACCAAATGAAAAGGACACCACACAGGATATATATAAAATATATATGTATTTATTTACTAACACACTCCTCTGAACTCTTTATGAGGTCAGAGGCAAAAGCACATAACAAGTTACTCTTAGAAATACTTTAAATAGCACAATTTACAGTTAGGCCCTAGGGGCGCGTAAAACCATATACTAAGTAAGTGGTATAAGAACCACGACTCGGGAAAAGGAAAGGCCTAGGGCCTAGAGAATCGCTGGGGCTACACTATCTGACCCTTAGGTTAGGAGTAGGAGGCCCACAGGCGGCGCGTGCAGTGTCAGTACACTCACGCGAGAGTCAATAGAAAGTCAATGGGAACTTAAAAGGTAAGTAAATGGAGTTTTAGGACACTTTCGGTCTACCTAGGACGATACAACTAACAAAACTGGACATTAGGATAGTCAATCCCTACAGGAGCACCAAAGTACTCGCGTTACCTCACCCACGGGCTGCGGGTTCATAGGTGTCAAAGTGCGTCGGGTTTTCTCATTGATTCCTATGGAGCCTTGGAAGAAGATGCTGCAGGCGACCAGGAGGAAGATGTCCGGGTGGATCCAAGGGTGGATCGAGGATGAAGAAGACCTGAAAGCAGAGGTGACAGAGTCTAGGTCACTAGCCATTGACCGGGTGGGACCAGGAAGGAACCAGATGTCGTCGAGGAGCAATCAGGTGCTGTCGTGAAGCTTGTCGTTGCAGCCACGCGGACCAGGAGGCGTCGAGGATGACTAGGCGCTGGAGAGGAGCTGCCCCACAAAGGTTCTCGCAGATGAAGTGGTCGACTTCAAGATCGGAGCCAACAAGCCTAAGCAAAGGAAACCCACACAGGATACACAAAGAGCTTCTGGTGCAGACCAGGAGGGTCTGAGGTACTTCACCTTTTCAGGGAAGCAAGGGCCAGTCTGGAGCAACCAGACCAGTGATGGATTTTCAAAAGGATCATCATCACAGGGCTACTAGCCCACTGGCCAGCAACCGGGACAATGCGTCGAGCAGAACACAAGCAGAAGGGCCCCACGCAGATCTCGTGGAGTGTGGAGGGCTGGTCTTCGGTGCAGGTGGAGCTCGGTGTTGGGGTGTCTCAGTCCCCAGGGCACAGCTTCAAGGATGCCTCAGGAGCTGCGCTGTTAGCAAGTTGAAGACTTTCCAAGTTGCCTGGTTCCACGGGGTCCGACACCTTCCACGGGGCTCAGCTGTGCTGGAGTCGTGCAGTGGGGTCAGAGAGGTCCGGGAGTTGAGGTCTTGTCAGGCTCTGTGCTCGAGTTCCGACGGGAACGGGGACAAAGCAAGCCGTTGAGTTGCTGGATGGTGCCTGGTTGCCCAGGGTGGTCACTCCTTGCCACAAGGGAGATTCTTCAGTCTTCAGCTCAGGTGAATGTTGAAGGGTCCAGAGTTTCATTTCAAGTCGATTCCAGGATTAATCTAAAGTCTCCTGGGTCAGCTCCTACCTTTATACAACTAAAGCGGGCTGATTTACTCACTAGGTCCCTCCTATGGGTGGGACCAGGAAGGGGGGTGGCTACACCCCCTTTCCTTTGTCCAGTTTTGCACCAGAGCTGAGGCTGGAGTGCCCCAGCACCGGTTTGAACTGGACTACGCATGGAGCACCTAGTGTGCCCCAGGCAGTGTCTCCTTCTATTCAGCCCTCCCTGTCCCAATACACAAAGTCCTGTCTGGGGTGGTGCTCGCACCTCTCCAGGCAGGACACCTATTGTCCAAACCTTCGTGACTGGAAGGACTCCCAGCAGCAGGAGGTCAGACTTGTGTCTGTGGCAGCAGCGTCCATTTTGTGATGCTGGGGCTCTGGTTAACTTTAACCGGGATAGTCAGCAACAACATGTCTTCTCCCTCTAGAAGGGTGGAATGCTACCCCCGTCGCAAGAATTGGCGAGGGGGTAGTATTCCAAAGTGTATGACACCTTACATGACATGTTTAGATAAAGCCAAACCAAAGTTAGCATTCAACCGCGAGGATTATAATGCACTTAAGTGTATATGGTAAGGCGATATGGTAGAACAGCTATAAGGACATGGTTCCGAAAGCTGCAGACAGGCTCAGCTCATGCTAGAGCACCATCTCACACATAACCAAGCACTCTGCCTCCAGGATTGTTAAGGCCTGCCATAGGAGTGACTTATAGGTTACTGTGTGTCTATATATAAGGGTAGATATAGGAATACTATACCTAAGCAAGGGGTGATTACACAACCTTGCCCCAGCTGAATGATCAGCCAGTTGTGTCAGTTTGAGTGGCCAGCCAGGGGTGGCATAATACATGCTGCAGCCCTTGGTAGGCCTTGGTTGCACCTATGCCCTGAGTACCTAGGGTACACTTATACAGGGGCTGATAAGGTGAACCAATTCCCAATTGTGGATGTACCTAGAGTACATAGTGTGAATTTAGAGAGAGTGCATCTGGGCTGTGGGTCTGATTAGCAGGCCCACAGCCACATCTAAGTCGAAAACCAGTAAAGCAAAAGCAAAAAGTGGGGGTGACCATAGGATGCAGACCCTACTCTCCTACACTGGTTACATATTTTTGAGAAGGATTCCCACACCCGGCAGTAGCTCAACTACTTTTATCATCCATTAAGAGCTGGGGCAGAGCTTTTTGTGCGACACGATTAGATTGCGACCTGTCCATCTGACTCAAATCTGGGTTGTAGCTCAATAAAAACTTTTAAAAGGATTGTCGAGGATTGGATCATGCTTTACATATACCGTGGATTACTCATGACAGAAAGAGTTTTAAAAAACAAAATTAGGTCGACCTATCCTTTTTAGCAAACCTGAGAGCATTGTGAAAGCAGACCTCAACAGGGCAAAGGATGCCTTGTTAGCCAGTCACATGTGGAGAGGGATTCCCTCACCTTATCCAAGGCCTCAGTTAGGTCGTATATACTTGTGCACACTACCTTGCTTGTAGAGCCATATCTTCTTAATGACATGTCCCATTCTCATCGTTCTTTATTAACATGTTGTAGGCTAGATATGTTTCACTCCTTATTGAGTATCCCTAAGGATGGATTTGTGATGCAGAGCGTCTGCCTTGCTATTGTGATTTAACATCTAAACAAGACACTATGCACTTTACTGTATTTTGTCCAATCTGCAAGCATTTCAGATTCCGACTCTTAAGGCCACTTTTAGTTGGAAGAAGTTTTACTCAGTCCAGGCCTGCTTCGCTGTTTTTACAGTTACTCAGTGATCCTTTTGTTGGTCCATAGCCTGTTTTTAAACTGTGCTGTCAGATTAAAGAATTTTATGATTAGTGATTACTGATTAAATGTTTTACAGTATCTAGGTTTTATATTGTTTGAATTTTAATTGCACTTGACTGTTATGGTTTTGATATTTCAAGCCAAATAAAGTATTTTGATGAGGATGAAGACTGTAAGACTGTAAAGAAGCCCCATCAAACACTACCAGATTCGCAGAGAAAAGGAATAGCAGTTGGCAGAGTATTAACATCTTGGGAATCACAACACGTCCCATGATGGACAATGGCAATGCACATCAAAAGTGGAGTGATGTTGCTGTTGCCGTTAGGGCCCACCTCAAATTCCCATCATTCAGTTCAAACTGAGAATGATATATTTGGACCCCAAAATAGTTAATGGTGTTGAATCGCCAAGTGAGGAGTGTAACTATGCGGTAAGGTTGCGTTGAGGTTTGGTCAGTGGAGTCAGGGCAACAAGGCAGGACTTGTTCCAATTAATCTTGATGCCAGAGACCTTGCCGAAACCTTCCAGGTGGGTAATCATTTGAGTTAGAATTTCACCGTCCTCTTGGAGGTAAATCAGAGCATCATCCTCATACAGGGACACTATGTGCTATCTCAGGTCCACCCGTACACCCCATTCTTGACTCTTGGCATGAGTGCACACGCCGGTGGCTCCATGGTGAACGCAAATAGAATAAGAAAAAGGGGGCAGCCCTGTCACATGCCTCTCACAATCAGCAAATATTCTGTTACCATATTACCTGTTGTAACTCTAATGGTAGGGGCCATAAAAAGAGCTTAATCCAGTACAAGAACCCTGTCCCCAGTCCCAACTTATTGATCACTGCCAAGGAGACATGACCAGTCCAGGGTTTCAAAAGATGTTTCAATATCTAGGGAGGCAACCCACCAGGAGGTACCAGCCGTTTTCATCAAGTCCATTGTTATAAATGGGCATCAGAGGTGTTGGTTGTTCCTAGGGTTATGTTGTAGTCTCTCCTCCCAAATGCATGGGGTAAGTGTGTCAGCTAGGAGGGATGGTTTGAGAGTGTCCATGAGAAGGTTTGGTTTGAGTTGGGGGTATAACGTATGACCAACATTAGCAGAATATATCTAAGAAGCCTTCCAACACCCCATATTTACCCTCCAGATCAATAGAGGTGCATAATATTGTATAGAGTACTCCATGGGCAACCCATATCAACACACTCCTTGCGTACCTCGAGTATGTAGTTACCACCGCCATGCCCCCCACCTTTTAGTAAGTTTAGATAACTCACCCTGTGCGAGGTGCATTTCTTGCTAGTCGGCTTAGTGAATGTTAAGAATTATAAATTCGAGTGGACCGTATTTTAGTGTAGCTGGGCATGCCCCTGACATTCCACCGTACAATGTTATAGCTGGTTACAATAGCAATAGTAGCATCTACAATGCTGTTCAACGTGTGAAAAGTCCTTCCCATAACCCCAGCACCTGCAGCCGTCCCACCCCCTCTCCCACTGGTGTCACACAAAAACACTGCGTACCTCGAGCATGTGGTTCCCACCATCGTTCCCCTCCACCTTTTAGTAAGTTTAGATAACTCCGCGCTGTGCGAGGGCATTTTTTGCAAGTTGACTACATGGATGTGGCTGCATTTTAAGTGCGAGTTTACCGTACATCGTTTAGAGTAGCAGGGTACAATAGGAACAGATGCATCTCCCATTGTGTTCAAAATGTGAAAAATCCTACCATAACCCCAGCAACTGAAGTCGCGTTACCCCGTCTCCTGCCGCTGTCACATAAAACCATGGGTAAGCACCAGCAATAATTAAACATAATAGTAACCACGAACCCAAAATATAGCCCAATTCCCAAATCCAAACCCTAGGCCGAAATGCCATCAGGCATGCAGCCAATGGCACTGTACTGTATTAATCTGTGTGTCCCCGAAGCATTAGAGAAATTGTGAGGGAATGCCTGGCCTTTGTCTGCCTCTGCAACACATCACATCACCCTCTCAGCATGGACGATTCAAAATGCAGAGCACTTCACCTGCGCTCCACTCACATAACAGGAGGAGCTCTCCCCTCTCCTTCCCCCACGTTGCAATCAAAAAAGCGTTAAGCAGTGGATAACACTCCCCCAGCAGTCATTATGATGAGATCCAGGCTGATCTGAAGGATGGAGTCTGCTAAGGATATATCCAAAACTGCATTGTTTCCACAGACCCATGGCAAGTCTTTCATGTCTCCAACATTTGGTAATACCGGGGGGTGGGGGAACCAGGTGTTCTCCCATCTTAGCCACCATCATTGCCTATTCTCTTGCAGCCTGCTCCCTGGGGGGCCTCCTCTTATGTCTCCCAACGGTTCGGTGCCACCTACACACAGCCGTATGAGTCCCCTTTCAAGTTCCCAGCATTGGCGTCCCCCCTACTCTGTAGTCAGGCCCAGGCATCCTTTGGGATAGCAAAGAAAGAGGTGATGTCCAGGTGCATAATCTTGAGTTTGGTAGGGAACATTAGTGCATAGCGAGTGTCACATTCCCTAAGACACTATTTAACATTACGGATGTATTCCTTTCATTTCTGGACATCCTACGTGTAGTCTGGGAAAATTGTGAACTTATATTTTTGTACTAGCCATGAGCCCTTCTCTCAGGCCACTTGGAGAATATGATCTCTGTCACTGTAATTAAACCGTCTACCAACAACCGGCCTCAGGAAAGCCCCAGGGGAGGCTTGTGCAGGACCCTATTGGCCCACTGCACCAAGAAGAACGTTGAATGTTTACCTCCTATTACCATGTGCACCAACAAGTCCTTCTGAAAAAGTTCATACTGGGGCCCTCTGCAGATTCTGGCAGTCTAACTATGAAGGTGTTGTTCCACCTTGAGCGCCCCATTACAGAAGACTGACCTCATCCTGAAGAATCTTTATATTGCACTGTACATCAGAAATGGACGGTCTCAGGGTAGCCAGGAAGTACTCGACTTCGTCCACCCTGCCTATCAACTTTTTACGATTTGCACTATGAGGAATTGGGATGTTGGTTTACTGGGGTGTGAGCCCTGGTCGAGCAACAGCCATAGTCCCTTGCAGAGTGACCCCTAAAAAGTCACAAAATTCACCAGTGCTTAACCATGGGAACCTCAACACAAAAATCAGTCAGACTTAACTTATAGCCAATGTGTAAAGTATTTATGCTGCACACAAACAGTAATTAATTAAAAACAACACAAGAGCAATCCCACACTAATTTAGAAAAATAGAGTAAATCGTAATCAATTATTTTACACCAAAATGACAAAAAGTATTAACTAGTGCCTAAAAGATCAAAGCAGCAACCGCAGACATCTAGTGAATTTAGACCAGGGCAAAGTTCAAAAATGGCCAACCGTGATGGAGCGTGGTTTGGATACAAGAAGTGGATTGGGCCCTGTCAGCACAGAAACTTTGAGAGAAATGTTCTGAGAAGGTAAAGTTCAGTGGGGCAAGGCTACAGGAGGGAGCATCATTGTCAAGGAGACTTGGGTCAGAGCCGGAGTGAAGATTTCTACAATCAAACTTATTGGCTGATTACGATGGCTGGCGGATCACCATTGTAACCGGATTTACCCACCGCCAGATTACAATGGCGGTGGGTAACGCGGCGGACTGAAAGTCCGTCCGCCGTTTTTCTACCGTTCGACAATCGTTACGACTGCCGGCCGGGTGGAACTGGGGCACATATATGGTGGCAGTGCCTAGCAGGCACCGCTATCCATATTATGAGGCTGGGTTTCAAAGGCCTCCATGGAAAGGCAGGTGAGGATTTGCTTTGTGGGCCCGTTGCAGGCTCCCGGGTGTGTGGGGGGCTGCACTTGAGGGGTACCCATGGGGCCCTCCTACATTGCCATACACAAGTTGGCAGGCACCTCACGGTGCCTGCCACGTTGTGCATGGCAATGCACAACATGGCATTTTACCAATGCGGCAGGTGCTGCAGCCAGCAGCACCCGCCACAATGTTAAAATTCGTGATGCAACTGCAGCGGTGGCGATCGTATCATAATTGGGGTGGCAGGACTGCCTCATGGCAGGCAAGCGGTCCCTTTACCGTTAGGGTGTCCGCCCGCCATCCTAATCACCCCCATAGTCTCTTTTTTGGAAGTAGAAAATACCAAACAGGATGAGGCAGAAGGCTGCAGCTGAAGACAGTTCAAGGGGCGCGGGTACGCCTTTGGTGAAGGGCAGCTGAACAGGATTTACTGCTACAGAAAAGAACGTAGATTAAGAAGCTGTGCATTCAATTTGACTGGCAATGCACCTCAGGCAGATACACAGACAGGTTTATCACTGTCTCCTCCTGATCCTTAGAGCAGTGTTTAGCCCAAAAATTCCTAATTCCTTGGTTTGGAGTTTTGGCCATTGGGGCACATTTAGTACACAACCAAGGGTCACAGACTGGTGTGACACCACTTGGGGGGTTCAGGATTCTGAACAAGAGGTCATCAAACTAGCCCTTGGAGTCACTCTGGTAGTCCTGGGTTCAGGTGAAGATGCAGGGCTCAACAGCAGGACTGGCTTCTGAGGGTTCAGGGCAAGCTCCAGGTAACAAAGTAGTCTTTCCAGGTACAGTAAAGCAGTCTTGCAGAGTGCTCAGCAGGTCACAGCAGCAGGGAGTCCTTAGAGTCAATATGCAGATCCAGGAGTGAACTCAAGAGTGAGTCTGAGGGTCCAATTTTTATAGCTGGTGCTCTTCCCTCTGGAAGATGAGAGAAGCTTCTGGAAAGTTTCTTAGAAGTACATGGAATTTCCTGACTCAACTGTTCTGGCACTAAGCTGCTGCACTGCCAATGTGGAGATGATAGGTCCTTTGTGTGAAGGCAGAACACAGGCTATTCAGGTGCAAGTGAGGCTATGCTCAGTTCTGTCCCACTCCCATTCTGCCAGCAGATGGTTTATTGAGACACACATAATCCCTCTGTTGTGTGACTGTCTGGGAGGAATTCACAAAGTCTAACTGTCAGTTACACCAAGTCATGTGGCCAAAGACAGGTTGCAGGTACAAAAGAACCAAGGTCCGGAAAATGGCAACTTTGTAAAAGTGCCATTTTCAACATTGTAATGAAGCATCACACTTTAACATTACAGAGTATTTTTCATTACAATTTCATAGATACCAAACAAGAAATGGCGTCCTGATCCTAATCAAAAGCTTGCACTTATTAAGTGCAATAAGGCAACACAATGTTATCCTATGGGACAGGTAGGCCACACAGTAGTGTAAAACGAATGTAGGAGTTTTTTACTACAAGGAGATGTAAAACTTATAAGTACATGCCCAACCTTTTAATTTCAATGCACCCTACTCTATGGGCTACCTAAGGCTTACCATAGGAGAGATATATATGCAATAAAAAGGGAGTTTAAGGCTTGGCCAGGTAGTTATATTGCCAAGTTGAATTGGCAGTTTAAAACTGTATTCAGGCTGACATACCTGGCACATGTTTTAAGGTGCAAGTTAAGTGGATGGCACAATACGGGCCGCAGGCCCACTAGAAGCATTTAATTTACAGCCCCAGTATATTGTATACCATTCTACAAGAGACTTACAAATAAATGAGCTATGCTAATCAGATGTAAACCAAATAAACCATGTTTAGTGGTGTGAGCACACACACTTTAACACTGGTTAGCAATGAAAAAGTAAACAGAGTCCTAAGGCCAACATAAATGTATTTCAGCACACCAATTAAGATGATTAGGCAAAATGTATGACCACCCTAAAGCTGACAGGTATAACATGCCCATAGGGGACACACCTTCACTGCGAGGGCATCCAGTTTTGGCCCCAGTTGGGACTTAATGCCCATGATGGACGCATGAATCTCAGTGAATCTCCTGGTATGCTCCTGGAGCAACTTCTCAACATCCAAGGTAGCCTGGGCCCCTGTAACCACTTGGCTGTGTTTGTGTCTTTTTGGAACCATCCCATGTTGGAGATGCTCTGCCGCCCTTAGACTTGCCCATCATTGTGTTCCTCAATTGGCACCCAGGTCACCTCCTTTCACAGACATAGCTCAAGGTATTTGGGTAGCAGGCCTGCCTGCTTTGAGCTCTCTGGGGTGGTATCACCTCCAGCAGGGTGCACACCCTCCTCACAGACACCACTACTGTCAACCTTTCTAAGTGGTGCGAGGGGGGAAGAAAACTATAGGGAGAGGAGGCTATCACATGAGCTGTTGTCCAGGCATCCAGGGGAGCAGCCGACCCCCAGCTACCCCTCCATCCAGCAGGCCCCACTCAACAACACTCTGTCAAGGTGGGTGAGAGTCTTTACAAGCTCAGCAGGACATGCCGCTGATTGTCCTCTAGCCGTAGTGCTTTCTTGCCACTGGTAATTTTCCAGTCATGGCACTTCAGGAAAAGGCCACTCTTGTAGCTGCCCGAATGCTGATCAAGCAATGTGGAGCTCTGCTATGTGAGGGCATGGTCTATGACTTCTGCTTGGCCACAGTCGTCACAGTGCTGTCTAGAGAGGATGAAGCAACGGGATGCACCAGGAACTTCCCAAGCCACCCGCAAGAGTCGGGGGCCACCCATGTCTCCCCCAGTGTTGGTTTGGGGGGGGGGTCAGGTTTTTTCCAGGAGTCACTCTTGTGGGCTATGCAATGGAGCTCAAACTGCAGCCACTGCCCTGGCCGCCATTTTGGCCACGCCCACCATATTAAAACTACCTTTACCACGCTTATGTTTACCACTCATACCTTTACCATGCACCTCTTTCCCAATACATTTTTTAAGAGTAAATTCTAATTTTTCATATGTTTTTAAAAAATGTATGACAAAACATTACATTTAAAAATGACACAATGAATCCATCAAAAACCTGTCCTTATACTGTAAGAATAAGTATACTGTAGAAAAATCATTGATTAGTCCTTTCATTAAGTAAAGCCCCACAAAGCAGCACAAAGGCTTCCCTTTGCATTATTTTTGCGTCATGCTATATAATTCAATGAGCCTCAAAGTCAACGCAAATGGTTCCCTAGGTATTATTTTTGCGTTTTGTAACACGTTATTCAACACAAATGTAAAAATATTTACAAAGATGCGCATGGTTGAAAAACCTTAGTAAATCTGTTCATCTGTCCCAACCAAAATGGTGAACATCCATACTAAAGAAGGTCACATAATATATGTCAAATAAATATTTTCACAAAAAAAGATATGTTTGGCAATACATTTAAACACTTAAAAAACAGGGATTCCAACGAGTACTTCCTTGTAAATTAAGGGAAACTCTTCGTAATGCTATAAAAATTGATTGCCACCATTTTGTGCTCAGTGGTACATTGCTCTCTGAGATGACCACACACTCTGCTGACAGGATTAGACACAGAGACAGGAAGTGCAGAATACATTGTTACCTACATTCATTACTGTACTGAAATAGACTTTGATTTAAATAAGATTTACTAGCAATACAATTAAAATCGTCAAAATTAAATTTTTGTACTCTCGTAGACACCGTCTGTGAAGAAATTAGAATTTTTATGATGATTTACATTTACTTCAAAGCAAATAAATCCTGAATAAGTAGGTTAAGTAAAGTATCTATTTTCCTCTAATTTGTATTTGACATTAAATAAATCAACTCCTATTAGGGACAATTCAAGGAAAGTGCTAGACACTGAAGGGGGCAGATTTGCTATTCCTAACTCCAATCAGAGCTGGCCCAGGGTAGGTGCTAGGCAACGGAGAGGGCAGATTTATAATTTCTAACTTCAGTCAGGGCCAACTTGGGGAAGGTGCTGCACACAGAAGAGGGCAGATTTACTATTCCTAACTCCAGTCAGGGCCAACTCAGAGAAGATGTCGGACACTGAAGAGGGCAGATTTATTATTTCTAACTCCATTTAAGGCCAACTCAGGGGTGGTGGCGGACAATGAAGGGGCCAGATATCTAGTACGAAATGAACAGTTAAGAAACAAATATTATTTTATCTTGTCAAATAAAAACAGATCAAACATTCAATTCATTCATTACTTTTTTTAAATCTTCCAGATCAGAATATCACCATTCAGAAAGACAATTCCAATAATGAAAGCAAAGCAATATTCTCAACACTGAGAAAATCTAAAAGCCATGAGGTAAAACAATTCACAATTAGTTCCATAAAAAAAGTAAACAAATTCTCCAAATCTAAACAGGAAAATAGCAAACATTTTTAACCTTATTCCCACAGAACTCAAACCAATACCAATTTAAAAAAAAGAAAATGCTGTTTAAAATGTACAGCATGTTCATTCATTTAACATGATTAAGAAAAACATAAAAGACAGTATATCAACATTTTAATATAATGATTTAATCACATTGTTTCATTTTTGTCAGCTCAAGAGTCTGCTAAGAGATAAAGTTACAATCTAGAAAAACCAAAAGTCATTCTAATCAACAATTCAAAACTAAAATTAGACCAAAGACCAGTTCTGAAGTCTAACCGTTAAAAAAATGTCACAATTCCTGCTGAACAAAATATTAATACATTTTTCAAAACTAAAAAAGGAAATAATTAAAATTTTTATTTTTCCTACAATAGAATTCAAACCAAGAACTTTTTTATTTTTTATCAAAAGAAGGTGTTAAAAACTAACAATTTCTTTCTTTAACATGATTAAGTGCAACTTATAAGACAGTTTCTAAACATTTTTACATGGTAATTACATTTTGTTTTCTTTCAGATCGGGAAAACAGGGAGAATCAACACCATACACAATATATCAAATCTAAAAGAGAAAATGGACTACTTAAATATGGTGAAAAAGTTGTTGCAAGGAAAGACTTACTGAGCCCAGGAGTCATTGATGGTATTCATACTATTTCACAATTTGTTGCAGAGGCAGAGCGGGTACTGTTGGTGATGTAGTTGAAAGGACTACTGAACATAACCACTTCACCTCTGCATTGGGGCTAGAAATTAGAGAACAAGTACAACACATATAGGGGCATATTACCAAGGGGGGTGAAAGGAAATTATCGCCGCTTTAGCGGCTGTTTTCATCCGCTAAGCGACGATAATTGTATCGCCCTATTAGCAAGCTGTCGCTAACAACAGTTAGCGACAGCTTGTAGGCGATAGCGAGCAGTTTGAGGCCCGCTTTGCATGTCAGCGATATTTATCGCTAATGACATGCAAAGTGGGCGTACCCAACCTGTTAGCGACTGAAAGCAGTCGCTAACATCGCTCTCGCCTATTACCAACACAGGCGTAGCGATGGAAATATTCACGCTAAGCGCGAATATCTCCAAAAACTAACGCCTGCTCACACCAGTTCTTAGCCATTATATCCAATGGGAAGTGGATATAATGGCTAAGACCCTGTTAGCGATAATGCGTGAATATCGCTGTATTCTCAGCGATATTCACGGATTTTGCCGATATATATATAAACGTTGCTAATAGCACGTTATCTCAGCAATAAAATCCGGTGATGCGCGGCGATAAAAAAATTGCTGCTAAGCCTACTTAGCGATAAATATAGCTATTTGTTGATAATATGCCCCACAGACACTTAGTGCTACCTCCAATGAACCCTGTGGCTCAGTAGGAGGTAGTCTGGAACATCCCCATGGATGTTGTAAGTAGTATGCCCACATCCCAAATTTGAGAAGAGTGGTAAAACAACAAAAACAGCCAAGTAATCCACACCTTAGAACTCCACAAACGTATTCTGAAATTAACATTCCCCCTGAACTAACAGAATGCTTTAACTATAAACCTTTCCTCCTCTATGACAACAAACACCCTGCAAAACACATATTAATCTTAGCTGCACTATATAACACTGTTACTCTTGAAAACTGTGACATTTTGATGATGGATTGTACATTTAATTTGAGACTTCAGCCATTCGCCCAATTTTACACTGGTAACATAAATAGCACTAGTATTCTACGTTTTGAATACGCCGAAACGCGCGTCGACTACATTAATGCCACTGTATTAATGAAGAAAAAAACTTTTTTATAAACTAATTTGATGTAGTTGTTTTCTCTAAACAATGGTTTTATTTCATTTATATATGTATATGTATGTTGCATTTTTGGATAAGTGAATAATTTTTTATGAAGGATTCATTAAAAATATAATGTTCTTTTAATCTTTGATTTCCTTGTGTCTTCCCTTATCTACCTGTTCCTACTTTCCTTTATTAATTGATACACACAATTTGTTTTCCCTGTCCTATGAATTGTATAATTCTCTATTCAGGGGGTCCTTGTTTTTTGCATTTTTGCAAACACAAACAAAGCCATTCAGCGTTGGCATAACTCTTTCACCAATTTCATAGGGAAAAGTCATCCCAATCTGGATCATTTCCTGGAAATGTTGAAAAGGAATACGTTTTTCAGGAAATAATGCAGACAAAGTCATAGAACCATTGTTTAAATCCTTATTTTCAGAAAGAAACAAATAAATGAATGAAAGACTTTTGGCTAAAAAAATACTAGTTTTCAATGTTGGGTGCTTCGGGCTACCTTAACAAAATTGCAAATATTTGACATTACTAAAAACTTGAATACATTTAAATTATTACTCACCTGCTTTGAAAAAAAATCCCAAATTCAATAGGCATTTTTTCATAAAGGTCTTTTTTACTATATGATGAGCTCTTCTTCCTTCAACTCTTGGTTATTACTTAAGCATCCACTCACCGACTCTCTCGGGTAATCCAACGATCCATAATACTATAGCACAGACCACTATCCAAAACAATTTTTTAAAACATTATTTAATATAACAATAATATAAAACGGAATTACCTACATGTTTTAAGCATCAATTTCTCCTAAGATATTACTTCAGTTTAATCTTTTTTTATCCACACTGTTCTCAATAAAAAACCCATTAAAAAATGCAAGACTAAATCCACGGTGCCATTTTCTTTGCTCCATGATGTTTCTCTAAGGAACTTTTTCCAAGGTCTGAAAATACAGAATTTATTTTTTAAATTATTCATTAATATCCCTACCCTGCCCTCTTCTATATTATAAAAAAACATTTTCAGGACAGAGGACGAGGTCCCCCGAGTCCTATAATGGCTACCAGCAACATTCTTCTACATGTCGCGCATTGCCAATCAGAGCAGTCTCTCAATCAGAATGCTCTATTTCTAAAAATTTGGTATGAGGGACAAGAGTCCATTCATGAGCCCTCCATGGTCCTAGGGACCGCAACCCCCCAGTGCTGCCTCCAGAAATGTCCCTAGGTGTCCACCACAGGGACATGCAGTATGCTTTTGGGGAGAAGGAGCCGCATGTTTGCAATTCCCTCTGCCCAAAAGTAATGCCGGCTCCCGCAGGAGGTGGGGAGCCGGCAGGGATGCAGGGGCCTTGAGGCTCCCCCCTGCGGTCCCCAGAGACGTGGTCATGCCCCAGGGAAAAGGTTCCCAGGGCAATATCAGCCCAGGTAGGGAGTGTGGTCTGGCCCCCTATCCATTTAAAAAAAAAAAAAAATTAAGGCTTGGCCCCGGGGATAGGGGCCCTGGGCCATAATTGGCCTTAGGAGGGAGGCTGAGCGGCCCCCCTCCTATATTTAGAAAATAATAAAAGTAGGGCAGGCCTGGGGGATTGGTTCCCCAGGACTAAAACTTGCCTAGGGAAGGGGGTCCACGTGGCACCCCCTTCCTTTATTTTACATTTTTGAAAAAAAGGAAAAGGCCTTGTCCGGGGGGATGGGGTTCCCGGGGCCGGAATAGGCCGGGGGTGGGAGGCCACGTGGCCCTCCCCCATTTAAACAAAGCAAAAATATATAGGAAGGCCTGGCCCCGGGGATGAGGACCCCAGGGCCGATATCGGCCTCGGGAGGCGATCCACACTGCCCCCCCTCCTGTTTTTTTATTTCAATTTAGAAATAAACAATGGGTCAGGCCCCGGAGGATGAGGTCCCTGGGGTCCAAAAGGATAAAGGGAAGGGGGGCCACACAGCCCCTTCATAAAATAAAATTTAAAAAACAAAGCCGGCAACTTGCCAGAGGCCCCGCACCCTTTGTCCACTACACTGCAAATGCGCCTCCCTGTGCACTCTTGGTTAGGGGATGAAGTCCCCTTCACTGGTGAGGGTCCTTCGGGGCCAACTGGCCCACCTGTTACCTCAAGTAAATCCCACACAGTGGGAGGGGCACGATAAGGAGGGCCACACAGCCTTTCTCCTGAGGCTGTTATGAGCCCCGGGGACCACCACTTCTCTGGGGCTTTATTAAGAATCATAAGGGGGCCGTGCGGACGCCCCTCCATTGCCCTTGAAGGGCCCCAGGGGCCACCACCTCCCAAGGGCCATGAAAACAATTTAATTGAGGGAGGGGGCCACGCGACCCAATCCCGGGCCATTTGCGGCCCACGGGACTACCACCTCCCCAGGGCAGGGCCTTCAAACAGAAAGGGGGGTGTGCCCCCCACCTGGAGTCACTAATGGCCCTGCGGGCCGCCACCCCTGGGCCCGCTCCCTAATTCCTGACGTGCTCATCCTCAAGAGATAGTTTGCTTTCGCTTGGCAGGAGCTTTGCCAGCTCCTGCCAAGTGAGAGCAAACTGTAAGTAAGTTTCCAGCAGCCAAGAGCAGGAAATCTGCTCCCACTCGCTGGGCGCAGACTTTTCATTTGTTTTCCTTCGTGCTGTCAAGCTGGCAGGAAAACGATTGAAAATATTGCTTAAACATGCAGGGAGCAGCATTATTGGCTGCTCCTTACTTGTGGGAGCATTGCAGGCTCCCACTGGAGGCAGGGAACCAGCAGGGACCACGGGAGGATTGAGGCTCCCTGCGTGGTCCCCAATGCAGCACACTGGGAGGCCTGTGTCGGCTCCGGGGCACCCAGCATAAAGAGGCCGGGCCTCAAGGGATGGGGTTCTTGGGGCCAAAATCGGCCTGGGGAGGGAGACCACACTGCCCCCCTCACCCATTACGTTTTTGCTGAGCCCCTGGGGATAGGATTCCAAGGGCCGTAATCAGCCCGGGGGGCCACATAGCACCTCTCACTTTAAAATATATATATTTAACAGGAAGTAATACTCTTTTGTGGAGATTCACCTCTTTGTAGTCTCGTTGTCTTCTGTTGATGAGAATTCATGTTATCATAGATTTGTGGGTGAAGACGCTCAAAAACAATAACATTGCCGAAATTGCATACACACAAGGTCACAGGAGACATTACCCCCGATCCTTTTCACAGCTGCAGTGTAAAATATTCACTAGGCATTAAATCAACAAGGTAGTATTTACTAATTAACCATTAGAAAGTACTCTAGGTGAGTAGACATTTTCAGCAAAACTGTGAACTTTTCTTGGAAAAATGAGGTTCCATTATGACCCTGATGCATTTTCATTGAAATGAAACCTTAACGGGAAGCACTTACACATATAAACATAGCAGTTGCTCCAATTGAGGCTCCACTTCTGTAAAGCACAAATCATTCTAACTTCTAGGGCTTAGCGAAGAAAAGCAAGTGTGTTTCCTCTCGTATTCTACTTTTATTGAAAAGCAATCTGAAATCGTTAATGGGGGTGAATGCATCATTGATCTATTGGAGCACAATCAAATGTTATGTTATGTTATGTTATTATGAGCTTGTAGAGCGCATTATCACCCAGGGGTATCTAAGCGCTATCAGCGGACACACAACATCAGTAGGACACCAGACCACTCAATCATAGAGCCCCCATGCCTCCAGGAAAAGCACGGTCTTCAGATTCTTCCTAAAGAGTAGGAGATTGGTTTCTTTCCTAAGTTCAGCTTGGAGAAGGTTCCATGCTAGGGGGACAGTGCTAGAAAAAGCTCTGCCACCCTTGGATGCAAGGTTGGACCGAGGACATATCAAGTTACATGCCTCAGCAGACCGAAGGGTCCTACTTGGCGTGTAATTAATATGCCGGCCCTTGATATAGCTGGGGGCTGAGCCATAGACGGCCTTGTGAGCAATGCAAAGGCTCTTAAATTTTGCTCTTTGAGCAATTGGCAGCCAATGTAGGTCCCGTAGTAGGGGCGTGGCCCGGGTTCGTCTAGGTTTATTAAAAATGAGCCTGGCCGCATCATTCATCACCACCTGAAGCCTGGCCATAAGGTTTTTTGGGAGGCAATAATATAAGGAATTGCCGTAGTCCAGCCGTGCTAGAATCAGGGCAGAGACCACCAGCCTGAGCGTGGAAAAAGACAGTAGTGGAGATAGTTTCCACAGCTGACGCAGCAAACTAACACAGGTGCCCACCACCGACGATACTTGCTGTGTCATGGATAGCAGGGCATCATTTCTGATGCCAAAGCTTTTTACTGCTACTGCTGGTTCTGAAAAGGGCCCCAGTTCGGCCGGCCAGAAAAGATCGCACCACGGATTGGCAGCTGTAGTGACAGCCAGGACTTCCGTTTTATCCGGGTTTATTTTTAGAGAGTTGTCCGACATCCAGTTGATCGTAAACTTGAGAATGTCTTGCATTCTCGAGTGGGCCGTAGATGAATGGTCAATCTGGATCAGGATTTGCGTATCGTCGGCATAGTTATAAACCCTGCAGTCCATCATGTTCAGTGCTGCAATCAGAGGCTGTTGATATAAGTTAAAAAGCAGGGGTGAGAGGGCTGAACCCTGGGGCACACCACACGTCAGCTTGGCTGGATTTGACACAAGGTCTGCTAGTTGAACTCGTTGCGAGCGATCTTTGAGAAAAGAAGTCAGCCAGTCAAGAACCGTGGCCTGTATCCCTTGATCCCTAATCCGCGATAAAAGTCGGCAGTGATTAACGGTATCAAACACCGCGGATAAGTCCAAAAGGACCAGGGCACAAGGTTTTTTTTGTCAGCCTTGAGTCTCAGGTCATCCAGCACGGAAAGCATTACCAATTCCGTGCTGTGATGGGCTCTGAAACCCGCTTGATTGGGCTCGAGAAGATGATTGCTTTCTAGAAAGTGGGTGAGAGAATGCAACACATGTTGCTCCAGGATTTTGGCGAGAAAAGGTAGCTGGGAGATTGGCCTAAAATTCTTTAAGTTTTTTGGATTGGAACCTGGTTTCTTTAGAAGGGGAACCACCCGTGCTTCTTTGAAATTGGAGGGGACAAGTCCCATCTCCAAGGAGTGGTTCAGCAGGGCAAGGACTTTTTCCTCCATCCCAGACCATCCCAGTTTAAAAATTTTAGGCGGGCAGGGGTCTGCTGGAGAACCTGATTTCACCCGGTTCATTATAAGAAATAGAGACTCCTTGGTGAGGGCAGGCAACCCCGACAGACAGTTTGTTGTAGGCCTCGAAGAAATAGAGGGAGGCTCAATAGAGCACGGGAGATTAGGGGTCTGTCTGATTTCTACCATCAGATCCTTTATTTTATTCATAAAGAAGTTTTGGAAGTCTTGACAGTCCGTTAAATTAAAAGTCGGATTTGGCCCCTTAACTGTCCGTAAATCGTTCAAGACTTTAAATACTTCTTTCTGCGGATTGGCAGCCTCCTGGATTGCTGCTTCATAGAATTTGTCCTTCCTCAAACGGATAGCTTTTTTATATGATGCGAACTGCATAATGTAAGCCTCCCGTGCACTAGGCATGCAAGACTTACGCCAAGCTCTCTCACATTGGCGGAGGACTTGTTTATGTTCCCTAAGAGCTTTGTTAACCACATCAGTGCGGCGCAGATTCCTGCGCTGTGCTGAACGTTCTAATGAGCCAACGGGCTCATGACGGAATGGTTCCGTCATGAGCACAGGCCAACCGACGCTCATGACGGAACCGTTCCGTCATGAGCATCAAAGGGTGCTCCTTTGCCCTTGTCTCTCAATCTAATTTTATGGGCCGGAGCAACTACCTCGATAGCCTCCTTAAGTGAAGACACCAGGGCAGCACTTTCGGTTTCCTAATCTTCCACCGGAGGCGGGGGTAGTTAGATTGTAATAGGATAGCTGTCAAGTCGGAAGCTTTGACCTGATTCCAACTGCGCAGCAGTTTCCAATCTGGTTTAACTTCCCGCTGTCCTGTGAGGAGTGGGAAATGGCCTTCAATCAAATAGTGTTCAGACCAGGAGCATTGGGTGATCACAAGCGGGGCCAAAAATGGGCAGGATGACCAAATCAGATCCAACGTATGGCCCCTCTCATGTGTAGGCTCCCCCACCAGCTGAGTAAGTCTCAGAGAAGCAAGAGCCTCTTCAAGTTGTTTAGCTTGACCCTCCTTCGGGGTTATTTCCCAGTGGAAATTGAAGTCACCAAGCACCACCAGTCCTTCATAGTGGGTGCGAAGGTCGTGAACCACTTTCAGGAAAGGTTCCATAAACCTAATTGTTGTATTGGGTGGACGATATACTAAAAGGAATAACACACAATCTGTGGGGGAGCAGAACTTCACACCCAGTACGTCTGCACCTTCAATGCATTTCCGTTTTCGGAGTGTCTTTGAAGAGAAAAGCAACACCACCACCCCTCATATTATCTGAACGGTTGGCATAAATAGCAGTAAATTCAGGGGGCAGGGCAGCCACCAGATCTGGCGTCGATGAATCGTTGAGCCAGGATTCAGTGACACAAAGGAGATCCAGGTTATCCTCCTGCAAAACGGAGAGGACCTCCAAACACTGCCTCTGGAGGGAGCGGGTATTAAGTAATGAGAACCTACACCCCTGCCTGCTCACAAGCTTTGATGGAATAGCTGGGGACGAGGCCCTGCTTGCCAACTTAAAGCTTATATCAGGTCTCAGAAGCCCCTCCCGCTTGAGTTTCAAAATTACTCTATCGGGTAGTGGACAGGCCGCCGATTCACAGCACATCAGGGTCTGCCTAGGATATACCAAGAGGGGACCAGGGGTACACACACAGTCACTCACTCATACAGTCACTCATACAGCCACTCACATATCTACTCACATATCCATATAACCACTCACACAGCCACTCACTCACCTATACCGCCACTCATGCACCCACTCACTTACCAATACACACACACACTTATTCACTCATCTGTTGAGCCACTCACACATCACTCACTCATCCATACAGCCGCTCACACATGCACTCACTCACCCGTACAGCCAGTTACACACCCAGTCACTCACCAATACAGCCAGTCACACAGCTACTACCACACCCATACATTTACTCACACACCAACATATTCACCCATAGAGTTACTCACTCACCCACATTTTTACCTATACAGCCACTCACACACCTATTCAGCCACTCAGACACCAACATGTTAGAAATAGTATCACTCATTAGCAGTACACAAAGTAAAGTAATGTAACTTTTGTAGTACCTTAGTATATATGTTTAACACTCATAAACCTTTAGAAAGCAATCAAAATCACTGGATGTAGTAGTGATATCATTTGAGATGTCATCAGTGATGTCATGGGTGATGCCACTGACCATGTCATGAGTTATGTAACATGTGAGGTCGAAAGCAGTGCATTACGGGGGTGTAAGTTATAGTAAGCTCAGGTAACTTTAACTGCTGAATGTAATGGTTTTGTATGAGTGAAATCTGTTCCGAACTATAATATCCCTGTAACCTTTGTTTTTTTAAGTTAATATATAAATATTTATATATGGTTTTATATTTATTGTAAAATAGGAAAACTGTGGTAAAATGTGATGCCGGGCACACTCTCATTCTCTGGATACCAATCAGAGCCATATATCATATAAAAACTCTGAGAGTGCAATAACCATATAAAGTCCCTAAGTGTCTCATACTGCTGTACTCGAATGATTAATGCAAAAAGAACAATTGATACACAGAATGCAGAACAATGTCATACATTCACCCCAATATAGAGATCTGGGCCAAAATGCATTGTTTCTTTGGCTCACCATGCCATTCCAGCTTGGACCCAGCCATATGCAAATAAGTTTTGACCCTGCGCCCAATGGGAACAGAACAGCCCGAACTGCCAGGCCAGGTCCTCCCTGGACTGGAAAACACACAAGATGATGGACGGAATGTTGCACAATCGCAAAACATTCACCCCAAGTCATAGATCTGGCTTTAATCCATCGTTATTTTGCTCACCGAGCCACCCCAGTTCAGACATGGCCATATGCAAATCAGTTTTGACCCTGTGCCTCATGGGAACAGTCCAGCCCTAACTGCCAAGCCATGTCTTTCCTGGACCGGGATCAAGCATCCTAGGACCGGTTTCTGGCTATCAGCCATCTTCAGCCAATCAATCAATCAATCAATCAATCATGCCATTTGTATAGCGCACTACTCACCCGGGAGGGTCTCAAGGCGCTTGGGGGGAGGGGTATGCTACTGCTCGAACAGCCAGGTCTTGAGTTGTTTCCTGAAGGCAAGATGGTCCTGGGTCAGCCGAAGGTGGATGGGGAGGGAGTTCCAAGTCTTGACAGCCAGGTAAGAGAAGGATCTTCCTCCGGCGGTGGCTCTTCGGATGCATGGTACGGCTGCGAGGGCGAGGCTGGTGGACCGTAGCTGGCGGGTGGGCGTGTAGAAGGTCAGGCGGTCGTTGAGGTACTTGGGGCCCAGGTCGTGGAGAGACTTGTGTGCGTGGGTGAGGAGCCGGAACGTGATCCTCTTGTCGACGGGGAGCCAGTGCAGGTTCCTCAGGTGGCTGGAGATGTGGCTGCGTCGGGGGACATCCAGGATGAGTCGGGCGGAGGTGTTCTGGATGCGCTGGAGTCTTTTCTGTAGCTTGGCTGTGGTTCCGGCGTAGAGGGCGTTTCCATAGTCCAGTCGGCTGGTGACGAGTGCCTGGGTGACAGTCTTCCTGGTCTCGGTCCGGATCCAGCGGAAGATCTTGCGAAGCATACGCAGGGTGTTGAAGCACGATGAGGAGACGGCGTTGACTTGTCTGGTCATCGAGAGGGAGGGGTCCAGGATGAAGCCCAGGTTGCGTGCGTGGTCGGTTGGCTTGGGTGCGGTGCCCAGGGCTGGGGGCCACAGGAGTCGTCCCAGGCGGAGGGCGAAGATCCCAGGATGAGGACTTCCGTCTTCTCCGAGTTCAGTTTCAGGCGGCTGTCCTTCATCCACTCGGCGACGTCTTTCATCCCTTCGTGTAGGCAGGTTCTGGCGGTGTCGGGGTCTCTGGTGAGGGAGAGGATCAGCTGGGTGTCGTCGGCGTAAGAGATGATGTTGAGGTTGTGCTGGCGTGCGATGGCTGCGAGAGGTTTCATGTAGATGTTGAAGAGGGTGGGGCTGAGTGAAGATCCTTGCGGGACGCCGCAGATGACTTCGGTGGCCTCGGAGCGAAACGGGGGGAGGCGGACTCTTTGTGTTCTTCCGGCGAGGAACGAGATGATCCACTCCAGTGCCTTCTCTTGGATACCGATGTTGCTGAGGCGCTGGACTAGGGTGCGGTGGCAGACCGTGTCAAACGCAGCGGAGAGGTCCGGGAGGATGAGGGCCACTGTTTCCCCCTTGTCGAGCAGGGTCCGGATGTCGTAGGTGGCTGAAATGAGGGCAGTCTCGGTGCTGTGGTTGGCTCTGAAGCCGGACTGCGAGGGGTCGAGGGATCCGTTTGTCTCGAGGAAGGCGGTCAGCTGTCTGTTGACGATCTTCTCGATGACTTTAGCAGGAAAAGGGAGGAGCGAGATGGGGTGGAAGTTTTTGAGATCGGTGGGGTCCGCTGTAGGTTTCTTCAGGAGGGCGCTGATCTCGGCGTGCTTCCAGCTCTCAGGTAAGGTGGCGGTGTTGAAGGAGGCGTTGATGATGTTCCGGAGTTGGGGTGCGATGGTGGAGTCGGCCTTGTTGAAGACGTGGTGTGGGCAGGGGTCGGTCGGTGATCCGGAGTGGATGGTGTTCATCGTGCGGGCTGTGTCTTCGGTGGTCACCGTGGTCCAGGTGCGAAGGGTGGCGGTGGGGGGCGTTGGTTCGATGGTTGGGTGCGTGGGTGGGGCGCCGAAGCTTTTGTGGATGTCGGCGATCTTGCGGTGGAAGAACGAGGCGAGGGAGTCGCAGAGGTCTTATGACGGAGTGATGTCGTTGGTGCCGGTGCTGGGGTTGGAGCACTCCTTGACGATAGTGAAGAGCTCTTTGCTGTCGTGGGCGTTGTTGTCCAGTTGTTCCTTCAGGGATTTCTTCTTGGTGGTGCGGATGAGCTGGTGGTGCTTGCGGGTAGCGTGTTTGAGGGCGGTCATGTTGTCGGTGGTCCAGTCGAGGAGCCAGGCTTTCTCGAGGGTGCGGCAGGTCTTCTTGGAGTCCTTGAGGTCGTCGGTGAACCAGGATGCCTTCTTGCTTCTGGGTCTGCTGGGAGGGTTCTTTAGTGGCGCGAGGTCATCGGCGCAGGCGGTCAGCCACTGTGTGAAGTTGCGGCCTGCTTCGTTGGGGTCCGTTGTGTTGGCGGGTGGGCTCTGGCTGAGGGAGGTGGTGAGCTGGTCTGCGGTGATCTTGCTCCAATTCCTGTGAGGTACCTGTTGCGGGTGGTGGTGGGTCATGGATCTTTTGAATTGTGTGCGTGGTCCCGGGGGTCTGTAGACGAGGGTGCCTCTGAAGGTCGTCTTAGGGTTGGTGTGAATCTGGAAGTGGAGATGTTCGGCTGCGGCGAAGGAGTCGTTGGCGTCGGTCGTGATGCGGATGGTGTTCCTGTGGACGATGGCGATGCCACCTCCGGTCTGGTTGATGCGGTCCCTCCTGATGATCTTGTACCCGTCCGGGATGGCGATGTCAGGTGCAGAGGAGGCGTTCATCCAGGTTTCCGTGAGGAAGGCGACGTCCGGTGATGTAGCGTCAAGGAGGTTCCAGAGTTCCACGGCGTGTCTGTGGACGGAGCGGGTGTTGATCAGGATGCACTTGAGGTGGTTGCGGCTGGTGTTTGTCTTGGCGGGTGCGGGGCAGGTTCGGAGGCAGGTGAACTTGCAGGTGCAGCAGGTGAAGGGTCCGTGGGTGCGCCTCGGGGTGGCTCGGCAGCAGGCGTGGGTCCGGCCGGCATTGAGTGCGTTGAGAGTGGCGGCGTCGTAGGTCAGTCGGGTCGTCTTGCCTCGGCGGGGAGGGCCAGGGGTCCTGGCGCTGGGTGCGGGCCAGGCGCGGACGGGCGCAGACGGGCTTACCTTTGGCGCACCTTCGGCGCTCAATCGGCGCTCCGGCTGCGCGGTCGCTCTGGGGGCGTCATAAGTAAGGAGCCGGGAGGGAGGAGCAGCTGGGTGGCGGGAGCGGGGCGGCGAATGGAATCACAGGGGAGCGGGGCCGCAGGGAGGCAGCGGCGGGAAATTCCAAGAAGCAGCGGGCAGCGGGAAATTCCCAGGAGCAGAGGGAAATTCCCAGGAGCAGCGGGAAATTCCCAGGAGCAGCGGGCAGCGAGCGAAGGAATCTGCAGGCAGGAGGCGGCAAAGGCAGGCAGGAGCGGCAGCAGTGAGTGGGGCGACCAAGCCCTGTGGATAGCTTGACTCCAGTGGCTTAGTGAGCAAGGGACCCACGTCTGGGCATACCCTTCCCACATAGGGTGAACAGCAAGACACACAAGATGATGGACGGAATGTTGCACAATGGCAAAACATTCACCCTCAGTCACAGATCTGGGTTTAATCCATCGTTATTTTGCTCACCAATTTTGCATATGGCTGAGTCCAAACAGGGGTGCGTAGTGGGCAAAAGAACGATGGATTTAAAACAGATCTTTTGACTGGGAGAGAATGTTTGCATTGTCAAAATTCGATCCATCATTTGTTTGCTGTAACACTTTTTGCCCTAAGTGGGATGGGTATGCCTGGACGTGGGTCCCATGCTCACTGTGCGACTGGATTCAAGATAGCCTGGCTGAAGAAGGGTGACATACCTTGAAACCGGTACCAGGATGCCAGGGAGGACCTGGCCTGGCAGTTCGGTCTGGACTGTTCCCAGGGGGCACAGGGTTAAGGCTGATTTGCATATGGCTGGGTCCAAACTGGGGTGGCGTAGTGGGCAAAAGAACGATGGATTTAGCCCAGACATTTGACTGGGGGGGAATGTTTGCTTTGCCAGCATTCCGTCCATCATTTGTTTGCTGTAGTACTCAAATGATTAATCACACTTTCGCTCTTGGCTTCAACATAATTCTTTTGCATTATTTGTAAGGATTCAAATATTCAGAAGGAACACGTGTTTCCTGTCCTCTGCCACTTCATCAGGACTGATCAAACCTGACTATTTCCAGTCTCCATCTCCTGTGGATGTCACATACTTTTAAGTTGTTTCTTCCTCTTTGCCTCTCACGTCTTTGTCATCTATGTCACTGTATGTATCTGTGTATCGATCTCAATGGAATGCTTCACCACAGCGTGTTGTCGTCTGCCAATACATGTTTCATGGCTTCTGCCACTTAATCAGGACTGTAACGGAAAAGACACCAATATAACCAAAATCAAAGCCATATACAACTTCAATACAGATATTTCACAACCATAGTACTCCCTCTCACTAGGCTCTCTGGCCCAGACATCCAATTGTGTGACAATTAACAAAAATATACATATTCTTACATTTGTAATGGTATATTACATTTGTTACGAAACAATCCATATCCTTCGCCTATTTGTTACATTTTAAAATTATTAAACAATATTACAATGATGAATCAATTAATCAGTGGTTCCTTTTCCCATACATCCTCCATGTCCCACATATGCCTCCTTAATAAGGGGATATCGCTTCCAAGCCTTTTACCACTTCTCCTATACTTGATATGTATGGCTCCTGCAATGTTCACCTTAGCCCTTGTCTCTTGTGTCAACGTTACGTCTATTCATTCTTACTAACCATTGGATTTGCACAAGTTAATACCTGATAAAATGTGGCCATTCCCACTCTCCAAGCTCCTGTTGGCTGTAAACATTTGAATCCTTACAAATATAGAAAACATTTTTTGTTGATGCCAACAGCGAATATGTTAGTAATCAGTCAAGTATAGCATCGTTAGACACATATGGGCTTTTATATGGTTACAGAACCCTGCAGCATTTTCATGTTTATATTTGTGAGTGTATATAAATATATGTATGTTTATATATGTATGTTTATATATGTATGTGTATATATATGTGTGTGTTTGTACTGTTGATGCATGAGAAGCCCAGAAAAACAACAAATAAGTGTATATACATATATATAAACACACACACACGCATAACGTGTTACCAACCTAAACCCCAAAAAGTACCTTACCACGCAAAAAACACACAGCTTCTCTAATCCTTAAAAATTCCATTATCATCCATGTTAGACCTGCCACCATTGGCGTGGGTCTCCCTGCCATTTTTGTTGTTGCCTCGTGTATTTTTGCTGGTGTTAGATGCTTTGGGCACTGTGCCACTGCTATCCAGTGCCACAGTGCAAGTGCTCCCTATTGTAAATTGATGTATTAATCAGTGATTCCATGTTTGGCTATTTGGTTTACTTGTCAGACTCTAGTCTAGTGCACTGAGTGTGCCCAGGGCGTGTAAATCCAAATGCTGCTGGTGGGCCTGCAGCACTGGTTGGGCCACCCACAGAAGCAGCCTTGTAAAATGTGTCTAAAGTCTGCCATTGCAGAGCCTGCGTGCAGTCTGGTACTGTCATGCTGACTGGGCAAGTGCACCCACTTGCCAGTCCCTAAAGCTTCCCTTTTCTTCATATCAGTCACCCCTATGGTAGGCCCAAGAGCGGGGTGCATTATAGGTATAAGGTTGGACAAGCCCTGATGTGTGTGGCATGTCCTAATAGTGAATTACAGCCATTTTCGTTTTTCACTATTGCAAGGCTACCTGTTCTCCATAGGTCAGAATGGGCTGTTAGGGTTATTATATTTTATAATCCTAACTGTCTCAGAGAATATGGTAGAGATTTGAGTTTAGTATGCTGAACTCAGAATAATAAAATACATCTTTTAGTAAATGTATTTTAATATTCTGTGTTTGCAAATACCACTTTTAGAAAGTAGGTATTTGCTTGTCTAACCATTCAAACCTGCCTCTCCTAGGTTGTGTATTCCTATGGCTGGTTTTGTGAGTGACAGGGCTGGGGAATCCCAGGAGACAGGCTGAGTCACCCAGTGGTGAATAGAGAGATCTGCATCTAGATGGGAGGGAGGAGTTGCACCTGAACCTTGAATAGGGCTGTGCCTGCGTTCCACAATGCTGGCTCCACCCCCTGGGGAGCGTCTGATGTCTCTGTTCTGCACACTGAAAGAAGAGAAGGAGTCCTGTAAACAAAGTGCTCCAGGACTGTACTTGCCTTCCACAATGCTGGCTCCACCTCCTGTGGGGTGTCTGATGTTTCTGCCCTGCTCTGTGAAAGGAAAGGAGAAGTCTGGTAAACAGAGTGCTTCAGAACTGGTTTGGACTGGGCAAAGGCCCCTCTCCCCTCAAAGAACAAAGGATTTTGGGGTATAAATATTGGGACCCTGATCCCAAGAAATTAGATCACTTTGGACTACAAGAAGAAACCTTTACTGAGGAGAGTAACCTGAAGAAACTGAGGAGAGACTATTCCCAAGCTGATGTGCTGCTTGGGGGATTGGCCTGCAGTGGTTGCCTTACTGCCAAAGGAAGGAGAAAGGAACTTTGTGTACTTTGCTTTCAACTTGTGATGGATCTCCAAGGGCTTAGAAAAAAGCTTGCCTCCTGCAAAAGTCTCAGGGACAATAGACTTCACCCCCAGCTCCCCAGAGTTCTTTTGGAAGTGCCTGCTGCTCTTTTGGGCCATCTGAGGAACTGCGTGTCACAAGGAGCTCGACGCGCGACTCAACGAGAAGAAGCGCGTCGCCGTCGCTGCTGCTGCCGTCGCAACTCCGAAGGAGGGTGTCGCCTCTGTAGGTGTTGCACTGCACCACATCAGGAGAAGAATCTTGCAACGAGGTCGGAGTGTGTCGCCATCGCTGTGCCTGCCATCGCAACTCCGAAGGAGGGTGTCGCAGCTGGAACTGTCGCACTGCACCGCATCGACCAAGAGCACCTTGCATCCCCGATAAGTGTGCCGCCGTCGAAGCTGCTGCCGTCGCATCTTGGATGTCGCTGCTGTAGTTGTCACATTGAGCGGAAGCTTCACGCATCGTGGGAGAAGAGCGTCGCCGCTGTAGCTGTTGCAGTCGCATCGTAAGGGTGTTGCCGCTTCAGTCCACGCATCGAACCGAGAACTTCTCGCATCCCCAAAAAGCATGCCGCATCTGGAAGATATTCATTTCTTTATTTCTTTGTATCTGAACTTTGCCGCATTTCCCATCGCTGTGACATTGCTTGTCGTGGAAGCGCAACGTATCTTAAGGTACATTGACGCAGAGTGTCGCATCTAAGAACTGAACTGAACTAAGCTTAAATCTACCATCTTAAAGTAATCATAGTGTGTGTTTTTGTCGTTTATGGTCTTGTGGTAACTCTATATAAAGTCTACTTATTTTTGATATAAAACCTGTGTGGTGTCCATTTGTAGTGTTGTCACTGAGTTACTGTATGTGGTCACAACTGCTTAACTTACAGTGCCTCTGAAGTAAGCCTTGACTGTTCGCGCCACGCAACCTAGAGGGTGAGCAGGGGTTATTTTATGAGGGTAATCCCCTTGTCCTGACTAGAGGAGAGGGCCCCTATTTGTCACAAGTACCTACCTGTGCCAACTAGAGACCCCCAAATCTAACAATCCATAAACCTATATCCACCCGAAACCAGAAATTTCCCTTGCCCTCAAAAACCCACACCCACTCTAGACCTTAAAAAATCCCTTGCCACTTAAAAACCCACACCCATCATAAATGCTGAAAATTCCCTTGCCACCCAAAAATGTATACTAAACCCTAAAAATTCCCTTGCACCTAAAAACCTACACCTATCTTAATCCTAAATATTCCCTTGCCAACCAAAGAACCCATACCCAATCTAAACCCTAAAAAGCCCTTATTTATTTATTTTTTTAAATATATTTTTATTGCAGATGTTCTTGTACACATGTATGCCGGACAACATTACATAAACATCGTGTGGTATTGATGATGCATTAAAGGTCATATTACACAGCCATTTAGCCCACAACCTGGGGGTCGGGCGGCAAGAAATCAAAATGTGAGATGCGTGTGTACTTCATGCATTCATAACCATGCCCGGCCATCAAAGAATTCCTGTATCCGCTTTCCTTTACACCCATTACCTTAACATAGAAACCATAACTATCCCTGGGAGCTGATATGGAATGATACATCCCACTATCCTTGGGGTCACTTCTCTCGGAATCCGTGCCCAAGCCCTTTTCCAGGAACGCAGCACAACTGGTACAACATCCAACTTATCAGCAAGTGCAATCGCTATCTTATCCAATCCCAAATAGCAGGAATATCTCTCCGTCGTGTACAGCCCCCCTCCCTCTCAGTTCCCTCCCCCCGTACATGAATGGTGGTGTGGGCGCTCACAGATGTACTCAGCAATCTCAATGGCGTTATCAATTGGCTAGCAAAACCATATGGTATTTGTATTGATCACAAGGATCGGAAACTCACTCCTCTTCGTCTATTACCTGTTGGTCCTTCAAGGTTTGGACCAGTGCTTCCCATGCTCGAGCTACCTCCAGCGTTTTGACATTACCTGAGCGGGTAGCTTGCCGGAGCCTCACTACACTCTCGCAGCCCGCCCATTTACAGAGTTCCCTTCTCCATCGCCCAAACGATGGACCTTCTGTGGATTTCCAATGCCAGGTAATTTCACGCTTACCCAAAAAAAGCCCCAAATCAATAAATTTACTGGTTACCTTAGTCTTAGCCGTATGCGGAAACCAGTGTAGCAAGCAGGTGGCCATGTCATAATCTAATTGTCTGTCTGTGATCTTGTCCAAGAGTTCCCCTACCTCCTCCCAATAGCCGTCCATTCACGGACAAAACCACAGCATGTGTTCTAGTTCAACACCCTCCTCCTTACATCTTGGGCACGCTGCAGTCTGGACCTGGAAGTATTTACAGATCTTCCCCGGTGTTAAATAGGCCCTATGCAGCACAAAGTACTGGATTAACTGGAGACGTGCGTTTCTAGTGCATTTCTGTGCTCGTTTTAGAATCTGTTCCCAAGTGGACTCCGGTATCTCCTTACCTATGCTTTCTTCCCATTTTGCTTTAAGAGCATCTAGGGGTCGCATGCCCTCCCAGAGCAGCCTAGAGTGTAGGCAAGGTACAGCTTTGACTGTACCCGCCGCCATCACAGTATACTAGCAAGCAAGTGTCAACACCGGTTCCACTTTCCCTGCGTTCCAGTGCGTTTGGATCACAGTTGTGACCGCAGCATGAATCAGAAAGTCCCCCTCCGGTAGCCCATACAGCTCCTGCAGCACTGGGAAGGGCACCAGCTCCTGATCCACATAGAGGTCTCCTACCATCTGGATGCCTAGCTGTTCCCAATTCGCCAGTGGGGTCCAGTCCCCACCGTGTGGCAGCGCTTTCAGCATGCCCAGTGGGATCTCCGGTGCATATGGGCGAGGAGTGCCTGCCTTCCGCTGCATTCTATTCCAACAGAGTCTCAGGGTTCTTTCTTCCCCGGTCAGATCCCTCAGGTCAATCTTTTGCTGCAAAAATATATAGGCCTGTACATGTCGTGGGATCCCTTTCCCCCAGGCAGTCTCCGGGCCCCGGTATTCCCGTGCTATATTTTGTGTCAAAACTTGTAGCTGGGCTGCCAAATAGTAGAGTTCAAAATCCGGCACTGCCAGGCCACTTTCGAGCCTGGGTCTCATCAGCGTCGCCAGAGCTACATGTCGTCTACCGCCGCCCCAGATGAAACCCACCATCAGCGATCTTAGTGCCTGAAAGATTCTCGGTGGTAGCCAGATCGGGAGTGTACGGAAATAATATAATAGCCTGGGGAGTGCCACCATCTTGAGCAACGCCACTCTGCCCATTACCGACAGAGGAAGCGTCGCCCAGAATTCCATACAGCCCCTTAAAGCTCTAATACATCTGTGTATGTTACCTTCCAGCAAATCTTGTTCCGTGTGATAAATCCGGACCCCCAGATAAGGGATGCACGCCCGTTCCCATTTAATGGTTCCCAGCTCAGCAGGCGGAGGGATATTCCGTCGCGTTGGGAAGAGGCAAGTCTTAGTCCAGTTTACCTTAAGACTGGAAACCCCTCCAAAGCTGGACAGCATAGCAATCGCCCCCTGTAGATCCACATCGACCTCCCGGAGAAAGAGGAGCAGATCATCCGCGTACAGAGAAATGTAGTGTATACTGCCACGATGTGCCAGTCCCTCATATAACCTTCCTAGCCTTACTTGTGCCACCAGAGGTTCAATTGCCAAAGCAAACAGCAGTGGCGACAACGAGCACCCCTGTGTTGTGCCTCCCATGATTGGGTATTGGCCAGATATCACCTCACCTAGTTTCACCCTAGCCGCGGCCGAAGAATATAACACCGTAGTTCATTTCACGAATCTGTCGCCCAGTCCGAAGCGGGCCAGAACTCTACAGAGAAAGGCCCATTGCAGGCTGTCAAATGCCTTCTCTATGTCCACAGAGAGCACCGCTGCCGTACTCTCGTCGCTCTGATGGTCCGCCATAACCCGAAGAAAGCGGCGAATATTCGTAGCCGTGCACCTCTTGGGAATAAAGCCCGCTTGGTCCATATGAACCAGCGATGTCATGTGTGGTAGTAAACGTGTCGCCAATATGCGACTCAGGATTTTGTAATCTACCGAGAGCATGGATAAAGGCCGATATGAAGCCACGTCCAGCTCTGAGCGACCCGGCTGCAGGAGAGGGACTATCAAGGCCTCTCGCATCGAGCCCGGCAGGTGACCCTTCTCCTCCGCCTGCCGGTATACCTCCAGTAAAGCGGGCGCCAGTCTATCAATGTATTGAGCATAGAATTCGATGGGCAGCCCATCGGGTCCCGGCCTCTTGTTCCGAGCCATGTGTTTAATTGCGCCACGTATTTCAGTTAATGTGATATCCTGTCCTAATAGTTCGGCGGTTTCGTCCTCTAGCCACGGCAAGGGGATTCCCTCCAGGTACTCCTCTATATCCATCTCTGTCTCTCCCCTTCTACTGCGATACAGATCTTCGTAATAAGTAGCAAAGCAAGATATCACCATATCATGTGAGTGGGTCAGAGCGCCACCATCCAGTGCTATCTGCATAACTGTGTGGTATATAAATAAATAATACCGGATCTATTTTTGAATGAATGAATGAATAACAGATAGCTCAATAAAATAAGAGTCAAGATTCGAGGTAGTAGGAGTTTCTGCAGGTTTATTACAGCATAAGGACAGGATCAGGACAACCTGCATAGGAACAGAGGTGACAGGGCCCGGCAGGACAACCGGGGCCCAGCAGCTGCCGGGGATTGATCTGGGATGAGCGCGCCAACTTTTAATAACAATACATCAACTTATATACATAGCGCAAACACATAGCATTACATTGCAGTAGGCGTAACAGTGGGTGGAGCAGAAGGCGTGACGCGTAGCAGTCGCGAGAGATAACAGTAAAAAGAGGTGTAACTGGGAGTATACTTAGGCATGTGATGAAAACGTAACAGAATATGTCATGAATGGGCGGAAACTTTGGAGGGGGCTACCTAAGGAGCCGGGACCTCTAACCTAATGGTGCGCGAAAACTGGCAATGACGTATTACTAGGAGAAGCTGGGGGCTACGAACTCTGTGCTAGGAGCAGAGACTAGAGTCTGGAGGGTCGGAGCGACATGTACCTAAACCCTATCTGGTATCTGATATTTAGGGAACATGTTGATATAAACTAGAAGTCATGAGGGGAAAAGCTAACTTGACTCTAGGACTGGACCATGCATTATTCTACATGTAGTGCGTGATGAAGAATATTAAATGACCATTAATACAGTATTTCTCTAACGTGGAGCCGAATAGGCTAGACAATGACGGAAACTATTGATGCAGTTCAGTAGCTTAGGAATGCAGAGAAGGAGGACTGAACTGATAACTGGAACTATAACATACTTTTGGCAGACTCAGAGGCAGAGCCAAGCTGCACCGGGCACTGCGAGGCAGGAAGTAAGTGAAGGGTCGAGGATACAGGTGGGGGCTGTATCGCTCCTCAGCGAGGCTTTCAGGAGACAGGAGCTGAATCTGATGTCCGGGCCCTTTTGAGGCCTGGAAACGGGGACTTTATAATGAAATAACGTGCACACTGGGAAACGTGGCAACGTAACTTTACATAGGCCTGATATTCGTAGTATTCACGAGGACTGGAAACTAGCATGCCAGAGGTGGACACAACTGTAATTGCGTCATTAATCGGACATGGGGAATAACATATGCATATTGGTCATGCACACATAACATATGATGGATGAGGCGTAGGGACACAGAACATGGCAAAATTTACTTTTCCACATTCCCTCCTTGTCACTACGTTTCCATCAGGAAACATCAATTTTCATGATACCGTCTATCATTTCATACAGTACCATTTGCTCGTCTCGAATTGTCTTGGAACGGGATTTAGAACGGGGCTTGGGACTAGGAATACAAGAGGTAGCACACATGCTGCAAATCGCAGGGCCACATTGTATACAGAGGCAGCAGCTAAATATGATCGCTACTGCAATACCTAAAAAGGACAGGACTTTCCATCCCCAGGCGGAAATTATATTCCAGAACCAACCTGACCATGTCCAGGTGCCTGGATCTTGGTGTAACAGATGGGCAGTTTTATGGAGTCTGGTTATAGCTGAATAAACAGACGGCGCGTTATTTGGAATGAAAATGCAGCAACTAGATCCGATGACTCTACAGGCCCCGCCCCTATCGGCCAGTATGACGTCAAGGACGAGACGATTCTGTAAAACGACAAATCTCATAGCAGATTGTTCTTCAGTTAAGTTACCTAGAGCAGAGGCAGTCTCATTTACTACAGCTTCAAGGGTTCTTGTTAACCTACGGATCAGTTTACTATTCTGGACAGGTCCTACAAAGAAGAAGAAACCTTTATTGAAATCTGTATACTGTTCTAGAGTAGTTTCAGTATAATCGACAATTGGGGACTCCCTTCTATGTCTAATGTGTACTAGATGTGTGTTTCTGTGATAATCAGATGGGGCTAGGAAAACAGGTGGCAGTAGGAAAGCAATGTAACAGGTTCCCTCCCAATCGAGGGGCAGACGAACATATGCAGTTTGACCACAAATAAAATAAGAATGACGTGAAGCTTTGAAAACAGATTTCCCACTGTCACTATACTGGATAATAGTAGTACAATCACTATGTCCTACATGTATGGAACCATAACTACGGACACATAATTCGCCTTTGACAGGTAGTACTGAAATAGCAGGTAAGTCTGGAGTAGTATCAGACTGAACATTCAGGACCATGAAATTCGACGAATAATTACCTAAATTATATACTTCATTTTCTAGATCTAAACCTGTTCTGTGGGGGAGACCTTGCTTGTCTGGAAAACATGTACTGTTAAGAAAAGACATATCTGTTGAGGATGACGTTAACGTGGACCATGCTCCACACGAACCATTATGTGAGAATGGATAAGGAAAAAGTGGCAGAACTCCCTTCTGTGTCTGGAAAGGGGGGAGTCGACCACACACCCAACAATTAGTGGCATTGCTGGTCTGGTGTGAATAATGTAACATACGGATAAATGAGTTGTTGCGCATAGCGAGGCGGTAAGAATATTCGTGAGGAGGCAGATCACTAAACGTGTGCTCTACTGTAGCATTAGCAGACATATTAGCATGAGGAACTGGAAAATACAGATAGAACGCATAGCTGGTGCAGGAAATCAAAATGCTGATGAATAATACGAAACTCAGAAAAACGATACATTGAATTGAACTTCGACTGACTCTCTCACTATGGGGGTCTATTTTATACATGTCAGAAACAGTCTAACCGTTTCACCTAGGGGAGGACTTATACAATCAAACTGACTGACTTATTTTACTAGACCTGAGCTTTAACTTATACTCCTGCTGCGGAGTTTTCTCTAACAAGGAAGGGGTTGTAGTAATGTCTTGTGCGGGACAGTCCTTTAAAACAATGTTTTGGCAGTCTTTAAGATCTTGGGAAATGTTTTTAGAGACTGGTTTCAATCCTTTAAAAAGTTTAATATGAGAAAGGTGGATCCATCCTTTTCTGCCTTCCAACTTGACGGCGGTACGGGTGGTCAAGAGGACCTGACGTGGCTCCTTCCAACGAGGCTCCAGCGGACTTGATCTGTCAAAATTTCGGACCATCACAAGGGAACCTGGAACGATTTCATGCGGTGCCACCTCGGTATTGTCTGGAAAGGCGGCAGCAACCTGTGAACGACATGAGTTGAGGGCAGACATCAAGGAAGCTAGGTAATCTGTCAGCATATTACATGAAACATCGGTAATACTTCGGGGTCTAGGAGTACCCCACATGTTAGGGGGGCGGCCGAATACGACCTCATACGGGGACAGACCTGATCTGGAATGTGCGACCATGCGCATATAAAACAAAGCGACTGGCAGAGCTACTAGCCAGTCCACACCTTTTTCTTTACAGACTTTGGCAATGCGGATTTTCAGGGTCTGATTATGTCTCTCGACTAGACCGGCTGCTTCAGGATGGCGTACACAATGGAACTTCCACTGGTACCCTAACAACAGGGAAACGTGCTTCATGAGTTCGGATGAGAATGGCTGGCCGTTATCAGAATATACGACTCTAGGGAGTCCATATCTAGGGAAGAATTCACGAACCAACTGCTTGGCAGTGGTCGCGGCTGTGTAATCTGGGACTGGATATGCTTCTGTCCACCTGGACAAAGCGCATACAACTACAAGGACATACTTGAAACCTCGACATCGCTCCATCTGAATATAATCCATCTGGAGGACCTCAAAAGGGTGGTCAGGGGGCTGGAAACCACCTTGTTCCACCGGGACACTTTTACCTGGATTAAACTGACAACATATCATACAGGTACGGACTTTCTGCTTGGCTGCAGCTCGTAAATGCTTGTTGAACCAAATGTTCTGGATACTGTCTAACATAGCTTTTTCTCCTAAATGTGCTGGACTATGTGCGGTATTGATAATGACTTGAACCATAGAGTCGGGGAGAAACCATGTGGCTCTACCCTTCGTTAACCATCCTTGATCTGTCTGGACCCCTCCTTGTTCAGACCATTTCTTGATTTCATCGGGGGTAGCATGTAACTGTATATCTATGACGTCTTGTGTAGGGTCCTTAACTGTCATGCATGTAATCGGATCTGGAGTATGTGTCTGATTAACTGGAATGTCTGGAGTCTGTGCTGTAAGCTTGGCTGTGCGATCTGCTAGATCATTACCTTGGGAAATAATGTCTGTAACTTTCGTATGTGCTTTGCACTTCATGATAGCAATAGATGTCGGTAAATGTATGGCATCTAACAGGGCTTGAATAAGGAGACCATGCTGAATCTTGGTTCCATGAGAAGTCATGAAACCTCTCTCCTGCCAGAGCACTCCGAAGTCGTGTACAACTCCAAATGCGTAACGTGAATCTGTGTAAACATTAACTTTCAGGTTCTTGGCATGTATACAGGCTTGTGTCAGAGCAACTAGCTCTGCTGCTTGAGCGGACAGAGTATCAATACGGTGGGTTTCAATAACTTCAGTGTCAGTAGTCACTGCATACGCGGCGACTAGTTCTCCTGTACTAGTTCTCATACATGAACCATCCACATAAAGTGTCAGGTCGGGATCTGGTAACGGAATGTCTGTCAGGTCTTGTCTTGGCTTTGTCGTAATGTTAACAACTTCCACACAGTCATGTGTGTCTGGATTTGAATTAACTGATGGTAACAGTGTAGCAGGATTCAGAACGTTGCAGCGTCTAATTTCTATGTGTGGCTGGAACAGTGTCAATTCATAACCTGTTAAACGTGCAATTGTCAAGTGCTGTGTTTGTGTTCGGTTTAAAAGAACTTCTACTGAATGTGGAACTTGTACGGTCAGGAAATGTCCTAAAACTATGGAATCACTTTGTCTGATAGCTAGTGCTGTGGCTGCAACTGACTTGAGGCACGCAGGCAACGCCTGGGCGACTGGATCTAATGTGCTCGAAAAATAAGCACAGGGCTTGTATTGTCCTGCTTGATCTTGTGTAAGAACAGATAATGCTGTACCTTCGCGTTCAGTAACGAAAAGTGTGAAAGGCTTACTGTAGTTCGGTGTGGCTAGAACTGGAGCTTGGCATAGGGCTTTCTTTAACTCGTTGAAACTAAGTGTGTGTTCAGATGTCCAAGGGAGGACAGTCGATACGGCTGCCTCCTGTGTCGTTAACTGTATCAGTGGCTTGGCTAGAAATGCATACTGGGGAATCCATTGTCTACAATAAGAAGTAAGGCCGATAAAGGCACGTACCTCCTTCTGGGTTCTGGGCTGGGGAAGACTCGCTATTAACTGGATACGGTCGGGTGTCAACTGCCTACCCCTCTTGGACAGTAAGTGCCCTAAGTATACCACTTGCTGGACACAGAATTGAAGCTTCGAAGGTGACACCTTGTGCCCCATCTCGACAAGGAAATACAAAACTGTCAGTGACGCTCGCTCGCAGTCACGTTCAGAACGGGCTGTGATCAGTAGATCATCGACATACTGGAGCAGGGCAGTGTCAGTTGGCATGTGAATGTTGTCTAGTTGTCTCTTAAGTGCTTGACTGTAAATACTAGGACTTTCTGTGAAACTTTGAGGAGCGCGTGTGAACATATAGCTCCTTCCATTTAAACAAAATCCGATAAGAAACTGGCTGTCTGGATGAATCGGAACACTAAAAAATGCATTCTTGAGGTCTATGACAGTGAAGAACGTGGCTTCGGAATCAATAGCAGTTAACAGGGAAGAAATATCTGGGACAACTGGGTACTGAGGAATAATACATTTGTTAAGCTCTCGTAAATCAATCACTAATCGATATACTGGGGGTGCATTTGGATCAGTACGTTTCATGACTGGAATGATCGGAGAATTACATACATTGGAGTCAGTTTCTACAACTACTCCTTGAGCCATGAGCTCGTCAATAATTTTGGATAAGGCTGCTACAGCCTCAGGTGGCAATCTGTACTGTCTGATTCGTGGTAACACTACACCTGGTTTGAGAGTCACACGATGGGGTGTGATTTGCATATAACCTACATCAGTTGGACCTTGCGCCCATAAGTGCTGAGGAACATTAGACAATCTCGAATCAAAATCTCGTAATACATAGTGACCCTTGAAGTCACGTAGGAACAGACGTATTCCCTCTGGGGAACAGCAAATAACTGCACCTAATTCTTTCAGTGTCTTAATGCCTAATAGGTTTTCTGGACATGACTTAGTAAGTAACAGATCAGTAGTGCGGGACAATGGACCTACTTCTAGAGTGACTGGCTTTGATATCTCATTAACTATTGGCTTTCCTGAAAATCCAAGGGAAACATTTCTTGAGCCTGAGAGCGGAGCCCCTGGAACTTCGGCATGACTAATTGTGGTCCTACTTGCCCCTGTATCGATCAAAAACTTTCTGTCTTTCCCTAATACTTGACTATGAACATAGGGACCTTCTTGATCTACAGGTATCTCGATGAGAGGCAAGCCTACCTCCCTCTCTAGGCTGTTTCATGAATATGGCTGGTACTCTGGATACTCAGACTGCGCATACTGGTACATCTGCGATGTAACATGCTGTGTTGCAGCAATAGGCTGCGGTGCGGGAACTGTCTGTTGTGCATTCTGTGACTGAGGAATCTGTGAAACTTGTTCTTGTCTAGGCGGACGTGGTCTTTCTTTGGTCTTACCAGTAGCTATGTTATGTTTCAGAACTGCACACTCGTTTATAAAATGACCTGGCTGTTTACAATAATTGCAGTTCCCTTTAACGGGAGCTGCAGGATGACTGGCTTGATTCGGACCCCTCTTCTGACTGTCTTGAGGAACAGATTGTGCAACTAGCACTTTCATTTTCGTGTCTTTCATACGTTTTCTCTCGTGTTCTTGTTCTTCTCTGATTCTATTCTGGTGATACTGGAGCATCTGGAGCATTTGGGACGGAGTATTTGCTTGCCAGGTGCTTTCGACTTTCAAAACTCGATTTTTAATTTGTGGACTTGAATTCTCGACTAATTTAGTAACGAAAAGGTGAGGGTATGACTCACTACTTGTCTTGAGACCACTGTTGATACTGAAACATTTCTCAAATCTAGAATAAAAATCACTAATATCTTCATCTTGTTTCTGTTTACAGGCTGAGATTGCATCCCAGTCTTCTTTTCTCGTTGTCAATAATCTGGGTAAAACTTGAATCAATAATTCTGGTAATTCTTTACATTTATCTCCAAGACCGGTACCTGGTACTCGTGCCTTGTCTTCAGCTTCTAGAACTGCCCAATCGATCTTTTTCTCTCCCACCTCCCATTCTTTTTCCTTTAACTTTTCATACACCCCTGCGGGTAACAGGACCTTTAACATTTTAATGATATCTGGGTAAGTGTATTCTCCCATACGGAGCATGTCCTTTAATTCTCTATGGAACCCTGCTGGATCTTTGTCATGACAGGGAATTAATTTCTTCATTTCAAGAAGTTCCATCTTTGAAATCGGAGTGTATACAAACACTCGTTGCATTTCGCCACCCGTCCCTCTGACTGGGTGGACTTCTCGTAACGGATTCTGTCTGTCTATGTAGAATGATTTACTTTCTGGGGGTGAGACATGAACAAAATGCGGGTTCAGGAACGTTCTATATTTGTGGCGCTGTTCTAGAATGACACTAATTAAATCGGTACCTAGACCTCTCCATCTATACTGGAGTAACTCGTTCAGAACATCATGTAACGGACCTGGATCAGAGTGTTGACCCTCATACAGAGTAATGAGGTGCTGAATCATATACATTCCCACCAGTCGTTGCTCGGCTGGGGGCAATTTCAGAAACATTTGTGCCACTATTTCGTCTGGAAAAGTGGTAGAATCAGTAATCCATCGGACTGCTGATCGGGCTAGTTCTTGTTCATGCATAGTACTTAACTCACTATAACCGATTCGTGATTTCAGAATGTGATCGGTAGCTTGAAATACTTGTTCTAGAGAACCTTGTTCTGGTGCTGGATGATGGAACATAGACTTGGGTTCTAGACGTAAATGGCGATCTGGAAATCTAGATTTTCCTACATACGCTATTCTGGCGGAATTCTCGTCTTCCTCTTCAGGATCAGAGATACTTTCTTTCTCGCTTACTTGTGCTGCTTTACGCTGGTCGTGTAACCTTATTATCTCTTTACGAATTTTCTTGTACATACTCTCCATGGCACCGACGGTCTTGTGCTTACCCTCGGCTATATTATCACTCCACCTTGTCAGAATTCTCATTTCGGCGGAATCTTTAGACGGATAATCTTGTTCTCTTATTAGACAATTGATCAGGAACTTTAATATCATGAGCTGAATCTCGGCTTTCCTTTGAGACATAATCTCGCCAATACTTTCTGGATCATCCCCTGTACGGATGAAACGATATATTCTGTCTAGATCTTCTTTCATATTCGGCAAGGTGACTAGATACTCGGTCACTCTCCTTACACGTAAGGAATATAAAACCATATTATATTCGCCTGGAACTGGATCATAGACACATTCGTTAAGGGTTTGCCTGATTTCTGTAACAGACTGATGTTTGGGCGTGCGCTGTAACGCTTGAGCATGTAATTCGAGTAATGTTAAACGCTTGTGTGGCGGCGGGGTTTGAGGAAGACCTCCTCCTGCGGCCCCTAGACTAGAATCGTCGACTGACATTCTTCGTCCTGGCAGGGTCGGTAATTGTAACGTGGGCTGGACTTGTATGGCGGACTGGGCCGGGGGAGCTGTTAAGGGCACCCCGGTGTCTGGAGGAGCATGAATTACCTGGTTTACAGGGACTGGCGGAGCGCGAACAGGATTTGCATATTCGGGGACTGTGTCGTCCAGATAGGACGAAATAAAAATATCAGCTGCGGTCGGTTTGTGACGTAGCTTGGTCGGAATTAATGGTGGCGGGAAATTACTGGATGCCTCTGGGGTCGCTTTTGGCAAACCTTCGGCAAGGAGAGGATACATACCCTTAATAAGGGCATGCCTCTGTCTGTCTGACTGTTCGGCTTTGACTTGTTCACCTATCTCGATTAATTCTCTTTCTTGGGCTCGTTCTTGGGATTCTCTACTTAACTCTGACTTTCTGACTTCCTTTTCCGTTCTTCTATGCGCTTCTTTACGCCATAACTCGATGGCATCTTTCTGTGACTGTCTGGCTTTCTTTTTCCATAATGCTTCTTCTACTCGCATGATACATTCGGCATCCCATGTACCCGATACGGGCCATCTATACTTTTCGTCTAACTGTTTGGTATACTCTACCCATAAATCTAGATATAATATGGCGCTTATGCCATGTTTCTGATACATAAAGTGACCTGGACTGTCCCTAGGCGGGACAGGAACTGCTTCTTCTAATAAACCCTTTCTAGTTTTTAGCTGACGTAATCTTGAAAAGAGCGGCATTGTAAACTTGAATCGGAACACAATACAATACACGAAGAACAATAACAATTGGGAAAACAATTCAGGCATACCACGACATTGAAAATACATTAAACAATATCATAACATAACAGTTCGAACAGAATATTACCTGAAAATACTGAGAAGCAGAAACAGAACAGAATTTCTCGAGAACGGAACAGACTAGAGTTACTGGATGCACTGCTGTAACAGTACGGAACATACCGGTCCCATAAAGGGACGCATCAAGACCCGTATCCACCTAGGTGAACACTTCGTTTGTGAGTCTGGGCACCACCAACCCACGGACCAGGAGTCAATTTAGATTGGTCCTGTCTAGATACTACCCCAGCAATGGTACTCACCGGGCAGCACGGAACGGAAGGCCTCGGACGGGACTGGACTGCTACGACGACGAACTTCGGACTTCGGACTTCAGTTACGGGTGGGCCTCCGGATACCTCGGACCTTGGACTCTCGGCTTGGGCTCTGGTCGGGACTCGCCGCGTTCCTCCACCGTCTCGTTTGGATGCTGGACCGCCTCCTCCGTCTCCTCCGTGGGCCTGAGGGATACTTGAGCAGAAATATCTGCCACTGCGCAGAAGAGTTCCGTCACGACTGCAGAGGGTCAGGGGGTCGGCGTGGCTTCACCGACGCGTGGGGAAAGGGCAAGTCCCTATTCGGGCGCCATTATGTGGTATATAAATAAATAATACCGGATCTATTTTTGAATGAATGAATGAATAACAGATAGCTCAATAAAATAAGAGTCAAGATTCGAGGTAGTAGGAGTTTCTGCAGGTTTATTACAGCATAAGGACAGGATCAGGACAACCTGCATAGGAACAGAGGTGACAGGGCCCGGCAGGACAACCGGGGCCCAGCAGCTGCCGGGGCTTGATCTGGGATGAGCGCGCCAACTTTTAATAACAATACATCAACTTATATACATAGCGCAAACACATAGCATTACATTGCAGTAGGCGTAACAGTGGGTGGAGCAGAAGGCGTGACGCGTAGCAGTCGCGAGAGATAACAGTAAAAAGAGGTGTAACTGGGAGTATACTTAGGCATGTGATGAAAACGTAACAGAATATGTCATGAATGGGCGGAAACTTTGGAGGGGGCTACCTAAGGAGCCGGGACCTCTAACCTAATGGTGCGCGAAAACTGGCAATGACGTATTACTAGGAGAAGCTGGGGGCTACGAACTCTGTGCTAGGAGCAGAGACTAGAGTCTGGAGGGTCGGAGCGACATGTACCTAAACCCTATCTGGTATCTGATATTTAGGGAACATGTTGATATAAACTAGAAGTCATGAGGGGAAAAGCTAACTTGACTCTAGGACTGGACCATGCATTATTCTACATGTAGTGCGTGATGAAGAATATTAAATGACCATTAATACAGTATTTCTCTAACGTGGAGCCGAATAGGCTAGACAATGACGGAAACTATTGATGCAGTTCAGTAGCTTAGGAATGCAGAGAAGGAGGACTGAACTGATAACTGGAACTATAACATACTTTTGGCAGACTCAGAGGCAGAGCCAAGCTGCACCGGGCACTGCGAGGCAGGAAGTAAGTGAAGGGTCGAGGATACAGGTGGGGGCTGTATCGCTCCTCAGCGAGGCTTTCAGGAGACAGGAGCTGAATCTGATGTCCGGGCCCTTTTGAGGCCTGGAAACGGGGACTTTATAATGAAATAACGTGCACACTGGGAAACGTGGCAACGTAACTTTACATAGGCCTGATATTCGTAGTATTCACGAGGACTGGAAACTAGCATGCCAGAGGTGGACACAACTGTAATTGCGTCATTAATCGGACATGGGGAATAACATATGCATATTGGTCATGCACACATAACATATGATGGATGAGGCGTAGGGACACAGAACATGGCAAAATTTACTTTTCCACAACTGGACCATTCCGCTGCACCGGGGCAGCCAATCTGGCTAACAGCGTGCCGACCTTTACCCCCTCCGCATGAGCTTTCGCCAGGTAATCATTGTGGTCGAAGCATCGCAGCCATTCAGTTGCGGCCGCCACCTTCTCCTTCGCCTCTAGTAATCAGTCCTGCACGGACGGTAACTCCGGCCTCCGCCGCTCCAGATCTCTCAAGGCCCTGTCTGCTCTTGCCACATCATCTGCCACTGATTTCCTAGCCCCCGAGTACTTGGCGATGCACAGCCCTCTTGTAACCACCTTAAAAGCGTCCCACTCCAGCGCTCTCGAGCTTGCTGTACCCCAGTTCTCTCGGAAGTAATCCTCAATTCCTTTTTCCCACCTCTGTCCTAAACACCTGGTCCTCTAGAGTCTCAGGCGGAGACGCCATGTTGGAATCGCCGACCTCATCCTCCGCCAATTAAGTGACATCAGTAGCGGATTGTGGTCCGATATAGTTCTGGTAAGGTATTCAGTACGTGTCGCCATAGACGCCAACAGGGGGGAGCATAGGATAGCGTCAATGCGAAATGTGTAGGTCATGTACAGAGGAAAAGAACGAGTAATCCTTATCATGTGGACGGTGAGCACGCCACACATCTTTAAATCCCCAGTGTTCTTGCCAGTCGGACCCTAAAAAGCCCTTATCACTGAAAAACCCATACTCACCCTAAACCCTAAAAATTCCCTTGCTACCCAAAAACCCATACCTACCCTAAACCCTAAAAAATCCCTTACCACACAAATACCCAGACCCACCTTAAATCCTAAATATTCCCTTGCCAACCAAAGAACCCACACCCACCCTAAACCATAAGAAGCCCTTATCATCTAAAAACCTATCCTCACCTTAAACCCTGAAAAAATCCCTTGCCACCCAAAAACCCATACCCACCCTAAACTCTCAATATTTCCTTGCCACCCAAAAACACATACCTATCCTAAACCCTAAGGCAAACCTTACAACTAAAATACAAAACATAACCACCATACACCCATAAATTCCTTTTCACCCAAAAACTCATACTCACCCATTAGATTTCCCTTGCCCCACAAAAACCCACACAAACCTTAAAAATTCCCTTGTGACTCAAAAACCCATAAACACCATAAACCCTACAAAATCCCTTGCTACCAAAAATGCCACACCCATCTTAAACGCTAAAAATTCCATTGAAACCCATAAAACCCATATCCACCCTAAACCCTTTCATGCGTCACTCTATGCTTGAAAGAGGTTTCCTTTGACTTATACTGGATGCTCCCTTGTTTCTGGACAAAGCTGTACCTCTCCGAAGAGCTCTAATAAGTGCGAAAAACATGTCAGGGGTTGCTTTTATTCATTTCAGGTTGGCTTGGATGGTATTTTACTAATCCATAGCTTTAATACTGTGCCTGGAGTGGTAAAAGGCTTTAGCCAATTTAACAGCTCGGCATGGATAGCACTGCGCTAGTCCTATGCTTAAAGACTTTGCTGTGAAAATGGTAAAATCAATCAATCAATCAATCAATCAGGATACTTGTAGAGTGCACTACATACCCGTTAGAGTCTCAAGGCGCTGAGGGGGTGCTGCTACTGATCGAAGAGCCAGGTCTTGAGTAATCTTCTGAAGGCCAGTAGGACTTGGCGGCGAGGTGGGAGAAGCATCTGGCCTCTATGGCTACCCTTCGGGATGGCAAGTAAAAGATGGAAATAATCCATCCAGAACCTGGTTAATAAAAACCGCTTTTGGGCCGACATGGGCCACGTAAGGTATGCCTCCAATAATGGGGTAGTTTTAAGCATCGTAAATTTGCAGACACCTGGTTTAGCCCAATCTACCCCATCTCTGTTCAATTTTTTGAGTTGGATAAAAGTCTTTTTTACAAAGTCCACGTCTGCGGCAGTAATCGAATCAGGTTTTAAAAAAAGGTCCAAACCCCCCAGCTCCAAGAAATAGCCTTAGTATTTTAACCATGGGATGTTAAGCATACAGTCCAGGCACAGGGCTTCTTGTAAAAGCTGATGATTATGAACTAAGTCTTTATTTAACCAGCACCTGAGCCAGTAAAGCAGGGGATGCATAGCTAAAATATCACTAATAAAAGGTAGCCCAGTTTCTTCGTGTACTACTAAGTTCGAAGTTCCTTTCAGTACTCCCATGAGCTGTTTTAAAAACTTGTTCTCTGCTCCCTGGATGCCTTCTGATGCTACATAGCCCCGTAGGTCGCTGCCATAGCTGCCAATTGCAATACTTTTTGCCTGATATATCTTCAACATTGCGGCAACTGGGCGCTTACCCATTTTTGCCGCAAAGTTGAATATAGCAGCATTTGCTCTGGTAATTTCCCCTCTTTGTTTCTGGACTAGGGTGCCTAGGTAGGAGAAGGTTGTCGCTATGGGCATTTTCCATCATTCACCATGAAAGGGTACTGCCTCTTAGGGCGCTGCCCGACCTGCATTATATAAGATTTAGTGTTGTTTATGGCTAGATCGCGATCAGCCATAAAACTGCGGAAAGTATTTAGTAAGGATTGCAGTCCTCTTGCGGTTCTCGCCAAGAGGACTGCGTCGTCCGCATAGAGCAGGACGGGCAAACCCCTACGCCCAACATAGGGGAAGTCAGCCCCAATTTCGACCAATTCATTAATATACAGATTAAAAAGAAACAAGGCTAACGCATTCCTGCCTTACTCCCCTTTCAACATTGAAGTTCCTTGAAACCCTGAGAACCTGGGAAAATCTTACATTTGCTTTTGTATCCCTGTGCAGATCCCTCAGGAAGTTAACCAAAGGGGTTTCCCCCCATTGCGTTCATGGACTGCCAGAATTTCCCCCGGTTGACACAGTCAAAAGCGGAGGAAAGATCCATGAACACCATATAAATCGTGCCCTGCCGTGCAATGGTGTACTTCCCAAGGATCATGTACAGGTTAAGGCATTGTGCTATGGTGGAATGGTGGAATGCCCACCCACAACCTTAACTACGGAATCAATAAGGGAAATCGGTCTATAACAGGAGGTACTATTGCGATCTCCCTTCTTGAATACTGGAACAATAGTAGAGATGCCCCATGACTCTGGGCATCCAGATGCTGCCGCCGCATTAGGCACGGCTGTAAGAACCGGGGCCCAGAGAGATGGGCTTGATTTAAAAAGGTCCGGAGGCATACCATCTGGGCTTGGTGATTTATTGCACATCAGCCCTGAGATGCCTTTCTCTACCTCTCTCAACGTAAATGGTACCAGGGTTTCGTTTTGTCCACCTGCTTTGAGAGATGTCTGAGATATAGTCCTCTTGAATATGGAACCGAAGTGTGACACCCATTCATCTTCAGTGATGTTGGTGCCAATGTCGTCTACCCCCTCCCTCTCAAACAGTGGTCTGTTAATTAATCCCCAGAATGTTGCGCGATTACCTAATGTACTTGGGTCTAGGAGCTCTCTCCAGGTTGCATCCTTTAATTCGGCTTTGCGTTTTGCTAAAGCCTTTTTATAATTAAGTCGAAGGGGCCGGATCCGCAAGTAATCTCTTGACCTGGCTTTCAGCGCTACCTTTAACTCTCTTGCTGCTTTAGAGCAGGCTGGGTCAAACCATTTAGGATTCCTGAACGAGGAGCTTGATATAGGGACTGTTAATAGTGCCCCCACCTTTGTAACAATCCCCTCTAAAGCTTTAAGGACATTCGTGGGGAGGGAATCTGGTGACACACATGATGTTAATTCTAGGGCACATAGTTCGTGTATATTGTCATAAAATTGATCTGGATTCACCTGAGACCACTTAAGACGACGTTTCCCATCTTTGAGGCACTGCACACCAGGTGTTACTGTCTTTGACTGCGTTAACAGCAGACCACCACCCAAATGTACGCATATGGGGTTATGGTCACTAAACGTACTTTCTAAAATTGTAAATCCCAAGAGGATAGTTTGGAAGCTAGCCAAGATCAAAACGTGATCTTTAAAAGACCCACCATTGCGTCCTTTAAATGATGGAACAGGCTGTGTGCTAGAATCAGCGGCAAAAGACATAGAATCAATGAAATCAAATTCACCAAGTAAGTTATTAAGTGTATCGCCCTGGGCCGAGTGCCCGAAGTGTAGTCCCCGCATCCTGGTACAGCCCATTTCTCCCAAACTAGTTGTCACAGGATCCCCACACAGGTGCACATTAAAATCACCTGCTATCATAAGGCCATGGGCAACAAGGCCGCAATTCTGTCTAACAAAATTCCCCAGCTGGGCAATCTTACAGGCCCCAAAGGTATTCACTGCATTATAAAAGTTAATCAGGCATAGGCTCACATTTCCACGATTTAAAGTAACGGCGAGGAGATCAGAATGAATGAGTGGAAGAGCCTTGATCCTGCAGTTCAGGGCTAATGCTATATAAATGACCAATCCACCCTTCGGTCTGCCGCTAGTAGATGTGGATGCCGGGATAAAGAAGGCTTTATAACCCTGTAAAAATAAGATGTTGTCCACCATCCAGGTCTCTTGTAGGCAGATCACCGGGAATTGCACGATGAACAGCACCCACCTTGGGTCCTGGAACTTCCCAGCTAGCCCTGCAATATTCCATGAAATGACATTGTAAGCTACTTGCTCCATGTGGAACCCCACTGGGGCGGTAAGTACAGCCTCTGGTACCTCAGAGGCGTGTACCTGAGTCAACATCTGCATAAGGGGACCAGTACTTGGCTTAATGTTAAAAATTGTGGGGCTGGTCATTAGGAGAGATGTGTCTTCCACTACCATTTCGCCGGTGTTTTGTAAATCCTCTATAACTAAATTGGTACCAGGTAGTCAGCCTTGGGCATCTAAGCCAGACAGAGCCTCAAACCTGTTTGAAACTGATATATAGGAAGCTATCTCCTTCTGGATACTTGATGGGGGTTTATAGCAGTAACCAAGTGGTAGGGCCCTAATAGAGGTGGCAGAGAGCGGGTACTGATCATGGGCATTAAGAATCATGTGGGCTTCTGCGGGGCTTCGGAAATTGACAACAACACAGTCCCCCCAATGTTCTTTTGCATCTGCCCCACCCATGCAACTCTACGCACCATCAAAATGTTATTACTCATGGCCGCCCTGAAACGCTTATGCCTGGCTAGCCAGTCAACAGTTTTATTTCTCAATTGGGTCCAAGATTCCATTTGATTAGACTTAAGCGGGGAGACACCGGCTAGGACCACAACAAAGGGACAAGCCGCAGGCGGGAGATCCAGAATGTCTCCCGCTGGCTTAACAATCACTTGATTTGTAATACTTGCTCCATCTCTAACGAGGTCAGGACGAGCAGTTTAATTCCTCAATGGGCCCTCCGGCATATTCGAGTTCTGAGTACCTAAACTAGACACAGTTGCCTGCCCACCCACCACTTGAAGTGCTGGGCTCTGTTACGGCAAAGACCTACCTAGATCTGATGAAACATGCGGGACTTGTGGTCTTGCTGTAAGCAAATCTCCATTATGGTTATTTACCACCCCTTGGGCAATGTCCCTATTTTTATCCTCCCTGGGTTCACTATTCCGCACCCATGCTGGCGCCACATGTTCCATGCCCCCCCTTGCAGGCCTAGATACCTCTGTGTTGGCCCTCGCTTCAGTGTTTTTGGAGAGGGAATTTAACTTTTCTTCAATCGCCCCTAATTTGTTCCAAAAGGGGGTGAGGAGGGTGGTGATTAAAGTCTCCATGCGCTTCCAATAGGCCAGATTAGCTCCAGGTTCTTCCAGCTTGCTCATGTTAGTATTAATATTTAAGGGCATGCCGTTATCAGATTTGGGGGACGACTTCCCTTTTAGGTTTTTAAGTTTATCTCTAGCTTTACCCATCAATGCTACTCCGCCCCTAGTGCGTTTTGCTGGTGGTTCCCCAGATCCTCCCTCCTGGTTAGAGCCCGATCTCAGTGGGGATACATTAGCCGCCCCTTCGCTATCTTTGGCGGATCTTTGGATCTGGTGACTATCTCACCTTGGGCTGGCTGAGGTGTAATAAGGGAGTGGATTTGGGCTTGAAATGTTACTAGGGCAGTAGGGTGATCTGGATTCGGCAAGTGGTTAGAGCATGCAGAGGCCCCTTCAGAGCTTGTTCTAGGGGAGTTGATACATTCCGTGGTTCTTAGTAGTGCCTCATCACCTGTCCCTAGCACAGAAGTAGAGTCCATACCAACCACAGTAACCATTGCCAATGGGGTAGACTCTGTAGTCAACTGGGACATGGATTGAGGGGCGACCTGGGGATTTAGCCATACTAACAGCCCCCAGGGATGATCTTTTCTGTGCCACGTAAATCCCCAGAGACCATCTTTTTTCCGTGAGCTGTATTTCATGTTAGAGAACTGATTCAGCCGTTTAAGAATGCGTCCAATGTGCCGACCACCCCCCTCCCCTCTGCCCTGTGTATTTACGTTTAGTGGCCATTATTTTAAAAGTTCCATGTAATTTCTCCAGACAACAAAAATCCAGAATAAAATAATACAGGAACAGTCACCAACTTATGCCTGCAAGCTTATGCTAGAAATAGCCAAGCCTAACAGCTTAAAATATAGTTCAATATTCGATGCAGAAGACAATGCCACTTACCAGGTCCTTAAAGATGTGTGGAGTCCGGTGAAAGGGGGCGTGACCCAGCACTGCCTCCTCCTGGCTGCGACGGGCGCGGACGGGCCTGCCCTTGGCCAAGCTTCGCCCGGGCGCGCCCGCGCACGTCCCGCGCCACGGGAGCCGACGGTCCTTTTGAGCACCTCCTTGCGCTCTGCAGCAGCGTCAGAGCCGTGCGCGCCGCAGGGGATGCTGGGAGGCGTAGTTCGCCTCTCTCCTGGCATCCGACCTCCCAGAAATGGCGCCATTGACTCTCGGCGGTGGCGGCTCCAAGAACAGTGCCCCAGGAATGATGTTAGTGACTCTTGGCGGTGGCGGCTCCAAAAACAATGCCCCAGGTAAGAGTTGCAACGTCAATTCATTGTCCGGGGTTGCGGGCAGCGGTGTCGGGGACGGTGGAGTCGGTTGGTGGGTTCAGGGCAAGGGTGGTGGTGAGCTGGTCCTCGGTGAATTACTCCAGCATCTTCGGGGCAGCAGTTGGGTGCGGTGGTGCGTGGTGGGCTTCCTGAAGGTGAAGTGGATGCCCTGGTGGTCGGTCCAGTGGGGTTCGGTGGTGCGGTTGAAGGAGACGTGGGGACTTGTGGTGAAGATGTGGTCAAGCGTGTGCCTGGCGGTGTGGGTGGGTGCTGTCACGAGCTGTCTGAGTCTGAGGTTGGCGAGCAGGGCGGTGGAGTTGGTGTCGTTGTTGTTCTCGAGATGAAAGTTCAGGTCTCCTAGGAGGATGCAGTCCATGGAGGCGAGGGCGTGCGTGCTGACGAAGTCGGCAATGGAGTCGCTGAACTGTGGTCTGGGACAGGGGGGTCTGTAGATGAGGGTTCCTCTGAGGGTGGTGTTGGGATCGGTGTGGATCTAGAAGTGCATGTGGTTGGCAGTGCTGAGGGTTTCAACGGTGTTGGTTGATACTCTGAGGGTGTTCCTGTGGACGATGGCAATTCCAACTCCTGTTCCGTTGGTGCGGTCCCTGCGCGTGATCTTGTATCCTTCCGGGATGGCAATGGCGATGTCGGGTGTGGAGGTGGGGTTCAGCCAGGTCTCTGTCAGGAAGGCGACATCAGGGGAGGTAGAGTCGAGGAGGTCCCAGAGTTCAATGGCGTGTTTTTGCGGGCAGAGCGGGTGTTGAGGAGGATGCATCCGAGGTAGTTGGGTTCCATGGTGGGCGGTTTGGCTGGCCGGATGCTGGTGAAGTTGCAGTTCCGGCAGGAGAAGGGTCCTTGGGTGCGCTTTGGGGTTGCCTGGTGACAAGTGTGTTCTCGGCCGGGGTTGAGTGCGTGGAGGGTGCTGGCGTCGTAGTGCAGTCGGGTGTCATGGTGTCTCTGGGGTCCAGGGGTCCTGGCGCTTGGCACGGGCCAGGCATGGACGGGCGCAGACGGGCCTGCCTTAGGCGCGCCTTTGGTGCCAGCGGCACGGCCGCTGCGTGGCCTCCACATGAGGGGATGTGGGAGGGAGGAGCAGCTGGGAGGAGGGAGCGGGGTGGCCAATGGGTGTATAGGGGGCAGGGCCGCAGGGGACGCAGCGGCGTGAAACACGGAGGGGTGAGCGGGTGTCACAGAAGGGACAAGGGGGACACAAAAGGGGGCAAGGCAGCACAAATACAAAAGGAAACCAGTAAACAGCAAAGATTACACAGTAGAACAGAGGAGGAAAGCAGGCACACAAGCCAAAAAACGAGGCATACTCTAGATATGAGCGGCAGCAGCGGCGGGGCTCAGGGCACACAGGGGGCCTGTGCGGCGGTGAGGTGAGCGACCTGCCTGGAGACAGGGTCAAGGGTCGCTCAGACTATGGGGCTCATTAGGATAGCGGTGAATCCGCCACCAGCAGCCTGCCGGTGGCAGATTCCGTGCTAAATTGCAGCCATTCTCCGCATGTCATATTATGATGGCAGGCAGTTTGCTGGTGGACGGGAATTCCATCCGCCATGGGTCCGCCACAGCCAATCATTGAGGGCGCTCATGTTGATCTCCTTCATCTTCTCTGTGATGGCTGTGATTTGGTGGAATTTACAATCCGCTCATCCTTGGATACTGCGGATTCCTTAGGTTGAGCTATGGCTGGCTCGGTTGCCCTACGGCGCCATGCTTGGTTGTAGGATGGCATCTTCCCGGAGAATGTCCGGGAACACCTTGTTGATCAACCCTTTGATGGGGTCCTTTTGTTTGATGCCCAGGCTTTGGCCTTCCCCCATAGGGCAGTATTTTGCAGATCTTCATTTGACATGTTCTGGGGTGGTTACCCTTTTATTTAGCATCCACCAGTTGCACTATGCCTTTTTAGGCTGGCAGTAAGCCTACTGTGGCGGTGTTCCACAGGTTGTTGTGTTCTGTCATCTGATTGTGGCTTGCCCTAAGAGGTGTTCCCCCATTGTGTTTGGGGGTGTGCCATACTCCAAGTGGGGTACTTGTATGCTATTGTAATCCGGCGGGCATTGAGGTACCTTTGGGCTCTCTACATCCACTGACGCCACTATCTTACCGTTGCATGGTGTTCATTGTTGTGCCTTTGGCGCTATTTTAATACGTCATGGGTCACCTTGCATATGTGAATAATTGAATGACTTGGCATTTGTAGAGTGCATGACTACTAGAAGGCCTCCCAGCACTTAGGAACAGAGCCAACACAACTGACAGGCATTAAGCTGCCGAGAACAGGAATGTCATCAGCTGTCTATGGAAGGACATATAGTCGTCCTCAAGACGGATGTGGTTTGGAAGAGAATTCCAGCTTTTTAAGGCGATGTATGAGAAACGTCTTCTCCCACTCCTGGATCTATATATTCTAGGGACTACTGCCATTCACTTATTTCCTGAGTGCAGGGCTCTACTGGGATAATAAGGAGAAATGATGGAGCGTAACATTGGTGGGCCCTTGGACAAAGAATCTTCTGGACAATACATAGGGACTTGAACTGAATCCTTTTTGCGACTGGGAGCCAGTGGAGGGAGGCTATTGATGATCGCGCAGATTCCCTATATGGGGGCTGTAAAAGGAGGCGAGCTGCACAAATTTGCACAGTCTGTAGCTTCTTTTTCGTTGATCACTGGGAGCCCAAATATAAAGCATTTGCATAGTCTAGACATGAGAGAATTAAAGCCTGATCCAGTTCTATTCCTTGTGTTAAAAGGCAGCAGGGGAAGGAATTTTTCTAACTGACTTAAGTATTCCATAAAAGGTGCCTGCTACCTTTCGGGATTGCTCCTTCATGTCTAGATTCTGGTAAATTGTATTTGAGTTCTTCAGTGCACTCGTGTTGAACAAGATTATTTAAATTGTAATCTTATTCCATAGTGTGCTACTTCATCCAAGTACTCTGTCTGAGAGTACTTATTCACAATATCAACTATGTGCTGCAGATGAATCTGTTCCCATGGATGCATTGCTCTGTTTATATGAACATTAACGTTTCTTCAATTCTTCATGCCTTTAATAATGTATTGAAACAGATTTCTGTGTGTTTCAAATAATATTTATTTACTTCTTCAAATTCAAATTTCAAGCGTTATTCGTAATCCTTAAATTTCATCATTTCTAGATTACTTCAATAGCTGTGTTCCATATACCCAATGCATTTCTGGTCGAATAATTGACCCTTCATCAGGGGTCTGTGAAGAAAGAACAGGAAACTAAGTGAGCTAGTCTTAACTGGAAGAATGATGTACATAATCTAGGTTATATTGCTAAAACGCATATATTTACACATGAATAAACGTTGCATCATAGAATTGCATTCAAGTCTCGTACAGTGTTTGAGTGCGATCTTGTGTAGGCTCGTGTTAATGCAAATAGCTGCTATTTAGTGTGGTGCATGGCGACTAACTGGTGTAACATGATGTTTAACCATGAAAAGGAAATTTAAACGTGCACGCTAAAATAATGTAAAGGTAAAAAGTTGGCGCGGGACTTACTTCAATGAAAACGCTGCTGCGGATTCCCGGTTGACCAGTTGAAGGGTTCACGTGACTAGGTGTAGCGAATTGTGGCCTGTTTTAATGTGTTTAGAATCCACAATGATGGGTAGTGGTTTATGATAGGTTAGAACGGTGTCACGTGATCGCAACGTCCGTAAGGTGTAAATGATATAGCTATATCGTTCCTAAATTCATGTTTCGCTCTCTGTGCTTGTAATCTTATATGAATACTTACCGATGTGTAAAAATATACATATTGAGTAAAACTCAATTAAAAAATGTGGCGGCCATGTTGGGACGGGTTAATGGGTTGAACAACGATCGTATCTATCGGAAAAAATGGGGATGTGAATCTCGGTTTAATCTCTGGATATCACGCAATTTGACTGTTGATTGAAACTCCATCGGGAGTGTGGCGGCCATATTTGTGAAGGCTGAGTGAAGTAAAGTAAAGTAAAGTAAAGTAAAATAGAAAGGGTGGCCATGATAATAATGTGAATAAGTGTTGTTCTGAATCATGTCTTGAGATGACAAATGGGTGTGTATGTATATACATTTAAGTTAAATGAAATAAAACAAAGTTAAAAAATAAACTTTAGATATTACATAATCACACAAGTCTAGATGCTAGCGATATACACTCTACTGTACTAAGCAGGAGCAAAAAAGGTCTATATTAGTCAGTCACAGAAAGCAGGATAATTCTATCGTGTCATTCATCCCTTGAGGGTACATGCTGCCTAGTTTTCTCATCCAAAAATATTCTGAACTTAGGCGTTGTTTATGGGTATCAATGTCACTCTGTGTAGTTATAGCTTCCAATATTGTAAATCTTAATTGAGTTATGTTGTGTCCACTTTCAATCCAGTGAGCGGCCACTGTTGATTTTATGTTTTTTTGGCGTATATTGCTTTTATGTTCTGTCATCCTTATTTTTACTTTTCTTTCAGTTTGACCCAGATACATTTTTCCACCCGGGCATTTGATTACATAGATGGTGTTTTTGTATCACATGTGCTTGCATGTAATAGAGGAATTTTCTGACCCGTCATGGGGTGGGTAAATATATTATCTGGAATGACATTATTGCAATGGATGCAATTTTCGCATCTTTGCATCCCTTTATATGTTTTTTTATCTCTCTTTTTCTTTTGACTGGTTAGTAGCTCCTTTAAATTTTTAGATCTACTGTAAGCAAAGGTGATTTGTCCGAAACCAATGGTTTTAAGTCCGGTTCTGTGTAATCAATGACCAGTGTTTTCTTAAAATTCTAGTGATTTTTTCCGCTTGCATAGAATATTTCAAAACCCAAACTGTTGTCTTAGTGTCAGATTTAATTTTGGTTTTCAGTAAAGTATCTCTGTTCATATTCATGACTTTCATTTTTGATTCCTCTAAGATTTGCAGTGGGTAACCTCTTTTTAAATATTTGCAGATCTCTCTGTCAATCGTGGTGGAAGCATCTTTGGGATCTGATGTTATTCTTTTTAATCGAATGAATTGAGACATTGGTAGATGTTTTTGTAAGGAGCTCTGGTGAAAACTTTTAAAGTGTAGGCAGCTGTTGCGATCTGTTCTTTTAGTGTAGACATTGGTTTTTATCTTATTGATTTTGACGGTGATCAAGACATCTAAAAAGGATAATTGATGATTGTCAATCTGGTGAGTGAATTTTATGCGTTCATGACATGTGTTAAGTTGCTCGATGTTTTCTAGTACCTTTCCTTTCTCTCCTCTCCACAAGCTAAAGATGTCGTTGATGTATCTTTTAAAGAGGATCAGACCTTGTAGCCAGTTAGGATTCTTTAAAATATAGTCGAGTTCAAACTTGGCCATATAGATATTTGCGTAGGATGGCGCCCCCTCAAAACCCATGGATGTGCCACTACATTGTTCAAAGTATGTATCTTTCCATTGAAGGTAACTGTGAAATAGTGCGAAATGTAGAAGTTCCATAAAAAATACTTTTTCTGAGTTTTGCACTTCATGTTGCAGTAAACACCATTCAATAGCTTTCAATCCTTCATTGTGTGGAATTGAAGAGTAGAGCGCAGTTACATCTATTGAACATAACCAGATTTCTTCATTTTCAGTTAGGTTGACAGTGTTTAACATGTTTAAGAATGCAGTGGTATCCTTTATGTATGTTTGCCAGTTTTGAACTATAGGTTGCAGAAACCAGTCTAGGTATTGGCCTAGGGGTTCCGCTAGTGATCTGCAGGCTGAGACTATTGGTCTGAATGGTGGAGGGATGGCGTTTTTATGCATTTAAGAGAGCATATAAAATTGTGGTCTGCGTGGATACTTTTTATTCAAGAATTTACAAGTTTTTTCTGTAATCCTTTCCATTTGTAAAGCGTGATCAAGGATTGTTTTCAGTGTCATTTGAAACACACAGAAAACTGTTTCAATACATTATTAAAGGCATGAAGAATTGAAGAAACTTTAATGTTCGTAGATTCTGGTAAAGCCAGACTCCAAGGCTTTTGATTTGTTCTTTTGGGAGGGCATACTATTCAAGCACTTAGGCCAGAGGAAACCAGGCCTAGGGGCAGAAGGTTTACCCAAGAACATCAGATCAGGTTTTGCTCCGTTCAATTGTAAATATGAGCCTTCCAGCCATGGGGATACTTTTTCCAAGCAGTCGGCCAGATTATTTGCCCCGTTCTCCGGTTGATGATGTGAGACAATCAATTGGGTGTCGTACGCATATGTAACAATCTGTATGCCAATGGGTTTAACAATCTCGGCCATAGGAATCATGAATGTTAAAAAGAGTAGGGCTCAGGGACAAGCCCTGAGGAATCCCACAATTCAACACTATACTGTTGGAAAAGTCCTCAAAGACCTAGAATGATCGGCCACCTAAAAAATACTCCAACCATATTAACCATATTAGTGCAGCTCCCGACACCCCCACATCTCTAATTCTAGAGATCAGCAGTTGGTGATTAACGGTATCGAAAGGCACACTCAGATCGAGGAGGACAATTGCCGCCAAGCCTCCGGTGTCCATAATTTTCCTTGCTTCTTCAACGACTACGACAAGAGCTGTCTCCGTTCCCTGTTGGGGTCTAAACCCATTTGAGATGGATGGAGGCAGTCATTTACCTCCAAGAAGGTGGACAGAATGGAATTGACAAGCTTTTCTGCAATTTTTGCGATTTCTGGGATAAGTGAGATTGGCTGATAATTGGCAAATATGTGCCTCATTCTCCTCCTTTGGAGGTTTTCACTGTCTTTTAACACGCTTCAAAAGGTGGCTACGTCCTGCCGTGGGTGCACTAGGGGGGGTTCCTCCTATGTCAGCCGTAGGTGCGTGGTCGTGGCTCGCCCCCTTTGATAGATATAGGTATATATCTACAGATTGCCCATAGGGTATCCCTTTTTCTACATCTCCATCTCTCTTCGCTACTGCAAGGTCTCTTCCGATGTCTCTGTGTTTCAAGGAGCATTTCAGGGCTGTACTTGAGCTTGCCCTCGTAATGCACGGTGGTGTCTTTTCTTAGTACGCTTAAGTGCTCTTCAGTGCCTTTTTCTGCATCTTCGCCGGTAAGGGTTCCTTGCGTTCCACTCCTTGGGGTGGAAACCCCGCTTGAGGATGCTCCTTTCTTCATGTTCATATATTATACAGTCCCTCTCTTCTGTGGGGGGTAAATTTCTTCTCATGGTCAGAGGACGTGGTCTGGAGATCTGAGGTTCTTCTCAACATTTATGCATGTTCCTCTTCACAGCTCCTATTGGCACTTTTGGTGCCTCTGCTGCCACTCCCTTTGGATGTGTCATTTTTTCATTGGGTGTCACCATACACTATGTCTGCTGTGCCTGCGGGACAGCTACTCTGATGCCGGTCGTCCCCGGTGCTGCACCCTGCATCTTTGTACTTCAAGCTGCCAGGTTAGGCAGTCCCATGCTCATTTAGCTACGCCACCTTGTTGTCTCCATGGCTGACTGCTCTGTGCATGTTTTAGTTGTGGCTTGCATCTGCATGGTTCAGACTAATGCTGTTCGCCGCTGTCCTCCTCTTGGTGACTAGGTATTCACTTGGTTTTTCATTTGTTCCCGCCTTTACTACTAAGACATTGCTCAGTTCCTGCCTCTTGCCCTTCCATTTCTGGATGTGGCCTCTCCAGCTGCCCTTGTGTGAGTTAGCCTGGTAGGGTCTGGTTACATCTGTTCATGTTATCCTCTAGCTTTGGTTGGTGTCCACTTAGTGCACCATTGAGCTGGGAGTAGTCCTTCTTCCTCTTTCGTTCTGAACTCTGTCTTCTGTTCTGGGATATGGCTAGTGCCATTTATACCTCTCATACTCATACAGGTATGGTGTTACGCCATTCTGGTTTCGGGAGATCATGTTTCCCGATGTCTTTTGCTCTTCCGAGCTACTTGAGTTGCTGTCTGGCTGTTCTGCCACAGTCTTCCCCATAGTCCATCACTCTGTTGCCATCTCAGTGCTTCGGGCACTTTCTGTTGTTCTGTCGCAGACCCACCACTCCCTTGGGGTATGGCTGTGGTATCTATTCTAAGTTAAGGAATCTGCGGTTAGATGTCTCTATCAGATATAGGAGTTACTTACCTTCGGTAACGATGAATCTGGTAGAGACATTGTCTAGCTGCAGATTCCTTAACGCCCACCCTTCCTCCCCGTTATGCGAGAACCTTGCCAGGTGGGCTTCTCCACTTGCCTCCTTTCAGTTGCCATTGGTTTTCTTCCAGGGTGCTCACATGGTTACACCCCCTTTAAAGATTGCCAGACGTGGCTGCCTCCCTCCAGGAGGCTTCTTTCCTGTAAATTGGTGCCTTTTGATTCACCTTCATCAGAAGATTCTTCTTCTTCTCCAGTTGCTTTCCCTCCCTCCCGCCTTCTTCATTGACTCAGAGCTATTGTCTCCTCTATAGTCGCCTTCTTGGGGGAATTGCTGGGCTGTGTTTTGGCCTTCCTTTTCTATAGGGGAAGTGCTATTCTTTTCATACCTTCTCGCAGTAGACTGTTGTTCTTCCGATGCCCCGACCTTGTTGGCCGGCACAGATCTGTGTGGTAATAACAATCTACCTTTGTCTGTTGAGATATTCTTCCCTGGTTACTCAGCCTGTGGGGAGGGTCCATGCTTCGCTTTGCAGGGTGCTTTCTTAGAGCTTTGCTATGCCTTTACTTCTTCACTTATAAGTAGACAGTGTCTGATACTGTCTTTTATGATGCTGTTTTGCCCCATCCACCTTCTTTATTTGACGGATTTTTCATCCTTCGCACACTGTTCCCATACTTTCACAGTTTTGTTGGTGGCACCGCGTTGAGCCGCGGAAAAGTTTCTCTAAATAAAACTGACATCAGCGCGCCGGGAGGGACTTATATGACCTCGCTGACGTCAAGTCTGTGGACGACGTCAGGGCGGAGTGGTGTGGGGCTGTCCCCCGGCAAGCAGAGGTTCTGCTGCAAAAAGAAATTCCGGATTCAGTCTGACGCCTGGGGATATTCTAAGTTAGGAATCTGCGAATAGTCTCTACCAGATACATTGTTACCGAAGGTGTGTAACTCATACTTTGGATCTAGTTAGGGAAGATAAGTTTGAAAATCCCCAAAGATTTCTGATCCATATAGAACTGAACTAACTGCTTTGGTATCATAAATCTGAAGCACTGGTGCAATGGGTTTGACCATGTTTAAGCGTCAGTAGTTCCCCATGGGGTTTCCATGAGAGGTTGGAAGATAGAGTAACACTTAAATAATTGATAACATCTCCCCTCTTGAGTGGCGTACCCAACAGCTCTATTCTGCCTCTGAATGGCTTATGTTTTTTAAAGGACATAAAAATTGATATAGATATGAGCAGAGCAAAATTCCTTGAAATTGGATAATGTGTGCTGGAGTGTCTTAGAGATCAATAAGGTGTTGCCCGCAAATGGTAGTATCGGTGTCTTTGTACCAGCCAGTGAAGGCACATCAGTTTGTGAACTAGAAAGAAAAATTAACAATATCATTAGGAAATATGGAAAACAAGGTGGCGCCAGAAGGCAGCCTTGGCAGACTCCTTTATTAGTGAGGAACCAGTCAGATACTTGGCCCTGGCTACCCCAGTGAACCTAGGCATACTTTTCCTCATGTATACTAATCAGTAAACTCAGGAGATTCTTAGGAATACTTAGATCGCTCAGCACATGCCATAGATTTTTTGCTTGGGACCAAGTTAAAAGATGATTTAAGATCGCCAAAAGCAACATAAATACTGCCCCCACCGATCTCCACAGTCCTCCAATACAGAAGGAGAAAGCAAAAAACCTGATCCATCATGGATATTGTTTTCAAAAACCTGTCTGGAACTACGATGTCATTATCTATAGTCCACTCCTGCATTTTGCTCAAAACAAGACGAGCAAAAATGCTTGTATGCAGTCGATCAAACTGATTGGCCTGTAATTACACTGGAGCGATCTATAACATTTTTTATATATTGGGATGACCTCAGCTTCCTTTCAGGAGCAGGCTATTGGGGCTCTGCGTGCAATAGCATTTGACAGAGAGAGGCTATACCAGCACCAGTTTCCTCTATCCTGCAGAAATGTGTCTGCTGGAATCCCATCTGGTCCTGGTGCCCTCCTTTTGGCAACTGCATCCAAAGCAAGGGAAACATCAGCTAGATCAAAGCAAAGGTCAGATATGTTTGTATACTCACAGTAAAAAACAAAGGTTAAAGTGATGTTATAAACTCTAAAAACACTGAAATTCAAACTGAAATAGTTAACTAAAGAAACTGTAACTCACACTAAGTCATGCAGAATTTTGGCACCAATTATGTCATTTCACATGTCATCCAGCATTGATGTTATCAATGATGTCACAGAACCATTCATAAGTAATGTAATATGTGAGGTAAGTAACGCATGACAATGGAGCTATTAATTCAAAATTAAGTTGAGAGTGATATGAATTTTTTATATTGCTCTAAATTTAAAATATATATAAAATGAATGTACATTAATTTCTAACATAAAAATACTTTATTATTTTTTTTAAACCTTGATAAAATGTTTACATTTTCATTATACTTTTCCACAGGGAGACCAACAGTCCATTTCATCCTCATACAAAAGTGATGCAGATGTTGTACAAAGTGTTGTGTTGGAGTTTACTTTCCAGTTCAAGTCCTAATTTCTGTTGAAAAATTGCCAAAAGTAATGCAAAGTAGCGCTCCATGGCATTTTGCGCTACCTTGTAGTAAGGGAGCATTCCATGGGTAGTATAGTGGCATTCCCACGGAACCACCCATATGTTTTGGTGCAAATCCCTATCTACTATAATTTGTAGATAGTGTTTCGGGTGTGTATGAGATAAACATGGACTTTTCCTGCATGTACTGTGAGAGACTTAGAGAGAAAGGCTTGCTGTGCTGAGTATAACTAAGCTCACACTGCAACTGCCAAAGCTTTATACTTGTTTTGTGTGTGAAAGAAGTAGCACTTCTTTAACCTGTGCTGTACATATTCGGTCTATACAAGAACGAAGTTTGCAGTTCTACCAATAGTGCTACTACTGTTCAGTGTATTTGGAGCATGCATTGGTGTGACCTGAATAGTACCTATTGTGTATGTGTGAGGGAAATCTACAGTCTATTTACAATCCACTGTTCTGTACACGTGAGAGAAGAATATATAACATTACAATGTGCAAACAATTACAATGCATGCTTTTACTACGTGGTTTTTACATTGTTTTAAACGTATCTAGGACCCTATTTAAATATTCCCGATTTATGCCCTTGTGCGGTTATATCATATACTTATAAAGGCATAAGAATCATACCCATATTAAGTCATAGCCAAAGCAGTCCAAATACGGCAAGGCTACTCCCATAGACTCCTAGAAAGCACAACGCGTTCTTAAACAAACCAAGCATCCAGCAGCCCGGGAATTCCCCCTGCTTTTGTATTGATTTGTCCTAGAACTCCTGGACTCCTGAAAGAACTGCGAGTTCTTAGTGACGTCTTATGTCCAACCTTACGTCAAACCCGCCACCTTCCAGGTATAAATACACCAGCATCTGCCCTAGCTAGACACACCGTGGTTTGGAGCAGATCGGCTATCTACTTGCCCGACGCCCTGCTGTAGCGAGTGCCGAAGGAAGCCGACCCTCCCATTGACGCACTGAGAGAGACGCTGTCTTTTCTCCTGCCGAGAAATCCAGCTCCAGTGTTTCCCTGTCACCCTTGCGGGTTGCTGGGAGATCGAGTCCTGAGAGAGAGATACAAGACCTCCTTCATTCTATAACCAAGGTACGGAGCTGGTTAGACCCTTAGAGAATTCTTGATTCAGATTCTTGGCAGAAACTATCTTAAATTAAACTACAGCTCACTTACTCCTTCCCACGCACTAGGCTTAGGTTAGGTACACTGGGGTAGGCGTATCCTAGAAGCACCAGTTGAGCACGTTTAGTCATGATTTTATCAATGTATATATTTTATCTATTTGAAACACAGTATGGCTTAGAAACCATACCATGCTTTTACAGTATTATTTCATAATACTCCTTTTACTGTACGCACTTTACTTTATGACAAGTATTGCAATTCTAGCAACTCACTTCTCTTGCATGAGAAAGAAGACTGTTCAATAAATAACCTCTTTTATTGAAAACGCCGTCTCTCTGTTTCTCTGCACTTCTGGTGAAACTAAGCATGCACGATTGACTGAGTAAAATAGCTATCTATTGTTTCCGCGACTCTGGAGATATACTCCTTATTCTGGAGGGAGCAAAGTTGTCATGTTTATGCGGTTGTCAGAAACTAATCCCTTCTTGTCTATTCAGGAAAGTTAACACCTTCTTGTTTACTCGAGAAAGCTTCTAGTGACCTCTGAGCTAGCTGGCATTCATAATTAAGTCTAACATATTGAATAGAGACCTAGTCGACCTAAGTCCTACGTCTAAACTATCGTTTATGTTATTCCAATGCGCAGAGCCTATTGGGAATATAGGAACTACACTACATGGCGCCCAAAGTTTGGTAAGGTGATAATTTAACGCTAGATACTAGAGTAACTCAGTCGTGCTTTTCACACAGACCCCTTTTCCCGTAAAAACTCCAATAGACGTCTGGAGTGGGTAAAAGGCTAATATCCGCCAAAACTTAGTAGGACGAGAATCCTATGTATTAGTTTTTGGTTTAGTCAACGTTGAAGGATACAGTGTTCCAAAATATTGTGCACCTAATCTTTGTCTCCTTTAAACCTGCTCTGCAAACTTTCAGTCAGTAAAATGACGGGAAGTGACGACGAAAGAGATGCTTTGGCAACTCAACTTTTAGCGGAAGACACAAGTCTTCAACAAAATGATCCGGATGCTATAATCATCCCAGTCAATGTAAGGAAGAGTGCAACTTACAAACTTATAAATAATGGAATATCATCAAGAGGTGGTACAGTCATATTTGTGGTAGAGGCCCATGAATATCGGCAGACAGAGGTATTCTACTCATGGATAAATTTTCCAGCAGCAAATGCTGTGACACACGATTTCCATAATTACAAAGCAGAGGAATCTCCAGCGGAATACGTTCCTTTCAAGGACGTTGAAATTCCACTAACTTACCAAGAGCATCAGCTCTGGTTTAATGGCGCCCTAAAACATCAAAATCACATTACCAGGCTCGGTCCACTAGGTAGACCAGGAGCCACATGGCCAGTTCTAGCCAGCTATACACCACATCCTGACATTGAAAAAATTTCAGACAGAGAACTTTTAGTTCAGCTAAAACAATTAATCAAAATACATAGACAATTGGTCCAATATGTCATGCGGACTTTAACAATCCAACCAGCAATCAAAATTGCACAGCACACCCTGCACCAGGGGAACACAAATAAAATTACACCAAAGACTATACAATCAGTCATTGGCAAATTACCCGCAAAACGGGAATAAATACCGTTCTGGTTAGCTCAAAAAAATACTCAGATAGAGGCAGTATTTCCTGATACTACACCTAAAGAAAAACACAAAATTCTGACAATCTGTCTACCAATGGCGATCGCACCACATGTGGAGGACTGTGACACTTGGGGAACATCTTTGCTTCAATATACACAAAAACACATAGTGTTCCGTCTATGGTGGTTATGCCAGACGTACTAAGAAAGATTCAAAATGAATACGGTCGGAGCCTACTTTAAATCTAGGTATGAAATTACTGAAAGACTTTAAGCAAGTCTCGGCTATACTATTAGCCAACATAAAAGGAGAAGCAGCATCTGTGGGGATCCGCCAAAAATTGAAAGAAACAGATATAGCAGAACAACCTTTTGAACTTGCCAGAATAATTGAAAAATCCTATGAAGAATTAGGTAGAGATAGTTTGGGTGGGAAACCACTAACACCACAACTAACTGAAAATCCTGAAAAGAGCTTTATTAAGAGTAATCTCATTACTCCAAAAAAAGTGGGAGGGTAATAAAGAAACCACTCCCAGAGAAAAACAGTTTCAGTCCAGAGGAAGGTCTCCCCACCGGAGAAATAAATCTCCTGGACGAGGGGACAGGTCCCCACAACGAGAGCCCTCTGAAAAAAGATACAACCTTAGAAATAGGGATAATTTAAGAAAACCTGACAGATATCAAGATAATGATACACGTCCCTCTCGATCTTTTCAGACTTCCGCACAGAAATCGGAAAGAAGAGGACGGTCAGAACATAAAGAAGAGCGCGTCAAGTCCAAAGACAAGGAACCTGCTCATCAAAGTCAAAAATTACAATTTCCCAAAAAGAAGGTAGCCAGTATTAAAATAAAACATGCCGAGGATTCTGAGGACACAACTCAAGAACGGAGAATGGGCCCAGACAATGCTAGACAGCGCAGCAGAAGTGACCATAGCTCGCAAGATCCTGATGAATCTTCTGGAGACAGTGGACATGAATGAATACATTCAGGTGGAAACTGCAGACACCAGAGTTAGTGTATCCCATAAATTATATGAAATAACATTACGTATTAGAAGGGGACAAAACTAGGAAAATAAGAGGTCTCTTTTGGGAGAATCTATCTAAAGGCTATGATATCCTTCTAGCAGAGAAAGACTGGCCACCAGAGTTTGTCAGGGAGTACCCACATGGCAAAGAAATGATTATACCACGAAGGGAACCCTTTGCGTTCCACAAAGCTGCACAGCCCCATTGAATCCAATGAATTAAGTTCATGTATTTATATTCTTCACTCAATTATTTATCCGTTCATTTTTCCATTTTTGTTGATTCAATTCATTTTATTCAATCTTTTCAAACAACCATCTTCAAAGAAAGCTCGAGAGCATGGGATGAATTGCATGCCAAGATTTATTTTCAAGAGGCCCAATGCATTTCGGGATTTCACATTCCCTTCATCAGGGGCATCTAGGGGTACAAACAAAATGTTTCATTTAATATACATTTTGCCAACAAGGTATATAATCGTTGCATAACACAGCACATTTTTCAGAAAAAACTACGATGACCCATTTCTTTAAAAAAAACGAACTGCAGGAAACTATTTGCAACTCTAAAATTTGCCTGTGTCTAATGCTTTCCCAGTTATCTGCCCTACTATGGAACTACTAAATTCCAAAAGTTGAGTGCGCCCCTTAAATGTTTTGCGAGTCCTATCTATCTTAAACAAACAAATTTAACCACCCATTTCTTGAAGTAACTTTCACTTACCCTGGCATGCTCGAAACTCTAAACCATCAAATGAGCGCTGGCCGCGCTGTTTCCAGCATCTCACAACAGTAGTTTATTTTCTACATTTCATAACGTAATCTCGTACGCCTGTTTCGTTTAGCTGCGAGTATATACTGCTTTCCTAAGTGCATTGTTTTATACCTCTCATGGCCCTGAGTGGGTGTCTGCAGGTGAATGTTATTTTCTATAGATGACACAACCCTACGTTTCTAAAAGCTACAGGAGCCAGTGTTTTTCAGAAGTTTAACATTAAAACTACTTCATTACCCAGAATACATTGACATGAATTATTGTTCATGCGGTGAACACCTGTGCTAGCTGTTGACCTCGACCCGTTCTGAACTGGATTAGTTATTAGAATTAATGAGACATGCTCTATTTAATCTAAATGAAACATGCTCTATTTAATCTACCCGTTGCATTTTTACGATTAAATGCGTGTACCACAAAGATCTAAAATAACATCAATGCATCTTTTTCAATCCATAAATTATTCTCTAACATAGAAAATAACATTCACCTGCAGACACCCACTCAGGGCCAAGAGAGGTATAAAACAATGCACTTAGGAAAGCAGAATATACTCGCAGCTAAACGAAACAGGCGTACGAGGTTACGTTATGAAATGTAAAAAATAAACTACTGTTGTGAGATGCTGGAAACAGCGCGGCCAGCGCTCATTTGATGGTTTAGAGTTTCGAGCATGCCAGGGTAAGTGAAAGTTACTTCAAGACATGGGTGGTTAAATTTGTTTGTTTAAGATAGATAGGACTCGCAAAACATTTAAGGGGCGCACTCAACTTTTGGAATTTAGTAGTTCCGTAGTAGGGCAAATAACTGGGAAAGCATTAGACACAGGCCAATTTTAGAGTTGCAAATAGTTTCCTGCAGTTCGTTTTTTTAAAGAAATGGGTCATCGTAGTTTTTTCTGAAAAATGTGCTGTGTTATGCAACGATTATATACCTTGTTGGCAAAATTTATATTAAATGAAACATTTTGTTTGTACCCCTAGATGCCCCTGATGAAGGGAATGTGAAATCCCGAAATGCATTGGGCCTTTTGAAAATAAATCTTGGCATGCAATTCATCCCATGCTCTCGAGCTTTCTTTGAAGATGGTTGTTTGAAAAGATTGAATAAAATGAATTGAATCAACAAGAATGGAAAAATGAACGGATAAATAATTGAGTAAAGAATATAAATACATGAACTTAATTCATTGGATTCAATGGGGCTGTGCAGCTTTGCGAAACGCAAAGGGTTCCCTTCGTGGTTTAGTTATGGTTGCAGCGCAACGAGACGAAGCGCGTAGAAAGTATTGCACGCCTTAAACTGGTAAAAAGATTCACTGGGTTAAAAACATTGGAGTAATCGGACTAAAAGAGGATGGTGTGCATCTCATGAATTTGAATTTAAAAGTACTTTTAGAGCGCACGTATACCAGCCGTTTCTTGGCGCTCATTCCCTTAGAAACTCAAAGAAATGATTATGCCTGCCTTCTCAAATAACATTACAATTCATAAAAAATACACATATGCTAGAAAATGGGCAGTGGCCCAAGCCCCTGCATTATATAAAAATCATTTAGGATGGGATGAGGATTCTCCTCACCATAAAATTCAGTTAAAAAATCAACCTGCTGCACAGAGGCAGTATCCTGTCAAGCAAGAAGCTAAAAAACAGGTCAGGGAGATCTTAGATCAACTTGAATACCAGGGGGTGATTGAAACATGCACCTCACAAATGAACAACCCTTTGTTTCCTGTCTCCAAACCAGACGATTCATATCGTCTAGTTTTGGACTACAGACACCTAAACTCTTGTTGCAAAACGTTTGCAGTACAAAACTCACACAGTGCAGCACTAATGAATAACATCGTGCGCAAAAAATATAAAACGACATTAGATATTTCAAATGGTTTCTTCTGTCAAAACATTGCACCAGAAAGCAGGTATTGACCGCTTTCTCCAGTATGGGGACCCATGGGCAATTTTGTCGTCTCCTCCAGGGATTCAAGAACAGCCCAGGATTATTTTCAGCCAGGTAACAGAATTACTACAAATGTATGATGATGAGGCATTATCATATGTCGATGATATCTATCTTACAGACGATGACCTGGAGACACACTTGAAAAGAGTGAGCACCATTATACTTGGGTTCGCATCTGAAGGGTACAAATTCAACTTTAAAAAGTCACAAATTGCCCACCTCACTGTCCTATTTTTAGGATATGACTTATCAAGTGAAGGCAACAGCTTAGCAGACAACTTCTTAGAGAAGTGTGCAGTACTCCAAGCTCTAAAAACGCTGAAAAACTTACAATCAATTCTAGGTTTCCTCAATTTCGGAAGAACTTACATTCTAAATTACGCAGAGAGCGTTAAACCACTCTACGAATTAATAAAACCTGATTTCAAACCCCTTAATTGGACTCAGAAACACACAAAAATGTTACGATCAATACAAGCCCAAGGGAAGAGCATATCTGTTTTAACAGCAGTATCAGCCCTTGAGACAGTAACAAGACTGAGCATTCCAAATGCTATGGCATTAGATCCAAAGTGGATACAATGGGTTAATTCTCTTGCTGCAACAGACGTGATACACGCATTTGATCCCAAAATGAAAAAGCTAGATCATCTAGAATACGAACTTGAATGTCCTCTGTCAATCGAAATTCTGCCTCTCGAACAGTACACCTGTGTAATCTACACAGACGTATCTGCACAACACTACGTTGTGGATAAACAAATTTACAATGCAGCATGCGCGATTGTTAAAGGTCACTGGGGCATAGGTAAATTCAGACCAATGGTCACTAAAACTGAATCACTCAGAAACTGTACAGGTCAGCGAGCTGAACTACAAGCTTTAAAGATGGCGCTTGAGAATGCCGATCGCGAATCCCTGACACTAATAGTGTGCGATTCGTAATATTGCGTCCAATCTTACAATAATTTCATGCAGAACTGGATTAAAAATGGTTGCAAAGATGAGACGGGTGTCACAATAAAGCATAAAAAACTATGGGAAAAAGTAGTTCTTTTACAGAAGAACTACGAAAGACTCACGTGATACATACGCAGAGTCTTCGACGTGATGACGTTCACGTTGCAGGGAATTCATTGGCTAACAAAGCCACAACGGCAGCTGTCAAACCGGCTTCCGTAGCTAGAAAAAAGCGTTCTAAAAAACAAATAGATGGAGAAACAATGCTGGCAGTATAAGCCTAATTAAAAGGCGACTATGCGGCATTACCTCTAAATTATCCACTCAATAATACATACATAATTGATGCAAACTCCGTTCCTTTTGCTCGAATCCCTGGAGTGGGGGACAGAGTAATTCCAAACACGAACCGAAGGGCTTACTTGATTCAAGAAGCACACATGGGAATGGGTCTGAGGCACCAAGAGATCTTGAAATCTCTAATAGAATTGCAATCACAATACTGGTGGCCGGGGATGAGCGTGCAAATTTATAATTTTGCAAAGGATTGTCAGGACTGCAATAGAGATCGCAGTTGTAAACCGGACCAGATACCAGCCCAGACACCTCTATTAGACAGCATTAGGCTATCTACACGCAGACATCCACACGGAAAAATGCGATCCCATAAATATTATGACAAGATTCATTTGGATGTGGCCCCAGCGCTCGGCTGACGCCAGAACTGTTATAAAATATTTGCGAGTCTTTATCGGCACATACGCAATTGGCATGCTACATTCTGACCAATGTCCTGCGTTTAGCTCTCGAGCTTACAAGGAGGCCATGGCCAGCTTGGGCATTGCATTGCGGTACTCTAGTCCATTCCATCCTGAGGGAAATGCGGTAGTGGAGAGAAAAAACCATGACATAAAGCAATCTATAACAGCGAGGGTATTAGGTTCGGGTGACGGGTGGGTCAAACATCTAATAAGTGTCCAACGTAGTCTTAATAATCTGCCAAGAAATTCTCTGGGTGGAATCACTCCGTATGAACTTTTGTTTGGTACAAGAATGATAATCGAAGACCTTGATAGTCAGACTTCAGTGGTGGAACAAAAAACCTTTGATATCAAAGATCGTTTGGCTGTTTTACAGGACTTAAATGAAACAAGAAGAAGTTTAAGTAACACAAATTTAAAGCCAACGGCCACTGAAGAAAAAACACTTGTCCCAGCAAGACCTGTCTGGATTCCAAAGATTGGGGATCTGGTCAGAGAAAAGATTGCGGTGAAGAAGGAATTTGGGCCTTCTTACAGGAAAGCAGTACCGGTCTTAGCAATCAGCGGAACAAGATCAATAGTACTACCGCCCCTTGCTGGTAAAAAGGAGAACAGAGTTGTATCAATCGACTTGGTAAAACCACAATCATGTGACCAATAATAAGTAGTAGGCCCAGTGGACTCCCAAGAAGTAGCAGAAGACCAAACCTTGCTACAATTCAAGAGGTTCAAATGAGAGACTAATCACATTTGATAAACCTGCAGTGAATAAAAAAGGACTATGCAACAAAGCCATGGAACTTGTGCCTCTTGAAACCCACATTGCATAAGTTCATCATGAAACACCTGTCTACAATTATGTAGCCTCTGACTATACTAATATGACAAAAGAAGAAGCAAATCCAAAGATTAATGAAAATCCGGAAGCAATTCCAACAATTGAAAGAACTGCATCTGACTACTTGATCAATTTCGATGACTTTTCTGAAGATCCAAGTGAACATGAAGAAAAGCCATCAAATAAAACCTTCAAAGAAAAAATAACTGAACTCTTTCATCAACTTGGAGAAACATATCTGATTTCACCATGGATTGAATTGTGGATTGTGTTAGGTGCACTTTTTCTCCTACTATGGCTCATTTTGGTTTTAAGCTTGGGAAGATTTATTGATGGAAAATATAGTACAATGGACACAGCAAGTCAGAACATCAACTTGGTTCTAAAGCCTCACAGATCTTCTCACATTGAAAAAAGAGAACTATCATCAGTAAACATCACAGCCATTCCTATACCTGGTGGTGTAACATGGGACACTACTGATTATGATGCGTGTTTCTTGGGTCCCAAGATTCACTCGCATAAGCACTCAAATATTCTTCCTTTCACTCAATTTCCAAATAAAGATATTTGCATATTATTGATGTATTGTTTTCATTTATTTTTCATCTGATTTTCTTCAATACTTCGATACTTCGTTATTCAATCATCATAACTTTCAAATTTCATTTTGGCCACCAAGAACGTAGGGAGACTGAGATGCCGTGGACATTATACGCACGTTTCGGGCACAAGACAGAGCAAGAATTATTAAGATAAAAAAGTCCCCTGAGGAAGAGCAGTTAGCTCGAAATGCATCGGGCATATTGATTGTGAAATGAAATTTGAAAGTTATGATGATTGAATAACGAAGTATCGAAGTATTGAAGAAAATCAGATGAAAAATAAATGAAAACAATACATGAAAAATATGCAAATATCTTTATTTGGAAATTGAGTGAAAGGAAGAATATTTGAGTGCTTATGCGAGTGAATCTTGGGACCCAAGAAACACGCATCAGAACCAGTACTATACCCCCAACATGCTCAGTGGGAGATTCACATAAAGCACCAACCACACCGTTTAAAAGCATACAAACTTTAACCTCTAAATAACACCATTGTAAATAACACGAGTGCGGAGCCACAACCCATTTGGTTTATGTACACTACTGATTATGACATCTATGGCCCAGTTGAACTCTTGAAATATCTACACTAGTTCAAGATTTCATTAAGTGACTTTGTATCACCTAGTACTTTCTCTGATGATTGGGACTTTGAAAATATTCATAATATGATGTCAGATTTAGAAATGTCAGCAAAATTTACAGAACATGATTATTTAGATGGTTCATCAGATTATGAAGAAATGTATTGCTTTAATCATTATGGGCATCACTATTTGCATAAATCTGCTAATCCTAGAAATGTTTTCACTCATAATCAATAGGAACATTGTCCAACACCTCCAAAAGGCAGCTCGAAATCATTTTATGAGAAATTCCAGTACTTCTCAGGGTTTAATACAACTGATGCAGAAACGTTTTATTTTAAAATGATGAATAAGAGAGGAATGAAACACATGTTGACAAATACTAAATTGATATATTCTACACAATTTTATGAAAAATTGTCTACATTTGGTTTTGAATTTTGGAAAAACAACATTGAAGCAAAAACTGTCTGGGGTACAAAAGACTGGCAGGTACAAGGTTTAGAATCATTATTCAGAGCCTGCATGATCCCAGAACAAATAATGTTCCTGAATGACACCATTCAACAAACAACCTGTCTTGGCCTAGCCAGGATAAAGGACTTAAACAAACTGTCTATACCAAAGCCCATACCTCATAGTAATAGCTCTACAGATGCGGAAATAGACGTATCCCATATTTTACACCAAAACAGAACTAATCCTGATTGGAAAAAATGGTTGATCTGGCCCACAGACACTAATAACAGTCAAGATAGATTCCTAAACAACAAACAAGGGTTCAAACAAAACCGGCCAGACCCAAGATATTACCAGAGACAACATCCAGGGATAATTACAACATACAGTGTAGGAAAACTATGCCTCGAATGGCTACAGAAATATACATTACCTGAAATTAAGCAACACTTGACTTTACTTAAAGAAGGTGCTGACTTGCGAGATTTCTTATTGGGACCTCGCAAACAGCGTCAAAAACGTTTCATATATGCCGGTATATACGCTGCTTACAACGAAGCTTGGAAAGTAATGCAAATTCAAACTGCTGAAAAAATACGAGAAATTGATCGTATTAATTTGGAAAAATCACTATCTGTAGTGGACAATGGGTTAACAACTCTGTCCTCCAGAATTTATTCACTGGACAGTATTGTATTGATATAATAGAACAGGATATGCTAATGTTACAACATGGCCTGTCCCAATTACGTTCTATTGTACAGTTCAGCTGGACATTACAAAATCTCCGTTCAGGCTAGGTGCCATGGCGTCTAATCAATACAACGTCATTATTTTCTATCTATAACCTTACTGATAAACAAATCTCTTTGGCACAAAAAGGAGCAGAATAAACGGTGCTGAGCATTGAAAAACTAGAAAGATTGCCATTGACAGTCTCCGAAAGACCTGTCATTGAATGGATAATACATGGCACAATCACAATTCCAATAACGACTTTTCAGTTTCAATATTGCCAAAAGCACATACCAGCGGGCCTGTATGAAAGGTTGGGTAAAGGCTACATCAAGTCAACATGGAATCTACCTTATACACATAGATGTTACAGTGGGGGGAAAAAAAAGGTGTTTTTTAGTGGTAACAACTGTAAAAATTCACTGAGCGGCACACTTCTGTGTCAAGGAATTAACTTGCATGGAGCCTGCGAAGGTCCATCAAATAACCTTTCATGCCACCTGCATGGCACCCCTACTGCACAAATAGAGCCTTTTTTCAGACAACTTTCCAACGGCAGTTAGGTTATAATAAGTGACCGCAGCTGTTGTGGCATGGTGCCAGGAAGGGCCTATCTCGTCAGTGTAACTTCCATGGTCACTTGCTGTATGCAAGTATTGTATCCAAACAGCAAACCAGACAAGGAGGCAACGATATGGCCTTCTCTGAATATCTCTTCTATTCGAATTGATACTTTAAGCAGAATGAAGTCTATTCTTTTACAAACAATTGTGCCTTTAACCTCGTCTAGAGAAACGTATGATCTGCAAGTCGCAAGGACAGCAGCAGAGATACATGCATTATTATCAACAAATTGCCCCGTACATTTCGTAGAAATGTTAAGTCAAATCTTAAACATGTCTAATACCAGTGGCATCAGACATGTATTTAAGACAATTATTTCGGGACTATTAGCACCCTTTGAAGCAGTCCTAAGCATCTTCCTGAATTTCGTGCACTCTGTGTTCGGCGGCCTGCCTCTCATCTTGGGACTCGTAGCTGGAATCTTATTTTTGTTCCTTCTGCTCTGATATGGCAAGTCAAGCCACAGACAAAACTCAGGCTACAATGGAAGAAACACTCCTAGCAATGCGATACCGAGATCGGATTACTAAAGTCCTCGGTTTGGCTCGGCTAAGAGATCTGAATACTACCTGGTTTCTTTCGTTCAGACCAATCTGGTGAGATTGCATCCTACCTGTTCTACGATGCCTGCTCTGCGGAGAAGAATGTGTGTTGGACGTCTGTCTCACACTACCATCAGCAGTACCTATGGATAGCGATACTTTGCTTGGTTCGGTAACGGCTCATGCAACGTGTTGTTCCCAGCGGCTACCTATTCTGATGACGGCATTCGTTGAGACCTCACTATTACGATTAGGTGGCAGTGAGGTACGTGATGAAAGCGGCACACAGGTACAACCTTCTGTGACCATTGCTGATCTAGACATCGATGACGGCAATGCATCTCACATATGCACTCTTTCTACTTTTTCGGACATGGTCCAACTTTCACCTACTGTTGTAGACAAATTCTTTGCAAGCCTATCTGAGTTAATGTTCTCTCCTAACAACGAGAATAGCTTTTGAAAACATGAGCACACAGCGTTCCCTGAAACTCTGAATTCGACCTCCAGTTTTGATAAACAGAACTTCTAAAAAACTGTGGAACTATTTTTTTCACTGTAAGCGAATTTTTTTTTCCCGTTCCCAAAATATTTACCTTTTTTGGCACATGATACTCTGCTTTAAGTAGCACTATTCTTAGAGAACAAGATTTCTATTTTTTTGAAAACTCTAGAGACAATATTTTGATTTAGCCTCTAGCACATGTACAGTGTCGTATAAATATGTGATGAAATGGTCTCGACCTTCTCTTCTGTATTAAGAGCCATTTCATTAAAGTAATTTTCGGGATTCATTCAGTCAACATTCCAATGTACAAATATATGCATTATCTGAATGACACCACTGCTTACAAAGATGTATAGTATACTACTCATTTTCATGTATATACCATTTCAAATGCATTTATGTATTTTGGGGTGGGTTGAAAAACACATGCATTGTCATATGTTTAGAATTGCTTAGTATTTTGTAATGATGGACATTATACGTGGAGTGGGTGTTGTAAACGTATCTAGGACCCTATTTAAATATTCCCGATTTATGCCCTTGTGCGGTTATATCAAATCATATCCTTATAAAAGCATAAGAATCATACCCATATTAAGTCATAGCCAATGCAGTCCAAATACGGCAAGGCTACTCCCATAGACTCCTAGAAAGCACACCGCGTTCTTATACAAACCAAGCCTCCAGCAGCCCGGGAATTCCCCCTGCTTCTGTATTGATTTGTCCTAGAACTCCAGGACTCCTGAAAGAACTGCGAGTTCTTAGTGGCGTCTTATGTCCAACCTTACGTCAAACTCGGCACCTTCCAGGTATAAATATACCAGCATCTGCCCTAGCTAGACACACGGTGGTTTGGAGCAGATCGGCTATCTACTTGCCTGACGCCCTGCTGTAGCGAGTGCCGAAGGAAGCCGACCCTCCCATTGACGCACTGAGAGAGACGCTGTCTTTTTTCCTGCCGAGAAATCCAGCTCCAGTGTTTCCCTGTCACCCTTGCGGGTTGCTGGGAGATCGAGTCCTGAGAGAGAGATACAAGACCTCCTTCATTCTATAACCAAGGTACGGAGCTGGTTAGACCCTTAGAGAATTCTTGATTCAGATTCTTGGCAGAAACTATCTTAACTTAAACTACAGCTCACTTACTCCTTCCCACGTACTAGGCTAAGGTTAGGTACACCTGGGTAGGCGTATCCTAGAAGCACCAGTTGAGCACGTTTAGTCATGATTTTTTAAAAATGTATATATTTTATCTATTTTAAACACCGTATGGCTTAGAAACCATACAATGCTTTTACAGTATTATTTCATAATACTCCTTTTACTGTACGCACTTTACTTTATGACAAGTATTGCAATTCTAGCAACTCACTTCTCTTGCATGAGAAAGAAGACTGTTCAATAAATAACCTCTTTTATTGAAAACGCCCGTCTCTCTGTTTCTCTGCACTTCTGGTGAAACTAAGCATGCACGATTGACTGAGTAAAATAGCTATCTATTGTTTCCGCGACTCTGGAGATATACTCCTTATTCTGGAGGGAGAAAAGTTGTCATGTTTATGCGGTTGTCAGAAACGAATCCCTTCTTGTCTTTTCAGGAAAGTTAACACCTTCTTGTTTACTCGAGAAAGCTTCTAGTGACCTCTGAGCTAGCTGGCATTTATAATTAAGTCTAACATATTCAATAGAGACCTAGTCGACCTAAGTCCTACGTCTAAACTATCGTTTATGTTATTCCAATGCGCAGAGCCTATTGGGAATATAGGAACTACACTACAACATCACAACTACCATTTCAGCGCATGATTTTACAAAGCATGCCATTACAACGCATTTTTTTAAACTACCACTACAACGCATTCAATTACAACGCATAACTTTACAACGCCTACCATTACAACGCATAATACTTTTAAGGCAACAGTAGAGTAAGTGTTGGATAATGTAGGGGTAAAAATTTCTATTCCCACTCCAGTGAGTGCAACAGTAGGGTAAGTGTTGGATAGTGTAGGGGTAAAAATTAATATTCTAACTCCAGTGAGTGCAACAGTAGGGTAAGTGTTGGATAGTGTAGGGGTAAAAATTACTATTCTAACTCCAGTGAGTACAACAATAGGGTAAGTGTTGGACAGTGTAGGGGTTACCAGTACTATTCTAACTCCACTGAGTGCAACAGTAGGGAAAGTGTTGGATAGTGTAGGGGTAAAACGTACAACTCCCATCTACCCCAAAACCCATACCCACCCTAAAACTAAAAAAAGTCCATTACTTACCTTATAATGTGTTGTAAAGACATGAGTTGTAATGGTATGCATTGTAATGGCATGCGTTGTAGTGACATGCGTTGTAATGGATGTTTCCCAAGAGAGAATACTGCATTTGTATTGTACCTGTCCTGTAAGTGAAATTACACTTGCAACACTAATGTCTGAAACTTTATTATTCTCTGTATTTTTGGAGGCTAGTGATGTTGCTTGTTCTATACCTGTTAAAATAACTAAGATTATCTAGGACTCCTGATGATCTATGCTGCACCTATTGCATAGCCCTTAACATAAGTTCAGCAGTGAAGGGTAAAATACTGTTCTACCCAATCGTAACTGGCCTCGTGTTTTCAGACTCAGATTTCCTTGCTGAAGGAACACAAGTATAGGAACACAAGACCCAAATTTACCCATAGTAAATTAACCCACCAGAATGTCTGTCTAGTACAAAGAAAATTGAGGCTGAGCTGCAAGACTATCCTCGCCCCCACCCCCCAAAGCCCCACCCAAATTAGCCCATCCTATTGCACTTAGGGGGAGCAGGGAATGTTGACCACCCATTTGTTCCCTTTCCCTTGCCCCCGTTGCCTTTCCTAATTCCTCACTGTCCTTGCATGACCCATCAGAGCAGGGGCTAAATGTGAGCATTATTCCACATTGAACTTGAAATTCTATGCAGAATTTCCACCTGAATAAATGAGTTTACAAATTATTCGCCATACAGTAGTCATGAACTTGTAAGTGCATGGTATTGGGAGCTTGTTGCCTCACTGTGTTTCAAGGTGCAGAGTATATCCACTCCATCAGTACAGTGCAATATGTAACCAGGCCTTATGTGTTAGAGAAGATTAAGAAAACCCATGTAATTCTTTTCAAAGCCAAAAAAACTCACTTTGTCTGTGTAGCATATCTTTGTTTGTGCAACGCCATGTGCAGTATTGAAGGTGGAAAAGACATAGGAACAAACATTCCTACAAACTATCTATTCATTGGAGAAATATATGTTTATTAGGAGTGTGTAACATTTGCATCCTTTGCTGTTGTGGAAGTGCATGGAATTATATCAAAATCGCGTGAAAATATCCATCATTTTGCATTATATTTTAGCATGTAATGCATCTGCTAACGCGGGATTACTGGTTACTAATTATCTTACCAAATCCCATTTCCTGTCGACTGAATCGTTGGTACCTGTCTTGAGTAAAAGGTAATCTCGCAATAAAACAATCAATTTAAGAACTTACACCACTCTAAATGACCACTGACCAAAATTAAGTTTTAAAGATTTAATATAAAGTCAAAGATAACTGAAGATACAAACTTCTCAAAATGAGATTCAAGAGGTAGATCGGAATCACTATGAACATGAACTTTTGAATAGTCTGAGTCTGAAGAACAAAATAATAAGTACAACTTCTAATAACATGAGCGTTGCCAAAATGAATACAAGTTGCAACCTCAAAGTCATTACAGAAAAGAAAATTAAGGTTAGTCTGTCCCTACACTATACTAAATGACATCCCTACTTAACAAGATCTTTACCCTCTAGGTGTCAGCCGTGGTGATTTCCTAAGAAGATCACGCACTTCTCTTTGTCTCTTCTCTGATAATGGGTCTCTCCTGATCAGCCTATCTGCCTACCCATCCGCTTCCTTAGGCTCCCAAAATCATCTGCTCTGCTCTCCTCCCGGGTCACTTTCCCTAATACCAAATCACATTTCCAATAGAAACGCCCCTTGGGACGCCCCTCACGTGGTACATCTTTCCGCGGCAAACTCCATGATGGTACTCTTGAAGACCCTCGTTATAGTTGACCTTGGTTCCCAGGCTTCTTCTTCAGTGCGCTGATACCCCCTGAAATTCCTGGAAACTCCTACAGGCCTGCGCAAGGCGCCACTGAACAAAGTCCCTTTCATTCGAGCTGATTAGGACCCTCGCACCTGCATACAGCTCGTCCTGCAGTGGGCCTCAAATTCCAGACTTCACCATATCTTAGGCCATAAAACACTCTCAGAGCTCCATACTGGACACCTCACGACCTCTCCTCTAACGAGCACATGACGATTTAAACTACATGACATTATCTGCTCTGGCCTACTTGATTTACATGCAGCAGGTTCCTGCACTCTTAAAACGTTAACTTGATTTAAACAGCAAACATTCTTAACTAGCATACGTTTCTAAAATAACACATCTATAAAGCATATACTTTTAACCCTAAGTTCAATAGTACATTTTGAAAGAACCATGTCAACCTTGTCTCACATTATTTTAGCAGCACGTTTAGATTTGCTTGTGAATTGCCATGAGGCCTACACAAAATACTGGGTTTTAGAGTTACATTCAACTCTTACATTATTCCTTTAACATGAGAACGTGAGGTTTTCATATTCATCCCAAACATTTCTACATTAGTCTCACACAGTTATGATTATTGTTACTCTACTTAAACATTCTATGCATTTCACCACTGAATATAAGACACTCGGTGTATTTCACTTCTAAATATAAACACTCTGGTGCAAAGTACATGTTAACTAACTACGTGCTTGTAAATATGGCGTACTTATACATTTTTTCAAACTTGTGCTCTCTCAGTCCCCCCTTTGATGACCTTTAGGGGTCATCATTACCATGACACTAAAATGTAGAACCTTTAAAGTGAAGACAGGGCAGTACCACTTCTTTTCATACTCTCTAATGCTTTCAGACTCTTATATTGAGTGTCCTGCATCGCTGTCAACTCTTCTTCCTGTTTCTTCATAGCTCTCTGTAACCTATTTGCTCTATACCATTGATACAAACGCACCAATCCCCACAAAGTGATTACACAAATCACTACTATGATGATGGGCTTCAATATGTACCAAACGATACCCTTTCCTAAGTTGGCAAACCAACTTCCAACTTTACCCATTCCATGGCCTACTTTTTCCCACACATTTACCTTTGCCAGGTCCTCAATTTCGTAGTGTATGGCAGTGATGTTTTGTATATACTTCTCTAGAGGCTTTGAATTGTCTGGAATGTAAGTACAGCATTCCTGGACCTTCAAGGCCCTACAGACTCCTCCCTCTTTTGCTAACAGAACATCTAAAGCAAGTCGGTTCTGAAGAACCATTGCCCTAATCGATTGCATCTCCCCTTCTATCAGCATCAAGGATCTTGCAGTACTGGCAGACAGTCTATCTACGACTGTAGCTAACCTCCTGATCTTAATGTCATTCATTATCAATCCTAAGAAAGGGAATGCAGCACCTATTACATCTCCAACTACTTCTGCTGCACCCAGCCCTCGCTTCCATCTAGTTGATATTTCTTTCTTAGGCGTGTCTAAATTCTCAACATGGTATATTTTAGGGAAGACAACAGCCAGATAGCATGATCCGTACCAATTATCTGGTAACTTCACATAGGCATATCTTCCACATACAAAATATACATTTGGTATTGCTTGCATCCCTTTCATGAAGTTCTTAGAGTAGTACTCCAATTGAAAGGCATGTTCACAATTTACTTGTCCTACATAAACGTTTTCATAATAGGAGTAACTCCTGTGAATGCACAGTTTCCCCCGTTTCTCCTTATCCAAAGCAATTGGACCAATACTACCTTTTCGTTGTTGTGCCCTTTCCTCCTTGGTCCAATCTGTTTCTCCTTGTCCTGATGCCTTCAATACCTTCTGCTTCCTGTATCTAGTATCTACCTGTGCTATAAACTTTTTCTCAACTTCTGATATTTGACAAGTCAGATTGTTTATTCGAGCATGTGAAGTATCTAACGTTCTCCATGGAATAAACCATTTGTGTAACCTGTCTTCGCTTTTGTAGTAGTCCCATTTGTTCAAATGCTTGAAATTCGGAACCTCTGGCAATGTCGAGTCGAAATTCGAGAAGTAATACTCAAATCCGTCTCGTCCATAAAACATACTTAACAATAAACTGCACGTTATCCCATATGTCAACGGGAGATGATGGTATTTGATACCCTCCTCCACCGAAATTGGTAATTGCATACAGACATAACAGTCCTTTACTTCCATGGCATCAACATATTCATAAAGCAACTTAGCATAAGCATTTGACTTGTAATTCCCCTGTGACTCATCCATGTGTAACCTTTTTACTTCTGCATCTAACAACGCTTTGTCTTTCTCATTGATGTTTCCCTTCTCCTTAATAATGGTAGTTCTCGGTGTTGACACTCCCTTATCCTCCTTAACTGTGGTTCCATCCCCTTCGTGTCCCGCTAGGAATGAAACAGTTACCACTAAAATTATAAGAGAAACCACTACTCCTAAAAATGTAACAGCTATACATTTTGCCCTGCGGTTCGGGTTGCCAGCCTCCATGTTCTCAAACAGTGTAGTTTTCGACTATCTTCCAGCATTCACTTCCTCTTCTTTTCAAACAAAGTCTTTCTCTCTTGCAATGTCTTTCTTGGAACACTTGGAAGCTTGACAATTTATTTCCGCAAAACAATTCAAAGTCCAGTAGAAAATAGACAACCCTAGCCCTTCTCCATCCACTAAAATGAAACCCCTATCACTTTTCTTCTTCCACTCGGCGCTAGGTTATCTTGCAACAAGTTTACAATTTCTTTGCAACAGTCTTATTTTCGTCTGAAGTTATGTATGGTTCAAGGAGTGACACTACATCCTCATAGATGTCCATACGAAGAAACATTCCCTCAAGTTCTGGGCAATTCTTGCAACAACACGGGAATTCAACTGTCTCTAGGATTATTCTCCTTATTTCACTCTGGACCAGGGGACGAACAAAATGAAGAGTTAATGTCTTTTCAATCTCCACTCCTGGTACTATCAGTTCTACATCCACAGTTACGAAGGGGTCCGTTCTAATCAAGATCACTTTCTTCACCTTTCCAGTTCTGCGCCCCTTTGAAGACATTCACAATATGGTATTAGTCCACAACAATAAGCGCTCCTAGCATTTCTACTACTCGCTCAAGCATTTCCAAACGAAGAAGAGTTCCCTCCAATATTGGATATCGTGAACAGCAAACTGGAAACTCAACTGTCTCTAAAAGCAATTTTCTTATTCCACTCAGAAGAGCAGGATGAACGATGTTGAGTGTCAGCAACCTTTCGGTCTCCGCTCCTGGCAGTAGAAACTTTATTTGCACTGTGATGATCGGGTCAGTTCTGATCAGTTCCACTTCCCTGATCCTCCCTGTTCTGTGTCTCCCAGACATCTGCAACAAGGTAGGTCCAGTCGGGAGTAGAGTATCTTCTGCTAGGCACTCGCACCCTACTTGATCTTCTAAGACCCTCCTCGGCTTGATCCTGGATATCTTCTTCTGGATCTGAGTCTTCGGATATAGGAGTAAGCGTTTCTTCCTGGACCGACCTCAAACTTAGCCTTCTTCTCCTTGTTGGCCAAGTGGCAGCTCCAAGCCTTATTCTCCTATTCCTTGTCCTCCCACTTGGTTCTTGATCGCTCCGATACGGATCTGAGTCTGAGTCGTATTCACTTCTGCTCTCTCCTTCGGTTGCGTCTTCTGTCTCACTGCCGTCCTGCCTTCGCTCTTCTTCTGAATCCGATGCGTTCCCAACTTCTTCCGACACCCCCTCAGCTGCCTCAATCCCTTCTTGCGACTCTTCTTCCACTTCCGGGCTTTCGTCTGGGATGGGAGCTGTTCCTTCTAGAGGTGCTGGAACTCTTCTAGTATGGGATGCATGGATCCAATTTGGCAGCCCCCCGCACTTTACCGCGGTGTTCGTTATCAGGATTACCTGAAAGGGCCCACGCCAGCGAACATCTAGGCAGTTCTTCCGGACGTGCTTTTTAACCAAGACCCAGTCCCCTGGGTTCAGGTCATGACACAGGTTCCTCGCTGCTGGAACTTCAGCCGCATGCACCTGAAGGGACACAGAATGGATGGCGTCAGACAGTCCTTTACAATAATCCAAGATCAGATCATCTGTAATATTCAATAGAGCAGTAGTTGGAACTGTAGGAAGTCTCATGGCCCTCCCCATCAGGATCTCGTGGGGAGAGAGACCTGTCCTCCTATCAGGTGTGCTGCGCATGCTCATGAGCACCAATGGAAGAGCATCTGGCCAACTCAAAGATGTGGATGCCACTACTTTAGCCAATCTATTCTTCAAAGTGCCATTCACTTGTTCCACAATTCCTGAAGCTTCTGGTCGATAACTACAATGCAGCTTTTGATCGATATTCAGTGTGGAGCACAACATCTTCACTATTTCGCTATTAAAATGTTTTCCTCTGTCCGATTCCAAAGAGGCAGGCACCCCGAAGCGCGGTATCAACTCCCTGAGCAACAATTTAGCCACTGTGAGTGTATCGCACCTACGTGTAGGGTACGCTTCAACCCATCTGGAAAATACGCATACAATCACCAACACATACCGAAGGCGATTGACTCTTGGCATCTCGATGAAGTCTAGTTGCATTCTATTGAAAGGCCCCCCCGACCTCCCAATGTGACTCAGTGTGACTGGTGTTCGTTTGCCTACGTTCAGTTGTTGGCAGGTAACACATCGCTTACATACTGATTCTGCTGCTATTCTGAATTTCGGGCAATACCAAGTCTGCCTAAAAACTCTCATCATAGCATCCCTTCCTAGATGTACTGGACCATGTATTTCTCTCGCCATGGGATTAGCTAATTCTTCAGGTAACACAGCTCTCCCATCTGCTGAAACCCAAAAATCCATTTCACTTCGCACACAGCCTGCTATTTCCCATGCCTTTTTCTCTGTTTCAGGTGCGTTCTCCTGCATTATCCTTAAATCCTCCCAAGTGTCTACAGTTTCTAACATCATACTTAATTCAGTCTTTTCTTCTGCACCTTCTATTTCCACCTTTGAGAAAGAATAACTTTGTTCCGCACAATAGCGTGCGACTTCATCAGCATATCTATTACCTTGTGACACAAAATCTGTATTCTTAGTATGTGCTACACACTTCACTACTGCAATGTCAACAGGACCTTGTAATGCTTCTATCAGCAATCGCACAAATTCTCCATTTCGAATGGGCGAACCAGAGGAGGTCATGTAACCCCTCTGAGACCACAACTGCCCGAAATCATGAACCACACCGAAACCATATTGGCTGTCCGTGTAGATGGTGACTCTCTTTCCATTTCCTGCTATGCAGGCACGAGTTAGGGCAATAATCTCTGCTACCTGTGCGGAATGTACTCCTTCCAGGCAAGCGGCCTCTACAACTCCAGCAATGGTACAAACAGCATAAGCTGCTCTCAACCGACCAGTATCGTCTCTTAAACATGAGCCATCAACAAAGTAAATTTCATCGGGGTCAGACAATGGCTCATCCACAATATCTGGTCTGGGTTTCGTGCATAGTTCAGTCACATCAAGGCAATCGTGGTCTTCACATCCTTCGCCTTCTATTACAGTAGGTAATGGCATCAAAGTAGCAGGATTCAAGACAGAGCATCTCCTGAGAGTCACGTTTTCTGCGGCAAGTATAACTTGCTCATAACGCGTGAGCCTGCTATTGGTCAGATGCTGCGTCTTCGTCCTGGTCATTAACAATTCAACTGAATGTGGTACATACACCACCACTGGATGTCCCATTACAATACTTTCGCTCCTTTCAATGCTGACACCCGTTGCAGCAACGGATTTGAGACATCCGGGCAACGCTGCGGCTACTGGATCTAATGTAGCCGAAAAATATGCAACTGGTCTACGGGCATTACCGTGGGTCTGTGCCAAGACTGACAAAGCACATCCCTCTCTCTCACAGCAATAGAGTGAAAACGACTTTTCATAATCTGGCATTCCCAGAGCCGGAGCACGACATAAATCGTCTCTCAGCTGTAAAAACGCCACCAGACATTCTTCATCCCATGGTACCGGATCACTCACCTCCTTGTGCGTCAGTTTCTGTAAGGGCTTTGCTTTCAGTGAAAAGTTAACTATCCACTGTCGGCAGTAACCCACCATTCCTAAGAACATTCTAACTTCTCTCTGTGTTGTAGGCGCATTCATTTTCATTATCGCCTCAATCCTCTCTGGGGACACCTTACGTTTCCCTTTTTCTAACCTGTGCCCTAGATACTGTACTTCTGTCAGACAATACTGTAACTTGCTCGGAGATACCTTATGTCCATTTTCAGCTAAATGATTCAGTAAGGCAATTGAATCTACTTTACAAGCTTCCTCTGTTTCTGACGCAACAAGTAGGTCATCTATGTACTGTACCAGAACCGAGTTCTGTGGCAGTACTAGATTCTCAAGATTCTTTTTCAACAACTGATTAAAGATGGATGGACTGTCGGTGAATCCTTGTGGGATTCGACACCATGTTAAAACGCGATCTTCCATTTTAAACGCAAAAAGGTACCTGCTCTCTTCATCCAATGGGATTGAAAAGAAAGCCTGACAAAGATCTATCACTGTGAACCATTCTGCTTGACATGGTATTTGAAACAATATTACTGATGGATTCGGTACCACGGGACAACATGAAACGACTATGTTGTTAATTTTTCGTAAATCCTGCACTATCCTGAATTTCCCGCTAGGTTTCTGCAAACCCATAATCGGGGAGTTACAAGGACTGCCCACGATTTCCTCCAGTATTCCCTGCTGTATCATTGACTCGATCACAGGCTTTATTCCCGCAATCGTTTCCTGGGACAATTTGTATTGAGGCGTTCTTGGAAACTCAACATTTTGTTTTACCAGAATTTTTACCGGTTCTACCCCTTTAATCAATCCTATATCTTCTCCTGTGAAATCCCACACCTCTGACGCCACTGCATCTCTTAAGTCTTGTGGAAGATCTTCTACAGTCAGAGTAGGATATAGTTCTACACAGAATTTTGAATTGGCCACCTTAAAGGTAGCATCATCGTCGGTAGTCTGTACCTCCACTCCTTGCGGGGTGCAGTATATGGTGCAGTTCAATTTGCATAACAAATCCCTACCTAACAGACATACCGGACTCGAGTCACAAACCACAAACTGATGCTCGTTCATATGATTTCCTATTTTCACAGATACTGGTTCTGTCAAGGGACTAGTCATTCTTTTATTTGCGACTCCTACCACTTGAATTGTTTCCCCTGACATTGGCAAGTCTGGAACTACCGCTGATCTCAGAGTCGAACGAGTAGCCCCAGTGTCCACTAAGAACGTAGTGGGACACCCTGCCACTTCTGCCTCAACAAATGGCCCTCTCTGATCCACTTCTAGAACTGCCCCGAGGGTACAGTCCTCTTCACTGCTCACCCGTTGTCCTGTCAATGGATCAATGTAATAACATTTTTCTTCCTCGATAAACAGAGGCATTTGTTTAAAGACCTTTCCTCCAGCTGTTATCTTCGGTGGCTGTGGGAATTGGGCCCGTGGAGCCGAAGTCCCCCCTTTGGCCACCTTACTGCTTGGGACTGTCACTTTTTGCACTGGGTCTTCTTGGACCTGCTCTTCTACTTCTTGCTCTCCGTTTTCAGGGTTAAAGGGACACTCGCGTCGCCAATGCCCCACCTGGTGACACAGATGACACTTTGTCGTTTTCTTTAAAGTGGCAAAGTCTATCCTAGGTCTCTGCCCTTCTTCATTATCTTTGTTCTGACCATTTGGTTTTCGTCCCATCCCCTGCTTCTGCTGGCCACCCTTCCCAGCGGACTGCATTTGCACCACCATCAATTTCTCCTTTAGATTCTTGGCTTTAGAATCTATCTCGTCACTGCAGTACCTCGCATATCGTAAAATCTCATCTAGTGGTTTGTTCTGCCAACAGATTAAATGTTGCTGTATCATCAAACAAATATCAGGTCTCAACCCCAAGACAAACTTTGACACGAACTGCCCTATATCTTTGGGATCCATTACATCTAGTCCACTGTATTGCTTGAATGTTTTCAGCAATCTTTCATAAAACTCGTGAACTGTCTCCTTGGGTTCCTGCCTTGTTCGGTCTATTTTTACCCAATCTATATCCTGTGGTGGTACCTTATCTTTCAGCCATGCTATTACCCTTTCATACTTTCGCATGACAATCTCAGATGGTCCATTTGTTCGAACATCCCTCAATGGTTCAGCATTTGGCCATTCGACACTAGTCTTGCACGGGGTCCACAAATCAGATGGGACCACGATGTCAAACAACGTGTTCAAATCTATCCACAATACTTTCGAAATTTTAACAAACCTCTCTACCTGCTTATACCACTCGACTGGATTGTCCCGCAACTTCGGAAATGAGTTGGTAAATGCGGCTAAGTCTCCTCTACTCCAGGGCACATGTACATAATTTCCATTTGATATTTCTCGCAAAGGGAATGCCTCCATCTGCATTACCCTTCCCTCAGGGGTCATCACATTTGTACTTCGCCTAACTGTGCCCTTTTTCGACCACCTTTCTTCCCATTTATCCAGTTCTCTCCACACTCTTATCCCTGTTACCAACTCTCTTATGTGTGTTTTTAATCCAGTAGTTCTCTTCTCATCTAGATCTTGGTCTGCGTACTGTAATCTGTGGTTGCTCTGCAATGCCCTTGTCCTAGACAAATCCACGGCATACTTGTCTGCCAAATCAGTCAGTTTTTCATGAAACGCTCTAGCTTTCCTAGTAATATCCTTTGCCATGAACAATAACTCATCCTGTTCATACAATTCTATCCTTTCCAAAGGCAATGTTCCATCTATTATCTCATCAACATCTGATTTTAAACTGGTAACATCAAGCCTTTTTGCCTTTATTTCAGCTTTCAAGACACTCAATTTAGCTCCTCCATCCGCATCTCTCCCATCCCAGCTCCGAGATCTACGTTTAGGTATGGGTGAATTATAAGGAGTCCTCCCCTGTTCCCATCTCTCTAGATCCCATGCCTTTCCGTCTTCTCGGGGTGGGTGGTGAAACACTCCTTCATGCCTCATAGCCCCTCTCTCCCCATCCGGGCTAGTTTCACGGGATGCAGGGTAAGATGTTCCCTTACTCCCTCTTTCTTCCCTACTTCCCTGTGATTCCTGATTATTCGAGGCGTGGCGGGACCTATCGCTGTTCTCCTTTCTCCAATGATGAACGTCTTCCCCGAGTGTATGATGAAGGCACCTAAACCTATTCTGAAAAGCCCGTACCGCCTCATCTCCTCCGTTCCCCCAGAGACGGGACATTTCCTCACATTCTACAATCTTAGTATTTTGTTCCGGCTGTTCTCTCTGATTTGTAGGACATGCATCCCCTCTATTCTCTTGACTTTGGCCTTCCCGGCCCTGACTGCTTTCGCTGGCCCCACAATGAGATACAGTCCCGTTACCCCTGCTTTCCCACTCTGGTTCCGTTCTTGTCCTGTTACTCGGAGATACTATGGACCCGTCCCATTCCCTCAAATCAGCTCTTAACTCTGAAAAAGATCTTGGCCGCGGTCCCCTTAGATCCATTGGTCCTCTCGGACCTCCCTGTTCTGAATTGGGACCGACAGTTGTGTCTAATGGGGTATTCCATGTTACTGATCCTGGCAATTGTTTCCATGCATTTGTCACATTATTCCTCCTTTCCATCTCAATCCTTTCCCTATCCAATTGCCTTTGTTGTTCCCCTCTATCTCTCTCAGAATTATAGATCGAAACTATGGGTCCTATGGTAACAGGCACTTGAAGAGCGTCTGGCAATCCCACAGACTCAACCCTTTCTGTGGTTGGCGTTTTCTGCACCACAAACCTTCCCACTACACTCTGTACAGTGTTGTTTGGAGGTGTTTCTCCGCCTTTGTTAGGTGTCCATTCCGATATAGGGAGTGGTGTATATCCCTCTATCTCATTCCCATCTTCCCTTGCGAGCCCTCTATCTTCTATCAATCCCACTCTCGGAGGTGGTCTATCCATTAACAATCTGTTTATCAGATTGTCCTCCGACTCGCTTTCCTCGTCTTCTTCCATGAGGTTTCCTCCTCCTGACACCTCCCTCATCGGATACATCTTCTCCACCTCAATAGTCTGTACCCTCCAACGCTTTTCCTCCTCATCCCATTTGGAATCACGCACTGCCCTTACCGATCGCGTCAGCCTTTGTTGACGCCTGTTCAAATTTCGGTCGTGTGCAGCCTTAATCCATGCATTAAGAGCCTCAAACTGTGTTGGTCTAGGTGAGGGTTTCAATGAGGACATGGTTGCTTTTAGCCGATGTAACACCTCTAATTTAAACGTCCCGTACTTCGGGAACTGCATTTCCTCATTTCCTTCCGTAAGCTTATTCCAAGCCCCAATCCACAATATCGTATGCAGCCCAACATTCGTTGCCATATAATGAGCTGGCGTACCCTCTGGGGGAGCCTCTTCCCCGTAATAATGTTCACTTCGTTTACGTTTAAAAATCCCTTTCAAACACTTAAAACACTTCATGATTTCTCTTTTCTCCGCGTTTGTTTACTTCCTGATGATATTCCACCAATCTCAGCGCCGTTCTCACTAACTGGCCTATCCGTACGCGACTTTCCTCCGACGTCACTCTAGCCGCCCAACCAGAGCGCGGCTCTAGCTAACGTCACACCAACCGCTCAATCACAGCGCGGCTCTAGCCGACGTCACCCGTCCCCCTTCGCAGCAGTTCCCCTCCTTTCTCAGCTCGTCTCCTCGGTCATGCACGCATCCCATTCATACTCTGAAAAATGATTACTTCCGTCCAAGCGATCACCTTTCTTTGACTGTACGCCCACAGTCTTTCTGTAGTTGTCACCCTAACTTGGCGAAATGTCTTTCCGTTTACTTCCAGACAATCGCCTTCTCCGATAGGTTACTCACACGCAGTAACTTTCGACCAGCGTCCGTTACTCATACACTCACTCTTACACTCCCCCTATCTTGGATCCACGGCGGTCAATGGTACCTCGTGACCTCCGTACTATGGTCGACAACTACCCTGGATGTTCGATACACCCAAAACCACTTAAGCTCTGGCCTGAACTTAAGATTTCACCAGTTCACCCGTTTACCAGGTTACCAGTTTACCAGGTTGCGCGCGCTCACAACCTTCTCTCTCTCACACTACAGGCATTCAACTCCGCAAGACATTACAATACAAATACAACACAAAACACCGCAATCTGTTCACGCATGACCCTTTTTATACTCACTCTCCGATACTGCTGCTTTTCTCGCACCGTCTGCACCTTTCGGCACACGATTCTTCCGCTGCTCGTCTCTCGACGTCTCGGGCCTTGGGGTAAACTAACCTCTCTAGATTACCTTCCTCAAGAAGATAACCATCCTCACTCTGCTACCAACTGCTAACGCGGGATTACTGGTTACTAATTATCTTACCAAATCCCATTTCCTGTCGACTGAATCGTTGGTACCTGTCTTGAGTAAAAGGTAATCTCGCAATAAAACAATCAATTTAAGAACTTACACCACTCTAAATGACCACTGACCAAAATTAAGTTTTAAAGATTTAATATAAAGTCAAAGATAACTGAAGATACAAACTTCTCAAAATGAGATTCAAGAGGTAGATCGGAATCACTATGAACATGAACTTTTGAATAGTCTGAGTCTGAAGAACAAAATAATAAGTACAACTTCTAATAACATGAGCGTTGCCAAAATGAATACAAGTTGCAACCTCAAAGTCATTACAGAAAAGAAAATTAAGGTTAGTCTGTCCCTACACTATACTAAATGACATCCCTACTTAACAAGATCTTTACCCTCTAGGTGTCAGCCGTGGTGATTTCCTAAGAAGATCACGCACTTCTCTTTGTCTCTTCTCTGATAATGGGTCTCTCCTGATCAGCCTATCTGCCTACCCATCCGCTTCCTTAGGCTCCCAAAATCATCTGCTCTGCTCTCCTCCCGGGTCACTTTCCCTAATACCAAATCACATTTCCAATAGAAACGCCCCTTGGGACGCCCCTCACGTGGTACATCTTTCCGCGGCAAACTCCATGATGGTACTCTTGAAGACCCTCGTTATAGTTGACCTTGGTTCCCAGGCTTCTTCTTCAGTGCGCTGATACCCCCTGAAATTCCTGGAAACTCCTACAGGCCTGCGCAAGGCGCCACTGAACAAAGTCCCTTTCATTCGAGCTGATTAGGACCCTCGCACCTGCATACAGCTCGTCCTGCAGTGGGCCTCAAATTCCAGACTTCACCATATCTTAGGCCATAAAACACTCTCAGAGCTCCATACTGGACACCTCACGACCTCTCCTCTAACGAGCACATGACGATTTAAACTACATGACATTATCTGCTCTGGCCTACTTGATTTACATGCAGCAGGTTCCTGCACTCTTAAAACGTTAACTTGATTTAAACAGCAAACATTCTTAACTAGCATACGTTTCTAAAATAACACATCTATAAAGCATATACTTTTAACCCTAAGTTCAATAGTACATTTTGAAAGAACCATGTCAACCTTGTCTCACATTATTTTAGCAGCACGTTTAGATTTGCTTGTGAATTGCCATGAGGCCTACACAAAATACTGGGTTTTAGAGTTACATTCAACTCTTACATTATTCCTTTAACATGAGAACGTGAGGTTTTCATATTCATCCCAAACATTTCTACATTAGTCTCACACAGTTATGATTATTGTTACTCTACTTAAACATTCTATGCATTTCACCACTGAATATAAGACACTCGGTGTATTTCACTTCTAAATATAAACACTCTGGTGCAAAGTACATGTTAACTAACTACGTGCTTGTAAATATGGCGTACTTATACATTTTTTCAAACTTGTGCTCTCTCACATCCTTCCACCAATTTTTGGACCAGGATAGCATTTAAACATGAGCTCCGCAAACAACACCCACTTGTGTTCTGCTGTTCCTGTTCTTTTGTGGTAATTTTTTTTACAACACATTTGCAGTAAACGCTTACCATGAATGGTGTATAATTATGGAAAGTGGCATAATGGCATCATTTTGGGAATTTCAGGCAAGAAGTATGGCCCGAAATTCCTAAATTCATGTGAATTATGCGAGTGTAATTTAAAAATTTAAATTTCACCCAGGTGCATGCTTTATGGCAGAGTAGCTGCAGCAAAAAGACACTGTTTTCTCTGTGAACAAAAAAAACAGGTTTTAGCTACGATAATGATAATATTCCTTACATTGACGTGCATGGCCCAAATCAAACAGATCACGTTTTAGGGGCCACCATTATCAAACCTAATTACATTGTACGGATCAGGACTTAACTCATCAGTGATCCCCTAATGTAGTCCGGCTCTCAGCCTAGTAAGTTATCTTTTTGGCCTACCCCCAGTGCAGGACAATGCAAAGCATCATTTCAAACTCATTTGCATGATGGGCTTAAATAGAGCTGATGTTTTAGTAACGGTCATATTCGTTTGTGCTATATTTTTCACAGTGTACCTTTTCGGATCTACACTATGCTAGTCCAGGAATGTGATACAGACAGTGCTCTTGCAGAGATACTCTAGTATTATGGCCTGCAGACATTATCACATCGAATATGATGCACTATGATAATTGAAGTTTTTGCCAGTTTCCCTGGACTTTGACGCCCAGTGGAATGTGTGCTCAATGCACTTCATGGGGGTTGAAGGCTGCCCTACTACGCCAAATCATGGCGTTTTTAGTTTCTTTAGATTCTTGTGGTTGCTTGTGTCACTTATTTCACAATAAGCACTGTTCCACCCGAACGGAATGCAGCATTTCCTCTTCTATCTCTTCCCGGCTAAAAAATGAGAAAGGCTTTGGCTGCCCAGATCAGAAAAACGTAAAGAAAACATTTCAGAATGTTGGGCATTCCCCCTGGTTTCCTGTTCTCTCTTAAATACGACAAACAAAAAATAAAGCGGTGACACGAAGTACAAACAAGTCAGTGTTGCTAACAAGGACAAGAGCAGGTCCTGCAAGTGGGCTTTTACAAATTAAAGACATTCAAAGACGCACTACCGTCAGTGGCTGTTGGAACAGAAGCGCTTCATTAACAAAACAAAGGTTTCTATGAAGCATCTTAAGTGACCGGCATTCAGGTGTTAATGTATGCAGATTGCATCTTTTGACTTCTCGGCCTGGAGGCAGAGGTCACATCAAAGCGCTGAACCTCGTGCTGTGGTATGAAAGGAGCGCCTCTCCCCACCCCATCCCTTAAAAGCTCGTTTTGGTTTTGCACTTGAAAGTGCAACGGAAAGGAGCTTTCACAAAAAAAAGAGATGGAGTTCTAAGTTTAACATTATGTCTGCACTGTATTTATTTCAGCATCCACGGAATTTACATGTATGTGACAATTGTACACACACAATGATCGGCCAAAATCAGTCCAGCCCGAACTGCCAAGCCATGCCTTCCCTGGACCGGAAACAAGCTTCCTAGGACCGGTTTCTGGCATTCAGAGGTCAGTCCCTTGCTCACTTTGCCACCGGATTCAAGCAAGCCTGCCTGAAGACGGCTGAAATGCCAGAAACCGGTCCTAGGAAGCTTGTTTCCGGCCAGAGAAGGTAAGGCTTGGCAGGTCCTAGGAAGCTTGTTTCCGGTCCAGGGGAGGCATGGCTTGGCAGTTCAGGCTGGACTGTTCCCATGAGGCACAGGGTCAGACTGATTTGCATATGGCCATGTCTGAACTGGGGTGGCAGAGTGGGCTAAAGAACGGTGATGGATTAAACCCAGATCTGTTGACTGGATGTGAGTGTTTGATTGGTTCAGATGCTCTGTCCATCACCACCCCCTTTTGTACCGCTTTGGTCGCCATAAGTTGGCAGGGTATGCTCAGATGTGAGTCCCTTGCTCACTTTGCCACTGGATTCAAGCAAGCTTGGCTGAAGACGGCTGAAATGCCAGAAACCGGTCCGGGGAAGCTTGTTTCCGGTCCATGGAAGGCATTGCTTGGCAGTTCGGGCTGGACTGTTCCCATGAGGCACAGGGTCAGACTGATTTGCATATGGCCATGTCTGAACTGGGGTGGCAGAGTGGTCTAAATAACGGTGATGGATTAAATCTGTTGACTGGGTGTGAGTGTTTGATTGGTTTAGATGCTATGTCCATCACCATCCCCTTTTGTACCACCTTTCTATTGATGGCATAAATCATGCAAGTATTAGAAAAGGGACACCCTCAGCTCTTTACTATAATGGAAATCTTACTTCTCTCATGATGGATATTTCCTCTTGTTTAATTTCTGCTGTTAATACCCTCAACTCAAAATTAACCAACAGCTGAAACTTTCATCAAAAAGAGAGGAAAGCTGAAACTTTCATCAAAACATTAGATACATGTGTAAAGACTGCCATGGAATTTTTACCAGATCATGCTTTTCAACAGTCCATTTTTGATTAGTTACATGTTAAATTAGATGCAAAGTTTGAAAAAGTGGTCTAGTCTCTTCTTGAGCAAGTTAAGCGCATTGAATTGCCTTTGATAAAGGTATTGTATTCTACAATTGTACAATTGTACAGCCTGCTTTGCTCAATTCGCCGCAGCCACATCACACCCCACCTGAGAGAACTGGCTCCCTGTCAACAAGAGGATAACCTTCAAGCTCCTCACCCATGCACACAAGGCACTCCACAACACCGGACCAGCATACCTCAACAGCCGACTCAGCCTCTAAACCCCCACCCGCCTAGCTCGGCTCCGCAGACCGCACCCTCGCCACCGTCCCCCGCATCCGAAGAGTGACTGCCGGTCGCAGATCATTCTCCCACCTTGCCGCCAAGACATGGAACACCCTCCCTATCCGCCTACGGCAGACTGAAGACCTTCTGACCTTCAGAAGACTTCTCAAGTCCTGGCTCTTCGAACAGTAGCAGCTTCACCTAGCACCTTGAGACCCTCACATGTATGTAGTGCGCTCTACAAATGCTTGATTGATTGGTTGATTGAATTATGGTTTACCTTTGCACTGACCTTTGCCTCCCCCATCTCAGAATAATGTACCATCTTCAAAGCTACCTAATGCCTGTTCTTAGCCTTGTCCATTAATTAACTTTACGTAGTGTGTTGAACTTAGAAGTGACTGACTCAAGGCCAAGTTGAGATTCGGCCCCTTCAGTTGTCCCCTGGGCTTTTATGCTATTATGCACACCCAACCATAGTCCAGTACAAACTATGCCATCTGTTATTGACTTTGTGGCTCCACTGAAGACAGCAGTGAACCCACGTAGGAACACACACACCATTCTAGATTTACCACCATTGGCGTGCCTGTATGTAGTAATATAAATAAACTCTAAAATTACTCTAAACACCATTTACCACTACCTACCCTAAACCCTAAAATTACCCTTCCCACAGTTTACCACTATCCACTCCATAACCCTAAAAGTAACCTTAACACCCCTTACCACCTCAAACCCTAAAATTACCCTTTATACACTGTGCCTTAGTCACCCCAAACCCCCAAATTACCCATACCACCCTTTACCACAAACCACCCTTAAACCTTACAAATACTGTTACCACCCTTAAAACATGAAATTAGATTGTCCTCCCTTTACCGTTACCCACCCCTAAACCCTAATATTACTTTAAACACCATTTACCACTACCTATCCCCAAACCCTAAAATTGCCCTTCCCAAGCTTTACCACTACGCACCCGATAACCCTAAATTTAATCTTACCGTCCTCTACCACTATCCGCCTTAAACCTTAAATTTACTCTTAACACCCTTTACCACTACCCACTTTTAACCCTAAATGTAACCATTTACCATAATCCATTCCTAAACCCCCTACTACCTTTTACCGCTGCCCACTAGCAGCGGTCGGTAGTAGGTGTTCCTGCAGGGCGGTGACGTGGGGAGGGGGAGGGGCAGGGTGGGGGGTAGTAATCTATGGATTAAGGACTTTAACAGGTAAGTAAACATAAAAATAAATAAAACGAATTTCGTTGCGTGCATTGCATCGCATTTTGTAATGCAGTGCAAGCAACAAAATTTGTTTTTATTTATTTTTATGTTTACTTACCTGTTAAAGTCCGTAATCCATAGATTACTACCTCCCACCCTGCCCCTCCCCCTCCCCACGACACCGCCCTGCAGGAACACCTACTACCGACCGCTGCTGCTGCCCACCCGTAAACTCTAAAGATACCCTTACCATCCCTAAACTCTAAAACTACCCTACCTGCCGTTTACCACTATCCACCCAAAACCTTAAAATTACAGAGGCAAAGAAACATAAAGACTATGGATTCCTGGTACAAGCATTCAAATGTAACAATAAGCATTGATGCCTCTAAGTTAGTTGCCAAAAATGATAAAACTAGTTTATATTGTATTGCAGCATATTGCGAATCAAATGGCATTAGTGAAGTATGCTAGAATTCGAAACTGACCCAAATTGCTCTTGGCAATATTTATAAAACTAATAACAACATTCAAATGCAAATAGGCTAAATAAATACTTCATGTAAAAAAGTATATATATTTTATTAAATAGATAAAAGGTTAATTTGCATGAAAAATCTTTGCATATATCGGTTTATGCAGCTTTTCCTTTTGAAATGGCTGTCCTTGCTGCAGCTAGAGTGTGTTTCTGGTTAGCAAAGTGTGTTTAAATGCAAAGTGTGTTTAAGACTGCAGTACCTCCTCCTATCTACAGGGACAGAGCTGAGTACAAATATGAACACACTTGATAAAACACAGGTCCCCACAAGGCAATTTTTTAAAAGTTGTAAAAATTGACACGGATGTTCCTGAACCCATTTATCATTTTGAAGACATTGCCTTGTGGGGACCTGGGTATAAGCATGAATGTGTAATGCTTTAAGTTATACTGGGTGTTCCCTTGTGTCTGGACAAAGCAATGTCAATACGTGTCACAGACTGCGTTTATTCTTTCCATGTTGACTTTGATAGTATTTTTCCAATTCAAAGTTGTAATATTTTTGCTGGAGTTGTAAAAGGATTTTTTTCATTAAGAGAAGTGTCCCTCTGTCTCCCTTTTATCTAGGATCACTATTACAGTCCTGGGCAGCAATTAGTTTTAAAGGTTGACCAATTGCTGGGAGAAAAATCAATCGCACTGGATATGGGACATCTGTCCTAGAAATGAACCTGCACGTGGGAGTCTATCTCCAAGATTTATTGGATGACACTATGGCATGATAAACCTGTTGCAGCAGTCTTTTTCCCAACATGGGTCACCCTGCATGTGGAAGCCGATTTGGGGGAAATACTCACCACTACAGTAGACATCTTTCAATGTTGCAGTCCACCTACTGCGCATATTTCAATGTTCTGCCCCTAGGGTGGTATGTATGCTTTCTCCTTTTGCTTAAGTGAGGGAAAACGTATTTATGATTCTAGACAATAAAGAGCTGTAATGCTCTGGAAGAGATGAAAGGGATTATTTAATAAGGTTTTGCAGAGGCATTCCTGGGACACAAAGCAACACAAAGCATTGCAATCATTTACTTACCCTTGTAAAAGCCTGTGGGCGCAGTGCAAAATTGTGCAGCACCACATGAGAAACCACACAGCACTCGGTATCTCTATTTAGATTTGAAGCGTCCAGCCATATATTTCTACATTTATTCCATGTTTTTCTAGGTTTAGTTTTGTTCAGTTCTTGTGTTATATCGGGTTCATTACACAGTATAATGGGAAATGATTTTTAGAGGTGCTGTTTTAGGTCCCTGAGAGACAGAGGTTCGCAAATGTGGTTTGGCATAGTGAAATGCTTGAAGGTGTTTTTTTCTGTGGAATAGTGGTATTGTGTCACTTTCTCCCAGAACATCTTTTGGGTAGCTCTCTTTAAGTTTGTACTGAAATTTAGAGATATGGTTCTGGAAGTTGAGTAGCAGAGGAAATGTGGGCACTACTGCTCTGCACCTTCGGTTGGGCAGTTTCTGGGCGTATTATATATATGTTTGCAGAATTTGAGGGTGCAGGATTCCTGTAGCCTTTTTGCCTTTTTTTGCATCCTCCATGTTTAATGGCTTACCTCACATGTCAATCCCATGGAGTAGGACCTGGTTGGTGACACTATCAAGGAGTTTCAGCATAAGGTTTCATGATGGGCTGAAATGTACTACTTATGTTGGGACTGCATTTTGCAGTTGTATTTCAGTGCGAGTTTGGACTGAACTTCAACTAGAACTGGCTTTAAGAAAATATCGACACATTTCGCAAATGGTTCCAGCACGGAGACACAACCAGAAACGATCGGCCTCCCTGGTGGATCAATCAAGCGTTTATGTATTTTAGGCAAAAAATAGATCACAGGGATCCTTGAAAATTTCTTCACGAGGACGTTGTATTCTTTGGATCCTAAGAAACCTGATTGGTGACACTATCAAGGAGTTTCAGCATGAGGTTTTCTGATGGGCTGAAATGTACTACTTATGTTGGGACTGCATTTTGCATTTGTATTTCAGTGCTAGTTTGAATTATCTAGATATGTTTATTCTGAGTATTAAATAAGCATAGTGTGTGGGTTGTCATATGTACCATCAAGGACAAATTTGAAATGCCACTCTTTCTCCTCTGCAATGAGCAATGAAAACCAAGATATGATGCATGAGAAGATAAGTGTGGACGAGCACAGAGGTATTCTAAGATATGACGTCCTTCTCTGCTGTCCTAAAAGGCAGTTGTTTAGTGTGTTAAAAATTCACAATGTTTTACTGACCTTAAACAAGTGACAAATGCTTTACTTTCCAAAATGATATACTAAGTATGTACGAAAGTAGGCTACTGGCTGAGGTGGAGTGAAACACTTCTCCAGAAGCAACCACAATTATTCTAAGGGTCACAAGCAAACCCTAAATTAACCTGTTCACAGTCCCAGGGGCTCCTCCTCCACTATGGTGGAGGAGTGTCGCCTCACTGCTTTCAAGTAGTGCGAGATGTAGAAAGATAAAATGATAATAACTTTCAGTTATTATCATTTTATGTTTGTGCTGCTTTGCGGTTGGGCGGGTGGGTGGGCTGCTCTGCTCTAGTAAGAAGGGCAGGGGAGGATTGATTTGCCCACTCCTAAGTGCACAATGACTGTTTGGTCTTACATGTTAAGTAAATATGCCAATTGGGAATAAGCCAATGTTACTGTTATGCCTGACATCCTTAGGGTCGTGTTCCCCCAACTTTTTGCCTACCTCCCTCCATTTATCTGAATTCTTTATTGCAGGTTTTAGGACTCTGCACACTTTATCACTGCTGCCCAGTGCTAAAGTGCTTGGGCTCTGTCCCATAAACATGGAAACATTGGCTTATTCCCAATTGGCATATTTAATGTAGGTATAATTCCCTAGTAAAGTGCACTACGTGTACACAGGGCATGTAAATTAAATTCTACTAGTGAACCTAAAGCACTCATTGTGCCACCCACTTTAGTAGTCCTCTAAGCATGGCTCAGGCCTGCCATTGCAGAGCCTGTACGCGCAATTTTAAACTGCCACTTCACGGTAACACTCTTACCAGGCTTAAACCTTCCTTTTTCATACATATAAGTTTATTTAAAACATATTTTATTGAGTTTTATATGATATGCCAACATACCAACCATAGACACATATTTGTGGATCCATTCATGTAACATCATGCACATGCAAATCTGTACATCCTTAGCACTATGATTGTTGACATAGTATTTCTAGTTCAACCTGACAACTAGGCTCTGTACATAGAATGACTTATCTATAAAATCCAGATGTGCAGTCCATTTCCGTATTAATAAAGGTGTCTGAGCATATATTACTATAAGCGCCAAGACGCCCATGGGCAATCGCTGCGCTCTATAAATTGACAAATCAAATCAAATCAAATCAAATCAAATCAAACCCACTTATTCTAACTTAACCGTCCTCCCCACCCACCACCCTCCCATTAGGCTCGTTGGAGAACATTTTGTCTGGTAACTATTCACACAGGGTATTAACAATACACTAGCTAACACCATTACTCATATTAAAAACTAGTCCCGAATGACCTGGCGTGTGGACATGTTACCCCGAGAAGATATGCCGTACAATGTGTATGTTTATACATTACACTAACTGAGAACCAGTTGGCTCCAATACATCCACTGCATACACAGTAGATTAAACAAGGCCCCAGTAGGGGGTCCTAAATTAGGCCCGATGCCACCCAAGCAAGAAAAATACAGAGATCAGTCACTACGATAAATACAAAAATATATAGTTTATTAGATTTTTTTTAAAGACATATTTCTAAGGAATATCTTATTTAACATATTACACATAGTACAAATAAAAACATCCAAAACAAAAGATATCATCCCAAACTCCTCTAACATACTACACAATTCATAGCCTCATAATCGCCACCATTCAACACACAGCCTAGTGTCTCAAACACACAAATAAATCACATTCACACAAACAGCAAACATTAATCAATGCCACATGATGGTCCTGAGGCTGGATGATACGGCACATCGTGGTAGTGCAGGGGACAGGGGTAGAGACACGCCGAGACACCGTAAGGTATTTGTGCGCTCTAGAAATTTTAAAATAAAATAATAAATAATAAAATAAAATAGATATCATCCAGCTTTCCCTTGACTAAAAACGCCTACGCGCTTTTCGGTGTGTGGCTCCAGCCGGGTCTACACCTTCTTCAGAGCGGAAAACACAACAATAAATAAAGAGGGAGTGGGACAACAGAACTCCAGACAGTAAAGAAACTGTTATCCGCCAACCAGTAAGTCACCGCGTGTAAGCCACCAGACTGGTGGCCTTACTGGGAGTCCAGGAAAAATGCTCAATTCTGAACAAATATATCACGTTAATATCCAAGAGATATTTAGACAGGCTACAATCTAGGTAGAAAATCTTTATATAAAAAGTCAGCTGCGAGAGGGATCTCCAACTAGGCACAGGGGCTTCCGTCAACAAAAATAAATGGTTCACACCCTCCGATTCATGGATCCGGCAACGTTCGGCGAAAAAGGGCAGCTCAACAATGAAGGCTCATGTCAACATGCTCCATGTTTCCAACACAATAGAGGCGGCGTCCAATACATCCACTGCTGCAAGTGATTCCATCATGCTGTCCCAATCCATGGAGATAGGTTTTTTGCGCTGTCCTCTCTGTTCCTCACGCCGTGGCGCAGGACTCTCTGCCGCCCCCCACCAGACCATATCCGTGTGCCACATGTGTAATCGAGGAGGGAACGTGGACTTCCATCTCATGGTGATGGTTCTTGTCACCAGTAGCATGGCCAGGATCGCAAATCTATACTGCATTGTCCGTTGTGTGGGGTGGGGGTGTACTCCCAGAAGGCAGCTTTCGGCTGCGTTCCACACCGAGGTGCCTGTGATGTCTGCTATTATGTCTCTTATTTGTGCCCAAAAACGACTTCGTTTTTGGACAGTTCCATAGCATGTGGAACAAGTCCGCATCTGCCACTCCGCACCTTGGGCATGTGAGCTGGGCATCTGGGTATATGCAGTTCAAGCGATGTGGTGTTAGATATGCTCTGTGCAGTACCATGTATTGGATGTATTTGAATCTAGCAATCCTGGGCACTTTCTTTGGATGCTCTAAGACAGTTCCCCATTCCTTATCTGTGAGACTCCGCCCAATGTCTCCCTCCCATTTTACACGTAGGAAAGCCAGTGGGAGTCCACCGTGTGCCCGGATAACTCTGTAGAGCCATCGGACCAAGTGGCGTCGTCTTCCCATTAGGTACACTGCGTGCACTAACTCATGCACCGGGGCTTCCGCCCCCGCAGGGGACCATTGTTTTTTAGCATAATGTATAATAGCCGCTTGTAGTAAATACAACGTCTGAGGGATCCCCCAGTTCTGGGTAAAGTTATTATGGTCCACTAGCACTCTGTCAGTAAATAGACAACCTAATGTGTCCACTCGCTCTTGCATCCACTGTTGAGTACGTCGAGTAGTAACCAGACCCGTGGCAAGTGGTATACCTAGAAATGGTATGTTATCCAAATAAGGGGCAGCAGTCCTAGTATAGTGTAAGGAGCGTTTCCAGTAGGCTAGGCCCACTTTGAGCAGGAGAGGGGTAGCAGGAGGTATGCGAGTCGCCGGCAGTAGCAATGTGTGCAGTAATCCCCGAGTCAGTCTCCTTGGAGTGTAGTCAATCTCGTGCAAATTGCATCCAGCCAACCAGTACGATAACTACTGTAGCAGACTGGCCATGCAGTGTGCCCTAAAGTCAGGGGCTCCCAGCCCACCCTCTCCTGGCCTCAATGTTAGTTTTGCTAGACTAATTCTCCTGCGGCCCCTCCCCCAACTCAGGTCAGGTAGCAGAGCATCCAACGTACAGAATATACTGTGTGGAAATAGGATAGGTAGGTCAGTGAAGAAATAAAGCAGCCTGGGCAGCACGAGCATCTTGGATATCGCCACTCTACCCATGAACGAGAGAGGGAGGGATGTCCAGAACACAACCTGGGTCCTCAGTGACCGAATAGCTTTCATAAGATTGCCATCTATTAGATCTTGTGTCGTCCTGTATATTTGGATACCTAAGTATTTGAAGGTAGACGCTGCAACTGACAAACTAATGGGACCAAAGGGGATAAGCCCCGGGCTGTCCCTATTGGACATGTAGAATGCATATGATTTTGTGCCATTAATTTTGAATCCAGAAATTGACTCAAATTGGCTAAAGATAGAGGGGACAGGCTCAAGGTCATCCTGTAAATTATTAAGATATAATAATAAATCGTCCGCGTACGCCGATACCACATGATTGGTTTCTCCTAAAAGGATACCCTGTCCCCGGCCTCCATCCAGAATCTTAGGAGAAGGGGCTCCAGGGCTAGCACAAACAGGATAGGAGAAAGGGGGCAACTCTGTCTAGTGCCCCTTGACACAGGGTACGAATCGTAAATGGGAGATCCCGTACGGACCCGAGCTGTGGGAGCAGTGTATAGGAGTTTGACCCGTCAGATATATTTGGGTGGTACACCAAATTTATGCAGCGTCTGAAACATGTATTACCAATGTACAGTATCAAACGCCATTTGGAGGTCAAGCGTTATACATCCTGCAGTTTACGATACTTGGGCTGCAGCCTCCATTACACAATGCAAACAACGTATATTTAAGGATGTGTTGCGGCCTGGAACAAATCCACACTGGTCTAGATGGATAAGTTTGGGGAGATAGGGCCGGAGCCGGTGCACCAGAATTTTACTGAGTATCTTGTACTCCGTGGACAAGAGAGACAGGAGGCGGTAACCCGCCATATCGCGCATGTCTCTATTTAGTTTCGGGAGTGTTATTACCAACGCTTGCATGTTTGATAGTGGGAGCCTATGGGTGTCATACGCTGTTTTATATAAGCATTCGAGGTGTGGTACTAGCTTATCCACATATGTGGAGTAAAACTCTACTGGGAGTACGTCCAGTCCTGGGGTCTTATTACTTGATGGCCTCTTTAATTTCCACCCTGTTAATGGGACTTTCTAAGTCTTTCTGGGCAACTTTCAGCAGTTTGGGGTATGGAAGACCATCCAGGAATCTATGTATTAGCTCCAATGGCATTGGCTCTGGTGTGTAATAGAGTGCTGTGTAATATTCCTTAAAGGCCGTGTTTATTGCAGTTTGTGTATGCACACTAGTGCCGTCTTGTAGTACAATTTCTGGTATTATTTCTGTGGGGGGGCGTACCTCTTATCAATCGGGCCAATAAGGTGCCTGCCTCGTTGTCCTCAGTATAATACCATTGAGAGAATGCCTTGTAATTCATCAAACAGAGATCCTCAAGGAGTTCCGAAAGCCTGATCCTGCCTTCCCGTAAATGGGATTGTGTGGCTCCCGCAGCACTGGCATCACGCTCCAGATCCTGCAGTGTGGCCTCTAGTGTTGCGAGTTTTTTGTTAATTTCCTGTCTTTCCCCACCAACACCCCTATCGGTTGAATACGGATCACAGTGTTGAACGCATCCCATTCAAAAAGGCGGGAGGAGGCGGTATTAGTATTTTCAGTGAGTAGTTAGAAATAGCTGTGGCTAGTCTGTCTTTAAAAACCTTGTCTTCTAATTACTGGGACCATAATCTCCAAGTGGGGACTGAGGTGGGGACCCTCCCCCATTCCAACGTGATCTCTAGCGGGTTGTGGTTCGACAGAGTTTTCCCCAGGTATGTTGTGTGGTGGATTTGTGTATATATAGCGGCAGAGCAGAAAATCCTATCCAGCCTGGTATGCAATAAGTGCGTTGGGGAATAAAAAGAATACTCGTATGTGGGGTTACGTAAGTGCCACACATCTTCCAGGAGCCATGCCCATGAGTTCAGGAATTCAGTTTGTTTAAGGGATGTTGCTCCATGGAGCTGGGGGTGGGAGCGATCTAACTGGGTGTCCAGTATTGCATTATAGTCTCCTCCCACTACCCATGGAAGACCAGCCCAGTCCACCAAGGTGGTGTTGAGGCCTGTAAGGAAGACATCTTGATGATAGTTTGGAGCGTAGACACTCCCCAGTACCAGTTGTTCCCCATCTAGCATCCCCTTCACTATCGTATATCTGCCTTGTTGGTCAATAAGCTGTTCTAATTGTGCAAATGGCACCCCATGCCGAACCCAGATCAGGGTTCCTCTGGCAAATGCCGAGTAGGATGTGCTATATATTTGCCCTCTCCATTTCCTGCGCAGTTTAGAGATTTCAGTAATTGTGAGGTGGGTCTCCTGCAATAGTGCAATATGTTCATTCCTCCTATGCAATTGGGCGTGTATCGGTGTCGTTTATGGACCGAACCCATGCCAGGGACATTCCAGGTCACTATGTTATATTTACCCTGCGTAGACATACCTGAGTTTTGGTCATATATTTTACAACTGCTAGGGCCTGTGCCATAGTATTAAGTGCGCTAAGTAGAGGCAAGCCTCCCTCCCTGAACATTAACAACTGTAAACATCCCAATACAAGGACAAGCAGAGCAACATTGCTAATCAAAACAATAACTGAAGCAACACAAAAGTCCACTCGGTAAAGTATAGCGATACTTGTGGGGGCGGGACCTGGAAAGCCCATCTTTGTACCGAGCCCGACGGAGCTACACACTGGCAAGAACCCTATATGACCATATCAATGTAAGGATATTTGGGGGTAAAGTTACATTAGACATAATACAGCAGACTTTCCTTCCTCCTCCCTTCGATCCCGGTACGCAGCTGCACCTAGTGTTTTTGTGAGTCCGGTCGCCTCATCCAAAAAACGTTTGTACTGTCTGTGGGGTAATGGTTGGGAACAAAGGATCTTGACTATCAGAGTCTGTGGGTTCTGCCATGTCATCTGACTGTGTTGAAGGCGTGGGTGAGTGCGTTTCACTCATGGCCGACACCGCTGCAATCGCTGATACCTGGTCCCGTACAGTCCGATTCCTGGTCCCGTACAGTCCACTGCCTCCCTGTCTCGGTCTCTGCGGTTTTTTCGTAGCGCCGCATAGTTTGCGCTCAAGGTTGGCCGGTGTTTAGGCTGGCAGTGTAGCCTCAAGCTAGTCATTTGCCTCCTCTGGGCTATTGAAGAAGTGGGATTTCTGGTCATACAGTATTTTCAGTCAGGCAAGAAAAATTAGTGCGTATTTAAGTTGCAGTCCCTAGAGCTTCTTTTTGAGGGGCAGGTAAGAGGCACATTGCGTTTGCACCTTGATTGTGTAGTCCGGGTACAACGAGATATGGTGATGCTCAAATTGGATGGGCGCATTTTCTCTGGTGCTTTGTTTGAAGCAGTATGTCCCGATCCCTGTAATTGAGAATGCGGGCAATCATTGTCCTTGGTGGTGCCCCCACCCTGCCTGTTGTAATCTGGTGAGCCCGCTCAATACAGAATAAAGGAGATAGTCCCTCAGGGGCAATGTGGTCTCGGAACCATTGCTCCATGTATTGGGTCTCATTGGCCCCTCTTACCGTTCCGGCAGGCCTAACACGCAAACATTTTTGCAGTGCACCCTACCTTCAGCGTCCTCCGCTCTGTCATGAAGGGTCATTAGTTGTTTCCGCATACAGTCTAGGGCCTCCGTGTTATCTTTATGTTGTGGCAGGATCTTCAGCATTGCTTGTTTGTTGTCTTTGACTGTGTCCGCCAGCTTCAGATGGTCAGCCTTCAGGAGGGAGAGGTCTGTAGCTAGGGAGCCCTTCTGTCATTCCATGGACGTGCGAGACTCCTGCATCTCCTGTAGGATTAAGTCCAGCTGGTCCTGGACAGGTTCTTCATTGGTCGGCAGGACACAGCTTATAGATGAGGTTTGCGAATGCTCCTCGAGGTCTTCTCGGGTCGGCGGTTCCGTTTGAGGTTGCTCTGTATATTTTTCCCTTGTGCGCCCCATTGTCTCTGCCCTCTGCTGCATAAGTGGAGTCCCCTACAGAGATCTGCTGGGCCCAACTGCAGGTAGTGTGTCGCACAACACAAAGCAGACTTACTGGCAGAAGTGGGGGGGAGGGCAAAGGCAGGGGAGCTCGCCATGTATGGACGCACTCCTTCAGGTCACAACAGCGCTGCAAACCCAGGAATGACTGCAGTGGTCAGCAGCTGCCCACACCGAGATCCCAAAGACCAGATCTGTAGGAGCGTCACTGCGGATGACAGCGCACGCACGCACAGCGGCGCTCAGTCGTCGCCTCAGGGCAGTTTTGGTCTCCGTCACGCCATCGGCCCCCGCCTGCCCACCTCTGGAGAGCGTTGCAGTGTCAGCACGGTGTGTAGTGCCGACTCAGTACCTGGCGATGTATTGAGGTCTTCCACTGTTCGTTAGATGGAGCACTCAGCCCCGCAGTCTGAATCCGGCTTCCGTAGGTACGACAGTGTCTGCGGTATGGCAAGGCCCATACAGGCCACACAATTCCTCCCGAAGCCTCCTGCTCATATCAACACACAGCGTGTGTCCGCTCGGGCCCCCGGCTGTGTTCTGGCCTCCATATTACCGCTGTAGAAGGGCGATGGCATCAGCAAGGCTCACCGCCTCGAGCTCCGGTGCCGCGGCTCGTCAACACAAACCCCGGGTCTGTGGCGCAGTTAGGCCCCGCTGTATGCAGGCCTCTGGCCGGCGATGCCCCGTCTCCTGCTCAGGGTGACTTTTGGACCAGCCAGGCTCGTGCCCTCATGACACAGGGTCGGGAGAAAGGGGAATCAGCAGAATTTAGCCCACGGATCCTTTTATTTCGAAGATATAAGAGGGTATTGCCGCGGAGCTTTGTCAGGCTGCAGCCGCCATGCTCGGCAGTTAGCCACGCCTCTTTTATACTTATAAGTTACCCCTAAAGTAGGCCCTGTCTACCCACAGGGCAGGGTGACATGTATTTAAAAAGGCAGGACAAATACTTCTAAGTTTTACATGTCCTGGTAGTGAAAAATGGCCAATTTAGTTTTTTACTACTTCAAGGCCTATCTTTTCCATAGGATAACATTGGAGTACCTTATTATATCTTTTAAACGCAATTCTCAATTGTGAAGAGATAGACTTTTCAAGTTTAGTGTCACTGAACTCGCAATTTAAAATCACAACTTATGGTGAAGTTGGACCCACAACTAATGCGGAAATTGGATTTTGAATACCAGTTTAGCAAATGCCACTTTTGGAAAGTTAAAGAACAAAAAGGGGAGTTTGGCCCAAAACACAGTAGCCAGGTTGGACCGAAATATGTAGTGCACAACAGTTTACCCGGCTACTCCTTGATTTAACTTACCAGTTGAAGCAAAGATCACTGGAATAAATCCAACTAGATCTGGTTATTTATTTAACCTTTTAATATCTCATTTTATAAATGTTTACCTTTTTTTCATATAGTCCAATATGAGAGAAACACTTATTCATTCAAAAGTGAATATAAAATACAAACAACAACATGTATATACATTTAACATTCCTACATGTGAAACAAAACCGATTTCTCTACACCAATCTTAATTCACGAAAGGGGGCAAACCCTTCAAATTTCTTTCCTTTCATCATAGAAGGAGGATACCCTTTATTGGGAACATTAATGACAGCAGCCGGGGTTAAATTGACTTTATAATTCACTCTAGCTGTGAATAGCCACCATATGGCTCTTTCTCAATGTGATTCCAAAATGCTGACACGTTTCCAGACCCTTGTCAACTCCAGGGACTCTCATCAGGGCTTTGTATTTGAATGATATGGTGTAGTCTACAAAAACAGACATGGAATATTTAGGGACCTCCCTATTGGTGAACTAACCATATAACAAAAGTACTTACATCTCACAGTTGTTCCCTATATTTACCTGATGTATGTCGCTTTTTGCCTTCAGTGAAGTCCCTTATGAATCATGTGGGGAGTATTTAAATCAGAACCTTTTTTAGGTGCAGGAGCTGTAGGAAACATACATTGTATATGTTTTTTAGTCTCTAAGTGAGCAGAACGAGTCAAATCTACTATGAGCACCTGGGTGCAGTGGCTCCTCCCCCCTCCCTCGAAGTCGATGATGGCGGTGGTCGGCGTTTCATCGGCGTCTTACGGCTCCTGCTCTTGCCTTGGTTTTTGCTACAGCCCTTGATTCGGAAAATGGAGCAGAGAAGGACGCAGCAGCGCAAACTTTTTTGACCCCCTGGACAAGTGCCCTAAGGAGAATTTCGCCGCGGTTCGTGGCTCATTTGCGCAAGACGAGGGGAGCGCGGATTTTGGATATCGGCGCTGCTGCGCTTTGTCTGTGCTGAAGGCTCCGAGATTTTCAGACTTTTAAAAGTAGGAGGCGACTGAGCCCTGCTTTAAGTGAATTATGTTTGGTGGGTGAGGCGTGAGTTAAAACGCTGTCACGTATCAGAAAGGAGGGAAAGTCAGCTTCTTCTGTATTCATCGGCGTCTGTGTATGCCACATGCAACAAGCTACTTGATCTATTTGCTCTATCAAGTGGAAAGGTGAAAAGCGCTATATCTTTACCGGCTATAACTTTGCTATCTAGACTTGAATCTAGGATTTGCAAAAAAAAAAAAAAAAAAAAAAGTGAAAGTATCCGAAGCCAGTGGATCTGGTGAAAACCTTTAGTGCTTTTGAACTCTTGCACGATTTATGACTTTTATTCAGGTTGTGGGGTGCCGCAGCGTTGAGGTCCGGGGGGTAAATTCAGAAACTGTCTGCCGGATTCCAGCCCTCCCCTGAAACACGGAGACCAGCGGACATGGGAGGATTGCTTGGGGCTTTCTGTTGTGATCCTGGGCTTGTCGTAGTCACGCCGGAACACCAAGGCGGACTCCAAGTCCCAGGATCCTCTCTGCTGACACCTGGACTGGGAGTAAGCCGCGCCCCCACCCTCAGCCAACACAAACTGACCTCGCCGCACCCGCTCCGCGGGTGCCGCAGCGTGGAGGTCCGGGGGGTAGATTAAGAAACTGTCTGCCGGATTCCAGCCCTCCCCTGAAACACGGAGACCAGCGGACACGGGAGGATTGCTTGGGGCTTTCTGTTGTGATCCTGGGCTTGTCGTAGTCACGGCGGAACACCAAGGCGGACTCCAAGTCCCAGGATCCTCTCTGCTGACAGCTGGACTGGGAGTAAGCCGCGCCCCCACCCTCAGCCAACACCCCCCCTTGGCTCAAAAATCGAAGGAAAACCCCTTGTTTGGAAATTCCCCAACCAAGCCATGTCTAAGCCCCAAACAGAGGTTACGCTTAATATAACCCCTGTGTATACAACTAGCCAACTGTTTCCCTTGTTTAGAGATGTGGGTAAAAATGTACCTTGCCATTCTACGATTAGTTCACCCTGTGAAGATCCAATCCAACATCTACCATCTAGTTTCTCATGGTTGGAAGAATTAAATAGCCTGTGTAAGGTAAACTATGCTCCAGCAGAGTCTTCCCCCACTTTAAAAAGCAGCAACCTACCACTTTGTCCAAGGGAGCTGGAACCCTTCCCTGAACCGCATAAAGTTAACACCCATAGCGCTACACCTCACAGGGCTACCCCTGCCAAAAGGAAACACGATGGGGACGATCAAAATGGGAGCTTAGCCAAAACTCAAAAATTAGATAAACCATCTTTAAGTCCCACACCACCCGTAAGCAAGTCTCCTTTTACCCCGGCAATTGCCGAAAACTTGGATGACTTATTACCATCATCCCGGCAGGCCCTACTGCCCATGATCGAAGATCTGATCAAATCGCTACTACATCCTTTGATTGACAAAATTACCATGTTGGGGGATAGGCTGACGGGGTTGGAGAATTCAATCAAATCTCACCTGAAATCTTCCACACATGCTGTAATACCTCACTGCCCTCCGACAACTGCTTCTTTAAATCCGCCCAAACTGATTACATCTCATGAAGCGGTGCTTATCCAATTATCAGTCCCCACCTCCATGCCTCCAATCATTCCCAAAGTCCCCCCCAACCCAACGACAGCGCGTCACATTCCTCCCAAACCTGAGCGCACCACTCACATACATTTACCACCAGAGGCAGCCCCTTTTGTAACTGTTCTCTCGGGAGTCCCTGAACTAACACAAGGTAAACCTGAGAGACAATATGAGCTGATGAATAAGGTCAAGTTCTGGTTAGCTAAAAACAGACCTCTGCCCCATCACTTTGATGGTAGAATAATAAGCGTCCGGAGGGTGGGCTGGCTTGGTCCCCTCAAAAAAGACATCTCGGGCGATCTGATCCTGATACGATTTAGGAGCAGATACATTGTGCCATATATGCAAACTTGGTTACCTCAAAAAGGTGATGGACTTATTTGCGTCTGGAACCTACATGACTTCTACCCAAATACGTCCTACATGCTTTCCCCCAGACCCCAGGCTATGTACAACAACTTAGTGGGTAGAGGAAGTCATTTAATTAACGGCGGTAGTTTTCCTGTGGCTTTTAACCGCCTTAAACCGTCGTACAACAGTTTTATGTACCGTAACTATCAAACTTTTTAGAACACTGTTACCACTAATGATGTCTAAAGTACGTTATTACCAAAGATTGTTATGCTCAAAGGGAGGGCTAAAGTCCTTTTTAACCTTTTAACTGTGTAATTTAAAATCAATTTGTGGTTCATGTATGCACGTTTCCTTTTATAATGCAATGTATTTTTTTCATCTGTATGCTTTTATGATTTTAAACTAAAATCGAATAAAGCTTTCTTGATTCTGATTCTACTATGAGCCAATGGTAAAAAAGGCATGTACCTGTATTGCAATAATTTATAAAGCTGATGCTTGACTCCTCTCTTTTATAACCATGAATTCCTAAAAACTATTTTGCTCAGGGAATTAGTCATGTCTGAAAGTTAAAGCAGACGCATTCATATTACCATATATACTAGGGGTCACCAATAGTTAAAAAAAGAGGGATTTATTGTGAACATACCTTCAAACATTGTTGGCCTGTCAAATGTTCAGCTTTTCGTTATCTTTATTTTCAGTATTTAGCTTTGGAATTGCACAAGAGATTGCTGCTAATAACGTCTCTAAAAGACAATAAGCACATACACCATTTAGTAATATGTGATTTATAAAATCTAAAGGCAAGCACGAGTGAAGAATACAATGCGTGCCTACAGAAACAATTAGGGCCAGATTTACAAGCCACTTGTGCCTCTTTTACGCCCCCGTTGCGTCACTTTTGTGATGTAGCTGGGGCTCAAAAGATGTGCCATGCTGCGGGCTATTTACAACGTGACGCATCTGGGAGATGCGTCACGTTGTAAAGCCCTGCACCAGAGGAGGAATTCCTGCGCAGGGGGCTGAATGAAATCTACAAGATTTCACTCAGTCACTTTTGAGCCCATGCTGCGTCAAACCCCTGCGCCTGCTTGAAGCAGGCGTAAGGATTGACCAGGGCTTTAAGTGGGATGGAAAAACTGGGGGCTCTCTTAAGGGGGCGTGGCCAATGTAATTGGGGCGTGGCTTAAAACACGTAAGCTAAAAGTTTGTGCTTAGCATAGTGTGCCGCCCGACTGGTATTTTGTTGTTTCTGTCATTGCATCCAGATATATGATACAACAAGTAACATCATACTTACAAGTCAGGACTATTGGCTTTCTCAATGGTTGTTAGCCGCATAGGATAAATAAGCAGCAACTGTGACTTGTATATAATATTGAAAAAGCTTACACATTACGCCCTGGTAACACCACAACAATGTTGCTGCTCCTTAGTTCCGAAAAGAGAAGAGAAATCCAGAGAGAAAAGGACTCTCTTTAAAGGATTTCCCTTCCCATATAACGCTCGAAAAACACGGACCTCCTGTGCCAGGGCACAAAACAGAGCCCGATAGAGACCCGTTTCGAGGCCTCCTTAAAAAAACTGCCGGTGCTCTGACCCGGTGAGACCCGGCCCACTTAAAGCCCTGGGATTGACGCAGCATTGTAAAAATAGGGCCCCCCAGAGCATTGCTGGAGCTGCGTCGCACTTGCGACGCAACTCCAGCAATGCACTGACTTTATGGCACAGATGCGTCACGCATCTGTGTCGGTTTTGCCCCATGTTGCGCCGCATTGTAAATGCGGCGCAACTATGGTGGCCGAGGCCTGGCGCACAAGAACTGGCGTATCCCTGCTGATATGGAGGGATGCGCCAGTTATTGTAAATCTGCTCCTTAGTCTATTTTTCTGTCAGCGCGCATACTTTATCGAGCGCATACCTTTAATAGTCAAATGTACAGCTTTTCATGACAATCTTCATTTCTCTGTTGCAGCTTCAGTATTGGACAAGACGTGTCGCTGGTGATTAATCATGTATACAAAAGATAAAGATGAGCATATGGCTCCTTCAATATGGAAATGGTTTGCAATTAACGGTTAATAAAAACAAGTGGCAAGCGCGTGTGCAAGTTTAAATGCGTACCTGCACGAACAGTAAATCTTTTCCACTGTCCTCTGGTGGCCGGTAAACTCAATGTTTACTAAGGAATTTAGGTGTGGCACGACGCCTCGCGTGACTAGAAAAATGGATAGCGTATTCAATTTGCTGTATATTTTTATTCGAGGAGCAAGCTATCAGTCATTACGGAAATTAATAAATGTACTTGTTCACAAGCTGAAGAGACGGAACTCAATCTGCATGTCTCAGTGGATGTAAGCTGAACATGGCAGCCACCGCATTTCGAATGGGAACACATTTTTAAAAAGATGTGAATTGTGGGAAATGTGGTTTGCTTGAAGCAACCAATGACAAATGGTGTTGTAGTCGGAATCTATGTCAAAGTTGTGACCTACAGCTACATTACATTCTCGATACTGTAGTTTATAATTATACCTGGCCATATAGTGTGATTTTATGCCCTACATAATTCTGTCATTTCGTTCAATCCAGTCAGGGCGCTATTAAATTTCAATATCAGATAGGCCTCTTTCTGCAAGAGTGCTGCATCTGTGTCAAAGGCCCTATTTTTGTGTTTATTCCAAACAACTCTATCCACTTAAGATCTTTCTCACTATGTGAGTGCTCGAAATAGTGCACGACCATGGGTGCAGTCAAAACTTTCTTTTTAACTCGACAGCGGTGCTGGACAATGCATTGATTCATTTGTTGATTTGTTTTTCCAATATAAATTTGGAGCAGGGACACAAGACCGCATATATGACATTTTTTGTCTTGCAGTTGGTAAACTCCGCATGCCTCCATTTAATGGTGTTGTGAACAAGTTCTTTACCTTCAACTGTTGATTCAGAGGCAGAACAATGGCCGCATTTATGATGACCCTCCACCGGTTTCCGTTTCCACTGAGAGCGTAGATTGTTCTTCTGTCGCACTGGAAATATGTCTGTTATAAGTATTTGTTGCCCAATACTTGTGCTCTTTTCCATGGCAAATAGCGGCTTCTTAAATGGAGATTCCAGATTTTCCAATAAATGCAATTTTTTAAAAATTATTTTTCGGAATTTATTGGTGTCAGGGCCGAATGTGGAGACACAAACCATTCTTTTAAGCGGTGGTTTAAACTTTTTTTTGGAGAAGGGCCTCTCTGGGAGTGAACCAGGCTCTTTTGATGGCGTGCTTAAGTGTTTTCTTTGGATAGCCCCTGTTCGTCATTTGTTCACAAAAAATTGCAGCATGATTTTCAAAGTCTTCTTTCTGGAAACAATTCTTGCGGATTCGCAATAATTGCCCACAGGGAAGGTTGTCCTTTAAATAGCGAGGATGATCACTCTTGTGATGTAGGATTGTATTTTTGTCAGTAGATTTCTGGTGCAATGTGGTTATGAGTTTGTTCCCTTGGGGGAATACCTCCACGTCCAAAAAGGTCAAGGTCGTTTTACTTTTATTAAGTTCAAGTTCAGGCATTTGTATAGCGCACTACTCACCCGTGGGGTTTCAAGGCGCTTGGGGAAGGGGTTCATTATTTGTCGAATAGCCAGGTTTTAAGTTCTTTTCTGAAGGAGATGTGGTTTTGAGTAAGGCGGAGGTGAGTGGGGAGTGAGTTCCAGGTCTTGGCAGCAAGGAAGGAGAAGGATCTGCCACCCATGGTGGATTTTCGGATGCGCGGGACTGCGGCGAGGGCTAGATTGGATGATCTTAGTTGGCGGGTGGGTTCGTAGAAGGACAGACGGGTGTTGAGGCATTCGGGTCCTAGATTGTAGAGGGCCTTGTGTGCGTGGGTGAGAAGGCGGAATGTAATTCTTTTGTTGACGGGAAGCCAGTGGAGGTCTTTTAGGTGTCCGGTGATGTGATCTTGGCGGGGGATGTCTAATATGAGTCTCGCTGATGCGTTTTGGATGCGTTGGAGTTTTTTCTGTGATTTTGCTGTGATTCCGGCGTAAAGTGTGTTACCATAATCCAGTCGACTCGTGACTATTGCGTGGGTGACAGTCTTTCTTGTCTCAAGGGGGATCCAGCGGAAGATTTTTTTGAGAGTGCGAAGTACGTTGAAGCAGGAGGATGAGACTGCGTTGACTTGTCTGGACATCGACAGAGAGGAGTCTAGGATGAAACCGAGGTTACGTGCATGGTCCGTGGGTGTGGGTGCTGCGCCCAGAGCGGAAGGCCACCAAGAGTTGTCCCATGCAGAGGGGTAGGATCCTATGATGAGCACCTCCGTTTTGTCTGAGTTGAGTTTTAGTCGGTTATGTTTCATCCATTCGGCTACTTCTTTCATACCTGTGTGAAGATTGGTTTTGGCGGTGTTAGGGTCTTTGGTGAGGGAGAGGATTAACTGGGTGTCGTCGGCGTTAGAGATAATGTTGAGGTTGTGTTGACGCGCGATGGAGGCGAGTGGACTCATGTAAACGTTGAAGAGGGTGGGACTGAGTGAAGATCCTTGTGGTACGCCACAGATGACTTCAGTGGCCTCTGAGTTGAATGGGGGAAGTCGGACTCTTTGAGTTCTCCCAGCGAGGAATGAGATGATCCAGTCCAAGGCTTTTCCTTGAATGCCGATGTTGCTGAGGCGTTGTATAAGGGTGCTGTGGCAGACTGTGTCGAAAGCGGCGGAGAGGTCGAGTAGAATGAGGGCTACAGTTTCTCCGTTGTCCAGAAGTGTTCGGATGTCGTCAGTCGCTGCAATGAGGGCGGTTTCGGTGCTGTGTTTGGCTCGAAATCCGGATTGAGATGGATCGAGGGAGTTGTTGGATTCAAGGAAGGCGGCGAGCTGGCAGTTGACGGCTTTCTCAATGACTTTGGCCGGGAATGGGAGGAGGGATATGGGTCGATAGTTTTTAAGTTTGGAGGGGTCTGCTGTGGGTTTCTTCAAGAGGGCGCTGAGTTCGGCATGTTTCCAGCTTTCTGGAAAGGTGGCAGAGTTGAACGAGCAGTTGATGACATCACGGAGATGGGGTGCGATGATGGAGTCAGCTTTGTTGAAGATGTGGTGGGGGCAGGGGTCGGTTGGTGAGCCAGAGTGGATGGAGTTCATTAGGCGGATGGTGTCTTCAGTGGTGATTGGGTTCCAGGCGCTAAGGTTGTTAATTGGCGGAGAAGGATCTGAGGGGGGTGGGGAGGGTTGATCATTGGGAGTATTCTAAAAGCTGTTGTGGATGTCGGCAATTTTGTTGTAGAAGAAGGAGGATAATGCATCGCAGAGGTCTTGGGAGGGAGTGATGTCGTTAGATGCTGCGGTGGGGTTGGTGAATTCTTTGATGATGTTAAAAAGTTCCTTGCTGTTGTGGGTGTTGTTGTCGAGACGATCCTTGAATGCTGATTTCTTGGCGGAACGAATCAGTTGGTGGTGTTTGCGGGTGGCTTCCTTAAGGGTGGTCATGTTGTCGGTGGTTGGGTTTTTTCTCCATGTTTTCTCCAGGGTGCGGCACAGCTTCTTGGATTTTTTGAGGTCATCATTGAACCAGGGAGCCTTTTTGCTGGCTGATTTGATCTGGTGCTTTTTCAGGGGTGCTAATTCGTCAGCACTGTGGGTGATCCATTGTTTGAGATTGGTGGCCGCTTGGTTTGGGTCCAAAGAGAGGGTGGGAGGATTTTGGTTGAGTGATGTGAGGAGTTGGTCGGAGGTGATTTTGTTCCAGTTTCTCCGAGGAATGGGTTGTGGGCGGTTGTGGGTCAGGCTGATTTTGTAGCTGAAGTGAACACAGCTGTGGTCCGTCCAGTGGAGAGTTGTGGTGCGATCGAAGGAGATGTGTTTGCTGGAGGTGAAGATAGGGTCGAGCGTGTGTCCGGCTACATGGGTGGGGGAGTCAACAAGTTGTTTAAGTCCGAGATTGGCCAGGTTGTCCAGGAGGGTGGTGGAGTTTCTGTCGTGTTTGTTTTCAAGGTGGTAGTTGAGGTCTCCTAAAAGAATGTAGTTCTCGGAGTCGAGGACATGTGGGCTGACGAAGTCCGTGATGTCATCGCTGAATTGAGTGCGGGTGCCTGGGGGCCTGTAGATGAGGGTGCCTCTAAGTGTGGTCCTAGGGTCGGTGTGTATCTGAAAGTGTAGATGATCGGCGTTTGCAAGATTATCGTCAGAGCTGGTCGAGATTTTGATGGTGTTCCTGTGGATGATGGCGATGCCTCCTCCTGTTTGATTGGTGCGGTCTTTTCGTATAATCTTGTAAGCGTCCGGTATGGCTATGGCGATGTCGGGTGCTGATGATGTGTTCATCTATGTTTCTGTAAGGAAGGCGATGTCCGGTGATGCAGTGTCGAGTTGGTCCCAGAGTTCAATTGCGTGTTTGTGGACCGAGCGGGTGTTAAGCAGGATGCACTTCAGGCGGTTGGAGTCGGAGCTGTGTATGGAGGAGGTGGATTTGGTGAGGGTCCTGAAGCAGTTGAACTTGCAGGAGAGGCAGGCGAATGGGCCGTGGGTATATCCTGGAGTGGCTACGCAGCATTGTGGTGTGCGTCCGGGGTTGAGGGCGAGGAGAGTGGCGGCATCATATGTGATTCTAGAGGGTTGGGTATTGCGGGGACCAGGGGGTCTGGCGCTGGGCGCGGTCCAGGCGCAGACGGGCGTAGACGGGCTTACCTTTGGCGCACCTTCGGCGCGCATGGGGCGCCATCGCTGCGCATGAACGCTGCGCGTTGGAGCATGTGTCATAAATGGAAAGTGGAGGGGGCGGAGCGTGGGAGGGTCAGTTGGGAGGCGGGCGCTGGGAGGAGACACGGGCTCACGCAGGTAAACACAAGCCTAAAATGGCAGCCCGGTCCCTGAAACGAAACTGGGTCACAGCCGGAGTGGTGTACAATTTTAAACACTCTCCGCACAATTTTCTCTTCCCCCCAAACAATGCCAATAGTGCGCAGCTACTATAAACAAAACTAATGCAGGCAAATGAATCCAGGCGCCGAGTGTGCTATTAATTAAATAATTAGTTAAAATATCAGCAGAACGATACCGGGCGCTGAATGCGCTCTTTCAGGGCAGGCAGGCAGCAGCGCGATGTTCTTATCTGTGCAATTCAGCGTCTGAAGGGAGGCAGAGGGCGAGGGGAGCGACCGCTAAGGAAAGCGTCCACACGGTCACAAATGGTAGTGGGACGGGGCGCCGTAGCTGTACTCGTGGGTGGGAGGGTCAGCTGGGAGGCGGGCACTGGGAGGAGACACGGGCTCACGCAGGTAAACACAAGCCTAAAATGGCAGCCCGGTCCCTGAAACTAAACTGGGTCACAGCCGGAGTGGTGTACAATTTAAAACACTCTCCGCACAATTTTCTCTTCCCCCCCAAACAATGCCAATAGTGCGCAGCTACTATAAACAAAACTAATGCAGGCAAATGAATCCAGGCGCCGAGTGTGCTATTAATTAAATAATTAGTTAAAATATCAGCAGAACGATACCGGGCGCTGAATGCGCTCTTTCAGGGCAGGCAGGCAGCAGCGCGATGTTCTTATCTGTGCAAGATTCTCTTCTGTGCCTTGCCGTAGACACCAGATATCGTCGATGTAATGAAGCATTGCATGATGTTGCTCTTAAATGGGTTGTTATTAAAAATGAACTTCTCTTCTTACTAGCCCATGAACAGAACTGCCATCTCGGGTGTGAAGGGACAACTCATAGCGCTCCCCTTTGTCTGTACATAGAACGTTTCCTCAAATTTAAAATAGTTCCTCTTCAGTGCTACCTCGGACAATTGTATGATAAACTCAGTTGGTACTCTGTGAGGTTTAGGTCTGCTTTCCAAATAGAGTTCTATCACTTGTAAAGCCTCATACTGAGATATCTGCGTATATAATGAGGTAACATCTTATGAAACCATCCAATGTAGTTGATCTTCAAATGCATGGCCCTCAACTTTATTAATAAAGTCAGTGGTATCCCTCAAGTATGACTGGACTTCAACTAGAAAAGGCTTTAGGAAAATATCGACATATTTTGCGATTGGTTCCAGCACAGAACCACAACCGGAAACGATCGGCCTCCCTGGTGGATCAATCAAGTGTTTATATCTGTTAGAACTGGGGGTCTCTAGTTGGCAGAGGTAGGTACCACTGTCCAAATAGGGACCCTTGTTCTAGTCAGGGTAAGGAGGAAACCCTCTGGGATAACCCCTGCTCACCCCCTAGGTAGCTTGGCATGAGCAGTCAAGGCGAATCAGAAGGCAATGTGTAAAGTATTTGTACCAACACTCACAGTAACACAGTGAAAACACCCAAACTGACTCCACAACAGTTTAGCAAAATAAAGGTATTTAATCTAAACTACATAAGACCAAAACAACAAAAATCCAACATACACAGTTCAAGAATATGGTTTCAAAAGAGTTCTTAAGGTTGCGATAAAGTTCTTTAGGTTGAGATAAAAAAAATCCACGGATGCGTAAAAAGTTCACAGTTGCGTCACGTTTAGCTCACAGTACCTTTAGTTGCGACAAAGTTCCAAAAGCAGAAGCTGGTGCGGTGGAAAACAAGCAATGCGTTGCTCCTGAGACCTTGGGGAGGCGTTTGCGACAGCCCCGCTGCAGCAGCGGGCGTGTTGCGATGAATCCGGTCTGTATGGGGAGGAAGGCCACTTGTCTAGATTACGGTGCGTAGGATCCGTAGGAAGTTTGTTCTCGCAAAGGTCTGATGCGACGATATTGGGAGATGCGACGATCTCCTGGGCGACAATGCGCGGACCAGCGATAATCTTCTCTCTCGCAGCTCCTCGATGCGATGGGTTCGGCGGTGACTCTCGCAGCGACGTGATGCGGTCCGCAAGCAGGCGGTGCGGCGATCTCACCCCAGCGATGACAGGCTCTGCGACGACACTTGCAGCGATGTTAGACTTCCCACACTGATTGGGTGCGTCCCGCAAACGAAGGATGCGACAGCTCTAACAGCGGCAACAGGCACTGCGACGATCTCGACCTTCGTAGCGGCGGGAATCTCCTCGCACTGTCGGGGATGCGCTCCGCAGCGAGCGATGCAATAACTTTTCTGTAGCAAAGTCTCTCAAGCTTAGTTTCCAGCTTCCCAACACAGGTACAACTTCCAGAGGCACCACACATGGACCAAGCACTCCAGGAAGGACAGAACTCTCTCAGTAGAGCTCAGAGGAAGCTGGGGGTGATGTCATTTTGTTCCTGGGACTTCAGAACAGGGAGCCAGCTCTTCTCAGGCCCTTGGAGAGTCCTTCAAGCAAGTGGACACATCACAAAGCAAAGTCCTTCCCCTCTCCTTGGCAGCAAAGCAACAGCAGGGCAATCCAGCAGAGCAACAGCTGGACAAACATCCTTCTTCAGTTTCAGCATTCTCCTTGGCAGAGGTTCCTTCTTGATTTCAGGATGATCTAATTTTCTGTTGTCAGGGGTCCTGTACTTATACCCCTAAAAGTCTTTGTTCTCTTTGTGCAAGTGGGCCCTGAGCCCGGTCTGAACCAGTTCTGAGTGTTTCTTGAGCACTTTGTTTTCCTGGCTTCTCCTTTCCTTTGAGAGTGAGGGGCAGGGTCATCAGCATCCCAGCAGGAGGTGGAGCCAGCATTGTGGAAGGCAGGCACAGCCCTATTCAGGCTCAGGTGCCATCTCCTCCCACCACTCAAGTTGCAAATGCAGTCATTCAGCCTAGGGCTGACTCAGCCAGCCTCTTGGGGAATCCCCAGCCCCTGTCACTCTCAAACCAGACAGTCAATACACAAACAGGCCAAGGCACACAGGAAGGTCAGACAAGAGAACAGCAACTTTCTAAAAGTGCTGTTCTCAAACACAGGATTCAAAAACAACCTTTCCTAAAATATGTGTTATTAAATTCTGAGTTCAGGGATACTAGACTCTTATGTCCTATCTTGTTCCTATGGGAAGAAAAGCTGGTAGCCACTGTAGTCAGCATCCCCCATGTTAACCTTTGGAGCAAGATAGCCTTACAATAGTGAAAAGCGAAAATGGCTGTAATTCACTACCAGAGCATGTCACCTGTACCAGTACATGCTCTACTTTTCACATACACTGTACACTGCCCAGGGGGGTACCGTTGGCCTTCCATAGCGGTGACCAATGTGCACAAAAAGGGAAGGGTTAGGCCTGGCCAGTGGGGACACTGACCAGGAGGACATGGCAGTTCACAGACTGCACACAGGCACTGCGGTGGCAGGCCTGAGACACCATTGTGGGGCTACTCATGTGGGTGGCACAATCAGTGCTGCAGGCCCACTAGTAGCATTTGTCATCACCAGCCCTGGCACACTCAGTGCACTTTACTAGGGACTTCTTGGTGACACAAATAAGCCAATCATGTATATCCATTCATCATAACAAATTACACAGCGAGCACTTACACTCTGGCACTGATCAGCAGTGGCAGTGTGTCCAAAGCATCTAAACCAGCAAAAACGAAATCCAGCACAGCATCAACAATACAGGAGGTAGAGGCCAAAAAGACAGGGGAAACCACACCAAAGATGCCAGGTCTAACAATATATTTTAGGCAAAAAATAGATCACAAGGATCCTTGGAAATTTCTTCATGAGGAAGTCGTATTCCTTTGGTCCCAAGAAATCTGGTTGGTGACACTATCAAGGAGTTTCAGCATAAGGTTTTATCATGGGCTGAAATGTACTAATTATGTTGGGACTACATTTTGCAGTTGTATTTCAGTGCTAGTTTGAAACATTTAGATGTTTGTTCTGAGTTTTAAATAAGAATAGTGTGTGGTTTGTTTGTCATATGTTCCATCAAGGAAAAATTTGAAATGCCACCCTTTCTCCTCTGCAATGAGCAATGAAAACCAAGATATGATGCATAATAAGATACGTGCGGAAGAGCACAGATGCATTCTAAGATATGACGTCCTTCTCTGTAGTCCTAAAAGCGGGTTGTTTAGTGTGATAAAAATTCACCGCTTTTTACTGACCTTAAGCAAGTGACAAATGCTTTACTTCCCAAAATGATATAATAAGTATGTACGAAATAGGGGGACTGGCTGAGGTGGGGTGAAACCCTTCTCCAGAAGCAACCACAATTATTCTCAGGCTCACAAGTAAACCCAAAATTAACCTGTTCCCAACCCCAGGGGCGCCTCCTCCACTATGGCAGAGGAGCGTCGCCCCACTGCTTTCAAGTAGTGTGAGAAGTAGAAACATAAAATGATAACTTTCACTTACTATAATTTCATGTTTGTACTGCTTTGCGGGCGGGCGGGCTGCTCTGCTCTCGGAGCAGGGCAGGGGATGAGTGATTTGCCCCCTCCAAAGTGCACAATGACTGTTTGGTCTTGCAAGTAAATTAAATATGACAATTGGGAAGGAGACAATGTTACTGTTAGACCTGACATCCTTTGGGTTGTTCCCCCAACTTTTTCCCTACCTCTCTATTTTTCTGAACTCATTCTTGCTGGTTTTAGGACTCTGCACACTTTACCACTGCTGCCCAGTGCTAAAGGGCTTGGACTCTCTCCCCTATACATGGAAACATTGGCTTATTCCCAATTGGCATATTTAATGTACGTATAATTCCCTTGTAAAGTGCACTATGTGTACCCAGGGCCTGTAAATTAAATTCTACTAGTGAACCTAAAGCACTCATTCTGCCACTCACTTAAGTAGTCCTCTAAGCATGGCTCAGGTCTGCCATTGCAGAGCCTGTATGCGCAGTTTTAAACAGCAACTTCAACCTACCAAGATAACACTCTTGCCAGGCTTAAACCTTCCTTTTTCATACATATAAGTTATCCCTAAAGTAGGCCCTGTCTACCCACAGGGTAGAGTGCCATGTATTTAAAAAGGCAGGACATATACTTCTAATTTTTGCATTTCCTGGTAGTGAAAAACGTCCAATTTCGTTTTTTACTACTGCAAGGCCTATCCCTCCCATAGGATAAAATTGGGACTACCTTATTATATCTTTTAAATGCAATTCTCAATTGTGAAGAGATAGACTTTTCAAGTTTAGTGCCACAGAACTTACAATTTAAAATCACAAATTATGGTGAAGTTGGACCCACAACTAATGCGGAAATAGTTTTCTAAATCCCAGTTTAGCAAATGCCACTTTTAGAAAGTTGGCATTTACTTACTTTAGCCAGTTGGTGCTTTCTGCCTGTCTCTGGAATACACACCTGGATGGGTGACAGCTGGCTTCCTGCATTCCCTCTAGACAGTCACAACCAAAGGAATGGTAAGTGTGCCTGGGTAGTCCTTTGCATGCCGATGGGCCATCCGGACCAGGATGGGAGGGAGGAGCTGACACACCTGAAAGGGGTGTGTCCTTTTCCCATAAAAATAATTGGTTACTCCCCTCTAGTGCGTCTGGAGCCAGGGCAATAAGGAAGAATCTCTGTGTACTTTCAAAACATTTTTTGAAGTCTCCCTCACCTCAAAGGCAGCACTGGGTATAACTACTGGACCTCTGACACCACCAAATAAGTACACTTCTGGATGTATGACTACTCTGCCAGGAAGAAGAACTGCTGTGCTGCGAAAAGCACTGGGATGCATGGTGAGCAAAAAAACGATGGATTTAGGCCTAGATCTCTGTACTGGGGTGAATGTATGGCATTGTTCCGCATTCTGTCCATCAACTGTTCTTTCTGTGAAAAGGACTGCCACTCTGCTAGACTGCTGTTTGTTGGACTTTGCCTTGTTGGCCCCTTGCCTTGCTGAGCTGCCCTGCTGCCTGCTGTTCTCCTGCCTAGGTGAGATGGACTAAACCTGCATTACTTGAACCCAGAGTGACTCTAAAGGCTTTCTGGCTTGCCTCCTGCTGCTTAATCTCAGGGACACGAAAAAGGTAGTACCCTCCTGTTCTAACCCTTTGACCCACCTGCTTGTGAGTCTTTCCTGCCAAGTGGTGCCTCCCCAGTGTTGGACCCTTGGAAGTGGAGGGGTTTTCCACAGTGAAACCAATGTATCCTATGCTACAACAGCAGAATCGATGCATCGCCGCTGTTGCTTGACCCGTACAGACGCATCACACTCAGAATCACTGCATCACACTCGCAACCACTGCTTTGGAACTGACGCATCTCTGCGTGGAGAAGATCAACATATCACCACTACACTATGGAGAAACCTGGCACGTTGCATTTGGAACTGCTGCACTCTGGAATCGACCCTTCCCTCATGGAACCGACGCATTCCCGCTATTGCGTGGAAGAAACTTGGTGCAACACCTCAACTGCGAGGAAATTACAGACGCATCTCGCTGTTGTGACCAGGATCAATGTACCTTTGCTCAGCGGACCCTGCGTGGGTTCTGCATCTGGCCCTGCTGCATTAAGGTCAGCCTGAACTCTTGATTTTGTCCCGGTCCAGCACAAACAATCATCTCTTTAGGCACTGCTTGCTTCTTAGAGCTATTTTTGCATTTGGGGGCACATGTACAAATATTCCCCGTTGTGATTTTCTAGTAGCAATTTTTTATAATTCGCCATTATTTAATCACAAACAGCTATGTACTATAGTGTGTTCAATACTGTTTGTGATTCCCAGTGGGTTGCAATTGACCTACCTCATTAATATTCATGAGGTTGGTCACAATGTGCAACCCATTCAGAAGCGCTAAAAAATACAGGGATGGTGGCCTGCTGGGGACAGCAGACCACCATGTCTGTGTTTGCTTTAAAATAAATGTTAAAAAAATGCCTAGAAAATGGGATGTGTTTCAAAAACAAAAATTAAAAATGTTCTTTTAATTTTTGAAAAGAGTTGGCAGTATTCTGTGGAACCATTGCCCCGTAGTATGTGGTCAGCTACATACTGGCCCTCCGCAATCAGATTCACCACTTCTGGAAGAAGGCTAAACATAACCAAGATGCCAGCCAAGAGGTGATGAAACTCTGGTATGACCACATGCCACACTTTTGGGGTTTTAGCCTGGCCAAAAGATATGAGTCATGGAACCAGTGGTGCCCAGAGCTCTCCAGGACCGCTGGTCTGGCCAATATGAGATAAAGATACCACCTACCTGGTAGACCTCCAGACCCCTAGAAATCCCCTAAGGTTGCTCCATGTCAACCGACTGAAGCCTTACTTCGAGAGGTCCGAAATGAGAATGCTCTTAATGACAGATGAGGGAGTGGAAGAAGAGAGTGAACCTCTCCCTGACATTCCCTCTGCACAGGAACAGAATGGGTCAGTGGAGGTGTCAACCTCTCTACCACACCGACCCCAAAACAGCAAGGTGACTGTTATCAGTTAATGGGATAGTTTGAATCACTGTTACCCCTCACCCATGGACTCATATATCTGTGTATCCATGATGTTGACACAGGAGGCAGTCACCCTGTAAAGAACAAAATGTACAGGTTGTCAGAGAGGGTGAGAGCCAGCATCAAGGAGGAAGTCTCCAATATATTAGCGTTAGGGGTGATTGGGCCCTCCAACAGTCCCTGGTGCAGCCCTGTCGTGTTGGTACCAAAAGCTGCCCTGCCAGGCGTCAAACCAGAACTCAGGTTCTGTGTGGACTACAGAGCACTCATTTCCATCATTAGGACTGTCGCCTACCCTATCCCCAGATCTGATTGGCTCATTAATCGGTTCAGCACCGCCATATTCCTCAGTACCTTTGGTTTGAGATCGCCTTGACTGAGGGAGCCAAAGAGAGATCAGCATTCTCAACCCAGGAGGATCATTACCAATTCCCGGTGATGCACTTTGGTTTGAAAAATGCCCCTGGTACCGTCCAAAGTCTGGTTAACAGTGTCCAGGCAGGTAAGGGGACTTTCTGTGCTGACTACTTAGAGAGCATTGCTGTCTATAGTTCCAGCTGGTAGAACACCTGCTTCACCTCCATGAGGTGCTTCAGGCCCTGCAACAGGCAAGCCTGACCATCAAGGCCAGTAAGTGCCAGAGGGGGCAAGGTTCAGAAGTGTATTTGAAAAACCAGTAAGGTGGAGGCATGGTGCAGTCTCTCCCGTCCAAGATTGAAACCATCATGGGCTAGGTACCACCTAAAACCCAAACGGAAGTGAGAGCCTTCCTTGGCCTTACTGGCTACTATTTTATATTTGTTAAGGGATGTGGCACCACTGTTACCCCCTTAACTCTACCTATCTCTAAGGAGTAGCCCAGATTGGTGATCCGGACAGAGGCTTGTCAGAAAGACTTTGATTCTCTCAAGGAATCCATGTGCACAGTACCTATGCTCATGGCCCCTGACTTTGTCAAGGAATTAATCATGCAGACATATGTTTCGGAGCATGTCATAGGGGCAGAATTAGAACAGCTGAATGAGGAGGGCCTCGACCAATTGGTAGCCTTCATTAATAGGAGGTTACTTCCACAGGAACAGAGATGAAGTGCCATTGAAAGAGAAGCTTTTACTGTGGTCTGGGCACATCCATGTTTTGGACTCACTTCCTGGTTTAGACAGATCACAGACCTCTCAGATGGTTCATGCAGATGAGGGGTCAAAATCTCAAACTGTTTAGATTGTCCATCTCCCTACAGGGAATGGGCTTTATGGTGGAGCATTGCCCGGTGGCCTGACCACGCCAATGCTGATGGTCTCTCCATATTCTTAAGCCTTAGTGAAGAGAGCTCCCAAGAGGTTTGATACTTTACCTCACTTTCAGCTGAGGGGGGCATATGTTAGAACTGACAGCCTTATAGTGGTCTTCCCTCAACTTTTTGCCTGCCTTCCTCTATTTTTCTAAATTCATTTTTGTTGGTTTTATGGCTCTGCACACTTTACCAATTGCTGACCAGTGCTAAGTGGTTGTGCTCTCTCCCCTAATCATGGTAACATTGGCTTATTCCCAATTGGCATAGTTAATTTACTTATAAGTACCTAGAAAATTGCACTACATGCGCCCAGGTCCTGTAAATTAAATGCTACTAGTGAATTTGAAATTGAAACAAAAGATTTGCCTACCCTTCATGTACTATCAAAGTTTTGCAGTTACTGAAGCAACAATGGTAAACACGTTTCTTCTGTTTATCATAGACATTTATTTGTCATTCCATTCATGCTTTTAATTTTTTTAAAACATATATGCATGTGGAAAAAGAGAGAGTTGCCTTTTCACCTTCCACTCACATACCACAAATAATAAATTGCGTCCATAAAAAACAGGTGATTTTGTACAGTGAAAATATTTTTGTTAAACAATATGTGACTTATATACAGTGACAAAAAAAGTGTTGATACTTGTCAAAACAAATATGCAAGATGATGATTCCAATCGTGCATATAGCGCTTTTATAACATTAATACATTGTGAACAATAAAGTTTTTTTTAAACAAAATGAAAAGACCAGTTTGTCTATTTGAAACAAGCATAAATCTGTGCGCCTTGTTTTACTACTAGGCTTGTGCCGACGCGTTTCGAGTCCGGATAATGAATCGCCAAACTCTCATCAGGGCTTTATTGTTCTGATCTAAAAAATGAAATGTTTTGACAACATTAGAAATGGACCTATCTCTATTTGTGAATAATGCACTGTCTACCGTGATGTCAGAAGGGGGTACCTGAATGAGTGGTTTCGTCTTTCAATGTATCTCATAGATTTTTAGGAGCGTTGTGGCCATCCAACAAGAACCTGCAGGAGGACATATTTAAAACATTCTCAGTGTCTCGCTTTATTTTTGGGGACTGGTACTTGTCATGCATACAAGGGAGGAGTACATACCTACAGAGTGTGGGAGTCAGTTAATGCTCCTGAACCTTCGTGAAATCACGATGTAGGTCAAAAAATTGGGGACTTTCTTGAGTGTTTCTGAAATTCAAAACATTTAGGTTTTCAGGTAACATGCCCATTCCTTAGTCATTGTTGTGAATGCGCCACAAAATGGGAGTAAGACGTAATGGTACCTGAATGAGTCTTTAGTGCCTCATAGTATCGCTGGGGGTCGCATAAATACACCCTGCTGTGCAGATAGATTGTGCTTCAATTGCTGTCTGCAATAAAGTAAGCACGATATTTTGAGTAAAAGGTTCCATTGCTCATTTCCTAATTGTGTGTGTTATGTTTGAAAAACTCACCGCAATTATGCGCTCGTTTTCCTGATAATCAGTCTCTCCTACCAAACGCCATTTCTCCTTCACCCATTGTTTGCTCAAGTTGGTGTTTCTATACTGTCATGTGATCAATCATGTGACCTAGTGTCTTCCCTAAGGATTGTGGGATATGTAGTCCCTCCGCTTTATCTCTGATGCGTTTTCTTTGGATATGAACATTCAAAACCTGTTTATTTCACTCATGCTGTTCAATCCACTAAGTGCGCTGTTAAATTTCATTATTAGATAGGCCTCCCTACGTAATCTGGCCCGCTTTTTCGAGTGGTTCAACAATTTCTTCGGATAACCCCTTTTGATCATTGCTTCACAAAAGACCGAGGCATGACTTTCGAAGTCAGTCAGTTCAGTGCAATTTCTCCGAATACGGAGAAGCTGTCCATATGGGAGATTTTCTTTTAAACTCTTTGGGTGTGAACTCCTGAAATGTAAAGTAGTGTTTTTATCAGTGTCCTTTCTAAATAATGATGTTTTGAGTTTCTGGTCATGTGCACTCACCTCCACGTCTAAGAAGGTCATTTTTATTTTGCTGGACTGGATGCAAAACTTTATGTCACTATGTCTGGTGTTGAGCCAGTCATAGAATTCATTGAGCTCAATCTGGCTCCCCTGCCTCAAGAGCCAGATATCGTCAATGTGCCTCAACCAATGTAGGATCTGCGTCTTATAGGGATTATTGTGTTGGATAAACCTTTTCTCATATTGCGCCATATAGAGCACCGCCATCTCCGGCGCATAGGGACAACCCATAGCTGTGCCCTTAATTTGAACATAAAGTATCAACACTTTTTTTGTCACTGTATATAAGTCACATATTGTTTAACAAAAATATTTTCATTGTACAAAATCACCTGTTTTTTATGGACACAATTTATTATTTGTGGTATGTGAGTGGAAGGTGAAAAGGCAACTCTCTCTTTTTCCACATGCATATATGTTTTAAAAAAATGAAAAGCATGAATGGAATGACAAATAAATGTCTATGATAAACAGAAGAAACGTGTTTACCATTGTTGCTTCAGTAACTGCAAAACTTTGATAGTACATGAAGGGTAGGCAAATCTTTTGTTTCAATTTCAATTGGCCCAGCTAACCCTTCTGTCCCATGGGCTCAACTCCCTCCTTGTTTCTAGAATTTTGAGCGGGTATTGACTCGCGTGAGTTGGGACAGGCATTCAATCCATAAACTTCCGAGAGACACAGCAATTAGTGGCAGCAGGGGTGCAAGCTCCTGCGAATTATGTCGGATAAAGATACGTTGTCTTTCACAGAAACTCACATACAAAACTTAATTGCTTCTGCACCTTTCTCTACCGTTAAATTGAGTGTATCAGCTAAACAGCAGAATGAATCTGAGAAATTAACACGTCTTTTTAAAAAACATGTACGCACTGAGCTCCATGGGTACTTTCTATTACAACATCTGAAAGCAGGTACTATATCGTGGGGTTTACAGGTAAAAAATATACCAGTGATTTTCACTGAGGATACTGAATATAAAAAAGGATTCAGCTACATCAACACGAAATGTAGCCGTGACCTCATGGTCCATACGATTGAGACGGCCCAGAGACTTTGTAGTAAAGAGGAAGGGGAGATTGATGTATTGATAAAGGCAATTAATGACAACCAGACTGTCACGGACACCAAAGCTTTACTAGATAAGATTGAGAAGGAAATCCAAAGCTTTAGGGATTTTACTATCAACTCCAAAACCACACAGTTTGAGAAAGACTCAAAGTCATTCAATATTGAACAAGTTTACCCCTTCTTGAAAGAAGACTTTTACACCTTACCTGAATCACGTCGAGCACTAAATACATTCCAGGGAAGATCAAGGAACAGGTTTACTACCTTTTCTAGTGCCTCCTCTTCGGAGTCCTCAGGGTCTGACTCAAGAGATACTAATCCCAAAAAACAAGTCTCTTTTTTAGAGAAGGGAGGACAACCAAGAAACCGCTACAAACAACCATGGGAAATGCGGACCCGCAGTCGGGTCTACAAATCCTAGAGACATCTGCAATAGTGAATTTATCGGATAAACAACTGACTGAAGATGAGGAAAAGATTTTGAGTTTAGGTCTTAAATTTGTTCCCTCGAGAAAGACTGATTTTACTAAATTAAAACTCGAGGCACTAGACTTTTGTAGGAAGATTAGATTAAAAACCTTCTTCGCGGGATCTGATATACCTGCTGGAATGGAAACTACTGGACTCAGAATAAAATCAAAATTCATGCCTTCCTTTAATATACCGAAGCAGGTTTATGCCTATGAACAAGCAGTCCTATCCTCAATCTCAAAACTTGAAAAGGCAAAACATTTTAATCACAATAACATCAGTAAAGATCAGATTAAAGCGATTCAAAGTTTGAAACAAGACACGTCCGTGGTCATTAAACAAGCAGACAAGGGCGGGGCAGTAGTGATCTGGCCTCGCGAGATGTATCTTGAGGAAGGGAGATCACACGTCAATAATAAAGAATGGTACAGACAAGTCAAGGCAGATCCAGTAAAGGAAGTCCAAGGAAAGATTTTAAAAATCACTCAAGATGGGCTAGATGAAGGATACTTGGGTCCAAAAGAGTTCGAATTTTTAAATAAAAAATCGCCAAGGACCCCTATTCTTTACTTTTTACCTAAGATACACAAAAATAGCTCTAGACCACCAGGACGCCCGATTGTTTTGGGGTGTGACTCGGCATTGGAACCGGTGTCGAAGTACATTGACTTTTTTCTTAAGTCTTTCCTACAGGGGGTGGACTCTTACTTAAGGGACACCACCGACTTTATCATAAAGATTGAGGGTACAGTGTTCGATGAGGAGACCCAAGTGATGGCAACATTAGATGTCGCATCACTTTATACACAACTCCCCCAAGAGGAGGCACTCGAGGTTATGGAACTTTACCTTGATCAAAGAGAACGCCCTCATCGTGTTCCAACCCAATTCATTATTCAGCTGGCGGAGGTGACCCGTAAAAACAACTATTTTAAATTCGAAGATAACTTTTATGTTCAAATTAAGGGCACAGCTATGGGTTGTCCCTATGCGCCGGAGATGGCGGTGCTCTATATGGCGCAATATGAGAAAAGGTTTATCCAACACAATAATCCCTATAAGACGCAGATCCTACATTGGTTGAGGTACATTGACGATATCTGGCTCTTGTGGCAGGGGAGCCAGATTGAGCTCAATGAATTCTATGACTGGCTCAACACCAGACATAGTGACATAAAGTTTTGCATCCAGTCCAGCAAAATAAAAATGACCTTCTTAGACGTGGAGGTGAGTGCACATGACCAGAAACTCAAAACATCATTGTTTAGAAAGGACACTGATAAAAACACTACTTTACATTTCAGGAGTTCGCACCCAATAAGTTTAAAAGAAAATCTCCCATATGGACAGCTTCTCCGTATTCGGAGAAATTGCACTGAACTGACTGACTTCAAAAGTCATGCCTCGGTCTTTTGTGAAGCAATGATCAAAAGGGGTTATCCGAAGAAATTGTTGAACCACTCGAAAAAGCGGGCCAGATGTACGCCCAGAGAAACATTGTTGCAAGTCAAAGAAAAATCAGAACTTGAAAAATTGGTATGTGTAACCACTTTTGGCCCCCAAACGAATCAATTTAAGAAGATCGTGCTGAGAAATTGGCACCTATTGGAGAACCTAGAGGTCCCCCTAAAAAACCCAATATTCGCCATGAAGAAAAACACCAGCATTGGACAGCAAATAGTGAGAGCAGATGTCTCTATTCCAAAACAAAAAAGTGATTTGCTTTCCCAATGGAATCTAAAACCCATACAAGGCCATCGCAAATGTGGGAATTGCGTGGCTTGCAGTAACACGATTGAAGGTATAGAATTTGCCCATAATGGAATAAGGTGGAAACATGAGCAATTTACTAATTGCAGAACCAAAAACGTGGTTTATGCCATCCGCTGCCCCTGCAGGCGAATATACATAGGCAAGACTAATCAGCAAGTAAATGCGAGAATCACACAGCATAGATCACGCATAAAAAATAAGGTGTCCACTGCACCCAAGGTGGAACACTTTATGGAGGAAAAACATGGAGAAAACGATTTTCAGTGGACTGTGTTGTCAGTCATAAACGCTCTGAGTTCTTCTGAGATTGAAACCACATTATTACGTAGGGAGGCCTATCTAATAATGAAATTTAACAGCGCACTTAGTGGATTGAACAGCATGAGTGAAATAAACAGGTTTTGAATGCTCATATCCAAAGAAAACGCATCAGAGATAAAGCGGAGGGACTACATATCCCACAATCCTTAGGGAAGACACTAGGTCACATGATTGATCACATGACAGTATAGAAACACCAACTTGAGCAAACAATGGGTGAAGGAGAAATGGCGTTTGGTAGGAGAGACTGATTATCAGGAAAACGAGCGCATAATTGCGGTGAGTTTTTCAAACATAACACACACAATTAGGAAATGAGCAATGGAACCTTTTACTCAAAATATCGTGCTTACTTTATTGCAGACAGCAATTGAAGCACAATCTATCTGCACAGCAGGGTGTATTTATGTGACCCCCAGCGATACTATGAGGCACTAAAGACTCATTCAGGTACCATTACGTCTTACTCCCATTTTGTGGCGCATTCACAACAATGACTAAGGAATGGGCATGTTACCTGAAAACCTAAATGTTTTGAATTTCAGAAACACTCAAGAAAGTCCCCAATTTTTTGACCTACATCGTGATTTCACGAAGGTTCAGGAGCATTAACTGACTCCCACACTCTGTAGGCATGTACTCCTCCCTTGTATGCATGACAAGTACCAGTCCCCAAAAATAAAGCGAGACACTGAGAATGTTTTAAATATGTCCTCCTGCAGGTTCTTGTTGGATGGCCACAACGCTCCTAAAAATCTATGAGATACATTGAAAGACGAAACCACTCATTCAGGTACCCCCTTCTGACATCATGGTAGACAGTGCATTATTCACAAATAGAGATAGGTCCATTTCTAATGTTGTCAAAACATTTCATTTTTTAGATCAGAACAATAAAGCCCTGATGAGAGTTTGGCGATTCATTGTCCGGACTCGAAACGCGTCGGCACAAGCCTAGTAGTAAAACAAGGCGCACAGATTTATGCTTGTTTCAAATAGACAAACTGGTCTTTTCATTTTGTTTAAAAAAAACTTTATTGTTCACAATGTATTAATGTTATAAAAGCGCTATATGCACGATTGGAATCATCATCTTGCATATTTGTTTTGACAAGTATCAACACTTTTTTTGTCACTGTATATAAGTCACATATTGTTTAACAAAAATATTTTCACTGTACAAAATCACCTGTTTTTTATGGACACAATTTATTATTTGTGGTATGTGAGTGGAAGGTGAAAAGGCAACTCTCTCTTTTTCCACATGCATATATGTTTTAAAAAAATGAAAAGCATGAATGGAATGACAAATAAATGTCTATGATAAACAGAAGAAACGTGTTTACCATTGTTGCTTCAGTAACTGCAAAACTTTGATAGTACATGAAGGGTAGGCAAATCTTTTGTTTCAATTTCAATTGGCCCAGCTAACCCTTCTGTCCCATGGGCTCAGCTCCCTCCTTGTTTCTAGACTAGTGAATTTGAAGCACTAATTGTGGCATCCACTTAAGTAGCATTCTGTTCATGGCTCAGGCCTGCCATTGCAGAAGCCTGTATGTGCAGTTTTAAAATGCTACTTTGACCTGGCAAGAGAACATTCTTGCCAGGCCTATACTTTCCCTATTCACACATATAAGTCACCACTAAAATACGCCCTGTCTACTCACAGGGCAGGGTGCCATGTATGTAAAAGGCAGGTCATGAGTTTTACATGACTTGGTAGTGAAAAACTCCCAATTTTGTTTTTCACTCCTGCAAGGCCTGTCTCTCCCATAGGGTAACATTGGGATTACCGTATTACATCTTTTAAATGTAATTTCCAATTGTGAAGAGGTAGACTTTTCAAGTTTAGGATCATTAAACTCACAATTTAAAATCACAATTTATGGTGAATTTGGATTTAAAATTCCAGCTAAGCAAATGCAACTTTTAGAGAGTTGGCATTTACTTAGTTTAGCCATTTGGGGCCAGATGTAGGTAAATTCAATTTAGCGAGTACTTAATAGCGATTTTTACTGAATCGCTATTAAGGACTCGCTAAATTAAATGTAGGTAGGAATTGCTAAAATATTAGCGATTCCTTAATATTCCTGTGATTCCTTATTTTGCAAGCAGGTTTAAACTCACCTACATTGCTCTCAGCCAAATACCAGTCGGTAACGCAGAAATTCTGCGAATTTCTGCGTTACGGCTCGGTATTTGGCCACCTACATCTGGCCCTTGGTGCCTTCTGCCTGTCTCTGGAAGACACACCTGGAGTGGGTGACAGCTGGCTTACTGCATTCCCTCTAGACAATCAAGTAAGTACAACTTAGTATCTATGAGATTATAAAACAGTTGTTTGGTGTGTATATAGCACTAAACCACTATCCCACTAACCACTCAATAAAGTTATAAATGTAGCAACATATTAGAATATTGTCAATCAGATTTTAAGAAAGGCTGTTGCTGTTACATATAATGCAAAATCACGTGTTGAAAAAACAGAAATCTTTACATTAACAGTAAGACAAACCTGAAACATCATCTGTGTCAAGGAAGCAGAAGGCAAAAAACATAACGCGGTACACCCTTACATCAGAGAAATCACCAACTTAAGACTGCAAATATCACAGCTAAGACACAGGACAAAAGGAGATGATGAGAAGAGCCCAGCAGAGAGATGGGATGGTGAGACAATATGGTCGCTCGATAGCTTTTCTCCTGAGGTGCTGAGGACTCTTTTGCCGGGAGGAACACAGTATTCTTCTCAACGCTCTGTTCTGACCCCTTAGATGAAGTCGGAAGTTACCGGCTGCCATTTTAGATGCTCAGCCTCTTTTTTTCCTCCTCAGGATAGATCACCTTTGTCTAAAACTTACCAACATGGGCTAAACAATTTGTGCCTGATACTTATATTGGCATACTTCTACTACCTTTTTGTTTATTTAAAAATTACGTTGTCTTCTTCTTCATAGGTGCTTAGAATTCAGTATACAGTCAAATGATTATACTGTTTTGCAGTTCGGCCTTCAATGGATTCAACTATTAATGCACAATCTGCCATTATTTGACTGCCTTTCCTGATTAAATAATAGGTTACCCCCAGCATTTCCTAATACTTTTCATGCAGTTTTATTCTTTCAATATGAACTAACTTTCCTGCAAAAGCTGGCTTCACTTTCTTTGCTGTGAGTTTTTGCTACCAATAACTCTTGTTATCTTTGTTGACTCAGAAGGAATTTTAACGTGTCATATCGTTTCTGCTACTCGTTAATATGGAGGCAGCGCAATTGTCCAAATCACAGGCTTCTACTATCCCTAATGTTAACTGACGCAAACACACTGGTGGCAGTGTTAATAAATGGATTAAAAAGATCCATCTTCTCCTACTAAATCACCACTGCCTCTGACATTAGATGATATTATGGACAAACTCAGAAATATGAGACCATTTATGGTGGAGACTAGTGTGGCACTTCAGAGGATTGAGGGGAAATGGTCTCATCTTGAGTCAAGCCTTACAGAAGTCAAACAACGAGTTAGTGTTAGAGTGCAGGATGTTGCCGCTAAAGTTGACTTTCTTATCAAGGAGGTAAGTCAATTGAAAAAGTTAACGGAAGAGCGTGAATCTCAAACTCTAACAGTCCAAGAGGGATTATTAATTTTTTCTTCAATATTTCGATTTAATGATGGTTCTTAAAGCAGCTATACAACGTAAGCAAATGCTTTGGTCTGGCCAAAAGTTTTTTTTCAGTCATAATGTTTCCAGGGCTACTCCTACTCATCAGAAGGAATCCTTGGATCTCAGACCAACACTTAGATCTATGAGCTCTCGCTATGCCTTATTCATCCTTGTTTCTTCAAGGTTACTTGAAAAGACAAGTGAACAACGTTCGAAGACCAACGAGATTCAGACGCATTCATAAAGAAGATATGGAACTCATTAAATCTTGAAATGGTTTCTGAATACATTTTGTTCTTTTTTTTCTCTTTCTTTCATGCAAGTTCCCAGTCTTCCCTTGTCTAATGGATCAAGATGTTGAGTCTTCTAGTGTCCTTTTTTCCAGTGTTCATGTTGTCTATCAACTATCGTTCCTTTTAGTGTGTGGTAAGTTTCCTTTTGTAACATGTTAGAATGGTCTTAGTATATTTTCCTTTTTGTCTTTTCTGTATTCATTGTTCCTCTATTAAATGTTCTCATTATATTTTCAATTCCTTAGTGGTTCTTGTTCAAAATGGCTTATTTTTTCTCGCTCACACCTTACAGCAACATTATTATTATCCTTGTAGTTCTTATTTCTTATGACTAAAGTCCTGTGGCTTTTCACCATCTTTCCTCTTTTTGTTTACTATTGGGGAGTCTTTTTATTCCCCATTTTCTTCTTTCCTCTTTCTTCACTTCTATTCTCAGCTCTTTTCTCAAATCTTCTTATACATTTTGTCATACAGCTTCCTCTTCTTTATGCAGCTTTGTCCATTTTTGCTTTCACCAGTTTTTATTTTATACTTTATCATGGTTAAGTGTTGTCTATATCATAGGTTCATTAATGCTTGTTTATATTGTTTTATATATTCTTCCAATGAATAGTTTATGTATTGTTTCATGGAACTTCAAATGCCTTCGCAATCCAGTTAAGAAGCAACACCCGCGTAGCTAGGGGGGGGCGAGGGGGGCGGACCGCCCCAGGCGGCACTGTTTTGGGGGTGGCAACAGCGCGACACTGGTGTGCCCCGTTGCGGTGGCCTTTTTATTGTACAGTGCTCTGCCACCTTCGGGTAAAGTCCGCGCTTTAATGCATTAAATAAAAATCCTGCAATGACACATCCATTAGTCTGGCACGGTGGGCGGACGTCACGTCACGTCACGTCCTGCTTCCAAAGGCGGGGAAGTTGGTTTTTGGAGCAGGAAGCGGCTCGGCCTGGCTCTGCGGGCGCCACCTCTATTATGGAGCTTGAAGCACCTGCCTCCTGCTCACAGCTGCAAGGCCGCCGTCGTGTGCTGTCTCATTACCGAGGCGAGCTGAGCTCACATCATGGAGTCGGTGACCGGCGGTTCCAGCAGCGGACACCAGGACAGTCGAGACTCTGAGCACAGACAGCCCTGGACCAAGAAAGCGGGTGGCAAACTGACTTGAAGTAAGTTCCAGCCACCCGACTTTCTATCAACACCATGCTGCTGCAGAAATACACGATTTTTAAAACGGTGCCGTCTGCAGAGGCACACGCTCTTTGGGGGATAAAATAGTGAATACTACCTTTACTACCTCATGTATTTCACAGTTTTTACTACCTCATGTATTTTGTTTGCTCACAATTGTCACTATTACCTTGTGTAACTAACGCATGTTTTTGCAATCTGTTCTTTTATAATGTTTCTCATTATGTTTCATCTCTGTTCCTAATGTGAAGCGCTCTGACGCCTTCGGGTAAAGTCTGCGCTATATAAAAATGCATAAATAAATAAATAAATAAATAAAAAAGAACAGAAGACTGGTGACTGGCAAGATGGGATGTACCAAAGAGGGTTCTAAATAGAAAAAGAAAGTAAAGAAATAGGCGGCCTTCAGGGAGAGGCTGCTGCGAGCAGAAGGAAGAGAGGGGGCACAAGAGATGATAAGTCATGGAAGAGGGAAAGAAAGCACCAGCAGCAACAAGGAAAATGATGGGGGAGTGAGGTAATTGAAGAGGGTGAAACATAATGGCATGGAGAGCGTGAAATGGAGATCGGAATAAGACACAGGTTTGGGACAGTGGTGAGTGGAAGGTTGGTGATCTAAGAAGTTGGGAAATGAAGGGTAGGGGAGAAAATGAAAAGTAAAGCAGGAGGGGCTGATTGGGGTAAAAAAAAATGACGAAAAGAATGTAAGGGGAGAGCAATGGAATGAAGAGGGAAGGAAAGGAGAGTGTAAAGGAGACAAGGGGAGTCTTCCTGGTCCGGGGGACATGATGACTGCAGACAGAAGTGTGAGAAAACGAGAGTAAGAAAGAGAGAAGGAGGCGAGAAGGGAAGGACTGAGGACGTGAGAGAGGGAAGGGTAGGGTGGAGATACAGGGAAAGAATTAGGAAAGAAGTGAGAAAAGAATGACCGTGTGAGTGGGAGGGAAACAGAAGAGGAGGCAAGAGGGGGAAGATTTGGTGAGAAATAAGCAAGGAACTGGAAAATAGAAGGAGAGAGGGGAGGAAGGGTTAGAGAAAAGGGATAGGGGCCGAGAGGGGCGGAGGCTGTCCTATCATGGAGAGGGGGTCTGTGTAAATAAGGGAACCAGGCAAGAGGAATAGGGGAGGGGTAAGGGTCGAAGAGGGAAAGAAGGGGTGTAAATAAAAGTACGAAGCAAATGTAGGAATCCAGGAGGGACAGAAGGAGAAAAGATTGTGAGAGACCCGGTTCACTTAAAGCCCTGCCTGAGGCTTTCATGCACCCCCATACTCTATTGTGTCTCAGTGTTAATTGCTTAGACTAGCAATACAAGTTCAGCCTCAGGTTGTGAATAAATAACGGTCGGCACCGCACACCTTGCTGTTATCTGCTAATTCATTTTTATCAAATTGCTCAGTGTGTCTTTTTGAGATAAATTACAGTCTGCAGAGGGGTTGTGACCTCTAAGGTACGCGTGTACCCTTCCATTTCCAGTGCTTTGCAGTCGTTTAACAATCTTCTTACAGTTTCTCGTTGCTCAAATGGGTGTAATTTCAGATATTTATGTTTCCGTTGTTTTTATTGCTTGATTTTAGTTGCGAAAAAAGTGTCACTCATAGTTGTTGAAATGTCACTCATAGTTACGCTGACATTATCAAAATGTCACACTTAGCAATCTGAAACCTTGGCAGCTATGCTTCCTTTATGTCCGGCCTGCTGTTGTTAGCTGTACTTCCAGTGCCAGCTGCGCCCCTCCACGTGCACAAACCATGAGCTGAACATTGCAGGCATTGCCCTGCAACTGCAGAAACGTAGACATTGCCGTCTGTTGTATAGTGGGGTGTCGGAGAACATTCCATAAAGTATAGAACCCAGTGAATGCTGGTAATTTCTAACTTGCACAGACATACATTTTTACAGATAAAACTAATATAGGGCACAAACGATGTGTGGAAATCAGGTGTCAATTCATCAAACAAAAAGGATTTGCATAGCGCTACATATCACCTGTGAGGTTATCTAGGCACTGTGGGGTGGGGGCAATGCTTCTGCTGAGGGACGTTAATCGAATAACCATGTTTTTAGGCCCTTCCTGAAATCCTGCAGGGTGGCAGTCTGTGTGCTCTCCTTTGTACTGCCGGTCACCGGTGTATTTAACTGTGTAGCCTTGGACCGTTTCATGTATGTGCATGTAACTCGCATGATCGAGGTAACTATTAGCAGCAATACTACGTGTCTCTCTGACATCTTTCAAAAGTGCTCACCGTCCTTTTTCCCAAGCACCCCCTATCCCCCCCCCCGTTACCCCTCCCCCTAAGGGGCGGCAATCTGAGGGATAGCCCCGGGCGCCACAAGCTCTAGCTACGCCCCTGAGAAGCAAAGAGTGTTATCTCACTTATCAAAATTAAAATGTTGCATTGCTTTATTACAAGAAACACACCTTAAAGAAGAGGAAATTTCTTCCTTATGTAGACAATGGGTTGGGAGTTTCTGTGGCTCTCCTGCTGTAAACAACAAAAATGGTATCATAATACTGCTCCACAAATGTTTATGTATTCAGTTGTTGAATGAATTAAAGATGATGTTGGAAGATGGCGTTTACTAAAAATTAGATTAATGATGCCCAGTTTTCTTTTTGCAACATATATGTCCCCAATGGAGTAGATCCATTATTTTGGAATCAGTTTTCTACTCTTTTATCTTCTTATTCGTCCGAAAATCTTATATTAGGTGGGGATTGCAACCAAGTGATGGATCCCATTCTCGATCGTCACTCTCAGGCAAAGTTCATTTCCAATAAAATGCATAAAGCTTTTCAGAACACAAATGTAAATATAGGGGTTCCTCTGTTATTGGATGAAGTTCCTACGTCTGGTATACATCAATATTGTATGAAACAATACTTAGGCAACAAAGTATAAATAGAGGAACCTAGATCACAAATAACTATAGAATCCTTTATTTATATCAAAAAGAGAGTAAAACATTGTTACAAATATGCATTTCAATTTTTGTCAGACAATTTAATTAAAAAAGACTTTCATTATTGATATGTGACGTAACAACCCTATCGTTCAGTCATACTTAGTCGTTCAAACTTCAATGTTGTTAAACTGTCCATAGAATTCAGTATTACATAAATATGACATGAAAAACTTCACAAATCTATTAAATATTCTCTTTCATATCTCACATAGAAGATATTTTCTTCTATATATTCATTGTGGTAATAATGTTTTCTAATAGGATAGCAGATATTCTTTTGAATTTGTTGGCAATGAAAAAATCTCTGTTGTTTCGTCAACTGTAAGAATTGTTTAGAGCTAAGTTTTTATCTTCATCATGGCTTATTTGCTTCCATCACACTACGCACGTTTCGGGTTGGAAGCCATCATCAGGAAGCCATGTACACTGGAAGCCTGCCAATTCGCGGTTTTTCGGGGTCAAAATCAATCCTAAATGGAGCATCTGTTGCAAACAGGGCCAATATTCCTATGTTGTGCTAGGCAGAGTTTGCTCCTACAAGTCGTTGATTGATTCTGCGGGGCGCTCGTATTGAGCATCTCGCCACCTCAGTTTGGACCAAGCCATATGCTTGCTCCACTAGGAACAGTCAAGCTTGAACTGTCAGGCCACATCCTCCCTCAACCGGAACACAAGCAACCCAGAACTGATTTCACCCTTATTTAGTAGGGCTCAACCATCAGGTATAGCTTTGTTCCAGTGGCACGGTGTGCAAGGGACCCAAGAATGGGTCTACCAGTCTCTCCTAGAGTGTCACTCTCAAGTATACAAAAAAGTGATGGATGAAATGCTTGAATTAATTTCAGTCTCAGGGAATTACTCGGGTCGCTTCCCAGTTCATGGTTATTTTGCACACAATGCTGGCTCAATTTGAACCCAGCTATATCCAAATCAGTCCTGAACTGCCAGCCCAAGTCCTCTCTGACATCAGAACACAGGCAACCCAAGCCTGGTTTTGCCCTTATTAGGATGGGTATACTCAGATGTGGGTCCAGTGCAGACTGTGCCACTAGAACCAAGCTATACCGGAAAGATGATCCCTAAGAATAGCTAAATTAGTCTTGAGTTGCTTGTGTTCAGGTTCAGGGAGGACTTGGCCTGGCATTTAATGCTAAACTGGTTCCACTGGAGCAGGATCAAGACTGATTTGCCTATGCCCGGGTCCAAATTGAGGTGACACGCTGTATAAAATAACGGTGGACTGGAGTGCGGCCCAAGTAGTTACCAGTGTCTGAGATTAATTCAAGCATTCCATCCATCACTTTCTCATATACTCTTCTGAAAATTAGGCATACATTTTACGTATAGGTTCTAAGAGAACTAATAGAATATTTCAATACTTCAGTGTGTGCCAAGATGCACAAGCCCACTGTTTCCTTCTGGCACCAAATCCTATACGATCTTATGAGAAAAAATGCTGTGTTCGGTGCACTATACTTGGTACACATCTTGGCGTGCCACTATTGAAGCAGTGCTGTGATGTACATCTGTATAATGAACCACACCATCCGGTTCTGTAGGGGAAGAAGGCTTTTCCTCAGCAACCCTATCTGTGAAAACCGGAGACCCGTTCACAATCTGCCAGTGTTCACTACTATTTCAAATGCACAGTTTCCGGTGGAATAAAAGCAGTAGGAAACATCCCCTACTCAGCTCCATCTAAGCTACTTCTTTGTAGATCTCTGTTTACATTTTCAACCAAGCAGTGCATGTTACTGCACCAAACCTTTCTTATAATCTGTTGCTGCCCTTGCAGGGACAGGGGGGAGTTGGCAACACAGAGGAAGGACACTAGTATCGTCCTACTTGCCTCGGACCTCTCAAACACCGATATTTTATGGAAACTGAATAAGGATGGCAGAAACATGATGGAATAAGGACACATTTTTATACATTGCTTCCACATTTTTAAGTGCTATAAATGGCAAGTGTTACTGTTACCTCATTTAATGGAACAAAATTTGATGACCTCAGAAAACGACAGTTTGATTTGTCATTGCAGGACCAGCTCATGACCCTATGGCACTGCTGATGTCAGTCACAAGCACCGGCTCATTGAGAATCTTCCCAGCAGGCGTGGCTTAGGCGCCAAACGAGATGGCTGCCTAGAGTAGAAGCTCCGCCGCGTCGGGACGTTCCTGTGACCTGCGAACCGCTTCCCATCGGATTTTTTCCCCACAACTTGCCGCACCATGAATCGGAGCCTGCAGAGCACGGGGTGAGATCTCTCCGATTACTCAGCGCATCGCGCTTCTTATCCTCTGACTGTTTTTACAGCCGCTTCGTAACTCCGGTAGCGGCCGCCATTTTGTCGATGCGCACCTTCTGCTCGAGGTTTTAAGGTCCTCGCAGAGTGCGCTCTGTAAGAATCTTTTTTTCACCTGGCAACAAAAGGAGCTTTTCATTTGAGTTATGTGCATTTCTTATCTCATGAAAAGATCCTCTTTTCTTCATAACACTATGTATTATTTTGTTTTGTTGGCTTTCATTATCTCCTCAAGCAGTCCTACATCTTAAGTGCGACTTTCCTCATGACCACCACACTATAATGGATTCCCCACCTGCACTGCCCTTATTACACTGCGCTTTTGAATTGTGATACAATTACAGCAGCGTGACTACTTTTCTTTATCTATTTATTTATTTTTGTGTGTGATTTTGAGCATATGATAACCTGCTGTGATCCACTGTTCATATAGGCACCTCCTGCTTGTTTTGCTCAAACCATTTGTAACTGGAGCATTACTATTTATCAACTTTTTCTTAATTCGTCTTTTCTCAGGTCTGCTTGCCTCTGGATGTTACATTTCGAATGTCCCTTTCATTGACCTTTTTTCAATATTAAGCAAACTTCACTGGATCTTGTGACATTCTTTTGCGCATTCTACGCCCCGAAGATTGTTGTCTATGGGCAAACTGCACAATTCGAAGTTTGTGTTTGTTCCCTCCAGAAATACCTCCTCAGCAACGCCTTCAGTGCTTTCAGAGTCAGGCTCCTCCTCTTACGCAGACCAAATGGTGGGTGTTGCCTCTAATCGCTCCTCCTCGACCAATCCACTTCCAGCAAAGCGTCTCCACCTACTTCATCTTCCAAACGCTTGAAACAAGATCCTCCATCCCCTGATAAATCATCATCACCTATCTCTATGGAACTCATTTTAGAGGAGATTCACACTTTGTGCCCGTTTGTAGAAGAAACCAATAGCAAGATACAATTTGTTGAGGAGAAATGGTCTACTATGGACACTAGAGTATCCTCTATGGAACAGCAAGTCTCAGAAATACAAACTAATTCGCAGCACATCACTTCTTTGGAAAAGTCGGTTCTTGCACTCCAACAGCATACTGAAGATTTAGAAAACAGGAATAGGAGGAACAATCTTCGCATTTATGGATTACCGGAATTTCTGGAAGGTGATGATCCTGTAGCGTTCTTTACTTCCTTTCTCCCAAAACTCCTGGACATGCCAACAACGACTTCTCTTAACATCCAGAGAGCTCACCGCCTTGGACCTCCCTCATCTGCTTCTCTTTTTGAAATTTACGGATCTCCTTTCAGTTCTATCTGCAGCTAGATCTAAACGTCAAGTTTCATGGCTTGGTCAAAGGGTATTTTTATCTCAAGATGTATCCAACGCCACTGCGACCAGACAAAAGGAATTTTCGAGCCTTCGCACCTCTCTACAAACTCTGGGCGCTAGATTTGGTTTATTCCATCCATGCATCTTCAAGGTCACTTACCAAAATCAAACATGGACCTTTCAAGACCCTGCAGAACTCAAGAACTTTATTCACATTCAAACCAATAACTGTATGGATACGTCTACTTCTACTAATGGATGACTATTTAATCTTCTTAATTCTTACAGGATTCCTTCTGTTGCTTCGCATTTGCTTATTTAATGCAGTTCTGGTTATTAAGACTTTTTGATTAGTTAAGTTAAGTTTTTCTTGATGATATATATTTGCATACTCTTTGACATGAATACTGTTACTCTTTGCATTTTCCATGTTTTCCACATAGATTGTTGCTCCATTATATGTGACCTAATGTATTTCCCTATTTTTAATCTCTTCTTATACTTATTTATATAGATTTGTTGATGTGTTTCCCCTCAACTCATATGGCTCCTCACCTTCATCTCCCGTCCTGACGTGGTTTGGATTCCCATTCTCGGTTGGTTCGTCTTGTTGAGTGTCACCATTTCCCCATTGTCTTCTCTTATGTTCCCCTCAGGTATGTTATTTTCATTCATCATTTTTGGATTTGTACTGTCTCTCCTTGTATTTTCTACTCTTCTCCCTTTCCCCTTTCTCCCTTCTTTCTTCTTCTTATTCGCTGATTATGTGCATACTGCTTCCGCCTTTATCCTTCTTTTATGCCTACTTTTGTACAAACTTCCTTTCCTTTGTTTTCCTTCATTCCAGTGCCCTTTTTGATGCTGTTTACTTTTCTCACTTCTTCTTTATCTTATGTTTTGACAATGTTTCATTTTTTATGCGATTTTGTGGCTTTTGCTTCTATTGAATTTATACTGTTTGAAAATTCAGAGTTGTCTCCTGGAATGTAAAAGGTTTTATTAGTCCTATTAAGAGGCAGAGAGTCCTTTCCCATCTAGCCTCTTAAAACCCTGATATAGGTATTTTACAAGAGACTCACCTTACAGAGGCTGAATCCCTTAACTTAAAAGGAGCTGGGTGGGGACGGTTTTGTTTTCGCCTTCAACTAACAAAAAGAATAGAGTTGCCATTTTATGTCCCAAAAAACTAAAAAGTAAAGTTTTGTCACAAGAAAATGATTCTGATGGTAGATGGATATTAGCTAAGTTATTAATTAATTCTATACCTTTAACTGTTTTTAATGTTTATGGTCCCACACAACGTGATTCCTCTTTTTGGCCTTTAATCACAAAAACGTATATTCAACATCAAGATGATTTGTTTATTTTAGGTGGAGACTGTAACCAGATTGTTGATCCGTTCCACGATCGTAAATCCAAAGTTCGCTTTATACCTCATAGAACTCACAAACAATTTCTTGACACTATCTCATAATCATGTCTCATTGACTCTTGACGACTCTCTGATCCTGATACTTTAGATTATTCCTTTTTCTCTCCTCCCCACTCATCCTTTTCTCGTCTTGATTACATTTTTCTCTCTCATTCCCTATCTCAACACTTATTGTCCTCTTCTATTGAACCCATAGTAATTTCGGACCATGCTCCCATTGTAACAGACCATGATTTACTTTCACCATACCTGAAAACTTCCCGCTGGCGCTTCAATAGCTCCCTTCTTACTGATCCTAATTTCTCTTCCTCTTTCCGTTCTTTTACTAATGAGTTCTTCTTCCATAATAGCGACCCTACTACTCCTCCTCATATCCTCTGGGATTCCTTTAAAGCCACGGCGAGAGGTTTCATCATTTATTTTGTTTCTAAGAACAAGAAGCAATATCTCCAGAAGCAGAAAGACTCATTTGCTTATATAAAATCTTTGGAACATACATTTTACACTTCGTCAGACAAATCTATATCCCCGGAACTTTATGAGCAAAATTGGAGTTCAATAAGTCCACTACGGATAACGCATCTTCGATTTTCTTTCGTAGTAGTGCACGTTATTATGGTGGTCGTAATAAGTCAGGGAAACTTCTAGCTAATTATCTTAAGTCACGTAAAGAACGTACTCTTATAGAATCTATTTACTCTTCTGAAACAACCTCCTTCATAAAGATAAAGAGATACTTAATCAATTCCAATTATTTTATCAACAGCTCTATACTTCAGAATCTCCTCCTACTCCTTCTCTTCTTCAGCCCTATCTTGACAAACTTCCTAAATCCTCTCCTTCTCATCTTAACTTTCTGGATCTTGATCTTGATATCTCATTACATGAACTTTCTATAGCTTTATCATCCCTTACTAAAGGTAAAACACCTGGAACTGATGGATTCCCAGTTGAGTTTTATTTACACTGATCTCTTACTTCCTAGACTTCTCAAGCTTTTTCAATCATTTTGCTCATCTAGTAAGGCGGAAGGTACCTTTCAAGATGCCACCATCTGTTTTATTCCTAAAGATGGTCGTGATCCCCAATTCTGTAAAAATTATCGTCTGATTTCTTTAGGCAATGTGGACTATAAACTATTCGCTAAATTACTTGCTTTACCCTTAGACCCTTTCATGCCCCATCTCATTGGTAAGGAACAATGTGGCTTTGTTAAAGGCATACTCACCTCCGACAATTCTCGACTTTTTCTTAATGAGTTGAATAAAGCCTCATCTCTTTCAATTCCTCTAGCCGCCATCTCTGTCGATGCAGAAAAAGCCTTTGACCGAGTTTTGGTATATCTTGTTCGCCTCGATGGCACGGCTTTGGCTCCAAATTCATATCCCTTATTTCTGTCTAAAATCCGGACCCAAAGCTTCGGTGCTTGTAAATGGTCAGGTTTCGTCTTCTTTTGCTCTTCAACGGGGTGTACATCAAGGTTGTCCCTTATCCCAACTCCTTTTTGTTTTAGCACTTGAACCCTTTTTGTCATCCATCCGTAATAATCACTCCATTTCTGGCTTTCCATATGGGGATAATCAACTGAAACTTTCTGCATATGCAGAGGATATTCTTTTATTTATTTCTGATCCAGAAGTATCCGTTCCCCCCTTTATTATCTGAATTTGACCTCTTTTCAAAGGGCTCCGGATATAAGAATAATACAGATAAGACCAAAATTCTTCCTTTAACTAAAACTTGTCTTCCTCATCTTTTCTCTTCTACAGGCTTTGCTTGGAATAGTTCTAAGATCAAATACCTTGGAATTTTGTTTTCTAACTCTATTCCCTCTTCAATTAAATTAAATATGTTTGCCGTTTTGTCCCGTATTGATAAATCACTCTCTGCCTGGAATCCTCTGTTTCTTTCCTGGTCGGGTCGCTTAGATTCAATTAAAATGATGATAGCTTCTATTCTAATATACATCTTCTCTATGTTACCTGTTCATATTCCTGCAATCCATTTTACACGAATTGACTCATCTCTCTCGAAGTTTTTTTGAGAAACAAAAAATCTAGAATCTCTCTTGCAACTCTCCGAAAGCCCAAATCTAATGGTGGAGTTAATTTTCCAAATTTCCGTCTCTATCATAAATCTTTTTCATTACACCAAGCCTCCAGATGGCTTTCGCCAGACCCTTCCCCTTTTTCTCCAGTATGGCTTCTTATCGAGCGAACACTATTGCTCCCCTTTTCCATTGATGAAATTATACGCTTCTCTGCCAAATCTCCTCAAACCTCATTTCCCTTATTCAAACACACTTCTTCTATTTTGAAGCCCCTGGTTTCTCCTGTTACTGTCACACGTGAATCCTTTTTAAATTCCCCCATTTGGTATAACTCATTGATCCTTTTAAATAATAGGCCCACTTTTTGGAACACTTGGAGAATAAAGGGCATCATGTGGGTTAACCAACTTTTTGATGGAGTTTTGCCTTGTTTCTTTCCCCAATTTCAACTCTTATTTCATTGTCCGCAATCCTTTTTACAGAAATTCACCATCCATATGGCACTAATTCTTGACCTTTATTATTCCCTTCCATCCTCCTCATCACATATGTCTACCTCTCCTCTTCTTAAAATTCTCACTACCTTTCCTAAAGCATCTCTGGTTTATACATTTTTTACTTCTCCTAGTCCAGATTGTATCAAAACTAAGTTGGACCTTTCCTGGGAAGTGGACTTGGATTGTACTTGGTCTGTTGCTCTCTGGGATAAGATATGGTCCAGATCCTTAAACATTTCTCGTTCTGCTTCTCTTACTCAATCTTTATTTTATCTATATCATTGACTTTATTATTCTCCTCTTTCTTTGTCACGTTTTTCAACTTCCTCTGATTCTAAATGTTGGACGTGTGGTACACCTAATGCTGATCTTCTTCATCTCTTTTTTCTCTGTCCTAAATTCTGGGACGAAATTTGGTCATATCTTACACATATCTATGTCTCTTCTCTTCTTGGGCAGTTTTTCTGATTCTTTGGACCTACCTACACATTCACATGGCCTTTTTGACCTTATGCTTGCTCTGCATTTCAACACATTTAATCTAATTGGAAGTCCCTCACAAACATTTCCATACAAGGTTGGTGGAATACTCTATGTCATTTTCACAGACTGGATGTTGCCTTTGCCTCCTCCTGTAAACCACCCCGTAATACTGATCTCTTCTAGTTACCTTTTACCTATCAACTCAGAAAATATTAAACCTCCTTGAGGATGTTCACTCTCTGCCTTTTTGTCATTTTTTACAGGCTTCTTTTATTACACAAGTTTTCCGTTGAATATTATATTTTATATGTTTATTTCATTTACTAGTATGCTGCTATTCATTGTTTACTATTTATGCTTATATATTGCTAGCTTAAATTCTAATCCCCTCCTCCCCTTATGTTCCCCCTTTTCTTCACTCCCTTCCCCTTTTCCTTCATCTTCAAAATTCCACAAAAAGCTGTTTGTTTTTTAATATTGATATCAGCATTGTTCCTTTTTTATATATTTTGCATAACTTTTCTGTTCTTTCTTGCTGATACCTATGCCTGTTAACAATTTTCGCAATAAAGCTTTTTCAAACATGAGAATCTTCCCAGTATCAATGGTGAGACCCTAGGTGCAGAGGAAGCCCCTGGCACTGTCTTTGGTTTTGGTCCTAGGGCTTCTCATTGACCTAAACTGATGACACCATGAATGTCACTGTGATTGACCAGGAAGAGAAGGATGAGTGACTATCCGGGCATTGTACAAATCCAAACAATGGGCTTTTCACCCTTGGAGACATGACTAGGCACTTGTTTTTCCATTGTTTTCTTTGGAGAACTACAGAAAGCAACCCTCCGTTTCTAGATCTAACAATCACACAAGTGAGGACAGAGGTGAAAAACCTGTGGTTGTCCTATCCCAAATAAAGTGTGCACAGGAAGATAGAATCTGTGCCTGAGCCCGAAAATCTAAATTTACATGCAATTGAGAAATCATTCCATGTTTTGGGTGGTAAATATTAATTTACAAAGAGCAGTTAGAACTTTATTGGTCTTGGAAGTGGTAACGGTAGGTGGATGTCAAGCAGCACAATAGTGCAAGATTTCTATACAAATAAATGACTGTTTTGCTCTGGCTCTAAGCTATATTGTGACTTTACAAAAAATGGGATGTAAAGAAATGCGATTTGCTACTTAATTTTGGTCAATGCTGAAAGAAAACCTTCCTTCTTCTGATGCGGTAAGACACAGCGTTTAGTTTAGGCAAAAAAAAATCATGTTGCTGTTATCTCCCACTGCAAATACGAACCTCTCTGCGTGACTCATAGAAAGCATAGGGTGTGACTTGCAGCTCATGCTGTCTGCATTTCATGAGTCACACAAATGTCAGCAACTTTTTGCTTTATTAATTTTTTTTGTTGCATTCGTACCATTATGCGTTTTCACTTTAGGAGTGTTTACTGAAGACAAACATCGATACAGCTCAATCTGTATCTTCTGTATTGTAATTGTATTTATATAGTGCTTACTACCCCTAACTAAGCACTGAAGTGCTTTACGGTAAGTAGCACTCTACTCCAGACTCCCAAGCTTAGTGGTTAATCAGTAGTTAAATGTTGGTTATTGTAATTAGTCGTCCTCTAAAAAAAGTGCATGCACTTGCTCCAGCTATTTATGGTATATTATCTTAATACTAGTTCAGTGTAATCATTAGTGGGGTCTCTGTGGTTTGAAGGGAATGCTTGATGAGATGTATAGTCATTAGCCAGCCAAGCTGTGGGCTCACGGACAGCAGAATGAAAACAGGTGCCTTGATTGGGCACAAAACCGAAGACAGATGGAGAGGTGCGGCTGGCCTATCCTTCAGTTTATTAAAGAGAGCCACACCTGACAAACTGGCTGTGGACCCTCCCCAAGCTTGGCGAGAGAGTTTGAAGGCAGCAGCTGTAAATTAGAAATGTCTCTCTTTTTATTTATTTAGATGTATTGGTATTTACGAATATAATTTATTTTCCTTCTAACTGTGAGCTCACAGACAGCTGAGTGAAAACAGGCACCTTGATTGGGCAGGAGTCCAAAGACAGGAGTGGCGCGACTGCTGCAGCCACTCTCACATTTAATAAAGAGAGCCACACCTGACAAATGGCTGTGGCCCACGAATCAGCGGACCGCAAGAGCGCCAGAGCCCGGGAGGAGGAGGTGGTGGAGCACGGCAAATAAACTTCTTGCGCAGCAGATGAAACCATGACAGAGCAAAACAAGCATTTGGAAGACAAGACTTCAACAAGCCCAATGAGGGGGAGGCAGCACTAACGCAACTATAGCATTAAAAGGAGATGAAAGTGAAGTATGCTATATTTACATGTAAGCAGCTATGCCTCTGAAGCTGAATGCAGGCAAACAGTAAAATACCATGAAATCAAGAAAACAATAGTCCCCCAAAGAACACATAAAGAACCATATTGGAATGAGACAGTACTTAGTTCCTGCTGCGTGGGAGAAACAGAAGGGGAAAAGGAAGGACAAAGAGGCAGGGCTGACCACTAGCAAGCAAGGATTTCTAAAGGACACTGCAACAAACAAATCAAAAGCAGGGGGATGGCTTTAAGCCCACAAGAGAAATTAAAACGGGTCTTGAATGCTCAACCTAAAAAGGGAGTTCAAAGTCCTCTTGTTGTTAGTGAGTGTAAATGTCCATTGAGCTTTCAAACGTGAATCGTTGTTCAACTAGCCATGTGAGTGGGATAGAAGGACAGACAGTCAACATGTTTCACTCCCTGAGGAACTTTGTGAGGGTCGTTGAGGTAGATGAAGTAAAAAGGCATCATTTTTTCAATTATCTCCACAAGAAGGACGGGAGAGGAAGTGCCTAATAAAAAACATAGTCAGGACATATTACAAAATAATGTTGGAAAGGTGTGTCTAGACCATGCAGCAGCCAGCATTAACCTGAATGTCTGATTGCCATTGAATAGCTGAGAATTTATGGACTTAGTGAGACTATGGGCCACATGTTTGAACCTATTTATGTTCACAAAGAGGCCGATTCGCAGAATCGGCCCATTTGCTAATGCAAAAAAGACTTTTCCTATGTATCAAGCCCTATTCTGTGATTTGGTAATTTGGTATTTGGAAGGGGCATGTTTAGGGCATCCATTCCAAATACCGAATCGCAGCTTTATGGATACTTGCAACCATTCACAAACGGGAAGGGGTTCCCAAGGGACCCATTCCTCTTTGGGAATGGTGGCAAAAACGTTTTTTAAGAGTAGACAGTGGTCCCATGGCCCACTGCCTGCTCTTAAAAAATGAAAAGAAAAGTTTTAATTTTATTCTTTTAAATTTTCTTGAAGGAAAATGGGCTGCATTTAAAAAAAATACTGCTTTATTGAAAAGCAATCACGGACATGGTGGTTTGCTGACCCTAGCTGGCCACCCGCCTCATGATTTTAGCAGTTCCCAGTAGGTCGCAAAGGGCGGCCTTCCTCATTATTATTAATGAGGTGAGTCGATTTGCAATCCCCGAGGACCACATTAGGAAAAACAATGACCTAATTGCGATTCGCAGAAAATTGCAGTTAGGTAATTGCTATTCGTAATGTTGATGCATGTGGCCCAATAAGCCTTTCCATGCACACAATCATTGTGCAGTTCATTATTAAAGATGTTTTATGAGAAATCATCAAGGTGCGTTTGGACGGGGGTACAGGAATATTACAATGCACTCTGCTGCCCAGCCTACTTAGATAGACATTATTCTCTGATGCGCCCACAGCTTTGGATTGTGTGCAATGTAGTTGAACATTTTGACAAGGGGAAGTCACAAAGGGCAGTGCTTAAACAGGCACTACAGGTGTATGACAGTTAATGGTGTAGGCATCTGCTCTGGCTTGACTGTAGCCCATCGTGGTTTGGGAGCAACAGGGAGTAACAAAAACAGCCTGCCGGCTCCCCCCACATGCCAGGGTATTGCCTGGTGTCTCTAGTGGTCTGTCCAGCTTTTCCCCGGACTGTAGCACTATTTAGCATAAATAAGCTGCTGTGTAAGGTTCCAGACAGTTATTTGTCAAGACCTCTGCTTTTCCTATCTCCTCCCTTCTACCAGATTTTAAGATAAGTCACCAGTAAACATTAATTCTATCCTACCTGCCAGCATGAGCAAGCCTATTATTTTCTCCCAGAAAGAGCTTTTCATACCTCAACAAAGAGCTTATTACTGCCACTGGAGGGACGGGAGAGACCAGCAGAACTCAATTAATTAATGTCCAGGTTCTCAGGAATAGACAAACCGGCTGCAATAATTTCTGCAATATAATTAACAAAATTCTTAACTATTGCATGAGTGATTGATTGATCTGATACCCTGATTTGGCAGGGTTTTTAGCACAGGAAAAAGAAGATCACCATCTATGCAGTGAACAGGAACTTGTTATCCTTTCAATGCAAGGACTATCATTCAAGATATTAAGCATGTTCTACTTTTGACCCAATGCATCCAGAACTTGAATGCTTCAAACAACTACTTTTAGAGGAATTAGTAAATCCCAAAAAGTAGCCTTAAATGCATGCCAAAAACAGTTTCTGATTGTCTTCAGTTGCCTTGCTCACAGCAGTGCTGCAATGGCAATCCTGAAGATATACTTTTAAATTAATTCATGTTGGAGGTGTAAAACTACAGTGAGGCCTAAATGTTCAGCTAACTTGTATGCCACTGGTGCTATGTTCACAGGATTATACTGTGGCCTTACATAAAAGTTAGATTAGCCAATTGGGCTTAGATATAAGGAAAATAAATACCACAGGGGCTGTTTAACTGTTTCCGAGTACCCATGACAACACATGACGGGTACATCTAATACAGTAAAGCTGAAAAACCATACGAGAACCCTCAAAAAGGTCAGGTTTCATAGCATTTTTTTCCGCTAAGTCTGTTACTTTGATGAACAATGATAAAGCCTAAGCTTCATTTAGCACTGGCTGCTGGACCAAATCCTAAGAGAACACCTGTACTCTGTTTCCATCAAACAATACCATCTATTTGGAACTGAAAAGCTCTAAAAAGCCATTGTGTCCAGTTGTAACAATGAAGTCATGTAAATGCCACATGATTTGTAGGATCTGTTCTTGACAGTCTTTAAGGTGCAGAATTGGTCTTTATATTTGCTTTAATGTGCAAACAAGCCAATTGGGCTTAGCCAATGGAAAATAAATACCACAGGGACTGTTTAACTGTTTCCTAGTGATCATGTCAACACATGCTATTGCATCTAGTCCAGTAAAGCTGAAAAACCATAGGAGAACCCTCAAAAAGGTAAAAAAAGATCTACCTTCTCTTAGAACGTTTTTCCTCTAAGCCTGTTACTTTTGTGGTCTTCGGCAGGAACTGCCACTGCCATTGTCCCAGTAAGACCGACAAGGCCATGGTGAGCCCGCCCACTGGATTACGACTATAATGCAGGGTGGGTGGGCGGTGCTGCGGTACTTTCAAGGTGATAGAATGTTAGGCTCATAAGAGAGCCTAACAAGCATACCGCCGCCGTGAGAGAGCCTGCAGGATGTTCCTGCACTGTGTGGCATGTACAAGGATGCAATTCCAGGGCAACACAACATGTGCCCCTCGCATACGACCCCAGCCCCAGAATTGGCATGGGGCATGTTATGTCCCCCTTACCTGCATGTCTGGCATACATTTCATGGCGGGCCCCCGCCATGAAAAGGGCAGTGGATATGTAGGTCGGAATATGCCCAATATTCAGGCCATAGTCAGACTGCCGCCACAGTGCGATCCTAGATCCCAGCGGAGGCGGTGGTCTTCCGGCAGTCCCACTGCCACACTTATACTAGGGTAGAAGGGTGGAAGAGTGGTGTTGTTCAGTCCCAGGACTGCCTTACTCGTAATAAGGCCCTAAGCTTTATTTAGCACTGGTTGCTGAGCCAAATCCTTAGAAAACCCCAGTACTCTGTCTCCATCAAACATTACCATCTATTTGGAACTCAATACCTCTAAAAATCCATTGCGTCTAATTCTAACAATCAAGTTCCGTGAATGCCACATGTTTTGTAGGATCTGTCCTCGACAGTTTTTAAGGTGCATAATTGGTATTTATATTTGCTTGAATGTGCAATCGCCTACATACATATTTTCCTGATTTTAAGTGCTAAGAGGATGGATAGTTCAAGGAAATAGATCTGAAAGGTGTATGTTGGGCATGTGCAGTACATGAATATGCTGTTGCCTGCCAATTTCTATTATTTTCTTTTTAAATAAAGAAACTATTTTCAGATTTATCAAGCACATTACTACAGTCCATATGTACTACACTATGCCTTAAATTGCATAAGCCATATCACTTGTAAAGCACAATTGGTTCTGTTTTTTTATGGTACACCCTCTTAAGACATCCCATGCCATTTTCACTTGGTCCACTGAGCAGAAACATCTAATTTCTCTTTGCAAAATGCCTGACAGATACTAGAAATGCACTCAAATATCTGACCCGTGATTGCTAGCATGAGTACGAGTTTTACTTCAAAACCCATCAAGTGTGATATTTCATACTACAGCATTATGAATGAAAATGTTTATGTCACACCAGATGCGTTACACTGGCAACACTAGAACATCATCTCTCAACACGCACCCCTGTCTGTGACGCCTGCTAAGATTTTTTCTTTCTTTAATTATTTTTACTTTATACTGTTGTGAGTCTCTTTTACTCTAGATTAAATATTAGAGACGAATAGCCATCTGTATATTTCTCAGAATATTAACCATGGGCCATTTTAATTCTAAAATTCCACAGCTCCTTCTGTCTATTCTCTACTGGGATTTGTGGTGGCACACGAAGTATATATTTGTGTGAACTGAACTTGGATTTTTTTTCTTTGCTAAACTTCCCAGTTTTCTAGTTCCCTCTCCTTCCTTATGTTCAAGCAACATTACTCAGCATTAAGAAATGGATTGGGATGAGTGATGGAAAATATGAACCTTTTTTTGGAAGTAATACCAGTATAAGACTGGATGGGTAAATAATGAACGTGACAGTGATCCTCGTCTTCGTTAATTTCCTTCCTGATCATTAACCTTTTCTCTAGATTCCTGAAATATGACAAACAAGCTGGCAGGAACTATGCGTGACTAAAATGCTCGAAATTTCCGAAAACACTTGTCTCTAGAGCGGAATAGGGGAGCTGAAAATGACTTTGATTTGTGTACAGTAACAGTTTGCATATAGGGTGACCAACTAACATGGGTGCAAATTCAGGACGGTGAGTGTAAAAATTGTCAAAATTCAGGACAGAAATTCAGGACAGGAGGTCAAAATTCAGGACAAAACTTCGGGACAAAAGGTACGTTTTACAGACACATCATAGGAGGTCACGCAATAGTATATAAGTAAGCCCATCCATATCCAAACATATTCAACCATTTGCAAACCTATCCGTCATGTATCCTTCCATCCATCATGTATCCTTCCATCCATCATTTCACTCATCCATCCCTCTATCCACCCTTTCACCCTATCCATCTGTACACTCATCCACCCACTCTTCCTCCCATCCATCCATTCACTCATTCATGTTGCAGCCATTTACCCTTTCACCCATACAGCCACACTTTCACTTACAAATCCATCCACCCAGTCTCTCATCCTTCCACCCATTCACCCTTTCAGTCATCCATCCATCCTCCCTTTCTCTCTCCAAGGTTCAATATACCCCTGCACATAGGCAATCTGAAAAAGTGGAAGTCATGCATGATGCACAGTGCCAGGCCATGAGGTGACTGTGACACAGTTTTGTTTCCAGGGCTTTAAGTGGTATGAAAAAAGCTGGGGGCTATCTACAAGGGGATGTTTGATGTAATTAAGGGCGTGGCTTAATACACCTAAGCTAAAAATCTGTGTTTAGCATAGTGTACCGCCCGACTGGTATTTTACCTCTTCTGTCATTGTATCCAGATATATAACACAACAAGTAATGTTACACCTACAACAAGCCAGAACTATTTATTGGCTTTGTCAATGGTTGCATAACATAAAAAAGCAGCAACCATGGCTTCGTTGAATATAATATTGAAAATGAATCCGTTTTAAAATGATAAGACTATGAAAGAACTGTAGCCCCTTCTTTTTAACTTCTTTCATCAGCTTCTTTTCATGAACCGGATTCCGTAGCAACATTGGCGTATTTGCATATTTCTTCCATCTGACAGAATGCCCTGCCCTGGACCATGGCAGGAGGCAGGGGCGTAGGAGACACTAAATTTCAGGGGGGGACGGGGACAACCTTTTGGACTTTCCAGTGCCCCGATTCAAATCGACCATTGTCTGGGAACCGTACACTCCGTTAAAAGAATACAATCGCATAGTTTTGTAGTGGAACATTGATAAAGGCAGGCATGTAGTCACAGTTTGCAAGTATGCTTCGATTCACAAAATAATTAGACCAAATGTGAAAAAACATGTTTTTAAATCTCACATATTCATGCACACAGTAAACAAAGATGGGACGAAAAAGGAAGAATAAACTGAATGCTCTTACGACATGTGCATGATTGTGAGGGACTGTACAATTTACTTGTGAGGAAGCACATCTTTAACAACTGTCAAAATCAGCAACTGCACCAGTACATGGTGGACTCAGATCTGACCTCTCCCCAAGTATTGGTAAAGAAGGCAAACTAGTGGGTCTGTACCAGAGTGCAACACATGTCTCATGGTAGTGCTGACCAGAAGAAGCAAGATTATTCTAAGGTCCACAAGAAAGGTGGGGCGAAATCTAAAACCTCTTCCTACTCTAAAAAGAAACCTTGGTGCTATTTGTGTAAGGAAAAAGGTAAATGGGCAAAGGATGCTGATTGCTCTAAGTCTAGCACCAATACTGCTACTACTACTCCTAAACCTCCTAGTGCCCATAGCAATAGCACTGGTGGGGCCCCCAAGAGTTTAGCTGGGTTAACCTTGTGTACTAAAGGGGGCTCTGGCCTAGTGAGGACACCCACTCAGGCTGTTTTAGTTTGTGATGGTGGCACTGAGCTCGCCACCCTTATTGTAAAGTCCCACTAACTTAGGCAAATGCAGACAACAGTCTCTCATCAATGGTCAGGAAGCTGTGGCATACATGGACACATTGGGCCAGTGTCACTATGGTGACAGAAAAACTTGTCTCTACTGAGAAAATTCTATTTGGACAGATTTACCAAGTGACCAATGCTAACAATAGCAGGACAGATCATTCCATGGCAGATGTCGATCTCAGCTGGGGAGGGGTAACTGGCCCAAAGAGAGTTGTGGCATCCCCTGACCAACCTGTGGACTGTCTACCGGGCAATCATTTGGAAACTTCAGCCTGGTCTAAAGTGAAGTTCATGACTCATGTAGAAATGATGGGAATTTCAGCCAGTGTATTTGCTGCCACTAGGGCTGCGGCCAAGAAGTTAGGCACAGTGGGAGCCCTGGATCCTGAAGAAATGGAACAGCCAGCTCCCAACAGATGGAGCAAGAAGGTTAAAGATGTATCCTCCTCTCAGACTTACAATGAGAATCAGCCTCCTCAGGGAGTACTTGTGAAGGAGCTGTACTAGAAGAGCTTGGGCCAGACAAGCCAGAGCAACTAGGGTCAGGGGTCCTTCAAGGGAAGACTTCAGTCTGGAGCAGAAGGCCTGTCCCTCTCTTGAACAACTCAGTCATTAAGCTGCTGCTGTGGAAGCAGGACATTTCAGCAGGTCCCACAGGACTTATCAGGAAGAAGGGCTCCTGTTTTCTTTAAGTAGAGACCCCAAGCCTGGTGCTACCAGGAGGTTGGTCATACCTACGAAGTTCAGGGGGTTCTTATTGGCCCTGGCACACAACATTCCCCTTTCAGAACATCTTGGGCAAAGCAAGACTTGGTGCAGGCTTGTCTCTTACTTTCATTGGCCCCACATGTCTGAGACACCAGGGAGTTTTGTCAGTCCGGTGTCACCTGCCAAGCCAGTGGTAAGTCAGGTGGCACTACACAGGCCCCCCTAATCCCTCTGCCAGTGGTTATGGTTCAATATGAGACAGTAGGGATAGACATTGCAGGTCCCTTAAACCCTCCGACAGCATCTGGAGATAGTTTTATCTTAGTGGTGGTAGACCATGCCACAAGATATTCAGAGGCTATTCCCCCTAGGACCACTACAGCTCCTGCAGCGGCCAGGGCTCTCCTGGGAATCTTTATCAGAGTTGGGTTCCCTAAGGTGGTCTTGTCAGATAGAAGTACTCTCTTCATGTCTGGTTACATCACTGCTATGTTGAAAGAGTGCGGTGTATACTATAAGCTTTCCACACCCTACCATCCACAGGACAATGGGGTTGTTGAAAGGTTCAACAAGACCCTCAAAGGTATGATCATGTGACTCCTAGAAAAGCTGAAGTGAAAATGGGATGCCTTACGACCTGGCTTCTCTTTCCCTACAGAGAGGTTCCTCCGAAGGGGTGTGCTACAACCCATTTGAACCTCTGTTTGGGTTTCCAGTTAGGGGTCCATTATGTATGGTCAAAGAAGGATGGGAGCAACATCGCAAGCCTCCTAAACACAGTAGACTATGTTCTGAGCCTGCGTTCTCACATGGCTGAGCATATGAAGGTGGCCAGAAAAAACCTTGAGGCCAGACAGGAGCTTCAGAAAGCTTGACATGACTTACTATTTACTGGCCAGGACAGAAAGTGTGGGTGTTGTGGCAGGTGGCCCCAGCAGCTCTCTAAGACAAGTGGAGTTGCCCCAAGTTGACCTAGATACTCCAAGAAGTCCCCACAGGGTACTTCATGTGATACGCCTGAAACCTTTTGTTAACAGGGCTGACATGAGCTTGCTCATGGCCACTGATGAGGGACAAGAGGAAGAGAGTGATCTTCTCCCTAATCTCCTCTCTCAGGATCCTGTTGACAGATCAGTTGAAGAAGTAGCCTTGGCAGACAGCCTCACTGATCAACAGCAAGCTGATTGTAGACAGGTTCTCAGATTTCTGGTCCCTTTTCTCAGACACCCAGTCAAACCACCTGGTGTACCCATGAAGTGGACACAGGTGACAGCATGCCTGTGAAAAGTAAAATATACAGACAGTCTGAGCATGTCAGAGACTGCATCAGGACAGAGGTCCAAAAGATGCCGGAGTTGGGAGTCATTGAGGCTTCAGACAGCCCTTGGGCTAGTCTTGTAATTCTTGTACCAAAATCTCAAAGCAGGATGGTAAGAAAGAGATGAGTTTTGTGATGACTATAGAGGCCTCAATGCAGTCACTAGGGCTAATGCCCATCCAATTCCAAGGGCAAATGAACTGATTGATACTTTGGCCACAGCCAAATATCTCAGTACATTTGACCTGGCTGCTGGTTATTTGCAAATCAGACTCAAACCTAAAACAGCATTTTCAACCCCCAATGGACATTATCAATTTATTGTGATTATGTTTGGTTTAAAAAAATGCACCTACCACATTTCAGAGGCTGGTGAATAAAGTCTTAACATGTCTGCAAGCGTGTAGTGCAGCATATCTAGCATTTAGCTGTCAGAAGGCATTTGATAACCTGAAGCAATCAATGTGCTCTGCTCCAATTCTGCAAAGTCTAGACTACTCCAAACCATTCATTGTCTATATAGATGCTTCTGAGATAGGGATAGGCGCAGTAGTGTCACTATTTAATGCAGAGGGCCAGGATCAGCCCCAGCTTTTATAAGCAGAAAGTTGACCACCAGGGAGAAACGTTGGTCAGCTATTGAGAGGGAGGTCTTTGCTGTGGTCTGGACCTTGAAGAAGTTGAGGCCATACCTGTTTGGCACTCACTTCATTGTTCAGAAAGACCATACACCCCTCTTATGGCTGAAACAGATGAAGGGTGAAAAACCAAAACGTTTGAGATGGTCCATTTCCCTACAGGGGATGGACTTTTCAGTGGAACATGGACTTGAGAGTAAAAATGCCAACAAAGATGGACTTTCCAGATATTTCCACTATGACAATGAAGCCTCAGATGGGAAAGGCTAGCCTCATCCTTATGTTTGGGGCAGGGGGTATAGGAAAGCAGGATCTGCTTTCATTGTTTTTTCCTGGGGTCAGTGTGTTTTGACTGTAGTCTGCTGGGATCCTACTAATCAGGACGCCAGCAACTGTGCTCTCTGCCCAAAATTGGCTCTGGTAAGTACTTTGGTACATCCACAATTGGCTACTGGTGTAACATTATACGTCGCTAGTATATGCCACTAAGGTACCCAGGACATAGGTACACCAGAGGCTCCAATGGGCAGCAGCATGTATTTTATCACATTGGGTAGTCCACTTAAACTTGACTACAGGCCTGCCCTCACAGCCTGTGTGAGATAGTACTTGCACCTCTCACAATAGCTATAAGTTACTTATATCTGAGGTCACTGCACTTAAAAACTATGGGGCATATTAGAGAGACAAAAATTTACAGCTGAGCTGCGGCGATTTTTATCGCAAATAAACCTTGGTATTACCAAGGTTTATCGCAAATGCGATAAAAATCGGCCGCTATGCGTGAATATCGCTGAAAAGTCAGCGATATTCATGCATTATCGAGCTAATGCTCTTAGCCATGTTATCCACCTCCCATTGGATAACATGGCTAAGAACTGCTCAGGGCAGGTGTTAGCTTTTGGAGATATTCGCGCTTAGCGCGAATATCTCCATAAGTTGGTAATAGGAGATAGCGATGTTAGCGACTGTTTCCAGTCGCTAACATCTTGGCACGCCCACTTTGCATGTCATTAGTGATAAATATCACTGACATGCAAAGTGGGGCCAAGATGGGCGCTATCTCCTGCTAGTTGTCGCTAACTGGTGTTAGCGACAGCTAGGTAATAGGGAGATAATTTTATCTCCGCTTTCTTGGATTTTAAAGCCAAAAAAGCGGAGATAAACCCCCTTGATAATATGCCCCTATGTCACCCCTAAGGTAGGCAGGATGCTTGGTTCCAAATGTGAGGGTGCCCGTACATGAGAAAGACACCCCTACAGGCCCCGGAGATGATTCTCCAGGCTTTGGAAGAGCATTCAGCCATTTTAAGGTATATAGTGGACATCAGTTATTATGAGATGTCTAATTAAATAACGGCTGCACTGGACCGGGTCATGTTTTGTATCAAATGTGTTGGAACCATACCCCAACACTGACTCTGGTGCTAGAAGAATGATCCCAAGTACTGGAGGCTCCTTAGATGACTTCCCTGTACTCCAAGTAACAGCCTTTCAGGGTCTACCAGCAACCTAGTGCTGCTGACCACAGACATGATTCTGCCCTCCTTCTCCTGAGCTGAACTTGAGCAAGGGAAGGTAGAGCAATAGGTTTCCTGTCACAGGGAGGTGTGACCACCTCCCAGAGAGGATTTATTGTATTGGCCTGGGGTGGGGCGCTTGCCAGTGGCACCAGACTACTTTGAAGGGCCATATTTGTGCCTACCTTGCATACTTCTATTTGAGATAGTCCAGGAACCCCTGGTTTCCACTCTGGTGCAAAACTGGACAAAGAAAAGGGAAGTTTTCTTCCCTTCTGTCCAGCCCCTCTCTGGGAGGGACCCCCAAGTCATTCCAACCCTTTCCCTAGGGTACTTAAGTGTGCCCCCATGGGTAGGTCCTCAGATTCTTTGCGGAAGAAGACTCACCTCTGAAATCAAGACATTCTTGTACCGTTTGGGCACTTGGACTTCGTCGGACTTTGACTGGACCCGAGACTGCATCAAAGAAGACTCCTGCTGTTCATGATCTCACTGTTCTTCAAATCTTCTGCGTCGTCTGTGTCTGTGCATCACTAAAGTTCTCCAGAAGGCCTTTGGGCATCAAGGACATCCGATGTAATCTCCCTTGGCATGATGGAGTCACTCCACTGCATCTGCAGGCACCGCAACAAAGCTGACCGGTCTGCTGCTCCTGTCATCCAACGGACTTCCCGCAGCCCAGCAACACAGGTGGTGGTTCTACAGCCCCTAGAGGCCTGACCTGTCTTCTCTGCAAATTGTGAGGACATTATAGCTCATCGAAGCCGTTGGGATCAAACTCATGTGCACTGTGATGAATTGCTGTTGCCAAGGCTTGTTGGCTCTGCACTCCAGAGATATTTGGGCTGCAAGAAGATTCACCCTCTAGCACTTCATCCCTCAAAGATCAACATCCTCACTGCATCCTCTGCACCGTGGGCCTCCATCTTTTGTGAGCTGCCTGAGGACCTCTTGCAACTCCTGTGCCTTTGGCATGTGGGTCCTTTCAAGGGTCTTCCTTTGCTTCAGTGGGCTCCCCTGCTTGCTCATGGCTTGCTCTGACTCTCCTGCACTTGGTGAGTCGCTTGGATCTTACTGGTCCCAATGTTTGCATCTTTTTGCTTTCTGCGCCATTATCGGCTACCAAGGCTTGTTGGTCCTCCCGCTAGACACCGACCACGTGAACACCGACACCCAATATGGGACAGCTAGTGCATGGATCCTGGTCTTCCTCAGCATTTCCTGGTCCTCGCAGCTGCAGAAACACGGTCACCGTCTTCACTCTTGAACCTCCCACCATCGGTAGGGATTGTGCTTCTGTGCCTCTTGGTCACTTCTGAGTGGCATAGACTCTATCCCCTCTGCTTTCAGGTTCTCTTCTTCAAGAATCCATTATTGGATTCCATCAGACTCCTTCACATGCTTCTTCAGAGGGATCTTATTTGAAGTCTTCCTTTGTCATCTATGGCAGGTTCCGACATCAATGCACCCGGCTTCCTGGTGCAGATAACCTGGTTTCTGTGGCATCCATGGGTGGGATGACTCTCCAACCTCCCGAACTTCAAAAGGGTTTCTTCGGGGGTCCTCTGGGAAGGGTCCTTCTTCTGTAAAACTACAACCGCGACTTCTCCATTGACTTCCATCGGGCATGTGGCTGAGTTTCTACTCTGCACACAGCCCCTTGAGGTTCCTGGGTACTTACCTTGGGTAGTTCCTTGTGTCTCCATCTCCTATGAGTTTTATGGTCCAAGTCCTGTTCTCCTTGAAGTTTGCATACCACTTTCTTCGCATATGGTTTGGTCTTCCCCTGGACACCAGTGTAGATTTGTGCTACTTACCTCATTATTTTGAACTATTCCTGTGTGTATTGTTGATATCTCTGGGTAGGAGATATACCAATGCGTTAGTGATTGTGTTGCATAATAAATAGCATTATTTTTATAACCATTGTGTGGTTCTTTTTCATCTAATCTACACAGTTGATTAATTGTGGTAAAACAAGCTGCTTTACACTCCTTCAAGATAAGCCTGAATGCTTCTCTCCACAGCTACCACTTTGAGAGCTTTATATGGTTATTAAAGACCACTAAAATCACCATTAGGGTTGCCTGTATTAGTGCACGGTGCATCACTCCAGAGAGTGTGCACCATATCCTAAGCCTGCCTCCCACAACCGCCAACACCAGTTCTCTAATATACATCTCCCAACAAGGCACAAGTCCTAAAAAAAAGTGGTGGACTCGTGGCCCAGCAGCTAGTCTAAGCAGCCGTGCACCCTTGGGCTTCTGACAACAAGCCCGGGGGCCCTTGAAGGAGCAACCCTCAGATACAGGAGAGGAACAGCACAGGCCTTCACCAGAGCATCCATCACAGGAAATTGAGGCAAAGCACTGTGGCTAAAACCACAGCTCCTGTCTTTTGGTTTGAACAAGCCTTCCTTGTCTCGCCGTTTTTCATGCCTTTACGTTTTATTGTGAACAGTCTGCTTGTCAATGTTTTTACTTAACAGCCTGCCCCCTTTACACCGCTATTCTGGTCCATACTGTCTTACTTTACAGTGGTAGACAGTCTGACTGTGCCTATTTACACTGCTCTCCTGCTACCAGAGGCCTATCAGTGTGTCATGGAACCAGTGAAAGAAAGAAAATGGGCCCTTCAGGCCAGTGGGTCCCAGCAACCCTGTGTGCTGTGTACAGTATGCCCTCATCTCTCTTTACACTACTCTTCTGGTTTACAGCCTACTTGTGGGTCTACACTGCTATCCCTTATATGCAGTCTATTTTTTTACCCTCTTTACACTGATTGTGGCTTGTTTTCATTTAGACTGCTGCTCTGGTGTGTACAGTCTGCCCTGTATCATTTTTCCGCTACTGTCATGGTGTGTACAGTCTGGTATGGACTTTTGTATGCCGCTTTAATGCATATACAGTCTGCCATCCAACAAATTCAAGTGGCCAGGATACCAGATGTGGCCTAACATATTGAGCTTCTAACTTTCCAACTGGGCACTGAGGTTAAAGTCCCGGCGTTGGCTCACTATGCTGTGACTCTGGGCAAAGCATTTAATTTCCCCATACCTGGTAAAAACATGAATCTGACTTGTGTACTATAATCTAGTGTTCACATAAAGCACTGTGATCCCCTTCGGCCAGGTTTGTGCAACAAGAAAACTACAAAAGTGGATAAAATGGTGGGTGGACACCCTGGGACATGACTAAGTGCCCAGACTTCCCCTCGCAAGCCAGGATCTTTTTAATACAATCTAGGCTTTCTAGCCACCAGTAACAGGCCTGCCACCCAAGCATCGTCTAAGCAGGCAGACTGTTAGGCTATTAGGCAAAATGTTACTGCTAAGAAAGCATAGCAACCGAACATATCCTCCCACTCAAGAAGCAACTATCCATCCATTTCGCCACTGGGCATCTGTGCTCCTTTGCTTTGTGAAGGTCTGATGCACAAGGGCTTAACCTGCTAATTCTTTGTCTTTGTGTCTTACAGAGCATCAGATGTCATTTTTTTGCCTTTCATTCTAGTAGTCTCATTGGTTTAAGCACCGTGCACTAGCTGTGCTTCATGTAGCCTTGCACCTGTCACTGTGTGTGCCGTACAATGCCTTTCAGCAGTGTGCACCTAATGCATTCTGGGCACCTCTTCATATTCCTTTACTTTGTGTGCCTCTAGCCCAAATACCTTTCTTGTTTTCAGGAATGCAGTAAATAGCACATTTTAAATCTCATGTGCTCAGAGCGCCATGAATCTGAGTCCCTTAATAAGCATTACACCACCATTGTTTTCCCGCATAACTCAAAATAAAAAAGTTTGTTGGGGCACCCACAGAGATGGTCCCACTGGGCGCAACCAACTGTAAAGCCAGCCCTGCAGTCAGCAATCAACAAACTTCCGCTCTTCCTTGAACTGGAAATGCAGACTGCAAGCAACGGTGGCAAGGGAGAGGTGTGAAAACATTCCTGTAGCTTTTGCTGCATAACAAAAGGGAAGGTCACAGGTCAAGTACAGGGCCATTAGCACGTCAAAGCACTCGCGCTTTGACATATTAATGGCCCTGCCACAGACAGGGGAGAGAGGGGAAATTCTTTCGTCCCCTCAGCCTTGTCCCCCGTGTCCCCCCCACTACAAAATCTGGGGTAGATATGTCCCCCGCGTCCCCCACACTTCCTACGCCCATGGCAGGAGGAGGCCACCCCAAGCTGTAACAGCTCCGTCTGGCCCATTGTCATTCTGTATGTGGCAATCATCAGCATATCCAGAATGACAAAGGGCAGGGTGGGGCTGCACTTGTACTCAGAGGAAGCGTGCAAAACGGCCCCATCAGGGAGCTGAGGCTTCTTGCAGGGAACAGTGCTGTTCCCAGCAATGCCCAAAATGACGGACAAAAGGCGTCTGTAAAAAGGATCATCATGGACAACGGACGTAAGTTCCAAATTAGGGGCGTCCATGAAATTTACTGACGGTTGGTCACCCTATTTGCATATCTTGGTTTACATGCTGTGTTTGCATCTAGGACATGCAAGATAACAGCTGACGTTAGAGTGGAAAGAAAACAAACACAAAATTCAGCAAAACACAAAATCAAACAAATTAGCAATAAGCAAGATACAGTTAGGAACACTAGAACAGTGGCCAATCGGTTACTGCACCACCCAGAGAACAAGAAGGTTGCTCATAATTCAGAGGCAAAGTGATGCGTTGTAATTTGCTTGAAGTTTATCAGATATTTATTTTCGTTTGCAGAGTGGTTTTTCCACCCGTGTGATTTTCAGGATTTTTTTTTTATAATTGAAGGATCTTAAATAGCAGCGTCTATGAAAGACACCCTTCTCCTACCATAAAGCTAGGCTAAAACAAAGCAGCAGGTCAGAACTTCTACTTAAGAAGTAGGACGTGAAGGCCAGCTCAGGGACAGCAGGCCAGGAGCCACCAGGGGTTGAGAGTAGAAACGAGAGTTATGTAGCTGGAAACTAAAAGCTATGGAAATCATTATTTGCATAAATGAACTCCACCAGTATTCCCTGAAAGTTTGTAGGGGGAAGTCGTGCACATCACCAGACTTAGTTCCATATTTATTGTTTTCCACATTTAGCCAAACTTACATTGCTCTTTCCAGATTCACAAATGTGCATAGTTCCTACCCTGACATTTATTTATGTCTAGTGGCCTCACTTAGGACTTAGACATCCATCAAAAGTTAGCGGATGCCCACTCTAACAATCCAGCATTTCCCCATCTCATTTAAACATGGGGTAACTCATCGATTTAAGGTGGCAGAGTCTCAGTAAACTTATAATTGGATATCTTTAAACCTTTAAATAGCAGGCCATTTGCCATAGGCCACCGGAACGTATGACCTATTTAGGGCAGGCTTTCCAGTTCTCTATTTTCCTGTTCATGGTCGCCCTGCAAACCAGGATTGGGAGATTGAGTAGGTATGGTGTGGTTTATATGGGAAGCTGAGTGACATGCGCAGATGCGGTAAAGGTGCTCCAATGATGCCTCAGTGGACGTGGTGCCATGCATATCTATACAGAAAAGTGCATGGTACATCGAATCAGGCATGTTACATTTCATCCCCAGCCAGTCTCTGTGGGCGAAGCTTTCAGTATAGGCTTACAAGTGACCTAATGTAGGGTAATCTAGGATGGGTCAATTAGTGGAGAATGGCCAGGTATTTCAGCTCAAGGTGGTTAGGGAGGTTGCTGATTCTTGCTGGGAGAGACTTCCAGAGCTTGGTGGGTCCAGTTGAGCCTCATTTATCGTAGATTTAGAGTTTGCACTGAAGGAACATTGGCTTTGCACTGAGGATGGACTGAAGAGCTATGCAGAGTGCTTGCGGCGATACATCTTGTCATTAGGAGAAATTAATAGCTTGTAGAGCATGGGTGATGGTATCATGGATGTGAAGCTGTAGTAGCTTTCCAGCAGCCACTTTCTGGAGGCTCTGAAGTTTTCACTTCACTATAATCTGTGTTCTTAATCTAGTGAGAGAAAACAAAGATGATGCTGGACTGCGCCCTGTAAGTAATCCTTCCAGAACACCACTGCAAGACTCATGCATGATCACACTCACATCACACCGCATCTCAGGAAGCTTCCCTGGCTCCTCATTCACAAGCACAGCCAATTCAAAATTCTCATGCAGTTGTTCAAGGCCCTACACAACACAGGACCTGAGTACCTAAACAGCCACATACACTTTCACCAACCCACCCGACACCTATGCTGTACATCACTCTCACTCGCACACATTCCCCGCATCCTCAATAGAAAAACTGGTGGTCACTGATTCTCCTACATCACACCCAAGCCATGGAACAACCTCCCTCAACACATCAGAGCCTCTTCCTCACTTCTTGAGTTCCACAAGAAGCTGAAGAAATGGCTCTTCATGTAACTACCTTAGGGACCACAAACCTACACACCTGCCCAAGCGTCTGGATACCCTCTCAGGTGATTAGTTCGCTATACAAATCAATACAACATAACGTAACATAACATTACATAACATAACTTAACATATAACACAGAAGTGAGAAGAAGATGTGGAAAAAGACATATAATGCCAACATGGTAAAGAAGGATGTTTTAATAACCTTATTTAATGAGTGAAAATGAGAGAAGTCGTTGTCCATTAATAAGTTCATCCCTTTGCTGATCTTAGTATCACAAGCATGGAGTACATGAGGTTGACAGATCAGTTGATGTTCGGAAGGGGGCTGAGCTAAGTGTTCAATGGGGAAGGTGCAATAGTGGAACCTTGAGGAGCATCTGCATCAGCAAGGGGAGAAGAGAATTCAATCAAACAGAAGTAACAAGACTCAATTAAACGTCTTGGAGAGATAGAATGAAATTATGTCTATGAAGCCTGTTGTATTCCAAGGTACTCAGTCTCTGTAATAAATGCTGTAATGTATCAAAGTTAGCAGAGATGTCCAGCTATAGGATGGCAGTAGTTCTGTTCTAATGAATGGTTGACTTGAGGTCATTACTGTTGGTGAATAAGGAGGATTTAATGCTGCCACCAAGGCATAGTCCAGTTTCAAAAGGTAATGATGCATGGCTTACTGGTCAGGGTTCAGCAGGCACAGTGACCTGCTCGTGCCAAGATCATTCCAAAGAAGGAAAAGCTAGCAGTGTTCATTAAATGTAGATTCTGGTTGGCGAAAGGTTTTGTGTCTGGCGTGAATTGCACACAACAAGAAAACAAAAATTTCCCGGAATCCTTACATTTTCCCATTGTTTAAAGATGGTGGTGGTCATTTTGGATCCTTTGGTACAACGCCCCTTTTTTCCACTGTGTCTTTGTTAGTAAGGCAATATGTTAATTTCTGCCTAACAAGGCAGAAATAAATCCGTTTTTTGTTCATGTGGAGAACTTAATTGTCACAAAAGACAACTAAAGGAGAGTTAGCATTTCAGAAAATTATTTAGTAATCAAGTTGTGTTGGGAGAAAAAAAGTTGAACTTTTTTTATCATTTGATTGTCATTGTTTCACAAGAACGTCTTGTCAAGGAACAGGAATCGTTTTTGCACTACAAAAACCTGATTACCATGACATGTATATCTGATTATGTACAAACTACAACAGATGTTTATTGAATAGTTTATATATGTTGCAGGCATTTGGAACATCAGAATATTGATGGTCAATATTTACTTTATAACAAGTGCAGAAATCACTTATGACTGAAATCTATCATCTCCAGAGAGTGTGCATTCCAGGTGCAGAAGGTAATTTCCTTCTCAGTAGAGAAGAAGGGGAAGTTAACATTCATGTAGTATTGAGCCTTGCTATGCTGCAGTTTCAGAAACATGAGCTGCACTTTAAGAACACAGACAGTGGTTTATATAGAGATATTCTTAAATTGTGTCATGTGTACTGTTCGGTTAGAAGCCATGCTCTAAACAACAGATTATTAAATATAGCCATTTCACTATAGAGATCCCTCTTCACCTGCAGACATCAGTGCTCAGCAGAGTGACAGGTCAGCGGGTGATGGCCAGTGTCTCTTTAATCCATTTTGCTTTCCCCAATTTGGCTATTTGCCCTCTTATACTTACTGTGTGAAGTTGATGGCGCTGAGGGGTGAGGGGTGGACTACACCTCCTTTTGGATTCTGAGTACAAGATCAGTGAGTGCTCTCTGCCAAATTGCCTACCACAAGCTATTATCCAACCTGATTGACACTCCTTTGTCTCAGTTATTGGATTTTGTAGCTAAATTAGAGGAGGCAATTCATTTCAGTTAGCATTAGTAGCCTGTTCAACAAGAGATATCTAGTATGTTAAACCAGAGAAGAAAAGGGCTCCTCAAGTACCTTTACCTGTAGATCCCAAGAATGCTGATTCTTGGTGTTACTACTTCCATTACCAGAAACTACTTTTCTTACACATACCTGTTCTGTGCTGACTCTCCTATCAAATCCTCCTCATCAGTACCTCTTTTCACTTGGAGATGTGAGGGAGACCCTCCTAGATAACCAGGCTCACTCACACTGAGGGAGAGATCCAGCTTGGACCATGTGAGGTGGAAGAGCTAATCCAAATAGGAAAGTGTCTAAGGAGCTGAAAAACCCATGTCTGGTGGCAGAGAAGTTTTGCCATAATGAAATGGGGGATCTTGAGACATTTACAGTAAGACAAAGAGGAAATGCTGAAAAAAGAGGTGGAGGACTGCAAGAAGTTGAGATTTCTTAAATTACTGACCAGTGCACAGGAAAATCTGGCACATCAACCATCACTTGCTTAGAACATTGCTGTATGTGGGAATGTTACACCTGAAGAAGTAGGACCCATTGGAAGAAAGAATTTTACTGACTCCTTGTGGAACTATAGATCCACTCAAGGACTCCTGCTCTCTAAGGCTCAAGGGGTTGGCCTTGTGGTTGACTGTTTCAGGGGCACACAAAGTAGGTCTCTTGACTCCAAGAGAGTCCAGCAGACCCCAGAGAACTAGACCTTACAAAATTCCTCTCAGGAGAGTGGCCTGGGGATGCCTGTCCTGAGAACTTGGGGCTGCAGGACTGACCATAAAGACTAAATCAGGTGGGATAAATATTTAACAGATTGGCCCGCTTGGTGTATATAGTCTCTGCTCCATCACAGCCCATCTGAAATTGCATTCATGTGCTAATCAACTGCAAACTGTGATTTGTCAATGACATGTTACTTTTCCATTCACTTTTTAACTTAAAACCTAAGGAATTCAAATCTTCGGTTTCCCTTTACAAATTTTGAGGATCTTGGGGTCTTTTTGCTTATTAAAGTTTCCTCCATTGTATCTAAATTGGTTTGGAAATTATTGTGTTATTTATGTGACTTTATAATTGGTGGCACTGGTTAAAGTTAACACGCTCTCGGGACCGTGTGCTGCCCGCTAGCTACCAGAAGTTGAGCAGCCGTCCCCTCAATACTGTGTTTTGTTTTAACCAGATTGTTTTTATTAAGTTAGTATGGACAACACATCTCTCAAATTACTAACCCAATTTCTGACACCTGTATTTGAGCAAAAGTTTTCTGAGGAAGTTAAGGCCATTGATGGTTCAATTTAGTTCTCAGGCCAGGTACTGTTTGATAAAAAGATGGTTTGTTTTTATCTGCTTAAGCTTAGATTGTGGTAATGTGAAATGGCTGTATGAGGTTATGCAAAGTAGTTCATGTTCAGATTTAAGTAATGTGATTTATGGAGAAAAGTTGAAGTTGTTATTGGGTACGTCGTGACCTAAGATCCCAGGATATACACCTACAGGTGGTCTCAGTGTGGCATAGGCGTAGTAAGTTGTCTGCTGTGTTTTGAAAGGACTGTTCGTGAGACATCGTTGGCAATGAGGGATACAGTTATTACAATTGTTTTCAGTGCACAGGGAACATAATTCATCAGCCAGAGTGAGATTGCGCTGGTCGAGGTCTCACTTGAAGTGTATGTAAGGGCAGATTAGATCATTGTATTTGGATAGACTTCTTGTATGAATTGGATCTATCATTTATGTGCATCTTGGAATTTACCAAGACAATATTTGCCTTGACATGATAGTTATTCATAGATTAAGATGTTATTATGCATGCCCCGGCTAATGATTATTGTGAGGTTAGTTGGTTGGCTTCATTTGAATGTGGGGAGAGTCATCTTTTTAGGTTTGCTGGAATTTGTATGTTTCCAGTTGTTGGTTCACTAACTTTCCTGCCCTCTTGTTATGAAGTGTTCAGTCGTGATGTATTTGATAAGAAAAAAAGAATTGTTTTACCTCTATAAAAAAGTTGTTATTGTAGATTTATTTTGGACTATGAACACCAATGCTCTGTCTTTGAGCCTATACACTCATTGTAACAGAAACAGAATACCTTAAACTGTACTTCAATGAAAACCTGGCTAATGGGTTTACTGGGCCTTGACTGTCTTCTTTTTTCTCTCTGTTGTCTTTGATTGCCATGTGTAAGAAAGTGGATTTTTATTGGGGTGAATATAAGTCCACCACAAAGGATAAGACACAAACTTCTCAGGGTAAACCACAGTTTCAATGATTTAAACCGGGGTTTCGCCCCCTGGTAGCTATGGTACACAGCTGACAGGTTTACTTAGGAAAATGTGTACATGAGTAATGAAACACAACATAATAAAAATCCTACAACTAATTTAGAAACTTGGGAAAAATGTCATGAGTAAAATGACACCAAAACAAGAATATGTTTAAGAAAAATGTAATATGGGGACTTGGTGATATGTATTTCAACGAATTTGTAAAAATTTAAGTAAATAAAACAAGAAAAAGTAAAGCAGCAATCAGCTTACACTGTTCTCAGTTGACTCAGTTGCCTTGAGACACTTGCCAGGGCCTTGAGACCCTCACGGATGAGTAGCGCTCTTTATAAACCCCTGATTGATTGAATGATTGATTGACTGGGACAGAGATCAGATTTCATGCCAACTGCAATGGAGAGAGCAGGCCAAATGTACCATGCAGGCTTGTCCTGGTCAAAGACTTTACCTTCTAACTTACCCTCTGAAATTGAAGTTGAAATCCTCCAGGGGATAAAGTTGCAGGCAGTATTTGACCAAGGGTCCGATTTATTTCTTGACGCACTTTCTCACACTCTCTCCAATACAGATGGGTGACACTGACGAGACCATGAAACGAGTTGCTATGATATTTATTGTATGTTTCCATCTACCGTACACTTTATGTACATGCTTTTACGATTCCGTAACTCAGCCTTCTCATTGATTTTTTTCTCATGATTATTTAACGTATAGTTATTTCAATTGGTGCACATTGTCATTTTCCTCCCGCATGTGTCATCATCGATTTTATGTGTCAGCTAAAGGGATTCAGCAGTTTATCTGGTTCATCCGTCCGCCTTTTGCGTATTCTCGAGGTGAGTAGAGACTTACCCAACAAGATAAAATGACGATCTAACTAGCAAAGTTATATCTCTGGTTAAAGCGCCTATTATAGCCTGCCTCAAAAAAGTAATAAATCTTGTTAAGAGAAGTGCAAGTGTCAAAGATATAGTGGGAGACATTTTTGGAGCCAGGGGGCAGATCTATCAACATCTTGCTTTGCGAATCTGAAACAGCGATTTTTTTAGAAATCGCTATTTGAGATTTGCAAATAGGGGTGTATTTGGAAATTCCCTTTTTTTTTGCGATTTCTTAAAATTCCTTAATTGCGATTAGCAAATTGTGAATCGCAATTAAGGAATAATTTCCCATTCATTTCTATGGGCCAGGAGGCCCATAGGAATGAATGTGAAGTTATTCTCAATTTGCGATTCGCAATTTGAGAATCGCAAATTGGGAATAATTTCAAGGGTGCAAGGGTGTCATAAGGACACCCTGATGCACCCCTGAAATTTACATGTGTGCGCATATGGCGCACATACATCCCCTAAGGGCATGTATGTGCACCATATGGCACCTTCACAAATGCCAAAAAGTGCATTTGTGAAAGAATTCGCAAATTACCACCAACTTCAAGTTGGTGGTAATTTGCGATTTCTTAATGAAAAATCGCACAACTTGGGTGCTTCATACATAGCATTTAAGGAATCACAAGTTGCGATTCCTTAAATGCTTACGCAATATTAAGGAATCGCAAAATTTGCAATTCCTTAATATTGCAATGCAAATTCACACATACATCCCGTTTTGCAAATTTTTTGTCGCAAACGCTGCGATTCGCTAAAAAGCAGCGTTTGGGACAAAAAATTCCCTTGATACATCTGCCCCTTGAAGAAGTTACTTGTCAGAAACAACTCGTGAAGGACAGTTTGTATTTAAGAGAATTGTTCAGAAATCATTTGCCTTACGAGAAAACAGAACTTTGAACTCTTTAGAGTATTTGATTATCAATATAAACGTTTGAGACATTGTTTCATCTGAAGTCTGAGGTTCTTCTTGTAAAGTAATGGGAAGCATTATCGCACAATAAACACTTGATTACTCATGATGTGAATATGTGAGTAAGTGCAAGGTACAATAGGTATTCATTGAATAGTATATATTTATTTCTGGTACTTGAAACCTTGGAATATTGATGGTTAGTAATTGCCTTACAGCTGCACATACAGATCAGCTAGAACTAATTTTATCATCTCCTGAGAGTACTCATTCTTAAAGCAAGATATAGTTTGCTTATCTGCAGAGAAGGAGGGTGGTTTAACTTTTATGTATTATTGAACTTTGCTATGCTTCCATTTCAGAAATATCAGATTCATCTCAAGATCACATAGAGTGGGTTGTAAGAGATATTCCCAAAGTAGACCATATCTACTGTTAGATGAGATGCCTTGCTCTAACAATAACTATTTGCTTTTAGATATTCATCTTGTTCTGGAGATGTGTGTGCCCAGTACAGTGGGGAGTAAGAGGGTGATATCCAGTGTCTGTGTTTTTCTCTTATCCTATTTCCCTCTCCCATTTTCACTTTTTGGCTACATATCCCTCAGGCTAATAATGGATGCGTTGAGAGAAGGAAGAGTGCATCACTCCTGTTGGAATTCAGTGCTTTCTGACACCAAGCAATTTCCACAAATATGGTAAATGCTTTTGATGAATGTGCCTAAAAATGATCCATTAGCAATTGATAGGATGTCTGTGGACTCCATAAGGGTAAGATATTTTTTCTTGAGGATGTGTTTGGTGTGAGAAGTCTGGAGGTGGCTAAGAAAAGGCTGGCGATGAAGAAAGGGGGTGATGATGTTTTTGGATGGGTGGCGCTGCAGAAGTAGATGGTGGCATATTTGAAGATCTGCAGAGGACCTGGATCCACTGAGGTGCCAGCAGTGCCACTGCTTTTAAGAAGCTCTGTTACATCGCCATCAAAAAGCAGTTTTGAAGAGAAGAGGCTATTTTAAACAATCTTCAGTAATTGGCTTTGCGCTAGGTGCTCAGGGTATAATTTGCATATGAAGGGATTAGCCAACAAGATGCAAAGGTCTTGCAAAAGGATGATACATTGTATTGGTGAAGCGTGTCATGTAGTTTTGCATTGCATTTTTGATGGCGGCTTTGCATAGCCTGCTGTGATCTAGGAAATAAAGCTTGTTATTCTTGTCTACTATTCTACCAAAGCATTTCCAGGACTCTGTTTTCGATTTTACTTCTTTCAGATCTTTAGAGAGCCATCCTGACTTGCTGCAGTTTCCTAATGGAGTGAAGTTTTTGAGAGGGATCAGATTGTCAAAGACAGAAGTTAGCCAGTGGTTTCATTGCTTTAATTATTTGTACTGTCATTTGGTAAGGAACTGATAGAATCTTATTTGAGGATGAGTTTCTTTCAATGGTCTGAATGATCGAGGTTGCTGCATTTTCAGAATGGGGAGCTGCCTAAGTTGGATTTAGTTTGTGTCAGTAAGGCATGAATCCCTTTGATGTTTACTGATCATGTGGTATAAAAAATTGTTTACAGAATATGTACAACAGTGCTTGAGAGGCCAGGGAGCAGTTAGTTTAGGATCATATGTTATATACTTGACCTGAGCGATCTAGGATGGGGCAAATCGTGTTTGTCAAAATGCTGTGCTTGATGTAGATGTACGTGGAAGGAGTCATGAAAAGCATTTGTTAATGTTGGGTTGTGCTGTGCAGCTCTGTAGATTAGTTGGACCATCAAGGATGTTGGCTCTAGTGGAAGGAGAGCACCTAAACAATAAAGAATCACATCCTCAGCCTGAGAACTGTTAGAGGTGGTAGTGGGTAACAACATCTTCTGACAACTGCTAGCTCTTTGCCTCTTATCTTGGTGGGTTGGTCTGGGGAGGATTTTGTAACCTGTAGCAATGGCCTTGAAAAGGGTCCTAAGGCAGTAATATGAATTAGAATTGGCAAGTGGAAATCTGATCTACCAACCCTCAGGACCAACTTCAGCAGCAACATATCAGCTTCATTGCCCCACTAGCTATTGACTCCAGCACCTACATCCTTCTAGGAGATCTTAATTTTCACCTTGAAGACCCGACTTACCACCAACTCAACCATACTCCTAGAAAGTCTAAAAAATCTGGGACTCACCCAACACGTGTCAGCCACCACCCATGCCACCAGATACACCCTGGACCCAGTATTCACCCCATTCAAAGACATCATGATCAACACACCCACTCCCATCACCTGGACCGGCCATGCCATCCTCAGCTTCGTAATGAGATTTCCCACCACAGAAGAACCAGCACAAATGGCATTTACTACTGACACTGTAAAAAACCATCTGCCGTAGATTGGATACGTCCTCAACAAAAGTCAACCAGAACTCACTGGTTACCTATCAAGCAACATCAATAACTTTTACAACTGGATCATTACCTGTGCCGGTGCTTTGGCCCTCAGAAAAGACGGCAAGTAGTAAGAATGCAAATGCAAGGCCGCAGGTACACAGAAGAACTCAGAAGCACCAAACAACACTGCAAACAATTAAAAAAGAGATGGAGAGAATTGGACAAGGAACATTCAAATCTACCCTGAGACACTACCACCATCTAATCCAGGAAACCAAAAGAAAGGCCCCAGCTGAGTGCATTGGCAACAGCTCACACAGCAGTTAGGACATGTTGCCATCATCAAAGACTTCAGCTCACCCGCAGCAACCACTAACAGCATAACCCGAATTAAAGATCTGTGAAATGAACTCTCAGACTTCTTCCACAACAAAATCACAGCCATCTACACCAACTTCAACCCACAACAGGACACAAAAACCCTTGCAGTAAGTCTTCCAATATCATACAGAAGCGCCACCTTGATAACATGCAACCCCATCACACAGAGGAAACCATACCTATCATTAAGACCCTCCTCTCTGGGGCCCCGTCTGACGTGGGACTCAACCTGGTGGCTGACTGAACTTGGACCCACCCCAGCACACAAGCAAGAAACCTCAGGATCATTATTCACAATAAGCTGGATATGAACCCTAGGACAATACCACCACTATGTCCTGCTTCTAAACCTTGAGAACTATGAATAAGATATACAAGTGACTACCTAACAACACCAGGGAAACCATCACCCAAGCCCTCTTCACTAGCAGACTGGACTACGGAAACACCCTGTACACTGGAATGACCAACCAACCTTCTAATAGACTTTAGAGCATCCAGAACACAGCAGCATGTCTGTTCCTCAACCTCCCATGCCAGTCTCACGTCAAACGACATCTTAATGAACTACACTGGCTCCTATACATAAATGTGTAGGATTTGAGCTCCTCTTATGTACACACATACAGTACACTATACAACACTGGTCTGTCCTACCTAAACAGCTGAGTACAGAACCACCAATCCACCAGACACCTCCGCTCAGCCAGACTCTCATTAGCAGGTAAGCCACGCATATGCAAAAACAGAGCAGGAGATTGTGCCTTCTCATATATAACTCCCCTAAAGCATGGAACAAGCTCTCACACCACATTAGCATCTTCTCATTGTTTCCTGAATTCTGAAAGAAGCTGAAGACCTGGCTTTTGAAATAAGCCCAGAGGCAAGCCCCAACAACATGTAAAGTGTCAGAATACCGTCATGAGTGATAGGGTGCTATAAAAATAAACATCAACAAAACAATGTGCCAGTATTGCGCAATAATTTTATATATTTCACAAAGCAATGAACAAAACAACTGTTCTGTATAGACCACTAGTACAGTCCGAATGAATCTTTCAATCAAATTGCTTTTAATTTTTCATAATTTTTTATCCGTATTTTTTTAGAAGATTTATACATTGGAGAAAAAAACTACAAAAATCGCCTATTTACAAAGTGAGCCCTTATTTTTGTAAAAATCAGGGGAAAGGGATAATTACAGTGGAAAAAAATAGAATTGTTTTATAATAAAAAAAAGAGACAGAATAGGGTCATTTATACCATAAGCATACTCAATCATTCCGTGATACTATCATACAAATCTTACACTCGACTACTCACACTCAGAAAAACAAAAGGAAAATGAAAGATGTGAAGAGTACCTCACCTAGAAGTTTAAGTTCTATATTATTTTGAAGGGGTGGGGTACTGATTAATACCTATTATTTACAAAACATCCTAAATACCAAAACAAAGAACATCCAGCTTTTTTTAATTTTTATTCTTATATACAAGAAAAGTGAAATAACAGATTGGCCTAAACAAGTAAAAGGTCAACGCGATTCGAAACCCCTTAGTTGTGGGGGTTCTCCTCAGGACCAAGAACAATTATCCTGAAAAACATAAAACAACAGCTATTCTTACTATCTATTCTGAATGAGCAACCTTCTACTTACGAACAGACATACAGCACTCATAGTTACCTCTTAATGCTTGGTTGGATCGGTGCAATCTGGTTCTGAAAATGACATGTACGGGTATTAGTGGTCACGTCCGGTCTCTTAAGTCTCAAAAAATTACCTCCCTTTTAGAAGAAAGAGAGAATCTTACTTAGCACAGGGTCTTTGGCTTCACGGCCAAGGCAGTTCTTTCGGGATCTTATCTGTGAAATTTCTGTTTATAACAGGAACATACGGACAACCCATTAGAGTCGGGCAAATATTGATAGTGAAATTCTCGCATACATTATGATGGATGGTTACCTTACTCTGAAGGACTCTTTAGTATATTGTTGTCCGTTCTTCGAAAACGTATTACTCTGGTCTTTTAATCAGCCTCTATGAAAGGAGAAAATTTAATCAGCTTCGTTTTGTGTTTGTCCCAGGTCATTATAAATTGCCAGCAGTATCTATCTGAAAAGGCTACATGCATTGGGCTTTTTTCTAAAAAATGACGATTTCGAATGATTGTGCTCTACTTTCTAACTGAAAGTTGTCCTCTTCCAGTACTAACTGGAAGATTAAGTGCACGAGCTGGAATTGTACGATTTTGGCTCTATGGGCCCGATTAGGATTGCGGTGAATCTGCATCCTCCGGGCCGGCGGAAGCCACCGCCGGCCCGGGGGATGCGGATTCACCGCTGCAGTGAGAGAAAAGACCCCCCCCCCGCCAGATTAGGATGGCTCTAATATGGTGGCCATGTCTATCAGACACTCCCAGCCATATTAGGATGCATGGGGAAACATGCTTTTCCACAGCAGGTTTTCTGTTGTGGAAAAGCATGTGGTCTTTGGCGTTTGGGGGCCCATTGCGGGCCCCCAGGTTGTCAGGGGGGTGGGGGGTGCACATGGGGGGGTACCTATGGTACCCCCCAGCATTTACATGCACAAAGCGGCAGGCACCGCGCGGTGCCTGCCGCTTTGTGCATGTAAATGTTAAACATGCATTTTTAACCTTGCGGCGGGTGCTGCTTCAACAGCCCCCGCCGCAAGGTTAAAGATACAGGATGTGACCGCCAGGGTGGCGGTCACATCCTAATTGCACTGGAGGGACCGTCGCTGCCCCTGCGGTGGCGGACGGCCGCAAGTCCGTCCGCCATCCTAATAGGCCCCTTTGTTTGGTTACAAAACGTGAGGGACGTCTTCTTTGATGCTAGTATTGACAACCAAAACGGGTGTGTTTTGTGTACCAAACTTGACTCGTTTGTCGAATTCTTTGTTTAGAACATCGTGGTTTTGTTCACATTCTAGTAACCTTAGTGCCAGATTAGGCAATTTTAAATGGGGCACTTGTTATACAAACCGGCAGGCTTTTGTGCATTTATATAGTTTGTTCGCGCACAGAGGCATTGCTTTTACATCCTGGTTGTGCAATTTATCGGGTGACTATGGTTAATATATTGAGGCTGTCAAGCTCAAAATTTGTTTCTTTACTCTGTTAAGTTTCAGAATACAAATATATCGGGCTACTTCCTACCTCAATAGCTTTAGAGCAAGCTCCCCAAGCGTCTGGACTCAGCTCCTTCAAACACGCTATATCAAGTGTTTTGTTTCCGGATAGCATCGCATTTATTTAAACGCGTGGTGTTTGCTATGAATCATGGGACTTAAAGTTCCATTGTCCTCGTTGTTTTTTTTAACATTGGGGTTGTTTTGCATATTCTAGTACCCTTGGTGCAAGTTTTGGCGATTTTAAGTAAGCCACAAGGACAATGGACATGGTGCACATTTTGTCACTGAAGTAGCTGGAGAGCTGGATGAAGAGATCATATGATGCAGTGACAGTCCTGTAGCTGGCGGGGGCAGTTGACGTCCTGAACTAAGGCAAAAATGTCTTTGCTATTGTTGGAGCTGTTCTCAGTTTGTTCGGTCAGTGCTAAGCATTTGGTTGATCTGTGTCCTGCTATATAGGTTGTAGTGAGAACCTGCACACCAATTAGGTGGAAGACCCGAACTGGAAACATCACCTTCCACAGCGGGTATCATGCCTACATGTGAATCTGAACCTGCATGCAGATGCATGGCTTGCCATTCAAGCTGCCAAACATCAACTACCCAACATGGCCAGGTACTGTGCTTTTGGCAAAGTTAGGAATATCGTTATATTTAAAAGCCACTTGCTCCTTCAGAAGATCCACCAGGTTTCCCAGACGATCCACAGATAATGGTCACCATGGGAAAATTCTCCATGTTCACTAGCAGCCAGTCAGCTGTCTCTTTAGACTCCTCATAGCTGTACCTGCTCTTCAAACTCATCTCTTATCCAGGTTCTTTGTGTTCCTTCCACCAAGGGCTGTGTAGATTTGAGACCATTAACTTAGCACAGGGCACTAGACGGGCTTGAGTCAATCAAAGAGCATGAGCTGTGAGCTTCAGAAATCACCAGCATGTGTCAGAGAAAGAGCAAGAGAAAGTGAGGAGCATCACAATGCCAGATGCAATCATAAAGCCAAAGGTTTTTAGTAGAATCAGTCAACAATGTTACACTGCAATCCCATGCTGAGCCTCCTCTGGAACAACATAGAATAGTTATCAATCCGCCTGCCTGACCCCACAATGGCCACCACCCGGACTCATTCCCTTAAACATCAGTCATGGATAATCACATCATAGCCTCACTTCAACGTGAGCCTCACAAATTTAGTACTAAAATGTACACTTAAGGGTGTGGATACTCCACAGTTAGGGCAGAGATTTCCACACAGAAAAAGAAAGGACAGGTGGAGGCGGAACCACTGCACGCATGTGGTGACTAGCATTTTTAGTATGTTTGTAGTACTATTGTAGTACTACACATGCAATACAAAATGCATTTTGAGAATGGGCCCCGTATAGCATTAAATATCTGTGTGTTTGCTACATGAAGAAGGTTAAGCCAACTTACAAATACTGCTAAGGCACGTTTTATTCTAAGTTTCTACTCTTTGGTATGACTTGAGGGAAGGACTTGAACAACTCTTGGCAATTTCCACTGTTCTGCAGGGCCCATTAGGTATAATTGTGGGCTCAATGGGAAAAAGGGATCTACTGGGTATGGTCAAAATCTTAGCACTGATCACCAATAACCTCTGTAGCAGTGATTGTTTTTGCAACCGTTTACAACTGACATGCAGCCTAGAGTATTAAAGGGCTTTGCCCATTCTGTGTCTGTGTCAAATGCTTTGATACTTAAGATCTCTAGTTATGATGGCCAAAGTATTATACTTAATTTACTGATCTAGAATGGGGTAATAAACACCAAGTGCTGATATCTTTTTTTCATACTCTCAATAGATTCAACATCCAGTTGTCAACTGCACAAATATTTATTTTCTCAAACACAACTATTTCTGTTTTCAGAGTAGATCTTTTTTCCTCATTATAACCTCTGAATGCATCCAACAAACTCTATGTTGAGCATCATTAGCCCCCCGCTCTAAAAGGTTTACTGATGTGTTATACACAACAGTTTTGATTTTCCTACTAGTGCATCTTTAGATAGTGTATACCATTTTAACCAAGTTGAAAGTACACATGGACAGCTAGTAGCCCAAGGTTAATGCCTAGTTCTCGTAGTAAAGGCCACATTGTTCAGCCTAAACAGGGCTCTTTCAGGTATCCCTCCTACCAAGATCTCAACTTTACCTGCACCCATATGGGCTAGATATGTTTGCGACCCAACCATAACATTGCAACAGTAGAAGCCAATCATATTTACAAATTCCATATGATATAAATCAAGAAAGAAGAGGCTCCATGCCACAGAATGGTTTGAGGTAAAGTTTGGAAGATTTAACCCTTCAGGTAAAAACACCATCACATGATTTGACACATACAAGGATACCAAAGTGTAGTAGACACAAGTGGTGAAGTGTGGTGATAATTGGTGAACTCATGATGCTGTGCGGTGGTTTGTTGTAGAGAATGGTAATTGTGTGGTGGTGTTGGTAGTGTGCTGTTAAGAGCTTTTGTAGATTTGAAAGCCGGCAGAGTAACATTATTCTGCTGTAATTATTTTTATAGGAAGGATTGTGTTCATTTTCATGGCCTTTCATGCAGTTTGTTAAGTTGAACAGCATTTTTATTTGCTAATCATTTATTGAAAATGCAAATTAATGTTTGTGTTATTTATTTAATGTATATTAATTTTATTTTGAGTTATTTGTATATATTGGTATAAATAGAATAAAATATAATTTTGTATTTCGAATTATGATGATTTTCTGGTGTTCAATATTTTGGATTTCATGATTGTTTTATATTTTCTCAGTTTAAATGTGTAAGTGATATTTGTTATTTCTTTAGTTTTGGTCACAATATCCTTGTATTTTAGATAACATTTTGTGATATTTTTGTCTCCGATATTTGTGTGTTTGCTGTTTAAGTGTAGGGTGACAATAAGTATGTTTACAAATTTTTTTAGCGATACTTTTGTTTATCAAAATTGTTTTTCTCAATATGGTGTCATGTAATATTGTATTGTAGTACAGGGTGGTACTAGCATCATGTGTTTGCTAGTATGTTTGTGTCATGGTATCTCTTATTTTACCAGAAACTTTACTTGGTGATGTGTCAATAATAAATATTTGCTGAAACCTGATGCCCACACATTATTGTTTATGTGCTATATAGCTTTATCAGTAAACTGGTATGTCAATGTGAATTGTTCACAATCCATATGCCTTCAGTGACATAACATTAATAGCAGAACCTCCATTCTGAAATTTGTTCCAGAAACACTGTTGAGAAAAACACCACTCGAACCCCATTTAAAAAAACTAATGACAATAGCTCTTGTGGAAAGCTGAAACTGTCTGTTGCCATATCTAAAAATGGACGCACTCAGCACCACTACTCATGCAGATTGGCAGCTGCTGTAGACATTCAGGATGATTACACATGTACACATTGGTTCCCCCTATATGGCTCAATCCATGGCCCAATCATCCCAACAACTCCGCCTATGCTATTAAGCTCACCTTACAATGCCTGTTCTTTCAGGAGAAGCACACTAACAAAGAAATCCTACCTGTGTAGTTTAGCCAGCCTCCAAGAACCCTTTGCCTAGTCATAGAAAAGTATTTTTAAGCTCATATCACACATCTAATAGCTGGTTATTATCTTCTAAGAAAAACAATATGATTTCACAATTTAGGTGTTTTATTACTTTGCAATAGTAAAAACAGTTTCTCATGGGGTTCACAGCAAGATTACAAACAAATGAGTGAAACCAAAAACTTCCCCTTGCAGCGATTAAAAGGGCTATTCCATTCAACATCATAATTCTAACTTCCCTACGGTGTTGTTGGTTCATCTATTTCTATTTTTAGCTTTTCCGTTTTTCTTTCTATTTCTCAAAATAGATTCTTGAATGGAAACACTGTCAAAAATTTGCAGAAGTTCATGATTGTAAAAATTCATACCAAATCTTAATGCATTGTGTGATCTCTTTAGCTAAAGTACGCATGGACTCATTACAATTAGTAAAGCAATTTGTTGACAAAAAATGAATTTTTAAATAATAGGGGAGTTAAAACTGGCATAGACCACTGGAACAAGCCGTCCACACTTAACTAACACAAAAATACAGCACAACACCAAACCACACAGTAGCAAAACAGTGTTAATCTGATGAATTTTCAAAGATAAAAAAGGAAGATCGCAACACTGCAAGGAACAAGTTAAGACTACAAATAAAGTAAATGTAATAATCAATGAAAGCTAACACAGTTATTAATATAATATTTTATGATAATAACTAAACTATGCTACATATTTATTTCTCCAACTACAATATTTTAGACATGATGGGTGTTGTACATATTATTTCAACAAAATTTAGCCAAAACACTCTGTAGATAAATGTGAAAGGAATGCGTGGTTTATGATACCCATTAAATGCATACCATGTGCGTCCTTGGTATGATGGTGCCCATCCAAAGCATTTTGTAGGCCTTGACATCATGTTGATAGTTCTTTGCATACTATGGGCACCAATGACATAATGGTACTCACTTCTGATATAATGTTTTCACTGACATTATGGTGGTAATTCTTGCATATGGTGGTAATTCTTTACATAATGTAGTCTTCTATAATATATTTAGTCCCAATATGAGCACATTGCTGTCCAGGGCAAAATGGTGGTAATTCTTGACATACGGTTGTCACCCATGTCACAATGCCTTCCAGCCCTCCAAGTATTGAGAGCACCGCATCCTGCATGGCAGAAATGTCAATACTGCATCAGTAGCGATTTGCGCTCCCTTGCCTTACTCTGGATTTACAGAACCACGCAGAGCAACACAAGGTGGCTTTATGTGGCTTAGTAAGTCTCACTTAAGCTCTTTTTTAACCTTGTGTTACCTTGGCCATGTAAATATGAGTATTTATACAATGAAAGAGGGGACATTTTCACTACACTCAACATGGCTTCTGCTTACCTTAAAATGGTGTTGCAGAAGGGAGTCACACCATTTGATATTAAATGTCACCCCAGATGGAGCTTTCCATTTGGATATATGACGTTTTGTCTTGCTTCAGGATCTGCTGTTTTTCAGACTCTGGGGGAATTGCTGTTCCAGGTGATTGAAGGAGACATGTTTTTAAGAATGTCTGACAGAATATCGACGGACAGAAAATCGACCTACAGAAATATCGACACAAGAATATCGAAGTCAAGAATATCGACATCCTATCTACATTATGGTAAGTACAAAAATATCGAAAAAAAATATTGATGTCAAAAATATCGTTGTTAAAAATATCGTTTTTTTTAGTTAGGAAAAATGAGAAATTAAGTAACAAATACATATAATTAAAATAAACATAGTAAAAAAACGTTTTAAAATATTTAAAAATTATAAGTAATATATATATAATGTACAAATAAATTAAACATATACATATAATACATAATATGTATACTTAATTACTAATAATTTTTATTAATTACTTTAATAACTCATAAAAAATCATATAAATTATGAATACATCTATACACATAAAACAGTAATATAAATATATATATATATATATATATATATATATATATATATATATATATATCTATACTAAATGTTAAAAAATGAAAATAATTTTTACTCTTTTTAATATTAATATTATACTACATTAACTAAATAATTAAAAAAATATTACCAAGAGGAGGTAATAAAATTACTCTTCCAACTCCAAACAGTGCAACAGTAAGGAATGTGTTGGATAGCGTAGAGGTAAAATTACTATTCCCACTACAGTGAGTGCAACAGTAGGGAAAGTGTTGGATAGCGTAGGGGTAAAATTTAGTATCCCTCTCCAGTGAATGTAACAGTGTTGAAAATTTGGATAGCGTAGTGGTTACATTAAGAAAATAATAATAAATAACAATAAAATTAAATTAATATTTACTTAAATAAAATTAAATTACTTCCCACCCTATTCGCCCATAAACACACCACCCACTACACATAAAAGTTTACATAATTAATTTAATTAGAAATTAATCAATTAATAACATTAATTTCAATGAATAATAAATTATCCATAAATTAATTATAAAAAACAAATAAAAAACAATAATACACTCATTATAATTAATATAATTATCAATGAATCTATTATAAAACAATAATTACCAATTAGTAATTGATTAACAATAAATTAGTTATCAATACCAGATTAAAAAATAAGAATTAATTTATGATAACTAAATGTTTTCCCACCCTATTCCCCCATAAACCCACAACCCACTACACATAACAATTAACATAATTAATTTTATTATCAATTAATCAATTATTAAAAATGAATTAATAATTAATTAACAATAACAATAACTAAATAAAACATTAATTATAATTAATATGCGTATAAATCAATCAATTAATACAAATAAATTTCAAATTAATAATTAATTAGCAATAAATTAATAATTGATAACCATGAATAAAAACATATACATTAATACATTATAATTAAATTACTTCCTACCCTATTCCTCTATAAACCCACAATCCGCTCAGATATTAGAACGCAAAATGTACTTACTTTTTTTACTAATTTCTAAACATTTAATACAAATATTTAAAAATAATAAAACTACATTACAAAAAATGGTAAACATACATATAAAAAACATACCACTAATATAAATACCGATATTGTTAACAACCCTTTTGCTAACTATATTACTTACTTCAATATTATTAAATTCGATATTACTTACTTTGATATTAAAAAAAAACTATATTACTTACCTTAAGGTCGATATTCTGGTCAACGATATTCTTGACATCGATATTCTGTCCCTACGATATAAAAAAAACTCGATATTACTGTATTTCGATATTAAAAAAATCGATATTTTGTCTGCTCACCATTTTCAGGATGCTGTTCTAATTTATGCTAGGAGTAAGAATGACCATGACAGAAAATTAGTAGAGTTACTGTCTATATTGAAGCAGGGTGAGGTCACATAGAAAAAATTGTTTTTTAAAGAAATTGGGTTAGTGATTGCTCGGGTAGCTTGGAATGAGCAGTCAGGCTTAACTCAGAGGCAATGTGTAAAGTATTTGTACAACACTTCAAACAGTAACAGAGTAACAACACACTACCAAAGGAGCCCACAACAGAGTTAGAAAAATAAAGTAGTGTTTCATAAATAAAACAAGACGAAAATGACAAAGTTCCTATCAGTAGAACCAAAGATATTTAATTTATAAAAATAGCATGGGAAGGTGGAAAGTGCCAGCTGAGGATAGCTGATCGTGCCGGACCAGGATAAAGTCACAAGTTCAGGCTGACCACTATGGAGTGCTGGCCGGCTATACAGACCCAAATAGGCCCCGCTGAACAAAGTATCCTCAATCCTGGTTTGCAAAGCACTGGGTAATCCATGTCAAAGATGTGTTGAACAGCTACAGCAATACGTTGGTTTAAAATGCAATGAGGCTGCAGTGCAAGGTCGTGTTGTATTGTCGTTGAAGATTCCGTTGTGGATGCTTTGTGATGCAAAGTCCGAAGTCGGGGATTTGTCCTGCAGTCGGGGTAATACATTGGTTCCAAGAAGCAGCTGCGAGTCTGTGATGCGGAACACAGCGTCATCATTGAGGCTAGTGTTTATGAGAGATGCAAGGGTCTGCTCAAAGGATGTGTTGCGCAGTGACGGTTCCGAATACAATGTGGGCTGTGGCGATGGCGCAAGCCTTTATGACGAGACCAATCAACGCAGCAGCAGAGAAGCGTTTGTTTTGCTCGCAGTTGCGTAGCGTGTCAAAAGAGAGGCATCGGTTCCACTGGATCTACAGAGGCTGGATAAGCACCTTAAGCCAATTTCCAAGGGTCCTGGACTGGGCTGGTACCACTTGCCAGGGTAGGCTCACAGATGGCAAAGTCCAGGGGCATATCCACCATTGTTGGAGACTTTTGTCTCTGTGGCTCAAGTAAAGAGGCCAGCCAACAAGCCCTTTAAGTCACCCTGGAATTCTGGGCTCAAAAGATGTAGGCCCAGTCCTTTTCACCCAGGCAGGAGGGCAGCAGGCAGCAGGTCTGCACAGTAAAGCAGGAGTCCAGCAGAGTGGCTGTCCTTTGGCAGAACAGCAGTCCTTCATCCTGACTGAGTATTCACAGGTCCAGAAGTGTATTGAAGTGGTGGTGTCAGAGGTCTAGCAGTTATCCCAGTTGTTCCTTTGAAGTAGGGGAGAAGCTTCTTGAGGTTTCCATTTGAAGTCCCCAGGTATCCTGCCTCAACTTCCCTGGCTCCAGACTAACTGAAGGGGTTATGCAGGCCTTTGTGTGGTGGCAGAACACAGCCTATTCAGGTATACACCACCACCACCGCCTTCCTATCCTGCCAGTGAGGGTCCATCCAGGCACATCTAAGCTCCATATTGTGTGAGGCTGGCTAGAAGGAATACACACAACCCAACTGTCAGCTACACCCAATCATGTGACCAGAGACCGACTACAGGCACTAAATGGGTAAGGCAGGAAAATGTCAACTTCAAAAGTGCCATTTGCTGGATTATAATTTAAAATCCGACTGCACCATAAATTAGAATTTTGTCGTTTGTGGTTGCAATTTGGAATGATACTAATGGCCCTTACACTTTTTTTTTGGTCAAATCTGTTTATTGGCATTTATATATTTCAACATTACATTAGGTGCGCCATTGCAATTAATACAACTCTACAACTGTGCCCGGTACCAATGCACAAGCAAGGTGGTATAACAATGAGTCGCTACAACATTACACATAAATAGCATGTATATGAACCTTGGGCACCGAGGCGCGCCCTCAGCATAAAATGGTCAATGCGTCTTATCACTGTGTGAAGAGACAAGTCTTATATGTGCATAACAACTGCAAAAAAAAACATTTGCGACAAATCAGGAACATCAATCTGCGGCACTGTCACAGAGTTACATTACAAGTCGTCTCCGTTCCCATCCCCCGAGCCCGCCCCCCAGGCGCCTTGCCCACCCTCCCTCTCCAAGCGCACATGCCCCTATTCCTACTGCTTCCTCGCCGCATTTTCATGTCGTGCACCAGTCGGTGTGTCAGGCGTGTCGTCCGCCATGTACCCCCCGTCACCCTCTGTACCTGTTTGGTCCCCCTCCACTCCCTCGCCTGCGGCGCTCTCTGCTGCCTGCAGAGCGTTGAGCATGCGTTCCTAGTGCTCCGCCATGGGTTCCTTGCGAAGCCCCACTGTTTCCTCCCTTCGTATGGCAGTCCATTTTGCCCGGGCCCATGATAGGAGGGACAGAATTCATGCCCATATACTAGGTGAGTCACTCGCCTTCCATCTCCTAGTGAGTATTCGTGCCGCTGTTACCATCCCCAAATCCAGAAAGCGGGACGATGCCTTATCCTTAGGCGATCGCTTGAAATGATGTAAGAGGTACTCAGGCCAGCCACAAGGGATGGTGTGGCCGGTGCATTGCGCAAGCAGTACGCTAATGTCTCTCCAGTAGGTGCCAAGCCCTGGGCAGTGCCACAAAAGATGAAGGAGGTCTGCATTCACCTCACCGCACCTAGGGCAAGATGCATCAGCCCTATGAAAGTATTTATTTATTAAGTCGGGGGTGAGGTAAGCCCTATGAACTATGTAGACTTAGATTTGGCGGAAGCGCATATTTCTGGGGATGCGCACCGGGCTTTTAAGAATCCTCTCCCACTCTTTGTCAGCCAGTGCACGCCCCATATCCCGCTCCCATTTTCCGCGAAGTGGGATCAGGTCTAGTTCCGTATGCGCCCGTAGTGATGCAGCAAACCACTTAATTAGATGCCTGCCCCTGCCCATGACATGCAGATATTGCACGGTCAAGTGCTGCGCTGGCTCCTACGCAATATCACCCCACTTAGCCGCCATGTGAGCCGTGAGGGAGCGGTGTATTAGGAACCTCCCAGGGGGAAGCCCAACGTCCGTGACTAGCGTCTCATAGGGTATCAGTGTTCCATCTTGATACAAGTCGCCTAACGTCTGGACGTCCGCTTCCTGCCATTGCTCCAGCATAGAGTGCGTGAGAACTCCCTCGCCCCCCGGCGAGCCCTCCAACGGCACCGCAGGTGCGTATGGGAGCACCGTTTTTGTAAGCTTCAGTGCCCTGCGGAAGCATTTGAGTGCCACCGCCAGCAACAGTGGGGCGGGGCGCACTGGCGCCGCCAGTGGGTGGAATAGCGAGGTGATCTGCTCCAGGGTATAGGGTGGCTCATTCGTGGCAGTGTCCTCTCTCCCCCTGTCCGCTGGCCAAGGCCCCGGGCTCTGTAGAGGTCCCAGTATTGGTCAGTCAGCGCCCGGTGGATCTCGCGCTGTGTGTATACCACTGTCCCGTCCCCTGCGGGAATGGCACCAATCGGGGTATTGTGCTCTGTTTTCTGCACCAGCCAGGCCAGGAAGCGGCCGGCTCTATCTGCCTTGGCATGCGTTTTGGTGGTATGTGCTGCATAGTCAGTCTTTCGATAAGAACCGTATGCTCTCCACGGAGTTCTCCAAGTTTGTTCACGTGCCTGCCTGTCCCCTCCCCTTCCCTTTTGTATCGTAGGAGCTCGGACTCTATGCGGGCCAGGGATGCAGACACTTGTCCACGGATAGTCGCCTTATGGGCATCCCATTCCACCATGGGATCGCTTGCCGTTTCCTCGTTCTCTTCAAAATAGGCTAGAATGGCCGTGCCCAGCGAAGATCGAAACTCGGCGTCCTCCAACGCGGTCGGCTGTAGCCGCCACGTGGGCACCGGGGGTCGGTCCGTCTCGCAGCTAAGCTGAAACCATAGGGGGTTGTGATCTGAGTGCGTTCTACCCAGGTTTTCAGATTTAGTCAGGAGTGGGAGCAGGGACTTTGAGCCTACTATTCGGTCTAGACGGACATAGAGGTCGTTTACCGTCGAGTAGTATGAGTACGTTCTGTCCGTAGGGTGTTGCACGCGCCACAGATCATGTATGTCCCAGTACAGTACCCAGTTGCTTGCGCTATTGATGTTGCTGCCGCTGCGCGGAGGGGCGGGAAGGAGTGGCTAAATAGAAACAAGAACTACCCTGCCAAGGTTTAATTTCAAGGTCCCACAAGGAGATCCTTACAGTCAAAAGGGAGGTGACAAAGGATACGTATCAGAGCTGACAATACATCATATATCATACAAAATCAACATCAATATGCCTTTTTTATGAAAATATATATAATTTATTGATTATTTGTTGGATTTAAGTTTATATAGGAAGTCCATATAAGTGCTTAGAAAGAATATATATACACATTGGTTAACACTCTTATATAGAGTGTATCAAAGTTAAAATTAAGCAAAATGCATTCATTCAGGTCCCACACACTCCCACAATCATCCACTAAAAATGCACTCACTCTTAACCTCACTCAATACAAAAGTAATACAATCACACATATGAAATTGTAAGGTTACATTGAGGCCTGCAAGGGACATATCTTATGGCTGCTAGGGCTGAAATTACAACATGGAGGCAAAACAATGTGGATGGGGTAATTTAACAGAGACTACACTGGGGCCATCCATGTGGGTCACGCCAATGCGCGTTTCGATGCAGGGCCTATTTAGGCTGCACCTTCAACAGGGCGACGAGGATCACAGGGCGGGGACACACACACACTTTGCACTCTATAAATAGGGGGCGAGGTAAGAGTTTGATCAGCATGAATGGGGGTTTCCTGCGTCAGATGAGTCAGGGATTCCCAAAAAGGATGATGTGAATTTTCTCGAGTCCGGCTTTTGGGTTTCTAAATGCTCAGGCTTCAGTAGTCAAGGGTGCGATGTATAGTCCTGATAGAACATAAAAGGCGAAGTCTCAAAGATAGGGCTGTATCGAGGTCCTTCTTAGAGGTAGGGTGCTCGACTAGTCTGATGGAGTCTTTCGGGCATACACGGCGAGCTCCAAAATCAGCGGATCAGCGGTCATAGGGCTCATAGGGTCTGGATAGGAGAGATCTTCAATCCCGAAGATTCAGGAATGAGAGGGCCTCCACAGGATCAAATGTTAGGAGATTCAGCGCCGAATTCCTTCACTGTGGAGCGGGTTATATGTATGGTCAGGAAGTGACACCAGGTATAGCCCTCAGGACAATGGAGAGGATGGCGTCTCTGGTGGGGCAAACCTAACAGGATGCAGCGTCGCAATGTTTCCCGTCCGGAGTCGGGTACAGGCTGGATCGTGGGGGGAGCACCGGATAGTCCTGGCTCATCGGGGTTTAGCACGGACCGCGGGGCGGCGTCCTCTCTCAGGGGGAAAGAAGCGGGAAGGAGCGGTCTAGGTGCGTGTCGAGCACCATGTTGAAATCTCCGCCCAGAAGCCAAGAGAGGCCCATGTACCGCTGAAGGATATGGTTTAAGGACGCCAGGAAGGCTGGCCGATCTGTATTAGGGACGTAAATGGAACCTAATAGTATCTCCGGTCCATTGAGCCTCCCCCTTGCAAAGGAGTACCTCCCCTCTGAGTCTACCTGTGTGTCAGCGCACATAAAGGGGACGCCTGCCCATACCCAAATCAAAGTGCCGCGCGCTTGCGCTGAGTAAGTCGTGCCATGAACCTGCCTTCTCCAGCGTCTACGGAGCTGCTCCAGTTCCACCCGGGACATATGAGTCTCCTGTAGAAGCGAGATCCCCACCTTGTGGCGTGCATATAGGCGAAGACAGAGTACCGGCACGACGGGGTATGCATGCCGCGGATGTTCCAGGTCATGATGTTAGTGCACGCCATGGTTTGTGTTGTGATGCAGCCACTCGGGAGGTTAGGGGGGTTGTCATGCTGGGCGTAGGGACAGTCTCTCGGGTGAAAGATTCGAAGTGCCGCTCCTGAAACGTGTAAACCAAAACTAACATTGTAACATTATAGACGAGTTCCCAACGGGGTATGCGTCCAAACTGGGCAATGTGTCTGCCTCTTAATGTGACGTGTCCGCATTTGAAGTGTATGCGGTGAAGCGCTCGGCCAGTAGTTACGCCATGGTGCTCCCTCACCTGGGGCCCTTGGAGCTTCTGAGATGTGTTGGTATAACTGGTCAATTGAAACACACCCTAGCATGAGCTGCTCGCGAAGGCCACCCCGCGCGGCAGACACCGAACCTGCCACAATCTAATGTGCGAATGCACATCTGCGAGGCGCCAAGACCAGCGGCTAGTCCTAACAGCGTGTTGCAGCTGGCGTGTAAAGGATACAGTGAACAGTTTTCTGAGCACAGGCATTACAGCAGTCCATCTCAAGTCCACCATCAGTCACACTATGAAATCAGCCATCTGGGGCATCACCACAGGAAGAATAGTGTCATCCGACATTACGGTGGATGGCGGGGACGATCGGCTTGCAGCCATTTTGCTCTGCTGCCTGTTGTCTGGGCAACCATTAGCGTTCACCACTCCCAATGTCGCAAACCGCCTCAAGTGCCTCCTGCCGCTCCTGCCTCCTCTTCTCTGGGCTTGGCGCGGCCTGTCCTAGGCAAGAGCCCTGCCGGGTCCCCTTCTTCCTCCTCCGTCTCCTGGAGCGCTGTTCTTGCCATCCGCCCTCTTCTGGGCCCGCCGGTCTCGTCTCCGACCACTGCCCCGTCTCCTCCAGCCAGTCCCAGACATCTGATGGAGCCTCGAAGAAACGAGTGCCCTCCTTGGTGACCACTCGTAAACGGGAGGGGAACAACAATGAATAGGGCAGTTCCAGTTCCCGCAGCTGCTTCTTCACTGCCAGGTATGAGCCACGTCTCTTCTGCACTGTCGCTGTGTAGTCCGGAAAAAGAATCACGTGGCCGTTGCCTACTTTGAGGTCACTCATCTTCTGAGTCTCGTGGAGCACTGCGTCCCGGTCCCGATAGTTGAGGAGCTTGAAGAGAAACGGGCGAGGCCGAGTCCCGGGTCTCTGGGCCTGCGCCGGCACCCTGTGCGCCCTCTCCACCACGAGATGTGGGGACAATGTTCCAGCCGGCATGAGTGTCCGCAGCCAGTCCTCGGTGTATTTCTCGGAGTCCTTCCCTTCTTCTCCCTCTGGCAGGCCTACCACTCGGACATTGTTGTGCCGAGAGCGCCCTTCCGCATCCTCCGCGCGGTCCTCTAGTGCATGGACTCTGTCAATCAGATCCTGCAGAGCCGAGGCCGAGTCAGATGTGACTTTAACTATTCGTGCTTCCAGAGAGGTCTTGATTTGCGCCAGGGTGGTGCCAATACGTTCCATCTCCACCAGAACAGTGTCCATTTTGGCCGCCAGGGTGGCTGTGGGCTCCATGACTGTTCATCTCTGCTCCTGCGTGGGGTCAGTGCCATTCACCTCCTGTTGCTTCGCTTGAGTTTTGTCCCTTAGCCTGCCCATTGCGAGCTGCTGTGCCGTGGGCATTAACGCGTCTGGCTTTATGTCCAGTAGTGACTGCAGGGGGGTCTGTCCCGCTCAACTAGACAATGTTGTGTGCCGACTAAGGGGGGATCAGCTGTGTTCGTCCTCCATCGCCGGGCGTTGTTGCCAAAGTATTCAGGGGCAGTCCGCCACTCAGACCGGCTCCGAGTCTTCTGTGCGTGACCCTTCCCAATAGAGTGTGTGGGTACAGACAGCGATTCTCTCCCAGGTGCACCCCCACTCCAGCAACACAGGGGGACCCTCAGGACTCCTTGCTGCTGGCGTGGCCCCAGTGTCCAGTGGTGTCAGAGAAGGAGGAGCGACCGATGCAGCCCAGAGGCAGAAGCCTCTTATTGCAGGGGTGCTCAAAATGGCGCCCGGGGCAAAATGGTGCCCGAGTAGTGGATTCTGTGGCCCGTCGCACCCTCCTGGCCCCACAGTTCCCAGCCTCCTCTGTCTTTCTGGGTCCCTTGGCTACTGTTCCAATGCCTGATGCCCTCGCAGTTGTTAAGCGGCTCGCTGAGTGGCTGGCATGCAGCGTCCCCTGTCCCAATGACTCACTGGGTGGCGGCAGGTAGCATCAGCTTTGTCGCACAGTGGTTGTCGGCGTCAGCCAGCAGGTGCTCACCAGGGCCAAGCCTCACCCCTGCAGTCCGTCACTAGACCACCACAGTGCTCCGCGAGGGTCCGTTAGCTCGCCGCTTCGCCCTCAGCCTCGCCGCGAGTCCCCAGGCCGTGTTGTCACCAGGATGGGTGCGCTGCAATCTGCCTCTCAGCCTCCCTCTGCGCTGCCGCCTGGGTCTGGGCCTGCCGGTCGCTGGACCCCACCTCCGTCTCCCCCTCATGCACCAGAGTATTCCTGTAGGCGCGCCGAATGCGGGTCCCCTCGTCTCACCGCAGTGCTGGTCTATCGTGGCACACCTCCGCCTTCTCCCGGCACCGTGACACCGGCCACATCAGGTTCTTGTCCCACGGCCCCCTCTCGACCTCCTCGGGTGCCACCCGTCACTTACCCGCTCACTCTGGGGCCGCCGCTGCTCGCCTCAGCACTTCACCGGGGTCCGAGGCGCTGGTCAGGGCCGGACTCTCTCCGTCCCCTCCACTGCTCTGACGCCGAGGGTCTTCCTGTGCATCAAGGCCCCGGGCGAGTTTCGCGCCTTTCCGGCTTCCCTGCACCGCCTTTGCCCGATGGCCGCTCCCCCTCCACCGCCGCCTCGTTTTTCGCCGCAGTTCGCACCAGCAGCCTCCTCAGCCGGTCCCGCGCCTGCTCTGCCCGGTATGGGGAAACGTGAAACACTCTCGCAGGAGAAATACGGGAGAATTCAGAGCCCTACGGACGGAGCTCTAGAAAGTCACGTCCGCCATGTTGCCTGGCTGGCCACGCCCCCCATGGCCCTTACACTTTTGAGTAATTTAAACTTTGGGGTAAGTTTACTACCTTTTGGTATTCAGAAACTCTGGGTGTAAATTTGCTACTAAGGTGTAAATTACACCCCGGAGTACTGCAACTCGCTTGGTCTTGTGTGGTGAGTGATGTCTCTCCCTAAGCCCCTCACCGACCCTCCATAAACTCCTCTCACTTCTCCCTTATCCTTTAGAAGAAAGTCTGACCACTCAGTTTCACCCACATTTGCTGCTAAAATGCATTCTTATGTGTGCGGAGAACTCCTCACACATAAATAAAGGTTGTTGGAAGGCATAAAATCGACACGTAGTTTGTGAATAGCGGTTTGTAGTATGCTTTGTAGTACTAAAAACGTACTACAAAGTGCAGTTTATGAATCTTAATTTCTTGCCGCCCAGCCTCACTGGTGTTTCACTAATAAAGGGTTACCGATAGTGTCTGCAGCTAAATTAAAGTCAGGGAAATGTGATTTTTATATCTAATGTAAGTACATTGCTCTGATATTATTGTATATGAGGGCCACAGTAGGATTCCTGAGGATCACCTTGTCCCTTTAAACTGTTACTTTCCCAGGTAAGAACTATTCAGTGATTCACCTCCACGTTGCAAGGCCAGGTGAGACATGCCTACAGGGGTCACTGTGCTTTGCATAATACACTTTCACACATGAATCAGTCTGTTTCTCAGGAATTATACTGTGCTCAGTAAATCATTCTAACATGTAAGTTTTCACATGTATAAAAAAACAACTTGGCACATGGGCACACCATACGCATGAAGGACAGGGTCATGCATTTTTCCCCACTGGGGCTATCTTAGATATTTTTTACAATGAGACTATATTACATATTTTCAAATAGTCTAGACCTGGTACTTTGAAATAATGACTGAAAACAGTGTAACCAACCTGTTAGAAATGGGGGTCTCTAGTTGGCAAGGGTTGCACCTTTGTCCAAGTTGGGACCCTTACTTCTAGTCAGGATAAGGGAGTTACACTCCTACTCACTCCCTTGATAACTTGGCATGAGCAGTCAGGCTTATCCTAGAGGCAGTGTGTAAAGCATTTGCACGTAACCAACAATAATACAGTGAAAGCACTACAAACGCACAACACACCAGTGTTAGAAAAATATTCAATATTTTATATGTTTAAAACAAACCAAAATGATGAAAAATCCACAATACAGTTCTCAGAAATCTTCAGTAATCAAAATAAACTTAAATACAGTTCCTTGAAGTCGATAGCTCCATCTGGGGCTATCACGGTATGGTGAACAGCAAATCCAAACAGTTTGGGCTGACCGCGACGTAGGGGGCCAGCTATGGTGTCGGGAAGACCTCTCGATGAGCTCCGAAGGGCTGGCGTCTGCAGGCGTTGGATCCAGAGGTCGGTGCATGAGTCGTCGGGCCCTTGAAGTCACAGGTGTTGCAGATTGAACTCCTGGCAGTTGAAGTCGGGAGCGGCAGCATCGGCAGGAGTCGGCAGGCATCAGGGCTGCGGTGAGAAGTTCAGCGGTGTGGCATGCAGTGCCCTCAGGTCGCAGTGCAGGCAGCGGCTCGGTGATTGTCGTCCAGCGGCGTCAGTGAGAGCAAAGTGATACGATGCTTGTTGCATCTGTGGCAGATAACGGCGCAAGCAGTGGCATCATTGTTGCTAAAGCGCTGTAGTCAGCTGATGAACTGGAGTCGATAGAGCCGGCAGGCCATGACTTACGAGCGGTGCCCTCGAACCACGGTGCAAGCAGTGGCGTCGATGTCAGCGTGGAACAGCATTGTCGGGGATACCGGGGCGACAGCATGAAGCTAGGTGGTGCAGAGTGTGGTGCTCACAGCTCGCCGTGCAAGCAGCGGCTCCGTGGCAGCGTCAGGTGGCGTTGGTGGTGAGACCAGGGTTGCGGTGCAAAGTATGGTGGTGCCCTCTGCGGTGCCTTCAGGACACGGAGCAGCAGCAGCATTGTAGTCGGCATCGGGTTGCCTTTTCTTCTGTTGCAGCACAAAACACATAGTCCCCAGTGCTTATGGCAGAAGAACTTGAAGTCTTTGCTGTTCCTGAGACTTCTTGAACAGGGGGCAAGCTCTACCTCAAGCCCTTGGAGAAACTCAATAAAGAAGTTACAGAAAGTTTAGTCCAGTTCTTCCACTGCCCAAGACAGAAGCAGCCGCTGCAGGCCAACACAGCAAATCACTCAGCAAAGGGGTAGTGCATCCTCACAGCTTCTCCAGCTCTTCTTCTTGGCAGTCTTCTTGGTCCAAAATAGTTCTAAAGTTCTGGGCCCCAATATTTATACTCCAAATTCCTTTGTCCTCTCAGGCAGAGAGTGTCTCTATTTAGTCCAAATCAGTTTGGTCCTCTTTGGCCCAGCTTCCCACCAGGAGGCAGAAACAGCATTATCCAAGGTAGACAGGGCCTACTCAGGTGCAAGGGATATCTCCTCCCACCACTCTAAATGCAGATATGGCCTATTCAGGTGCTAGTGAAAAGTCCTCCCACTACCCTTGAATCCAGCCCACATTTTTTCAGCCCTGCCCTAATCCATCAGACTCTCTGGAGCCACTGCACCTCCCCAGCTCCAGTCATCCCGAAACCAGACATGCAATACACATCCTAGCAGAGGCACACAGGACGGCTAAGCATGAAAATACCTACTTTCTCAAAATGCCATTTTCAAATACAGAATGGAAAAACCACCTTTACTAAAAGATGAATCTTTAGATTCCGAGTTCAAGCATACTAAACTTTATTTTCCTATCTGGTCCCAATGGGAAGTTATATCTAAGAGTGTTATAAATTAACTCCCATGCTTTCCTATGGCCCAGATAGCCTTTTAATAGTGAAAAACTAAATGGGCAGTATTTCGCTATCAGGACATGTCATACACATCAGGGCATGTCCTACCTTTCACATACACTGCACCCTGCCCACAGAGGTACCTTGGGCCTTCCTTAGGGCTGATTAATATGTAAGAAAAAGGACGGGTAGGACCTTGCAAGTGGGTGCACTTCCCAAGACGACATGGCAGTTTCAAACTGTACGTAGGCCCTGCAGTGGCAGGTCTGAGATACCTTTGAAGGCTGCTTGTGTGGATAGTACAACCATTGCTGCAAGCCCACTATCAGCATTTGATTTACCAGCCCTGAACACACACAGTGCACTGTACTAGGGACTGACTAGTAAATCAAATGACCAATCATTGAATCATCAATCCATAACAACATTTTACACAGAGAGCATATGCACTTTAGCACTGATCAGCAGTGGCAAAGTGCCCAGAGCCCTGAAACCAACAAAAACATTCACCAATATAAGCATAATTCACCATTGCCAAAGGGGGGAATAGGTTTCGGTACATGAATCTTCAAGGGTTCTAGTGATCCCCTATAAAGATTCTGGATATAGTCTGACCAATCACTAGTTCTTTTTTTAATCTTATTACAGTTCAAATCAAGTCAAATCAGGGACATTTGTATAGCGCACACAACACTTGGAAGTATCATGGCGCTTGCAGACGGCTCTGATAGAGATGCTAGCTTAGTTATCAAATAGCCATGACTTCAGCTTGTTACGAAAGCAGTTATGATCAGGGATGATGCGCAAGTGTAGAAGGAATTTTGTTCCATGATGCCGGCGCAGGAAAAGAGAAAGACCTGCCTCCTTTTCTGGAGGTGCGGATTCTGAGAGGGGTAATAAATGATTAATTTCTGGATCTGAGCACCCTTCGTGGCTGATACCAACATAGTTTTTTAGACCAGTATTTTGGGCCGTTTCCATACATATGCTTGTGTGTCAAACAGAGGGTCTTAAAAAGGATATGTTTTCTCACCAGAAGCCAGCGAATGGCTCTTAAACAAGGAGAAGAAGAAGAAGATCTCCACGGAAGATCTAGGACAAACCTGGCAGCAGTGCTCTGCAACATTAGGAGTTTGTTTAAGAGATTTTCATCAATTGAAAGCAATAGGGCATTTCCATAGTCCATTCGGTTTATTATAAGTCCCTGTACTAATGGTTTCCTGGCCTCAGTGGGAATCCATATAAAAACCTTCCGCAAACTGTGTATCATTCCAAAACAGGTACCAGTGATGTGATTAATCTGGTTTTTCATGGACAATTGATTGTCCATGTAGAATCTTAGGTTACGTATCATTTCTTTGGTGAAAGGGCACGGGCCCAGGTTCGGTGGCCACCAGTTGTGTGCCCATTGCTCCTGGCCTTACCAAATAGCATGATCTCTGACTGGACACCGTTCAATTGAAGGTGGTTGGAGCACATCCACCTATCAATATGAGTCATCCATTTTTGGAAACGCTGTTTGGTTTTAGCAGGGTCTGGGCCAATAGTGATAAGGATCTGCGTGTCATTTGCATATGATATAACATCAAATCCATAGGATTTGATCACTTTGGCCCTGACACCTATCTCCCAGAGCCGATGTTCTAAAATGCTATGGGAGATGGTGTCAAAGGCGGCTGAGAGGTCGAGCAAGAGGAGGATGGCTGACTGATAATTGTCCAAGGCCAGCCTGATGTTATCTGTTACTTCGACCAGAGCATTCTCTGTACTGTGCGCCGCCCTAAAACCGGACTGTGAAGGGTCAAAATGCCCATGGCTTTTAACATATTCCCAAAATAGGGACGTAAAGAGATGGGACGGTAGTTTAAAAGCAGTTTAGGGTCTGCAGTTGTTTTTTTCAGAATCGGTCTTACCCTGGCATCTTTCCACACTTCAAGAAAATCAGCCTCTGAGAGAGATTTATTAAATAGACCAGTTAAACTTTCCAATAATACCGGTGCAAAAATGGAAACAAAATTTGGAGATACGGGTTCGATAGGGGAAACGGATTTTATCTTCTGCATGACAGTTGTAACAGACTTAATGTCACATTTGACGAATTAGTTCAAAATATGAGGGGGGTCAGTGGACACGCTGGGCACATATTCAGAGAGGATGTTATTAAGTTGTGATGGGAAAGAATGATGAATGACTGCAATTTCATCTTCAAAGAATTTAGAAAGAGAATCAGTCCATTCTTGAGAGTTGGGAATTGATGGCTGATTACTAGGTGCTGAAAAATCTCTCAAGATTTGATAAAGTTCAGCCATGTTTATCCATTTCAAAAGAAATTATTTTTTTGCCAGTTTGATGTCAGTCATGTAGTCGTGATGGATTTTTTAATATGTTTCACGGTCTGCCATGTTTTTGCTTTTACGCCACTTTTGCTCCGCGGTTCTACATGAGAGCTTTGTTATTTTTAATTGATCAGTAAACAAGGGGGCGATCCTGGTCTTGATTTTAACATGGGTAAGAGGGACAATTTTGTCCAGTGCGGTCAAAATCGCTTTATCAGTCATATGTCATTTGGTTTACGCTTACTTCTGGATCTTGACAGTCTAGACAAAAATATTTTAAAAAGAGAGGCAAGGTAACTTCTCGCCATGACCTTCGCAGTATTGCATCAAGGCCTGTGACGGTTGCTTGGCGGCCTTCTTTTCCACCCCAAATACATTCTCTACTGATGAGGGAAGATATCCCGAAACCCGGGCCATGTCTCGGGTCTCGAGATCTTCACAACAACAAGTACTTACTTGCACCTACTGAGGTATACCACTAATGAACTATACGTACCAGAATCCTTAAGGGCGACCCGGAGGAGGGGCTAGTGGTGTGCGATCCATTGCGGTTGATTCTACAAATGGGCTCCCTTGAGCCTTTAAGCTGACGAGCTTCTGGATGACGCACCTGCGTGCCGGTTAGGCATCAAGGCCTGTGACGGTTGCTTGGCGGCCTTCTTTTCCACCCCAAATACGTTCTCTACTGATGAGGGAAGATATCCCGAAACCTGGGCCATGTCTCGGGTCTAGAGATCTTCACAACAACAAGTACTTACTTGCACCTACTGAGGTATACCACGAATGAACTATACGTACCAGAATCCTTAGGAGCAACCCGGGGGAGGGGCTAGAGGTGTGCGATCCATTGCAGTTGATTCTACAAATGAGCTCCCTTGAGCCTTTAAGCTGATGAGCTTCTGGATGGAGCACCTCGTGCCGGTTAGGCATCAAGGCCTGTGACGGTTGCTTGGCGGCCTTCTTTTCCACCCCAAATAAGTTGTCTACCGATGAGGGAAGATATCCCGAAACCCGGGCCATGTCTCGGGTCTAGAGATCTTCACAACAACAAGTACTTACTTGCACCTACTGAGGTATACCACTAATGAACTATACGTACCAGAATCGTTAGTGGCGACCCGGAGCAGGGGCTAGCGGTGTGCGATCCATTGCGGTTGATTCTAGAAATGGGCTCCCTTGAGCCTTTAAGCTGACGAGCTTCTGGATGACGCACCTGCGTGTCGGTTAGGCATCAAGGCCTGTGACGGTTGCTTGGCGGCCTTCTTTTCCACCCCAAATACGTTCTCTACTGATGAGGGAAGATATCCCGAAACCCGGGCCATGTCTCGGGTCTAGAGATCTTCACAACAACAAGTACTTACTTGCACCTACTGAGGTATACCACTAATGAACTATATGTACCAGAATCCTTAGGGGCGACCCGGAGGAGCGGCTATCGGTGTGCGATCCATTGCGGTTAATTCTACAAATGGGCTCCCTTGAGCTTTTAAGCTGACGAGCTTCTGGATGACGCACCTGCGTGCCGGTGAGGCATCAAGGCCTGTGACGGTTGCTTGGCGGCCTTCTTTTCCACCCCAAATATGTTCTCTACTGATGAGGGAACATATCCCGAAACCAGGGCCATGTCTCGGGTCTAGAGATCTTCACAACAACAAGTACTTACTTGCACCTACTGAGGTATACCACTAATGAACTATATGTACCAGAATCCTTAGGGGCGACCCGGAGGAGGGGCTAGCGGTGTGCGATCCATTGCGGTTGATTCTACAAATGGGCTCCCTTGAGCATATAAGCTTACGAGCTTCTGGATGATGCACCTGCGTGCCGGTTAGGCATCAACGCCTGTGACGGTTGCTTGGCGGCCTTCTTTTCCACCCCAAATACGTTCTCTACTGATGAGGGAAGATATCCCGAAACCCGGGCCATGTCTCGGGTCTAGAGATCTTCACAACAACAAGTACTTACTTGCACCTACTGAGGTATACCACTAATGAACTATACGTACCAGAATCCTTAGGGGCGACCCGGAGGAGGGGCTAGCGGTGTGCGATCCATTGCGGTTGATTCTACAAATGGTCTCCCTTGAGCCTTTAAGCTGACAAGTTTCTGGATGACTCACCTGCGTGCCGGTAAGGCATTAAGGCCTGTGACGGTTGCTTGGCGGCCCTCTTTTCCACCCCAAATACTTTCTCTACTGATGAGGGAAGATATCCCGAAACCCACGCCATGTCTCGGGTCTAGAGATCTTCACAACAACAAGTACTTACTTGCACCTACTGAGGTATACCACTAATAAACTATATGTACCAGAATCCTTAGGGGAGACCCGGAGGAAGGGCTAGCGGTGTGAGATCCATTGCAGTTGATTCTACAAATGGGCTCCCTTGAGTCTTTAAGCTGATGAGCCTCTGGATGACGCACCTGCGTGCCGGTTAGGCATCAAGGCCTGTGACGGTTGCTTGGCGGCCTTCTTTTCCACCCCAAATACATTCTCTACCGATGAGGGAAGATATCCCGAAACCCGGGCCATGTCTCGGGTCTAGAGTTCTTCACAACAACAAGTACTTACTTGCACCTACTGAGGTATACCACTAATAAACTATACGTACCAGAATCCTTAGGGTCGACCCGGAGGAAGGGCTAGCGGTGTGAGATCCATTGCGGTTGATTCTACAAATGGGCTCCCTTGAGCCTTTAAGCTGACGAGCTTCTGGATGACGTACCTGCGTGCCGGTTAGGCATCAAGGCCTGTGATGGTTGCTTGGCGGCCTTCTTTTCCACCCCAAATACGTTGTCTACCGATGAGGGAAGATATCCCGAAACCCGGGCCATGCCTCGGGTCTAGAGATCTTCACATTAACAAGTACTTACTTGCACCTACTGAGGTATACCACTAATGACCTATACGTACCAGAATCCTTAGTGGCAACCCGGAGCAGGGGCTAGCGGTGTGCGATCCATTGCGGTTGATTCTAGAAATGGGCTCCCTTGAGCCTTTAAGCTGACGAGCTTCTGGATGACGCACCTGCGTGTCGGTTAGGCATCAAGGCCTGTGACGGTTGCTTGGCGGCCTTCTTTTCCACCCCAAATACGTTCTCTACTGATGAGGGAAGATATCCCGAAACCCGGGCCATGTCTCAGGTCTAGAGATCTTCACAACAACAAGTACTTACTTGCACCTACTGAGGTATACCACTAATGAACTATATGTACCAGAATCCTTAGGGGCGACCCGGAGGAGCGGCTAGCGGTGTGCGATCCATTGCGGTTAATTCTACAAATGGGCTCCCTTGAGCCTTTAAGCTGACGAGCTTCTGGATGACGCACCTGCGTGCCGGTGAGGCATCAAGGCCTGTGACGGTTGATTGGCGGCCTTCTTTTCCACCCCAAATATGTTCTCTACTGATGAGGGAACATATCCCGAAACCAGGGCCATGTCTCGGGTCTAGAGATCTTCACACCAACAAGTACTTACTTGCACATACTGAGGTATACCACTAATGAACTATACGTACCAGAATCCTTAGGGGCGACCCGGAGGAGGGGCTAGCGGTGTGCGATCCATTGCGGTTGATTCTACAAATGGGCTCCCTTGAGCCTATAAGCTGATGAGCTTCTGGATGATGCACCTGCGTGCCGGTTAGGCATCAAGGCCTGTGACGGTTGCTTGGCGGCCTTCTTTTCACCCCAAATACGTTCTCTACTGATGAGGGGGGATATCCCGAAACCCGTGCCATGTCTCGGGTCTAGAGATCTTCACAACAACAAGTACTTACTTGCACCTACTGAGGTATACCACTAATGAACTATACGTACCAGAATCCTTAGGGGCGACCCGGAGGAGGGGCTAGTGGTGTGCGATCCATTGCGGTTGTTTCTACAAATGGGCTCCCTTGAGCCTTTAAGCTGACGAGTTTCTGGATGACTCACGTGCGTGCCGGTTAGGCATCAAGGCCTGTGACGGTTGCTTGGCAGCATTCTTTTCCACCCCAAATACGTTCTCTACTGATGAGGGAAGATATCCCGAAACCCGGGCCATGTCTCGGGTCTAGAGATCTTCACAACAACAAGTACTTACTTGCACCTACTGAGGTATACCACTAATAAACTATACGTACCAGAATCCTTAGGGGCGACCCGGATGAAGGGCTAGCGGTGTGAGATCCATTGCAGTTGATTCTACAAATGGGCTCCCTTGAGTCTTTAAGCTGACGAGCTTCTGGATGACGCACCTGCGTGCCGGTTAGGCATCAAGGCCTGTGACGGTTGCTTGGCGGCCTTCTTTTCCACCCCAAATACGTTCTCTACTGACGAGGGAAGATATCCCGAAACCCGGGCCATGTCTCGGGTCTAGAGATCTTCACAACAACAAGTACTTACTTGCGCCTACTGAGCTATACCACTAATGAATTATATGTACCAGAATCCTTAGGGGCGACCCGGAGGAGGGGCTAGCGGTGTGCGATCCATTGCAGTTGATTCTACAAATGGGCTCCCTTGAGCCTTTAAGCTGACGAGCTTCTGGATGACGCACCTGCATGCCGGTTAGGCATCAAGGCCTGTGACGGTTGCTTGGCGGCCTTCTTTTCCACCCCAAATACGTTCTCTACTGATGAGGGAAGGTATCCCGAAACCCGGGCCATGTCTCGGGACTAGAGATCTTCACAACAACAAGTACTTACTTGCACCTACTGAGGTATACCACTAATGAACTATACGTACCAGAATCCTTAGGGGCGACCCGGAGGAGGGGCTAGCGGTGTGCGATCCATTGCGGTTGAACCTTCGCAGTATTGCTTCAGTTTTATGATCGTATTTGGTCACATTTATAGATATAGCAAATTTTAATAGATGGTGATCCGACCAGAGTAATGGAACTGGGGATTCAGCTGTGATCCCAGAGGAATTAGTAAAAAGGTTAAGAGTATGACCAGCACTGTGAGTCAGACCCGCAACCAGCTGGACGAGGCCATGAGTGTTTATATTTGTAATCAACTGGTCGGTGTCTGAATTTGATAGAATATCCGCGTGATGGTTAAAATCTCCAATTAGAAAAAAATTATCAGTTAGCAAGTCTTTGCGATTTATCCTGATCCTCTGGTAAACACGGTAATTTTCTATTATTGCTTGATGAGATACTGAAAAAGCTGCCAAATCTGAGGTGGCCTTGAAGGAGTGGCACGTTCCTCGTCAGCAACACGTGTTGTCTAATGATTTTCAAGTGTTGTGTATACTCTGCTAGTTCTTCTCTAATATGATCTGTCTTCAATATGAATAATGTCTTTTCTATTTGACTGTTTAAGCTTTCAAATATGGGCCAGTTCCTACTGATATATTTTACTTCACTGGTTCTTGGAAACTTGAGACACAATCGAACAATGCGTTGTTCTTTTGAGGTTATTTTTAGTAGTTCCTCATTCTGGTGAACTAAGCCCTTATTTTAGGATTGTCCAAGTATTTCTTAAGGTAGCCCCTCTCTTTAGCTTCTCAATCAGGGTGTCCAAGTTGAAAAAATAGTATAACCTTATAGCCCGCCTATACCAGCCATTAAACGCCAGCTTCAGCATTAAAGGCCGGGCCAAAGACAAGGGCCTTTAACAAGGGAGCAAAGCCAGGGCCACTGGAATTATGAAATTGAGCTACTGCGGCGATTTTCACAAAATTATAAATTTGCTGCATTTGCCACATAATCCATCATCTTAACAAAAACATTGTTTCAAGCTCAAATGGTTAAAAAGTTACTAAAAATGCGATGACGTGTTGCCCCACAGTGGACGGCTCTTGGACTGGTCACCTCCCTGCTGCTTATTTCTATATTTGGGTGTTAAACTGGTTCTAATGAGGTACAACCAATACCCCAGAGAGTGTTACCAAGTTTTTAAATGACAAAATAGTGAAGTAATACTATTACAAAATGTGCCACATTATGTTGCATAATTTGCCTTTCCATGCTGCATAACTTACTCAACCCCGCTGCATAATTTGGACCTCTCCTGCCACATAATTCCAGTGGCCCCGGGTATAGCCCACCGACTGTGGGCTCTAAGGCTATTAGAACATTCCGCCATATTGCAAATGTTCTAACAAGTAAAACAAAGGCCTCAGGGTGTCCAAGTGGATTTAAATCCCCTCTGGCTCCATGAGGCCTTTTTTCAAAGCAACAGCTGTGACCTACATACATTGGAATGTTGGAGCTCCGGCTCTTACCAGCCATTAGAAGCCCGGAGCACTCCATTGTTTTCAAAGGAGCTCCCAGCATTCCAGTGTTCTAATATTCTAAAACAGTCAGTTTCTACTTAATAATAGGAAATGTCTGAGGATTAAGTTATCCCTTAAACACTAGGATGCTTTCTTAAAAAGGTGGTGTTCAGATCTGTATTTTATGTGTATAGTGTTGTTGTTAGGAAATTGTATTGGGTTGTACTCAGGAAGTTAATCCCACAACAAATGATGTTTTACTTGTGAGTGCTGGTAGAGACATTCCAACAACTCATCCATTGTTTTTTGCATTCCTTTCCTGATACAAAGGACATGACATATCCATCTCATTTTAAAATGTTTATTTAATTTAACGTTAATCATGTTATTTAATGAATCCAACTAAAATGATATACCTGTAATGCTAGCCGTAAATCATGGATTTAATGTAATTACTAACCCAACTGTATTCTTTTGGGCAACATTAACCCTTAATGAATTTAAATTAAATTAATGATTATCATCAGCATAACCCTCATGGTAACACTGGCCCCTACCTTGATTTTTTATTATTTTTTGCAAAGTATGTAGAAAGTAATCTATCAGTCTAATTTTAGCCTTAACTGTTAATTTATGGAAATCAAATTACAAAACAGTAACATAAATATTAGAACCTGATTATTCATTCAATTATGTTACATTAAATTGCATTAAATTAGATAAGTAGCCAAACCCCCATTACAAGCAATGCCCGATTTAGATTGATACAATTAAACTTTTTTACACAGAACATACATCACCACTGCCATGTTACACAAACTCCATCCCACTAGGAAACTAGAGTGTACTGAATGTATCCAGATGGAGATCACATATTTTCACCGGACATGGGACTGACGCTGACTATACATAAATGGAATGCACATAGCTGACTCATACCAGGAGGAAATCTGCCTAGCTCTACACAATAACCAACAGGCTTGGTTATTGGTTATGGCAGCCAGTAACTCAAAAATAAAATGAAATGTACGATTTTTCAATATACACTTCTACTGGCATTCCCACAGCTGGCTGTGCACTGGTTGACCCCTCAGGCACCAACAGTCACTAGCTGGAGGAAGGATGTTGGGGAATGGAGTTGTGGGGGAATTCAGGATGGAGCTAGTGAAACAAGATGAAAAAGTGGCAGAGGATCTCAAAGTCTGTCAGTTGATGGCTAAAAAATTGTATTTTCCTCCAGCTGGGCGTCAACCTTGAATGGAGCATGCCACCCATCGATTCCCAGTCCAACATGTGTTAAGGGTGCACATCGTGCCACAGCGCAGTGGACACCTTCAGACATTCATCACATTTCTTTGAATTACAGGTGGAGCTAAACAGCCTGAGAGTGGATTACATGCTAGTAGCAGTGGCTTTGATATGCTGCGTGATGTTTACCGGGAAACTCATTAGGGCCTAGTAGTGATGTGTTTTTTTTTTCACCAATCATGTGATTGATTGTACCTATGTAGCCACGATGGAAGGATGCAACACCTTCCAAGAAGGCGTCCGCTCTGAGGAAGGCTGTAATTTCAACAGATTTTTATATCAACATTTGGCATATATATATATATTAGGAGAGTCTGCCCCAGAGATTGTACTCCAGTTTTTAAATATAGATATGCTTACACTGTCAGATGAATGGATCAACAGGACATTCTCTAACACCCCCAATTTATTACAGAAACTGTGGAAGGTGTTTGATTCAGTGCGGCAAGTGTGCTAAAGGCTCAAGAAAGGTCCACCTGAGCCTACGCAGGCTTTTATGGGGAGGTGTTAGTAAAGGGTATCCATGTACTCATCCAATCACCCAATTACTACCCATACACTCATTCATTCACCCAGACATTAGCTATGCACTCATCCATTCACTCGGCCATTGGACATGCACTTCTCAATTCACTCAGCCACTTCCCATGCACTCTTCCATTCACACAGGCCCTACCTATATACTCACCTAGCCATTAACGGTGCACTCATCCATTCACTCAGGCAGCATGCATGCACTCATCCATTCACTCAGCCACTACCCATGCACTCATTTATTCACTGAGGTACTACCCATCCAGTCCTCCACTCACTCAGCACTACCCATGCACTCATCCATTCACCCAAGCACTACCCGTGGACTCAACCATTCACCCAGGCACTATCCATGCACAGATCCAATCACCCAGACACTACCCTGTACTCATCCATTCACTAAGGTACTACCCATGCACTCCTCCATTCACCCAGGCACTACCCATGCACTCCTCCATTGATCCAGGCACTATCCATGCACTCATTTATTCACCCAGCCATTACCCATGCCCTCATCCATTCACTCAGGCACTACCATTGCACTCTTCTGTTCATTCAGACACTACCTATGCACTCATCCATTCAATTCGATAATCTTTATTTCGATTAAAAAAACCTTAAAAGATTGCATTCAACATAAAAATATCATAAAGTAACATTTCAAAGGGTTACCCGCCCGATAATGTGCAATTATTGGAAATCCATGTCCCGATACAAGACCTTTCTTAGATTTTAAAAGCAATAAATATAAATAGAATCCCGTCAATAAACACAATTTACAATAAGATATCATTTTGACAATAATCTCAATCAGCATTTCTATGGGAAGAACATTTTATATTATAAACAATTAATGGCACTTTCAAAAATACACAAGGTTACATGACAATCAACTAAAATAATACATAATTGGACATAGTCCCTCCAGTATAAAACCAGCAAAATACAAATTTCAATATAAATTCATTAAGACTCACAAGTACCTGTAAGTGTCTAAAATGTCAGTCCTATTTTCTTTCTTATTAAATCAACACCATAGAGATATCTGCTTACACTAAACACTATTACTTGTGTTGTGTCTGTTCGCAATATTCTTGCCGCTTCACAACATGATCTAGTACCCCAGAGCTGGCAAATGGGTCTAATCCATTTCCTCCTCGAGTGTGTATAAGTTGGACAAAAGAATAACACATGCAAATCATTCTCTTTTGCACCAGTGTGGCAGATGTCACAACAACAAGTACTTACTTGCACATACTGAGGTATACCACTAATGAACTATACGCACCAGAATCCTTAGGGGCGACCCGGAGGAGGGGCTAGCGGTGTGCGATCCATTGCGGTTGATTCTACAAATGGGCTCCCTTGAGCCTTTAAGCTGAGGAGCTTCTGGATGACGCACCTGCGTGCCGGTTAGGCATCAAGGCCTGTGATGGTTGCTTGGCGGCCTTCTTTTCCACCCCAAATACGTTCTCTACTGATGAGGGAAGATATCCCGAAACCCGGGCCATGTCTCGGGTCTAGAGATCTTCACAACAACAAGTACTTACTTGCACCTACTGAGGTATAACACTAATGAATTATATGTACCAGAATCCTTAGGGGCGACCCGGAGGAGGGGCTAGCGGTGTGCGATCCATTGCAGTTGATTCTACAAATGGGCTCCCTTGAGCCTTTAAGCTGACGAGCTTCTGGATGACGCACCTGCGTGCCGGTTAGGCATCAAGGCCTGTGACGGTTGCTTGGCGGCCTTCTTTTCCACCCCAAATACGTTCTATACTGTTGAGGGAAGATATCCCGAAACCCGGGCCATGTCTCGGGTCTAGAGATCTTCACAACAACAAGTACTTACTTGCACCTACTGAGGTATACCACTAATGAACTATACGTACCAGAATCCTTAGGGGCGACCCGGAGGAGGGGCTAGCGGTGTGCGATCCATTGCGGTTGAACCTTCGCAGTATTGCTTCAGTTTTATGATCGTATTTGGTCACATTTATAGATATAGCAAATTTTAATAGATGGTGATCCGACCAGAGTAATGGAACTGGGGATTCAGCTGTGATCCCAGAGGAATTAGTAAAAAGGTTAAGAGTATGACCAGCACTGTGAGTCAGACCCGCAACCAGCTGGACGAGGCCATGAGTGTTTATATTTGTAATCAACTGGTCGGTGTCTGAATTTGATAGAATATCCGCGTGATGGTTAAAATCTCCAATTAGAAAAAAATTATCAGTTAGCAAGTCTTTGCGATTTATCCTGATCCTCTGGTAAACACGGTAATTTTCTATTATTGCTTGATGAGATACTGAAAAAGCTGCCAAATCTGAAGTGGCCTTGAAGGAGTGGCACGTTCCTCATCAGCAACACGTGTTGTCTAATGATTTTCAAGAGTTGTGTATACTCTGCTAGTTCCTCTCTAATATGATCTGTCTTCAATATGAATAATGTATTTTCTATTTGACTGTTCAAGCTTTCAAATATGGGCCAGTTCCTACTGATATATTTTACTTCACTGGTTCTTGGAAACTTGAGACACATCGAACAATGCGTTGTTCTTTTGAGGTTATTTTTAGTAGTTCCTCATTCTGGTGAACTAAGCCCTTATTTTAGGATTGTCCAAGTATTTCTTAAGGTAGCCCCTCTCTTTAGCTTCTCAATCAGGGTGTCCAAGTTGAAAAAATTAGTATAACCTTATAGCCCGCCTATACCATCCATTAAACGCCAGCTTCAGCATTAAAGGCCGGGCCAAAGACAAGGGCCTTTAACAAGCAGACCACCCAGGATATAGCGGCATGGATTAGCAAATTTAGCGGCACAAAAATGGAAATTTAGCGGCACAAATATGGAAATTTAGCGGCAATTTTGCGTCATTTTATGTGGCCATTTTTTCTACAACAAACACAGATATCTTAGTTTTTTAGTTATTTAACAACATGAAGCTATGTATATTTGATTTCTTTACAATGTAGACACTTTGGGGCAGATTTACAAGCCCCTTGGGCTGCTTTTACGCCGCCGTTGCGTTGCTTTTGTGACGCAGCGGCGGCGCAAAAGATGCACCATGGTGCGGGGTATTTACAATGTGACGCAACTCCCAGATGCGTCACGCTGCAAAGCCCTGCGCCAGAAGAGGCGTACCATTGCAGGTCAGTTTGTGTCTTGCAATAGCCTTAGAGCTTGGTGCCACTGTACCTGCTGCACTAATGATGGCTATACCTATCGCCCCTTTACAGTGTATTTTGAACACGACCTGGTATCCCACCGGATGCCCGTTCGACAGACCTAAACACCAGAGAAAGAGCAGTCAAAACCGCCAAGTGGTCACTTGTTAAACAGTAGCGAACTGCATGTTGGTACTTGTAGTTTCGTTGCAAAATGTCAGCCTGCAAATCGTCTCCGATTTAAAAGCGGGGACTAGTTGAAGTTGACACCCATGACATGGGGCCACTTGACGCCCGTGTTAAATTTCTCGCCTCTAGGATTTTTCCCATGGCTCACTCCCAGGGGGAAATGGTCTGCAATAGGTGAGCTCAACCCTCTGACTTCATCCCTTGTCCAGCGCGCCTCTGCAGATACCCCGTCCAGTGTGCGCCTCAGCTCTCTCGGCTGAGTGGTTCAGTCTGTTTATCTTGAGGGACAGACATCTCTGCACGGCGCTCCGTCTCCAAGCCCGCGAATAGGGAGACCAACTGGCATTGGTTCAAATTCAGGACGGTGAGTGTAAAAATTCAGGACAAAGGGTCAAAATTCAGGACACAAATTCAGGACAGGAGGTCAAAATTCAGGACAATGGGTCAAGACAATAGGTACATTTTACAGACACATCAGAGGTCGCGCAATAGTATATAAGTAAGCCCAGCCATTTCCAAACATATTCAACCGTTTGCAAACCTATCCATCATGTATCCTTCCATCTATCATTTCACTCATCCATCCCTTCATCCATCCCCTCATCCATCCTTTCACTCATCTCCATTATCCATCCACCCTTTTACCCTATCCATCTGTACACTTATCCATCCACTCTTCATCCCATCCATCCATTCACTCATCCATTCAGCCATTTACCCTTTCACCAATCCAGCCATCCTTTCACTTACTAATCCTTCCACCCATCCACTATTTTAGTCATCCATCCATCCTCCCTTTCTCTCTCCATCGACCCTTTCACTTAGCCATCCTTCCTTCCATCCATCCTTTCACCCACCCATCTTCCATCCATCCATCCATCTGTCCTTCCCCTCATCATCCATCCTTCCCCTCATCACCCATCCATCCTTTTCCCTCATCATCCATCCATCCTTTTCCCTCATCCTCCATCCATCCTTCTACCCACCCACTCTTCATCCATCCATCCTTCCCCTCATCATCCATCCATCCTTCCCCTCATCATCCATCCATCCATCCATCCATCCTTTCACCCACCCCCTCATCATCCATCCATTCCATCATCATCCATCCATCCATCCATCCTTTCACCCACTCCCTCATCATCCATCCATCCACCCTTCCCCTCTTCATCCATCCATCCACCCTTCCCCTCATCATCCATCCTTCCACCCATTATCCATCCATCCATCCCCTCATCCATCCATCCATCCCCTCACACATCCATCCATCCATCCTTCCTTCCCCTCATCCATCCATCCCCTCATCCATCCATCCTTCCCCTCATCCAGCCATCCTTCCTCTCATCCATCCTTCCCTTCATCCATCCATCCTCCCTCTCATCCATCCTTCCTTTCATCCATCATCCATCCTTCCCTTCACCCATCCATCCATCCTTCTCCTCATCCATCCATCCTTCCCCTCCATCCATCCATCCTTCCCCTCATCCATCCATCCTTCCCCTCCATCCATCCATCCATCCTTCTCCTCATCCATCATCCTTTCCCTCATCCATCTTTCCCCTCATCCATCATCCAGCTACCCTTCCACCCATACATCCAGCTATTTACATTTTCTCTCCATCCGTCCCCTCTCATCAATCACAACATGGGGGGACAGGAGCCCTCACAGGCGGGGGGGGACTGGAGCCACCACATGGGGGGACAGGAGCAATCACTGAGGGGAGGGCAGGAGCCATCACAGGAGAGGGAACAGGATCCACCAGGGTGGGCACAGGGGTGGGCATGCAGTATTCTAGTATCATCTTGGGCTCCTCGCCCCCTCCTGCACAAGACAAGAGAGGACAGGCTCTCTGTCCAAAATGCCATCCCCCCACTGTGATGTACAGTACTTACAGGAGATACTCTAAGAGAACTGATTGAACTGATTGTCCTCCATACTTTGTTAATCAGTGTGGGTGCGATTGTGCCATTTCTTTATTTTCTTACATTATAGACTGCATGTTTGAAGAACCGAGGTTTGCTTACAATTTATTGACAGTAATTACGCTCTGTGAAGAGAACCACGTGCTGCCTCGGTGTAATCAGGGGTGTAATCTGGCCGAGTCACGGATGTTTGGGGCCCTGGGTAGGATTGGAATGTGTGAGCCCCCTCTAAATAGCAGAGACATGATGCATTCAGGGCTGTTTGCATGTGAATAGATGTTGCTGCTCCTGAACTTGCAGCCCCTCCCTCTCAGTCACCTTCGCAGCGCCTCTTAACAGGTCAGCAAGGGCTGGAGGTGTCAGGGCTGCCCCCTCCTCTCAGTCACCTTCGAAGCACCTCTTAACAGGTCATCAGGGCTGGAGGTGTGAGGGTTGCCACCCCGCTGTGCCCCTCCAATGCTGCTGAGTATCTTGGCTGCTAGCCCAATTCACATGCGATAGCCACATAAAGCAGACCCCCCAGGATATAGCGAAAAATGCCGCGATTTCTACAAAAATGCCGATTTCGCAGGCATTTTTGTAAAAATCGCGGCATTTTTTAAAAAGTGCCGATTTCGCGGCAAATCACGAAATCGCGAAATCGCGATATCCTGGAGGGTCTGAACAAGGGAGCAAGGCTTTAATGGGTGGTATAGCCAGGGCCACTGGAATTATGAAATTGAGCTACTGCGGTGATTTTCACAAAATTATAAATTTGCTGCATTTGCCACATAATCCATCATCTTTACAAAAACATTGTTTCAAGCTCAAATGGTTAAAAAGTTACTAAAAATGCGATGACGTGTTGCCCCACAGTGGACGGCTCTTGGACTGGTCACCTCCCTGCTGCTTATTTCTATATTTGGGTGTTAAACTGGTTCTAATGAGGTACAACCAATACCCCAGAGAGTGTTACCAAGTTTTTAAATGACAAAATAGTGAAGTAATACTATTACAAAATGTGCCACATTATGTTGCATAATTTGCCTTTCCATGCTGCATAACTTACTCAACCCCGCTGCATAATTTGGACCTCTCCTGCCACATAATTCCAGTGGCCCCGGGTATAGCCCACCGACTGTGGGCTCTAAGGCTATTAGAACATTCCGCCATATTGCAAATGTTCTAACAAGTAAAACAAAGGCCTCAGGGTGTCCAAGTGGATTTAAATCCCCTCTGGCTCCATGAGGCCTTTTTTCAAAGCAACAGCTGTGACCTACACACATTGGAATGTTGGAGCTCCGGCTCTTACCAGCCATTAGAAGCCCAGAGCACTCCATTGTTTTCAATGGAGCTCCCAACATTCCAGTGTTCTAATATTCTAAAACAGTCAGTTTTTACTTAATAATAGGAAATGTCTGAGGATTAAGTTATCCCTTAAACACTAGGATGCTTTCTTAAAAAGGTGGTGTTCAGATCTGTATTTTATGTGTATAGTGTTGTTGTTAGGAAATTTTATGGTGTTGTACTCAGGCAGTTAATCCCACAACAAATGATGTTTTACTTGTGAGTGCTGGTAGAGACATTCCAACAACTCATCCATTGTTTTTTGCATTCCTTTCCTGATACAAAGGACATGACATATCCATCTCATTTTAAAATGTTTATTTAATTTAAGGTTAATCATGTTATTTAATGAATCCAACTAAAATGATATACCTGTAATGCTAGCCGTAAATCATGGATTTAATGTAATTACTAACCCAACTGTATTCTTTTGGGCAACATTAACCCTTAATGAATTTAAATTAAATTAATGATTATCATCAGCATAACCCTCATGGTAACACTGGCCCCTACCTTGATTTATTATTATTTTCTGCAAAGTATGTAGAAAGTAATCTATCAGTCTAATTTTAGCCTTACCTGTTAATTTATGGAAATCAAATTACAAAACAGTAACATAAATATTAGAACCTGATTATTCATTCAATTATGTTACATTAAATTGCATTAAATTAGATAAGTAGCCAAACCCCCATTACAAGCAATGCCCGATTTAGATTGATACAATTAAACTTTTTTACACAGAACATACATCACCACTGCCATGTTACACAAACTCCATCCCACTAGGAAACTAGAGTGTACTGAATGTATCCAGATGGAGATCACATATTTTCACCGGACATGGGACTGACGCTGACTATACATAAATGGAATGCACATAGCTGACTCATACCAGGAGGAAATCTGCCTAGCTCTACACAATAACCAACAGGCTTGGTTATTGGTTATGGCAGCCAGTAACTCAAAAATAAAATGAAATGTACGATTTTTCAATATACACTTCTACTGGCATTCCCACAGCTGGCTGTGCACTGGTTGACCCCTCAGGCACCAACAGTCACTAGCTGGAGGAAGGATGTTGGGGAATGGAGTTGTGGGGGAATTCAGGATGGATTTAGTGAAACAAGATGAAAAAGTGGCAGAGGATCTCAAAGTCTGTCAGTTGATGGCTAAAAAATTGTATTTTCCTCCAGCTGGGCGTCAACCTTGAATGGAGCATGCCACCCATCGATTCCCAGTCCAACATGTGTTAAGGGTGCACATCGTGCCACAGCGCAGTGGACACCTTCAGACATTCATCACATTTCTTTGAATTACAGGTGGAGCTAAACAGCCTGAGAGTGGATTACATGCTAGTAGCAGTGGCTTTGATATGCTGCGTGATGTTTACCGGGAAACTCATTAGGGCCTAGTAGTGATGTGTTTTTTTTTTCACCAATCATGTGATTGATTGTACCTATGTAGCCACGATGGAAGGATGCAACACCTTTCAAGAAGGCGTCCACTCTGAGGAAGGCTGTAATTTCAACAGATTTTTATATCAACATTTGGCATATATATATATATATTAGGAGAGTCTGCCCCAGAGATTGTACTCCAGTTTTTAAATATAGATATGCTTACACTGTCAGATGAATGGATCAACAGGACATTCTCGAACACCCCCAATTTTTTACAGAAACTGTGAAAGGTGTTTGATTCAGTGCAGCAAGTGTGCTAAAGGCTCAAGAAAGGTCCACCTGAGCCTACGCAGGCTGTTATGGGGAGGTGTTAGTAAAGGGTATCCATGTACTCATCCAATCACCCAATTACTACCCATACACTCATTCATTCACCCAGACATTAGCTATGCACTCATCCATTCACTCGGCCATTGCACATGCACTTCTCAATTCACTCAGCCACTTCCCATGCACTCTTCCATTCACACAGGCCCTACCTATATACTCACCTAGCCATTAACGGTGCACTCATCCATTCACTCAGGCAGCATGCATGCACTCATCCATTCACTCAGCCACTACCCATGCACTCATTTATTCACTGAGGTACTACCCATCCAGTCCTCCACTCACTCAGCACTACCCATGCACTCATCCATTCACCCAAGCACTACCCGTGGACTCAACCATTCACCCAGGCACTATCCATGCACAGATCCAATCACCCAGACACTACCCTGTACTCATCCATTCACTAAGGTACTACCCATGCACTCCTCCATTCACCCAGGCACTACCCATGCACTCCTCCATTGATCCAGGCACTATCCATGCACTCATTTATTCACCCAGCCATTACCCATGCCCTCATCCATTCACTCAGGCACTACCATTGCACTCTTCTGTTCATTCAGACACTACCTATGCACTCATCCATTCAATTCGATAATCTTTATTTCGATTAAAAAAACCTTAAAAGATTGCATTCAACATAAAAATATCATAAAGTAACATTTCAAAGGGTTACCCGCCCGATAATGTGCAATTATTGGAAATCCATGTCCCGATACAAGACCTTTCTTAGATTTTAAAAGCAATAAATATAAATAGAATCCCGTCAATAAACACAATTTACAATAAGATATAATTTTGACAATAATCTCAATCAGCATTTCTATGGGAAGAACATTTTATATTATAAACAATTAATGGCACTTTCAAAAATATACAAGGTTACATGACAATCAACTAAAATAATACATAATTGGACATAGTCCCTCCAGTATAAAACCAGCAAAATACAAATTTAAATATAAATTCATTAAGACTCACAAGTACCTGTAAGTGTCTAAAATGTCAGTCCTATTTTCTTTCTTATTAAATCAACACCATAGAGATATCTGCTTACACTAAACACTATTACTTGTGTTGTGTCTGTTCGCAATATTCTTGCCGCTTCACAACATGATCTAGTACCCCAGACCTGGCAAATGGGTCTAATCCATTTCCTCCTCGAGTGTGTATAAGTTGGACAAAAGAATAACACATGCAAATCATTCTCTTTTGCACCAGTGTGGCAGATGTCACAACAACAAGTACTTACTTGCACATACTGAGGTATACCACTAATGAACTATATGCACCAGAATCCTTAGGGGCGACCCGGAGGAGGGGCTAGCGGTGTGCGATCCATTGCGGTTGATTCTACAAATGGGCTCCCTTGAGCCTTTAAGCTGAGGAGCTTCTGGATGACGCACCTGCGTGCCGGTTAGGCATCAAGGCCTGTGATGGTTGCTTGGCGGCCTTCTTTTCCACCCCAAATACGTTCTCTACTGATGAGGGAAGATATCCCGAAACCCGGGCCATGTCTCGGGTCTAGAGATCTTCACGACAACAAGTACTTACTTGCACCTACTGAGGTATAACACTAATGAATTATATGTACCAGAATCCTTAGGGGCGACCCGGAGGAGGGGCTAGCGGTGTGCGATCCATTGCAGTTGATTCTACAAATGGGCTCCCTTGAGCCTTTAAGCTGACGAGCTTCTGGATGACGCACCTGCGTGCCGGTTAGGCATCAAGGCCTGTGACGGTTGCTTGGCGGCCTTCTTTTCCACCCCAAATACGTTCTCTACTGATGAGGGAAGATATCCCGAAACCCGGGCCATGTCTCGGGTCTAGAGATCTTCACAACAAGTACTTACTTGCACCTACTGAGGTATACCACTAATGAACTATACGTACCAGAATCCTTAGGGGCGACCCGGAGGAGGGGCTAGCGGTGTGCGATCCATTGCGGTTGAACCTTCGCAGTATTGCTTCAGTTTTATGATCGTATTTGGTCACATTTATAGATATAGCAAATTTTAATAGATGGTGATCCGACCAGAGTAATGGAACTGGGGATTCAGCTGTGATCCCAGAGGAATTAGTAAAAAGGTTAAGAGTATGACCAGCACTGTGAGTCAGACCCGCAACCAGCTGGACGAGGTCATGAGTGTTTATATTTGTAATCAACTGGTCGGTGTCTGAATTTGATAGAATATCCGCGTGATGGTTAAAATCTCCAATTAGAAAAAAATTATCAGTTAGCAAGTCTTTGCGATTTATCCTGATCCTCTGGTAAACACGGTAATTTTCTAATATTGCTTGATGAGATACTGAAAAAGCTGCCAAATCTGAAGTGGCCTTGAAGGAGTGGCACGTTCCTCGTCAGCAACACGTGTTGTCTAATGATTTTCAAGTGTTGTGTATACTCTGCTAGTTCCTCTCTAATATGATCTGTCTTCAATATGAATAATGTATTTTCTATTTGACTGTTCAAGCTTTCAAATATGGGCCAGTTCCTACTGATATATTTTACTTCACTGGTTCTTGGAAACTTGAGACACAATCGAACAATGCGTTGTTCTTTTGAGGTTATTTTTAGTAGTTCCTCATTCTGGTGAACTAAGCCCTTATTTTAGGATTGTCCAAGTATTTCTTAAGGTAGCCCCTCTCTTTAGCTTCTCAATCAGGGTGTCCAAGTTGAAAAAATAGTATAACCTTATAGCCCGCCTATACCAGCCATTAAACGCCAGCTTCAGCATTAAAGGCCGGGCCAAAGACAAGGGCCTTTAACAAGCAGATCCCCCAGGATATAGCGGCATGGATTAGCAAATTTAGCGGCACAAAAATGGAAATTTAGCGGCACAAATATGGAAATTTAGCGGCAATTTTGCGGCATTTTATGTGCCAATTTTTTCTACAACAAACACAGATATCTTAGTTTTTTTAGTTATTTAACAACATGAAGCTATGTATATTTGATTTCTTTACAATGTAGACACTTTGGGGCAGATTTACAAGCCCCTTGGGCTGCTTTTACGCCGCCGTTGCGTCGCTTTTGTGACGCAGCGGCGGCGCAAAAGATGCACCATGGTGCGGGGTATTTACAATGTGACGCATCTCCCAGATGCGTCACGCTGCATAGCCCTGCGCCAGAAGAGGCGTACCATTGCAGGTCAGTTTGTGTCTTGCAATAGCCTTAGAGCTTGGTGCCACTGTACCTGCTGCACTAATGATGGCTATACCTATCGCCCCTTTACAGTGTATTTTGAACACGACCTGGTATCCCACCGGATGCCCGTTCGACAGACCTAAACACTAGAGAAAGAGCAGTCAAAACCGCCAAGTGGTCACTTGTTAAACAGTAGCGAACTGCATGTTGGTACTTGTAGTTTTGTTGCAAAATGTCAGCCTGCAAATCGTCTCCGATTTAAAAGCGGGGACTGGTTGAAGTTGACACCCATGACATGGGGCCACTTGACGCCCGTGTTAAATTTCTCGCCTCTAGGATTTTTCCCATGGCTCACTCCCAGGGGGAAATGGTCTGCAATAGGTGAGCTCAACCCTCTGACTTCATCCCTTGTCCAGCGCGCCTCTACAGATACCCCGTCCCGTGTGCGCCTCAGCTCTCTCGGCTGAGTGGTTCAGTCTGTTTATCTTGAGGGACAGACATCTCTGCACGGCGCTCCGTCTCCAAGCCCGCGAACAGGGAGACCAACTGGCATTGGTTCAAATTCAGGACGGTGAGTGTAAAAATTCAGGACAAAGGGTCAAAATTCAGGACACAAATTCAGGACAGGAGGTCAAAATTCAGGACAAAGGGTCAAGACAATAGGTACATTTTACAGACACATCAGAGGTCGCGCAATAGTATATAAGTAAGCCCAGCCATTTCCAAACATATTCAACCGTTTGCAAACCTATCCATCATGTATCCTTCCATCTATCATTTCACTCATCCATCCCTTCATCCATCCCCTCATCCATCCTTTCACTCATCTCCATTATCCATCCACCCTTTTACCCTATCCATCTGTACACTTATCCATCCACTCTTCATCCCATCCATCCATTCACTCATCCATTCAGCCATTTACCCTTTCACCAATCCAGCCATCCTTTCACTTACTAATCCTTCCACCCATCCACTATTTTAGTCATCCATCCATCCTCCCTTTCTCTCTCCATCGACCCTTTCACTTAGCCATCCTTCCTTCCATCCATCCTTTCACCCACCCATCATCCATCCATCCATCCATCCATCCATCCATCTGTCCTTCCCCTCATCATCCATCCTTCCCCTCATCACCCATCCATCCTTTTCCCTCATCATCCATCCATCCTTTTCCCTCATCCTCCATCCATCCTTCTACCCACCCACTCTTCATCCATCCATCCTTCCCCTCATCATCCATCCATCCTTCCCCTCATCATCCATCCATCCATCCATCCTTTCACCCACCCCCTCATCATCCATCCATTCCATCATCATCCATCCATCCATCCATCCTTTCACCCACTCCCTCATCATCCATCCATCCACCCTTCCCCTCTTCATCCATCCATCCACCCTTCCCCTCATCATCCATCCTTCCACCCCTCATCCATCCATCCATCCCCTCATCCATCCATCCCCTCACACATCCATCCATCCTTCCTTCCCCTCATCCATCCATCCCCTCATCCATCCATCCTTCCCCTCATCCAGCCATCCTTCCTCTCATCCATCCTTCCCTTCATCCATCCGTCCTCCCCCTCATCCATTCTTCCTTTCATCCATCATCCATCCTTCCCTTCACCCATCCATCCATCCTTCTCCTCATCCATCCATCCTTCCCCTCCATCCATCCATCCTTCCCCTCATCCATCCATCCTTCCCCTCCATCCATCCATCCATCCTTCTCCTCATCCATCATCCTTTCCCTCATCCATCTTTCCCCTCATCCATCATCCAGCTACCCTTCCACCCATACATCCAGCTATTTACATTTTCTCTCCATCCGTCCCCTCTCATCAATCACAACATGGGGGGACAGGAGCCCTCACAGGCGGGGGGGGGGGACTGGAGCCACCACATGGGGGGACAGGAGCCATCACTGAGGGGAGGGCAGGAGCCATCACAGGAGAGGGAACAGGAACCACCAGGGTGGGCACAGGGGTGGGCATGCAGTATTCTAGTATCATCTTGGGCTCCTCGCCCCGTCCTGCACAAGACAACGAGAAGACAGGCTCTCTGTCCAAAATGCCATCCCCCACTGTGATGTACAGTACTTACAGGAGATACTCTAAGAGAACTGATTGAACTGATTGTCCTCCATACTTTGTTAATCAGTGTGGGTGCGATTGTGCCATTTCTTTATTTTCTTACATTATAGACTGCATGTTTGAAGAACCGAGGTTTGCTTACAATTTATTGACAGTAATTACGCTCTGTGAAGAGAACCACGTGCTGCCTCGGTGTAATCAGGGGTGTAATCTGGCCGAGTCACGGATGTTTGGGGCCCTGGGTAGGATTGGAATGTGTGAGCCCCCTCTAAATAGCAGAGACATGATGCATTCAGGGCTGTTTGCATGTGAATAGATGTTGCTGCTCCTGAACCTGCAGCCCCTCCCTCTCAGTCACCTTCGCAGCGCCTCTTAACAGGTCAGCAAGGGCTGGAGGTGTCAGGGCTGCCCCCTCCTCTCAGTCACCTTCGAAGCACCTCTTAACAGGTCATCAGGGCTGGAGGTGTGAGGGTTGCCACCCCGCTGTGCCCCTCCAATGCTGCTGAGTATCTTGGCTGCTAGCCCAATTCATATGCGATAGCCACATAAAGCAGACCCCCCAGGATATAGCGAAAAATGCCGCGATTTCTACAAAAATGCCGATTTCGCGGGCATTTTTGTAAAAATCGCGGCATTTTTTTAAAAGTGCCGATTTCGCGGCAAATCGCGAAATCGCGATATCCTGGAGGGTCTGAACAAGGGAGCAAGGCTTTAATGGGTGGTATAGCCAGGGCCACTGGAATTATGAAATTGAGCTACTGCGGCGATTTTCACAAAATTATAAATTTGCTGCATTTGCCACATAATCCATCATCTTTACAAAAACATTGTTTCAAGCTCAAATGGTTAAAAAGTTACTAAAAATGCGATGACGTGTTGCCCCACAGTGGACGGCTCTTGGACTGGTCACCTCCCTGCTGCTTATTTCTATATTTGGGTGTTAAACTGGTTCTAATGAGGTACAACCAATACCCCAGAGAGTGTTACCAAGTTTTTAAATGACAAAATAGTGAAGTAATACTATTACAAAATGTGCTACATTATGTTGCATAATTTGCCTTTCCATGCTGCATAACTTACTCAACCCGCTGCATAATTTGGACCTCTCCTGCCACATAATTCCAGTGGCCCCGGGTATAGCCCACCGACTGTGGGCTCTAAGGCTATTAGAACATTCCGCCATATTGCAAATGTTCTAACAAGTAAAACAAAGGCCTCAGGGTGTCCAAGTGGATTTAAATCCCCTCTGGCTCCATGAGGCCTTTTTTCAAAGCAACAGCTGTGACCTACACACATTGGAATGTTGGAGCTCCGGCTCTTACCAGCCATTAGAAGCCCAGAGCACTCCATTGTTTTCAATGGAGCTCCCAACATTCCAGTGTTCTAATATTCTAAAACAGTCAGTTTTTACTTAATAATAGGAAATGTCTGAGGATTAAGTTATCCCTCAAACACTAGGATGCTTTCTTAAAAAGGTGGTGTTCAGATCTGTATTTTATGTGTATAGTGTTGTTGTTAGGAAATTTTATGGTGTTGTACTCAGGCAGTTAATCCCACAACAAATGATGTTTTACTTGTGAGTGCTGGTAGAGACATTCCAACAACTCATCCATTGTTTTTTGCATTCCTTTCCTGATACAAAGGACATGACATATCCATCTCATTTTAAAATGTTTATTTAATTTAACGTTAATCATGTTATTTAATGAATCCAACTAAAATGATATACCTGTAATGCTAGCCGTAAATCATGGATTTAATGTAATTACTAACCCAACTGTATTCTTTTGGGCAACATTAACCCTTAATGAATTTAAATTAAATTAATGATTATCATCAGCATAACCCTCATGGTAACACTGGCCCCTACCTTGATTTATTATTATTTTCTGCAAAGTATGTAGAAAGTAATCTATCAGTCTAATTTTAGCCTTAACTGTTAATTTATGGAAATCAAATTACAAAACAGTAACATAAATATTAGAACCTGATTTTTCATTCAATTATGTTACATTAAATTGCATTAAATTAGATAAGTAGCCAAACCCCCATTACAAGCAATGCCCAATTTAGATTGATACAATTAAATTTTTTACACAGAACATACATCACTGCCATGTTACACAAACTCCATCCCACTAGGAAACTAGAGTGTACTGAATGTATCCAGATGGAGATCACATATTTTCACCGGACATGGGACTGGCGCTGACTATACATACATTGAATGCACATAGCTGACTCATACCAGGAGGAAATCTGCCTAGCTCTACACAATAACCAACAGGCTTGGTTATTGGTTATGGCAGCCAGTAACTCAAAAATAAAATGAAATGTACGATTTTTCAATATACACTTCTACTGGCATTCCCGCAGCTGGCTGTGCACTGGTTGACCCCTCAGGCACCAACAGTCACTAGCAGGAGGAAGGATGTTGGGGAATGGAGTTGTGGGGGAATTCAGGATGGAGCTAGTGAAACAAGATGAAAAAGTGGCAGAGGATCTCAAAGTCTGGCAGTTGATGGCTAAAAAATTGTATTTTCCTCCAGCTGGGCGTCAACCTTGAATGGAGCATGCCACCCATCGATTCCCAGTCCAACATATGTTAAGGGTGCACATCGTGCCACAGCGCAGTGGACACCTTCAGACATTCATCACATTTCTTTGAATTACAGGTGGAGCTAAACAGCCTGAGAGTGGATTACATGCTAGTAGCAGTGGCTTTGATATGCTGCGTGATGTTTACCGGGAAACTCATTAGGGCCTAGTAGTGATGTGTTTTTTTCCACCAATCATGTGATTGATTGTACCTATGTAGCCACGATGGAAGGATGCAACACCTTCCAAGAAGGCGTCCGCTCTGAGGAAGGCTCTAATTTCAACAGATTTTTATATCAACATTTGGCATATATATATATATTAGGAGAGTCTGCCCCAGAGATTGTACTCCAGTTTTTAAATATAGATATGCTTACACTGTCAGATGAATGGATCAACAGGACATTCTCTAACACCCCCAATTTATTACAGAAACTGTGGAAGGTGTTTGATTCAGTGCAGCAAGTGTGCTATAGGCTCAAGAAAGGTCCACCTGAGCCTACGCAGGCTGTTATGGGGAGGTGTTAGTAAAGGGTATCCATGTACTCATCCAATCACCCAATTACTACCCATACACTCATTCATTCACCCAGACATTAGCTATGCACTCATTCATTCACTCGGCCATTGCACATGCACTTCTCAATTCACTCAGCCACTTCCCATGCACTCTTCCATTCACACAGGCCCTACCTATATACTCACCTAGCCATTAACGGTGCACTCATCCATTCACTCAGGCAGCATGCATGCACTCATACATTCACTCAGCCACTACCCATGCACTCATTCATTCACTGAGGTACTACCCATCCAGTCCTCCACTCACTCAGCACTACCCATGCACTGATCCATTCACCCAAGCACTACCCGTGGACTCAACCATTCACCCAGGCACTATCCATGCACTGATCCAATCACCCAGACACTACCCTGTACTCATCCATTCACCCAGGCACTACCCATGCACTCCTCCATTGATCCAGGCACTATCCATGCACTCATTTATTCACCCAGCCATTACCCATGCCCTCATCCATTCACTCAGGCACTACCATTGCACTCTTCTGTTCATTCAGACACTACCTATGCACTCATCCATTCAATTCGATAATCTTTATTTCGATTAAAAAAACCTTAAAAGATTGCATTCAACATAAAAATATCATAAAGTAACATTTCAAAGGGTTACCCGCCCGATAATGTGCAATTATTGAAAATCCATGTCCCGATACAAGACCTTTCTTAGATTTTAAAAGCAATAAATATAAATAGAATCCCGTCAATAAACACAATTTACAATAAGATATCATTTTGACAATAATCTCAATCAGCATTTCTATGGGAAGAACATTTTATATTATAAACAATTAATGGCACTTTCAAAAATATACAAGGTTACATGGCAATCAACTAAAATAATATATAATTGGACATAGTCCCTCCAGTATAAAACCAGCAAAATACAAATTTAAATATAAATTCATTAAGACTCACAAGTACCTGTAAGTGTCTAAAATGTCAGTCCTATTTTCTTTCTTATTAAATCAACACCAAAGAGATATCTGCTTACACTAAACACTATTACTTGTGTTGTGTCTGTTCGCAATATTCTTGCCGCTTCACAACATGATCTAGTACCCCAGAGCTGGCAAATGGGTCTAATCCATTTCCTCTTCGAGTGTGTATAAGTTGGACAAAAGAATAACACATGCAAATCATTCTCTTTTGCACCAGTGTGGCAGATGTCACAACAACCAGCGTTTGTACCCCCAGCGCTGCGGATCCATTTCACTGTATTTGCATTATTCTGTAAAATACCATAGCAGAATTTTAGGTAGAGGGATTTAGCAAGCTGTGGTTGTATTTGTTCCAGAAAGGACTCAAATTTGCCATTTGGTTTAATGGAAAGGAACCTTGTAGATAAAGTGCCTAGTTTTGAACTATTAGACGATACATCTTGAAAAAAAGCCTAAAATGTCTGTTTCAACAGTTTTTTTTTACCCCCCCATAATCAATCCCCGAGGGACCTCCCAAAACTGTTTTAATCCCAATTTATAAAACCAATCGTGAATATGATTCAACCATGGCAACCTTGTGCCATTTTAAAATTTTAAAATGTCCTCTAGGCCTTCTCTAAAATGAATAAGTTTGTCTGTTGACCACAGATGGACCCAAAACAATAGTGGTCGCAAGATTGCCTGCTGGTCATGGATGTTTAAGTCCATCACTACTGGTATTAACGGTGTACGCATTGGTAAACTTAACAGTTTCCTAAGGAATTTATTCTCGTGTACCATAAAAGTATTCAATATTGCATGTTCCCACAGTTCAGCCCCGTAAAGGCATGCAGATTGCACCCTATATTTATATAACTCACGTGCAGGAGAAACTGTTTTAGACTAACTGTTCTCATGCTTCCTTGCTATTGGGACTGAGTTTTGGATTAATATTGTTTTATTTTTTCCAACTGTGGTCTCCAATTCATTTTAGAATCTAAAGGATGCCTAAATAGTTCAAATTTAGCACATATTCTATCTTCTCATTTTTGACAGTTAAGTTATTTTTAAAAGATTTATGTGGATTACCTGCCATGCATTTTGTTTTGGTAGAATTAATTTCCAAGCCCTTTGTTTCACAGTAAGTTTAGAAAATATGTAATAAACTTTGAAGACCTTTGGGGGTTTGTGATATTAAAATTGTATCATCGGCAAATAAAAGTGCAGGTACTGGCACCCCCCCTAACTTGGGAGAATCATGTTCGCAGCCCAAGAGGTATTCAGGGATGTCATTAACATATAACGAAAATAGAGTTGGGGCCAACACGCATCCCTGTCTTACCCCCTTTTTACTTGTATATGGTCTGTGAGTTTGCCATTTGGTCCCCATCTAACCCTTGCAAAATTGTCCTCGTGTAGTCTAATGATCTGCACAAGGACTCATCCATTCAGCCAGTCACTGCCCTTGCACTCATCCATACACTGAGGCATTACGCTTGCGCTCATACATTCACTCAGCCACTATCCATACACTCACCCATTCACTGAAGCACAACCAATGCAGTCATCCATTCACCCATGCACTATCCAAGTACTCACCCAATCATTCAGCCACTATGCATTAATTCACTCAGTCACCCGGGCACTATCTATGTTTTCACCCAATCACCAAGGCACTAACTTTGCACTCAGCCAATCACTCAGATGTTACCATTCCATTAATTCATTTACTCAGGTATTGATGTATTTATTTATTTATTCAACTTATAGAGCGCACTGTCACCTTGCAGGCATCCTGGCGCTGAGCAGCTCAAAAGATGGGGGTGAGTCAGAACAAGGTCAGGCATCTAGGTCTTGGGGAACAGCCAGGTTTTTACACTTTTTCTAAAGGGGAGGAGCTCCCTAATTTGCCTGATCTCCCATACACACACTCATCCACCCATACAGTCCTGCACATATACTGTCTTCAAACACATACAAACAGTGAGTCAGTCATTCATGCATCTGTGCCCTAAGTAATACTCCCCACCGAACCGTACAAACACTCATTTTGGTACTCAAAAAAACAACTAATAACCCATATACACACTCATGTAGCTACTCACCACCCCATGCAGCCACTTATATACAGAATGAGACACTGATACAGATATTTAAATATTTAAAGATTACTCGCTAGTACACCTATTCACTAAGATATACTTAATAAGTCAGTTATACAATCAATTAAAAAAAAAAAACCATCCATTTAGACACTTATTTACCCATTTATTCTTCCATCGACCTTTAGATATACATATATAAAAAAAATTATTTTTCAGAAAGACACACATTCACTGGCTGATGTCATCAGTGATGTCATCAGGGATGTCATTTGAGATGTCATGAGTGATGTCATGAGTGATGTCACTGACCATGTCATGAGTGATGTAATATGTGATGTCATCAGCAGTGCATTGCGTGCGCGCAAGTTATAGTTAGCTGAGCTAACTATAACAGAGGAATTTCAAAGGTTTTGTATGAGAGAAATGTTCAGCTAACTATAACGTGTGAAACCTATGTTTTTTTCAATGAATTTGCATAGTTTTTTTAAATGCTAATTCCTAACTGTAACGTGTGTGAAACCTACGGTTTTTTCAATGATTTTGCAAGGTTTTTGAAATGCTAATTCCTAACTATAACGTGTGAAACCTATGTTTTTTTCAATGAATTTGCATAGTTTTTTAAATGCTAATTCCTAACTATAACGTGTGTGAAACCTATGGTTTTTTCAATGAATTTGCAAGGTTTTTAAAATGCTAATTCCTAACTATAACGTGTGTGAATCCTATGGTTTTTTCAGTGAATTTCAAAGGTTTTGTAAATGATAATTTATAAATGTATTAATTATTATGTCTTTCTTTTTATACTAATTTCTTATATTTTTAATATAAATATTTATATTTATTTTATTTTTTAGATTATATTTCATATTCTTATTATAAAATAATAACAACACTAAATTGCAAAGTAATTTTTGGATGAATTATTGCTTGACGTCGGTTGCAAGTATAACACAGCTCCAGCAATTCTCTTGGGGCCCTATGCTCACAATGCTGTATCAATCCTTACACCTGCTTCAAGCACGTGCAAGGTTTTGACGCAGCAAGAGCTCAAAACTCACTGAATAAAATGTTATACATTTCACTCAGTCACTTTTACGAGATCTTGCTGCACCCCCTTCTGCACAAGAAAGCCTCTTTTGGCGCAGCGCTTTACAATGTAATACACCCTCCAGATGCATCACATTGTTAATAGCACACACCATGGCACATCCTTTGCACCACCGCTGTGTCACAAAAGTGACGCAACTGCTGTGTAAAAGAGGCACAAGGGGATTGTAAATCCTCCCCTAACACATACAAATTCACCCAGGCACTTTCACCAGCAGCGCAAATTGAAGTATACACTTGTAACATATTTATGTACATATGATACATTCAAATGCTTCGGACATACTACAGTATACTATAGATAAACATCTTATAGATTTATGCTGTAGCAGTTCCTTATAGTTCTGCACTTTCACATTCTCCTTACACTAGTACCATATTCATTCATTCATTTATGACCTACACATTCATTCTAACAAACTTTTACACACTACCATAGAAATATAGTTCTTTCTTTGACCAGTGAAGGTAGTTCTAAAAAGAATTGGTTTTTTTTCTTTTGTATTTTTTTTGTATTTTCTCAACAAATTCCAAGCGGAACAAAAGAATGAAAAACAGAACACCTAATGTCGAGGACAGCAATGATCCTGCATCCTGCGTTTCATCAAGTCTATAGACTATTCCCCATAACACAAAAGTTTATCGCAATAAATGCATAGAATTTTAACTTTAGCAAAGTCAGAATCAATTTGTGGGTGTGGACTGCTTGCTGAAAATGCTGCTGCCGCAGTTGATGTGCTTGGTGCAATAGCAGGTGGATTCTCGTGCAACCTCCGTCTTGCAGCTTGAGCAATGTTCTTGGGGTGCAAGTTCTTCACGTGCTGCACCATATTTGCTGTCCCAAAGGAGTATTTTTTACATGGATCACCCCTTGAAAGAGTTGTTTGGCAAATTTTACAGGTTACTTTTGGAGCATTAACCTTTTTTTGACCTTCTGGAAAAGTGAAAAACTTCCAAATTAGAGCTTCTTTCCTCTTCTTTGGACGTTCTTCAGGAATGAAATCTCCCTCTGAAGAACTGCTGGAAGATAACTCCATTGCTCTTAATATGGTGATCTTCCTTCTATTTGAGAAGATTCTCAGAACAAATGCTTCTTCTTTGAAAGTCAAAGTCGAATAATTATAATGTGACGGAACTTTCAACAGTCACAATAGGAAAAGTTATGAACAAATCAAATCTCTACTTTAAAAGTCACATGTATTTGCGCATGCTTATGATGCGCTTGCGCAGCTCTTTCAATACGAGTACGCATGATGTTCTACCACGAACTGTGTATTTGTCAAGCGACCCTTGACCCTCGGGTAGGTCGCTCCACCACCGCTGCAGCTCAGTCTACCCTGACCGCTGTTCCTGCTTTGCTTCTCCCTCCAGATCGGCGCTGTACTCATGCCTGCGCGATCGCCGTCTGCACTGCCTGTGCCCCTTGTTTTCTGTGCCCCCGTGTGCCTGCCCGCCCCCTCTTCTCTCTTGTACCCCGAGTGAGTGAGTGATTTTTGTGCTTTGCCATCTCCTTGGATCGCCTCGATCCTCTTCTGGCTCCTCAGCCCCGTTTTTTTTCCTGCAGCTGCCTCCCGTGTGGCCCTGCCCCCCTGCACCCATTGGCTTCCTACCCTCCCGCCTCCCAGCTGACCCCTCCTCCCCTCCTGCCCTCTTATGGCGGACGCTGCGCGCCAAAGGCAAGCCCATCTGCGTCTGGACCGCGCCCAGTGCCAGGACCCCTGGCCCTCGACGATGCCAGCCCACACGACGGACCTACGACGCTGCCACCCTCCACGCACTCAACACTGGCCGGAACCCCGCCTGCTACCAAGCCACCCCGAAACGCACCCGCGGACCCTTCACCTGCCAAGCCTGCAAATTCACCAGCCTCCGAACCTGCACCGCACCCGCCAAGCCAAACACCAGAAACAATCACCTCAAGTGCATCCTGCTCAACACCCGCTCCATCCACAGGCACACCGTCGAACTCTGGAACCTCCTCGACACAACATCACCAGACGTCGCCTTCCTCACAGAAACCTGGATGAACGCCTCCTCAACCCTCCACATCGCCATAGCCATCCCGGAAGGCTACAAGATCACCCGGAGGGACCGCGTCAACCAAACCGGGGGAGGCGTCGCCATCGTCCACAGAGACACCATCCGAATCACGACCAACTCCGACGACACCCTCACCGCCGCCGAGCACCTTCACTTTCAGATACACACCAACCCCAAAACCACCCTCAGAGGCACTCTCATCTACAGACCCCCGGGACCACACACACAATTCAGCGAAGCCATCGCAGACCTCGTCAGCCCACACGCCCTAACCTTCTCAGACTACATCCTCCTAGGGGACCTCAACTTCCACCTGGAGAACAACAATGACAGCAACACCACCACTGGACAACCTCGCCAACCTCGGACTCAAGCAACTGGTGAACACCCCCACCCACTACGCCAGCCACACACTTGACTCCCTCTTCTCCTGCAGCAAGCACAACTCCTTCAGCCACTCCACCAGACTACACTGGACAGACCACAGCTGCCTCCACTTCAACTTCAGGAGAACCACCACCCACCACCACCCGCAACAGGCTCCCCGCAGAAGCTGGAGCAAGATCACCGCCGACCAGCTCACCACCTCTCTCAGCCAGAACCCTCCCACCAACACGACGGACCCCAACGAAGCAGCCCGCAACCTCACACAGTGGCTCACCAACTGCGCCGATGTCCTCGCACCACTGATGAACTCTCCCAGCAGACCCAGCAGCAATAAAACCTTGTGGTTTACCAACGACCTCAAAAGCTCCAAGAAAACCTGCCGCTCCCTCGAGAAAGCCTGGCGCCGCGACCAGACAACAGAAAACATGACAGCCCTCACGAACGCCACCCGCAAACACCATCAGCTGATCCGCACCACCAAAAGGACTGCATTAAAGGAACGACTGGACAACCACACCCACTACAGCAAGGAACTCTTCAGCATCGTCAAAGAGCTCGCCAACCCCAGCGCCTGCAACAATGACATCACACCCTCGCAAGACCTCTGCGACTCACTCGCCTCGTTCTTTCACCGCAAGATCGCTGACATACACAACAGCTTCGGTGAACAGACCACACACCCAACCACCGAACCAGCGCCCCCCACCACCACCCTCTGCACCTGGACCCCGGTCAGCACCGAAGACACCACCCGCACGATGAACCATCCACTTCCGTTCCCCAACCGACCCCTGTCCACACCACATCTTCAACAAAGCCGACTCCATCATCGCACCCCAACTACGGAACATCATTAACAGCTCCTTCGCATCAGCCAACCTCCCGGAGAGCTTGAAACATGCTGAGATCAGCGCCCGTCTGAAGAAACCCACCGCGGACCCCACCAACCTCAAGAACTTCCGCCCCATCTCGCTCCTCCCTTTTCCTGCCAAAGTCATCGAGAAGACCTTCAACAAACAACCTCGAGATAAACAGATCCCTCGACCCCTCGCAGTCCGGTTTCCGAGCAAACCACAGCACCGAGACCGCCCTCATCGCAGCTACCGACGACATCAGGTCCCTGCTCGACAATGGTGCCGCTCGAGATTGGACCTTGAACCTGTGACTTTCGCCCTTGCACTCGAGGAGTGCGTGGAGGTCCCTGCCCTTCCAGGACCCCGTTTCTTGCTGCCAGGACTAACGTGGCCACAGAGGTGAGAGGCGCGGAGACCAGGACTGCGAGGACCAGCATTCCAGGAAACATCTTCAGCTGGCTCCTCTTCCCGGCCGACCCGCGCCTCCTCCCAGTGCCGCGCCCCCTGCTCACTGCCTCATTACCTCTCGCGGCCCCCGCTCCACGGGAGCCGCTCGAGATTGGACCTTGAACCTGTGACTTTTGCCCTTGCACGCGAGGAGTGCGTGGAGGTCCCTGCCCTTCCAGGACCCCGTTTCTTGCTGCCAGGACTAACGTGGCCACAGAGGTGAGAGGCGCGGAGACCGGGACTGCGAGGACCAGCATTCCAGGAAACATCTACAGCTGGCTCCTCTTCCCGGCCAAGCCGCGCCCCCTCCCAGTGCCACGCCCCTTTATACATCAAAGGCAGACCTGCTAACGCGCTTCACGGGACGCGCGCGGGACAAAGCTCGGGGCGAAGCCCGGGCAAAGGGCGGGCCCTCTGAGGCCCTCAGAGACCGAGTGAGGCCGGCAGGGCCCTCTCCCTTTTATCTGCGTTCAGTTTTGTTTCCGGAATCCCCCATGGCTGAGACTTTGGCTCACACCTCTGCTGATAAGGTAGGGAGCATCATCAATGGTCCCCTTGATAACTATTTTACCAAATCTGGGACTGACACTGACAGGGAAAAAAGTCTGGCAGAGCGTCGTCGCTCTGTCGAAAGTGTGAAGAATAAGGCCTCTGCTGACTTTTCCCTGGAGACTTCAATCCTTACCATCAGCTGTACTCCCACAATTGAAGACCCCCTAATTTTAGAAAGTTTTCCACTCCTGTTGAGAGACTGCACGCCATTACCTCCGGGCCAGGCAGCCGAGTCCGCAAACCTTATTATTCCCCCCAGTCCCTCACTCCCTGATGCAGTCTTATCCACGAGGACTCCAGTTCAGGTCAAACATGCTCAAACTAAATCAAGGAAACATGTGCAGGTAACCATCCATCGTCCACCACCTGCAAAGAGAAGACGGAAGGGGGGGATCTGTTAAAACCAAAGATCAGCCACTCGGACTTTGGAAGGACTTCCAAGCTAACCACTAGGTCTGACCCGGCTTCAGTGGCAATTAACGTCGACGCTCCCAAACCGGCTTCCCCACAATTATTGGTACAAGTGCAACAACCAATCAGCGTAAATGGCTCAAATGACATTCCTCCCGATCCTTCTCTAATTCCTGACTCTAACACTGCCTCCTTGGACAGTATGGAACATCTTATCAGGTCGTTTATTCTACAGATTATAGAGAGGCTGAGGAGGGTTGAGAAAAAGCTCGAGGTGCTTGAAGCTCTGGCCACAAAGGGATTGCCAGGTGGTGCTCCTACACCATCACTTGAGGTGACCTCTTGCAACACTAGCACCTCTAAAGGCGCCTCCCAAACCAGTCGCATTACGAACCTCACACATCAAAAGGCATCCATTATCAATCAGGTCTCTACTCCAGCTCCTATGGCATCTAACTCAACTCAGGCTGGTCTCTTAAAAGCCCCTGTTGGGAATCTGCACCAGAATAATAGGGCTCCTTCTAGATCTACAAGACCGCCCCAGAGAGTCCAACAAACAGAACTGCCTCCGGATGCTGCCCCATATGTGGTTGTTTTGACGGGAGTGCCCACCCTACCCAATAATAAGAGGGAGGGGTACTTCCAGCTCAAAAATAAAATCATGCACTGGCTAGCCCAGTATCGACCACTCACGCATAACATCAATGGGGAGATTGTGCATGTAAGACGACTCTCATGGTTGGGTAGTAGGGTTAAGGACATTGATGGTGATCTTGTTGTTATAAATTTTAGGGACCCCCGAGCAGTTAACTACATTCTAAATTGGTCCCAGGGTGGGGGCAGTAATTCCATCACTCCACGCCCCCTGACCTATTTTTATCCAAGATCTCCGTTGTTCCCTCTTACTTATACTGGTGGACAGTTACCTATCCACAGTGCACCCCAACTGCCCTATAATCCTGGCTACCTGCCCCAGATCCCACACTTTCACCATGCTGCTGACCCATTTGGGTGGAACACAACACCGGTTCGCCCAAAGAGTGACCCCAATGGTAGAATGGATCACTTGAGATTGTTCACACCGCTGGAGATCACTAATAGGTTTGATATCTTTTCGGGCTTGGACACCTGCGATTTAAGTTTACAGCATGATCAGTATACAGGTGCCCAAATAAATCCACTGTCTACTGGTATGCCAGGCGGGAGAACTTACCCCAACAATCCATCCCATGACCTGACATCCATTATTGTGTCTCCCCCATCTGATCATGCCCCAGTCTTAAGCGGGTGCACCTCAAGCCTGTCTATTCTCTCCTGGAACGTAGCGGGACTACAGAGTAAACTAGATACCCCTGATTGGGTGTCCTTTATCGACACCCAAGAGGTTTGCATGTTCCAGGAGACATGGGCACGGGAGGATAAATGGCGATTGGGATATGCGAGCTTTACCATCCCAGCTAAATGGGAGGGGAGAGGACGGCCCTCTGGGGGGCTCTATATTTGGGTGGCATCTCATTTGGGTTGCAAGGCTAGGGCCCTTAACACTAACTCATTGGATGTCCAGTGCGTACTACTGGAATGGCCCAATCATATAAAACTTGCACTGATTAATGTCTATTCTAGACCGGTAGGACTTACAAAACCATCTCCCACCGTCGAGGAGCTCTCTGCATTCTTCCCACATCTCCCAAAGGGTGTTATGATCGTGGTGGGGGGTGACTTCAACTGTCAGTTTGAGCAGCTTACCCTGACACTGGAGGGAGCTTTTGGGGAAGAGGATGATCAGTGGGGAATTCCTCAATTGGTGGGTCCACCACCAAAATCATGGTCGCCTTTAGCGACACAAATTTTGGCATTTACCCTTAGTAATTCCTTGAGGGCCTGTAATGGTAGATGTGGGAAGGATATTCCTTCTAAACCTACCTTCAATAGGGTCGGCCACGAGTCATATTTGGATTACATCTTGGTCCAGACCCTGGACTGGAGCAGGGTTTTGACCTTTGATGTAGTACCAAGAAGTGAGAGTGACCATAATGCTTTGATTCTCTCCCTGGCTTTGCCATCTGAACTCACGATTGACCAGTCGGATCACCCGACATCTAAGGACAACCTAACCCTAACAAATGATAGGCGTAGAGTTCGTTGGTCCAAACTCTTAGACAATCCTGCCCATATCTCGGAGCTCTACGAGAGGATACTCCCTACATTAGAATCTATGGAGACTATCATAAATCATCCCCATTCCGAAGATCTTTTCCGGAAGTTGGGCAATCTTCATAAGGATCTGGTGGGAACCCTTGCGGATCTCCTGAACCCAGTGGTGGGGAAAGGGCCCCGCAGGATACAAAGGCAGTCATGGTACAATTCAGCCTGTAGGGAGGCAAAGGGCAAACTGATTGCGGTGCTGAAGCATTCTAGGGACCCTGGGACAATCAGGTTAAGGAGGGCTGATCTAAAGCAAGCCATTCACAACGCGAAGGCGGCTTGGGACCTCACGAATTGGGAAAACATGTTGATCACCCTCCAGACAAAAGACACCCGCAAATTTTGGCAAATTGTGAAAACAGGCTCATCAGAGCCGACTCAAGCAGTTGAGGCCAATATTGCGGCTGCGGCCTGGGAGGACCATTTTCGTTGCCTCTATGAAGAGGCCGCCCCGGGTCCGCCGAAGCAGCATGCCTGTGTATCACTGGAACATTCTTCGCTGCTGGGTAGTCCAAATGTCTGTCCCTTAAATGTGGATGAACCCGACCCTCTGCAGTTCTCTTTGGGTGAGGTTATTGCTGTAATAGCAAAACAGCCATCAGGTAAAGCCCCCGGATTAGACAAAATTCCGGGTGATTTATTTAAACACCAACCCATGATCTGGGCTCCATACTTGTTAATTGTTTTTAACGCAATTCTTGCAGGAATGGCGGTCCCCAGTACTTGGCTGGGAGCAGAGATTGTCCCAATCTTCAAGAAGGGCACTCCTCTGCTCCCAGCCAACTACAGGCCAATCAGCCTGATTGATGTTTCGCAGAAACTTTTTGTGAGGCTGATTCTTGACCGCCTTCAGGAGTGGATGACTGACCACTCAGTGTTGAGTACATTCCAGGCGGGCTTTAGGAGCAAGGTTTCAACTACGGATCAACTTTTTAGATTGGCCCTTATTTTTTGGAAGACTGTGAGGGTGGAGGGGGGCACGCTATATACCGTCTTCGTCGACCTCAGAGCGGCATTCGATCTTGTTCCGCGGAGCAAATTATGGACGGTACTGGCCAAACTCGGGCTCCCCCACCCTCTTTTAGATGTTATTATCCGTCTACACACCCAAAATTTTGCACAGGTAAGGTGTGGGAGGTTGGGCCGTCTCTCTAATAGATTCCCCGTTGGCAGAGGGGTAAGGCAGGGCTGTGTCCTAGCGCCGACTCTGTTTTGCCTCTTTGTCAATGGGGTAATCAATTTTTTAAATACCATTAACAACACAGATGCACCGCGGCTTGGTGGCACTAGGGTGCCCGCGATCATGTTCGCGGATGACACCTTACTGCTCTCAAAATCCCCTATGGGGATTCAACCAATTTTGGAAGGGTTTGAGGCATTTTGCCGAGAGCATGGGCTCGAAATAAATGCTTCAAAAACCAAGTATATGATTTTTAACCCCCCCAAAAAGACACGCCCCAATCCGTTTATAGGTGCTAACCAACTAGAAAGAGTCTACACTTTTGAGTATTTGGGTGTGACTATCAATGACAAATTTGATTGGGGCGATCATCAGGCCAAGTCACATCTTAGATTGGCGCAACTATCTGGGGGTATTATTAGGCTAGTAAACTCCAACAGATCATCCATCAGGCCGCTAGCCCCCCCCCTGGAGATTTATAGACTCCAGGCCAGAGGAGCGATCCTCCATGGTAGTGAACTCTGGGGGTATGCTTGTAAAAAAGATCTGGTCACCTTAGAAAACAAATTTCTCAGGCAGTTATTAAAGCTACCGACAAGCACTCCACTCCTGCCACTAAGGCTGGATCTGGGCCTAAAACCCTTGGACCAAGTGGTGGGTGTGAAAATGTAACCTTCTGGAGAAGACTATGGACAACCCCCGAGCTAGCCAACTACAGGCAGGAACTCCAGGGAATTCTTGCCCTACCGGATGTAGAGAATATCCCATGGTTCAAATACATTAAATCTGAATTTGACCGGCTGGGCCTTCTGCCCCTGTGGAATGATCCTTTAGTCGCCTGCCAGGGCATGCCCCGTAGACATCTTGTGGCTACGTATTATGCATGCAATCTGGCATCCCATATCCAGGGTACACGTCCAGACTCACTGGTAGATACATTTCTTGTGGTAAAGGATTCCTATAAGTTCGAGCCAGTTTTGGATGATATTTTCCCAAATCTGGCCCGGAAGCTATTCCTCCAATGGCGCTATAGTACTCTTCCGTTAAGAGCACTTACGAGCAAATGGAAACAGTCAAACCCGGAGAATTGCCCGGGCTGCATTTGCAGACTGGAAGACGAACTCCATCTAGTCTTCTTTTGTCCAGCCTACTCTGCTGCCAGAAGATCTTCGGTATCTCCCTTATGCAAGAATCTAGGGTTTCGCAGATGCTCCGAGGCTTTTCAAATCCATAAAACTGACTTGAGCAAAGTAACTGTGTTTGTAATGGCGAAGTTTTTAGAGGCAGTTTGGCATAAGAGACTTCGCCTAATCTCTAGGACACCCTAATTTTTTGCCCGTCCTTGTGTCATTCATTCTGATAATTATGACACTGTATGCAAGAGCCAAGTTTTAACTCATATTGTTTAATGTGTTTTAGCTTCATTTTTTTTTATTTTGATAGACTGTATGTGTATTAGTAGTAGTTTAGTATTAAGCACTGATTTTGTACTGCTTTCCCGAACATCCGATGGATTGTGTACTTCCAGGGTTTGCTATGGGGTTGAAAGTATGATTGTTTTTTGTATCAATTTTATTGTATCTTTTATGGCAGATTGCCGAAATAAAGATTATCGAAAGAATGGGGAAACAGCTGCCCTCATCCTCCTGGACTTCTCAGCAGCCTTCGACACTGTATGCCACCGCACCCTGATACAGCGCCTCAGCAACACTGGAATGGAGTGGATCATCTCGTTCCTTGCCGGAAGAACCCAGAGAGTCCGCCTCCCCCCGTTCCGATCCGTGGCCACCGAAGTTATCTGCGGCATTCCGCAAGGATCCTCGCTCAGCCCCACCCTCTTCAATATTTACATGAACCCCCTCGCAGCCATCGCACGCCAACACAACCTTAACATAATTTCCGACGCCGACGACACCCAGCTGATCCTCTCCCTCACCAACGACCCCGCCACCGCCATAGCCAGGCTCCAGGAAGGAATGAAAGACATCGCGGAATGGATGAAGCTCAGCCGTCTGAAACTGAACTCAGACAAGACGTAAGTCCTCATCCTGGGACCATCCCCCTCTGCCTGGGACGACTCCTGGTGGCCCCCTGCCCTGGGCACCGCCCCCAAGCCAACGAACCATGCACGCAACCTGGGCTTCATCCTGGACTCCTCCCTCACAATGACCAAGCAAGTCAACGCCGTCTCGTCATCCTGTTTCAACACCCTGCGCATGCTCCGAAAGATCTTCCGGTGGATCCCCACCGAAACCAGGAAGATGGTCACCCAGGCCCTCGTCACCAGCCGACTGGACTACGGGAACACCCTCTACGCTGGAACCACAGCCAAACTCCAGAAAAGACTCCAGCGCATACAGAACGCTTCTGCACGACTCATCCTGGACATCCCCCACCACAGCCACATCTCCGCCCATCTGAAAGACCTACACTGGCTCCCCGTCAGCAAGAGGTTCACATCAGACTCCTCACCCATGCACACAAAGCTCTCCACGACATGGGCCCCAAATACCTCAACAGCCGCCTCACATTCTACACACCCACCCGCCAGCTCCGATCTGCCAGCCTCGCCCTCCCCACCGTCCCCCGAACTCGCAAAGCCACTGCTGGAGGAAGATCCTTCTCCTACGTGGCGGCCAAGACATGGAACTCCCTCCCCACCCACCAACGGCTGACCCAGGACCTTCTCTCCTTCAGGAAATAACTCAAGACCTGGCTGTTCGAGCAGTAGCCGCTCCCCCCCTCCTTCCAGCGCCTCGAGACCCTAGCGAGTGAGTAGTGCGCTATACAAATCTATTTGATTGATTGAAAGTAATATATGATTGTTACAAGTATTAAAACAAATTCATAGTTATCCCAAATGTCTGCCCTTAGTATGTACATTAAATACATACATGTTTTAAACCAAGTAGAAACATTGCCCCCTTTCGCGTACAGAGCGCCGTACATGACGTCACACCGAAGCTTTAATGCGACGCGTAATATCAAAGCATATTTGTACCGTATGCGCGGGTACACGCTGAGTATGATAAGCAGTACAAACTATGGTGCAATCACCCTCTCAGTGACAAATCAGAGCTCAGGGCGCGCTAAAGAGAATAATTAGAAGTGCTGACTCATTGCAGATCCGATTCTGGGCCTGCCTCTGCGCACATGATAACACCGCCCCATCTCTCTCTGTTGTTAATTGTTAGTGCACACACTCATACTTGCACATGCGCGGTGCACGCCCACCCACACTACCCACTTGCCACCACCTAGCATGCTTGCTATCATTTAGCCTGGAAACCAATACATTACCCAATGGCAAGTCCCCCATGGCCATCATTCCTACAGACTGTGAAAACGCTACCAATGACGGCCCTGGCCTTGGTGTGGTCAACCCCCGCGGTTCCCATATAATGCGGGCACTGACGTGAGCACGCTCTCTTTTGCCTGCCTGTGCTGCGGTGACAGACAGACTGTCGAAAACACCCCAGACTCAGCGAAACCGCAGCCTTTCAAGACACGACAAAAGACGACAGAAGCAAAGGTAAGACAAGACGTCACAACATCTGCTTCCACTGTAAATTGCATATGCATAATGCTATTTTTTTATCCTTCATATGGCTTTCCTACCCCTCAATGGTTATAAATTGTACTTACATAATTGAAATATTTCTTTATGTCAGGAGGTCCTATACACATCTAATCTTAAAAATTGTGCGTGCATAAATTTCTGTGTCGCATTTCTGTACTACGCCACGTGCTTAGGCCTCTATTATTATTAATTGTGCGTCCATGATAGTATTTTTTTTTCTGCGTCACAAGACCGTCCCAGGCCTCTATTAACTTATTATAGGGGCAATTTCAGGCACCAGTTTTATTTATCGTTTACTGTGCATACGCAATGGCGTTTCTATTTAATAAGATTTCGTTTAAATACATTGCATTTTTTAATTTACTTTTCCAAAGCAAGGGGGTTGGTGTGAGAGACTATCACCATGCCCATGCGATAATAAAACACCACAATGCAAGCTGCATCTTGTTCTTTTTTGTTCCTTGTATAAAGACCCAAAGAAATCGATTTATTAAACCTGTCCTTTTGAATATTAGACCGTGTAATTACAAAGAAGGATATGAGTATTTGATGTCACTATCTACTGCAGTCATATGTAGTTCTATGATAAGCTTTATTAGATTGGCACTTAACATTAGGAAACGTTATTGAGCAGTTTTAGCTGGGAGTACCATGTGATAATTGATGCTAACATGTCAGGTCTCTTTTAGCCATAGCAACACAGCCTTTGGTGTTTTTATAGCACAAGTACTTTTTGGTCTTTTAATATGTTTATTGGAACTTAAATGTCAAAATCAAATGTTAAGAAAATTACATGTAAATTACGAATTAACTGGAAATTTGTGATTGTAGTTCAGATTATCTCAATGTATTGGTGTTTTTAACAATGTACGCTTTTATGATTCTGTTGATGAATCGAAATAAAGTTTTATGAACTGAACTGAACTGAGCCTCTATTAACTTATTCATCTTCCTTTGTTTGCTGGAGCTGCAACAGTCTAACTACGAAATATTAAGAACCCACAATAAAATTCACTTTTAATAGGAGTTACGCAACTCAGTTTACGCTGACTAATCAAAACGTCCTTTTGTTTTCTTCAGCAAACATCCTTCAGAAGCAACCACGGCCTATCGAGCAACAGCAATGGAATTCTCTGTAACTTATTGAATATACTTTGATGTATAGAAGCAGAGTTCAAGTCGAGTGGTGAACTCCGGTGGCAGCACTCTTTATACAAGGTAAGCACAGCAGCCTAGATCTACAAAGCCTTCATAGCAATGCATTAGAAATCAGTCGCCATAACGGGCGTCAGTAACGCAGTAGGCACTTCCATATAGACACCACTTGAACACGGCACTATAACAACTGAAATATACCAGGTACACTACACTCGTAAAACTGTAGTGTTAGGTTTATTTGTGAAACGAGAGAGAGCCATATTATCAAACCTTGGCAACAAAATGATCGCCACTTTATCGGCAGCAAACTGCCGCTAAAGTGGCCATAATAGGTTTGATAATAAGCTCTATGGAATTCCAATCGAAGCTCATGTTAGATGTGAAGGACATCTAACATGAGCTTCGATTGGAATTCCATAGAGCATATTATTAAACCCATTATCGCCACTTTAGGGACACTTTCCTACCAATAAAGTGGCGATAATTTTGTCGCCCAGGCTTGATATTATGGCCCAGAGTGCGTAGTTTACAGCAGCTTCTCTGTAAAATCTATAATTACCTCCGAACAGTGACAACAGATACGTTACAACAGTCTGTCAAACAGATCCACAACCTTAATATGCCACTTTTGAGTCACTTGTAACATGGGTAAAGTGACGCAAGGAGCTAGTAAATATACGTCTAACTTTTCTAGTAAAAATCTCAACTCCAGACTCTGCGACACAGTTTTAATGTTGTTTTCTCTATTTTTCTCTCTCTCACTCTCTGTGACATCATTTCTCTTTCTCTCTTAAACTTAGACACTGCTGTCTCCTTGGACGTGTAGAAGAACAGCCCCAATGAAGTTGGAAAGTCTACTTCCTTATTTGTTTGGCTGCAAGGTTTATACAACGGTAAGCACAGAGGCCTAGATCTACAAATCCTTCATAGGAATGCATTAGAAATAATTCGGCATAACGGACGTTAGTAACGCAGTAGGCACTTCCATATAGACACCACTTGAATGCGGCACTATAACAAGTAAAATGTACCAGGTACACTGCACTCGTAAAACTGTAGTGTAACTTTTATTTATGATAGTAGAGAGGACCATATTATCAAACCTTGGCAACCAAATTATCGCCACTTCATCGGCAGCAAACAGCCGCTAAAGTAGCCATAATAGGTTTGATAATATGCTCTATTGAATTCCAATCGAAGCTCATGTTAGATGTGAAGGACATCTAACATGAGCTTCAATTGGAATTCCATCGAGCATATTATCAAACCCATTATCGCCACTTTAGCGACACTTTCCTGCCGCTAAAGCGGCGATAATGGTCTTGATAATATGCCCTTGTGAATTCCCATAGTAGCACAGGTTAACACCAGAACCTGGACTGCTATGGGAATTCACAACAGCATATTATCAAGCCCATTATCGCCGCTTTAGCTGCAGTTTCCTGCCGCTGAAACGACGATAATTTTATCGCTGTTCTTGATAATATGCCCCGTAATGCTTCAGCTCATTTACTCACATAATTCTAAACTCTAATTTTCTTTTTTCTTTTGCAGATTACCAATCGCATACCTTTTGGAATCCATTTCACAATTTGTTTATAACATTGTTTAAGTTATTTTTCCAGTTCTAATATAGTTATAATTGAGTTTCGTTTATATTTATTGTTTAATAAAAGTGAATAAAAAAAAACTACATACTTCTTTTATTTTGTGGGGGAGGGGTATGACGGCCCACAATTAAAATAATGTTGAAATACTATAGTAAGATATTCAAGACTAGGATTGAAAACTACTGAGTTCTAACTAACAGATATAATAAAAACAACAGTGAGAAACTACTAAAATGGCGGTGGACGGAGTATGTAATCAAAGTTTGGCGCCTCGGCACTACCTCTCAAATAAATATATAAAAAATACACACGAACCGGGAAAAGAAAGCGACAGATTTACTAACTGATATAAAGAAAGGTTTGCTTGTTTAACTTGAAGAAAAAGAAAACGTGGGCTTCGAAACGACGCTGAGCATGCGAAGCGAGTACAACTGCTACACCAAAAAAAAAAAAGGAAAGCTTTACATACTATCATAGAAATCAAGGAGCATATTATCAACAAAAGGCGATACATTATCGCCGCTTTTATCGACAGGAAACTGCCGATAAAGCGGCGATAATGTGCTTGATAATAGGCCCTTGTAACTTCCCCTAGCAGCCCAGGTTCTGGTGTTAACCTGGGCTCCTATGGTTATTCACAAGGGCATATTATCAAGCCCATTATTGCTGCTTTATCGGCAGTTTCCTGCCGATAAAAGCGACGATAATGTATCGCCTTTTGTTGATAATATGGCTCATTGCTCTTTTTTTGACCAGTAAACTTAGGTGCATATTATCAAGGACAGGTGTTACAATTATCGCCATTTTATTGGCAAGAAACTGCCGATAAAACGGCGATAATGACCATGATAATACGGCCTTGTTATTTCCTATAGAAGCCCATGTTAACACCGGAACATAGGCTTCTTTGGCAATTAACAAACACGTATTATCAAGCCCACCCTCCCAACATTAATAAAAAACCATAGGCCCTTTTAAATTCCCATAGCAGCCCAAGTTCTGATGTTAACCTGGGCTGCTATGGTTATTCACAAGGGCATATTATCAAGCCCATTATCGCCGCTTTATCGGCAGTTTTCTGCCAATAAAAGCAACGATAATGTATCGCCTTTTGTTGATAATATGGCCCATTGCTCTTTTTTTGACCAGTAAACGTAGGTGCATATTATCAAGGACCGATGTTACAATTATCGCTGTTTTATTGTCAAGAAACTGCCGATAAAACAGCGATAATGACCATGATAATACGGCCTTGTTATTTCCCATAGAAGCCCATGTCAACACCAGAACATAGGCTTCTATGGGATTTTACAAGGACGTATTATCAAGCCCACCCTCCCAACATTAATAAAAAACTCCAGACAATGCAGGTACCCGGAGATGGAAGGTCATTTTACATATCACTGCCCCAGAAATGTGGCGTTCCTCACAAACACTCACACCCAGTCAAAAGATCTGGGTTTAATCCATCACCGTTCTTTGCCAGAAACCGGTCCTCGGAAGCTTGTTTCCGGTCCAGGGAGGGCATGGCTTGGCAGTTCGGGCTGGACTGTTCCCATGAGGCACAGGGTCAAACTGATTGCATATAGCCATGTCTGAACTAGGGTGGCAGAGTGGGCTAAAGAACGGTGATGGATCAAACCCAGATCTTTCGACTGGGTGTGAGTGTTTGATTGGTTTGGATGCTCCGTCCATCACCACCCCCTTTTGTACCGCATGGTTATTCACAAGGGCATATTATCAAGCCCATTATCGCCGCTTTATCGGCAGTTTCCTGCCAATAAAAGCGACAATAATGTTTCGCCTTTTGTTGATAATATGGCCCATTGCTATTTTTTTTTGACCAGTAAACTTAGGTGCATATTGTCAAGGACCGGTGTTAAAATTATTGCCATTTTATTGGCAGGAAACTGCCGATAAAACGGCGATAATGAGCTTCATAATACGGCCTTGTTATTTCCCATAGAAGCCCATGTTAACACCAGAACATAGGCTTCTATGGGAATTTACAAGGACGTATTATCAAGCCCACCCTCCCATTATTAATAAAAAACTCCAGACAATGCAGGTACCCGGAGCTGGAAGGTCATTTTACATATCACTGCCCCAGAAATGTGGCGTTCCCCGCGACGTGTACGGGGAGAGAGAGATAGAGCTCAAAACATATTTTTTTTTTAAAAGACCCAAGGGGTGCCGCTCACCGAGACTGTGGGGAGTAGGGCCGTAACCCCCCCCGCATACTTCAAAATAAAACCAGCGTAGTGCCATTCCCCAGTGCTCGGGGCACCTTACAAGCCCCCATTATGCATAAAAATTGCCCCCGTAATTTGCCCTCCCAGGACCTAATGAATAAAACAGACTTCTACTTTATTTTCACCTTTTCCACCGCGTACAAGTACTGCACTAGTACCCCGCCATTTTTTATTTTAAAAAAAAAAAATTGAGCCTAAAGATCCATATACCACCCCCTGACCAAGACTACAGAATGTTTCTACCCTGCCCCGTTTCCTTATTTCTCAACTTTGTTTTACTGTTTTCTTGTGACTCTGCTCTCCCGACAAACAACGTGGCTGCCAACACTTCGGCGTATTGACAGCCAATCAGCATGCAGCTCCTGCTCGTAATTGTACGTATTTCCATACGTGTATGCCGCGATTTTTCTTTAAAAAAATAAAATAAAAAATAGAACCTAAACATCCATTTAAGAACCCCTGAGCAAGCCTAGAGGGTCAGAATGTCTCTACCCTACCCCCTTCCCTTATTTCTGAACTTTTTTTTACTGTTTTCTTGTGACTAGGTTCTAGCGAGGCACAAGATGGCCACCAACACTCCCTGGTGTTGACAGACAGTTAACAGCCAATCAGCATGCAGCTCGCGCTCGTAATTGAACAGATTTCAGTACACGTGCTGAACTCCGTCTCTAGATATCGCTATGATTTTACTTGCAATTTTCTCAGAAACTACTGAACGGATTTACACCATTTAACAAAAAGCACAATCTGTGAACAGAACTCTACCTCTCTGCCAAATTTTGTGTAATTCCGTTAAGCCGTTTGGGCTGTAGCCCTGGCTAAAGGTCCCTATGGAAAATTGCATGGGGAAAACATGTTTTGGGACCCCCCTTTTTTCTCAGCCTCCACTTGACGAATCACCCCCAAACTTTCAGGGAAGGAGCGGAACTGAGCAGGCCATTTTCTTGGAGAAATTCGCGAAGATTCATCCACCGGTGCCAAAGTTATTCCAAATAGAATGTTGTGGATTTCGTATGGAAACTAGGTCCTAACTATAACTACCTACTGGCGACCGCTAGTAGGTAATATATATATCTTGTAAATATTCCTATTATGTGTTCTTAAACCCCATTTCTGGATACAACTGTTTACACTCTATTGTTTTTGCACATGTACAGTGGCTAAACGAGGATTATCCCACAATTTGAGTAGCCTTCCAGTATGTTTTTCATGTCTATGAACTTACTGCAGGAGCATGTGATTAATGCAACCAATCACGGTTTAATTAATTTTGCATTTGCACTTTAAATTTTGCCTTCCCTCCCCTTTGCGTCATGTGACCAAGGCCTCTGTGAAGGCCGAAACGTTATGCTGAGGTGGGCCTTCCACGTTATTGAATAAAACCACTGCTCACCTGCACCCTGGGTCTTCCTCTCTTCTTCTGCGCCGTTGGTATCCAGTATAAGGGCTCCTGGTGAGAGAATGTTGAGATCGTGTCTATCTGTACAACCGGTTACGAGCTTCTCCGGTTCTGGTTGACCCCTTCCTTCTCAAGTGGCGGAGCAGCAGGAAGCCAAGACCTCTGTTGACCCGGAAGTCGATTAGTGCCTCCCGTTGGGGAGAAACTGCTCCAGCACCCAGACGCTGTATACGGTGGCGGTAACCTGAGCCTGGCGAGGAGCTCTGGGACAGCTGTCTCTATTTGCACCTGAAGCCCGGTTTTGTGAAGCCGTCACGTTCAAAGATTGATCCGGTGAGGAAGTGAGTGCCCTGTTAGCTAGCGGAAAGCATTTGTCAAAGCCGCTATCGTAACTGTGAGTGCGCATTGAGCGTCAAGAACACCTGGGAAGTGCCATGTCAGCAGATGCTATACGTGGGAGGGAGCTGGCAGCCCTCAACGCGTTTGACGACTCCCCGGCCGGGGATGTAGCTGTGTCCACATTGCAGGAAGTGGCAGAGAGTGGAAGCGCTAGTGCGCGTGAGAAGTTCAAAAAGCTTGAAAAACTTATGAGGCGTGAACAGTCGAAATGGTGGGAGCACCGCTCCCTGAGCCGCTATCTGGAGGTCAATAGAATACCTAGGGGGCTGCGAGTTATGTTAGCCCCCCGTTACAAAGATCCTGACCCAGATATGCTCAGGGAGTGGGCGGAGTGTAGTCTTGACTCCTCCCGTCGGCATGTGCAAATATTGGTACGATATGCGGATAGTGGCCGTGTGAAGACCCAAGCAAAGATTGAGGAATTGAATGCAGAGATTGAAGCTACGTGCACTGAGGATATTGCGGAATGCAACAAGCTAAGGAGTGAAATGATGGCAAGGTTACAGAAAGAAGAGGAGACAATTAGAAAAAGGAAAACATACAAGTTTCAACGCGACAAGGCTGATTATGCTGAGGGGCGAATTTTTATGTTCGCGAAAAAATATGACGCTATAAAAGCCAGTACAGCGTTTAAGGCTGTCCCCCCATCGCAACCGTCTATTTCCAAAGCCATACCTGGCTTGGTCCAACAGGAAGACACGTCTGAATCCAATCTCAGCTCCAGTGTGGAAAGTGACATGGACTCCAATACTTCGCTGGTAGAACCCCGGCTGGGGTTTGCCCGGTTCTCGCTGGCCCAAGAGGTGGAGTGTCTACGCAAGGACAGACGCGAGACTCTTCGCCCCAGGGTATCAGCGCAACAAAAATCAAAAGCCGCAATGCCAAGCGCTACGAGCGCCGAAAAGCCAACTCAAGGAAAAAGTCAACAAAAAAAGAAGAATTTCAACAGGCGGTGGAACAAGAAGTGAGCAACTCATCGGCAATATCAGGTACTGCTCTTTCTGTTTTAAATCTTACAAACATTAAATTCACAGCATCTGAACTGCGTATTCTATCAATGGGACTGTCTTATTGTCCTCCTAGTGACTTCAACTATGCCAATATTAGGATAGATTTATTCAAATTTGTCCGTAAATTGAAGCTACAAAAATATTTTGCTGGGAGTAAGACACGGGCAATTGAGGTGCGAGCAGAAATAGACAACCAAGGGCTCTTGGTGTGCGATGCCCCGTTGCTACATGACATGGAATCCCTCAGATGCGAACAATCGATTTCACAGAGCACACCTGAACAACCGAACACCAATCTAGGGCGACTCACCAACTTCAAGCCACGTTCCACCTACACGCCGGTTATGTTATATGACAATATAGAAATATTCCATGAGGCAGCTATTAAAGAAATCAAGGTGCTATACACCAAAATGCTCAAAACTAAGCAACACAAATACCAGCAGAACGACCTATACACTAAATTGGTTAAAAAGATCCAACAAGATGACAATATCATTGTCAGGCAGTCAGATAAAGGGGGCAATATTGTGTTATGGCCCAGACAACTCTATCTGGAAGAAGCCCTCTCTCAATTGAATAATTGTGACTGCTATAGACATTGCGATGTGGGGGTGGTAAGAAAAGCCCAGGCAGACTCCTACTCCTTGCTAATGGGGTGGCGGTACTATGGTCTTATTAGCATGGATGAACTGAAGTTCTTAAAAAATGACCACCTCATCACGCCTGTTCTGTATCTGATCCCAAAAATTCATAAGGATCCAGCGAAACCCCCTGGTAGACCTATCATTGCAGCTTGCGGGGGTTTACTAGAGAATACAACAATTTATGTGGACTTATTTTTACAAGAGCACGTGCAAAACTTACCATCATTTGTCCAAGACTCCAGTGATTTCCTCCGCAAAGTTAAGGATATCCAGTGGGATCCAAACTGGTGGCTAATAACTTTAGATGTAACATCATTGTACACCAGCATTGTGCACCGGGATGGAATTAGAGCTATTGAATTTTATTTGGGACAAAGACCTATAATTATGTCAGAACACAACAGGATGATCTTGTCTATGATAACTTTCTGTTTGAACCATCATTTTTTTATGTTCAATAACCAGTACTATCAGCAGGTCAGGGGGGTAGCCATGGGGGCCTGCTTCTCTCCCAGTTATGCCTGTTTGCATATGGGCTACTGGGAGAGACAGGTCCTCTATGGTGAGCACGCTGACATTGCTGCACGTTCTATTGTTCAGTGGTATCGTTACATTGACAACGTGTTTTTAATTTGGTGTGGCACACGAACACAAGCTGAACAGTTTATTGATACTCTCAACTGTAATCACTATAATTTGGCGTTTACATCAGACATCAGCCAAACTCAGGTACACTTCCTGGACATCACCATTGAGATCAATAAGGGTAAACTACAGACCAAGCTGTATAGGAAGCCAACGGCATGGAACACTGTGCTCCATGCCAGTAGCCATCACCCCGCCCATTTGATTCGGAGCATCACCTACGGGGAGATGCTCCGAATCAGACGTCTGTGCAGTACTGACGCACAATGTAGCCAAGCTCAGGAAGCTAGCAAAATTAGATTTTTTTTGGCTAGGGGCTACAAGACGGGGGAGATTGACAAGGCTATGCGTAAGGCAAATGCACTGCCCCGTGACCTGGCCCTTGAGCGCAAGCAAAAACCTAAATCCATATAGGCACATGACAAACAATCCATGAGACTGATCTGGGCTTACAATAAGCAACATGATTCAGAAAAGGGGGTGGTGATGAACAGAGTGTCTGAATTAAGCAGACCACTCTTACCCAGTCCAAAGATCAGGGCTTGATCCATCACCGTTATTTAGCTCACTGCCCCATCCCAGCTCAGAACCTGGCTATATGCAAATTAGTCTGTCCCTGGCCCAGTGCATCATGGGAACAGGGCAGACCAAACTACCAAGCCAATTCTTCACCAGAAAGGAGACAAGCTACCGGGGACCGGTTTCTGGCATTTCAGCCTCGTCGGCCCGGCTTGCTTGAATCCTGATGGAGCAGTGAGCAAGGGACTCATGTCTGAGTATACCCTGCCACACCTATAGTGGCCAAAACGATTCAGAAAAGGGGGTGGTGATGAACACAGTGTCTGAATTAAGCAGACCACTCTTACCCAGTCCAAAGATCAGGGCTTGATCCATCACCGTTATTTAGCTCACTGCCCCATCCCAGCTCAGAACCTGGCTATATGCAAATTAGTCTGTCCCTGGCCCAGTGCATCATGGGAACAGGGCAGACCAAACTACCAAGCCAATTCTTCACCAGAAAGGAGACAAGCTACCGGGGACCGGTTTCTGGCATTTCAGCCTCGTCGGCCCGGCTTGCTTGAATCCTGATGGAGCAGTGAGCAAGGGACTCATGTCTGAGTATACCCTGCCACACCTATAGTGGCCAAAACGATTCAGAAAAGGGGGTGGTGATGAACAGAGTGTCTGAATTAAGCAGACCACTCTTACCCAGTCCAAAGATCAGGGCTTGATCCATCACCGTTATTTAGCTCACTGCCCCATCCCAGCTCAGAACCTGGCTATATGCAAATTAGTCTGTCCCTGGCCCAGTGCATCATGGGAACAGGGCAGACCAAACTACCAAGCCAATTCTTCACCAGAAAGGAGACAAGCTACCGGGGACCGGTTTCTGGCATTTCAGCCTCGTCGGCCCGGCTTGCTTGAATCCTGATGGAGCAGTGAGCAAGGGACTCATGTCTGAGTATACCCTGCCACACCTATAGTGGCCAACACGATTCAGAAAAGGGGGTGGTGATGAACAGAGTGTCTGAATTAAGCAGACCACTCTTACCCAGTCCAAAGATCAGGGCTTGATCCATCACCGTTATTTAGCTCACTGCCCCATCCCAGCTCAGAACCTGGCTATATGCAAATTAGTCTGTCCCTGGCCCAGTGCATCATGGGAACAGGGCAGACCAAACTACCAAGCCAATTCTTCACCAGAAAGGAGACAAGCTACCGGGGACCGGTTTCTGGCATTTCAGCCTCGTCGGCCCGGCTTGCTTGAATCCTGATGGAGCAGTGAGCAAGGGACTCATGTCTGAGTATACCCTGCCACACCTATAGTGGCCAAAACGATTCAGAAAAGGGGGTGGTGATGAACAGAGTGTCTGAATTAAGCAGACCACTCTTACCCAGTCCAAAGATCAGGGCTTGATCCATCACCGTTATTTAGCTCACTGCCCCATCCCAGCTCAGAACCTGGCTATATGCAAATTAGTCTGTCCCTGGCCCAGTGCATCATGGGAACAGGGCAGACCAAACTACCAAGCCAATTCTTCACCAGAAAGGAGACAAGCTACCGGGGACCGGTTTCTGGCATTTCAGCCTCGTCGGCCCGGCTTGCTTGAATCCTGATGGAGCAGTGAGCAAGGGACTCATGTCTGAGTATACCCTGCCACACCTATAGTGGCCAAAACGATTCAGAAAAGGGGGGGTGATGAACAGAGTGTCTGAATTAAGCAGACCACTCTTACCCAGTCCAAAGATCAGGGCTTGATCCATCACCGTTATTTAGCTCACTGCCCCATCCCAGCTCAGAACCTGGCTATATGCAAATTAGTCTGTCCCTGGCCCAGTGCATCATGGGAACAGGGCAGACCAAACTACCAAGCCTATTCTTCACCAGAAAGGAGACAAGCTACCGGGGACCAGTTTCTGGCATTTCAGCCTCGTCGGCCCGGCTTGCTTGAATCCTGATGGAGCAGTGAGCAAGGGACTCATGTCTGAGTATACCCTGCCACACCTATAGTGGCCAAAACGATTCAGAAAAGGGGGTGGTGATGAACAGAGTGTCTGAATTAAGCAGACCACTCTTACCCAGTCCAAAGATCAGGGCTTGATCCATCACCGTTATTTAGCTCACTGCCCCATCCCAGCTCAGAACCTGGCTATATGCAAATTAGTCTGTCCCTGGCCCAGTGCATCATGGGAACAGGGCAGACCAAACTACCAAGCCAATTCTTCACCAGAAAGGAGACAAGCTACCGGGGACCGGTTTCTGGCATTTCAGCCTCGTCGGCCCGGCTTGCTTGAATCCTGATGGAGCAGTGAGCAAGGGACTCATAATTTTGTCCACCCTAAGCGTGGAAGGGTATACTCAGATGTGAGTCCCTTGCTCATTGCACCATCAGGATTCAAGCAAGCCGGGCCGAAGATGCCTGAAATGGCAGAAACGGGTCCCCGGAAGCTTGTTTCCTTCCCAGTGTAAGAATTGGCTTTTGTAGTCTGGTCTGCCCTGTTCCCATGATGCACTGGGCCAGGGACAGACTAATTTGCATACAGCCAGGTTCTGAAACTGGGATGGTGCAATGAGCTAAAAAACGGTGTTGGATCTAGCCCTGATCTCTTGACTGGGTGAGAGTACTCTGCTTAATTCAGAGACTCTGTCCATCACCACCCCTTGTTGTAAATAATTTTGTCCACCCTAAGCGTGGAAGGGTATACTCAGATGTGAGTCCCTTGCTCATTGCACCATCAGGATTCAAGCAAGCCGGGCCGAAGACGCCTGAAATGGCAGAAACCGGTCCCCGGAAGCTTGTTTCCTTCCCAGTGTAAGAATTGGCTTTTGTAGTCTGGTCTGCCCTGTTCCCATGATGCACTGGGCCAGGGACAGACTAATTTGCATACAGCCAGGTTCTGAAACTGGGATGGTGCAATGAGCTAAAAAAACGGTGTTGGATCTAGCCCTGATCTCTTGACTGGGTGAGAGTACTCTGCTTAATTCAGAGACTCTGTCCATCACCACCCCTTGTTGTAAATAATTTTGTCCACCCTAAGCGTGGAAAGGTATACTCAGATGTGAGTCCCTTGCTCATTGCACCATCAGGATTCAAGCAAGCCGGGCCGAAGACGCCTGAAATGGCAGAAACCGGTCCCCGGAAGCTTGTTTCCTTCCCAGTGTAAGAATTGGCTTTTGTAGTCTGGTCTGCCCTGTTCCCATGATGCACTGGGCCAGGGACAGACTAATTTGCATACAGCCAGGTTCTGAAACTGGGATGGTGCAATGAGCTAAAAAACGGTGTTGGATCTAGCCCTGATCTCTTAACTGGGTGAGAGTACTCTGCTTAATTCAGAGACTCTGTCCATCACCACCCCTTGTTGTAAATAATTTTGTCCACCCTAAGCGTGGAAGGGTATACTCAGATGTGAGTCCCTTGCTCATTGCACCATCAGGATTCAAGCAAGCCGGGCCGAAGATGCCTGAAATGGCAGAAACCGGTCCCCGGAAGCTTGTTTCCTTCCCAGTGTAAGAATTGGCTTTTGTAGTCTGGTCTGCCCTGTTCCCATGATGCACTGGGCCAGGGACAGACTAATTTGCATACAGCCAGGTTCTGAAACTGGGATGGTGCAATGAGCTAAAAAACGGTGTTGGATCTAGCCCTGATCTCTTGACTGGGTGAGAGTACTCTGCTTAATTCAGAGACTCTGTCCATCACCACCCCTTGTTGTAAATAATTTTGTCCACCCTAAGCGTGGAAGGGTATACTCAGATGTGAGTCCCTTGCTCATTGCACCATCAGGATTCAAGCAAGCCGGGCCCAAGACGCCTGAAATGGCAGAAACCGGTCCCCGGAAGCTTGTTTCCTTCCCAGTGTAAGAATTGGCTTTTGTAGTCTGGTCTGCCCTGTTCCCATGATGCACTGGGCCAGGGACAGACTAATTTGCATACAGCCAGGTTCTGAAACTGGGATGGTGCAATGAGCTAAAAAACGGTGTTGGATCTAGCCCTGATCTCTTGACTGGGTGAGAGTACTCTGCTTAATTCAGAGACTCTGTCCATCACCACCCCTTGTTGTAAATAATTTTGTCCACCCTAAGCGTGGAAGGGTATACTCAGATGTGAGTCCCTTGCTCATTGCACCATCAGGATTCAAGCAAGCCGGGCCGAAGACGCCTGAAATGGCAGAAACTGGTCCCCGGAAGCTTGTTTCCTTCCCAGTGTAAGAATTGGCTTTTGTAGTCTGGTCTGGCCTGTTCCCATGATGCACTGGGCCAGGGACAGACTAATTTGCATACAGCCAGGTTCTGAAACTGGGATGGTGCAATGAGCTAAAAAACGGTGTTGGATCTAGCCCTGATCTCTTGACTGGGTGAGAGTACTCTGCTTAATTCAGAGACTCTGTCCATCACCACCCCTTGTTGTAAATAATTTTGTCCACCCTAAGCGTGGAAGGGTATACTCAGATGTGAGTCCCTTGCTCATTGCACCATCAGGATTCAAGCAAGCCGGGCCGAAGACGCCTGAAATGGCAGAAACCGGTCCCCGGAAGCTTGTTTCCTTCCCAGTGTAAGAATTGGCTTTTGTAGTCTGGTCTGCCCTGTTCCCATGATGCACTGGGCCAGGGACAGACTAATTTGCATACAGCCAGGTTCTGAAACTGGGATGGTGCAATGAGCTAAAAAACGGTGTTGGATCTAGCCCTGATCTCTTGACTGGGTGAGAGTACTCTGCTTAATTCAGAGACTCTGTCCATCACCACCCCTTGTTGTAAATAATTTTGTCCACCCTAAGCGTGGAAGGGTATACTCAGATGTGAGTCCCTTGCTCATTGCACCATCAGGATTCAAGCAAGCCGGGCCCAAGACGCCTGAAATGGCAGAAACCGGTCCCCGGAAGCTTGTTTCCTTCCCAGTGTAAGAATTGGCTTTTGTAGTCTGGTCTGCCCTGTTCCCATGATGCACTGGGCCAGGGACAGACTAATTTGCATACAGCCAGGTTCTGAAACTGGGATGGTGCAATGAGCTAAAAAACGGTGTTGGATCTAGCCCTGATCTCTTGACTGGGTGAGAGTACTCTGCTTAATTCAGAGACTCTGTCCATCACCATCCCTTGTTGTAAATAATTTTGTCCACCCTAAGCGTGGAAGGGTATACTCAGATGTGAGTCCCTTGCTCATTGCACCATCAGGATTCAAGCAAGCCGGGCCGAAGACGCCTGAAATGGCAGAAACCGGTCCCCGGAAGCTTGTTTCCTTCCCAGTGTAAGAATTGGCTTTTGTAGTCTGGTCTGCCCTGTTCCCATGATGCACTGGGCCAGGGACAGACTAATTTGCATACAGCCAGGTTCTGAAACTGGGATGGTGCAATGAGCTAAAAAACGGTGTTGGATCTAGCCCTGATCTCTTAACTGGGTGAGAGTACTCTGCTTAATTCAGAGACTCTGTCCATCACCACCCCTTGTTGTAAATAATTTTGTCCACCCTAAGCGTGGAAGGGTATACTCAGATGTGAGTCCCTTGCTCATTGCACCATCAGGATTCAAGCAAGCCGGGCCGAAGACGCCTGAAATGGCAGAAACCGGTCCCCGGAAGCTTGTTTCCTTCCCAGTGTAAGAATTGGCTTTTGTAGTCTGGTCTGCCCTGTTCCCATGATGCACTGGGCCAGGGACAGACTAATTTGCATACAGCCAGGTTCTGAAACTGGGATGGTGCAATGAGCTAAAAAACGGTGTTGGATCTAGCCCTGATCTCTTGACTGGGTGAGAGTACTCTGCTTAATTCAGAGACTCTGTCCATCACCACCCCTTGTTGTAAATATTTTTGTCCACCCTAAGCGTGGAAGGGTATACTCAGATGTGAGTCCCTTGCTCATTGCACCATCAGGATTCAAGCAAGCCGGGCCGAAGACGCCTGAAATGGCAGAAACCGGTCCCCGGAAGCTTGTTTCCTTCCCAGTGTAAGAATTGGCTTTTGTAGTCTGGTCTGCCCTGTTCCGATGATGCACTGGGCCAGGGACAGACTAATTTGCATACAGCCAGGTTCTGAAACTGGGATGGTGCAATGAGCTAAAAAACGGTGTTGGATCTAGCCCTGATCTCTTGACTGGGTGAGAGTACTCTGCTTAATTCAGAGACTCTGTCCATCACCACCCCTTGTAAATAATTTTGTCCACCCTAAGCGTGGAAGGGTATACTCAGATGTGAGTCCCTTGCTCATTGCACCATCAGGATTCAAGCAAGCCTGGCCGAAGACGCCTGAAATGGCAGAAACCGGTCCCCGGAAGCTTGTTTCCTTCCCAGTGTAAGAATTGGCTTTTGTAGTCTGGTCTGCCCTGTTCCCATGATGCACTGGGCCAGGGACAGACTAATTTGCATACAGCCAGGTTCTGAAACTGGGATGGTGCAATGAGCTAAAAAACGGTGTTGGATCTAGCCCTGATCTCTTGACTGGGTGAGACTACTCTGCTTAATTCAGAGACTCTGTCCATCACCACCCCTTGTTGTAAATAATACAGTAGGCAACATGGCCCACTCAGAAAAATTGTTGCCAAACATTGGGATCTAATCAGATGTGACCCTATTATAGGAGGAAAAATGCTGGGCAAGCCATCAATCACCTTCAGGAAAGCATATTCTATGCAGGATGCCCTAGTTAAGTCTAGTCCGGAGGTGGTTACACGTAAAAACTGGATGGACAAAAGCAGGGGCTTCAGAAAATGCTCCAGCTGTAAGGCCTGCCTTCATGGGATCAACAAATCAGAATACACTATTCCCTTTTCAGCTACCCAGCGCAAGATTAATAAACAACTAACTTACAAGAGCAAATACGTGGTGTATGTGCTGGAGTGTCCCTGTGGCCTGCGATGTGTTGGTAGTACCAAGTTGCAGGTTCACAAGAGGATACTCCAGCACATACGAGCACCAATGACTCCGCGTATCCGGTAGCTCAGGACTTTAAAGAGTGGCATAATAACAACAGTGCACTATTAAAATATTACACCATTGATTGTGTGGGCCCCCTGAGGAGAGGAGGGGACAGAGAGGGAACTTTGAGAATGTTAGAGACCAGGTACATCTTAGAGATGGACAGCAAGACACCAGGTGGTCTCAACTCAACGGAGGATTTTTACACTTGCCTTTGAACCCCACTTCCCTTTCATAGTCTCTTTTAGCGCAGATCAGGGACTTGAGTTCACAGACATACTATATAGCTGGTTCCAGGATACTATACATAGGGTTATTTAACTGTTTTAACATCATAGGCCCTATGTCTGATGAGTAATGTGGACGCAGTAGTCAAACATCATAGCCTAGGATTAGGCTATGCAATAAGAGATAAAACTTATAGTAAATAAAACAAACTTATTTTATGTTTATCACTATGCACTATCACTTTGGTTGCAATATATTGAATTTTCCGCTGAGGCTAGCAAAGTGATGATATTAACTGCTCTACAATAATATTGGAGGCTGCGATAACGTATTTAGACAGGTATTATCTCCTCCATGGCATAGTCACAGTAGTGTGTGCCAACCATCACAAAATGTGCAATATTTGAATATGGACATCAGTGTTTTCCTTATCAGAAGTCTAAATTTATTTTAACTTTTGTACGGTCTTATCCTAGTTTTATATTGGTGAATTTTTACCTGATATATAATTATAGACAATATTATAAAGTGCGTATTTTTTAAATGGATATTGTATCTTGTAAATATGCCTATTATGTGTTCTTAAACCCCATTTCTGGATACAACTGTTTACACTCTATTGTTTTTGCACATGTACAGTGGCTAAACAAGGATTATCCCGCAATTTGAGTAGCCTTATAGTATGTTTTTCATGTCTATGAACTTACTGCAGGAGCATGTGATTAATGCAACCAATCACGGTTTAATTAATTTTGCATTTGCACTTTAAATTCTGCCTTCCCTCCCCTTTGCGTCATGTGACCAAGGCCTCTGTGAAGGCCGAAACGTTATGCTGAGGTGGGCCTTCCACGTTATTGAATAAAACCACTGCTCACCTGCACCCTGGGTCTTCCTCTCTTCTTCTGCGCCGTTGGTATCCAGTATAAGGGCTCCTGGTGAGAGAATGTTGAGATTGTGTCTATATATATATATATATGTATATATATATATATATATATATATATATATATATATATATATATATATATATATGAAGAAAATCGTCCTCCAGCCCCACTTCTGTGTCTGCACGAAGACGAGGCGTACCCAGGTAGATGGTGCAAATTTTTATTGTTTTAGCCCAACAACACCCCTCGCCACGACGCGTTCCAGCCTACGTAGGGCCTTGGTCACATGACATGTTGGTAGGATTACAACAATTTAAAGTGATAGTGCATGAAGTACTTCCCCTTCAGTTCATAGACATAGTAAAAATACTTTGTTGTAAAACTGCATAAATGCAGCTATTTTTCACGTGCAAATAAGATAATCCTTGTAAGATACAGGGCTATACAGTCAATATACCAAATTCAAATGTGAGAATTCTACATAAATGAATACATTAATTACTACACTGAAAAAATACAAAGATGAAAATGGTGTACAAAATCAACTTTGCAGAGATAGGTGTCTACATATAAATACATAAATAAATAAATACATAAATATTTAAATATCTAAGTTAAAATATACATCTCTATACCCCTAAAAAAAATATATATATACATATATATAAACATTCATATATTAATATAAAAACACTTGAATCCTTGTCTGCATTCAAATATATTCATATACATTTTTCCAGCTGTTAAGACTGTATTGCACTGTTGAAGCATCTATGCATTCGTTATATCAAAATGTGTATATGGTTAAAAAGAGCAGTCTTAAAAAGTTTTCAAATTAATTAAGTCTTAAAATCAAAACTCGCTGTTCTTATGAAATACATCAAGATCCACCAGCAAAATCCTGGTCTTTCCCAAAAATTCCGCCTTAGTGGGCATACGGTCATCTCGACCAACTCAGTTCCTATAACCATAGTATGTCAGACTTCAGGAAGTACATACAAATCAATGTGCAAAATTTGTGCTAACCCTGTGTAAAATCATACTGTAAATAAGGATATTCCTAAAAAAGTTTTCAAGCCAAAATCTTGTCATATGGAGGGATGCAGGTAGCAATTAGGTCGGATATGTTCAAATCAATATATATATATTTCATCTACAGAAGATCTTAATGAAGGTAAGTCTAAAAATCTTCACTCTTATTCAAAATATATATATATAGACACAAATATGACGGTAATAAATTTATCTACTAGATTTTTAACTGTTCATGAACATGATGTACTCTCCTTGGGATTATCGTTTTGCCCCTCTAATGATTTAAACTACGCACAAACAAGGATTGACTTGTTTTATTTTTCAAGAAAATTGAAACTAAAAAAGTGGTTTGAAACCCATCCCCCAAAACCTCCACCCGTGAGGGGAACCATTCATGTAAGTAATCTGGATTTGAATGACATGGAACTAATGGAAATTATTTCTTCTGGTACAATTGATGGTAATGAATATTTAATTGATGATCAGGTTGATACCCATTTGAACCCAGAGAGTAATTTTAAAGTAAAATCGAGATTTATTCCTCAGGTTATGTGTGAGGCAGTGGAAGTGTTTGAGAAGGGTGTTCTACATGACCTTAAAAAGTTAAGATCAACCCGCATGCCTAACAACAAGAAAAACTTGTCATTTGAACAGCATAAGGCTATCAAAAGCCTTAAAGAATATAATGACATTGTGATCCGCCATGCGGACAAAGGTGGTAATGTCGTGGTTCTAGACAAGGAGAAATATTTGGCAGAAGGGTACAGGCAGTTGGGAGATGTCAACTGTTATGAACTAAGCTCCTTTTCTGACTTAAGACAAACTAAAAACACATTTGACACCAAGCTACAGAACTATAGGGATAGAGGTTTGCTCACATGGGAGGAATATTTGTTCCTCAAATGTGATCATCCTAAAACCCCTATTTTATACCTTCTCCCAAAGGTACATAAAAACGCCACTGATCCACCAGGGAGACCTATAGTGTCCTCTATGGGTGCACTACTGGAGAAAACCTCTCAATACATTGATTACTATCTGAGACCATTTGTGACATCCCTGCCTACATATCTTAAAGACACAACACACTTTTTGAAAAGCATAGAGGGTATCGTCTGGGAGCCAACTTATATCTTGGTCACATTGGACGTCAATAGCCTCTATACGTGCATTAAGCACAATTTGGGTCTGCAAGCAGTAAGACATTTCTTAAAATCTAGGTCTATTGCGTATTTGGAACATTCTGAGATGTTGTTAGGATTGATCAACTTTTGTCTAAATCACAATTTTTTCATCTTCGATGAGTTGATATACCGACAGTCACAGGGCACGGCGATGGGCACCTGCTTTGCTCCCAGCTATGCCAACCTTTTCATGGGTTGGTGGGAGGAGCAGGTGTCCAACGAGGTCGCCGAATTTAACAACCAGGTTGTCCTGTGGCTTAGGTATATCGACGATATCTTCCTGATCTGGGATGGTACTGAGGAATCTGCGAGTAGATTTGTGGGCAAGCTAAATGACAACACACTCAATCTGGGTTTCACTGAACATATACAAAAGTCCAGGATTGAGTTTCTAGATGTTGTCATTGAGATCAAAGGGACTGAGATGACCACCAGTTTATACAGAAAAGCCACAGCTGGCAACAGCCTGCTTAATGCAAGAAGTGCACACCCAAGAAATCTGATAGACAGTATCCCCTACGGGGAACTGCTACGCGCCAAACGTAACTGTAGCACATCCGAAACGTTTGAACTTGAGAAAGAAACAATGATCAAGCGTTTCAGACAACGGGGCTACAATAATAAGACCATACAAGGGGCTATTGCAAGAGCTGATACTAAAGACAGGAAGGATCTACTGAATACTAACACAAGCAAAGATACAGAATCCAAAATTAGATTCATTACAACCTTTTCAGGCCAGGCAACTGATGTAAAAAAGATCTTAAACAAACATTGGCATGTACTGTTAACTGACCAGCATCTGAAACCGCACTTAAATCATATTCCACAAGTCACGTTCAGAAAAAGCAGATCTTTGAGAGACGAGCTGAGCCCAAATTCGGTAACCAGTACCACCAAACCAAAGGATATACCTGGTTTCAGGTGTTGTAGGTCATGTAAGTCATGTCGCAATAGCAGTAATTGCAAGGAGGTAATTATACCAAGTACAGGAAAAGTTTTCACGATACAAAAGACCTTAACATGCAATACCATGTACTGTATATATTTACTCATATGCCCTTGCGATAAGTGGTATGTGGGGAGCACCACTTTAAAAGCTAAGGAGAGAGTGTTACAACACCTTAGAGCTATCAAGAACAATAACACACAATATCCTGTGGCCAGACATTTCTTTGAATATCATTTTCAAAATGAAAATTTACTAAGAATGGTGGTACTGGACAAAGTAGATATGGGGATACGTGGGGGTGATAGAACATCATGCCTCCGCAAATTAGAATCCAGATTCATCATTGACTTCGAATGTACGTTCCCTCAGGGCTTGAATAACCATGAAGAATTGTCAGTCCATCTTAACAAATAATGAATAAATGTTCAGAGTTGGACTATTGAGGATTTGTACGATGATTGTCAGAATGATTAGCTGTCAAAACTTAAAGTTGTCTTTTTTTAAAAATGTACATTTATGTTTTAATTCACAGAATCTGATTTTGTATTTTTTGGACATTGGAGAATAAGAACAAGAAAGTCCATTAGAACAATAATTTCAAGTGGCACAGAAGACACTAATCAATTTGGTATGAACTATACAGACTAAGATTACAACCAACCGTTATGGCTGTGCTACAGACAATATGAATTTTGGGACAATATGAGGCTATGAGAACTGGGAATTCAGAGACAGAATTATATGTGGAAGATTTTCAATCTATGTATATACATTTCACTGATGTTTATATGCCCACTTGGGCTTGAATCATCCGAAAGAAACTGTCCACCTGTGGAATTTATGTTGATAACTTTCAAGATTATTTAGTCTCATTTGCTCACTATATTTACGCCCACTGGGGCATAAGGTCAAGAGGCATTCAAAATGTACACAAATCCTGGCTCTATGAACCAAATAGAGCTGCTGTAATAGGTAGCACCGAATTTAATATGTTTGGTTTTTTCAGATATATTTTCTGTAAAATTCATTTGAATCAATGTAAATAATGATTGTTTATCGAATGCTATTTATTAGATATAGCATGTGAATACTCCAGATAATTGTTGCCACAATTTATTTTCATGATTCCATGATTATATATATTTGGTAATGGACTGCATTGTATATGCTTAAACCTCTTTTCCAATATGTCTGCTGCACTTATGTCACTTAAGGGTGTGCACAGGAAGTCCTCTGTTTATGTTTACAATTATTCATTGAGAATGTAAAAGGACTAGTGTTTTGGGTCCACAACAAACGTGAACAAGCCGAGAGGTGAAACGCGTTGGTTTTTTTTTTTTTTGCTGCCGAATAAATCTTTGCAGTACAGCAACTCCTGGCGTGTCGTTGTACGTTTTCTTCTCACTGAAGAATCTCTTGGATTAAGATATTGGGTTTCCGGGACCCTAACAATGACCCTTTCGCGAGCGGGCACTGGTTACAATACCGGAATCTGGTGCGTGTTAATATATATATATATATATATATATATATATATATATATATATATATATATATATATATGGGTTTTCTTTATCTTATGTATACTTACCTTGTGTTATAAAGGCATGCGTGGTAAAGGTATATGCGTGGAAAAGGTTTGTGTGGTAAAGGCATTGTGTGTAATGGGTGTAATGGGTGCATGGTAATAGCGTACAACCTTCTTTAACCACACATCCAGGTCCACCTGTAATTCTTCACATGTATGGCACTTGTGCGCTCTACAAATACCTGACAACATTAAGAGAAGTTCCCTAGCAAGAGATAGGAGAATTCAACTCCAATACTGTATGGGTGAGGTGTCTGCCTTCCTACACAATACATATCCCAAAGTCAAGAGAATAAAGTAGTACACACCAAAGAAGAAGGGAAATGTAATGAGGTACACTATCAGTGAAATTGTGATATCTGTATTGTAACTCTCACAATGTCTGATAAAGCAATGAAGAAGGGTACATCATTTAGCCTTCTAACACTTTTCCCAACTACAATTATTCAGGAAGGTATGTATGTGCTTTCTTTATCGGATATTTATGGGGGTACTCTTTTTATTGGGGGAAGTGTGGTAACACTGAGTCGTAGAAGGTTTGAGGGTCCGCACAGAGTAAAAAGATGTGATTTGGCCAATGTTTCTTATTTATAGGGAATTATGAATAATAAAATTCACACTCATCACCCTGGATTCTTCTGGGAGTCTAGGTTTGGTAGGTTTCCGGGGTGCTGGCTTAGCCTGGGCCCAAATGTGACAGCTATCCACATCACCAGAATGAATACATTTAAAAGCAAACTGTTAATGTTTTCTTCTTGTACTTTGGGGCCTTTCCTGTCACTAACAAGAGACGCAATCACACAACTGTTTTAAACAGGAGAAGTGTGGGAAGACAGAATGGTAAAATATTAGTTATTATCAATTGGATTTCTCTACATTTTGGCTCCCAAATGAAAACCAGCGCGCAAAAAAGAGCAAATTTTACAAAATGCCCTTTAAATCAGATAATATTATGAGTAACCACAAATTAAGAGATGTACAGAAAACCATTTTTACTAAACTCATTATCATAAGCACATTTAAAAAACGCAAAGCTTCCTTTTAAAAAACGCAAAGCTTCCTTTTATACCCATTTTTCACTCACTAATAATAATAGTACCCAGTGAACAATCATTATAAGCTACAAACAAAGGTGATGGCTCTTGGTATCACATGTTTTGGACAACCAACAAACGCTATATATCATGCAACCAAAATAGTCCGATGTACATAACAATTTATCACTTTTATAAATTGGCCATCAGAGCTAAAGATTACAGATGAAAATGTAACCTGCACCTCCACCATTCAATGCTGCACTGTTTGTGACCTCACATATTACCTTGCAAACTGTGGTACCGATTAGTAATTTGAACAATAATATTGTTTAAATGTATTGAGTGATGTCATAACTGATGGAATTTAACATCAGTGAAGTAATACATCAACAGTGCATTATGAGGGTACAAGCTATAGGGAATTGACTATGCTATAAGAGGCGTTTTAAAGTGGTTATTTGTTTATTAACGTTAGTTCTTGAGTCAATTCAACACCTAAATATAATATCACTTTAGTCTTTGGGTTTTCCAATGAATTTCTGTTTTAAATTGGCCCAGCACCCATGCCTTCAGCAAGTGCCCTACCCCCACCATGCATGGCATATTTTTCATTTCCCCACAACTTGCAATGTCATCTAATGTCTTGTACCGGACCTCCCTCAAGCGCCGCTGTTCGGCCAATGCTTTCAGCCAAGTGTTGTTCATGGGTGTCCTCAGCGACAGCCAATAAATTGCTATTCATTGCTTTCCCAAGACCAATTCCAGAGCAGTGGATTTGAGTGCCATTGCACACATTTTGGGATTCGGTATGAGCCCTAGCACACATTGCTTCACACCTAATGCAAGCTATATGCTGGTCACTCTTTTAAGGATCATCACAACTTCTTCCTGTTTTTGCAGCCCACAAACAATAATAAAGTGAAAACACAACATAAGAACAATCCTAAACCAATTTAGAAGAATAGACTAAGGGCCATATGGAGGAAGCCTATTTGCGCTCGCAAATGCTGAAATTCACGGAATTTCAGCATTTGCGATCGCAATTAGGGCAGTGTGCTATGTAAGACACAAAAACCCACATGCACAATAAGGAATCGCAAAATGTGCGATTCCTTATTTTGCTATTGCATTTAAGGAATCACAAATTGCGATTCCTTAAATTCAATGTAGGAAGCACCCAAGTTGTGCAGATTTTGGCTTAAGGAATCGCAAAATACCACCAACTTCAGGTTGGTTGTATTTTGCGATTTCTTTGAAAATGCACTTTTTGGCATTTTTCAAAGTGCCATGTGGGTCACATACATGCCCTTAGGGCATGTATGTGGGCCAGATGTGCACACATGTTAATTTCAGGGGTGCAAAAGGGTGTCCGATTGACACCCTTACAACCCTGAAATTGCATTCTCAATTTGGGATTTTCTAATTGAGAATCACAAATTGAGAATGTCTTCCCATTCATTCCTATGGGCCTTCTAGCCCATAGGAATGAATGAGAAGGCATTCCTTATTTGCGAATCTCAATTTGCGATTCGCAAATAAGGAATAAGTGGGATTTGCAAACAAATTTGCTAATCCTACCTAAATTGCATTTTGCGATTCTCTAATTGCGATTCCCTAAAAATCGCAATTTGAAAATCGCAAAACACAAATTACCTACATATGGCCCTAAATCTTAATAAATTACCTGACACCAAAATGACAAAAATCCTCAGGAGAACAAGAGTTACGAAGTTTTAAAGATTAAAGTGCAATATAGTGCCAAAATGCCTAAAGTGCCAACCGGCCTGATGAGCGTTATCTTCTCAAAGTTGGTGCCAAGAGTCCTGTTCATGTTTGAGGGGGCTACGAGGAGCAGGGAAAACATCACGGGCAACTGCTGGGGTAGAGCAGGCATTGCTGGAGCTTTGCGTTCGCAGTCCCAGTAAGCAGCCAATTCTGCAGTTCGAAGAGTCGGGCTGATGCTGCGAGCGAGGTCTCGGTACAAATGGGTCTGTTTGCAGTCGTGAGGAGCCCAAAACCTTGCTTTTCAGAATCTGAGACGCACCAAGTGCCCAGAACCTGAGGGGCACCACTTGGAGGTAAGGAACTAATTTCAGATGGGTTCAGGGGCTGGTGCAGGATGTTGGGGTGCCTTCCATGTCCCTTAGGCTCAGGATTCCAGCAGACTAGCCATTGGAGTCACTTTGGGGTATTGGGTTAAAGGATGGAGTCTCAGGTCTAGTTCTTCACCAGGCAACAGGGCAACAGGCAGGATGTCTGCACCGCAGGGCAGGGCAGGGCAGCAATTCCTTCAGAGTAGCAGTCCAGCAGTGTGGCATTCCTTTCAGCAGCACAGCAGTTCTTCTTCCGGGCAGAGTATCCACAGGTCCAAAAGTGTACTGAAGAGTTGGTATCTGAGATCCTAATTTTATACCCCAGTGCCCTGGTTCTGGAAGGTGGGAGATGCTGCTATACAGTGGCTTTGTAGTGCATGGAACTTCCTGCCTCCCCTGCCCTGGCTCCAGGCTAGCTGCAGTAACATCCTGAGGTTGTTAGGTCCTTTGTGTGAAAGCAGAGCACAGACTATTCAGTTGTAAGTGGGGCTGTGCTCATCCAGCTGCCATCATATGGCTGATTCAGGCACACCTATTTCCTCCACTGTGTGGCTGTTTAGGAGGAATTCACAGTCTGTCAGCTACACCCAGTCAGGTGGCCCAGACCAGGCTATAGGCACAAAAGGGCTAAGGGCAGAAAAATGAAAACTTTTTAAAAGTAAAAATAACAAGGCAATGGATGGAATACTTGAATTAATCTTAGCCACTGGAATCACTCAGGCCTCATCTCAGTCCATCATTTTTTTACCCACCATGCACCTCAGTTTGGTCCCAGCCATATGCAAATCAGTCTTGACCCTGCTCCTCAAGGGAAGCAGTCCAGCCTGAACGGCCAGGCCAGGTCCTTCCTGAACTGGAACCCAAGCAACCCGGGTCCAGTTTTGCCCTTGTTATGGGCTCTACAGCCAGGTATAGCTTGCTTCCGAAACAGGTCCTAAACGTGGCATTTTTATAATGTGATCGTTAACCGCTCTTCCCCACAATTTCAAAGATACCGAATATGACATAGCCACCAGCTCTCATTTTGAAACTGCAGCTTATTAAATGTAATAAGGAATCTCTAATGGTATCCTATGGGATGGGTAGGTCTCAAAGTAGTAAACAACTAATTTTAGTCTTTCACAACTAGTACATGCAAAGCTTACAAGTACATGTCATTCCTTTTAATTATATAGGACCCTTCCATAAGGGCTACCTATTCCCTAACTTAGGGATGACTTATTTGTAATAAAAGTGGAGTTCCAGGCTTGGCAGGGGGGAGTTTAATGGCACGTTGACACAGCAGTTTAAAACTGCATTCAGGCTACAATGGCAGGCCTGGGACATGCTTTAAGGTGCTACTTAAGGGGGTGGCACAATCATTGCTGCAGGCCCACTGGCAGCATTTAATTTACGGGCCCTGGGTATATGGTATACCACTCCACATGGGACTTAGAAGTAAATTAGATATGGCAATTGGATATAAACCAATTTAAGCATGTTTTGAGGAGAGGGCACAATAACTTTTTTAGAAATTAGATTAGCAGTGGGAAAGCCTAAGGACTTAGGCCAATTGAAAAGAAATCAGCAAAAAATGGAGGGTGCAAAGAATAAAGTTTGGGGAAGACCCTACAGAGAGGGCCAGGTCGAACACTTCCCAGTAAGTTTGCAGCAGCCTGCAGTTCCACATCAAGTGCAGGAAGGTGGCAGATTCATTAACATGCTGGGGTATATGGGAGACCTCCGGGGGGATTTTTAGTCCTATCTGGAGGGGATCAGGTACGCACCATGCAGGAGGTTAAAATGCATCTGCTTGAACCTTGAGTTACAGGGTAGGGTTTGAACTAGTGCACAAGTCCCCCGCCCCACTCTGCATTCAAGAGTTGTTCCTCTAGTTTCTCCTACCATTACAGCTTCACACGCAGTGGGGTTTTCACTCAGTCTCCATTGAGAGCTTTGTATGTTCTATGTATGTCTCCCTTCTCCTCCCTCTAGGAGTGCTTCATTGGTGGAGTGACTGGGCCATCTATGGGAAGTCTGTACAGATTTGTCTGGCCATGCTATTGATTTTAGCAAATTGTAAGAATTGCCTCAAATGGATGCTAAAGATCTTTGCAGTCCTCCCTAAGCATGATAAATGAATCAGCTGAATATTGGACTCCTATTGTGAGGCATCCCTTCTCCTTCCACTTTGCAAGGGACATGGCCTGCTCAACATCCCGAAAGGCCTTTCTCCATTCGAGCGGTAGTGACCTCGAGAATGGTGGATGCCAGTACGCCTTCTTAACCATCGTGTTCCATGCTATTGCCACTCTTCAGAATATGTTAGGTAGCTCATTGGGTTAGGTAATTCCCTGCATCTTGTAGTGGGGGAGTAGCTCTGTCGCTATTGTGCCATGAAGAAGAGTCTGCTCCCAGTTTTCACCCTCCACGCACCAATTTGCCGTGTGCTGGTGTTGTGCAGGGTTTGTGACCATTAAAAGCAGATTTTCACTACCATACATTTCAATTGGGACCTAACACAGACTCCTGTAATGGCTACCACAACATGTTATCCATGTTGTGGCCAGACAATTGCATGCCTGGAAGTCAGATTGTGCTCACCTTGCCCCCATATATATATGTTTTAATACATATTCAAGGGGCAGGACATCCCTAAGGGCCAGATGTACTAACGTTTATTGCAGTTGCAAATGAATTTTAGACCCATTAGCAACCACAAAAATCGTGTGGCCCATGTACTAATCCTATTTAGCGGGTCACAAATCAATTTGCGACTCGCAAAATAGGATTAGCGACTCACTATTAGGAAGGGGCATACCAAGGGTGTCCCTTCCTAATAGCGACTCCTGAAGCTATGTATGACTGTTTTGCTACCGCAATTTCAGTTGCAAAACAGTCACAGTTTACCACCCTTCATAAAGGGTGGTAAACCACTCACAAACGGGAAGGGGTCCCCCTTTGGGAGTAGCTCTCAAAACTTTTTTTAAGGGTAGACAGTGGTCCCAGGGAAAAAATAAGGAAAGAAATTGATATTTTCAATTTTGCTTATTTAATTGTGTATACTTCATAAAAATGTTATTTATTAATTTTAATATTATTTAATTGTTAAAACAGTTGTGGACCCCCTGAATATGCTTTGCAAAACCCCTGAGGTCCTTGGACTACAGATTTAGAACCCCTGTTGTAGGGTGAACCAGAATCTGCTGCTATAAGTATACAAACACCCCCTATCTGCATAAAACATATTGGTTTATTTTAATAATGAACCTAAGAAAGGTTCAACACTGCTTTCTCCTTTATGTTTAGCATATCATAGTTTCCACGTTTCTCTTCAGAACTTGACGGGCCCACATCACCCACTTCACTTTGCAACTTTTGGGGTTTTCATTCTGCAAACACAAGCATAATGACCTACCTTCCCACATATTCCACATTTTTGTTTTAGAGCTGGACAATTTTTGTTGTACACTAGTTAACTGGTGCTATCACATCTGTAGCATCTATAAATTTTTTGTTTATCCGCCGTCCCCTTCTTATGAGATTTAGTTGTGGTAGATTTAATAGAAACAATCTTTGCTAGAATTTCAGACTCTGTTTTTTTAGTGCTTTAGCACACCTCCTTGACATTTCAGCTTTTCTAACAATGGCTATTACATATTTTAAATCTGCATCCCCCTTTACCTGTAGTGTCTATTGTCTAAAAAACATGTATCACGACCTGGTTACATATACATTTTTCAACTAAGACTCCGAATCTGCAACCTAAAGTCAATTTCCTTAAAGCTGAAATATATTCATCTGTTGACTCATCTTTCTATGTTTTCTGTGAAAAAAAATATCTGGTTATGCCTATGCATACTTTTGGGGAAAAATGTATATAAGGTACTCCTAACTTAAACTATCCAGTGTGCTTACTACAGGTGGGAAGAAAAGACAAAGGACTGTAGAAAGATAATTCTGGGAGTAGTAATTTAGGGTTTTGAAAACCAAGATCAACACCTTGTTAAGAGCTCTGTCTTAGTAGACAGGTATCTGACTTAGTGCTGGTTGTCTGGTGTGCTTCTCATGCCCTGGCTCATGATATGCCTTCAGTTGTGGCAAGGAGTGTCTATCTGTCCTGCAGTCCTTCCACTCCATAGGATGTTGTATGGAGGTGATGGGCTGTGAATTTGATTGCTGGCATCCCTTTGCCCTCTGATGTGGGGCTGTGTTGATGAAGTCTGTCAGGATACTAGTCATGGCCCGCAGGGCCTCGGTGCCCCCCACATTCCCTCTTGGGAAAGGGCTGAGATCACCTTGGGTCTAGGGCAAGACCTGTGTTCCAATGGCAATCCTTGAATGCTACAATCACCATAGGTATGGAGACGATGGGCAAAAAAGGCAAAAGCACATGGTGTGAGAGTCACTCAAATAAAAGCCCCATGAGAATTTAGACATCAGTATTAAACTAAGTGACTCTAGCCATGTCATACAATTTGTGTCTGCTAAGTGAATCATTATGGAAATATTAGTTAGTGTGTACTATGGTGAAAGGAACTTGTAAAGCCTTCTACAAGGGGTATTGTTGAAACATATAAAGTATATCAATGGAAACTTACAAAGTTTGCATAATTTCTGGGAAAACATGGTAACTTGTTATTTTGTGGCATTGAAGAAATTTGCATACTATGCTAAGCAAGGCATTGTGTACACCTACAAAGTGTGCAATTGTGTCAATATAGAAAATAGCAACACTTGGTTATTTACAGTGGGGATTAATGTTGTTGTTATGAGGCTATGTGCAGATTGCTCTGTACTGACCTTTTACATTGTGCTTTTCCCCAATAGTCACTGTGCTGGTGGGCTATTGGGGGCTGACTCTGGTATGCTACAGTTATGAATATTATTTGGTTCTTGAGAATAAGTGATCTTCATAACTCTGAGACCCATCCAATCTTTACCATTGTCTTTGGCCTAATTTGTATCTGACCATTTATCATTAATTTCCATGAGGGTTTCTTATGATAGAACCCCCGGCCTGCCTGCAAAGTTGTCATTACATCTTGGCCAATTTGGAGGAAGGTTTTTGGAATAATCAGCTCCAAAATGCACAATGTAGCATTAATCTGCAAAGAAATTCCTTGTAGATGGTCATAATAGTCAACAGGCTTCAGAGAGTATGAAGAGGGGGGACATAATTAGGTCCAACAGTGGCAAAACCAGAGGCAGCTAAGTTCCTTGGACCAAGTGCACCTAGTGTACTATTTGCTTGTCCACGTCAGTCATACTATTTACATCCTTCATAGGACAGTACCAGTAGCAAGGAGCAGAGCAGGCTACTGACGTTAAACGGGTAGGTAATGTGTCCGCTAAAGATTCACAGCTTTGAGGAGGAGATTGTTAAGGTGGCATAGTAAAGGGGACCTGGTAGAGACACAAAGGAAAGGTTGGAAAATGGAACAATGCGAGTGAACAGGGTGCTGCAGCACCAGTTAGTTAGTGGAGCAGAGTGACAAGGCAAAGACAAACAAAGCAGGAAGGTTAATTGAGGTGATTGGAGGTAAGCCTAAAAGTGCTTCAATTCTGGACTTTTGCATTTGGGTCTCCACATGCCTCCTTTGCTAGGACATTAGTGAGGCATATTCAGATACAATTCAATTCAATTCAAATAGCTTTATCCCTAACAAGTACCCTAAAAGCTTCATAATTCTTACAGTCCAGCAGTAAAAAATACGAGTTATCATAAAAGCATTATTAATAACAAAGTATATAAAATCCATCAGGGCATAGTATATTAGCACATATTCATTTAATTAATGGTTATAAACAATAACGGGCAAATCCCGGATTCAGGATGGAAAATAAATTCGTACTTCCAATAAATAGTCAAATTTGATTGATATATAAAAAAACTTAATTAGATAAAGTGACAATGCATTTCATCTCGTTTGAGCTATTTGAAGACAATTTTAAGATGTTGTAAAAAAAAAACCACGTTGTGATATCAGACCTCCCTGCATAAGAATCTGGACCTGACTAGACAAACGCAACTGAGTACGTTGCCACACCACAAGCAAAAAGGGTCCTTGAATCTGATTTCAAAATTCGCAAAGCAGCACAATGATTAGAAGTGTCCAGCTGTCTACAGATGGGTGTTAACCATCTGGATCTAGCTGGATTATATGCTGGGCATGCAAGTATGAGATGAGCCACAGGGGCAACCCGCAATTTTCTGATAAGGGGGGCTACACAGTTAGTTCGCAAACCAGAAGGGAGCCAACCCTAAACTATATGTAGAGCACCTTATCTCTTGGTCTCTGGTAAAATCTAAGGGGTCCATTAGGATGACGGGCGGACTTTGTGTGCCCGTCATCCTACCGGTGAAGGGGAATGCCCGCCATAAGGGCGGGGGTCCCGTTGGTGGGATTAGGATGCGACGCCACAGTGGCAGGCGCATCCAGCCTTCCTAACATTGTGGCAGGCGGTGCACTCAGCACCGCCCGCCACAATGGCAGGAAGTTATGCTGTGCACTTCCATGCACAGCATGGCAGGCTGTGCATGGAACTGCTGGGAGGTGCCATAGGTACCCCCCATGTGCACCCCCCACCCCCCCGGAGTCCTTCCACAGCAGACTCCGCCAGCCATATGAACCCTTTTCTGAACCAGTCCAGACGGTCTTTCCGTCCACCGCAAACCCCCCAGCCATCCTAATATGGCGGGGGTCATTCCTGGTAGGATGGCGGGCGGATCGCCCCCGCCAGACCGGCGGTGGCTACCACCGGCCTGGTGGGGCCTAATTATGGTTCCAGAAATATGTGCTGCTTGTGCTGATAAAAATCTTCTGTCAGCTTTCCTGCTTTGGTATTACTGAGTTCCTGAGTGTCAACCCAGGCCCAATATGATCTTTTAAGGTCAACCTTAGTGGGTGGGTTTTGACCTTCCCAGGATTCGTTAAGGACTAGGGCAAATAGTAATTTATTAACATTATTTATCCAGCTGACCCTGTGGTTACCGTCTAGGTCAATTACCTCTGTGAATGCAGCAGCATATTTCGTGAGTTCAACGGTCCACAGTAGATGTCCCCAAAAAAGCAAGGGCCGTAATCTGGCAATATCTCTGTAAGAGTGTCTACCAATATCGCTCATCAGGGGTTTGAGTGGTACGTTTTGAGGAAGCGTCACTAATTCTCTTATAAACATATGTTCGGATCTACAAATCTCTTCTACGTTGTTGAAACCCCACAGTTCGGCACCATAAAGGGCCGACCTAACTGCCTTTGCAGCATAATTCGTGAGCTCCGGCGCAACAGGTCTGCTCTGTGAAGAGCGGTGTTCTCTACCTATTGCCCCAGCCACACATTTGTGGTTCAGAAGCATCTTGTTGATGTGGGATCTCCAATGCATTGTTTCGGAGAGTTGAATCCCAAGGTAATCGAACGTGCTGACTCTCTCCATGCGTTTTCCTCCCAGGGTAAAGTTATGCCTAAAAGGTTTATAGGGTTTAAATGTCATCAGTTTGGTCTTAGTGGTGTTGGTGACTAGTCACAATATCGAAAAAGAAAATATCGACTGGACAGAATATCGAGTTTTTTATATAGAATGGGCAGAATATCGAATTTCAAAAATATAGTAATGCAGAATATCGAAAATCAGGTAAGAAATATCGATTTTCAGAATATCGAAGTTCGTAATATCGAGTCTTAAGATAGTTGTTAAAAATATCAATTTTTTTTATAGTGTTTTAAGTGTTAGTATATGTCTTAACAGTATGTAATATTTTTGTAATGTATGTTTGAATTTTTTTTAAGTAATGGAATTTAATTTCTGCGTAATTTAATTCCATAGCGGGTTGTGGGTTTATAGGGGAATAGGGTGGGAAGTAATTTAATTGTAATTAAGTAATTATTTATTTTTATTTATTGGTATTGATAATTCATTTATTGTTAATTAATTATTAATTGGTTATTAATTTTATTAATTGATACATTGATAATTATAATAATTATATAAATTTATTATTCAGAGCAGGTTGTGGGTTTATAGGGTAATAGGGTGGGGAGTAATTTAATTGTAATTAATTAATTATTGAAATATTTTTGTGTACTGATAATTAATTTACTGTAATTTATGCATTCATTGGCTTTTTTCATTACTTATTCATTTTTGGTATTGAAAATTAATTTGTTGTAATGAATGAATAATATGTAATAGATGTTTTAATAAATAATATGTATTGGTATTTATAATTAATTAACTATTAAATATGTTGTAATTGGTAAGTAATCTTTTTTTTAAATTGATATTGATAATTAATTTATTTTTATTTAAATATTTAATCATTACTTTCCCTACTGTTGCACTCACTGGAGTGGGAATAGTAATTTTTCCCCCTATGCTATCCAACACTTTCCCTACTGTTGCACTCTCTGGAGTGGGAATAGTTATTTTTACCCTTACTGTATCCAACACTTTTCCTACTGTTACACTCTCTGGAGTGGGAATTGTAATTTTTACCCCTACGCTATCCAACACTTTCCCTAATGTTGCACTCTCTGGAGTGGGAATAGTAATTTTTACCCCTACGCTATCCAACACTTTCCCTACTGTTGCACTCACTGGAGTGGGAATGGTAGTTTTCACCCCTACGCTATCCATCACTTTCCCTACTGTTGTACTCTCTGGATTGGGAATAGGAATTTTTACCCCTACACAATCCAACACTTTCCCTACTGTTGCAGTCTCTGGAGGGGGAATAGTAATATTTACCCTCCCGCTATCCAACACTTTCTCTACTGTTACATTTGGTGGAGGGGAATAGTAAATTGTTCATACCCGCTATCCAACACTTTCCCTACTGTTGCACTCACTGGAGTGGGAATAGTAATTTTTACCCCTACGCTATCCAACACTTTCCCTACTGTTGCACTCACTGGAGTGGGAATAGTAATTTTTACCCTCCCGCAATCCAACGCTTTCCCTACTGTTGCACGCACTGGAGTGGGAATAGTAATTTTTACCCTCCCGCTATCCAATGCTTTCCCTACCATTGCACTCACTGGAGTGGGAATAGTAATTTGTACCCTCCCGCTATCCAACACTTTCCCTACTTTTGCACTTAGTGGAGTGGGAAGGGGAACAGCCTTTACGACGCGGCTGTTACACCACGTGCCGTTACAACGCGGTTTTTTCAACACAAGTCGTTACCATGACTTGCGCTGGAGGGCGCTGCAGGACAAGGAAATATTTAATTTACTATCCAACACCTTCCCTACTGTACGTAGGCTGGTGTTAGAATAGTAAATAAAAAAATTCCTAAGTCCGCACCCCTCCAACGCAAGTCGTGGTAACGACTTGCGTTGAAAAAAACGCGTTGTAACGGCACGCGGTGTAAAAGCACGCGTTGTAAAGCCGCACAACCAGTAGGAATGGTAATTTTGACCCTTACACTCTCCAACATTTTCCCTACTGTTGCACTCACTGGAGTGGGAATAGTTATTTTTACCCTCCTGCTATCCAACGCTTTCCTTACTGTTGCACTCACTGGAGTGGGAATAGTAATTTTTATTGGCATTGATAATTAATTTATTGTTAATTAATTATTATTTGGTAATTAATTTTATTAATTGATACATTGATAATTATATTAATTATATTAATGTATTATTCAGAGCGGGTTGTGGGTTTATAGGGTAATAGGGTGGGGAGTAATTTAATTGTAATTAATTAATTATTGAAATATTTTTGTGTACTGATAATTAATTTACTGTCATATATGTATTAATTGGCTTTTTTCATTACTTATTCATTTTTGGTATTGAAAATTCATTTGTTGTAATGAATGAATAATATGTAATAGATGTTTTAATAAATAATATTTATGAGTATTTATAATTAATTAATTATCAAATATGTTGTAATTGGTAAGTAATCTTTTTTTATTGATATTGATAATTAATTTATTTTTATTTAAATATTTAATCATTACTTTCCCTACTGTTTCACCCACTGGAGTGGGAATAGTAATTTTTCCCCCTATGCTATCCAACACTTTCCCTACTGTTGCACTCTCTGGAGTGAGAATAGTAATTTTTACCCCTACTGTATCCAACACTTTTCCTACTGTTACACTCTCTGGAGTGGGAATGGTAATTTTTACCCCTACGCTATCCAACACTTTCCCTACTGTTGCACTCTCTGGAGTGGGAATAGTAATTTTTACCCCTACGCTATCCAACACTGTCCCTACTGTTGCACTCACTGGAGTGGGAATGGTAGTTTTCACCCCTACGCTATCCAACACTTTCCCTACTGTTGTACTCTCTGGATTGGGAATAGGAATTTTTACCCCTACACAATCCAACACTTTCCCTACTGTTGCAGTCTCTGGAGGGGGAATAGTAATATTTACCCTCCCGCTTTCCAACACTTTCTCTACTGTTACATTTGGTGGAGTGGGAATAGTAAATTGTTCATACCCGCTATCCAACACTTTCCCTACTGTTGCACTCATTGGAGTGGGAATAGTAATTTTTATCCCTACGCTATCCAGCACTTTCCCTACTGTTGCACTCACTGGAGTGGGAATAGTAATTTTTACCCTCCCGCAATCCAACGCTTTCCCTACTGTTGCACGCACTGGAGTGGGAATAATAATTTTTACCCTCCCGCTATCCAATGCTTTCCCTACCATTGCACTCACTGCCGTGGGAATAGTAATTTTTACCCTCCCGCTATCCAACACTTTCCCTACTTTTGCACTTAGTGGAGTGGGAAGGGGAACAGCCTTTACGACGCGGCTGTTACACCGCGTGCCGTACAACACGTTTTTTTCAACGCAAGTCGTTACCATGACTTGCGCTGGAGGGCGCTGGAGGACAAGGAATTTTTTAATTTACTATCGAACACCTTCCCTACTGTACATAGGCTGGTGTTAGAATAGTAAATTAAAAAATTCCTAAGTCCGCAACCCTCCAACGCAAGTCGTGGTAACGACTTGCGTTGAAAAAAACAAGTTGTAACGGCACGCGGTGTAAAAGCACGCGTTGTAAAGCCGTACAACCAGTGGGAATGGTAATTTTGACCCTTACGCTCTCCAATATTTTCTCTACTGTTGCACTCACTGGAGTGGGAATAGTTATTTTTACCCTCCTGCTATCCAACGCTTTCCTTACTGTTGCACTCACTGGAGTGGGAATAGTAATTTTTACCCCCCCGCTATCCAATGCTTTCCCTACTCTAAAAATATGGAATATTTTTTAACAATATTAAATGAATATATATATATGTTTTAAAAAATAAAAATGCATGTTTCATTTTTTTTTTAAATGCCATTCATTATTTATTAATTTTAAAGCTATTTTTGTAAGTATGTTGTATTTAGTTATATGTATTATTTCATTGATTTAACATTACTTTTAAGACATTTAAAAAATTTGATATTTTAACAAACTATATTATTTACAACAATATTTTGTATTCGATATTTTTGTACTTATCTGTTTGTAGATAGAAATTCGATATTCTGGTATCAATATTTTGTCACAGATATTTTTGTAGGTCAATATTTAGCTCCTCAATATTCTGTCAGTGATTCAGTGGTGTTAATAATCAGGCCCCTGGAGTTACAGAAGAGCTGAAACCTATCCAGGAGTTCTTGTAACCCTCCCGGGGTCTTAGATATCAGCAGTGTATCGTCTGCAAACAGGAGAGTATGTACCCTATCTCCTGCCAGGGCCGGGGCATCCGTTGGAATTTCCTGAAGGAAGCTAACTACCCCATTCACATATAAGGAGAACAGGATGGATGCCATAACACAGCCCTGGCGTACTTCCCTGTTCACAGGAATCCTGTCCGTTTTTTGCTCTTGTCACCCCCATCTCACTCGTGCATAATTACCCTTGTGCAATTGAATCAACAAGTTAAGTATTATTGGAGGGATGCCCATCTCGCCCAGGACTTGCCACAACCGATCCCGAGGGATCAGGTCAAAAGCGGTCTTCAGGTCAATAAAAGAGAGATAAAGACTGCCTCTACCTTTCAAGACTACCTTCCAATAAAGGAGAAGCAGCCTGAATGCCTGGTCAACCGTCCTGGTATTGGCGCTGAATCCCGCCTGATAATGTGAGAGGACATTCTTGTCCTCAGCCCACAGTTGGATTCTCGGCAGCAACACCCTGCCAACTACTTTTTGGACAGCATCAATCAAACTGATAGGTCAGTAGTTAGCAGGGTTCTCCCTAGCTCCCCTTTTGAAAATTGGCACCACCTCGGTACCCTTCCACAATTTGGGTATGGGGCATCCATTAGAGATAGAGTTAATTAAAGCGTACTATATCTTGCCCAATTACGAAGATCCACAAGAAGTAGGTCCCCAGGGAGACCATCTGGTCCAGGAGCTTTTGCTGGCACTATGCTTTTGATATCTGCTTCTACTTCATTTAGCGTAAAGAGGTCGCAAGTATTTGGGGTGAGGCGGGAGGTTAGCTGATCATACAGCCCTTCTTGGCCGGTCTGCCCCCGAATAGAGTTTCCTAAAATGATCAAACCAGTCCTGACTCGAAAATGGATTGGGAATTAGATCAGGTTCTTTTCTGTACGTCCCCCTGACAAGGTTCCAAAATAAGATGGCATCCCTTGCTATGCTAGCGTCCTTCAGATCCTGACAGTGGGATTCTTCCCACTTCAGCTTGGCACAAAGCAGGGTTGCTTTGTACTCCTTCCTAGCAATTTGTACCGAGGACAATTTTTACTTTTAAGAGCAATGGCTAAAATTTTCCTTTTTTGTCTAGAGTCCTTAGAGTATCATATCGGCCCACTTTTTGGTCGCACAACATGGAATTTGCAGCTAGTTGCTAGTCTGCTCTACAGTTCTCATATACATTTCTTAGACCTTCTCTGGAGCATCAAATTCGCTTGATGCCTCTTGTAAATCAACAATATTCTCTCTCAGAACTTGTTTGATACCAATCATTTTTGATTAATTAGCAACAAGTTCGGCCATTTGAGATATCTTTTACAGCTAGATGGGGCCAGTTCCTTGGTCGGCATAGCAATGCTTACACCAGAAACAGGACAAGAGGAAGACCAGGGGACCTTCATGGTCAGACAAAGTGGATTGTGGTCGCTGTCGATAGTACTGACTATTTCAATGTCGATCATGCTTCTCCGGAGTCTTAGGTCTATTAAGATGTAGTCAATGCGGGAAAGGCAACTGACTCTATCATCTGTACAGACCCCTACAGCATCTGACAATGTTCTGCCATTGGCAGCCCCTAGACCAAATTCCAAAGTAAGTGTATTCAGCTGAATTGCAACCTGAGACCATCTTTATATAGGGGAAATACTTAAAGGTGGGACACCCTGCCTCCCATCATCTTCCTCTAACTACAGCATGTCCTCCGGGCTAAGAGGCTCAAACGTACAACTAAAGTCTCCCGTGATCACAAGATTTGAATCAGGCGGGCAACTAGATAGCTCCTGCTCCAGAGATGAAACAATAGAAGCGGACACTCCCCCTCTTGACCCCCTTACATATACATTAAACACAAGATCCCCTTACCCTGCTCTCCATTACAAGCTTTTTAAGGGTTGCTTTGAAGCTAAAAGAGACAAGAGGATCTGTGTAAAGGAGTGGCGGACAGATAGTGGATTAATGAATTGCATTGAATTTTAACGATTATTATTATGCCCTTTTCTTTTCTTTTTTTTAACATTTTTTCCCTTTTTTTAAAGGAAAAAACTACTTGTACAGATGATAAGAATGTGTGTATTATTAGTATTTTTATCTGAACTTTTATGGTGTTTTGCATAATGCCGAATAAAGGAATTTACCTACCTACCTACCATTAAACAGTTCAAGGAATACACCACCTCTGTTTCCACTAATAGTGAGCCTCGTTATGTCTGGGCTCGCACAATGATGTTCCGTGATTCTGCAGCCCAAAGCAATACTGACCCAAATAATAAAGCCTCCCGAGAGGCGCCTTCTCACCATGTTTAGAGCTGATGTGAAAAAAAACAGTATAACGTGACTTATAGAGAGGAACTGAACTCCAGGTTTCCTGCAAAAGCCAAATGTCTTGACCTTCTATTAGGTCATTCCAGTCGGGCAATAAGTGTACTATAAAGCCCGGCTACATTCCAGGAAATGATCTTCAGCTGAGGGTAAGGGGCCGGGATGAGGGCTGGCTTGCATAAGAGGATTTCTTGGTTCTGGGACAATAAAACAGGGGGAGAACCAGAAGTTTCCATATATGTAGCTGCCCTCTGACCCCTCAACTTGTTGGCATGGTAGCTAGTATGGTCAGTGGAACTCAAACTAATAAATGATTGGTGAAGAACATTTGGTCGCTGTGTGCTCGGATGGGTGCTTAAGTTACTAGTAAAATGAATAGATTCAGATTCATGATGTAAAATAGGATTGGTTCTCAGTCAATCAATAGCTTCTAGTGAGGCCAACCCCTCTGTATGCAGATCTAATGTGCTATCCTGTGCCCTAGCAGCAACAGTTGTTGGGAAACGTCTAAACTGAATAGCCAAGAAACCCGGAAGCAGGTCGGGTATTCTAATGCCAAAAGATTTTCAGCCAGATCGGGCGTAGCAAGGGTAAGTTCGATGCCGTCCAAAGATTGGTTATAGGACGTGCATCTCCGTGCCCTGACTATATCTTCCCGTATCAACAATCGGCAACCCCATACATGGCGAATCCAATGTATGGACTTGTTTTTTAAAGAGTCTTCATTTTCATAGCCACAAGTGAATCAACCTTGGGGATGTTGACCATGAAGACTGTTCACGTTTGTGCAAGGTGGAAAATCGATGGATTACTTTATTGGTAAGAATCTTTGGGGCACCGGCGTGAGTTTACTGATATGTTATTGGATCTAATGTGTTTTGTGTTGACTTGAAAAAGAGATTGTTTTGGCTGGATGTTAGGTGAAATAGCTTGGGAGGGACCCACCTGTCTAAAAGTGGGGGCCTTATGGGCCTGATGAACGGGAGCTGTGGAAGGGGGAAAGGGACCTTTGTATGTTGTAGATCCTTCTTTGTGCATATTTGTGAGTGCTCGTTGTAAGTAGGAGTTAGGCGACAGACTAGCTGCTGATTCATGCAAAATATTATCCAGGGCCATTAGTTTAACAATGGAGACTAGCTCTTCAATCATCAGCTTCATCACGGCTTTTTCCATCCTAAGTGAGTTGACAATCTGCATAGGATCTTGAAGTAAGGAGACACAAATTTCAGCTATCTCGGTGGGACTCTCAGTAAGGTTTGGAGTTAGACATTGGGGTGCTACTTGCCCAAAACAATCAGGCGCATCAGGCAATGCTGCAAATCGATTAGAGCAGATGATCAAAATGACCTGCAGCATCGTGGGCTGCTGGGTTAGAATGCTGGGTGGAAATGTCTTCCTGCTGCCCTGCCTTAGTATGAGTAACCTCATTACTGCTTGAGGTGTGTTTAGGGGGGGGGAGGGGTTCTGGAACATTGAAGGTATTATAGCTGGGCGGAGTGGGCTACTGCTCTTCTCAAGCAAGGGGTTGATAACACAAGCAGACGCAGGCAACTCAGCTTCTAATATCCCTTCGCATTCTGTGATTAGAGATTCAATTCTATCAATCACACAATTGTTGGCAGCGTTCTCAAGGGCTTTCCTTGCTAGCCCTGATGTACTGGCTGGACATAGCCCAGGGCGTTCATGGTGCTGAACCATTTTTGCAGTGCTGTAGATGGGTGACGAGGCAAATAGAGATTGCTACTCCTGTTTCCCTACAGCAGCAGTAGGGGGCATATTTACAAGCCCCATTCACCACTGGTACATCACTTTTTATGACATTCCTGTGGCGATAAACCCTTTACCTTATTTACAAGGCGGCGTTAAGCCATGGCTTAACGCCGCCTTGTAAATAAGGCCCCCTTTCATGCTACACTTAGCGTGAGAAGGACGTGCAATGGGTTATGGGTTGGGCGTTCTGCCACAACACCCATTGATTTTGATTCTGCCCCCTATTTACAAGGGTAGAGTAAGTAGGAAGCAGCACGAAAATTAAGATCAGGGAAAACCTGGTCTTAACATAGCGACAAGAGGAGAACTGCTTAATTTCTTCTCGTTTTTGCTGTTTCTCTGTGTGCTGTATTGTGCAGCACACTAGAAACAGCAAATTGCCAAGAATGATTGCAGGAAGGTGTCTCAAGCAACTTCCCCTACAGCCCTTTTCACTATATGGGGCCACAGAGTTCACCTTCCTACTCTCAGGGTGTTTATTATTCCCCTGAATCAGAGTGGTTCGCGCTTCGCAGATGTGTTCTATGAATCAGGCCAGGCAATGGAATGAGGAAATTTAAAAACGTTTTTTATTGCTGTGGCGGCTGGTGTGTGTGTTCGTGTATGTGTCTGCTTAGCTTGTGTGTGTATTATATTTGATGCCACCAATGGAATCTGGTGACCCTTCCTTCCCACCCACAGGGCATACTGGGCCCCTTTCTGGTATAATGCTGCTATTTAGCTTGTATGACAGAATACTGAGTAAAAAAAATCAACATGTAAACTTATGATAGCCAAAATATCCGTAACCAGATTATTGGGAAGATAAGTATATATTGGTAAGTACAGATTTATTATACTTAGCTCCACATCTACATATCTTGACAATAATGTACATGCATTGTAAATATATGTAGAAGTGGAGTAACCTATATACATTTATATGTCTTCATAAAATTCTGCTAGTCAATATACTAATCACTTTATTGTTGCATGTCAATAGTTAGAACTTGCTATTCTGGTACCACACCAATATTTATTTTCTTAGTGTTGGTAATTCATGTTGTAAGGTGAGGATTAACGGCATGATGGTGCCCACCTCTAGCATAATATTGACCTTAAGCTAATGGAGGTAGTTCTTGTCACAATGATAGTTTTTATTTACATACTTTGGCTACCGATTGCCTGATGATACCCACTTATAGCATAAATCTAGCCCTTACATTTTTTTGGTAATCTGTTCATCGTCGTGATAAATCTTTGGTTAGCCGGAGAATCTTTGGTATGATGCGTTTTACCCATTGTAGGCAGTTAGCCATGACGTGAAGGCATAATAGTTGCATTAGGATTTATTTAGTGCATAGATCTGATTTACGAAGATTGTCAATATGTTATATTCTCAACCAATCATGAAGCACTCAGTTGAGTTATGATTCAGTATCAGTTGCTGCTGCATGATCTAGTCCCCTGTTTAAGGAAATTGGCGATAAGGTCTAAATTTGACAAATTTTTTACATTAGAATCCTTAGTCCTCTTCTGTAGTTGAAACTGTCTGAGGAGTCGAGCAAATACAAAGGCATCTCAATTGGATGCTTGATATTCCAAGGGAGGGGCTCTCACTTAAGTAAAGCATCTAATTAATTTCTTAGAGATCAGCACACCAATTTTTATTTCTAGTGTTGTAAATTGTAAAGCACAAAAATGCCTGCTCAAATTGTTTTTAGGCTTTCAGCATACGTTGGCTTGTTATGTCTTACGAATGCATATGTACGCTTGAAATCTCAAATTAAAAGAACAGCGGGATTATAATTTTATTCAGATTAACTTGTAAACAAAAATCACAAGTATGTTAGCGTAATCAAGATGCACACTTCAAGCTAGACTCCGAACCCATAGTCAAAACGGTTTGAGTCTCTCCTTTGCTTTGAGGTATGCCCATAACCACAAAGTGCATATGCCACATGTGTTTCATTCTTAAATATATCACCGTTGAACTTTGTCAAGGCCAAACCGTTTGGGAAAGTGTGAATGTTATTGATGGAAGAGTGGCGAAGGTTGTATCTTCCCTTCCCAATGTGAAAGATAATAGTACCTCTAACCAGCCTGTCACACAGTTAGAGAGTAGGATGACTTCCCAAACGGTGCTTAAAATCAATGGTTCATTATCGTGTTACCCAAGTGGGAGATCTTTTTAAAAAGAAATTCAGATTAATTCCTAATCCTGGTCTTTGGATTCCCTGTCCCTTCAACTAGACGAGGGGAAATGGGACACAATCGACTAAATTAGGGAGTAATAATTCACAAATCTTCACTAATCTAGTTTGATTATCAATACAGTTTTATGAAAATGCATATTAGTTTCTGTTACCTAATGAACCTTCAGACAGGTTCACTAATGGTAAACACCCAATTTATCCTCTCACTCACTGACAACCCCACCACCACAAGAACCAACTTCCACAGATGCATGACAAATGTTGCCAACTGCCTGCAGGTGAACACAGACAAGATGAAAGTCCTGATCTTTGGCAACAACAGCATGACATGGAACGACTCCGGATGTCCATCAGACCTAGGACTTTCACCCAGACCCTCCAAACATGCCAGACACCTCAGAATCATTATTGACAACAAGCTCACCATGAAATAACAGACCAACACTATCTCCTCCGCCTGCTTCCTTACTCTGCACCTGCTACGTAAGATCTTCAAGTGGCTACCCCATATACACGAGATGCACTGTGACACAAGCCCTCATCACCAGCCAACTTGACTACGGCAACACTCTCTATATGGGAATCGCTGCACACCTTCTACAGTGACTTCATACCTTACAGAACACCACAGCCAGACTCTTCCTCGACCTTCCCCGATGAACTCACATCACACCCCACCTCAGGCAACTCCACTGGCTCCCTGTACAGAAGAGATGCCAATTCAAGCTTCTGACCCACCCACTCTAGGCTCTACACAAACAAGGACCCACCACCTGAACTTCCACCAACCATCAAGAAGATTACGCTCCTCCTCCCTTTCACTTGCCCAGTTCTCAGCAAAGACCTGGAACATCCACCTCACGCTCCTCTGGACCTTCATCTCACTTCCGGAGTTCCAAACGGGCCTCAAGACCTGGCTGTTTGAATAAGCCTCTGGGACCTGCAAGCGCCTGGATAACCTGTCAAGTGATTAGCTGCACTTTATCAATCCTATTGATAGATTGATTGTATGAGCAAACAGATTCAGTTCAACAAATACAACATGTTAAGTATAAAACAATAATTTGTACATGTCAAAAGCGTATTTTACATCGCCATCTTGTATGTCTTAAATAGGAATATTTAGCTTTTCCATGGATGCATTATTGACACATTTTATGGCCCTGATTAATATCAAATTTTCCCTATTACATCTTACACGGGATTCCCTGGCATTCTGTCAATATGGTTGTAATATTTTGTGCAGTTCCATCTCTCATTTAATAGGGTGAGCTTGAATCATGGTTATGCAAGCGTGGCCCTGTAATATCGTTGAGTCTTGACAAAGCGAACACGAATATTGAAAAGAAAACGATAAAGTGAGCGTATGAAAGTCAAAATCCTATACGAGGTATTAGTCACAAGTCTATAGCTAATCCAAGAGAAGCATTCTGTTTAATGGGAATCTTACTCAATAGCTGTTTATGTAAGCTAATAAGGTGTATTGGCATTTATGGAATCTAAATTAGGAATATAGATAGTTTACGTTAACAACAATAGATAGTTTAGGTAACAACCTATGGATGGTAAAAAGTGTTACCATCTCCCCTTGAGTGCAAAACAGGGAGCACTCAGGCAACCCATAGATGCAGTGACAGGGATATTACTAGCAGCTGGAAAGAGATCCTTACCTGCTCAAGCTATGGTTTGATCTATCAAACGAGTGTACTAGGCAGCCTCAGAGAGTTCTAAATGCTCTTCTGCATTTCATATGCATACTTATCGCTTTTTTGCTTGAAAGAAATACATAGATTAGTTCACAGAATGATGACAACCTTATTACAAGTTGTGAATCACTAAAAATGCAAAACGAGTGCCTGTGGCCGACAATAAACAATTCTTCCTTAAAATTGCGTAAGAATAGATGCAGCTCACCTATCACATCACTGTGCATAAATCTACATACATTCTCTGATGCTGCAATTTATTCAGCCTGAGGGGCTTTCCCATGTCTGACACATGCGGTGTGTGGCACAACGGGAGATGGAGGTCTTGCTTCGGCTAAGTTATTATTATTATCCAATCTTTATTTCGGCCGTAGGCCATCAAAGATATACATTAAAATACATACATTTACTAAAAATCAACATTCTTAATCACTCAGTACACAGTTAATAATATAAAATCTCCAGTTGTTATGCTAAAAATCTCATTTAAAAACTGTGGTTTTACAATTACAATGGAGCCTGCGTTTTCAAAATACGGTTGCGAATATGCCAAACATTGGTAAGAAATTTTGCAAGTGCGAACACAGTTAAACTCGTGACATCAGTTTTTAAAATTCTGTACATAGGAATATACTCCCTACCACCCAGATTCCTAATCAATGGGAGAAGCCAATACTTCCTCGCTGCTTTGTAGGCTGGACAGAACAAGACCACGTGCAAGTCGCTTTCCTCCGCGGCAGTGCAGGCCGGGCACTGCTTAGTGGAGGGGGGTATTGACCAGGAGCTGGAAAAGGATCGTAGGGGCAGCGTGCCATATCTCCATTGGAGGAATAGCTTCCTGGACAACACAGGGGAAATATCATCGAGAACAGTCTCAAACTTATACAAGTCCTTGCTTTGTACAAATGCAGAAGCTAGTGACCCTTCACCCTGGCTGTCTATAGTCATAGCTAGTTTTTTTCCATGATATGCATTGGCCAGTGCTCTCTTGGAAATAGTCAGTGAGGCATTGGCGGGATTAGACCAAAGTTCAGGAAACCCCAATGTCATACAGGTGTTTTGGATATATTTTATCCAGGGGATTCGGAGCGCTTTTGGATGGGTCAGTAGCTCCCTCAATTCCGCCCTATAGGCAGATAGATCATCACTGCTCCATAACCTCCGCCAGAAAGCCATGGGTCTCAAACCTAATTCGTCCGCTATTGGTCGCAGACCGAGATCCAACCTCAGAGGAAGAAGGGGGGTGCTTGGCGGAAGTGCGGTTATCTGTCTAATAAAGTTGTTCTCCGTTACAGACAGACTGCGACAAGATGTGTGTCCCCACAATTCCGCCCCATACATGGTCGCTCCCCTGGCCTGCGCCTTGTAGATCTGAATAAGTGAACCCAGCGGACGATAGGAGGAGCCCTTCATCATTCGCGCAATGCCCCCTGTCGTTTGCACCAGTTTGAGGTTGGCCCTGTTCTGGTGTGTTAACCATGACATAGTTTCGTTGAGAGTCACACCAAGATATTCGAAGGTGGACACTCTCTCGAGCCGTGAAGCGCCCAGTAGCGGGTTCGGCCGTAGTTTTTGGTTTGGGTTCAAAACCATAAACTTAGTCTTGGCCACATTGATTTCTAACCCCCTATCAGTGCAGAAGGCCATAAATGAATCGAGGATCCTCTGTATCCCCATTGGGGTTTTGGACAGCAGCAGGGTGTCATCTGCAAACATAATAGCAGGCACCCTGCTGCCGTTCAACCTGGGGGCGTCAGTGTATTCGGTGGCATTTAGGTGGGCGATTACCCCGTTGACGAAGAGGCAGAACAGGGTCGGTGCCAGCACACAGCCCTGTCTCACCCCTCGGCCAACGGGGAATTTGTCCGTAAGTACCCCTGACCGCCCGCACCTTACTCGGGCGTAGTTATTATGGTGCAATCTCTGCAGGATTATCAGAATGTCCAGGGGGACGCCCATCTCTGCCAGAACGCTCCAAAGTTTCCCTCTGGGCACCAGATCGAAGGCGGCCTGCAAATCCACAAAAATTGTGTAGAGGCTGCCGCCCTCGAATAATGCTGTCCTCCAGTACATCATGTTCAGTCGAAAGACCTGGTCCACTGTGGAGACCCCCTTTCTGAAGCCCGCCTGAAAGTGGCTGAGAGCGCCCACCTCTTCTGCCCAGTCCTGAAGCCGATTCAGCAGTACCCTACCGAACAATTTCTGTGCCACGTCAATCAGGCTGATGGGCCTGTAATTGGCTGGGAGGAGAGGCGAACCCTTTTTAAATATGGGTACAACCTCTGCCCCCATCCAAGTGTTGGGGATTTCCATGCCACCAAGAACTCCGTTGAATAGGGCTGTAAGATAGGGGGCCCAGACAACGGGTTCCTGTTTGAACAGGTCCCCAGGCAGGCCATCCAATCCTGGCGCCTTTCCCGGGGTAAGTCCTGCTGTTGCGGCCATAACCTCGCCCAAGTTTATCGGATCCCCCTCATAATCTGGCCAGCCAGCGCCGGTGGCGGCAATAAGTTCCCCTTTCTTAGCACTATATAGGGATTTAAAGTGTGCCTCCCACACCCCTGGAGCAATGTTTGGCTCGATTGCCGGATGAAGATTTTCCGACCCCCCACTCACTATTCTCCAAAACAAGCGGTGATCTTTTAACGCTAGGGACTTAGTGAGCTCTTCCCATTGCTTTTCCTCCCATTCTCTTTTAGCATGCGTGGTGAGTTTTTTGTAGGCCCATCTACTTTCTCTTATCTTATCCCCCCCTAAGCCCTCCTTAATGGATCTAAGAAGATCCCCTTTTGCCCTTCTGCATGTTGAGTTATACCATGACAGCTTGCACGGCCGCCCCCTGGTTAAGTTCTGTACATTACTATGGAGGTTGGGTGCTGCAGCCTTTATGAGGTCCTCATGGGCCTGGTGTAGTTTGGCCTGATAGTCTTTGTTATCCTCTGCTGTATCCAAATCTCCCACAGCCTCCAAAATGGGAATTATCCCATCGTAAAGCCTTGCCAATTTCTCTTTGCTTGTGACCAAATGGTCCCATCTGATTCTTCTCCTGTTATTTTCCAGGAGGAGTTCAGGTTTGGTCCCCTCGTGGGATGTGGTGTGAGTTCCAAGGCCGGGATGAGTGAAGTCAAGCTCCAGAGCGTTGTGGTCACTATCTAGCCTTTCCCTCACCCTGAAGTCCCGAATGGCTGCCCAATTCGCTATTTGGACCAGGACATAATCCAAGCGAGATTCTCGTCCCGCTCTGTTGTAAGTGGTTCTGCTTGGTATGTCAGATCTGATACGCCCATTACAGGCTCTGATTCCAAATTTCAGGGTGAGGGCTGTGATCTGTAATGCTAAGGAAGACCATGCTTTCGGGGGGGGGAGCGTCCGTCGAAGGCACCGACCATCTAACCTCTTCTTCCATTGGAAAACCCTCCAAAAGACCTGGCAATGGCTCAAAGTGAGAGTTTAAGTCCCCTCCCACTACATAGGGTAACTCACTTGGTAGTTCAAGTAAATAGTTCGTAAGTTCCTCTATGGTAGGTGATTCCCTGGCAGTTCCAACTGGCCTGGAGTAGATGTTAATTAAAACAAGCTTTGCTTGGTTTGGCCAGGACAGCAGCACCACAAGGATGTCATCAGATGTAACTGATAGTCGTGTTGCCTCACAGCCTAGATGAGATGCCACCCAGGTTGTGAGCCCGCCTGAGGGGCGACCTTTACCCTCCCACCTTGCTGGAATAAAGAATGACTGATAACCTTGGTGCCCAAGGTCTTCTCTTGCCCAAGTCTCCTGAAACATACAAACGTCCCCAGTCTCAATGTAGGTTTCCCAATCTTCGGCGGCTAGTTTGTTGGCTAAGCCGGCAACATTCCACCAGATTAGTCTTAAATGATCGGGGGTGGGATTTGCCGGAACAGAAGATTGGGACAGGACAGTTTCGTAATTTATACCGGACACTATGACGGGAACTTTTTCCACAGTAGGACTAGATGGAACAGGGAGACTACGAGAACCAATGTCCAAGGTCGCGGGGTTATTCCTGGGCAGTCAGTCAACCCCCTCGAGTCCACTCAGACAGTTAAAGCGATTATAGTGGAAGTAAGGGGTGTCAGGTGGTTGGTACTTGAAGCGTTCAACATGTCCCTTTGGTCTGGATCTCCGTTCCACCCTAGTCCAGTCTTCGTAAAGCGGGTTATATTGCGTACGGGTAGGTGGAAAGAAGAAGGAGACTGGCAGGGTCTGTATAGTGGAATCCAATGATCGGTTCATCCCTGCACAAATATGTAGTACTTCGAAGCCTTTCTTAACTCCACTATTACCCCGTAGTATCCGTTCTGCAGGGATGAAGACATATAATCAGTTCTCTTTTTCGTACTGAATTCCATTACATTTACTAATAAAAGAATTGTTCATATCAAATACCGGTGTAAAGTATTTTTATTCTTTGCATTAATTATAACCCATAACCTGGTCACACTCAAACAAAGAGACTCTGCTTGGCCCGGTTTTAAAATCTTTCATTTGAAGTAAATCTATGTACATCTTAGACCTGTTTGAATGAATTTATAGTGTTCGCTATCTATTTGAAAATGTCAGTCTGGTAATGCAGTCTTTTAGATACAGTCTAAACGCTCAAAAGAAACGGTCGGTAAGAAAAACCTTCTGCGTATCCCTCCCTCGGTATTTTATAAGTATTTCCATTAAAACGTTAGCAAGTATTCCTGTGGCTGAATCAAACACCAGGAGGGGGAGGGGTGCTCCGACTAGTGGGCACTAAAAGGCTGTCCTGCTTATGTCCCCCTGCGGGTGACGCGGACAGCGGCAGTTCTATTATTTAGTTATGACGCCAGGCAAAAAGGGCAAACCCTGTTACAAAAATTCTTGCAAAATATGGAATCAGTCCTGGTGGTTTACCAGGACACTGACTACCGCAGGGTCCACGTCTTAGCCTGTAGGGCTATGCTTGAGGAAGGTTTTTTTTTACTCACTATTTGATGACACAGTTTAAGTCTCAGGAGTCTGGCGACTCTTTTAAGGTAAACCTGAGAGTCCCTGTTAGTCACCACTCTCAGTTTCAGGGCTACCTGGAACCCCATGTACAAAGGCATCATCAGGGTCAAAGGATACTGCCCCATTACAGCCCCATTTTCAGCAGTAGTACTCGACCATCGGACATTCACTTTCTCTCCCATTTACTCGCCCAGGCTGCACTGGCGCCCAACTATCAAAGCACCCCAATCATGACGTCAGAGGATGCTTCAGCAGGAGCTGGCTCTGGATCCTTCTAGGCACAGATACACATGTTGTATAGATAATGTAGCTTTGGACTCTGATCAGGTGCCCTTCTCCGGACAAACAGCTTTCATTTTGAAACAGATATGGAGATCTTCCAGCTTCCCGAATTCCACTTAAAAGTAAAGAAAATGAAGATTTGTTTTTTACTTTTGCATAACTTAATTCAACAACGTGACGTGTACTGAAACAGGTACATCAGGTAAAAAGCCCAACGAAACAATGGTAGTGTAGTTAGTTGTACACACGACGTTTGGATTTGCAAAGATTGTGTGCTTTAGTTTATCTGAGAACTATTTAAAGAGCCCGCATTTCTATTGTCACCCTCATATAAACTGACCATATTGCTGGAAGCTTATAGTGCCTCAGTGGCTGTCAGAGGAGGCTAAAGTTAGCCTCAGGCTGCTTCAGGACCAATGCCAAGCCCTGGGGGTGTAAGCGAGGCCATATACAACCGAATGACCTATCTGATCCAGCACCCAACATTAGTTATTTGTGTTTCTAGGGGTATTTGTGCGGTCACCTGACATTTATGGCACTTAAATATTATCTTTTCCACTGCAGCTAGTGTCACTGTGAAAATAGCCAGTCCTCGGTTGTTTTCTAAAGTGTGTAAGTGAAGACTAGTGGGGGAGTTTGGGGATGGCTGTGGGGGTCCAAAGATTAGCAGCAAGAAGAAATGAATTCTAAACATTTGCATTGAAGACCTGGAATTCCCTTTCCAAAAACCCCAGGCAAGAAAACAATATGAAAATATTTAGGGGGAATTTGCTTTCCAGTAGCCCTGAGGTTGCCCTACCATAACTTTGAAGCATAACTGTGGCTGATGAGCACTTAGAACAATCTTGCGCCGCAGCCAGTGCTCTGGACTTCTTTTAGTCCACCCTCCCCTGCATCACAATTACTGAGCCTTGGTTTTAGAGATAGTGGGCTAACTTGGAGGCTGCTCGAGCAGTATCAATTAGGATACTTAAAACATGGAATTATTGTTTCACGTATACGATTGATTGGAATCACCAAACTCGGGGTGCGTCAGCATCCTGGATTCGCAGTATTAGGTTAGTTTCCTTTTGTTCAGTCCTCAAAGATATTCCGTTGAGATTGGACCTTCCTCTAATGCTCTATCAGTTTACATCACCTTGCTGCTTATCTTTAGCAAACCTTAGTATCTTTGCAGTGGTTGATGTACACGAGCACCGTGAGGAAGATTAGCATTATATGTCATTGACATCTGAGTGGAAGGATGATGGGTTTTGTGATAAAAGAAAGCTTGCCGAAAGTAGGAATAGAAACCAATTACTGCCATCATAATTGTAAGAATAAAATAATTTTTTCAAGACTTCATTTACTTCCTCAAATCGTCCAAACATTTTGAATAGGATGGCTGGTAAAAAATATAATTGCAACTGCATTAGACCATTTTTGTGGATTTTATGAGACTACCTTGGGAAATGTATGTGTTTCAACAAAATGTGCAATTTCGAAGAGTGAGTGTGGTCGTGGACAGAAAACCCATCACAGTTCATTACCGTTTCGGTGCCTCAGACATAAAAAAACATGATCCAGCATAAGTCACCAGACATATGGCCTTATTAACGCTGATATTTTATTTTAGTAAAAGGTCCTGCTAGTTGCTGATCAGCGCCAATGCCTAAAGATATTGTTGTTACTTACTCGTAGGGAGATGACAGTGAATTTGTCTTCTGTACTTGGGCAGGATGTCCCATTAGCAAAATGTGTGCTTCTAACTTACTGTGGCACCTTCCAAACAATAATTGACACAAAGATGTGCAGTCATCAGCACCTTCTTGAGAGGCAGGAAGCGTGCTACTTCTACCATGTTAAACTCCATTCTTCAGTCGTGTGCTGTAGGGATTGGTCACAGGCTTGGCCTTTGGCCAGGGGTGACGAACCTTGAGCCTAGCTGCGCTTTCAATCCACGGAGGGGGATGGCCAAAAGCAATCTTGTGCCCAAACTGGTGTGGGTATGGCCTTCAGCCTTCTGTCTATGGCCTTCAGCTGAGGGTGGTCTTCCCCCAAGCTTTCTGCCTTAACACTCCTATTTTTGCTGATCTTATTTTTGTTGGCCTTAGGGCTGCTAACCCATGCCAAAGTGCGTGTGCTCTCTCCCCTAAACATGGTATAATTGGCTAGTATCTAATTGGCGCATTTAACTTACTTGTAAGTCCTTGGTAAAGTGATACTCCATGTACTCCAGGACCTGTAAATTAATTGCTACCAGTGGGCCTGCAGTTCTGACTGGGCCACACACTTAAGTAGCCATGTAAAACGTGTTTAAGGCCTACGATTGCAACCCGTGTGTGCAATTCTATACTGCAATTTTGACCTGGCAAAATAAACCTCTTGCCATGCCCAAGCCTTCTTCTTTAATGCATATAAGTTACCTTAGGTAGCCCAGGGGCAGGGTGCAGTGTATTTAAATTGGGCATGTATTATTTAGTTTTACATGTCTTGGTAGTGAAAACGTTTAAAATGTGTTTTTTTCTGCTGCAAGGCCGGCCTCTCTTGTAGGATAACATAGGGTTTCCTTATTACCGTTAATAAGCGATAAATTTCAATTGAGAGCAGGTAGATGAGTCTCGTTTAGTGGCTAAAGAATTGTGATGTAAAGCCCTCTTTAATGGTAAAGTTGGACTTTATATCGCCATTCTGGAAATGCCACTTTTAGAAAGATGGCAAAGTCTTGTCCTGACCATTTGGTGCCTGCAGCCTTAGTCCCTGGGTCACATGATGAGGTGTAGCTTGCAGATGGTCTTTGTGTGTTGCTCCCAGACAGTAAGACAAAGGGATGATAGGTGTTGGCAGAATGGGACACTGTGACTTAATGAGGATGAGCTGTCACCTATCACACTTGCACATGACAAAGGCTCTGCTTGAACACACTCACAAAAGGTTTGCCAATGGTCTATTGTATCCCTGGACCAGCTGAGATCAGGACAGGGCGGAAGGGGACGTCTAAAACCTCAGGGGGAGGAAACCTCCTGATTCGCCTCCTACTTCAAAGTGAACATGAGGTATAAATAACGGACCCTCAAACCCAACTCTTCTGTACACATCTGGACCTGTTGAAGGCTCCGAAGGACAGCTGTGCTGCTTTGCTGCAAGAATAACTGCCACTCTGCTGTCCTGATATGCTGTCCTGCTGCCCTCCTGCCTGAGTGGTAAGGAGTGGACCTGCCTCTTGAATCCAAGACCACCAGAGTGACTTCAAAGGCTAGATGGCTGGCCTCCTGATCAGGCTTGTTTTCCAACATTTGCATATATGTCTTTCTACAACGCTAGCTCGGGGGCATGAAGCAGAAGCTTCCAAGACTTGAAACAACAAGTCCTCCATATGCCAAAGCCCTTTTATGACAATAGATCTTGTTTTAGGTTCAGGAGATACCATTTTCAGACCACTGACTTTATTTTAAAAACTGATCTGTTTACCATGATGGCATGCTGATGTTGACAAATGGATTTTTTCTTTTTTTAGTGAGTGTAAGTCATGGAGGACATGAACCATAGTCCTATTGTATTAAGTGTTGAGGGAATTTACATTCTCAACTGTTGCTGGACAAAGTAACAGAGCTGAGACACAAATCCTCAAATGAGTGAGATGAATACATTTTATTTCTCAAACCCTTGTTTCAATTTTTCAAGCTGGCCAGTACCTCTGCTTTTTTAAAAACTAGAGCGAGACAGGGTACCGCAAATCTTTAGACTAATACTGTAAAGGCGTCATCTGACCTAATGCAGTCATCCGTAGGAATGATGAAATCCACGGTGGACCTCTTAACATAGATGCATTTAGTCCAGTGATGAATGAGGCCATTAGATGATAGGGAAAATGTGAAGTATAATACAGCGTTAGCATTGTTGCACTCCAGTGAAGATTAAAGTTACCTATAAATAGGTCATTTGTATATAGAATGAACTGTATGCTGAAGGCACTGCTCGACAAATGCGGAATTGCTACATGATAATGGCATATGACATTTAGGCCCTTATTCCAAGTTGGTTAGAATTCAAGTGATTTTTATGATACGTGATAATAATACCCTGGATACATTATTTATTGGGTGCAATTAATAGCACCTATTATGAGTTTCTGAGTTTCTAGTGTAAAGCATGCATGTTTTGGTGCTTAACACATCAAAACGCAGGTGGTACTGTAATTACTGAGCCACACGTAATCAGGACCTAAGGGAGTCATTCTGATAGCGGAAGATCGCCGGGCCAGCGGTGGTGGTCCTTTCGCCATCATACTGACAATTCCCACCGCCAAATTAGGATGGCGGTGGGAATCACAATGGTTCCGCAAGGCAGTCCTTTTCCACCCACCTTGCGGAACCCAGAACCAGGCCAACATTGCGGCGGTTCCGTGCAGGTACCACTGTAGGGATTAGAGTATCCCATTTTGCCTGTCATTTTGCGGCATATATCCTGCCGCAAAAGGACAAGCGGAGACTTGCTTTGGGGGGCCGTTGCGGGCCCCCTCTATTTGTGTGGAGGGTGCACTGGGGGGGACCCATTGTACCCCCTGCAGTTCCATGCACCAAGTGGCACAGGGAAATGCGGTGCATGCACCTTTATCATTGCGGACGGTGCTGCAGCCAGCAGCACTGCCCGCAATGATAAAGGCCCACGATGCTCCCTCCACTATGGTGGGTGCATCCTAATAGCAGTGGTGGGATTGCCGCATGTCTGGCGGGCAGTTCCAAACACCGCTATTGTGGTGGGCGGACCAAGTCCTCCCGCCATCATAATGAGCCCTCTAGTCTATTGGTTAGAAATTTGTTTGGTTTATTTATTTAATTATTTATAAAGCGCGACATTCATCCCCTTGGGATATCACTGCTCTAATGTAGCGGGAGGGTGGTGAGCTAAGCTGGTTTCTTTAAGGTCGGTGGCTACAGTCCTAAGGAAATGAATAGGTTTTAAGTTTCTTCCTGAAAGCCATATACTCTTTAGTAAGCTGTAGTTCCAACAGAAGCTCGTTCCAGTGTAAAGCTGCAAGATGCGAAAAGGTGCGTCCGCCTGCCCTGCTCTTGCTGATTCTTTTAGTCTCAGCTAGCCCTTGTGCGCATGACCTTAGGCACCTGGACGGGGTATAAAATTTAATTCTATTCTGGAGAATCTTGGGGCCTGTTAGAAATGGGATTTCTGGCTAGCTGAGACTTGCGCTAAAGTGAGGCAGAAACCACCACTCTAATCAGGATAAGGGAGTTACACTCCTAAAATAACCCATGCTCACCCCCTTGGTAGCTTGGCATGAGCAGCTAGGCTTATCCTAGAGGCAGTGTGTAAAGCGTTTGTGTTGCTGTGGGTGTCCGAGCAGTTACGGAGCACGTCCGTTACTCTGCGGAAAGCAACTTATCATGGTTGCGAACATGGATTAATCTTTAATAGCGGATGGTCTGTTTTGCGTAACTCGGACCCTCTTGAAACATGGGATTCTTACTTTAATGAGTCTGTATATTACTTGTTGAGTCACATCTCCTTACATATGGTAGATGCAGCGGTCTGTTTTACTTCGATCGACAATGATGTTTTGAGGCACTCCTAGGCACATCACTCTGTATATATGGTGGTGCTCTGCTTCCAATATACTGCATTAGCTCCTAAAGACTGGGCGGACTAATAAACCAATCTATCGTATTTATGCCTTGATGAAGTCTCTGTGTGGGATGAAACATGTGTTGGCGATTTACATGCTGGGAGAATCTTTTGTATGAAATGTGAATACCAATAAAGGAAAAAATTGACGAAATCTAAAGAGGACTCTCTTTGAATTTACCTTGGATTACTGGGACCCCGTTGATGCTTTAATATTTTGTGATGTCTTCAATTCTGTTCTCTATGATAGTTAGAGTTTTTTCTCGGAGGGCGTATTATTTAAGCCAAGACCAAAATACATTTGACTGTTAGGTGTGCTGTAATTAGAAACCCATTTTCCGATAATTCTATTTTGGTTTTACACTGTGTGTATGCCTATAGCACCTTGAGGTAGTAGGTGCATTGAGCTTCTTTAGCACCCACTCTTTATGTAAAATTTGCTTTACTTTGTCTATATATTTCGCGTTTCATCTGTACATATAACAATATTGTTTTGAATGAATGGTGCGGACGTTTCCCCTGTGAACACTACTACTTAATTCTGTAAAGCGTTTGCACATAACCAACAGTAATATCGTCTATGCACCACAATAGGACACCACACCAGTTTAGAAAAAATAGCCAATATTTTTATATGCTTTAAGACAAGACCAAATATGATAAAAATCCACAACACTACCCATAAAAATCTGCAGTTATCAAAACAAGTTTCAAACACAGTTCTTTGATGTCGATAGCTCCATCCGGGGCTATCACGGCGTCGTGAACTGCAAGTCCAACAGTTCTAGCTGGTGCCTGGGTCACGGTGTCGGTAAGACCCGCCAACAGTACCTGTGAGAAATGCAGGGCGATGGGGCCCTTAAAGTCACTTGCGTTGCAGGTCGAACTCCTCTCTGATGGAATCAGGAGTGCTGCCGCTGACAGGGGTCGAGTACTGTGGTGCGAAGTGCAGCGGTGCGGTGTGCTGTGCCCTCAGGTCACGGTGCGAGCGGAGTCTCGGTGGCGGCGTCAGATGGCGTCGTCAGTGAGACCAGGGTCACAGTGCGAGATGAAGGTGGTGCTTGTCACAGTGCTAGCAGGTCATGGTGCAAGCAGCGTCGTCGTCGTCGCTGGAGTGCTGTCGTCGGCTGACAAGTGGGAGTCAATTGCACCGGTGTCGGTAGGCCAAAGCTGCAGTGCAGGATGAGGGTGGTCGGTCATGTGACTTACGAGCAGTGCCCTCGAACCACGGTACAAGCAGCAGCGTCGAATTTGGCGTGGAGTGGTGGCGTCAGGGAGGCCAAGGCGTCCTCGGGAAGCCAGGCGGTGCAGAGTGCGGTGCCCACAGGTCAAGGTGAGAGCAGCGGCTCAGTGGTGGCGTCAAAAGGCATCATCAGTGAGACCATTGTCGCGGTGCGGCTGTGCTCTCTGCGGTGCCAAAGCTTCGGCATGAAGTGAGGTGTTGCGGAGTGCGGTGCCCACAGGTCGCGGTGCAATCAGTGGCTTGGTGACGGCATCAACAGGCGTTGTCGCTGAGACCAAGGTTGTGGTGCGGCATTGCGGCGTGCGGTCTGCGGTGCCTTCAGGGCACGGAGTCAGCAGCAGCGTCGTAGATGTGCTCAAGATGCTTTTTGTCTGTTTGCAGCACAAACACACTGTCTCCAGTGCTGCAGGCAGAAGAGCTTGAAGTCTTTGGGGTTCCTGAGACTTTGTGAACAGGGGGCAAGCTCTACCTCAAGCCCTTGGAGAGACTCATAAATTAGGTTGCAGAAAGTCCAGTCCAGGCCTTTCACTGCCCAAGACAGAAGCAGCCACTGCAGGTCAGCCCAGCAAAGCACCCAGAAAAGCAGTCGTTCCTTTTCACAGCTTCTCCCGCTCTTCTTGTTGGAAGTCTTCTTGATCCAGATGAATTCTAAAGTTGAGGGGTCTGGGCCCCAGTATTTGTATACAAAAATCCTTTGATCTTTCTGGCAGAGGGTGTATGTGTCCGGCAGAACCAGTCCGGTCTACTCTGGTGTGATTTCCTGGCAGGAGGTTGAGACGGCATTGTCATTGGCAGTCCAGGCCATTTGAGGTGCAAGGAAATCTCCCCATCTTTCCCCCATCACAGCCCAGGTCTGTTCAGCCCCTTCCTGACCTACCTAGACTATCTGGAGCCACACTCACTGCCCAGCCTTCTGTCATCCAAAACCCAGACAGGCAATCCACATTCCAACAGAGGCACACAGGACGGCCAAGCAAAATAATACCAACTTTCTAAAAGTGGCTCTTATGAAAGAAAAGGGCACCCTCGCTAAAAGCTGAGTCTTTAGACTCTGAGGCCAGGCATACTAAACTTCCTTTCCTTACCTCTTTCCCCGGGCCCGTTGGGTTCATAAGATGTCATAAACGAATGGCCCGATCCCTCCTACGGGGGAAGACGTGACCTTACAATAGTGAAGAGCAAATTTGGCTGTCTTCACTATCAGGACAAGCCACACACACACTCGGGCATGTCCTGCCTTTCACATACAATGCACCCTGCCCATAGGGGTACCTCGGGCATACATTAGGGGCGTCTGACATGTAAGAAAAGGGAAGGTTCTGTGACGTGCTAGTGTGTGTACGGGCCACGTCAACATGGCAGTCGCAACTGCGCGCAGACTCTGCTTTGGCATGTCTGAGATACCTTTTTCTGTGCTACGTGCGTGGGTGGCACAATCCGTGCTGCAGGCCCACAAGTAGCATTTGATTCACAAGCCCCGGCACCCATAGTGCACTTTACTAGGGACTGACATGCAAATCAAATATACAATTGGGTAAACATCAATCCATAACATACTTTACCACAGGAGCACCTTTACTTTACTACTGATCAGCAGTGCGAAAATTGCGCAGAAATGTTACGCCAGCAAAAACAGAGTCAAAACTGGTAGGTCAGAAAGCAAAATCTCAGGGGATCCACGCCAAAAGAGGCCAAGTCTAACAGGGCCTGTATGATGGAGTGTACTGTGTGCATGTCCCAAGAGCTTAAATCTTGCTCTTTGACGCATGGGCAGCCAGTGAAGTTGCCTCAGGCAGTCCGTTGCGGAGCTGTATCTGCCCTTGTTGCACTCCAGTTTGGCCTCTGCATTTTGTATTACTTGCAGACATTTGAAAATGTAGTTTGGCAAGCCAACAAAATGTGTGTTTCAATAGTTTAGCCTGCTGACAAGCAGGGCCTGTGTGACCGATCTCCTGCTTTCCAGTGGGATCCAGGGAAAAAGCCTTTTTAAGAGCTTCAGTGTGGCAAACCTCTGCCACACAGAGTTTACATGTGGTCCTGCATTGATAGGGTTTTGTCAATGATGACGCCCAAGTTTCTTACACACTGCTTTGGCGCAGGGGCCGCGCCCAGAGAGTGGGGCCACGATGACGCATCCCAGATATGATTGGCTCCGCCGAGAAGCAGGATTTCAGATTTCTCTGGGTTGAGCTTTAAGCAGTGCTCTGACATCCAGGTTGCCATTTTAGTGAGGCAGTTGTTGAGTTTGGATCTAGTGTCCTCATGCCTGTTTCCAATAGCTATTGTCAGTTGCGTATCGTCCATATAGGAGCAGATCCCAAATCCCCATTTCATGCCAATTTTTGCCAGAGATGAAATGTAGGCATTGGCTAGTGTGGGGCTCAGGGATACTCCCTGCGGAGCCCCACAGATGAGATTTTGTGGAGTGAACGAGAAGGCGCCTATTTGCACAGTTTGTGTTCTGTTGCTCAGAAATGAACTGAGCCATTGAAGGGCATATGCATGTATCCCTTTTTCGTGTAAATTTTCCAATAAAAGTTGGTGAGAACCCGTGTCTAAGGCCGCCGATAGGTCTAACAGGATCAAGGCTACCGCCTTTCCCTGGTCCAACAGTGATCTTATGTTATCAAAGACAGCCAAGAGAGTTGCCTCTGTACTGTTGGTGGCCCTGAAACCTGTTTGAGAGAGGTCAAGCAATTCATTGGATTCTAAATAGTTAGACAGTTGTCTATTGACTAATTTCTCCAGTAATTTGGAGAGATAGGGAAGTTGAGAAAATGGCCTGTAATTAGCTTGGTTATGTACATCTGAACCAGCCTTCTTCAGTAAGGGGGTCACAATGGCTTGTTTCCAAATTTCTGGAAAAACAGCTGTCTCCAGAGATTGGTTAAACAGCTGTATGATTAAGGGCCCAGGATAGGTATGATTTGTGAAAAAATAAAATGCGGGCAGGGATTGAGAGGGGATCCCGATTTGACTTCCCCCATTCCCTTAGCAACCTCTTTTTCTGTGAATGGTTGGATGCTGGAGGACTTGGGTGCGAGAAGGGCTTCATAATGATTTGGAAGATTGTTTTAAACCAGGCTTCCTTTACAATCAGAGTTATGCTTGGTGATAGAATTAGAAATTCAAATCGATGTTTGATAGAAGACCTTCAGTTCTCCAAGAGACAATGAGGGAATTGCGTTCAATCCTGTGGATAGAAGCAGGAATTAAGAGCCAATGAATCTGAAGAACTTGTGTTCAATGTTCCTCCCAGGGTGAAAAATGTGCAAATGCCAGTGAACTGAGAGGATGTAAAGGTGAGATTTTAGAGGAAGTTTTAGCTGAGAGTGCAAGAGGGGAGGGCTTAGATGTGATCTGTGGAGGAATTAGAAGTTGGTATGCATGTTTGAGTATTATGATTACCTAGAGGCACAGTGTGCATATTCATGCAGCGAAGTTAATGCAGTGGAGTGCCTATATATTAGAGACTATAGATTATTGGTGTGTACATCTAGAGCTGATTTGGTGAAAATAATATCATTGTTCAGTGGAGAGATCTGCTTCATGTGCCTGAGAATGATGTTCGGTTTTCTAGAGAGGAAGACTAGACCTGGCGATTTAATAAGATCACTTAGGGGAAGGGTAATCTTGAGCGGATTTAGTGCATTAGCCTTTCATTTCTTGGAAGAGATACAATTATTTAGTGGTGTGATCTATGTGGGAGGGAGTCCGAGATGAAGAGATCTGGGAGAGTGGGAAATTTGAGTTGAACCTTGGAAAGTGGGTGCTGCTTCATTATGACAGGGGGGAGAATGGAGGGTCGACATATCAAAGTGTTAAGTTCTAAGTGCCTGGCAAAAGGGGGTGAAAGATATTCTTGCAAACGTCATTAAAGTTAAGGATGGGTTGAAAGAAACAACTGAGTTCTTTTAAAGGCCGTGAATTCGACATACACTTTAACAAATCACTCAAAATACAGGGAATTGACACACAATGTTTACACAGTTCACACAAAATGCTGGCAGTCCAGTGTAAAAATAGTACACAGTTCACACAAAATGCTGGCAGTCCAGTGTAAAAATAGTACGCAGTTCACTCAAATGCAAGCTGGAGTAGGGAACACATATGTTAGCATAGTTCACCTATGCATAGAACACTTAAATGCATGGACTTTTTGTAGAGAGCAGATGAGCTGGCAGTTCATTCAGCTCCACAGTTCAATTCAATCTTTATTTGTATTCGAATAGTCAAAATCTTACAGAGAAGGGGCAATTACAGCTCTGTGCCCTGAGGTTTAAAAGGATGCGTGAGTGTCTTTGTGTTGTTCGGAGCCCATGGCTTGGTAGATGTTGATATATAAACACTTTCCCAAATGATACCCCGCCCTGCTCACGGTCACTTGACCAGGAATACCTGTGGGAACAAAAGGTGACTTAAAGTGCAGACTTGCAGCAGCTAGTTAAAGTGTGTGTGTGCTACCTAGGGGTTGCCAGGCTAGAGTTGACTAGAGGTCCCCCAGGACTTACTTTGAAGTGTACATGGCCAAGAAGGATAAAAGCTGATGCCTAATAGATGTTACCCAGCTAACACTGTAACCCACTTAAGCCGTTTACTCAGGAGTATCTGTGGGGGCAACAGTAAGTTAAGGTGGAAGCGTGCAACAGCTGTTTAACATGCATAGGTGCTATCCTATAATTGCCAAGCTTATGACTTCCCTAGTGACCCCCGGAAGCTAGGTTAAAGTATGAGTAGCCAATGAATTTAAAAGTAAACATGCAAAGAGAGGTAATCACAGACAATTTTAAATAAGTCAAAAGGTCACTCTGCTACTGATGAAAACCAGCGGGCTTTGTCGTAAGGTCCATGGTGCCACGGCCAGAATAGCACAGGGTTTGAAGGTAAGACTGATCTCTGGCTAGCAGCCTGGCACAAAGAGTTTCGTACATTTGTTGGTGGCTTTTCCTGGGGGCCCTGAGCGGCCTGAGTATTTGGGAGTTGAAGCTGAATTTCACTAGAGAGAGATACAGGGCTTCCAGAGAAAACATAGTTTGGAAAAATGGAAAGATGTGGCCAGCCCCTGGTTGACAGGCAGCTTCACTGGGCCACAAGACACTCAATTTCAATTTATAATCTTTATTCGGTTCTTAAAAAGACACCATAAAAGCACATCCACAATATACACACAAAATATTTAAAAGAATGCAATTTCCTTTAAAAAGATAAGTTAACTAAAATCGTGATTCATCGTTCAATGGGTCAGTGGGAAATAGGGAATCATTTTTCATGGGGTCGGTTAATGTTAGAGTCATAATTCTCTGGTATTCCGTAATCTTAATGCTAACCGGATAAAGTTTATAGTGCAGAGTAGAGTATAAGCGTCTCCAGCTTCCTGCAGGAACTTCAGGGCCTGTTTTGCTTGTCTAAACTTTAGTTCTTTCAGAATCTCTACAAGGAACTTGCGTCTTGGCACTGTGTAGAATGGGCACAATAAAACAAAGTGAAGGGTATCCTGCGGAGACCTGTTGTCGCAGCCGCAGGTACCCTTCTCCTCCACTGTGTGAGTGAACCCAGCAGGGACCGCAAATAGGTGGTGAAGCATATTGAGTCTAAAACGGGTCATGTAATAGCGATCCTGGGTGTTATGCATGACCCTCAGGTATGGCTCCATTCCTTGCTTTGGTGAAAGTTCACAGTACAATAAAACAGTGGGTTTAAGCCTTTCATTCTTGGCTCTAATTATCCGTGACCGTTCTGAGAAAAGTTTTTTTGTCATGGTTTTACTCTCTCCGGTTAGGGATTCTGGTGAGTTGAAAAAATCTGCGCAATCAATCTCTACAAATGATTTCTTAATGTACTGCAGCCAGGGTATATTGTGTCCTTTATCACGTTTGAGGCAATCCAAGATGATTTGTCTTGTTAGGGTCGCCTCCGGGTTAGTCCATATCTTGACCCATGCCAGGAGTGGTTTAAGTTTGATCTGGTCTTCTATAAAGGATTCACCTACTTCCTCATGTATAATATAGGCGGGAACACTCTGGGGCACTTTCAGGATTCTTCTCAAAAATTGATTTTCTTCTGTCTGTATTTGCTGTGCTTTATTGTCTATGAAGCCCCAGACTTCTGCGCCGTAAGTTACCTTTGCACAGCAAATTGACCTATATAAGGTTAGTATCTGTTCTGGAGACCACCTTCCCAATCTTTGTCCATACCCCATAATGGCTCCTACTGACGCCGCCAATTTTGTAGCATGTTTCTCTGCCAGGGGTTTAAAATTAAGGTGAGTATCGAACAGTACCCCCAGATATGAGAATGTATTAACCTGATTGATTTTATGTGTCCCGATGTAATAAACAAAGTTCTCTTTTCTCCTTTGCCCTAGAGACATGATGTAAGATTTTTCCAGATTTGTCGTTAGATCCAGCTTGCCCATGAACTCTACAAAGCCGTCAATCAGCTTTTGTAGGCCTAAAGGGGTTCTAGCTAGTAATACCGCGTCATCGGCATAGAGTAGTACCGGCACTGCACGATGACCGATTTGAGGTGAATCCACCTTCAGTTTCAGTAGATCTTTTTCCAGGGAGTTGATATATATGGAGAAAAGGAAGGGAGCAAGGATGCAACCTTGCCTTACTCCACTGGTGCAAGCAAAGGGGTTGGTCTTGTTTCCCTCTTGGTTGAATCTTACGCATGCGGATGTATTCCAATGTAGGGATTGCAGAATATCTACAAGCGGTTGTTCCACACCTAGTTCTACCAACAGAGACCAAAGCTTCGTTCTATTTACGCGGTCGAAGGCCGCCGAGAGGTCCATAAACCCCATGTAGACGGCCCCCTTCCCAGCGATGATATACTTTGCTGTTAAGAGGTATAAATTCAAGCATTGGTCAGTGGTGGATCTTCCCTCCCTGAAGCCATATTGGATGTCCGAAAATACCTGATGTTCCTCCACCCAATCTTGTAAACGGTGTAAGATAACCCGCCCCAATACTTTCGCAGTTACATCAATGAGTGAGATGGGGCGGTAACATTGGGGGTCATCACGGTTTCCCTTCTTGTAGATCGGGACTATGGTCGCCGTCGACCAGGAGCAAGGCAATCCTGCCACCATAGCCTCGTTCAGGACCCTGGTGAGCAGCGGAGCCCATAGCTCGGGTTTACTCAGGAAGAGATCTGGCGGGATTCCATCCGGGCCGGGTGCTTTGTTTTTGGTTAACCCTGCTATACCCATTTCCTCTTCTTCTAGGGAGAAAACCAGTTTTACTGGGTGTATCATCCTTGGGTTATCCCCCTGAGTGGAGTCTTTTGTGTGGTTATAAAGACTCTGGAAATGGGTCTGCCATTGTTCTGGCAGAATGATATTAGTTATTTTGGGAAAAAAACACTGTTGATGGACAGAATGTAGAACAATGTCATACATTCACCCCAGTACAAGGATCTGGGCCTAAATCCATCGTTTGTTTGCACTCCACACCACCCTGGGTTAGACACTGGCTATATGCAAATCAGCTCTGACCCTGTGCCTCATGGGAACAGTCCAGTCCGAACTACCAAGCCATGTCTTTCCCAGACCGGAATCAAGCATCCAAGGACCGGTTTCTGGCTATCAGCCTTCATCAGCCTGGATAGCTTGACTCCAGTGGTGTGGAGAGCCTGGGACTCACGTCTGAGCATACCCAGCCCACTCGGGGTGAAAATTGCAAAAAACACTGTTGATGGACAGAATGTAGAACAATGTCATACATTCACCCCAGTACAAGGATCTGGGCCTAAATCCATCGTTTGTTTGCACTCCACACCACCCTGGGTTAGACACTGGCTATATGCAAATCAGCTCTGACCCTGTGCCTCATGGGAACAGTCCAGTCCGAACTACCAAGCCATGTCTTTCCCAGACCGGAATCAAGCATCCAAGGACCGGTTTCTGGCTATCAGCCTTCATCAGCCTGGATAGCTTGACTCCAGTGGTGTGGAGAGCCTGGGACTCACGTCTGAGCATACCCAGCCCACTCGGGGTGAAAATTGCAAAAAACACTGTTGATGGACAGAATGTAGAACAATGTCATACATTCACCCCAGTACAAGGATCTGGGCCTAAATCCATCGTTTGTTTGCACTCCACACCACCCTGGGTTAGACACTGGCTATATGCAAATCAGCTCTGACCCTGTGCCTCATGGGAACAGTCCAGTCCGAACTACCAAGCCATGTCTTTCCCAGACCGGAATCAAGCATCCAAGGACCGGTTTCTGGCTATCAGCCTTCATCAGCCTGGATAGCTTGACTCCAGTGGTGTGGAGAGCCTGGGACTCACGTCTGAGCATACCCAGCCCACTCGGGGTGAAAATTGCAAAAAACACTGTTGATGGACAGAATGTAGAACAATGTCATACATTCACCCCAGTACAAGGATCTGGGCCTAAATCCATCGTTTGTTTGCACTCCACACCACCCTGGGTTAGACACTGGCTATATGCAAATCAGCTCTGACCCTGTGCCTCATGGGAACAGTCCAGTCCGAACTACCAAGCCATGTCTTTCCCAGACCGGAATCAAGCATCCAAGGACCGGTTTCTGGCTATCAGCCTTCATCAGCCTGGATAGCTTGACTCCAGTGGTGTGGAGAGCCTGGGACTCACGTCTGAGCATACCCAGCCCACTCGGGGTGAAAATTGCAAAAAACACTGTTGATGGACAGAATGTTGAACAATGTCATACATTCACCCCAGTACAAGGATCTGGGCCTAAATCCATCGTTTGTTTGCACTCCACACCACCCTGGGTTAGACACTGGCTATATGCAAATCAGCTCTGACCCTGTGCCTCATGGGAACAGTCCAGTCCGAACTACCAAGCCATGTCTTTCCCAGACCGGAATCAAGCATCCAAGGACCGGTTTCTGGCTATCAGCCTTCATCAGCCTGGATAGCTTGACTCCAGTGGTGTGGAGAGCCTGAGACTCACGTCTGAGCATACCCAGCCCACTCGGGGTGAAAATTGCAAAAAACACTGTTGATGGACAGAATGTAGAACAATGTCATACATTCACCCCAGTACAAGGATCTGGGCCTAAATCCATCGTTTGTTTGCACTCCACACCACCCTGGGTTAGACACTGGCTATATGCAAATCAGCTCTGACCCTGTGCCTCATGGGAACAGTCCAGTCCGAACTACCAAGCCATGTCTTTCCCAGACCGGAATCAAGCATCCAAGGACCGGTTTCTGGCTATCAGCCTTCATCAGCCTGGATAGCTTGACTCCAGTGGTGTGGAGAGCCTGGGACTCACGTCTGAGCATATCCAGCCCACTCGGGGTGAAAATTGCAAAAAACACTGTTGATGGACAGAATGTAGAACAATGTCATACATTCACCCCAGTACAAGGATCTGGGCCTAAATCCATCGTTTGTTTGCACTCCACACCACCCTGGGTTAGACACTGGCTATATGCAAATCAGCTCTGACCCTGTGCCTCATGGGAACAGTCCAGTCCGAACTACCAAGCCATGTCTTTCCCAGACCGGAATCAAGCATCCAAGGACCGGTTTCTGGCTATCAGCCTTCATCAGCCTGGATAGCTTGACTCCAGTGGTGTGGAGAGCCTGGGACTCACGTCTGAGCATACCCAGCCCACTCGGGGTGAAAATTGCAAAAAACACTGTTGATGGACAGAATGTAGAACAATGTCATACAGAGTCCCAGGCTCTCCACACCACTGGAGTCAAGCTATCCAGGCTGAATGAAGGCTGATAGCCAGAAACCGGTCCTTGGATGCTTGATTCCGGTCTGGGAAAGACAGGGCTTGGCAGTTCGGACTGGACTTTTCCCATGAGGCAAAGGGTCAGAGCTGATTTGCATATAGCCAGTGTCTAACTCAGGGTGGTGTGGAGTGAAAAAAACGATGGATTTAGGCCCAGATCTTTGTACTGGGGTGAATGTATGACATTGTTCTACATTCTGTCCATCAACTGTGTTTTTTGTAATTTTCACCCCGAGTGGGCTGGGTATGCTCAGACGTGAGTCCCAGGCTCTCCACACCACTGGAGTCAAGCTATCCAGGCTGAATGAAGGCTGATAGCCAGAAACCGGTCCTTGGATGCTTGATTCCGGTCTGGGAAAGACAGGGCTTGGCAGTTCGGACTGGACTTTTCCCATGAGGCAAAGGGTCAGAGCTGATTTGCATATAGCCAGTGTCTAACTCAGGGTGGTGTGGAGTGAAAAAAACGGTGGATTTAGGCCCAGATCTTTGTACTGGGGTGAATGTATGACATTGTTCTACATTCTGTCCATCAACTGTGTTTTTTGTAATTTTCACCCCGAGTGGGCTGGGTATGCTCAGGTGAGTCCCAGGCTCTCCACACCACTGGAGTCAAGCTATCCAGGCTGAATGAAGGCTGATAGCCAGAAACCGGTCCTTGGATGCTTGATTCCGGTCTGGGAAAGACAGGGCTTGGCAGTTCGGACTGGACTTTTCCCATGAGGCAAAGGGTCAGAGCTGATTTGCATATAGCCAGTGTCTAACTCAGGGTGGTGTGGAGTGAAAAAAACGATGGATTTAGGCCCAGATCTTTGTACTGGGGTGAATGTATGACATTGTTCTACATTCTGTCCATCAACTGTGTTTTTTGTAATTTTCACCCCGAGTGGGCTGGGTATGCTCAGACGTGAGTCCCAGGCTCTCCACACCACTGGAGTCAAGCTATCCAGGCTGAATGAAGGCTGATAGCCAGAAACCGGTCCTTGGATGCTTGATTCCGGTCTGGGAAAGACAGGGCTTGGCAGTTTGGACTGGACTTTTCCCATGAGGCAAAGGGTCAGAGCTGATTTGCATATAGCCAGTGTCTAACTCAGGGTGGTGTGGAGTGAAAAAAACGATGGATTTAGGCCCAGATCTTTGTACTGGGGTGAATGTATGACATTGTTCTACATTCTGTCCATCAACTGTGTTTTTTGTAATTTTCACCCCGAGTGGGCTGGGTATGCTCAGACGTGAGTCCCAGGCTCTCCACACCACTGGAGTCAAGCTATCCAGGCTGAATGAAGGCTGATAGCCAGAAACCGGTCCTTGGATGCTTGATTCCGGTCTGGGAAAGACAGGGCTTGGCAGTTCGGACTGGACTTTTCCCATGATGCAAAGGGTCAGAGCTGATTTGCATATAGCCAGTGTCTAACTCAGGGTGGTGTGGAGTGAAAAAAACGATGGATTTAGGCCCAGATCTTTGTACTGGGGTGAATGTATGACATTGTTCTACATTCTGTCCATCAACTGTGTTTTTTGTAATTTTCACCCCGAGTGGGCTGGGTATGCTCAGACGTGAGTCCCAGGCTCTCCACACCACTGGAGTCAAGCTATCCAGGCTGAATGAAGGCTGATAGCCAGAAACCGGTCCTTGGATGCTTGATTCCGGTCTGGGAAAGACAGGGCTTGGCAGTTCGGACTGGACTTTTCCCATGAGGCAAAGGGTCAGAGCTGATTTGCATATAGCCAGTGTCTAACTCAGGGTGGTGTGGAGTGAAAAAAACGATGGATTTAGGCCCAGATCTTTGTACTGGGGTGAATGTATGACATTGTTCTACATTCTGTCCATCAACTGTGTTTTTTGTAATTTTCACCCCGAGTGGGCTGGGTATGCTCAGACGTGAGTCCCAGGCTCTCCACACCACTGGAGTCAAGCTATCCAGGCTGAATGAAGGCTGATAGCCAGAAACCGGTCCTTGGATGCTTGATTCCGGTCTGGGAAAGACAGGGCTTGGCAGTTCGGACTGGACTTTTCCCATGAGGCAAAGGGTCAGAGCTGATTTGCATATAGCCAGTGTCTAACTCAGGGTGGTGTGGAGTGAAAAAAACGATGGATTTAGGCCCAGATCTTTGTACTGGGGTGAATGTATGACATTGTTCTACATTCTGTCCATCAACTGTGTTTTTTGTAATTTTCACCCCGTGTGGGCTGGGTATGCTCAGACGTGAGTCCCAGGCTCTCCACACCACTGGAGTCAAGCTATCCAGGCTGAATGAAGGCTGATAGCCAGAAACCGGTCCTTGGATGCTTGATTCCGGTCTGGGAAAGACAGGGCTTGGCAGTTCGGACTGGACTTTTCCCATGAGGCAAAGGGTCAGAGCTGATTTGCATATAGCCAGTGTCTAACTCAGGGTGGTGTGGAGTGAAAAAAACGATGGATTTAGGCCCAGATCTTTGTACTGGGGTGAATGTATGACATTGTTCTACATTCTGTCCATCAACTGTGTTTTTTGTAATTTTCACCCCGAGTGGGCTGGGTATGCTCAGACGTGAGTCCCAGGCTCTCCACACCACTGGAGTCAAGCTATCCAGGCTGAATGAAGGCTGATAGCCAGAAACCGGTCCTTGGATGCTTGATTCCGGTCTGGGAAAGACAGGGCTTGGCAGTTCGGACTGGACTTTTCCCATGAGGCAAAGGGTCAGAGCTGATTTGCATATAGCCAGTGTCTAACTCAGGGTGGTGTGGAGTGAAAAAAACGATGGATTTAGGCCCAGATCTTTGTACTGGGGTGAATGTATGACATTGTTCTACATTCTGTCCATCAACTGTGTTTTTTGTAATTTTCACCCCGAGTGGGCTGGGTATGCTCAGACGTGAGTCCCCGGCTCTCCACACCACTGGAGTCAAGCTATCCAGGCTGAATGAAGGCTGATAGCCAGAAACCGGTCCTTGGATGCTTGATTCCGGTCTGGGAAAGACAGGGCTTGGCAGTTCGGACTGGACTTTTCCCATGAGGCAAAGGGTCAGAGCTGATTTGCATATAGCCAGTGTCTAACTCAGGGTGGTGTGGAGTGAAAAAAATGATGGATTTAGGCCCAGATCTTTGTACTGGGGTGAATGTATGACATTGTTCTACATTCTGTCCATCAACTGTGTTTTTTGTAATTTTCACCCCGAGTGGGCTGGGTATGCTCAGACGTGAGTCCCAGGCTCTCCACACCACTGGAGTCAAGCTATCCAGGCTGAATGAAGGCTGATAGCCAGAAACCGGTCCTTGGATGCTTGATTCCGGTCTGGGAAAGACAGGGCTTGGCAGTTCGGACTGGACTTTTCCCATGAGGCAAAGGGTCAGAGCTGATTTGCATATAGCCAGTGTCTAACTCAGGGTGGTGTGGAGTGAAAAAAACGATGGATTTAGGCCCAGATCTTTGTACTGGGGTGAATGTATGACATTGTTCTACATTCTGTCCATCAACTGTGTTTTTTGTAATTTTCACCCCGAGTGGGCTGGGTATGCTCAGACGTGAGTCCCAGGCTCTCCACACCACTGGAGTCAAGCTATCCAGGCTGAATGAAGGCTGATAGCCAGAAACCGGTCCTTGGATGCTTGATTCCGGTCTGGGAAAGACAGGGCTTGGCAGTTCGGACTGGACTTTTCCCATGAGGCAAAGGGTCAGAGCTGATTTGCATATAGCCAGTGTCTAACTCAGGGTGGTGTGGAGTGAAAAAAACGATGGATTTAGGCCCAGATCTTTGTACTGGGGTGAATGTATGACATTGTTCTACATTCTGTCCATCAACTGTGTTTTTTGTAATTTTCACCCCGAGTGGGCTGGGTATGCTCAGACGTGAGTCCCAGGCTCTCCACACCACTGGAGTCAAGCTATCCAGGCTGAATGAAGGCTGATAGCCAGAAACCGGTCCTTGGATGCTTGATTCCGGTCTGGGAAAGACAGGGCTTGGCAGTTCGGACTGGACTTTTCCCATGAGGCAAAGGGTCAGAGCTGATTTGCATATAGCCAGTGTCTAACTCAGGGTGGTGTGGAGTGAAAAAAACGATGGATTTAGGCCCAGATCTTTGTACTGGGGTGAATGTATGACATTGTTCTACATTCTGTCCATCAACTGTGTTTTTTGTAATTTTCACCCCGAGTGGGCTGGGTATGCTCAGACGTGAGTCCCAGGCTCTCCACACCACTGGAGTCAAGCTATCCAGGCTGAATGAAGGCTGATAGCCAGAAACCGGTCCTTGGATGCTTGATTCCGGTCTGGGAAAGACAGGGCTTGGCAGTTCGGACTGGACTTTTCCCATGAAGCAAAGGGTCAGAGCTGATTTGCATATAGCCAGTGTCTAACTCAGGGTGGTGTGGAGTGAAAAAAACGATGGATTTAGGCCCAGATCTTTGTACTGGGGTGAATGTATGACATTGTTCTACATTCTGTCCATCAACTGTGTTTTTTGTAATTTTCACCCCGAGTGGGCTGGGTATGCTCAGACGTGAGTCCCAGGCTCTCCACACCACTGGAGTCAAGCTATCCAGGCTGAATGAAGGCTGATAGCCAGAAACCGGTCCTTGGATGCTTGATTCCGGTCTGGGAAAGACAGGGCTTGGCAGTTCCGACTGGACTTTTCCCATGAGGCAAAGGGTCAGAGCTGATTTGCATATAGCCAGTGTCTAACTCAGGGTGGTGTGGAGTGAAAAAAACGATGGATTTAGGCCCAGATCTTTGTACTGGGGTGAATGTATGACATTGTTCTACATTCTGTCCATCAACTGTGTTTTTTGTAATTTTCACCCCGAGTGGGCTGGGTATGCTCAGACGTGAGTCCCAGGCTCTCCACACCACTGGAGTCAAGCTATCCAGGCTGAATGAAGGCTGATAGCCAGAAACCGGTCCTTGGATGCTTGATTCCGGTCTGGGAAAGACAGGGCTTGGCAGTTCGGACTGGACTTTTCCCATGAGGCAAAGGGTCAGAGCTGATTTGCATATAGCCAGTGTCTAACTCAGGGTGGTGTGGAGTGAAAAAAACGATGGATTTAGGCCCAGATCTTTGTACTGGGGTGAATGTATGACATTGTTCTACATTCTGTCCATCAACTGTGTTTTTTGTAATTTTCACCCCGAGTGGGCTGGGTATGCTCAGACGTGAGTCCCAGGCTCTCCACACCACTGGAGTCAAGCTATCCAGGCTGAATGAAGGCTGATAGCCAGAAACCGGTCCTTGGATGCTTGATTCCGGTCTGGGAAAGACAGGGCTTGGCAGTTCGGACTGGACTTTTCCCATGAGGCAAAGGGTCAGAGCTGATTTGCATATAGCCAGTGTCTAACTCAGGGTGGTGTGGAGTGAAAAAAACGATGGATTTAGGCCCAGATCTTTGTACTGGGGTGAATGTATGACATTGTTCTACATTCTGTCCATCAACTGTGTTTTTTGTAATTTTCACCCCGAGTGGGCTGGGTATGCTCAGACGTGAGTCCCAGGCTCTCCACACCACTGGAGTCAAGCTATCCAGGCTGAATGAAGGCTGATAGCCAGAAACCGGTCCTTGGATGCTTGATTCCGGTCTGGGAAAGACAGGGCTTGGCAGTTCGGACTGGACTTTTCCCATGAGGCAAAGGGTCAGAGCTGATTTGCATATAGCCAGTGTCTAACTCAGGGTGGTGTGGAGTGAAAAAAACGATGGATTTAGGCCCAGATCTTTGTACTGGGGTGAATGTATGACATTGTTCTACATTCTGTCCATCAACTGTGTTTTTTGTAATTTTCACCCCGAGTGGGCTGGGTATGCTCAGACATGAGTCCCAGGCTCTCCACACCACTGGAGTCAAGCTATCCAGGCTGAATGAAGGCTGATAGCCAGAAACCGGTCCTTGGATGCTTGATTCCGGTCTGGGAAAGACAGGGCTTGGCAGTTCGGACTGGACTTTTCCCATGAGGCAAAGGGTCAGAGCTGATTTGCATATAGCCAGTGTCTAACTCAGGGTGGTGTGGAGTGAAAAAAACGATGGATTTAGGCCCAGATCTTTGTACTGGGGTGAATGTATGACATTGTTCTACATTCTGTCCATCAACTGTGTTTTTTGTAATTTTCACCCTGAGTGGGCTGGGTATGCTCAGACGTGAGTCCCAGGCTCTCCACACCACTGGAGTCAAGCTATCCAGGCTGAATGAAGGCTGATAGCCAGAAACCGGTCCTTGGATGCTTGATTCCGGTCTGGGAAAGACAGGGCTTGGCAGTTCGGACTGGACTTTTCCCATGAGGCAAAGGGTCAGAGCTGATTTGCATATAGCCAGTGTCTAACTCAGGGTGGTGTGGAGTGAAAAAAACGATGGATTTAGGCCCAGATCTTTGTACTGGGGTGAATGTATGACATTGTTCTACATTCTGTCCATCAACTGTGTTTTTTGTAATTTTCACCCCGAGTGGGCTGGGTATGCTCAGACGTGAGTCCCAGGCTCTCCACACCACTGGAGTCAAGCTATCCAGGCTGAATGAAGGCTGATAGCCAGAAACCGGTCCTTGGATGCTTGATTCCGGTCTGGGAAAGACAGGGCTTGGCAGTTCGGACTGGACTTTTCCCATGAGGCAAAGGGTCAGAGCTGATTTGCATATAGCCAGTGTCTAACTCAGGGTGGTGTGGAGTGAAAAAAACGATGGATTTAGGCCCAGATCTTTGTACTGGGGTGAATGTATGACATTGTTCTACATTCTGTCCATCAACTGTGTTTTTTGTAATTTTCACCCCGAGTGGGCTGGGTATGCTCAGACGTGAGTCCCAGGCTCTCCACACCACTGGAGTCAAGCTATCCAGGCTGAATGAAGGCTGATAGCCAGAAACCGGTCCTTGGATGCTTGATTCCGGTCTGGGAAAGACAGGGCTTGGCAGTTCGGACTGGACTTTTCCCATGAGGCAAAGGGTCAGAGCTGATTTGCATATAGCCAGTGTCTAACTCAGGGTGGTGTGGAGTGAAAAAAACGATGGATTTAGGCCCAGATCTTTGTACTGGGGTGAATGTATGACATTGTTCTACATTCTGTCCATCAACTGTGTTTTTTGTAATTTTCACCCCGAGTGGGCTGGGTATGCTCAGACATGAGTCCCAGGCTCTCAACACCACTGGAGTCAAGCTATCCAGGCTGAATGAAGGCTGATAGCCAGAAACCGATCCTTGGATGCTTGATTCCGGTCTGGGAAAGACAGGGCTTGGCAGTTCGGACTGGACTTTTCCCATGAGGCAAAGGGTCAGAGCTGATTTGCATATAGCCAGTGTCTAACTCAGGGTGGTGTGGAGTGAAAAAAACGATGGATTTAGGCCCAGATCTTTGTACTGGGGTGAATGTATGACATTGTTCTACATTCTGTCCATCAACTGTGTTTTTTGTAATTTTCACCCCGAGTGGGCTGGGTATGCTCAGACGTGAGTCCCAGGCTCTCCACACCACTGGAGTCAAGCTATCCAGGCTGAATGAAGGCTGATAGCCAGAAACCGGTCCTTGGATGCTTGATTCCGGTCTGGGAAAGACAGGGCTTGGCAGTTCGGACTGGACTTTTCCCATGAGGCAAAGGGTCAGAGCTGATTTGCATATAGCCAGTGTCTAACTCAGGGTGGTGTGGAGTGAAAAAAACGATGGATTTAGGCCCAGATCTTTGTACTGGGGTGAATGTATGACATTGTTCTACATTCTGTCCATCAACTGTGTTTTTTGTAATTAGTTATTTTGGGTACACCTGGATCCTGAAAGCAAGGGGAGTTAATAACTTTCCAGAAGCTTGAGGTGTCTTTCCTTTCTGCGGCGTCCCTTAGATCCTGCCAGGCTTGGATTTGCAGACTTTGTTTACGCTTTTTCAGAGCTTTTTTGTATTCCAGTCTGTTCTGAGCTACTGTGAGGTTATTCCTTGGTTTTTCGTGAAGACTAAGTTTCAGTTTTTTGTGCGCCTTGGTACAAACAGAGTCGAACCAAAGTGGCGTCAGGGATACTTTACTGTTGCTTGGGATCTTTAAGAGATTATTAACATAAGAAGCAATCTCTTCAAAAGCCCTGACCACCATGGCTCCTTCTATCCTTGGGTCAAGGCATATGTTAATTGCATTTGTGCCCTCTGTTATCAGTTTTTTATAAAAGCTGTCCCCATCAATCTTGGCCCATCTGATTCTCCTTCCTTGATCCACTGCCCTTTCTGATGTGTCATGTCTTTTTGAGCCCAATTTAAAATCAAATCCTTTGGTTACAAGTATCACCGGGTTGTGATCACTGTAGATGCTTGTGTCTATTATGATTTTGTTGATATTCCTTTTTAGAATGGGTGAGACAAGGATATAGTCAATATAGGAATGGCAGCCTCTCCCTCTATATGTTGGGTTTAGTTCTCCTTTATCACCCAACTCTGCGAGATCTAGAGTTTGGATGAGACACTCATTTACTTGTTTGGACAGTGTGGTAAGCAATTACTTAGTTTGCCATCTAGATCATGATTGACATTTGTTAGTTTCTTAGAAAAGGACAGTCAGGTGAGCCTTTTATGAAAACATGAGTCATTGTGTTGTCATTCCTTTGTTTGTCTGTAGCATGACTTCTTGGATTAAAGTCTTTTGTTGAATTTTCAAAAATGTAATCAGGTCTGAGAAAGCTTTAATAATGGTTTATTGTCTTTTCACTTTTGTAAACCTGATCCAAGCTCGTCCACAAAATGAGGAGAGTCAATTGATGGCAGAGGTTCTATTTGGAGATAACTAAATAGCCCACAGCTTTTTTGAGACACTTGGTCTAGGAAGAAACCGGAGCTGTTTCAGAGGACACATGGTACTTCATTGCCATTTTACAAATCCCTGTACTTTTCTGAGCTATTGTCCCACTCCATGCTGCTGGGCCACGTTCTGAAAGTAGCAATTGAATCCCACTCACCACTGCTCTCCACAACAATTTTACATCCAAAAATGTACCCACTCCAACCATGTGGCAATCTAACAGGCTTGACTAGGGGTTCATCCATAGAAGATATCCATTCCCTGTGGCTGCTGGCCCACTGTGCATTCTAGGCAGCTATGTCAAATTTGTGTTGGCACCATTTTGTTTAACATGCAAAGCCAATGGAGTTTTCTCATTGTTGCATATTTAGAAGGAGATCTGGAGTAGGGCAATCTAACTGTTTTGAGTCCCATCAGCTCCCTGCATCCTGTCTCCCTCACCAAGGTGGGCACCAACACTATGGGCAGGGATCTGTAGATCTGCCCCCCAGTGCCCACAACTTAGGGCCAGGGTAGAAGGGGGGCCTGCTACGGACCCCCAAAGTTCCTTTCCACCTGCCTGTTCATGGCGGGTTAACCGCCATGAACAGGCAGGCAGGAAGGGACATCGTATGCCACCATTGTAGGGAATGCAAGGCCTCCACCGCACCGGCAGGCTAAAGGAGCCCGTCAGATGCGTGGTGTTTGGGCTTTCCGACCACCATCCTTCCGCCCGCCATTATAATATGGCGGGCATAAAACATGCAAATGATGGCCGTGAGACCGCCACCGACAGTCTCACCGTCATTGTAATAGGCCCCTGAGTTCTTAGAATGAAGGTGGACTATTACTTTGTCGTAATGTAGTGTTCTTTAAAGCAACGTGCCTTCTGTTGGTCCCTAAATTCTAGAAAAGTTTGGGAAGTCCTGATGCATATGCAGATGGCATTCTTGATCTTGGGATCAATGAATGTATGTCCTACCTATGTGTGTCAATGAGAGTGTGTGTGGGTGTGGGGGGAGTGTGTGTGTTTGTGTGTGTATGCGTGTGTGTGTGGGTGTGTGGGTGTGTGTGTGTGAGTGAGTGTGAATATAGTGAAGACTGAGAACATCCTTTGCATTCCACAAAAGCCAAAATAATTGGTATTATCTTTGTTTGGATTTCTTCTAGCAGCCAGTACCTTTCTTGGATAATATTGGTTAATGTGCACATTTCAGCGTATTGTGTTATCTCACCATAGTCCTCTGTCCATAGGAATCCAATGCTATTTCTAACCCCTTGCATAGTGATCCCCAACTCCAATCAAATGGATCTTGCCCCCCGCTGATTGAGCTGGAAAGCCTCTGTTGAGAATTTGTGCAAGTACAGGAGAAATTCTTATTGTTCGCCTAAAGCATTGTAAGAGATTGTGTGAGTCTGCTGGAACCTCTCCATATCTAATCTGGCAAAACAAGACCACTTTTGCGATATGTATATGAAAGTAAAATTTCCTCAATCATCTTTCCATTTGTTAACCTCAAAGTCGATCTGTCTCAGCTAATTGCTTTGCTACAGAAGTTGCTTCAGACAGGAAGCGGAACTGAAACTGCTGTGGTTATAAAAATGCCAATTTACTAGTGTGGAAAACTGGCCTTTTGTTAGAAAATTACAGCTTGTAGGATTTTGCTTTCATTAGTCATATCCTGTAAAGAAACCTCCAGGGGTTGCCCTTTGCAGCACAGTTAAAAGAGATTTTACAGGATCCACCAAAATTCCAGATTATTTACCGGTGTATGTGATCACTGACAAAAAAAGGAAAACAATAACTTGGTCTTTAATCCTTATTTTGAAGTCAGTAGACATGTGCATTACATGTGTTACCACATATTTATATCATGTCCACAGATGTTTAGTCATACAGAGATACACCATCACCTTACAGAGGATATGTGAGTAGTTACCATAAGGAAGAGGCTGGAGGTAACTCAAATAAAATAAAATTGAAAAAATAGTAATATTAACGCATGCCGTTTCTCTTTTCTTACATTATTAATCCAGGAGAAACATGCAATAGTGCCATACCAATGTTCGGATAGTACTATTTAACTTTGTCCAGATTGCAAATGAACTCTTCAATATCCATAGCACCTTAACCAAGTGTGATAAATTCCCCACTATATCTCTATATTTTTAACATCAAACTGTTAAAAACATATATTCACAGTATTTAAAAAACAAAATATATACTGTACATCGTTGCAATCATATAATATTTTAAACATCATTTATCAGCATTCTAAGAAGGTTTATTCATATTTTTTGTGTTCTGTCTTAAATATAGAAAAGCTAGATAATGATTTGAGATAGTTTAATCATCCCATTCTGTATTATCAATGATGATCTGTAAAACAACTGTCTGCATTTCAAAGAAACAATGAAATAAAAATTTAGTTTTTTCTGGCAATTCATTGCACAAACATTACACAGGTTTGTATCAATGGCCAGAACACCATGAAATGTCAGCAGGTTTCTACTTTAAGTATGGGAATAGACAGCTTCAATGAATAAAGAACCTCGTGGAATTGGTTCTTTCAAAAAGGTATAATAGAAAGTATATAGAGAGAGAGCGAGGGTCTTTGGTTCAAATCCCTTCAGCCATTACTTTCCATGTGCTTTTCATGGTTTTTCTTTGCTTGGATGGACTATGCATCAAAGTCATGACACTTCATGGATGGTTACATTGTCATCTTCCCCACCTACGCTATACTGAAGGGCATCGTTTTTCCTCATTCACTCTCTTCTTCTCTTTGCATGGTCTGCACCCTGAATATCGACCCGAGAATATTGATGGGACACAATATCAAGATCAAAATATCAACAACAAAAAAAATTAAGTCCGGATTTTCTGTACTTCACTCCAGATATATATACCTATGTGGTACATATATCTTCAAGGTATGTAGATGAGGATTTAGGATTATTAAATCTATACTTTCCTGTAAACACATAACTTTTGGTATTTTGCCCCTCAATATTCTGTCTTCGATATACCTGTACCACAGTATTCTGGGGATCGGTATACAGTGGTACAGTTTCTTTGTATATCTTCTCCCCCAATAATTTTGTCTATTTCTATATATGTATGAATGTATATATATGCAGCTATGTATGTATACAACATTTAAACGGAGTAAACCTAGCCATAATTGGAGGGGGATGGGAAGTACAGGGAACAAAAAGGCTAAGAAACATTCGATCATTAGATTAGAAGGCAAGTGAAGGGTGTTACCTACAGATCAAAGCAGATGTCATCAGTTAGTATTTAAGTCACTGAGCCTTCTTGTCAATTAGGGGAGGCCTTGGGAAGCCTCTGGTCATTGTGAGAAGGCTGTGGGGAGGTGGTAGAGAGAAAGCATTACCAGTATGGAAACATGGTCTCCCTCCAGCTCCAAGGATATGACAGGGATCAAAGGAAAAGGGCAAAAGAAACGAAAGAGGCTTAATTAATGCATGTGAAAGGAGTGCCCTTGAAGTGGTCATTTGATGTGATAGCAGATAGACCAGCAGAAATAGAAAAAGCCAATCCAAAACAAGTGCAGCTGGGAGTGATGGGGGGAGAGTATGGACCACTCCCTAGACGGAGGAGACTATCTCCACCTCTGTGGAGCAGTATACATAAACAATAGGGGTATATAGTGTAATATATCTTTTTAACATCTTCCCGTAAGGGTGCCGTGGGTAAGGTCACATGGATCACAGTCTAGGCCAAGAGTAGGCCCTGCAGAGGATTCCGGTCACAATAACAATTAAGGAGGAGGGGAAATTCCATCAAGAATGGGAAAGTAGAATAGCGCCAGTTTCGGAGCCATGGCAGACTAAAAGGACATTTCTGAAGTATTGAAATATAATTTCTAAAACATTTTTATTTTGTACCCTGAATGCTGTCATGTGACCTTATGGGCTGTCAGAATCTGGTGGCAAGTGTCTATGGATTGTGGGAGCAGAGTGAGGAAGCATCAGATGATGAGTTGGATGTCCACAGTATGAGGAAACAGACACCATCCAGCTTTGGACTCTCTTAAGGAGCAAAAAGAAAAAAAACTATTGATAATAGCTTCCATAAGACACCCTAGCCATAGTCAGATTATCCTGGGTCACTTTACACTCTATGCCAGTGGAATACTTTAGAAGAAAGTGAGAAGTCTCCAGAATGTAGAAGTGAAATAGCTCTAGCACTGGGGGAAGCAAGGTCCTAGGACAAAGAGCAACAAGAGGAACACAAGCCTATCTAAAGCCTTTTCATAGGGACCATTTGCCACAGTCAGATTGCTCTATGGTATGCCACCAACTTGTTGAACAACAAGCCAGAAAGTCTCAGTGAATTGTGATAGTAGAGTGCTAAGGCAGAATAATAGAGAGTCCCCGGGATGAGGAGGGGTCTTGCTTCAGTTCTGGGAGTATAGCGAAGACTGAAAAAAGGTGAGAGATGGGAGCATAAAGGTGAATCAGTTAGCTCCAGGATGAGCACATTAAGAGAATCTAGCTGTGGAAGTATTGTGGGGACCAAAGTAAATAGGGCCTTGTGTAGATTGCCAGAGATAGTCTAAATGGGAAGTTAAGAAGAAGTGAATGATTACTCTCCAGTTTGGGTACAGGGGTTGGATCCAGCTCTAGCGGCATAGTAGAAACAAAGGGAACAGATCTAAAGGCTTGTTAATGCAGATGCATGGCACCCAATAGCAATTTTCTCAATTTTCTATGGGCCTGGAGGAAGCCTTCAGCACTGTGGAAACAAGATGGGAATGAGGGAAAAAAAGGATACAGATTCGGCGGCTGAGAAGTGGGCTCTACATTTTCTTTTGGAGGTGCCAGGGCCCAGAAAAAAGGGCAAAAGACAGAAACAAATTAGATAGACCAGTATGAAATTTCCATTATGCACAAGTAATTAGAATATTTTAAGTAATTTGCTATAGACTCCTTTGAACAGAAAAAGTGTTACTCCACCTAAATACCCACTCAGAATTATTGTGTGACCATAATAATGTGGTCTAAATATCCTGACTATAAAAATATTGTGCAGAAACATATCGAGGGTCGTATGTTGTTTTTGCAAAAACCTGTTTTACAAGAACATCGAAGTTTAAAATATTTTTACTATATTGTTTTCATTACGTTTTTATTTCAAAATTAACGTTGTTGTGATATTTACTTTTAGCTACATTAGTGATAAAGAACCCCCTGTTACTGAGGAGTTCCATACTCCTATAGAGGTCTGAGGCTTAAAGCTGAGTTCCTTTATAAGGTTATGCAACGTATCATGTATGGCAGGAGGTACTTTATCCATTGTAATACATGGTCACATCATCACCTTTCCCGCAAACCACTTGAGACATTGGCGCGTTGTTCTTACAAATGAAATAACGAGCATGGTGCAAACAAAAGGAATACAAATAAAACCTCAAGTGCAAAATTACGCTGTACAAAACGGGGTGGTGATGGACGGAGCATCTGAACCAATCAAACACTCACACCCAGTCAACAGATCTGTGTTTGATCCATCACCGTTCTTTAGCCCACTCTACCACAAAAATGATGCTCTGTCCATCACCACCCCCTTTTGTACAGCTCTAGTGCAAACTTAAGCATATCAGAAAGCTGTTGGATATTTGTTGCAAACCAATATTAGAATAGTTCAATACACGTCAGTTTAAAAAAGAAGCTGCAGCAGATCGGAACATGTAGAAAAATGTAGAAAGACTAAAATTTTCTATATCTAAGGAGTAAAAAAATGAAACATATTCTCTCTGCTTGTTATTGCAAATTATTAAAATATAGAGCAAAAGAAAGAAAAAAGTTTCATTTGTTGCTTTAAATAGCTGCTTTAATTATGCTTTGTGACCTAACCTGCCTTTCACTTCACCTGCTGACAGCAGACATCGTGACATTAGAACATGACTGTAATACCATTATTATGGTCGAGCTTTGACATCTTTTCTTTACATTCGGTGACTTGGTGTGCCACAATTATAAAACAAAAATTGAGACAAGTTTTTATTCTGGGAGTACAGAATCCCATGCATTATACTTAAATCACTTTATAGTAATGTATAATTCTTTTGAGTTGTTGGGTGTATTGGGGGATTGAGTGGATAGTGTTTTTGAAAATTATATATTGATGTTAACAGATACATTTATTGTTTTATTTTGTTTTTTATTTCTCTGGGTTGTTTTACAGTTTGCAATAAACTTAAATTTCAGTTTGTGGGGTTATTGGGGTATTAGGTTGGAAGTTTTACCAACAAATTGCATTCAAATGAATGTTAATTGATTAATATGTCAAGACTTCATTTCTTATTTATCTCTTTACATGTTTATTACTTTAATTATTGAATTTTAACTTTGTGATGTGGGATTTATTGGGAGATAGGGAGGGAAGCATTTAATTATAAATATGATATCTCTTACATAATCTGCATTAAAGTGGTGCACCCAATTTATGAGGTCAGGACAGTGTTGACTTAAATGTCAATGAAGTAATGTGCCCCTAGAGACAAGATTTAAACAGTATTTCAAAATACAATCAATAAGAAACCACTGTCTCAAAAAGGAAGTTTGAGATCAGTAATTAGAAAAACCTCGAAGGTTTATTGAAATTTAAGTGCAATATAGGAATAAATAATGCAAATGCAGCAGAAATTCTCTTTGAATCAATGAAATAATACAGGAATCAACAGGGAAGAATCTTGGCTCACCCCAAATTCAGGGACGTTTTATAGTGAATTTCATCATAGGAAATGATGAAAACTGCAAAGTCAACATGGTGTGAGCAAAAGTATTATAATGTCAACAAATAGAATTGCAATCATCTAAAATGTCATATAACTCTACCACCATAGCTCTATCACACTACATTAATATTGATTTGTTCCTTCTGACCTAATGTAATCTGTAAGTGTCAGAACAAACTAGTTACATACACAACAGAAAATAATTGTGAATGAATACAATACAGTATGCAAGCAGCAAGAGCATTGGGAAGTGAAAAAATGACTTCCTCCAGTGAGTTCTTCACCAACAGTATGCCATACAAAATAGACAGTGCACATCTTACTGCCTGTGGTGTATAGCGAGAAATATAAACACACAATGAACATCATGATATTACAGCCATTTTGTAATAAGATGGAGTCGAGACCTAACTGATGCCTAGATTATGTTAAACCAGAAAAACTTACTAAAACACGTCATAATGGTTCTGTTTCAATTGAAAAAGGTAATATTAATGTACATATATGATTCAAATGTGTAATGCCTTCCACTATATATACACAAATATGAATTGATTAATGTATTCACTTTTGCATTTTTCATTGGAATTTGTTAAAATATCTTTAATTAAGTGTATCTAATAAATATATATGTTTAAAATTATTATAATGTATTTTTATGGATTGTGGAGTATTTAAGCGTTTTGGTAGCGTTGCATTTTTAAAGCGTAGGTTTTTGTTAATTGTTAAAAATTTTACCTTTGTAATGTTTAACATTGTTAGTTATTTGTTTACATGTTTTATTATTTTACAGTTATTTATGTATTTATTTGGGATGTTAAGGGAATGCATAGTTAATGTTTTGTTTTAAAAAAGTGTTTACATTCTGTTTAAATATATTGGAAACATGTTTTATTTTGGCATATTTCCTAACTTTTAAATGGTATTTAATGTTTTTAAATATTTAGGACTTTTAAAGTTTCTGTTTAACTTTATGACCACTTTTTATGTGTATGCAAATTATTTGAGTGTACTAAATCTGAACCTTCCAATGTATATAATTTCACCAGTGTATATCAGACTGGAGTTAGAATATTGAATCCGACCCCCCTCACCTCAGCGTTTATTAGATTGGAGTTAGGTTAATAAAAGTAAATCTACTTCCTCCCACCCTAATGTATGCACTTTCCCAATGTTTGGTAGACTAGAGTTAGACTAGTAAATCTGAATCATAATAAAAAGTAATAATATTATATTCTTCTAGTAAAAATAGTTGTATTCATGTAATACATTTATTAAAATGTGTATTTAAAATGATCATTTATGTTAATGTATAATATAGTTTTGCATTCATTTTTATGCTTAAGAGTATTTTTAGGTTAATACATTCAAGTTTATGTGTTATTTTAGTAATTAAACAATCATTTTAAAATATAAAAATGTTAATTGCAACTTAATATATATACTTTCCAACATTATGTTGATAGTTTGGACCTCAATATGTTGGTAATCAATATTACTTTGTGAGTATGTACTTCGTAAGTATGTATTGTTGTTGTTTTAATTTTCCATATTTTGACAGCAATATTTTGACAGCTTTATTTGTGTATCAAGATGTGGCTGATATTCATAAAACCAAAAACATCTTGCACAAAACATCTGCTCATCAAGCTCAGGGCCGGCGCTAGGCATGGGCAGCGTGGGCAGCTGCCCAGGGCCCCACGCCGGCTCACAGCTAGGGGGCTTTGCGCTTTCATAAACTTCAGAGTTTGGAGGCCCAGGGGGCCCAGGAGGCCCAGGGGAGTTTGATCAATAGCTGCCGGCTGGTCCATCTCTCTTTTAATCGCTGCATCTGCATGAGGATAGCAGCGATCAGACACTTAATTCAAGAGCCCTCACCTGTGAAGTGCGCCCTGCCCCTGTTTGAATGATATTTACAACAAGGGGTGGTGATGGACAGAGTCTCTGAATTAAGCAGAATACTCTCACCCAGTCAAGAGATCGGGCTAGATCCAACACCGTTTTTTAGCTCATTGCACCATCCCAGTTTCAGAACCTGGCTGTATGCAAATTAGTCTGTCCCTTGCCCAGTGCATCATGGGAACAGGGCAGACCAAACTGTTTGAATGATAAGCAGGATAACATTCAGGGCGCAGAACAAAAGGTAGAATGACTGCACCTCACAATGAAATCCACTCAGCTCACCCAGGATGAGGGAAAGGAGCACAGAGGTGAAGGAAAGGGGTACGAAAAATGGAATAAAGTGAGAGGAGGCGGGGGAGCAGATTGGTGTGAGTTCAGCAGCCAGACAAGTAGTGCATAAAGAGGAGCACAATCCGAATGTAAAATTGGCTGGACTAGGGATTGAAGTGTGCTGGGTGCCTCTTCTTTACCTGGTGGTTACTAAAAATGGACATTGAAACAGGCCCCTATCGGACCCTATATTCATGTCCTTTACTTTACATGCAAAAGCAATGATCGTCTATCTACACAATAATTGTATAACACAGTGGCCGGGTTGGACTGGCATTAGGGCAATCAGGCAGTGTGTGATGGTCTAATCTGTTGGATTAGTATATGACCTTTTTTTGGGCAGTTTAGTTTCCTGCTTTATGGTCAGATGAACTAATTTTTAATGTTGATTTTCATGATATTAAAACAAACATTGTCTGCAGCAAAATCAATTTATGCAGTCTCCCATACCTAAACAGCATGTCTTTACAAGTTAAAAACTGCCCTAATTTTGAAACATGGAACACTTTTCTAGCTAACTAATTCACTAATGGGGGCCACTTTTATTTTAGTGCCAGGCCTATTTCCTGACCCAGTCTCACACTGCATGATAGGGTAATCCATGGCAGCGATTTTGTTCCTGTTTATATTTCACATGCTTTACTTAATCTTGCGTTCCCCAAGAGTGTTAGCTATGTCCAGGATGTGTGTTTCTGTATTTAATTTCACAGTATTTTTTTCTTGTATGGGGCACACATCGTAGTGAGTCGCCTCCAGGGGTTTACAACAGGCTACAGTTGAGTGCTTTGGAATTGAGGATGCAGGCAGTACAACTTTCACACTGTGCCTGTCTGTGGGTCAAAAAGGTGTCCAGAATACATGGTCATTCAATACAGGGCCTCTCTGGAGAGCACACTGAGCAACGGTTCGGTATTCCTGTTGCAGTTGGTATTCTGTGCAAATGTGTGCGAAGGAGGTACTCATTGGTCAAAACAGTGACAGGGTGAACGTAAAATAATTTATTGTTGTTACTCATTTATCTCAAGCAGCCATTGACAAAAAAACAATACCCTTGGCTGTTTTTAGATGTAAGTCAGTTGTTGTCTTATATTTCTGGATTCAATCACAGAGAGCTGAGGGAAAGATGAGAAAATGAGTAGAGCATTGAGGGGAAGTTGAATTTAAAAAGGTCATCATCATCAAGAAATGGTAAGATGCTCCAGGAGTATGGAAGGGGGGAGGTGGATGTAAATGAAGCAGAACAAGCAAAGAAGTAATGAGGCTGGAGGTGAGATGAGAGTTGAAGGGGAGCGTATGGATAAGATGTGTGGTAGAGAGACAGAACCAGCAAGGGAACATAAGCAGAGTGGAGAGAGAAGTATTGCTGAGAGCTGGATGAAAGAAAGCAGGACCACTGAAAGATGTCAGAGGTTGGGCGGGATGAGACAGGAGGGGAGAGGTGGAAGTTTGAAGGGTCAGAAACAGCAAGAGAAATTTGAATCCTAGAAAAAAGAAGTCAACTTCCAAATCTCTTTTATAAAACATAATTTACTCATTAACAATGTGCCGGCTTCTGACAACTCTAGGAGTTTGAAGTAGCATTTGTGCTGTTTCAAATGATTTGTGGTTGACTCTTGATCATAGAGTTAGAGCAGCCTTAATACTACTAAAAGTTAGTACCACATTTGACACTGTTTCTCAGCCAGTGCTTTTAAATCAACTAGTACAACCTGGAACTTAAGTATCCCCCTGGTGTGGTTTACCTGTATCCGATTTGAGAAATCTGAAACAATTCACTCACCACCTATTTCTATTATGTTCTACACCTCTGATTTGTGGAATTTATTGGGCCTCCACTGTTCAATCTATATAATTCCCAGTTAGTCTTACTCATACAGTGCTTTGGTTTCTTGCTGATATCCAGCGGATATTGATACCCAAACATGACTTCCCTCAGTAGCGATCTGTCTTTGCCCAAGAACATATTTGGACTTGTATGCTAACAGTTGATTTCTGTAAGAAGACAAATTCATTAAAACCTTAAAGTGACAAATCAAGGGTTAAACGATCTCATACCATATGGTAATCTCTTTGGTGGCTGGTGGAGCTGGGTCAATCGCCCACATTGGTGGAGTCGGCAAAAAAATCTTCGATTCATTTTCCTGCATCTTCTCTTTTTTATTCGGAACAGATTAACCATGTTTCATCCACTTGCTTTACTACATCCATAAGCATTACACGACCATCCATTTTCTCCCCTCTCACTATAGTGAAGCTGTTGTGCAGTCAGTTATCTTCTCAGTAGATTATTATTCCCTCTCTCTTGGGCTTCCCGCCTTTTTGCATTCAGTACCCTTCAAATCATTCAGGACAGTGCTATGCTCCTCATCTGAGACTGCTGCATTGCAATTCTATTTCTTCTCACCTTTCCGCTGTGTGCTGTGTTTTTTAATTGAAACCCTTCATCTGACAGGCACTATCTATTTGTAATTCATCATCATCATATATTGTGTGATTAATTAAAATCTTTACAATGTTCACTTCAAATAAAAACAACGCAACAGAAACAACAAAAGGATAATAAAACTTCAGTAACCTATTTTAAAAAAGAAGTACGATCAGAATAGTCTATCCCAAAAAATGTCCTCTCAATAATCATGTATCTTGAGTTAAAACATACTGAGTCTGTCCATGACAAGTCTTTCGCTCGATGACCTTTCTATCACCTAGTACTCGTTCCCTGGACTACTGTTAGTTCGGGCGGCAGGTGCCTTGTACTGTTCCCTTTCATGTAACAGCTTTGTTACCTTTGCCATAAATTTAACTCCCCGGCATGAGAGAATAGGCGAAACACCGCTCAGCCAGCATATCACCGCCTGCCTGCAGGTGCGGATCTTCAGTGTGTTGAAGATTGCCCGTAAATATCTTCTTCTTAAAGCCTGCAAGGCTGGGCATACACATAGCAAGTGTGTCACTGTTTCCTTCTTGTATCCGCATAGTCTACAATTAGCACTTTCGAGTTGTTGTTTCCAAGAAGGCCTTAGATCTTTTGAATGGTGTATGCCCATTCGGTACACTGTAAAGGCTTTTTTTAGATGTTGGCAGTAGTGTAGAGCTAGATAGTCTTGTGGTTTTTGGGCGGTGTATGAATTAACTACTGTCCAAGGGTGTCTCCGTTTAGTTAGGGCTCTTTTGTCTTTAAGCAAAGAAATCCTCTTTGCTGATCCGTTTGCTACTTTGCAGAACTGCTTATGGTCGATATTTTTTTTTACACACTTCATGTAGGCCCAATGTTGTCAAACTCGTGCTGAGAAATTTTCCCCATTGGGTGGTATTGGGCTCGACTTCCTGAAAGGTTATTTCCTTCCAGCAAAGATTGTCCATTGACTCACTTGGGGTGGATCGGAGCTTATGACAGAATTTTACAAATATCGACATCGACCTGATTTCTTGGTTCTGCAAAACAAATTCTGAGCGAACTTGTGCTGGTGCGGATGTGTACGGCAACCCGAACACAACTTTGTATATTTTATTTTGTAAGTTGTTTAGAATCGTTGATTGCCCTCCGAGCCATGCAAATAGTCCGTATGACAAAGTTGGTATAATTTGAGCAGCCATTACTTTGAGTAAGTGCATATAATTTGGGCCTCCCACTGTCTTTTGCAGTTGCCTATATGCGTAAATTAATGATTGCGCCTTCCCTCTTAATACCTGTGTATGCCTTTTTTTTGTATTGCCCAGCTCAATGGTCATCCCCAAATATTTGTAGGAGGACTGCTCTTAGAGAATTGAGTTAATTAACCATCTGTATTTTAGTTTCTTCCCCTCCACAATTCGGAGCACTTTTGTTTGATCTTTGTTCAATTCCAGGTTTTCTTGGGATAAATATGAGGCTAGCATGTTTACTAAGCGTTGCAGACCAACTGGGGTTTTGCTTAGTAAAACTATATCATCCGCATACTGCATAATAGGCACAAGAACATTGCCAAGTTTCGGTGCGTGACTTTCCGTACATCTAAGTTGCGTCCGATGTCAGCAAGATATAAATTAAAAAGACTGGGGGCAAGGACGCAACCTTGTTTTAAACCGTCCTGTGTCTCAATTTTGTGTGTGAGGCTGGTACCGTTCCCTTGTTTAACCTTAGCCCATGTTTCACTGTATAGGCTGGTTATTGCGTTTATTAAATTGTCCGGCATCCCCCACTGTCTTAACTTACTCCAAAGCCTAGGCCTGCTTACGTGGTCGAAAGCTGATTTTATGTCGACGAAGCAGCCGAATAGTTGTTGGTTTCTTTTTTGGGCATTTTCCGTTAGCAGGCCCAAGGTGATCAAGTTTGTGGTTGTCCCCATCCCCCGTCTGAAACCAATTTGAAACCTAGGCATATAGCTTGGCTTCAACGTCTATTAAGGAGATTAGTCGATAATTTCCTGGGTTTTCACGGTCCCCTTTCTTATGGATTGGTTGGATGATGTTTCCTCTCCATGTGGCCGGAAGGATTCCATTTTTCAAGATGTGATTGAATATTGCTGCTAAATGTTCGGCCCAGAAGTCTATGTTTGTTTTGTAGACTGCTGTTGGGAGACCGTTCGGTCCCGGTGCCCCCTCTGATTTTAATTTTTGGATTAGCCTTTTTATTTGGGCCCGGGTGATCAAAACTTCTTGTTGATTGAGGTTTGTTTCAAGGATTGAGCTGTCGTGCAGTCTTGAACTGTCAACCTTGGTCTCCGTTAGTGACCCTTGTGGTTTTTTTCTGTTCTTTGAGGTTCTTTTGTTAAATAAAGGTTCTTCACATGTATCCCCCATTCCTTATTGCTGATTCCGGGGTCCTGTTGCAATGCCACTCCTGAGTTTAGTTCATTGATGATTGCCCAGAGCTCTCTGGAGGATGCTTTTTTACTTGAGATCAGTAGTTTTACCCAGACCCGTTCTTTGTGTTGGGCTTTTGCTGTCCATAATTGTTTCCGATATACCTTTCGCATACTTCTAAGCTCTGTGGTATTTTGGGGGTGTCCCTTTGAGGCCGATCTTTGCGCCCTGGCCAATTTTCTTTTTTCTAGTTTTAATTCCGCATTAAACCATGACGCTGGCTTTCCTTTTCGTTCTCTAATCGCTCTCGACTGGACTGAGTGTTTTGCCTTAAGTTCCTCTAGTAAATTTTCCCAATTGTTTATAGGGTCTCCATTTTCAAGGCTCCCAAGATTTAACATAAAGTTGCTGGCTGTGGTCATAATTTTCTGTGTTTCTCCACCCCTCCATTTTATTTTCCGCAGATTAAATTTTTCTGGGTATTGCTGTAGTGAGCATGTTCTCTCTGCTCTTGGAACTGTGACCTTTGTCTGCTGTTTATGCTGTGCCTGGCTTTCGTCTTCATCTGTCCCTGACAGCGTTGGAATCCCTGTTCACCTGCTCTGGGTCCCCGCTGCATGCCTCCTGCCTCCCACTGCTACTCTTGAACAACAGCACCGAGTGGCCGCCGAGTGGAGGGGGGGCCTCTGCAGCGAGGGGACTCCCTCTACCATCTGCCTTAGCGGCCGGTGCCGCACCTGGGGAGCCTCGCGCCAAGCGGCGCATAAATTACCGCACTACCTCCGGCGGAGTGGGCGACCTTTGTCTGCTGTTTATGCTGTGCCTGGCTTTCGTCTTCATCTGTCCCTGACAGCGTTGGAATCCCTGTTCACCTGCTCTGGGTCCCCGCTGCATGCCTCCTGCCTCCCACTGCTACTCTTGAACAACAGCACCGAGTGGCCGCCGAGTGGAGGGGGGGCCTCTGCAGCGAGGGGACTCCATCTACCATCTGCCTTAGCGGCCGGTGCCGCACCTGGGGAGCCTCGCGCCAAGCGGCGCATAAATTACCGCACTACCTCCCGCGTCGCGGGACCGCGCGCGGGACTAGCCGGGCTAAGCCCGGGCAAAGGGCGGGCCGTCTGAGGCTGTCCGAGGTTGGACAAGGTTGGGTTGGGCCAGGGACTCCGCTCTACACTTCTGTTAGCCCACCATCGGATCCATTGTTCCTGGACCAGCGACGACCAGGTAAACAAACATCTTTTAGTTTATTGTGAGCCAACATCCTGTTCTAAGTTCACAATCCATCTGCACTAATGCCAGGAAAAAAGATAACCCCAGTTACAAACACCATGGAGAACTATCTTGTCCAAGTTGTGGCGAGAATAAATAGTGATAGAAGGTCTTCCTTGGGACTAGATTCATCTACACAATCTCCACTGGCAGATAAAGAGACAGAGGACTCATTTGCTTTATTGAATAGCAGTTTTTCCGGTGGGGCGCAAGACTCTCTCCAGGACACAATTATCATCCAGCCCAGTGGTATAGTAGCTATTACTGAAGAAAATAGTGACAATGAAGCAGTGACTGTGATCCCTACAGATAGTGAGTCCACCATCCCCACTGTTGTTCCTATTCCTGCCCCGAGGGCTACAGGGGGAAAAAGAAAAGCCATACAAAAACGGGGGGGATTAAGGTCAGCTAAAAATAAAGTTGCTACGCCACCAAGGAAAACATCTGATGAAGAAGAGGATGATTTGACTGGGGAAACTTATCTGACCCTTTCTAACGCCCAATTTCAGAAATTCTGTAGCTTGATGGACATAAAAATCAAAGGGATAGTCAAACCTCTGATAAGTAAAATAGATAAATTATCTGCCGAGGTAAGCAAATTGGAAGGCTTACTTGGAAAAACCCTGGGGGAGGTGGGAAAACTCCCAGAAGTCATTACGTCTAGTGTTCAGCCATTGGTGAGTGAAATTCATTCATACAAATCGAATGGATTGACTCCTGCTGTTGTGCCAAACCCTCCGATGGCTTCACTGATAAATCCACCTGATAGCATTTCCGGTGTTGTACCCTCTGCTCCTCTTAATGGTGAACCTAATACTTCGAAAGGGTCGTTTGAACTGGTTGTGGAAGCCTCGCCACTTGTTCTTGTACTTGCAAATGTACCCCCACTAGCTCCTGGCGAAGTTGATTCAACATCATCACTTCTAAATAAATTTCTATCATGGCTAACTAACAACATGGCCATATCTCCTTGGGGCAAGCAGCAATTATCCGAAGAACTGGTAAACGCTAGAAGGGTTGAGTGGATTGGGAACAGGGTAAAAAAATTCAAGGGTGATTGCGTTGTGCTCAATTTTTCTGACCCTGAGGTTTTGCCAAACATCTTGCCTAATATCTTCCCTCCACAGAGAAGATCTTCTTCTATTGTTCCATTGACTTTAGACTTTTTCTATCCCCGGAAAGGTAGAGGCCCCAATTCAAGCACCTTAAGAACAAAATGGAACGTTGTAACTAAAAGGGGCAGTAAGAATTTCGGCCTCGCTGAGTGGGGTCTAGGTCTGGAAAACAGATTTTCTGCCCTCTCCAACCTTGATGCTTGTGACTGACAACCATTTAACCCCAAGCCTCTGTTGCAAATTCCTTCGGCTGCACGTACAATAGGGGAGCACAGTTGTTCTACAGGTACACAAAACAAGTCACCCAACCTTGATGCCACAGCAGGACTATTTACTGCAAATATAAAAGATAACGTTAATGCCGATGCAATGTTGAATGGGTCTGTTCACAGTTCTAAACCAAGTATGGCAAATGCCACCGGGAACCTATTGTCTTGGAATGTTGCTGGGCTTTGTTCCAAAATGGGTTGTGGAGAATGGTTTGGATTTGTCAGTCAGTATGACGTTTGTATTTTTCAAGAGACTTGGGCCTGTGATCCCGTTTTTGCACTGGGGTATTTGAATTTTCACATTCCGGCCACTAAGGGCCCTAAAGGACGCCCGATGGGGGGTCTCACTATATGGGTCCGCCAGTCCCTAAAGATCGAAGTGAAAAATCTTGAGCTCCATCAAAAAGACATTCAGCTCATTAGACTTACGGGGGACTTATCCACCTCCATTGACATTTATAATATATACGCTAGAGGTGGAAGAGCAGGAAAATCAGAGGTTCTTTTGTCTCTGTATAATTTCCTAGACATTTACTCTTCTGGGAAGAACATTATAATAGCAGGCGACTTAAACCGCACTTTCGAACCACTAGACACTGGTGAGGCTTTCTTAGGTGCGGAGGAAGATAAGATTTGGGACATCCCCGCACTTGACACAACCCCAATAACTCGCTGGACCGTGGACATTCTAGGTTTAAATGCTATGTGCCTTGAACAAGGGTTAAGGGCTTTGAATGGTCGGACCAAGTCAGATAGAGTACCAGCCATGACTTTTAATAATGGGAGAAATAAGAGCCGTATTGACTATGTCATATGTAGTATGTCCATATGGTCATTTGTTATTGATATGGTTGTTTTGGAAAGGCTCGAGAGTGATCATAATCCTCTATGTGTTCTCCACAAATGGTGGCTGTCTGATGTTATGGTTCCTAGTAATTGTATTGAATCCTTACCCCCGTTGATTGTACCAACTAATGACTTACGCAGGTTGAGGTGGACAAGCGTTAGAACAGATCCGCTGATTTTAGAAAAAATAAGTATGGCAACTGATAAGGCTATAATGGCCCTTGAGGGAGAGGCTGGGCATCTCACTAGTCAAAATGATATTACCAAGGTCCATGAAGATCTCTTTAATGAAATCAAATTCCACTTCTTAAAACCGGTAAATAAAAAGAGGATCTGTGCCTATAGAGCTGCTAAATGGTACAATCACGACTGTAAGGCGGCAAGAACCTCCTTGGGTGATGCAATTAAGAACAAAAATCTGGAGGTTATTAGATCAGCCAGGAATCAATATAAACATTGCATAGCTCAAGCGAAAAAAGATTGGGATGAAGCCCATTGGAACAAGCTAAAAAGTGCTAGCGACCAAAATCATTCTAGGTTATTCTGGCATATAGTCAAATGGGGTCATGACAGGCTTGAAGAGGCTAGTACTAACAATGTCCCCCAGGACGCCTGGGTTAAATTCTTTAGTGAACAGTACGCTTCCAGAGATCAGTCTGTAGTCAGTAGATGCTTGCCTTTTTCACTGGCAGAAGACAATACTTTCACGCAGAGCGAAATACTGACTGCACTTAAAACTGTTCAAAGTGGTCGCGCCCCTGGCATTGATGGGGTTCCAGCAGATGTTTTCTTAAACGATACTGAAAGATGGTCCAAATACATCCACCTGCTAATAAACTACATTACCAGAGGTGCAGATATTCCAGTAACCTGGCGGGGTGCTGTAATCATCCCGGTATATAAAAAAGGAGATCGTGCTCAGCCCTGTAATTACCGCCCTATTAGTTTATTAGATACTATACAAAAAATAGTGGGGAGAGTAATCGTTAATAGGTTACTGGATTGGGCTGATGTTAATAATATTTTATCTCCCTTCCAGGCTGGATTCCGTAGGGCAACCAGCACCGTAGATCAAGTTTTTCGTTTCCAACTGATCCAGTGGAGGACCGTGGTGCTAGGTGGAGGCAGCCTGTATGCAGCATTTGTTGATTTGCGGGCTGCCTTCGACCTGGTACCAAGGGCAAAACTGTGGGAAGTGCTTGAGACTCTAGGGGTCCCTGGGGTCTTGTTGTCCTTAATCATACGATTGCATGAGGGCAACTATGCCAAAATTCGATGGGGTGGGTATGGAAATGATACTGCCGAATTCCCCGTTGAGCGCGGGGTTCGGCAAGGGTGCTCAATGGCCCCTACTTTGTTCACCCTTTTTATTAATGGTATTGTCTCCCGCATGCAATCTCGGGCAGTGGATGCTCCTTTTCTTGCAGGTGAAAAAGTTCCAATTTTAATGTTCGCCGATGATACCTTAATTTTATCTAAAACCCCAAGTGGTCTGCAAAAAGCATTGGTAATATTTGACGAGTTCTGTGTAGATCATGGACTGGAGGTGAATGCGTCCAAAACAAAACTCATGGTTTTTAATCCACATAGAAATTTTAAATAAAAAATTTCCATGAGTGGTCGCACTCTGGAGGTCGTCAAATCTTTTACTTACCTGGGGATCCTTATCTCAAATGACAATAAGTGGCAGCAACATCTTAATCTCGCTATATTAAGGCATAAGCAACTAGCTGGCACTATTATTAAGGAACACAGGAAATCGCTGACTAAACCTATTAAACCACCTCTGATAATATACGAGGCTAAAGCAATTGGGTCTGCTTTGTACGGTGCGGAGTTATGGGGGCATGAAAATCTCCAGGAACTCCAAACTTCAGAAAATAAATTCTTAAGGTCACTGACAGGTACCCCACAGAGCAGTCCGCTATTGCCCCTGCGTTATGAGCTAGGTAGAAGAGAAATTTCGGAAATGGCCAAACTACGCCCGATCCTATACTGGCGTAGGCTCTGGACCACGCCAGAGCTCTCCCACTACGCAGATGGGTTCATAGATGTTATTAAAGCCGATCGTTATAATAAAATCAGATGGTTTAAAACATTAAAGATTGCATTGTTCGAATTAGGACTAAATGCTTTATGGACCGATCCAGTTGGGGCTTCCTTTCCCACTAAGTCTACTTTAAAAAACATTTTTGGGGAATATGTTGTCAATAGGAGTCTGCTAAGTATTAACAGTGGGTCTATGACCACGAGTTTCCTGGAATTTAAGATGTACCCTATTTATGAAATGTACTGGGACTACATATCGAACCCCATAGACAGAAAACTGCTCTTTCAATTGAGGGTTGGTTCCCTCCCCCTTCGTAATCTAACATCTAAGTGGAAAACAGGGGGTGTAGCAATTTGTCCAGTCTGTGGGGTAGGAAATGAAACTCTTGGTCACTTTTTGTTTTCCTGTCCAGTATATTCCGCACCAAGGCGAGCTTGGTTGGCTCCTATGTGCAGGAACTTAGGCACAAAAAGTAGCATGGTAGCGCTGCGTATTGTAAGATCTACTTCTGTAAATTGGATCATAATTGCCACCGCAAAGTACTTGGGGTGGGCGTGGGTTATAAGGCAGAGATTGCTGGTAGGTTAATTATTCACTGCCTAGTTGTTCAGAGATTGCTAGACACTTGTCTATTCTCTGTAACAGCTTATTAATAGCTCAGAGACTGCTAGACTAATGTTTATTCTCTGTAAATGTTTATTTAGCTGATCAGAGACTGCTAGACTAGTGTCTATTCTCTGTAAATGCTCACTTAATGTATCATCGGTATGAAATCTTATTGGTATGAAATTTTAGGATTTTTTAATGCTTTTGTGATCATCATTTTTCGGTATTTTTAATAGTATTGTACTTTGCACCTGTGTCTATGACGAGTTATAGTTTTTAAAAAAACTGTTATGTGCTTGTGTCTAAATGACTTTGTAAATTTAATTGCTTTTTATTATATGTTTGTATGTCTGCTTTTATGAGTAATACTCGAATAAAGCACTTTTGAATTGAATTGAACTGCGATAATCATCCTAATGATTTGAGGGAAATGATCGCTTTCCAAGCGCCGAACTATTCTGTATTCCACTATTGATTTTATCAGACTTACACTTACAATTGTGAAATCTAGAGTCTATTTAACATTGCCGTTCATATAGGTTGGGCACGGCTGAGAGTGACCTTTTTTCTTGCTGTTTAAAATTGTTAAGCCCATTGAGGTTATAGTGCCCCATTCGGTTTGTTTGGCCCCGAATGCTGCGCCTTTTTCCCTATTCGATCTACCCCTGTCAGTACTGAGTAGATTAGAATTAAAGTCTCCTGAGATTATCATTGAGCTTAGTTTGTTGGTTTTTTGTAAGGTTTTAATAAGTTTGAGCAATGTTTCCAATTTTTCCTTTTTTGCTTTAGGGTCTGGATGTACGTAGATATTTAGAAGTAGCAATTGGTTCTGGGGCTGTGTTGTAATTTTTATTGCTTGGACCCAGTTTAGCCCAACGTCCAGTACTTCTTGATCCCAGTTATATTTTTGAGAAACGAGGATTGTTAGACCTCCTCGTGGGTGCCCATGTTTTGAATGCCTCTCTGCGAGTATATGATGGTCCGTGAAACCTGGGATACCTAGTTGAGTCAAGTTCCAGGTTTCTTGTAGGAGTATTATGTCCATATCATCAAAGAATATTTGCGTTTCGTGGTCCTGCTTCATGCTGCTAAAACCGTGCATGTTCCAAGAGCATAGATTAATTGGTTTTGTAATTGTGCACTGCATTATAAGGGTCCTCTCTTTTGACAGTACTGTTAATTTCAGAATCCTATACTCTATGCCATCCAAACTCCTAAGTCAACCTAAAATTTAGATGGCCCTGATTGGAGACAGAGACTTCTCCTTTCTAGTTGTGCTGGACTGAGACTCTCTCCCTCCTGAGCTATGGCGTGACTCCAGTTTTTGTGAAAAACACTTAAAACTGTCCTTTCTCCACATTACTAAAGTCTGCACCTCTCCTTTGGAGCACTCTTAGTGCCAGAATGCCAGATTTGCATATCATTTTCATTCATCCCATTCAAGAGAACAATAACTAGGTTAAATTCATTTAATGTTTATCCACTTATTCGAGATTTAAAATTTATGTACGTATTTTATTTGGATTTTTAAAGCTATTTCTAACCATTTTACTTATATCAAAACTAGGTAAGTTGCTTCTTGCAAAGCAGCTTCAAACAATGCCGTATAATTAATGTCCAATTGATATTACCTCCTATCAGGTTAAATCTTATGCAAATTATAGGGGCCTCGCATGTTCCTAATCCGCCCGGGGCCCCACAAATCCTAGGACCGGCCCTAATCAAGCTAGTCCCCTTGCTAGCATCTAGAGCAGTTTTTGAATGTGAGGTGTGCCATCATGGTAAATCCTCACTCATGGTACCCAAAAGTGTATTTCTCAGAACGTACACACAATTTTGTATAATTTTACAAAACGTTTGCATATTTCTCTCAAATTGTGTGATTTTCAACACCTCTAACTTTAATATTTTACCATATAGTGCCCTATTTTCAGTTTTTTGGCTTTAGATCACCTGATCAAATTGGTCATTGGGAGACCTCCGAGAAGTCCCTAGGAACAATGGTTTTTGGAAGAAAAGGGGTAAGAAGTAAATTGACTCCAGCAGGAGGAAATTACATACCTATTCCAAAATCTTAGTGTTTTTCTGATAAGGCTTGTTAATTATGTAGCATGGGATGCCTAGTTTTGTTCTTTTGACTCTAGAACACAATACCCTACTAGCCAATACAAGACTTCTTTGAAGCATCCTAGGAAATTGAGAGCAGGGTGGGATGGAGTAGGAAATTCGCATGTTACTAGGATGGAGAAAGAGACTGTTTCTTGCTCTTTCCTGCCATTTCAGGAAGACAATAGGAGGCCTCAGAGTTGCTGCTGGACACTGAAGAGTGAAGAAGGAAACATTAGATTACCACAGAAAGGGAAGAGATTGAATCCAGCTCTGTGGTATAGCAAGTATAGCAAGGACAATGGAAATACGACAAAGCTTGTTAATCACTCACTAAGAGAAACTAAGAGAAAAAGCTTCACCACACGGAAAGACACTGACGCAAAACTAACGAACCAGGTGACCGAGCAATTTATAAGTCACTACTCAATTCCTACAAAAAAGGCATTATGACCACCAAAGCTGAATACTATGAGATCAGAATCAGTAAAGCTACAAACAGTCAGAAAGAGACCTTCAGAATTCTGAAAGAACTCAGCCAAAAACCGGAACAGAAACCCGCTGCCAACTCAATTGACTGCAATACGTTTCAAACTTTCTTCTTGCAGAAAGTGAGGGACTTTCTCTTAGACATAGACAATACCCCTATCAATCTTAGCCTGCCACCCTTTTCGCATACTCCACCTCCTGACAAGGTACTCACCTGCTTCCCCAAATTGAATACCACCTCTTTGACGCTACTTATGAACCGGACCAAATCAGGTTCCCCTGCAGACACCTGCCCTCCTAGAATTTTTCAAATGGCCCTTCCCGGCCTAGAAAATCTAAATATTACTATGCTAAACAACTCACTAGAGACCGGGTACCTGCCTTCGTACCTAAAGGAAGCAAGAGTCACACCCCTCCTGAAGAAACCAGGTGCCGATGCGGCCAACCCAAAGAACTATAGGCCTATCTATCAGCTACCATTCCTGGCCAAGGTCCTAGAACAACATGCCCTGAAAACACTCTCACCCTTTCTGGAGGACCACCATCTCCACCAGGAACGCCAAGCGGGGTTTAAAGCACATCATAGCACTGAGCTGGTCATGCTAGCAGTGCTTGATGAGCTTAGAACCATGGCGGACAGTAAAAAACCCTGTGCCCTGATTTTATTAGACCTATCAGCGGCATTCGATACTGTGAGCCATGCCCAGCTACTGGATAGACTCGCCTCCTTGGGTATCAGGAGCCAGGCACTCCTGTGGCTTGAATCATTCCTATCTGACAACACCCCCCTCGCTCAGGCCCAAGCACAGAACATCCTCAGATTCACCGTAAGCTGGATGACAGCTAACTCACTAAAAATCAACCCCGACAAGACAGAGATCCTGGTCATCCCCACAACAGACTCCCCTTGGGGGGACCATTGCTGGCCCCATGAACTAGGTCCCACCCCTGACCCATGACAGTTGTAAAGAGCCTCGGCATAAAACTTGATGCCGAGCTCTCTATGACCAATCAAATCTCCTCTGTGGGCGGTACCTGCACTGGCCTGATTAGGCAATTACGGAGACTGGTTCCTCTTCTCTCCACCTCCACACTCCAGACGAGCATCTCGGCTACTATCGTCTCAAGATTGGATTACGGTAACGCCCTGTACATTGGCCTCCCTCAGAAACTGGCAAACAGACTGCAGGTGGTCCTTAATGATGCAGCCAGGTTGATCCTTAGACTCCCTAGAAGGTCTCATGCCACGCCGATATTACACAAATTGCACTGGCTCCCTATAAGGCAAAGAGCAAAATTCAAAGGCCTCTGCATCGCCCACAAAGTGGTCTACGGTCGAGCCCCTACCTACATAAAAGAACGCCTAGCGGCCTATATCCCGGCACGCTCACTGCGATCCTCTAAGGCTTGTCTCCTGTCTTGCCCACATCACAAACTTACTTCAAAAGGGGGCAGAGCCTTTTCCGTCCTTATCTCCCAGCTCTGGAACCAGCTACCTGAGCAGCTTCGAAAAGAACCTAACCTTTCCCAGTTCAGAAAACAGCTTAAAACTATTTTGTTTAAGGAAGCCCTAATCATAGCCTAACATTTACTTCTCACCTACCGCGACTGTCGTCTTGCAGCCACGCCCTCCCCACCCCAAGCGCCTAGAGACCTGACGGTGATTTGGCGCTATATAAACACCAATTAACATAACATAACATAACAAAGAATGTGTAATATCTTTTTATGGCAATGTTGGCCAGGGTCACATGACCCTATATCATGTTTCTATTCAGGGCAGGGAGGCCAGTAGGGGAGCAGAAAAGAAAGTGATTGTTAATCAGGACAGAGATAGTTTGGAACTGACTTTTTGTAGCATGATGGGAACAACAGTAAGTGAAAAAAGGAAATGGAAAAGGTTTTAAAAATATGTGGGGGCTCAGGCTGTAGTCATGTGCCACCATTCACGCGATACTTCACTTAAAGTCAGTGGGGTCTCTTGGTAAAACCTTCAAACATAGTGGGAGCCAGAGGGGTACAGACTCTTTCCAGTACGCAGATATGGACCGGTCCTCCTCTGAGAGCATGGGATGCACAGAAGAAAAAAAAATATATATAATGGGAAAAGGCTGTTTCAAAGCTCTACATGAGGTGGGTGCCTTAACTGCAGTCACATGACCATAGGTGTTGGCTTTTGATAGGCCAATGAGAAGCCTCAGTAAGGCTACTCTGAAGCCTGTACACAACATGAGAACAGGGAACGACAAGCAAGTAAACAATATGTCACTTTACCCTTTGTTTTTCAGTGCATTTCTTAGTTATTTGCTTCTTATTATAAATACATTATTGCCAGACTTCACTATAATGCCACTTTGCTTTTTTCAGTGAATTTCTGAGGTATTTTAATGTAGAGTAACAATAAAAAGAGAAGTTGTTTAAGTAACACAGAACTACAGGCTTTGCCAAGGAGCTAGAACACCAAAATAATAAAAGGTGGTTTATTGGACTTATCAAAAGGTAAGCGCTTCAAACTATATAATGAAGACCTATAGATTTTGTCAAAAAGACACCCAGCTAATTTACCAATACCCATATTCCAAAGTAATCCTTATAAATACAAATGGCAATGCATAGTAAATATTGTCACAACAATATCTGAAATAACACATTTTTATTCCAAACAACTTTAAAGGTGTGTATGTGTCATTCGTTAACACAAAACACAGCCATAAAACCAACTACAAGAGGTCCGTGCACTCCAGTTGAAAAATATATAGATCCAACTAGGAGTGCTTTAAAAAATAATGGTAAGATTTCCAAGGGTTATGCATTTAATGACCCAGGAGTCTTACAGTTAAAAAAAAAGTTTCCTGGGGGGCTGCAGTGCTCCTTTCAGCCTCACTCAACACTTTTCAAAAGTGTAGGTAGTGGCACTGCCTCTCCTTGGGGCACCACAACAAACATATTTTTTAGAAAAAAGTATATAGAGGGCATTATGGGGTACCCCAGAGAGGGAGCAGGTGGCGAGGCCGTATTACTTTTTTAAAATATATACTTGGACACCCAGGTCTTACCTGGGGCACCCACAGCCTACATTTGTTTTATTAAAAAAGGCAGTTTAGATAGTCCACTTCCATGTTGCCTGTACCTTTAAAAAAACATATATATATATATTTTAAGTGGCTGTTCAGTCCCACTCGGAGCACTCACCGAATATGTAGATCCTAGGGTGTATGGGGGAGGCCTATGGCACCCATGGGCCCTCAGGCAGCCCTGCCAGAACACATCCTGGGTATTGGCGGGAAACGGCTCTAATGCTTTGCTCCCACCTGCAGGAGCAGCTTTTTTCTCAGCTCCTGCCCGGGTAGAGCAAGGCTGTTTTCACTGTGGCAGGGAAATCAATTTGTATTCTGCCCACACTCTCCCAGGCAGGGACAAGATAGTGTCGAATCCCCCAGACACAGGCTCTCTTTGGCCCCAATTGAGGGAATGCCTGTGGCCACTTTTTAGCTCAGGGAGCACGGGCCCACATCCTAACACAAAATATGCTTTGGCTCTAGAAGATCAGGTCCCCGGGGCATTGAAAAGGCTCAGGAAGAAGGGCAACCCCCATCCCCAAAAAACATATGCCCTAGGGGATAGGGTTCTTGCAGGCCTTCAAAAGTCTCAGGGAGGGGGAGACACTCCCCCTTCACATACAAAAATTAAAATGGCCCTGGGAATGGGGCCCCTGGGACTTTCTAATTGCTAAGGTAGGGGGCCTGCCACCTGTTGGGGGTTGGACACAGGACCTGACTGAAGACCTGACCTTCACAAAAAACCAGTGCACCACACTGCCAAAGACTATGCGCAGCAGGGTGTTGGATGCAGGGTTGAAACGGTAAGAACATATCAGTTTACATTGAAAAACCTTAGACATTTACTGAAAAAACACAGTTTAAACAGACATGATAGTTAGGCATGTTAGCAATATCGCATTCTACATGAAAACAACCTCTGAAATTCCCTGAAAAATCAATATAGACAGGTCAAAATTGAAGATAAACATAACATTTTAAACTCAATATACATTTAAATTCACCAGTTATAGTTAAATAAATTAACTATAACTTGTGGATTCGCCATGCACTGCTTATGACCTCAAATATGATCACACAAATTACATCACTCATGACATGTTCTATGATATCATTGATAATATCACTTATGACATCTGAAATTACATCATTAAGTACATTGCTGTACACAGCAAGTGCACAAGTTGTTACTTTATTTAACTATCACTGGTAAATTCCAGTAGTTTTTGTCAGAAAACTTCTGAGGCACTTTTAATGAAAAGTAAGATCGTTTTTACCACACCTAACTATAGTGCCAGGTAGCGATGGGGGGAAGAAAACAAGCATGATGGGATCAAAAGTAAAGCTCAACTAAAACTACCTAAGGATACACTTTACTAAAGAGTTGTGTGCCTAACATAGGCGTGGACTGTGCTTTCCTTGACCTTTCCACATATCCACATTCCATCCACAATTCCCCAGGGCTAGACCATGACCCAACTGGTTTTAAACTGCATTTGATTCATTTGGGTATCTAGAAAATAGGTAGTTTGTCACTTCTGATATATTTTTATGACCTTCTGCTCATACATTCAGCTTCTGGCAGAACCAACTAAGGGGCACATGCATCAAGCTATTTACCAGTCGCAAACGGGGCGATTCCCAGAATCGGCTCGTTTGCGACCGGTAAAAAGCCATTTTCGATGCATCAACTCAAAATGCATTCGCAAAATAGGCAATCGCAATTTTGGCAATTACCTATATTGCGAATGCAGTCAGGCAATTGCAATTTGCGAATTCCTAAATGCAATGCAAGAAGCATTCTCAGAATGCGACTTTGCATTAAGAAACTGCAAATTAACATCAACTTCAAGTTGATGTTAATTTGCAAATCCTTAAAAAAATGCACAAAATTGCATTTTTCTAAGTGCCATGTGGCACATACACTTCCCTTAGGGCATGTGTGTGTACCACATTCACACACATACCATTTTTGGGGGAGCATCAGGGTGGCCTTTTGGCCCACTAACACACTTGAAATTGCATTAGCAATTTGCGATTACCTAAATTGGAATCGCAATTTGCGAATGCTGTCCCATTCATTCCTATGGACCTCTAGGCCCATAGGAATGGGTTCGAAGGCATTCCCGAATAGCGAATCGCAAATTGAGCTTCACTATTAGGGAATGTGTAGAAATCTCGATTTATTTTGTGATTCCTACATGCATAAGGAATTGCGAGTCCTTAATAGTGATTCCTTATTAATTGCTGTTAAGGAATCGCAATTCCTTTGCTTGATGCATGTGCCCGTTAGTCTTTCATTCTTCTGCGAAAGAAAAACTGCTTACTACTGCAGTGACAGTACTCAAAAGCACTTTAATAACTACATCGCCTAGAAGGGGCTAAAAGCAGTAGGAAGCTCTTGTTACTATCATTACTATTTTTACTAAGGTTATGTGCAATTGCGTAGTTGTTTTTGCAAAATTTCACAAAATTGCATCACAATTTAGGAAACATACCCATATAGAGCAAAATGTAGCTTGTGGGAATCTCACATGAGTTTTCTTTAAGTGAACGGGCACTCACATCATAATAAAGCCATTATAAACTGCCGGTAGGAGACTGGTTTGATGAGAAAACCTCCTACATATAAAAAAATTAATGCAACTGGAATTTGGAGTAACGTGACCTAGGAAAATACCTACAGCAAAATGTTGAGAAGCTTCAAAAGGTTGCTACCATATACATTAAAAACATGTTCTATTTATTGGTCATTAACTGTACATTTACTGTACATTTAGGGCCTCATTTACTATATTTTGACACATGGTAGCGCAGCAAGCCTTTCTGCTGCGCTGCCGTGCATCAAACTTAATAGGGCAGAAATGCGCTGTATCTACAAAAAACTGCACATTCCTGTCCTTCTCCCTTGCGCCGGTGCACAAACTGCAGCTGTGCGCCAAATCAGACACCCTTCCTTTATGTTGCAAGGGTGTCTGAGTTGCCGGGATGATTGTTATTGTGCAGGAAGGGACACCTTGCCATCAATGATTGTTTCTGTGCAGGAAGGTGTCCCTTCCTGTAAAAAAACAATAATTGGTGGTATTTTCCTCTTTCTGTGCCTGCTGCAGAATGCAGCAGGCATAGAAAGAGGAAAAAAACAGAAGAAATACAAGTATTTCTCCTAGTTGCATCGCTCCTATGCCTCCCCTGGGGAGGCATAGTCTTTTGAGACATTCCCAGGCTTACGACACTTTGTAAATTTGGTAAGGTGTGAGGTTCCATGGATGTTGCATGGAAGCATCCACAACAACAACACCAATAGAACCCCCCTTTCATGCAGAATAATGCAAGAAAGGGGCCCATATTTACAAGGCCATGATAAGTAACGCACGTTGACTTTACGTGATCTTGTAAATATGGGCAAGCTGCTTGTGCGTAAAATAAAAGTGACGCACCGGCGGTGCAATGGGCTTGTAAATGAGGGACTTAGGGCCGAATGTGTGAACACATTTTTGCATAAACACAGAATGGTTAAAACTGTTTAATACATCTGGCCCTCAGTGCCTCCTTGCCTTCCTTACACATCATCACTGGAATAAAAGTAAAGTGAAACTACAGAGCTTATTCTGTAGGGAAAAAATGCAATTAAAATGAACCCTATGCAGCGCCCTTATGAGGTTACGTGTATTTGCTTACAGTGATGGAAAATGTTTAAATCTAGGGCATGAAGTCCCTTACAATATTGGCACTGCATGGGGGCGAATCTGGGGTTCAATCCTGCAATGTTTCAAATTGGCTGGTCGGGGCAGGGGGGCATGAGGTGGAAGGAGCTGAAAGCTACACTGAACGGGCTGGTGTCAGGGTGGTCCTCCACTTGGGGGAGAACAATATGGTGCAAGAGACTGGTTTGGTTGATGCGGGCCATGCGGAGGGATTTGGCGGAGTGATGGAGGTCAGGGTCGGGGTGTACCTGGTTTGGACCGAGATGGTTCCGCAGAGAGTATGGGGAGGTGTGGTGAAGCCGCAGGTGGTGGACAAAGCGCGACGTAAGATTAATGTGGAGATGGTGCATTTTTAGACATGTAAGTCTCGCGTAGTTTGCATCGGGATATAAAGTACGACGCGCCAGATTTGTGTGGGGACAATGGGGTTCACCTTTCCCGCATGGGGAGGGACCTGTATTTGTTGGAGCTCAGGGAAGTCTTGGCCAGGTTGTTGGGAGTGCGCCGGGAGTAGGGGTGGTTGTGGAAGGCAAGAGTGTTCTGCGTCAATGGGGGAGGGGGGTGTGGGGGCAGGAAAAGGGAGAGGCGGTGTAATCACCTACCCGTCCACCTTTTCCTGGGTGGCGGAGTTGTTTTTGATGTTGGCCAAGTTTGGCTGGAGTTCGGTACTTTATCGTTAAGTTTGGGGAGTTGGGGAACGGGAGCGGGGAAAGGGTAACCAGTTTGGGGGTTACATTAGAGGGTAGTTAGTTACAATTGCAGGAAGGCAAATAGGACTAAAGGTCTTGGGAGGTTTTGGAGTTAGGATGTAGGGGATAAAATTGGAAATGATTATGATGTAATTGGGTTATATATTTGGGTATTGCAGGGTGGGGGATTTTATCATGTGGGGATGGTAGGGGTGGGAAGAGAAAGACAAAAGGGGTCAGATAACTTGATGTTTAGAGAGGTTTTAGTTTTGTAAGGTGGGTTGCCAGCTTTAATAAATGTGATGTGCACCTGTTTCAATAAAGCGGCCTTTTACACACACAAAATGGTAGTTGGTCATGCTTGCCCCCCTTCTTCTCTCCCAAGGGGAGTTTGGGGGGCAGCCGAGCCGCGAGGTCTGCCCCCCGGGCAGATTTGGGAGGGGGAAGGGGGGCGAAGGGAAGAGCGGCCATTTTGCTGTGTTGGGCTGCCGGGGATAGCCCAAAGGCAGCCCAAATGAATTTACCAGCTCAACAGGTTTAAATAGGGTGCCCGCGTTAGCCCAGCCACCATTTTAGGTACTGAGACCTGGTGGCTGGGAGCGTAGCAGTTAGGAGCCCTTTTGTCCCCGTCCACCCTCCCTGGGCTTTTGGATTTTTCGGGAGGTTTTTTGGCAGGGTTTTGTTTTTATGTTGGGCGGCGATGTTGGGACAGGTGCACAAGGGGGGTTATATGTAAGTTGTCGCTTGGAACAGGTGCTGGCGGAGTTGTTTTTGATGTTGGCCAAGTTTGTCTGGAGTTCGGTACTTTATCGTTAAGTTTGGGGAGTTGGGGAACGGGAGAGGGGAAAGGGTAACCAGTTTGGGGGTTACATTAGAGGGTAGTTAGTTACAGTTGCAAGAAGGCAAATGGGACTGTAGGTCTTGGGAGGTTTTGGAGTTAGGATGTAGGGCATAAAATTGGATATGATTATGATGTAATTGAGTTATATTTTTGTGTATTGCAGGGTGGGGGATTTTATCATGTGGGGATCGTAGGGGTGGGGGGAGAAAGACAAAAGGGGTCAGATAACTCGATGTTTAGAGAGGTTTTAGTTTTTTAATGAAGTGGCCTTTTACACACACAAAATGGTAGTCGGTCGTGCTTGCCCCCCTTCTTCCCTCCCAAAGGTAATCAATATGAAATCTGCCCTGTTCTGCATTTTGGCATGCCAATGGCTGGCCCCTACCTGGACAATCACATGGAGAAGACTGGCATAGGTTTTTCTACCATTTTCATGAATTTCTGGTTAATTAGATTACAGCTGTAGAAACTTGCTATAGGTTCCTCGGATTAGTCTGATAATTTATCTGATGGCAGTGTTACACAAGCAGTCTTTCTGCAATAATTATTTTAGCAATGGCACACATTAGTATGTTATTTGATTATATTTAAAAATAAGGATTAGATTCAAATAACACATGTAAGTTAATAAAATCCTTTGTTCTCATGCTGATGAAATGAGCCTGACAAAATGCACAATTACCTGTGACTTATTAGTCACAAACTATAGGCACAGACACAGCGAGGGAAATGAATACACATCTGGCCTATTTTATGTCCCTAGAATGGAATATAATTATTTGAAAATTATGATATGGAATCTAAAGGCATATGTAAATCTTATGAGACTGTCATATGAATTTTAACTGGGTTCTTAGAAATAGGCAGGAGAGATGTTATAATGTAATGGACTGTAAAGAAAGTTGCCAATATTCTTTTTAATGGCATTTGACTCCAGCTGCGAAATAATGAACCAAGACAGGCATCATGATCAAAATTACTATGAATATTCTGTTAACACAATCACAGTGTGAGTAAATCTCTCTCTTTGCATGGCCACCTCCATGTTTGTACTGACTGGCATTTCTGGTGTTTGAGCTGTGCACATTGGTATACTGCTGTGCAGTCCCCAGTGTATGTTCTGACCCCTAAAACACAGTAAAATTTGGCAATCCTCAATTAGCATGTTTAATGTTCTAGGTAAGGCCATGGTATATGGTTCAGGAAAATACACCAATTGAACAAAATCGATGTCACCTGTGAACTGCAGCACATGGCTTCAGACTACGTGAATAGCCTGACTACTGCAGCTTTTAAACCTGAGGGCCAGCATATAAAAATACATTTTATTCATAGGAAGGAACCCTATTTTTAAATATTAAGGAAGTCACCTCTAAGTAGACCTTGTAACGCACAAGGTAGGGTGCCTTTTATTTAAAAGTGGTGCATGAAAGAATTTAGTGCTAGCATGCAGCCATAGCATCTAGCACCCACAAGAAATGTTCCCTTCTAAAGCTTAGAATGAAATCATGACTTAGCTATCTTTTGTTTAGGACAGGCTAACTGAATTATTCATCAAGTATTTTTAATGGTTATTAAAAATCCAATTAAGTCACTGATGAATTCTGATTTTTCATAAAAATTTAGTAAATGCAACTTTCTGACCGAACCTCTAGAAGGCTGCTGGGAATGGCCATTTTTGCAGGGTTACGCCAAACCTTTTTTCTGACCTTGTTTTTATTGGCTTTATGACTCTAGGCACTTTACCACTGTTACCCATTGCTAAAGTGCATGTGCTCTCTCCCTAAAACATGGTAGCATTGACTCATACCCAATTGACATATTTAATCGACTTATAAGTCTCTAGTAAAATGCACCACATCTGCCCAGGGCCTGTAAATTAAGTGCTACCAGTGGGCCTGCTGCACTGATTGTGCCACCCACATACGTAGCCCTTTAACCATGTCCCAGGCCTGCCACTACAGTGCCTGTGTGTGCAGTTTACTGCCACTTCGACTAGGCATTTAAAATTACTTGCCAAGCCTTAAGCTCCCCTATTATTACACATAGGTCACCCTTAAGGTAGGCACTAGGTAGCCCTGTGGGCAGGGTGCAATGTAGGTAAAAGGTAGGACATGCACATTTATGTTTGACATGTCCTGGTAGTGATGTACAGCCTATTTCATTTTTCACTTATTTGAGGCCTACTCCTCTCATAGGCTAGCAATGCAAATTCCCTTATATATTTTTAATTGCTAATTCCTGACCAGAAAGGAGTTGCTTTTTCATGTTTAATATGTTTAGAATGGTAATGATAAATCCTCCTGACTTGTGACATTGGATTTCACATTACTATTTTAGAAATGCCACCTTTAGAAGTGGACAATTCTCTGTGCTTATAACTGTGCTTTGCAGCCTGTCTCCAATAAACGTCTGGGCTGGGTAACAGCCCCACTTTGTGCATTCTTTCCAGACAGCGACAACACAGGAAGGGCTGGGAGTGACAGTGGATCATGTGCATGCTGCATTCATCCGCATAGGAGGGGAGGGAGCAGAGCCTGTATTGGGAGGGCATGCAGTCAGATAGTTTCCATCTGTCCTGTGGGCAGGCACGGCTCGTGCCGGGCGTTATACTGGGGCGGTGACGTCAGGCAGGGAAGAGTCAGGGTCGGGGTTTGTAAAATGCGGGTTATGGACCATTAGAGGTAAGTACCGATAAAAATAAATAAAACAAATTTCGTTGCCCACGCTGCATCGCCAAATGTGATGCAGCGTGGGCAACGAAATTCGTTTTATTTATTTTTATAGATACTTGCCTCTAATGGTCCATATCCCGCATTTTACAACCCCCCACCCTGACCCTCCCCTGCTTGACGTCACCGCCCCAGTATAAAGCCCGGCACGGGCCGTGCCTGCCTGTGGGGTTCCACAGGGATCAGCTTTATCACCAACGATGTTCAACATCTATGTTATTCCCCTGGCCTGACTTATTAGGAAGCATGGTTTTGCCCTGGTGTCTTAAGCAGATTATTCCCAATTTATAATCTCAATAGTCTGAAGACACAGTTATCAGGTTTCATGCGTGCCTTGCTGAGATTATGACCTGGATGAACCATAGCTTCCTAAAAATCAATACTGACTAGACGGAGGTCACTGAGTTTGGTCAGGGGCGATCCCTGTGGAATGACTCCTGGTGGCCAGTGAGAGCAGGAGAATGCCCCAGCCCGGTACCCAAGGTCAGAAACCTTGGAGTTATTTTTGACAGCCAGCTAAACTTCTCCGCTCAGGTAAACAGTCTTACCTCTTCCTGCTTTTTCCTAATAAAAACCTTGAGAAAGATGTTTCCATTCATTGTGCAGACATTACAAAAAACAGTGATGGTGGCTCTCCTACTATCTAAGCCTGATTATTGTAATTTTATCAAACACAACAAGGGCACCCATACGAGTCAACACAGGACCTCGGGGAACATATTTATAATAACAACAGTGGTCCCATGCATTTAACAATGAGCACAACCATTCAATATAGACACAATGGAAACTATATTCAGTAGGTTGACTTATCCAGCCGGACAGAGGTCACACCATTACAATCGTATCCCCTACGATATATATTTCATAGTATATGGTGTTACAACAAAGTCGACGACGTTTCGATCCCATTTAGAAAATCAAAAGGATCATCATCAGGACATCATAATTGCCTAAACAATATAAGCCACAATAGCCTAAAAGGACGAAGAGAAAGGAGAGAAGCAAGGATCAGCTTAAAAACAGATAATAAAGTTGTATTAGAAAAAGCCAATATACGTGACATTAAGTGACAGTGAAGTCACTCACGTGAAGTGATGACCGTGCACCATATCAGGAGAATTGGCGTAACAGAAGTGAAATTAGTGCTGAGACAGCTAATTGCTTACAATGCGTGGTGAACAATTTGATTCAACGTGAAGTGAAAGTGACTATTCGAAGGGATCACACCAGGGGCCACAAGGTCCATGTAGGAGGTCTAATATTAATAGTAGCCCGGAAGGTCGCATGCACAACAGGGTGATCGGTCAGGTGGGCGAATTCTAACAGAGGCGACCGGATACATGCACAAGGTTGCGAAAAACTGTTGGTGACTATTTGTGACTATGAAAACGGTGTGTTTGAGCAGAGCCGATCATGTCCACGGGGGAGACGTGCTTACCATGGAGCATGCACTGGGGGAAAGGTCAGGCAGACTTCAGAGGGGCGGTGGGTGTCATCACAGCATCTACAAATTGAGAGTCAATGATGCATGTGAATTGACAGTGGCAGCAAGCCGTCCTGGTAGTAAAAAGGGGGTGGACAATTGTCTTACCGTTTGGGACTCGGTAAATAGCACAACAGGCCTAGGCTTAATAAACGTGGATGATAGCGCGGGATAGGCGAGCCAGGCTCCGTCCTCGGATGGAGGCGGGCTGTGTCCGGGTGAGTAGTCTCGACAACAGGGCCAGATGAGCAGTTGGATTCCCTTAGTAAGGGAACAGGCAGTCACGCGCCAGCGGATAGCTTGGTCGCGTTTCAGGGAGGCTATGAAAAAATGAAAAATATAAGAATAATGTAGGAGGGAGAAGGAACAGTTGGACACGGGGGTTCCCGCCGGGCCATGGACTCGACTTATTGAGTAGGCCTTCAATAGTCTTCCCTGACGGTAGCTGTGGCAGATCGCGGGACGGGATGATTATAAGAAAAGCACTCGGTAGTGAGGGAGTGGTTGATTGGGAGGTGGTCGGCCAATCAGGGAGAAGGAAAATAGGTGTAGGACTTGCCGGCGGCCATCTTAGGTGGGTGAAACTTATATACAGTGCACTGTAGAGTCAATGAAACAGAGACAGAAGAATAAAGAGAATAAAAGGAATAAAAAAGAGGTTTAAAAACGAGTACTGAAGTGTCATAAATGGATTACCACATTACATTAAGTTTGTCCAGTCTTCTTGCAAGTTGAGTCCTGAATTCAGACTGTCAGTTCTCAGGATCCACTTGAGCTCCTCTTTATTCAGCAACTTAGACAGATCGCCGCCTCTTGGAGGTAAAATTACCTGGCTGATTACAGTCCATCTGATTTCACTCTCGGAGTGTCCTTTATCAACAAAATGTTCAACCAAGGGGGCATTTGCGGTTTTGCATCTACTACGACTTCGGTGCTGGGAAATCCTCAGTTTAATCTTTTGTTTCGTTTGTCCCACGTAGATCATGTCGCAGGGGCAGAAAATAGCGTAGATCAAATTACAGCTATTGCAGTTTGTGAATGTTTTAAGTGCTTTGCTAGTTTCTTTATAAACAAATTCCTTACTCTCGATACAAAAGTCACAAACCACACAACAGCCACATTTACAGTGTCCCTTTAGAGGAGGGAGTAACCATAGGTCATTCAAGGTAGTATTCGCTGTTTTTTGAGAGGGAAGAGCAGCCCTTACAAGCTGATCCCTTAGGTTTTTACTCCGTTTGAAAGCGAACATGGGAGTCTCTAATGTTAGGTCACCTGAGTTGAGAATATGCCAATTCTTTTTTATACTGTTACGTATTTTGTTTGACACAGGCGAGAAAGTCGTCACGCAAACCAATTTATCTGATGTTTTCTTGGCCCTTGGTTCTAGCAATGTTTCACGTGGGCAATACCAAGCCCTTTTCATGGCATTCTTAACAAGGCGCCGAGGGTAACCCCTAAATCTTAATTTGTTTGCAAGTATGTTTGCCTCATAGAAGTAGTCAATTTTTTGGAAACAATTTCTTCGCAGCCTAAGAAACTGAGAGTAGGGCAGACTGTCCCTAAGGGCTCTGGGATGACAACTACTGTAGCTAAGCAGTGTGTTTCTCTGTGGGTTTCCGAAATAAAGAGGTGAAGAGTAGACCATCCTTATGTTGGATACAAAGATTCAAAAAGGGTATACTTGTTTTGTTATGAGATAGGGTAAAGGTAAGCCCGTTGCAGTTGTTGTTCAACCAATGCAAAAAGGTAGGAAGGACTTCAACAGGGCCACCCCATATCATAAAAACGTCGTCTATATAACGTTTCCACATACGGACCCCTTGATGAAAAGGATTCGTGGGGGAGAGGATGGTATCACACTCAAGCCAGTCCATGTAGTGGATTGCTAGCGTTGGAGCAAAAATTGCCCCCATGCTTGTCCCCTTAACCTGTTGAAAATACTCATTGTCAAACATAAAGAAGTTCCTAGTGAGGCAGATCTCCAGGAGCTGAATAATGAAGAGAGTCGGTACATGGTGTGGACGTGGCCGATCATTCAGGATATTTTCCATGACAAACAAGGAGTCTCTTTGAGGGATGTTCGTATAAAGTGACTCCACGTCTAGTGTGCACAGAGTTTCATTATCGGGATCAAAAGGATGGTTTTCAGTAAGATTTATCATAAACATACTGTCTCTGACATAACAGTTAGTGGTTGATACAAAGTCTTTTAGAAAAAAGTTAACATAATGACCGAGAGGTTCCAACACAGAACCACAGCCAGAGACGATGGGGCGTCCTGGGGGGCTATCTAAACGTTTGTGAATTTTGGGTAGTGTGTAAATGACCGGCGTCCGGGGATGACTGATATTGAGAAAATTGAATTCATGTTTGGAGATGAAACCAGTGTCGAGTGCCTCCAAAGTAATTTGTCTTATCAAATCTTGTAACTCTTTAGTGGGGTTGGTTGGGAGTCTGCAGTAGTGATCTGTGTTGGAAACTTGTCGTAATAGTTCAGTTTTATAGCTGCCTATAGTCTGTAGTACAATACCACCGCCCTTGTCAGCGGGCTTAATGATTAAATCACTCTTGTCACGTAGTGAAGTGATAGCCTTTTTCTCATCAAGCGAGATATTGTAAGAAATAAACATGTGAGCTTTAGACAAGTTGTTGGTTTCTTTTAGAATGACCTTTTCAAACGTAAGAATTTCTTTGGGGATCATATTGGATGTTGGGAAGAAGGTGGAAGGGGGTCTGAATGGGGTGATAGCATTTTTAGGTAGAGTTGGGTTCTGGTCAAAGAATGCACGCAGTCTTATTTTCCTAAAGAAACCTAATAGTTCGGATTGCAGCTCAAGGAAGTTGGGATAGGTGGTAGGTACAAACGAGAGCCCCTTACTGAGGATAGATATCTCCTGTGAAGACAAGTTATGGTCAGACAAGTTGAATATCGGGATGGTCATGTCTAAGGTGTCGAGGTTGGTTACCACTGGTAGAACTTGTGTCTCGTTTGTCGCTCCCCGGGAGGGTTGTGCCATCGGGCCTGTTTTTTCACCCTGCCTCTCTTGGGTGCTTCTCCCCCTCCTCTCCCTAAAAAATGGGGTTAGGATTCAGGGCGGTAACACTAGACCCTTCACCAGGATCAGAATTATCCGAGGAGTCAGCAGAAAAGTCCGTAAACCCCACTACTGTGTTCCTACGGTTAAAACGTCCCCAGGGTCTTGGGTTCTGCGTATTTTGACTAAAGTTACGGTTAGTATAAAAATCCTTCTGAAGGTAGGGGTATGTTCTTTCGGGGGTAAATGATTTGATATCTTTTTTAACTTTCACAGATTTTTTGTTTTGTTCAATACGGTGAAATTCAGTTACGTTCTTCTCAATCTTCTCTAGCAATTTTTTGGCATCAGTAATGATATCGTTTTCAGAGATTTGCTTCTCTAAATCATTAATAATATCAGCCAGTTTCTTCAATTCTTCACTAGCTGTTTCTATACCCAGGACAAGCCAATGGCGGGAACAAGTTGTTCCTATATGGCTGAAGCCAGTAATGTACCTGGGGTTATCTGTAAACACCCCTGGGATGTTTCAGGCCTGAAGCCCTAAAGGTATAGTTTTGGACTTTAAATATTCTTTGAGCATTAGGGTCATCAACTCTAGGCGAACAAATTTCTTTTTTTGTTTTTCTAGGTCGTCTAGTAGATTTGAACTACCAGCTACAGTATTTTCATCTTGGTCTGTAAATAATGAACGTCCTGCACAAATATTATCAATATACTCATCCGAGTATAGAGGGGGAGGGTCAGACATATCAGTGTACTCGTGTTTGAGGAAAGGGTGAGGTTGTCAATAAGACTCACGGAAGGACAGGGGGGAAAGTGAACCACTCCTAGGAGCAGAAGGACGTTTAAGCCCTTGCAACCATATGGTTGCGCAATTTATTTATCAAACACAACAAGGGCACCCATACGAGTCAACACAGGACCTCGGGGAACATATTTATAATAACAACAGTGGTCCCATGCATTTAACAATGAGCACAACCATTCAATATAGACACAATGGAAACTATATTCAGTAGGTTGACTTATCCAGCCGGACAGAGGTCACAAATTTTTAATATACAAAAATTCACAAAAGATGCCTTCACAGTTCTTTAGGAGTAGAGCACAAGCCTGTACCCTAACGTTTTCAGATTGGCATAGTGAAAAGATAGTTAAGCAGCAGAGAAAGGTATTTAGGCAGAAGCAAAGGATTTCTGTACAATGAACCATAAGCAGAAATTCAAATCACACCATTACAATCGTATCCCCTACGATATATATTTCATAGTATATGGTGTTACAACAAAGTCGACGGCGTTTCGATCCCATTTAGAAAATCAAAAGGATCATCATCAGGACATCATAATTGCCTAAACAATATAAGCCACAATAGCCTAAAAGGACAAAGAGAAAGGAGAGAAGCAAGGATCAGCTTAAAAACAGATAATAAAGTTGTATTAGAAAAAGCCAATATACGTGACATTAAGTGACAGTGAAGTCACTCACGTGAAGTGATGACCGTGCATCATATCAGGAGAATTGGCGTAACAGAAGTGAAATTAGTGCCGAGACAGCTAATTGCTTACAATGCGTGGTGAACAATTTGATTCAACGTGAAGTGAAAGTGACTATTCGAAGGGATCACACCAGGGGCCACAAGGTCCATGTAGGAGGTCTAATATTAATAGTAGCCCGGAAGGTCGCATGCACAACAGGGTGATCGGTCAGGTGGGCGAATTCTAACAGAGGCGACCGGATACATGCACAAGGTTGCGAAAAACTGTTGGTGACTATTTGTGACTATGAAAACGGTGTGTTTGAGCAGAGCCGATCATGTCCACGGGGGAGACGTGCTTACCATGGAGCATGCACTGGGGGAAAGGTCAGGCAGACTTCAGAGGGGCGGTGGGTGTCATCACAGCATCTACAAATTGAGAGTCAATGATGCATGTGAATTGACAGTGGCAGCAAGCCGTCCTGGTAGTAAAAAGGGGGTGGACAATTGTCTTACCGTTTGGGACTCGGTAAATAGCACAACAGGCCTAGGCTCAATAAACGTGGATGATAGCGCGGGATAGGCGAGCCAGGCTCCGTCCTCGGATGGAGGCGGGCTGTGTCCGGGTGAGTAGTCTCGACAACAGGGCCAGATGAGCAGTTGGATTCCCTTAGTAAGGGAACAGGCAGTCACGCGCCAGCGGATAGCTTGGTCGCGTTTCAGGGAGGCTATGAAAAAATGAAAAATATAAGAATAATGTAGTAGGGAGAAGGAACAGTTGGACACGGGGGTTCCCGCCGGGCCATGGACTCGACTTACCGTGAGTAGGCCTTCAATAGTCTTCCCTGACGGTAGCTGTGGCAGACCGCGGGACGGGATGATTATAAGAAAAACACTCGATAGTGAGGGAGTGGTTGATTGGGAGGTGGTCGGCCAATCAGGGAGAAGCAAAATAGGTGTAGGACTTGCCGGTGGCCATCTTAGGTGGGTGAAACTTATATACAGTGCACTGTAGAGTCAATAAAACAGAGACAGAAGAATAAAGAGAATAAAAAGAATAAAAAAGAGGTTTAAAAACGAGTACTGAAGTGTCATAAATGGATTACCACATTACATTCAGTTTGTCCAGTCTTCTTGCAAGTTGAGTCCTGAATTCAGACTGTCAGTTCTCAGGATCCACTTGAGCTCCTCTTTATTCAGCAACTTAGACAGATCGCCGCCTCTTGGAGGTAAAATGACCTGGCTGATTACAGTCCATCTGATTTCACTCTCGGAGTGTCCTTTATCAACAAAATGTTCAACCAAGGGTGCATTTGCGGTTTTGCATCTACTACGACTTCGGTGCTGGGAAATCCTCAGTTTAATCTTTTGTTTCGTTTGTCCCACGTAGATCATGTCGCAGGGGCAGAAAATAGCGTAGATCAAATTACAGCTATTGCAGTTTGTGAATGTTTTAAGTGCATTGCTAGTTTCTTTATAAACAAATTCCTTACTCTCGATACAAAAGTCACAAACCACACAACAGCCACATTTACAGTGTCCCTTTAGAGGAGGGAGTAACCATAGGTCATTCAAGGTAGTATTCGCTGTTTTTTGAGAGGGAAGAGCAGCCCTTACAAGCTGATCCCTTAGGTTTTTACTCCGTTTGAAAGCGAACATGGGAGTCTCTAATGTTAGGTCACCTGAGTTGAGAATATGTCAATTCTTTTTTATACTGTTACGTATTTTGTTTGACACAGGGGAGAAAGTCGTCACGCAAACCAATTTATCTGATGTTTTCTTGGCCCTTGGTTCTAGCAATGTTTCACGTGGGCAATACCAAGCCCTTTTCATGGCATTCTTAACAAGGCGCCGAGGGTAACCCCTAAATCTTAATTTGTTTGCAAGTATGTTTGCCTCATAGAAGTAGTCAATTTTTTGGAAACAATTTCTTCGCAGCCTAAGAAACTGAGAGTAGGGCAGACTGTCCCTAAGGGGTCTGGGATGACAACTACTGTAGCTAAGCAGTGTGTTTCTCTCTGTGGGTTTCCGAAATAAAGAGGTGAAGAGTAGACCATCCTTATGTTGGATACAAAGATCCAAAAAGGGTATACTTGTTTTGTTATGAGATAGGGTAAAGGTAAGCCCGTTGCAGTTGTTGTTCAACCAATGCAAAAAGGTAGGAAGGACTTCAACAGGGCCACCCCATATCATAAAAACGTCGTCTATATAACGTTTCCACATACGGACCCCTTGATGAAAAGGATTCGTGGGGGAGAGGATGGTATCACACTCAGCCAGTCCATGTAGAGGATTGGTAGCGTTGGGGCAAAAATTGCCCCCATGCTTGTCCCCTTAACCTGTTGAAAATACTCATTGTCAAACATAAAGAAGTTCCTAGTGAGGCAGATCTCCAGGAGCTGAATAATGAAGAGAGTCGGTACATGGTGTGGACGTGGCCGATCATTCAGGATATTTTCCATGACAAACAAGGAGTCTCTTTGAGGGATGTTCGTATAAAGTGACTCCACGTCTAGTGTGCACAGAGTTTCATTATCGGGAGCAAAAGGATGGTTTTCAGTAAGATTTATCATAAACATACTGTCTCTGACATAACAGTTAGTGGTTGATACAAAGTCTTTTAGAAAAAAGTTAACATAATGACCGAGCGGTTCCAACACAGAACCACAGCCAGAGACGATGGGGCGTCCTGGGGTGTTATCTAAACGTTTGTGAATTTTGGGTAGTGTGTAAATGACCGGCGTCCGGGGATGAGTGATATTGAGAAAATTGAATTCATGTTTGGAGATGAAACCAGTGTCGAGTGCCTCCAAAGTAATTTGTCTTATCAAATCTTGTAACTCTTTAGTGGGGTTGGTTGGGAGTCTGCAGTAGTGATCTGTGTTGGAAACTTGTCGTAATAGTTCAGTTTTATAGCTGCCTATAGTCTGTAGTACAATACCACCGCCCTTGTCAGCGGGCTTAATGATTAAATCACTCTTGTCACGTAGTGAAGTCATAGCCTTTTTCTCATCAAGCGAGATATTGTAAGGAATAAACATGTGAGCTTTAGACAAGTTGTTGGTTTCTTTTAGAATGACCTTTTCAAACGTAAGAATTTCTTTGGGGATCATATTGGATGTTGGGAAGAAGGTGGAAGGGGGTCTGAATGGGGTGATAGCATTTTTAGGTAGAGTTGGGTTCTGGTCAAAGAATGCACGCAGTCTTATTTTCCTAAAGAAACCTAATAGTTCGGATTGCAGCTCAAGGAAGTTGGGATAGGTGGTAGGTACAAACGAGAGCCCCTTACTGAGGATAGATATCTCCTGTGAAGACAGGTTATGGTCAGACAAGTTGAATATCGGGATGGTCATGTCTAAGGTGTCGAGGTTGGTTACCACTGGTAGAACTTGTGTCTCGTTTGTCGCTCCCCGGGAGGGTTGTACCATCGGGCCTGTTGTTTCACCCTGCCTCTCTTGGGTGCTTCTCCCCCTCCTCTCCCTAAAAAATGGGGATTAGGATTCCGGGCGGTAACACTAGACCCTTCACCAGGATCAGAGCCTGGCTCACCTATCCCGCGCTATCATCCACGTTTATTGAGCCTAGGCCTGTTGTGCTATTTACCGAGTCCGAAACGGTAAGACAATTGTCCACCCCCTTTTTACTACCAGGACGGCTTGCTGCCGCTGTCAATTCACATGCATCATTGACTCTCAATTTGTAGATGCTGTGATGACACCCACCGCCCCTCTGAAGTCTGCCTGACCTTTCCCCCAGTGCATGCTCCATGGTAAGCACGTCTCCCCCGTGGACACGATCGGCTCTGCTCAAACACACCGTTTTCATAGTCACAAATAGTCACCAAAAGTTTTTCGCAACCTTGTGGATGTATCTGGTCGCCTCTGTTAGAATTCGCCCACCTGACCAATCACCCTGTTGTGCATGCGACCTTCCGGGCTACTATTAATATTAGACCTCCTACATGGACCTTGTGGCCCCTGGTGTGATCCCTTCGAATAGTCACTTTCACTTCACGTTGAATCAAATTGTTCACCACGCATTGTAAGCAATTAGCTGTCTCGGCACTAATTTCACTTCTGTTACGCCAATTCTCCTGATATGATGCACGGTCATCACTTCACGTGAGTGACTTCACTGTCACTTAATGTCACGTATATTGGCTTTTTCTAATACAACTTTATTATCTGTTTTTAAGCTGATCCTTGCTTCTCTCCTTTCTCTTCGTCCTTTTAGGCTATTGTGGCTTATATTGTTTAGGCAATTATGATGTCCTGATGATGATCCTTTTGATTTTCTAAATGGGATCGAAACGCCGTCGACTTTGTTGTAACACCATATACTATGAAATATATATCGTAGGGGATACGATTGTAATGGTGTGATTTGAATTTCTGCTTATGGTTCATTGTACAGAAATCCTTTGCTTCTGCCTAAATACCTTTCTCTGCTGCTTAACTATCTTTTCACGATGCCAATCTGAAAACGTTAGGGTACAGGCTTGTGCTCTACTCCTAAAGAACTGTGAAGGCATCTTTTGTGAATTTTTGTATAGTAAAAATTTGTGACCTCTGTCCGGCTGGATAAGTCAACCTACTGAATATAGTTTCCATTGTGTCTATATTGAATGGTTGTGCTCATTGTTACATGCATGGGACCACTGTTGTTATTATGATTATTGTAATGGCTTGTTGTTGGGTACTAACAAAACCCAGATACTGCAGAATGCTGCCGCGAGGCCGCTTCTGAATATACTTAGAGGCCAACCAACCTCTGCTGGAATTAGAGCTCTTCAATGGCTTCCTGTACAGCAATGAGTGGAATTTAAGGCATTGTGCCTGGTCCACAAAACACTTTACGGGGGAGGAGCTAAATACATCCAAAAAATGTGCAGGCCCTATACCCCAGGTTGTGCCCTAAGATCCAATAAGTTGAATAAGTTGGGCCTACTCCACATTGATAGGATTAGGAGAGTGAGATGGGGTGGAAGAACTTTCTCTAATTGTGCAGCAAAGTTGTGAAATAAAATGCCAACAGCCATGCGATTTCAGTCCAACAGACAATCCTTTAGGAGACACCTGAAGACCTGGCTGTTTGCTTTAATATAGTCTCTGTAATCTGGACTGCACCACTTCCACATACACCAGCGCCAAGATGCCACGGCATTCGAGCGCTTTATAAACACATATCCTATCCTATCCTATCCTGTAGTGATAGTCTTCCTGGGCAGGGAGAGGTGTTCACACTTACATCTGAATCGGTTGTGTCCTACCCTCATACAAACGGCTTATTTATCCCCTATTGGTAGTCTGGAGCCAGGGCTGAATTGAAAGGTATCCTTGTGCACTTCATAGATTTCTTTTGAAGTCTTGCTTACTTTAAAACAGAGTCAGAGACAGAGTCTCTATAGATTGAAAGATCTTGACGATATTGTTATAAAACCCTGTAATAAAGGTGGTGGAATAGTCATACAGGATAAAACAGCCTATGACAATGAGATTTACCATTGGCTCAATAATGCTACACATTATGAGCAACTAATGCGCAATCCACTCCAGGATATTAGCGATCTCATCTTGAATGTCACCAAAAAAGCTGTAGAAGAGGGCTTTATCAGTAAGAATGAATTCCTATTTCTCAACAACAAAACTCCTCGTACCCCTGTCCTATATACGCCATCCAAAATACATAAAAACCTGGAAACACCACCAGGCAGGCCCATCCTATATGGTTGCGGCTCTATCTTAGAACCCTTAGGCAGATATATTGACTTTTTTATCCGGGATCTGGCATAGGGCACCAATACATATGTGAAGGATACCACACACTTCATAAATCTGATCGAATCAGAACCCTTTGACCCCCAAACTAAACTCCTTGTCACTCTAGACATTGAATCACAGTACACGAACATCCCCCAGGACAAGGATATTGATGTTATCAAAAATCACCTCAACCAACGACAAGCTCCACACCAGGCCCCCACCGATTTCATTATCTCACTTCTTGAAATAGCCCTAACCAAAAATGATTTTCTCTTCCAAGAGAAGTATTATAGACAATGCAAAGGGACATCCATTGGCGCTCTTTTTGCCACAAAGTTTGCGATTCTGTTCGCTGACAACGTAGAGACCACTATAATTCTCAACATAATCTATCCATAGCTAAAAGAAATTAGAGTATGGCGTAGATATATAGATGATGTCTTCATGATTTGGCTGGGCGACAGTACTGCCTTACATGATTTTTGCTCATGGCTTAATAGTCAGCCTGATCTGAGATTCACATATAAGCACAACAACACAGAAATTGATTATCTAGATGTCACCATAAAAAGCCTTGACGGAGAACTATCTACAACACTATTCAGGAAAGTGTAATGCACTTCTCCAGTACAATAGTTCACACCCTAGAACCATATGGAAAATTGCTTAGAATCCGAAGATATTGTATATTCAAAGAGGACTGCTTCAGAAAAGCAGAGATACTTTGTAAAAACCTGACTGACAGAGTCTATCCAAAACACTTAGTCAAACGTTCAATGAAACAAGCATGGTACTCGCACCGACAATACCTGCTCCAACCCAAGCAAAAAACATCTCTTTCTAAAATCATGTGTCAGTACATACTCCCCAGTGAGCAATAAACTGACTAAAATGACACTGGTCAGTCCTAGCACCTTTAGACTGGACTACAGGAGCCCCCTTGCTCTCTTTCAAAAGAGCAAAAAACACAGTTGATGGACTCCACACCACCCTGGGTTAGACACTGGCTATATGCAAATCAGCTCTAACCCTGTGCCTCATGGGAACAGTCCAGTCCGAACTACCAAGCCATGTCTTTCCCAGAGCGGAATCAAGCATCCAAGGACCGGTTTCTGGCTATCAGCTTTCATTCAGCCTGGATAGCTTGACTCCAGTGGTGTGGAGGGCCTGGGACTCACGTGTGAGCATACCCAGCCCACTCGGGGTGAAAATTGCAAAAAACACAGTTGATGGACAGAATGTAGAACAATGTCATACATTCACCCCAGTGGCTTGATAGTTCGGACTGGACTGTTCCCATGAGGCACAGGGTCAGAGCTGATTTGCATATAGCCAGTGTCTAACCCAGGGTGGTGTGGAGTGCAAAAAAACGATGGATTTAGGCCCAGATCCTTGTACTGGGGTGAATGTATGACATTGTTCTACATTCTGTCCATCAACTGTGTTTTTTGCAATTTTCACCCCGAGTGGGCGGGGTATGCTCAGACGTGAGTCCCAGGCTCTCCACACCACTGGAGTCAAGCTATCCAGGCTGAATGAAGGCTGATAGCCAGAAACCGGTCCTTGGATGCTTGATTCCGGTCTGGGAAAGACATGGCTTGGTAGTTCGGACTGGACTGTTCCCATGAGGCACAGGGTCAGAGCTGATTTGAATATAGCCAGTGTCTAACCCAGGGTGGTGTGGAGTGCAAAAAAACGATGGATTTAGGCCCAGATCTTTGTACTGGGGTGAATGTATGACATTGTTCTAAATTCTGTCCATCAACTGTGTTTTTTGCTCTTTCAAAAGAGGCTCGCAATAATAAAGATCATTTGGTTAGGGCAGTGGCGTCACTAGGGTTGGTGTCACCCAGTGCGAAACTCATGGTGTCACCCCCTCAGAATCACTGTTGGTCTGGTGGTTCTTCGGGCGCGTGCCAGCTGTCCAGTAAGGACCGCCTCCGAGTCCTGGGTATGGCCGCAGAATCCAGTTGCAGTGGGCATACCGACAACAGTCTGGCAGCAGCAACCTCCAATCCCCCGAGGGGATGATCACCTGTTTTGTGGGGTCATGGCGGGTAGGAGGTCACTGAGGTGCGACCTTACTACAGTAAAATAGTTCAGCCCCCCTTTGGCATCTATTGAAGACGTGAAACCCTTGGCTGTACCGTCTGTGTTCAACAATAAACATTGCAGCCATGAGAATTGAGATCTTTTCGGAGACTAAATCCCTAGGAATCATAAAACACGCGCAAAATCTTCCCGATTACACACAGGGAAGTTACACGGGTCAAATGCAAACCATATACATTATTAAGCACATGGTTCTTTCCACTATATCAGAAACCTGATGGGGAGTGCGGCTTCGCTTCAGGACAACACATGGAAACATATATATATATAAAGCTGGAGGAGGCATATATTAGAAGGAAGGTTGTAGGTTTGACTCCCGACCTGCCAACACATGAAACATTCATTTAGGGTGTTAGACATTGGTAGTTTTGCAAGTTGATAAGTAACAATTTGATAGGGGCCACAACCTGAAACAATGAGTGTCAAGACTTAAGTTTATATATTTTAAAGCGTATAAATAAATACTTCTAAGTATGACAAGTGTTTTTCTTTATAAGTTAGCGGTGAAGAAATTAGTACATAAATATACAGGTATAGAGAATGAGAGGAATAGCGAGTACTCCTGTGAGTGCGAAAATAACATAACAGCGACGGTAGGTCATGTTTAGAAAAACAAATAATTGTAAAGGATAATCGTAAGTCAAAACATGCACATAATGAGGAATCTGAAGAACTTAATAGCAAGAATAAGGCCGTCCAGTTTGAAGTCTGCATATTAATTAGTATAAACGTAATTTTGGGCTACCCCTAATATAGTAAATAGACACCAGAGGAACGGACTGAAGATTTAATAAATGAGGGCGATCTTATCAACTGCGCTAGCACCAGGAGCTAAATGAATTATATAACAAAGAAAAAGTCATCAGTTCGAATCCCGACCTCACAACATACGAAAATATAATTTAGTTTTATAATTTATATTTTTTAAAGTTATAACACAACTTGATAAAATAAGGAGCCGGAATTCTATCAAGACTGTAATTTTACACGCATTTAAAATGCATTCACGAGAAGTATCTACACATTGTTTTTCTATAATTGATGCTTCACCGGTAAAAAACGAGCACGAAAATACACCCCAGGTGTAGTGCATTTGATGAGCAGAGAGTATAAATAAAGAGCAGCAGAATCTGGCACAATCCACACCCGCTCAAGAGACGTGATTGGTCAGGGGCTGACAGTCACAGGCGGTTTCAAGGTGAGGAAATGTATGGGATTTGAGGTCCAGGGTGAACGTTATATTAAGCTTTACTTGCACCCTCCCATTAGCACCGGCACCTATCCCCCAGCACTCATGGACTCAAAGGGACCGATGACAAGAAATCTTAGCTCTGGTTGCTTGCTGGCATATGCATGTCCTATCACTACCTCAAAAACATCTGCAAAACCCTGTGCTTAATATTGTGTTCAAACTTGTTTCTCATCATGCACATATGCAATATGACGCACACAAGCCTCCTTCTTTTTCACGTAAGCGAATACCTGTCAACTGCCCATATTTTGAGGGGTTCAACCCATTCAATTATATTTACCCTCCTAAAAAGCAGCATCCTGCCAAAGACTTCCATGGGGTCACCCCTTTGCAAACCCGCACCACCTTCAAAACCTTTCCCTCCCTTCACTTCAATAGTACAAACCTCGTAAACATCTGATCTCGTTCTCATCAAAGGGGCCACAGGTTGTCAGATATGCAGCTGAGCAGCGAAAAAAAACGAAGAACGCTGGACAAGTGGGAATCACACTGTCCGGGTTGCTAGTATGGATCACATTTCTAGAAGGTGCGTAGTAGTTACCATCGGCCCAGCAGGTGCAGTCGTATCGGAGGCCGTTGAACCCTGAGCATTTCCGTCTATACTATGCCAGCAGCAGTGAAAGACTGCGTGTTCCTTGCTTGCACCTGGCTGGGCCCCTGGCATAATTGCTACGCCTTTAGTTCTATCAGACCCCAACCAACCAACACGTTCAAACCCTTCCCGCTTGGAGTTAAAAAAAGGCAGTTAAACGCTGCACTCCTGTGTACTCCGCTGTTCTGTGCTCTCGGTAACGATATTAGCGGATTTTAGTGGGAACCCTAAAGCGCCGTATGCACCGCCCGCTGCCGGCTCTGTGCCTCGACTGTGCTAGTTTAATAAGGGAGTGGAATTGAAATAAACAAAAGTCAACTGTGAAATATGAGGCATTTATGACGGCACTTAACCGTGAAGAGCAGCAGTGGGGTAACTCTCCTTTAACTGTGTTTTAAATGGTGGGGAGGACAACTGCCCTTACCTATACTAGACTTTAGACTCCTTAGTAGTGGTGGCTGGGCCCCTAGGCGTTCTGCAAATCGCCCGGCAGCACTCCTCTGCCGAGACTGTTTCCGCTGAGTCTCAGTGCCTAGTGGTGCCGTGCGTCAGAGAGCTCTGCGCAGGGGCTGGTCCCAGGGCCGTCATTGGTAGCGCTGTAAGATTGACGGCCCTGGGACCCACAAACTGGGTACGCCGCCGCCGCGCATCGCATCACCACTACCACTAGGGTAGTAGGTGGTGCGTGCGTGGTGTGCACTGCAGTATTTTGTAAGCAGGTGCTCTTGCAGAGCAAAGGCGAGGTTGCAGAGCTGTATTACAAAGCGTAACCAGACAGATTGGTGTCACCCCATGTTTGGTGTCACCCGGTGCGGTCCGCACCCCCCGCACCCCCCTAGTGACGCCACTGGGTTAGGGCTCACAGACCCGCATGTAGGGATAATTCGCTCCAATTCTACCTCAACCTACCCCCTTTACAAGGTCACTATAAATGTAATAACTGCTTAGTATGTGAATCTACTGTGACTATCAAAGTGTTTGAATATGGAGGTATAAAACACACATTAACGTCTTTTTCAAATTGTAATTTACAAAATGTGATTTATTGCATTGAATGTCCTTGCAAGCTGTTATACATAGGACAGACAACTCAGAAGATAAAAACCAGGATCTCACAACAAAAGAGCTGGATTCGCTGCAGGGTTACCACAGCAGCGCCTGTCGAACATTTTCTGGATAAAGGACACTCTGAACTGGATTTCACATGGCAAGTGAATAAAAGCCTATGAAATAGACTTTCCCACAAAGGTCCCTCAGTGGAATGGACTCAATTTTCCACTGTGTGAATGAAATTAATTAATCTCCGACCCTATATAGGACTCCACTTTTTAGGTGACACTGAGGTTAAGAAGGACAAAGTCCTAGGGCTAGATGTAGGTAATTCCCATTTACAGACTCTTAAATACCAAATTTTACCGATTCGGTATTTAAGAGTCTGTAAATGGGAAGGGGGCAGATGTAGGTAATTCCGAATTCAGGAATACCGAATCTGTATGATTCGGTATTTACCGATTTGGTAAATACCGAATCGGTATTGCCCATTGATTCCTATGGGCCTTGAAGCCCATAGGAATCAATGGGCAATACCGAATCCTGCAAGGGTGCAGGGGGTGTCACTTTGACACCCTCTAGCACCCCAAGTACAGGCTTGTGTGACATGTGGCACACATACATGCCCTAAGGGCATGTCTGTGTGTCACATTGCACAGGTGTGCATGCACAGATGTGCATGCACACCTGAATTCAGTATTTTACCACACAATAGGATTGTGTGGTAAAATACCGACTCTTAAGGGCCTGTGGCACTGTAAACTGTGCCACCTACATTTGGAATTACAGAACCGGTATATTTACCGATTCGGTAATTTACCGAATCAGTAATTTTGCCGAATCAGTAAATATACCGATTCTGTAATTTTCAGCCCCCTACATCTGAAAACCCTAATACCGATCGGAAACGGCCGAAATCGGCTGTTTCCGACCGGTATTAGGGCTCCTACATCTGGCCCCTCGTGTGGGATGTTCTCAATTATAAGTAGGACAAACAAGAGAGAATTTATTATCTTTGAACTTGTGAATCAATAGAAATTCTATGTGTTAAGTTTAATTATGATGAAGTAACATCGAGTTTAATTATTCTATACTGCATCAAGCAACAAGTTGCATGTACATATGGTGTACAAATCTATATGTTTTGTGTATATAGATGTTGTGTATAAATTAATGTTTTGTATATATAGAGACTGTGTATAGATAAGAATTAAGGAGAGGTGATTAAATTTTTGAAATGAAGGAGATTCTAACTGTGTATATAAAAAAGTGAAAATAACGAAAAATTATAAGTTTCAAGCCCAAGGTCAAATAAAGGGACTATTGTGGCAACAAACAAGTATTTTATCTATGGTGTCAGAGGTATCCTTGTTTATAAAATACATCAGATATGTGGCACAGAGCACATGTTTCCCTTTCCAGTTCCTGTAAATGGGTACACTACTGAACCTGTTACATCATACCCGTTTTTTCTTGTATATAATTTCTTAAGGATGATGTCGATTTTGTTTGTGTTTCTCTAATTATAACATTTATGTTATTTTTTACAAAAATGAGATGTTGTTTAATTACCTTTACTTTAATATCTTTAGTTGTCTCAATCTTTAATTTTTCTGTCTTTTTATTCACCCTTAACTGCCCTTCATTCACGCTTATTCTATAGCGTTAGCAAATACTTCATCTTCTTTGGTAGGGTAAGTGAGGGTTAATACCCTGCAACAATAGGCATGGCCCAGACGTAGTCAATTAGACACCCCCCCGGCCCAATTAAGCTTCTGCACTCGGGCACCGGCGGCTTGTTTAAAACCCCTGGCTCGCTGTCCCAGCTCCCCTCACTCAGCACGCCCTTTGTTAGAAGTGGGAGACATAGCCCCGTTCTTCATATATATGGCCTGCCTCTTGCAGTCTGAAATTCAAGTAAGTGTAATTCTCGCCGGAATCCTACTACCCTCCCCCTCAGGTAACACCGCTATGTTGCACCTTATTGAATGACGAGCCTAGCCACTCATGTAAGTCCGCAATTTGTCACTACTGGCACTACTCACTATCTTCTTCCTTCAGCTGCAGTCTGCATTATGTCATTTAACCTTACAGAAATTGACCGGTTATATGTCGTTTCAACGCATTCCGTTGCAACACATGCCTTTACCACGTATGCGTTACAACAGAATACTTTTTTGGCGCATAACCTTTCCCACAAATATTGCTTTACCACGCATAGATTAACAACGATTTTCGTTGATAATTTATGCATGATATGGGCATACTCTTGGGAGAGGTTATACCCCTCCCCTGTAGCCTTACGTGTCCCCCAGCCCCCAAACCTTCATATATTTACCCATGCCCTTAACCCTCAATCTTTTTTTTTTTATTCCCCTTACCTCTTCATGTCGTCGTCTCTTCTCCTTCATGTTCATTGATGACGTCCTACGTTGTAAAGAGGAAGCAGAAGTTTCTTTCCGTTTCCTCTTTAACAACGCCGATTGTCTATTGTCTCCACTTTACTTCGTTATTTCATTTTCTTTTTTTATGTGGGGAGACCCCCCAACCCCCCTTTTTATTCTCACTTTTGAGGGGGGCCCCCAATGCCCCCTTTTTTTTGCCTTTACCTTACATGCCTTTACTACGCACCTCGTAGTAAAGGTATGCGTTGTAAAGGCTTTTGTGGTTCTAATGCATGTGTGGTAAAGCCTTTCGTGGAAACGGCCCCGTGGTATTTTCCGTTTCCCAAATTGACCCGGTGTAGCTAATTTGAGAGCTCCTTCCTTGCGCTGTCATCTAGACTTGTTCACCACACCCGCGCTGGTTACTTCCTTGTAAGTGCTTTTTCTTCTACTCATTTATTTTTACCTCGTCCGTGGGTTTCATTAGCCCTAATTAGTTTTTTTACCTTTAATCAGCGGGGTCTATACTTCAAGCTAGCAAGCGCCAGTCCCAGCGGAAGCAACTTAAAGCTCTTCCACCAGTTACAGCCAGAACTCCTTAATTGCTGTCATCTCAATGAATTCTCTCCATTTTCTCCGCCAATGCCCGGTTCAGAGTAAGTTCCTTGCTCTCCTTAATTTTGCACTTCCAATTCGCGCCTCCCCCTGTCTCCTTAATTAATTTTCAAACCAAATTTATATTTGCATCTATACCTCATCTATCACATTTTACATGCAACTTTGGGCACAATCTCCTCGAAGTACCTTTCTGACATAACTCTGTCTGACTGAGGAAATGTATAGCAAGTCATGAATGGCACTAATTAACAGAGTTTCCAGTAACATGAGGATTTATGACTATTATTTTGTTTCACTGGGAGCACTAGTCCACATTTTTCACTATGAGATAATATAAACAAATAATCCAGGGACTTTATCTTAACACATATAACATCTCTTATAGATTGAGCCTGCTCACATATGCTATGTCCTGAAGATAATCTCAAATCACTGAGATTGAAACGCTGTCAACCCCCCTACAACAAGAACTCCATACATTCTGTATAATCTATTCATGAGGAGTTTGTTTGTGTTACCAATGCAATGTATATATTTTAAAGTCACCTCCACTTATCACATCACGCTTGTTGTCACTTTTATATGTGAGCTCCTGAACTGTTTTTTTTGCATATTATCGAAAATAAATAACAAATGTTATTTTGATTGGAACGTGTCCCTGGTCACACTATTCATTGCTCCCCTTGGCATTACTTGCCTATCTAAACTTTAGATGTATTGTTCCTAACTCTGATACAACACTTGCGTCCCTTTTTGGACTATTTTCTTGCCACATAGGAACCATTGTTTTCACAAACAGTGCTTACTTTAAAATCACTTTGAGGCTTAAATTACAGGGCTCTGGCCCTATCAAATCAGTACACTACTGGATTAGGGGAAGAACTCTGATGGAGTGAAGACTGCTGTGCTGTAAGGATTGCCACTTTGCTGTGAACTGCTTCTCTGCTTTGTTGAGCTGCTCTTCTGCCTGCTGATCTTGCCCCACTGAGGCCAACAATTGGACCCACCAACTTTAACCCAGAATGATTCCAAGGGCTTGCTGGCTTGCCTCCTCTTTCTAGTAGTCTTACAGATATAAAAGACTTCATCTATCTTCTGGTGCTGCTGGACTCTGCCATCTGTAAGACCTGCCCTTGCCTGAGGTGTCCCTCCAGTCCTAAGTCTCAGAAGTGGGTTCACCAGCTGATTTCTGCAAAATCCGACGCAAAGCCCCACAAAGTCTCACCATACAGCTGACAGCTTCTTGGAACCAATCCCAGATGATGTGAAGCCTTGCAAAGCCTCGCTGCAAGCCTCTCAGAACCAACACCAGATGACGTGAAGACTCACCATGCCTCGCAGCATTGCTAACAGCGCCTCAGAATAGATGACGCAAAGCCTCACCACACAGCCTCTTGGAACTGATGCCTGATGACACGAAGTCTTGCAAAGCCTCACCGTACAGCTTCTTGGAACTGATGCTGGACAGTGAAAGCCTCACTGCGCCTCAGGATTGAAAGGATTGTGTTCAACGGGCCCAAGAGAGTCCCTAATGCTGGCCAGTGCTCCATCAAGATCAGCCTGAACTTTGGATTTGCACCAGTCCCTCGTGACTTCAAGGAAGTTTTTGACCTCTAATGACTTCAAAGCGCTATTTTCACATTTGGGGGCCTGATTTAGATCTCGGCGGAAGGGTTACTCTGTTTCAGCGGTGATGGATATCCCATCCGCCGAAATGTAAATTCCCTTACATCCTATAATGATATCAGGTCTTAAATCTTTAAAAATTCATAGCTCGACTTCTACTAATTGGATGTTTGTCGTTTTGGTGTTTTCATTGAGTTACTGTAATTTAAGTGTTGCACAGATTCTTTACAAATTGTCTTTTAAGTTAAGCCTGTCTGCTCTGTGCCAAGCTACCAGAGGTCGAGCACAGGTTAAGTCAGATACACACAAGGTGTGTATCTGACTTACCCTGACTACAGTGGTGGTCCTTACTTGGACAGGGTGCAAACCTCTGCCTACTAGACACCCCATTTCTAACAAATGTTGATTAACATTAGCCTGGCAGCATCTGCCCCTATCAGTTCTTCTGTTTAATGGAGTGAGACAACTGCTCCTAGAGCAGAAAATATGGCTTAGGCCTTTTGGCAGGAAGACCTGGGGTGGGGCATGTGACTCATATCAGCTAAGAAAAAGCAACTGTAGGTTGTTCATTAACTTGAAAGGGACCAGGTTTAGGCCTGCACATTCATTGTTTTGTATAAGGTGAGGCCTGGGGAGGTAAAGCCTTAGCTCGGTGAACCATCTGTAGCCAGCTCAGTATTAGTTATGTGGGATGGTGTATTTTAAACACTATCCTCTTTGTTACGTTTGTTAGAGTTATCATTTTTAATATGTACTTTGTCTACATCACTCCGGCGTAGGTGCTCAGACTGTTTGCTATTGGTCATATTACAGTAACTCAAAGCCAAACACACCTTACTTTGCACTATTATGAATTACAAATTCCTGTGATGCGCATTAAAACTCAGTTTTCAATGTCCGTTCCAAATACGCCTGCTTACTAGGAAGCAATGGGTCAGTATTATTAAAGTCATATGAAATAGTTATTTTTTTTATACATTTTCAAATTTGTATTGCTAGCAGCTGTCTGTCAGCTTTTTTCCCCTTCTTTTTTAAGGCATATGCTTTAGATAAAATATAATCATCACAGCAGCTTGCCAAGTCCACGCCTTTTAGTTCTGCGAATGCTTGTTTGAATAGAGGCTTTACTTGGATTCACACTACCTATTTTGATAACTCTTCAGCATAAAGAGTTTGGCAATGTTGTGAAAGGAAAATTAAGAATACATGACAAATAGAGTGAGCATTTTATGCATGAAAGATGCAGAAGTCATAACATCCTGATGCCCTCAATAAATGATGGTAATAAGCAGCAACTCTGGCTTCCCTGTAAACAGCACCAGCTGTTAAAATTAGGATAATCCGATATTTGATTATTACAACTATTCCTAGGTTAAGGATGGTTACTTTCCTCCATATTTTAATACAGATTAAAAGGCAGGGAAAAGCCAAGGTTCCTGATTCACAAAGGTAGCTTCCACAACACCCTCCCATATGAAGTAATGGAGTTAGGAACATAAATGAAACCCTATGGAAAATTACTTTACATTAATTTAAATATTTAAAATAGTTAAAAATATAAACGTAAATGAATGTTAAAAATATATCAATATAGCATATATTCATTATTTAATTGTAATATTTAAATAACCTATTCAGAATTTAAACAATAATGAGCAATGCATTTAACAATGACGTAACAATACATTTTTATTCAAAATATTTATTTAATTATAATAATTTCTACACACTATTTTGATCATTATTAATGAACATTAAACAATATTTAGTTTTCTTTAGGGCGGATTATATTTTTTTAATTTACCCTTCAGAAAAATAATTGTAATTGAATTTACTACAGCTTCTTTAATTAAAGTTTTAATTAAAAATGAATTTAATGGCGCTGTAGCATTTTGTGCATTTTTTAAAATTTCCTTGTACATTTACACTAAACCTATTAAATGAAATTACATTCATGCCAATGCCTTATATGTCGGTTTGCCTAGCTACCTTCTGAACGAACTACAGGTGGTTCAGAATGCAGCGGCCAGAACTCTTCTTAATGTCCCTATAAAGACAGTGTGAGACATCACTTGCGTGATCTTCACTGGCTGCCGATACCACAGAGGATTACGTTGAGATCCCTGTTCTTGGCACATTCAGCTCTCTATGGATACTTACCTGAGAAAGCGTTTCTGGTTATATGTTGTTACCTTGAAGCTGCGCTCTGCGACCCAGTTTCTCACCTATGTCCCGAGATTTCGCCCAGTGGCATCACTATGGGGGTGCGGGGGGTGCGGACCGCACTGGGTGACACCAAACATGGGGTGACACCAATCTGTCTGGTTACGCTTTGTAATACAGCTCTGCAACCTCGCCTTTGCTCTGCAAGAGCACCTGCTTACAAAATACTGCAGTGCACACCACGCACGCACCACCTACTACCCTAGTGGTAGTGGTGATGCGATGCGCGGCGGCGGCGTACCCAGTTTGTGGGTCCCAGGGCCGTCAATCTTACAGCGCTACCAATGACGGCCCTGGGACCAGCCCCTGCGCAGAGCTCTCTGACGCACGGCACCACTAGGCACTGAGACTCAGCGGAAACAGTCTCGGCAGAGGAGTGCTGCCGGGCGATTTGCAGAACACCTAGGGGCCCAGCCACCACTACTAAGGAGTCTAAAGTCTAGTATAGGTAAGGGCAGTTGTCCTCCCCACCATTTAAAACACAGTTAAAGGAGAGTTACCCCACTGCTGCTCTTCACGGTTAAGTGCCGTCATAAATGCCTCATATTTCACAGTTGACTTTTGTTTATTTCAATTCCACTCCCTTATTAAACTAGCACAGTCGAGGCACAGAGCCGGCAGCGGGCGGTGCATACGGCGCTTTAGGGTTCCCACTAAAATCCGCTAATATCGTTACCGAGAGCACAGAACAGCGGAGTACACAGGAGTGCAGCGTTTAACGGCCTTTTTTTAACTCCAAGCGGGAAGGGTTTGAACGTGTTGGTTGGTTGGGGTCTGATAGAACTAAAGGCGTAGCAATTATGCCAGGGGCCCAGCCAGGTGCAAGCAAGGAACACGCAGTCTTTCACTGCTGCTGGCATAGTATAGACGGAAATGCTCAGGGTTCAACGGCCTCCGATACGACTGCACCTGCTGGGCCGATGGTAACTACTACGCACCTTCTTGAAATGTGATCCATACTAGCAACCCGGACAGTGTGATTCCCACTTGTCCAGCGTTCTTCATTTTTTTTCGCTGCTCAGCTGCATATCTGACAACCTGTGGCCCCTTTGATGAGAACGAGATCAGATGTTTACGAGGTTTGTACTATTGAAGTGAAGGGAGGGAAAGGTTTTGAAGGTGGTGCGGGTTTGCAAAGGGGTGACCCCATGGAAGTCTTTGGCAGGATGCTGCTTTTTAGGAGGGTAAATATAATTGAATGGGTTGAACCCCTCAAAATATGGGCAGTAGACAGGTATTCGCTTACGTGAAAAAGAAGGAGGGTTGTGTGCGTCATATTGCATCTGTGCATGATGAGAAACAAGTTTGAACACAATATTAAGCACAGGGTTTTGCAGATGTTTTTGAGGTAGTGATAGGACATGCATATGCCAGCAACCAGAGCTAAGATTTCTTGTCATCGGTCCCTTTGAGTCCATGAGTGCTGGGGGATAGGTGCCGGTGCTAATGGGAGGGTGCAAGTAAAGCTTAATATAACGTTCACCCTGGACCTCAAATCCCATACATTTCCTCACCTTGAAACCGCCTGTGACTGTCAGCCCCTGACCAATCACGTCTCTTGAGCGGGTGTGGATTGTGCCAGATTCTGCTGCTCTTTATTTATACTCTCTGCTCATCAAATGCACTACACCTGGGGTGTATTTTCATGCTCGTTTTTTACCGGTGAAGCATCAATTATAGAAAAACAATGTGTAGATACTTCTCGTGAATGCATTTTAAATGCGTGTAAAATTACAGTCTTGATAGAATTCCGGCTCCTTATTTTATCAAGTTGTGTTATAACTTTAAAAAATATAAATTATAAAACTAAATTATATTTTCGTATGTTGTGAGGTCGGGATTCGAACTGATGACTTTTTCTTTGTTATATAATTCATTTAGCTCCTAGTGCTAGCGCAGTTGATAAGATCGCCCTCATTTATTAAATCTTCAGTCCGTTCCTCTGGTGTCTATTTACTATATTAGGGGTAGCCCAAAATTACGTTTATACTAATTAATATGCAGACTTCAAACTGGACGGCCTTATTCTTGCTATTAAGTTCTTCAGATTCCTCATTATGTGCATGTTTTGACTGACGATTATCCTTTACAATTATTTGTTTTTCTAAACATGACCTACCGTCGCTGTTATGTTATTTTCGCACTCACAGGAGTACTCGCTATTCCTCTCATTCTCTATACCTGTATATTTATGTACTAATTTCTTCACTGCTAACTTATAAAGAAAAACACTTGTCATACTTAGAAGTATTTATTTATACGCTTAAAAATATATAAACTTAAGTCTTGACACTCATTGTTTCAGGTTGTGGCCCCTATCAAATTGTTACTTATCAACTTGCAAAACTACCAATGTCTAACACCCTAAATGAATGTTTCATGTGTTGGCAGGTCGGGAGTCAAACCTACAACCTTCCTTCTAATATATGCCTCCTCCAGCTTTATATATATATATGTTTCCATGTGTTGTCCTGAAGCGAAGCCGCACTCCCCATCAGGTTTCTGATATAGTGGAAAGAACCATGTGCTTAATAATGTATATGGTTTGCATATGACCCGTGTAACTTCCCTGTGTGTAATCGGGGTGATTTTGCGCGTGTTTTATGATTCCTAGGGATTTAGTCTCCGAAAAGATCTCAATTCTCATGGCTGCAATATTTATTGTTGAACACAGACGGTACAGCCAAGGGTTTCATGTCTTCAATAGATGCCAAAGGGGGGGCTGAACTAGTTTACTGTAGTAAGGTCGCACCTCAGTGACCTCCTACCCGCCATGACCCCACAAAACAGGTGATCATCCCCTCGGGGGATTGGAGGTTGCTGCTGCCAGACTGTTGTCGGTATGCCCACTGCAACTGGATTCTGCGGCCATACCCAGGACTCGGAGGCGGTCCTTACTGGACAGCTGGCACGCGCCCGAAGAACCACCAGACCAACAGTGATTCTGAGTGGGTGACACCATGAGTTTCGCACTGGGTGACACCAACCCTAGTGACGCCATTGATTTCGCCTCAAGAAAATGGGAGGGAGCTCTTTTGCTTTCAGGGCATCTTAGTCCTGGAGCCTTCTCCCCCTGGAACTCCGCAGCATTCAAGATTCCAAGCTTTTTAGGAAAAGGCTCAGGACATTTCTTTTCATTTAGCGGTCCTTTTTTGCCTTTCCTTCCTTCCAACTCGCGCCGGGACACTCTTCGAGTAGCTGTGCTCGCTACACATGTCATAAATACAAATACAATACAAATATTTAACATAAACATTTTTATATTTATTTCGAGTTAAATAAATGTGTATTTCTCCCTACACTTCACCCTGCAAGATCGCCTTCCAACTGCAGAGTCTCTGTACGATAAATATAGGGAAAATTACCTAAAATCATTTAAATCCACTAAGGTGAAACATGTTGAGTACTTTGTTGATTAAATCAACCACTGCAAGTTTTGAAGGTAATTTGATCTTGTCTACCTGGTACACAACTAACCAGGTCTATATTATTTTTGTGTCTGGACAGGCAATATGTTTCTTGTCGTGATTATGAAGAGAATGCTGAGGTCCTTGAAGCTGAAATTGTGTCACTTCTGTATGGTGGTACCTGAGGGCGATTTTTCCCAACTTCACAATTTTCAGTTGGAGTGCAAGCAGTAGATAACCTTTACTTTTCAATCTATGTTGCTTTTATTCATTTATTTAGTTATCGATATTTGTGGAAAGTGGTCTTGGTCCTAGGCAAGGGTGCCAGAGTACTTCACAGTTTAGAAATGTGTATTTAGGAATACATACATATTATGCACAGGAGAAAAAAGTAGACTGGCAGTGGTTGCATTTGTACAGTAAATTAGGCTGTTCAGAAATAGATGCTGGACATATATTGCAAGAGCTTGGAGTAAGCAGAATGACATTAGGTGATTCATCTGGCTGGCCATGAACAATGTGTAGCAGGTGACCACACATATTCAAGTTGGGAAGGAATACAAGATCTTTGGACAGCTCAAAGGGACACTTCCTGGTAAAGATTTTCTTGGTAAGGTTGAGATGATGGAAGGCCTTCCCTGTTTCTTTGGGGTCCATATCTCCAGCAATGGTATGTTAGTTTGCCTGGAATTTTTTGGGGTATCCATATGTTATGGCTTTTACGGGATTCAGGGAGCTTGGAGGTGGTTTATGCTTGTAGAGGCAGCCAGATCAATGATGTCTGGGCCTGGAGTGATGTGATCAGAGTTTCTTGTTCTTCAGATGAGATGAGCAGCAAGGTGGAGGACTAATTTTAATTGTGCAAGCTCGGTCTTAGAGGCCTATGAGTAAAGCATTGCGGTATTCAATTATGGAAATTATCATCACTTTAATTTCTTTAGATCACATCTGTTGAAGAAGAGTCAGATGTTTTATATGATTCTGAGATCATATCTGATGTTCTTTGTGATTAAATTCATGCAGGTGACAAAGTTGATTTTGGAGCCTAGGGTGACAGGCAGTTGTTTTGAAGAGGAGCCGGAGTTACATGTAATCCCAGTTGTGTAACGATATGTAGCCAAACAGTTTGCAATTTTATATTAGTAATATGAATGAACTTAAGTTTCCTATTTTTCATCCAGCTGAGCAATGTAGCACACATGGAATGTATTAGTTGTTAGAGAAAATCAATGCAATCTTTTCACAACGCGTTCGTTTTTCACACACATTGCATTGAAGCTATCGTAGGTGATGAGGCATGGAGCTAAAATCAATAGGTTCTAATTACAACTTCTTGAGAGTAGATTTTCAATTCAAATTAAGTAATTAATCAGAGTCTTCTTTATTTGGTCACATTGTTCTTAGCCATGCAGATGTTCCATTCTAGTCAATCATGTTCCAGCCAACACGTGTTTCATCAACCAACTTCATCAGGTTTAGAAATCAAATAATACTGTTATTCTGCATATGTTTTACAAAACAAAGAAACTTTACACCTCATGGCCAATCATCCATGTACACGAGTGTCATTGCACCCATAATAAATAGGTGCATGGATAATGCTCATATTACACAATGTGTAGAACAACATCGGTCAGATTACAAAAACCTCACCCATGTGCCAGTTTAACAGAAAACTCTTCATGCTTTTTGAAAATCTCAAATCATCCTGAATTTGCCAGAACAACCAAAGTGCTACAAAATAGTCTCCAAAGGGTTCCCTTTGTGAAAACATGCTACACAATAACCCAGAAAAAAACTTGCTCCTCTGTTTTCAGAAATTGTGCACAATCCCAACCTTCCAGTATATGAAACATAGTCTTTCAAAATTCCAAAATGATCACATTCTCAAATATACAATTCTATAGCTCTAAAAAGAAGTACATGCAGTAGTATATATGAATATTAATCCTATAAGTATCCCATTGTGGGAGTGAGCATGATGCAAACCCTGTCACCTGTAGTATGCTTCCAATATCATCACAAGTATGCTCCGCATGTCTGGAAATGTTACATGTTCAGAGTGAGCTCAATATTAGCCCCATAAAACATAGTATAGATACTCAGTACTCAACCTAATTAAAACAATTTTTCCCAAAAATCATAACAGTGACAAATACATCTTCTACCGGATATCTCATTTTACCTCCTTACATAATCCAGAGGTCCAACCATTCCTATGGTATGCACGTATTCAGCGTTCAAAGCTCATATTCAATGTCCTGCGCAAATGCCATATAGAATTCATTTTATTATACTCATCACTCGCCATGGCCTGCATTTGTGAATTCACATGTCACCTATAGTGGCGCCATCTTTAAATGCCTTTTGTGTACTTTATTCAATTTTCACCATTGCCTGTTAATAGCTCCAAACAAATTTAATTTGCCTTTGATCCTTCCAATATTAGTTTAATTAGTACACAAATTCAGATGTATGTCATCACAAAATTAATCCATTCATATATAGCTTGTACCTGTCACCATATTGTTCTTTTGCCCAATTACAGACCATACATACTCTGAAATAAGTTCTCCAACAGTAGCTGTCCAATTATAGGGTCATAAAGGACACTGAGGGCCAGATTTACAAAGCTCTTGGAAGGCGATGCAATGACAGCACAAGAAATTAAGTGACATTTACTAAGTAGCATCGACCAATTGTTTTTGGCGCATTCCCAGATTTACAAAAGCTTGTAAACCTGGGAATGCTTCAAAATGGCACCCCCTTCCCACAGAGGTGTTATAAGGAGACATATATTTATTTTTCCTTGTTGTTCCCTATTTCTACTTGTGCTGCATTGATGCTAGGCAGCACTCAGTGCAGCAATGTAGGGAGAGAGCGGGACTGTGCCATTGCTTAGTAGATATGGAGCATTCCTGCTCTCGCCTTGCCACGCAAGTTGTCGTGCTGCGTTGCATTGCTTGACTTTTTCCAAATTCTTCACCTGTATCCCTTAACTTATAGTTTCAATATTCATTGCTCACTCCCCGCAATGTGACCATAATATTGAACATAATTATGTGCGCCAACATCCCCATGTAAATATGTCTGCACAAATAAAATGTATTTATGAATACTACCACAATTCAGACTTAGAATATCCCATTGTCTCCTGTTCCCCTATCCCACTATAACCACGCCTCCCTTATTTAAGTTAAACCAAAAAGAATCTACTATGAGGTTCAATTAATCCTAAAGTGAGGAATTAATTAGCTCTAATGTACCTTCACATTTTTAGATAACATAGTTTGTAAGAATTATCCTATAAGAACATTACTAATATATACCTTATATTATATCCTGTTTTGGATGCTACATCTCTTAAAAGACACAAATTATCATGCATTAATGAACTTCAAATTGCACATCTCGGTCATACATCCAACAGATTATGTGTCAAAACCTAGTCTCCTAAAACACTGCAACTCACTGTTTATGTGCAAACCCATCTCTACTGCTTTCAATTTCATTATCCATCGGGCTTCCAACCTCGGTACGTTTAGTTCTCTATCTGCGACTCTCGGGTCTGTTTCTACCACATCACTACCAGGGAATAGAAATGCCAGAATGGGTATACTTTGTCTACATACTGCCATATGTACTGCAATAGGATATTTTGAATCCCAGTTTTTATTGTTCGTAATTATGGGTCAAAATAAATCATGCCACATGAGAATATTAGTACATACACAACGTAGCTACCTGGTTTGACATGTAATATTCTTCCTGATTTTGAATTCTACACACCCAGTGTATTTAAATGTCATCTTCTCCAAAACATAATTGCACACACCACACTGTCCACATTTATAGAAGCCCTCACAAATCATACTCAACCAATTTGTCCGGAATTACGGAATTAGTAGCCGGATAGCTTGCGTTAACAATAGTCTTCAGTGTTTTCCCTTTATGATATGTCACACTGGGATGTTGCCCAATGTGTTCTCTAATGATTTCATCCTATAAATGCCAATGTCTATTCAGAATTCTACTTAATTTTCAAGCATCACTTGTAAAAGTAGTAATGATTCTAATTTTAGCTTTTATGTTTGTTATTCTCATTGCTCCTAAGTTTTTCAAGCACTGTCAATAGTCAAGGCCTTCTTTCTTGCTAGCTCTCTATTAGATCATAATTATAACCCCTCATCAGGAACCAACATTCCATATCAGTAAGATTATTTTGAAACTTAATATTATCACTAGATTTCTTCCTTGCTCATATCATTTCCCCAAAAGAAATAGCTCTGATTTGAATTTGTGGTGTGAACTATCGGCATGTAAAATTTAATTGCATAAGGTCCTTTTTATTGAACATCCCACTGCACCATTTCCGTTATTTCACATATAATTCAATGTCCAGGAAAGTTATCATCTCTCTACTGTGATATTACATTTAATGCTATACTTATTTTCATTTAAGTATTGAAAGTTCCTTTTCATTGCCTCTCCAAATAGGTAGGACATTGTATATGAATCTACCCCAATAATGGATAATCCCGATCCATTTGAAGCTGCCTTGGCCCCAGAACTACTGTTCCTCAAACCACCCCATAAAGAGATTTGCATGTGAGAGTGTGAATATGGCACCCATCACAGTTCCCTGAAGTTGTCCATACCATTCTCAATTAAACAGAAACATACACTTCTTAAGAATTAATTAAGCCTTCTCCTACAGTACATCTGTGTGTTCCATAAAATTAGCTGGTCTTTTACAAAGACAATACCTCAAAGCAGACAAACCCCATTCATGGGTGATATTTGTATATAATGAAGCCACATCCATAGTAACCAGTATCATATTATATCCCCAACGAAAATCATTCATCATATTCAAAACATGTTTGGTGTCCTCAATATGAGAGGGGAGATTATTTAAATTGGTCTCGGAAATACAACAACATAGTGTGGCATTATTTCTATTGGTAACCATATACCACATGTATTTGGTAGAAATGGTAACTGTTTATGTATCTTATGAAGTGTGTGTAAACAAGGGTTTCTTGGCTTGCTCACTTTCAAATACACATGTTCCTCTTTATTTAGAAGGTTCTCATCAAACCATGTGTTCAATCTAATATTGAGTTGATTACTAATTTCTTTTACTGGGTTCCTGTCAATCTCACCATCATGAAGAAGGGCCAAAGATGCATATGGTGGAAATTGTGGATAGCACCGACGACCCGTGCACAGGCTCGCACTATCTCTATGATCAGCTGCACAAAGTGACGTTAAACAACAATTGGGATGCCACACTAATAATAATAATAGGAGATCTTCCACAGTCACTGGGTCTGTAGGGTAGATTTGATCACCAAATGCCCCAAAACCTCGTTGCAGCATCTCACTATGGATAGAGATAGATGCATATGAAGAAGAGAGGAGGGATCGAGGCAGCTGCCCTAAGCCCTGTTACATCACTCAGGAGATGCAGAGTTATGAAATAGTTATTCCTATCACTGAAGTAAGACAATTTTACAATATCCTTGCCAATACAATTTACATTTGAATATTGGATGATAAAAACAGTAAGTATTTAAAAATTTCGAAGTCATCCTAGCTTCAAATACTATGGCTGATAGAGCCACGTAAATAGTCATTGTTTCAGAGCCTTGATGCTGCAGCCCTTTGACGTTGACTGTTTTCATTTCCATTAGGTCAATTTTTGTTTTTCCCCAGCTGTGGCTTCTTTTTGAGGTATGCATTTTAGAAGACAAATCAATTGCATTTGTCAGCCTAGTAACAAGGAGATTTTTGAACATTTGGTTTTAGGTGGGGCAGATTTATAATGCATTATTTCATCTTTGGATTTCATTTTGTCATCAGTTATGAGTTTCTGAATTTGAAACGCATGATTTGAAAAACAACTGTACATTTTGGTGTACACACATAACATAGTAGCACAGATATTGAAAATCTGCAATGACAGTAAAACCCATCATTACAATTTTGTTTTCAATCTTTTTACGTTATATTCATTGTGCGTTTCACACTATCTACGTCTGGATTTCTTTTACTTTTATTTGCATCAACTGACTTTTTCAGAACTGATTGACCTATAGGGACCAACCAATGAAACAAGAATAACCAAAGTTAATAGGTCTGGTTTTTTCTTAGGGGAAGTGTTTAGTGATATTTGGGAACATTTTTGTGTTACCCCAGATGTCCCATAAAGAGAAAATCCCAATGGGGAATAGTGGCCCTTTCTTGAACAGGTTGTATTGCCAGGGTTAATGTGTGCTCTCAAAGAAGAGTGTTATGAAAAGAAGTCAGAAGATTAGAATTACATTGTAAGTGGCAAAACGTAAAAGACATACACAGCAAAATGTTGCAAAGTTTATACTTGTGAAAAAAGGCTGGTATTTTTGAATTTATAAGAAAGTCTATATGTGCAAATGTTATGATGAGAACTAAGACAAATAAATGAGTTTGCAAGTCCAATTACCAATAAACACTGCACCTTTATGGTAAAGGCATTTAATTCCTAAACAAACCAATACATACATTAGTAATTAAAATGTCATTGTGTCAGCACAGCAAATTCATTAAAGAACACACTGGCTCTAGCCTAAGAAAAAGTCGGCTTGACCCCCATCACCGACCGCAAAAAAGTAATTTTTCAGCAATTGGTAATTTCAAATAGGGGGACACCGTTCCCACACTCTGGAGTCTATTCAATCTGGCCCCAGTAAATGTTTGATCCCTAATAAACACAAATGACCATAATATTTTACAATTTTTAAGACTCTTTTTTGATTTGTGTTCATGATGGATGCAATGGAGCAAGCTAAAAAAAATGTCACTGATCAAATACACTAATTTGACAAACTTTCCATGAGTGTGAGGTGTAATTTCCAGCGTTAAGCCTGTTGTCTGAGTAGCCTGCTTGTCTTTCTCTGCTAATTTTTCCCTAAAATGTCAAATGTGGCTGCTTACAATCATCTTCACTGAATCTGAAGCACTTATAGCAAATTCAAAGGCAGTGGCGATGCAAACTTATACCGTTTGAAGTCCAACTAGAATAAAAAGTCCAGATTGATATATGAGATATGTGGATGTGATTCAAGCATATGATTTATTATTATGAATGCTGCTAACTTTCTCTTGTTTACCTATTTCTTGGAAATCTTGGAATCAAAAGTGAAGTTCATGATATATTTTATTAACACAAAACTCTCATTACAGCAACACACGAATTACAGTTACCCCAATAATTGTACCCGTAGAATTCAACAAGGGTATTAGCTGCCAGGCCCTGAGTGTGTCTGGCCTCTAAATAGGATTCATAGAGGTTATATAGTAACTGCCTCCCATAAATCCTGCTTACAACCTGGAAGTGTATGTCCGGCTAATCTGCAGGATCCCACTGTCCATGTGTGCAAATCCCAACTTCTTCTAAACTCAAATGAGGGCATTAAGCATATATATGTCTGCGTCCTGGCCCTTCATTAGTGAGATATTTCACAGAATCCTGACACTAAGGTCATGATATATACATCTAGCGCCAAGACGCCCTTGGGCATTCGCACGCGCTATAAAATAATAAATCAAATCAAATCAAATCAATCTACATGCATAAGTATACATTATTGCAATCTTTTTCCTTTTTTCGGCTAAGCTGCAGATCATCTGCCAAAAACAATTCCTTTGTCAATGTTGATCAGTATCTGTAAAGAAATAGCAATAGATCTATATTGGTAACCAAAAGTGAGACCTATTGGTCTTGCCGAATCTTGTTTAGTGAAGAAGCCTCAAGGATGAACTTTGAAACACAGTACTCAATGAGTTAATAGGCACCATTTTGTGAAAGCAAAGAAACCCCTAAAAAAGCACTCTTAGGATATATTCTTTTAAAGGTACATTTTATCTTCTCTAGATTAGTCACTGTTGGGCTTTGGGAACCAATCTACCTACAAAACTGTGCAACATGTTTTTCATGAATTCATGGAAAGAGGTAATGAAAGGTGACATCATGCCGCCTTTGACCACTGACCACTGACTGCATCAAAGTATTGACCACTTGTGCCACTCACAGTCCCTCAACAACCCCCTATTTGCTCCTAAGTTTCTTGGTAAAGGACAAGTAATAGGAACTATAGAAACTATAGAAAGTAAATATCTGGATTTGCAGGACTTCATCTGTAGAGTCTGATAATGCATTACTATCTGTTCATGAGTAAGCCATCTAGAGCGCCTCAGTCTTGTTTGGTATAAGCCTCTCAAAGATAAAGGGTCTCACTGTAGTGTTCTTAGAGGATAACAACACATTTTTACTATAAATGTAAGAAACAAACAAACAATTACTATATTTCACAGTCAGAGCAATGCAATAACAAAGGTGTTTTCATCATTATGCTTACTAGCTTCAGTATGGTGGTCATAGTGAAATAATCCAAAATTGAGGAAGCTGGTATCGGAAATGGTGAACCCCCAGGTACAAAGAAATCTTAGAAAAAATGTAAGAGGAAGCAAGGGACAAAACACTGCAAACCAAACCAGATCAAAATGTGTGAGAAAGTCAAGGAAACTGAGGAAACTGGAGTAGCACAATTTAGACTCCACCCTTACAAGTTACAGAAATACCCCTGTGTACCTACATGTGACACTATATTTATTGTATCATAACTTCATTTATGTGTGTGAACATTTAAACACATTAATGAAATGCATTTAATGTAGGAACTAGAGTTTAAAACAAGTATGTTCAGTTTAACATGAAGGCATACATTCTGTATTCACGTTTGGATTCAAACTTTTAGTTGCATTTGTACATATTCTGAAAGTTATACATGGAACTGTAATCATGTATGCTTTTAATCACGTTTGCATTTGTTCTTGTGTTATAGGTCCACAAGTCTCATTGTGTATTTGAAGGTCACTTTTACATTAGCAGCTAAAGTTAACCTAACTAAAGGCCTTCATTTTGAAAAGTATTTTGCTTTGCCAGTCTGTTCTTTTCCTCTACAGATGCATTCTCATGATTTCATTAGCTAGAGAAAGGATTATTGTTGTCTGCACTAGTTTCTTGATAGTAAGGACTAGAAGAGAAATCTTGACAAGAGACGTGAAAAGCTAATGAGCAGATGAAGCCTCCTATTCATCATATATCAGGAACGGAGAATTTTCAAGGTTGCAGCAACTGTCCAAGTTCAGTGAAATGGGAAAGTCTAGTAATGTTGCAAATGGATACCTTGAACATTGATTGGTTCCTGGTTGTCTGGGAAGAGATGTGATTGTTGTTGGAGTGTCATTGGTTTTCATTAGTGTTCACACTGTTAGACAATAGGCAGATTTCCTCATACTTTATAGGGTACAGACCACTCTCCTTCTTTTATTTTTTTATTTCAAGTGTGAAGTGTCATGCCAAACACTTATTCCAATTCTGAAAGACTTCTACTGGATACCTTCTTGCACTTCCGAATTTCCTTGAGACCCTATGCTACGAACTATCCTTATTCTAAACTTCAAGGCTTGATTAGATGACCTTAGAACTTACTCATGTTTAGGAGATAGAATTAGAGTTTCTTTATGGAACACCTATTCCTCAGTTTTTGTATTTTTGTGGCTGTGGTTATTTCATATCTTATTCTGCTGCGATATTTCGGAGGACGGTTGCTGCTGAAGGATCGGTGAAGCAACCTGCTTCATGCGTGTTGGGCTCTCCCTGCTGGCCCCGACCGTGACCCGGAGAGTGGACCCCCCAGGATTCGTTGCTGACTCATAGAGGCAGCCGAGGTGCGGGAGCAGTGTACGCCGACTGCCCAGGATGAAGGCGTAGTGGGCTCTCGTGGCTGGCTCTCACTGTCAGCCCCCGGCCCCGATCATGGATGTTGTCCCCAGGGCATAGAAGGTTGGGCACGAACGCCCAGGTGCGGCCCCCGTTGACTCCGCACACTGGTTTATGGGTCGCCCTATGCTCCGGAGGACCGAGTGACGAGATCCCGGGCTCCCCCTCTGCTGCTGCCCGGGTCCTCCTTGTGCACACGCCGGCGGCTGCCCTTTCCTCTGGGACTGTGCAGCGGGAGCTCGTGGCCCGCAGGAGGAGGCGGAGGGTCTGTGTCTTGCATCTTCATTGGTGAGTGCATGGAGCCCCTCGCCTGGGTTGTGGAGGCGTTCGGCGCTGCAGCACCACCCAGGGGTTGCCGATCCCGGTGCGGCAGTTCTTTGGTTTCGAGTTATTGACACTCCCCGGAGCAAAACTTCCTAGGTCCCTCTGAGCTTGCAACATAGGACAGCCCCCCCCCACTTGAAAACAACTTATTTCACCACATGGTATCACTAGGAGCATGTTCTTTGCCCATAGTGGTTTTCAAGGAGTGACTATTGGGTGATTGCTAAAGGCTAAGTATATTGGCAAATCACAGACTTCATCTTACAGGGGTCACTCTTTGTGCTCAGTCTTTCACCTATTTCTAAGATGGCAGTGGCTTTTGACTTTTATTCACTGAAAATGGCCGAGATCGAAAAATAATAAGGTCAGGGGGCCATCCCTAACCCACCAGTACGATTAAGGCTGGTCTCACTGCACCCCCCTCTGCCTACTAGAAATCTCTAGAAATAGAAACAGGACAATCTTCCTATTCCATCATAGACATATGGACAGTAAAAAAGGACTACTTGAGATAGCCCTAATGACCAGCGAGAAAGGACTACTCTGCTTGCTCCCAATCTTAATGGAAACAGACAAAGGACTTAATAGGTGTTCACTAACAGCCCTCCATATGAGTCGGCCTTCTTAGACTGTCTTTTTACTTGCATTATTTTCCTCACTTCTCGATCCCCTTGCCTGGGCCCCTTCCCTGATCTTTTTCCCCCTCACCTCTCACCTCTCACTCCTTACCCGCACCCCAGTTATTGCCTACAAGTTTTTCCCGATCTTTTCCCCCCTAGTCTTCCCCGATCCTCTCCCCCTCCTCTCACTCCTTACCCGCACCTCAGGTGCCGTCTACAAGTCTCTTGGGACCCCACCCACGTCCCCACCCTTGGTCACTTAACCTCCCCCTCTTCATATCGTCCCTCCCCCAAGCACCCCTCGCCACTTACCACGCGCTACTCCCTCCCCGCTTTTCATCTCATACCTTCTCATCTACTGTGTTGCTCCCAGTATGGAACCCGCAGGTACACACTCCTAGAACATCGTTTACCCCTCGAACCTCACAAAAAAATCCCCTAAACGCCTTAAGCACAACTTCATAAAACTGCACCCTGAAACTCTCTTTGCGATCCCTATTTTTCAACACACAACGGGATTACTACCTCTGATTTAATTTTTCACACTTAGCGAAGAGCCCAATGGAGTAAAGCTTTCCTTACGCACTCTCAATCTCGTCCTCTGCGCATGGTATTGTCTTATGTATCTGCCCCTAACAACTCTTCCATGCGACTGCAACTATCACCATATACAATAACGGAATTATCCTCATCCAAGCCACAGACCGCAATCTGAATCTCCTCGACATCATCTTCCCCACCATTAGAAACCTTGTGTGTACACCCCAAGCAGTCACCCAATCCGCTCCCAGCGCCAACACACACTTAGATACATCACCTACCCAGAATGACAGCCTCCCCCTGTAACCACCATGTCCACCCCCGATATTGGCTCCCTAAGACACCTCCCACCCACAACTCACCCTTCCTATACCACCAAGCTCACCCTACATCCCTCCGCCACCTTTTCCTCTTCCGGCGTCAGAGCCTGACGATTCCACCCATTTCTCCCCCTCCATTATTACACCTCACTTCCTGACACAAAAACAACCCAGCACGCATGACATCCTCGCCTCTCGTCCATCTAGCCCCTCTCTGGTTTCAGAATCTCACGACACCTCCACCCACTTTTCACCCGCCAACACCACATCTAACAACACCTCTATTAACCCACACTGTCTTCCTCCCAGCACAGACAATACAGCATCTGTCCCTCTTACTGATTCTGAACCCCCTGAGCATAATACCATTGCCCCCTTCCCCTTAACAGCAGCATCTCTCCCGTTGTGACACCCTGGCCTCATTGTGCTACTCCCGTCAAGTACTCACCCCATCACAGCTACCCCACTCCGAGGACATGAGATATCCCTTATCTCCACACCACAGCACCTCATTGATATCACTTTACCTTCTGTGCAGCCTCCGCTCCCAATTACCCCCACCACCGCTCAACTCACCCTGCTTCACCCTCCACTCATCCAAGCCCTAGCACTTCACCACCTCCAACTATTTCCATACCTGCTCCTCACCTGCAGCCATCCAAATACATAACAAAGCCTCCAAACCTACTCAAAACCTCACCTGACCTTAGACTCGAGGAAAAAATGTCTGCTCTCCACCAAATCAAAAAGGAACTCCAATCCCTTAAGGATGTGATATGGAGACAACCTTGGCGTAATATTCCCTTCAGAATATCTAACTCGAACAAGCACCCACATCACATTACTCGCGCCCCTAATCCCACTCCTCCCAGCTGGAAAACAGTTCCCCACCACAATACACCATCTTGCCCTATGCGAAGCATCAATATCCTTTCAGAGAGCGATCTGTTAGCTCTCCTTCATTCCTACGATCCTTCGCCCACGATAGGCCCATCCAATTCTCAGATGACCATACCCACTAATCCCCCCAATCCATTCAGACTCGTGAGACTCAACAATAGAGGGGTCATCGATAACAACCTCAGAAATGTCCCTCTCACCCAGAACCCCTATCTTGCCCTCATCACACCCCGTCTTAAATGCACTCTCCTCAACTGCCGATCCGCCCACAGACATGCTGCGGAGATAGCTGACCTCATCATGTCACAAGAACTAGACCTTTTAATGTTAACCAAAACCTGGCTAACAGAATCATCCACCCCTCTCATCGACATTCTAGTACCCCCTAACTACAACATCATCAGACTGGACAGAATCGATAAGATAGGCAAGGGGATTGCCTGTATACATCGTAGCAACATCACTGTTAACAGATCTATATCCCCGGCCTTCCCCTCTTGTGAATACATTTGCCTTGACATTAGCAGCAACGGCAAACCAGCCTGCTCACTCCATATCATCTATCATCCACCAGGCGACAACCTCTTCTTCACCGAACACCTCATGGATATGATTACAACTAACCACGGGCGACAAAATACCCAAATATTCCTTGGCGATTTCAATCTCCATTAGAATGACAACAATGACACAGTGGTCAACAGCCTCAAAAACTTCCTTGATGATCTAGCCCTCACCCAAATCTGCAATCGCCCTACTCATAATAAAGGCGCAATCTAAGATCTAATAATCTCCAAAACTGACGTCATCCAGTTGTAGTCGATTCAACCCTGCAACTGGTCGGACCAACATATCATCACCTTCTTCATCAAGAAAACAGTTAAACTCACCTCGGCTCAGACCACACAACCTAAGATTTGGAAACAAGACCTGAAAGGACTCAACCCCTACACACTAACCTCTTGAAGCTACAACCTTCTTCGGCCACCTGCTGACACCTCAGACGTTCAGCATCTCACTAAGCATTACCTCAACTCTATGGCCGAGATAATTAATGAGGTAGCCCCCCTTCAACTAAAAAGAGTTTCCACTAAAAACTCCAAGCCCTGGTACACTAACTTACTTAACGAGGATAGACGGTCTCTCAGAACCCTCGAGCGTAAGTGGAGATCAGCCCCATCTACCAATCACCTTAAATTACTAAGGAAAAAAAGAAACAACTATTACAAAAAAATCAAGCGCACTAAAGCAGACTTCTTTAGCCACCAACTAGACCAAGCTAGAAATCACCCAAAAAAACTCTTCGAGCTAATCAATAATCAATCTAAAGAAGCACCCAAACGGCTACTAGATGCAGCCCAACCATATCCCAATTGTGAAGAATTTTCTGCTTTCTTCACTCTGAAGACTGATAACATCGAGAAAGATCTACTAAACAATCTATTTTATATTCAGTGCCACATTCACAAACCTCCCCTTTACTACCTACTTCCCCACTCCAAATCCCCTCAAAGCTTGACCTTAAGAACAAAGCAACCTGGTCATCCTTCGATACATACTCTGAAGAGGCCTAAGGCAAGATTCTCAATGCCCTAAAGCCCTCCAACCACCGCATCGATCCACTCTCTGCCAACGCGGTTAAAGACGTAACCCCTTGGCTTCTACCTCTATGGACCATAATCATCAACAGTTCATTATGACAAGGCCGCATCCCAGACTCCCTCAAAGTCGGACAGGTTACACCCATCCTTAAGAAACCAACAGCGGACCCCACGGATCTTAACAACTACCGGCATATATCTAATATTCCTACCCTGGCCAAATTACTTGAAAAATGTGTTCACCACCAATTGACGAAACACATTGATCACTTTGACCTTCTTAACAATCACCAATCAGGCTTCAGAGCTGGTCATAGCACTGAATCAGCCATAACACACATTATCGACGATGCACTTCACATCCTTGACCAGAACGGTTCATGCCTACTCCTTCTCGACCTCTCCTCAGCCTTTGATACGGTCAAACATGAGAACCTGCTAGACCTTTTCAAACTTAGAATAGGTCTATCAGGATCAGTGTTAAATTGTTTCACTTCTTTTCCCCATAACCGTACACAACATTTTCTGGTCAACAACACCCTCTCGAAACCAGTACCGGTAAGGTTGGGAGTCCCACAAGGCTCCTCACTATCCCTGACTCTATTCAACCTGTCATGGAGCCTCTCACAAAAATTCGTCAGGCTTACAATGTGCAATACCATATGTACGCAGAAGTATCAATTTACATTTACACTACATTACATTACATTTACAGATGATACTCAACTTTATCTTATGATCTACACCCAAATGGCATTAAACGGCTTAACACCACCCTCACGAACACCCAGACTTGGCTGGCAGAAAATCACTTCAAACTTAATGCGCAAAAACAAATTCCTCCTTATAGCTCCACCTGCCAAAATTCCCACTATGCAAGCCTTGATCCAACATCTTACTGCACTCAACATTCAACCTACCATTGATGACTCTCTGAAATCTCTGGGTATAACTCTAGACAGCAATCTCACCATGCAGAAACATATTAGCAATACTACAAAGTGAGCAAACTTCCAAATCAACACTCTGAGGAAGTTGAAACCCTTCATTCCAGTCAATGACTTCAAACTGGCTGTACAAGCTCTGGTTATACCTCGAGTGGAATATGGAAGTGCCTCTTTATGTGGCCTTCCAAAAGCTTCAACGGCTCCCCTGCGAGCCTCTTTAAATACTGTTGCAAGACTCATCAATGGCTCGAAAAGAAGCACCCACATCTCCCCAGACTTAAAATCCTTAAACTGGCTCCCACTGGAAGCAAGAATCCATCTTAAATAACCTGCATGACTCATAAGGCCTTACATTACAATGCACCCAGCTACCTCGCACAGAAACTGACAATCTCTGGTGGGTTAAGGTCCTCAAGGAGCGCAGATAACCTACTACTGAAACCTCAAAGAGTCAAAAAGAAAAAAACAACATATAAACGATCCTTTTCGGGCATGGTGCCATGGATATGGAATACTCTTCCACCAGAAGTCAGACTGAATGCTTCTACCATTTCTTTCAAAAAGGAAGTTAAAACATGTTTCATGGCAAAATTCACCTGATTATAAGCTAAGTTTTTCTGAGACTCAATAGCTTCCCTTGTTAATTTTTCTTTCTGCGTTTAGGATCCAACTAAACATCCTTATCTCATTTGTCACCCCAGGACTTTTTATTATCTATGATGCTCCTGTCATGTATGCTACGCTTTTTCCCCTGTACACGAACTGTTCATGTCATGCATGATCTTGCCCCCATAGAATTTCCTTTTAATGTATTATGCTACTCGTGATTTGTAATGCTACTTGTGATTTTTCCTTCTTTCATTGGTATGTATAACTAGACTCGCTGATTGGAAAGCGCTCTGATAGCTGCAAGGATTTTGTCCGCGCTATATAAAATCTTCAAAATAAATAAATAAATATAAATGGTCTGATTATCAATTGGCAATAAAAATACTTAACTCCAAACACTGATTTTCTGTCCTTTTTGTGGGGCCAAATGGGCTCAACGAGAGTTGAATTGTTCTGTTATTGCTAACTGCCTATGTGTCTCAGGCAACTTAAAAAGATCTATCAGATAAGAGATTGTAAATCACACACCTGCCCGCTCTCAAAACCATAGCAAACGTAGCAATGAAGCAAAACAACGAATGTGAAGAATGGTTAAAATGGTGAATTAAGTATAGCACAGTGAAGGAGCCAGTTCACCACTAGAAGTGCATGACACCCTTGGTAAATGACCTGCTTACAAAGCCCTTTATATTCCAAGCTAGCAACCATGGTGCCCCATGCACCACAGGCCGGTCTGCCACAGTCTCACAGTGATGCCAGTACAGCTTCTGTTGCATTTTTTCCCACAGCAAGTTCCAGTCACTGCACACCCTGCTTATTCCTGACACTATGCCCTCTTTAAGACACTACCTCTTAGTGCTGACTTGTTGAGAAACTTTTGATTAAATGAAGATACTAATCTAGGGGCATGAACAAATATGGCAGATTTCCCTTTCTCTCTCATGAAATCTATTATAGCTTCCACTTCAAACTATATGCACCAATATTTGACGACTGGATGAGGGCGAGTAGCAGTTCTGCATGTGGCTGGTTTAACCCTAGATATTTGGAAGATCAGATGTATCTTCCATCCCTTGGAAGAATCTAAAGACGCTGCACTTTATTCCACCAAATGTAACACAAGCAAACAACCCACATATCTAGGTGTGAAATTGTAATGAAAGCTAGGCACAGTTAAGAAACTAATGGATAATAAAACCAAATCTCCTTTCTAGTAAATTGGATATTTTTTCTTATGATGATCAGAAAACTGACTAATCAGATTTTGCTTGCTGTCATTGAAGTAGTGTTCTAGCCTTTATAGAGGAGACCGAGGATACTAGAACTGTAACTCTATTATGAGAATGATGCAATTTGTAGTTTGCACAGATAGTTGATGGTGAAGACCAAAGCCACAGAAAAAGGGAGAATTTCTCACAGATGAATGCTGGGAATTATCGTATGAATACTCTGGTAATGGTAACTACAAACCAATTGTAATTGTAATTGTAATTATATATATGCCAAGAGATTACAAGATATTGCAATTTGTTAGGAGAACAGGGTGCACTACTTGTGCAGTAAGGAAGCGGACTTCTGAAAGGTGCACTCGGTGCTTAGTTAAGCATCCTCACTGTCTAGATCATACTGCTGTTTTTGTGCTTGTTGTAACCCACAGGGTGTTCCATGAACCCACAAAGGATCGGGAATGATGGTGGCAACAGTACTGTAAAGTTCACCACTAGAAAAAAGATATCCAACTTTAATTTCTTGGTGTACCAAACCCACCCAATGGGTTTCAGGAAAAGGGCATGGATAAACAATTTAAACTGATATTTTCAAGCTTGTGGTTTTCCAGAGACTTCTATCATAGGTTCCCAGTACAAGATGACATAGAAACCAAATAATGTGATGCCAGTTCCTGTTTGAATCATATATAAGGACACACAGGAAGACATCTGCAAGTGATGGATGAGTCATAACACATCTTTCCCATGGTTTAATTGCATTCTTTGCCTCCTTGCTACTATTATTCCTGATTTGTGCTCTTACCAGTTGGAATGTCTAATTGGATTTATGTTTGGATAGTCTTAATTGTCTCTTTCCTCTTTCATTGATGTCAAGGTGAGTCTGGTGCCTCGCTAATAATGTCTGTATTAATGTTCATCTATAATCAAGAGCTACAAGATTGTCATGGAGGTTTTTTACCCTTTGTGTTTTTTTGCTCCTGACTAGAACCCTCTTAAGGAGACCCTTGACACCTTGCACATGTACTATTTGGTGCATGGTGGCCCTCTTGTTACAGTGAGCAGTAGCCCTTTCCTAGGGCAATCAAGAAGGAGGCTCAATAGACCATCTCAGTCTTACGTCTTTGGCTGCAAGGTGCTTAAATAAGCATACAGATATTTTGAAAGACAACAATGGAGCAGCAATGGGCAAAAAATTGTCCTGCAGGGTACACTGAGATCAATATATATTAACTTTTCAGGCAAATCAGCGCAACCTCCAAATGACCTACGCTGCATGGAGAAAACACAGCACAGAGCTATGCCTACTAAGATTGGCTGGCTGCTGGTATCATTCCATGAGCTACTCCAAATAGTCTAAAATGTATAAGATGATGACTTCCTTTATCCAAGATGGAGGCCGACCTACAAGAATTGGAGTTGGACCTTAGGGTCTTTATGTCACCATAGAGCCAAATGTTCACTCCCTAGCACACAATTTGAGCTGGAAGCTTACCATACCAGGTCAAATTCCTAAGCATAGGAAACTGCAAAATGGTCATCAAATGCATTGCATGTGAACTGTGCACTGTAGCACTCAGGCTATGTGTTGGGTTCTGGGAGAATTCAAAGCATTACCAGTTATTTGAGCATGCGTACACTATGCATTAGTTTTTGATGCACAGTTGGCCAAGCAACTTTAGTAGATCAGGCTCGGAGTCAAAAGTTAGGGGTGTTTTTGGTGATCTGCCCCCAGAAACACTCTTGAATGCAATGTGGCACAAAGTGGATTTTGTTGGTATGAAGAGGCCACATTTGTAACTCAAAACATGTTTTGCACTGGAAAGAAAAAGCACTCCTGCTGCTTTGCCTCACTGTCCATTGTCCTAGGGTCTACTCAGACCATCAGTAAATCTGGGCCAACATGTTCACATTTCATGGAAAAGTCATTAGTAAGGTCCAGAGGAAAACTATTGAAATTTCGATCATGCTGACTTGTGCCCATGGGTCATCTATAGGATGGCCCTAATCGGCAAATAGTGGCAGTTCCAGCTGCCTCAGACAAACCGGTAATTAGCCCCCACTGACCGTCATTATCAACTACTCAAAACATTGTTGAATGACAAGGACTCTGCTCTGAAGACAAAGGAAATTGCAACTGAAACTGGACCAACAGAGAAGTTCTTCACACTGGGTGCCCCAGGATCTCACTGAAAGATATCCTTGTGATTTGATCCAGATCTGGAAGAGGAAGAAGAGAAGAAGGTACAATGTAAACCAACAAAGCTCCAGCAGCTGCCTCTGTGTCGGTCCCTAAGGAGATGGAGTGTTATAAAATAGTGATTCATACCTCTGAATGAAGGAATTTAAGTGTATAATGTTCACTTTAATGTATATTTTAAGATTGGATGACAGAAAAAGTAAATAGTATTTGATGTTTCCGATACCACTCTACCTCAAATTTCCAAGATGAAAGGGTGATATTGAGTCACTGCAGGAGAGAACTGATGCTGCATTTCTGTGATGCTGACCATTTTGTGATGCAATATTTCAATTATTTAAACGTTTTGTTTCTTCTTATCTGCTGCTTTTCTCTTAGTGGTTATTTTTAGAAGAATATTCCACTGAATTTGTCACCCAAGTAACTGGGAGTTGGTTGCGGTTATTGTGGGGCAGATTTACAATATAGTACTTCCCCTTTGTATTTCCTATTAAACATCATCAATTTTGAGTTTCTTAATTCTAACTGCAGGATGTGGAATATGCATTTGGTGTCCAAGCATAATTTAGTGGCACGGGTATTGAAAATATGTAGTATTAGAAAAACCCATAACCGCAATTTGTTTTTCAAACTTTTATTGTATGTTCACTGTACTTTTGAAGACAAAATGGGGATCAGTTTTCCACTTTCATTTGCATCAACTGAATTTTGGAGAAACGACCAACAAATGAAACAAGCATTAACAAAGCTAGTTGGTCTGTTTTTTTTAAAGGGAAGTTTTAAGTAATAGTTGTGAAGCTACTAAGATTTTGTGCTGTGTTTGCATCACAAAATTGGCACAAATTGATGCAAAACCTTTTTTCCAAATTACTTTACTGGGAGTTGATGCGGTATCACGGTGGGACTGCTGACTTTGGAGCTGGGAAACCAAGGGTCCAGCCTCAGGGTCGACTCCACATCCTGTGATTTTGGGCACATCACTTAATCTCCCTATGCCTACCAAAAAAAAAAAAAGAATCTGTCCTTGTGCAACTAAACTGGTGCTCATGTAAAGAGCTCCAATACCTTTGGGTCAAGTTTGAGCTGTATAAATCTGAAAAAAAAATGTACTTGAAAGTAGCACCTAGCACTGCTTTGCATTACTTAGCGTCGAGGGGTAGTATGGGAGTTCCCATGCAACCACCCATGGCATTTGACGCAAAACCCGATTTACAAAAAAAAAGTAGCAAGGTGTTTGCATAAAAAAATAACGTCTTTTGAAATAGTCACTAACAAGGAGAAATGCTTTTCCGACTTTGCATGTGTGCTGAACTGTACAGTACGCATACAAAAAAGAAAAGTGTTAAAGTTAATATAATCATAGTATTTTGAAAGGGTACACTTCCAGTACAAAACCTATGCTAGACTGACATACACATCTTTGCACTATGGTGCAAAGGTATGTGCGTTGCTCTCAACAGCCTCATTTTGTATTGGTGCGAAGAAGAAAGAATGAGAGTGCCATATCTCCGTAGATATGGTGCTCTCCTTCTCTCTCCTAATGCAACGCAGCACAACATTTTTAGTTGTTGTGCTGTGCTGCGTCAGAATGCAGTAAATAGACATGTGTGTTGCTCTCAGCTGTTCTGGAAAGAATATCCCAACTGGGAGTAGGGTCTTTGAACAGGATGGATGATCAGGGTTAATATGTGCCCTTAGAAAAGAGGAAAAAAGTTAAAGACATACGTTTGCATTGAGAGTATTCAAACTAAAAAGGCATACATAGTAAAATATTGCATAGTAAATACTTTTGACAAAACGTCAGCATTTTTGTTGCATCATTAAAAAAGCTCTGCATGTGCAAACACATCTTCACTCCGTGAACAAACAAGCTGTATATCTAACATGTTATAAGGACCACTGAGTAAAGTAAATGAGCATGCTTGAAAGTTTAGTGCAAAATGTTGTCTCTTTATGGATAAGGCATTCAAAATGCAAGTGACTCCTAAACAGAAAGCAATTCACTAGCTTATAAATAAAATGTCTTTGTATCAGCAAAGTAAATGAATCAACGAACACATCTGTGGTTCTGCTTGAGCTCTATCAATGAAAATGAAATAGAAAATAAATGGGGCAATGTAACCTTCCACGAAATGCAATGGCTATGATGCAAAACGAATACAAATACAAACTAATGTTTCGTATGAAAACTAATGATTGATGGGTACTGACCCAAAGACCTCTCTCCCTCTTTGTGCTTCTCAAAATAGTCTTCTGGAGAATTAATGACATACATTTGTTACACAGCTACAGCTGTCGGTAGCAAGACATACAAATTGCCATTTTGCACCCGTTGGTCAATGCAAATGAGAGTGCAAAATTCCGAGATTCCGGTGTTGAATTTGTAATCTGCCCCCAGTAGAGATCTGAGCCATCTTAAAAACATAAAATATTGTAAATATTTTCAAATTGGAAAGACAGTGTTGCTTATTGTTCACATGTGGCTGCAATAGAGCAGGCTAGAAAAGTTCAGCATTCAAGATCAATGTACATCTATTTCATAATCTTTCCAAGAATGGTAGATGCTCAGTCCAGTATTTCTTTTCCCACATGATATTGGTAGATGGTCCTGCTGTCTCTACGCTCCTGACTCATGTCTTCAAAGAATTTCAAAAGCGGCGGCTTCCAATCGTAAAGGTAGAAGCAGCTTTAACAAATTCAATGAATGAACAAAAGGATTGCCAGTACTGTGCAATTATTTATGTTTGTTTAACCAGGTGTTGAGCGAAAAAGTTTACTCAACCCAAAGACCACCAATTCAGTCTTGAATCTTTATGAAAATAGATTTATTTATTTATTTTTTTAGATTGACTTGTTTCTTTTTTTCTCATAAACGAAAGATATAAACCAATCAATTTGAACAAAAAAATTAATTTCAGAAGAGTGTTTGCAGGAAACTCAACATGTAAACAACACTCTTTTATAGGTACATTTCTAAATGATAACAAGAACCAAAGACAACAGGGTGAGAACCCAAAACACAGTTCACCAATACAACATCAAAAATGACACATTTAGACAACAATTAGACAATAGACAACATTTAAAGGTAATGGGGCTAACTAAAGCCACTCTTTAGATTCAAATTATTCAAGGTAAGGCCTATTGCAGAATTTCTGCTCAAATTTTAAGACAAGGCCTATACATCTAAATGAAAACGTGCCAAATTAGACATATCTTTTTGTATATACGACCACACACTGTGTTTGTATTTTCGAAATTTTCAAATAAAGGTTGGTCGCAAAAACAGAATGTATCAGAATTAATGAGGAGAGGGGGTCGACGCGTTTCGAATCTCTACTTAAGTTGAGAGATTCTCTTCAGGACCGACAGACATGATCTGAAAAACATAAATAAACAGACACTCAGTCGAAACCACACATGAGAGACCTTCAACTCACATACCGATCAGCGCAATTTGTGTCATACCTGTGTGTGCTTGTAGCAAATGTTCAAATCCTAAAATCTGAAAGAAAAGAGCCATTCTTGGTAATTGCAATACTTATTAAAGGAGGGGTTCAGGCAATGAGGGCACAACGTTTTCGAAGTCCAAGCAAACAAGCATTGCTCTCAATTAAAAATGACGCTAGCATTATAGTAAAACAAGCCGACAAAGGCGGAGCTATCGTCATATGGGGAACAACAGAATACGTGGCAGAGGCCACAAGACAGTTGACTGATGAACAATGCTATCGTAAAATCAATTATGATCCAACAAAGGAACTTCAAAACTCTCTATCCAGCATTTTGACTCGAGGACTGGAACAAGGCTTTTTAGGCAAGCAAGAATATAGCTATCTTTCTAACAAACACCCACGGATCCCTCTGTTCTATGTACTTCCCAAAGTACATAAGAACGAGCAAAAGCCACCGGGGAGACCGATTATTTCGGGATGTGGCTCACTTTTTGAGCCTGTTTCTAAGTTTATTGATTTTTTCCTTAAACCTTTTTGCACCCAGGTCAAGTCTTTCCTTCAAGACACAACGGATTTCTTGAATAGACTGCATGAACTCCCTTTCAATCCAGAACATGATCTTCTAGTTAGTATGGACATTGTTTCATTGTATACCCAAATCCCCCAAGACCAAGCTCTCGAAGTTTTAGAGTTATTCTTGAATAAACGAGACATGCCATCGAAAATTCCAACAGAATTCCTTTTGGAGTTAGCAAAAATGGCCCTCACAAAAAATTACTTTAAATTCAAAGACGACTTCTATTTCCAAACCCAAGGAGTAGCTATGGGGTGCCCCTTTGCCCCCGAGCTGGCTATACTATATATGAGTCAGTATGAAGACACCTTCATTTACAACAACAACCCCTTCCGTGAGTGGATTGGTGGTTGGGTCCGATTTATCGACGACGTGTTCTTCACATGGACTGGGAATAAAGAACAACTAGAACAGTTCCACACATGGCTCAATGAGAGAACAAGGGACATTAAATTTAGCCTTGAGTCATCTAGAACACGACTCTCCTTTCTAGATGTTGAAATCTATTGCTCAAACGGTCAACTAGTAACAACTTTATATCGCAAGAAATCAGACCGTAATAAGGCTTTGGACTATACCAGCAATCATCCGAGAAACCTAAAACAAAATCTACCAATAGGGCAATTCCTCCGCATCCGGAGAAATTGCACATTCAAAGATGAATATCTGTTACATGCTAATACCCTGAAAGAGAGATTATTAGATCGTGGATATCCAGCCAAATTGCTGAAACATGCAATAAAACGAGCGTGGTGGACACCACGTGAAGAACTTTTGCAAAAGAAAGAGAAGAAGCAATTAAACCGGACGGTTTGTGTGTCAACTTTTTCTCCTGCATCTAATTTTTTGAAAAAGATAATCCATCAAAACTGGCATTTAGTTAAAGAAATTGACAAACAGCTAAAAGAACTACCACTCTTCGCTTTCAAAAAAGATACAAGTATAGCCAACCAAATCGTGAGAGCAGCTGTACCTAAACCCAAGACAATGACTCTACGAGACTATGTCAGCCTACCTCCAATCACAGGTCATAACAAATGTGGCACATGTTTATGCTGCAATTCAACCATCGAAGGCGACCTGTTCCAACATGATGGCGTGTCATGGAAACACGACCAGTTTACTAATTGTAAAACGCGGAATATAGTATATGCCATCATCTGCACTTGCAACAAGGTATATATTGGAAAAACGAATCAAGAGGCGAGACAAAGAATGTCACAACACAAATCTCGCATAAAAATGAAAGTACTAACAGCCCCACTAGTCCAGCACTGGATTGATGAATCTCATGGGGACGAGGATTTCAAATGGACAATTATATCCAAAGTAGAACCAGATCCACGAGGTGGTGATTTAGAGGCTAAGCTAAGACAGAGAGAAGCGATGCTTATCCTTAAGTTCAACACTACCATTACAGGCCTGAACGAGATGTCTGAACTGTACCATCTGTAAGGAGGGGCACATGCCGTTTCCCTTTGAAAAGAAGAGAGAACCCGTAATTTTTTCAAAAAATCTTCCGTCGAGTTCTTTCCAGAACTACAACTCCCATGATACGTTATTGAGTTTATAACGACAAAGATAGCCAATAGTGATTAGAATATTCACACCCAACTTTCAGGCGCCTGCAGCGCACATCAATCTGTGGTCAACTTCAATTCTTAAATATACAGCTGCGATACTCTTTCGCATCAAATGGATTAAGTTTTGAAAAAAACGTAGCAGGGACTACATTTCCCATGAAGATCCTGCGGGCTTCAAAACAACTTCCGGTCCAACACGGAACTGAACAAGCCAAACCAGATGGCGCCTTCCGTGTGAGTGAGGAGTGACTAAAACAGGACAGCGCAACAATCAAAAGGTAAATGCAGTCGCGTCCCATTCAATGCGTCGTTACATGGTTTCCCTCGCACGGACTGAGCCCTTTGCCAATTTAGTTGAAACCTTGACCATCCGCCGACATGATTTCCCGCACGGGATTCGCTCGATGTCAAACCTGTTTTACATACATGAAAACCCCCCCCCCACCCCGCATGAGTGCCGCTGGTGGGAATTCCCTGGCACACCTTTTGACAAACCATCCGTTTTTTAAACTACTCCCAAATTATAATAAACACATTGGACTTTTCTCAGTGTTGAAACGTTATTTATAGTTCTGGCGTCCCACACGCCTTGACATTCATGAACTCGTTTGTTACTTTTAGGAGTTACCATTTGAGCAAGCTGCTAAGTCGGGTGAAACTCCCCATTGGTCCTTCAAACGTATTTTTGGACCATCGCAAAACATCAACAATGTAAGTTGCTTGGACTTCGAAAACGTTGTGCCCTCATTGCCTGAACCCCTCCTTTAATAAGTATTGCAATTACCAAGAATGGCTCTTTTCTTTCAGATTTTAGGATTTGAACATTTGCTACAAGCACACACAGGTATGACACAAATTGCGCTGATCGGTATGTGAGTTGAAGGTCTCTCATGTGTGGTTTCGACTGAGTGTCTGTTTATTTATGTTTTTCAGATCATGTCTGTCGGTCCTGAAGAGAATCTCTCAACTTAAGTAGAGATTCGAAACGCGTCGACCCCCTCTCCTCATTAATTCTGATACATTCTGTTTTTGCGACCAACCTTTATTTGAAAATTTCGAAAATACAAACACAGTGTGTGGTCGTATATACAAAAAGATATGTCTAATTTGGCACGTTTTCATTTAGATGTATAGGCCTTGTCTTAAAATTTGAGCAGAAATTCTGCAATAGGCCTTACCTTGAATAATTTGAATCTAAAGAGTGGCTTTAGTTAGCCCCATTACCTTTAAATGTTGTCTATTGTCTAATTGTTGTCTAAATGTGTCATTTTTGATGTTGTATTGGTGAACTGTGTTTTGGGTTCTCACCCTGTTGTCTTTGGTTCTTGTTATCATTTAGAAATGTACCTATAAAAGAGTGTTGTTTACATGTTGAGTTTCCTGCAAACACTCTTCTGAAATTAATTTTTTTGTTCAAATTGATTGGTTTATATCTTTCGTTTATGAGAAAAAAAGAAACAAGTCAATCTAAAAAAATAAATAAATAAATCTATTTTCATAAAGATTCAAGACTGAATTGGTGGTCTTTGGGTTGAGTAAACTTTTTCGCTCAACACCTGGTTAAACAAACATAAATAATTGCACAGTACTGGCAATCCTTTTGTTCATTCAGTATCTGGCACAGCCTTACTGTGCTTTTGCCAAAACCCTCTTTGTTACACATTAACAAATTCAATGGCAGTAACATTAAAAACCCATGTACAATTGATGCTCAACCTGAAAATAGTCTAGATTGGTATATATGAGTTATATAGATGTGATCCAAGCATATGATCCATTATTATGAATGCTGCAAAGTATTTTCAGTGTGCCCATTTTTAAAAAAGCCTAAATTGAAAATACTGCTCATGGTATATTGTATTGACGATGATAGAGCACATTTTCTCATTTTGAATAAACAGAAATACATTTAGGTGGAAAATGCTACATTTTATGCTAAATAACAATCCATAATAAAGCAAAATTATAGCAGGGTAATCATAGTTAGGTATTGTAAGCATGAACGAATTGACATAATGAATTGACTTAAATTAGCCTAAATAATGATGCCGTATTAACATTGTTCATACATTTGGATTGAAAAGCCTATTCTTTTCATTGAACTGTGGTTTTGCACAATATGTTTTTTTCTTCCACTGTAGATGCTGTAACTTTCTAGAAGCCGTCTCTTAATGAATAAGCATTTATTATGCTTTAGACAATGGATAGATAGTGTTAGAAATTCTTTTTTTATTTCGCAGAGTTATGCTCCCTGTCCAAGCAGGAACCATGATTCTAGTCAGGGTAAGTCAGATACATTCCCTCTGGTAGCTTGGCACTGAGCAGTCAGGCTTAACCTAAGATGCAATGTGTAAAGTATTTGTGCAACACTCCACACAGTAACACAGTAACACAGTGAAAATACCACAAAAAGACTCTACACCAGTTTAGAAAAACATCTCATATTTTTATGAACAAAACAAGACCAAAACAACAGAAATCCAATAAGTATAACCTAAGTTAAGAATTTTAAAAGTATTTATGAAAATATAGTGCTTAAAAGCTTAAAGCGACAACCAGGGACATTTGGTTGCGTTTTACCAGAGTAAATCCAAAGGTTCAGCCCGACCGCGATGGAGGATTGGTCAGTTACAGGGATCAGCCTTGGCCTGCTGAAAAGTATCTACAATGCGTTCGATGGATTCGAGATGCGAGAAGCAAAGGAGCGATGCGTCAGCATCGAAGGCGATGCATCATCGTTGAGCCATGCAAATCGGAGATGTGTCATAATCAAGCCACAGGATGTAGGCGATGCGTCGGGAACTGGAGGTGATTCGCCGCACAGCCGAGGATGCGAGATCCACGGTCCAAGCCGCTGCCACTTGGCAGAGCAACCCCTGCAGCAAGCATAGTCCAGGTGCTGTTGCAGATGGATGAGAAGTCTTTGAGGTCCCTGAGATTTAGAACAGGGAGGAGGAAAGCATGTCCTTGGAGTCACTCTGCGTGCAAGTGAGATGGATCCAGCCCTTTCTCAGCAGGGCAGAGGGTAGCAGGCAGCAGGGCATCACTGCAGAAAAGCCGTTCTTCCAGAGCAGCAGTCCAGCAGAGTGTCAGTTCTTGTAGCACCACAGCAGTCTTTCCTCCTGGCAGAGTTTTTCACTGCTCCCCACCTTTCACACCTCTTTTAGATTTGTGTTATTTGGGCAACCACTCTAAGGGGCTCATTAGGATTGCGGACGGAAACGGGTTCCGTCCGCCATGTGCGCGGCAAAATTACTCCCAACCGCTCTGCGGATAAACCGCCGGTGCGATTAGGATAATAATGTGAAGAAACTCCGACCGCGGCGGACGGATCACATCAAACACCGTCCGCGGCGGACGGAGCACACCAAAGACCGGCGCAAGCGGACGGTACCAAAGAAACACCCTCCGCCGCGGACGGACATGACCGCGGGAACAGGCCCATCCGCCGCAATACCTGCGGAGGCTTCGGCCTCGCGATTAGGATAACGCCGCCAGTCCAACGGAACTCACATCCTACCACGACCGCAGCGGAAACAATACATCGACAAACAGAGCATGACTGCGGCAGGACCACACGAACACCATTCCTTCCGTCAAACCGATTACAAAATGGCTGACGGAAGTAAATACAAAACACACAAAACAGGATACCCACCCACCTGAAACACCCACCCACAGCAACTACACACCACAATGACACCCCCCCAAGCACCGAAAAATGCACCCAAGTCAACACACCCACAGAACACCTGACTGGCAACAACCATTGGAACACGACCACCACACAGAGTATAAAATGGATCCCTCCCACAACCACAATCCTTTGCACCACAGCATAGCTGCAAGCAAGAGGCTGAATACGACGAACAGCAGACACACAAAAACACACATACAACCTGCACACAAACACACCCACCACACAAATACCCATCACACCATCCCTACACACCACACACCTGCACATCCCACCACACCCCATCAACACCTTGCACATCACACACCATGGCACCAAAGAAAAATCCAAAGTTCACTGAGAGTGAGTTGAAGGTCATGGTGGATGAAATCATCCGTGTCGAACAACATCTCTTCGGCACCCTAGTCCAGCAGACCACCGTGGCAACCAAAAACAACACGTGGGACAGGATAGTGACCAGAGTGAATGCGTCAGGGACCGTGCCGCGCACCAAACACGACATCCAGAGGCGGTGGCACGACCTCAAGACAAGGGTGAAAGGCATCACGGCAAAGAACCACCTGCGGGCACACCACACTGGCGGCGGCACTCCCCCGGAGCCCATACCATATTCAGAATGGGAGGAGAAGGTGCTGGGCATACTGCACCCTGAGAGTCTGGAAGGAATCGAGGAGGGACTAGAGGCTGGTAAGTACAAACCAATCACCACTATCACACTGACATGGTCTGCCTTGCACAACTGACAAGACACATCTCCCAGGCTCAAATCCATGCATGTGGTCCACACAGTCACCCAAATCTGAAGTCCTGGCCTCAAATGCACATACCATGGCCAAACTCAAATGTTGCCACCTACGTTTCCAGCCTTGCATGTTGGCAAAGCAGCCAGCACTACAACTCCCAACAGGCCCCCATGTCCACAGGGAGGGTGGTGGGGTGTGTGTGAGAGGTGCGCGGGGTGTGTGAGAGACCAGCACTACAACTCCCAACAGGCTCCCATGTCCACAGGGAGGGTGGTGGTGGATGGGGTGTGTGAGAGACCAGCACTACAACTCCCAATAGGCCCCCATGTCCACAGGGAGGGTGGTGGTGGGTGGGGTGTGTGAGAGACCAGCACTACACCTCCCAACAGGCCCCCATGTCCACAGGGAGGGTGGTGGTGGGCGGGGTGTGTGAGAGACCAGCACTACAACTCCCAACAGGCCCCCATGTCCACAGGGAGGGTGGTGGGGTGTGTGTGAGAGGTGGGTGGGGTGTGGGAGAGAGGTGGGTGGGGTGTGTGAGAGACCAGCACTACAACTCCCAACAGGCCCCCATGTCCACAGGGAGGGTGGTGGTGGGTGGGGTGTGTGAGAGACCAGCACTACAACTCCCAACAGGCCCCCATGTCCAAAGGGAGGGTGGAGGTGGGCGGGGTGTGTGAGAGACCAGCACTACAACTCCCAACAGGCCCCCATGTCCACAGGGAGGGTGGTGGGGTGTGTGTGAGAGGTGGGTAGGGTGTGTGAGAGAGGTGGGTGGGGTGTGTGAGAGACCAGCACTACAACTCCCAACAGGCCCCCATGTCCACAGGGAGGGTGGTGGGGTGTGTGTGAGAGGTGAGTGGAGTGTGTGAGAGAGGTGTGTGGGGTGTGTGAGAGACCAGCACTACAACTCCCAACAGGCCCCCATGTCCACAGGGAGGGTGGTGGTGGGCGGGGTGTGTGAGAGAGGTGGGTGGGGTGTGTGAGAGACCAGCACTACAACTCCCAACAGGCCCCCATGTCCACAGGGAGGGTGGTGGGATGTGTGTAAGAGGTGGGTGGGGTGTGTGAGAGAGGTGGGTGGGGTGTGTGAGAGACCAGCAATATAACTCCCAACAGGCCCCCATGTCCACAGGGAGGGTGGTGGTGGGTGCGGTGTGTGAGAGACCAGCACTACAACTCCCAACAGGCCCCCATGTCCACAAGGAGGGTGGTGGTGGGCGGGGTGTGTGAGAGAGGTCATTGAATTGTAATGTGGGTACCAAAAACATGTCATGTCCACAGCATTGATCATGATAATCTTGTCCCTCAGGTGATCGTAACTTGACTGGCGAAAGCAGCAACCGCCAGCACCAGTCGCCCCCCTCACAGCACGGACTCTCTGGGGACGATCCCATTGCCAGCTCGGGTGCAGAGGACGATGCGGGCCCAAGCAGACTTCCAGGGCCATCAGGCTCCCAGGACATCACTGCCTCCACCACCTCTGCCTGTGTCACCACACCAACACCTGCCATTGTGAGCTATGCAGCCACCACCACCACCACCTCCACCACCACCACCACCACTCCTGCCTGTGCCACCCTGCCAGACCCATCGGCCGATGATGGGCCATCGACATCCCAGGCAAGCAGGGAGAGTGGACGTGAGAGGACACAGGTGAGGGCACAGCTCACAACCAGGAGTGCAGTTGTCCGGCGAGGTGGGGAAGGACACTCACCCCATCCTGGCGCCGAAACCCTGGAAGCCATCGCCAGAGTCAATGCCTATGAGCGGTCGCAGGCACAGTCTGATCGGGCCCACCAAGACTCACAAGAGAGCAGTCGTCTGTTGCGGTCCATTGATACCCGCATAGGCCAAATTGTGGACCTCATGGGTCAGCAAACAGCTCTGTGGAGGGACTGGCTATCCCGCGCCACACCACCACCCCCTCACCCAAGTGCCCAGCGGGACCGGTCACCAACACCACCGCCACCCACACCTGAGCCCACAGACAGGGAGGTGGTCCCTGACCAACCTGCCCCCACAGCTGTCTCCACTCAGGCTCCAAGACGGAGGGGCTGTCCGAGGCTGGATCCCGGTGAGAGCAGTGGTAATGCCCCATCTACCCGCTCTAAGAGGGGCCGCCAATGACTTCACCCTTGCTTGAGCCTGCCATTCACCCTGCCAACTATCCTGCCCCACAGTGCCAAGCATTGGCACACGTCTGTTGGACTAGCTGGACATCACACAATGTGGTGTCCCCACGGTATTTTCATCTGCCATGACCTTCAACTCTCACCCCCCCAACACTTCTTTGTAAATATGCACCAACATCAATCCACAACATGTTAATAAACATCACGTAAACACTCAATGATGTGTGGCCTCCATGTTTTAATCACATGATTGTCCTAGAATGTAACGTTACCAGGTGCAGGGATCAATGTTGCTGAGAATCATGCCTCTGTGGGAGTGACCTAGGGATAATGAGAGAACAACAAACACAGGTCAGGAAAGTGATTCACACCCATCACAACACACTGTACTGCAACATCCCACAAACCACACTCATCACCAATTAAGTGGATCACAGGGCACACATCAGGGAGCATTGCATGTACACCATCTACCACACACATGTGCAAACCGAACATACCAGACCAGGCATCATAGACACACCACATCCACACTCCACCAGCAAACATACATCACGCATTGTCTGGCTGCACAAGAGGTAGTTACTCACATTCAAGGGAAATAGCGATCAATGAGCTGACGCCTCTGGTCCACACCTTCTTCCTCACCACTATCCTCATCAGTCGACATGGGTGGGATGGGAGGCCAAGCAACCTGTTGGTCTTCAGGGTCCATGATCAGTTCAATGTTATTGCGCAAGGCCAGGTTGTGGAGCATGCAGCAGGCAATCACGGATCTGCATACTTTGCCTGGTGAGTATGGTAGGGCCCCTCCGGTCCTATCCAGACAGCGAAACCTAGACGTCAGCAGTTCAAAAGTACGTTCCACCACTCGACGTGTCCTCCCAGGGGCAACATTATAACGCATTTCACCAGGTGTAGTTGGATTACGTATGGAACTCGGCAGCCACGGTCGGTTTGGGTATGCAGAGTCGCCTATGTGGGGGGATGACAGGCACTAATATCATTACCAGGATTGGTGGGTACACCATGCCACACATACAACACAACTGTCCTCACAGCATACTCACCTACAAGCCACGCACGTTCTGGACGCAGATTAGCCATCATTTGGGGGACAATGCTGCTCCGCAGGATGTGTAAGTCATGTGCGGAGCCTGGAAATCTGGCACACACATGGGAGATGATGTTGTCCGCCAGGCACACCACCTGCACATTCATTGAATGGTAGTGCTTTTATTGCGATATACAGACTCACGTGCCTGGGGTTGAATGAGAGCGATATGTGTGCCATCAATGGAACCCACTACGTGTGGTATCTGTGCCAGGGCATAGAAGTCCCCTTTGACTGCTGCCAACTCTGCCGGACGTTGAAAATGGATGTACTCATCCTTGTAAAGCATCATGGCATTCAGAACATCCCGCAGTACCATGCTGAACATGGATTGTGACATCCCCCCGGCATGTCCAACTGTGTACTGGAAGGTGCCAGTTGCAAAGAAGTGAAGTGCCGCCATCACCTTTGCTGTGGGTGTAATAGCTCCAGGATATGTTCTGCGTGGCTGCAGATGAGGTGACAATTGGGCTACAAGCTCCAACAATCTACGTCGATCAAGCCGGAATTTGCGGATCACCTCCTCGTCAACCATGTCCTCCAGCACAGTGTATGGTCGATGCACATTTGGAGCCCTCCTGTGTGGGAGTAGATGGGAGCAGATGTCAATTGACCAACAACACATAGCTGTACCACACTATCACATGTTGACAAACACAATACAAATAAGACATGTTGCCGACAATGCTCATATGTGTTATGTGACCAATATTTAATGCAATATAGATAAATAACAAACAAATGTTCTGCCACACATAACATCATGTGTGCAAACATGTCCAATGTAACGTGCACACATGTCTAAAGAAGTGACAACAACACATGACTGAGGACCCAAATGTGGACAAGCGTCATCACAGACACACATGCACGTGCACACACAATACGAACATGGAACATACCCTCCTTGTCTTCATGCACCAATGACCCCGCCTACAATGCTGGGCATCCTCACATGACATGCATGGGCACACAACAGGCAACACACATACGCATACGCAGAATCAAGTCAAGTCAAGTTAGAATTTGTATAGCGCACTACTCACCCAGAGGGTCTCAAGGCGCTTGAGGGAGGGGGGTACGTTATTTATCGAATATCCAAGTTTTTAGTTGTTTTCTGAAGGAGAGGTGGTTCTGTGTAAGGCGGAGGTGGGTGGGGAGAGAATTCCAGGTCTTGGCCGCTAAGTAGGAGAAGGATCTTCCCCCCATGGTGGATCTTTGGATACGTGGAATCACGGCGAGGGCTTGATTGGACGATCGTAGTTGGCGGGTGGGGGTGTAAAAGGTCAGGCGCGTGTTGAGGTATTCGGGTCCTAGGTCGTAAAGGGCTTTGTGTGCGTGGGTGAGGAGACGGAACGTTATTCTTTTGTTGACGGGGAGCCAGTGGAGGTCTTTCAGGTGACCGGAAATGTGAGCTTGGCGGGGATGTCTAGGATGAGTCTGGCTGAGGCGTTCTGGATGCGTTGGAGTTTTTTCTGTAGTTTGGCTGTGGTTCCGGCGTAAAGGGTGTTTCCGTAGTCCAGTCGGCTTGTGACCAGTGCATGGGTGACCGTCTTTCTTGTTTCGGTGGGGATCCAACGGAAGATTTTTTTGAGCATACGTAGGATGTTGAAGCATGATGATGAGACGGCGTTGACTTGTCTGGTCATCGAAAGGGAGGAGTCCAGGATGAAGCCCAGGTTACGTGCGTGGTCCGTTGGTTTGGGTGCGTTTCCCAGGGCCGGTGGCCACCATGAGTCGTCCCAAGCGGAGGGGGATGATCCTAAGATGAGGACTTCCGTTTTGTCCGAGTTCAGTTTTAAACGGTTGTTCTTCATCCACTCGGCCACTTCTTTCATCCCATCGTGTAGGTTGGTTTTGGCGGAGTTTGGGTCTTTGGTGAGGGAGAGGATCAGCTGGGTGTCGTCTGCGTAGGAGATGATGTTGAGGTTGTGTTGGCGCGCGATGGATGCGAGGGGACTCATGTATACATTGAAGAGGGTGGGACTGAGTGATGATCCTTGTGGTACGCCGCGGATGACTTCAGTGGCTTCCGATTTGAAAGGGGGAGGCGGACTCTCTGGGTTCTTCCGGCGAGGAACGAAAAGATCCAGTTCAGTGCTTTTCCTTGTATTCCGACGTTGCTGAGGCGTTGTATAAGGGTGCTATGACAGACTGTGTCGAAGGCTGCGGAGAGGTCAAGTAGGATGAGGGCAGCTGTTTCACCGTTGTCCAGTAGAGTTCGAATGTCGTCTGTTGCTGCGATGAGGGCGGTCTTGGTGCTGTGTTTGGCTCGGAAGCCGGACTGTGATGGGTCGAGGGAGCCGTTGGATTCGAGGAAGGCGGCGAGTTGACTGTTGACGGTTTTCTCAATGACTTTGGCAGAGATTGGGAGGAGCGAAATGGGACGGTAGTTCTTAAGTTCAGTGGGGTCTGCTGTGGTTTCTTCAGGAGGGCGCTGAGTTCGGCATGTTTCCAGCTTTCCGGGAAGGTAGCGGAGTTGAGGGAGCAGTTGATGACATCTCGGAGATGGGGTGCGATAATGGAGTCTGTTTTGTTGAAAATGTGGTGGAGAAATGGGTCGGTTGGCGATCCTGAGTGGATGGAGTTCATCAAGCGGATGGTGTCTTCAGTGGTGATTGGGTTCCAGGCGCAGAGGTTGTTGGAGGGGGGTTTTGTTTCTGAGGTGAGTGGGGTGGGCTGGTCTCCAAAGCTGTTATGTATGTCAGCGATTTAGTTGTGGAAGAACGAGGCTAGAGAGTCGCAGAGGTCTTGAGAGGGAGTGATGTCGTTGGTGCCGGCGGTGGGGTAGGTAAACTCTTTGACAATGTTGAATAGTTCCTTGCTGTTGTGGGCCTTGTTGTCAATTCGATCCGTGAATGCAGATTTCTTGGTGGATCGGATAAGTTGGTGGTGTTTGCGGGTGGCGTTCTTGAAGGTGGCCAGGTTGTCAGTGTTTGGGTTTTTTCGCCAAGCTTTCTCGAGGGTGCGACAGATTTTCTTGGAATTCTTATGGTCATCATTGAACCAGAGGGCTTTTTTGCTGCCTTGCTTGGTTTGATGGTTTTTCAAGGGTGCTAAATCGTCAGCACTGTGGGTGATCCATTGTGTGAGGTTGATGGCTGCTTGGTTAGGGTCCGACGATTTGGCAGGAGGGTTTTGGTGAAGTGATGTGAGGAGCTGGTCGGTGGTAATTTTGTTCCAGTTTCTGCGGGGAATTGGTTGTGGGTGGTTGTGGGTCGTGGTCTTTTTGTAGGTGAAGTGCACGCAGCTGTGGTCCGTCCAATGGAGTCCTGTGGCGTGATTGAAGGAGATGTGCTTGCTGGAGGAGAAGATTGGGTCGAGCGTGTGCCCGGCATAGTGGGTGGGGGTGTCTACAAGTTGTTTGAGTCTGAGATTGGTGAGGTTGTCCAGAAGGGTGGTGGTGTTGCTGTCGTTGTTCTTTTCCAGGTGGAAGTTGAGGTCTCCCAGTAGAATGTAGTCCTCGGAGGGGAGGGCGTGTGGGCTGATGAAGTCAGTGATGTCTTCGCTGAATTGTGTGCAGGGTCCTGGTGGCCTGTAGATGAGGGTGCCTCTGAGTGTGGTATTGGGGTCGGTGTGGATCTGGAAGTGAAGGTGTTCCGCGGTTGCGAGGTTGTCGTCAGAACTGGTCGTGATGCGGATGGTGTTCTTATGGACGATGGCGATGCCTCCTCCTGTTTGGTAGATACGGTCCTTTCGGATGATCTTGTAACCGTCCGGGATGGCTATGGCGATGTCGGGTGCTGATGAGGCGTTCATCCATGTTTCTGTAAGAAAGGAAACGTCCGGTGTTGTGGTGTCTAGTAGGTTCCATAGTTCAGTTGCGTGTTGGTGGACCGAGCGGGTATTGAGCAGGATACACTTCAAGTGGTTAGTTGCGGAGCTCTGTTTAGAGTTTGTGGAATTGGTGTGGGTCCTGATGCATTCGAACTGGCAGGAGTGGCAGGTGAAGGGTCCATGGGTGTGTCCTGGGGCGGCTTGGTAGCAGTCTGGGAGACGGCCAGAGTTGAGTGCTGAGAGGGTTGCGGCGTCGTACGTTATGCGGGTGGAGTGGATTTTGCGGGGGCCAGGGGGTTTGGCGCTGGGCGCGGTCCAGGCGCGGACGGGCGTAGATGGGCTTACCTTTGGCGCGCCTTCGGCGCGCATGGGGCGCGTCCGCTGCGCGTGAACGCTGCGTGTAAATGCCTTCGACATAAGTGGATAGTGGAGGGGGGCGGAGCGAGGGAGGAGCAGCTGGGAGGCGGGAGCGGGGTGGAGAGATGGGCTAGGAGGCACAACAATAACAAAATGGCAGCAACAATCAAAGCGAAACCGGACGAGATTGGGGCACAATCAGGCAAGAGTGGTCTTCAAATTGAAGCAAAGCAACAACGCTACAATGTGGTCAGTGGCACCAGCACAATCAGGCACAAATACCCAAACGAGCAATGCGAGCGATATCGCAATGATATGAGCAATGGTACAATGCGGGCAATATCGCAATGATATGAGCAATGATATGAGCAATGGTACAATCAGGCACAACCAATTATTGCAAGCAATGGGTAGTATAGCGCTACGATACCGGGTTCAGCAGGGAGCGTGGGGAGCGACCGCTTCTGCACGAGACAGGACGGTCACAGCGCGCTTAGCTTAACGGGTCGATCCTTAGCTTCCAGTGGGAGGGAGGAGCAGCTGGGAGGCGGGAGCGGGGTGGAGCGATGGGCTAGGAGGCACAACAACAACAAAATGGCAGCAACAATCAAAGCGAAACCGGACGAGATTGGGGCACAATCAGGCAAGAGTGGTCTTCAAATTGAAGCAAAGCAACAACGCTACAATGTGGGCAGTGGCACCGGCACAATCAGGCACAAATACCCAAACGAGCAATGCGAGCGATATCGCAATGATATGAGCAATGGTACAATGCGGGCAATATCGCAATGATATGAGCAATGATATGAGCAATGGTACAATCAGGCACAACCAATTATTGCAAGCAATGGGCAGTATAGCGCTACGATACCGGGTTCAGCAGGGAGCGTGGGGAGCGACCGCTTCTGCACGAGACAGGACGGTCACAGCGCTCTTAGCTTAATGGGTCGATCCTTAGCTTCCAGTGGGAGGGAGGAGCAGCTGGGAGGTGGGAGCGGGGTGGAGAGACGGGCTAGGAGGCACAACAACAACAAAATGGCAGCAACAATCAAAGCAAAACCGGACGAGATTGGGGCACAATCAGGCAAGAGTGGTCTTCAAATTGAAGCAAAGCAACAACGCTACAATGTGGGCAGTGGCACCGGCACAATCAGGCACAAATACCCAAACCAGCAATGCGAGCGAGATCGCAATGATATGAGCAATGGTACAATGCGGGCAATATCGCAATGATATGAGCAATGATATGAGCAATGGTACAATCAGGCACAACCAATTATTGCAAGCAATGGGCAGTATAGCGCTACGATACCGGGTTCAGCAGGGAGCGTGGGGAGCGACCGCTTCCGCACGAGAGAGGACGGTCACCATGCATGTATACCCCCATCATTGTTACTTGCACACACAAACCACACACTTACAACAGCTCCTGAATGTAGTTAGACACCCTTGAAGTACTGTGTAGATGTGTATGAATTTAAACGTGTGTACGCAAAACCAAGACGTCAACACGTCGCCATACACATGTGTTGTAACTTGGGTGCACATCAATAGCCATAGTTAACCACTGGCAAGGTCAATAGTATGACTACACATGACAAAAAGTGGTTATGAAATACACACGTGGCCACGGGACATTGACTTGACAACATGATAGTTGCAGCATTCTGAACATGTCCTAATACACATGTACAACTGTCAACATTACATGTGTGCGGAGACATGCAGTGTGTGTACATATGCCATGTGTGGACGCCTTCCACCTACACAGAAGATGATCGTAGTTAATAGAATTGTGCATGACATATGCTGTATGGACAAGTACCATCACGGCCACACCCCTCATAACGCATGTGCGGACTACCGCGACGGTGCATCATTTGAGAATGAACAGTCAGTTGCGTCGCTATGGCAGTGCACGCATTCTGCGTGGGCGGTGCAGGCCAACACATACTTCAGAATATGCAATACAAAATGGCAGTTCTTACCCCCCTTACAGTCACATTGCAGCACCCACCACACACCGCCGGTCCAGGCCAGACACCCACTGCCAGGTGGTGGCCGGGTGGGGGCCGGTCACCACCCGGCGGTGTGTGACCGGCCACCACCCGGCGGTGGGTGACCGGCCACCACCCGGCGGTGGGTGACCGGCCACCACCCGGCAGTGGGTGACCGGCATGGACCGGCGGTGTGTGACCGGCCACCACCCGGTGGTGGGTGACTGGCCTGGACCGGCGGTGGGTGACCGGCATGGACCGGCGGTGGATGACTGGCCTGGACTGGCGGTGGGTGACCGGCATGGACCGGCGGTGGGTAACCGGCATGGACTGGCGGTGTGTGACCGGCCACCACCTGGCGGTGGGTGACCGGCATGGACCGGCGGTGGGTGACTGACCTGGACCGGCGGTGGGTGACCGGCATGGACCGGCGGTGGGTGACTGGCCTGGACCGGCGGTGGGTGACCCGCATGGACCGGCGGTGGGTGACCGGCATAGACCGGCGGTGTGTGACCAGCCACCACCCGGCGGGGGGGTGACCGGCATGGACCCGCAGTGGGTGACCGGCATGGACCGGCGGTGTGTGACCGGCCACCACCTGGCGGTGTGTGACCGGCCACCACCCGGCGGTGGGTGATTGGCCAGGACCGGCGGTGTGTGACCGGCCACCACCCGGCGGTGGGTGACTAGCCTGGACCGGCGGTGTGTGACCGGCCACCACCCGGCGGTGTGTGACCGGCCACCACCCGGCGGTGGGTGACTTGCCTGGACCGGCGGTGTGTGGTGGGTGCTGCAATGTGACTGTAAGGGGGGGCATCAACTGACATTTTGAATTGCATATTAATAAGTATGTGTTAGCCTGCAACGCCCACGCGTAATGCGTGCACCGCCATGGTGAAGCCAGGCTTTGAAATTGTTCAAATGATGCACCGTGGCGGAAGCGCGCACATGCGGTTGCAGATCTGTGACCGTGACGCTCCGTGCACATGTAGCCAATAGAAATAGGTTACGCGGGGCGCGTATGCGCATTCAAATATAGCGGAAGCCGTGCACCGCCACACCAGGGCCACTCATTGGCTCATTTTGAATGAGGCATCCCGGGAAAACCAATAGGTGCAGACGTGTGCCACTGATATGAGCTCTGGGCCCTGTATATGTGCGAATATCGGCAGCACACATTCACCACTTTCAGCCACTGCTGCCTGGGACCATCACCTCGACCTGCTGCTGCTGAGATAGCCAACAACTGCTGCCTGCGACCATCACCTCGACCTGCTGCTGCTGAGATAGCCAACAACTGCTGCCTGCGACCATCAACTCGACCTGCTGCTGCTGAGATAGCCAACAACTGCTGCCTGCGACCATCACCTCGACCTGCTGCTGCTGAGATAGCCAACAACTGCTTCGGTACTGCCACGTTCGTGAACGTTGCCATGCAGGGGGTGCGAGAGACCCGGTCTCGTCCCTTCACCGCAACGGAGATGGAAGTCCTTGTGGACGGTGTGCTCAGCCACTATGACCGGCTATACGGTGCCCCCGGAAAGGTGGTAAGTGCAGTGGGGAACATGTTGGTGGGCATGAGGTGGTCACTAACTCCTGGCTTCTGTAAGCTTGGCGGTGTGCTAAGGGGCCTTCACATGTGTTGTACTGAGCATGGCTGCATGTAGATACGTGTTTTTGCGAGGTTTGTGAATGTCAAACGGTCCACTGATGTTTCCCTCTTGTCTCCCATCATGGTAGGTCAAGCTGCACCTTCGCAAGGCCGTGTGGAGGACAATAGCACGTGATGTACGGGCAGTGGGGGTGTGCAAGAGACGACACACACACTGCCCCAAGCGCTGGGACGACATATCCAGGCTGAGCAAGAATGTTGCCGAGATGACACTGGGGATGATTCCAAGATCAACCCGTCTGGCCCGACGCACCATGACCCCTCTAATGCACCGTATCATTGCTGTGACGCATCCTGACCTGTCCGCCCGGCTGGGAGGGGATCAACAGCAAACTAGCGGTAAGCACACTGTATGTGTGTGAGACTTGTGAGTGCATGCATGTATTGTTGCTCATACACAGGAGTGACATCCGTGGTGCGTTTGTTTGGCTGAAATTGCATGTAGCTGCCATTAGCGGAGTGAGCGGTAGCCTCCATGTCCGCCAGGTGGTCATACCACTTGCTTTGTATTTGAGGGTTCCAGGACATGCCCTTGAGGTCTGTGGTCCCATGGTATGACATGTCTGCTGGACTGCATGCAGTTGCCCTGTTTGTATTATGTACATGTTTCACAGCCAACAACGGTTATTTGCTATGAGGATGTCTGGTAGGGGTGGGTCGTGTGCAGGATGGGTGATACATGTTATTCGACTGTAAGGAAAGTTGTGCTTTTGTAACATTCAATATGTGAGTGTGGCACCTAGGTAAAACTCTTTTCTCTCACTTTCAGCTTTGGCAGAGGGCACGGACCCACAGACTACGGAGATGAGTGGTGGCAATGCATCCGGATCCGAAATCACACACACGCAGACTGACACTGAAGAGTGCAGCCACGGAGAGGGGGACAGAACCGTACCAGAGGACTCACAAGTGGAAACACCATCTTCCTCATCATCAAACGGTGTTGGTGAGTCAGCACTGTTGTCACCGACAGGGAGTGGGCAATCAACACCTTCAGTCGGGACACAGCACACAGGGACCACACTGCCACCCACTGCAACATTTACTGCTCGTGCTCGCCAGAGTAGGGGGAGCAGAGTTGCCTTCGGTGCAGGCACCGCAGAGCCTGCCCCTGTGACACAAGGTGCACTTTGTGCTGAGGCTGTAGATCTGCTGCGACAGCTGTGTGTAGGGCAGACCAACATGAGCAATGCATTCCAAGACCACGATAGGAAGTTGGGGCAGGTGGTGGCATTCATGGAGGGGATGCATGGCGATGTTGTGGTCTCCACAGAACAGTTCAGTCATTGGCAAACACTGTCTTCAGCCATTGTACAGTCGCATGGACAGGGTGCTACTTCTGTACCACCATCCACACCACTTGATGTTTCAGGGGCGAGTGAATTTTCAGACCAGGCCTCTTATTCAGGTTATTTCACTAGAAGCAGCCACAGGCAGCAAGGCAGGGCACGGAGGGCACAGACACCATCCCCTAGGACTGGGATATCTTTCGCCGAAGACGACGTGAGCTACACTGGAGTTGACACACAGGATCATCAAGGGGTGTTTGGGGAAATGGCTTCACATGCTACACAGGCATCCCCCACAAAAGGTACTCCCAGGGCAAGGGCACCTCCCTAGTCCAGGGACACTCCCAAGGACAAGGACACTACAAAGGAAAGGGCACCTCCCAAGAGCAGGGACACTCCCAAGGACAAGGACACTACAAAGGAAAGGGCACCTCCCAAGAGCAGGGACACTCCCAAGGACAAGGACACTACAAAGGAAAGGGCACCTCCCAAGAGCAGGGACACTCCCAAGGACAAGGACACTACAAAGGAAAGGGTACCTCCCAAGAGCAGGGACACTCCCAAGGACAAGGACACTACAAAGGAAAGGGCACCTCCCAAGAGCAGGGACACTCCCAAGGACAAGGACACTACAAAGGAAAGGGCACCTCCCAAGAGCAGGGACACTCACAAGGGCAAGGTCGCCTCAAAGGAGAGGGACACTACAATGGACAAGTCTGCACCCAGGGACAGGGCACCGCCCAGGGATCAGGGACATTCCAGAGACAGGACACCGCCTACATCCAAGGCACATCCCATGGCCAAGGGTTCTCCCATGGACACGAGCTCCATCAAGGACAGGCATACATCACTCCTGGCTGCACTGAGGCTGATGTTGTTGAAGGAACGTACAACACATGTGTCAGCGGGGGAGTCCCCCCATACCTCTACTCCCATCCACGCCCCGCAGAAGCAGAGGAAGGAGTACACTGTTGTTGCATCCCCCATTACACATGATGCAGAGGGCAGAAGGCAGGCCCACAGCAAATGACAGGCAGGGTCCAGCACGTCCCAAGAGAGCAGACCACCACAAGCACATGATCCACCTTTGATGTCTGATGATGCCACTCTACTTACCAGACCAGTCATGTCCGTGGTGCCCCTACATTCAACAAAGAAACGGAGACACACACCATTGAGACCTAACCACCCAAATGTCGCTCCAGTACAGCTGCCCCCAGCTCCCAGAGCCACCCTGCCTCCTGGACCATACAGCCCTGTGGCTCATCATTTCAGTGGTCCTAGTGGGTCAGCTGCAGTTCACTCTCATGTGTCAGATAGTGGCACTGTGTCTATTGTCCGCTGTCATGCATCATGTAGTAGCACTGTGTCAGTTGTGCCCTCTCCTGTTGCAGGTACTGGCACTGTGTGTGTCCGCCACTCTCATGTGTCAGATGCAGGCATGGTATTTGTTGGTCACTGTACAGGGACATGTCCTGGCAGTGTGTCTGGGTCTATGGCTCATGTGTCAGTCAGTAGATCTGTGGCTGTGTCTCACACTCCTGTTTCTGGTGCTGGCGGTGTATCTGGGTCTATGGCTCATGTGTCAGTCACTACAGCTGTGGCTGTGTCTCAGACTCCTGTTGCTGGTGCTGGCAGTGTGTCTGGGTCTATGGCTCATGTGTCAGTCAGTAGATCTGTGGCTGTGTCGCACACTCCTGTTTCTGGTGCTGGCGGTGTGTCTGGGTATATGGCTCATGTGTCAGTCACTACAGCTGTGGCTGTGTCTCACACTCCTGTTGCTGGTGCTGGCAGTGTGTCTGGGTCTATTGCTCATGTGTCAGTCAGTAGATCGGTGGCTGTGTCTCACACTCCTGTTGCTGGTGCTGGCAGTGTGTCTGGGTCTATGGCTCATGTGTCAGTCAGAAGATCGGTGACTATGTCTCACACTCCTGTTGCTGGTGCTGGCAGTGTGTCTGGGTCTATGGCTCATGTGTAAGTCAGTAGATCGGTGGCTGTGTCTCACACTCCTGTTGCTGGTGCTGGCAGTGTGTCCGAGGTGAGTAATTCAAGCAGTCCACCAGATTCTGTGGTGTGAGGTTTAGTTGCCATCACTCACATGTCATTTTACTTTGTGTGTTGATTGACGAATGTAACCACCCTTGCATTATTTCTGTCCATTGGACGGGTCGCTTGACCCACGTACTTGGGTAGCCAGTGATGTACCTGCTCTGCTGGCCCTGTTGCTGTTCTGATACTGCATTCTGCCCTCTCATGTGCTGCCAGTGATGTAACTGTTCTGTGCAATAGACTGTTGATGCACTTAGCCCATCTCATGTGCTGCCTCTGATGTACCTGCTCTGGTGGCCACAATGCCCTGTTGCTGTTCTGATACTGCATTCTGCCCTCTCATGTGCTGCCAGTGATGTAACTGTTCTGTGCAATGGACTGTTGATGCACTTATCCCCTCTCACGTGCTGCCTCTGATGTACCTGCTCTGTTGGCCACAATGCCCTGTTGCTGTTCTGATACTGCATTCTGCCCTCTCATGTGCTGCCAGTGATGTAACTGTTCTGTGCAATGGACTGTTGATGCACTTAGCCCCTCTCACGTGCTGCCTCTGATGTACCTGCTCTGTTGGCCACAATGCCCTGTTGCTGTTATGATACTGCATTCTGCCCTCTCACGTGCTGCCAGTGTTGTAACTGTTCTGTGCAATGGACTGTTGATGCACTTAGCCCCTCTCACATGCTGCCTCTGATGTACCTGCTCTGTTGGCTACAATGCCCTGTTGCTGTTCTGATACTGCATTCTGCCCTCTCACGTGCTGCCAGTGATGTAACTGTTCTGTGCAATGGACTGTTGATGCACTTAGCCCCTCTCACGTGCTGCCTCTGATGTACCTGCTCTGTTGGCCACAATGCCCTGTTGCTGTTCTGATACTGCATTCTGCCCTCTCACGTGCTGCCAGTGATGTAACTGTTCTGTGCAATGGACTGTTGATGCACTTAGCCCCTCTCACGTGCTGCCTCTGATGTACCTGCTCTGTTGGCCACAATGCCCTGTTGCTGTTCTGATACTGCATTCTGCCCTCTCACATGCTGCCAGTGATGTAACTGTTCTGTGCAATGGACTGTTGATGCACTTATCCCCTCTCACGTGCTGGCTCTGATGTACCTGCTCTGTTGGCCACAATGCCCTGTTGCTGTTCTGATACTGCATTCTGCCCTCTCACGTGCTGCCAGTGATGTAACTGGTCTGTGCAATGGACTGTTGATGCACTTATCCCCTCTCACGTGCTGCCTCTGATGTACCTGCTCTGTTGGCCACAATGCCCTGTTGCTGTTATGATACTGCATTCTGCCCTCTCATGTGCTGCCAGTGATGTTACTGTTCTGTGCAATGGACTGTTGATGCACTTATTCCCTCTCACGTGCTGCCAGTGATGTAACTGTTCTGTGCAATGGACTGTTGATGCACTTAGCCCCTCTCACGTGCTGCCTCTGATGTACCTGCTCTGTTGGCCACAATGCCCTGTTGCTGTTATGATACTGCATTCAGCCCTCTCATGTGCTGCCAGTGATGTAACTGTTCTGTGCAATCGACTGTTGATGCACTTATCCCCTCTCACGTGCTGCCTCTGTTGTACCTGCTCTGTTGGCCACAATGCCCTGTTGCTGTTCTGATACTGCATTCTGCCCTCTCATGTGCTGCCAGTGATGTAACTCTTCTGTGCAATGGACTGTTGATGCACTTATCCCCTCTCACGTGCTGCCTCTGATGTACCTGTTCTGTTGGCCACAATGCCCTGTTGCTGTTATGATACTGCATTCTGCCCTCTCATGTGCTGCCAGTGATGTAACTGTTCTGTGCAATGGACTGTTGATGCACTTATCCCCTCTCACGTGCTGCCAGTGATGTACCTGTTCTGTGCAATGGACTGTTGATGCACTTAGCCCCTCTCACGTGCTGCCAGTGATGTAACTGTTCTGTGCAATGGACTGTTGATGCACTTATCCCCTCTCACGTGCTGCCTCTGATGTACCTGCTCTGTTGGCCACAATGCCCTGTTGCTGTTATGATACTGCATTCTACCCTCTCATGTGCTGCCAGTGATGTAACTGTTCTGTGCAATGGACTGTTGATGCACTTATCCCCTCTCACGTGCTGGCAGTGATGTAACTGTTCTGTGCAATGGACTGTTGATGCACTTAGCCCCTCTCACGTGCTGCCTCTGATGTACCTGCTCTGTTGGCCACAATGCCCTGTTGCTGTTATGATACTGCAGTCTGCCCTCTCACGTGCTGCCAGTGAGGTAACTGTTCTGTGCAATGGACTGTTGATGCACTTATCCCCTCTCACATGCTGCCAGTGATGTAACTGTTCTGTGCAATGGACTGTTGATGCACTTAGCCCCTCTCACGTGCTGCCTCTGATGTACCTGCTCTGTTGGCCACAATGCCCTGTTGCTGTTATGATACTGCATTCTGCCCTCTCATGTGCTGCCAGTGATGTTACTGTTCTGTGCAATGGACTGTTGATGCACTTATTCCCTCTCACGTGCTGCCAGTGATGTAACTGTTCTGTGCAATGGACTGTTGATGCACTTAGCCCCTCTCACGTGCTGCCTCTGATGTACCTGCTCTGTTGGCCACAATGCCCTGTTGCTGTTATGATACTGCATTCAGCCCTCTCATGTGCTGCCAGTGATGTAACTGTTCTGTGCAATCGACTGTTGATGCACTTATCCCCTCTCACGTGCTGCCTCTGTTGTACCTGCTCTGTTGGCCACAATGCCCTGTTGCTGTTCTGATACTGCATTCTGCCCTCTCATGTGCTGCCAGTGATGTAACTCTTCTGTGCAATGGACTGTTGATGCACTTATCCCCTCTCACGTGCTGCCTCTGATGTACCTGTTCTGTTGGCCACAATGCCCTGTTGCTGTTATGATACTGCATTCTGCCCTCTCATGTGCTGCCAGTGATGTAACTGTTCTGTGCAATGGACTGTTGATGCACTTATCCCCTCTCACGTGCTGCCAGTGATGTACCTGTTCTGTGCAATGGACTGTTGATGCACTTAGCCCCTCTCACGTGCTGCCAGTGATGTAACTGTTCTGTGCAATGGACTGTTGATGCACTTATCCCCTCTCACGTGCTGCCTCTGATGTACCTGCTCTGTTGGCCACAATGCCCTGTTGCTGTTATGATACTGCATTCTACCCTCTCATGTGCTGCCAGTGATGTAACTGTTCTGTGCAATGGACTGTTGATGCACTTATCCCCTCTCACGTGCTGGCAGTGATGTAACTGTTCTGTGCAATGGACTGTTGATGCACTTAGCCCCTCTCACGTGCTGCCTCTGATGTACCTGCTCTGTTGGCCACAATGCCCTGTTGCTGTTATGATACTGCAGTCTGCCCTCTCACGTGCTGCCAGTGAGGTAACTGTTCTGTGCAATGGACTGTTGATGCACTTATCCCCTCTCACGTGCTGCCAGTGATGTAACTGTTCTGTGCAATGGACTGTTGATGCACTTAGCCCCTCTCACGTGCTGCCTCTGATGTACCTGCTCTGTTGGCCACAATGCCCTGTTGCTGTTATGATACTGCATTCTGCCCTCTCATGTGCTGCCAGTGATGTAACTGTTCTGTGCAATGGACTGTTGATGCACTTATCCCCTCTCACATGCTGCCTCTGATGTACCTGCTCTGTTGGCCACAATGCCCTGTTGCTGTTCTGATACTGCATTCTGCCCTCTCACGTGCTGCCAGTGATGTAACTGTTCTGTGCAATGGACTGTTGATGCACTTATCCCCTCTCACGTGCTGCCTCTGATGTACCTGCTCTGTTGGCCACAATGCCCTGTTGCTGTTCTGATACTGCATTCTGCCCTCTCACGTGCTGCCAGTGATGTAACTGTTCTGTGCAATGGACTGTTGATGCACTTAGCCCCTTTCACGTGCTGCCTCTGATGTACCTGCTCTGTTGGCCACAATGCCCTGTTGCTGTTCTGATACTGCATTCTACCCTCTCACGTGCTGCCTCTGATGTACCTGCTCTGTTGTACCTAGTGCCCATGCTCTTGAATACTCTGAGATTATACACCTATTATGTTAAATAAAGCTAGTGAATCATGTTTTGTGGTTTGTCGTTGTCATTCCTGGTTGTGTACTTGAATTGTGGATATGTTGGTGCGATCGTCAATGTAGTTTCTCAAACATGACACTCCCCCTTCCAACGTCACAGCCCTGGCAGGTACTCCCCTTCCGTCAGCAATTGGTGGGTTGGCGTACCTGCGTCGTCGTTGATGATGGTCCATGACTTGCTGGTGGTGGAGCACAAAGAGTATCGGAAATGCGTGTAGCGCTGGGTCCATGACGGAGATCTGCTTGTGGTGGGTATCTCTGCAATGTGTTGTATCTTCGCTGTGGGGAATCCGCCGTGTTCAGGCAGGTTGTTTTTCCGCAGCGATTTTATGCGTGTTTTCCGCCATCGTGATTTGGAGGACGGTCGAAGACGTCATTCCGTACGGCGGTGTCTCTGGATTGCTTACGTCCGCCGCGGGGTCGGGTGTGGTTCCGCGGCGGTGCGTGCTCTTCCACCGTGTACGGACTTCTGACAGTGTTTCCCATCCTAATATGGCGGACGGAGTGACCGCGGCAGGCGGACTGGAAAAAGGCATTTTCCGCCTACTCCAGGCCGGCAGTCGCACTTCCGTCCGCCATCGTATTCGACCCCTAAGTACGGTACCCCGATGTTTATACATGTTGATTTCTATAGAGAATATAACACAAATTACCCACCTCATCAGATCCAGAGGTAGGTATTCTAGTGGAACAGCCTTTACAACGTGGGTATTACCACGCGCTACCATTACAGCGCTGCTATTACAACGCAAGAGGGCGCTGTTGGATAGGGAATAGTTTAATTTTCTATTCCAACACCGTCCCTACTGTAACGTGGGCTGGAGTTGGAATAGAAAATTAAATTATTAAACTATCCAGCCTTTACAGCGCAAGTCATTGTAACGACTTGCGTTGTAAAAACAGCTTTGTAATGGCACGCGTGGTAAAAGCCCGCGTTGTAATGCCATACAACCGGTATTATAATAATATCCTTAATTCTCTATACGCGGGGCTCCTTAGTGCTCTAATGAGATAAAAAACACATTGTCAAATAGGTGGCAATTATATCAGTGGTATTGGAATGCTCCATTTTTATCCCACTTGGGTATGTCCCCATCAATCAACATACCTAATAAGTACTAGGAAGCTGCACCTCAAATGTCTTAGCTCCGGTTGACTGTCCATTCCTCATGTTTTGTGTGGTTCCCTTATTAATATATAACAATACATAGAGAACTGGTCAATACCCATATTTACTTCTATTTATTAAAATCATATATATAGAACACTGACACTCACCTGAAAATAATGTCTATAGGCGATGTATACTTCAGTATTTATAATGGGACTGGCAGCAGTACGCCTGTTGGTCCTGAAAACTCCAGTATGATTTCGCCAATGTGCGTGGGAACCTAAAGACATAAAAAAAATATATACCCCATATATCTATTAAATAGGTAATTCAATGTATTTCTTATTGCTTGTATTTAACTAAACTGAACCATGATCGGTTGTGAAAATAGGCCCTATTACTAAAATATTTAAACAAATCATGGCCAATGATTCCTTCTCCAAAGGAATCCTTCATTACAAATTTAGGCGTAGATAGTGCGCGTCTCTACCTATTTATTAATGTATTTTATTAAGTGTAAATAGGCCCAATGACATTCTAACATTTAAATGGATCGTGGCCCATTGTTCCATTTCAAATAGGACTCCTCATTCCGAAATTAGGCGTTGTGTGTAGTTTGTACCTATTTTTCAAGTATTTTGAATAAAATACAATGTCCCTTCCGCCCATCTAGTGCAGCCCTCTAGGTGTATGAAGGATATTCTAGGGAAAGCTGCAATATAACCTCTAAGCTTCTAATGGTGAACGGGGGAAATAATAAAAACAACCGCGTATCCTGTGCAGTATTTTCGATATGCGGAAAATTATGAAAAACTGCACTCGCAAAAAGTGAGATCTAAACCTATAACCAGGATGGGGTCAACAACAAGCACTCCACCCAGCCTTGGTGCCCTGCTGTCCGCCTCAAAGTTTCCCAAACATCAGTTCTCGGGCTTACCTTCCACTTTGTCTAACGCAACCTCGGCCCTGGGCGCGGTGCACGGCAATTCCAATTTGCAGATATTAATGTACAGAGCACCGTACGGATTCTAGGTTATAAATAGAGTCCCAAATGCAGAACACCGGTGTTGGCGTAAGCGTCATCCCTAATGCACCCATTTGTTCTGAAATCAATAAATCAGGCTTGTCATTTCATTAGTTTCCAGTGGGCCCCACCGCTGTGATTAAAAGTGCAACGGCTTCTCCAGTCAAACCGGGTTGCAATGTCCTACTCGAGAAATTCAACTCGTGCCAATACTCACAAGGATAATTTGTGTTCATAAACACAATATCTTATCCATATAGATCTATTTAAATGCATGGGCACTTACATTTAGGCCCATATATATATATATATATATAGAAACTGACCAAGCCTCATAAATTGAGGCTGAGCAAGAACATAAACTAATACTAAGATTTCAAAAACATCTGCACCTGTATATGTGCGTCATCTGATTTACGCAAACATGTCAGAGAAACTACCACTACAGCTCTGGTCAGAGAAAAAAAATATTTCTTTTTATATGTATTAACAAGGTGCTTCCACCCTCTCCTATTATCTCTAGAGTTTATGGGAGGCTATCCACATAGGAGTAACTCAATGCTCCTGGATGTTACTATTTCCTAATTCAGTATCCTTATCATTATAAGGTAAATGTTTCCTAATTCAGTGTCCCTATCATTATAAGGTAGATGAGAGATAACCTCATGGGGGAGTGACAGTGTAAGGGGGTATACATGGCCAGATGTGTGTATGGCCGGTACATACACAACACCAGACTACAATCCCCCCCACATTTATGACTCAGTCCCCCTGGGACCACTACAGTAATGTTGCACATAAAGGGATGCTATTTAACTTTCAACTAGACGCATCCAGTCTTCCTTGGTGTTTAAACCACTTCTCATAGTGGTCAGAATGGAAATATACCACTGTTCTCGATTCTTCCTTCATACGGTCAGGTCACCTCCCCTCCTATTGCCCTCACTCAGTTCAATAATGAGCCACTTAAAATCTGTAGATATATGCCTTTTCATGAAAGTGGTCCACTAAAGGGGCATTAGGTTTTTTGTTTTTTATGGCTGACCTGTGTTCCAGTAACCGGACACGGACTACTCGTGTCATCTCGCCCACGTAACCTAGATTACACAGACATGCAATCAACTATACAGCATTTTTCGTTCTACAGTTATTTAGTGCTCTCGGTCTTAGAGTGTATCCATTATGGGTATATTCCTTCCCTAGAATACACTGGTCACACATAAGGCAGTTACTGCATTTGTAGTTGCTACCACTGTCCTGCTTATGATAGTACGTTGAATTGGTTTAGGGCCTTCCCTATAAGTGTGCACCAGGTCCCGCCTCATGTTGTTTTTTCTCTTAAAGGCAAATAATGGTTTCTCCAGTTTACTTAACTGATTGTCATTCAGAACACTCCAGGTCGAATTAATAACATTTTTTATCTTATTACTGAGATTTGAGTATTAGCTAACAAAGACTAATTTCTGGCCCTCATTTCTATCTTTCTTTTTTGTCTCAAACCCCTTATTGGCAAACATACTTTCCCTATTGTAGAACCTCTCTCTTTTAAATGAATTTAAATCAATTTCTCAGGATATCCCCTATCTTTTAACTTTAATTTAGGAGTCTCCGAGTGTTTATAAAAATCCTCCAGGGATGAACAGTTCCTACGGAGCCGTAGGAACTGTCCAAAGGGGATATTGTCATTTTGGGCCTTAGGGTGGAAGCTGGAGTAATGCAATAATGTATTTTTATCAGTTGGTTTACAGAAAAGTTCAACCTCCAGGTTACCACTAACGTCCTTAATACTCAGGTCCAAGAAGTTTACCTTGTTCCTACTATGTTCAGATGTGAACTTAAGGTTCAAATCACCAAGGTTCAGCCATTGCAAAAATTCATGTAAAAGTTCCTCAGTATCTTCCCATATGAAGAAAATGTTGTCGATGAATCTGCTCCAAATGGTGACATTCTCATAAAAGGGCGCAGATTAATTGAAGACATGTTTATTTTCGAATCGCCCCACGTAAAGGCAGGCCAGACTGGGTGCACATGTGGCCCCCATACTGGTACCTTTACACTGTAAAAACAGGTCATCCCTAAAAAGGAACAAGTTACATTTCAAAACCAATTCAGTGCAGTATATAATAAACTCAACATTGGCCCCTCTACATTCTGTAGGACCCAGGATGCTTCGAATGGTGTTAATGGTAGCATCCTGGGTCATGTTCGTGTATAGGGCTTCAATGTCGAGTGTTACTAGTATTTGGGTTTGGGAATTAAAACTCTGTCCTTCTATAGTATTAATCACGTGGGATGAATCCTTAATGTACAAGCACTGTCCTTGAACCAGAGGTTTTAAGAAAGTATCCAGTGGCGGCTCTTCTATAGGGGCGTTTGAGCGCAGACCCACTGCTTTCTCGCAGCGCGAGAAGGCAGAAACATAAATGGTAATAACAACCATTTATGTTTCTGCCTTCTCACACGGCGAGAAAGCAGAAGTGCCTGGTTGGGGGCGGGCGGTCCTGCTCGAGGGCAGGGGGGAGTGGCCTTCTCACTGTTGTTCAACCTGCCTGTTTGGGTGGCCTCAGGCTGCCCAAACAGTCAGTATGCACAACAGTGGGCAAGCCACTCCCCCGTGCTATCGAGCAGGACCTACCATTCTCAGTTTTTCTCTATGTAGGCTCAGCCTACATAGAGAAAATGGCCCTGGTGGGGCGTGCCCCGCTGCGCCTCACTGTGTTGTGATTGGCGGAGGGGAGGGCGGGAGGCTCCCTTTCTTGGCTGATGACGTCGCGAAAGCTGCCTGCAGGAATTGGAAAAGGCAGGACGGTGGACGGTGGGAGTTGGACCCTAGAAGCTGAGGTGGCAGCGGAGTAGGACGGTAAGTTTACGTTTTATTGTATTTTTATCATCAGTAATTTACCCAGTCCGTCCATAGTAAACTGCTTGATGTTAGCTTGATGCCTGGACAATGAAAACTGGCAAAGTTTTGAAGGCAAACCTGAAAAAGTGTTTGAATTGCAAATAGTCTCATTTTCACCCATATGAATTTGAAAACTGAGAGTGGGGACCACCGTTTGTTCTCAGATCTGTGTCCATCATGTTTCTTTCTGTTTTTCCCTCAAACCTTCATTCCTTAGTTTGTTTCCCCTTTTTCACTCTCAGGCCCACTCTTTTGTTTTTCCTTCGAAGGTTTATAATTAGTGGTCTCAGCTCTCTACAAGAATACGACAGAACATGGGACATTGTCGTGCAAAAACCTAGGACAGGGGGACAAGTTATCTCTTAGCCCACAGAACGGTGGTGCAAACTAACATTGTGGTGAACAGAGGAACATCGAGCATGGACACCCTGCAGAGAGCCCCAGGACACGAGGGAGGGGGGCGAGGGCAGCAGCACAGACTCACTGCAAAGAGAGCGAGACGTCATCTCAGCTTCTGTGGACGCCTTGGTGCGCATCCCCTCAACATCTTTGCTGGTGTGCACACAAAAGAGCACAAGACAGACCCTCCACGTCAATTGGCTCTGCTAACTTTATGCAGCTGGAGACACCACAATCCTGTCGTTCACATTATTGTCGACTCACCATCTTTTTCTGATGAACCCAGGTCTCATCGCCCCCTTATTTATTGTATGCAGTTCAGCAGGTGTTGGTACCTTCTGCCATCCTAATATGCTTATATGGGCTCTATGCAGCCACCCTAAGCAGCCCCATAAGAACTGAACATCAAATGCAGGCTGCTGGCACCCAGACCGACTGCAAGGAGCAGGCCGGGAACCTGAGCAGGCAGGCACTGTATAGGCAAAGCGTGGAAGGCTGAAATGCATGGCCTTGCATGTGAAAATGGCAGGCTAAAAGGCAGAGCACTGGAGGTATGACAAGAGGGAAGTCTCTGAAAGATGAAAGGATGGGCATTGTGTGGGAGTAGATTTGCATGCATTGTGCCGAGAACTGTTTTCGGCTGGGGGTTATGAATTTCAGGGGCAGATCTATGTACAGAGAGCACAAAGGAGAGAGAGAAAGACCTTCCTCGTTCCCCTGAAAAAAACCTCAGCAAACTTCCAATAGGCTTCAGTTATACAGCAATCTGACAGGATCAGGACCTGCCAAACAACTGCATTTTTGTTTATTTTTTCTATGGCGATGCTTGATTCTGGACTCTGTGGACCGAGCAATACGTGAACGAGGGGCATGTGCAAAGGGATGACAATAGCTATAACTATGTTGACTATGGAAGCGCACCTGCCACAGGGCACTGGTCCCGAAACTTTACGCCACACCACTTCCAAATGTCACCAGGCGCTACTGATAGTATCTACATATTGGCTCCAAGGTTCAAGAGGTGAATTGATACAACTAACGATTGGTCTAAGGGGAGGAATATTAATATTCTTGTGAACCATGGGAAGGCCATATATTGCAGGGATATTTGCCTTTTCAGTAAGTAATAATCTATAATCCTTGTCAGATATCCAATCGTTTTGTCTCGCTAAGGATCCTAGGGTCTCAATCTCTTTTTTAAGTTCTCCCCACTGGGACATCGACACCTTTCGATAATGTTCTCTAATGTTGAGCAATTCCATGATCCATCTATCATACTCCACAGTGTCGAATATAACAATCCCACTCCCTTATCGGCGGGTTTGATTGTCATACTAAAATCGTTTTTGAGGTCTGCAATAGCTTCCTTCTGTTTTTTACTGATATTATGCATGACCGGGGGTTGATGTTCCCATACATTTCGAATGTTGGCCTCCACTACCTGTTCAAATACTTCGACCTTTTTATCCACTTGACTGATATGTGGCGTAAATGTTGATTTAGGCCTCAAACCCGAGACATTACTCTCCTCATGTATATTCCTTATCTTCAAAGAACCTTCAATCTTCAAGGAGAAGGCCCACCTGAAACAACTGAGCTCTAAGGCCAGCAAGGTCTCACACTTATTAAAACAATTAAGCCACCACTTGATCAGCCCGCCTGCTGGTCCTATATTAACTGTCCTGAAAGCGAAACTATTACCAGCTATTAGCTACAGCCAGAAGGCCTTCCCCGGGCTACTGGATGCCTCCCCTAACTCAGCCCAAGTAAAGGCATACAAAATCTGTGCTCCACATTCCAAGGTCAGCTAGGAACGCAAGGCTAAGACTGGAGCTAGGCTTAGCAAGGCCTGATCTGACAAGCCAGGGGGAGATTATAAAGTTATATTCCAGGATACTTTAGGGCCCGGCCCACTACCTGAAACATCATCTGAGAATAATCTTTGAGGGATCAGGCAAGGCCTGGCACATCAGCCTAGGAAAAATGCTTAAAACATTGAAGATCAAGGAAGATAGCATACCACAGTCGGACATCCCTTCGAATGCTTGGAAAAGATCCATAAACCAGCAAGTTCGCGAAATCTCCTTTGATCTGGGCATTAAATCTCTTCATTCAAGTGCCCACCTAGACCCCCTGAACAACTCCTACAAAGCAAGCAAAGCACAACCTTACCTAAGTGAGGCTTTCACTCCACTGTCCCAAAGCAAAATCCTTTACATAAGGCTAACCATATTAGGAATTGTAGACTTTAACCCTGCATGGGCCCGTAAGGGGGAATCCACAAATTGTAGACTGTGCCCCTATATGCGGGAATCCTAGCTGCATCTCCTATGCTGCTGCCCGCATATTAAAAACGACCGCTGGTGACTCCTGCGTCGAATCTGCATTACGAATGGATTAGAGTCCTGCAGTGAAGCGTCAGCCTTGTGTCTATCCACCACAACGACACTAGCAAGGCTGGCAAAATTCATCCACCAAACCAGCATTTCCCTAAAAGCTGCAAATGAAAGCAATTAAACTCTGGTGAAGGGTACCGCAAATCAGGCAGATATAAGCTTAGCGGCCTTAAACATCCCTAACCCGCCAGCCTCAAACAGAGCTAACATCAGCGAGGGCCAATAGGAATGCAAGAGGTGTCCACAATTCTGTCCAGCTGTTCACCTAGCGAGGCTCAAAGGGGACTTCATGAAAGCTCAGCGCAAGGCCACCCAGCACGGACTATAAACTCCGGGGAGGGACGTTCGTGTTGGCACAGGAGTGAGGTGCTCAATCTTCATTGTTTTCGTTTTTATTCGTTGATTGTTTTTACTGTAATGATTTTAATTAATCGAACAGTTAACACCTTGCCTGCATCGAACGTTCAGCTCCAGTTCTGGGGGTTAAGAAATACAACTACAAATACAAGCATGCACACCAGTACTTGCACGACATGGACTACTTAGTCCATGCCATGCAGGAACAGTTTTATGGCATTCTCATTGCAGTGCCTGTTTTGAAAGGCACCGCCATGGGAACACAAAAAGAAGCCCGCTAGACATGAGTTACACTCGTAATTTGGCGGGTGGTCTCACCACGGATTTTGCGGTCTGGCACAGCACCACCAAACTTGTAATCAGGCCTTTAGATTTGGAGGACAGGGTATGATCCCACAAAATGACAGAGTACCCCGCCTGCCAAGCTGTTAGCCTGCCTGCTCTGTAATTTTTCTGCCAGCTGTTCCTCACTGGCTCTGCCAGCATAAACCTTAACACCGACGTCCTGATGGACTTATGGCCATCGGTGTAAGTTCCTCAGCCCATTTGCTCTATTTAAGGTAGACATTCCAAAGAATGTATTTCTTTTATGTTCAGAACAACCAGAGAAAGTCTAGTGATCCCAAACAGAAAGGAAAATATTCACATGCTCTGAGAGAAAACTTTCAGGGCTCTCAGTCATTGTTTTTGTCTTACAAAACAAAATCCCACAGTTGGAATTTATTTTTGGAAAAAAAAGTATATTACACCTAACATTAGTCTGCACTGGGTGTCTTTCTCATATCTGGACCAGCCACAGTGCTCTGAAGAGCTCGAACAAGAGTGAAAGCAATTATTGTATTGTAGGCAAGCATACATTGTGTTTTAAATTTGTTTCTGGAATAGTCGTTAGGAAACATATACTTCCTTTCTGATGTATCATTGACATCAAATGTGTTGCTTAAAATAATTCAGAATAAACCCTCATTTTAATTTTGTTGCAAAGAAACACCCCAAGTTAATTTCACAGGCGTTGCCTTACAGCTCTTTCTTTCGGAAGTTGACTTCAACAGCGGTTGGGTCATGAGCTTTGTGGTGGCAATGCTGCTAACCACTAACCTCATCCTCCTATCAAAATTGTGCTTCTCACACTTCATAAGTTCCTGTGTTCACGAGGTGTGCCCTATACTTTTCGCAAAGTCATTGCGTCTACTTCCTCAGCATCCCTTCCTGCAGACTGGTCATGCACTTTCTCTGAAAAAATGACACATCTAATGCATGATCAGCACTGCTGACTTTGTGACTTAAAATAGTTCTCTAAAAGGCGATTGTGATAAATTGTCAAATTGATGTCTTATGGGATTTGCTATAACTATTCCACTGGCGCACACAAAAGCAATATACAGATGCAAGTCCCTGTAATCCAAGTGCATGGACTTGTGTGTTAATGTGAGAAAATGACAACAACACACCTAAAAAAAACACGAAGACCACAAAACACTAGCACACAGAAGAAATGAGAAATACACAAAATATAATAGAATTATTTTAAAAAACGCAAAAGAGACTCATACTAGCAGTAAAAATGTCCTATAACGAGGAGCGCAAGCAGGATGTTAGGCAACCTAGCAGATGACAAAAAAGAGTGAACGAAATTGCAATCACAGTCTTCTGCCTACGACAGATACTCCTCGAAATTGTGACTTATAAAAAGGGATGGCTTTCTCCTATTCTACACAGGCAAACATAAGCTTTTCACAACTCAAGGGGATCTCTTTTAGCATGGTGAATGAGTCACTTATTCTTCTGTGTGCAAACGGGCTGTTTGCAATGATGCACACATCTACTCATCCTTAAAATTACTGGGCCAGTGATCAATGGTGTGTCTCACCGCGAATGCAGGAATGGATTCCTGCATGGGACAACAGACTTCAGCTCGTACTGAAAATGCACTGGCAGGGCAGCACCTTCCTTTTAAAAAGGCAGCTATTACGAGCCATGGATCATGGTCTATTTTAGAAAAAAGGGGGCATTAACTCCTCGTTTGTCTTTCCTTCCCATTCCATAACAATGAGCAGCTTGTCTGCTCTACAGAAACCTATTACCTAGCAGAGTTGAATACTTCCCCAATATGGCGGCACCTACCTGGCCCAGCATGCATAAAGGTGGAAGTGTGTCATCCACACATCCTGTTCTTTTTGTTCTGCATGCGAGCAGAGTTGGGTAAGATCTTTTTTTCTTTCTTTTTCCTTGTGTATGTTTTGTGGCTTGCTTTAGCAGCCATGTTGTTTTTATTCTATTTTTGCATATGTGCCCTGCTCAGTGGGTATTTGCTCTTGACGACAGGCGTTGCTGAGCATCCTGTTGCCTGTTCTCATCCCCTGCTGCCAGGTTCTGTGGCCGGACAGAGAACCAAAACCGGCCCTGGCAAAGTGCTCGTCCGGCCCCCTGGGGGTGCTACCGAGCTCTTTGCCGGGGTCGGTTTTCGGCCGATTTTGTTACAGGGCCGTTTTTGCAGCTATGCTGCAAAAACGGCCCTGTAACAAAACGGCCCCCAGGGCCCAAAACCGGCCCCCACCCTTGCGGAGCACCGGGGGATTGCCCGGTGCCCGCAACGGCCAGTCCGGGCCTGGTTGGGGACGGTGTCTCCCTCCTTTGCTAGGCGGTACTGGGCATCCTGGTGCCAGTTCTTGTTCCCCCTGCCAGGAGCTGTTGTTTAGAGGTGGCGTCAGGGATGGTGTCTTGTTGTGGCAGGCCCCTCCTTTGCAATGGTTAGAGTCCAGTCGTTGGCGCTGAGTGTTGGTGTGCGGTCTTGCTGTCTCCTTATGGGCAGGGCGCTGGGAGTCAGCAGTGGGCTTATTGCGGCCATTTTGGACTGGCTGGCTCTGTGGTTTACAGCTTACCTCTATTGTACTTGGAAGGGAATGCTTGGAACCTGCTGCAGTGTGCTGTGTAATGACTTTATATACGCAGATGTCCGGCGTCTCCTCAGGATGATTTGGTTTCTGGCGCCATTCCTACCAGGGCTTCAGGATTGACATTTTTTCTCCACAGGAGCTGTTTGCCTCTCTCTGCTGGGGCATGTGCCACTATTGTGCCCTTCGCCATGCAGTAGAAGGCCGGGCATGTTGGGTGGAGTCCTCTATGGGTACGTGCTCTTTGGGCACTTCTTCTGCCTGTTTGCTCTCACCTGCGGTAAACTGCCTCAGTGGACGGGCTGGTGCTCGCTCATTCTTGCACTGTGTTGTGGCAATGTGTTTGTTGTGCCCAGCCTCTGTTGCTCTGCTCAAGTGAGCATGGCTTGGGGTCTCCCCGTTTAGCTCCTTCTCATTCCTCACTTGCTGCACTTGGCATTTTTCAGTGGCACTTGGGGTCTCCATGTACTTTTTGCCCTGCTTTCGTGGGCATGTTGGTTGTTTGCCTCTCACCGTGGTTCACACTGCAGTCTTGTGGAGTGGGGGCTGGGTTTGCTGTGGCCTGGTTTGTTTTCCCTGTATGTCATAAGGGGTTGAATTGAGTTGCCTCCGCCCCTGGTCTGACCTCTCTAGAATCCTTCTTGTGGTATGGCGGGGGAGGTCGCCTTTACTGCCTCATGTTTTTGGCACACCTCTTTGGTTTCCTGCTAGCCCTTTTTGCATCCATGTTCCTTTGTACTGTGTCGCTTGGTCTGTGCCCCTTTCACCTGCATTGTTTTGGTCATACTGCCAAGGTGGTGGCTTTTTGGTCCTGAGTGTCCCCTCTTTGAGTCCCGCCTCGGGTTGTGTTTAGCCTGATGCGGGTCCAGGGGAGGTGTACCAGAGTGGACCTTGTGTTCGGCTTCTGCTAAGGCAGGACTGCTATGGAGTATTGATGTATGTTAGTCTCCCCTCCTCTTGCGCTTAGGTACTTGCCTTTTTGCCTGAGTGTTTGTCTTTCCTTCTTTCTCTTTGCGGAGAAGGTGTGTGGAGTATTCGTCTTTTGGATTTCTTCTCCCCACTGGTGGCACCCCTCTCAGTCTGCTGCAGCAGAATTTGGTTGGGTTGCGGTCCAATTCTGTTTTTCGTGCCACAATGCCCTTCTGGGTGCCAGTGCGCTTTGCACTAGCACATGTCGCATATATGGCATGTGGTAGCCAGGTCCCTTTTCCCTGTTTTTTCTGTCACGCTGTTTTCCTGTGAATGTGTTTTGCAGTTGCTTTTCTTCGTGGCATCTCCGACATTGGCTTTGATCGGGCTGTTTAATCCGGAGTTGTGTCCTGTGATTGAACCTTATGGTCCCTGGTTCAGATCCCAGCGGGTCCACTCTGCTTTTCCTTCTTTTGGGGGTGATGTATTGTGTTCCATAGAGTTGGGTGGCTATTCCCATTTGTTCTTCATCACCCATATAACCCTCTGGGTGTCTGCGATTTACATTTCCTTATTTTGCAGTCTTCTGGCCGCTGTTGGGTCTGCACCTCTGCAATGGGTTTTGGTACGGGGATCTCTCTTTTTTCTTTCTGATGGGCTTTGGCCCTGATTCCGGATTTGGTTTCCTCTCATCTGCCAGGGATGACGGGGGTGTGTGTTCGAATGAATGTCTAGTTAGGGTGGTTCTTTTTTTTGTGTCATGCAGGGGGGATGTTGGTCCCATTCCTTTTTGTCTGCACCCGGTTGTGGAGCGGTGGCCTGCAGTTCTGCTCAGTTTTTAAGGGTCCTGTCCTTGAAGCTCCTGTGATTTGCTCCAGGCATCCCTCGTCCTGTCCGATGCCTGTCAGCGTATTTTATCCTATCTGGTTGGTCCACTGTGAGCTCATGTTCATGCCATTTCCGGGTGCTTCTTTTCGACTTTTCATCGCCGCCATGGGTTTTTCCACCTCTCTTGGCCTCGCTGGCTCTGTGGTTATACTGGCCCTCTTCCCTCTGCCGGGTCTAGGGGAGATGGCTTGTGCATTGCCCTGCTCTCCAGGAATCGTCTCCATGTGTTCTCTGTTTCTGTTTCTTTCCACACTTTTGTTTCACCTTATCGTCTTCTGTTGGGAATGGCCTCTGCTGCTTTTGGCACTCATGTTTTGTCTAATATACATGTTTTGTGCTTTGTACTATTTTCTTTTGTCATTACACTGACCTCTTGGTTTGGCTACCTCCTCCTGGGGTTTGTATCTCAATCACCATGCGTTTGGGTATGGGCTCATTGTTATGGAATGGGATGGTAAGACGGACGAGGAGGTAATGCCTGATTACCCACTGCTAATCTTCATTACTCCGTGTCCTGGTCTTCCCGTTCCATTCCAGAGCCCGCCCCTCTCTCTGTGTTTCTACTTATGGTGATTGGTTGGTGTTGATCTTCTTCTTGAGTTTCTTTAGTATTCTCAGGATGTGTGGATGATGCGCAACTCGCTTTATGCATGTCGGGCCAGGTAGACAGTGCCATATTGGGGGAAATATTCAAGTTTGCTAGGTAATAGGTTCCTGTAGAGCAGACAAGCTGCTCTATGGTATGGAATGGAATAGGAAGACCAGGACTCAGAGTAATGAAGGTTACCGGTGAGTAACTGGGCACGAAGGAGCAAAAGGCCCTATTTCTCCTACTCCTAATGCCTTGGGCTGCACCTATAGAGTGTGAGTGATCAGAAATTGGCAGCTTACACTGGAGGAGGCTTATTGTCTGCTTACAAAAGTTGGTAAGGAGCAGTAAAAGTCATTTATCAATAACACAATGATTGCATCTTGGGCAGATCAGAAAGTCCCACAAGAAAAAAAATCAACCATGCATGTGAGGTCTGTCCAGGCTTATGGCGACCAGGAAAGAGTGTATCGGATATTATGGTGGACCAGCATGGAATTGTTTAGCCTAATGCATACATCATTTTTTGTATGGGAGTGCTTGTCACAAGTAGAGAGTGTCCTAGAAATGTGCTGAACCCTAAAAGCACCTCAAATGACAATACAAAACCTCCTTCTAAAATAGATATTAGGTGTCATATAGACTACCTTTTACTAGCGTCAAAAAACTAAGAAAATACATAAATAATTGTTAACATTACTCACTGTTAAACCTGGCATCCACAATGTGGTTTCCCGTTACTTTTTTGCCTTCTGACCTTCTGTTTTGCTGACTCCATTTTTCCTGACATTAGTATTGTGGAACCTTTACCACTAGTAACCAGTGCTAAAGTACATGTGCTCTGTCCCTAAAAAATGTTAACATTGGCATATCCACAATTAGCATATTTGATTTATTTATATGTCAGTAGTGAAATGTGCTACCTGTGCCCAGGGCCTGCAAATGAAATGTTACTGTAGCACTGATTGCACCACCCACTTAAGTAGCCTGTTAAAAATGTCTCAGGTCTGCCATTGCAGAGCCTGTGGGGGAGATTTATAAAAAAAGTTATGCAGCGCAGCCCCCCGCGAGGCTGTGCTGCGTTGTGCGACAGGGAGGGAGCAGGAGAGCGCCATATCTTCAATGATATGGGTATCTCCTCCACCGTCCCTTGCGCCGGTGCTGAATGCAGCTGCCGCGCGCCATGCACACACCTTAGCGCCGCAGCACTAGGGTGTATGCATGAGTCTAGCATCGGTTTTTTACAGCAAGGGCACCCTTCCTGTACAAAATACTATGCTCGACACAAGGGAAAGCTTTTCCCACTTTGTATGTGTGCTGCACAGTGCAGCACGCATGCAAAGTTGGAAAAAGAAGGAGAAATGAAAGCATTTCTCCTTCCTTGCGCCTAGTTGAAAAGGGTTCAGTTTTCTCACGCTAAACCCAACCTACTGTTTTTAGTAAATTGGGTTTAGCGTGAGAAACCTTAGGTGGCAGCATGGGAACGCCCATGCACCACCCTTGATATGCCCCCATGGCGCAAAGTAAGCTGCTTTGCATTACTTTTACATTATTTCCAGCGCTAAACAAGTTCAGCGATGGAAAGTAAATTACTAAAAAAAGATTTCACGCTGTTTTGCATCAATTTTGTGATGCAAACACAGCACAAAAGCTTAGTAGATACCCCCCTGAGTGTGTAGTTTTAAAGGTCACCCAAAGGTAGGCCTTAGACAGCAGAAGGTCAGTGTGCAGTGTATTCATTTAAGTTTTACATGTCCTGGTTGTGAAAAACTATTACATTTGTTTTTCCCTATTGCAAGGCCTAGTTCTTGCACAGGTTAACATTAGGATTAGCTCATTGCATTTTATAAGTGTAGTTTCCAATTGGGAAAAAAAATATTTTGAGTTTGATGTCTCTGGACTCATAGTCTAAAATCACAACTTATTGTTGTCTGAAAATGCCACTTTGAGAAAAGTGGCATTTTCTTACTTTAACCATTCTGTGCTTCTGCCTGTCTCAGAATACACGTCTGGAGTTGGTAACAGCTGAGCTTTGTGCATTCCCTCTAGACAGCCACACACCAAATGGAGCATTTGGGTGCTTGATTGACCATTCACATCCTAATGGGCCATCACTAGGCAGATGAGCCATCCTGGGCAGGATTGAAGGAGAAGGTGACACTTGCAGCCGAGTGGGCTGTACCTGTCGGCTGTACCTGTCCCCACACAAAGAGCTGAAGAACCCCCTGTAGTGAATCTGGAGCCAGGGCAGGAGGGGCAGGGACTTTGTGGACTTCAAATGCATCTTTTTGAAGTCTCCCCCACTTCAAAGGCAAACGGAGTATACGCACTGAACCTCAGTTACCACCACTATATATTTCTGGACCTGTGGATACTCTGCCAGGAAGAAGGACTGCTGTGCTGCTACAAAGACTAAGTAAGAGGAGGAGTCGAGTGCAACCCCCAGTGGACCAATAGCTTGCATTCCCAAGCAGTAGCATTATGCTAATTATCCCTCGTTGTACGTACAGCACACGATTGGCTGATTGGACCTTACCTTTGATCCAATCACGAGCACAGGGCGGATATTTAAAAGACGGCATGAACAGGTGAGCCGTGCATTCGCAATGAAACCCTAGCTGAGGCGGGAGAGAATTCGTATTGGAGGTAAGGAATAGATATTAGAAGCTTTAATAGAGGCACGCTTGTCTCTCCTTCTTCCAGACTATAATCGTGCTACATTATCTCATTCTCAGATCCACCAGGGTTTAGAACCTGGAAGAGATTACGGCACTTGAGCTGCATTTAGACAGCGCTATTTGGGAGAAAATACCTGAGCTCTTCACCCGGCAGGTATGCTTTCTGTAAACTACATAGGGACATCCTTATTAAACAACACGCAATGTTACATGGCGTTTAAAAGAAGACTAATATTGTGTCTTCCTATTATGTTTAATCAATCGGTCATAAGTCCCGAAATAAGTATTGACTTACTCCTGCCTATGAACAGTTAAGTGTTGACAAATCAATCAAGCCTCTGTTATTGCAGGTATGCCGATTAGGAAAATAGAGAGCCCTGATCTATATAGACATACTTTCTTATTTATAATTTCCCAATTATAATTTGTTCCCTTTCCCTTAATTAGGGCTAGAAAGTTATTTTTTGCTGAAACTTATAGAAAACACATAAATAAAGATTGGACGTGTATCAATACACCTCGTCCCTTGCTGCCTTATCAAGTAACAACAGGTAAATGCACAAATTTCAGTCTTTCAAAACTCAAGGAGTGCCGGCTCTTGGTGATGGCACAGCAGGAATTTAATTCTTTGTTAAACATATATATATTCTCTTGCACTCCCAGGGCCTCTCATTGACCACACACATATCATTCTCCGGACGAAAATAGAACAGGAATACGAAGTGCACAGATCCATTAACCTTCAGGCCAAACTAAGGGTAAGAGAGATAGTGCAGGTTCCATAGGGGCCATGACATTATAAATAAGTACGTTAGAAAACGGGATAAGAGCACTAATACATACCCGTAGAACATTTGGTAACCGCTCAAACGACTTCATAGATAATGGAGTCTCCTAGATATAGGATTGTGAAGGCAAATTGTGTATTTTTTTAGCTTGATGATGTTCAATTATGTTTCACATGTATATATTGGAGAGGTTATAGAGGAGTAGATTAAAGCTTTGACATTCGGTATGCCCCAGACCTAATACTTTTAACTATGCTGAGACAATAGGGGACAGGCTGATCTTATAATGATGCAAGAGAAAGATTATGTATTAAATTGTAATCTTATGTATGTTTTTTGTAGGGTGATTTATCAGACCCCCTGTTACGACAGACGAAAAGAAAGGTCTTGGAAAAGGTGGAAATAATCAGTTCTAACCACCGAAACGCGTCGACGCCCAATCTCCAGTACAATTCATGTCTCTACCACCAATGTTTATATATTAAAATTGTAACGATAAAACATAGGTGTTAAAATCTGTGAGCTACGAATGTACAACTTGTATTTTACAATTTTTATGTTTTACATTTTATGTCTGTCTTTCCAATTGTGCAGGTCATAATTGATTGTGTAATTTGATTTGTTTTGTTAACCACCAACTTGATAATTAGAATATGTCTAGTAGCGTTATTAATTGTTTTTAACTATTATTGCATAATAAATGATTTGTACTCTATATATTTGTGTTTGTAATAATACTGATTTAATGGTGAATATTTAGGCTATGTTTTAGCTAAATCCTGTTATTCTTTCAAGGGAATCTACTCTTTGACTGGTTAGATAACCTCATTTCCCTTGAGTTTCTTAAGGGGTACCTCTCATTTATACATTCTGCTACAAAGACTGCCACTATACAAGCCTACTACTCTGCTGGATTCCTGCTTTGCTGTGCTGACCTGCTGCCTTGAAGTGAGAAGGACAGGACCTTCATCTCTCCAACCCAGAACCCAGAGTAAGGGTTCTGGGTTGGAGAGATGAAAGTAAACCAAGGGCTTTCAGGCTTACATCCTGTTTTGAAGTCTCAGGGACATCAAAGACTTCCAATTCATCATGCTACAGCACCTGGACTCTTCCATTTGAGAGTTGTGCCCTGCCGCATGGATGCCGTTGGGCGATTCGAAACCGGTGCATCTCCATCGACGACAAAGCATCAACAATGCTGCAAGGATTGACCGCAACCCATCGGCACTGCTGCGAGGTCCCACTGCAACGCATCACCAACTGCATGGATTTCAGGTTCATCCCACTGAAAGCAATGGAGCTTAAACCTTCTAGGATTTCACTAAGGCCTCGCAATAAACTTAGCGACCATTGACAACTCGAAACCTGACCTGACAAGGAGCCTCACTTGACTTTGAGAGAAAAAGCTCCACATAAGTGACTTAGGGCCATATGTAGGTAAATCAAGAATACCGAATCCTTAATACCGAATTTTACCGAATCGGTATTAAGAATTCGGTATATGTGATGTAGCTAAAAAAATACCGAAACTCCAATACCGATTTGGAATTACAGAATTAATTACCGAATCGGTAAATACCGATTCGGTAATTCAAAAATTCGTAATTCGATGAATCAGCCAATCCTGTGTCACCCAATCACCTCCCAAACAGGAAGTGGCCACACCCAGGCAGCTGCATAGGACCTGGAGCTCACTGTGAGGCAGGCAGGCAGGTGAGCTGAGGAGCCAGCAGCAACAGAGCCTCACAGCTACAAACAAGAAAATAAAAAAGGAAACAAGCATTGAAATGGCAAGCCAGGACAGGGAGAAGGAGGGAAGTGAAAGGAAAAGAAAACTGAAGTTCAGTGACAAGGAGCTGGAGGTACTGATCCAGGATGTCAGCCAGGACCATTACAGGCTTTTTGGTCCACAGTCCCACCAAGTGCCCGAGTCAAAGAAGAGGCAAATCTGGATTGGCATTCGGGACAAAATAAATGCCATAGGTTTGACCCAGCGTACCATTGAGGGCATCAGGAAGAGGTGGTACGACCTCAGGAAGACAGCAAAAGCAAGGATGGCAGAGAGGCAGAGGCAGGCTGCCAAAACAGGTGGAGGAAAGAACAGAGCACCAGCACCAACACCACTGGAACTGATGGTGGAGTCCACCATCCAGCCGGAGAGTGTGAGTGGCGTGGGAGACGCAGACAGCTCTGCCAGAGCAGCAAGGAAACAAGGTAAGAAGCATGCCCAGCATGCTGTGCTACCTCCTCCCCAACCCCAATCCCCATAGTGGCATAGGGGGTCCCACTCCACTCCATGTCTTAATCATCACCTGCTATGCACTTTGGGAGATGTAGTTAGAGGGAACTGATGTATAGGACAGTCAGGCTAGCAAACACAATAGCTTGTAAAAGTAATTGGCTTTGTCAGGACAATCACTGTGATCTGTAGGCATGATGTTTAATGTAATTCAAATGCAGTCAGAGCAGTGAGTAGATCTACATTTGTGTCATTGCAGGCGAGACATCTCACAGTGCTGCAGAGGAGAGCAGAGCAAGTCAGCCAGGCCAGAGGGGATGCAACATGAGTAGGAAAGCATGCCTGCAGGGACCACAAGCTCGGCGCAATCACAACCACCAAATCCTCCACCACAGGCATCACCACAGCACCAGGGAAGGGCGCCATCCCCTCATACCCAGTCCCCACTGCGACGATCACCAACACCACCACCACCACAGTCAGGCGGGAGGCATGCCGTGGCCACCCTCCAGCAGATGGAGGAGTCGTCAGAGGAGGGCAGAGGGGGCCAACAAAGTCAAATCTATGAGAGAGGCAACAGGGAGAGGGCTGTTACTCCGTCTGAGGGCGGCCACAGTTCATCCAGATGCCGCAGGGCAAGGCCGGACAGTCCAGAAGCATCCGAACAGGGTGAAAGTGTGTTTGCTGGACTGGAAGGCAACATGCTGAAGGTCCAGCGCCTGCAATGGAGGGAGATGAGATCACTGCACAGGGAGGTGGCCCACATCAACAAGCACATGCACAGGATGGAAAAGGGCATCAGTGCAATGGGAGACAACTTGTGTGAGGGAATGGAGAGAGTAGCAACCTCTGTGGACAACCTCTGCAGCCAGCTGGAGCAGGACCGTCTTGGCAGGCGCAGGGAGAGGCAGAGGCTCCAGGCCTATACCAAGTCCGTGAACCGGCTGGCCACTGCAACCCCACTGATGTGTCGCAGGTCCATCGCCATGCAGGAGGAGATGGCGCATTGCAGCAGGGATGTGCCAGGGGCATGGTTTCTATGACTTCAGCATTAGAGCTCCTGCAGAATGCAAAGGCGGCCACAATGGAAGGGGCGGGGGGACAGTGAGGAGGCTACCAGCTGTGGTAGCATTACGCCCTCTCCCATCGAGGGCAGGAGGCGCAGCAAACACCACGGCGCTGCGCAGGAACAGTCTGACACTACAGACAGCGTTTCCAGGGAACATGCACATGCAGCGCGTGGACGCAGGAAGTAGGGACCACTGCCAAATGCCAAACATTAGATGGGTGATGCAACCCATGTCCGATTGGACACAGCTCACAATACTGGTGGTGTGCTTATTAAACACCTTAACATAAAACTGTTACTGGCTCTGTCTCGTTACTCACTCAGAAATAGTTTGACGTTATCTCTGACCGTCTCTGTCTCCCATCATGTTCAACTGCAACACCAGCTGCGCAGGGCTCTGGCTGAGGGTTGTCCTCGTCCTCGTCCTCAGAGTCAGTTAGTTCCACTGCTGTTCCTTTTTTTGCGGACAGATTGTGTAGCATTGCACATGTAGCAATTATCTTGCAACATTTGATGGGGCTGTACAGATGTGCACCTCCACTTTTGTGGAAGCAACGGAATCTGCTTTTAAGCAATCCAAATGTGCGCTCCACCACGTTGTGTGTGCTCCTATGTGCCACATTGTATCTCCTCTCCCTTGGGGTGGTTGGGTTGAGATATGGTGTGAGTAGATAAGGCCGGAGGGCATATGCGCTGTCACCTATGTACAGAAGAAAGTGCCATTAATTTGTGTGACCAACAGCTTGAGCCAGGGTGTACATCAGGGTGTGTCACATTGACTTACCTAGTAGGTATCCTTCTCCAAATTCACCAGCAAGCAGACGTGTATGGATACCACTGTTCCGGAAGATGTACGAGTCGTGGGTACTCCCGGGGAATTTGCCACGATGTCAGTTATGATGTACGTGGCATCACATATCACCTGCACATTGATGGAGTGGGTGGATTTGCGGTTTCTGTGGATGTATTCAGTTGCTGCAGGTGGGCAGATGGGTATATGGGTCCCATCGACGCAGCCAATGACTTGTGGGAACTGCGCAAGTTGGTAGTACTCCAGCTTTGTCCTCTGCAGCTCCGCCTGTGTACTGGGGAAGGTAATGTAATGTTCCATTCTGTCCATCATGGCATCCAGGAAGGTGTTGAAAAAACGGGATAGACAGCTCTGTGACACACCACCCACTGCGGCTATCACACCCTGGACACTTCCTGATGCAAGGAGGTGCAGGCAACAGAGTACCTGGACATGGGTGGGGATTGCGTGCGCCCTTGGTGTCTGATGCTCCAGAAAGGGTTTTAGGTCCCGTATTAGGTCAAGGATGGTGTGTGGGTGCAGTCTGTACCTTTCATGGATTTCAGTTTCAGTCAATTGAAACAATGTGATGCGTAGTCTGTACACCCGCTCTTCCCGTCTCCAGCTCCTCAATCCTGCTGCTCTCAAGCGTAGCCGCCTTCCTATGAGGTAGAGACCCGCCATTGTGTTCACACAGTTGCATTTTGGGGCTGTTTTTATGCACTGTACCTGATTACCACCTGCTCAGGATAAGTGGTAAATACCGAATCGTTATTACCGAATTTGGTCAAAATCGGTGCCGATGTTTGCTACATTGCATTTTGGGTTTTTTACCAAATCATTATTTCCGATTCGGTATTCATTGTTTTGGTATTCTCCGATCGGTAAATAAGGAATCGGTAATTATTTACCGATTTGTTATTATCGAAGACATTCGGAATTACTTACATCTCACATGACTAAATACCGGTCGGTAAAGACGAAATCTACTGATTTTCGGCTTTACCGACCGGTATTTGGCCACCTACATATGGCCCTAAGTCAGAAGGTAAAAACATGACTGGGCTACATTGGATATGTGTCGCTTTTTGTTATTTTAATCATAAAAATATTTCCTATTTTTATAAATTGGTGTTGAATTTTTATTGTGTGTTGTGTCTTACTTATTTCCTATATTGATTTTTTTTAAACGCTTTACACACCTGTCTCCTAATTAAGCCTGTCTGCTCACAGATAAGCTACCAAGGGTTGAGCAGGATTATTTTATTGAGAACTTTACTGGACCTTATTTGTGATTGCAGGGTTATTATTAGAGCTTAGCAAGGAAAAAAATGCAAAGAAAGGCAAACAAGTTTAGATGAATGCCTGGCCCATCAAACAAGTTTCAGAGTCCCCTTTGTGGTGGGGCAGCAATTGGGAAGCCCAAGACAGAAGAGCATTAGGTGGCAAGAGGAAGCAAGTCCAAAAAGGGGGCAGTATTGGCAGTGAAAATTACGATTGATGGTAGGGCACTTGAGTGCCAGGTAGGAAAGAGGAAAAGATACATACAGCACCCATGGAAAGGAGAAACTGTATTTGTTTGTTGGAGTAATGCCAGAGCCCATGACAAGACAATTGGGAAAAATATCCGAAAAGCATAGGAAAAGTCATATCGGTAAATTAAGGCAAAGATGACATGTGTAAGGAGAAGTGGAAGAGAGCCAAAGTGGCATGTACAAGTCATACTGCAAAAGAGGGCACAAAGTCATTACAGGTTAGAGCTCCACCAAAACCTGAAGCATATCAAAATAGGGGATAAAAGCAGATAAAGGAGGTGCCACAGAGCAATAAAGGGACTAAGAAAGCAAGTAAAGAAAAGACATATGAAAAAGACACAAAAATCTGCCTTGTAAAGGCATATTGAACCCATTAGTAACCCATGTACTTATGTTAACCAAAGAGAAAATTTGAGCAGGGAAGCTCAGCTAAAGTATTACAAAAGCTAAATAGGGTATGCGAGATGCATATACTGTACAAAGGAGGATGAAAGGGAGTTAGCAGAGAGAACTTGGGTTCCTCAAAAATTGAAGCCTGGGCGTCAGTCTTTTGTGATCAGTCAATGGCGTGGGGAGAAATTGAGAAAGTTCTTTTGGCCTGATTACGAGTCTGGCGGTATTCTGACCACCATACTTGCGGTGGCACAGCAGTTGCGGCCCCCACCCCCCGCATTATGACTTACAAAGTCGTTGCAGAGGTGGACTGTCGGTTGCGCCAGGGAACAGTCGCTCCCTAGTGGTGGAGCAAGAGCGCCACAATGCAATATTCTGAGCAGGGACTGGTGCAAATTACCAGTTCCTGGACCGCCAGCCTTTTCATGGCGGAGCCCCTCTATGAAAAGGCTGGCTGTGCAGGAACAAAGGGGGCCCTACGTGCCCCCATGGTTCATCTGCCATGAGGATACATTCAGGGGGCACAACATGTCCCCCCTGTCTGTACCACACAAAGTTCCAGCAGGCATGGATGTTCACAGCTGTACCGGAACTTGTTTTCTGTTCCCATTGCAGTGCCTGTTTTCCAAGCACTGCCATGGGAATAGCAAAGAACCGTCAAATGTATTATGAGTTGTGCATTTCCAACACGTAATATGGTTGGCGGTCTTGGGCGGTCTAACTCGTAATCAGGCCCATTGTCAGCAATGGATGGTGCACACTTAGCCATTCCTAGCACTCCATTTCTATGGTGGCAGAATGGAACAAATATGAAATAAAATTGGGAAGTTAATCAGAATAATAACAGCTGTTGGTCCTCAAATAACAGATGGTCCAACCACTGACATTTCATGGGATTGAACTGGAATTTGTAGCAATGCGGTAGAGCTTACCACTGAACAAGCTGGAAAATCTGGTGGTTTCAGAGGTTAGGAGCCAATTGAAAGTTCCACAGAAACTGCCTGGGCCCCTGAACACTATATGCAGGTTTGTGGCAAATGGCAGGGAGTTCCCAGATAATAGTAAATTCTGATGAAAGGGCCAACAAAAGCCACTACAGCTTTACGTTCATAAGATAGATCACTAACGACTTGCTGGTTTGGTAAACAGTTTTTGTGGAGTACAACAGTATGTCAATGTGGCAGCAGGAAGTCAAAAAAACATAGAAGATAGAGTTATATTCAGGGCCAGACTGGGGAACCAAAAGCAACCCCGGCAAAAATGCTCAAACCAGCTCACCCCTTTCTTTTTTTGCACAATCTCTCTCTAGCGAACCATCTATTCTACTCTCTCTCCTTTCTCTTCTCACTTGCTGATTGCGGATGCTGGTGGTACAGGAGCAGGAAAGATGCTGGTGCACAGATGTGGTGAGCATAGTGAACCAATTGAATACATGTGGTCATTGGCTGCTGAAACTGCCTAAGAGGCTGGTGCTAAAGTGCTCAGAAAGGAACAAAAATTTAACGGATACACATATTCCAGAGTGTAAAAATTGCAAAACTGCCACATTGTCACATTGGTAGTGGTATAGATGACGCGGGATGGCACAAGGAAGAGAGAGTACTGTGACTCCTGTATAAGTGGATGTTTGGAAGCTAAGGGAGTGTTGGATCTACAGATAGTTGGGAGATAACCAACTCTACCAATGAAGGACCTATACAGACAAGGCAAGAAAGGGTTCATTGAAAAGTGGCAACTCAAACACGAAAAAAAGTGAGAATATGAGGAATAATCTAGTTAATTTCCAATTTGACATATATTTCAAAAATGTTGGATGGAACTGTCTCATATGGAAAGCATTTCTAGAGGTCCCTTTCAGTGGAGTGGTTGAGTAAATATATTTGCAGGAATATTTAAGATAAAGCGGAAGGTGCAAGAATAGGAATAAAATGATTATGGTGGTGGGGTTAAGATAAATACCAGAGTAATGTTCTTAAAAAAATCATGATTTCAGAAATTATGGAATCAAAATTAGATTGTGTGCATGCCCAGTGAAATTGTCAATGTGATGGATGGCTTGCTCAGGATTTGGGTGGGGAAGAGAAGCACTTATCAACTTAAACTTAAACTTTGGGCTAGATGTACAACCCATTTTGCATGCGCAAACATGTTTGCGACCCGTTTGCGCACGCAGAAACATACAGGGCCATGTACAAAGCCTATTTAGCGAGTTGCAATTTATTTGCGAGGCGCTAAATAGGTTTTGCGACTCGCTATTAGGAAGGGGTGTTCCCTTTCTAATAGCAACCGCAAAGCCATGTACCAATGTTTTGTGACCACAATTTCGGTCGCAAAACACTCACAAATTACCACCCTCTTCAAGAGGGTGATAATGGAGTCTTAAATAGGAAGGGGTCCCCAGGGGACCCTTTCCTCTTTGTTACTAGCTCTGAAAATAGTTTTTAAGGGCAGGCAGTGATCCCAGGGACCTCTACCTGCCCTTAAAAATTGAAAAGAAAACGTTTATTTAATTTTTTTTTTAAATACATCCAGTTTTCCTTAAAAGTCCTGCTTTATTGAAAAGTCGTTCCAGACATGGTGGTCTGCTGAGCCCAGCAGACCACCATCCCTGGGAGTGCAAGTCATTCCCAATGGGCTCGCAAATTGAGAGTGGCTCATTAATATTAATGAGCCTCGCAATTCGCGACCCCATTTGGAATCGCGAACAGTGTCTGAGACACTGTTGTACATTGGATTTAGCGCCTTACAATTTTTCGCAAATTGCGAGGCCCTAAATCTAATGGTCGTACATCTGGCCCTTAATTTCTAAAATGCATAGGTATTATAACCGTTACACAATCAATACATCGAAACATTCATAAAAATGTGGAAATACAGTAAGAACATTTTAAATATACTGAATAGCCTTGATTAGTGTTTTAAAATTATGTATTGATTTGAAATAAATTGTAAAATACATCCTTCTGCGGTCTGGTAACATAACCGGGCAGATATAAAGCACATGTATTAAGGTCTCTTTTTCTGCACGAGAGTCTGCAGTTAGACTTTGCAGGTTTTAACTGAGTTTGCTGTTGGTCCAAGGTAGATGGAATTCCTAGTCAGAGGGGCATGAACTTAAGTTTGATATGAAATGGAAATCCTAAGTCAAAGTTTACCTGTGGTTTTAAATGCTTGTAGGTGTTGATGATTTTCCAAGCATGTGCTGCCTTTTCTGCATTTGTATTATCTTCTAGCATTGATTTGTATTATCTTCTAGCCATGGACCTGTGGTCTGTCACAGCCTCCATTGAGGAATCCTAAGCAAAACAGCCAGTCTCCAGACTGGCTGTTTTGCTTAGGATTCCTCAATGGAGGCTGTGACAGACCACAGGTCCATGGCTTGCTGAAACTGAAGACCTTCAGGGAGTCGGCTCAAGAAGAATGATTTTGAGTTCGGCCCATTGATATCCAACCAGACACCTGCTGCCAATACTCTCTAGCCTGAATCTATCGCACATTTTTAAAAAAGAGCATTTAATGGTGAATTAATGTTTTATTAGGCCTAGTTCTAAGCTCAATTGCGCCTGCGATGTATAATTTTAAAGGTAATAGTCAGTTCTGTAGGCTTTTGTGAGTAGCAGGTCCAGCAGCCTTGAAACTTTTCCTCTGCCATTATTTCACAGCCATATGATATGGACGGGAACAGCATTGCAGCCATGGCTTTCTGGAGACGCCCTAAAATTGGTTTTTGCAGATCTTGAAAGTGTACGAAAAGCTGAGGTTGAGAAAGCGGCTTTGACTTTCATATTGCCCATGTGTGTGGAGAAAGTGTCTCCCAAATCAAATGTTATCCCAAGGTATTTGTATTTTGATTCGACAGATAATTGAAGACCGCCCATTTACCATGACCATGGTAAATATAATTTTTTTTACTGAATTTCACCACTTTTGTATTTTATAGTTATTTTCTAGTTTATGAAACCTGAAAGAGCATCCGAAAGCTGTATCAGGTCTACTGGGGTCATGCTCATCAAGAGCAGGTCATCAGCATATAGTTTGTGGGTGAAGCAGCGGCCACCGAGATTTGGCAGATGTGCGTTTGTAAGGTCCAGTTCTGTAGACAGGCTTGAGAGGCAGATGTTAAACAATAAAGGAGCCAAAATACACTCTTGTTTCAGACCAACTGAGGCAATAAAATGTAAGAGAGCTTGCGGGCGTCTCTCTTCGCCAAGTTTCGGTTGAATGACTCTCATGAATTGTGGCTGAGTCCTAATGCTGTTAAGCTTTTCCCAGAAAAAGGGCTTGAGTAACTCTGTAGAATGCTGCTTTGAAATCAATGAAGCAAGAATAAAGTCTTGATTTTGCAGCTAATGTCTTTTAAAAACAGGGAAGCAAGATTAGGTAATGTTTCCTGGCTAGTGCGGAATCCTGTTTGGTTCCATGGAATTAGTGACTGATTGTTTACCCTTTATTGCAAGTCCTGCAGCACTAAGGTCTTGAAGTACTTGGCGTCAATGTCCACTAGGGCCACTAATCCATAGTTTTTTGGATCACCTCTGTAGCCCCCTTTAAATATTGGATGGATACTTCATCCTAGCCAGGAATCCAGGATGTTCTGGTGGAGGCTGGCTGCGCTAAAAAGAAGAACTAATATATTTGCCCATAGGTCAGGATGGGCTTTGAACAGGGCAGAGGAGAGACTATCTAGGCCTGGAGCCACGTCTGATCTACTCTTCCTTATGATGTTGAAAGGGCACATACTGGAATTGCTCCACAATTATCTACAGGTCTGAACCAGGTACTCCAAAGTTCAGGATAAGAGCAATGATGCAGGGAATAGAAAGGGAAAGAAGACACATTGATGTTGGAGAGATGAAGGTCCTTAATATTTAGAGGTACATTAGTTTGGTGGGAAAATGAACCCAAAATGAACTGCGGATGTTGATACATTTTCCTTTATCATTGTATGGTTGGACTGAGTCAGACCACTAGTCTTATACAGGTAATGCTCCTGTAAGTTGGGGCAAGATATGCATCATGGGAATATGTTAAAGTCAAATGGTGCTGTTTCTCAGCCTTTTTTTATGTAATGTCTGATCTCGATTCAATTGTTGGAATAAAACAAATATATATAAAAAACAAAATTGGTTTGATTCATTATGTCTGTCACCCTGGCCAAACACCCATCTGCCAGACCTAGAGATCCTATTGCCAGATCCTGTGGTGATCTCTGTGCCATCACAGGAGCCACTGCCAAATTGGCTCTTATGAAAGGCACAGAACGTTTGCTGCACATCTGCCATTTTTGTGATGGCCATGCACAAAAGGTCTTTGTTTTTCAGAAGCAAACTCTCAAAGTGAGAGTAAATCGACAAACTAATGACCCCCACACACTGGGAGTTTTCTCCAAGAGTGTGGAGCTGTATGGAAACCTGGAAGTGACTGGCAAAAAATAGTACCAGGCTGCCAGCTCAGTCAGACCTTTGGAGTAAGCTTCCAACAGCAGAGTCAGTGGAGTCACTACGGGTGGAAATACTGACGGACCATCCAACTTAAAATCAAATGGATGGAGGATTTGATGGACAGGGTATACCATTTTATTTGTGATAGGTACCCTGTCCACCAAACTCTAAATAAACCACATAGGCTTCAAACCTCGATTATTGATCATATGGGTAGGGGCATCCATAATGGAGTAATCAAACAAAAGAGGCCTGTAGAAGGTGATGGCGATTTAAAGCAGTTTGTCAAGAGGGGACATGATTGTAAGACTGGACAGAAATAATTATCCGTGAAATGATTTTCTCAGTGGAGGTTAAATCACCAAGAGAAGCAAAGTTAAGTTTTAAATTGTAATTTATGGTTAGGGTCTTAGAGCACATTGAGGATCAGCCATTGCACAAATAACCTCATAGAGGGTTCCTACACTTTTTCCGGCACCAGCATTATGTGAATATTATTTCTATGGGATCTTCTATAAGCCCATGCTACAAATCAGTGAGCCCCATCTCTTAGTTCTTCCTTCATCTTTTTAATATCTTTTGTGCGATCTGACCCAATTTTATCAAGAGTTCCACAAGCATTCTGATATTTTCCTCATGTATACCCTCATGAGATTGATGTGCAGGGCTACCATGTCAATCTTCTGTTCCAATATAGATGTGGACTCTTTTGTCCATAGCAAAGTGTCTTTCAGGAATGGTACACGGGTTCTATTTGTTGTTTTGTTGCTTGTTCCATCAAATGTTTTGGCCCACTTTATTCGGTTTGAGGCCTCTTTTAGGAAGGCATAAAAACATTTTGGTGGGCTGGCCTATTTGCATGTTCTCATCCCATTTATCTAATCATCTGTGCTGCCTCTTCTGAGACGTATTTTCCCCTTCTTACCTCTGCTTTTATGGTCACCTGCCATCATTCTTATTTTTCTATGTCTTTATTTTTGGGGGAGGAGAGGGGGACTTGGGGCTGTCAGAGGGAAGATCCACCATCAATATAGTTTTGTGTTCTCTTCAGTGGCAGTTCTGCTGCCATACTGGAATGGTATCAGAATATTGTGGAATGAATTTCATCTGACAAAAATATTAACTCCTAAATATTGTTTATGAAAGTATCGCCCCATTGTAATTGTACATGGAATGCAGCAACATTTCGACCAAAATATTTATGTCAGGCAAATAGTTTTGTTATCCATATTCTGATATACTACCGAAGGGTTCACATTTTTTCTTCACTGCTAGTTCCTCCAGTGTCTGTAGGGCACAATTTCTAGAAGATGTGCTCTCTTGTTTTCCCTTTCTCTTGGTTCAGCTTTTTCTTGTCTTATTTCAGATGAGGTGAGGGAGGCATTTCTCCCAACACAGGACTCTTCTGCTACACTGCTGCCTGTCGAGGACACCTTGGCGCTTACTCGGTATCAACTGCACAGAAGAAGTATCTCTCTCCCAACTCCTCCTATACCAGCTGACTTGGGCAGAATCAACTGCGGATCTTCTTATGCCTGTCTCCAGTTGTTTATGAGACTTACCTTTCACATTTTTAGGCCTTGTTCTGTCTCTCTGCACCCCATTGCTGGCTCCCTTCATATATAGCTGCTCATAGCCCTCCCTTCATTAATGATTAATTTGATTAAGATGGCAGAGAAGTCATGTGGTTATTCGTTAAGATACATGGTCCTTGGTCCAAGAGCTCGCAGCCTCATTCTCAGATGCCTTTTCTCAACTTTATAGAGTGACTATGATATTTTGACTAGATAAAAGTGTATAGTAAAATTTGGTTTTATGGGGCCAGATATACTACTCTTCCATTCTTAAAACGTTGTCACAAATTGCACACCAACTTTTTTGTCAATGGGATCGGATTTTCAGAACCAATCTATGTACTAGGCCAGTTCGCAAAATACTGAATAGTATGGGGTCGTATAAAAAACTGAATAATTATTATTTATTAGGCAAGTCACAATTTGCGACCCCCTATATATGCCCACAATCACAGGTATGGTGATTCACAAGGTACTACAGACCACCAGGTTTCTGAGTTTTTTCTAAAACAGAACCCATATTTTCTTAAAGTAGCCCATGTTCCTTAAATGGATCGGTGTGCTGCTTTGAAAAAAGTTGTCCATTTTCAAAACTGAAGGAGAGCTGTTGCTAACTTTTCTATGTTTTGCGAACAAATTGTAGTTGTAGATCATTGATACATGCCAAACAGACTCGCAGTATGGAAGAAATGACCCTTTCATGCCTATTCCAATTTGTGCTTCGGTATGGGTCACAGAACATGTTTTATGAGTCAGAATAAGATTCCCAACCAGGAAAATGGGTTTTGTACATGACAAAAGAGATTTTGTGGTTCCATGTCCAGTGATTCCATGAAATATATGGTTTGCTACAGCAAAATCGTTTTGTACTTTCGGCCCATTGTACTTTAAACAACAACAGTTTCTACATGCAGTAAATAGGATTGATTATCAACCATGAGAAAAAAAGATGCTAGAAATCAAACCAATGTTAGAGTTGCATGTAATAAATTATCTTCCAGGAGATAGCCATTTCTCAACAGGCTTTATGGTGCAGAAAATCTTTTGACTCATCCTCTTTTGTTTCATCCCCTCTAAAATCCCCCATCTGCCTTCTGTTCATCAGAATATTGTTGATCAAAGCTGTGTTAAAGTCACTTCCTTGGAGGCCCCAAAAAATATGCAATTTTTGCATCTTATCAAATGTAAAACATAAAGCTGAAGGATAGGTAGACATGATGCTCCACCTCACTTTAGACAGCAGCAGGTAGTAGTTATTCCCCAGAGTAGAGATGAATTTACGAGATCTCTTTCATCCAAATTAGAAGGAAAACAAGGACCAATGTACTTAAAGGTCAGAAAAAGAGGTTGCAAATTGTGCACATCAAAATCCTTTTGTGATTTTTAAATGTGATTTATGTATTATGTTCCAATAACTCCAGTCGCACTGGGTCATAGACAACCTCTTTATCAAATACTAGCAGCCCGTCCCGACGTTGTCCGGGTATGAATTGCTGCCAGCCAGTAGTATATTGTTTTGTAGGATTTCGTTTTGATAGCATTTCTTATCTGTGACAGGCCTGTGAAACGCTCCGATTCACAGTGCACTGCTGATGCACTTAAGAGTGCGCGTTCAGTAGTGTGTGAACTCGAGTTTCCCTACTTTATTTTTCCTTGCAATATTATATAGCGCGAACTCGACAACATGGAATGAGCACAATTTACATTACAGAAGAACACATTCATTTGTGGTAGGCACAGGGAGACAAAGCGATTTGCCTGGAATCACAGGATGTTGAGCTGATGCCGAGATTCGAACGTAGCTCCCCAGCTCTAAAGTTCGCAATTCTAGAACTTGTGGCGGGAGGTGTGTCTAAAAGTGTATGTCGGTGCTGGCCATCAATGAGAGAGAGAGACCTGTGCATTTTTCAAATCGGTGGTGAAAAAATATGAGTATGTTGCTGGAGATGTGGGCCGCCGTGCCACCAATGTACTTACCGGGGGAGGGAGGGGTAAACACCCATTATTCCGCAACTTTCTTTCCGCATACCAACACTCCGCATACTTTCATTACGAAAGTACAATGACTCCGCAATGCCATTATAAAGCGTGGCATTACATTTTATATGCTTTTACCACGGATGTACGTTGTTACAACGCAGGTTGTAACAACGCATACCTTTACCACGCGGCCGCTACAACGCAAGTCGTTACCACGACTTGCGTTGGAGGGCGCGGATTTAGGATTTTTATAATTTTATATTCCAACACCAGTCCCCGTGGATACTAGGGAAGGTGTTGGAATATAAATTTATAAAATTCCTTATCCCACAGCGCCCTCCAGCGCAAGTCGTGGTAACGACTTGCGTTGTAACGGCCGCGTGGTAAAGGTACCGCGTTGTGAAAACTTCGTGGTAAACGTTGTTTACCTTTTACCACGCATACATTTATGAAATTCGTTGTAAATGCATGAATGGTAAAAGCATGGTTTCTTTTTAATGTTTGGATAAGGTAAGTATTGGTATAGGGGTATATGTTTTGGGGTACTGAGGTATATGTTTTGGGGTGTTTGGGTATTTTAAGGGTTCAGATATAGTTTTGGGTTATGGGGTACAGGGGTAGTTTTAGTGTTTAGGAATAGGTATGGGGTTTGGGGTACAGGGGTATTTTTAGGGTTCAGGGCTAGGTTTGGGTTTTAGGATATAGGGGTATTTTTAGGGTTCAGGGGTAGGTTTGGGTTTTGGGGTACAGGGTTTTTTAAGGGTTCAGGGCTAGGTTTGGGTTTTGGGGTACAGGGGTATTTTTAGGGTTCAGGGCTAGGTTTGGGTTTTGGGGTACAGGGGTATTTTAGGGTTCAGGGGTAGGTTTGGGTTTTGGGGTACAGGGTTATTTTTATGGTTCAGGGCTAGGTTTGGTTTTTGGGGTACAGGGGTATTTTTAGGGTTCAGGGGTAGGTTTGGGTTTTGAGGTACAGGGGTATTTATAGGGTTCAGGGCCAGGTCTGGGTTTTGGGGTACAGGGGTATTTGTAGGGTTTAGGGATAGGTTTGGGTTTTGGGGTACAGGGTATATTTATAGGGTTAAGATGGGTTAGTGTTTAAGGGTGTTGGCGTATTTTAAGGAGTAAGGGTGGGTTATGATTATGGGGTGCAGGGGTATTTAAAGGGAGCAGGGTGGACACCCGGAGCTGGAATGTACAAAACCTGGGAAGAAAAAACAATGAAATATTGGGCACAACGCTCGCTTTTTTTTCCGTAATCCCGCGCCCCGCACACGCCCACGCCCCCAGCACACGCCCACAGCACACGATATGAGACATGGCAAGAAGGGTGGAACGTACCACATGCCCCCAGCGTTTGTCACGCCCCGGGCACACGCCCACAGCACAACGCAGACACGCCCACAAGGGACTACTTTGCTGGCACAGTTCTTTTACAATTTAAATGTATATGGTGGGCGTCTGCATAGCCTTTGTCCTTCTGCTGCAACTGCCCTTTCCAACGCTGTATTGGGTGTTGTGATTGGTGCTGTGGTGCCTGAGATTACCCGCCTAAAAGGTTTGGGCTCTCTCTTTATTATATTAGGATAGATTAATTAGGCCTGTCAATTATTGGCTACAAACACAGGAAAATGGCCAGCAAAGAACAACAGGCCACCTTGTGGCCTGCTGTTCTTTGCGGTTGCAAATAATGACACGCCTTTCAATCTGCTTTTAATTTTCAGCCAATGCAGCTCTTTAAGCTTACTACTGACCGATTCATACTTTTTTAGGTTGTTTGAAAGCAGGACTGCGCCAAACTGCGGCCACTGAAGCTTTTTAAACAGACCTTGGTGGGTGGGCAGGTACATAGCGTTACAGTAGTCCATGCGTGATAGCACCAAGGAAACCACCACTGTGGTCTGAAGATCGGTGGGAATGGTAGGATTTTTTTAAGGTTTTCAAAAGATAAAAACAGGATGAACTCAAAATGATTTATCTGATCTTTAAAAGTTAATTTAGAGTCGAAGATCACTCCAAGATTTCTAACTTTGGGAACCGGCGCATGGAGAGGGCCAAGCCTGGTGGGCCACCAGGAAGAGTTTCAAAACTGCAAGCCCAATCCGAAAAGAAGCACCTTAATCTTGTCAGAATTAAATTTTAAGCAATAACTATCCATTCAGTTGACTATGGTCATCAAATAATTGTTGAATCTACTGGCAACCTCCTCAACATTGGAATGGACAGAGACAACAATTTGTGTGTCATCAGCATACAATAGTGTACTAAATCCATATAATATAATCAATGCAGCTAGATATTGAACATAATGGTGCTTAAAGAGGAACCCTGCGGGACCCCACACAGCAAGGAAAAGGTGCTGGAAGTGAAATCACCAGGAGAAATTGACTGAGTTCTGTCATTGTTAAAGGATGTCAGGAAGCTAAGAGCAGAACCTTCGATCTCAATCTACCTTAAATGGAGGATCAGGACTTGATGGCTTACGGTATCAAAGGCTGTGAATAGATCCAACAAGACCACCACAGCCTTCCGCCCATTGACCAGAATTCCTCAGATCTCTTCAGTTGCCACTAGCAGAGCTGATTCCTTATTGTGTGATTTTCTGAAGCCAAAGTGAGCTCCTTTGAGGATCTTGTCCTGCTCCAGGAAATTCAAGAAAGCTACATTCAAGTGCCTCTCCATAATTGTTGCTAACAATGGAAGTCTGGAGCTGTGTTGAAAGTTCTTCTCTTCCATTGAATCTGAGGTGGATTTTTTTAATGAGGGAAGGATCGATGCTCTCTTCCATTCAGCGGAGAAAATGTGTACTTCCATGACTTTTATTTAACACATTGTCAGAGGGGTAGGAAGGTATATCTGGCTCAGCCTAAAAAAACACCTAACACTCCCCAATGACACATCCCCATGGCAAGTAAAAAATACGAATCCCAGGTCAACCCACACAACACACCTGACATGAATACTCCATTTTGACCCACCCATATAGCTGAGTATAAAACCAGTCCCTTCCCTGCCCAGAATCCTTTGCACAACTCCACAACTAAAGGGCCCAACCCCACAGCAGAAAGGAGAGGCAAATCAGCATACATCACACCATCACAACCACACACACATACCAAACACATCACCAATACCACCTTTACTTTTCACACATTTGCACAACACACACCATGTCACCAAAGAAGATGCCTAAATTCACTGACAATGAGTTGTCAGTTATGGTACACAGGGTAATCACAGTAGAACCACATTTGTTTGGAAGCATTTGGATTTCACACAGGACGCCAGGTTAGCAGTCTATGCCCCAGGGTAACTCCAGTGTAGTCCCGCCCACTTCCTCGACTTAAAAGGAAGTGTGCCGAGCGGACGCGCTGCTGAATCACTTTATAAAAATCACCGCACCAGTCAGAGCAATCGGTTTTAACCTGCACTTAAAAAAAATTGTATTGCAATTTGCGAAGCTTACTTGATCTGTGCCTGTTACCCCTGGTCCGTCGCAGCTTGTGCTGTTTGTGCGGAGGGGATCAACACAGCCATCTTGGTTTCCCAATTTCACACAGGACGCCAGGTTAGCAGTCTATGCCCCAGGGTAACTCCAGTGTAGCCCCGCCCACTTCCTCGACTTAAAAGGAAGTGCGCCGAGCGGACGCGCGCAGCGACGTGCCGGCGGCGCGCCAAAGGCAAGCCCGTCTGCACCCGTCTGCGCCAGACCGACGCCAGGCGCCAGAAACCCTGCCAGTTTTACATCTACATTTGCCACCAAAAACCCTGTGGACCAACAACAATGGCTCAGATCCGATACACCAGCAATGAGCTCCGTTCTCTTAACGGTGCCCATCTACTGGTAAAAGGTCCTATTCCAGCAGAGATTATTAGGGTACCCTTAGCCCCTTCCATCAAGAGAGCAGACAATCAAATAAATAATAAAATAAAACCAATACTACCAAGTTTAATAAAGCCAGATAGCAGAAAACTGACGGGCCTTTATTGTAACGCTCGGTCTCTTGCAAAACATGCAATTGAGATTTGGTCTCTCTTATATATTGAAAAACCCAACCTTTTATTTATCACTGAGACATGGCTGCATGAACAGTCACAACCCGACCTCGCGATTGCACTTCCACCTGATTATCAAATAATGAGATTAGACAGAAAAAAAAGAAAGGCGGTGGCATAGCCATTGCTTCCAGGAGCACTACCAAGATCCATATGATAGAGGCAGTACAAGCAATCTAGGGTGAAATCTGTATCTTCTCAATGGAGAACGCAATAAAGGGAACGGGGAAAGGCGCTCTCCTTTACAGGCCACCAGGAAATAAAACACTTTTCCCTAGTAATCTCACAGAGATCATCGCACCTCATGTCCTAGCGGCCGATAATTTTCTGCTGCTGGGCGACTTTAACTTTCACGCTGAGCTTAACACAGATTCTCACACACATGACCTTGTTAATAGTCTCAAATCCTTGGGTCTAAAACAAATAGGACCGGACCTACGCATATCGCAGGCCACACCCTGGACCTTATCTTCACAAACTCCATGAATGTTAAAGTAGAACAACCTACCCCAGTTCTATGGTCCGATCACCATGTGATAAAGTTTCATCTAAATGAATGGTTAACACAATCCCACTCTAAAAAAGAACCTAAACCAAGCAGATCCTGGAATAAGATAAATCCGGAGGCCTGTGAGGCCAATCACACCCCTCTGGTTCTCTTGGAAACAACAAATCTTAACCAGGCTGCTAAAAACTTTGACTTGGTAATTAGTACATCTTTGGATATTATTGCTCCAAAGAAAATCACTCAATTCCCGAAGAAACTATCTCCCTGGTACACTCCTGATTTAAAAAGTGAGAAACGTATCATAAGGAAGGCAGAACACAAATGGAGACAGACAAAAGATAATATGGATAGACAACACTATAAAACCTTACACCACCATTACATGAACAATATAGCAGAAACTAAAAAAACGTACTGAGGAAATCGCATTAACCAAGCAGCGAATTCCTATAAAGAGCTATATAATATCGTGAAGGAATTCACAAATACCCCGTCTAGATTACCATCCCAAACCGCCTCCCAGGAATGGGTGGACTCACTCTCAGATTTCTTCATCACTAAAATCGACGACATCCACAAAGCTTTTCCTCCTACAAACAAAACCCTACAACAGAATACATCGGTAGCACCCCTTCTCAGCCCCATTAGCCATTTTAAAAACTTCGAGGAAGTAACAGAGGAGCACACCACAACTATGCTTAAAAAGATGCAATCCGGTTCACCGGCAGATCCAGCGTCCCCACAAATCCTATCCAAAATTGAAAAAAGTCTCATTCCTAATCTCACCAAAATCCTAAATCTGTCACTAATGCAGTCCACAGTCCCGTCTCATTGGAAAGAAGCTGTAGTGAGGCCAAACATGAAAAAACCATCAGCTGATCCCAAACAATTATCAAACTACAGGCCTATTTCATTGCTCCCCCTGTTTGGGAAAGTAATAGAGCCAATTATCAATAAGCAATTATCAAATTATTTAGAAAATAATAAAATTCTCGACCCACCACAATCAGGCTTTTGATCTCATCACAGCACAGAGACAGCCCTAGTGGAGATTGTAGACAACATCAGACTCTCCCTGGATGCAAGACAATCCGCAATTCTAATCCTTTTAGATCTATCGGCGGCCTTTGACACCATATTTCATACCATTCTTCTGGACCGTCTTAGAGAATGTGGAGTCGAGGGCTCTGCCTTACAGTGGTTTGAAAGTTACCTCTCTGACCGATCTTTTAAGGTGGAAATTGATGGATTTTCTTCTAAAAGTCAGATTATGAACAAGGGTGTCCCCAAGGGATCAATTTTGAGTCCTACCCTGTTCAACCTGTATATGTCACCCATAGTGAAAATAATTAGATCACATGGGTTCGACACAGTGTCGTATGCTGACGACATGCAACTATTGATCACTCTGGGTCCTGATAAACCTTCCTCCACGTTCACCATCGGTCCCCTGTCTAAAAACGCTTCACTGGCTCCCTATCAAAAAGAGGATCACATTTAAGCTATGCTGCCTGGTACAAAAAACTGTTAACAATAATGGCCCAATCTATCTGGCAAAGAAACTTAGTAAATACCAACCAGTAAGAACACTTCGCTCAGCCAGCAAACACCTCCTGACCGTTCCAAAGGTCCGCACGGTGAAAAACAGCAGCAGGTCTTTCTCCAGAACAGCACCGGAGATATGGAACACTCTACCGCTGCAGCTTCGTCTTGAAACAAATCACAAGACTTTTCGTAAAGCCCTAAAAATATGGCTTTTCTAAAAACAATCTGCTCTGATTTGCCTTTCAGCTAGCGCTATGAGACCTACGGGTGATATGGGCGCTTAACAAAAACCAATACATACATACATACAAGCATGCTCCAAAAGACACCAGTAGCCACACAAAATCAAATGTGGGCAAATATAGGCAACAAGCCAATGCAGTAGGGACCACCCTGAAAGACTTCAGGAGGAGGTGGCAGGACCTCAAGACCAGGGTGAAATAGCGTGCCAACTAGAACCATGACCTGGCTTAGAGGACTGGTGGTGGCCCTCCCATTCCACAATGAATGACAACCATTGAATTGCTCTCCTCAAACTTACAGGTAGGTAGCCATCTTAACATGGAGGGGTGTTTGTGGGTGGGAAGCCAGCACTACAACTCCTACCAGGCCCCCTTGTCCCACAGCTGAGCAAGATGAGGACTCCCCCCACCAACAACCATGTGGCAGCCATTGCATTGCTCTCCTCAAATGTACAGGTAGTTAGACATCTTAACAGGGAGGTGTGTTTGTGGGTGGGAAACCAACATTACAACTCCTACCAGGCCCCCTTGTCCCACAGCTCAGCAGGATGGAGAACTTCCCCTACCCCCAAAATCATGTGGCATCCATTGCATTGCTCTCCTCAAACTGACAGGTAGGTAGCCATCTTAACATGGAGGGGTATTTGTGGGTGGGAAGCCAGAGCTACAACTCCCACCAGGCACCCTTGTCCCAAATCTGAGCAGGAAGGAACACTCCTCCTACTCATAACCATGTGGCAGCTATTTCCCTCCACTGTGTCACTAAACAGGTAGGTAGAAAGTGCAGGTACCCTCCCATCCTTCTCAAAATGAATGGAGCCATATGACCACACAAGCCCTCACATGTCATCAATTTTGGCATAGATCCAAAAGCCACATGCAGCGTGCAGACAGCTAAGCATACGTGCTAAGCATACGTAACTCTCAGATATTAAACTTTGATTCACCAAGTCACACGTGGAAGGAATTCAGGGTCCAATCATGCACAGCACATAATGCAATGTGTAAGTGCCATGGTGTCAGAGCATGAAGGCCCATATGAACACAAAACATGCATAGTCAATGCGAAAAACAAAGTAAAGTACATGATATGAAAAAGGAATGTATAACATTGCAATGGCTAGTTCTTGCCTAGCTGAAACTGATTTCATGCAGAGCAAACCAAAAAAAACGCATCACATAAAGTTGATGTGCCGCAAGTTGTTAGATGACGACATGTCCTTGTAATCACACAATCTGTATGTGGCACATGGTTTCTTTTTACATGTCACACCATGGACAAGTAATGTATGTACCTCAACCTCATGTCATGATGCTCAGTATCTTGCAGCCATAACAAGTCATTGCAATGTAAAGTGTGTGGTGAACCGCATGTAACATCCAAACTTCTAACACCAAGCCTGTGGAGTGCACTTCAATGACCATTCGACCTCTGTTCAACAGGAAATCCACAAGCAACTGCAGCAGAAGACAGCACCAACCTGCAGAGCCAGTCTCCCCCCCCCCCCGGAACATGAACTCTTGGATGCAGACTGCCTACGTTTCCCAGATGAGGAGCAACAACCAGGCCCATCTGGACTGCCAGGGCGCACAACGTCTCAGGCCCTCAATGTCCCCACCACCACCACCACCACAGCAACAACTACAGTGCTGACCCCTGCTACAATGACCTGTGCGGCCTCAACCACCACCATCAACACTGCTGCATGCAACAGTGGTTGCCAACACCACAACACAATCAGAGGTGGCCAGGGGGAGTTTGCAGGTGCATCAAGTGCCAACGCCACAGGTCCGGGTCACCAGGGCAACTGGGTGACAAATACAGGACGACACTGGGACCGAAGCCCTGGTCATCATCCCCAGAGTTCTTGGGGCATATGAGCAGACCCAGGGATAGATGGGTCAGGTTGTGGAAGAAGTGTGTGAGCTCCGCCTGCTGCTGAGGTCCATGGACATGCATATGGGCCAAATTGTGGACCTCATGGGCCAGCTTGTGGGCATTCTGAGGGACAGACGTGCGGCCCAAATGACAGCTCAACCCCCCTCCAGTGGTCCGCATGCTGATACTCCCACCACCCCAGCTGCAGCCACAGAGAGGGGTGAGCGTCAACAAAATCACTCCTCAGACACAGCTGTGCCCGCAGCAGGGGCCCCCCTGTCAAACGCCTAAGGGGCCGTCTGAAAAACACCAGGGGAGGATCACATGGCAATGCACCATCCAAACGCTAGTCCCTGATCCAGCCATAATGGCACCTGTGTTCCCCTTGACATTGACTTTGTTCACTAACCTTACCCTCATTGCCATGTTGATGGCCGGAATCTGTTGGACGGTGTGACTACACCAATGTGGTGACTATTCTATTTGTCTCATTTACCATCACTGACAACTCATAATTTCACTTTGTACAATTTCTTAAATAATCGCTTCTCTGTCACAAATACTTATTGTATATACACACTCTTTACACACCTATGTCTTTGTGGCAGCTCCATGATTATCACAGTATGTACAATGTCAAGCCAGAGGTACCTGGATATAAATACCCTGTGCCGCATAGATCAGCCATTAGCTCAGAAACAACAACAGCCAGCAGTCAAAAAGATCATCTATGCCTTGCCACCACCATCAAAGACAAGAGACAATGTCACTGTTGTACAATGTCACTCACACTCAAGGGAAGTAGTTGTCGATGAGCTGTTGAAGCTGGTCAACACCTTCCTCTTCTCCACTTTCATCATCACTGGACATGTGTGGGTTTGCAGGAGGGGCATATGCTGCTCATCATCATCCAGGAGCAGGAGGATCTCTTTGCGCCAGGCCAGGTTATGGAGCATGCATCATGCAACTATGATCTGACACACCTTTTGGGGAGAGTAGAGTAGTGCACCTCCGCTCTTGTCCAGACATTGGAATCTAGACTTCAGAAGTACAAATGTACGCTCCACCACACAACATGTCCTCCAATGTGCATCATTGTAGCGGACTTCACCCGGGGTCCTTGGATTCCTCAGTGGGCTCAGCAACCAAGGCTGATCAGGATATGCAGAGTCACTTAGGTATGAGATACAGAAAGCAATTACTAATGTAAACAGTAGCTGGGAACAGCATGTCACACATACAGCACACTACTTGACTCTGCGTACTCACCAACAAGCCACGCACACTCCGGATATAGATTTGCCTTCAATTGTGGGATGATGCTGTTACGCAGTATGTAGGAGTCATGTGCAGAACCAGGGAATTTGGCACAGACATGGGAGATAATCATATCCGCTTGGCATACCACTTGTGCATTAATGGAATGGAAATGTTTCCTGTTCCAGTAGATGTGCTCACATGCCTTTGGTGGAAGTAGACCAACATGTGTGCAGTCAATGGTGCCAACAACATTAGGTATGTGTCCAACATAGTAGAAATCACCCTGCACACCTGCCAATTAATGTCTCCTTGGGAAGTAGATGTAGCTGTCCTTGTATGTCATCATTGCTGACAGGATATCACGTAACACCCTGCTGAACATAGCTTGAGACATCCCATCTGCGATGGCCACCGTGTACTGAAACAAACCAGTTGCAAAGAAATGCAGGGCCACCATCACCTTAACTGTTGGCATCAAAGCAGTTGGATAGGTTCTGTGAGGCCTTAGATGGGGCTCCAACTGACCACATAGGTCTTGAAGGGTAAGGCGATCCAGACAGAATTTCCTAATGATATCCTCATCCTCCATGTTCGCCAGCACTGGGAATCGAGGAGGAATATTTGGTCATCTCCTACATAATATGAAAGGGGACACGTCAATTTAATTCCCCATATGAGATGTGTCAAACATCTTTATATCTTAACTGACACAGTGCCAACAATGACTGGACTGTTACAACAGCTCAATGCACAAGTCACATGCAGAGACACCAGTATGTACATGCTGACAGATTTCTCACTATGTGAATGGTAAATGGTACACTCATACATCTTGTGTCACCAGCCCTGTGTGTAGGTGACACAGCACATGTAGAAAAAAACCACTGCTGACTTCTACGTAGCTGCTGTACCTGCCACACCTTTTTGCCTAAGTCGCACAGAGCACAACTTTTCTATACAATGAGCACAATGTGTGTAAGCTGATCACTTATCAAAAGGAACACAGCAATGTACACAGTGAAATAGGCACATGATGTGGTCAAGCCATCATTACTGTTTGTTAACTAGCCATCTCACACATTGACATGTGCACAAATATGAGGCTCCATTACACACTAATTCTGTGCACATGCACACACATATCATATGTGAAATGTGAGTGCCAAAGCATGTAATCATGTGCACTGACATGGCATGTGTAGTCATCAGTGAGTTGAATGTCACACTAGCATTCAATTTTGCAAACAGTTGTTATGATCAATTGTGAAGGTCTAGTGTTCAATGATGAAAATTGGCTATTGCCATTGCTAGAGCAAATTGTGTCCATAGGTGCGGTATGCGTGTTCTGCCATCGCGGGTGATTGGTTACAATTGAAAAATGCCAAATTGCGGTAGCGACCACCTGGCCCCGCGGTGTGCCACTTCCAATGGCCATGCCACTGCAGCCAAAGGGAACCGCAATCGCAGCAGTAAATTACAAATGTGAAACCAGCAGTAGGCGTGCTCCTCTACCATGGGCCCGGTCATTGGGTACAATTGTAAGATGTAGGTTTGCGGTAGAGACCGCCTGGACCCCGCGGTGTGCCACCACCAATGCCCATGCCATTGCAGCCAAAGGGAACCACAATTGCAGTAGTGAATTACAAATTTTAAACTCGTGGTAGGTGTGCTCCTCTACCCGGTCATTGGTTACAATTGAAAGATGCTGGATTGCGGTAGCGACCATCTGGATCCTGCGGTGTGACACTGCCTGTGCCAATGCTATTGCAGCCAATGGGAACCGCGCTCACGGTAGTGAATTACAAATTTGAAACTCGCGGTAGGTGTGCACTGCCACCGCGGTCTGGGTTATTGGTTAAAATTGAAAAATGCTAACCAGGAAGAACAATTGAAGTAGCTGAGTACCACTGAAACGACCCCAGGGGCCTATATATGTCTGTGAGAGAACCACACATTTCAATTGCATTCAAACACTGCTGTCTGCCATTCTTCACCACTTACTGCTGCTGTTTCTGTCTCCTGGACCCAGGGATGGTGAGTACTGAGAACATCAGGGCCCGTCCTTTCACCACAGAGGAGTTGGAGGTCCTTGTGGGCGAGGTCCTTGCACAGTATGGGACACTGTATGGTTCGCCAGATGCACTGGTAAGTGTTTCAGAGTTAAAGTTTGAGAGTGCTCAGAGTGCTCACAGTGCTCACATGATGTTGCTCTGCAGTTGTATGTGCCTGTGAGTGCAAGTTAATGTGCATGAATCCTTATTTTTCATATACCATGCTCCATACATGGCCTAGTAAGAATTGCACTTGAGTATTTGGGGAGGATGGCAGCATGTACATTTCTACAGCCCTTCTTCAGGAAAAAAGAAACAAATGTTGGTCTGAGACTAGGTAATGTAAATGTGTGATACACTGCCTAGCATGCTGACTTCATGTCAATGGGGTGTGTAGCCTTATTTCCACAGATCCATGGCTGCATTGAAGAATGGGAGGGACATGCAGTGTTTTTTCAGCCATACAGTTACACTGCTGGTTTGAGACAGTTGCAGTCTGAACAAACATTGCCTGTGCTATTTGATGTTATAGTCCATGGGGTCTTCACATGCTCATTTGTGACATTACACATGTATTTTGTCCAGAGGGTACTGAAGAATGTGTGTGCAGTTTTCAAATTGCCCCTATGGATATGTGTGCAGTATGAACAAGAGTAAAATGCCTGAGTGTAAAACTCTTGGTGGTAATTCACCTATGACACATCAGATAAATGTAATTTGGAGATGTCATCCTTCCATTGGTTTCATTAGGTGTTCTGTCTCGCATGTGTAGGCCCTGTTTGCCCTCTCATATTGTACATGCATGTGATTTCTCTAATGGCCCACATTTAACCTCAGTGTGAGTCCCACTGGTCTGCACAGGAAACTGCCCAATTTTACAATGACCCATCAGGAAATGGACTGAGTGAAACATATGTGTTGTACGCCACCCTATTTCTCAATAAGCTATCTTAGGCCTGAGGATTGCACAAGACAGGAATACACCTTGTGAGAAGAGTGTGAGAATGTAAGATAATGGCCCTAAATGTGACCACCATGACACATGTAGCCTTTCACTGGCCAAGGACATTGAGGGGTGTGTAGTGTTGGACACAGTGAGTCTGCCTGACACATCATTTCAAATGTATTGTATGTATTGCTCACTCACATACTGCAATACAGATGAGGGTCTTTTTCACATTGGTTTCTGTGCTGGCACTCTACATGTGTATGAGATGGCCAGGCACTGTGTCCATCATCATACATGTATACATTTTCTATGAGATTATTTGATGCACGTGTACTTTTTACTTTTTCGGAGGTTTCCAGAGGTAACAGGCACTTTTGTTCTTCTTCAGTCTGAGGCTTGAGGGTGCAATGATGGTTGTTTTAGATGATCTTCTCTTCTCCTAATCATTCTGTGCTCAGGTTTGCTAAATTGTACATATGTCATGTTAGGATGCAATACCAGAACAGAGGCGAAGGCTATCCACAGGATTACTTGTCGGGTGGCCAGGGTCTGTCCTATCTGTGGGCTCTTTCTTGATGTGTGCATAGCAGTGTTGATGTGTAGTCATCTTTTGTGGGCGGGCCTTTATACTCACATGGGTACATTTGAATGTATGCACTTGCGTAGTCATACAGTGTGATTGACATATCATTGTCAGTAATGTTGATGTGTATGTGCCCCTGCACATGCCAACTACACACATGTATGATCTAGGTAATGTGTGCCTGTGAGATTACATTGTCAGACATATGCTTCGGATTGTGGGCACATGTAGGAGTTGTAGGTTAAGCACTGTGCAGTGTGTCGGTGTGTCCTTGCACTCCTGGGGGACACCTACTTGCTGTCACTGTCAGTTGTGAGTATGCAGAGTGTGTCACTGCAAAGTCTGTGTTGTGTTTTGTTTATCAGCCATGTATCTTTAAGTTTGTGCTCACTGTGCTGACCTGCTCAGCCACACTGACATTATGTGTGAGTTTTATCATGCATTGCTGTCACATGACACATTTTTGGATCGGGTATAGTATGTGGTGTGAGTATTCATACCATCCCCTATAGGTGCTTCTGATGGCTACACATTGTGACTTACTCCTCTATGTGTATGTGGACTATACACTTCTCACCTGTCCAATACTGATGTTCACACCAATTCAATCTCATGTCTTCCACCCCATGCCTTGCCAGTGTGTGACTGATTTAACGAAGACTGCTTCCTCCTTGCAAATCGGTTACCATCTCCCTAGAGTGAGTAACTTTTTAATGATTTATAACCATAATTGTGATCACAAACCACTGATAAATTTCATTGTGAATTGGAAATATTAGGATCGCCTCTTTAAAGCACCCTCCTATTTTCCTATTCAAAATTAATTATTAAACCTATTCTGTAATTCAAAAAGGCATTACCGCATCCCAAATGTGTTCAGTACATTGCAAGATACCATCAAGTCCTGAGCTTTTGTGAATCCAATGTTTTGTAGCGCAGATTGGTTTTGTCATAAACTTCTGCCATGGGCCAGGCTTGTTTCCAAATGTCTAATACTTAACATTGGAAATGTGTCAAGGGCCTTTCTTATGTACATTCTAAAGTACTTTGTTCCTGTTACACTTATAACATTTCTGGAAAGCACTAAGGGCAGCAAGGCCCGGAAGGATGCAACATTCTAGAAGTGTTTTGTACATGAAAGTAAAGCTTCAATGTTTCACAATACTCACTAGTTAATATGCAATGTGTTTCCTTTCAGTTGTTTGCCCAATCTCAGTTGTTGTTTTAGACGCAATCTCAAAATCTCCTTCTGTGACATGGTTTCAGTTTCATTTGCACTTCAAATCTAGGGCTCACATATGTATTGTGCTAAGCATATTTTAAATTAATTAGGCCTTTAAGAGTAGAGTTTCATTACCCTGTGCATACGCTCTGCTTAATACCATTCCAACATGTCCTTCAGCTCCCATATTTAATTGTTTACTCACTTGTTATTGTACTCATATACCCACAATGTTCGGGTTGCATCATTTCTTCTATTTACCTCTTTGAAATTTTTTTAAATGTATGTTATAAATGCTTTTTGGGCCTGTACGATTGTTTTATTGTACATTGTTGAATGGGTGCATGGATGGCATAGTGCATGTATGACAAGCTATTGAGTGCCTGAACTAAACAGTGACTGAAAAGTCACTCATACCCATAATCCAAACATGTTGACATTGCCAATGCTCGTTTCTTAATGGTGTGACTTCCCAGTTTTAAATGTAATGTGTCCTATGTATGCATGGTGAATTCCATCTTGTTTGTGTGTGTGTGTATACTCATACCATCGGGACTGATTCAAGTAACAATTTGCAATACTTTAGGAAGGTATGCTGATGCTATTAATGCAAGACTACCACTGTGTTACCTTATCTGTACAGTGTGTAATGTTTTTACTTCCTGGAATCCTTTGCGAAGTTCACCATTTTCTCTCTGCATGGAGAAGTTCACAATATATCTTTATTTTTACCCATGCGAAGATGATTTTCTTTGCACAGCAAGATCTTTTTCAATCTAACCAAACCTATGGAACCCAAACAGAAAAATCCATGCGGAATGGTTCTCTGCAAGTTTACCTTTGCAGACCTTTCCACGCACAATGTAATTGAGCCTTAGAAAAGTGCTGTTATCTATCATGCATATGTACTCAGAATTATTTGTCAGTGTTAAGTAAGGAAGTATGAAACTTAAATTGCTTAAGGAGTTTTGATTATGGCAGAGATGAGGGAAAGTGAAAAGTTTGTGAATTCTCCATAGACCTTCACAAAGCTTGCACAATAAACAAAAATAACAATGATAAACAAAAGTAACTCTCCTCAATGATCTAGTGCAAATAACATTCCCTGTTACACGTGGAATGCTACATGGAATTTGGTTCAATAATCAAGTAGCCACTACTTTGTTCGATTCATGTGCTTTGTGATGTGGTGCAGTACTGCCAAATACAACATCTGCTTTTTAGCGGTAGTGTGGTTGGTGGATACAAGAAGTCCCAAATGCAGCAGACTCTATTGCGGTAGATGTTGCACTACTTTGAGGTGCATAATGCAGCTACAGGGTCTCCCTGACTTGTTTTTTAGAGGGTCCCCATGAAGACTGCAAATCTGTTAAGAGTGGTAAGCCTTTATATTATGTCTTAATACACCTCATACCCAAGCAGCTAAGGACATGACTGTTGACTCAGGGCAGAGTTCTGATAATGAAGATCAATTATAAAATCTTTCTATTCTTATACTGGGATGCGCCAGAGTCCTGTTAGTTTACTGCAACCTACCATATTCCAGAGCTGCCTCCCCCATGGAAGTGTGACAATGAAATTGAGTTATAACCTTCAACCCTCCTCCACCTCCTGCTCAATGCCTTTAGGCCCTGGGAATACACATTTCTACCTATGTAAATGTAATGTAATCAATAAAGCATCCCAGAATATTCCTGTACTGAGATCCTCAAATATCCATTAAACTAAACATTAGTAACTGAAAAAACCCTCTGATACATCAGCATTGGAACCCATACATCATTGCAATCTGCATGCACCATTTTAGCATATGAGAATTCTAAGAATGCAATGCAAACAGTTTACCTTGTAGTATAATAAGTCACACTTTAAACATTTTATTAACCCTGGGCAATGCACTACACTACGCTCGCGTAGTTTGCAAAGCTTGCGCTACTTCGCACTACGCGAACTGAGCACAGCCCAGTGCAAAGACACGTAGCGTAGAGTAGCGTAGTGCTGCGGTCATTTTTTGCTTGCTCGCCGTCCTCAACGTCAAGTTGGCGACCGCGAGCAAGCAAAATGACATCCCAGCGAGACTTTTTCCTCGTTCGCAATCAGCAACATCGAGTTGCCGATCGTGAGGGTGGAAAATAAACCTCCCTGCCAGATTCTCAATATGGGGAGGTCAGGTTTCTCATTGCGAGTGGTCGCGTATGCTCACAACCGGTCGCGATGAGAAACTACCAGTCAGCGTTGACAAAGCTGCCGCTACAGTAAAAATCTACTCGAGCGGCAGAAAACTACAGCTCGCACTGTGCAAGATGCCGTTTTCAAGGATTGCACAGTGCCTGATGCTTGTCCGCACTGTGCAATCATTGAAAATGGCATCTTGCACAGTGCGAACACGTGCTAAGCGTAGCTCGCGTAGTGCGAAGTGCACTTTGCGTAGCTTCGCGTAGCGCTACTTCGCAAATTACGTCCAGCCCTACATTTTATCACCATTCTTTCTGACACCTTAGATGTTTGCGAAACAAGGTGTGGAATATCTAGGTTTTTAGGTCTTTCGACATTCATAGAACTGTGAAGACAGTGGCTTACCCTTTCAGGCATAGGATGGATTTCAGACATCACTTTCTACACTGCCTAAGTGAGTCTCCATAAGTTTAAGTAGTATGAACAGATGTGCTAGTTGTGCCATAGGACACAAGCTGCACCTCACTGATGAGGCCTACACTGTTGTTGTGTATTTTCCTGTTCAGAGGATACCTGGCCAGGTCAGGTAATGTGCCCCTTGTCAGGAGGGGCACATTCTTATTTGGACATGGTTGGTCCCTGTCTGCAATAACATTTTGTGTGTTGTTGAATTGTATTACGATGTTTGAGGTGATGTAACGTGCAATTAGTCATTTGTATGAAAACTCCTGAGAGGTGCTAAAATTGTCAGAGCAGAGAGGGAGCCACATTTGTATGCTTTTGCACTTGGTAATGATCTCTGAACCAAGGAATTAGCGTGAGTTGCTGTTCAGCCAGGTTAAGATCCGGTCTGAGGTCACAAATGATAGTTTTTACTTTAGTCCTAGTACGCAAACTTGTGTTAGCTTTTACTACCAACATGAGGAAAAGCCAGGGTAGATCAGCTTAGCCGAGACTTTTCCTCACCATTACCTTCAGCTTTGACCATGAAATGGAATGTATCAAATACACTATTCCCCACCATAGTAGGCTGTAGATGTATCTGGTCTCAGTGATTGGAAGACAGCAACAGATCTAGTCTTTTCAATTGTACAGAGATGTATTTATGAAGCCAAATGCAGGAGCAGATTTTACCTTTTTTAAATTTGTAAGCAAAATATGTGCATTCAAATGATCAGGAAACAGGCATACACAATTGAAGAATGTCCCCAAGTCTCAACCAGTAGAATGTAAGCTATTTCAAGTATAATGATATTTGTTATACACCTTTTTTGTTGGTATGATCAGTCCAACAGGTTGTATAAACATCCATGCAGATTCCCAGATGCAAAGAAAAAGGTGTGATTGTAAAAATGAAAGCAACATGGTTCGAGGATTTGAGATCATAGCTGTTAGATAAAAAGTTAGGTAAGAGGATTTGTAACAGTCTCGATCATGCGATTCATCTTAATATCATGATGATCCGCCAGAAACACATTAAGGTTCTATTTAACTACAAAAAGTGATGTACAAAGCAGAGCTTCCAACAAGCAACTGCCGGATCAACTGAAAGAGGCAAGAAACTGTAAACACTCAATAGGAACATGCTTTAATGTTGCACGTCTTTAAAATGCTGAACATGATGAATTGAAAGCTGATCAAAACAATATCCTCTGTGGCAGTCCTAGCAGATGTAAAGAAAGATATCTAAATGAGATCTGCCCTTTGCATTGAGAGGATCAACAATGACAAATGAAAGCTAAATCCATGATTGAAAATACTGAACATAAAGGTGACAAGTGAGATGTAACGAGGGGAGTAAAAATAACATGTGGCTATGGGAGACTCTCCTTTATGAACAGTAATAACATGCATGCATTTTATCAAATTAGATCAGAATATCTACCAATGTATGCGCCATCTTCACAGTCTGACCCTGTTTGCCGAATGTGTCTGGGAGTGCAGGCATTTAATTAATGGATCCAACTACACCTGTAGTTATTTTCTCATTGTACTTACTCAGGAAAATGGTTAACATGCAAAAGGAAGGACTGACTAGAAACATAAACTTTACATGTAGTTTATTGCAGTTTTCAATCATGACCTTTTTTTTTTTTAAATATCTTTATTGAGATTTTTTCCCCACAATTTTATGCAAGAAGAACAGAACATAGCAATTGATAAAAAAAAAAGCCATCAGAAGAAAAATACTTTACAACCAATCAAAATGTTTCAGCAAAAATTACAGAAGATAAACTTATTTCTAATATTAAGTCAATTAAACAGAAAAGGAGAATACAGTAAACATAACATGGCTAAATTAACAAAAAGAACAATGATGAGACCAAATAGTTCAGATAATCAATTAGTCCAACACCCCTTGAATCCATTGCATTACCGGAGCCCAGATCTTCATACCTAAGGCTCTTTTTTCCGACCCTTCGTTCTATACATAGCAATTTCAATATTATATGTAGCTAAAAGACGGGCTCTCCATGTTTCGAAAGATGGGGGGACTGGGCTAATCCAATCTTGCGTTATGCATGCCCGAATTAATGCCATAAGAATAAATACTAAGTATTTCTTCTCTTCTGATAAAGTATCCGAATTTACTCCTATCAAAACTAGTTCATCTGTCAGTATACCCGTCGAGCCAAACAAAACTGCCAAAAAACTTTGTAATGATGACAAAAATTTAGATAAGTGTGAACAGCGAAAAAACATATGTGGTGCATCTGCTGCATAATCCCCGCATCTACTGCACGAAGTACCCACGGTTGTCCCCCATTTCGAGATCTTAGAGGGCGTGTAATATAGGTCAAATAAAGCCATATAATGTTGAGACTGTGATCTGCCACTAATCAAAATTCTGTTTGCTAGAGCAATTGATTCCTCAATATGAGTTGTGTCCCTATCCAGCTTTACAGCCCTACTAATTATTTCAATATCATCTGGACACGAAGAGATTATCAATTTATAATAATATCCAATCGTTTTTTTACTAAACATATTATCAATAATCGGAATTCTTCATAGATGAGACCGCATTTGTGTGCCCGGAGAGTTGAAAAAGCTATGGATCTGTAAATACTTGAAAAAGTAATTAACTGGTATATGAAATGTGTCTTGTAATTCAATAAAGGGAATCAAATGGTCATTTTGCCACAGATCAGCCACAGACTGAATTCGGCAATTACGCCACCTATTCATAACTGAATCTTGAAAGATTAATGGGAGGGTACCTGGTGCTGAAAGAGGTGTATAAAACGAAATCTTAAAAATACCTAATTGGCGCTTTATTATTCTCCAAACTGCGTAGGCTGCTTTCACGGTCTTAAATTATTATTTTTTTTTAAAGTAGCTAGGCTCTATAATCTTGATCAAGCATCCCCGACACTCTTCCCCTAATGCAAATTCATATATTGAGGGTGAGTGGCTCAATGGTATCCGTGCCTTTTCGCCAATTACCAGTGGGCAAATAAACTGTATAACAGATGCCAAAAAATAATAAAAGAAATGCGGTATACCCCACCCTCCCCTATCCTTGGCAAGATCATTCTTTTATAAGCCCTTCTCTGGCGTTTATAGCCCCACAAAAACCTGGCTGACATCCTCTCCAATTGTTTAAAACAGCTAGGAGGAAATTCAAGAGGGATAGCACGAAACATATATAAGAACTTGGGGAGTATCAGCATTTTAAGGACATTCGCTCTCCCAACTAAAGATAGATGAAGATGATCTATTCGCTCAAGCGATGAATTTGTTTTCTTTAAAACTGTATTTAAATTCAATTCTGGAATAGCAGAAACCGGGGATGTGATTTTGATGCCCAGATATGTAGTTTCAGACACGTTTTGATTTGCGTAGATGGGTTCTGTCCGATATATAATATTTGCGTCTTCGAAATATTCAGCTTATAGCCAGAAAAAGAATCGAAATGGATCGCTAATTCTTTGATTTTTGGCAATGGCTTCTGAATATCTGTTGTCACCACTAGGATATCATCACCGTAGGCAAGGGCTCTATAATTCATGTGTGAAACTTGCACCGGTGTTATATCCTCTGTCTGGTTCAGTTTATTAAAAAAAATATCAATATAAAAAGCGAACAGCAGAGGAGAGCACGGGCATCCCTGTCTGGTGCCACGAAGAATTGAAAAAGGGATAGATTTCTGCCCTGCTAGTCTGATCCATGATGTTGGAGAAACATAAAGAGCTTTTATAGCTGAGATCATCTGAGGACCAAATCCTTTCTGATTCAGCAGATCCCATAGAAACAGCCAGGCTACCCTGTCGAATGCCTTCTTGGCATCCAACAGGGTAATTCCAAGAGTCTTCTTAGTCGCTTCAGCCCAGTCCATTAAGGCAATATGACGACGTATATGATCCGTAGTGTCCCTGTTAGGTATAAAGCCGTGTTGAAATGGAGAAACAATTGATGAAATTATACAAGAGAGATGGTTAGCTAGAATCTTTGAAAATATTTTGCTATCCGCATAAATTAGGGATATAGGCCTGTAAGAAGCAGGCGAGAGAGGTGACTTATCTTTTTTTTAAAAAGGCCATGATAATTGATTGCCGCCATGATACCGGTGCAACACCTTTCTTTGCATCTTGGAGAGTAAGAAGCAATTCATTCTTTACTAGATGACGAATCATTCGAAAAAATTCCAGTGGGATACCACCTGGTCCCATTACTTTTCCAGTTGTGAGAGACAGAATAGCAGTTTCCACCTCTTCCCAAGTAATGTCTGCATCTAAAATTTCTGCCTGGACTAAGGTTATTTTAGAGATACTCCCACTTCCCCAAAAATCAAAACATCCTCAGAGGAATAAGTTGTAACTTCCTCATTATACAATTTAATGTAGTATTGTCGAAAGACCTCTACTACTTCTTCTGTTTTTTCAAAGATTAGTCCATTATAATCCTGTATTCTATTAATGTGATGTAATGTGTATACTTGTAAAGCGCACTGTTGCCAGCCGGCGTCCTGGCGCTGTATACCGCTGGGGAACCCGTCCTGGCTTTCCCTGTGGGATGGTCCCTGCTGGGAATCCCCAAGGTGGAGCCAGGCATCCCTGGCGTTGAGGGGGCCGTTGTGGAGATAAGGCAAGCTAATGCCCAGAGTTGCTGAGTGCGACCCCTGGTTAGAGTAGGCACCGAGGTGAGAATTATCGAGTCCGCTGACCCTGGTCAACGACCCTGCCGCGTCGGGAATCGAACCCTGGTCCCGGGCCGACTTCTGCTTTCGGGTCTGCCGCCTCTAACCAGTGAGCCACACCACTCACTTAATGCAGTTAAAAGTTTCTTTTTGCCTGATCTTTTTGGCTAAAATACGACCTGCAGTCTCCCCAACCTCATACACTTGAGGGCGGAAGACTGCTATCTGTTCTGCTAGTTTTTTTAGCAAACATTTCATACAACCTTGATTTATGTATAGCCAGATTTGCTTTAATTGGTTCGGTATCTTGCACGAGCATAATGGCTGTTACTAATCCGGCTTCGCACTCCTGCCATTTCGTATAATAAGTGGTTAGTACTTTCCGAGATTCCCTTTGCTTCCTAATTGAATATGAAAGAGTCTCTCCGCGAATGCCGGCTTTAAAAGCATCCCAGATTACTTGGTTAGAAGCCGAACCTCGATTAAATTAAAAAAACTCTCTTATCCACTTCCCCATATATTTAATATATAGAGGATCTGCCAGCAGTTTGTGCTCAAATGTCCATGAATTCCCCTTAGACAAGACATTCAAGGCTACATTAATTTCTATCATTATCGGGTTGTGATCGGAGCTAATCTTTGGAAATACCTCATATCTTAAATCCCTGCTGAGGCGGGAGGAGGTAAAAAAGTAATCAAGGCGGACAAATTCTGATGCGGGGTGGAAAAAAAAGTATACCTTGGAGCAGTAGTACGTTTAGCAAACCCGACATCCACCAAGCCAAATTCCTGTACTAAGCCTTTTATGGCTTTAAAAATCTTCTTTTTTTCCCCCCATAAAACAAATAATTCCTTATATCAAAATTAGCTTCTGTGAATGTTGAAATCTCCACATAATACAAGGGGATCTGGCCACCCCGCAAGCTCCAAACTAAGAAAATGCTATATTTCGGGATCGTCCGAATCAGGACCGTAGATCGAACAAATAGTCCAAGAGTTTCCCGCCAAAAAGATTTCACATATTATCCATCTGCCATGTTCATCAGTTTTAATACGCTTACAACTACCCACTCCTCTTTTCATCAAAATTGCTACTCCCCTTGTAGTAGTACCTTGACGGGTACAACCCACCATTTGCAAACCCAAGTCGTTAAAACATCGTCTATCATTCCACATTACATGCGTTTCCTGTAAACACAATATATCAACCTTTATATTCTGAAGTATCTGTGATGCTAGCCCTCTTTTCTTTCTATTATTCAAGCCACAGATGTTCCATGAACATATCCTTAGTTTACCCATCTTAATATCTTAAAGAGATTAGTACATGATAGATCGGGAAAAGCAGCATTCTCACCCTTGACCATTAGAGTCTTCATACCAAGCAAAAACAACTGAGAAAGTCGAAAAAATATTTACTCGACTTATTGCTGCATTTTCTTATATTGATACAACCAGTTCTGTTCTTACTTGCCCCACCACCCTTCCACCCCCACCCCTCATCAGTGCCCCCCCCCCACCCAAACCCACCCCGGATCCCACCCATATAGGGCATAGGGGCTGAAAAGCCCCTGTTTGTGATGGAATGAGAAGCGTAGTGCGTCTCGCTGTTCACTGTTCGCCTCCCACCGCTATAGAATTTAACCCTAAGCAGATTTATCACACCGGATGGAACAAAAATTTATAAAAACAAAAAGAGAGAGAAAAAAACCCTGAAGCCAAGCAGCGAATCTAAACATTAAAATCAATGAACAAAGATCAACGATATCCCTTCAAAGTTACCTATTAAAGACACAATTATAGATCATTTCTTAAATAGTAATCAAAAGATCTTTTGCTGCTCTCTCAGTAGTCAAAAAGTAATTTTTCTCTTTATGAATTATCTTCAAATTTGACGGGTTAAGTAGAAATGCTTGCGCTCCTTTGGCCAGAAAAGAGGGTATAAGATGACAAAATTGCCAGCGTTGTTGAACTGTAGCATGGCAATCGTCCGGACGCACGAAAAAATCCACACCCTTTGCCTTTCGCTTTCTGTCAGGCCTGGCCAAGTCAAGCAATTCTTCACGAGCAACAAAGTTATTTAAACAAATTAGTATAGCTCTTGGTTTTATGGTTTTATGTTTGCTGCTCCCTTGATATTTTTCTGCTGAAAAGGAAACCGGTGGGCTCTTTGTAGTTCCGTATCCCACTGCCACTGGGTTAATTCCGGAAAAGCTTCTGTAAAAAGCTCAACAATATACTGCCTAATGTTGGACCCTTCACTTCCTTCTGGTATGCCCAAAACGCATAAATTGTTCTGCCTGGCCACCAGCTTCCAGTTTACGTCCTCACAAAGTGACTCTAAGGAAGAAATCTGAGTTTTATGTTGATTTACTTCATCTTCAATTGCAGAAATTCTTCCTTCTGCCTCTCCTACTCTGGCTGCTATTTCATTACAGGTTTTAACTACTCTCCAGACATTGTTTTGGAGCCTTCGCACTGCTCCTTGTGTGCGTAAGTTCTGAGCTTTACTTCGCGATGTTGAAGCATAACTTGGTAAATGGTACTTAGCGCAATTTCCGGAGGTTGATTCTCATTCCCCAAGTCTACTTCAGTTTGAGCGGAGAGGGCTAATACAGGAGAGCCTTGTATACTTATACCGCTCCCATCTATCTGTAGATGAGTGGGGCTAGCACTAATCACTGGAACCATAACAGTTTTGCGCACATGCATTTTATCAAATTAGATCAGAATATCTACTGATGTATGTGCCATCTTCACAGTCTGACCCTGTTTGCTGAATGTGTCTGGGAGTGCAGGCGTTTAATTCATGGATCCAACTACACCTGGAGTTATTTTCTCATTGCCTTTACTCAGGAAAATGGTTAACATGTAAAAGGACGGACTGACTAGAAACACAAACTTTACATGTAGTTTATTGCAGTTTTCAATCATGACTTTTAGTACTGTTTTAAAATTGGCACTCAAACCAAGGTAAATATGCTGGCACTACATAATGACCCCAGTTAAAAGAAGTACCTTTCTGAAGCCTGTTTCTTTCTCAATACAGTGCTGCAACTTAGACCTCCATTTCTGGAGATCACATGGTGTAAAATAACAGCTGCACAGAAAAACAGACCTAAAAATTGAAAAGGAATTTTACTGGGGCAAATCAGCATAAATACTCATAGATCAATCTGTTAAGATCAAATCAATGACAATCTGTAGCAGCTGTAAACAAGGGGAAATGTTTTCATTTGTTGAATAGAACGCCACATTGCACATACTGCAGTACACAGTGCGCATCCAATTAATCGGTTCCTTCTAAGTTTGTCCTTCTAATTAGTGCGGAAAGCCTATGCCTCTAATACAAATCATATATTGGACAGCACACACTCATTGCTGTACCATGGTGCAAGGCTGTGCATTGCACACAGCAGACTTCTTAAAGTGTCAGTACAAGGGATGGCAGCAACACCAGGTCAATCTTAGTAGATATGGTTCTGCGCTATATTCTCTCCTTCATGCAAGGCAGAGCAGAACATTGTAAAATTAGTAAATCTGGGCCCAGCTGTGTCATTCTTTTATCATATACTTCTCAGCCTTTACACTTTAAGCAGCAAGTTCCTCATGTTTCAGATTTTTCAAAAAGAACACGGTAACGTAGAGGCTTAATCCACATTATTTTATGGCTCTATCTGAGTCCATATACTGTGTTTGGTCCCACATGTGAATGAGTAAAATCTTTTAGATTTTTGCATCACAAGCACAATCTACCTTGGCTACAGAATGTGTAATTTGTGGCCCAAATATAGTTAACAAAAATATCCCCCGTTTGGCTGTGCATTCTCGTTTAACTCCAATGGAGCGATATATTTTGTAAACAGTATTCCTTAAAGGGTATTCTGGTACTATGCTAATGTTTATTATGGTCAATTGTAGAATGTGAACTCAACCTATCAAAATTCATCTTTGCTGGAGAATCAGGGGCACTAGTTGTAAAAACCTACTTTTTTGCAATCAGGAATATTAAATCAGTTTCCTTACATTTGCATAGGCTTGTCCCTCCATCCTCTCCCTTTCTTCTTTCTCACTATGTTTTACACGGCTCTATTTATAGTGATTATCAAAATATACCTTAAACATTGCATTTTGAAACATTTCTGCTATTTTACATTGAACTGATTTTGCTATTTGCTGCATATTGATTAATCTTGTCTGATAATATAATATTTACTTCATAATGAGTGTTATATACAGAAATACTTCTCCACCAATACCGTTAGCGATACAAAAAGCATCTTTCTTATTTTCTACCAATCTCCAAACATTTTGTGAGTGGGTGCAGCAATCAAAAACATCTGGAGTTAGCCTGCGGTGTGATTGAGCAAAGACATATTTGTTGTACACATTGCGTAAATCTTTGCTAACTTTTTCACAGGCTTTGTTGCTCCATCATTTGACTGTAGTTTGACAACATTGTCAAATGACCACTTTAGGCAGTGAGAGAAAGAAACTGATTGAGTTTCAATTCAAGGGATCATAATGATGCTCTGTGAGATACATTTGTGGCAAGGAGCGTGACAATACATGCACGACATAGGGAAACAAGACAGTGCCACTCACACAGAAACAGCTCCTGTTGTCATTTACATCATTTCTGCTTTTACTTGAAAACAGAACTCTTCTTGTGGGTGGTTTATCATCCAGGAAAACCCTATATTTCTCATAAATACCTAGCAGCACATTGTTTTGAATATGTTATGATATGTTTAGCTTCGGTTTTAAGACTTTTTTGTTGCTTCAATTAGAGGCTAACCTATACCAGCGCAGATTACATTTTCAAAAATGCTATTTTCTCTCTTGTCCATGTGAGTATTTAGACCAGGCAAGTTTCATACCTTGACCTAAATTTATTGGGGCTCAGTAAAGAATATTTTGGGAGGCTAAGCCAAAGTACATTTCTGCCATTGTACTATCAATCAATTCTTTGATATTGGTCTGTTCAAACAAGGCCATCTAACCAGTGAACATTACACACCTGCCCATACCATCCCATGCCTACATGACAGATCAAAGCCAAGAGGAAAAATCTATATCCATATCCCTAACATAGGTGGCCAGGATTAAGTCTTGAAACCATAGTTGATGACATCCTTTGGAAAAGTGAGGAAACCAGTAAAAGAATCTCAGAACACAGCACAAAGGAGTACACGTGGTATCACTGAACATTGTCACACTCAGAGTCAGGTTCCGATGCCTAGACTTGTTTGAGGTTAGACTTCTTTACCACATAAAGATCGTCGGTCAATGATTGTACCATGTTGCCTACTACTACAAAATTTAGCTGTGCCTGATGGAGTGCCTCTTAATGAATACCCAGCCAGCAATGCCTAATCTCCTCACAGCACCACTGGAGTCCATAACACTGGCACAGACTCACAGGACGGGTGGATTAAGAGACAGGAAATCATACTCACCTTTGCTTGTAAGTGTAATGAAAACAGTGCAACATTAACACTATGTATCACAAAGTAAACATGTTCAAGGCACATGCTGCAACACATCACTGTATCCTTACACCTGGAAAAAGTAAATAATCATACATTAAATTAAAAAGGATTTACATTTTTTGGCATGAGATCAGTGTTCATTTTCCTTAAAAACTGTGTGTAGGTTGTGACTTGGAGCTGCTTAGCCCTCTCATTCAGCCTTAAACGTGCTAACATCAATACTACCTGTATAGGGAAGACATAGAATAGCTTATACAAAGCACTGTCTGGCATTCAAATATTGGGACCCAAACACATCAAGTCTTTCAAGGCAGCACAATGCTACCATTTCTATTCCAGTACTGTGAACCAGACACATCAACTCTGCCAAAGCAACGTAATGCTAGCTACTATTTAAATACAATGCACCCTGCCCTATGGACTGTTTAGGGCCTACACTATGGTGACTCATGTTTTAAAAAGGAACGCTTGGGCCTGGAAAAAGGTTCTTTTCACCAGGTTGAAATGGAGGTTTAAAACCTCACAAAATGCTACTGTAGTGGGGGGAACAGTGAGTGCTGCAGGCCCGCTACTTTCATTTAATTTACAAGCCCTGGGTACATGTAGCACTACTTTACTAGGGGCTTACAAGTAAATTAAATGTGCCAATCGGGTGTACGACAATTTTACCATGTTTTGGGCACAAGCCCTTTAGCACTGGTTAGCAGTAGTAAAGTGTGCCGAGTTCTAAGACCAAAACAAATAAATTCTGCAAAACAGAAGCAGTGAAGGCAAAATGTTTCAAGGAAAACTATTTCAAGGATGTCAGGTCCAACAGCAGCATTGGGCTGTACTGGGAGAGTTGATGTGTCTAGGTCACATGACTGGAATGACATGAAGTGCTTTGTAGAAGCTGTGCTATGCTTCCTGGTTAGGGATAGCAGAGGTGTGTGCACGTTTAAGGCAGAATGATCTATGGGTATTTATGCTGATTTGCCCCAATAATATTTCTTTTCAATTTTTAGGTCTGGTTGTCTGTGCTGCTGTCATTTTACGCTATGTGATCACCAGAAAAATAGGCCTAAGCTGCAGTGCTGTATCAAGAAAGAAACAGGTTTCAGAGAGGTACTTCTTTTAACGGGTCACTATGGAGTTCCAGTAAATTTACTTCAGCTTGATAGAAATTGAGAGTTCTAGGGCATTGTTGCGAACGCTATGTTTAAAACAATACTAAAAGCCATAATTGAAAACTGCAATAAACTACATGTAAAGTTTCTGTTTCTAGTCAGTCTGTCCTTTTGCATGTTAACCATTTTCCTGATTAAATACCATGAGAAAATAACCCCAGGTGTAGTTGGATCCATGAATTAAATGCTTGCACTCCCAGACACATTCGGCAAAAAGGGTGAGACTGTGAAGATGGCACATACATCTTTAGATATCATGACATAATGTGACAAAATGCATTAATTGTATTCCTGTTCATAAAGGAGAGTCTCCCACAGCCCATATGCTAATTCTACTCCCCTAGTTACATTTCACTTGTCAAAGTTGCTGCTCTTCCTTGCCTGAAGGAGAAAATACAGCGCAGGGCAATCTCTACTAAGATTAGCCTGAAGATGTTGCCATCCCTTGTGCTGACACTCTAAGAAGCCTGCCATGTGCAATGCACAGCCTTGCACCATGGTACATCAATGAGTCTCAGCTGTCTCACATACAATTTGTATTAGAGGCCTAGGTTTTCCGCACCAATTCCTAGCATAAACAAAACTCAGAAGGAACCCATGAATTGGATGCACACTGTGTACTGCAGAGTGTGCAATGTGGCGTTCTATTGAACAAATGAAAACATTTCCCCTTGTTTACAGCTGCTACAAATTGGCGTTAATTTTTAGGGCAAAGCCCAGTCTGGCTATCTTAACAGAATGATTTACGAGTATTTATGCTGATTTGTCCCAGTAAAATTCATTTTCAATTTTTAGGTCTGGTTTTCTGTTCAGCTGTTATTTTACACTATGTGATCACCAGAAAAAGAGGCCTAAGTTGCAGTACTGTATTGAGAAAGAGACAGGCTTCAGAGAGGTACTTCTTTTAACTGGGGTCAACATGTAGTGCCAGTAAATGTACTTTGGTTTGAGTGCCATGTTTAAAACACATGATTTGGATATGTGCTGTGTACTGCAGTACATGTGCAATGTGGCGTTCTATTGAACAAATGAACACATTTCCCCTTGTTTAAAGCAAGTTGGCATTAGTTTTTTAGCCCAGTCTGGCTATCTTAACCCCTTCGCTGCTAGGCCCACCGTGCTAAGCCTTTTTGTTGCTATTTGGGGTAGTTCACGCTTAGGCCCCTGTAACTTTTTGACCACATAATGTATTAACGCCAAATTTGCGCCTTTTCTTCCAACATCATGGGGATTCTAAAGGTGCCCAGGGTTTTTGGATTCCCCTGAAGGGGACTCAGAAATTAGCCAAAACACAGATACATTTGTGGATTTTGGGGAAAAATGGGAGAAAAGTGCTGCAAATGAAAGTGGCTGGTAGAATTATAGGTCATTTTTCAAAATGCCTTCTTTTTTACACATTGTTTTTCATTTGGAAGGCAGAAGTGCATTGAAAGTCAATAGATTGTGTGGGTAGGCCTAGTGCCCGCGGCAGGAAATGGCCCAAAACGCAACGAGGACACACCACATTTTGACAGGGAAAATATACCCTTTTTTTGCAAAGTGACTAGCTGTAGATTTTGAAACCTAGCTCTGCAGGCACCTAGGGAAACCTAGCAAACCTATACATTTCTAAGAACTAGACACCCAGGGGAATCTAGGATGGGGTGACTTGACTGGCTCACACCAGGTTTTGTTACCCAGAATCCCTTGCAAACCTAAACATTTGTTAAAAGAAAACATATTTTCCTCACATTTCTGTGGTGGAAAGTTCTGGAATCTGCATAGATCCACAAAATTCTACTCACCCCGCGATCCCCAAAGTCTTCCGAGAAAAATGGTACCTCACTTGTGTGGGTTGGTCAAGTACCCGCGACAAGTAAGGGCCCAAATCCTATTGAGGCAACATCAAAATTACCTATCGCAAAACAACCTGGTTTTGCATAAGGGGTCCGGTATGTTTTTGGCTCCGGACCCGGCGGCCATATAGGGAAACCTACCAAACCCACACATTTCTGAAAACTAGACACCCAGGGGAGTCCATTTAGATATGCCTTGCGTGAGTCCCCCAACATATTCCTAGCCAGAATCCCCTGCAAACCTCAAATGTAGCTGAAAAATCACTTTCTTCTCACATTTCTGTGTGGAAAGTTCTGGAATCTGCATGATCCACAAATTTCCTCCCACCTATCATTTCCCCAGATCTCCCGATAAAAATGGTACCTCACTCGCATGGGTGTCTCAAGTACCCGTGACAGGCAAGGGCCCAAAACCTATCCAAGAGACATCAAAATGACCTATCACAAAACAACCTGGTTTTGCAAGGGGTGTCACCTGGGTTTTTGGCCCGGGCTCGGCGGCCATCTTGGGAAACTACCAAATCCACACATTTCTGAAATTTAGATACCCTGGGGAGCCATACCTCATTGTACTCCCCAGCGTGTCTAGTTTTCAGAAATGTGTTGGTTTGGTAGGTTTACATAGATGGCCGCCGAGCCCAGGGCCAAAAACTCATGGGACCCCCCCTTTCAAAACTAGGTTGCGTTGTTTTGCGATAGGTCATTATGATGTTGCCTCAATAGGTTTTGGGCCCTTGCCTGTCACGGGTACTTGACCCATCCACGCGAGTGAGGTATCATTTTTATCAGGAGACCTACAGGAAGGCTGAGTGGGAGGAAATTTGTGGATCCATGCAGATTACAGAACTTTCCCACACAGACATTTGAGAAAAAAGTGATTTTTCAGCTAAATGTGAGGTTTGCAGGGGATTCTTGGTAGGAAAATGTTGGGGAATCCATACAAGTCATACCTCGGTGGACTCCCCTGGGTGTCTAAAGGAAATGCTCTTTTAATAATTAAAAGATTAAAAACATGAATCAATGACTCACCTCTCGTGAGCTGTAAAGCCACAGCAAGGTAAAAACCTCTTTACAGGCCATTCACAGACCTTTCATACTTGACACACACTTTCACACCACCAGCTCCCATAAATTCTTTTGTGTGTGGTACATTCAAGAACAAGCAGGCACACACAGCGCAGGGTTAGAAGGACACTCGGAGCAGTAAATACGAGTCCCCTTCCGCATACCTCTTCGCCAACAGACACTACATCTCCTACTGGGAAAGTCTTTTGAGGGTGTGGGAGGAACGTGATCAGGAAAGTGGTGATCTTTCAATCTAGCCGCATCCTCCCCCCCTCCAACTCTGGGAACACTTGCATGTTCCACTACAACAAGGATGCCTATTACAGACTCCTGAAACTTAGCAAAAGTCATCTTTGATTCAGGACAACAATCCTTGAATACACCAAAAGCATTAAAGGTTGCCAAGTGGAAAAGATGGATAGCCAACTTCGTTAGCCTTACGAAGAGCAGTGTAAGGTTCCAACCTCTTATCTACTCTGTCAACACCACCCTGTGGTAAATAAATAATTAATTACCGGTACTATTTTTGAATACATTAATAAAACAGATAGCTCAATAAATAAGAGGCAAGATCCGATGTATCTGAGTCGAACGGGCTTTATTCAGGCATAAGGGAAGGGACAGGATCGGAACAGCCTGAAATAGAATGGCACGAGTGGCAGCTGCAACGTTTCATCAACAGTACAAGGTATATATAGTAAAACATCACAATTACATTACATACAGTAGGCGTAACAAGTGACAAGCGTAAGATAAGAACACATGGGCGTGAAAAGAGGGCGTGCACGTAGACATGTGATGAGAACGTCACAGAAGTGTCATAAAGTGGGTGGATACATAGAGGGGGCTACCTGAGCAGCTGGAACCTTTAACCTAGTGGTGCGCGAAAACGGGCCATGACGTGTTACCGGGGAGAACTGGGGGCTATGACTTCTGCACTAGATGAGGAGACGAAAGTCTGCGATGTCAGGACGACATGTACCTATAGCATATCTGGTATCTGGTGTTTGGAGTACATGTTGATAGAATCTAAAAGTTATCAGGGCAAAGGCTACTGGACACTAAGACTGGTGCATGCATATATTCTTCGTGTATTGCGTGTGCTATGAATCTTCTATGGATATTAATTAATTCTCTTACATGGAGACAGAAAGACTAGACTATAGCTAAAGCTGTTTATGTGGTTCAGTAGCTTAGGAATGTGACGACGGAGAGCTGAACTGATAACTAGAGGCATAACATATTCTTGGCAGACAGGCAGGCAGAGCCAGGCCGGGCACTGCGCTGCGCGGCAGGAAGTAAGTGAAGGGTCAGGGATGCAGGTGGGGGCTGCATCGCTCCTCGGAGTGGGTTCAGGAGACTGGAGCTTGAATCTGGTGTCCGGGCCCTTTCGAGGCCTAGAAACGGGGACAATTCAATAAATTAACGTGCATAATGTAAAACGTGGGCAACATAGGCCTAATACTCGTTGCTTTCATAAGAACTGGAAACTGGCATACTAACGTTGGACACAACTATAATTGCGTCTTTAATCGATCATAGGGGGATACATGCATATCGATCATGTACATATTACATAGGATGTGGAACACGTAGGCACATATGACAAGGCAAAATTCAATTTTCCTCATTCCCTCCTTGTGCCCTACGTTTCCATCAGGAAACATCAATATTCATGATACCATCTATCTGTTCATAGAGCATCATTTGCTCGTCTCGGATTGTCTTGGAACGGGACTTAGGACTAGGAATACAAGAGGTAGCACACAAGCCGCAAATCGCAGGGCCACATTGTAAACAGAGACAGCAACTGAATATGATCATTACTGCTATACCCAGGAACGACAATACTTTCCATCCCCAGGCAGATATGATACTCCAGAGCCAACCGGACCATGTCCAGGTGCCTGGATTCTGGTGTAACTGATGGGCTATTTTATGGAGTCTGGTTATAGCTGAATAAACAGACGGTGCGTTATTAGGAATAAAAATGCAGCAACTAGATCCGATGACTCTACAAGCTCCTCCCCTATCGGCCAGTATGACGTCAAGGACGAGACGATTTTGGAGCACGACAAATCTCATAGCAGATTGCTCTTCAGTCAAGTTACCTAGAGCGGAAGTAGTCTCATTCACTACTGCTTCAAGGGTTCTGGTTAGCCTACGTATTAACTTACTATTCTGAACAGGACCTATGAAGAAAAAGAAACCTTTATTGAAGTCTTGATACTGTTCTAAGGCAGTTTCAGTTTGATCGACAATTGGGGACTCAGTCTCCCTTCGATGTCTAACGTGTACTAGATGTGTGTTTCTGTGATAATCGGATGGGGCTAGGAAAACTGGTGGCAGTAGGAAGGCAAGGTAACATGTTCCATCCCAATCGAGGGGCAGACGAACATATGCGGTCTGGCCACATACAAAATATGAATGACGTGAGGCTTTGAAAATAGATTTCCCACTGTCACTATATTCGACCACAGTAGTACAATCACTATGACCTACATGTGCGGAACCATTCTTTCTGACACATAATTCACCTTTCACGGGTAGAACTGAAATAGCAGGCAAATCTGGAGTAGTTTCGGACTGAACATTTAAAACCATGAAATTCGAGGAATAATTACCTAGATCATATACTTCATTTTCTAGATCTAACCCTGTTCTATGGGAAGGACCTTCCTTGTCTGGAAAACATGTCTGATTCAGAAGGGACATATCATTTGAGGATGACGTTAACGTGGACCATGCTCCACACGAACCATTGTGTGAAAACGGGTAGGGAAAGAGTGGCAGAACTCCCTTCGGTGTCTGAAAAGGGGGGAGTCGACCACACACCCAACAATTAGTGGCATTGCTGGTCTGGTGTGAATAGTGTAACATACGGATAAAAGTATTGTTGCGCATGGCAAGACGATAGGATAACTCGTGAGGAGGCAGGTCACTAAAAGTGTGCTCTACTGTAGCATTAGAAAACATATGTACATGTGAATTAATAGGAAAACATAAATGTAAGGCATAACTTATGCAGGTAACCATAAGACTCAGAAATAACAAAAGCAATAAAGTAATAATACATCGACTTCGAAGATTCTTACAGTATCGTATTCTCTTAGAGTTTTGACTAACTCTCTCACTGTGTGGGTCTATCTCATACATGTCAGGAACCTGTCTAACCGTTTCACCCGAGAGGGACTTAGACAATTAAACTGGCTGACTTACTAGACCTCAGTTTTTCTTTATACTCCTGCTGCGGAGTTTTCTCTAACAGGGGAAGTTTAGATTCAGTGTCTGGGCAGTCCTTGAGAACGGGGCAGTCCTTGAAAACAGTCTTTGGTTTGAGTCCATGGAATCTCTTTACATGACTGGAGTGCAACCACCCTTTTCTTCCTTCAATCTTCACGGCGGTCCTTGTTGTTAGTAGGACAAGTCGGGGCTCCGTCCAGCGGGGCTCCAGCGGACTTGAACGATCAAAATTTAGAATCAAAACAAGGTCGCCTGGTATGACCTCATGCGGTTTCACTTCGGTGTTGTCTGGAAAAGCAGCGGCAACCTGTGAACGGCAAGATTGTAGTGCAGACATCAAGGAGGCCAAGTAATCTGTCAGCATATTACTGTCAACATCTGTAATTGTACGTGGTCTAGGTGTACCCCACATATTTGGGGGGGGACCGAACACTACCTCATAAGGAGACAGACCTGAACGGGAGTGAGCGACCATTCTCATATAAAAAAGGGCGACTGGCAGGGCTACCATCCAATCTACGCCTTTTTCTGCGCATACTTTGGAAATGCGGATTTTCAGAGTCTGATTATGTCTCTCTACGAGACCGGCTGCTTCAGGATGTCGTACACAATGGAACTTCCACTGGTACCCTAACAGAATGGATACTTGTTTCATGAGTTCGGATGAGAATGGCTGGCCGTTATCTGAATACACGACCCTAGGCAATCCATAGCGGGGGGAAAACTCACGAACCAACTGCCTGGCAGTGGTCGCAGCTGTGTAATCTGGGACTGGATATGCTTCTGTCCACCTGGACAAAGCGCATACAACTACGAGGACATACTTGAAACCTCGACATCGCTCCATCTGAATATAATCCATCTGGAGGACTTCAAAAGGGTGGTCAGGAGGATGGAATCCACCTTGTTCCACCGGGACACCTTTACCTGGATTGAACTGACAACATATCATACAGGTACGCACTTTCTGCTTGGCTGCGGCTCGTAAATGCTTGTTAAACCAAAGGTTCTGAATACTGTCTAACATGGCCTTTTCTCCTAAGTGTGCTGGACTATGTGCGGTGTTAATAATGACTTGAACCATAGAGTCGGGGAGAAACCATGTGGCTTTTCCCCGCGTCAACCATCCCTGATCTGTCTGGACCCCTCCTTGTTCAGACCATTTCTTGATTTCCTCTGGGGTAGCATGTGACTGTATATCTAGTACGTCTTGTGTAGGGTCCTTAACTGTCATACAAGTAGTCTGATCGGGAATGTCTGTCTGTGTCGTGTTAACTGGAATGTCTGAAGTCTGAGCTGTAAGCTTGGCTGTTCGATCTGCCAGGTCGTTACCCTGGGAAATGATGTCAGTGACTTTAGTATGTGCCTTGCACTTCATGATAGCGATAGCTGTCGGTAAATGTATTGCTTCTAACAGAGCTTGAATGAGGGGGCCATGCTGAATCTTGGTTCCATGAGAAGTCATAAAACCTCTTTCTTGCCAGAGCACTCCAAAGTCGTGTACGACTCCGAATGCATAACGTGAATCTGTGTATATATTTACTTTCAGGTTCTTGGCTCGTATGCAGGCTTGGGCCAAAGCGACAAGCTCTGCTGCTTGAGCAGACAAGGTGTCAATACGATGTGTTTCTATAACTTCAGTTTCAGTAGTCACTGCATACGCGGCTACTAGTTCTCCTGCACTTGTTCTCATACATGAACCATCCACATAAAGTGTCAGGTCGGGATCAGGTAATGCAATGTCTGTCAAGTCTTGTCTTGGCTTTGTCATGGTGTTAACAACTTCCACACAGTCATGTGTGGCAGGATTTGAAGTAACTGACGGTAACAGTGTAGCTGGATTGAAAATGTTGCAGCGTCTGATTTCTATGTGTGGCTGAAACAATGTCAGTTCATAACCTGTTAAACGTGCAATTGTCAAGTGCTGAGTCTGTGTTCGGTTTAAAAGAACTTCCACGGAGTGTGGAACTTGTACTGTCAGGGAGTGTCCTAACACTATGGAATCACTTTGTCTGATAGCTAGAGCTGTGGCTGCAACTGACTTGAGGCACGCAGGCAGCGCCTGGGCCACTGGATCTAATGTGCTAGAGAAATAAGCACAGGGCTTGTATTGTCCTGCTTGATCTTGTGTGAGAACAGATAATGCAGTGCCATCACGTTCAGTGACAAAAAGTGTAAAAGGCTTACTGTAGTTCGGTGTTGCTAAAACAGGTGCTTGGCATAAGGCTTTCTTTAACTCATTGAAAACAAGTGTGTGTTCCTGGGTCCAAGGGAGGACAGTCGATACGGCTGCCTCCTGTGTCGTTAACTGTATCAGTGGCTTAGCTAGAAATGCATACTGAGGAATCCATTGTCTGCAGTAAGAAGTGAGGCCGATAAAAGCTCGTACCTCCTTCTGAGTCTTGGGCTGTGGAAGATGTGCTATTAACTGGATACGGTCAGGTGTCAACTGCCTACCCCTCTTGGACAGTAAGTGTCCTAGGTAGACCACTTGCTGGACACAGAATTGCAATTTAGACGGGGACACCTTGTGCCCCATCTCGGCCAGGAAATACAAGACTGTAAGTGACGCACGCTCGCAGTCACGTTCAGAACGGGCTGTGATCAATAGATCATCGACATACTGGAGCAGGGCAGTGTCAGTTGGCAGGTGAATATTGTCTAGTTGTCTTTTAAGTGCTTGACTGTAAATACTAGGACTTTCTGTGAAACCTTGAGGAGCTCGTGTGAATTTATAGCTCCTTCCATTTAAACAGAATCCGAAAAGGAATTGGCTGTCTGGATGAATGGGGACACTAAAGAATGCGTTCTTGAGATCGATAACTGTAAAGAACGTAGCTTCTGAATCAATAGCTGTCAATAGGGAAGAAATATCTGGGACTACTGGGTACTGGGGTATGATACATTTATTAAGTTCTCGAAGGTCAATCACTAATCGATAAACTGGAGGTGCATTTGGATCAGTACGTTTCAGAATCGGAATGATAGGAGAATTACATACATTGGAGTCAGTTTCTACAACTACTCCTTGAGCAATAAGCTCGTCAATAATTTTGGATAAGGCTGCTACAGCCTCAGAGGGCAATTTGTACTGTCGGATTCGTGGTAATACAACACCTTTCTTCAGAGTAACACGATGGGGTGTAATGTGCATACAACCTACATCAGTTGGACCTTGCGCCCATAAATGCTGTGGTACATTCAATAATCTTGGATCAAAATCACGTAATACATAATGACCTTTAAAATCTCGCAGAAACAGGCGTACTCCTTCTGGGGAGCAGCATATAACTGCTCCTAATTCTTTCAGAGTCTTAATGCCTAGTAAATTCTCTGGACATGATTTCGTGAGTAACAAGTCTGTAGTTCGGGACAATGGACCAACTTCTAGAGTAACTGGTTTCGATATTTCATTAACAATAGGCTTTCCTGAAAATCCAAGGGAAACATTTCTAGAGCCTGAGAGCGGAGCCCCTGGAACCTCATCATGACTGATGGTAGTCCTACTTGCCCCTGTATCAATCAGAAACTTTCTGTCTTTCCCTAATACTTGACTATGTACATAGGGACCCTCTTGATCTACAGGAATCTCGATGAGAGGCAAGCCAACCTCCCTCTCTAGGCTGTTTCATGAATACGGCTGATAATCTGGATACTCTGACTGTGCATACTGGTACATCTGCTGTGTAACGTGCTGTGTGGCAGCTATAGGCTGCGGTACTGTAACTGTCTGTTGTGCGTTCTGCGGTGTCTGGGCATTCTGCGGAACCTGTTCTTGTCTAGGCGGACGTGGTCTCTCTTTTGTTTTACCAGTAGCTATGTTGTGTTTCAGAACTGCACATTCGTTTATATAATGACCTGGCTGTTTACAGTAGTTGCAGGTCCCTTTAACGGGAGCTGCAGGATGACTAGCTTGATTCGTACCCCTCTTCTGACTGTCTTGCGGAACAGACTGTGCAACTAGTACTTTCATTTTCGTGTCTTTCATACGTCTCCTTTCATGTTCCTGCTCCTCCCTAATTCTGTTCTGGTGATACTGTAACATCTGGAGCATTTGTGACGGAGTATTAGCTTGCCAGGTACTCTCGACTTTCAGTACTCGATTTTTAACTTGTGGACTTGAATTCTCGACTAGTTTGGTAACAAAAAGATGTGGATAAGATTCACTACTTGTTTTCAGACCACTATTAATAATGAAACATTTCTCAAATCTAGAATAAAAATCACTAGTATCTTCGTCTTGTTTCTGTTTACAGGCTGAGATGGCATCCCAATCTTCCTTTTTCGTGGCTAGTAATCTTGGCAGGACTTGTATCAGTAACTCGGGCAAAGCTTTAGCTTTATCCCCAAGACCAGTACCTGGAACTCGTGTATTATCTTCAGTCTCTAATGCGGTCCAATCTATCTTTTTCTCTCCCACCTCCCATTCTTTTTCTTTAAGTTTTTCGTATATGCCCGCAGGCAACAGGACCTTTAACATTTTAATGATATCAGGATACGTGTATTCTCCCATACGGAGCATGTCCTTTAGTTCACGGTGGAACCCTGCTGGATCTTTATCGTGACAGGGGATTAACTTTTTCATTTCCAGAAGTTCTATTTTCGTGATAGGGGTGTAAACAAATACTCGTTCTAGACCACCCCCCTCTCCCTTAACTGGATGTACTTCTCGTAACGGATTCTGTCTGTCTATGTAGAATGATTTTCTTACTGGAGGTGGGACAGGAACAAAATGTGGATTCAGGAACGTTCTGTATTTGTGGCGCTGTTCTAGTATGACACTAATTAAATCGGTACCTAGACCTTTCCATCTGTATTGGAGTAACTCGTTCAGTACATCATGTAAAGGACCTGGATCAGAATGCTGATCCTCATACAATGTAATGAGGTGCTGGATCATATACATACCCACCAGACGCTGCTCGGCTGGGGGCAGTTTCAGAAACGTTTGGGCCACTATTTCATCTGGAAACGTGGTAGAATCACTAGTCCATCGTACTGCTGATCGGGCTAGTTCTTGTTCATGCATGGTACTAGGCTCACTATAACCTATTCGTGATTTCAGAATTTGGTCGGTAGCCTGGAATACTTGTTCAAGAGAACACTGTTCTGGTACTGGAGGAGGAAAAACTTTCTTGTAATCTAGGCGTGAATGTCTGTCAGAAAGTCTAGTTCTACCTACATACGCTATTCTGGAGGGATTCTCGCTATCTACCTCTTCACTTGAAGAGTCATTCTCTTTCTCGGTTGCTCTTTTTGCTTCCTCCTTCTGGTGTATACTTATAATTTCCTTACGAATTTTCTTGTACATACTTTCTATACTACCTAGTGTCTTGTGTTTTCCCTCGGCTATATTGTCACTCCACCTAGTCAGACCTTTCATCTCGTCTTTGTCTTTATCAGGATAATCTTGTTCTCTTATTAAACAGTTAATCAAGAACTGTAAAATCATATTTTGAATCTCGTCTTTCCTGTGTGCCATAGCTTCGTGAATACTTCCTGGATTCTCTCCTGTACGGACAAAACGATATATTCTGTCTAGATGATCCTTCATGTCGGGCAGGGTGACCAAAAGGTTGGCAACCCGTCTTAAACGTACTGAATATAATACCATGTGATCTTCGCCTGGGACTGGATCATATATACAGTCGGTAAGAAGTCTCTTGAGGTCTGCGTATGTAGCCACCTTTGGCGTACGCTGTAACGCTGCTTCTCGCGGCGTCAGTCGTCTTACTTGAGGCGGGGTGATAGGAGCACCTCCCCCCGCACCTCTTGAACTGGAATCGTCAGTTAGTACTGTACGTGCTGGCAGAGTGACTGGCAAAACGGGTACATTTAATGTGGGCTGGTCCGGGGGCACGGGCACATTAACAGTGTCCCCGGGACCAGTGGCTGGAGGAACAGGAATTACATTATTTACAGGATGCTGAGCGTGAGCAGGCGGAATACGATTTGCATATTCTGGGACTGTATCGTCTAAATAGGACGAAAGAAAAATTTCAGCTGCAGTCAGTTTATGACGTAGCTTAATCGGGACCAATGGTGGCGGTAAATTACAGGGTGCTTCCGGGGTTGCCTTCGGCAAGCCCTCGGCAAGAAGAGGATACATACCTTTAATAAGGGCATTTCTCTGTCTGTCTGACTGTTCTGCTCTAACTCGTTCACCTTCTTCTAGGAGTTCCCTTTCTTGGGCTTTTTCTGCGGATTCCCTACTTAACTCTGCTTTTCTGTATTCTTTTTCGGTTCTTCTATGAGATTCTTTGCGCCATAACTCGATGGCATCTTTCTGGGACTGTCTGGCTTTCTTTTTCCATAATGCTTCTTCTACTCGCATGATGCACTCGGCATCCCATGTACCTGATACAGGCCATCTATATTTCTCTTCAAGATGTTTGGTGTAATCCACCCATAAGTCTAGATATAATATGGCATTTAAACCATGCTTGTGATACATAAAATGTCCAGGACTGTCCCTAGGAGGGACAGGAACTGATTCTTCGAGTAACCCCTTTCTGGTTTTGATCTGACGTAATTTCGAAAACAGAGGCATGATCGGATCGTACTAGTACTAAACACAATACACAATAATCACAGTAATGAAATGGCAAACAAATCACTCATACCACGACATAAAAAATACATTAATAACAGTTCGAACAGAATACCACCTGATACACTGAAAACATAATACTTGAATTTCTCGAGAACGGACTTACTAGAATTACTGGATGCACTGCTAAAACAGTACAGAACATACCGGTCTCGTAAAGAGACACGCCATACCGTATCCACCTAGATGGACACGTCGGACTGGATCTGTGTACCCAAACCCATCGGACCAGGGACAAACTAATGACCCTGTCTAGATACTCCCCCAGCAACGGTACTCACCGGGAAGCAGAACTTGAAGGCCTCGGACTGGACTGGACTGCTACGACGTCAGACTACGAACTTCGGACTTCAGAAACAGGTGGGCCTCCGGATACCTTGGACCTTGCTCTCTCGGCTTGGGCTCTGGTCGGGACGAACCGCATTCCACACCGCCTCGTCTGGATGCCGGACCGCAGTTTCCATCTCCTCCGTGGGCCTGAGGGAGACTTGAAGCAGAAATATCTGCACGTGCACGGTAGAGTTCCGTCACGGCTGTAGAAGGGTCAGGGGGCCTGCGTTACATCGCCGGCGCGTGGAGAAAGGGCACGTCCCTATTCGGGCACCATTATGTGGTAAATAAATAATTAATTACCGGTACTATTTTTGAATACATTAATAAAACAGATAGCTCAATAAATAAGAGGCAAGATCCGATGTATCTGAGTCGAACGGGCTTTATTCAGGCATAAGGGAAGGGACAGGATCGGAACAGCCTGAAATAGAATGGCACGAGTGGCAGCTGCAACGTTTCATCAACAGTACAAGGTATATATAGTAAAACATCACAATTACATTACATACAGTAGGCGTAACAAGTGACAAGCGTAAGATAAGAACACATGGGCGTGAAAAGAGGGCGTGCACGTAGACATGTGATGAGAACGTCACAGAAGTGTCATAAAGTGGGTGGATACATAGAGGGGGCTACCTGAGCAGCTGGAACCTTTAACCTAGTGGTGCGCGAAAACGGGCCATGACGTGTTACCGGGGAGAACTGGGGCTATGACTTCTGCACTAGATGAGGAGACGAAAGTCTGCGATGTCAGGACGACATGTACCTATAGCATATCTGGTATCTGGTGTTTGGAGTACATGTTGATAGAATCTAAAAGTTATCAGGGCAAAGGCTACTGGACACTAAGACTGGTGCATGCATATATTCTTCGTGTATTGCGTGTGCTATGAATCTTCTATGGATATTAATTAATTCTCTTACATGGAGACAGAAAGACTAGACTATAGCTAAAGCTGTTTATGTGGTTCAGTAGCTTAGGAATGTGAAGACGGAGAGCTGAACTGATAACTAGAGGCATAACATATTCTTGGCAGACAGGCAGGCAGAGCCAGGCCGGGCACTGCGCTGCGCGGCAGGAAGTAAGTGAAGGGTCAGGGATGCAGGTGGGGGCTGCATCGCTCCTCGGAGTGGGTTCAGGAGACTGGAGCTTGAATCTGGTGTCCGGGCCCTTTTGAGGCCTAGAAACGGGGACAATTCAATAAATTAACGTGCATAATGTAAAACGTGGGCAACATAGGCCTAATACTCGTTGCTTTCATGAGAACTGGAAACTGGCATACTAACGTTGGACACAACTATAATTGCGTCTTTAATCGATCATAGGGGGATACATGCATATCGATCATGTACATATTACATAGGATGTGGAACACGTAGGCACATATGACAAGGCAAAATTCAATTTTCCTCAACCCTTGTGCCTATTATAGTCTAAAACGCACACAGGTTTGCGTGCCTCAGCAACCTGACCCCAAACAGTCACAGATGAAGTGCTTTCATCATGGATAGTAGTCCGCATGTAGACAACTCTCCTGTCTGAAAACTTCATAGCTAGAAGTTCCTCGAAACGCACCGCACTGTCCCAGCACATGCTTTTGACAAACAAGTTATTTTGGGAAACCTTTACAGTTAGAGTGGATTGTGCCACAAGCAGCAGTGTCCACTTTGGCTGATTCCATGAACTAGTGCACACCAGTGTAGAAGTTATCTACAGATAACTTGTGACCTTTGTTAAAAAGTCCTCTACTAAGTTACCACACAATTTTCTTAGTCCCTCCAAAAGTGGACGGACAACCAGGGGGGTTAATCCTGGAATCCTTACCGTTGTACACCTTGAAATTAGAGACACATCCAGTCCTACTGTAACACAGCATATACAACTTAATTCCACAGCGTGCCCTTTTACTAGGAATGTACTGCCTAAAAACCAAGTGGCCCTTGAGCAAGACCAAAGACTCATCCACTGCTATTTCTTACCCTGGAGCATAGGTCTCAGAAAATAGATCTACAAAGTGATCAATGACAGGCCGAATCTTAAAAAGATGGTCACAATCAGGGTGATCTTGTGGCAGCGCTAAACCATTATCGACAAAATGCAGCATCCAAAGCAAAAGCAAATATCTATCACGACTCATGACTGCTGGAAATATAGCCGTTGCCCTCAAGGGACTAGTAGACCAATATGAAGACATTGATGGCTTCCTTAGCAAGCCCATCAAAAAAGTTAAACCCAGGAACTTCTTCATCTCTTCCAGATTTGTGGGAGTCCACTGGGTAGCTCTTCAGTGGGGCCTAAGGCTGGCACTGTTGTCCCTCAAAAACAGTTTGGCATACAAATTAGTCTGCTCAACAATCTCTGTCCAAATTACATCAGCCATAAACAACTGAAAAAATGTTGTCAAAAAGTTTTCAGTTTTCACTCTGCACCCTGGAACACCAGTAAAGTCTGGCAATGCCGACTGCACCATGTCTGGGGCAACCCAGAGGTCAGCACTTCCCATGTGAAGCCTTGCAGCCCTAGGCTGCAGCCCAGATGCCTCTTGCTGTACTATCGTCACACATCAATGACCTCCTCTAAAACAGGCACTTCATTCGCACTAAGAGTAGCTTCATCCACATTGAGAGTAGCTTCATCATCCAATGATTCCTCGTCGACAGAAGACTCACTGCCTGAATCGTCCACTCCTTCCTCTGCCTCAGATGCAGAGTCAGTCTCTGAACTGTGGTCAGAGAAAGACTCAAAAAGCCTACTAACATCCTACTGAGCAGTAATCCTGCGGCTAGCCATTATCCTTATTAAGAAAGGAGACTGCACAAACAAGTCAACAACAACCAACACTGTGAAAAATAAGTAATACACAAAGTGTGGCTTTAGCACAAAGATCTATATACTCAAAAACAATATAACTCTCTTGCCAAAGAAAGCTACACTCACCAGCACAAAGCAACAATATCCACCTAGAAAGAAAAAACAAAACCAATTACTCATTAGACAACAAAGTAAACCTCGAGCACTAATGAAAAAGGTTTTTGACACTCAAAAAACAGAAGCCAAACATACTGCTATTATTGCACCATTTGCAAAAAACACATTCATGGAGGGAAATTAAACTCATGTGGAGTAAATAGTACAAAAAAAATTCTCTTACCAAACACATGCAACTACACAAACTGCAGAACCACCAGTAACGAAACCCCAACCTGGAACAGTCTAAAGAGCAAAAGCCTTGAACTAGAATAAAACGGAGAAATAAAAATGACAATTGCATTTCACAAAAAATAAAACAATGAAAAAATATAACACACTATGTAACTACCCAAATGGACAATCTCACAGAAGGGCCTTCAAATGGGGCTTTGAAAAATGGGGATTAGGTGGGGTTTCCCGCCGGTTTCCCACCCAAAGTGGGGGTGTAAACCAGGACCTGCCATCTTCTGCTAGCAGCAGAGGCTGGGTGTTGCATTACAAAGGCAGCAGGCCTTTGAAGCATCCTTCTTCGAGTATTAGGCCATCCTGGGGAGGAGATTTGACACCTCTGCCCAAGGGTCCAGAAACATGTCTGTGTGTGGCAGGCTCCTTAAAGCCAGTCAGTGCCCACACCAGAGTCGGTAGGTCTTCAGGGGGCACCTCTGAATTGCTCTCTCATTACATGTTTTACTACATCTCACACTGGCATCAGTGTGGATTTATTAAAAGGAGCTGTTTGGTACCAAACACTCCTGGGTTCAGTGAAGCCATCATGATGCTGTGGAACTCTAGTGGTCAAGTTCCCAGCCCATGTACTCTCTATGGCTTTCCTGGCACATACAGTATTGGGGAATAGGCCCTAATACTGTGAAGGCATATCTGCTCATGCAGACATGCCCACACTTGGGATATAGTACACCCTGCCTTAGGTCTGGTAAGGCCTGCTAGAGGGGTGACTTACCTATATCTTAGACAGTGCTACCTGGCATGATACCCAGGCAGAGTGCCATGCCTACCTGGTCATCTTTTCACCTACCAGCTGCAGAGGCAGTAGTATGGTCCTAGTGAGGGGCCCAGGGGACCCTCCCTCTTCAGCCTCCAGGCCCTAGGTACCTAGTGCACCACTTACTAGGGACTTACAGGGGGTACAGAAGTACCAATTGCGAATATGTTTTTAGAGAAAGAACACTGGTACTGGGAACCTGGACAGCAGGGACCAAGTACTCTCCAGTCAAAGTTGCATCAAAAGCCAGGCAAAAAGTGAGGGGAATTACTGCAGCAGAGCCCCATTTTCTCACATCTGGGCATGGGATCAATCACAAAAAGGGAATCTTAACCAGGCCAAACCAGAGGCAATAATTCCAACTGCATTCACATGATTGAAGAACAAGGACTGATTGACCGTGGCATATGCCACTGACAGATCACATGTTATCAAGAAGATGACATTGCCTGAATCTGCCCTTGCTCTCAAATCATCAAGAACAGCCAAAAAAGTCTCAGTACTATGATGGGAACAAAAACTGGAAAGATGTTTCTGATAATTTCCTGAAAAATCAATAGGTTGTTCAGTCACAAATCCCTCTGGAGCTTTACTCCAGAGTGGGAGAGAGAAAAAGAATGATGGATCATTCAAAGGAATCTGTGTCTTCATTCTCCAACATTCCAAAGACTAAATCTGTCTTGACCTGGTGAGTAGCAATATCCTGACTCATTTACTACATGTTTCACAAGGGCCAAGACAGGAGGGTGTGGTACTTTTAGAACCACAACCGAGCAGTGTCGGAATGAGTTGTGGGCTTAAGACTGAAAAAAGTCTGAAAATCATCACTAATGCAGTTATTTAATATTTTAAGGCTTGGGAAAAACTCTGTAAGTCAGTGGTTCTCACATATCACCAAACTTATAGTTTCATCCCTCATTTAAAGCTTGGGAATGGCTGATTGCCCATTTGAAAGGTGGTCAATCAAGAGTGAAGATCGCAATGCATTTTTTCCCTGCCAAGGTCTGCACTGGCAGAACTGCTCTGCAGCTACTACAGCAGCTCCCCAAATTAAATATGGTTCTTTTTGGCAAAGGCAACAGATAAGGGCAACACACACTGTTTAGGAAATGTTTAGGCTCTCCTTAAAGAAAGAATAGAACAAATTTCCTCCCAAAAAAGCAATATATTTTCCAAGAAGTAAACATTGTTGAGTCACGCAAAGCTTGTGAAGGTATGACTATTGTATAATGAGGTGGATGATCTGTCATTTCTTTACTCATTAGAGAAAATAATTTTTGCTGGTAATTACTTTTTTGATTTTTTTTCCAAATAAATAATTATTTTTGATAAACCCTTTAACTTACTCTTATTAAAATGCAAAGCCTTCAATTAAAGTGTATTATATGAGACTTAAAGACAGACAGGAAAATTCAGTTTCACCACATTTTAATTTTTACTGAGTGAGCATACCAAATCAGCACTTTGGCTTCATGAGTACTTGTTTAATTGGAATAGAAAGTGCTATACACACATGCCTAATCGTCGAAGAGCAAAAAAAGCCCACTATTCCTTAGGGGAGAAATACAGCGGATACAACACATAACAAAGTATGGCTTTCAGCAAGATCAGCACAGGGCATCATATTTACTAGCATGAGAGAACTTTACACTTTGGAATCATGGGCAAATCCCAGGGATTTTAAACAAAAAATAAATGATAATGATAGTTCTAGATCAACATCAAGATAACAATGTCTTTAAAAGACCATATGTGACCCAAGCCATGTCAAGTGTGTGACCTAAGGTGTGCAGAGTATTACCCGTAGTGACATTTATTAAGCCCTGAGCAAAACTCTTCTGAAGAGCTGACTGAGTAATATGCTGTGCGATTGAACTAGCAGCTTAAATCTCTGTATGCTGTTTCCTACAGCCCCAGCTCCTGCTCTCTGTTTTTATTTATAACTTCTTATTTGAGGCTGTCCTCGATTGACGATGCCAGGATATAGTTTTTGATTTGCTTTAATAGATGATTATGCTGAGATGTTTGCACCATGCTTACATGATATTGAGTAAAAGCAAGAAGACATTCCGGAAATGATTGTTGGACAGAAACATTGGCATAGAGTTGATGAACCTTGGTGCTTTTTATTTTGGGGGCACTGGGGACATCCTGTGTTGCTCAGTACTTCATAAGGATAATTGATGTAAACGGCAGAGGCTAGGAGAAATCAGTTTTGTACCGCTAGCACCAACTCTCTTGTGGCAGTTCATTTTCAGGAATTTTTAAGAAAGGTATACAATTGAGATTCCAAATATGCGAGGCTACCCCGAAACTAAACAGATGTGGCAACTACTGTTGCATTGAAAATCTATTCCATTTACTGGAGTGATTAAACTGCATAGCCATCAGTGAAATGAAATGAATTGAAAATAAGATTGGTAAAGCGTACTCATACCCATGGGTGTCCAGGGGCTAGTTTTGAGGAGGTAAATTATCTGACCAGGAAGGAGTGATAGTAATGAATAAACGACCAAGTTTTAAGAGCTTTCCTGAAGGCTAATAGGTCTGTTTGTCTTTTCAGTTCCATCTGGAAAGAATTCCTGAGTTTGATGGCAGCAAGGACAAAGCCTCCACAACCTCAGCTGGCCTTTTTGAACTTTCAGACTATAAGATTGTGAGCTGAGGCAGAATGAAAAGGTCTGGAAGGAGTGTACCATCGGCAGCTTTGTCTAAGGTACTCCGGGCCAATGCCATGGAATGCCTTAAAGGCGATGCATAACGCCTTGAAATCAATACGCTTCTTGACCGAAATCCAATGAAGAAGGTTAAGTGGTGTAGATACTGGTTGATGTTTGGGGATGCCTAGAAGCAGATGCGGCAGGATTCTGCAGGATTTTAATTTTGTATAGGAACTTTTTTGGATGTTAATAAAAAGAGCATTACTGTAGTCAATCTTGGAAAGTGCTTGGGTTGAAATCCCAGTTTTCTGCAATTCGTACGGAATAAAAGGAAATATTTTCCTGAGAAATTTCAAAGTGTAGAATGTGCAGATGTGATGCCATTGACATGGCCCTCAAAAGCGAATTTGTTATCAAAGACTACACTGAGGTTATTCTCCTTGTTGGCTGATGTAGGGGGTGATCCAGGTTTCTGCAGCCACCACTGTGGGGAACAGAAGAAAGAATTCCTTCCAAAGAGTAGGATCTCAGTTTTACTGGAGTTAAGCTTTAGGAAATGTGATGACATCCATTTATTAACAAGAAGCAAACAGTTTTGAAAGCATGTGGCTTAGTCGGAGGGATCACTAGCCACAGATATGATGATTGCATGTCATCGGCATAGGACACTACCGAGAATCCAATGGACTGAATCAATCAATCAATCAAGACATTTATAGAGCGCACTACTCACCCGTAGGGTCTCAAGGCGCTAGGAGGGGGGGGTGCCGTTACTGCTCGAACAGCCAGGTCTTGAGCTTCTTCCTGAAGGAGAGGTGGTCTTGGGTCAGGCGCAGGTCGGTCGGGAGGGAGTTCCAGGTCTTGGCGGCCAGGTAGGAGAAGGACCTTCCTCCTGTTGTCGCTCTTCGGATGCGGGGGACGGCGGCGAGGGCGTGGCTGGTTGATCTGAGGTGGCGCTTGGGAGCGTAGAAGTTGATTCGGTTGTTGAGGTAGCTCGGGCCTTGGTCGTGTAGGGCTTTGTGTGCGTGGGTGAGGAGACGGAAGGTGATTCTTTTGTTGACGGGGAGCCAGTGCAGGTCTCTCAGATGTCCGGAGATGTGGCTGTTTCGTGGGATGTCGAGGATGAGTCTGGCTGAGGCGTTCTGGATCCGCTGGAGTCTCTTCTGGAGCTTGGCAGTGGTTCCGGCGTAGAGGGCGTTGCCGTAGTCCAGTCGGCTGGTGACGAGGGCCTGGGTGACAGTCTTCCTGGTCTCGGTGGGGATCCACCAGAAGATCTTCCGTAGCATGCGCAGGATGTTGAAGCATGACGAGGAGACGGCGTTGACTTGTCTGGTCATGGAGAGGGAGGAGTCCAGGATGAAACCCAGGTTGCGTGCGTGGTCTGTCGGTTTGGGTGCGGTGCCCAGGGCGGGGGGCCACCAGGAGTCGTCCCAGGCGGAGGGCGAGGAGCCCAGGATGAGGACCTCCGTCTTGTCTGAGTTCAGTTTCAGGCGGCTGGTCGTCATCCACTCGGCTACATCTCTCATCCCTTCGTGCAGGTTGGCTCTGGCGGCGGCGGGGTCGTTGGTCAGGGAGAGGATCAGATGGGTGTCGTCGGCGTAGGAGATTATGTTGAGGTTGTGTTGGCGTGCGATGGCCGCGAGGGGGCTCATGTAGACGTTGAAGAGGGTGGGACTCAATGAGGATCCTTGAGGGACACCGCAGATGACTTCGGTGGCCTCTGGCTTGTACGGTGGTAGGCGGACTCTCTGTGTTCTTCCGTCGAGGAAGGAGGTGATCCATTCCAGTGCCTTCTCCTGGATTCCGATGTTGCCGAGGCGCTGCACTAGGGTGCGGTGGCAGACAGTGTCGAATGCCGCGGAGAGGTCCAGGAGGATGAGGGCCGCTGTTTCTCCGTTGTCCATCAGGGCTCGGATGTCATCGGTGGCGGCGATGAGGGCGGTCTCGGTGCTGTGGTTGGCTCGGAAGCCAGACTGTGAGGGGTCGAGGGATCCATTCGTCTCGAGGAAGGCGGCCAGCTGTTTGTTGACGGTCTTTTCGATGACTTTGGCCGGGAACGGGAGGAGCGAGATGGGACGGTAATTCTTGAGTTCGGTGGGGTCAGCTGTAGGTTTCTTGAGTAGAGCGCTGAGTTCGGCGTGCTTCCAGCTCTCAGGGAAGGTGGCGGTGTCGAAGGAGGTGTTGATGATGTCCCGCAGGTGGGGTGCGATGACAACGTCGGCCTTGTTGAAAACGTGGTGAGGGCAGGGGTCGGTCGGAGATCATAGTGCGGACGGTGTCTTCGGTGCTGATCGGAGTCCAGGCGCGGAGGGTGGTGGTGGGTGGCGTTGCTGCGGTTGTGGTGTGTGTCGGTTGGATGCTGAAGCTGTTGTGTATGTCCGCGATCTTGTTGTGGAAGTAGGAGGCGAGGGAGTTGCAGAGGTCTTGCGATGGGGTGATGTCGTTGTTTCCGGCGTTGGAGAGCTCTTTCACGATGTTGAAGAGTTCCTTGCAGTTGTGTGCGTTGTTGTACAGCCGGTCCTTGTATGCATTTTTCTTGGCGGCGCGGATCAGTTGGTGGTGTTTCCGGGTGGCGAGCTTGAGGGTGGTCATGTTGTCCATTGTTGGTTCCCTTCTCCATACTTTCTCGAGGGCTCGGCAGTTCTTCTTGGAGCTCTTGAGTTCGTCGGTGAACCATGGGGCTTTTCTGCTGCCGGGTCTGCTGGGCGGGGTCCTCAGAGGGGCGAGTTCGTCCGCGCAGTTGTTGATCCACTTCGTGAGGTTGTCGGCGGCCTGTCTGGGGTTCGCTGAGCCGGCAGGAGGGTGCTGGCTCAGGGAGGCGGTGAGCTGGTCGGTTGTGATCTTGTTCCAGCTTCTTCGGGCAGCCTGTTGCTGGTGGTGGTGGATCGTCATTCTTTTGAAGGTGAAGTGGACGCAGCTGTGGTCCGTCCAGTGGAGTCCTGTTGCGTGGCTGAAGGCGATGTCTTTGCTGGATGAGAAGACGGCGTCGAGTGTGTGTCCGGCGAGGTGGGTGGGGGTGGACACCAGCTGCTTGAGTCCGAGGTTGGCGAGGTTGTCGAGCAGGGTGATGGTGTTACGGTCGCTGTTGTTCTCCAGGTGGAAGTTGAGGTCCCCCAGGAGGATGTAGTCGGCGGAGGGGAGGGCATGCGGGCTGATGAAGTCGGCGATGTCCTCGCTGAATCGTGTGCGTGGTCCCGGGGGTCGGTAGATCAGGGTGCCTCTAAAGGGTGGTCTTCGGGTCGGTGTGGATCTGGAAGTGCAGGTGTTCGGCGGTGGTTAGGGTGTCGTCGGTGTTGGTCGTGATGCGGATGGTGTCCCTGTGGATGATGACGATATCTCCTCCCATCTGGTTGGCGGTGCGGTCCCTCCGGGTGATCTTGTAGCCCTCTGGGATGGCGATGGCGATGTCTGGCGCGGAGGAGGCGTTCATCCAGGTCTCCGTGAGGAAGGCGATGTCAGGGGCTGTGGTGTCGAGGAGGTTCCAGAGTTCGATGGCGTGTCTGTGGACGGAGCGGGTGTTGAGCAGGATGCACTTGAGGTGGTTGCTGCTGGTGTTCGGTTTGGCGGGTGCTGGTGCAGGGTAGGTCCGGATGCAGGTGAACTTGCAGGCGTGGCAGCTGAAGGGTCCATGGGTGTGCTTCGGGGTGGCTCGGTGACATCCCGGGATGCCGCCGGTGTTGAGTGCGATGAGTTCAGATGAATCAGATTGGCGAGGGGATTAACGTATTTATGAAAGAGGGTAGGGCTCAACAATGAGCCCTGGGGGATGACACAGGGTAGAGTAAAATCTTCGAGGGCTACAAATTGTTCACAGTCTGTGAGAAAAGATTTCAACAGTGATAAAGCTAGCCCCTTAATCTCTATGGATGCAAAACGGTCTAGGAGAATGTTGTGGTTGACCATATCAAACGCTGCTAAGAGGTCTAAAACGACAAACTCTGCATTGCCTCCTGCATCAATGGCTTGCCTACTTTGTCAAGATGCTTTAATAAGAGCGAGTTCTGTACCGTGATGACTTCTGAATCCAAACTGAGAGTGGTCAAGACAGCCCTGATTCTCAATAAATGATGTGATTTTCAAATTCATAGCTTTTTCCACGATTTTGGCAGGGAATGGCAAGCGGGAGATGAGTCGATAGTTGTTGGGATCATCAATGTATAGGTTTGACTATTTCAAAAGAGGCAGAACTGAGGCCAGTTTCCGTTTGGTGGGAAAGAAGTCTATGAGAAACATCTCTTTGAAGTTGATAGAAAGTTGCTCTGAAACTATTTCGGAGACTTGTTGAATAATTTTAGTGGGGCATGAGCCAAATTGTGAGCCCAATTTCGTTTAGGTAAGATGATTCATTACTTGAGCTAGGGAAAGATGCGAGAACACAGATAGTAGAGGAGTTGTCAATACTACCAGGTATATGGCGATAACCCATTCTTGCGGAGTTTGAGGCAGGCTTCAAGGCAGTAATTGCAGAATCCGGAATTGCAATCAGTGCCTTCAGTGATGGTATTTATTGTTCTTTTTTCAGTAAAGACTGCAACTAATAAAGAGCAATACAATAAGTATTCTGGTTTATTAGTGTTGATAGAGCAAGATTTCGCATCGCGACTTGCTCGATTCATGAACCTCGAAACCGTTGTAACCTCGTAACGAATTGTACGTTTTACTAATATCTTTTATTTCCGATATATATGTATGATAGAGAAGCTTGCTTATGTGTTTTACTAATACGATTAATCCGTGTTTCTAAAATGGCCGCTGCTTGACTTTCCCCTTCTGCGCATGCGTCAGTCACACTCACGTGACTACACTTAGAGATAGTTTTGGAGGGAAAGGGTGCGCATGCGTAATAGCCACAAGATGGCGCACATTTGTATTAACGTGCTGAAGCTTTGTGCTGCTGCTCTTGTGAAATTTATTCGTTGCACTTATCACTAATGCATAGTATATTTTTATAATGAATGAAACTGAAGTACGAACTTATAACATGTAATACATTCATTTATTTTCATGTATTAATTTGTTTTCGCTTACTTTTCATGTATCCTCGGCATTGAGGGGTGATGGGGCTGGGAGTCCATCTTGGAGGGTATTTCTGCGCAGAATCACCCGGTGGTGCGGCGGCATTGAAACAAAGCCAAAGAAGGTTGATGCCAGAGCCTGCCTGGGAACCTGCACCTTCACCCCGCAAGAGCATCATAATTGTATTCTATTTGTTTCAAATTGTATTCTTCCCATTGTATTCTGTGCGACTTCTCGTGGGAACCCTAATCTTGCTAGGCGGCACCTTAACATGTAAATTAGGCCTTAGAATAGTCTGTTCTGATTGGTGTGTTAACCAAATCCTACCTTAGTACCAATCGAAATTTGGGGATTCTGACACTTTGCAACATTGGGGGGTGGTACACTGACCCAAAAGAGTATATCTAGCCTAGGTTTAGCTAGAGAAATTGTCCGACTTGTCTGGTTTAGCTGACCTGTCACTGACCCAACGCACTCAATAGGTGACTGAAGATACAGAGAGCTGCGGAGCACTCTGTCTGAAATTTGACCATAGACTAAGGTTTTACTAAACCTTAAAGTGCTGGCGGAGCACTTTGCTGGGAGTTCGCTGACCCAATCGGGGTCTCGATCGATAGCTGCAGAGAGGGTGGAGCGCAGGCGTTGCTTCCGAACTGCGGGTGCTGGTCCTGTCCTGAGGGTCCTGTCCGAGAGGTCCTGTCCTGATTCCTAATCTGAGGGTTTCCTGTCCTGTCCTGGGTGTCCATTCTGCACCTGCTGTCCATTGAGGGGTATCCTTCCTTGAGGGTTTCCTGTCCTTAACTGACCCGTGGCCAGGGTTTGGTTTCCACACCAGTCTAGGTAAATATTCCTCTGAAAACTCTGAATCTTGCACCTTTCTAAATTTCCTGTCTTTTGCTTTAATAAAGACATACCTTTTGCATATGTTACTTTTCCATGCTTTTCCGCAACCATTGAATCATAAAGTCATTTGCATTTGGTTTCATAACGTGTTCCTATGTTACCCTACTTGTTAGAAATTATATTCTGCATTGCAGTTTGTCACTTTCTCATATGGTCTAGAACCTCCTTACTTAAACTGTCTAAAGAACTTTTGCCTTGATGCATAGCGTGTTTCTCTTCATAGACTCTCCTATAGTTATATAGGATCTTTGAATTTACCATAGTATAAACTTTTCCAATAGGGAATCTCTAGTACGTGCATAAGATTGTTTCCTTAATGAATGTCCATTCTTAAAACTTTCTTCTAAAATCTGCATAGCATATTCCCGTTGCATCTCATATCAGAATTTCAATGGTTACCCTGACTTTATTTCTCTATAGTTATGTACTTTTCATTATCTTGATTATTGATTGTCTTATTCTTGTAAATCTAATGATTTCTGAGAACGAACTTTAGATAAAGACTTTAAAACTTCCAGTTGTCCGTGGTCATTTGGAAAGAGTTTGAATGTTATTTGTTGGGTTTGTATTTTGCTGCCTTTCCTTTTACAGCTAGCTCCCTGATCCATTGTGGTCATAGGTACCCGCATCGGTGGATGGTAAGTCGGGTATTCTGAAGAATAACGAAAGGAACTCACAAATTATTGATAGTAGACCGTGAGGTCATCCGATCAATGTATATGGTGATTTGAAATATATGGGCCCGAAGACCGGAAGTGGCGAAATTATTGGTCGGGTGACCCGCGCGCTCTAGCAGTAATTTTCTGGTAGCAGAGTTATGGTTAGGGAATAGTTAAAGGTTAGGTAGGACTAGTTAGACTAGCCAAGTCGGTAGCTGCTAACATTATTGCTGCTACAAGAGCGGCCGTTTCGAGGAATTGATCACTCCTTTGAGATGTGTTGCTTTTAGATTTTATGAATTGTTTTAAAATTGTTATTCTTGTTCTTATATTGTTATATGTATTAATCCATGCGTATGTAAAACGGTTTGTTAAGTGTTGTCGGAAATCCCCGGGGAATGGAATGGCAAGTGATGAATAGAATCTACTTGCCTCGAGGTCGCAGGCTCAAGGAAAGTTAGGTGCAGGTTAGGTAGAACCGGAAGCACTAACTAGGGCTGTTTCTGAATACATGTGTGAATAAATGTTAGTAACGAGGTTCATTGGCAAAATTCCCATAGTGGCGTAACCTAATAAGGGTCACATCGGAAGAGTAGCAGGTTCATCGGAGCTTGGGTGAAAGCAAAGGGGTCCGCTGGGAAACTTTAGACTCGGATATATCCCGGAAAGAGTGGATGGGTCTAGGGAAGTAACAGGTTCACTGATGCTAGAGTGAAGGGTAGGCGGAAGAGATCTACCCGTAGTGTGTGAAAAGTAAATGGAAGTAGTTTACTTGCAGTAAAACAAACTCTTTCCTGTCTAGACACTTGAGCACTGTGGCGAATGTGTATTCGTACTAAGCACTTTAGAAAGAAAGAAAGTTTCCGTTACCTTGCGAAGGGAGAGAGTCAGTCGCGAAGCGTCTCTGACGTCACTCCGTGCCGCGCTGGGATTGGTAGAAACAGCGGGCGGGTAGCGGGGCTGGAATTGTGAAGGAGGGGTGAGTGCCGGAGCGTGAGAACGGTCTCCCGAAAGGGCCGCGCACCCATTGGCCGAAAATTATTTGAACTAGTGCACCTCATTGGTCGCACGGAATTACAAGACGCATTCTGATTGGAGGTAATTTGGTAAACAAAGTTAAGCGTAGGAATCGTATGTGGCACTCGTATACTCCAGAGACTAGACCCGATCCAAGAAACCTAGGGTTTGAAAGGGATCAGTGGAAGGCTAATAGATACGACATTATGTACGGAAATAAGCGAAAATTGTCCCTTGTAAACAAGGTAAAGAACTACTTCAAAAAGGACAAGCCGATTAAAACTAGAGAGGGCATTGTTATTCCACCACCAAATACTCCTGCATCTTTCATGATGTTCGACAGAGGGTACAATACATGTGTGTGGTTAGAAAATTGGGTGAAATACACAAAAGACGACGGAATAATGGCCTTTCCGTTAGAAGGTACCTTTAATGGTAGGATCCTATTCAATTTAAGAACCCGAATGAATGAATTACATCCCAGACCGAGACTAACGCAGTATGAGGCATTAGAGTAATGGGAGATCGAGGCTTTCCAAAGAGAAAAGCCCCGAATGGATAAAGGGCTGACAAAGTATTACCCAAAACTGAAACAGGAAACCCGAGACAAAAAGATGAAAGAATGGAGACAGAGCATGATTGTTGAGGGACTGTTTCCCATGATGCCATCAGAAGATCCTCTTGGGGGGGGGGGGGCAAGGACAGAGAAATCCAAGCACTGGGGGCCCCTCGGAGAATCAGATGACGAATTGTTAGATGATATATGCATGAGAAGTCCGCCTCCTTATAATGAAGGCCACCGACCTTCGAGTGCAGGGGATGTTCCCCGGAGACCTCTACAAAGGGAAGAGGACAGGTCCGCAAGTGTAGGAGGGGATTATCTAATTCCTCCTTATACTGAAAATCTAGGACCCGTAGAAACCAGAAGTATTTACCCAAGGAGACCAAAAGGTGGGGAGGCGGGATATTCACGTGAAGGAGATTTTTGCTCTCGTCCCCCTTACGGAGGTGAGGTGAGGTCCTTAAGTTCAGGAATGCCATTATTACAGCCACGGGATGAAGAAGATCCGAGAATTCTAGGCACAGGAAGTTTGTTTCAGAAACCTAATTATGGCAGAGGACCAAGTGAGACACATCCCACTGCCCCGAGTTATGCTCCCATTCTAACCCCGCAGGTGTTACATGACAAATCCTTGGACAGGTTATTAGAAGAGAAAGAGCGGGAAGCGCTAGCAAACCAGAGAGCTGAGATAATACAAAAAATGTCACAGCTAAATGCAAGTCCTGAAGCCTTGACGATCCCAGTAACTATCGGACCAGTGGTTCCGTTGTACGGGGACCATCAAGGAACTCCGAAAACTCCAGTAATTACTCCTGTCATTGCACCGACTAGACCAGAACCATTAATTGTAGATGACCAGACAAGTGAGTGTGAGTCGGAGGTCTCGCTGCTAGATCTGCCCGTTAGAAATACAGGAAAAAGGATCCAGAAAAGACATAATCCTTTTAACGCGAGGGAAATTCAAATGGAATCGACCTCAGGTACTAAGAGTGTCACCTTGGTGACTCCTGAAGAAATCGAAAGATGGAGTCAAGAATTTGAAAAACCAGCGTCCCCAACGAAACCTTTAGATCTCTACAAGCTGAGAATAGAAATAGAGGAATTGATGGCAGGAAACGTAGGATTAGATAGATTAAATACCTACTCTGAAGACGAAATGCTGTTTATCTGCAAGAGTCTCACCCGAAATACCCGAGTACTTCATGAAAAACTGACAGACACTGCTGCTAGCATGGGAATAGATATTTCAAAATCGAAACCGCTGCAGAAACCATATAGGGCAGATTTCTCAGACAAGGATTTAGAAAACTTGAATGTTTCAGGGAAGAAAGCACAGGTCAAAGAACTATTGACAGTATTACAAAAATGGGGAGATGTGGAAAGGTGGAAAGCCAGATGGGCCAAGAAAAAGGATGAGGCCAGGTCTAGGCAGGCAACTCCCGAATTTGTCCTCAAGGAAGCTGACAAGCCGGAACAGTTATGCCCTATGCGTGAAGTACCAGGTGGAAAGTATGTGCACGTTCCATGGTCCAGACAGGATATTGTATCCTTCACAAATGATTTCCCAAAATTACGAGAAAAACCGGTCGACTGGTACCGGCAGGTAGAGAGATTCGTAAAAGTGCAGAAATGCCTCTGGAAGGACCTGGATGGGTTCTTCGACATAGTGGTCCCTGTAGATCTATGGACTGAGTGTAAGATAGCCATAGCATGGCCTAGTGAGGAATACCCGAGAGACGACAAAACAGGGGAACCATCAAAGGAAGTGATGAGGAAGTATGAACAAGTAATTCAACATTTCAAAATAAAAGTACCTGCAAAGGAAACTGATTGGACCAAGATAGATAGAACCACGCAGGAAAGGGACGAGACAGTGCATTCTTTTTATGAAAGGCTGTTGCAGGTATTTAAAACATACAGCGGTATAGACAACATCGAGATGAAGGATATGACACATTTTATTTACAGGTTTGTAAATGGTTTAAGACCCGAAATTTGTCAATGGATCAAAGATAACAAAATCTGTTGGCACACAAAAAAGATGGATGAGGTCCTACGGTACGCAAAGTACTGTGAGGACGAGATGGCAAAAAAGAAAAAGGCTCTCAAGGAGAAGGTTATGTGGGCTCAAGTGAAGCTCGCAGAACAGCAGGAAAAACAATTGAATAAAATAGCCAAAACTACTCAGAATCCAGGTCCTGGGGGTGGGGGTGGAGGAAAGCCCCGGCCCAAAATGAGCAGGGAGGAGGCAAAGAAGAAATTTCCCTGCCACCAGTGCGGAGAAATTGGACACTGGCGAGACGAGTGTCCCTATTTGCAGGATGATAACTCCCAAACACCTGATTTAACTCCACAGACGCAGAATGAAAGACCAAGAAAGACCCAACAACAGGTAAAAACGATTCAGTTGCCCCGAGCACCAAAGCAAGTATTTAAGGGAAAATCGACGCAGGGTGAGGACGTAGAAATCTGGGGGAGCAATGAGAACAGAAAGGCAGCAACTTCGCAGTATTTACTAAATGCTACCTTCCTTTGTGATGACCAGTACTGACGGGGCCTGAGAGGGGAGGACGAGGAGTGCGTGCTTGGCGCCTCCTTGCCGGTAGACCAGTCAGGACCATACATTGAAGGAAAGGTTGACGGAAATGATGTCACCTTTCTGTTGGACACTGGCGCTACCCGTTCTACTGTGAGAACAGTGGACGTTCCAAACCTACCCCTCTCGGGAGAAGCAATCCAAGTAGTGGGGGTATCTAATCAACTGATTAGTACTCCTGTTACCGAGCCCATGGAGATCTCAATTGGAAACTTTAAAGAAATGCATAGATTTGTCGTTTGTGACACCAGTCCAGTGAACTTACTGGGACGAGATTTGCTGTGCAAAATGAACTGTACCATCTTTTGCACACCAAAGGGTGTTGAAATTCAGACCCCAGATGAAGATGGCATTTATAAATTAATGTTAATCAGACCCGACTCAGAAATTAAACGAATGACTATGCAGGATATGCCCAAAGAATTACAAGAAACAGTGAAGCCAGAGGTATGGGACTTTACCGGAAAAGAGGTAGGATTAATGAAAAACGTAGACCCCATACAGATAGCAATAAAGGACAATGCAGTGTACCCTAATACTAAACCATACAGAATGAATGCAGAAGTAAGAGCAGGTGTTGCCCTAGAAATACAGAAACTGCTAGAAGGAAACATCATACAGGAAGTAATGAGTAGCCCATGCAATTCACCCATTATGGGCATCAAAAAGCCTAGTGGCAAGTACAGGGTAGTTCAGGACCTAAGAAAGGTAAACAAAATAGTGGTTCCTTGCTGCCCTATTGTCCCGAACCCAGCAGTGATTCTGTATCAGATTCCCTGGGATGCTGAGTGGTTCACTGTGATAGACCTATGTCATGCATTCTTTTCCATTCCCTTGCATCCAGACAGCAAATTTATTTTCTCGTTTGCTTTCAACAGTCACGTGTATGTCTGGAATAGGGTCCCCCAGGGGTACACAGAGAGCCCCTCTATCTTTAATCAGATCTTGAAAAAATGCTTGGAAACTTTGGTCTTACCTGGAAATTCTGTTTTGGTGCAATACATTGACGACCTCTTGGTGGCGTCCAAAAGTCATAAAGATTGTGTGATTGACACCATTGCCCTACTGAATCACCTGAGTGAAAAGGGACATAAAGTGGCCCCTGAAAAATTACAGTTCTGTGCAAAATCAGTGAAATATCTGGGGCACCAGATAGAGAAAGGCATCAGGAAAGTAACGTCAGAAAGAGTGAGAATAATTCAAAAGATGCAGTTACCCCGTACTCAGAAAGAAGTCAGAATGTTCCTTGGAGTGATAGGATACTGCAGGCAATGGATTCTGGGATTTGCAGTCCTAGCCAGACCTTTGATAAAAATGACCAAGAGAGGAACACCGGATATTGTAGAATGGGATGATGAAAGCTTAACAGCCTTCACAAAATTGCGAGATTGTCTGTGTACAGCCCCTGCGTTGGGAATGCCAGACTATTCCAAGGAATTTGCCCTGTTCTGTGACACTCGCGATAATTGCGCATTGTCAGTCTTAACCCAAGAGCATGGCACGACCAGGAGGCCTGTGGCATATTTCTCCGCCACCCTGGATCCAGTGGCTGCTGGATTACCAGGATGTCTAAAAGCAGTAGCTGCTACTTGCACCAGTTTAGAGCAAAGTGAATCCATTGTCATGGGACATCCCGTAACTGTGTATGTTCCGCATGGAGTGGTGATTTTACTAACAAGAACGAAAACTCAGTATCTCACCCCTAGTCAGCTGACTAAATACGAGAGGATTCTCGTGGGTGCTGCCAATATAACAATTGTCCGGTGCAACATTCTGAACCCCGCCACTCTACTCCCTGACTCAATGGTGATGGAAGATAAGGGAGATCATGAGCATGACTGTATTGACCTGACAGAGTTTAGTACTAAACCTCGCCCAGACATAAAAGAAACTCCTTTGCCTGTACATGATGTGGAATGGTTCGTGGATGGTTCATGTCTGAGGCATGAATTAGGAGGCTTAAGTGCTGCCTATGCTGTAGTCACGTTAGAAAAAATTGAAGAAGCATCCTATCTATTTGGAATAAAGTCTGCACAAGTAGCCGAATTGATCGCTCTGATAAGAGCTTGCAAATTGGGAAAAGACAAAAAAGTAACAGTGTATACTGATAGTCAGTACTGTTACGGGGTTGTGCATGACTTTGGCCAATTATGGCTACAAAGAGAATTCCTGACTTCTTCAGGTACCCCCATTCGCAATGGAAAAGTTGTCCAAGACCTTTTAGAGGCAATCCAATTACCAAAAGAATTGGCAGTGGTCAAATGCGTTGCTCATAAGAAGGGCCTTGACCCTGTATCTATGGGAAATGACTTTGCTGATCGGGTGGCAAAACAATGTGCTATGGAACAAATGAGAATAAATCCCAATCGGGGTGGGGTTGGAAACAGCTGCCAACTTAGAATGTTTGAAGAAGTGCCTACATGGGATGAAGTGAGAGAATGGCAGCATGTGACGCCCTGGGAAGAGAAAGAGAAGTGGAAAGAAGAAGGTTGTAAACCGAGACGTGAGGATGGTGTCATTGTAGGCCCAAATGGTATGCCTGTGTTACCAAGACACCTGCTTGCCCCAATGGCTCGATTGATACATGAGGGATCACACATTGGGAGGGACGCCATGGTTCTGGTATTTCAACAGACTTGGTACAACAAGAAATTCAGGAAAGTAGCAGAATCTCTCTGCCAGAGGTGCTTGTCCTGTCAGCAGTTCAACGCTGGCAAAAGAACAGTGGTTGAATTGATGAAAATTGGGAGATCAGGGGGTCCCTTTGTGAGAATACAAATTGATTTCATTACCATGCCCCGTTGTGAGGGAAAAAGGTATGTCCTAGTCATTGTCTGCCTATTTTCAAAGTGGGTGGAAGCTTACCCTGCCACTCAGAATGACGCCATAACAGTAGCAAAGCTCCTACTAAAAGAGTTGATACCTAGGTTCGGGTTCCCGTCTTTATTGATTCAGACAGAGGCACACATTTTCAGAATGAAATTTTGGCCCAGCTTTGTACAGCATTTGGCATCACACAAAAGCTGCACTGTGCATATCATCCAGAGGCTTCTGGAGTGGTAGAACAGATAAACGGTACAATAAAAAATAGATTGGCAAAAATATGTGATTCTACCGGCTTGAACTGGATAAAAGCCCTGCCTCTTGTTCTGATGGGACTCAGAAGCATTCCAGATCGAAGAACAGGCCTGAGCCCCCATGAAATATTGATGGGAAGAGTGATGAGACAAGCTTGGGTACCAGGATACAAACTGTTAAGCATTTCTGATGATTTGGTACTTGAATACTGCAAGCAACTGGGTGACCAAGTGCGTTCTATCTCTCGCCAGATTGGGGCAGACGCCGTCGCCAACCCGACAACACCAGTTCACAAATTGGTTCCTGGTGACTGGGTTAAGATAAAGAAGCATACTCGTTCAAGTTGCCTTGCACCAAGGTGGGGACAAAAGCGCCAAGTAATCCTGGTCACCACGACAGCGGTGAAGTGTGCAGGCGTTCCCAAGTGGATCCATGCCAGTCATACCCAGAAGGTGATACCCGACGAGGAACCTGGAGCCGAAGGTTGTCCAGCGGAGGGGTCTACAGCTGTTGGTCCTGAAGTAGCTGATATCAGACGGCCGAGCACCAGTCCCATTGAGGGTCCTGTAGGCATTGGTCCAGAGGTAACTGAAGACGTATGGCCAAGCACCAGTACTGCTGAAAATCCCACAGATGTTGGTCCGAAAGTAGCTGATGACGAGCTGCAGAGGATTTGGCCAGAAGATTGGATACCCATAATTGACTTTCCTGGAGACCCACTCAGAACAAGAGAGCGAATTAGAGAAGACAGAGAGTGGAATAGAGAGGTCGAGCAAGGCACAGGCGAAGACCCTCAGATCATTGAGATTCACATCAAATCTGAGGACGAAGAAGAAGGTCAGACAGGGACAGAACAAGTGATCGATACTCCTCCACTGACTCCTGATGTCGAAAAGGGACAGACTAGACATAGTGTAATAGTTCGAGCAGAAGAAAATCAAGGGATCGAAGTGCTCGAACAGGATCAGGCAGAATTAGAAGAACGTGTTCAGGACACAGAAACAGAGACATTTGAAAGCCAAAATCAAAACTCACCTGAACAAGGCCAGCTTAGTAACCAGGCAGAAGAAATAGATACAAGACCTGGGACTAGTCAGACAGAAAGGGAGAAGGCAGACATTGAAGTGCCACAAACAAGTGAAAATAAAAGGACATTAGAAGAAAGCCAAATAACAGTGCCAGCTAAAAGACTCAAGAAAAAGAAGCACATTGAGCCAAGGTATATTAAGAGACTAAGATTAAGGATAAAAACAGTCCAAGAGAAACTTGCAGATATAAGGAAAAGTCCCCGAATTGCAGAACTACCTGAAGATAGCTCCAAGAGAGGGAGTGAGCGAATAAAAAGACAAAACGAAAAATATAAGGACCCGGAGTGGACCTACTTGATCTTGGAAAACTTTGAAGATCTTGATATTACTGACGAAAGTGATAGAGAACAGATTTCTGATTACTCTGCAGAGGAAGAGGAAGAACCGCCGTGAGATTGCTCAGCATAAAATACCTGGGTAAAGTAACAAAGAGGGGTTAAAATTTCCTTCTGAGCCAAAATGTCTGATTCAAATGTGAGTAGTAGACCTAGCCGCAGTTGTTGCAAAACATGCTGCAAGGTGTGTATATGTAGTATAGTTACAGTTATAGTAATCTGGATAGGATTAACAGTTTTCATTCCTTTTATGGTTAGCAAAAATACTAATATTGACCCTACTCAGATTACAGACACTGAAGAACTGACAACACGAAGTGTAGAAAGACGTGAGAAAGCACTCAGACAGACAAAACGAGACTTAGAAGCATCAGATGAGGAAGGACTACATTACCACGGAGTTAGAAACAAGACACATTTAAATGTTTTCGCAAACTTGTTAGTGCACTATGTAGAAACTATGGAAATAGAAGATTGTTATGTCTGCATGAAGCTACCTACTTCTGTGGCTGAAGGCGTGACATATCATCACCTACCTCTGACCCCTGAATTTCCTGTAGTATTTTAGCAAGCTTATTTTACAAAAAAGGACCGTTACAGTACTATTATTCTAATAATGATGTGATCTTTTCTGAACTTCCCATTCGTGGAAATCTGAATCCTGTACATACCAAAAGTGACGTAATACGATACATGGGAGACTATTTCCTGACTATAGGCAATATAGATATAGCTGAAGCACACAGAGATAACTTGACCTGTACATTACATGAACAAGAAAAGATATTTTTGAACATGGCAGAGAAAAGAAGGGAGAGTTTCCAAAGAAAGGCAAATGACAAAAGGCAGAAAACACCTAAATGGGCTGAAAACATGGAAAGCACCTCAAATGGCGGGGCAGGGCCTGCTTTGTTGCTGGATTTCGAAAAGAAAGGGAAACTCTGTCTTCATCGCGAGAAGACTAGTTATTATAATAACATTTTCATTGGTTCCAGTCAATGTGAGCACAATTATAAGGTAATTGGAGGTTGGGGATTTAAAAATGGGTCAGAGCCTGTGTTTCCTGGAATTTATTATATATGTGGAGACAAGGCTTATTTCAAATTGCCGGATCACTGGTATGGAAGCTGCTATTTTGGCATTGTTTTCCCGAGAATATACCATGTGAATGAAATTGCTGGAAGCAGTGAAAATACTAATGGCTTAGTGCGTAGCAAAAGAGAAAGCGTAGGTGAAATAATGGGTAGTATTTTTAGTGCACTGATACCTGGAGTGGGAGTGGTTCTAAACACTCACAGAATTTGCAAATTGTCCACTATAGTGGATGTGCTGTCTACTGACACTGCTCATGGATTTCTGCTGGTCAATACCGAAATGGTTGCGATCAGATTAATGGTTTTGCAAAACAGACTTGCTCTTGACACCTTATTAGCAAAAGAGGGCGGAGTCTGCCGGATGTTGAAGGCGCAACATTGTTGCACTTACATTCCGGACAAAAGCGTACAGCTCAAAAGATATGTGAAAAACATTACTAATTTGGAAAAGGAACTCAAACCACTCGAGGTTGATAGTGCCTGGAAGAGACTGGTTGATGGTCTCTCCAATGTAGGTCATTGGTTTGCTAGTTTAGGTAAAAGCTTATTGTTAAAGGTACTGATGCCAATTGGAGTGATAGGTCTTATCCTATTTCTCATATTCGTCTGTTGCAAATGTCGCAAACACCGAAAGAAATACCAAGTGAATGCGAGAGGAGTGAAACGAAGTGCGGATGAGCTTGAATTAGAAGAAATGAATAATAAGATTTATAAAAAGGTGAAAAATTCTCACCCTACTTTAAATGAAAAAGAGAAATTGAATCGCCTGTTGGAAGAGATAGAAATGTACAAGGTGTGAAAGAAAGTTGGCATCTGGTTCCAAATTTTTGTGATGATAGTAAATATCATCAAAGAGGGGATTGATAGAGCAAGATTTCGCATCGCGACTTGCTCGATTCATGAACCTCGAAACCGTTGTAACCTCGTAACGAATTGTACGTTTTACTAATATCTTTTATTTCCGATATATATGTATGATAGAGAAGCTTGCTTATGTGTTTTACTAATACGATTAATCCGTGTTTCTAAAATGGCCGCTGCTTGACTTTCCCCTTCTGCGCATGCGTCAGTCACACTCACGTGACTACACTTAGAGATAGTTTTGGAGGGAAAGGGTGCGCATGCGTAATAGCCACAAGATGGCGCACATTTGTATTAACGTGCTGAAGCTTTGTGCTGCTGCTCTTGTGAAATTTATTCGTTGCACTTATCACTAATGCATAGTATATTTTTATAATGAATGAAACTGAAGTACGAACTTATAACATGTAATACATTCATTTATTTTCATGTATTAATTTGTTTTCGCTTACTTTTCATGTATCCTCGGCATTGAGGGGTGATGGGGCTGGGAGTCCATCTTGGAGGGTATTTCTGCGCAGAATCACCCGGTGGTGCGGCGGCATTGAAACAAAGCCAAAGAAGGTTGATGCCAGAGCCTGCCTGGGAACCTGCACCTTCACCCCGCAAGAGCATCATAATTGTATTCTATTTGTTTCAAATTGTATTCTTCCCATTGTACTCTGTGCGACTTCTCGTGGGAACCCTAATCTTGCTAGGCGGCACCTTAAGATGTAAATTAGGCCTTAGAATAGTCTGTTCTGATTGGTGTGTTAACCAAATCCTACCTTAGTACCAATCGAAATTTGGGGATTCTGACACTTTGCAACATTGGGGGGTGGTACACTGACCCAAAAGAGTATATCTAGCCTAGGTTTAGCTAGAGAAATTGTCCGACTTGTCTGGTTTAGCTGACCTGTCACTGACCCAACGCACTCAATAGGTGACTGAAGATACAGAGAGCTGCGGAGCACTCTGTCCGAAATTTGACCATAGACTAAGGTTTTACTAAACCTTAAAGTGCTGGCGGAGCACTTTGCTGGGAGTTCGCTGACCCAATCGGGGTCTCGATCGATAGCTGCAGAGAGGGTGGAGCGCAGGCGTTGCTTCCGAACTGCGGGTGCTGGTCCTGTCCTGAGGGTCCTGTCCGAGAGGTCCTGTCCTGATTCCTAATCTGAGGGTTTCCTGTCCTGTCCTGGGTGTCCATTCTGCACCTGCTGTCCATTGAGGGGTATCCTTCCTTGAGGGTTTCCTGTCCTTAACTGACCCGTGGCCAGGGTTTGGTTTCCACACCAGTCTAGGTAAATATTCCTCTGAAAACTCTGAATCTTGCACCTTTCTAAATTTCCTGTCTTTTGCTTTAATAAAGACATACCTTTTGCATATGTTACTTTTCCATGCTTTTCCGCAACCATTGAATCATAAAGTCATTTGCATTTGGTTTCATAACGTGTTCCTATGTTACCCTACTTGTTAGAAATTATATTCTGCATTGCAGTTTGTCACTTTCTCATATGGTCTAGAACCTCCTTACTTAAACTGTCTAAAGAACTTTTGCCTTGATGCATAGCGTGTTTCTCTTCATAGACTCTCCTATAGTTATATAGGATCTTTGAATTTACCATAGTATAAACTTTTCCAAAAGGGAATCTCTAGTACGTGCATAAGATTGTTTCCTTAATGAATGTCCATTCTTAAAACTTTCTTCTAAAATCTGCATAGCATATTCCCGTTGCATCTCATATCAGAATTTCAATGGTTACCCTGACTTTATTTCTCTATAGTTATGTACTTTTCATTATCTTGATTATTGATTGTCTTATTCTTGTAAATCTAATGATTTCTGAGAACGAACTTTAGATAAAGACTTTAAAACTTCCAGTTGTCCGTGGTCATTTGGAAAGAGTTTGAATGTTATTTGTTGGGTTTGTATTTTGCTGCCTTTCCTTTTACAGCTAGCTCCCTGATCCATTGTGGTCATAGGTACCCGCATCGGTGGATGGTAAGTCGGGTATTCTGAAGAATAACGAAAGGAACTCACAAATTATTGATAGTAGACCGTGAGGTCATCCGATCAATGTATATGGTGATTTGAAATATATGGGCCCGAAGACCGGAAGTGGCGAAATTATTGGTCGGGTGACCCGCGCGCTCTATCAGTGTCATGAAGATGCTCATACTTACTAAGAGATAAAGACAGACAGTTTTAAATAGTATTCAACTCATTCATTAAATTTTATTCTTAATTACATATTTACAATGTATTTAGATTTTTGATGTTCTAATCTACACTGCACATGCAAATAATTGCTCAAAGAGACACAAATTAAATGGCATACAATATGCACAGCAAAACACACAAATTAATGTGAAAGACGTGTCTTCTCGGAAAAAATCTTCTTTTATTCTTTATCCACACAGCCAACGCGTTTCACCCCAGCGGGCTTCATCAGGGACAATTATGAAAAAAATCAAATGCCACGCCTTGGCAGATTGATGGAGCCTAATCACGAATTCCCTCCTTCTCAAATTGTCCTTCTCAACCATGTACGATCTGTGAGTTGTTCGGAAGTATGGGCTCCCGTGTGCTCGTATCCATACGTTCCAGACAGGTAAGAATAAAAGAACTCGAGCATCAACGAGTTCCGAATTCGGTACTAGTTTCCCTCCAAGCTGCAATCAAAGATGTGATAAACTCCTCTGTCAGCAAAACACGCTCGTGCCTCTTTGAGCAATTATAGTGTATATTCTTAACTTAAGTTCCGGGGCAGTGGACTTACAAAGGAGGGCACGAGCCAGACTGTAGAGTAAATCAATTTACAGTGACATAAGAGCAAGTGCGGCTATAATTATTCTCCCTCACTGCCTTTGTGTTTTTTGACATGAAAAATCAATTCTATGTGAATTTTGATATCTTAAGTACTGTTTGAAATATAGTACATTGTTTTCCTGCCAAAGAGCAACAGAAGTTAGAAATGCAATCATTCAATACAAACGACATAATTTGAGGTTTTCTATCAAATCAGCATAAACACCGATTAGAGGAAACCGATTATGCTGTTTTTGTTAACCTTTCATTACATCAATTTTTGTATAATATTGAACAAAGAAATAAATAATCAAGGATAATATTAGGAGCATTATTCTTAAAAGAAATCTAAATTACAACTAACATCTCCTGCAAAAACAAACAGATTGTTCCACAACTTTCTTATTAAGCATCTGTTAGGATATCCTCTCCATTAAAGCATGCTAATTTTTCCTAGTAGTATCATATTAATGACCATAGTTACATGGTGGCACCTGCGCTTCACATGTTTCAAATGGACCAGCCATCACCTCTGCATATACAAGCCCAGAAAATGTGAGTGGAATGAGCAAGAATTATAACAACTGCCCAATGTCCTATACAGAGTGGTTTTCTCATGAGACACTCAAGATTCTTTGTGAGATCTTCTAACATTTGCAGAAAGGGGGTATTTGAGTATGTAAACCATGGATATCGCACTGCACCCATGGTAGAAACCTATTGGGCTCCTCCAAGGGCAGTGGGTTGTGTCCCACACAGCCCACCAACCCCTACCAAGCTTCTCTATTTTCCAGTGCTCTACAGGAATATAGGTGACAATGGTGAGGGAGTGCAGCAAGTAAGCCAACAGGATCATTTTACTAATTACACATATGGAGAAGGAACAAGTAGAATTAACTCCCTGCTTTTGCCAAGAATAGGTTAAAACATCCTGGTTATTTTAGACTAAAATTGCTTTCCTTGACCAGGGCACCTTATATTAATGAGGTATTCATCTGTGTAGGTTCAATTAATTGAACTCTAGTAATTTGCAATCCAATCCACAAAATGTATCATGAAATTTACTCCAATTGGTTTACTCTTGAGTTTAGTGTACATTTACAACTATGATGGATTTCACTAAATATTTCAGGACTTCTGCCAGGAATGTGCAACAATTGGGGATTACTTGGACGCCTTCAGCAAACTGATTTTTATTTCATGTTGCTGCTATGCCTAAACATTTACGCTTGTGCATTCTGAAATGAACTTCACATATGCATTTGCAATTAAAACCTTTTTTTACAAATATTTTAAATATTTTTACCCATAGGAAACTCAATGCATGAAATTCCCTCAAATTATGAGGCTAATATGTCCTCTTCCTCACCCTTAAAAGGATTTATTACTGCCCTTGACAGAAGCACTTCTGAAACTGTTTTCAATCAAAACTCCTCCATGTTTGTAGTTATTTGCCACCTTTTACTGCCTCTGTGTGGAATCCAATAAAGGAAGTTCACCAGGATACAGAGGATGGTTTAATGTCGCCAGTTTGTTCCTCAAGAGAAGATCTCATCCATCACAACAAGTAGCTTGGTCAACTGTCACTTCAAACACATTCTTTTCCTCAGCCCTCCTTTGACATACAAAGTATTCCATTAGACCTAATAACTGACAAGTTGCTCTGACCTTCTAAGAATAGGTACCACACTCTGCTTCGAAACTCCCACAACCAACCCATGTGAAAGAATTGACTCACCCTTGAAATTCCAGCATATTGGCATAATTTTAAGTGTGATTAAAGTTAATTTCTGAGTACAAATTCAAGCTTTGTGCATCACAAAGGCAATCTCCCACAAATTATCCAAACTTGTGCATGTAAGTCAAACTTGCACAAGGAGTACTGTGGCAGTGTCAGAATGGGTTGCGGGCTTAAGACTGACTACAGTTTAAAAATCAGCACTAAATCAGTCATTTAGGGGCAGATTTATCAACTTTTCATGCAGCACTATTCAGCAAGGCAACTTGCTGAAATGCATTAAATGGAGAAGGCAGGAATGAACCATATCAGCAGTATTTTAGTGACTTCAGCATTGGGCCTTATGTGCAGAATTAAACAGGAACTACAAAGTGTGGATTGAGCCTGTCTATATCCAGGGAGATTTTTGCTTCAGAAGCACCACACTCCCCCCTGTCCACTGACCTGTGCTTAAGATCACTTGTCCTTCAGATACGTTTCTTACTGGTTGTTGCATTTTTGCTCTGATTGGTTGTGAGAACTATGGTTCCTACATGGACTTAAGGCTTAGGGTATCAGGTGTTAGGGCTAGGGTTGTGATTGGTTTCTAGGGATAGGGGTTTCTATTGTACCTAGGGATTAGAGTTCCAATTGACCATGGTTCTGATTGGTTTCTAGTGTTAGGTTTTCTATTGAATTTAGGGCTTAGGTTTTGGGGTTTTGATTGGCTAATAGGGCTAGGGTTGTGATTGGTTGACAGGGCAAGATCTCCCATTGGCTCTAGGATTTAGGGCTAGGCTCCCATTAGCCAAAGATCACCTGACTTAGTGCTATTAAACCTTAGGGCTCAGGGCTTCTCAGCCCGAGCATTAAAACTAAGGGTAGAGATGGCAAGGGCAGTTTCCTGTTTGGGACAGGTCGGGCTTATGGCCAGAAATGGTGTACTTTTTTACTAATTACCAGCTACCAGCTTAAGCCATCCACATTCACAAACTTAGTAAAACCCTTAGCAAATGCACACTACTCACTTTCCACAAACAAACCCTATCCACATTTCAGTGTTTCAACAACTAACATAAAACTCCACAAACCATACCTATACAACCTATACAACCATCTAACGCAACTACCACACAATGGCACCATCAGTCTCACACAAACAAAACACTCCTATACCACTAACAAATGCACACATCACCAACGCAACACAAAGCCACATTTGACATAACTCTAATCCATCCATACACAGCATCAGCCCTACCCTCTACTTGCTCCTAACAGACCCCTTTCTGTCACAACCAAACTTATAATCAACTATTCATCATATCATCCACCAACACCCTCCTCTTTTTTTTTATCAAAGGCACACAACCAAACCATCCTTACACTCCACTCCACCAAGCACATTACCTCTTCCTGAAATCAACTCTAACACAAACACTCACAACTCTTGTCCATCCCCTCTCACACACCACATGCACTCTTTTCCAAAACAAATCACCACCCATTCAACATTTAACTATCGCTCACTGTTAGACCTGGCTCCATTGGCTTGGGTCTCCCTTCCATTTTTGCTGTTGCCTCATGTATTTTTGCTGGTGATAGATGCTTTGGGCACTGTGCCACTGCTGCCCAGTGCCACAGTGCAAGTGCTCTCTATTGTAAATTGAATGTATTAATCAGTGGTTCCATGTTTGGCTATTTGGTTTACTTGTCAGACCCTTGTCTATTGCACTGAGTGTGCCCAGGGTGTGTAAATCCAAATGCTGCTTCTGGGACTGCAGCACTGGTTGTGCCACCCACAGAAGCAGCCTTGTAAAATGTGTCTAAGGTCTGCCATTGCAGAGCCTGCGTGCAGTCTGGTACTGTCATGCTGACTGGGCAAGTGCACCAACTTGCCAGTCCCTAAACCTTCCCTTTTCTTCATATCAGACACCCCTATGGTAGGCCCAAGGGCAGGGTGCATTGTTAGTATACGGTAGGACAAGCCCTGATGTGTGTGTGGCATGTCCTAATAGTGAATTACAGCCATTTTCGTTTTTCTCTATTGCAAGGCTACCTGTTCTCCATAGGCTAGAATGGGCAGTTAGATTTTTACATTTTTTATAATCCTAACTGACTCACAGAACATGGTAGAAATTTGAGTTTAGTATGCCTGGACTTGGAATGATAAAATACATCTTTTAGTAAAGTTGGTTTTAACATTCTGTGTTTGAAAATACCACTTTTAGAAAGTAGGTATTTTCTTGCCTAAACTTTCAAGCCTGCCTCTGCTAGGTTGTGTATTCCTTGTTTGGAGTTTGTGAGTGACAGGGCTGGGGGATTCCAAGAGACAGGATGAGTCAGCCCAGTGGTGAATAGAGAGATCTGCAGCTAGATGGGAGGGAGGAGTTGCACCTGAACCTTGAATAGGGCGGTACCTGCCTTCCACAAAGCTGGCTCCACCTCCTGGGGAGCGGCTGATGTCTCTGCCCTGCACACTGAAAGAAGAGAAGGAGTCCTGTCAACAAAGTGCTCCAGGACTGTACTTGCCTTCCACAATGCTGGCTTCACCTCCTGTGGGGCGTCTGATGTTTCTGCCCGGCACTGTGAAAGGAAAGGAGAAGTCTGGTAAACAGAGTGTTTCAGGACTAGCTTGGACTGGGCAAAGGCCCCTCTCCCCTCAGAGAACAAAGGATTTTGGGGTATAAATATTGGGACCCTGATCCCATGAAATTAGATCACTTTTGGATTACAAGAAGAAACCTTTACTGAGGAGAGGAACCTTAAGAAACTGAGGAGAGACTATTCCCAAACTGAAGTGCTGCTTGGGGGATTGGTCTGCAGTGGTTGGCTTACTGCCAAAGGAAGGAGAAAGGAACTTTGTGTACTTTGCTTTCAACTTGTGAAGGATCTCCAAGGGCTTGGAAAAGAGCTTGCATCCTGCTGAAGTCTCAGGGACAACATACTTCAACCCCCAGATCCCCAGAGTTCTTTCGGAAGTGCCTGCTGCTGATTTGGGCCTTCTAAGGGACTGTGTGTCGCAAGGAGCTGGAAGCGCGACTCAATGAGAACGAAGCGTGTCGCCGTCGCTGCTGCTGCCTTCGCACTTCTGAACAAGGGTGTTGCCGCTGGAGTTGTCGCACTGAAACCGCATCGAGAGAAGCATGCCGCAACAAAGAGGAAGCGTGTCGCCGTCGCTGCTGCCTGCCGTCGCACTTCTGAACAAGGGCGTCGCCGCTGGATACGTCGCACTGCACCACATCAAGAGAAGAGTCTCGCAACGAGGTAGAAGCGTGTCGCCGTCGGAGCTGCTGCCATCGCATTTCGGAACAAGGATGTCGCCGATGTAGTTTTTGCATCATGCGGAAGCTTCACGCAATTGTGGGAGAAGAGTGTCGCAGCTGAAGCTGTTGCCGTCATACTTCTGAACAAGGGTGTCGCCGCTGCTGTCCACGCATCTAACTGAGAACTTCCTGCATCCCCGGAGAAGCGTGCCGCATCTGGAAGATCTTCATGTCTTTATTTCTTTGCACCTGAACTTTGCCGCATTTCCCTCGCTGCGACATTGCTTGTCGTGGAAGCGCAACGCATCGTAAGGTACATTGACGCAGTGTCGCATCTTAAGAACTGAACTGAACTAAGCTAAAACTACCATCTTAAAGTAACAGTATTGAATGAAATTAAATGAATGAAATTAAATTTCTATAGCGCGTTTCTATCCTGAGGACTTGTAGCGCTTGTGGACCGGACAGCGAGAAGCACATCACATTAGGGCACAGTGCTAAACAGGTGAGATTTAAGAAGTTTATGGAAGGCCTGTATGTTTGGTTCTCCACGCAGAGTGGGGGGGGAGAATTCCAGAAGTTTGAGGCATTCAATGAAAAAGAACGTCTGCCCCACCTGGATCGACGAACCTTCCTTGTGGAGGCGATGAAAGCGGAGCTGGAGCGAAGACTTCTAGAAATTTGGTAACGGTTGACCAGGGAATGGGTGATGGCCGGGCCAGATTTCCAAATGCCAGGCACATGGCCTTGAACTGTATCCTGGCCTGAATTGGGAGCCAGTGAATATTCCTCAACGCAGGTTTTGCTGATTGTCTCCGAGGAATTTGGAGCAGTTGGCGGGCCACGCAATTCTGGACAACTTGGAGTTTCTGAATGGTCACCTGCGGGGCGCCCAGGTACAATGCATTCCCGTAGTCCAGGCGGGAGAGTATGAGAGTTTGCAACAGAATCATTCTCGCCTTGAAGGAGAGCAGGGGAAGGATTTTCCTTAACATCCTCATCAAGCCGAAACAGGCAGCGGCTAGCTTGGTGGCTTGGTAGTTAAAGCAGAGAGAGCTGTCCAGCCACATGCCGAGGCTCTTGATCTGCTGCTTTGCAAGTCGGCCATAGGAGTGCCGAGGAGGGAGATGGAGAATTGCCCAAAAACATCAACTCGGTATTGTCACCGTTTAGCTTAAGGTGAGATAATTCCATCCATTCAGCTATTGCCTCCAGGCAGCTGCCTAGAGAGTAAGATGATCCCTCAGGGTGGTTAAGTGCCACCACCAATTGGGTATCATCTGCGTAGGTGATGATCTTTATGCCGAATGGAAGGACTATCTCTGCTGAAGGCGCCATATAGGTGTTAAAAAGCGTGGGGCTCAGGGAAGAGCCCTGAGGAACCCCATAGCTAAGAGGCCAGCGGTTGGAAGTGGCATTACCCTCAAAGACCTGGAAGAACCGGTCTTTGAGAAAGGACTGTAGCCAAGTAAGTGCCGAGTGGGTCACCCCCAGACTCTTTAGTCGCTCCAGCAAGATGTTGTGATCAACAGTGTCGAAGGCGGCACTGAGTTCTAAAATAATAATTGCTGCTGAGCTGCCCTGACCCAAAAGTCTCCGTGCCTCCTCTGTTACTGCCAAAGGCATTGTGTATTTTTGTTGTTTATGATATTGTGGTAAATATATATAAAGTATACTTATTTTTTATATAACACCTTGTGTGGTGTCCATGTGTAGTGTTGTCACTGGGTTACTGTATGTGGTCACAAATGTTTTACACACTGCCTCTGAGATAAGCCTGTCTGCTCGTGCCAAGCTACCAAGGGGGTGAGCAGGGGTCATTTTAGGAGTGTAATCCCCTTATCCTGACTAGAGGCAAGTGTCCCTATTTGTCACAAGTACCTACCCGTGCCAACTAGAAACCCCCTAATCTAACACTCACCAACAGTACTTTACAAACAAATCCTTCTCTGAAAATCACTACATCAATATCTCCTCTCAGTACTCCATAGGAACAAAACATAACATATACACCAACACATCAAAATCTCACACACATCATTGTATAATACATTCCATCACACATTAGAAACATACACCCACTCCTATCCTCATGACTATACAAGTAATACACATTCTAAACCATCTTTACTTCTAAATTGTCTATCTTCACCAACACCAACAACAAATATGCCAACAAAACAACTCTCATTCACCAACCTCTCATCCATTGCACATTTTAGAGTCTTAAACCATGACCCACCTTCCTCACCACTACCACCAACCCTAACCCATACACCTTCCACCCTTAACAGATGCAAACAAAATAAACAACATTCCAACATTGCATCTCCATGTCTATTGCACAACAAGGCTACTCTTCAAAAACAACACAGCTCACCATCTCACACTCAACCACCATCTCCACCACCTAGACACACAGACTCAACAAAATGCCTTCTAAGCTTGCTGAATGAGGGATATGATATAAAAAATAACACTATTGCTACCCTCATACAGTTAATACCAGCACTAATGATACACCTGCTACAAGTTCAAAATATACTGCTCACTCATCTAGAAATTAAAGGCACACCTCCACCAAAACACAATCTCTAAACTGCCTACTAATTAATGACTGATTACCCTATAAAAAAGCACCACATCTATAACCTACTGACTGACACACAACCTGACTTAGACTTCCTAACTGAATCATGATTGGGAGATGACATGGCTCCAGTGTTGCATGAAGCCATTTCCCAGCCTATCATACTATCACACAACATTGTATCAGCAAAATAGAAGGTGGACTAGCTGTTATATTGCTGCAAACAATAAATCTCACCAAAGCTGATGACATTTCCTACAAGGCCCTCTTCAACAGATACAACCTACAGGGCCAGACTGGGAACAGAAACCAGCCCTGGCAAACTGCTCGGTCGACCCCCCAGGGGGAAGGGTGGGGTGCAGCCGAGCTGTTTGCCAGGGCTGGTTTGAACCTATTTTATTACCGGGGGCCAAAATTTCCCACCCCTGTGAAGAAAAACAGACTCCCAGAGGCCCAAAACCGGCCCCCACCCTGGCGGCACACTGGGGAAATGCCTGGTGCCCGCTACGGCCAGTCTGGCTGTCGCAACCTACACCAACTTACTCCTGTTATGTCCTCCTCCTTTACAGACGATCACCTAGCAATGAAACATTCCCGGACGCGTTTCCAGACACAGCATCAAGCCTTAAAACACTACACTCCAACCTATGCATTTTTGATGGCTTAAACATTTGGTTTGATAAACCCAATATGCTCCATCTAAAAACTACAATCACTGGCATAGTCACACCTACACCAGATCGTACACAAATCCACATACATTGCTGGACACATCCTAGATGTCATTTTTGCAAATCCAGAACTAGTTACCTTTGACAGGACTACTCTAGTCACATGGTCAGAGCACCATTTGGTAGCTTTCCAACATAAAACACCACAAATCAACACAGCCAAGACCACCTCTAATATATCAACCTATCGTGGAACAAACTCAGTTTTGAATACTTAGAAACACAACTAACATCCAACACAGATCTAGAAACAATAGATTCAGTTCACAAACTTTATGAGTAGCTTCAAGTACAGCAACACTTGAAAGTCTGAGTTTTTACAATAAAAATACATTTAAATCTCAATATATTATGTTCCTTATACATACCTACCCTTTCTATATAGTTATGTATCTATATATATATATATATATTACTTTACTCCTACTGTAGAAGAAAAATAACTATAAAAACCTTTCACTCTCTTCAATGCACTACTCTATCTCACCCTATACCTCTCTCAATATAGCCTCTATCTTCCCTCTCAGGCTTATCCCCAACTTCATTATGCTACTATGATCTGCAAAATTACCCTTTCTACAATCTTCCCTCCGCTATCCCTCCTGGCTCACCCCAAATCTCATTTCATTACTATGTTCTCGAAAACAACCCTTTCTCAATTCTTTACTCATGTATCCCTCTTTTGACTTATGCTAAACTTCATTCTACTACTATAATCTCCCTAGTCCCTTTCTGGAGACTCTTCCCTCCTCCAGCTCTCTTTTTTACTCATCCCAAACCTCATCTTTCTACTGTGAGCTTCCAAAACACGTTTTCTAGACTCTTCCCACTTCTATCCCTCCATTATCCTATTCAATCCAACTAACAAACTTTCATGCCTATTGCTTACATTAACTCATATTATCTTATACTAACCCACCACTAAACCTTTAGGGTTCCTGTGTAGTGTGCTACTCGCCAAGAGTGCTTCAATTTAACTTTCAAAATCTTTATTCGGTTATTCAAGCAGAAACAACCATAAAAGCACAATTGATAAAATTACACAATAAAACAAAAATGATCTAAAAGCACATATTAAAAGTAACAATCACAGTAAGGCAAATAGAGTAATGAGAGGAGTACTAAGCAATCAACCCTCCATACTGTTTCTAAATTTTAAGGCTGATTTTAAAAAGCCAATCCCAAATAAAGTACTTTCGGGGTTTAGTAATTGCAAATAACAAAGTGCAGGTCTGACCTGGGAAAAGTTCAGTTTTTTAAGGAGGGGCTTGAGATAAAACCTCCGAGGTAGAACATAAAAAGAACAAATAAATAAAAAGTGCACCAAATCCTGCGGAGACTCATTGTCGCAGCCGCAGGCTGGTAGCACTTGTCCTCGGTGGTAACCCTTTGGGACAGCTAACATTAGGTGGAAAAAGTCCAGTCAGAACCTAGTTAACAGATGGCGATCAAAGCCCGACATTGGCCAGGATAAATAAGGCTCCATATGCAAAGTACTTTTCAAGATGACAGATTTCCTACGTTTATTTAATTCCAACTCTTCGCGAAGCAAGTATTGAGAGAGGGAAAAAGTTTTCCTCACATACTCTACATCAGCAGCCCTGATAGAGTCTGAATTTAAAAAGAGTTCTTGATGCCCCATACTGAAAAAACAATCTTTCAGATACTTTAACCACGGAATTTTAAGCATATTATCCCAGGATAAAGCTTCTCTCATAAGTAGGTGATTTAAAGGCAGGTCTTTATTTAGCCAGCTTTTTAACCCAAAAATTAGTGGTCATAATGCAATAGTGTCACTTAGAAAGGGGATACCTAATTCTTCGTGCACGATTAAGTTGGAAGTTCCCCTCGGGACCCCCAACAACTGTTTCAAGAAGTTGTTTTCTGCCACCACAAGGTCATTAATTGCCACATACCCCCAGAGTTCACTTCCGTAACAGCCTATCGCCACACCCCTTGCCTGATAGATCTTTAACAGGGCAGCAAGAGGGCGTTTGCCCATTTTCCTGGCAAAATTAAAGATAGCCGCGTTTGCCCGGGTTATCTCCCCCCCTTTTCCTTTGAACTGAGGGGCCCCAATTCAGCTGGTCGTCAAAAAGGGCGCCCTAATATGAAAAGGTTTTTGTTATCGGGATCTTCTCCTCATCAACCCGAAATACAAACGACTTCTTATTATGTTGCCCTACCTGCTTTACGAAAGATTTTGTATTGTTAATAGATAAATCACAAAGCTATAAAAAGCTTCTAATAAAATGTGAAGCCCTCTTGTGGTCCTAGCAAGCAAAACGGCATCATCCGCGTAAAGTAAAACAGGTAGCCCCTTACGCCCAACAAAAGGGTAATTCGCACCAGTGTTTATTAGGGACTCTTCCAAATTGTTAATGTATAAATTAAAAAGGAACGGGGCCAAAATACAGCGCTGCCTGACTCCCCGCTGGGCACCGAATTCCCTAGACACCCTAAGGTCCTGAGAATACCTTACATTGGCACTGGTTTCCTGGTGCAGGTCCGCCAAAAGGTTAACCAGATTTTGCTCCACACCCATGTTGCCCATGACCTCCCAAAGCTTGCCTCTATTAACACAGTCGAAAGCTGAGGCGAGGCCCATGAAATCCATGTGGATGGTACCCTGGCGCACTCGGTGTACTTTCCTAAGACCATATATAAGTGAAGACAATGTGCGGTTGTGGAGTGACCAGGCCGAAAGCCATATTGAATTGGAGAAATTATCTCATGCTCTTCAGCCCAAGCTGTTAATCTATTCAAAATTACCCCACCCACTACTTTTACCACAGAGTCAATTAAAGATATCGGCCGGTAACTTAGAGTGCTTCAATTCCTCATGAGGTGTAGTTAGCCCTATACAAATACAACTATCAAGATGCTGTGCATTCCTAACTTCTTTTTGCACTGCTTCACAATGTGCTGCCTTGTGCCAAGGCATGCACCCTTGCTGTGGTGCATGGGTACCAGTGTTGTAGGCAAGGTTTGTTTTCATGCAGGAAGGGGCACCTGTGTTGGTAAAGCCGGGAATACATCAGAAAGTATGGGTGGATGCGTGGGATACGTGATATAATGCATGGCAGTGACTTTCTTGCGTCACTCCAGCTTTACCAAGATACGCAGGACTGGCAGAGTGTCTTTGTGTGGCTTGATAAATCTTATTCTGGTTTTGTGTCGCCTTTCATCGCATTGCATGGCGCAAGGGTGATACAAAACTATGATAAATCTGCCCCACAGTGTTTTATGACTTGACAAAACCTCTGTTAATCAGTGCTTCTCTCACATTACCAAATTTGTAATTTCATCACCTATTAGAACTTTGGAACTGCTGAATCCCTATTGGCGAGGTGGTCAATCAAGAGAATTGATCGCAATAAATATTTTCCATGCCAGAGTCTGAAGTGTCTGCAGAAACTGTGTGATTAAATTAATTTACAAGTGCACATTCAAGTTTTGTGAATCATAAATGCAAACTCTTACAAATTATGCTACTGGTGCTCATAAGTAAGATTTGTGCAATCAGCGCCATGAACTGGGCTCTTTGTAATGATCAGGATGGATTTTTAAAAACTTCTGATTCATGTTTTGATTTTTTGCTTCTTGTACAATGTTTTCTAAGTACTTTCTCTGTCCTGCCAGTTCTTCTGTCACCATTTCCTGTCTTCCTGTATTACACACCCAGCTGCTTCCTTCCAATGACCAGTGTACCTCTGTACTCTAGCTTTATTCAGATATAATGTAGACGGTGAGCTGTTTCCCAACTGACATAATGAGGTCAGCAGAAATTGTTCTGCATGTACTCTCGTTTTTGAGAAATCTGACTCAGTAAGGACAGCAGAAATGTATCAACAAATGTGACTACCTTAGACATTTACATATCCAGTATAATTCTAACACTACCTAAAGATAGGTATGCATCACAAATAGAAAGAGAAAAAAGCCTCAGTGGATTGTTTTTGTGCAGTAAGTTGTCCCTTCCTACACAGAAACAATCCTGCCTGCATCAAAGGTGCCTACCTTGGCGCTAGGCAGACAAAAGTGCGCCAGTGCAAGGAGAGAGCAGGAATGCGCCATATCTTGATAGACTTGGTGAATCCCTGCGCTGTCCCTTTCTCTTCAGCGCAGTGCAGCAAGGTGTCTTGCTGCATTGCGTTGTGTGAAAAGGGTCGAGCAGTGCACTTTGCTATGGTCATTGTAACTTAATTTGTTTGTTCAGATTTTCCTTTATTTTTAATTGAGTATTACATAACGAAGAAATGGAATGCATATTTGATAAAATAGCAAGTTTCGATAATATTACAATGCCTGTAGTAATTTGGATTAAGGGACCAGACAGGGCGGACAATATTTTTGTCAATGATATTTTGACTACTGTATCAAGGTCCCATGATATTTCTAGTCGATATTTGGATAGATAGAAAAAGTACTTCCTGATAGATGCTTGCAGTTTTAATGTTATGTAAATAACAATCAGTTTGCGGCATGCAAAGGTAACATGACTTCTGTTATCAATGTCACATGGATCAATGTTTAAGATATCCCAGACTCGCATCTCTGCGTTTCCCTCGAATCTCTTTCTCTCTTGCTTCACTCAACACAGCAGAAAGCGTTTGCGTCCTATAAATAGCTCTTGACTCCTGTCCCATTAAACTCCCTGCCCTAGGAGCGCATGCTGAGACAGTTCCCTCTGAATCACAACTACACAGTTTGCACTGTAATGGTTTCCTTTTCCTATCCGGTATTTGGGGGAGTCAGAAGGCTTTTCTTTCTATGGCTGGCTGCCTGCCTAGACACTGAGCGGGTTTCCAAGCAAATACATTCTGTTATGTTACAATATTTTCCAAACATCTGGCATTCACCAAAAATATTAGTTTAGTTAAAAAAAGAGTTATGTTTCACATCAAGAATCGTTTTACCCATCCACACGCACTTTTTAAATGTCAGTGTTTTTCTTGAGAAAAACCACATTCATTCATCAGATTTATTAAGTAGCATCACTCACTGTGTTGTCAAGCAAGGAACATTCTCTTACAAGTAATGTGGCTCTATCTTTGCTTAACTCTGTCTGGTATATTTGATCTGTCCATTTCACATTACCGTTAAATCAGATGACCTTGCATTGCATAAGAACATTTGAAGCAAAAGTTTGTTGAGAAAAGAAGCTGTTTTATTTGAATGCATAAAACACAGTATTATGACGAAAAAGCTTTGGGGCAATTGCATGTGATTCATTTATATGATTTTGAGGAAGGTTTGCAATTGATGGGATATAGCTGGAAACGATTATATGAGAAAATATTTATATGAGAGAAATATTTATGTCTCTATACAAGAATTCTCTCCCTACTCCTATGATGGATGTGTGTGGTACTTTTCCCCTTGATCCCTGAGATTCTCAAAACAGTTTGTGATGTTAATCTGAGATGTGCACTTGTTCTAGCTACTGTTTTCTGCTACCTGCATGGTATTTTGCCTTTCTGGAGCCTATGTTTCCAACCAAATCGTCCACCTTTCCGGATGACTAATTACGATGCGAGGAAGCCATCATGGCTGACTGAATCGGTTCCAAATGCGATTCAGGCAGTCCAACACGTTCGGAACCGATTCGTGCAGCGCAATGGGAACGGTTTCCGAAATAGAGAGTACAATGACCGATTCTGACAGGCGTATCGACTCGGTTTTGACGAGACAAAACAGCTGTGGGAATCGGACTTTGGGGGCCTGTAGCAGGCCCCCCTTCACCCGGGGCCCTCCCAATCGGTCGCAGAGGGTACCGATGGGTCCGCCTTTCCATGCATAGACAGTGTGGCCACAGGGTGCACGCTTTTCCCCACCTACCCCTTTTCACAATGGGAGCCTGTGTTCACGTTGGGTTCACAGGCTCCCTTTGAACTCAATGGGAGTCCGACCAAAACATACATACACATCATAATCGGTCGCTGGAACTCCCAGAGTGTGATTCGTACAGAAAGCTTTCCGGAACAGACTCTTCCGGAAGGCTTTCCTAACGAGATCGTAATCAGCCGATAGAAGTTAATATTAATTAGATAAACTGCTAAGTATGTAATTTTTTACTTTAAAATTATATTTCCATACATTTAAGTCCTTTTAATGTGCAAACAAATTATTGGGAGATGTTTCATATTATACATTTGTAATATATGACATTGTTATGTATTTTTTTACATTATTTATTAATCATTGTTTGTTTATTTTATTTTTGGGCCAAAAAAAATCGTGTGTGAAGTATTTTTTTAAATATGTACCTTATAATTGAATAAAAATATAATTTTTTTACCATAAACTATTTTATTACTTTTCTTTTACTCTGCATGTGTTGTGTTTTGAGGGGTTGTGAGATGCTCTCTTTAATTTATGTACTACTTGATAAATGTAAAACAAATAACAATGTTGATATATTTTTGATTTAAAAAAATTATGGTTTTTATGTTTTATAAATGTAAGACTTTTTAATCATTTTTTTTAAAAGTATGAAATGATATAAAATGTTTATTTATATCATTTGGGTGAAGTGTATCTGAATCTCTGCACTGTTTGCATCTTTTCCAATGTTTGTTAGGATGTGGTTAGAATACTAAATAGGACATCCCACCCCAATGTATTCAATTTCTCCCATGTTTGTTAAACTTGGAAGAATATACGTTTGCCCCATCTCTAAATATACATTTCCTCCAATGTTTGTGAATGAGGGTTTCCCCAATGCTTGTTGGACTGGAGCTAGAAAAGTTAATCTTCCCCTGCCCAATATATATGAATTTTCACAATGTTTGTTACACTGGAGTTAGAGTAGTTAGTCCCCCTCCAAGTGTGCCACCATCAAATATAAATTTACCCCAATGCTTGGTAGGCTGGAGTTATAACTGTAAATGGGACCCCCCAATGTATGCACTTTACCCAATATTTATTGCATTGGAGGTTGAAAAGTAAATCTGGCTCCTAAGCTATGTACTTTTCAGAGTGTTTGTTAGACTGGAGCTAGAACAGTACATCTGCCGCCGTACTGAAAAACTTGCCCTGCCCAATGTTTGTACTTCTCTCAGTGTTTGTCAGATTGAAGATAGAAGAGTAAATTTGGCCCCCTACACTTTTACTTCAATATTTGGGGACTGGATGTAGAGAGTAAATCTGACCCTGTCCACTGTAGGCATTTCCCTCAATATTTGTTAGACTGAAGTTAGACTGAAGTTAGAATATTAAATCTACCCCTTTATAGCAGTTGACCACATTTAAAAAGTATCTAAATATTTTTTTTTATTTAATGATATTATATTTATGTTGTGTTTTATCGCTTTATGGATTTCTAACATTGCATATTTCATTTAAGATGTTTGTTTTATTTGCATAATACATGTATATACATTGGTAGTTGCCACTGTGTAGTTTGGTTCAGATGGACTTTCCTTTAAAATAAAGATTTTTTTTTTGACTTGCCTATAACTTTTGACTCCAAGGACAGATCTGCATAGCATTTGAGAACTTTTGTTAGCTGCGGTCCAGCATGCAAAATTTGTGCAATTCTGAACAAGTAAATGGAGTGACAGGGGGAGCTGCAAGTTAGTGTTTGTGGGAATACTTACAGCACCAGTAAAAACCTCAGAATTGACAAGCATGACTTGAAAGTAGAACTTTACTCGGAATGTCTAATTTTGTTGATTTGAAGCAAATCATGCAGTAGTTTTGAGATATAATTGTTTAATAAAGCGGTGAGGTGGGCTTGGATGGGCTAACATTTTTGTATATCTCTGCTGTTTAAAGTTGTGGCTTCTGTCAAACACATTTGGTTTCTTTTACAAATGTGATTGGCAGGTGAAGTGCTCTGTAAATAATAGGGCACCATAAGAGGAGTCTGACCCTGTTGAAGTAATGGGGTGAACTGGAGGGATGGAAATCTCAATCAACAGACCCAGAAAAAACATATGATCCATAAGTCAAAATGTAATTGTGTGAGTCACTATTTTAAGTAATGAATTTGTCCTCCATTTTTTTGGAGAAATTGCTAAACAATTTGAAATGTACTCAAAGATTTTAAAGTAAGAAAGATGGAGGTTGTGAGAGGCAGAGAGAGATAGAGAGACAGAGACTAAGATAGAGACAGATAAAATAATTAGAGGGAATGAGAGAGCAAAAGATTTGTGCACAGTGAGGGTTGCTCGCTGTGGGATTTGGGTGCGTAACTTGGCTGGACACAGGGCCAGGTCACAGGCCACAGGCTGCCGCAAACTCTACAGCACACAGTCAAAGACTGTGAGCAGCATGGGTTGGAAACCTGTTGTAGGTTAGATGCAGGTTTATCACTGCAAAACCTGGCGCAAACGTTTGATCAGATTGGCATTATAAACATGAATAACGTGCAAATGCTCTAGAGTTAATACATTTCTTAAAATTGGTATCAATTATCACTGTATAATTTGTTTATATTCAAGGTGAATCAATAAGCACCAAGTAATTAACCTCAACAGTATTGGCCACAAACCTTCAGAGGCAGTAACATTTCCTACTGATGAGAATACTCTTCAGACCGGCCTGGTCCATAATGTATGTGTGGTCAGCTCCCTCTCACTAATGACTAAAGGTCTACTACATATAGCAGAGCCCTGGCCCCATTAATTACATTAGGCGTCGCCTCAAACAGCTGTCACCATCCCTGCCCACTCCAGTGACGACCACAGCCATAACATCTGTTATGCAGCTGGGATCCTCTACATCTGCATCTACCCACTCAGTATCACAAGATGGGTTGGAAAGGGTTAGGAATGGAACTACAGCATGGAGGGAGGGTCAAGGCATAGTCACCAATGTCACCACCATTAGTAAATACCTGATGGGGGAGGCTATCTGGAAGGAGGATAAGCTGAGCCAGAATATTGAACATCTATGGGGCAAAGAAGGATTTTATGAAAGCCCAGAATGAAATCCAGAGGGCCAAAAAATTGATCTCCTAGAGCCTCACCTGACTGTCCATACTTTACATTGTGGGGTGGTGCAGGATGGCTTCAGGACATTGTTTGTAGCAGTTTCTCATTTACCTGCCTCTTTTCATGGCAAAGCACCAACTTCTCCCCGGTCAGTCACAAAAACATCTGAAGCTGGCAGATCCAAAGGAAGGGGGACACTGTTGTACACGAAGTCACCTGTCACCAACACCTCTGTTGACACTCACACACTTTTTTGGCTCTTATAAGGGGTCTTTCATCCGGCCAGGTTGAGGACAAGACCAAAGAACTTACCGTCAACCGTAGTGAAGTCATAATGTGAACGTCTGTACTATTTATTATGTCCACACATTTCCAAGCCACTCATGGAAAAAAGACTGTAAGCAACTTTTGTTTTTTTTTCAATTCCACATCCAACATGCAAGTTAAATTATTTTCAGAAAATCTGAAATTGTTATTATTTTTTACATTATAACTCAATACAATATTAAATAAATATAATGTGTGTATGGTAATAAAATTAGCTAAAATTAACGTTCTCATGAGAACCTACATATTTCTCTTAACGCTTTCTCTGCTAGGCCTTTTTGCCCCCTGTCCCCAGTGCTAAGTCTTTTTTGACTATTTAGGATAGTTTGTGATCAGACCTCTGTTAAACTTGGCCTTGTTGGCTAAAGTTCACTTAAACTTGTTGCTTTTCCCTAGACCGTTTTCCTGACAGAGAGTTGCGAACTTAGATGCTGTAGGTACTTGCCACTGCTAATCAGTGTGCAAGTACAGATGTTCCCTGCATAAATTGTAGTGGTGATTGGTTGTCTCTGGTTGGTATGTTTGCCTTACTAGCAAGATCCCTAAGTAATGTGCACTGTGTGTGCCAGGGCTAGTACTAAAGAAATGCGCAGAGAGGGAACATAGGTCTTCAGTGTAGGGCCTGCGCGCATAATGCTAGATTAGCATGCTGTCCTGACAAGTGCTACCACTTGTCAGGCCTGACTTTCCCTTTTGCATACACATGGGCACCCCTGTAGGACGTCCTGGGTAACCCTTAGGCAGGGTGCAGTGTAGGTAAAAGGCGGTACCAGTGCCAGTGTGGGTGTTAGGTCCTGACCGTGGAGAATACTCCATTTCATTTTCCCTGGTGAAAGGCCATCCTGCCCATAGGACAGAATGGGGAGGCTGGGTGTAGTATTGTTAGCCTAGTTTCCCAAGAATTGGAAATGGAACAGTGAAGTTTGGTATGTCTGATCCCAGAGCGTCATAACACAACTTTTTGGGTAGATGGTTTTGTCGCTGTGTGTCCAGAAACCGCTGTTTGAGAAAATGGCTGAGTTTGTGCTACTGTCAGACCTGCTAGAGCCCGAATCAGATTAAAGCATGTTATTTGTGCTGTGAAGAACACAAAAGTTTGGCCATTCAAGAAAAAGACAATTCAGACCCGCAACTGGAATCTAGCGGTTCGTGAGCGGAATTCCAAGATGGCCGCCAACTCGGAGAACGAGTTGGCGGTCTAGTGGTTGTTTTAGAACACAGGTGCGAAACTCTAGATGAGGCGCGTGAGCCGATTCCGCTGCGCACTTCACCAGAATATTCTGGAGGTCGAGGTCGTTTGGGAGAGAGTTCACCGAAGTAGATAGAAAAGCGTTGCGTTTATTATTTTAATTCAGTTAGTTCCTTTTCTACCCCAATTCATTCAAGAAGCACCGGAGAAGCAAAATCATCGAGAGGTGCGGGCTGAGGCGCAACTTACCAAATTTGAGTAGAGACTTCAGAGATTGGAGGATTATCATAGGAGCCTTGAGGACAATTCCACCACAGTGAAAACCTAAGAAGAGAAAAGAAGATACAGATACGTTAAGCTATAGAGTTTAATTAAGCTTGAGACAGTAAATGTTACAGCAGCTGTTAGAGCGAAAATTAAGCAATAACAGGGAGTACAGGGACAATACTTACCTAGAAGACAGGATAAGATGTCAGAATACCTGGAAAGACAAGAGAACAAAAGTTAAATTACAGAATAAACCTATCAAGGAAGAACACAAATGAGATAAGGATAGATACAACGCTCCAGAGCTCAAGATAGGAGGTAAGAGTAGAGAAATAGAGAGAAATACATAGTTTAGAGACACCCAAGTAGAGAACTAAGCACAACCATATTGACTATTACAGATTAATCTTGGAGCCCTGAGCAGAAACGACATTATATAAGAAGAAGAAGAGTAGCTCAATCATAGATCTGATAGGTGAGGAAACAGATAATACATAATAGAAAAGAAGAGTTTAGGGGGTTGTTTAAGCAGGACAAGTCAGATCGAAGAAGGCCTCTTCTTTTTGTTTATTATTTTATCCAATTCCCCCTTTGGGGTCCCAGAGAGTCACGTTTCCAGATAACTGGCTCTGAGTATCCTGAAGGTGGAGCTGGAAAAATACGTCAGCCTGTTCCTGTGCAAGTCGTGGCAAGGTCATTATATCCTTTGACAGAGTGAAGTGCCCACGTTAATTTATTGCACCCGAACAGGATGGCTGAAGGAATAAATCTACAGACCTTAGGAACGGTTTTGGACGCTATCCAAAAAGAACTAATCGCTGTTAGAGAGGTGAATCAGGACCTGAAGCATGAGGTGGTTAAATCTAGAAAAGAAACCGCAAAATTAGCTCTAAGAATAGGACAATCATCTAGTACTGGTAGGGAGAGTCTGGGAAATTCACCAGAGGATTCAAACAGGTTAACCACCCAAGTAATCCACTCCCTATCCCCAGTGATTCCTTTGGCATCTCCCGAGAGATTTAGGGGGGATTTAGTGGGGATCCCCAGAAGGCACAAATATTTCTCACTCAATGTTCTCTTCACTATATGTGTTGTCCTTCTCTTTTCCCTGATGCTCAGTCAAGAGTAGCTTTCGCACTTAAGTGGTGATGCTGCAGCATGGTCAATGCCCTTGGTCACTAGAGACAACCCAATTTTACAGAATCACAACGAATTCAAGAAGGAATTCCTCCGTATTTTCGACAGGAGGAGAATATCACAAGCTGTTGACAACGAGTTGCTTGAATTACGACAAGGCAATCGGGACTTAGTGGCTTATTTGGCTGAATTTAATAAGTTGGTACTGGAGACAAACTGGCCAGAGAGCAAGAGGGCTGCAGTCTTTTATCGTGGGTTGAGAGATGATTTGAAAGATATCCTGGCGCAGATACCTAATCGACCCACCAAAATATCAGAGTTAGTGGATTTGGTACTAGAGATTGATTTTCGTCAGGGAGAACGAAAAGGAGAAAAGAGGAAAGAGTTTAGACCAGTGGTACCCTGATTTGATAGAGTCCGTTCAGACAACGGCCGAATTGTAGAAGGACAATCAAACTCGGAACCAATGCAGATAGGAACTATTCGTGGCCCCTTAACTAAAGAAGAGAAGGAGAAAAGAAGAGCAGGGAATTTGTGTATGTACTGTGGTTCAAATGGACATTTTGTGAAAGATTGTCCGAAAAAGCCAAGACTCCATTTAAGCAGAAGGAAAACTCGCCGCACCACCTGTAGGAAGAGTTGGACAGGTGGATGCTAATCAGGAATCAACTCCTACAGAACATCAGTTGGCAAACACGCTCCAGTCCTCCTCGCCCCACCTGATTTTGCCCATGGAGATTACGTTTCGAGAAATCATAATAACGGACGTATCGGTAATGATAGACTCTGGGGCTACTGGGAACTTTTGTGATTTAAAATTTGCGGTGAAAATAGGTTTAAGAGCCATACCAAAGACCAAGAGTGAACCAGTGAGGGCAGTAGACCGCACAAACGTGTCGTCCGGACCCATTGTGAGTCATACCGAACCCTTGCAAATGAAATCCAAAGACGGTCATGAGGAAATATTCAGTTTAATCTAATCGGTGCACCCCAATTTGAACTCATTTTGGGAATACCTTGGTTAACCGAGCACAACCCCACCATTGATTGGAGTACTAGAACGATTACCATGAATTTGAGTCACTGCACCGAAAATTTTATGAGCAAGGAAAGGTTTGACTATAAGGATAATCCAGCCATTTCCTTGTGCATGGTGGAAACATCAATATGTGTAATGAATTCACAGGAGGTACCTCAGGAATATTGAGACTTCGAGGATGTTTTTAATGAACAAGAAGCGGAAAGACTACCACCTCATCGGACCTACGACTGTGCAATCGAGTTGGAGCCAGGTGCAAATTTACCGTGCAGCCGGGTCTATGCATTAACAGAAAAAGAACACCAACATCTGAAAGAATACTTAGACAAGTATTTGGCAAACGGATTTATAAGACCATCCAAATCTCCGGTGTCCTCGCCTTTGTTTTTGTGTAGAAGAAAGAAGGTGATTTAAGAACGTGTATTGATTACCGCGCAATAAACAAAATAACCAAGAAGAACCGTTATCTGCTTCCACTCATTTCAGTCCTGTTGGACCAGGTCAAAGGTGCTCAAATTTACGCGAAATTAGACCTGAGAGGGGCTTATCATTTGATCAGGATGAAAGAAGGCAACAAATGGAAAACAGCTTTCAGGGCGAGATTTGGGCTATTCGAATATCAGGTGATGCCGTATGGTCTATGTAACGCCCCTGCTGCTTTTCATTATTTCATTAACGACATTCTAAGGGATTATATTGACCAATGTGCCATTGTCTACATAGACGATATCTTAATATATTCCAATGACACTCAAGCACACCAGGAGCAAGATAGAGGAGTTTTACAGAAATTGAAAGAAAATCGATTGTTTGTGTAACTAGAAAAATGTTCTTTCAATGTCACCAAAGTGGAGTTCTTGGGGTTTGTCCTATCCCCAACTGGTATGAACATGGACGAACGCAAGATCCAAGCAGTGGTCGAATGGAGATGTCCCACTAGTGTGAAGGAAGTCCGGAGCTTCATAGGTTTTGCAACCGAAGAAGCTGAGACGGCCTTTAATATTCATGTAATTTCCATTGAAATGAATGGACACTCCATGAATATTAAAAAAAAGTTTCACTTCAGCCCCAGTATTATTGCACACGGATACGTCAAAACCATTCTATGTGGAAACCGATGCCTCTGATCAGGCCATTGGAGGAGTGTTGTCTCAAAGGCATCAGGAAACTGGTCAATTGTATCCAGTAGCTTACAGATCATGGAAACTAACATCGGCTGAGAAAAGCTACACTATAACAGAAAAATAATTGTTGGCCATAAAAGACACCTTCAAGGAGTGGCGCCATTATCTTATGGGAACAAGACATCAAGTAACAGTTTTTACAGACCATCGAAAGTTGAAATTTTGAAAATCCGCCAAGACTTTAACTCCAAGGCAGTTGAGATAGTCGTTGTATTTTGTCGAATATGATTTTGTAATTACGTACAGACCAGGAGCTGAAAATGGTAAGTCTGATGCTTTATCCAGGATTGATACTGATGAAAATAAACCGTTTGAATAGAGTCAAGCGATCATACCAAATTCAAAAATAATTTGTGTTACTACACCAGCTACTTTTGGAGAGCAGATCATTCAGGCTATGAGTCCCAAAGAAATGCAAGTACGGGTCGCTAACGAAGAAGGAAGGGAAATCCGACACCAACTGCCTTACCATAAGGGAGCTTTATACATACCCACCAAGGATCTGCAGAATCAAGTGTTGCATGAATGCCACGATAATCTTTTAGCCGGTCATAAAAGAGAAGAAAAAAACTAAAGAATTAGTGAAAAGACACTATTGGTGGCCACAAATGAGTTCCGAAATAGAAAAATATGGAAAGACTTGCGTAAACCTGTGCTCAGGGAAAAGTCAGAACGACAGGCACCAAAGGTGTTCTTGCAGCCATTGCCCACTCCCCCTGGTCCTTGGCATACAATCACCATGGATCTAATTGTAGATTTGCCTTCCAGTCAAGGCTATACCACAATTTGGGTAGTTGTGGACGCATTCACTAAAATGGCCCATTTCCTAGCCTTGAAAGGAATACCCACCTCAAAACAATTAGCAGACTATTTCAGCACACACATAGTCAGGAATCATGGAATTCCAAAAGTGATCATTTCAGATCGGGGTTCACAGTTCCTATCCTATTTCTGGAAGGCCTTTTTAAAAGGGTTAGTAATAGAAGCTAGATACTCCACCAGTTTCCATCCAGAAACAGATGGACAAACCGAGAGGGTAAATCAAGAGCTAGAGCAGTATTTAGGGTTATTCTTACTTGAGCAAGGAGGAGATTGGTCTGATTATCTGTGGGCAGCTGAATTCGCATACAATAATGCAAAAAATGTTTCGACAGGGTATTCTCCATTTTATTTAAATTATGGCCAACATCCAAATACCACAGTAAAAAGCACTGAACTCTCAGTTCCAGCAGTTAAGGACTTAGTTACTCATTTAAGAGAGATTCAGCAAGAGGCCTCCCAAAATCTAGCGCAGGCTAAAATGAAATATAAACTTCATGCAGACAGGAGGAGAAGAGAAGGTCCCAGGTTACAAGAAGGAGATGAGGTATGGTTAAGCACTAAGAATCTGAGGTTGAAAGGAAATGGGAAGTTCCTCCCCAGGTTTATAGGGCCCTATTCTAGAGAAACACGTGAATCCAGTTACCTATCGTCTAAAATTGCCTGACAAAATGAAGATCCATCCAGTGTTTCACGTCTCCTTTTTAAAAAAGACATCACAGGAATTGCGTAAAAATTCACCACCTAAACCCATCCAGTTAAAGTCAGGAGTAGAATTCGAAGTAAAAGAAATTCTGGACTCTAAGATTATAAACAAAGAATTGTACTATTTGGTGGATTGGAAAGGCTATGGTGCAGAGGAACAATCTTGGGAGGTCGCATCTGATGTTCATGCTCCTCGATTGGTAAAGTCTTTTCATGACAAATTCCCCACAAAACCAAGAGAGAAATAATCTCCTTTATTGGGGGGTACTGTCAGACCTGCAAGAGCCCGACTCAGATAACAGCATGTTATTTGTGCTGTGAAGCGGTACAAAAGGGGGTGGTGATGGACGGAGCATCTGAACCAATCAAACACTCACACCCAGTCAAAAGATCTGGGTTTAATCCATCACCGTTCTTTAGCCCACTCTGCCACCCCAGTTCAGACATGGCTATATGCAAATCAGTCTGACCCTGTGCCTCATGGGAACAGTCAAGCCCGAACTGCCAAGCCATGCCTTCCCTGGACCGGAAACAAGCTTCCGAGGACCGGTTTCAGGCATTGCAGCCGTCTTCAGCCCGGCTTGCTTGAATCCAGTGGCAAAGTGAGCAAGGGACTCACGTCTGAGCATACCCTGCCACACTTATGGCGGCCAAAAGTGGTACAAAAGGGGGTGGTGATGGACGGAGCATCTGAACCAATCAAACACTCACACCCAGTCAAAAGATCTGGGTTTAATCCATCACCGTTCTTTAGCCCACTCTGCCACCCCAGTTCAGACATGGCTATATGCAAATCAGTCTGACCCTGTGCCTCATGGGAACAGTCCAGCCCGAACTGCCAAGCCATGCCATCCCTGGACCGGAAACAAGCTTCCGAGGACCGGTTTCTGGCATTGCAGCCGTCTTCAGCCCGGCTTGCTTGAATCCAGTGGCAAAGTGAGCAAGGGACTCACGTCTGAGCATACCCTGCCACACTTATGGCGGCCAAAAGCGGTACAAAAGGGGGTGGTGATGGACGGAGCATCTGAACCAATCAAACACTCACACCCAGTCAAAAGATCTGGGTTTAATCCATCACCGTTCTTTAGCCCACTCTGCCACCCCAGTTCAGACATGGCTATATGCAAATCAGTCTGACACTGTGCCTCATGGGAACAGTCCAGCCCGAACTGCCAAGCCATGCCTTCCCTGGACCGGAAACAAGCTTCCGAGGACTGGTTTCTGGCATTGCAGCCGTCTTCAGCCTGGCTTGCTTGAATCCAGTGGCAAAGTGAGCAAGGGACTCACGTCTGAGCATACCCTGCCACACTTATGGCGGCCAAAAGCGGTACAAAATGGGGGGTGATGATGGTCGGAGCATCTGAACCAATCAAACACTCACACCCAGTCAAAAGATCTGGGTTTAATCCATCACCGTTCTTTAGCCCACTCTGCCACCCCAGTTCAGACATGGCTATATGCAAATCAGTCTGACCCTGTGCCTCATGGGAACAGTCCAGCCCGAACTGCCAAGCCATGCCTTCCCTGGACCGGAAACAAGCTTACGAGGACCGGTTTCTGGCATTGCAGCCGTCTTCAGCCCGGCTTGCTTGAGTCCAGTGGCAAAGTGAGCAAGGGACTCACGTCTGAGCATACCCTGCCACACTTATGGCGGCCAAAAGCGGTACAAAAGGGGATGGTGATGGACGGAGCTTCTGAACCAATCAAACACTCACACCCAGTCAAAAGATCTGGGTTTAATCCATCACCGTACTTTAGCCCACTCTGCCACCCCAGTTAAAACATGGCTATATGCAAATCAGTCTGACCCTGTGCCTCATGGGAACAGTCCAGCCCGAACTGCCAAGCCATGCCTTCCCTGGACCAGAAACAAGCTTCCGAGGACCGGTTTCTTGCATTGCAGCCGTCTTCAGCCCGGCTTGCTTAAATCCAGTGGCAAAGTGAGCAAGGGACTCACGTCTGAGCATACCCTGCCACACTTATGGCGGCCAAAATCGGTACAAAAGGGGGGGGGTGATGGACGGAGCATCTGAACCAATCAAACACTCACACCCAGTCAAAAGATCTGGGTTTAATCCATCACCGTTCTTTAGCCCACTCTGCCACCCCAGTTCAGACATGGCTATATGCAAATCAGTCTGACCCTGTGCCTCATGGGAACAGTCCAGCCCGAACTGCCAAGCCATGCCTTCCCTGGACCGGAAACAAGCTTCCGAGGACCGGTTCCTGGCATTGCAGCCGTCTTCAGCCCGGCTTGCTTGAATCCAGTGGCAAAGTGAGCAAGAGACTCACGTCTGAGCATACCTTGCCACACTTATGGCGGCCAAAAGAGGTACAAAAGGGGGTGGTGATGGATGGAGCATCTGAACCAATCAAACACTCACACCCAGTCAAAAGATCTGGGTTTAATCCATCCCCGATCTTTAGCCCACTCTGCCACCCCAGTTCAGACATGGCTATATGCAAATCAGTCCGACCCTGTGCCTCATGGGAACAGTCCAGCCCGAACTGCCAAGCCATGCCTTCCCTGGACCGGAAACAAGCTTTAGAGGACCGGTTTCAGGCATTGCAGCCATCTTCAGCCCGGGCTTGCTTGAATCCAGTGGCAAAGTGAGCAAGGGATTCACGTCTGAGCATACCCTGCCACACTTATGGCGGCCAAAAGCGGTACAAAAGGGGGTGGTGATGGATGGAGCATCTGAACCAATCAAACACTCCCACCCAGTAAAAAGATCTGGGTTTAATCCATCACCGTTCTTTAGCCCACTCTGCCACCCCAGTTCAGACATGGCTATATGCAAATCAGTCTGACCCTGTGCCTCATGGGAACAGTCCAGCCCGAACTGCCAAGCCATTCCTTCCCTGGACCGGAAACAAGCTTCCGAGGACCGGTTTCTGGCATTGCAGCCGTCTTCAGCCCGGCTTGCTTGAATCCAGTGGCAAAGTGAGCAAGGGACTCACGTCTGAGCATACCCTGCCACACTTATGGCGGCCAAAAGCGGTACAAAAGGGGGTGGTGATGGTCGGATCATCTGAACCAATCAAACACTCACACCCAGTCAAAAGATCTGGGTTTAATCCATCACCGTTCTTTAGCCCACTCTGCCACCCCAGTTCAGACATGGCTATATGCAAATCAGTCTGACCCTGTGCCTCATGGGAACAGTCCAGCCTGAACTGCCAAGCCATGCCTTCCCTTGACTGGAAACAAGCTTCCAAGGACCGGTTTCAGGCATTGCAGCCGTCTTCAGCCCGGCTTGCTTGAATCCAGTGGCAAAGTGAGCAAGGGACTCACGTCTGAGCATACCCTGCCACACTTATGGCGGCCAAAAGCGGTACAAAAGGGGGTGGTGATGGACAGAGCATCTGAACCAATCAAACACTCACACCCAGTCAAAAGATCTGGGTTTAATCCATCACCGTTCTTTAGCCCACTCTGCCACCCCAGTTCAGACATGGCTATATGCAAATCAGTCTGACCCTGTGCTTCATGGGAGCAGTCCAGCCCGAACTGCCAAGCCATGCCTTCCCTGGACCGGAAACAAGCTTCCGAGGACCGGTTTCTGGCATTGCAGCGGTCTTCAGCCCGGCTTGCTTGAATCCAGTGGCAAAGTGAGCAAGGGACTCACGTCTGAGCATACCCTGCCACACTTATGGATGCCAAAAGCGGTACAAAAGGGGGTGGTAATGGACGGAGCATCTGAACCAATCAAACACTCACACCCAGTACAAAAGATCTGGGTTTAATCTATCACCGTACTTTAGCCCACTCTGCCATCCCAGTTCAAACATGGCTATATGCAAATCAGTCTGACCCTGTGCCTCATGGGAACAGTCCAGCCCGAACTGCCAAGCCAAGCCTTCCCTGGACCGGAAACAAGATTCCGAGGACTGGTTTCTGGCATTGCAGCTGTCTTCAGCCCAGCTTGCTTGAATCCAGTGGCAAAGTGAGCAAGGGACTCACGTCTGAGCATACCCTGCCACACTTATGGCGGCCAAAAGCGGTACAAAAGGGGGTGGTGATTTTCGGAGCATCTGAACCAATCAAACACTCACACCCAGTCAAAAGATCTGGGTTTAATCCATCACCGTTCTTTAGCCCACTCTGCCACCCCAGTTCAGACATGGCTATATGCAAATCAGTCTGACCCTGTGCCTCATGGGAACAGTCCAGCCTGAACTGCCAAGCCATGCCTTCCCTGGACTGGAAACAAGCTTCCAAGGACCGGTTTCTGGCATTGCAGCCGTCTTCAGCCCGGCTTGCTTGAATCCAGTGGCAAAGTGAGCAAGGGACTCACGTCTGAGCATACCCTGCCACACTTATGGCGGCCAAAAGCGGAACAAAAGGGGGTGGTGATGGACGGAGAATCTGAACCAATCAAACACTCACACCCAGTCAAAAGATCTGGGTTTAATCCATCACCGTACTTTAGCCCACTCTGCCACCCCAGTTCAGACATGGCTATATGCAAATCAGTCTGACCCTGTGCCTCATGGGAACAGTCCAGCCCGAACTGCCAAGCCAAGCCTTCCCTGGACCGGAAACAAGATTCCGAGGACCGGTTTCTGGCATTGCAGCCGTCTTCAGCCCGGCTTGCTTGAATCCAGTGGCAAAGTGAGCAAGGGACTCACGTCTGAGCATACCCTGCCACACTAATGGCGGCCAAAAGCGGTACAAAAGGGGGTGGTGATGGACGGAGCATCTGAACCAATCAAACCCTCACACCCAGTCAAAAGATCTGGGTTTAATCCATCACCGTTCTTTAGCCCACTCTGCCACCCCAGTTCAGACATGGCTATATGCAAATCAGTCTGACCCTGTGCCTCATGGGAACAGTCCAGCCCGAACTGCCAAGCCATGCCTTCCCTGGACCGGAAACAAGCTCCCGAGAACCGGTTTCTGGCATTGCAGCTGCTTCAGCCCGGCTTGCTTGAATCCAGTGGCAAAGTGAGCAAGGGACTCACGTCTGAGCATACCCTGCCACACTTATGGCGGCCAAAAGTGGTACAAAAGGGGGTGGTGTTGGACGGAGCATCTGAACCAGGCAAACACTCACACCCAGTCAAAAGATCTGGGTCCATCACCACCCCCTTTTGTACCGCTTTTTCCCGCCATAAGTGTGGCAGGGTATGCTCAGACGTGAGTCCCTTGCTCACTTTGCCACTGAATTCAAGCAAGCCGGGCTGAAGACGGCTGTAATGCCAGAAACCGGTCCTCGGAAGCTTGTTTCTGGTCCAGGGAAGGCTTGGCTTGGCAGTTCGGGCTGGACTGTTCCCATGAGGCACAGGGTCAGACTGATTTGCATATATCCATGTCTGAACTGGGGTGGCAGAGTGGGCTAAACAACGGTGATGGATCAAACCATGATCTTTTGACTGGGTGTGAGTGTTTGATTGGTTCAGATGCTCCGTCCATCACCACCCCCTTTTGTACCGATTTGTGCTGTGAAGAACAAAAAAGGTTGGCCATTCAAGAAAAAGACAATTCAGAACTGCAACTGGAATCTAGCGGTTCGCGAGCGAAATTCCAAGATGGCTGCCAACTCGGAGAACAAGTTAGCGGTCTAGTGGTTGTTTTAGAACACAGGTGGGAAACTCTAGGTGAGGCACGTGAGCCGATTCCGCTGCGCACTTCACCAGAGTGTTCTGGAGGTCGAGGTCATTTGGGGGAGAGTTCACCGAAGTAGATAGAAAAGCGTTGCGTTTATTATTTTATTTCAGTTAGTTCCTTTTCTACCCCAATTCATTCCAGAAGCACCGGAGAAGCAAAATCATCGAGAGGTGCATGCTGAGGCGCAACTTACCAAGTTTGAGTAGAGACTTCAGAGATTGGAGGTTTATCGTAGGATCCTTGAGGAAATTTCCGCCACAGTGAAAACCTAAGAAGAGAAAAGAAGATACAGATAAGTTAAACTATGGAGTTTAATTAAGCTTGAGACAGTAAATGTTACAGCAGCTGTTAGAGAGTAAATTAAGCAATAAGAGAGAGTACAGGGACAGTACTTACCTAGAAGACAGGATAAGATGTCAGAATACCTGGAAAGACAAGAGAACAAAAGGTAAATTACAGGATAAACCTATCAAGGAAGAACACAAATGAGATAAGGATAGATACAACGCTCCAGAGCTGAAGATAGGAGGTAAGAGTAGAGAAATAGAAAGAAATACATAGTTTAGAGACACCCAAGTAGAGAACTAAGCACAACTATATTGACTATTACAGATTAATCTTGGAGCCATGAGCAGCAAAGACATTACATAAGAAGAAGAAGAGTAGCTCAACCATAGATCTGATAGGTGAGGAAACAGATAATACATAATAGAAAAGAAGAGTTTAGGGGGTTGTTTAACTGTTCTTATATCTATATATTTGCATTAGGATTTCTACAGTTCGTCGGAATACAGACGGATTTGAAGAAGCAAGATAAGTCAGATCGAAGAAGGCCTCTTCGGGTCCTAGAGAGTCAAGTTTCCAGATAACTGCCTCTGAGTATCCTGAAGGTGGAGTTGGGAAAAATACGTCAGCCTGTTCCTGTGCAAGTCATGGCAAGGTCATTATATCCTTTGACAGCTTTAGACCTTTTTGCGTGTCTCAGCAGGATGTGAATTGCCTGCCTGGATATGGGATAGGTGAGAAAGGCTGAGGGAGGTCGTGCCCCTGGGAAGAGGTGGAGACGGCGCCAGGCTGCCCTGCACCTGGTGCTGGGATAAGGAGAGGCTTTGCTGGTGAAGAGACCTGGGTCAGAGCCATAAAACAATAGAATCATCTCCCTATTGGACTGGGCCCTTTTTGCAGGGTCATCCCTGAAATTTTTGCCTTCCTCCTCTATTTTTTCTGACCTGTTGTTGGCTTTTTTATGACTCTGGGCACTTTACCACTGCTGATCAGTCCTAAAGTGCATATGCTCTCCCTATTATACATTGATGTATGGATTAGTGATTCCATGATTAGCTTGTTTGGTTTACTTGGCAGACCCTAGTACAGTGCACCAGGAATGCCCAGGGCTTGTAAATCCAAATGCTTCTGGTGGGCCTGCAGCACTGGTTGTGCAACCCACGGAAGCAGCCTTGTAAAATGTGTCTAAGGCTGAGCCTGTGTGCAGTCTGGTACTGTCACACTGACTGGGCAAGTGCACCCACTTGCCAGTCCCTAAACCTTCCCTTTTCTTCATATCAGACACCCCTATGGTAGGCCCAAGGGCAGGGTGCATTGTAAGTATAAGGTAGGACATGCCCTGGTGTGTGTGGCATGTCCTAATATTGAACTACAGCCATTTTCGTTTTTCACTATTGCAAGGCTACCTGTTCTCCATAGGCCAGAATGGGCACTTAGATTATTACATTTTTTATAATCCTAACAGACTCAGGTAACATCTTTCAGTGAAGTTGGTTTTAACATTCTGTGTTTGAAAATACCACATTTAGAAAGTAGGTATTTTCTTGTCTAATTATCCAAGCCTGCCTCTGCTAGGTTGTGTATTCCTTGTCTGGAGTTCGAGTGACAGGGCTGGGGGATTCCAAGAGGCAGAATGAGTCAGCCCAGTGGTGGATAGAGAGATCTGCATCTAGATGGGTGGGAGGAGTTGCACCTGCGACCTGAATAGGACTGTGCCTGTTCCCCACAGTGCTGGCTCCACCCCCTGTGGTGCGTCTGATGTGTCTGTCCTGCACTGTGAAAGGAAAGAAGGAATCATGTCAACAAAGTGCTCCAGGGCTGTTCTTTCCCTCCATAATGCTGGCTTCACCTCCTGTGGGGCGTCTGATGTTTCTGCCCTGCACTGTGAAAGGAAAGAAGGAGTCACATAAACAGAGTGCTCCAGAACTGGTTTGGACTGGGCAAAGGCCCCTCTGCTCACAGAGGACAAAGGATTGTGGGGTGTAAATATTAGGACCCTGATCCCAAGAAATTAGATCACTTTTGGACTACAAGAAGAAACCTTTACTGAGGAGAGGAACCCGAAGAAACTGAGGAGAGACTATCCCTAAGCTGAAGTGCTGCTTGGGGGATTGGCCTGCAGTGGTTGCCTGACTGCTAAAGGAAGGAGAAAGGAACTTTGTGTGCTTTATTTTCAACTTGTGAAGGATCTCCAAGGGCTTGGAAAAGAGCTTGCCCCCTGACCGAACTCTCAAGACCAGTAGACCTCACCAGCCTTTGTGGATTGCTGCTGGAAACGCTGTTTCAGTGGCTACAGAGGCAGGGAGCTGTGACCGACCCTCACGACCGGCCCGGTGTTCTGTAGGCACCGCATCGAACAATGTCCGCATCAAACAACACAAGCTCTGAGCTTACCGACTCCGTCCTGACGCCGTCACTGAGCCGTTGCCTGCACCGCCGCGGCTTGTGGACACCACGACATGCAACGCCTCACTACACCAACTTGTACTGGTCTGACCGACGAGGTCCCTGCTGCTGACTTCGAGTCCTGTGAACGCATTGGAGTTGGGCACCGCTCGCACGCTTCGCGACACACCGGCCAACTCTTACGGCTGTCCGGACTGATCGACGCCAGCTCCCGAACTCTGTCACCACACCGGAAGCTGCAAGCACGGCAGTGAACAACGTCTCACCCTGCAATGTACGCCTCGGACCCACCAACACCACCAACAGGCCGTTGCCTGCACCGCATCGAGGGACAACACGACCTGCAACGCTTTATTTTCTTCAACGCGACGAACACCGAACACCGGCTCACACGCCCGTGCCTGCCACATCAAGTAAAAGTACTGTGACCGAGTCTGTCTACACTTGAGTGGGCCCGTACCGACGCAGTCTGCTGAATTTGTTAGACTCTGTGTTATTTAAGCAATGCTGTAGCTGGACAGGGCTACCGACTCGCACAGAACTTTGACTTAAGCCTTCTTAACAAGAACTCTTGAATTTAAATAGTATGGTGGATTATTTTTGTCGTTTATGGTCTTATGGTAAATCTATATAAAAGATACTTATTGTTATAAATATACAACCTGTGTGGTGTCCCTTTGTAGTGTTGGCACTTGATTACTGTATTTGTTCACAAATGCTTTACACATGGCCTCTGAGATAAGCCTGTCAGCTCTTTCCAAGCTACCAATGGGGCGAGTAGGCGTTATTTTAGGAGTGTACCCCCTTACCCTGACCAGAGGAGAGGGTCCCTGCTTGTCACAAGTACCTACCTGTGCCAACTAGAGACCCCCAATTCTAACACTCCCTCTGAGTGATTAAAGATCCAGGCACCCAGTATCAAAGAGAGGACAGTGACACTGGGGAGGAGATACGCAAGACTGATTTAGGGAGGGGTCGGGAACCCTGAGCACAAGGAAAATCCAAAGACAATGAAGGGTATAAGTAGAAGAACTGTAACCCCAAGACTTGGGTTATGTTGATGATGTCGTCGAGAACGGTCTTGGTATCGTTCAGAGAAGTGCTGAGAGCGCTTTGAAGACGCCGTGGACAGGTCGAGTCTATGGCAGCTTTGACCTCTCCGTGATCGCGAACAAAACCTCTGCCTCAGGAAGAGTTGCTGAATAGACTGCGGGAGACCCTTGACCCTTGCTTCGTGATCTGGGGTTTGTGGGCAGTTTGTAGCTCATGACCCAGGAGTGACTGAAGGGCACTGCAATGGGTCATGTCCCCCTTCTTCCTGAGCAGGACTTTGCTGTGTGCTGCGTCCTGTACCCCAAGGGCCCATGGTGAGCTGGGTCCCTGTTCAGAAACAAAGGAACATAAAAGTTTCCAGGAAGTCTCAAGTGGCAAGATGGTGGGACCATGTCGCAGCAGCCTGAGACCTCCGAAGGGGTGCCTAAGATGATTGTGGGCACCCGGAGAGAATCAAGACTCTGACGCGCACAGTGCGTGTCGTGGTGTGGCTACAGGTGTTGGAGCACCTGTGGATTGTGGATATCATGGAAGAGAGCTGAGATTCGGGACGCACAGGGTGCGTGTCGTAGTGCAGTCCAGTCACTAGTGAAGAGTGCCGGGACATCGTGGGCACTAAGAAGGAGTGAGTCTCCGACACGTGGGTCGCATGTGTTGGTGCAGCCAGGGCGTTAGTGGAGAGTGCCTGGTACCTCGTGTGCACCAGAAGGAGAGGTGAGACTCAGACGTGCAGTGTGCGTGTCTTGATGCGACCAGGGCATCAGTGGAGAGTGCCTAGGTCATCGTGTGCACCAAGAAATGAGGTGGGTCTCCAGCACACAGGGTGCGTGTGGGGTGCAGTTGCGGCACTAGAGGAAAGGGCCTGAAGATCTAGTGCACCCAGAGATGGGGCGAGACTCAGACGCACGGTGTGTGTGGCAAGGTGCCAGCCGAGGCGTTGTGAGGTGCGCCTGTTCATCAGAGGCCGGAGGAGGAGCGAGTCTCGGACGCGCCGGGGGTGCATGTTGAAGGTGCCACCGGAGGTACTGGTGAGGAGTACCAGGGAGCGGTGAGCACCGGGGAGGAAAGAAGTCCTAACAGCGCTGAAGAGGAGGGCCAATGATCGGACCCTCGAAGCCAATGTGTGGTGGCACCAGTGTTGGGTGGAAGGCTTCATGGAAGGAGTTTGTGCTGAACGTTGGTGGCACGGACCGGCAGCCCCGCAGGAGCTGAACTACCGGCCCGAGCACGCCTTGCCCATAGTGACAAGGTTCTGAAGTGTGGCCAATCCACTGCTGCAGGAGAGGAGAGTGGGGCCTCCCAGGTAAAGTGGATCATCACCTGGGGTGGGGTGTGGGCTCGGAGGGACACTCTCTCGGCCACTCGCTGTTGGCAGCTGTGTGAGCCTGTTGCTTTGGCCCAGATCTCGGCCAGTGCTGGTCCCAGACGGGGCAGTACAGGGGCCAGGGCCCGGAGTGGAACTTGGGTGTCATTGTGAAATGAAATGAAATGAAATGAAAATAATATTTATAAAGCGCAGAAGTTGCCCTGAGGCGTCCAGGCGCTAACACTAAAACAGAAGGTACCCTCAAGAGGTTACTGTTTGCTAAAAAGGAAAGTTTTAAGTTGTTTCCGGAAGCTGGTTAGATTGGGGTTTTCTCGCATCTGTCGAGGGAGGGTGTTCCAAAGTTTGGAAACATTATACGAGAAAGAGCGTCCTCCTGCTCTGGCTCTAAGGATTCTGGGGATTTTGGCTAGTGAGGCAGTTGAGGAACAGAGTGCCTTGTTGGGTACGTAGGGAGAGATCAGGGCACAGTTGATTTCTGGGCCCATTTTCCAGAGAGTCTGGTGGGCGATGCATAGAGCCTTAAACTTTACCCTGTCCCTGACCGGTAGCCAGTGTAGAGTTCTTAGGCCATTTTTTATAGAGGTCCTCCGAGGGATTCCCAATAGCACACGAGCTGCGCAATTTTGGGTACGCTGAAGTTTTTGTAGAGTGTAGTCTGGTGCTCCAAGATATAATGCATTATTGAAATCCAAACGGGATTGGACAAGGCCCTGTATAATTATTTGTCTGGCCTCAGGAGGAAGGAGGGGGAGAATGTTTTTTGTTACCCTAAGAAGGCCAAAACAGGTTCAGCGACTTATCGAGCCATACTCCCAGACTTTTGATGGTATCTCTCGGGGGTGGGGCGGCACCCATGCTAGTGGGCCATATCAGGTCCAAAGCGGAGGGGGCCGCAGGGCCCAGGAGCATGAGCTCAGTTTTGTCATTGTTGAGTTTCAGATATGAGCTCGACATCCATCTTTTTACATCCTCCAGGCATGCCGCTAGATTGGGTGGTGAAGGAAGGCCGCTCTTCGACGCAAGGGATCCGTGTTGGGGGAAACCGGTCGCATAACTTCTAAAAACAGTTGTATAACACTTTGAATATTTGCTGCTAACGAACTATCGAACTATTGGAAAACGTCTGACACTAGTGGTGCTTAACGAACTCAGGGGTTAGTGTGCTACGCACTAAGATATGTTTCTCTTGCAGGATACAGGATCCTAGCATAGCACACTGCATGGGTTGTTTACTGCACTGTACTGAATTGCACTGTGACGCATTACCTTATTCCTTCCTTGCACAGGGCATGCTGGTGGCGATATGCATTGCATTGTCTTCCTATTGCGCTGCACGTAATTGGAGCATGACACATTGCTTGAATAGGGCATGCTGGTAGCGAACCGAGTTGCATTATCTTTTGTTGACTCAGTATATGATCGTGACGCTACGCATTGATTGTTTCACTGTGGCACTGTAAAGGAACCCATTGTTAAGTAGTGCAGTATTTCTTGTATTTTGCAACGTGTGTGATTCTAGGGATACAACGTACCTTACCTGTTGAGAATGGTTAAAAGTCTGCGTAACTGTTGGTTAGAAGCGGTGGTTGGGGATTAGAACCACCCAACCCACCGGAAACAATAATACCAATAGTATATGTCTGGCAGTTGTATCGTGTGGTCATTTTGTATATCTTTCTATATAAAGTATGCTCATTTTATACAAACTTGTGTGGAGTCCATTTGTGGTGACATCATTGGGATTCCTGTGGGCGTGGTTGCACATACTGAATACTTGTGCCTTGGAGATAAGCCTGGCTGCTCGTGTCAAGCTACTAAGGGGGTGAGCAGGGACATCATGGACGGTGTCCTTTTTTGGCCTAACGTGGGAGCAGGGGGATTCCGGGCCGCGCACTTGACAACAACGGTGTACGTGGGAATGCCGGCTTCTAACAACCTCTATAACATTATTTCCAATTAGGCTATCCATGTCAAATGTGTGTCCTTTTTTCCAACATCCTGGGGATTCTTAAGGTACCCAGGGTTTGTTGATTCACCTGGAGGGGAATGAGACATTTTCCAAAATGTAGCTAAAAATCTTTTTTTGTTTGGCCAAAACGGGAAAAGAGTGCTGCTGCTGCAGAAGTAAGTGATTGTTTTTTCCTACTAATGGCATCAACAAAAGGTTTGCAGTGTTTAAATCACCATTTTCCCATCTTTCAGGAACAGTTAGACTTGATTCAGAAGACATCATTTTTTAACACAGTGTTGGCATTTTACTGGGTGATAGCCCACTTTTCCTATTTTTTGTGCTCTCAACCTCATTCCATGGTGAATTCTGAATTCAGCAAGGGGTCATTTGTGTAGATCCTCAAAAAATATTGAAATAAATAACTATTGAAAATTACTGGTAAATAAACAGTGAAAACTGGGATCACAGATGGGCTAGATGATTCCAGGGCTGATAAGCTATTCCTTAACACAGCAATGGTGGTGGCTAAAAGAGACATCACTGCCAACTGGAAAAACCCTATCCCACCTAGTATAATGAAGTGGAGCAGATGGGTGGATTGATGTCCGGGGCAAGAGAAACCTCTGTACGAAGCCAGAGTATGTCTGGCTAAACTTCGCAAGGTTTGGGGCAAATGCTTGGGTCAGATAAATATGCTCAATTCCACTGACTCTATATATTGTATATGGCCTCATGGGATCATGGACTGCAGAGTATACTATTATTCAAAGACATAGTATGGTGATGACCTATCATTAGTGTATTGTGCTGTGTTTGAGTTTTCATTGGTGTTTTCGTGTTCAAAAACCAATAAAATTGATTATCAAAAAAAACTGTGACAACATTTTCATTTGTAACTTATCGTCACGATGGCTGATTTACAAAAGCAATATACCATTACATTTGCTAGACACTTCTGATTGCAGGAATATTTGGGGTTTGCAGGTTTTCCAATAACTCGAAGGACCCAGAGCCAAGTGAGATACACCTTGCAATAGTATTTCATTGTGTACTGGGTGTAGAGCAACTCATATGGTAAAATGAAAAGAGTGAAAAATAGGTATGTAGAAAACCTATGCATTTTCAAAAAAGGGCACAAGATAGGGAGTTTAGAAGCAGCAGTAATTTGCACATCTCGGAATTTGTGGGTACTAATACTAGCATGTGAATTAGAGGGCATTTCTCAAAATGTCTTCTTTCTCACCCACTGTCTTACCTTTGGAAGGCACACATGCAGAGAAATACAATTGGTAATAACACCTGTTCTTTCGTTATGTGTCCCCCCTAAGTCTCCGAATACAAATGGTACTTAACTAGTGTGGGTATGGCTCATATACACAAGGAAGGAAAGGCCCCAAAACACAACATGGACACATTACATTTTTCCACAGAAAATTTAACCTTTTTTTGCAATGTGCCTAACTGTGGATTTTTGGCTCTAGCTAGGCCAACATCTAGGGAAACCTAGCAAACATAGACATTTTTTAGAACTAGACACCTAGGGGAATCCAGGGTGGGATGAGTTGCGGGCTCTCACCAGGTTATTTCCCTTGCACACTTCTTGCTTTGACTCAAAAAACAAAATTTCCTGAAATTTCTGTGAGGAAAAGCACTGGAATCTGTGGGGATACACACACTTCCTTCCATCCAGATTCTCCCTAAGTCTTCTGATAAAAAATGGCACCTTACTTCTGTGGGTAAGCCTAGTACTCATGACAGGCAAAGGCCCAAAGCACAACATGGACACATTTTTTCACTGAGCTCTCACCCTTTTTTATGTGCCTGACTGAATATCGGGCCCTGGCTCGGCCGGCGCCTTGTGAAACCTAGCAAACCTGTACATTTTTAAAAACTAGACACGTAGGAGAATCCAGGGTGGGGTGGTGACCTGTGTGGCTCCCACCAGGGTTTCCTGCTCAGAAGCCCTTGCAAAACCTCAAACTTTGACTAATATTGCACAATTTCCTTACATTTCTGTGGCGTAAACTTCTGGAATCAGCAGTAATCTACAAAATTCATTCCACCCAGCAATCTTCCACTTATTCCAATAAAAATACTGCCCTGCTTGCACTTGCTGGGTATATTGATCACAACAGGAACAGATCAAACCAAGGTCAATGAGAGTCCATTTTTATCAGGCGAAATGAGGGAACTCTGGGTGGCAGGACGTTTGAGGCTTCCAGCTGATTCCAGTACTTTCAGAGATTTGTTTTTTTCCACACGATCCACCCTGGAATCCCCATGGTGTCTTGTTTACAAAAATATCTAGAGTTGAAAGATTTTCCCTCTAGACAATGTACACCCTGGCAGAGAAAAACAGAAAAGACAAATATTACCGTACAACCATCTTCTCCTCAAGAACATGCACAAACTGGTTGGATTTGCCACTAGGGTAAGTGAAAGGTTCAAAATGTAAATGTTATTAACAAGAGATTTCACAAAAATTAAATACACTGCTAATAATTAAAAGTGCAAAATACTGAACAAATAAATCACAGCCCTTTACAGACCATTCACACACCTTTCATGCACGACACACACAAAACCATTCATACCGCCAACCGCGGGCCCAGCAGGTTACAACACTCACATCACAAAGAGCACCATACAAGGGCCCATCACTTTCATTCACCCACTGGACTGACACAGCAATCACACCGCCTGGCAGCTGACGGAGTATGTGGGCTGGTATTTGGCTGGCAATGTGACCAGCTGGCAATTCACTACAAACACTGCCAGCCAAGCACCAGTCCACACAACGCTGCTGCTACTTACTTGCTGGAGGGTTGCTTTTGCCGCTTGCTGCTTACATCTGTCTGGGGCCCTGACGCTGCTGGTCTTCCCTGCCGCCACCGCAAGCACCACCGCGGGGCCGCAGTGGGGGAAGACTACAGCTCCCAGACTCCTCGGCAGACACACCCACTTCCTGCAATTCACCGCGCACGGAGGTGCATAAAGACGAGCAGCTCCCACTGAGGAGCGGGGGACAACGCTGCTGCTACTTACTTGCTGGAGGGTTGCTTTTGCCGCTTGCTGCTTACATCTGTCTGGGGCCCTGACGCTGCTGGTCTTCCCTGCCGCCACCGCAAGCACCACCGCGGGGCCGCAGTGGGGGAAGACTACAGCTCCCAGACTCCTCGGCGGACGCACCCACTTCCTGCAATTCACCGCGCACGGAGACGCATAAAGACGAGCAGCTCCCACTGAGGAGCTGGGGACAACACTGCTGTTACTTCCTTGCTGGAGGGTTGCTTTTGCCGCTTGCTGCTTACATCTGTCTGGGGCCCTGACGCTGCTGGTCTTCTCTGCCGCCACCACAAGCACCACCGCGGGCCGCAGTGGGGGAAGACTACAGCTCCCAGACTCCTCGGCGGACACACCCACTTCCTGCAATTCACAGCGCACGGAGGCGCATAAAGACGAGCAGCTTCCTCCGCGTCGCGGACACGCGCGGGCGGCGCCGGGCGAAGCCCGGGCAAAGGGCGGGCAGTCTAAGGCAGTCGTTGGCAGAAGGAGGCAGGGCTGGGCCAGGTCCTTAACAACTTGATATGGGTAAGCGAAAGAATACAAGAAATGGTGAGGAGGATAGCACGAAAGCCAAGGTGCCAAGACATTCACAGTCCATTTTAACATTTCTTTCTTCGGCTGTGGGGGCTATCAACAAAGAAATTGCTAATGCCGAACACGAACTGGGCCTGGTACAAGCCGCCCCTCCACCCAATACACTTAGTACTCTAACACCAGTAGAATCTGCTGACCCAGTAGACTTGGGCGATGTACTTATTACCCCCACTATTCCGCGGGAACCTTTGGTAATCATCACAAAGCCAGCAGCCGCACCTACCACGAGAGCGGGTAACTCATCTGGTGCCCCGCAGTCACCACAACTTACCACCTGTCCACAGCCCAGCGACCCATTGATGAAGAAAAAAAGGGGGAAAGCTAAGCACTTGCCAGGGTCCACAAGTACATCTACCAATATTCTAGGGGACCAGTTGGAGGCGCTCTTTGTTGCCCGGATCGAACCGCTTCTCGTGGCCATCGCTAAGGACATTGTGGATACCCTAAACACTTGTTTGGAGGGACTACTTAAGAAATGTGCTATCATTGATAAAATGGTTAACGGTCACAATTTGCTTTTGGATAGACACAATGAGGGCCTTCTTGGGCCAGGGTCAGGAACCTCAAAAAGGGAGCCAAGGGCTAGCGTGTCACCTGCTGATCCTATGGTAGTCCCATTACCTCCCATCCAATTGGAAAACCCTAGGGTGCCACAAAGGTTGCCCGTAGAGAATAGGCCTAAGGGCAGTAATATTCATCTAGATTTACTACCCGAAGCAGCCCCGTTAGTGGCAATTTTCGTGGGTACTCCCCCATTGAAAATAGGAGAGCGTGAGAGCGCAAGAGACCTTATAGTTAAAGCACGAGCCTGGTGTACGGACTCATGTAGTGGGAGCAGTATCTCCAGCAGGATCATTTCAGCCAATAGGGTGGGGTGGATTGGGAGGGTACCGAAAATGGTGCAGGGGGATTGCGTGATAGTCAATTTGGACAGGGCCGGTGTGGCTGAAAGGTTATTCTGGGACGGATCTGGAGTCTTGAGCAGCGATCACTTAAGACTGTTGCCTTTAGGCTTCTTTTACCCTCCCATAGTAAGTCCACACGGCCCGCATTGTGCTCTCATAGGGGGTAGGAGAGGGCCGCATCCGGTAAGGGAGGCGAGGTTAGGAATGCAAAACCCTTGCCATCAAGCATCAGTAGGTGCGGGCCCAATGACCCACACTGAACCCAAGCCCTCTGAGTCACGGCAGCACGCACCCCCTGGTCAACACATATCTGGAACAACAGATGGGTGTGGGCTGGTTCTTAGCAACCGTTTTTCCTCACTTTCAGGGCTAGAGGACACAGATTGACTACCTGCACCACCATTAGCACATTTAGGAAAAGAACCTAGTCCCACTTCTGACTCAGTGGAAGTATGCAGGCTATTGAGTTGGAATGTGGCGGGTGTTAGAACAAAAAGGGTCGATGAGGCATGACTCTCTTTTATTTCTTTGCATGATATTGTAGCCCTTCAGGAATCCCGGGACATATCACCTAGTTTTTGCCTAGATGGTTTCTCGAGCTTTGTGGTGCCAGCTGCCCCCAGTGCTGCGGGCAGAGCCAAAGGTGGCCTTATTCTGCTTTTTTCACTAAAACTTAAGGGGGCTTTAAAAGTAATTAACCAAGCTTCGCCAAATCTTTTGTTAGTGGAAAGGGTGATCTCCCCAACCCAGAAAACTATTTTTATCAACTTTTATAATGCAGGAACCCAGGATAATAGTAATGATAATCTCGTTATCCTGGACCAATTTTTGTCAGAGGTCAGTCTAGATACACACACTAATATCGAATTCGTCCTTATGGGCGATTTTAATATCCATCCATGTACTTTGTTATGCGGCACAATTGATTATTTGGGACAGAGTGGCCCAGACATTATGCACTTTCAGCATTCTAAAGGGGGAGAGGCATTAGAGGAGTTATTGGCTAATTCCAATTTGTTGGAACCTGCCAGTGGCTCAGGCGGATCGAGGCTCAACACTTTTAAAGGCTCGGACCCAGGATCCATTATCAATTATATATTTATGTCACCTGCGATTTTACACAGCGTTGCTTCATATAGAACCCTGATTTCCCCTTTCAGTGATCACAATCCTGTTCTATTGGAAGTTTATTGGGGTGATTTCATGGGCCCTATGCCACCCTCTGTTAATCCTAGGGTGGGAACCCTAAAAGTGGTGGACCAGGGTAGACGGCTTAAGTGGGCTAACGTGGTGCCAGATGACTTCTATGAGGTATTGTTCCCCAAAATTGAAAGTGCTGTGGCAATTTTTCAAAATCTTAGTGCAGAAAAATGTGAAATTCTGGGGGCCTATGAAGAAATTTGTTTACAAATTTCGAACCAGCTGACAGTAAGATTGGGGAAGAGTGGCAACAAACAACACCGCTGGTTCGACTCTAAATTCTCCAAAACACATAGCGCCCTCTTAGCAGCCTTAAACCATAAGCCTAGAAATAGGGAGGCTGTATCTATCCTAAGGAGGGAGTATAAGCAGGCCATCAGAGAGCGTAAGGAGGGTATTAAGCAAGTCGCATGGGAGAAGCTACTCTCAGTTGATGTTATGCGGGATAGCAGCCAATTTTGGCAAGTGATAAACCAGCCTCTGTTCTCTGGTCAGGAAAACATGCTTACGGATTGTGTTATTCCTGACGACAGGTGGCTCGCCCATTTTAAAATTGTGTACGGAGACTCATCGCCTGGGTCACATGGCCCCCAAGCGACAACCTCAGAGTATGACCCGCTAGTTTTCACTACCGATGAGGTTGAGAGAGCCATTTTAGAAACCTCGAAAAACAAAGCACCAGGCCCAGACGGAGTGCCCGCAGACTTTTATCGGCACTCTCCAAAGTTATGGGCAGGAGTGCTATCTAAAGTCTTTACAGCCGCCAATGGTAATGTAATTCCTATTTCCTGGGCCACCTCAGTTATAGTACCAATTTTTAAAAAAGGCCAGAGGGAGGACCCAGGGTGTTATAGACCCATATCCCTTTTAGATTCTGCCATTAAAATATGGGGAAGAGTCCTTCTGACGAAATTAAGGGATAGTGTGGAAAGTTGTGGGGGTATAGCTAATGCCCAGTATGGGTTTAGGGAGAAGAGAGGTACGGTCGAGCAGTGTTCAAACTTACATCTTTTGCTTGCAAAATACACTGTAGCCAAGGAGGGGTCGTTATTTCTGGCCTTTATGGACCTCTCCTCGGCCTTCGACCTGGTAAATAGAACTAAATTGTGGGACATCCTCTTGAAGATGGGTATAGATGGGGCCTTGGTAAACTTTATGGCTTCACTACATCAGGAATTGTTTGCCAAGGTCAGAGTCACCAAGGAGGGCAGATGTACGACCTCCTTCAGGTCCATGCGAGGGGTGCGCCAGGGTTGTATCCTGGCTCCCCTCCTCTTCACAATGTACATTAACGGCCTAAGTAGTCACCTTGAGGCAGTACAGGGCGTTTTTCCGCGTATTGGAGAGGCTAAAATACCTGCCCTCCTTTACGCGGACGACGCAGTACTCATAGCCCGTACAGGTGTCGGACTGCAACGGTTGTTGGATGCTTTCGGGGTTTTCATGGACCAACTCGATCTAAAAATAAATGCCAACAAATCCCATACTATGGTAGTAGGCCTCCATTGCAGAAAGGTAAAAAAGATGATTTTTAAATGCAAGGAGGAGGTGATTTCAAGAGTGGCTGTTTTTCCCTACCTAGGAGTACTCTTTGACGAGAGAGGCTCATGGAGGCCACAGGTCAGAGCCAGAGGACTAGCCGTGGCAAGGTCAACTGCCTCACTCATGGGGTTTTCTAAAAGGTTGGGGGCTAGGCCGATGCAGGCAATGTTAAAGATCTATAACTCCAAATGTGTAGCAATTGCAGCATACGGCTCACCATTATGGGGTTACATAAAAGACGACACCATTCAGAAGGTGGAAAATATGTTTTTACGATCACTGCTGTCGGTTCCTCAGTCCACCCCAACCTTCTCGACACACGTGGAGGTGGGTTTGGACTTTGTTACCGATAGGTTGAGGCTGATCCCAATAATTTTTTGGCTTAGGACTTGGCTGACCAGCGAATTATCTTTGAACCACTCTATTATGGCTGATGTCATGTCCTTAGATCATTCCAATAGGGTGCCCTGGCTGGAATATATAAAAAGATCCTTAGTAGAGCTGGGTCGCCCGGAACTTTTTTATTCACCTTCCTGCATTAGGAGCGAGGACATTGGTATGATCAAAAAGCAATACATGGAGGGGGCCAGAGTGGCACGGGAGGAAAGGGAATTGAAGAAGCCAACTGTTAGATCGCATTATTTGCTTCTGCATTCTCCCTCAATGGAACCATATCTTGCCATTGTCACCAAACCGTTCCATAGGTTCCTGTTGACCAAGTTCCGTTTTAACCTAATCCACTACCAGTTGGGCAGCTATCCTAAATGGGCGAAACCTGAGGCAGCCCCATTTTGTAAATGTGATAATAGATCCGTACAAAACACAATGCAGTTTACTATGTTTTGCAGGTTTTTCACTGTGGAAAGGGCTACATTTTTGTTACCTATTTTAAGAAAGGAAGGCTTTACCCAGGTAAGGCCTGCTGTAATTTATCTCCAGCTTCTAGGCAGCACTTACGTTATATTTAGCGTTGCTAACTTTTTGGTAGCCGCAACTAGATCGAAATCTCGCATAACACGAACATGATTATTTTTAACATTGAGCTGGTCTGTTTTTACTCTTTGAAATGAAATCTTTACAATCAAATGTACCTAGCAATTTTTATAATCTTTTCTGCTAAATCTGTTTTATTATGTGTTATCCTGTATTTTAAATGTATGTATATAAAATTTGTATACCTTTTATGATTTTAACAATCGAATAAAGTGTATTTGACTGACTGACAGTCCACACACCACCAGCCAAGTGGCAGTCCACACACCGCCAGCTAAGCGCCATCTATACAAACCGCCATCACATTTCTTTCTAAAAAAGAAAACTCAAACCAATTGGAAGGAGATGAAAAACCAAATGTGACTACAAACACAACAGGTCTAGCTAAATACATCAAACCACCACCAACCGTGAAAGTAAACAAAAAATATAAAACAATACAGACCAGTCAGTTTACTTTTATGGTAACAGTTGCTTCCAATACTTCAGTTACATGTGGTATGATTTAAAACATGCTGGCATACATAGCCCAAGACTAGAAGGACTGTCAGACCAGTACATATAACTGTCCTTTTTCGTGCCTCTTCGGACAGAGACTCTACATCTCCTGCAGGGAAAGTTTTTTTTTGGGTGTGGGAGAAATGCAATCTGGAAAGTAGTGCTCTTTCAATGTATCCACATTCTCCACCACTTGAACTTTAGTAACACTTGCCTGCACTACTACTACAAGGCTGCTTATTACAGATTGCCGAAACTGGACAAAAGTAATCTTGAATCCAGAGAACAATCCTGGAATACAACAAAAGCATTGAAGGTTGCCAAATGAAACAAATAGACACCTACTTATATCAAATGTATGCCTTACAAACAGCAGTGTAAGGTTCAAACCTCTGTTCTACTTTATCTACATCACCAGTGTATTATTGCAGTAATAAATGTGCACCAGTTTGCACACTTCAGCAACCTGACCCCAAGCAGTCATAGGTGAAGTGCTTTCATAATGAATGGTTGTCAACATTCGGACATCTCAGCTGTCTGAAATTTTCACAGCTAGAAGTTTGTCACTACACAAGGCACTACAATGTCCCTTCTAACTTTTATTTACATACCAGCTCTTTAAGGTAACCTTTATGGTTTTGGTGGATTGTGTCACGTACAACAGTATCCTCTTTAAAAAATTCCTTGAACAATTGCGCACTTGTTAGGAAGTTATCTACATATAAATGGTGACATTTGTTAAAAAGTCCTCTAACAAATTCCAACACAATTTTCTAACTGATTCCAAAAGTGGATGGACAACAATCAGGGTCAATAGAAGAATTCCTACCAGTGTATACCCTAAACATTACAGACATATCCAGTACTACTCTCAGACAGCATATACATATCAATTCCATTACATACCCTTGTTAGAAATGGGATTTCCGGTTGGCTAAGGTTTGCACCATAGCCAGGCAGAAACCACCACTCTAGTCAGGATAAGGGAGTTAGGGCCATATGTATCAAGCTGTTTTTGAATCGCAAAGGCCAAATTTCGGCCTTTGCGACTCGCAAACGGCCGTTTTGCATGTTTGGGGATGTATGAAACATTCCCAAAATAAGGAATTGCAAAGTTGTGCGATTCCTTATTTTGCCATAGCATTTAGGGAATCGCAATTTTGCGATTCCTTAAATGCTATGTATGTAGCATTTTTGGCTAGCGAATTATGGTTAAGAATTCGCAAATTACCACCAACTTTTAGTTGATGGTAACTTGCGAATTCTTCAAAAAATGCATATTTTGGCATTTTTTAAGGTGGCATGTGATGCACACACATGACCATAGGGCATGTATGTGTGCCATATGCGCACACATGTACATTACAGGGGTGCAGCAGGGTGTCTTTGAGACACCCCTGCACCCTTGAAATAATTCTCAAATTGCGATTAGCAAATTGCGAATTCGCAATTTGAGAATTATTTCGCAATCATTCCTATGGGCCTCCTGGCCCATATGAATGTTTTGGAAATTATTCCTTAATTGCGAATTCGCAAAATGCGAATTCACAAATAAGGAAGATTAAGGAATCGCTAAAAAATAGCGATTTTTTTCATACATACCATTTTGCAATTCCTAAATAGCGATTCCTTAAAAATCGCTATTTAGGAAATGCAAAATAGTTTGTTGATACATATGGCCCCATAATTCCTAAGGCTTATCTCAGAGGCAGTGTGTAAAGCATTTGCACATAACTCACAGTAATACAGTGTAAGTGCTAATAAAGGACACCACACCAGTTTAGAAAAATATCTAATATTTTGATATACTTAAAGAAGACCAAATACAATAAAAATCCACAGTACAGTACTTTAAAAAAATAGTTGTGTTGCAAAATGTCTTTAAATTGCCAAGTTACATTTGAAAATACAGTTCGTACTAGTCGGTAGCTTGGCCCGAGCCTACCGTGAAGCTGAAAACAACAGAGTCTCGCAATTCCAATTGACCACATCGGTACGGGCCAGCAACAGTGGGACAGGTTCGTTCACAGTACCTTTCTTAGTGCGGCTCATACGGAAGTGCGAGTCGGTCTTGGCATCCATCGCGGTTGCGATGTGAAGTGGAAGCGGTGCAAGGTGCGGTGCCTGTCGATGCAGTGTGAGCAGCGGCTCGGTGACGATCGTCCAGACGGCGTCGGTGAGACCAAGGCTTACATTGCAGGGCGAGACGGTGCTCGATGCGGTGCTGGCAGGTCGCGGTGCTGGCAGGTCGCGGTGCAGGTTACATGTGTCGGTCATCGCCGTTACGGTGCAAAGTGGAAGCGGTCCACGGTGCGGTGTCCCTCGATGCAGTGCAGGTAGTGGCTCGGTGATGATTGTCCAGACGGCGTCGGTGAGACAAAGTCATGTGGTGCAGGGCGAGTCGGTGCTCGATGGGGCGTTGGCAAGTAGCGATGCAGGCGACAGAGCTGGTTGGCTGGAATTGGTGCTGGCCAAGCCAGACAGCTGTGCGTGACGAGGTGGTCACGGGTGTCGAGCCAGCAGCGACCGTGTCGGTGAGCCCAGACCAGCGAAGTGAAGCGAGGCGATGCAGGTTGCAGTGCCGCGGGTCGGTGACGATCCTGAAGATGGCGTCGGTGAGACCAAGGCGTGCGGTGCAAGGCGAGACGGTGCTCGATGCGGTGCCTTCAGGACACAAGGCCGGCAACGGAGTTGGATACGGAGTTGGTAGCGGTTCCCTCTTCTCTGTGGCAACTGAAACAACGGTTCTAGGAGCAGTACCCAGAGGTTGGTGAGGTCTTTGCAGTCCCTGAGACTTCTTAACAGGAGGCCAGCTCGGTTCCAGGCCCTTTGAGATACTCAGCACAAGTAGAGAAAGTTCAGTCCAGTCCTTTTACTGCCCAAGGCAGAAGCAGCAGCTGCAGGCCAACCCAACAAAGCAACAACACCGCAAAAGGGCAGTACTCCTCCTGGCAGCTCTTCTTCTTGGTAGGTTGCTTGTGTAACTCAGATCAACCAACCACGCCCTCGCCGCCGTCCCCCGCATCCGAAGAGCGACTACAGGAGGAAGGTCCTTCTCCTACCTGGCCGCCAAGACCTGGAACTCCCTCCCGACCGACCTGCGCCTGACCCAAGACCACCTCTCCTTCAGGAAGAAGCTGAAGACCTGGCTGTTCGAGCAGTAGCGGCACCCCCCTCCCCTTAGCGCCTTGAGACCCTATGGGTATGTAGCGCGCTCTATAAGTGTCAGTGATTGATTGATTGATTGATAGCCGGTGAGGGTCAGGAGTTGCAGCAGAAGGGCTTCCGTTGCCACCCCAATGGAGGATTGTTGTGGGAGGGGCTGTGGGGCGGTGACAGTGCTCCCAACACGCAACAGTGTCAGGATAGCCTGGAGCCATCCTTGGCACATGCCCACTGTGGCTAAGGACGGCTCCAGTCCGCCCTCAGCATGGAAAGGGTTCATACAAACATGAAAGCGAATGCACAACATAAACCTAGCTGGCTCCCATTGACCTTGGTTTTATCCGTTCCTGTCGTGGGCACTAGGTCCAGCTACACAAGAAGCACAACTTTTGTGTCGGCACCCATGAGGCAATGCTGGATGGTAGGAATTTTTATGGATTCCTGTGGATTTCAAACGTTTTCATAACAAAAAAACAAAAAAATTTATAATTTCAGGTAAAGATTGAGGTTTGCATCGCATTGTGGGTAAAACAATCATCATAGGATCCATGCAAGGCACACCACCGTAGTTGTCAGTTTTAGTTAGGGCAAAAAATCCACAGCTACCCACTTTGCATAAAACGGGTCAGTTATAAGTGGAAAAATTTGATGGATCCATGATGTATTTTGTTCCATTTCTTGCTGTGGGCACTAGGCCTACCCATGCAAGTGAGGTACCATTTTTATCAGAACTTAGTCGAATGTTGAGTGGAAGGACGTTTTGTTGGTCCCCACAGATTCCATAACTTTTCCTCACAGAAATGTGATGAAAATGTGTTTATTTAGTCAAAGTTTGAGGTTTGCAAGGGATTCTGGGTAAAACAACCTGGTGAGAGCCATGCAAGTCATGGATTTTCCTAGGTGTCTAGTTTAAAAAAATGTAGACATTTCCATGTTTTCCCTAGGTGCCGGCTGAACTAGGGTCCAAAATCCACAGCTACCCGTTTTGCGCTAAAACGGGTCAGTTTTGAGTAGAACAATGTTATGTATCCATGTTGCGTTTTGGGATTCTTCCTGTCGCAGCCACTAGGTCTCCCAATACAAGTGACATGGCATTTTTTTCAGAAGATATGTGGTGGCATAGAATAGTAGAATATTTTGTATTACCAATTGGATTTTGCGGTATTCCTGCCTTCCAAAAGTAAGCCAGTGTGTAGAAAGAAGTCATTTTCTAAAATACCCTCTAAATCATATGCTCTTATGGATTCCCATAAATTCAGAGATGTACAAATAACTTTGCTCCTAAGCTTCATATCTTGTGCCCATTTCAGAAACACATAGGTTGCCTTGATAACTATTTTTCACTCTACATATCTCACCATATGAATTGGTCTATTCTCAGTACACAATAAAACACCATTATGTGGTGCAGGTCAGTTGTTAGATCTGGGTACCTTGGGTTCATGGAGAACCTACAAACGCTAAATATCCAACAACCAAAAGGTCAAGTGAACGTAATGGTAGATTCCTTTTGTAAGTCAGCCATAATCAAGTCAACCATCGTGACAAAAAGTAACACATGAAAACAATGTCACAAGACAAGAAACAATAACACTTTTACCCAGAGTACGTTTTTCATATTTCCCTCCAAAAACTCAAACTGTTGTTATATTTTGGCTAATTTTTTATCCCTCCCAGGGGAATTTTCAAACCCTGTGTACCTTTAGAATCCCCAGGATGTTGAAAAAAAAAGATTAAAATTTGGTGTTGATATCGTATGTGGACAAAAAGTTAATAGGACCTAAGCACAAACTACCCCCAATTAGCCAAAAAAAGGGCTTTGCGTGGGGTGGGGGGTATTGTACACCTACATTTAGTGGCCCATTAGGATGGCGGGAGGATTGCCCCCGCCAGGCTGGCGGTAGCCACCGCCAGCCTGGCGGGGGCAATCCGCCCGTCATCAGCACCTAAATTCCCCCCCACGACCTTGCGACCGGGGCGGAAAAGGTTTAATATGGTGGTGGTGTCTAATAGACACCGCCAGCCATATTATGATGGGCTGCTTTAGATGCCTTTCCGCTGCGGCGATGCCACCACAGAAAGGCATGCGGTCTTCATTCTGGGGACCCCCTGCGGGCCCCCAGAGTGAAGGAGAGGTGGGGGTGCACACAGGGGGGTACTGCATAAACAAAGTGGCAGGCACCGCGCGGTGCCTGCCGCTTTGTTTATGCAAATGCATGAATGCATTTTTAGCATTGTGGTGGGCGATGCTGAGAGCACCGCCCGCCACAATGCTAAAAATGCAGATGTGCCCGCCACTGTGGCAGGCACATCGTAATAACCCCCAGGGGACCCCCACCGTTATGGCGGGCGGTCCCAATTCCCGGTAGGATGACGGGCGGACAAAGTCCGCCCGTCATCCTAATAGGCCCCTAAGTGTGTAAATGCAATGTCTCACATGTGAGTGTGTGTTTTACCCTTGATGCTATATGCCACATTTGAAAACATGACATTCCAGCGACTGGAAAGTAGAAATATGTACTTGGAGTACCAGGTAACATAGTAAGATTGTGTGTTTGGTAAGTGGGTAAATTGACATGAAGGTTAGGCTCAGAATATGGGACATATTCTCAAGGACTTGTTGCAGAGTTATTGGCACTTTAGAGCGGCAAAAGTGGCGAAAGAATTATCGCCCCATTCTCAAGCTGGTGCAAATTGCCGATATCTCCAGTTTTCCAGCGATAGCTTCCGCAAAAAACATCGCCACGGTAATGATATGCAGAGTAGGTGTTCCCGTGCAAAAACACATGAAAACACCACTTCGCGATATTCCCAGCCAAATCTGCGATGGGATCCAAAAACAAGCTATAAGGCACGTTAGCAGCAGGGATTTAACACCTGCCTTTTACTGGTGTTAAGCAGGACAAAAAGCTGCAGTATGAATGGGAGCCCAGCCCAGGGCCACATCTGAAGACCAACAGATGGCATGGAGCCAATGATCATGCAGCTTGGAATCCCACGATGGATTCAAAACACCCACCACCACCACCCCCAGGACCATCCCCAAACCCAGGCCCTCCATGGGGCTTCCACTGAGGCAGTGCAGAACAAGACAGCGGACCTTCCGAAAAGGCACCAGCCGCAGAGACTAAACGCCAAAGGATGTCATTGCCCACTACAGGCTCAAAAGGGCAACCATCCTCTGCATCCTGACCGACATTGCCCACATACTGATGGTACCAACACAGTGGACAACCAATATCCCTCCACAGACAAAGCTGCTGGCTGTGCTGCATCTGTTGGCCTCTGGTACCTTCCAACCAACAACTGTCAGAGTCGGAGAAGTCTCACAGCCAGTACTATCAAACGTCCTCACACATGTCCTGGACGCATGTCCACAAAAGCAGCGGCGGGCCCCTGTATCCGCACAACATGCTAGTCCCAATTCTCAGTGTTCCTGCGCAACCAACCCCAACCCAAGCCGTTGCCTTGTTCCTCTGTTCTACAGATCCAAGATTGTAGTTTCTGAAATGGATGTGCGCATCCAGTACTGAACAGTAGTGGAAAAACAGTAATTTATTACAAAATCAAAAATTGGCAAGAAAACATCAGCCAACGCCTTCCATTCCCAATGGGCAACTTCATCAGGGCAACTTGTGGATCCAATTAACTGCATATGGTCCAGGAAATCCCCAATACAATTCCATATTCTGAAAGTCCGTATTCAGAAACTTGTTGGATAAATGGTGACAATGGTCAAGCGTCCGTATGGTCACAAACGTAATCTGGTACAGTGTATTGTACTTGGACAAACCGGAATGCTTACAGGTATGATCAATCCTGCACAAAAAGACCGTAACTGAAGTTTGTGTGGTCGTAACCTTCATAGGAAAGACAAGGAAGGTTACGACCACACAAACTTCTGTTACGGTCCCATTAGGCAGGATTTATCATACCTGTAAGCATCACAGTTTGTATCAGCTTGATACCCCTGCACCTTCACTTCCCCATACTGAGCAGGAACAGCTGGAGACCAAGCAAGGGAACTACACCATAGGAGGCTTCCCGCATGTGTTGGGGGCAATTGACTACACACATGTACTACTTGTGCTCCCTGCCGACACTGCACACAATCACCGCAACAGAAACCACATGCATTTCCTCAATGTGCAGGTGAAACTGGACCAGCGGGCCTGTTCACCAATGTTGTCGCAAACTTTCCAGGCAGTGTGCTTGATTCCTACATCTTTCACAAGCACTCCAGTCCTTGTCCCCAGACTGGTCCGCTGCCCAGCGATGACTGCCCGACCCTACGCACTCAGGCCTCAATGCTCACCTGCTGCCACCGGCGTGTCTCCAATAGTGCTCAACACGTGCCCGTGCACCATCCTCAGCAGTCGCTAGATTCCGCTCCACAGGCCCCCAGCGCTCCCTGCTGCACCTCACCATGGAGTCATGTCTGCGCAGCCTGCTGCCTTCGGCGGACACTGCGATCCAGCTGGGCTCACAATTCAAATCAAATCTTGATTGGCAGGCGGCGTATCGAGGCCTACGCATCATCGCAGGCTGCACACCCGCTGAGCTCTGGTGCCACTAACTCAGTGCACCGCAAGTCATCGCCATGTGTTGTGAGGCCCGTGCCGGCCAAAGTGCCTCGGCTGCCACCAACTTTGTACACCGCAAGTCATGGGCACTTTATGATTGAGTCTCGTGGTGCGGACGCCATCATGTCACCTCTGGCAGTGGGGAATGTGATGTGGTAGGGCCATAGGCTCTCATACATAAATAATGACCACCCATCGACCTATTTCTCTCCTCCCCTGGGTGGCAAAGGCTGCCGAAGCCCATGCTAATAGCATACTTACCAACTTTTTACATTCTAATAACATTCTAGATGCCACTCAGCATGGCTTCCGCGCTGGCTATAGCACGGAGGCTGCTCTCCTTGCGATGGCGGAACATCTGCGAACCATGCTTGATTCTGGTCAAACGGCGGCTCTGATCCTTTCTGGATCTCAGTGCCGCCTTTGATATGGTTTCGCATGAGGTCCTGCTTCGCCACCTGGAGGAGGTTGGGATCTCCGACCTGGCCCTCGAATGGTTCAGATCGTTCTTGACAGGAAGATCCTTCCGTGTCTCTACTCCTCCCTTACTAGCCCAAGCACATCCGATTGAGCAGGGCATCCCCCAGGGTTCGGCATTGAGCCCCATATTGTTCAATCTTTATGTTCAGCCACTGGATGCTGTCGCCAGGCAATGGGACCTTACTATGGTCTCATATGCTGATGACACGCAGCTAGTGGTTGCTCTTTCGGATGGCTCAAGTCAGGATGCCTCTAAGTTTAAAAATGGACTTGCTGCTGTGGCAGATTGGATGACGTCTAACTACCTACAATTGAACGCTAATAAAACCGAGGTTCTGATAGTCGGTAAGAACACCGAGCTATGGGGTGACCAGTGGTGGCCCACTGTCTTAGGTAAGACCCTTGTACCCAGAAATGAGGTTAAGAACTTGGGGGTATGGATAGACCCCTCTCTCAGTTTCTGCGGCCACACTAAAAAAGTTGCGGCCACTTGTTTTGGCATGCTACCTGGCATTCAACCGATTTTAAAAATCTTTGACGCATTCACTAGGCAGCTGATAATTCAGTCCACCATTCTCTCGTCTGGATTATGCCAGCTCCGTACTTTTGGGGGCTAATCAAGCCGAAATCATCCGGATGCAGCATATTCAGAACGCAGCTGCCAGGGCCCTAGTCAGCTTTCCAAGGTTCTGCTCTGCCACCGATACCATCCGGAAGCTTCACTGGCTCCCGGTGGCACAAAGGATTCAATTTAAGACGTTGTGCCTATCATTTAAAATACTTAAGCTGGCCACTCCTAAAATCCTCGACAACCTGCTGATTTCATACGTCCCGTCTCGCCCTTTGCGCTCCATGGGGCAGCACTTGGTCATGGTGCCGCGCATTAAACGCTGTAGAGCGGGGTGTCGCTCCTTCCGCTATCTGGCAGCAAATTTGTGGAATTCGCTTCCGATCCCCATTCGAGCACTGAATGACCTACTGGCCTTCAGGAAGGCAGTTAAGACTCATCTCTTCCCTCCCAAAAAATAATAATTTCTCCTGGTATTTGTCTTACTGAACCTCTAAGCTGCTTTTTCCTCTTTGCTGCTGTAAGCACCAGGACGCCCCTTCGCTGGGGCAGCTGAGCACCATATAAGTAGTTATAACATAACATAACATAACAGACACACTCAGATAGATAGGGGCAATGGCCTTGCGAACATGCGTCCAGTCCGTTTTATTGGCAGGGTCACATGTCCTGTGACGCCTGTGCTGGATGGGTGTGGTGTGGGGTAAACCAGCCCTCAGGGAGTGGCTGTGGCATGCTGACAACTAGCCCACTGATCAGCAGATCGCCTGTGCTGGATGGGTGTGGTGTGGGGTAAACCAGCCCTCAGGGAGTGGCTGTGGCATGCTGACAACTAGCCCACTGATCAGCAGATCACTACAGGGAAGACCTGGGAGATGTAGCGTTGTCATCCCCCCCTATAAACGTAAGCAGAGTGGGCTGGCCTGGCATATGCCAGTTCAGCGTAGGGGTGTGAACAATGACCCGGGGTTCTGGCTGTTGTTCCGTTCTGGGCTGGACAAGGAAGTAACTAATGCTAGTGTCTTTGTTGTAGTGTCGGCGCCACTCGGACCTCAATCGGTAATGTTGCACCCTGTGACTCAATTCCCACAACATGAGCAACATGGACGTAAGGGGGAATCACTGACCCTATATTCATCCATACTTCCACGCTTGAATGATCATAGACATGACACATCTGTGTGAATTTGAATGTTTAATGCGCATTCAGTGGAGTGTTGTAGCTGGAGCAGTACAGGGCCATGCAAACCCCACTTTACATTGTTGCCCCGTGGAGGGCCAGCCAGAGTCCTTTAGGGAATGACATGTTCATCGGAAGAGTTCAGTCCGCAGTCTGATTGCTGTGTCATTGGTAACAGGACGGAATATGGCAGTCCATGTTGAGGTCTAAGGTGAGTGTCGCAGAGTGTATCGGGGGACAGTTGAAGGTTATGATGCAGGGGGCAGAACCAATCAGAAACAGGAAATATGGCAGAGATGAATGCTACAGCGTCCTTGTTACCACTGAGGCAGAGTCTTCTGCATCTTCGTCCTCTGATGTATCATGTGCCTCACATGTGGGTGGTGTTGTTTTGTCTGCATCACTGTGTGGCAGTGACACATCAGGGGGCAGAGGTGGAATGTTTGCCGCACTGTGTGGCACTGACACTTCAGGGGCAGAGATGTGGATGGAGTGGTAGCAGCGGCACCAGTTGTGTTCTCTGTTCTGTTGTGAACATGTTGAAATTTGTACCACATTGTTGTCAATGTTGATGTGCTCTGAATGTTATGTGTGTGTGCTGCATTTTGGGAGATTCGCCCCTGCAGCTCTGATTTTCCTGCGCCTTATCCCTTTCATGCAGTGTGCCTTTGACTTTTGTGCTTATACAGTGCTGAGATGTTGCATACTTGGAAAAATTGGGCTCTTGGTGGGAGTTGGGAGTCTGGGGCATGGTTTGTCCGCAGATGTGTTGTTGACGTCAGGGGTTGTTTGTGCACATGGATGTGTCAGAGTGTGACATGCTCCTTTACGGATGTGGTCCACACTCAGCCACCTCAGTGTTGTGGCGTGCAACATTTCATGATATATTGACTGCAGCAATGCTATTCGTCATGCAGTGTCTTTTGCATTGTCAGTGTTGCCCACAGACACACCACTTTGCTGGGTTCAGCACATGTGCATGGTTTGGTTGTGAGATCGGTGCTGTGTGGGAAGGGCACCCTCTGGACACATAGTCGACGGGGGCCTACTTGCTGTTTCTAGGTGTGCTGCAGTGTGCCAAGGGGGTCAGGGACATGATCCAGAGTCATTGTGGGTGTGCACTGTGTTATACTTACTTGTGCATGTATGCCATTGTGCCCATCTCCCCCTGTCGCACCAGTCCCTGGTCGTTACTCACCCTGTTGCTGTTTTGTCAGGTAATGTTGAGCAGTGTCCGGACCCCCAACTCCTGCCACCGTCTCCACAGTGATGACTGTGGACACCATTTCCTCCATCTCTTCCAGCTCCTCCTGTGGCGCTGGACTCCCACCTCAGTCTGCATTGCTGCCTTCTGTTTGTTGCCGAGTTTCTGCTTGGTTTTGCGCTTCACATCATCCCAGTGCCTCTTGACCTCTTCCATTGTCCTCCTCAGCACTCTGACTGCATTCACTTTGCCCACCATGGACTGCCATATTAATGTTTTTGTTGCCAATGACACAGTGGAGGTGACAAACAGTATTTGATGGTGTTCTATCACCCCCGTTATAAGGATCTTGTTTTCCTGCAGACTGAACCACGTCTTCCTCTTCTTCTTCTTCTTCTTCTTCTCCTTGCCCTTCCCTGACCCTGAGGTCCCAGGCTGGTCCTCCGTGGGGCTTGTGGGGTTCTGGCTGTCCTCTGTACTTGCTCCGGCTACCTCCAATGTGTTTCGCAGTTGTTTTGGTTTTGTTTGTGGGTTTTTTCCTACTTTTATAGTGATTTTTCCCTTCTGATGTGTGTGAATTGCAGGCCTGGCGCTGTTTATTGCTGATTCTTTTATCGCAGTTGGGCCCATCGCAACTTTTTTCATGTTCGAATTTCGATTTTTATCGCCGTCCCAGTAACTTTATCGTGGACATTTGAAACGTTATCGTGTTGTTACTGCTATGTTGTGAATAGGACGTTAACACAGAGTTATTTTCCCGTGATAGGCGGCTATATGAAGCATTGCGTTAACCTATTTTGCCGATGATTATCGCACGTTCTTGAGAATATCCCCCTATGTGTTTATGCTAAACACTCCAATTTGGAGGTGTTATTGGTATATATTTATTTTGTAAAACATTTAAAATTGCTTAGGTGTAGGTGGTGAGTGGTATCATTACATATCTGACCATGTAGATTTGTTAAAATGTGCATTCACTTATTGAATTGAGGTGTGGTGGTAGTAAAATTGTATTAGGTAGGTACTTAAAATGGGTAAGTAGTGTGAGGCATGTGACCAGGCAGGGAGATAGGGGAAATTGATATTGGTTTGATGTACAAAACATTAGGTTAAGTGCCATTGATAGTTAACATGGCACATTTAAAATCATTTGAAAAGTTGTACTTCCCTTCAATTTTGCTGTGCAATATTTTGCTGTTCATTCACCACTGCCAGATAGAGTGCTAGGGTTTGGAGTAGCAGCAACATGTTATTAGAGCATGTTTTGTAGTTTTTGTGGGCAATGTTTGCCTATTTATGTTTTGGTACCTCCAGCACAGGTATTTAGGATGAACTGCCATGTTTACATTGGCTTAAATTATACTCTAAATACGGTGAACAGAAAAGTGTTTTTTCATCAACATCTATATTGTATTTAGGGAATACTGCCTTTGACAGAGGAAAGAAAATAAGGTAGAGGCAGAGTATGGCTGATGGACTTTGATCTGTCAGACCACCATACTCTAAAACTGATGGACAGACCGCCATGGCTGTGATGGGTAAACAGATGATTTAAATGACCCATTCTCTTCCACCAAGCCCTTAATCAGTTAATTACTACTTCCTCCCTGTCACATGGACACAAATCTAATGCTAGATGGGCTGAATAATGCAGACTTCTAGATTATGGTGTCAACATGTTTCTGCCAATTGTTCATTGTGGTCGACAGCATTGTTCAGGATGAAGAAAATAGTCCTCTCCTAATTGCTATCACTAACCTCATAATCAGTCACGTAGTTTTAAGGGTTCTTTAAGAGAAGAAGAAGAAATTAAACTACTATCCGCCCTGGCTTGACTGAAATATCCCTTTGTCTCTATTCTTTGATTGTGTAGCACCTGCAGGATTGTAGCTAATGAGGGCTCATCACTAAGAGCAGACCCAGACTCTTTTGTGAGGAGAGCTGTATTAGTTTATTAGGTGTATTAGTAGAGCAGAGGTTAACCACAGTACTCCCCTCTCTTCCCGCAAATTTGAGGCTGTTGAATCCCCCCTGTGCTTGAGTCTCACTGTCTGGGCCTACAGCTGCAGGGGCTGGAGTGTCGCTGCTAAGTGATGAGCCTCAAAGCCTTGATATTATGGCTCTCACTTCCCCTTGGCAGTGACCCATTTTCGTAGAGGGCTCACCTTACCTTCCATTTTAACATCAGCCTGCAGCTTTGAGGCACTACGCAGGCTATAGAAAGTTCCTTAGCTTTTCCCGTGCATTTAGTACAGCTCAATTTTATATTTTCTGTTTTACCAAAAGTGTTTAGTGCCTCTGCTTGCTTCTCCGGTTGTATGGCGCCTGCCATAGGAAGAATACTGGAAGTATCTGTCAGACCTCCCGTAGTTGTGGTGGGTAAGGAAATGAGCAAAGGAGTGGGCAAAACTAAAACCGCCTCCTCTTCTGCAGAATTATTGCCTGCTGAACTGGTGCTTAAATCAGACATCCAGCAGCCTGGCTGCGTCGCTGTTGTACCCCGTCTCTATCGCCATTCTTCAAATCAGTCTTTTTTCGCCCGCTATTTCCATCATTCAGATATCCCAGAGAGTCCTCCTCTAGAGCCACTCGATCAGAATTAGGACCCCCTCTCCAAAAATTCACTTCCTTCACAGCGCAGGTGATCTCAGTCAATTCACACCTCATAGATCTAGCAGGACCCAGTTGTTAGGCCAGTTCCTTTCCCAGTAGCTGATCAAGATTGAGGATCAAAGCACAAGACATCGTAAAGTTTTACAGCACACAAATATGTCTTATCTTTCTCCCACCTGTTTTTGTTCCTTCCTTTATGGCTTATTTATGATATGGGTTGTGGCCTTTTTATTATGGGTTCGTTCGACCTGTCTGAAGAAGAATGTTGGGTTTGACCGAAGATTGATCATGGGCTGGGCAACTGAAAAGTGGGTTTTACCGTCATGCGATACCTCTGGTCTGGATACATGTGATTGGACAGGTCGTAAATGTAAGGTATTTGTCTGGAATGTGATTTTTGGCATACAAAGGGATGACTTGCTTTGTAAAATTGAGCAGTCTCCTGAGAACTCATACCGTGATGATTTCTAGGACTTCTGTTACTGGCTGCAGCCAATAAATTTGATCTTTGACGCCACCAAGAAGTTTCCGTGTCTCTGTATTCTAAGACAGGTGATACCCGAAGACTTTGGGCGTGCCCCTGGCGCTGCTGGGTATTAAATAACCCGGTTCTTCAGGTTTCCCAGACGGATTGCAGATTGGTTCTGCACCTGAGTCCTGATGGATAAACTGTCCCGTTGTTTTGTGGTGGTATGGGGGCATCATGCTGTTACTAAGAGGCCCCCTCACCCTGTGATAGTGCATATTCTCAACCATCCAAATTGAGATGTTATCTTCGAAGGAGCCTGGAATCAACAAAATCTGTGACACCTCAATACCAAAATCCTGACCTTCCCAGACTATACCAGAGTAGTACAGTAGTGTCACCACTCGTTTGAGGAAGTCAAGCAGAAACTCTTTGCAGTCAAAGTCCAGTACATGCTTCTTTTCCCGACCCATCTGAAGGTGATCTTTAGCTCATTGACCTACTTTTTGACATGCCTGATCAGGCCTGGGAGTGTGCAATGGAACAACAGTGTATGCAGAATCCGGAGTCTTGGCGTAATTGGGAGCGATGGATCGCCCTCCACCCTTCCCCGCTCAAGCTCCCCTGGGATGGCGTACCAATTTTACTTTTCATGCCAGCTTCTCTAGGGCTTTGAGAGGGGTGTGTGATTCTCATAGATAGATCTTTTCCTTTGGTGGTGTCTGGGTCCCACGAGGACCATGGGGGAGATATGCTGGGATTGAAGGTGACTCGGAACCAAAACATGTAATTTTGTCTTGTGCTATGTTCCCCAGTAGCTCATACAATCGACCCTGCAAGTGCTCTAATCTCTAGTGGTGGCCCTTCCCCCGGGGTTGACTTTGATAGGAGGGGACTTTAACACAGTTCGGGACTCCACGCAGATTACATTTGACGCTCCCCGCCTAGGTAGGATGGCACGCTCCACTCACTTGGCTTCCTGGACAGACTCCATAGATCTCTGTGTTGTGTGGCATTCGTTGGATCCCTCACAGCAGTCCTACATGCAGATGTCTGCAGCTCACAAAACATAATCCATAATTGACCTGTTTTGGCTCCCAGCCTGTGGGTTACTGTCACTGCAGTCTGTCCGGATCCTTCTGCAAGGCATATTGGATCATGCAACCCTCCTCGTGGAATGGGGGCCCAACCGGGCTCCCTCCATTGGCTGTGAGATTTAATGTGTGGCACGTGATGGGTCAATACTGCGCTGACTTTGTTGAGGAGGAACTTCAGGCCTTCTTTAAGATCAATCATGGTTCAGTGTCCTCTGCTGGGACCCTATGGATGGTGAGCAAGCCTACCTTAGGAGGCCTGCTCAAAGGTTATGTACAGAGGAAGGAACTGTGGCAGCTGGCACAGGTGGCGGAATTGGAGGCCCAAATCCTTACCTTGGAGTGACAAGCTCACAGTTGAGAACGCCAACTGTCACTGTCATGATCCACACTGCAACAGGTCTCTTTGGGAGAGGCAAAGCAGTGTTGGACTGCATCAACCCAGTGGGTATATGAATCCGGAGAAAAGTTTGGCAAACTACTTTAATGTCTGGCAATCTGAGATAATTCCAACAGTATAGTACTGGCTATTAAAGACTCCTCCGCGGCCCTCTGAGAGGAGCTGCATGTGATTGCGCCGGTTTTAGTGGCACATTACTAAAACATGTAAATGGCGCTACCGACCCTCCTGTTCATGATGTTGAAAGCCCAATCATTCGGGATATCCCGCTGCCCTCTATTCCTGACTCCTTGGTTCGGGAACTCAATGAGTCTCTAACAGTGGAGGAGATACGCGTGGCTATATCTGACCTCAAATCAGGCAAGACCTCGGCCCTGACGAGCTACTACACCCATCTGATACCCTATCTGTTAGCCCTATACACTGAACTGGCGAAATGCAGCTCTTAACATTCCGGATTGAGGTAATGCCATTATCATAGTTATACCAAAGGCCGACCAGCTTGCAGACAGTTGTTCCTCTTACTAGCCGAATTCTCTCATTACTGTGGATATCAAGATACCAAAAGCCTTAGTGACTAGTTTGAGCCGGACACTGTCTTACTCAATACATCCGGACCAGTTTGACTTCACACCAGGCAGAAGTACCCGACATTGCATGCGAAGGGTGCAACTCGCCCTCCCTCAATCACACCGCATGGGTATCTCCCTAGCCCTCCTACTTGTTGATTTCTAGAAGGCATTCAACACAGTTTCATGACCATTTATGGAGGTCATGCTTCAATTGGCTGGCTTCGGGTCCTCCTTCTGTAAACTTGTGGGTCTCCTGTATAATGTCCCTACTGCCAAGTTCAGGGTCAATGGTGTCCTTTCCCAGCCTTTCCTGATCACAGAGGCACTCATCAGGGTTGCACTATGTCCCCCTTATATTTTGCCCTCGCCATAGAGCCTCTGTAGTGCCTGATAAGGTGCGATGCTCAGGTTCAGCGATGGCAATGGGAGGGAGGTGTTGAGGACCACATTGCCCTCTATGGGGACGATGTCCTGCTCTTACTCAGAGACCCTCAAATCTTGGGCCCTCCGGCTTGTGAATTAATGCCTGCAGATCGCTCTTAGTTGCAGTTGCTGGAGATGCTGCTGGGCAGCTCTGGTGCCCCACGATACTGGTGCGGTGACACTCTTTCAAATAACTGGGAATTCACATCTCTTGTCATCCAAAACTGGCCTGGTCTCTCAATTTTCAACCCCACATTGACTTTACATAGGGATTTGTGAAATTGGAGCCTCCTACTGTTTAATGTGATGGGGTGCATTGCTGTATTTAAAATGAGAGTCTCCCTCGGGATCTTTATGTTCTGGTGAATTTGTCCCATCCAATCCCTAGGATGCGGTTTAGATCCCTGACTTCGAATATGAGGTACTTATTTTGGGCGGGGGGACGACATTGTGTGGCCTTTGTCTCTGCACAAAAGTCCCAATTTGATGTGGGATTTAGCATGACCGATCTATATGGATATTACCTTGCTGGGCACCTGGTCCTGATAAATCAGTGGCTTTCGGGGGTGGAGTGGTCTTGCACATCGTCCTGAACTACACCTCATGGGACTTGGCCTGCTTTATGGTAATCCGATGACCCCTGCGATTCCCTCCTGTATCCGGGTAACCTTGCTTTGCTGGAGAGTACCCTGCACTTTATCTTGTGTAATTGTCGTCCTACGGACATGACACCGTTGTAGCTGGGTACCTGGCTCCAGCAGGTGTCTGGTCTTCAGAAGTTCACCTAATGGGACAGGATAGGAATCACCTTCTTGGGAGTCAGTCGCAGAAGGGCCTTTGATGTCTTTTCAGGAGCTACAAGACCAATACTACTTCTCCCACACTGAAATATTTTGTTACCTTCAGCTGCATCATGCCTTGCCAGTCCACCTCTCAGTTGATGCCCAGATGCCTAAATACAATGCTCTTGAAGCCAAGCTATTGAGGGGGAAGATTGGGCAAGGGAGCTATCTGTGTAACCTATTGGTTCATGATGATTAATGCGCTAGGTCACTTCCTCCTTCTGAGGCATAGGTGTGAGGGCTGGATAAAAGAGTTGGACGATGATGCCTAGAGGGAGGCATGCTTGGTCCCAAGAGAGCTGGCAATTATTTTGCGGCTTATGATGGTTTAAATCAACTATCATTACACGACATATCTGGTCCCCCAATGATTGTAGCGATGGGCATGGTGGTTCCGGCCACCTGCGCAAGGTGTTCCCACCCTGCAGCTGAATTCTTCCATATGGTCTGGTCCTGCCCGGTCCTATAATCCTTTTGGAGTAGGGTGGAACACAGGATTTCTGAGGCGTTGGGTCGCCATATTGACTTTGGTCCGCAAATGGCCCTGCTGGGTCTCCTTGAGGAAGCTGGGGGTGGCATGATCCGAAAGGACCTTCATAGGAGCAACCACCTTAGTGACCAAATGGGACATTGCCCAAACTTGGAAGTGCCCAGAGCCACCTTCTCTGGCAGTGTGGAGGAAAGTAGTTGACTGGTGTGCATGCCAGATCAAGACAATTTATGAAGCTTCCAAAAACACAATAAAATATGGGGTGGGTGGTGGGCATATCATGGACTACCCATATGATGATGTTTCTAACTATGAATGTGAGTACTCAATGCTATGATCTGACACGAAAAGTGAAGATGTTGCTCGGTTATTGGTGGATGCTGCCTCATATTATTAATCCTAGTAAAATTTGGTTATAAAAAAAGAATACCTATTGAAGCTGTCTTATAATGCTTTAATTATGTACAGCACATGAGGAGAGGAATTGTGGCATAGCACCCCACAGAGTTGTAGGCTATAAGAATTGGTTTCATCCAACTTCTAAACATGAAACCATGGCCGGAGAAATAATACCATCCTTCATCTCACTGGAACTGAAGGAACTGACGGTGGAGTTGAGAGTGTTTGATCACAGGAACCATTAGGTATGTGAACAGTGATCAAGACAAAAAAATAAGTGAAATTTAATCCATTCCTATTTGTGGCTCATATTGTGCAGTATAGGAGCTGTACAGAACAATTAATATTGTCACATTTCAGCACCTTGGACCCAAACAGTAAACATTTAGCAGGACGGGAACCCTAAACAACAGTTACGCAGCATTCACATTTAAAAAGTATGACTAACATATACCACATCATGATTTGCTTACAAAAGCCATAACGGAATGCAATTCTGAAAACATTGGTACTGCACACTCATCGGCAACAGTACCTAAAATATTGAACAAACTGACAAAATTAAGTGGAGGTGGTGAAAGTTGACTTGCAAAGTCATGCAATTCATGTCTGGAATGGAACAGAAAATAGAAGTAGGCACCAAAATAAAAGTGGGCCCATTAATCACACAGGTATAAAGATGGGCCATATTTCCAAATCTTGGTAATTTGGAACATGTACAGACATGCTGGATAGGTTTTTTGCAAGTTATGGGAGACTGCATGCATTAGTGAATGCTGCAAGCAATCTTTGTGGTACAGCAGCCAAAAACCCAGCCTACACACTGACCTGTCAAACCAGCCATTCTGGCCCCTCAAAATTGCTCTATGGGCCTGTATAGCCCTTCTGTCATCAGACACATCCAATTAAGCAATGGCAATCCAAAGATCTAATTACCCGTAATGAAAGATTTCTGTTATTCAATTAAAATCATGTACATCTATCCTTAAAGGTATGTGCAACAGTGGACAGGGTATACTTTCGAATGGTATTGATAGATTGATATGAGATAGTCATTGAGAACATGCATAAATATATGCCTCACTGTGCCACTAGATTCAAGCTAGCCTAGCTGATGAGGGGTGATGCCCCGAAACCGGTCCCAGGATGCTTGTTTCCGGTTCAGGGAGGACCTGTTTGGTCTAAACTGTTCCCATGAGGCACAGGGTAAAGACTGAATTGCATATGACTGTGTCTAAACTAGGGTGGCATGGTAAGCAAAATAAAGATGGATTTAACCCATATCTATTGTATGGGGAAGAGTGTTTGATTTACTCTGCATTCCGTCCATAATCTGTGTGCCTTTTGCTTTCTTGCCCTAAGTGCACTGGGTATATCCAGACATGGGACCCGGGCTCACTGTGCCACTGGATTCAAGCTCACAATTTAGGACAGGGGAACCCTACTCACTAGGGACCAGGGTATTAGGTTTATTCAGGAAAACAATGGTTCTTGTGGCTAATAAACAAACAATTATAGTAATCAATATGCTCAATGGCAATGAATTTTTGTAAAGGCCTTAATAACATCGGAGGGCGGAATGGACACTCTACACAGTTAGATCTTGAATGTCTAATAAATATACAGATTAATAGTATAAGACACTTTCTTAAATTCAAAAAGTGGTACATTTTGTGCGTTGTATCCCCAAGTGAAGCATGGAACCAAAAAAACATATGTGACTTATATACAGTGTGCAATTTACAAAAAGGTTTCCAAAAACAAGAATCGACCATTCATTTGTTATAATGTATCTACAGCCTGGGTGTGTGGTGACACTGGCTGTATGCTGGTCTGTTCTGTGAGGGTGTCGATGACGTTTCGAACCACTTATTATGCGGGGGTCTCTTCCGGACTGTATTTTAGGGGACATCTGATGTCATGTGGCGCAGCTTAAGGTGAGTGGTGTGACCAAAGTGGTGAAGGAATACAATAAGATGAATCACGTGAGGACCCGGCCGGGTTTTCAAAATGAGGGAAAGGGGTTAAGCTGGTTCTTTCTGGTATTAAAAACGGGCTCTGGAGATGCCCTGCTACGTCAGTAGAGAATTATTTCTTTAATAATCAATTCGGATGATTCTGAGTGTTAGTCCTTGGTGAAGCGGAACAATCTCCGACTTCTCATCGAGGCTGGTGAATGAATCAGGTGCCTCCAAGTTTTGAATTGAGGTGCAAATACTGGATTCAAGCTAGCTGGGCTGATGAGGGTTGATGCCCCGAAACCGGTTCCAGGATGCTTGTTTCCAGGCCAGGGAGGACCAGGCTTGGCCGTTCGGTCTCGGCTGTTCCCATGATGCACAGGGTCAAGACCGATTTGCAAATGGCTGGGTCTAAACTGGGGTGTCATTATGAGCAAAACAACAATGTATTTAACCCAGATCTATTGACTGGGGAAGAATGTTTGATTTACTCTGCATTCTGTCCATAGTCTGTGTGCCTTTTGCTTTCACCGTCCCCAAGGGCATTGTCAAGCATTACATGACTGCCTACATACCATTAGTGCCATTCTGTTCTCTGTTGTTTGTCAACAGTAGGTATAGATCTCAGTGTACATTTATACATTAATTTTTCTGAGTTACAGACTATCCTGAAGTAAGTGTATAGAGTGAATATTTAGCTGTAGAAGTTTGCTAGACTACAGTTACTTCACCATTGGGCAGGCCTGCATGCTTTACCACTAGATGCAATGGTGAGACTCATGAAATCTTCATATTTTTCTCATTTAGTCACTTCCCATTGCATTTAATTTATGCATGCATTTAAGTGCCCGTTTCTTTTTTATTATTAAAGCACAGCATTTAGAATTGTTTAATATTTGTAGAGATTGATGATTTGGCTTGCACAAATAGTTGTTTCAAAAGGATTTGATAGCTGGTTTACAGACGTGTATTGTTTGACATTTTGATATTTCATCATTTTTTTTTGTGCAAATATATAAAAGTTTTCATATAGTGTAACATTTGCTTCAAGCGCTTCAATAATCATTGATACATGCAATTCAAATAGTCAACAATAACTCGCAGAAGCATAAGTAGGTGAAAGTGTTTTAAGGCTCATATAATTATTTTTGATTCTGATAATAGTTAATAAGGTGAATGGAAATATTTAGGCCCTTAATATGATGTTAGGTGGACCACGTCTGCCTGACACTGTTATGAAATCAGGGCCGACCGACCTCTGGTCGGCGGTCCCAACTGCAGCATAACAATGCAACCGCACATGGTGCAGTTGCATACTCCTACTTCTCTATGGGAGCTTGTTCTGCGGCCGTAAACTGGCCATAGCACAAGCTCCCATAGAGAAATGGGAGAATTTGTTCATCCCTACACCGCATGGCAGACACCTCAGGGTGCCTGCCACACGGTGCATGGATTAACAGGGGGGCACAATATGTGCCCCTTCCACACCCCAAACCAGAGGCCGCAGGATGAAGGGGGCCCTGCTAGGGGCCCCAAATGTACCTTTTTAACAGGCTTTCTATTTTGGAAAGCCTGTCATGGAAAGCCTGTTGAATACAGTCATTGTAATCTGTATGGCAGAAACAGCGCCGATAGGGATTACGGGCAGGCCTCCAACTGGCCGAGGAGCTCCTTGAGCCTGTCGGAATCAAGCCAGAATGACCAGCCGGTTTCACTTCGACCGCCTGTATCATATTGTGGCGGTCAAAAGTGAAACCCGGGATGAAACCTAGAAAATCCCCGACCTGTGGTCGGAGGATTTCCGTGTCTCATTGTAATGAGGCCCTTAATCTGCATATACACAAAGGTTAGCCTGATAAGACTCTTCTTTTCCAGTGAGAAGACAGCTGAGTGGCCCCAAGAATGATATCTATAAACACCTTCTACTTTTTGAAAGCCAAAGGGATTCACATCAAACTGCTAGATGACACTCATCGGCTTGCCTGATGACTTCCTAGGTCTTTAGCACAGAGAGAGGGAGAAACAATAGGCGGACAGGAACTCAGTTGTTGTATACAGGTATGTGGGTCAAAGGCAGGCTCACACAGACTCCTTTTTTTGTCAAAATTAGCTCAATAAGAGGCAAGAAGGGAGTGGTTGGAGAACAAAACAAGGGAAAACCCAGTCGCAATATTGCAATGTTTTGTAAGATTCCATTTATTACCTACTACTGCAGCCCCTATTCTGTTTGTTTGTATAATAACAACTATAGATATTGCTTGCACTAGAATGAGATTTTAAGTTTCATAGTCATAAAAGTATTAAGTGTTAAGTATATTGTGTGGCTATTCATGATGAAAGGAGGCTTAGAAAATGGTAACACGTGCTCCTGTGAGTCTCTTATGACGGATCGTCACCCGGAATGCTCCATATTCATGAAATGCTTAGGTGGCTTGTGGGATACATACCACGGTGTTCTCTTACTCGTATTTGTATATTGATTAAGTCAACATTGCCGGAGAGTCTAGAGATCCCAAAACGGGCTGCATTCTAAATAAGTTTCAGAAAATGTATCAAGGCAGGGGACCTACTCACCCAGTAGCCACATCCTTTATGGGTGATGGGTTTCCATTTTGTGGGTAGGCAGCTCCTGCCCAGTGTAAGAGTTGAGCATTGACCCTGGATATTCGACACTAAAGTGTACAAAATGCAGCTCTCTATCTCGCAACATTTATTTACTAATGGTGTTCAGCCTGTATGTTTATCATTTCAACTGTGGTGAGGTCAGAGGGTTTAACTGCCTCCTTTCAATCCTGGACATTCTCCTTCATCTGTGAGTGTCATGTGTGTCTGACATGGGCAGCAAAGCTGCATGCATTTGATTGTAGCGCATGCTTTAGCAGCAAAGGCTTAGGAACACAAGAGTGAGAATAAAATGAGAGTTGCAGCCATGATTGTTTTCCACTGTCTCGGGTCTTGAAGAGGCATGCGTTTTATTGAGGTTTACCTCACGTGGCTGCATGACATTCTTATTTTATTTCTCTTTTCAATATCATGTGATCCAGTGTATTTTTGTGCATCTTTCCATTTCAAAATCGTTGCATCAGTCAGCAGATTAGATTTTGCTATATGTATGCAATTTTTATCCCACGTGGTAAATTGTAATAGGGATATTTACCACATATGGTTTTTACTGTCCACAGAGGAAATCACTGTCACCTTTTACCAGAATTGATGATGATCACATGTGGGGCAGTGACCTAATACTCCAACTCTTGTAGGCGGCCAACCATGACTATGTAACGATGTTCCATGCAGACTGTGCTGCGTCTCACTCTAACCTACATATAGATTTACTCCTCAGCAACACAAACACATATTACCTTTGCTTGCTTGCTGAAAAAGAAACAAACCAAAAATATATAGAATATATTTGTGGGCTGCCTTTTCTAGGATCTCTTTTTTAAGCGCTTATTTGTTAATACTCAACTTGACCTAGGTGCACCAGAATTAAGGAAGATTACTTCATAGTTATTATGTTGCTTTACAAGTTGTTTGACCATAAACGTAGCCTGATTGGTGGCCAAACCTTTTCAACACATTATTGTTATAATGTATTCTGTGCCCCATGTCTTATCAGATTCTTTGACTTGTGAAGTGTTTCCTCCTGGATTTACGTGATTAGGAGGATGGATTTTTTCTTGGATGAGATTTTCTGTCAATACATTTGGAAAGAGTTTTGGGCATAGTCACTGTTATAAATGGTGGTCTCTAGTTGGCAAGGGTTTGCACATTTATCCAAGTAGGGACCCTTCCTTCGAGTCAGGATAAGGGAGTTACACTCCTAAAATACCCCCTACTCACCCCCTTGGTAGATTGGCACGAGCAGTCAGGCTTATTTTAGAGGCAGTGCACATAACCAACAGTAATACAATGACGACACTACAAGAGGACACCACACCAAGTTAGAAAAATATCCAATATTTTTATATATCTAAAACAAGACCAACAATGACATAAATCCATCATACAGTTCTGAGAAATCTTCAGCAATCAAAATAGACTTGAAATACAGTTCCTTGAAGTCAATAGCTCCGTCTAGGGCTATTACTGCTTCATGAACAACAAATCTAAACAGTTCTGGCTGACTGGTGCGCCACGGGCCAGCTACGTGTCGGGAAGACCCACAGGCGTCAGTTCCGGAGGTCGGTGCAGGAGTCGTCGGACCCTTGAAGTCACACGCGTTGCAGATCGAACTTTTCGTCGTTGAAGTTGGGAGCACCGGCATCAGTAGGCGTCGACTGTGGTTTGAAGTGCAGCGATGGGTCGTGCAGTACCCTCAGATCGCGGTGCAGGCAGAGGCTCAGTGGACTGTCGTCCAACGGCGGCGGTGAGACCAGGGCTGTGATGCGGTGCTTGGCACGGTACTGGCAGGTCACGGTGCAAGTAGCATCGTCGTCGTTCCTGAAGCGCTGTCATCGGCTGATGAACTAGAGTCAAGAGTGCCGGAGTCGGTAGGCCAAGGCTGCGGTGCTGGATAAGCATGGTGCTTCGTGTAATGTACGAGCGGTGCCCTCGAACCAAGTTGCAAGCAGCGGGTTGATGTTGGCGTGGAGCGTCGTCGTCGGTGATAACAGGGTGGCAGCAGGAAGCAAGGCGGTGCAGAGAGCGGTGCCCACAGGTCACGTTGCAAACAGCGGCTCGGTGGCAGCGTCAGGTGGCGTCGTCGGTGAGACCAGGGTTGCGGTGTAAAGTGCGGTGTGCCCTCTTCAGGAGACGGAGTCAGCAGCGGCGTTGTTAAAGTCATTGGGTTGCTTTTTTTTCTGTTGTAGCATAAAACACAAAGTCCCCAGTGCTGGTATAAGATGAACTTGAAGTCTTTGCGGTTCCAGAGACTTCTTGAACAGGGAGCAAGCTCCACCTCAAGACCTTGGAGAAACTCACAAAAAGGAAGTTGCAGAAAGTTCAGTCCAGTCCTTTCACTGCCCATGACAGAAGCAGCCCCTGCAGGCCAACACAGCAAAGCACACAGCAAAGTGGTAATCCCTCCTCACAGCTTCTTCAGCACTTCTTCTTGGCAGTCTTCTTGGTTCCAAAAGAGTTCTCTGAAGTCTTTTCTATCCCTGAGACTACCAACAGGAGGCAATCTCTACGTCAAGCCCTTGGAGAAAACTCTAACAGCAGGATAATGAAAGTACAATCCAGTCCTTTCCCAGCCCAAGACAGAAGCAGCAGGCAACTGGCCAACACAGCTCTTCTTCCTGGCAGGTTCCTTGGTTCAGCAGTAATCTGAATCTTGGGGGTCTGGGCCCCAATAATTATACTATTTACAACAAGGGGTGGTGATGGACAGAGTCTCTGAATTAAGCAACCTGGCTGTATGCAAATTAGTCTGTCCCTGGCCCAGTGCATCATGGGAACAGGGCAGACCAGACTTCAAAAGCCAATTCTTTCACTGGGAAGGAAACAAGCTTCCGGGGACCGGTTTCTGGCATTTCAGCCGTCTTCGGCCCGGCTTGCTTGAATCCTGATGGTGCAATGAGCAAGGGACTCACATCTGAGTATACCCTTCCACGCTTAGGGTGGACAAAATTATTTACAACAAGGGGTGGTGATGGACAGAGTCTCTGAATTAAGCAGAGTACTCTCACCCAGTCAAGAGATCAGGGCTAGATCCAACACCGTTTTTTAGCTCATTGCACCATCCCAGTTTCAGAACCTGGCTGTATGCAAATTAGTCTGTCCCTGGCCCAGTGCATCATGGGAACAGGGCAGACCAGACTACAAAAGCCAATTCTTACACTGGGAAGGAAACAAGCTTCCGGGGACCGGTTTCTGGCATTTCAGCCATCTTCGGCCCGGCTGGCTTGAATCCTGATGGTGCAATGAGCAAGGGACTCACATCTGAGTATACCCTTCCACGCTTAGGGTGGACAAAATTATTTACAACAAGGGGTGGTGATGGACAGAGTCTCTGAATTAAGCAGAGTACTCTCACCCAGTCAAGAGATCAGGGCTAGATCCAACACCGTTTTTTAGCTCATTGCACCATCCCAGTTTCAGAACCTGGCTGTATGCAAATTAGTCTGTCCCTGGCCCAGTGCATCATGGGAACAGGGCAGACCAGACTACAAAAACCAATTCTTACACTGGGAAGGAAACAAGCTTCCGGGGACCGGTTTCTGGCATTTCAGCCGTCTTCGGCCCGGCTTGCTTGAATCCTGATGGTGCAATGAGCAAGGGACTCACATCTGAGTATACCCTTCCACACTTAGGGTGGACAAAATTATTTACAACAAGGGGTGGTGATGGACAGAGTCTCTGAATTAAGCAGAGTACTCTCACCCAGTCAAGAGATCAGGGCTAGATCCAACACCGTTTTTTAGCTCATTGCACCATCCCAGTTTCAGAACCTGGCTGTATGCAAATTAGTCTGTCCCTGGCCCAGTGCATCATGGGAACAGGGCAGGCCAGACTACAAAAGCCAATTCTTACACTGGGAAGGAAACAAGCTTCCGGGGACCGGTTTCTGGCATTTCAGCCGTCTTCGGCCCGGCTTGCTTGAATCCTGATGGTGCAATGAGCAAGGGACTCACATCTGAGTATACCCTTCCACGCTTAGGGTGGACAAAATTATTTACAACAAGGGGTGGTGATGGACAGAGTCTCTGAATTAAGCAGAGTACTCTCACCCAGTCAAGAGATCAGGGCTAGATCCAACACCGTTTTTTAGCTCATTGCACCATCCCAGTTTCAGAACCTGGCTGTATGCAAATTAGTCTGTCCCTGGCCCAGTGCATCATGGGAACAGGGCAGACCAGACTACAAAAGCCAATTCTTACACTGGGAAGGAAACAAGCTTCCGGGGACCGGTTTCTGGCATTTCAGCCGTCTTCGGCCCGGCTTGCTTGAATCCTGATGGTGCAATGAGCAAGGGACTCACATCTGAGTATACCCTTCCACGCTTAGGGTGGACAAAATTATTTACAACAAGGGGTGGTGATGGACAGAGTCTCTGAATTAAGCAGAGTACTCTCACCCAGTCAAGAGATCAGGGCTAGATCCAACACCGTTTTTTAGCTCATTGCACCATCCCAGTTTCAGAACCTGGCTGTATGCAAATTAGTCTGTCCCTGGCCCAGTGCATCATGGGAACAGGGCAGACCAGACTACAAAAGCCAATTCTTGCACTGGGAAGGAAACAAGCTTCCGGGGACCGGTTTCTGGCATTTCAGCCGTCTTCGGGCCGGCTTGCTTGAATCCTGATGGTGCAATGAGCAAGGGACTCACATCTGAGTATACCCTTCCACGCTTAGGGTGGACAAAATTATTTACAACAAGGGGTGGTGATGGACAGAGTCTCTGAATTAAGCAGAGTACTCTCACCCAGTCAAGAGATCAGGGCTAGATCCAACACCGTTTTTTAGCTCATTGCACCATCCCAGTTTCAGAACCTGGCTGTATGCAAATTAGTCTGTCCCTGGCCCAGTGCATCATGGGAACAGGGCAGACCAGACTACAAAAGCCAATTCTTACACTGGGAAGGAAACAAGCTTCCGGGGACCGGTTTCTGGCATTTCAGCCGTCTTCGGCAGCAAAATCATTTTTTCTCTGGAGACAGAGAGTGTCTGTGCTCAGCCAAAACCAGTTCTGTCCTCTCTGGCCCAGCTTCCCAGCTTGAGGTGGAGACAGCATTGTCCAAGGCAGACAGGGCCGATTCAAGTGCAAGGGAAGTCTCCTCCCACCATTCTAAATGCAGACCGGGCCTATTCAGGCCAGCCCTGACTTATTCAGGAAAGGCAGAACACACATCAAGCCCCCGCACCCCGGTAACTGTTTGAGAGAATGCACCCTCCAGCCCATGTCACTCCAAAGCTAGATAGTCAATACACAAACAAGCAGAGGCACATAGAATGGCTAAGCGAGAAAATACCTTCTTTCTAAAAGTGGTATTTTCAAACACAGATTATAAAAATCCTCATTACTAAAAGATGCATCTTTATATTCCAAGTTCAGGCATACTAAACTTTACATTCCTATCTTGCCCCACTGGCAATTTATATATAGGCAAATATAGCCTTTCCATAATAAAAAACTAAATGCACTGTGATTCTCTACCAGGACATGTCACACACACAAGTACATGTCCTACCTTTAACATACACAGCACCCTGCCTATTGGGGTACCTTGGGCCTACCTTAGGGGTGCCTAATATGTAAGAAAAGGGACGATTAGGGCCTGGCAAGTGCACTTGCCAGGTAGACATGGCAGTTACAAACTGCACGCAGACTCTGCAGTGGCAGGTCTGAGTTACCTTTTCAGGGCTTCTCATGTGGGTGGTACAATCAGTGCTGCAGGTACCACTAGTATCATTTAATTTACAGGCCCTGGCACTCTCAGGGCACTTTATTGGGGGCTTAACAGTAAATCAAATATGCCAATCATGGAAACACCAATCCTTAATATAATTGACCCAGAGATCATATGCACTTTAGAACTGATCAGCAGTGGTAAAGTGCCCAGAGTCCTAAAACTAACAAGGACAGGTCAGGAAAAAATAGGAGGAAGAAGCAAAATGTTTGGGGACAACCCTGCAAAAAGGGCCATTTCCAACAGTCACTCCTGGAGACTGAGGACCAGATTTACAAAGAGTTTACATTGGGTTTGCGTATTTTAACACAACCCGATGCAAACTATTCTGCTGGGATTTACAAACCACTGCAAATCACTATGAGCATTGGCTTGTAACCTAAAGTAACACACATCAGTGCAATGCACTGCCTTTTATCACTTTGTATCAAGGGGGTGTTCCATGGTTGGTACTTGGGTGTTACCATGCACCACCCATGGATTTTGAAGCAAATCCCTATCTATTAAGAATTTTAGACAGGGATTTGCTCCAAAATCCTGCACCTCTCTGAGTCAGGTATAACAGGTAGAACTCCTTTTATGTCTCCTCTTTTTCTTCTGCAGCACACATGCAAAGAGAAAATGCCTCACGGTATGTTTTTTTTGCACAAAAAGTATGCTCTCTACAATGCATTGAATTAAATCTCTGTAAGTATGCCGCATGTATGACTACATACTTGCTAGTGAACTTTGTGCTTCTAAATTTGTTGGTTTGTGCTTTTTAGTATTTTGGTGCTGTGTGACCTGTAGATAGCGATGTTCTCCAAAGAGTGGGCTTACCATGCCAGTCTTCTGTGGTTACTGATTACATACTTTATCATGCAGATCATGTCTCATGGGTACCTGCCAAATACTGTCAGTCAAAGTCTCACCACTGCATGATATATTCTAATGCCACAAGAACATAGGCAAAGTAAGTTACCAGTAATCCTCATTACACTGAGGCTACAACCCTTTATCCTGTCCTCATTTCTTCCAGTTCAGTTTGGATCTTTTACTGTTCTGGTACTATTTAGATACTAGGACTTTCAGACAAAGGGTAAGATACGTATGTTAATTTGAAAAACATAGAAACTGGCCCGAATATGGTTATCATCACATACCCACATTCTATAAGTTTTGTGACAAGGAAGAAAAAGACTCAATGGAGGGAAGCTAGCAGATTTTTCATTATACGATTATACGGGTTCATACCAGGAGATAGCTTTTCAGTGAATAAGTGTGAGTCTGCCATGTAGCTTTATATGTATTTCCCCATAAAAACTATACAAAAAGGTAGTAAAATAGGCAGCTATGTTGGTAGCTATATAAACAGAGCCATTCAATGGGAAAAACAAGACAATCAGATGGATCACTGACAGAATATCAAGGAGCAGAATATCGAGCTGCCAGAATATCGATGAGAAAATATCGAGTGACACATAATTATTATTTTAAATTATAAAATGTAAAAAAATTATAATTTCAAATATAATCACATATATATAAATAAACCTATAATAGGTGTTGGATAGCGGGTGGGTAAAAATTACTATTCCCACTCCAGTGGGTGCAACAGTAGGGAAAGTGTTGGATAGCGGGTGGTAAAAATTACTATTCCCACTCCAGTAAGTGCAACAGTAGAGAAAGTGTTGGGTAGCGGGAGGGTAAAAATTACTAACCCCACTCCCGTGAGTACACCAGTAGGTAAAGTGTTGGATCGCGGGTGGGTAAAAATTACTATTCCCACTCCAGTGAGTGCAACAGTAGGGAAAGTGTTGGATAGCGGGTGGGTAAAAATTACTATTCCCACTCCAGTGAGTGCAACAGTAGGGAACGTGTTGGATAGCGGGAGGGTAAAAATGACTATTCCCACTCCAGCAAATGCAACAGTAGGGAAAGTGTTGGATAGCTGGTGGGAATAATTTGATATTCACACTCAACCAAGTGTAACAGTAGGGAAAGTGTTGGATAGCCTAAGGGAATAATTTAGTATGCCCACTCCTGCAATATAATTAACACGTAATTTGTTTTCAAAATTAATTTACCTTTCACCATTTTCCCTTATAAACGTTACCTACAATATTCTAAAATATAATGAAATTAACGTCATTAATTAAAAATTAATTAACTAAAAACAATTAACAATAACATAAATAACCATCAAATCTAAATTAATACTCAAAAATTACTTTTAATAAATATAATATAAAAAATAATAAAAATTACATTAAAACTAAATTACTTCCTACCCTACTCCCCTATCAACCCTCAACCTACTCCTAACAAAAGTACACAACTAGCATATTTACAAATAATTATTAATAATTATTATCTAATTAATTACTAATTAATAAAACAAAACTAATACAATTAACATAATTACCAAATAATTATTAATTGTTATTAATCAATTTGTAATTAATTAACATTAATTAACTTAATTAACAATATAAATTATTAAGTACAAAATTATTAATAAATAAATAAATTATGACATTAATTACAAATGAATTACTTCCCACCCTATTCCCCTAAACCCACACTCCGCTACATAATTACACAAAAATTAATTAACATAAAATTCATTACTTTAAAAAAATTCAAACGTACATTACAAAAGTAATACATACTTCTAATACATATACTAACACTTAAAACACTAAAAAATAGTTATTTTTAACAACTATATTATGACTGTCGATATTACTAACTTCGATACTATGACAATCTATATTTCTTACCTGCATTTGGATATTCTGCACCACTATATTTTTGACAGTCGATATTATGTCCACTCAAAATTTCAAACTCGATATTTTGCCATTTCAATATTTAAAATTCGACATTTTGACTGTTCACCCAATCATATATGTAATTTAATTACTAAACAGAATTGAATCATGCACTGACAGACCAAATTGGTCTGACATTAGTAAAAAAAAAAGGTGTTTAAGTTTGGGTGTAACACACAGACAATATTGGTTTTTATTTTATGAAGTATGACAAAAAGGTGTAGTATCATTTTAAGGCCATTCACAGGAGGCTAAAGGCCGAGTGCAATGTATATAAGAAAAAGTATGGAGGAAGCCAAGTGTTAATCAGTGAGGAAGCACAAAACTGTTAAATAGCAAGAGTAAAGTTGATGTGAGAAGAGGTGCAGGCAGGATCAACTGACAGTGTCCCGCTGGTCCCACAATTATCGGGTGAGCCGCCGATGTCCCTACCCCCTAACTTACCCATCCAATGAAGGCAGGCTGGGACTTCTTTATTACATTTCAGTATTTACTTCTACTTAAAGGCTATTTTGTCTGGAGTCAAGCTATCCTGGCTGAAGACGGCTGATAGCCAGAAACCGGTTCTAGGATGCTTGATTCCGGTCCAGGAAAGACATGGCTTGGCAGTTCGGGCTGGACTGTTCCCATGAGGCACAGGGTCAAGGCTGATTTGCATACGGCCATGTCTGAACTGGGGTGGTGTGGAGTGCAACAAAACGATGGATTTAGGCCCAGATCTCTGTACTGGGGTGAATGTATGACATTGTTCTGCATTCTGTCCATCAACTGTTGTTTTGTATTTTGTCGGGACCACAGTAAAGAAAATGTGTAGTATCATGCGGTGTAATTGCCTAAACTGTGATTAATGGGAAATCGTTGTACAAACATGTTTTTTGAACTATAAAAACTTAACATAAGCAACTTGTGGTAAGCTCATTCTTCCCGATGAGTCACTATCACTTATCACTACATTCTGTGGTTGGACATTTAGGGCCCCATTAGGATGGCGGGCGGATTGCCCCCGCCGGGCCGGCAGTGGTCACCGCCGGCCCGGGGGGGGGGGGGGGCAATCTGCTGGCAATCCTAGTATAAAACACCCCGCCATATTATTATGGCTGGGGGGGTCCGTGGTGGACGGAAAGACCGTCCGCTGCATTTCCGCCCCGGCCGACTTGCGATCGGGCGGAAAAGGCTGCAATATAGTGGCGGTGTCTGTTTGACACCGCCAGCCCTATTACAATGTGCATTACGGAATGCCTTTCCGTGGCGGCATTGCCACCACGGAAAGGCATGCCGAGTCTGCTAGTTGCGGGCCCCTAAGGACTCCAGGGGGTGGGGGGTGCACATGGGGGCTACCTATGGTACCCCCCTGCAGTTCTATGCACAACATGGCAGGCACCGCGCGGTGCCTGCGATGTTGTGCATGGAAGTGCACAACATGCCTCCCTAACATTGTGGCGGGCGGTGCTGAGTGCACCGCCCACCACAATGTTAGGGATGCAGGATGCGCCCGCCACTGTGGCGGGTGCCTCTTAATAGCACCCACGGGACCCCCGCCCATATGGCGGGTGGCCCATTTCCATGACGGGATGGCGGGCCGACAAAGTCGGCCCGTCATCCTAATGGGGCCCTTAGTTTCATCCCTACAATGAGAATACAAGTTCCAGAATTCAACTACTACTGACTTAGGAGCCAGGACTGCTTAAATGTGTTACACATGACCTAGGGTCACTCAGCAACCTGAGTAATCTAGTCAGCCATAGATAAAGAAAGCACTGATATTTAAGAAATTATTATTATTATTAAGGCGTTTTATATAGTGCTGGCCAGATCTGGGGGTATTGGAGTACTTTACAACAGTTTTTTTGCTTTTTTGAAGGAGTCATACAATAGAGCAGTGTGATACATATTGGTTCACAAGTCCAAGTGTGCTGTGCAGCATTGTGGTAGTACGTGAGTCCTGAGATAACCTTGTTGAGTGCACGTTGTCTTGGGTTGAACCTCTTTGGGGGGGAAGAACAGGAAGGGGTCAAAGAGCAGGGAGGAGGTAGGTCTTTGTGAAACACTGTCTGGGAACAACGGCGAGCAGGGATTTGGGAGGGTGCGGGTGAGGAAGAGGACTTTTAGGTGTTTTTAAATTTTGTGAAGGACGAGATAGTTCTGATATTAGTTCTGATATCTGCTAGGATGGAGTTCCAGATTTTGGGCGCGTTTCCAGCGAAGCACCGTGCGGCGGTTTTTTGTTTGCGTGTTTTCATAGGGATGAGAAGTAGAGTATTGGAGCTCCTGAGGTTCCTTGTCTGACCAGCCCTCTTGAGTTTGGCAGCCAGGTAGTCAGCTTTTCCTGTGTGCAGGGCTTTGTGCATGAGGCAGGCAGTTCTGAAGCTGCCACGCAATTGCCGTTGAGAGCATCCATAGATTTTAGCCATTCTGAAATTTGAGGGTTCCCTTCTTTGGTGGAGATGAGGAGGATCTCAGTTTTATCTTGATTTAGTTTTAGAGACAGCCAATGTTTGATTTCTTTTACAGTGTTATTTAGTCTGTGAATGTCATCTATGGAGGAGGTTTCTAGAAAGTTCTGGGTGTCATCTGCATATAGGTGGAAAGGAATGTTGGCATTTTTAAGTATGGTGGTGAGGTGTTCTATGTATATGTATATGTTGAACAGTTGTGGCGAAAGCACTGAGCCTTGGGGACGCCTCGCTGACGGTAGGTCGAAAGTAAAGTTTTAGATTTTTATCCTTTGTGAGTGGCTGTGTAAGAAGGAGGAGAACCAGCGTAGGGCCACCTCATCAGCACCTACCCTTTCTTGTAAAGCCTTGATGAGTAGTTGGTGATAAACTGTGTCGATAGGTCCAGGAGAATGAGTAGGCAGCATTGATTGGTATCAAGGGATTTGTGGATATCGTCTGTGATGTTTAGGATCGGGGTTTCGGTGCCATTGCCTTTTCTGAAACCTGATTGGTGGGAATTAAGAATGTTGATGTTGTCCATGTGCTGAATCAGTTGTAGGAGGACGCATTTTTCGAGGATTTTGGATAGGAGGGGGAGATTGAAGACGCGTCTGAATTATTTAGGACCTGTTTTTTTAGTAGTGGAGTGACTTGGCCAACTTTGAGGCATTCAGGTATGATGCCAGTTCTCAGGGAGCTGTTGATGATCTTGCACCAGAATGGGGCTATGGAGAGTTTCAGTTTTTTGGTCAGTTGGGTGGGTATAGGGTCAAGGACGTGAGAGGCGGGTTTGGAGGTGGAGATCAGTTTGAGGATCTCGGCTTCCGGGATGGGGTTGAAGGACTTCCATGTTTTCGTGGGGTGCTTGCACGTGCTGCCTATTGTCACTGGGGGCAAGCTTTTGCAGGCGGGGTTGACGTTGATGTCCAGTGAGAGCTCAATCTTGGTGATTTTTCCTTTGAAGAAGTTGGCGAAGTTTTTGCACAGGTCCTTGGAGGCCTGCATTAAGAATTCGGGGGCTTGGAGGTTTGTTGCCTGATGATTTTAAACAGTTCGTTAAACCTGTTTTTTGCGCTGTCCAGGGTGGAACAGAAGAAGGTGGAGTTTTCACTGCTGATGTATTTTTTGTACTTCCTTCGAGCTGCTTTGAGTTGTTTGTGTAGGTTTGTGGAGGGGTTGCTCCTCCATAGTCATTCTGTAGCTCTAAGTTGTCTCCTTTTGTTGTTAATGTCCGTGTTGAACCAGGATCTGGATGGGATGTACCGTTTTTTTTTTGTTTCAGGGGGGCTACTTACTCTAGAATGGATGTCATGGTTTTATTGTAGTGGGCGGTGAGTTCTGTTGTGGGAAGATCATCCGTGGAGGCAGTGAGGAGGGAGTTAACCCTTTCCTCTAGTCAGTCATGTTGATCTGAGTGAGGTTTCCAGTCCATTTAGGAGGGTCATGGGTGGCGGGTTGGAATGTGATCGGTTAAATGAGGTGGAATAGGATTAAGTGGTGGTTGGACCAATCCACGGGCAGTGTGTGGTCTATCGTGACTGTGTCGCATTGGTCGATAATGGCATTTAGGATTGCTCTTTTGTTGTGCGTTTCCTCTGAGCAGTGTTGGGTAAGGTTGTTGCTGTGTAGCAGCTCATTCAGGTTCTGGATTAGCAGGTTGTTTTCTTCATTCCAGTTGAGGTTGCACAGAATTAGGTTGTTCGCATCTCGGAGAGAGCAGTGGGCAATCAGGTCGGACAGGTGTTCGGTGAATGCGGTGGTGTTGCCTGGGGGTGGTAGATAAGGTGGCAGATTAGTGTTTTGTTGTTGCTAGTGTTAATGTTGGCAGTTAGGCACTCAAAGGTGTTGTATTTGAAGGGGTCTATTTCCATTACAGAAATATTGTTTTTGCGGATGATTGCTATGCCTCCACCTCTTTGGTCTTTTCTATCTTTGTTGGTGATTGCAAAGCCTGGGATGACAAGAGTATCCAAGAGTGGTAATGAGGAATCATTAAGCCATGTCTTGGTGATGAATGCTGTGTCTATGGCGTGGGTGAGGATGGATTCCGCTAGCTCTGTGGCATGCTTGGCGGCTGGTCTGCAGTTTATGAGCATGCAGTTGTTGAGGATCATCTCTGTTTTGGGTTTCTTCGTTCGAGGGCAGAGGGGATGATAGTGCAGGTGTCTGGGGGTCTAGGGGATTTGGGAAGGGCCTGGTCTCTTTCTAGTCTGGTGATCACCTGAATTTTGGATTGGAGGGTGCCAGTTATAGGATTGTCGTACGAGGAAGCGAGGTCTGACGCTTCACTCTCAGACATTGCATCTCTAGTTCTTTTGGGTCTCTGTGTCTGATTAGAGAGGGGGGTAGAGATCCATCTCTGGTGGGGAGCCTTGGAAGGCCTTTGTTGTGTGGTGGTGGGGAAGGAGGGGATAAGGTGAGGCTTATGGGGCACAGCGAGGTTAGATAGGATTTAGCTAAAGCCTTGGATTATAGTTGCTGTCTGGGTTTCAAGACCTAACCACAACTTACTGGGCCTGATTCACAAAGGTAAAAGTACACTTTTGTGTAAGTTTACGATTTTTTGCTATTCACAAAGAGATTTACGAGTAGTATCTTTACAAGTACAGCGTCTCCGCACATAAAAAGAAAACAAATGGACTGTGTGTTAATGAGAATGTTCTCTGTGCATCATGTTGCTCAGAGAGGGGAGACTGGAGGAGATAGGAGAATGCTTTGACTTTTAGTAGTTATTATGATGATTCCACTTCTGACGATATAACTGCTTTAGGTGGAAATTCCTCGGTTAAAATTTTGTTCCCATCCTGTATCAGCTCCAGGTTGAAAGTTTGCTACTTTAGTATATCTTTCTCATCACCACTTAACAAATCATCTGACATATGCGTCAGGTGGAAGACCATGACCACTGGCTACAAATTTGCTAGCAATAAGTTACTTTCAATCCGATGTTCATATCAAATTAATCCTAACAATGAGATCATTACCCAATGACATTCTGCATGATATCACTGCAACAAAGCAGAAAGGATCTTAGTAGTGTGCCAACAATCTGTATGTAGTAAAATGAAAAGATTAAAATGGAGCTCGATAAACCACAACATCATAAAGGGGTTGTAGAACTAGAGAGAAATTAAGGGGCCCATTAGGATGGCGGGTGGACTTACGTCCGCCCGCCACCCTAGCGGTGATGGGACCAGCCGCCAGTGGTGCAGAGGTCCCGCAACGGCGATTAGGATGCCACCACCACCGTGGTGGTGGCATCCTCCATTCCCAGCCTTTTGGCAGGCGGTGCTCACAGCACTGCCCGCCACAATGCTGGGAATGCACTGCATGCATTGTCATGCACAAGGTGACAAGCACCCCGAGGTGCCCTGCCACCATGTCCATGACAAAGCAGGGGGGTACCATAGGTACCCCCCATGTGCACCCCCCCATACCCTGGGGGCCCGCAACGGGCCCCTGAAAGCAAAATCTGCATGCCTTTCCGTGGCGGCATTGCCGCCACGGAAAGGCATGTTTCCGCCCCCATGCTAATATGGATGGTGGTGTCTAGGAGAAACCACCACCAAATTAAACCCTTTTCCGCCCTGTCGACTTGTGGACCGGGCGGAAAAGCAGCGGACGGTCTAATCCGTCCGCCGCGGTACCCCTGCCATACTAATATGGCGGGGGGGGGTAATGGGTAAATGGGTGGCGGGTGGGGAAGGATGTAGGGCGGATCTCCACCGCCTTGCGCCATGGCATTCATCAGGACCATGTAAGTGTCACTTTGCTACAATACTGCCCTTTTGCCCTCTATCTGGAGAACTGACGACGTCAAGGCCGGTCCCCGTGAATCACGCATATGGAGGACCGAGTAAAGGTAGAATCAGACATTTGGTCTGGTTTTGAAACAGACCAGACTGAAGTTGGTTCTGAAGATACCCATATAATTAAGTATGGTTTTTCTTTGTGTTCACATATTGTAGCAGAGTGACACCTAGATGGTCCTGATGAATGCAATGAACCTTTTGGTCAACCGGGCAGAATCATGTTGACCTGACCAGATAGGGAACATCCTTATCCCTGTCGCACACACACTGTTTTTTAATACTGTCCATTGGGATACTCATCAAATCTTTCCCTTTTGAGGCAGTTTTAAATCACTTTTTGAATTATTTTTTGCACTCTGCCCCTCACTCACTTTAAACATTGAAGTATAAAACATCTCATGCTCCTCTCCTGAGGGAGAGTTGTAGCCCACACAGTGCACCTTGCGGGCACTGTGTGCAAGAGGGAACCCAATGATGAAGCATGTCACCTATGGGTGAGTGAGGGTTCTCGTCTTTAGAAAGCTAATGCCCCACCCCCGCAACCCCTTTTTAGTCTGTTTATTAGGACATTCACATTCACATGCTAGGTTGTGACACCATCTGGTTGCCTTTTGTGTGTATTACACAAAGATCCTTCCAAATATTTAGATACTTGGGCACAAGTACTCAACTGATTACACCCGTAGTTACAGATCTGGATATCACTAATACGAAGAAAATATTATCAAAAACTTCCCTGGGAAGAAAAAATTAATCATAACAACATACAGTGGAAAGACATTGAATAGAAGGATCAAAGTAAACTTTTGGAGTTTATTGATGGCCTGGACATACCCAAGATTCGATGAGCAGGGAATGGATTGGATCCTAACGCTTGGACAAAGCACATCTACATACTATATGGTTCGCAAGAAGCCAACAAGAACAATGTCTTAACAATACATAACAAAGGCTTAACTCCCACTAAGTCACCCAACAGTACACAACAGGAAGAGAACTTCAGCAAATACCAGGTCAGGTAAGCCATACGGTCCTGCAGGTTAAATGAGGTGCAAGGGCGATATGAAATTCCTGGTTCAGTATACACGTCTGAAGTTAATAATTGAGCAATCAGACTGCACACTTTTTTCTGCCGTTCTTTTCAAATGACATGTGTATCTGAATCCTGGAAAGGATCTATCTAACCCTGACAGCTAATGACTCATAGCAGTTTTTGATGTACATCAAAAGCCTATAGGCCTAATTCCGAGTCTGGCGGTCCAGCCACCACCGCACCGGCAGTCCAACCGCCCTATTATGAGTTGGATGATTGGACCACCATTGCTCCGCCACTGCAGCCAGGGAACCATCATTCCCTGGCAGTGGCGCGGTGGTCAGGGCCTCAGTAATATGCTGGTGGTGCTGCTGCCGCACCAACATGCATATTACGAGTTTCAGGACCACCAGCGGTGTCATGGAGGTCTTTCCTCCATGAAAAGGTTGGCGGTCCTGAACCAAAAGGTGCCCTAAAGGGCTCGCTGTTGCCCATGGGCAATGGGATGAATGCAGGGAGGCACAACATGTTCAACATGCACCCAAGTTCCTGCAAAGCATGGACTTTACAGTCAAATCCGTGCAGGAACTGTTTTTCGCATTCCCATTGTGGTGCCCATTTTCAGATGCACCACTGTGGGACTGTCAAAGACAGCCCACCAGACACAAGAACACTCATAATACAGCGGGCAGTGCAACCACTGGTCTTGCGGTGTGGGAGCGGACCGCCATAATGGTAGTCTGCTCCGACGCCGCCAAACTCGTAATTAGGCCTATGTCAGAATCCTCTTTCAAGATTTAAAGTATTACCTTTCTATCAAACCTACTTTCAACCCAAATACAGCACAGTCATTATCATGTTTGCACTGTCCTACATGGCGCACATATCTAACATGGCGCACACATCTATCAGCTATTCATGCCCCTCTTCATTTGAGTAATTCGGAGACTACTCAGCAGCCTTCAACAAGGTTGATTGAAGTATACTGTGGGCAAAACTGAGAAATTTGAATATACCATCACCACTACTGATAGGAATTATGTCACTATAGAGAGCTACCTCAGTCAGAGTTCGACCGGGCCCCGGTAACCAATTCACAGAACCCATTGTAACAACTGATGGACTTAGGAATGCTTGCTAGACCCATTGTTAGCTTCCTTGTACATGGCTGATATCACAACAGCATCAGCTAGAGGAAAAACCTTTCCACCCAGTATAGGAACACCAAAGATTCAAATTCTGAAGTACCCTGACAATTTAGTATCCTGAATCAAGCAAATGTTCAGAGAGTCTGAGATTATCTACATAACTTTAATAAACAGAAAAAATTAATAGCAAACAAACCAAAAACCAACATTAAGATTTTTGTGAAATACAAGGATAAAGCTGAAAAAGTGTTTTTTATGGTTCAAGGAAATTGGACTATTCAATTTTATCTTAGAATCTAGTTGTCCAACAACAACTCTTGTAGATATATTACCTGCATAAAACAGTGCCTCTACTCTTATTCTTGCAATCTGTACAATCAATGTAAAACCTAAGTGCTCGTCAGCTGTTGCCATCAATTAAGTTAATTAAAGCTAATTTCCTGCCAGCACGTTCCTTCAGGCTAACTATTCTTCCAGCCAAAACTGGACCACTGTTACAAAAATTGCAATGTAAAATTTTCATGAAAGTACACCATCCCCCAACTTCTTCGTAGCGTCCCGAGATTCATCTAAAACTCGGCTTACAAAATCAGAAACTTGCCCATAATGCACCCTTCCTAAAATACTGCTATTGCAACAAACACTCAACAGCTGATACCTTAAAGTTTCATTTAATTAAGGTAATTAAAGTAAAATATTCCACCAAAAATATGTGGGTGAATCAATATGCCAGAGCCAATACAGAACTGGAAATAATTATCAAATGGTCGAACATAAAATCCAAATTAGCATGAGACACTCTGCTAAAAACTATGAGGGGCTGGTTACGATGGCGGTCGGTTAGACCACCGGCCACTATTGCTGCGGACAGCAGACCTCCTGATAAACATACGGCAGTCCAACTGCCGCATTTCAATTTGTTTGCCGTTCTGGCAGTCAGAAAGTGCTCTTTACCACAGCTGGGGCATGCGGCAGCCAAGGAAATGGGCCACAGCACATGCCAGGGCTGACACCACCTCCTGCATGTCCATGCACCATGCGCCATACACCATGTCGTATGTAAAAAATATTGGAAAAGAATATCGTTGACGCTAATATCATCAAATGATATACAAAAATATTGCTCTTTAATATACATAGAGTTTAAAGTTGTAAATGTTAAATATGTTTAATATGTAAATGTAATATAATGTAAATTAAAAATATGTCACTGATATTTAATATCATATATTAATATATACTTATATAAGCATGAAAATACATATATACATTTTTGCACTTATATATATATATATATATAATTGCTATGTATAATTATTGTTAATTAGTTAACAATAATTATTTGTTAATTAATTATTATTTAATTAGTTTCCAGCCTATATTCTTGCAAACCTAGCATCCCACGATTAAATTATAAGTACAATAAATCAATATTCCATACTTTACATAGTTAAATATCAATAAATTATTCATCAACAATCTATATAAATCAAAATGTAACCGTTCGTTCAAAATCTCAAATCTCCAAAAGTTCTTCACCGATTGCTTTGAAATTTTTACACCACGTACATTCGAATATGCAAGTTTTTATATATACACAACGTTGGATTCGAATATGCGCGTGTCGAATACGTGAGTGTTTTTAATCGAAAGCACAGACACATAAAAATGTCAATGTGCGTTTGATAAAATCTTAAATCTCCAAAAGTTCTTCATCGATTGATTTGAAATTGTGACACAACGTTAAATTCGAATGAGCACATGTTTATATATACACAACGTTGGATTAGAATACGCGCGTGTCAAATACGCGCGTATTTTTAATCTAAAGGATGAACAGACCCTATTGATTGGGTTGCTGCGCAACAACTACAATAGATGCATAGAGACAATAGTCTACATATATTAGGATGGACAGTTGGTGTCAGGATGGCAGACCAGGAAGTGGGTGGAGGGAGGGTGGAGTAGTTGGTTCACTTGGCAACATTAAGAAAGGACGCACAGAGACAATAGTCTACATATATTAGGATGGACAGTTGGTGTCAGGATGGCAGACCAGGAAGTGGGTGGAGGGAGGGGGAAGGAGGTGGTTCACTTTGCAACATTAGCGCATGTTTACATATACACAACCATGGTTTCGAACATATGCGTGTCCAATACGCGCGTGTTTTTAATCGAAAGGCCGAACAGACCCTATCGATTTGGTAGCTGTGCAACAAATACAAGGGCCGCATATAGACAATAGTCTACATATATTAGGATGGACAGTTGGTGTCAGGATGGCAGACCGAGAAGTGGGTGGAGGGAGGGGGGAGGAGTTGGTTCATTTTGCAACCCGAACAGACCCTATTGATTTGGTTGCTGCGCAACAAATACAAGGGACGCATATAGACAATAGTCTACATATATTAGGATGGACAAAAACATATTGTATACCCACAAGCATTGTGAAATTAAACATATTAGAAACGTGCCCTTACTCTTTTCTTTCTCTTCCTTTTAACCGGACTAAGCCACAGCAACGCATGGCCGGGTACAGCTAGTTAATAATACATTGTTAATTAATTATTACTTAATTAACTTCCCACCTTACACCCCGACAAACCTAGCATCCCACAATTATAATATAAGAAAAATTAATTTGTTTTCCGTAAATTACAAAAACTAAAAATCAATTATATAATTCATTAACAATTAATAATAAATTGTTAATTAATTGTTACTTAATTAACTTCTACCTTATAGCCCTACAAACATAACACCCTGCAAATAACGTGTAATGAAAATAAATCAGTATTACATAAATTACATAACAAATATCTATCATATAAATACATAAAATGTATTAAATCATTCTCACATATTTATTACCTAATTAACTTCCCACCCTATCCACCTACAAACCCAACAACCTGCTACAACACTATGAATTACTATTAAAAAATGTATAAAACATTCTAAATTAATTAAAATAACAGGCAATATTTTGCTCCCCCCGCACGCAGCTCCACCTAGTAGTGGTAGGCCCTCTAGTGCCCAGGTCCTGAGTTTGAGGGCCTCCTCCACCCACAGGATCCCGCCTGTACCTCATCCCTTGCGGCACAGTGGCCCTGTAGTGAGCTCTTGTTCCTGTCTGCTGTTGGTTCTTTTCTTTTTTCCATTCACTTTATTGCCTTTATCTGTCTTTTTTCCTGACTATTTTTGATGCCCAATTTCAATTCAGCTCTCTACTTTACTCTGGTTCGCTCTTGTGCCCACTCCCCTTCCCGCCCTCACCGCTGCTCGTTCCCCACGGCGTGCCCCCATGTCTGCTGCTGTTTCTTTTCTTTTTTTTCCTTTTTCTCTTTTTCTGACATTTTTCCTGCCTCTTTCTGCTGTCCAGTTTCAATTCTGCGCTTTACTTTTACTCTGGTTTGCTCTTGTTCTCTTTCCCCTTCCCACCCTCGTCGCTGCTTGTTCTCTGCAGCCCCACTCCTGTCCAGTACTGTTTCCTGACTCCCATCTGACCAGCCCTCCCGCCTCCCCAACATTACTTGATGTTGATGCTGCATGTCCGCACTGGTGGCGCATCACAGGCTAGCTCGTCTGCGCCCGTCTGGGCCTGGACTGCATCCAGTGCAACGGACCCTGGTTCCTGCAGTTCCCACCGGTATGACACCTGCACCCTCCAGGCACTCAGTCCTGGACATTCCACCACCTGCCACCTCGCATCATCGAAGGACACCTAAGGCCAGTTTACCTGCCGCAACCGTGCCTTCTCCTGCCTCCGCACACCAGACCCACCAACCGCACGACCCTAAAGAACTGGATCTGACCACCTAAGCTGCATCCTATCCAACAACGGTTCCCTCAAAAGACACGCCATGGAGATCTGGTACCTGCACGACTCCATCTCCCCCGACATCTCCTCTTTCACGGAAACATGGATTACCCCCACCTTTGTCTCGGACAGCGCAACCGCCATCTTGGACGACTATAAAATCATCAGACAAGGACCACGCCAACTGGCCGGGAGGAGGCATCGACATCATACACATAACACCTGCCGCCTCACTACCAGCTCTGACAACCACTCACTCGACATGGAACACCTCCACTTCCAGATCCACATCCAGACCAACCCGATCCCCACCCTCCATGGCACCCTTGTCTACAGACCTTCTGGACCCTGCCCCTTCAACAAAGCCGTAGCCGACTTCATTGCACACCACGCTCTTGCCTCAATTGACTATATCCTCCTCAGCAAACTCAATTCCCACCTGGACAAATTTGACAACCACAACACCAGATCCCTACTGGCGTGCCTCGCCACCATCGAACTAAAACACCTTGTCACCTCTCCAACCCACTCAGCAGGATGCACATACTACCCCATCTTCTCGGCAAAGAAATAAAATCTCCGTCAGCCACACCACAGTGCTACATTGGACCGACCACCACTGCATCCACTTCTACTTCACCAAACCCACCGTACACCACCACACCCACCGTTATCCTTGCAGAAGCTGGAACAAGGTCACTAAAGACCAGCTCACCACCTCCCTCAACAAAACCTCACCCTGACATCCACAGACACCAATGTCTCAGCATGGAACCTCCACATTTGGATCTCCAACTGTGCCAGCACACTGGCTCCCCTGAGGGACCTGCAGATCGCTCGAGTGAAGATCGAGGAGGAGCAAGAACTTGGCAGACCACGCTGCCTTCAAAACCGCCATCACCACACCCCCATCGGAACAACAAAGAAAACAGCCATACAGCAATGCATCACTTCCACAGCAGACATTCTCACCTCTCAAGATCTTTGCAAAAACCGCGCCACCTTCTTCCACTGCGCCCAATGTCTCTGGACCCCAGCAGACCCTGCCCAACTGGGCACACCCCTCACCTTTGATGACACCCTCAGGATCATGAAGAGCATCCACTCCAGACCCCTTCCCTCACCACATACTCAACATAACTGGCACCTCCATCGCCCCCAAACTCCGCTGCACCATCAACCACTCCATCAAGTTCACCGCCTTCCCTGAAGACTGGAAAAACACAGAGATCAAACCACCTGCCGAAGAAACCCTCTGCTGCCCCGATAGACCTCAAGAACTACAGCCCTTTCTATCTGCCCCCCTTCCCATCCAAAATCCTTGAGAAGGCCATGAATGCCCAATTCTCCAGGTTCATCGAAACATAACCACATCCTGCACATCACCCAATCGGGCTTAGAAGCAACCACAGCACTGAAATTGCTCTCTTCGCCACCTCAGACTACATCCACACTGTTAGACTTGGCATCTTTGGCAAATGTTGTGACAGATGCAGATTGGGTGAAGATGTGTGAGGAGGATGTACACATAAATAAGGTGAAACAATTAATAAAGAGAGGTTGGCCACCAAGTAGACCTTTTGAACAAGCTTTGCTGAGTTTTGTGCAAGTGGCATGCGAGTTGCGTGAGTAGAATGGAATGTTGTTAATAAATTATTTGTTTGTGATATCAGTTGGACTTAGACACAAGCTTACGGGGTTTATTATTATTTTTTTAATTATTTTTTATTTATAGTGTTATAGAGCGCGAACCAGACCCATGAGGGCATCAGAGCGCTTTACATGATTAAGGGGTAGTATACAAGTGTAGGGACGGGATGGATCAAATTAGGAAACGTAGGGATACATTATACAAGAAAAGCATGCTGCATGTTTAAAGTCCAGGCTACATGTGATATAAAAATGAAAATAGGTAGATACATTATACAAGAAGGCACACAGTCTCAGCTCTTGGGGGGATGCCCAGGGGATGCCCAGGAGTGCAGAATAGGTATCATCCGTAGAGGCCATGGATATTGCCGAGGTGGAGAGTGGGGCAAGTCAATGCGGTGACTGTAAAGTATTCGAGGTATTTTCCCATTAAGAAGGTTTTGATTTCCTTCTTAAAGTGTGCCAAGGACGGAAGTCTTCTAATGGCGGGTGGGAGAGAGTTCCAAATTCTTGGCGTGGCCCCAGAAAAGGCCCGATTGTAGGTTTTGTTCTTCCGGAAGCGTGCTGATTGCAGCAGCAGGTTTTGGGCAGATCGAGAGTTTCTGGCTACTTCGGATACTATGAGTTTTTGTGTGAGAAATGAAGGGGAATTAGAGAAAAGGGCTTTGTGAGTAATGCAGGCCAATTTAAATTAGATTCTGGCCTCTAGGGGAAGCCAGGGCAGAGCTTTGAGGTGGGGGGAGATGTGGTTGAATTTCTTTGAGCCAGTTAGGAGTCTGGTGGCAGTGTTGAGGCAGGCTTTCAAAGGGGCCAGGGAGTTCTTGGCTGCAAGAGTAGAGAATTCATATTTAAGTCTGGAAATGACTAGTGCCTGGGTTGCCGTTTTAAGGTCGGCCACATCGAGGACGGGTTTTAGGTTTCTTAGATAACTCAGGTGGAATCTGGCCATTTTGGCCATCGAGTTTATATGGCCGTGCATGTACAGGCTGCCGTCAAGGGGTATTCCAAGAGATTTCGCCGAGTCAACAATGGTAGGAGGGCAGTTTAGTGCTGTGATTGTCTTGATCCATTCCTGGAATTTTGGATTGGGTTTGGGTGGGGAGAGCAGGAGAAATTCAGTTGTATTTGCGTTGAATTTTAGCTGGTTGGTGGTGAGCCAGTGGATTGTCAGCTTCAGGGCCTCGTTCAGGGAGAGAATGTCCTCAGGGGAAGAGATTTTTATGTAGATCTGAGTATAGTCAGCGTACATAAGGTAGGAGATGTTTGCGGCACGTATCACCTCGGTGAGAGGTTCAAGGTAAAGGTTGAAGAGGGTAAGGGACAGGGTTGATCCTTGGGGGACTCCAGCCGTAACCGGAGAAGGGGCGGATAGATTACCATTGATGAGGACTCTCTGTGAGCGGTTCTGGAGGAAGGATCTAAACCATTCAAGGACCATGCCATCCAGCCCCATCCTAAGTTTGAGGCGTTCTAGGAGAATTTTGTGGTTAACCGTATCAAAGGCAGAGGACAGGTCTAGGAGGATTAGGAGACAGGTTTTGCTTAGGTCTATGGCATGGAGGGCGTTATCTACTATGTGGAGGAGGGTGGTTTCCGTGCTGTGACCAGGTTTGAACCCTGATTGGAAGTCATCGATCAGGTTAAAGCTGTTGATGCGTAGGCTTAGCTGCTGTTGCACACATTTTTCCAGAACTTTCGCAAGGAGAAGGATGTTGGATATGGGTCTATAGTTCTCGGCGGAGGCAGGGTCCAGCGTTGTGTTTTTTTAGGATGGGTATAACTTGGCCAGCCTTGAGCGAGTCAGGAATTGAGCCCTGTAGGAGAAAGGCATTGATTATTGAGGTTCAGGAAGAGGTGATAACCTGAAAGGCGGCAGCTAGGCAGTTAGAGGGGAGAGGATCATTAAAGTGATTGTTCGGTTTTAAGGAGACAAAAATTCTCGAGACAGAATGTTCGTGATAGGTTTTAAACTTGGACCAGTGCGCTAGGTTTTTGGGTGAGGTTTGAGAGGACAGCGTGGAGAGAGAAGGTGGAGCAGGCAGATTTTGATTTTGGTTGTGAGTAGCGGATTTAAGTTAATTTCCAAGGGCAGAAATTTTGTTGCAGAAGAAGGAAGAGAATTCCTCGCTTTATTTTAGGGGTTTAGGTGTTTCTTTGGTGGTTTTCGCTAGTTTGTTAGATGGGTGTTTGACCAAGTCGAACAGCTTGCGAGGTCGATTTTTGGTATTCTCTAGTTCAGATCTGAAGAATTATTTTTTAGTGTTGAGGATTTTCTTATTGTAGGCATTTCTGGCCTGGCGGAGAAGTTTTCATATGTGCTGCTGAAGGGTGTTGTTTCCAGTTTCGCACCATGGACATGCAGGTGTTTCAAATACAAAAAAAATGCTATAACAACACTATTGGTGGCCAGGCATGGATGTTGCAGTGGAAAGTTTCATTGATAGATGTTCTATTTGTGTTAAATCTGATTAACATTAGAAGGTTACTAGTGAAGCAGCTGATCCTTTGGAGGGACCACAGAAACCATGGGAAAAGGTTTCTCTTGATTTTTCTGGACCATGCAATGTTTTGAGTCAAAACAAAAGATTTTAATTTGCATTGATGGATAGTTTTTCTTAATGGATTTGTCATGCTTCCATGAGTAATCTCACTACGGATGACGTGATAACGTTTTTGGATTATAATTTCAGTTCAAGGGTTTTCCTAAGATACTGATGTCAGATAATGGAGTGCAATTTGTATCATCGAAGATGTTGCAATACCTGGGCAAATGTGGAATCAAAGCAATTAGACGACCTCCTTATTGCCCGAAGGCAAAAGGCCAAGTTGAGAGGGCAAACAGATTTTTGAAAGACGGTATCCAAAATGCTTTGTTTAATAAGTAAGATGTCTATAAATGCCTTCGAGAAAAGGTACGGAGTTATCATATGACTCCACATTCAGCAACTGGAGTTTCGCCTTTTTATTTAAAGAGAGAGAGAGGTGGTAGTGTTTTTGTGACACCTCTCCTTGACAAGTCAGAGAGTAAAACTGAAAAGTTCAGTAAGGTTATCGAAAATGTTAAGAAAAATCTGAGTGAAAAGGCAGTTTCTAGCAAGGAGTATTATGACAGAGTGCACAGAGTCAAACCAAAAAATATTCTCGAAGGAGATTGGGTGTGCACTGTTGAACCACATATTGGTTTCAAAGGTGCTTCAAAATTCACTACACCAGTGCAGGTGGAGAAAGTATTAAGAAGTGCTCTGTTACTACACAAAATTCAGATGGTGGAATAAGGGATTGGTTGTAGCTCTTGAGTCTGGTCAGGAAAATATGTTCAGTATGGAGTTTGTGAAAGGTTGCAATTTCAGAGATATTTCCAAACAAAGCAGTTGCTTTTAATTCTGAAAAGTCTGCATGCAATAGTTGGTTTGTTCCCAATAAAATGTCATCGCAATGTTACGTTCCAAATGATGCTCCTAAATTAACTCCTAGTGTTGTCACAGCTTTGGACTGGTAACTTTCAAGACTCACTGTTGGATCCAATGCAAGGAGTCGCTAGTGTACCTGTAGTAAATTCTCATTGTGAAAAGTCAGTCACATCTTCTGTAACTAAAGGTTACAGAAGATGGTTAGTCGGATTTTTGCTGTGATAATAATTTGGTACCGAAATCAAACAGAAATATAAAATTATTGGGCACATTTAAGGATTATGTTTTGTAAATAGAAGAAATGTTTGTGTAGTGTAAGATGCATGTGCCTTACTTAAATTTTTTTTTAAGGGGCATGTTGAGTAAGTTAGATGGTGAAGTGTGTCATAATATGGCATCTTACTTAGGGCTCTATTATGAGACCGTCAGACTCGAGGGGGCATGGCAGTGGTGTTCTTCTGACTGTCCTATTACAATTAGGGCGGCTGGACTGCCAGTTTCCCGCGGCAGCTGCCAGGGACCTGCCATTTCCTTGCGGTGTTGAGGCAGTAAGGAGGCCGCAATATGCTTGGCGGGACCGCCACGGTCCCACAAAGCATATTACGAGATTTTGATGACGGCTCCACCGCCATGAAAAACATGGAGCCCTGGGGTGCATGCAGGGGGGCACAATGTGTGCCCCCCTGTGTGAATGAACCCCAGTTCCTGCACGGCATGGACTTTATAGTCCATGCTGTGCAGGAACTGCTTTTGACATTCCCATTGCAGGGCCCATTTTCAGGGCACTGGCATGTGAACATAAAAAAAGCCTGCCAGACACGAAATGAGAAATACTCATAATCTGGCGGGTGGTCCGACCACGGGTTTGTTGGTGTGGCGGCAGGGTGGACCCAGCACCACCAAACTTGTAATCAGACCCTATGTCATTGCCTTCTCATGCCGGAGTAGCATGGAATGCAGATGACTGTTTTGAAATGAAAACGTAGGAGTTGGGAGGTGACAGATGTATTTTCCTGCTCATCCCCATGGGCTGTAATTTTGTGAATAAAGATTTGAGGGCATAAGTACAAGCCCCAAACGCCACCACAATGTCACTTTTTTTGACATTGTGGTGGTGATAGGGCTGCTCCTTATGTACAAGGCAGTGTTAAGCCACTTGATGTGGCTCAACGCTGCCTTTTACATAAGGCACCCTTTCACGCTATGGTTAGCGTGGAAGGGGTGTGCAGTGGGTATTGTGTTGAGCGTTCCACTGCAAAGCCCATTGTATTTGACGCTGCCCCTATGTACAAGGGTGGCGTACATTGGAGGTAGCGCAAAAATTAAAGTCTTACGTTTGAAAAACGAGGAGAAATGCATTATTTCTCCTCGTTTTTGCTTTTACCATATATGCTATCTTGTGCAGGGGAAAAGCACGGCTGCCCCACATGCTTGTAATAAATATGGTGCAGCCTTGCGTTTCAGAAGTGGCAGAGCGTGTTGTTAAGCCAAGGAGGCTAACGACACGCTCTGCCACTTCCTAGTACATATCCCCTTTGTTTCCTATCAAATCTGGCAGACCTTTGCGGGTAGTATTTTTTCAGTTATATTTAGCAAGACAATTTTTTTCAAGTTGCAAATGTGGCAAAGATATGTTGAAAGGTCAATACCTTTCATTTCAGCTACTTCCGGTATATTTGAAATGAAGGCTTTACCTTCATAAACCCTTGGATGATCCATAATTTGCTTTAATCCAGTTTTGCCTCTGCTCATTGGGCTCTACGACGTTCATTTAAAGATGCTTTGACAACACTGAGATTCGCACAGAAAATGTTGCCCATATTTTCACACTTTTATGGATGGTTATACGCGCTGTTCTTCCTTAGTACAAATTGTACACATGAACAAAATCCTGGACGCTGGAAGGTTACCAGTGGAGTTTTGCACCCAATGTAGTTCTAAACTTTAAAATGAGCGTTCATATAATTTACTTTGCAGTCCGCAGGCATATTTTGTTTTATGAAAAATAATTAGCAACAGGAATTTGAGGAGGGTAGGACACTTTTTGGCAGTTATTGAAGAATCATAGATTCCGATCTGTCTGCCAATTCCATTTTTTGCCAACCAGTCACCGGAAAGGGAAAATAAATAAAAGCGGCAAGGAAAACGTGACTATAACGAAAAGAATGCTCCCTCCGCGAAAAAACGAAACCCACAAGATGAATGACATCAATCTTCGTTTCATTCCATTGAAAATCTTTGTGCCAAGGGAGTGCAATATATCTGTGATAACGTTCAGTAAAAACAGCTGCAAAGCCGTGCGTGGGTTACAGTAAACGTTCACACTGCGTCACACCACGAATTTTTCACAGATGATCATGCCACCTTAATTTTAAAGCGTTTATTGACATGAAGCGTCACCAAATCTCAAATCTTCAACTTGCTATTCTAACGATTAAGTCAGTCAGAAAATAATAGTGCTTGTTTTACATCTGAGCCTTAAGTAGACCATTCAAAATGAGATTAGAATGCTGTGCACTGACAGAGACTTTTTAGTTTAGGAGAGGTGGCAGGTTAGGGGCTTAGATAGTTCATGGAGTGTTGTCAATAACTGTGAGAGGACGGCAGTGTGTATGATAACGCCGCAGGTCATTTGGGGCTGCACTGGGACACTGTAATGCATTTAGTGAACATTCCAAGGTGAAGAAATAACTTGGAGGATAAAATGCTTCACCTTCTCATCCTCCACTCACTACTAGCACCTGCATGAGCACGAGAACAGCAGAGGCTTCAATAGCGTCAGGCTTCACTCGTGTCTTTGGTGGGCAGCTCATGGTATGGCTCCACCAGTTGGTGTGTGGCATTAGTGCCGGCTGCAAAAAAAAAACTTGAATTGTTACAACTTTTAGGAGGACTAAGAGAGCCCTGTTGTGTTCAGAGGATATGCTCCATCAGTCTAAGTTCCCACGCCTGATGAGACATGCTGGAAACATGCAGCCGGTGGTCTCCAGCCTCACCTTGGAATTTTCCATCTTGAGGGCTTCGATTTAGCCAGTGGGCAGGATCCAAAAATGTTTCCTTGGGAGGTTGCGGTCAGTGCCAAGGGTCTTGAAGCACCTTTCATGACAAGAGTAGAGGACTTTGCAGATTATCTACCAACCTCCCAATTTCCTAATGCCCTCACCCTCCACCACGTTTGTACTGCAGAATGTGCGTTTTAGAAATGGGGGTCTTTATTTGGCAAGGGTTTGCACCAAGGTCCAAGTAGGGACCCTTCCTTCTAGTCAAGATAAGGGAGTTACACTCCTAAAATAACCCCTGCTCACCCCCTTCGTAGCTTGGCACAAGCAGTCAGGCTTATCTTAGAGGCAGTGTGTAAAGCATTTGCACATAACCAACAGTGAACACAGTGTAACCACTACAAAAGGACATCACACCAGTTTAGAAGATTATCCAATATTTGTATATACTTAAGACAAGACCAAAAATGACAAAAATCTATAATACAGTACTTAGAAATCTTCAGTTATCAAAATAGGCCTGAAATAAAGTTCCTTAAAGTCGATAGCTCCATCTGGTACTATTACAACATCGTGAACAACAAATCCAAACAGTTCTGGCTTACCGCGGCATCGCGGGCCAGCTACGGTGTCAAGAAGACCGGCAGAGCAGTACCTTTAGAAATGCAGGGCATCGGTAACCTCTCGTTGAGCTCCAAAAGCCCAGCGGACGCAGGTGTTGGTTCTGGAGGTTGGTGCAGGAGTCGTCGTGCCCTTGAAGTCACATGCGTTGCAGATCCAACTCCTCGCGGTTGAAGTCAGGAGCGCCGGTGTCGGCAGGCATCGGGTGCTGCAGTGCGAAGTGCAGTGGAGGCAGCATGCGGTGCACTCAGGTCGTGGTGCAGGCAGCGGCTCGGTGACGGTTGTCCAGCGGCATTGGTTAAATCAATGCTGCGGTGCTCGTCACAGTTTTGGCAGGTCACGGTGCAAGCAGCAGCATTGTTGTTGCTGAAGTGCTGTCATCGGCTGATGAGCTGGAGTCGATGGCACTGGCATCGGTAGGCCAAGGCTGCGGTGTGGGATGAGGATGTTGCGTTGTGCAACTTACGAGTTGTGCCCTCGAACCACGGTGCAAGCAGAGGCATTGATGCCAGCATGAAGCAGCATCGTCGGGGATACCAAGGCGGGGGTGTGAAGTGAGGCGGTGTGAAGTGTGGTGCCCACAGGTCGCGTTGCAAGCGGCATCAGATGGTGTCGCTAATGAGACCAGGGTTCCGGTGCAGCATTGTGGCGGTGCTCTCTACAGTACAAGAATGTCTAGGCCCTTGGCACACCTTGTTATCCCTCTTTTTTTAACTGTTTTGATTATTGTTGATCAATTTGTTCCAACTGTTGCGTGCAATCAGGAATCATGGGGCTGCCTGTCCCCTGTCCATACTAAACTTCGAAAACTGGGTAGTGTACCAAAGTCACTCCCTAACCTGATGCACAGCTATTCTGCGTTTAACTACTATTCTTAAATAACATCCAAATTACTGCTTAAATTTGTGCATTTGTCATGGTTTTATTCACCAATTTTCTTTTTTAGATCATTTATATTTTTCTCATATTCATATTCAGTTCATACATATGTGTACAAAACAAAACAATTTATACATTCAATCTTTGGTGTGATAGAATTCACACTTTAACACAGCCCATAAATATATGTTGATGAGATACACCAACAGTTGAGGTTATAGCAGGCCCGATGCATTTCGGGACCCTGTCCCTTCTTCGGGGGCCTTCCTGTGAATGAAATTCATAAATGTCATAATTTTTACTTTACATTTCGAATTAATTGCTCATAGGGCACTATCAAGCTTCAAATCTACCACCAACATAACATTTTGCTTGTTCAGATCTACTGTCATTGCATGCATTTATATCGTTATTACATTTTATCTAGACATTACTAAATCAAAGCTCTGATGCACACTTATACTGATAGTCCTGGGTGTCTAATACATAATCTGTTCTCTGTAATCCCTTAGCGTGTGAAGATTTCTAGTATTTCTAGGGTTGGGTTGTGACTCATTAATAAGCATGATACTCCTTATATAGTGACTTTGGGTCGAGCTATTGTGTTTAAACACTATCACAACTGGTGAATTATTTCTACTGGCCTGTCTGTGTCAAGAAGTTTCGTGCATTACATGCTTTAGCTGAGTGTGTCTCAATAAGAAATGGATCCTTTTTACCTTCTCAGACGGAGTAAACTTCTATCAGCCCTTTAGGATGTTGTACTTTCAATCTGGTATATTCTGTAGGAAGAATACGTGCATTCTATTATACCGCTCAAATCTATACGTGAAAAATAAACAATGCTATATCTGCAGTTTACCTTGGGACGACGCTGACTGTTAAACTTATGGTTCCGTACTCGTGAGGGGATTCTGGTGTTACGGTTCTTTAAAGTTTCCGGGTCAGCTCTGTGCATGTAAAAAGTGATGAAAATCAGGTTTTAACTCTTGTGTAAAATTTAGTTAGACCGACATGGCTCTAACTCTAGGTACTACAGATTAATCACCGAGAGAACTCACCGGTTAGGCTTTGTAGCGTATCTGTGCTTACTTCGGTCCGTTTCTCTGTGCGTTCGAGCGGAAGGTGTGCGCTAGATGTCAGTCACTGAGAGACGTCAGTTCCTATATGGTTAAGGGCGCCATCTTGGAGTGGTTTTGACGGATTGTAATAGTGAGATATCTGACCCTAGGTGACGTCAGTGCCTGAATATTTAGAGGCGCCATCTTAGAAAGGTGTCATACTGCCATACTCTATACTGATGAGTCATATATGTGGACCAAATAAACTTTAATAAACTGTTAAGTAACACACACAACGGTTTGGGTGAATAATGGATCAATAAAGTGTGTTCAATGAGTGTAGTAAACACGTGATATGGTTCGTCTCTTATCTAAGGTGTGAACTTGTTTTATCTATTTTTAACATACGTGATGCAAATTCACTTCATGAAAGAAAAATAGTACTGATAGAATAAGAGAAATCTTAACATTATATCACGAATTGTAGTATAACACGAAAATATGTTATTCTATTAAACGTTAAACAATGTTAGACCTGTTGATGGTTGAGTATCATTTATACACTTACATATTAACTTCATGGTGATATTTACAGAAAACAACCCATATCTAATTTATCATTTAACCCTAATGGTTCCATTGTCTGGAATTTTTTAATCAGCATTACTTCCCTTTGGGACAAGAATTTTTGATTGTCCCTCCCCGGTATGATGTCTATTTTCTCTATAACTGAGAATCTTAGCTGAGAAATATTGTGATTCTTCTCTATCCAATGTCTTGCCAAGTTTGAATTGGTATTTTTAGTTCTTATCATGCTTTTGTGCTCTCCTATTCTGGTTTTAACTTTCCTTTCTGTTTTGCCTATATACATGAGCCCACATGGGCATTTTATGTTGTAGATCACAAAGTTCGAATTACAATCTGCTGTTAATTTCAGTGGTATTTGTTTGCCAGTTCTAGGATGGGAAACAAACGTTTGTTGCATCACGTTGTTGCAGTTAACGCAATTGTTGCATCTCTTCATTCCTTTGTATTCTGTGGGTCGCTTCTTGCTTTTAGGTTTCAATTCCTCCTTTAAATTTTTGCTTCTTCTATATGCAAATATGGGCTTTACTGAAAAAATGTTTTGGAAGTCCTCGTCCTGTTGTAATAATTCCCAGCGTTTCAATATGATCTTTTTTATATTTCGAGATTTGGTGGAATATTTGGAAACAAAAACATTCTTTTGATCTGTGGTGGATTTTTTGGTGCTCTTCAGTAAACTCTCACGACTCAATTGTTTCACCTTGTCCTCAGCTTTGTTTAAACATGTGTTCGAGTATCCTCTTTGTTGAAATTTTATTCTTATCCTTTTCATGTCTTCTTCTTGAGCCTCTGGGGTGGAACATATTCTTTTGCTCCTCAGCATTTGAGAAAAAGGTAAATTCTCGATCAATTTAGGTGTATGGAAACTGCTGAATAGTAATGTGTTGTTACGGTCTGTAGGTTTGACATAGGTTTGTGTGTTTATCGTCATGTGATCCCTGGTTATTTTTACGTCTAGAAAGGATATCTCCTCCTTGTTTATCATGTGAGTAAATGTTATTCGGGGGTTCTTTTGGTTAAGTTCCTGAATGTTTTCTTCTAACATCTCTGTGGGTCCTTTCCAGATCAGAAATATGTCTCTACAGTGCCTTCAGGACACAGAGTCGGCAGCTGCATCGTAGAAGGCATTAGGTTGCTTTTCTTCTGTTGCAGCACAAACCACACAGTCCCCAGTGCTGATGGCAGAAGAGCTTGAAGTCTTTGCTGTTCCTGAGACTTCTTGAACTCTACCTCAAGCCCTTGAAGAAACTCAGTAAAGAAGTTTTTAGAAAGTTCAGTCCAGTCCTTTCATTGCCCAAGACAGAAGCAGCCACTGCAGGCCAACCCAACAAAGCACACAGCAAAGTGGTAGTACTTCTCCAGCTCTTCTTGGCAGTCTTCTTGGTCCAAAAGAGTTCTAAAGTTCTGGGGTCTGGCCCCAATATTTATACTACCAAATCCTTTGTTCTCTGAAAGCAGAGAGTGTCAATACCCAGCCCAAACCAGTTCTGTACTTACTGGTGCAGCTACCTGGCAGGGGGTGGCGATGGCGATGGCATTGTGCAAGGCAGACCATGCCCATTCAGGTGCAAGGAAATCTCCCCCACTACTTTAAATGCAGCCTAGGTTTATTTAGCCTAGCCCTTGCCTATCCAGCTCTCTGGGGCCACTGCCCCTCTCCACCCCCTGTCATCTCAAAGCTGGACAGTCAATCCACAACCCCAGCAGAGGCACACAGGATGGCTATGCAAGAAAATAGCTACTTTCTAATAGTGGTATTTTCAAACACAGAATGTAAAAATCTTCACTACAAGATGCATTTTAACATTCTAAGTTCAGACATACTAAACTTTATCTTTCTACTTTGGTCCCAGGGTTAGCTATGTTTATAAAATGGTATAAACAAACTCCCCATTCTGTCCTATGGGAGCAGGCAGCCTTGCAATGGTGAAAAACGAAATTCGCTGTAATTCACCACCAGGACATGTCACACACATGTCCTACCTCTAACATACACATCACCCTACCCACAGGAGTACCTTGGGCCTACCATTGAGGTGACTGACATGTAGAAAAAGGGAAGTTTGGAGCCTGGCAAGTAGGTGCTCTTGCCAAGTCGACATGCAGTTACAAACTGTGAACAGACTCTGCGGTGACAGGTCTGAGTTACCTTTTCAGGGCTACTTCTGTGGGTGGCACAACCAGTGCTGCAAGCCCACTAGTAGCATTTGATTTACCCACCCTGGCACTCTCAGTGCACTTTACTAGGGCCTCACCAGTAAATGAAATATGGCAATCATGGGAACACCAATCCATAACATAATTTACAAGAGGGGCACTTGAACTTTAACACTGAGCATCAGTGAGAAAGTGCACAGAGACACTAAACCAGCAAAAACAGAGTCAAAACCAGGAGGTCAGAAAGCAAAACATCAGGGGAAACATGCCAAAAGATGCCAAGTCTAACAGTGGTGATGTATTATCAGGGGAGGCAGGAGAAACAATATTGGTCCAGCAACTCAGGTAAGTAATTCAGGAGTACAGCACGTTCTGTAAAGGAAGAAATGAATTCATTCCACAATAAACACCTCCCAGTAGTCAGTTTAACCCAAAGGAAGATGGTGTTACCACCATTAGTTCTTAAGGGGAACTTTAATTGGTGGAAGTCGGAGTCTGGCTCCTAATAGTAAGGCTACAAGGGGAAGCAGACAGAGCCACACGTGTTCCGACTACGCAAGCAATACCACGCTTGCTTTAACCATGCATATACCTTAAACATGCATACGTGTGGTTAAGGCGGTGTGCGGTCTAGCTGCTGGCTGCTGCAGAAGCAGGAAGACACAAGGAAGAGATGACGCGGTGAGGTAAGTAGGGCTGGGTTTTGGGGGTGTAGCTTTTATGGGTTTGGGTAGTTTGTATGGGTAGGAAGGTAGTTGGGTCAGTGTCGTTTTAAGGGTGGGGGTCATGGTCGTTTTCAGGGCTGGAGGGGTCTGGTCGTTTTCAAGGGTGGAGGGTCAGTGGTTGTTTTCAGGGCTGGGGGATCAGGGGTAGTTTTCAGGGCTGGGGAGTGGGATCTGGTTAGTTTTCAGGGCTGGGGGGGGTCGGGTAGTTTTTTTTAATTAGGGCTTAGGGTATTAGGCCTAAGGGCAGTAGAAGGGGTGGGGTAGTTTCAGGGTCAGCGAGGGGGTTGGAAGGGGGTTGGGGTAGTGTATATTAAGGGACAGGGTTTTAGGCCTCAGGAGAGGGGAATGTATAGTTGGGGTTGTTTTTAGGGCGTAGGGGAGGAGGGGGCAGTTTTTAGAGCTCGGGGTATTTTTTAAAATAGGGATTAAGGTTTTAGCCTAAGAGTCGTGGAAGGGATCGGGATCATTTTAGGGACAGCTGGGGGTTGGAGGGGGTCAGGGTAGTGTATATTAAGGGTTAGGGACAGCATGGGGTGTGTGAGGGGGAAGGGGTATTTTGAACTCAAAGTTTGGGGCAGGTAGGGGGTTTGTAGCTTAGGGTGGGGGTCACAACCTTAGCCACGCATACCCCTTTACCATTCATGCATTTACATGAAATTGCATGGTACAGGAATGCATGATCAAGACGCATTTGTGGTTCAGGTTGCATGTTAGAGGCACACATAGTTTATCAATGCATGCCTCTATCATACAACCGGCTGCAAGAACTGAAAACACAAAAAAGTTGCACATGGAGGATGACCAGACCAGTTGGAAGCAGAACCACCAACTGCGAGTGTTGCCAGACTAGACAGGAAGGAAAAGCAGTTTAAAATATTGTCTGAACCCCTTTGAGCTCGAAGTGAAGAATCATCAACACAGAAGACAATAACAGGCACCATGAATTGAGAAATTAGCCTATAAGGAATAGAAGTCATAAAAAGGTGGTGTCCATTTTGAATCGACAAAAGGCAGAGAACCCGATGGTCAAGCAATCTCCATTGCTGTCCTGTTGACCATCACTGTAATTCCGTAAAACTGGTAAAAAGGACACCTAACACCCTATGATGAAGATGGATAGGTAGGCCGCAGGTTTCTGACACCCTTGGAGGACTCAGGAAGTCCTCAAGAAATCTTGAAACCATCACTACTACTAAATACAAAATAAATAATAGGAACATACATCTAAATTTCTATTGATGTCCCTTTTCAACTCTATGTGTTACAAAAGAGTATCCAGTTAGTCTTTCCTCTATCTTCATTTAATGCCCAAACATTTAATTGGAAAGGCTCTAGAAAATCATTCAGAAAATGAATAACATCAGAAGTTTTAGAAAATAAAAATATTTCTCATGAGACCCACAACCTCGTTGCCCAGTAGGTTGAGCAGGTTCTGCTCCCTCTCGAGGATGTCCATCCAGTGCTGCGTCAGCTGCTGCTGGATGCTCTTGATGCTGATGCTGCGGCGCAGACATTGCAACACTTGCCCCCAGAGCAATTGTTGCTGCTGCAGGGCGCAACTCTTACTGGGCCTGCTGCCAACATGTGGGTCAGATGGCGCTGCACCCAGAAGATGAGTGCAACCACCTCCACCTCGCTGAAGATGGGGCGGCGTTGTACCCCTGCCCAGCTGTATCGCCCCCCTAAAGGGGTGACGGCAGTGCTGCCTGCTGCTGCCATGATTCGGGCTATAATGGGAAACACAGGACAGAGACCCCCCATCAGGACAGAAACACAAGAAAAATTAAAACAAAGTACAAAAAAGTCACAAAAAAGCACACAGAAACATAAATACACACAGAGAAAGTCAGGCAGTAATACAAATAAGTAAAGAAAATATAGGATTGGGAAGTGGGTAATCAGATGCGATGGACTGGGTTGGATTGGAAAAGTTGGGAAACAAAAGCAGCAAAGAGAAAGCTAGGCAGGACCAAGCAAAACAAATGGCAATCCGCTTGCACGCCGTGTGCTGCTGTTCGGGCAAATTTTTCAGCACCCAGCACAAAACCAGTGCCAAATCAGAGCATGATGTGCCCTTTTCATCCGTTTGTGGAACTCAGAGGAATGGCTCAGTGTTTTGTGTATCTCCACGGAATTCAGTGGAGTTAAATTCAGTGGGTTTCACCCAGGCGTACTCCACACGTCACTTTAGGTCTGTTTCCATGCTTGCACAACCTTGCTATGTCCTTTCCTAACCACAGTTTCAACATTCTTTATTCCTCATGAAACATCCTTCGAAGTCAGCCACTTGTGACATACTGCCACATCTGTAGCATTCTTTATATACCAGTTTGATGTAAGATTTCTTCAAATTATCTTGAGTTCTTTCCGTGAAGTTCTTTTCTCTTGTTTCTTGAATGTTGAAAGACATCATTATGTTCTGTTTCTTTTCTACAATGTTTACTTCATCACTTTTCATTGCATCAATTTGTTCAATTTCCCTCATAAAGGAGTGTGATTCTTTCACTATTTTGCAGTATCAACTGCTTCTTTCAAGGATGGATTGCATACAGCTCACAAACTTTCCTACATCTTTTTGTTTTCCCATTATAAAATTATTTAATCTTTTCTAATTTGGTCTATCATATTCACAAATTCACATTTGATGACTAACTCACATAGTCTGGGGATAAATTGATCTACTGAAATTCAAATTCAAAAGACGTTATTCGGCTGAAACAAACATGCATAAAAGTTACATATCAAATATCAGGTATGCGACGTTTACAACGCAACCGTTACAACGCTGTTCCATTACGACGCGGTCATAACAACAAAAGTTGTTACAACGAATTGCGCTGGGGGGCACTCAAGGATAGTAAATCATTTAATTTACTATCCCAACACCTTCCCTACTATCCACGGGGACTGGTGTTGGAATAGTAAATTACATTTTTTTAATTTGCGCCCCCCCAACGCAAGTCGTTGTAACGACTTGCGTTGTTACAACCGCATTGTAATGGAACGTGTTGTAAAAGTGTGCATCGTAATGACGTACATCCCAAATATCACAATGAAATTGATCTATTGTTTCATGACTTTTGTAGACTAAGTGTAAAACTGATGTCTCTGCATAACTATGTTAACCTGCTTTCCCAACTATGGGGCATATTTATGAGCCCCCTGTGTCGCCCTTGGGTTACTTTTTGCATTGAAACAGTGGCACAAACCACCAAATCATATTTACGAGTTCACACAAAGCCACTTTGTGTGGCTTTGAATGGCCTCATAAATATGGATTAAGCCAAGGCAAAAGAAATCACTGCTTTGCCTTACTCCATGCTAGGGAGGCATTCCATGGGTGTTGTGGTGGGTGTTCCCATGCAACACCCTTGAATTTTGATGCATCCCCAGATTTACATGACCATGTAAAGCTGAGATGTGCTAAAACCTTATGCCTTCCCAGGGGAGGCGCAATGAAGAGAAATAACTGTATGTTTCCCCATTTTTTCTCTTTTCTCAGAATGCAGAACACATAGAAAGAGGAAAAACCCTCCTAGGAATGTTTTGGGTTTTTCCATGGTGCAAGGGTGCCTGTGTTGGTGCTAGGCTGCTGAAACAGCGCCACAGCAGGAGGAAAGTACAGGAATGTGCTGTATGCCATAGATACGGTGCATTCCTGTCTTTTGACTTTGACGCTGGCAAGCACAGCAAGGTGATTAGCCCCAAATCCACCTAATCATGCCCCTTTATTTCTAGTCTTTTCTTAGCCTCTTCCTAAGTGCCAGGAATCTGTGCGTTGCCCGGGTCTGTACAGTGAAAATTTGATTTTGCTTGATGCCATAGGTTTTATTAAATGACCCCTGTGACTTGAAAGGAAGATTTCTTATAATGAACCGAACAATGACTCTGTGCAATGAAAGTAGTTTCCTTCCATTAGTACATTAATCCCCTATCTGTTGAACAATTACTATTGTCACTGCCTTTGGGCTAAATTACAGGAGCTTCTCAGGCTAGAGTGGGAGGATCACTGCAAAGGGATCTGCAATATATCTTAGTGTTACTGCCTTGAAACAAAATTATCAAAGTTTTCACATAAAGTGTGCGAATCACAGTGATTTAATTTGCACTTTGTGTTTGCCAGAAAGAAGTTTGGAAATCACTGTACTTTTCCATGTTGAGAAATGTTTTTGATGCTTCATATGCTTTCTTGTGAGAGAAGCATATCTGAATATACTACACAATTCCACTGGATGGCGCTCGGTCACTATAAACTGAAGAAAACCAACACTGCTTATATGACTGTTCCTGTTGTTGGTTTCCTGTGATAATGAATGCTCGGCACTTTGAAGAGAGTTCTAAATGGAAAGCAAACGGATGAAATTAGGGGGCAGCTCGGTGATATTAAATGCTGCTCGCAAGAGATCTTGTGCTAGTTCGTTTAACGAGCTGGTGATATTGGTGATATTGCGGATGCAGGCTCAATGACAATTTGTACTGAATCTGCACGATTTAAATGGGGGAAAAGTTATTCTCCGGCGGGAAGTAAGTCGTTATGGCGCAGATCGTGTCTGAGATGCTAGTAACAAATGAGTTCATTTAAACCCACGAGTGCAATGAAAAGCAGTTTTGACCACGGACCACAACCTCGAGAGTAAAGAGGAGAAGTCCTCTACAACTGAGAACCATATAACACATAACAGGTGTTGAGTACTTCACTACTGGACTTCCCTCAATGTTGCTTGTCATCTTCTATCTTAAGGGGCTTATTTACAAACCCCTTGCGCCGCAGGTGCGTCACTTTTTGTACCACACCAGCAGCGTAAAAAATGCTCCACGTTGCGCCCTATTTACAAAGTGATGCATCTATATGCATGTAAGCAGATGCGTCGCTTTGTGAAACCCTGCGCTACATCATACCTGAGTCCGGTATAACATATGCCGGTTGGGCGTTCCCCCGGAAAAAAGCCTAGTAGAAGTGGCGCAGCGAAATCTAACAGATTTCACGGCACCACTTCTAGGACGCCACTGCGTCAAAACCTTACCCCTGCCTCATAGCAGACATAAGACTGACGCAGGCTCTTTCACATAGGGCTTGGCCCATGTAAAAGTACAAATTGCTGGAGTTGGGTCTGTTTTCAGACACACCCCAGCCATGCGTCACTTTTGCACCTACAGATACCTCAGTAATACTGACGTATCTGTAACTCCTTGCGACATGGAGCACCGTACATTAAATACGGCGCATTTATCATGTTGCAAGGTGGGCGCACTGAAAACTGTTGCGTCTCTGTTTTGTCGCAGTGATGCAACAGTTTTCATGAATTAGACCCTACGTTTTTTATCTGTGGGTTCTGTCTGCCTTTGTTCATCTGTTCAAAAGATAACAAGCATTGGAAATGCATCGGTTTCGCCTATGTAGCGAATATAGAGCTGTTTTCATCAAACGTCCGGCAGAAGGATGGAGCTCCATGACAGATAACAAGAGAGTGAAGAGGATGTGGTGTAGTGGGCAGAGATGCTGACTCAAGAGCTGGGGATTCCGGTATGAGTTTCGGCTGCGCAGCGCAACATCCTGTGATTCTATGCAAATCACTTAATCTCTCTGGGTGATAAATTGTTACATAAATGTGCTGCAAGAGTAAAAGGCAACACTTTATGAAACTATAGTTCCACCAAAGCAGATGTTAACAGTATTTCGGGGGTGGGAAACTGATAAGAGAAGCAGACGAGGAACAAGCATTGGTAAATGCAGGAAAATATGTTACAGCCATTACAAATGGAGGAACGGTAAGTGCCACACACAAGAACCAATGAGAAGCCAGTAAAGAGAGGAGCCGGAAGGTAAGTCCCTTTTAAATTTATATTAAATGCAATAGATTTCTCAAGCACAGCCCAATCCGTGTGGGTGAAACCAAAAAACAACTGTGTGTACGAAGTTAATAATCTGAATAGCATTCCACTCTTTATTAATCCTAGACATCCTTAGTATTACCTTCCAAGTACTGATGATCTTTTTAACTATTCAGTTCGTGTTAATTTGGGGATTTTGCCCATAATTTTAGTTCCAAATCTGCAATTGACACATGTAAATTATGATTACAGACAACCTTTAATCTAATCATACACTGAGGTTTTATATTCTAAAGTCCATAAGGCTATTATAAGGTAATTGAACTTTTCTCCTTGGAGATGTTACGTTTTTGAACGTTCACGGTAGGGCCACACTGGAATGATTATGGTTGATGTTGCGTCACAACAAAGTTCTGAGAATCGCAATCTTGATAAAAAAAACTTTTTATAGAATATTGAATCACAGTGATTCCTATTGATTTGTAATGAGTTGTATCCTCACTCCATTAATTCACTGTTGTTCCAGGTGTATATTTTAATGTGCATCAATGCACGGATAATCGTCTATTTGCCCTGTGAATCTCAGTAGCTTTTTCAAAAATCCTTTTAATGAAAATGAGGGCCTTTCTCTTTTCCCTTTACAAAATTCGTCATATGAACAGCTTGTGCCTGCTTGCAGCTGGCTCCTACACACTTTTGATCCACAGTCTCCTATCAAATATCCCTTGCCAATTTTTGATACCCAAGGTCAGCAATAAGAGACCCTTGATTAGGTCCTCACCCTGCCCACTGATAACAAATTAACAATTTAACGAATTCAATAAATTAAACATGCAGGGGGGCCTTTTTCAGCTATTAGATCCCTAACTCCTCTCCCTGTATATCAGATCTGAACTCAATGGTGAACCCTTATAAACATCCAGCATGCCCCGACGCTGCGAGCATTCCTTCAGTCACACCTAGTTGGTCTTTATATTGGATTATTTTGGATATCCTTAATTTAACCTCAGATCCCCAAAGCAGGTCTACAAAAGAATGCCAGGACTCACTTAGAAACCCATAGCCTGCTTTCACAACAAACTCATATGGGCCATTTAGATAAACAGCTACCCGGCCCTCAGGAGAGTCAGTCAGCGTTCAGACACACTAAGTTAATCATTATTCTGCTTCTCCAGGTGACCCTGATACACTCTCATACAGTCTCAGAGATCCACCCCTCAAATGTTGTTCAGACACACAAAGTGGTCACGAGACACCACCCCAAATACATTCTAAATCTAGGTGCTACTTTTACAGTTCCTGTAAAAAGTTGGGGTACTAGTTGAAGGGGGTGAAACAATGCTCAAGCAGCAACCACAATCCTTTCCATGAGGATGAAGTCACAAGCAAACCCCAAATTAACCCATACTCAACCCTATGGTAGCTTGGCACACGACAAATAGTAATAATATGAAAACACAGCACAAGAAGAATCTCACACCAAATCGCAAACACAGTTAATTTTTTGTAAATAAAACAAGATGAAAGTGGCAATAATCAAAGTAGTAGACCCAGAGATATGCAAGTTTAAAAATGTCAATACAAATAGTGTCAAAAAGCACAAAGCGCCAACTGTGGATATCTGGTTGCCCCGGACCGAGATAAAGTCACAGGTTCACAGATGGGCTGACGAGCACCTTCAGGTCCACTACCAAGGGTCTGGGACTGGATTGGCACAGCTTGGCAATGTAGGACTCACAGTTGCAGAGTTCTGGTCCGGTTTTACACGAGACTAGCCCTTAGTGTCACTCTGGTGGTCCTGGGTACAAGTTTCAGGTCTATTCCTTCTCACCTAGGCAAGAGGAGAGCAGTACAGCACAGCAGAGCAGCAGTCCTTTACATCAGCAGCCCAGCAGAATGGCAGTCCCTTTGGCAGCACAGGTCCAGAAGTGTACTTAAAAGTTGGGTCCAGTATTTATACCTGGTGCCGTCTTTAAAATGGGAGAAACATCTAGAATATTCAATTTGAAATATCCTGGTTTCCTGCCTCCTCTGCCCTGGCTCCAGCCTAACTACAGGGGGTATGCAGTCCTTTGTTTGAAGTCAGGACACAGCCTTAACAGGTGTAAGTGGGGCTCTACCTAACTCCACGCTCCCATTCTGTCAAACATGGTTCATCCAGGCATACCTAAGCTCTCTTTCATGTTTGAATGTCTAGGAGGAATATATTAAAAACAACTTCCAACTACACTTAGTCATATGACCCCAAGACAGGCTGCAGGCACTAAATGGCTAGGCAGGAAAATGCCAACTTTCTAAAAGGCACATTATCAAAATTGTAATTTTAAATCCAACTTTTTAATAAAAGAGGATTACTCATTGCAATTTCAAAGACACCAAACATGAAGTGTTTACCTGTTCCTATTTGGAAAGTATCTTTATTAAATGCAATAAGGTATCTCCAATGTTATCCTATGGCAGAAGTAGCCCTTGCAAAAGCTAAACATGAATTTAAGAGTTTTTCATTATAAAAAAATGTATAACTTAAAATTACATGTCCTGCTTTTTAAATACAATATACCCTGCCCTGTTGGCTGTTTAGGGCCTACCCTAGGGGTGCCTTATATGTATATTAAATGAAGATTTATGTCTGGCAAAAGACGTATTTTTCCCAGTCGAAATGGCACCCACAGACTGCAATGATAGGCCTTAAACATGTTTAAAGGGCTACTCAAGAGGGTGGCACAGTCATTGCTGCAGGGCCATTAGTAGCATTCCATTTACAGGCCCTGGGTATATGTAGTACCACTTTACTAGGGACTCCTAAGTCAATTAAATAGGCCAAATGGGGGAGATAACAATGTTACCATGTTTTAAGGAGTGGGCGCACACACTTTAGCGCTAGTTAGCTGTGGTAAAGTACACAGAGTCTGTAGGCCAACAAAAACAAGATCAGAAAATTATGGAGGAGAGAGTCAAAATGTTGGGCGGATGGCTACTCTAAAACCTACAGGAATAACAGCTTGACTCAAACTCTCTTTTGCAGTGACCTCTTCACTTTATGATTCTCTATTTCTTGTGGTGGTGACGGTCCATTTTCTCCTCATATGCACTCTCTGTGTGTTTGTCTACAATCTTCCTCTCGGTTTGTCCTTTGCAATGCAGCACTGAAAACACAGTACTCTCCTAGAAGGGGACATGGCCAGAGTAAACTCTATGGGTGTCTTGTCATATGCCAGCAGTGGTATTCACTTCATCCTGTACTTCACACTGCTCCTGATCTACTGGGACCACACCACAGGCGCTGCTGTCTAGTGTAGGCCAACTGTGTTTGAGGTATTTGTGCACACAAACACACACCCAGTCTGCACAGTAGGCAGCTGCATGGACACATTGTTGGAACAATTGAGCGCTTGTGGGGATGTAAAACTTGCCTTCAAAGCCCACTGGCTTACGTTTTCTTCTCAATCATTCAGTCAAAATACACTATTTGCAAAGAATCCAGAAAATGTTTTCACAGTTTTAAAGGAAATTGTGTGGACTCTTTATTGGGAGGGCGGAGGGCAGGAGAACTACTGGCAAATTCCTTCACAAATGTGAATCAGATGCAGCCCGCTCATGCTTGTAGCTGCAGACTGCACAGGGAAATGCTATGGCTGGCAAACATTTACATGGCAATTAAAAATAATATTAGATGGCACTTGAGATGACCGCCCAGATCTGACGGAATCTGAGGTTATAGGATGAATTGGATTTTAGTAAATCCTTTTATTCCCAGAATGAAAATACCTTTCGCTGTGCATCAAGTTAATGGAGGATTTCTTTTATACATTATACTAATTAGTTAGAACATAAATGGTCTGGGAAATAAAACCACGGTCACGCAGCTCCTGTTGTATTTTCAAAACTTTGACCTCATCCTTTTACAAGAGACCTGGATAGACCAACCGTACCATCTACAAGGTACAAGACATAGCCTCTCCCGTGTGTTAGAAGCGCCAACCTTGCGCATCTAAAAGGAGGTCTCATAATCTACACCTCAATCAAGAGCATAAAAACAATTAGGGAACTGGACGCTAAAACTGCACCAAGCAAATGCCATAAAAGCAATCAAAATGGACCTAGGAGGAGACAATAACAACCAATCCAATCCAATCCAAAAAATCTTTATTTCGGCCATTGAGACCATAAAAGATACATAAAAAGACATACAACATTTAAATCAACATTTGATACATGTTATACAAATGGATACAAGTTTTGGAAGTAAGAGTTAAATGAGATAAAAATGAATAAGAGAGATACATCACAGTTATATTAATTGAGTTTAAAATAACATGATTTAAAAACTTTGCCATAGAGGCTAAAATTTGGTTTAGGACAGTGGCCGGAACTATCATCCTATGTTGGTAAAGCCTTGATCAACTTGGACCTAATACGCCACATGGCGAACAGATATTTAGAGACTGCAAAAACAATGTGAGGAGAGGAATCAGATTTCAATATTCTGTAAGAAGTTGAACAGTTTCTTATTGCCATGTTTCTGCATAAAGGCACCAACCAATACTTCCTTGGAGACCTATAGGTGGAGCAGAAAAACAGGACGTGGATTTCCTCCTCCTCACAGGAATTGCAACCAGGGCATAGTTTGTCCCCTCCATTGGTCCATTTACTCGTGAAGGATTTAAGGGGGAGGGTTCCGAACCGCCACTGTAAAAAGAGCTTCCTAGCTGCGACCGGATAGATAAAATCCAAGAAAGATTCAAATTTATAGGTATTTTTGGATTGGGTAAAACAGTGGGTTAAAATGCCAATGCTGGGTGCAGTCAATTGGGTCACAAGATTTTGTTGCTTGCAGGCTTTCACAAGACTTTTCCGAGGGACCTTGATACAACCAGTTTCGGGGGCCAACCACAATTCATTTAAGCCTAGCCGGAAGAGTTCTTTTTTGACAAAAGTCAGCCAAGGGATCTTGTCATTAACGTTTAGATTCATGACATGCACAAGATCACTCCTGTAGTGGCTAAGCTCCTTAGTTGACCAAAGTCTATGCCAGAATCTTATGGGGTTGAGTTCAGCATCCTCCCTGATAGATGATAAGCCCAAGTCAAGACGTAGGGGAAGCAAGGGAGTTGCAGCTGGGAGGGCCAAGAGGCGCCTCATAAAATTATTCTCAACACGTACCAACTCGTTTGCAGCTTGGTGTCCCCAAAGTTCGCTGCCATATAATGCAGCAGGTTTTACTTGGGTTTTATACATCTCAACTGCAGGGGCTATAGGTTTGTATGTTGAAGTGTTGGTAATCTTCAAGATAGCCCCAGACAGTTGAGATAACCTTATTCGCGAGCTTGCAATCTGTGGACACCATGATAAATTCTCTTGGAGGGTTACGCCCAGGTATTGGAATGTTTTTACCCTCTCTAGGACCGTGGAGTTTAGGGACGGGTTGGGTCTGGTTGTGGAGGAGGGGTTGAAGATCATATACTTTGTCTTCCCGGCGTTGATCTCGAGGCCAAACTGCCTGCAGAAGAGATCAAAGCCATCCAAGGTTCTCTGGATACCCATGGGCGATTTGGAAAGCAGGAGGGTATCGTCCGCAAACATAATTGCCGGTACCCTCCTGCCTGCCAAGACCGGGGCGTCGCTATCTCCAACATTGGCTAGATGCGAGATGACACTGTTCATATAAAGGCAGAAAAGGGTTGGGGCAAGTACGCACCCCTGCCTGACCCCCCGGGAAACAGGGAACCTTTGAGACAGAACACCACCCCGCCCACAACGTACCTGGGCGAAATTGCCCTGATGGAGTCTTATGATTGCCTGGAGTAGATTAATGGGGACTCCCATCTCCCTCAGGACCTCCCAAAGTTTTTTCCGTGGTACAAGGTCAAAGGCTGACCTCAGGTCTACGAACACCATGTATAATCTCCCTCCCTCGATGGTCACTGTTTTCCAGTAAAGGAGAACGAGGCGGAAGATTTGGTCCATGGTGGACGTATTTTTCCTGAAGCCAGCCTGGAGAGGACTTAAAATTTCATTTTCCTCCATCCACTCCATGAGTTGATTCAATAAAAGTCGCGAATAAATCTTCTGGGGGACATCTATCAGGCTGATCGGCCTGTAGTTGGATGGGAGCAGAGGACAGCCCTTCTTGTGGATAGGCACTATCTCTGCCCCCAGCCAAGTGCAGGGGATCGCCATTCCACATGCCATTGAGTTGAAGAGGATAAGTAGATAAGGTGCCCAAATATCTGGGTGGGACCTAAAAAGGTCACCAGGTAGTTTATCAAGGCCGGGGGCCTTGCCCATTGCTAAGCCATCTATTGCACTGGCCACTTCCCCTAGCGTAAACTCCAGAGTATCTCCAGGGAGGGAGAGGAGTGTTGCAATAGTGGCATCAGTATTTTCTGAATCATCTGCGTAAAGTTTCCCAAAATGGTCTTCCCATATATGTGCAGCTATATTGTGTTCGACCGCAGCTTTGGGTTCCCCTGAGCCAGTGGAGACTATGGACCAAAATCTTCTAGTGTCCTTAGCTATTAATGCTGCTGAGAGATCATGCCATCTGTCCCAGTCCCAGTCTGACCTCGCACGGGCCATAGTGACCTTGTAAAGTTGTCGCAAGGCAGACACCCTATTACGAGGGGCACCCTCTTTGACTGCAGCAATAAGATCAGATTTAGCCTTTCTGCAGTCCGAGTTGTACCAAGTGGAAGTTCTGGTTTTATGCTTGGATTTGGGTACCTCTGGATAGAGGACCTCTCCCAGAATTCCCACTAAGTCCTCGTGTATGGTGGGTAAGGTGTTGGATAGGTCCTGAGCACTGGAGCGACTAATTACTTCTTCCAAAGCCTCTAATCTTGGGAGAACAAGGCTATAAATTTTCCCAATATTTTCTTCCGACTTGGAGAATTTCTGCCATCTCACCCTACGCCTGTTAGAAGCTAGTACAAGATTACCCCGTTCATCTCCTTTCCCCGGAGAAGAGAGTCCGATGGACTCAGGAAGGTAATGCAAGGTAAGAGAGAGGGCATTATGATCACTATCAGTGCGGGGGATTATAATAAAGTCCTCAACCTTTGGCCACAGACTGGTATCAACAAAAATGTAGTCCAGTCTTGACTCCTGGTTTGGTCTATTAAATGTGCATTTTGAGGGGGTGTCTGAGGGTGTGCGACCATTGCATGCTCTCAGCGCATAGTTGAGAGTTAGCGACATAATTTGAACCGCAAGTGGCGACCAGGCTCTGGGATGGGGGGATTGGCACGGTGGTATACCCCAGTGATCGTCTTCTGCCATGAGGGCCCCTTCCCTCAAGCCCTCTAAGGGTTCAAAATGACAATTAAGATCGCCACCCAAAACCACCTTATAGTCTGTCGACAGCTGACTCAAAAAAGATGCAAGGTCTTCTAATGTGGTAGACTCCGCCGTTGGTCCTACTGGACGGGAATAAACATTTATTATTGCCAAACAACCAACAGTTAATACTGTTAAACATATACCTCCACCCATGCGACATAAAAACTGAGGAAAAACTCTTGGGATCCGAAATAACGAGGACACTTTTAGAGGCGTCCACCCCATATCTTATTGCACAGACAACTTTAACATGCACCTTTCGGGGCCCTTAGATGAGACCAACTACTGAAAGAGAAAATTTTGGCATGGAGCATCCCACATAAAAAAAATTTAAATGGGGCAAACAAACCAGGTTAGCAAAAAAACTTTGAAAGGACCGGGAACATTTGAGCTTGTTTGCACTAAATGGATGCTTCCCGGGGAACCCCCACTCCTGCAGCGACCTTACAAAATGCATTAACTAGTGCAACAATAGATCAAACTTTTGTAACTCCACCTTTGACTAGCAAAATTGCAGACTTTCGGATAGGAACACCAGATCACAGGGCATCCTAACAACAAGAGACCACATTGAAGATACAAGGCATAACACTAACCCAGTCAGAAGGGGACCTGACCTCAATGTATACAGTCAGCTGCAGAATAATTAAATGCAAAACGTGCAATCCTGAAATCTTCCTGGCCATGGAAAAAAAAGCTTAGGGAAGAAAAACAAGTGACTAATATAAGCATGCTAAATTGCTGGGAAAAGTTTGCCAAAAAAAGGGGGATCCCTCTTATACCACAAAGCACACAATGTAATCAACTTTCAATCACGCAAAAGATGCGTCTAAGGTATCTCAAGAAATAAATAAACAGATCAGTATACGGAGGCTCAATCGACCAGGCCCAGATAACAGCACCCAAAATGAACTTAAGGAGTTAAAAATAAGCAAGAAAAGACTCATGTGGCAATCAAAAATTGAAACAGAAGATAAGTTGTGTGCCAAACTTCAACATGACACAAAAACAAATAACAGCGCAAGATTCTGGGACACAGTGAATAGTCTACAGAAACCAAGTGCATCTGGAATGAATTCACATTTGACAGAAGAATCCAGGGCCAACGATCTCGGGCATAATTTTAATACAGAACCAGCTGACACTATGCACGAAGAGCAGAGATCTGGATACATGCCCGGGAGCAATGTATCTGATTTGATAAACCGTTGGTAATTTCCCATTTTGCATTCACGGACAAACATATTACTAACAGGATAGCGAAAGGCAGGGCAGAGGGGGCACAGGGTCCCAACGGCATCCCCCTGATCTTGTACAAGCAAGGCCTGGACTATTGGGTGGCAGTATTACTACCACTTTTTAAACAGATTCTTGAAGTGGAAAGAATACCAGATTTTGGGAAGGGGTCAATCATTTCCCCAATTTATAAGAAAGGCAACAAGAATGAAGCAAAAACACTACAGGCTGGTTGCCTTAATAGACTATGATGCGAAATACTATGCTGGTCTTCTATTGGAAGAACTCACAGATTGGGTGACCGAAACAGCAATAATTCCCCTCAACCAAATGGGATTTCGCTAATTCACAGGAACAGCAACAAATATACTCACCTTATCCCTTCTGATAGACGTGGTTAAAGATGCCAACCTGCCACTTTTTGTTTGCTTCATTAATTATTCATCCATTTTGATAACATTGACAGGAAGAAACTATGGGACAAATTACTCAAAAGAAAAATCCCATCTGTTCTCCTGACTCAGCTTGTCCTCCTACATACCAATACTTGGGTCCAAATAAAACTGGGAGCGGCGGCCGTCTATCAAGAAAGATACCAATGATGAAGGGTGATGAAACCAGGCTGCGTTCTGACCCCAGCCTTGTTCAATCCTTTTATGTCAGACCTTTCAATCGAGTTGGACAAATGCAACTCCCGCACCCCAAAGATGGGAGGACTTACCTTTTCTAACTTACCTTACGCCGACGATCTTGTACTGATCAGTCGCACTCCGGTTGGCCTTCAACACCACGCTTAATTTTTCTGTTGACAACAGACTACGTATCAACCTAGATAAATCTAAAGTGATGCGGTTAAACTAAAAAAAGAATGCTCACAGACATCGCTGGCCACTGAGAGGATTCCTGCTGGAAACTGTCGACGAGTACAAATACCTGGGCGTTATCGTGGATAGTAAATGTATGTTTTTGGCACACAAAGAAGCCATTGCTAGAAGGGCTAAGAAAACAGTGGTTGCATACAAAAATTTTAAACACAAAATAACCAGCCCAAGCCTCATGCTTTTGCTCCAGGTGATTCAAGCAAAGCTCATTCCAACCAACACCTACGGGAGCGAGTGCCTACAGGAAGAGACGCAGGAACACTGCATGGCACAGTAGCAAGGACCATGAAAATAATATTCAACTTACCTAAATATACTTTACCAGCACTAATGAGATTAGAATTTGGACTGCAGCCGCAGCAAATAGCATGGAAAGGGACCTTTGCCAATGCTGGCACAAAATCAAGGGAGCGGAACCTGGGACTCTGAATGCGCATCTTTGGAAGGAGCTCAAGTTTAAAAAAGACAGCACGGCCATGACTCGATAGGTCGTCTGGGCCTGCAATATCTATGGGAGGCTGCTGGCCCCAAAAAGGCTTCAAGGAACTTGTAAATAAAACTATAAAAATGGTGTCCCTAGTTGAGGATAAAGCTGTACTCAAAGAAAAGGCACACGGTTGGTTTGTCTTACAGAGTTATTCTAAAGCCTCCCCTCAATCTTACTTAGGTGCAGGTTGCATGAAAGCGACAAAGGTCAAAAATCCTCATCTGCGTCTGGGCATTCTTCCACCACTGCTCCATGTGCCTCCATGTAAACTATCACAGATAACAACCAATTGTCGACCATGCGGAGAATCAAAAGAGGATGTGCTACATTTACTGTGCATATGGGGGAGACTAAAAAAGGAACACAGACTTCTGTTATAACCCACCCTAAAGACAAAGGGGATAAGAACATGCAGGCAGGCAGTGAAAGCATGCTTTGAAGGTGGAGATGTTCAGTTAGCCTGACGCTTTTTTCATTTTAAGGGAAATGCAGAAAAAATACTAAACACCAGTACTTAGCTGTCCAACTGGGCTCTCACAACAGGCAACTAAGCATCAGCCACCACGGCTCCAGTACCCAAGAGAGCCTTCTCACCACCTGCTAATTTTGCACATTACCCGCTTCGGCTGTTGGGAGTCCCATTCCATATACTGCGGTCTCCAAATGTGCTGTTTAGGGGGAAAAATGTGTACATTGTGGGCTTTGCACATTGCCATTATTCTTGGTTCTTTTGGCTCTGTAGTCTCTAATTCTATGATTTTAACTAACCCTTTTAATAACGTCAGAACTTTGCTTTTGCAAAAACAAATTGCAAAACCCGTTATTTAGCAATGGCGTTTAACTTGGAAAATTTGACTACTATTGTTTTACTGTTGAAAAGGTTTTAAACATGGTTCTTTTAATGTGGAGAAATTCGATACTGCTGTTTTTACTGTTGCCAAGGTTTGAAGTAATCACACACATAAATATATTATTACAATAATTAGTTATCTATTAAGCAAACAGACTGAGACAGAAAAAGGGCCAGTGTCCTCTGCAGAAGGGGAAGCGGACTGTCCTCTGAGTACACAACTCTTTGAAGATTTGATTTGCACATTTCATTTTGCACTGTAGGAATTTAGGAAGTCTAAGTTATTGGCCTTTCCAGATAAGATTTTTTTTTCTTCCTCAGAGATAGAGGTCTCTTAGAATAGAGAAGATATCAAATTTTCTTAGGTGGGAGAAGAACCAAAGCAAGCTGTGGAAAGAAGAAAAAGCTTCCCTGGACCAAGTGAGGGGTATGGACACCAGACAGTAGGACATGATCAAAATCAAAGTGAACGATAACAAAAGTATATGTGTTGTTCTCAGATGTGCAGATGAGAGAAGGTGTGTTAGAAACGGGGTCTTAGGTTGACAGAGGTACGCACCCTGTTCAAGTAGGGTCCACAATCCTAGTCAGGGTAAGCTATATACACACTAAAAGATAGCCTGGACTCAACCTCTGGTAGCTTGGCTTAGAGCAGTCAGGCGTTTATAAATAGGGCTCCCGGTTTTCTGTTTTTACGGATTTATACATATAAATACAGACGGAAATCTATATTTCCTTTGTCTGTATTTATATTTATAAACGGCAAAATACTAGGAAATTTTGCCACGCTGCCGTTGGGTATTTTGCTACCGGCGAGGCACTTGGAATGGAAGATAAGGAGCTTGTACCGGTGGCAGACATTTGCCACATTTACATTTCCTACACCGCAACTGTTCGTTTAAATAAAAAATAAATATGGGCACGTACGTACCACCCGTGTCCCGTGTAAAAGGCAGCTCTCACAGGGGGTAGACAGTACTGTCCGCAGTGCCCCCTCCTTGGTCTGTACCAGGGAGCATCGCTATGAGTCCCCCCTCGCAGACAGTCACCTCCATCTGCTTGTAAATTACATTGAGTCCACATGTCGCCCCCGCTCCCATACACCTTACTCTGCTCCCATCAGCCATTATCAATAGCCCCCTCAGGTGTCAGTCCAGACAAAGGGTAGCCCAGCTCTCCATGGCGCCAGTGCCAGTCTAATGGACAGCAGGCTCCTGCCCTCCCCTCCCATCACCGTAAATGAGGTATGAAAGGCAGGCTGGAAATGCACCAAGCAGAGGTCACACTTCCAGGCTACCTTCACAGACGGGTGAATAACAATTAGAGCAGCACCTCCGAACAGCTGAAGGACCTGCGGCCCCTAGACTGGTAGCGGGAGGGGGAGGGTTTAAAGACACCATGCCTCATGTCATACTCTCGCACCACTGTTGTTGAACGACTGAGTGCGTGAACAGTCGCACATTTGCACTTGCAGTTTAATGAGGAGCGCGTGTATGCTCGGGCCATCCACAGAGCTCTTTTTCGTGAGTGCACCTCAAGACATAATGATAAATACGCCGTTAGTGCATGCACAAATGCCATTGATGGGTGATGCTCTCAAAACAATGTATGAATTAATGAAAACATATGAAAACATATGACTAATTTAGGATTTACATGAAATAGTGACATAGACAAAGTGCACGGTGCTGAAGGGGAGCAAAACACTCAGGGCTACACTCACTAGCAGGCACGAGGGTGCGTTGCCGAACAGTCAACCAGCAGAGCCAGGGCGCATTTTTTTACTATCTGCTAATTTCCATGCAAATTTAAACCAGGTCAAACATAAATGAACAATGTTCAGGGCAAATTGTTGTATATTTCTCCCAGAAAGCATTTGGCAATTATTCTTAACATGCCACTCTGACTCAGATAGGTGTAGCGCACGTATATTTCCCACCCATAAAACAACCCACCACACTTATCCATCATACTTTCAATAGGCGAGACAGGATTCCATGAGCATAGACAGAGAGAAGGGACTAAACTCCGGGGAGAGGCAGCAGGTTTCGTTACAGTGCGGGAGCTGCCTCTTGGGCCTTTTGGGTGCCGTCAGAACCTCGAGTCTGTCAGGAAGACAGACATCTCAAGGACTGAAGCGATGTCTCGTCCACTGTAGCTTTTATGCACAGTCCCATTTATTCATGTATCAGCAGCTTTCATGTGCACTTCCTTCCTATCTTGGCACCAACATAAAAGTGGCCCCATTATCGAACCATAAACCTTAACAAGCATTGGCATAGCGAATAGGTCTCGCCTATTGGCTAGACCTGTACTAGAAAATGAATAAAATTGTCAATTTAAATAAATGTGGAAAAATACTAGCTGTAGCGTCGTCTTTTGCTTGTGGCAAACATAAATGTGGATAAATACAGAAAAAATTTCAAAAAAATAAATATGGATAAATACAGACGGAAATGGCAAAAAAATAAATACCATAAAACCGGGAGCCCTATTTATAAAGTCTCAAAAACCCCAAGGCAAAAACCCCAAGGCAGACCCAAGAGACCTCAAGAACCTCCGACCCATCTCTCTGCTCCCCTTCCCGGCCAAGGTCATCGAGAAAATCGTTAACAGACAGCTAACTCTATACCTCGAAGAGAGAAGAATCCTGGACCCTTCCCAGTCAGGGTTCCGCAGCAACCACAGCACCGAGACCGCCCTCATCGCCGCAACCGACGACATCAGGACCCTGCTAGACAACGGGGAGACTGCAGCACTCATCCTCCTAGACCTCTCCGCCGCCTTCGACACCGTCTGCCTCTGCACACTAAGCGCACGCCTCCATGCCGCAGGGATCCGAGACAAGGCTCTGGAATGGACCACCTCATTCCTCTCTGGCAGAACCTAGAGCGTCCGCCTCCCCCGTTCCGTTCCGAAGCCTCTGAGATCATCTCCGGCATACCTTAAAGATCCTCCATCAGCCCGACACTGTCCAACATTTACATTGCCCCGCTTACACACGTCGCCCGACAGCACGACCTCAACATAATCTCTTTCGCCGACGACACTCAACTGATCCTCTCCCTCACCAAGGACCCCATCACCGCCAAAGCCAACCTCCATGAAGGAATGAAGGCTGTTGCCGACTGGATGAAGATCAGCCGTCTGAAGCTGAACTCGGACAAGACCGAGGTCCTCATCCTCGGCTCCAAACCGTCAGCCTGGGACCACTCCTAGTGGCCAACGGCACTGGGGGCAGCCACGACCCCCACCGACCATGCACGCAACCTGGGATTCATTCTCGCCTCAACGCTCTCAATGACCAAGCAAGTCAACGCCGTCTCCTCCTCCTGCTTCAACACCCTCCGCATGCTCCGCAAGATCTACAGATGGATGCCGACAGATACAAGAAAGACAGTCACCCAGGCCCTCGTCAGCAGCACACTCGACTACGGAAACGCCCTCTACGCGGGAGCCCCGACCAAGCTCATCAATTGACTACAACGCATCCAAAACGCCTCGGCACGACTGATCCTCGATGTACCCCGACACGGCCACATCACCCCCCACCTGAGAAACCTACACTGGCTCCCCGTCAACAAAAGGATATCCTTCAAGCTCCTCATCCACGCACACAAGGAACTCCACAAGACCAGCCCAGCCTACCTCAACAGATGGCTCTCCTTCTACACCCCCAACTGCCAGCTACGCTCCACCGACCTCTCACTCGCCACCGTCCAGCGCATCCGAAGAACAACCACCGGCGGGAGATCCTTCTCCCACCTCGCTGCCAAGACATGGAACACCCTACCACTGAGCCTACGACAGACCCAAGACCTGCTGACCTTCTGGAGGATACTAAAGACCTGGCTGTTCGATCAGTAGCGTCCCCCCCTCCAGCGCCTTGAGACCCTCGCGGGTATGTAGTGCGCTTAGCAAATGACTGATTGATTGACACACTGTAACACAGTAAAAATAGGCCAAAATGCTCCTCATTTCAAAAATAGAGAATCATTTTATGAATACAACTAGTCCAAAATGACAACGATCCAATAAGTAGAACTGGTGTTATGAACATTTAGTGAAATAGCGCTTAGAGTTTACTTGAGGTCACACTGGACCAGGGTACATCCAAAGTTCAGGTGAACCACAATTGAGGGCTGGTCGACTACAGGATTCACACAGGTCCCGCAGTAAAAGTACCTTAGATGGAGCAAGTGTCTTCATTGAAGACTCAATACGTCGGTTCCAATTCACAGATTTGGGTATAAGCGTCATTGTCAAGCCTCGCAGTCGGGCCACACATTAGCCTCAAACACCTTATGATGCAGGCTCTGCGTTATCATTCAACATCACACTGTGCAGGGATGTCCTCCAATCGGCACAGATTCGTCAGGCACTACATCAGTTCCAATCACCCTAGATGCTTATGGGAGACAGGCTGCAGGATTACAGAGCTGAGTTAAGAGCACAGAAATGTCCACTTTCTAAAAGTTTGAATAGTTAAGGAGGTAGGTCCCAGGATGTAGGGTCAGCAGGACCGTATACTATATTTGGAAAGAACAAAATGCCAACCCCACCACTTTTCAAATGCTCATGGGGTTGGCATTTTGTTCTTTCCAAATACACTTTCTAAAAGTGGCATTTCTAAAATAACGCTGTTGTACCATTAAAGATGATTTCTCATTACTATCCCAACGATAAGAAACATGCTGCAGCTGCTCCTTTCTAATCAGGAATTACAGCTTAAAGTGTATTAATTAATTCCCAATACTAGTCCATTAGAGGAGTAGGCCTCATAGTAATGAAAAACAAATGTGGATGTTTGTCACTACCAGGACATGTAAAACTTAAAAGTACATGTCCTACCTTTTACTTACACAGCACCCTGCCCTTAGAGCTACCTAGGACCTACCTCTGGGGTGACGTATGTGTAGTAAAAGGGGAGTTTAAGGCTTAGAAAGTGGTTTAAAATGCCAAGTCAAAGTGGCAGTACACTGCACACACAGGCCTTGCAATTGTAGGTCTGAGAAAGGTTTGAAAGGCTACTTTCCAATCATCCCACCCAACCCTCACGGACCCTGATCCAACCCTGGTCTAAACTACCCCAGGAGAATTGGATCCAAGAGTTGGAAAAGAACAGACCCTGGTCAGTCCCCTGCCCAGTCATAGCGTACAATAACCTTTGCAGTTGGATAGAAGACTCACTGAACCAGGTCCTCCCCAAAGCCCTGATCATAAAAAAGAACGTCTCTTACAGATCGCCCTGGTACTCCTCTGAACTACGCACCCTGAAACAGAGCTGTAAAATATTAGAAAGACGCTGGAGGAAAGACTTTTCATCTGACATCAAGCTCACTTACAGAAGTGTTGTATGCAAATACAGAGCTGAAATAAAGAAAGCCCAGGCATCCTTATATGAGGAAAAAATTCCGCTAGCTGCCACCTTCCCTAGAGAGACCTTCTCCATCATAAAACGGCTTCTTAAAAGCCCAGCCCCTCTAACCGCAACTGACCCCTATGGTACTTGCTGCGGAAATCAGGCCCCAACTGGATCCCGCAGACCTTGGCAACTATCGCCCCATCTCCCTTCTCCCAGAGATCGCAAAAATCACCGAAAGAAATGTCAACCAAATTCTTTCTAATTTATTTTTTAAACCTTTAACCTGCTGCATCACTCCCAAACAGTGTTCCGGCCACGGCAGAGCACGGAAACTGCCCTGTTAGCTGTTGTGGAGGAAAGCAGGAAGATCCTGGATGCTGGAGGCTCAGCAGCCATTAAACTGTTGGACCTGAGTGTGGCATTTGACACGGTGAATCACCATGTCCTGATCCAGTGTCTCAGCAACTTGGAGTAGCCGGGACTGCTCTGAGTTGGTTGCGCTCCTTCCTGAAACAACGCTCCTTCCAGGTTTTTGAAGAGGGCGTGAGCTCCAAACCCCAGCCTCTTCTGTGTGGCATACCGCAGGGCTCATTTTTGAGTACTACGCTTTTTAACACGTTTATGGCCCCTCTGGCCTCAATCGTGGTACCTTTTGGGATCCATATGGTTATCTACGCTGACAACACCCAACTGGTTGTAGCTTTGAACCAAACCACACAATACTCTACGACCCTGAAAGCATGCCTAACGGAAGTCGTAAATTGGATGGGGTCATCCCATTTGAAACTAAATGGAGAAAAGACAGAGATTATGACTTTGGGCTATTTCAACAACACGACTCTCAGAACCATCAGGCCAGCATGCATGGGCCCGGTGCCAGCACCTAAGCTGGAAATAAAGAGTCTGGGCATCTGGTCAGACCAGAAAACTGACATTCGAGGCGCAAGCTAGGAAGACAGTCGCAACCTGTTTTGGCCTGATTAGAATGGCCAGAAAAGTGCTTCCCCTGCTCCCCCCCAAAGCCACGAAAATTATGGTCCAATCCCTCGTACTCTCAAGGTTGGATTACATTAATGCGCTCTACCTAGTAGCCCCAATTTCAGTAATTAACAAAGTGCAGACTGTCCAGAACTGCGCAGCTAGACTGCTGACGGGAACATCCAAATTCCTCCCCGCAAAACCGGCCCTCCGCCTCCTACATTGGCTTCCAGTGAAAGAGTGAATTACCTTCAAATCCCTCTGCATCGTCCATAGATACTTGCAGGGGATGGGCCCTCCTCTTATCTCAGCCATAATCCGCCCATATAAAGCGAGGAGAAATCTTCGCTCAGACGAACTTCACTTAATTGACACCCCCAGAATCAAATGGTCTAGAAGTGGCCACAGACGTTTCTCTCTGAATGCTAGTAAGCTTTGGAATACACTGCCCCTCCACCTCCGGAAAGAACCCAGCCATCCCACCTTCCGGAAACAACTAAAACCCCTTCTGTTCCCCTAAAATATTCTTCTCCGCCTGTTCACCAGTCATGCCTAGCGCTGGGAGGCCTTCAAGGTAGCCATGCGCTCTACAAATAACCTTTTCATTTCATTTTGTGGGTGGCACAGCCAGTGCTGCAGGCCCACTAGTTAGTAGCATTACCAGAAAAGCAGTATTTCTAGTGGCTTTAGATTTAGCCCTTACCTGCAGAGTTGAACAGGAACTACAGAGTGTGGATTGAGCCCATCTGTATCCAAGGAGATTCTGACTTTAGAACAGCTCCCTTCCCCCTGCCCACCAGTTTGTGTTTAAGGTCACATGCCCCTTATGTAAGTTTCCTACTGATTATTGCATCTGTAATCCGATTGGTTCATAAGTCTAGGTTTTCCATTGGACGTAGGTCTTGGGGTTAGAGTTCTTTTTGGATGATAGGTCTGGGGTTGTGATTGACTGCCCGGGCTAGGGATTCCATTGAACCTAGGGCTTAGGGTTAGGAAGGACACCTGACCTAAGGCTATTTAACCTTAAGGTTCAGGGTTTCTCAGCCCCGGCGTAGAGGCTAAGGGCAGAGAGGACAAGGGAAGTTGCCTGTTTGGACCCGTCCGGGCCTAGGGCCAGAAATGCTTTCCCTTAACTCACCAACTCATCAAATCCCTCAAACATAATAACACACTCACAGCAAATGCACTCTACTCATTTACTGCAAACAGACCCTAACCGCATTTCAGTGTCTCAACGGCCACTACAAAGCCCCAGAAACCACACCTATACACCTTTCTACCCCAAATGACACACAATGGCGCATTTACTTTCACACAAAACGTCACTCTTCCTATACCACTAACAAATCCATAAATTACCAACACAGCAAAAATGCACATTGTATGTAACTTTAATCCACCAAAACACATTCTCCCTGTTCATGAAAAACACCAGCTCCGCCCTCTACTTGCTCCTAACAGATCCCTTTCTATTACCAGCCAACCTCTACTCAGCCCTCATTCATATCATCCACCAACACCCTCCTCCTCTTTTTACCAAAAACGTGCAACCAAAAAATCCTTACACTCCACTCTACTACACATATTATATCTTCTTGCTGTCAAATCTAACACTCTAATAACTCTTGTCCATCCCCATCACAGACCGCATACATTATTTTCCCAAACACATCACCACCACCTATACCATTCCACTTCCACTCAACAGCAGTACTTTACAAACAAATCCTTCTCAGAAAACTACTACAACAATATGTCCTCTCACTACTCCACAAAAACAAAACATAACACACACACTAACACTTACAAATCTCCCACACAAACAATTTCAAATTACATTCCATCACAAACTAGAAACACACACCCACTCCCACCCTCCTGACTTCACATATAATCCACATCCTAAACCATATTTACTCCCACATTTTCTCTCTTCACAAACACCTGTCACAAAAACTCCAACACAACAACTCTTATTTACCTGCCTCTCATCCATTGTCCAATTTAGAGCCTTAAACCATGACCCACATGTCCACCACCATCCCTAACCCATTCACCTTCCATTCTAAACAGACACAAACAAAATAAACAACATTACACTCTGCACACCTTCGCATCTCCTTGTCTATTACACAACAAGGCTACTTTACAAAATCAGCACAACATGCCAACTCACTCTTAACCACCATCTCCACCACATACACACAAAGTGCCTTTAAGCCTACTGGTTGAGTAATCTGATATAGACAAACAACTCATTGCTCTCCTCATACAGTTAATGCTAGCATTGATGAAACACCTGCGACGAGTTAAAAAAAATCCTGCTTGGTACTCTAGAAAACAAAGTCACCACATCACCAAAACACAATCCCTAAACTGCTCACTAATAAATGCTTGATCACTCTTTAAAACAAGTACCATATCTAAGACATACTCACAACCTGGCTTACTCTTCATAAATGAATAACGGCTGGGCGATGACATAGCTCCAGTGTTGCATGAAGCTGTTCCTCCAGGCTAGCTATCAAACTATCATTCAAAATCATAGTGGCAAAAGAGGAGGTGGACTAGCTGAAACATTCAAGCAAACAATAAATCTCACCAAAGCTTATGACATTTCCATACAAGGTGTAAGGCCCTCATCACCAGATGCAACCCTTCACCAACTGGCTTTTGTAACTTTCTCCCCATTTACCGACCACCACCTAGCAGTGCACCATTCATAGACACATTTCTAGACAGAGTTTCGAAGCTTATAACATTACACTTCAACCTACGCAATTTTGGTGACCTACGGTATGTAACGTTTACAACGAAACTTTTACAACGCACTACCATTACAACGCAGGCATTACCACGCATACCATTACAACGCATTGCGCTGGGGGGCGCTCTAGGATAGGGAATAGGTTAATTTACTATCCAATAACCTTCCCTAGTGTCCACGGGGACTGGAGTTGGAATAGTAAATTAAACTATTCACTATCCAGCACTCCAAAGCGCTATGCGTTGTAATGGTATGCGTGGTAAAAACTGCGTTGTAATGGTATGCGCGGTAAAAGTATGCGTTGTAACGTCATACATCCGTGACCTACACATTTGGTTTGACAAACCCAATACGCCCCATCCAAAAACTTTCATCACTAACCATTATGGTACTTTGTACATCATTGCGGTTACATTGTTTACCTTGATACGCATATTCCAGTAGATCACTTTGTGTTTTTATACAATTTGTAAATATGCATATTGGAATAAGTAAAATGTTTTTGGCAAGAGAACAATTTTATTGGTTGGTGCTTTCTTTTCTCCTCTGCAGCCCAGCATTGCCACCATTTGTTTCAGATCATAGAAACATTTGATATTGAGTTCTGAGGGTGTCCAGGACACCATTGAGGTGACAAATAATAGTTGTTCCTCTAACTTGGTTATTGGATCGATACTGGTAGAGCCATACTTATGGTTGTGCTATATGTTGGAGCAGTCTAGGCTCTAGAGGGTTATACAGGCTCTCCCCATTCTGTGTTTTGTCGAATTCAACACAAGTAAGCAAGAAACCTTGAGGAAAATAAGATTCTTAAATTATTATATCAAACTTGAGGCTGCCACACCTGGGTTGGTGAGGGAGCTAATATGATCATGTATGCAGAATAGAAAGCTTGCATGGAAATGCCTGGGGCACTCGAGAAATCATTGATCTGAAACTTACACCAAAATGATGTGCTAATAAGCTTACAAAACATGCAAGGCTTATGTCCCCTGATATTGAAAAACTGGAACAATCAACAAAGGCCCACGGAAATCTGAGTATCTTCCTCTATCAGTCCCTATAAGCCTTGAGCTGGAAAAAGATCTGATCAGGTTAAGAACAGCATTGTACCCCTAAAAGCCTATAAATTATGGACGACTAAAAGGGACAGACTTGAATCATTGTTGCATGTAGTTTGTGTTTGTAACCAACTGAAGGATTTAAGGCACTATTGGTTAACTCTAGTATTTTGCCACCTATGGATTAGGTAATTTCAAAATGCAATAACATGTCTAAGTAGGTTCCACGTTCAGTTAACCACTAGATTTTTTAGATTCCTGAAACACCTTGTGCGAGTTGTTATAATTTGTTAGAGGATGGGACACTCTCACCATCATCAAATCCCTCCTTTTCTTATGGTCCCCGTATGTATCATGGCTGGACTTGTATGGGAACTGAACTGCTCTGCCGGGGCTAGGTTTTGTGAAGGTGTGTGCTGGCTCCATGCTATATTACACTGATTTTTAAGCCAGGAAGTTGGGAAGGCCTGTCAATGTCTTGTCTAGTCCAATAGGTCTCTGGCCACTGGAATTTTCACTACTCTTTGGCGGTTCCTCCACCAGTAGATTTTAAAGCGCAGGTAACCACCACAATACGTTTCCACCTCTCAGAATCTCAACACATGGCTAAGATCAATTAGTACCTTATTTAGCCAGACGCTTCTCTTACTTGACACCCCCTCTCAACATTTGGACTTTGTTGAAGGATATTTACCCCTCAGCCTGATATTATTAACATGACTCCAATTAATCCCTGGTTAGCAGTGGAGTAGGTCCAAACTCAGGGTCAGAGCCACAACCAGCTGGATGGACGGGTTTGTATATCCCACCTGTCATTTAAGTGCACCTTCCCACTCTCTTCGATGTTGTCTTGCTGCCCGCTCAAGCACTCTTTCATGATAGTGGTTCTGGCACCCGCTATGCTTTGGGATAAGGGTGGGCATTTTAAAATATGATAAAAGCCATATGATAACTATAGCCACCCTAGTCCCTACTGATCTCTCCAGTGCTGCCTGTTGCTCCCTTCTTTGTGTCTCCTTATTTTCTCCCCACTCCCCATTCAAAAATCCTTTCTAATACCCTCCAAGACCCTTACTATCCTGCCTTTCATGCCTCTCTAGAGGCCACCTAATCTGTCTTTAAGGCTTAAGTGGTCCCTCCCTGGACTCCTTTCAATACCTCCCTGAACCCTACCTAGTCAGTTTTTAAGGCTTTCTTTTCCCTCCCTACACTTTCTTCAATATCTCCCTCGACTCTCCCCATCCCGCCTTTAATGCCTCCCCACAGCCCACCTAATCTGTCTTTAATGCTTCTATGGTCCCTCCCTGGACCCTCTTTAATGCCTTCCTAGACCCTCCCTAATCTGACTTGAATGTTTCTCTGATCCCTCCCTACACCCTCTTCTATACATCCCTGCCCGTCCCTAATCTGTCTTTAATAATTCTCTGGTCTCTCCCAACACTCTCCTAAATACCTCCCTGCACCCTCTCTAATCTGTCTGTAATATTTCTATGGTCCCTCCCTGGATCCTCTTTAATACCTTCCAACATCCTCCCTAATCTATCCTTAATGCATCTCTGGTCTCACCCTAGACCCTCTTTAATACAACCTTGATCCCTACCTTACCACTCTGGTCTTTCAATATGTTCTCTTTAATGTATTTTTAGTTCATCCATTATCTATATTATTATTATAAATAAATAAATATTATTGTTTAAATATTTTTAAATATTCTTTCAATATGTTTAATATTAAAGAGTTCAATAAATAATAAAGCTTTGGACTAATAATAATATTTGTAATTATAATAATTATCATTTATAATTACCAGGTAAAATTGATAATTTTTAATAATAGGAAATGCTAAACTATAGCAAATGGAGTACTGACAGTGCTGTTGCATGAGGCGCTACGTAAAGTGAAAGCACCTTGGGCCATATTATCAAGAACGGCGATAACATTATCGCCGCTTTAGCGGCAGGAAACTGCCACTAAAGCGGCGATAATGTTATTGCCGTTCTTGATAATATGGCCACTGATGTCTAGTGTGTTTTCAGGAACCTGTGGTAAGGCCAGTCCCCACATATAGATAAGATGCAACAAATCTAGATTAAGCAGCAGATCATTAAGGGAGAAGCTGTAAAAGGAAAAGAAAACTTCACACGCTTCTCTATACATTGGCAGGTGACGAAATAACTGTGAAGTGCCATCAATACATGAGAAATAATTTTTTTAAGTTGCTTCGTTCCTACTCGTATAGAATGAAAACTATAGTGCTGACATTAGACCAGACACAACAAGCCATATTCCACCAATTACTAATGTATGACAGCGGCTTCTTTCTAGCTCATGATCTTATAATTTGTCAATGCCGCTACACCCAGGAAAATGGGCTGCATGGTAAAACACCTATAAGGTCCCAAAGGCGAGACCTATTCACTATGCGATTTCTTGTTTATGGTAGTGTTCTGGGACCATTGGAGTCTTTAGAGTTGCTATATTAAAGAGATGCCTGTTCACAGATTACCAAACCGTGTTCAGTCCGCTCCACAGTCTGGCTCAGTTTAATATAATTCAGTTATATATTTTCTTGTGAATTAGTTACCTTCCTTTATTGTTTGAGGAAGTAGCCCATTCTACTGTTTTCGACCCAAATGCATTTAAGCCTACTTAACAGACGTGTATCCAAGGATTGGACGATGTGCTCATTGTCACACCTCCAGTTATCCTCCTCGACTTTTTAAATATTTGCTGCTTGAGACTACCACCCCTGCCAATTCACACAGTGCCAATTCACTGACATTGGATATCGGCTCCGTTCACGCAGCCATCCAGCTTTGAACTGCTGACGCCCATTAAGTGGTGTAAAGAAACACCCCAGGACATCTGCACCAGCCTCAGCAAGCTTTTCTTTTAGGTCAGCCTCGACCTGTTGTATTCTCTTCTGTGGACTATTCAAACACCCACCTTTTGTCATTAGCTATTATATGTGGCAATCAGAAACGCTGGCTTCTTATTGGTGTTTGTTAGTGTTGGTCCCTCCTTTCTCTGTCTGTTCTTCCTTGTTGCCATTTCACTAATGGTTTCCTTTGGTCGGCCGCAACACTCCTTCATAGTGCAATGGCCCCTCCTTTAGCTGCAGCTTCTGCTTGTGGATTCACCTGAGCCCCCTCCCTTGGGATTTTCAACTTCCAAACCCATTGTAGGTATAGTCGGCAATGCACTGCAGACGGGGTTCTCTTCTCTCTGTCTGATGGAAGTGCTTTGAGTCTCCGCATCCTGCCCAAGGCGCTACTATTCTGTCAGGCTGCGGGTCTCATTACGACAGACCCACTTCGTCTCTTGACCTGGGCGGCGGGTCTGTGCTCCATCAAGGTTCTGCAGTGGGTGCCTAGTCTCGGCTGGAGTTGTGCGCATGCTGCCTCCAGCTGGTGGGCTTGTTCACGCGTGCTGCCATTTTTTAGGTCTCGTCTGGCATAGCTATGCACATGCGCAGCTCGCACAGCAAGATTCATTGCTAATGAGGACTTTCAGAGAAGGGCTTCAAGTCCCCCCCTATTTCCATTGGCTGTTGTCACCGTTTATGCTAAACGGTGGCCTGCCATTGGAAATAAGCTTTCTAGGGTGCCTCCTTTTGGCTTTTTTGTCCGGCCCATCCGGACTGGCTCACCTGCTTCAGGGCTGTCATGAAGACTTTTCTTATCTGCTTGTTTATTTAACAAGCAGATAAGAAAAGTCTTCACAACAGCCATGAAGTGGGTGTGCTACAAGCTGGCTCCTCATTGGCAATTGTACACGCTCCTCCCTTCCCTTCCCCCCACCCAAAAGCAAACTTCCCAGAGTTGTGGTAGTCATTGCGTTGGTTGCTCCGTCCTCAGTATATGTTTTTAAGTTTCTGAGGCTTTTCTTATTTTATGCCATCTTTGTTTTATTGCGAAGTGCTGGAGGTGTGCTCGTTGTTTAGGGTCTGCATGCAGGGGGAAAACTGCATGAGATGGGGCCTGTGAAACACCCAAGGCTAGGCAAGGTGCCCAAGACGAGCAGGCAAACCTAGGGGATGTTGGGCTAAGGCGCTTCCTCGCGGGAGCTTATGTCTTTCATCCGTGTCTACACAGTAATCCCAGATGCTTGCATGCGGCCATCTTATTTCACAATCGAAGCAGAAAGCGTTTCCACATTTAAGCTGTCTGTGGGCGACACTAAGTCAAACAACAGTTGTGTCTGCAGTCTCTGCAGAGAGGCCAAAGACTGAATGGGCATAGAACACTATTAGCAAACCTTCCTGTGGGATTCAGTAAGGTGACAATGTATCTGTACTGTTCCAGGGCAAGGTGAAGGTATTTTGACTTCGTTGTACTTGGGCTCACTTTCTTCTGAGAAGTGACGGTACTCTACAAGTGAAAGTATTGTACTCAGTACATGTTTTTAACTTTCCGAGGCTTTTGTTATTTTATGCCACTTTTGTTTTATGACGTTGTACTTTGGCTCGCTTTCTTCTGAGAAGTGACGGTACTCTACAAGTGAAAGTATTGTACTCAGTACATGTTTTTATCTTTCCGAGGTATTTATTATTTTATTAAGTATCAAAGGGAGAGAGAGGATTAGAGAGCTAGTCCTTGTCCCCTGGGTTAATATATTAAATCAATGAGAACTAGTCTATCAAAACGTGATATGAGACTCAAAACTGTATGTTGTTAGTAATAAGAAGTCTTTTTTCTTTTTATGAAGCCCTCACCCACCAACCTAGTTGGTGGCATGCTTCATCTTCGGGCCCACCTGGTGACACTGAATGTGTCCCGGGTGTACTACAACGCCTGTATTACAGCGGAGCAGGTATATTACTGAGTGTGCAGTGATAGTGACGTGAAAGGGAAGTTTAAAAACTGAGGTTCCGTGACGATTTTGCTCGTGTTTGTAACATTGTCGTAAATACATAATTTTGGTATCAGTGAACCGCAAATGATCCATTTAGTATATCCTGGTGTTTTCGCTATGCTACGAGCAAGAGCACTCCTGTTACAAACACATTTCTGTTCTACCCATGGCATCCATCTTAGACACGGAAGCCATTTTGTATTCCTTGCCCTCACATAGTCAATGGACACGCAATGACCTCTTTTCATTTAAGGACACGTAGGCTTTAACCGGCGATTCACCTTGCGAGTGACACGTGCACCTTAGGCCAGCAACGCTGTGGCAGCATGACTCGGCAAGAGCTGCCTCCCCAGCCTGAGGCCAGTCCTGCTATACTGGTTCTTGTGTCCGTTGGCCTGATCATGATTAGGCGGCCGAAGCTGGTAACCGTGCCCATTTACGACCCACAAACATCTCTTATCCTGTCTTTCTATCTTCCACACCTGGCTCTGCTCCTTTCCTTCTGGGCCTTTATTAGGGGGAGGTAACGAAATTTACGATGAGGCGGTCCGGGTCTTGAATGAAGAATTGACATGGGATTATGATGGACTAGTGGGAACCCCTCATTCGTAATGTTTTGACATCAGATACTGTTGACGATTCCTGTGCAACGCCAAATATTTATTGTTTAAGACACGAATGTTTAGAACTGTGGTAACATGTAAAGAATTTGCCCCGAGCAGAATATTTAGTATATAAGGAACAACCCTCTTTGTACAAATTGAACAGGCTCCTAGACACTGCCCGTGTGCAGTTTCTGTGACTTCTGTGTCCCTGCAGTAATAAACCTTTGGTCTTTGACGCCACCATCGAGAAGCCCGTGTTTCTGTTTGTTTGTGCACCGAGACAGGTTGAACTCCGGGGTCTTCGGGTGTTTTCCCTGACACCTCTGGACGGAACCAAAAAGTCCAGAACTCCAATTGGCGCCCAACGTGGGGCGACGTCATTCGGTACCGGTCCAAAAGCCTGAAGAGTTCGAGGAGCTTCGTGTGAAGATTTCAGAGGGAGGCGCCCCACTTCATCGATCCCGGCATATCGCAAAAGTGGCCCCGACGTTCTCTTCCGCGAGGGTTCCCGTTCAGACGGCTGCAGTGGTCCGTTGCCTTGACCGTCGCCCTGTCTTGGACCCGAGGTGCAGTCCTTAGTACGGCGAGACGTGACGGGTTTCTCCTTGGTGACGTCTTCAGTACCTCAGTTAAGTATTTTGTGAGGGTTGCTCCTGTTTGGATAAACCTTTTAGTTCTCAGTTCAGTTCAGTTCTGTAAGATTATCACGATAATCATTCTGTTCAGTTCAGGTATCGATACATTTGTCAGTTCTGGTAGGCCTAAGTTCTTGGTTCGAGTTCTTGGTTCGAGTGCGCATCTTTTCTGTTTGTGTCTTGTTTGTTTTGTGTTCCGGATTATAAAATGGTAAGTCGGAAAAATTGTATGTTGTCTTGTTTTAGTTGCAACAGTGATTCCCAGTTGGAGGACTCATGTTTGGTTCCTCCGATTGGAACTCCCCTTTATGATCTATATTGCAAATTTGGTGTGGGCCCTATCTCTTATAACGAGGTATGGATCCGCTTCACAGAGAAAGATGGTGTCCTTAGTTGGCCACTACATGGTAGTTTTGAACCTGAAGTTCTCGATAATCTAGAAAGAAGATTGTTTAAGAAGAAAGCCCGGCCGGCAATGTTTGATTCTTTCCGTTATTGGCGAAAAGAATCTAAACAGAGAGAAATTAAAAAGTTGAAGAAAGAACAGAAAGAGCAAGAGTTGACTTTAGAACAGTCTGCTAGGCAGCTGCAACTCAACGAGTCTGAGAAAGCGATGGAGGTGGCCAATAGAGAGCGTAATTTAGCGATAGACAAGTGCTATCCTGCTTTACCATCGAGTACGGCTAAGATAGTAGAGGACCCTGAAAAGGATCCCCTGTTGTCTTACTTGTTACGATCACCCCCACCGTATGCACAGGGTGCTACGGCTCCACCTATACCGAATGTTCAATTACCGGTTGCTGGACAACCCGGTGTCCCTGTTCCCGCTCCCCTGAATCAAGTTCCTGTACCTCCTGTGGTCAATATTAATGTTCCTTCGACAACCCCTCTTCCAGGGTTGCCGGCTTCTTTACCTATGCCTGTGTCGCTCACACCTGCTAGTTCACAAGCTATTTTTCCTGCTACTCCTACTGTTCCTAATCTATCTGTTCCAACTGCTACTCTATTTACTGCCTCTGCTAATATTATGACTCCACTTTCTGTTCGTCGGAGAATCACTGATTCTGTCTCTAATATTCTATCTCCCTTCTATAAAACTCTGATTAAGACTCCTACCTCTGACTCTGTACAGAGGCGTAGTCAGCTTCCCAGTACTGAAGAAAGAGGAATATTAGATTCCACTGCTCTTAGATGGGTTTCGAAAGTTGGAAGATATAATGTACAAGATGTATTAGATACATTTATGCAATGGAATGAACCGACACAACGATATGTGTTCGATGAAATGTGTTTCCTTCTACGTGAGGAATTGGAAGAGGATGACCCTGAATCAAATCTAGGAGAATTAATTAATGTTCAGAAAGAGTTTGCTGCAGGTATGATAGTCGGTCAAAATATAAAAGAAGCGATGGAACTGGTTCTAAGTTATAGGACCGACTCATCCCTTCGTTCACCGAGAGAGTTAGAGAAACGCAGTACGAAACAAAATCGTCAATACCCAATGAGAGAGGTTCCACCAATTTGGCGTGAAGCTGTGCAAGCTAATGCAAACCTTGGTATTGCAGCCGCTCCGGCCCAATTCCAGAGAGTATGGATACATATTCCATGGAAGCGAGCTGAAGTATTAGCAGTGAAACAGGCCTTGCCAGATCCGCGTAAAAATCCTGCAGGGTACTACAAAGAGTTGGCTCAAACAGTTGACGCTTGTGTATTGAATCTTGCTGACATAGATCTGCTATTTGGTAATGTAGTACCGCAACCAATTTGGGCTAAAATTCGTAAAGAGAATCATCCAGTTGCCCTAGGTGGTGACTGGGCAGCTATAATTGCAGCGGATGGTCAACAAATAGGTGGTTCTAAACCTGAACCCTTAATTGCTAATTTGCCTGGTAGGATAATCGATTTAATGAAAACCTTGATGCCAGCATTACGCGTTAACTGGGACAAATTGTCCGCGTGCAAACAGAAGAAAGACGAAAGCGTCTCCGACTTTTTCACAAGATTCGAGGAGACTTTCGTGGATCATAGTGGTCAGGATATGAGCACAGAAGGAGGTCAGAGATTATTTGTTGATAAATTTGTGCACAATCTGTTGCCAGAACTTAGTGGTAAATTAAAGAATTCTGAAAGTGCGTGGGCTGTCTCTACGACTGCGCAAATACTTGCGACTGCCCAGTACTATGAAAATAGGGATAAAGAAGAGAAGGAAAAATCAGATAAAAAGACGAAAGATTTAAAAACTAAAATACTTTTACAGCAAGCTTATCCGCCTCGCACGAATCAGACTAATATGCAGCAAGGGTCATATCAAAGAACGGAATATAATTTTCAAAGACCACAATACCAATGGAATCAATGTGCTTATTGCAAAGTGGAAGGTCATTACAAAAATGAGTGTCCAGTTCGGGCACAAAATAATGCTGCGGCAGCTCAGAGAGGTCGTGGTAGTTCTATGCAAAACTCTAGAGGTCGAGGACGAGGTGCTATGCCTCCGCAGACGAGTGATCGCCCTTCTAATTATTTCGACCAGCGAAATGGACAATCTGCCCAACAGAATAGGTCTCCACAGTATCATGTTGAAGACTATTATGAAGCTAGTGAGGAAGGTCAGCAAAGTGAGTACTAGGACAGCCATGGACAAAGAGAGGGAGTAGTATCAGTTCCAGTAGATCAGAGTGGGCCTTATGTCGCAGTAGCAACATCAGGTATAGTCGAACCGTTTCTGTTGGATACTGGTGCAGCAAAAAGTTCTATCATACATGCGAAACTCCCTGGCGCACCTTTGTCTGGCTCAACAAACGTTTCAGTAGGTTTTTCGGGCGCCCCTGTTCATAACCCTGTTTCTGGTCCTTTGTCTATTTCTGTTGGACCCTGCCACTTGAAAGCACCCCTGATTTTGACGACAGGTTGTAACGAAAATCTGCTTGGTTTAGACTTGTTAAAACGCCTGTACGCGACATTGTACTGTTCTCCAGAAGGAGTACAGCTTACGTTGGGTAAAAGAATAATCTCTCCGATGTACTTGTCGATGGATGCGCTCCCACCAGAGCTGCGTTCACTCCCTGATACTCTTTGGGCGACTGGTCCTAATGATGTAGGTCTATTGGAAATTCCACCCTATGTAGTAACTTTGAAAGCAAATGTCAAACTTCCACGAATTCCACAATACAGAATCTCTAGTGAAGGTGAGCGTGCGCTCCTACTGATAGTGCATGATCTGATTGAGAAAGACGTTATAGAAGAAACTAGAGGTAATGTCTGTAATAGTCCTGTACTGCCTATTTTGAAACGAACTGACCCTACAAAACCTCCAGTATATAGGTTTGTAATTGATCTCAGAGAGGTTAATAAAATTGTGATTCCACAGTTTCCTGTGGTTCCAGACATTACTGCATTGTTAACGTTGATTCCTGCTACAGCAGCATGGTTTTCGGTTGTCGACTTGAAAAATGCCTTTTTCAGCATTCCGATAGCCGAAGAAAGCAGAGATATCTTCGGTTTCTCTCTAGGAGGACGAAGCTTCAGGTTTAAACGCGCTCCACAAGGCTATTGTGAAAGCCCATCCATTTACAGTCAAGCATTAAAAAGCCAGTTAGATTCCTTCGTACTTCCTCCTGGTTCTGCTTTAATACAATATGTCGATGATCTTCTAGTGGCTGCTGATGACAAGGAAACTTGCAAAACAGCTACGATTTCTTTATTGCATCACTTGTCAGATTTGAATCACAAGGTGTCACCTTCAAAAATGCAATACTGCTGCCAAGAAGTGACCTACCTAGGTCATCTCTTGTCAAAGGAGGGAAGGAAGTTGACCCCAGAGAGAATAAAAGCAATTACACAGATGAATGTTCCTAGCACGCAGAGAGAAGTACGTGCCTTTTTAGGTATTACCTCATATTGTAGGCAATGGATCCCAAATTTTTCTCTTTTAGCAAAACCACTGGTAGCCTTGACTGGGAAAAATGTTCCGAGTCCGGTACCATGGTCTGCAGAATGTCAGCAGAGTTTTTCTGAGTTACGAAATGCACTGTGTTCAGCACCTGTATTGGGTACACCCGACTACAGTAAGCCATTCACGCTCTATGTCCACGAGAGAGAAGGTTGTGCATTGAGTGTGTTGACGCAGAAATTTGGTGATAAACAACGCCCTTGTGCGTATTTTTCATCAACATTAGATCCAGTAGCTAGAGCGTTGCCTAGTTGCTTGAGAGCTACAGCCGCAGCTGCAGCTTCCATTCGACAATCTGCTGGTTTAGTAATGAACAATATGCTAGTGGTTATGGTTCCTCATGCTGTGGATACACTCATGAACCGAACCAAGACGCAACACCTTACCAGTGCTAGATTATCAGGTTATGAACTGACACTGTTAGCTAGTCATATTCAGATCAAAAGATGCAATGTATTGAATCCAGCAACATTGTTGCCGACTAGCCAAGAGTCGAGTGATTCCGAACCACACGACTGTTATTTCAAAACTGAGGAAGAAACAAAAGGACGAATTGATCTAAAAGACACTCCGTTGTCAGATCCAGATGGCACGCTGTATGTTGATGGGTCTTGCTTCAAATTGGAGAATGGTGATGTGACTGCTGCTTATGCAGTAACGACCTTGAGTACGATTGTGGAGACTGCAAGAGTGAGTCAGAATTCTGCCCAGGCTGCAGAATTGATCGCGCTAACAAGAGCGTGCGTTTTAGCTAAGGGAAAGAGAGTGAATGTGTTCACAGATAGTCAGTACGCGTTCGGCGTGGCCCATAGTTTTGGCCGCTTGTGGAAAGAGAGAGGTTTCATTACGTCCCATGGGACTAAGATTCAACATGGCCAGCTAGTTAATGACTTGTTGGAATCTCTAACCTTGCCGACTGAAGTTGCGATTGTGAAATGCAGTGCTCATAAAGCAATCACGGATGATGTTGGTCGTGGGAATGCTTTTGCCGATGAGACTGCAAAACAGACAGCTAGAAATATGATGAGTAGAATGTATGTTGCAACGTCTGCAAGATGGATTTCTGAGTCTGGAATGTGTGAAGACACAGTAGAAAGCGTGAAAGAAATTCAGAAAGAGGCGACTGAGGAGGAAAAACTTGTATGGAGAGAGAGCACGGGTAAATTGGACTCGAGTGGGTGTTGGATTGACTTGTCGGAACAACAGCGTTGGATGTTGCCTGATGCGTATGTGCTTGCAGTAGTGACAATGGCACATGGAACAGCGCACATCAGCTCAAAAGGGATTTGTAAGATGTTGGCTCCGGTCTGGAAGAATGATGGGATTAGTAAGTGTGCAGAGAGAGTGGTGAGAAATTGTATGGTATGCTTGATGCATAATCCTGGCAAGGGAATCCCCACACCTGCAGGTCACTTCGCTCCTCCTTCCTGCCCCTTTGAAGTGATCCAGCTAGACTTCATTCACATGGATCGTTGTAATAATCTAAAGTACGTCCTAGTGGTAGTTTGTGCTTTCTCCAGATGGATCGAAGCATACCCGCTAAAGGACAATACTGCCTTATCCACTGCCAAAATTCTTCTTAAAGAATACTTCCCCAGATACGGAATGCCACGGATTGTATGGTCAGATAACGGAAGTGAGTTCGTAGGGAAAGTTATGCAGAGTGTGTGTGCCGGTCTAGGGATTAGACAGAAGTTTCATAGTGCGAATCATCCCCAGTCCGCGGGTTTAGTCGAGGGTTACAATGGCACCCTTAAACTGAAACTTGCTAAGATACAAGCATCCACGGGTTTGTCCTGGCCAGACGCATTGCCTTTGGCTTTGCTATCAACAAGAGCAACTGTACATTCTAGAGTAGGGCTTAGTCCTTATGAAATAGTTTTTGGTCGTCCTGCAAATGTTTAGGGGGTACCTAGACCAAAAGAATTCAAGCAGCTGGAATACCCAATGTTAATTGATTACCTTTTCGACTTGACTGCTAAATTGAGTCTTATTCACCAACAGGTTTTCGATGCATTGCCAAAGCCACCGGAGAGTCCAGGCCATCAGCTGAAACCGGGTGATCAGGTGGTCATTAGAAATTTTGCAAGAACGAAAAATCTTCAGCCCAGATTCATTGGCCCTTTCCAAGTCCTACTAGCAACGAGAACTGCTATTCGTGTGGCCGGAAGGAAGAACTGGATCCATACGACACACGTCAAACGTGTGCCTCTGCCACTTCCTTACGACAACTGGGTAAAGAAAGGAATCGGTGCCTCTGAAACGGAACAAATCCCCAGGTTCATACCTTTCAGCGATGCAGAACTGATCACGGATTCACCAAATTCTGACTCTCCTCCTGAAACTGCTCTTTTGAACCCTGAACATTTGCCATCTGCACCAAAAGAACATTTGCCATCTGAAAACGTGAACATTGCAACGTCGGCTGAAAATACATTGTTTCCAGATCAGACAGCTCCTGCAAAACTGAGATACAACTTACGTTCTCGCAATATGGACAAATAAAGCAGGAAACTGCCTATTTTCAGATTTGAATTTTCTATACATTGCCTCCAGCCAGGAAGTTTGCTAATACTTTGTATTGTTTCTTTTTGTTTTAAAATTGCCTTGCCGTCTGGGTAGCCGTAGGGTCGTGGCTGTGTGCCTAGTTGAATCTGCGGGGGTCAGACACAAGGTCGATCTTTCTGTTAGTTCTGGGAACTCCCAGGGCTGATAGAGGCATTTTCATCTACGTACGCATCATCAGTGGTCACGAGCGGATTGTAGAAGATGGAGCTTCCTGAGCTGCAACGAGAAAATGTAATTTATGTTCGCAGAAATAGACTGTACAGAATACTTCACAGCAAATGCTTTCTAATGCAATGTGCAGTTACATTTTTAATTGTTTTGATAACGTTGGTGGGTGGAATCGTCTTTGGTGTACATTTGATTTTTATGCCAGTAACTACAGTACCTCCCCTTGATCCTACTACTTCTACGGTTTCTTCTATGCATTCTTTTCACTCATTTCCTGAACACGAACAAGCTCGACGCTCAGAATTTATTAACAATACATTTGTACAGCTCTTGCATCAACACCAACTGGTAGTTAATACTACAGACTGCTGGGTGTGTGGCCTGATACCTCACACTATGGATAAAGGCATTCCCTATCTAGTCTTGCCTTTTAGCTACAATGGATCATTTCAGGCCTTTCAGACCATTTTTTCATATGCCCTTGAGACCTATCCTCCGCGTCCACCACGGTCCACTAAATACAACTCAGCCAACAAAGCTTTAGTCCAGGGAGTTATTGACATGATTAAAGACGTCAATAATACTCCATCTTACCCTAGAGATGAATTACGGGTGTATTTGAGTTGGAACTCTACAGAGTATCGCCTTAGTTTGGGAGAAAGCAAGCGTAAAAGCTCCACTTCAGTTTGGTTCGTGCCTCACCGAGGTCAGGTCTGTTTGCAAGGAAATGGGAGAAATCTGAGAGCTCAGCTAGGGAGGAGTGAGTGCGTTGAGACTTACGTATTTCCGTCTAACTCCTCCCCTGCCTTCCTGACTGCTAGGGGTACCTACTTCATCTGTCAGGACAGAGCATATACATGGCTGCCTGCTGACTTTTCAGGTTCATGTTATATTGCTCGATTGTTACCTCCGACATACACTGCTTCTTCAGATTATCACAAGACCAGAGTAGCAAGAGGTGTCTTCAGCAAGGAAGATACCGCTGGTCAAGAAGCTGGAGACTTTTTCAAAGGTTTCCTTCCGTTTTGGGGGCCTATGGCCAATAGTAGAAATCTACGTCAACTAACACGGGTAGTTGAATCTACTATTACAGAAACTGCTGGTGCCCTTAGTAACTTAACAGCTGAGCTTCAGGCGGATCGTCTCATGACGTTGCAGAACCGTATGGTTCTAGACGTAATACTTGCAGATCGAGGTGGGGTATGCAGAATGATCCAATCGAGCTGCTGTGTCTTTATTCCAAATAATGCTCCAACAGTCTATGAAGCAATCTCTAAGCTACACAAGATTTCCGACTCTATACACGTAGATAAGGGAAACTGGTCCTTCATGGAGTGGTTTTGGACTCTGGTATCAGCGTGGGGATGGAAGGTTCTGATGGTCATTGGTGTCATCCTAGTATTTCTGTTCTCGTGCTGTCTTATTATCCAATGTGGTCCCGCTCTGTGTAGTCTCTGTGTTGCAACCTGTTTCAGAAAACCACCTGCATTAGGAGAAAAGGCACGAGACAGGATGATGATACAACAACATGTCACTAACCTAATGAGCATAGAATTAGACTCTGACTCTGATATAGACTGAGTAATTGCCTATGTAAGGGCAAAAGGAGGGTCTGAGGTTCCGTGACGATTTTGCTCGTGTTTGTAACATTGTCGTAAATACATAATTTTGGTATCAGTGAACCGCAAATGATCCATTTAGTATATCCTGGTGTTTTCGCTATGCTACGAGCAAGAGCACTCCTGTTACAAACACATTTCTGTTCTACCCATGGCATCCATCTTAGACACGGAAGCCATTTTGTATTCCTTGCCCTCACATAGTCAATGGACACGCAATGACCTCTTTTCATTTAAGGACACGTAGGCTTTAACCGGCGATTCACCTTGCGAGTGACACGTGCACCTTAGGCCAGCAACGCTGTGGCAGCATGACTCGGCAAGAGCTGCCTCCCCAGCCTGAGGCCAGTCCTGCTATACTGGTTCTTGTGTCCGTTGGCCTGATCATGATTAGGCGGCCGAAGCTGGTAACCGTGCCCATTTACGACCCACAAACATCTCTTATCCTGTCTTTCTATCTTCCACACCTGGCTCTGCTCCTTTCCTTCTGGGCCTTTATTAGGGGGAGGTAACGAAATTTACGATGAGGCGGTCCGGGTCTTGAATGAAGAATTGACATGGGATTATGATGGACTAGTGGGAACCCCTCATTCGTAATGTTTTGACATCAGATACTGTTGACGATTCCTGTGCAACGCCAAATATGTATTGTTTAAGACACGAATGTTTAGAACTGTGGTAACATGTAAAGAATTTGCCCCGAGCAGAATATTTAGTATATAAGGAACAACCCTCTTTGTACAAATTGAACAGGCTCCTAGACACTGCCCGTGTGCAGTTTCTGTGACTTCTGTGTCCCTGCAGTAATAAACCTTTGGTCTTTGACGCCACCATCGAGAAGCCCGTGTTTCTGTTTGTTTGTGCACCGAGACAGGTTGAACTCCGGGGTCTTCGGGTGTTTTCCCTGACACCTCTGGACGGAACCAAAAAGTCCAGAACTCCAAAACTGTCCAGTGGTCCCATTATCCAAAGGGATTATCTTTAATGTTTGGGCCTCTGGTAGTAGTAAAAGCAAGGCAATGGATGTAGGTGGAATAGTATTAGGGTACTCCTGCATCCAGTGGGTGGTCTACGTGTTTCAGCCAGACCTTAGTGTTAACTGACTTTCTTCAGGACCTAGAACTGTATGTGAAAAGTGTGATCTATGCTCAATATTGTGTGTAGATCGAAAAATGTGTTGCACATGCTAAGGTTCCTTATTTGTGAGAAGAGGGTTCCTTCTCTAAACATTCCTGTACATACAAACACAAATATGGCTAACAAACACACAGATTTGAATATTTAAGCCTGGTCACCGAAATCACATCAAAAAGTATTAGCCGTCGTGTCCGTGATTAAAACGGGAAAATAGCGAGAAGGTGAAAACGTCGTGGCAATACAGAGTGGTGATTACCGGTATATGCGCTACTGTGTGTGTTAAAACACATAATGGGTGAGAAAAATAGTCAAAAAGATGTTCTCACAATACCGATTAGATGTAATTGCCCCATGAGATTCCGGCAGGGGTTCTGGCTCTATGGAGGGGAGAAAGAAGAGCGGGGGCGTGGTAGCCCTTTGTAAAAGCTGAAAAGAAAGGTCTTACCATGTCTGTAGCGGGAGAGCTGGGCCTCGTGGTCAACTTAATACATGACTGCTCAGGACCCTCGTGAAAACCTGTGTTGCTGTGTCAAAGCAGAAAGCGTTTCCACCTTTAAGCTGTCTCTGGGCGGCACTAAGTCAAACGACAGTTGTGTCTGCAGTCTCCGCAGAGAGGCCAAAGACTGAGTGGGCATAGAACACTATTAGCAAACCTTCCTGTGGGATTCAGTGAGGTTGCAATGTATCTGTATTGTTCCAGGGCAAGGTGGAGGTATTTTGACTTCGTTGTACTTGGGCTCACTTTCTTCTGAGAAGTGACGGTACTCTACAAGTGAAAGTATTGTACTCAGTACATGTTTTTAACTTTCTGAGGTTTTTGTTATTTTATGCCGTCTTTGTTTTATGGTGAAGGGCTGGAGGTGGGCTAATTGTTTAGGGTCTGCATGCAGGGGGAAAACTGCATGAGAGGAGGCTGCAAAACACCCGAGGCGAGGCAAGATGTGTAGGGCGAGCAGGCAAACATAGGGGATGTTGGGCTAAGGCGCGAAACACGGGAGCTTATGTCTTTGATCCGTGTGTACACAGTAATCCCGGATGCGTGCATGCGGCCATCTTATTTCACAATCGAAGCAGAGAGTGTTTCCTCCTTTAAGCTGTCTGTGGGCGGCACTAAGTCAAACGACAGTTGTGTCTGCAGTCTCCGCAGAGAGGCCAAAGACTGAATGGGCATAGAACACTCTTAGCAAACCTTCCTGTGGGATTCAGTGAGGTGAGAATGTATGTGTACATGCTCACTCTCACTTGTTCATATTCTCACAAATACTATATCTCGGTTTTTTCATGACACCTTTCATTTATCAGTGTGATAGGTTATCCCACTCCCTTGCATACACTCACACCTTCACTATCTAGCTTTCACCGGCTATGTCTCTTGTGCTCCTGGTGAAAGCTAGATTGTGAAGGTGAGACAGGAAGTACTTCCCGAGGTCAGACTGGAGGCAGGCGGTTTAGTTAGACGCCTCTGAGGCCTGAAACCCATTGAACATGTGATGTTACATGTGGACAGGGTGGGGGCAGTCCTGCTCTCTCTCTGGTGCATAAGTTATGCACCTTATCCACTACTACTTTTTCCCTTTTACCCTTCTTCGCATGTTCTCTGCTAATATTCTCTCCCTCTTGCCTTCAACCCCCTCCCCTCACACTGAGGTTCTTTCTCTTATACCCTGTCTCTGAATATCGGAATGTCTAGTACTTATGTGAGCTCACTCGTCTGCACTGCCTCATGGTCTATCAAACACTACCTTACACTCTAGTTCTTATTTTCTTTTGTACTTCTCACTGTTTTTCCTCTGTTGTCGTCACACGCTCTCCTTTTCTTTCTCACACCTTTGGGTCCGCAATCTACTTGGAGCGTTTTTTAAAATTCTTTTGACTTGATTCTCTCACACTCTTTCTCTCGCTCTAGCCTAAAAATTCCCCTCTTGTATTTTCTCTACGTCACTCTCTTGTGGTCTTTCTTTCCTTCTTTCTTTCTTTCTTACTTTCTTTTCTGTTTTTTGTTTCTCCCCCCTCTTATCTTTCTTTCTTTCTTTCTTTCTTTCTTTCTTTCTTTCTTTCGTTCTTTCTTTCTTTCTTTCTTTCTTTCTTTCTTTCTTTCTTTCTTTCTTTCTTTCTTTCTCTCTTTCTTTCTTTCTTTCTTTCTTCCCTGTTGCTTCTTTTTTTCTTTCTTTCTTTCTTTCTTTCTTTCTTTCTTTCTTTCTTTCTTTCTTTCTTTCTTTCTTTCTTTCTCTCTTTCTCTCTTTCTTTCTTTCTTTTTTTCTTTCTTTCTTTCTTTCTTTCTTTCTTTCTTTCTCTCTTTCTTTTTCCTTCTTTCTCTTTCTGCCTCACTATTTTTCTTTTTCTCCCTCGGTATTTCTCTCTCCCTTTCTCTCTCTCACACTCTCCCTCTTTCTCTTTCTCTCTCACTCTCCCCCTCTCTTTCCTATCCCTTATTATCATTTACATATATCCTTTCCTCTATAAGCACACACAAGTACAGGATAGTTACTCCTTGAAGGAAGGACACTATCTAAAAGGATAAAGGAGAGCAGCCCAAGGCGGTTAAGACCCTCATGTGTTCTTGATTTAAATGACAAAAGTGTTCTTTATTTTAGTCTTAGAAATCCCTGCTTTGTCAGATCCCTTAATATTTTGGCCTCCTTCCTTATCCTTACACCCCTTGAATTAATTACTCTTTCTGGAGCCCAGTGACTTTTGGTTGCAGTAAATGGTGATCAGGATTGTGCTCCCCACCAGAGTGTTATGATTTGGTGTCTTGAGAACATGAGGTTTACATCCAAATGTACAAAAAGTGTGCCAGTACGTTGTCTTTGCCTAATATTTTGTTGTATCTTTATTTCATCTTCAACCTTATTTTACAAGATCAAATGGCAGTCAAACAGAATGTCAGGCTTTTGCTAGGTTTGAACGGGGCTATTCAGACCCAAAGCTTCAGTGTGACTGTATGTGTGATCACGTGCTTTGGTGCACCCGTGTGCCTCTATGTATTAGTGTGTCTGTCTCACGGGGTTCGTGTGTTTCTCAGCGTGTGCAAGCATGTGTGCTCGTTTGTAGTGCGGTTTCTATGTATGTCTGTATGCAGGGGTCAACAGAGGGTAAAAGACATTGTCATTTACAACACCATTACTTGATTAATGCTTCAAGAAGGGAAAAAAAACGATAACATTTTCAAAGCCAATAGCTCAAAACAATGTCATTGCGAGACCTATTGCCTTGTAAATGCTTGTTATAATCATCATTGGCGGGGAGTGTGGCTTGCGCGCCGGCTGGTGTGGACGGCTTCTCCGTGAGCTCCGCGACGGACATTCTCTGCGGATGTCGTGAGAGTGCTCTTTCACTTTTCCTGGACGACTGAGACGATCGCAGAGTCGGCGGAAGGCTTCGTGAACCTGATGTTGCCGTCGAACGAGGTTTTCGTTCCTTCTGGAGTCTTCTTTACCGAGCGGTAATTTTAACCTCTCACTGCGACGCGGGCGGCCGCCATTTTGACCGCTGAGCCCGTGTCGGTATTTTCTTCACCGCTCCGACTCCCTGGCTGCTTGTTTGGCAAATACCTAACCACACTGTCAAGCTACACTATTACTATGGCGTTTTCTTGCTGGTGTTTCGCCATCTTCTGCCCTTTCACCGTTTTTCATGACTAAATCTATCTGCTCTGACAGGAAGAGGTGCCGCCATTTTAGCAATGCCGAATTTGGATTGACTGTGTATTTCTATTTTGCTACATCTGCCACAGTGTGTTCCAATTGCAGTCTTGACCCTAATGCTCCATACCCTACATGTTCTGCTCTTTATTAATGCTTCGCATGAAGATGGCTTTTCTATTTTTCAAGCACTAACGCGACACTTTGCTGTCGTGTTTCCTCTCAGTTCAGTGCCGTTTTTTCATGCGTGCTGCGTTTTCATCTTTTCCCATCAATTTCATGTAACTGCTACTATTCCTCCTTGCTACCTCCAGTGCAGTGTCTTACTTTATCTTTTGCGTCCTGCTCACATTAGTACAATGGCGAATGACTCCAAATTATCCCAAACTGGTACCAAACCTAAACGGCCCAAGAATGATACGCCTTCCCCCATTAAGTCCTCTTCAAACCCTGTTCTAGACTCCATCCTTGAAGAGGTTCGCGGCCTCCAACCGTTCATGATTGCTACTAATGATCGGCTCAAACAGATTGAAGATCGCTGGGTCCTTATGGAGGGAAAAGTCTTAAATTTTGGAGCAAAGGGTCAGTGACATTCAGGATATCTCGACTAAAATTCCTCTCTTAGAACAGGAAATCCACAAACTCAAGTTGCACACGGAGGATTTGGAAAATCGTAATCGCAGAAAGAACCTACGCGTTTATGGTATTCCAGAAAATGTGGAAGGGCCTGACATGGTGTCTTTTCTACAAAAATTCTTACAGGAACTTTTGGATCTCCAACCTACGTCACACCCCCTTAACATTCAAAGGGCCCACCGCCTTGGCCGTATTAACTCTAACTCTAACAAACCTCGTGGCATTATCATGCTCTTTCTAGAATTCACGGAGTTAATGACTGTTTTAAAAGCTGCCAGGATTAAACGCCGTCTCCAGTTGTCTGGTCACAACATCTTCATCCCAAAGGATCTCTCGACTGCGTCAAATGCCCGACGGAAAGAATTCTTGAATCTCCGGCCTCTTATGCGACAACTCAACATTCAATATGGCATCCTTCATCCGTGCTTTTGCAAGATTACTCATAATGGTCGGACCCGATTATTTGATGATCCTCAACAACTTCATGCCTATCTACAGAGCATCTCTCCTTCAACGATGGACACTGTTGCTTAATCTTACTTATTGTTACTTCTCATAATATTCTTCCATGTAGCTTTCCTCCTTCTCACTGTGGTTATCTTCTTCTCTCATCCGCCTCTCTTTGATCCGTCTCTTTCGTCTTTTACTCATATCCTCCTATTTATTTTTGCTCTTACAATTTTCTCTATATTTTTGTTTTTGTCTTTTTTATGTCCTTTTTCTCGGTAGCTCGTGGGGATTTCTCACCTGCCTGGTGTATCTTTGCCCCTGATGTTTTTGTTGTTCGTTGCTTCGCTGATCAGGCTTATTTGCCTTGATCTGTTTACTCTTTTCTTTCTTTTCTTCGTTCTCTTCTCTCCCTTTGAACCTTTTTTCTTATCCTTCTTTCTTCTTCTTTTCTCTTCTTAATGGATTTTTTCCTATTCTCCTTTGCTCTACATTTTTCTCTCCCTTTGCAATCTTTTTCTCGATTGTTTTTCTTCATGGTGTATTCCAGATTTGTATTTTTTGTTATGAGTCATTTGAGAACTCTCTTCTTACGTATTTTATGTCTTTGTTGTTTCCTTCTTTGTAGTCATTCCCTTGCCGTGCGTTCTCTCCTCGTGTCGTCCATCATCCCTTTCCATAATGGTGTGTAATTTTGTCTCATGGAATGTGCGAGGTCTTGGTCACCCTGTCAAGCGTCAAAAGGTATTGTCACATCTATCCAAACTTGGTTCTCAAGTCGTTTTTCTTCAAGAAACGCATTGTTCTGATGTTGAGTCACTCAAGTTAAAGAGACAATGGGTAGGTCAGGTTGTATTTTCTCCTGCTATTCTTAAAAAAGGGGGGGTTGCTATTTTATTTCACAAAGCTTTGAATGTACACATTATATCCTCTCAACATGATGATGAAGGACGTTGGGCAATGGCTAAGGTTATTATCCATAATAAGACACTGGTTCTATTAAATATTTATGGTCCGGTACGTCCTGACCCTAAATTTTCGAATGCTATTAAAACCCTGATCTCTTCCATTGACTGCCCCGATTTTGTTATTGCAGGTGATTTTAACCAATGGTTAGATCCTTCCTCTGATAGATTATCCTCCAGTAAATTTCAACCCGACAAATCCCATAAGAGCTTCCAATCTGCCATTGCCTCACGTCCTTTGTATGATTCATGGAAATTGTGTAACCCTGATGTGTTGGAATATACTTTTTTTTCTAATGTTCATCACACCCGTTCCAGCATCGATTACATAATGGTTAGTATATCTTTACTCCCCTCCATTCAAAAATCTACAATAAGTTCCATATTTATTTCTGACCATGCTCCTGTGTATACTACACTTGATCTTTCCCTTATTTCCTCTAAATTTAGTCGTTGGAAATTTAATACCTTTCTTTTATCTGATTCTGTTTTTTTGAAAGAAAGTACGGAATTTATCAATGAATTCTTTTCCTTTAATAACCCCTCTGATACTTCCATTCCAAATAATTGGGACGCTTTTAAAGCTGCTTACCGTGCATTTACCATATCATATGTTGCTAAGAAAAAGAAACTTAATAGGCAACATTATGACAACCAACTTCGGAAAATCAAAAACCTTGAACACCTGTATTTCTCCTCTAAATCCTCCTCCTCCCTTCAAGATTTAATTTTGGCCAAAACAGAACTTAATAAAATTATTACTAATGAGGCATGTAACACTCTCCTTAAAATTAAATCCAAATTCCATGGTTGCCAAAAGAAGGCGGGAAAAAGGTTGGCAAACTATTTGAAAATTAAATCTGAACGTAAAAACGTAGGCCCAATTTTTAATGATTCTCTAAATAAATTGGTTTCGGCAGATGAGGACATCACGGAGGTTTTCCATTCCTATTATCACTCCTTATACACTGATGATACTCACCCCACAGTTGTTAATTTATCATCCTTTTTTGAAGGCCTTCCGCCTCCCCCATCCTTACCAGATGATTTTGCTCTCCTGGAAGAAGCAATTACTCTACAGGAGGTGACTCGAGCCATTAATTCACTCAAACGATTTAAGGCTCCTGGCCCGGATGGCCTACCTGTAGAATTTTACTCCTCGTTTCATTCCTTTTTTGCTCCTAAACTCCTTCAACTCTTTAATTCCTTTATTTCAAACGCAAAGGCTTCTGGCTCCTTTTTGGATGCACTAATTATCATAATTCCCAAACCTGATAAAGATCATACCCAATGTAAAAATTACCGCCCTATATCCCTAATTAATTATGATTGCAAAATGTTTGCTAAAATTCTTGCTTCACGCCTTGATTCCCTTATTCCCCGTTTAATCAACACGAACCAGGTGGGTTTTGTGAAGGGTAGACTTGCTGCGGACAATGCCCGTATGTTCTCCAATGTCATTACCCCCAGCAAGCATCTTAAAGTCCCTTTAGCAGCACTCTCCTTAGATGCTGAAAAAGCTTTTGACCGTATCAACTGGCAGTTTTTGTTTCGTACCCTACACTGGTTGTGTTTTTGTCCCTCTTTTATTTCAATGGTCAAACTCCTTTATTCCTCTCCTCGTGCCAGTATTTTTGTTAACAACCAATTTTCCAAGTACTTCTCCTTAGCTAGAGGCACTCGTCAAGGCTGTCCCCTCTCTCCCCTATTATTTATTCTATGTCTCGAAAAGAATTCGTTCTAATCCTAACATCGCTGGTTTTAATTTGTATTCTACTGAAACTAAAGTGTCTGCATACGCGGATGATGTGCTGGTATACATGTCTAACCCTGAATCCTCCCTTCCGCCTTTTTTGGACGAGGTCCGGTTGTATTCCTCTATATCGGGATATAAACTGAATCTGTCCAAAACGGAAGTCCTCCCACTTAATTCGCTATGTTATCAATACATGTTTAATAATACTGATTTTGCATGGTGTCCCTCTAAATTAAAGTACCTTGGTATTTGGTTCGCGCCCTCCTTGACAGAAACCCTTAAACTTACTTTTGATTCTCTCATAAAGAAACTTACCTCCCTACTTCAAATCTGGTCCCCGTTATTTCTTTCTTGGTGGGGTAGATTGGACAACTTTAAAATGATGATTGCCCCACATGTCCTCTATGTCGTATCTATGCTTCCCTTCAAAATTCCCATTTCATATTTCTCCCGCATAAACACTATCTGTACTAAATTTTTATGGAATGATAAACATCCTCGAATAGCATTGAATAAGCTGCTTCGCCCTAAGTCTGAGGGGGGAGTTCGCTTTCCCAACTTTAAAACTTATCACTCCGCTTTTTTGATTAAACAATCCTTTTCTTTGGCCTATGACTTTGCTGATACTCCTATACCTTCCTGGGTTCTCCTTGAACGCTCTCTTCTCAAAGATTTTTCCTTTCAACATATTGTTTTTATGTCGAATTGCTCTTTTTTAACCAAATTACCTATTTTAAAATACTCGCAAACAGTGTTACATAATGTTTTCTCCTCCAACCTATCCCCTTTACAATGTTTCTTATTATCTGTTGTTTGGTATAACAAATTTCTACGATATAAAGGCAAATCATTTTACTTTAAGCATTGGAAAGAAAAGAATGTTTTATTTGTTCATCAATCTTTTGATAATACCTCTATCATTTTGTTTCCAGAATTGCAAATTTTATATAACCTGCCTACATCTTATGTTAATGAATATACCATTATTACATCTGCTATTCAAACACACTTAGCTTCCCTTTCAATACCTGATGTTTTACCCTCTTTTATTCCTACCTCTCCCCTCTATCCCTTATTCTCCAATCAACAACCTAAAGCTGCCCTTGTTTATGCAATGTTAATGTCCACTGGTACAAATCGTCCTAAAACAATTGTTGAGATTGCTTGGGAAAATGACCTTGATATTTCTTTCTCTGTTCTGTTGTGGGATCGTATATGGTGCAAATTGTTTAAAGTATCACCTGCTGCTCGTATTACCCAATCTTCACTTTTCTTATATCACAGAGTCCTTATCACCCCTGTCATTGTTCATAAGTTCTCCCCAACTTCTTCTTTACTTTGTTGGTCATGTTCTAAGGAAACTGGGTCTCTTAAACACCTATTATACGAATGTCTCCCTGTTTTATCATTTTGGAAAGAGGTTTGGAAGTTATGCATGCGAATATTTTCCTGTTCTGCTCAGTTATCTTTACTGAATATTTTCTTGGGATCGTTATCGTCTGACGTTGATATTATCTCTCCTTCTGCGAGATTGTTGGACTTGTTTATTTCTCTTGCATTTAAAGTTATTTTATTATGTTGGAAAGATAACTCTAAAATCTCAGTTCACACTTGGTGGAATTTTGTTTGCGATGAACATAGGATTGCTATCGCCTCATCCTCTTCTGTCTCCCTGAAAATTAAATCCGACCTCCTTTGGCTCCCTTTTACCTCCTATTTTTCCTCCAACTCTCCTCCTTAAAGTACGTTCAGTTTTCCCACTCATTCTTACTCTCCTCTCTCTTTCTTCCCCCTTTCCATCTTTGCCCTTTTCTTTCTTTTCTTTCTCTCTCCTCTCCTTCTTTTCTATTCCACGTGTATCTTTTTCCTTTTTCCTTCTATCTATCTCCATTTTCTTATTAGTTTTTCTTTTTTGCTCATTGCATATGTTTTGTAATCCTTCTTAATATTTTTATTTTCCACTTGTTTATGACATATGTAACGTATGTATTCTAAAATGCTAATAAAAATTTATTAAACAAAAAAAAAATAATCATCATTGCCAGCTAGCAGTGCTGCGCTGCCTTATTTCTCCAAAGCAGCTCTTTTCCCACCCAGTGGCTCTGTGGCCGCCATTACCCCCACCCTCTGGTACTCTCCCAGTGACAGATGCACCCGTCCCTTGCTTTCTTCCAGCAGCCACGCTGAAAACACCAAACCGCAAGCACAGCAGCGAGGGAAACTGACACACACTTAAGTTACTATTGTGCATCACTACTATTGGCCCTTCCACACAGCTTTTGATTGCAAATTCATGGTATTCTTTTCAAACTTATATCTAGGACTACCCATCAAACAGAAGCCTTTGCAGATCCTGCTTCTTGCAGCTGCCCCTCCCCAACAGCCAGCTACTCCGACCCAACTAAACTGCCTCTCCTAACTGCGAGACACTGATTTGCTATCCCTCTATGTCAGAAACTGCACTCATGTTTTCCAGCCCTTATCCGAGCAATTGTTGGTGTCGGGCGACACTCTTAACTCTGGGAGCATATAGTGGTGGTGTGGTCAGCCCCACCCCCTCCATGTGTTTGATGGCCTCTTGTACCCTTCACTGTCAGGGGTGGTAGCCACATACCGACATCTCATGGGAGTAATTCTGAGGTTTATCCACGCAGCTTCTCCAGCCCTCCTCACCCCAACTGTCCTAACTCCTTAATGAAACACACATTACTAACAATCCAGGGAGTGCATTGGATGTGTTGTACACACCAAGAGGAACACGTGCCTTCCTTCTTTGCAGCACTGTAGCAAGAATGCAAAACAAGGAAAAAGAAAGTTCTGCCAAGTGGGAGACTTACTCCACTCGAGTGGGGTTCCTAGGATGTACCAAGAACTGAGAATTTTTCAGTCTGAGGTTAGACTTGATCGAATGGACTTCCCATGGGTATAATTAGGTGTTGCAGCTGTCCACGTGCACTTCGGCTATCCTTTCACAGGATCTTAACTGGGAGAAACTCAACTGCCAAGTAAGGTGTCTCAAGGCAGAAGTAGTAGAATAGAAGGTAATTTGGAGCTAATTAAATGGGCACACAGGCCAAATTTTTGTCTGACACGTTCTATGCTTAATAGATGTCAGTATAGTTTCTCTTCTCGCCCTTGTGCTTCTTCCTCCTCTGTGCTCCCTCCCTTGCAAGCTGTCTCTGCCTGCCCTCTATTGGTCTTTCCTCCGTGTACCTGCCAAGTTCCTGCTCAATTGCTTTCATGTTTTCTCCTACACCCATGTTTTTTTTCACAGTTTTAAGTAGTGCAAACTCCCAAAGCTATTGGATCGCTTTTACATTAGCACCAGTTACATTCATTTTTTAGGCACAGGGAGATTAATTTATTTGCCAAGAATCTTTAGGTGTTGGGCCAACACTGAGACTCCAACTTGGCTTCCTAGTCGGCAGTTCTGAACTGTCATATTCTGTCTCCTGTTGTTTGCACAATTTCTCTGCCTCCACCGCAGGGTGTGTAATTAGATTAAAGGTATCAGCCATGAAAACAAAGCACTCGGGTAGCAAGCAATGACAAAATGTGGTGAACGGTTTCATGGACATTTTGTGATTTACAAATATAATGCAAATGGAGAACTACTAAAGAACTAAAATAAAAAACCGAGACTACACAGCATCTCCACGTTGATGGCAATGAACAGAAGTGCTGCAGAATTGCTGACAGTAGAAATTCCGATTTCTGCTTGGCAGCATGCTGTTTACTTTAATGGCGCCCTCCCACACATTATAACAGCGGTCACACAGGGGCCGCTGCCGATCGCAGGAGCTACTTGGCCTGTTTTAGCTGCTTACACCCCGCATCCTCAGGCGGGTGCGTTAACAGCTCCGCAACTAAGACCCCTGTATGCCTCTGAAGTGTCAGGTATTAGGGGTCTGGTTCATTACATTACCCACAACCTCCCGGGTGGTGCGGCGCATCCAGTTGACGGGGGTGGGCTGAAGCTTAGTCCCGTCATGGTTAATGCGGTCATGGGCAAGCATCCCCAGGCTAAGGAAGAGATGCCGTTTTGGCTTGCCGAGAAATTCAACCAACTGGAAGCAGTATTCCCGAATACTAGTCCTGTGGAGAAAGACTTTTTTTTGCAGCAGTCTCTGCTAGGTGCTTTGGCACCCCGTCAATGACTGTCCTGCCCTCTGTGATCAAGCGTGTTCAGGATGCACACGGACCAGAGGCGGCTGTGGAGTTGGGAATGCGACTCGTAGGAGCTTTTGACATGGTACGCAATCTCGTCCTTGCTAATGCCAAGGGGGATGCGGTAAGTTTCCAAGTCTCTAATGCTTTGCACGATGTCCCCGATGCCGATAAACCCTGTCAGTTACCGAAAATTATTACGGAGGCTTATAAGACTGTTGGCCATAATAGTTTGGGTGTTAAGCCTTTTGCTAAGAAAGAAAAACAGCAGCAAACTCAACAAGCGTCATCTGATAAAGATGACCGCCCAAAAGTTCAGAAACAAAATTGGAGTAAGAACAAAAAACAGGGGAAACAGCAACAGAAACATATGTTCCTGTCCTCCTTCACCTACACCTGCCCCTGCCGAGCGTACATATGAGTTGCGCGACCGCAGTACTATTAAGTCACCTGATAGGTTTCAGGTTCCTGAACAACGTTCTTCTCACTCTTTGCAGGAAACTTCGGTAACAACCACCAGTGGAGGAGGCGGCGGCAGAGGTCAAGGTGCCCAACAGAGCCGTGAGTAGCCTCGCAAGCCTGACGGAAAAGGCAAGCAGGACAAGTCACTGTGTCAAAGGCCCCAGTTTCAGAAGAAGAACGTTTCTGCGGTAACAGCAAGATATGCTACAGATAGTGAGAATGCAGCTTCGGAATCTGACATGTTCCTGCAATATTAACCCATTCAAGAGGCTGCGATGTAGTTATTCATCAGGCTGAATGCAGTCAGGAGCAATATTCATCAAGCTACTACAATTAAAACGCAATCAGTTTAAACATTTTGTCCCTCACAAACCCTACCACACCCCCTCCTTTCTTCACTGAGAGCACCCTCGTTGTAATGATTTAAAAATTACACATTTAATTATGAAGAGTAAAAGTTTATTTTATGATGCAGCAACTATATCCTACACGATTGTAAGAATAAATACAATCAAATCTTGAATATTGCAAGCTTTGTTGTTCACGTTGTTTATGAATGAATAATGATATGTATATGTGGTGAACTTTTGTACGAAGTAATACAGAAATATCTATGAATAATTGTGCAAACTCGGACCACTTTTCTTGTACTTACTTATTAACCCAGGTCCATGAGTTTTTAGGGTACACCCCGTTATAACTCAATACTCGGAATCTGATATGGGCACTGACGCTGCTGGACAGCACGGCGGAGATTACCATCATTCGAGAGGCGTTGTGTCCACTACTGAAGGTGACAGCGACTGACAACTTCGTTGTGGTTGAGACAGCTGACACTAGAGTGGCTTCTCCTGACAGGCTTTATGAAATTGTCCTAATAATTGAAGGTGACAAAGAACGTACCATAAAAGTTTTTTGGGGGGTAAATCTAACAACTACCTTTGATATTTTGTTGGCGGAGGTCGACTGGCCCCCACCCTTTGTCCTAGCTGCTCCGCAAGGGTAGGTGATCCTCCCCGCTTTCGCTCACACAGTGCAGAAGGAGCAGGCTCTGCAGTTTGCAGAAGATTGGGCTAAGGCGCTTGCGCGGGCGTTGTACCGTACTCACCGTGGATGGGATAAACTTTCCCCTCGACATGAGATTCCCTTGCGAACGATGCCTCAGCCTCAACCCCAATACCCAATGCCACGTGAAGCAAAAGCCTCCTTGAACAATTGGAATATCCAGGTGTAATTGAAACATCTGTGTCTCCGATGAATAACCCACTTTTTACTGGGACCAAGCCAGATGGCTCGTACCGTTTGGTATTGGATTACCACCACTTAAACTCACATTGTCGTATGTGCGCGGTGCAGAATACTTCAGTTCTGCTCTTGTGGGTAGTCTGGTGTGTAAAGGTTCAAAACCACACTTGACATATCCAATGGTTTCTTTCCCCACAATCTGTCCTCCCTTAGTAGTCAATGGACGGCTTTTACAAGTGGTGGCAAATAGCGCCAATTCCTTCATTTGGCTATGGGCTACAAGAATAGTCCAGGCGTTTTTGCCGCCCGCATTGTCTGTCTCCTGGAGAGACTCAACGCAGATGCATGTTCATATGTGGATGACATTTATCTCACAGACGACGAATTATGGCCGCATCTGTGCCGTGTTGACAGCATAATTTGCCGTTTTGCGGACTTTGGCTATAAATTTAACTTTGCTAAATCACACTTTGCAGAGTACTCAGTGTTGTTTTTGGGCTACAAGCTCAACAATGAAGGTCAAGGTTTAGCTCCTCACTTCTTGGAGAAATGCGCACTTTTGCGAGCTCCGACAACACTGAAAAAGCTACAATCTTTACTGGGCTTTTTGAATTTCGGTCGTACCAACATTCCGGAATATGTCCAGCGTATCAAGCTGCTTTATGCATTGATACAACCAACTTTTTCCAAATCGTGCTGGCTGCCAGAACATTCAGCCATCTTGCAATCTTTGCAGGCTGACCTTCTTGTATCTAAATTCTTGTTGACTTGTGATAACCACACCAACCTGGTGATAAGAAGCGTGCCAGGGGCGGTGGGTTTCACATACCTCACTTTTAAAGGGGGTACACAGTCCCTATCGCTTACAAGTCACACTTGTACACTTCGGCTGAGTTGCGGTTTTCCACTGTGGAAAAAGTTTTAATAGCAGTGCAAATGGCGATTCATAAGGAATGCGCACTGTCGCAGGGGAAACACATTTTGGTTGTTACTCCGTATCCTACCTTGGAGGCAGTGACAAGAGCCAGTGTACCGATTTCCAAAGCTTTGCACCCTCAGTGGATACAATGGGCTACATCCTTGACATCCCCGGATGTAACATTCATTTTTGATTCCTCTTTGCAGACTCAAGAGTTCTTGCAGTATGAATTTGTTCATCCAGCTCCTCTGACTATGCGCCCACTCGAGGATTTCTGTGTATCATTTACACTGACAGAAGCGCGTAAGCAGCTACGGGTTCAAGGCATGCATATTCTTCGGCCTCTGCAATTGTGGTTGGTACTATGGTGGATGGTGAATTCAAGTCAGATGTCGTGCATACACAGACATTGGGGGACTGTACCGCCCAGTTGGCAGAACTTTGTGCTCTGATGCTTGCATTGGAGTACACCAATCCCGGTGTGACTACTCTTATTGTGAGTGACTCTTACTACTGTGTTCAGTCTTACAATGACAATCTACACTTTTGGAATCAAAATGATTATCGTGACTCCAAGGGTCGCACAATAAAACATACAATGATCTGGGTTCAAGTGGCTGAGCTCAAAGAACGACTCCCACTCATTTTTGTAATTCATACTCTAGGTCATCAGCGTGTTGGAGTTCACGGTCTCGCGGATGAGGCTGAGAAGACAGCAGTTGCAACATTTGCAGTGGCAGCGGTTACACGTTCCAAAAGTAAGATTGATGATGACATCTTGGCAGCTATTGCCGCAACAGAGAAGGGAGGTAATTACCCTAAGGGGTTCCCTTCTAAATACTCTTATCATTTAAGTCCTGATAAAGTTCCTTATGTGAGAATTAACGACGTTGGTGACAGGTTGATTCCCAACGCGGACAGGCTTTGATTACAGCAGCCCACACCAGGATGGCTTCGGCGCATGCCGGCGTGTCAGCTACTGTATCTCTTCTCCAGCAACCATATTGGTGGTGGGGTTTGTACAAACATACATGTGATTTTGTCCTTCAATGTGGCATTTGTCAGCAAATTAAACCTTCTTCTGCTGCACGGCCGCCCCAAACTCAGCTGTACATGTCTAATAAACCACTTGCATGTGTTTATTTAGATCACTGCTGTACTTTCTCCTCAGATACTGCGTATATGTACATCTTAGTAGCAGTTGACTCTTGCACGCGCTTTGTCTGGGTGTGGCCTCAAAGGAGTGCTGATTCTAGAACTGTCGTAAGGGATTTGCGTGTCTTTGTGGGAATTTTTTGCGTGTGTACCTTCCATTCAGACCAGGGTCCAGCGTTCGCCTCTAAGGCGTACAAGGATGCCATGGCTTCATTGGGGGTCCAGGTCAAATTTTCGTCTTCATACCGGCTTGAGGGTAATAGTGTTGTGGAACGGATGAACCGTGACTTAAAGCAATCCTTGAAAGCGAAAGTTTTAGGTGCTGGCAGAGACCGACTAACCCATCTCAATAGCGTTCAACGTGCACTAAATAATCTCCCTAGAAGGTCTCTGGGTAGGCGGACCCCATACGAAATGCCCTTTGGCATCAAGATGTTTGTTCTGGATCTTGATGGTCTAGACATGGCGGCGGGAGCCGTATACTTTGACGTAGATGAACATTCTAATGTTTTGCAGAAGCTACAAAAGACCAGAGACAGTCTTGCAAAGGAACACTTGCCCTCCACGTCTGAAGCTGCATTGCAGATTCCGGTAGTCAGCTGGCTACCCCAAGTTGGAGAACTGGTCCAAGAGAAGATCGACAACAAGAACGAATTTGGTCCTTTCTATCGAGCTCCAGTTGCCGTGCTTGATGTGCAGGATACAAGAACAGTCATTTTACCTCCTCTTCCTGGGTGAAAGGGGAACGGGTACATTTCCATTGACAATGTAAAACTACACAGGGTGGCCGATACTCTATAGTATGACGCCTGCGGTTTCGTGTCCAGCAATGGTGCAACACTCTGCTTTGGCCCCGGATCCTGCCATCGGGCCTGATGTTGTTGTTGAAATGAGTCCACTTACGAATCCTTTATTGAATCTACCTGCTGGTGATCCTCTTAAAGACACTGAATATACTTACCCCACTGACTTGTCTATGCCTGATTTGGAGACCCGTGTGGCTAATCAATCCCGTTTTTCATTTGACACTGGCTCTTCCACATCTAAGTCCCCTTTAAAAGTTTTGATTTTTTCTACCTGGTTTAAACAACATTTTTTAATTCCTCCTTGGACTTACATTTGGCTGGTGCTTATTGCAGTTTTTTTGTTCATGTCCATAGGATTTGTGGTGTATTTTTCCTGTTTTATCAATGGACACTACGTTCAAGAAAGAACTTCAATTAGAATGATTGATGGAACTTTGTCTCCCCACTCCTCTTCGCACATCATGTAGAGGGACCAGACAATTGTGAATATGACTGCTTGGCCCATTTTAGATGGGATTGTATGGGATGCTGTAAAGTTCCAGATACATGGTCCCACAGAGGTTATTAATGTTCCCAATGTACTCCGTGTTTCTATGGGGGCTGTGGTTAAACAGAATATTCACTCTGATGATTGGGACGTTAAAGCCGTAGAGGCTTTATTTTCTGATTTGAAACACTATGCTGCTTTCGATGCTGACGATTTATATTTGGAATCTGCGAATTATGGTGATTTGTACTATTACCAGCATTTTGGCAATCACTTTCTGCATAAGACAAGTTCATTTAGAAATGTGGTTAACTACACACAGTGGGAGCACTGTCCCGCACCTGTGGAAGGCAGCTCGAAAACAATTTTGAAAAAGTTTTTCTATTTTACTGATTTTGATGAAACAAGCCCTAATGTGTTTTATTTGAAGATGACTGAGAAGTCCTCTTCCAAGGTTAGACTTACCCACACTAAATTACTGTATTCGAAGTCCTTTATTGACCAGTTTGCTGTTGGGGGCTATGAACTGTGGAAAGATACTATTGATCTTAAATCTGTTTGGGGTTCTAAAAGTTGGCAAGTGCAAGGCACTGAAGCTTTGCATCGTGCATGGCTCATCCCAAACCTTATGGTGTTTCTGAATGACACTATTTCACAAACCACCTGCTTTGGATTGGCTACTTTTAAAAAATTAAATGCTCCTTCATTTCCTGATTTGGGTGAATTTCCCTTTGGAATAATTATACCAGTACTTCCCTAAGTGACTTACAAGGGATCCCTGATCAAATATCGATTACAAAAACACCGACCTACAAAAATATCAGCCCAATAATATCGTTAACAAAAATATCGTCAACATATACTTAAACAAGGAATTACACGAATATCGATAATTTATTATCGACTAAAAAATTATCGTCTTTAATTGTATCGAATACTAAAATATCGACTACTAAATTATCGAAAATACTTTAATTATTATGAAAAATACAAAAATATCGACACCAGTATTATCGACTTACATACTGCATATTTACAAATACAAAAAATATCGACATTTTTATTTAACATTAAATACACAATCCTCTCTAAAAAATACCTATTTAATTTTATTTTTCTTTTAAATAAATACTTAATAAACATTTATAAATATACTATATACTTGAAATATGTATAAATAATTTATAAAGACACTAAACAATATAAACATACTTAATAATTCTAATATACTCAATTCATACATTTGTAAAAAACACATGACATATATAAACATTTTTACATATATAAACCATAAATATAAAACACATAAAATACATCTTTACTTATATACTACTACTAAACAACAAATAAAACTAGCTCATTTTAAAAATAACGGATACCAAATTCAAATTAAAGTGCTCAACCAATGGATTTAAAATAAATATCGCCAAACCAATCAAAATGCAGAAATACTTAACTAACTACTATAAAAACAATTACATAATTAACTAAATTTACCATTTTTGTAAGAAACTCGAAGAAAAAGGGCTACTTTGCTGAAGAGAAAAGAATACTCACCTAGAACAACTACTACAACAGATTATACTACAACACAAGTAAGTAAACTCCCATTTTATATACTATTAAAGCCTCAAGAAACTTAGCTTAACTCCCTAAACTAAAGAAATGTGCTCTTTTTTTATTTAAACAACAAATACAAACCAACAACAGCCACAATGAATAAATGTACTACAAATTTAGCTGCCTTACCAATGCCTACATGGAAATGTAACGAATAAATCAAGATATAGCAAAGTAAAGTTTTAACATAAATTACATTGTCTGAGCTAAAAATAAATACAAATATAATACACAACTAATACAAATACTTTATTTTTCAGCTTCACCAAACTTCATCTACCAAGCTACATCTACGCAAACAACAGCTTCTACAAAATTAACTAAGTATACTCACAGTTTAAATAAATGATAACAAAAGAGAAACAACTAAGTATCAAACAATATTATTAATTAATACTGTTCTCTACCACAACTACAGGAATTACAACAGTGAAACTCAAAAAAAAAGAAAAAAAAATCAGAAAAACAGAAAAAAACACATTGTAAATATATTTTTACATTTACTAATTAAACCTACACATTAAAATAAATGTATTACATATTTACTAAAAACACATATATATGTTTTCACAGATCTACCCTAGAAATGGTAGAAGGAGCTACTTGTATAAAATCTCAAAAAGGAAAAATGATGCTCAGCTACGTGGGTTATACCCACACCCAAGAAAAAGTCAAAGATAACAAAACACATTGGAAATGTAGCAAATACTATTCACCTGCATGCTATGGTAGAGCTACAACTGTAGATAACAATGTTATAAATGTACGAGAGCATAACCACCCACCCAATGTGACCGAAGTAGAAGTAAGGGAAGCATTAGAAACACTTAGAGAAGCAAGTACAGGCTCCCAACAAACAAGCACTACAATTTTGAAAAATGTATTGACCAAAGTCCCAGAACACGTAACAGGACAGTTACCCTCAATCCCCAACTTGAAAAGATTAATAGCTAAAACTAAAAGAGCATCTGATCCAACTCCACCTCCACCTCAAACTTTTCAAGAAATTAAAATATATCCTGAATATACTGTTACCCATAAAGAAGACACATTCTTGATGTATGATAACCAAAGCCACGATAGAAGAATTCTACTTTTGCAACAAATAACAACTTGCAAAAACAAAAAAATTGTGAAACATGGATGATGGACGGAACTTTTAAAGTGTGTCCAAAACCTTTTTATCAACTTTATACCATCCACGGTGAATATCAGGAAACTAATATCCCCTTAATTTATACATTGCTGCCAAATAAAACTAATGCAACCTACATAGAAATCTTAACAACAATCAAAGATTTAACCGATAATTACTATCCACAAAGAATCATAGTAGACTTTGAAATAGCTATGATACAAGCTATACTAAAAATATACCCACACACTGCAATACAAAGGTGTTATTATCACTACAATCAAAGTATATGGAGACACTTACAAAAATCTACCTTAAGTATAGAATACTCTACAAACAGCAACTTTGCTAACCATATCAAAAAATGAATAGCACTAGCATACGTCCCAACAACAGAAGTCGCAAATTACTACAATTTATTAATTGACAGTCCTTTCTACCGCAGTAATGAAACAAAATTAACTCCCTTCTTAGACTATTTTGAAGACACCTGGGTAGGAAGATTACATCGTTCAGGTCACCGCAGACAACCTAAATTCCAAATTCACTGGTGGAATGTCTACGCTAGCACTATATCACAAAAAGCCAAAACAAACAACGCGGTAGAAGGATGGCATAATGCCTTCCAAGCCACAATAGGAAGAGCACAACCAACACTTCACAAACTAATCCAATGCATCAAAAAAGAACAAAGCTACCAAGAACTAAGAATAGAACAATCTCTAACAAAAATAGGACCAAAACTAAGCAAACAAACAATAAATATGTACGAATACCTCCAACAAAAAACAAGAATGGACCCAAGTATCCAAGGTCTAGAATACATAGATCTAATAGCAAAATCCATCCTTTAAAAAAACATACAAATAGCAAAGCATAAAAACATATATAACACAGACCATTTTTTTAATATTAGTTAAATTATGTCATGTAATATAAATTTCAAAATAATATCACAAGACATAATATAACTAATTAAAATAGAAACTAACCAATAAGAATAACCCACCCCAAAAAATTATTAATTAATTACTTACTGTTCTGTAGCTGTAAAATCTTTCTGAAATAGATGCTTTAAAAACCAATCCAAGCAAAAAACAATCCACATAGTGAAAACAAACCCCAAAAAATGAAAAAATACAACTGTATAAAAATATTCCAACGTAGCAATCCTCTCGAGAACGGAACCATAAAAACCCGAAAAATATTCACGATAAAAAACGCACCAAAATCCCCCCAAAAAAGGAAATGTATATAAACTAGTAAAATACACTAGTAACAACATTTTAGTTTCTTTTCTAAAAAAAAAACGAGAGCAATTCCATCCGTTCACCAAAACCGGCACCTGTAAATAAAGAACATACATAACCCACCCACAACAAATAATAACACCACAAACAGATTAAACCACATATAAAAGGTATTAAAATACATACAGTAATACTTAAATGCAAAACATTAACATTACATTCATATTAGATAGTAAACAAAGTACGCTATACCTAACGATCTTAAATAACACGTGCATTGTACCTAAACAGGTAAATAATACACACAGCAACACATATGCACTACTACTAACTAAATAATTCATTAAAAGTAAGGTTAAAGTAATTAAAATTAAACTTACATTAACAAACACGAAGCAGCTCCCAACCGCGAGATTCCATCTTCACAAATGACCCAAACAACGATGTAGATAGTCAAAAAAGTGAACTAAAGAAAACAAAATGGCAGCATGATTAAAACAAAAATAGGACTTAATCCCCATAAAAATGAATACAAACAACACAAAACATATTCACATTTTTGCATAAAAATTGTTATGATTTTTTAAATGTTTAAAATAAACATATGAATATTGTAAAATATACATTACTAATGTATATTAAAAATATGTTTATAAAATTAACTCTTCATTTTCTTATAATAGACAAATGTTAACAATTTAATCTATATACTTTTGTAAATGCAAAATATTTGTAAATTAATAACATATTACATTTTATTAAAATAAAATAAAATGTAATATGCTAATTAATAAAAAAATAAAAATGTACAATGTATATATTACATTTTCTGCAATGTTATACATCACTAAATACAAATGTTATTTTCTTTAAATGTATAAATGTTTCCATCTACAAACAGAACTAACACAATCAAGACTGTTTATTGTACAAGAAATTATGACTATGGTACTTTATAATTTTACAAGCATGTGATATAAATAAAAAATGTTTTAAAAAAATGTGTAAAACATTTTTATACATATGTTATTAAATATAATGTTAAATACCTTAAAATACATTAGAAAATATTAAAAAAATAAAAATAACTTAAAAAATTATATTTATTTTTAATATTACTAACTCCAAATCTAACATAACTCACAGAAAGTGGTGGACAGTAAACCATAATATTTTAATATTCTAACTTCTTATATAACATAACTCAGGGAAAGTGCTGGACTGTAAACCATAATAATTTACTATTCTAACTCCAAATCCAACATAACTCAGGGAAAGTGCTGGACATTAAACCATAATAATTTACTATTCTACCTCCAAATCCAAAATTACTCAGGGAAAGTGCTGGAGAGTAAACCATAATATTTTACTATTCTAACTCCAAATCCAACATAACTCAGGGAAATTGCTGGACAGTAAACCATAATAATTTACTATTCTAACTCCAAATCTAACATACTGAGGGAAAGTGCTGGACTGTAAACCATAATAATGTACTATTCTAACTCCAAATCCAACATAAGTCAGGGAAAGTGCTGGACAGTAAACCATAATAATTTACTATTCTAACTCCAAATCTAACATAACTCATGGAAAGTGCTGGACAGTAAACCATAATAATTTACTATTCTAACGCCAAATCCAACATAACTCAGGTAAATTGCTGGATAGTAAACCATAATAAATTACTCTTCTAACTCCAAATCTAACATAACTCAGGGAAAGTGCTGGATTGTAAACCATAATAATTTACTATTCTAACTCCAAACCCAACATAACTCAGGGAAAGTGCTGGACTGTAAACCATAATAATTTACTATTCTAACTCCAAATCCAACATAAGTCAGGGAAAGTGCTGGACAGTAAACCATAATAATTTACTATTCTAACTCCAAATCTAATATAACTCATGGAAAGTGCTGGACAGTAAACCATAATAATTTACTATTCTAACTCCAAATCCAACATAACTCAGGTTAATTGCTGGACAGTAAACCATAATATTTTAATATTCTAACTCCTAATCTAACATAACTCATGGAAAGTGCTGGACAGTAATCCATATTAATTAACTATTCGAACTCCAAATACAACATAACTTAGAGAAAGTACTGAACAGTAAATCATTTCTACTTTCGATTGTAACATTTATAAATGTAACATTTTTAAAACTTATAGTTAAAAAAAATTCTAAATTAAAAAAAGATTATTCTTATTAACTAACCATCCTCCTCTTCTATATAACAAACAACCCACTCAGAAAATATTCACACATAGGGGTCGATTCCGATCCGGTAAAATGCGCTCCGAATCGTCGTACGGAGCATTTTTCCCCGTACGAATCGTACCCGTAAACGTCCCCGTACGTACGACGAAGTACGATCCGTACCAGGAGCCAAAGTCCGTACGAGTCGTACAGGACTCCGTACGACTAAAATATCCATACGAGTCTCACTCGGAACCTGCTGTACACGACATCGCTACGGTTCGCGGCTGGTTTTTACGACCCAGCAAGTACGATTCGTGTCGGGTACGCACCGTACGACCCTTTTCCTACGGGAGCCGAAAACAGTCGTAAACGCAGAGTTCGCGCCGAAACAGGTACGGAACGCCCCCCCGGGTACGGCACGTACCCCCCATGATCGCAGGGGTACACGCCGTACCCCAGTGATCATGCGGGGTACGTGCCGTACACCCAGCGTACATGGGGTACGCACCGTACCCCATGTACGGTGGGTGTACGGCACGTACCCCATGTACGCTGGGTGTACGGCACGTACCCCGCATGATCACAGGGGTACGGCACGTACCCCTGCGATCATGGGGGTACGCGCCGTACGGTGTGTAGGTGATCGTGCGCTTTTCCGTACGAATCGACGTGTACCGTACGAATCGCGTCCTGGTCGGCCGATCGGGATCGGAATCGTCCGGTCGTACGGCGTCCGTACGAGTCGTACGGAAACGGCTCCAGATACGATTCGTACGGATGGGGATTTTACCAGATCGGAATCGACACCATAGTATGTAATATAAAACTATTAAATATATTAATTAATTATAAAATTCAAATAGTAAATTTCGAATTTTTAAATAATTTTGGTTTAATTTTTAAATTTTCTAATAAAATTTGCTAACATAAATTGTAATTTACTACCCACCCTTATCCCCTATATAACCAACAAGCCGCTACTAAAACATTCACACTTTTATTTTAATTTTAAAAATTATTAAAAAAATATTACCGTAAATTCCGGTGTATAAGACGACTTTTTAACCCCTTAAAATGTTCTGGAAAGTCGGGGGTCGTCTTATACGCCGGGTGTGAAATTTGACGGTATGTTTTCATGCATTTTTACATGGCGCGGACTTCACCCGAAGGTGTCAGACCGCTTCTCAATAGGAAATGGTGCATTACAGGAGGAAAAAGTGACATGTGTGCAAGTAATGCAATGTAGGACATTCAGCAGCATATCCACCCTATTTATTGTTCTCGAGACACAGGGTAAATCACCTGGCTCCACCACAGGCTATGCTAATGAACAGAAGTAATTTCCACCGCAAACCACCATGCATATGAGTACGGTAACAAAACTACCGTAATGTGGATAATGGCAAACCACCATGCATATGAGTACTGTACGTAACAATACTAATGTGGATAATGGCAATGTACAACACAGGGAAGTGGGGGAATCACTAATAAGCCCAAAAGAAATTCTCAAAATGGCTATGCAGGACTGCGTTGGACTGCGTTAGAAGTGGGGGTAGTCTTATACGGCGAGTATAGCATGAAAGCTACATTTTATCAAGAAAAGTAGGGGGTCGTCTTATACGCCGGGTCGTCTTATACGCCGGAAAATACGGTATTTATTTTCGATTTTCAAATTTCAAATTTTGATTTTTAATTTTTTTTCATTACATTTTTAAATTTAAAATTAAATTTTAACGCACAAATTTTTATTTACTACCCACCCTTCTCCCCTATATAACCAACAACCCACTACTAAAACATTCACACATTTTATATAATATAAAAAATATACATACATTAATTAATTTCGAATTTCAAATTTCAAATTTCGTATTAAAAATGTTTTTCATTAAAAATGTTATTTAAAAATTTAATTTTAACAAACAAATTTTAAATTACTACCCACCCCTATCCCCTATATAACCAACAAGCCGCTACTAAAACATTCACACATTTTATTTAATAAAAAAATTCTAAATGTATTAAGTATTTTCGAATTTCAAATTTATAATTTCTATTTATTTTATAAAAAATTTCTAAATGTATTAATTATTTTCGAATTTCAAATTTCTAATTTCGAATTCAAATTTTGTTTTCATTAAAATTATAATTTTAAAAATACATTTTAACACACATATTTTAAATTACTACCCACCCTTATCCCCTATATAACCAACAACCCGCTACTAAACCATTCACACATTTTATTTAATAAATACATTCTAAATGTATTAATTATTTTCGAATTTCAAATTTCTAATTTCTAATTATTTTATTTAATACAACATTTCTAAATGTATTAATTATTTTCGAATTTCAAATTTCTAATTTTGAATTAAAATTTAGTTTTCATTAAAATTATAATTTTTTAAATAAATTTTAACACACATATTTTAAATTACTACCCACCCTTATCCCCTATAAAACCAACAACCCGCTCCTAAAATATTTACTAAAAAATAGTAAAAAATATTATATTGTTAAATTTATTACTCACATAAAAACATTAGAAATCAATATTTAATTTACAGAACTAATACAAAATATCCTATATATACCACTAAAAACATTATATCGACATTATTTACATCGATATTTATATCAACTATATTAACTACAACGATATTTAACAATGTCGATATTCTTACCTCGATATTTCTGCTTGTCGATATTTCCACGTCGATATTCATGCTGTATACCATTTACAAGCCCTGTAAAGAAATTCCTCTTTTAATGTTTCCGCCATTAATCCCGAAGGCTGGTTGCTATGGCAAAAAAAGTGCAGATTCCTGCCAGCATCGTTTTTCTGGGTCTGACCCCTAGCTATACAGAGGTTAGAGTTGATCCCCGTTTTCAGACTCAGCATTCAGTCACCACCTATTCTGACATTCATCCTTAGCATCTGTTAAGCTACATTTATCCAAACTCACTGACACTGTTGACTTAAATAATTTTGTTAAATGTCCTGCAGCAGACAGATCGAAAAGATGGATATATGCTGCTTACAATGAGGTTTGGAAACTGTCGCAAATTGAAGCTGCTTCTAGGCTTACAGCTATTGATCCGGCCAATTTAGAAAAAGTGCTTGCCATTGTAGATAATAGCATTAACACCCTTTCTTCCCGAATTTACACTCTATATAATATTGTGTCATTATTATTATTATTATTATTTGCTGTTTTATAACGCGCTCCATTACTCCAGAGTATCCTGGCGCGAAAAAGGAAAAACAAGCAAGTGGCCATCTAAAGGAAACATGACACTAATAGGCTGTTATAAAAAGATGAGTTTTTAGTGCTTTCTTAAATGAAACAAAATTTTCAGTCGCTCTCAGGGAGAGAGGAAGGGCGTTCCAAGTCCTGGCTGCGACAACAGCAAGCGAGTAGCCTCCTAGTCGTACTCGCTGGAAGCGGGGCACACTCAAGAGGTTGCAGCCGGCTGAACGTAGCGGCCGTGTGGGGACATAGCGGCTGAATCTTTTTCTTAGATAGGATGGTCCCATGTCGTGGACTGCCTTAAATGCTAAAGTGAGAATTTTAAAAGTTATCCTTTGAGCAATCGGCAGCCAATGAAGTTCCTTGAGGTGTGCTCGCACGCTTTCTCTGCTGGGAATGTTATACAGCAGCCGTGCTGTCGCATTTTGGATAATCTGCAGTCGGGCAACTAAAAAAGCTGGAGTGCCGCTAAAAAGAGAGTTGGCATAGTCGAGCCTAGATAAAATTAAAGCTCTAGCAACCGACTCTCTAGCTGATGATGGCAGATACGGGAAGAACTTTCTCATGGCTTTTAGAGACCCGAAGCACACAGCAGTAAGTTTTTTTATGTGTGCCTCGAATCTCAGATCCTCTCCAAACCAGACTCCCAAATTCTTGGCAGCGATAGTAACTGAGCCTGGCTGGGGAAAATCAGACGGCCACAAGAGGTCTCTGAAATTAGAAGGAAATTGGCCATACAGCAAAATTTCTGTCTTGTCTTCGTTGCACTTCAGCTGTGCAGCTGCTAACCAGTTAAACACAGCGGAAAGGCACGAACGGACAACCTCTGTGTTAGTTGCTGCATCCTTCCAGGTAAATAAAAGCTGCGTATCATCTGCGTACGCTATGATTTTTGCTCCCATTTGTTCGGCAAGCACAATAAGGGGGGTGAGATAAACATTAAAAAGCAGGGGACTCAATGTGGAGCCTTGAGGAACCCCGGTAGTGAGGGGCCTGACCGAGGATGAAAAAGGTGGGATCCAAACCTGCTGAGACCTGTCCGATAAAAAGGATTCTACCCATTTCAATGCTGAGCCCACCACACCAATCCCCGCTAGGCGGGTAAGAAGGAGTGAATGAGGGACAGTATCGAACGCGGCAGAGAGGTCTAATAAAATCAGAGCCGCTCTGCCGCCACTGTCATCTGTGGTTGATATTGTGCAAGAAGATGTTGCCGTACTGTATCATGGGCAAAATCAATTGCGTTCTGTTATGCAGTTTGCATAGACTCTGCAAATGTTGAAAAATGGCCGAGTTCCATAGGATTACATGAACACGAGTTTATTATTTCTGCCTTTCAATTTGACTGTTAAACAGCAATTTATGTCAATGAAGGATGCCACGTTTTCACTGTTGCATATTGAAAAGTTAGAACCTTTACCTTTTTCAGTAGCAGAATCCAATTTGGCAGTTTGGCTCATCCATGGGTTGATAACTCTACCTTTTCCCCTTTTCAAATTTGAGTCCTGCATGAAAAACTATGCAAAGGTAGATTTGAGCCCCTGGGTGGTGCTTATCTTCATGAAGTCTGGAATCTCCCGTTCACATACAGGTGTTTCAGGGAAGGAAAGGAAGTTTATTTGAATGGCGAAGATTACACCACCACACCAGATCACTCATTAGTGTGCAGAAATCTGCAATTGCAAGGTTCTTGGAATATCCTTTCACCGAACCTTGCCTGTGTTTTAAAGGGCACTCCAGTCCCGGCAATTAAACCGACATTCACATTGCTTGCAAACGGTAGTTATTTGTTATTAAATAATGAAGATTGTTGTGGTATGCATGCTGGTATTCCTTATATTTTTACAGTTTCCCAGCGTGTAGTTTGCTGTAAGAATGTCTTGTTTCCTATTCCACATGGGAGGCTCGATGTTTCCATCTGGCCTTCTATTCCGACCTTGAAAGCAGAGTTCAACAAGATGAGTCGAATAAGAGCTCTTTTGTCCCAGGAGGAAGTCCCCCTTACATCTGCGTGTGAGACATTCGTCCTTCACGTTGCAAATACTCGTACTGAGGTAAATGCCTTATTAAACACAAACCTGCGCCTGCATTTCGGTGCTTTGATTCACACAATCTTAAATGCCTCGTCAACCACTGACCTGGCACATTTTTTTAAAGTAGTATGTTGTGACCTCATTTTAAACTATATTTGGTGTGATCCCTCCATTTTTTCATTCGATTTTTTCGAGTGTCTTTGGAGGTTTCTCTTTGCTTCTGGCTTTAAACGCTGGTGTACTGCTGTTAATTTGTTTACTACAAAATGGATGCACAGTTTGTGCCCCACGATGATCTGTCCCGGCTGCTCCACCTTCGTAACCGGATGCTAGAATACTATGGATCGCTGCCTCTGGTGACTCTGAGTGTGGCGTATGGGTTATCGTTCCGGTTCTCATTCTTCACTTGCGTGCAGCCTGTTTTCCATTGCCTGAATTGTGGATTTGAATGGGCCCTGGATTTGTGTATCTGCAACACGGTGTCTCCTGACCTGAATTTTAATCTACTAATGAGTCCCTTAGTTACTCATGAACTAGATTGTTCTAGGGCCGGGATTATGGCCTGCGCAGTGGCTCATGGGGTTCTAGGCAATTGGAACATTTGGACTGCAACCAATGACTTTCTGGCGCGCAGTTATCTTGAAGTAAGCCTGAGTTGTCCTCTGATGGTACTAGAGGCTCTGGCAATCGAGGAACATGTATGTTCTTTTCCTTTAATTAATAGGATGGCTGAAATGTTCATGGATGATAACAACGACTTCCTATTGGAGGCAGTTGTAACGTATGGTGCTTATACGCTGTTGGATTGAAGTACAGATTTTTTTCTGCTTCATAAACTGAACTGGTGAATATTTTTTTCTTTTAATGTCTTAATTTTCCTTAAATGTTTGAGGGCTTTTTTCACACCATGGCCGCCCGTGATTGGTTTAACTGACTTGGTTATTTTGATTCAGATTTTTTATTCCCTATTCTCAAGTTTGGCAAAATTCCTTTGAACTTGAACTCTGCGTTCTATGAAGTTTGCCCCGGTTATTGTGGGTTCACCGAACAAGGGAGGGTGTAGTATGGTTTAGGGACTCCTTTTGCGTGCATGTTATGGTAGCATGGCTTATTATTTATTTATTTATTTTCAGAATTTATATTGTGCATGGCTGCCCCAGCAACGGGGCGTCCCAGCGCATACAAGTACTGATAACTTCATGCCATCTTTGAAGGAGAACCTTATGCTGGGAAAAGCCAGGTCTTAATTGCTTTGCGAAACATTAGATGATTCTGAATTCCTCTGATGGAAACTGGGAGAGGATTCCATAATCTAGCTGCCAGGACTTGAAACGAGCTCCCACCTGCTCTAGATCTTAGAAAGCGGGGGGCACAAGCAAGGTTTTGATCCATTGAGCACAAAACGCGCCTTGGGGAATACGTCGTTAGCAGGCTGGTCAAAACCGAAGTAGCTTGTTGGGTAATTATTTTGTGGGCCAAACACAGTGTTTTAAACTGTATCCTTTCCTCTACTGGCAACTAGTGTAACTTAAGTAGAGACTTAGACACTGGACAACATTTTGGCAACATCAGCAGAGTGCGGGCGGCTGCATTTTGTACTCTTTGAAGACGTTGCACACTAGATTTGTTGGCTCCCAGGAATAGGCTGTTTCCATAATCCAGCCTGGACAGAATTGTGGCCTGAACAATAGTTTAGTATTCTGCTGCTTTGTGGACTACAGTACAGCATTTGACAAAGTGGACAGAAAACGCCTATGGTGGAAATTAGAAAAGTGGGGGATACCACCGAAACTTCTGAAGGCAATTATGTCACTATACGAGGCCACCTGGGTGAGGGTTAAAACAAGCACTCAAACAGTCTCTCCCAAAATAGCCACAGTAAATGGGCTGAAGCAAGGGTGCGTGCTGGCCCCCATCCTATTTAATTTATACACCGCGGATTTGGGGGAGGCTTTAAAAGGTGCCAGTCTAGTAGCCCCCAGACTAGGAAGAGTGAGGCTACCAGTCTGACAGTACTCTGATGATACGACTATAATGGATCACACGAAGATAGGCCTACAAAGAGCTCTAACGGCCCTAAACAGCTTTAACATCTCTATCAGCCTGACAGTAAACCAAGGGAAAACTAAGGTCATTATCTTCGGATCCTATCATCAGAAACGGCACGCACAGTGGCAGTTGGGAAACGCTCCAATACACTCCGTGGCCTCATACAACTACCTGAGGATCTGGTTCTCGGAACGGGCCACAGCAATGTCCACCTAAATCAGCTGGCCTCAAAAGCCAACAAGGTAACACATCTGTTAAGACAACTAAATCAGAACCTGATCAGCCCCCCCGCTAGCCCAATTTTGATGGCTCTAAGAGCAAAGCTTCTCCCTGCAATCTCTTATGGTCACCTGGCCTTCCCTGGGAAGCTGGACGCCCTTCTCAACTCTGCCCAAGTTAAGGCCTACAAGTCGGTGTTATATATACCAAGGTCAGCAAGAAGAACCAGGCTGAGACTGGAGCTTGGCCTAGCAAGGCCAGATGTGACCGGCCAGGGGGAGCTTATCAAGTTGTACCTAAGGATATTAAAGGCCCTGGCTAACTCCCTAAAACACCACTTGAGATCCATTTTTGAAGACCCAGTATCGACATGGCACATCAGGCTGGGAAATGCAACCAAAGCACTTAAGATAGTGGAAGAAAACTTCTCAAGGCAGGACATCCCATTGAATGCTTGGAAGAGAGCCATTAATAAGCAACGAAATCTCCTTTGATCTTGATTATAAAACCCTTCGCCGAAGTTCTAATTTGGAACCACTAAACAACTCATACACGGTGGGCAAAGCACAACCATATTTAAGTGAGGTCATCACAACACAGGCCCAAAGCAAAATTCTATTCATGAGGCTGATCACGCTTGGGATAACAGTCTTCAACCCCACTTGGGCACAAAGAGGGGATTCCATATCTTGCAGGCTATGCTCCTACAAAAGGGAATCCTGGCTGCACCTTCTCTGCTGCTGTCCCCATTTCAAGAATGAACGACGGCGACTGCTGCGCCCGATTTGCCTCAATCTGAGCATCACATCATGCTCGGAAGCATCAGCCCGGTGTTTGTCAACCACCAACACAACGACCCTTGCGAGATTGGCGAAATTTGTTCACCAAATTAGGCTAGCACTAAAAACCCATAACGAGAGTATTACGACACTCAGGAAGCCCACCGCAAAAACAACCGATCAAAGCTGAAGTGAACTCGCTATGTAGTATCATTGACAGTGCCACTTGTACGCCCCCCTAGGAAAGAAAGAAAAGACTTATTCCAACGTATACAAGGCTGGGAAAGGCTGATCAAATGGGACTTAGACAGGGGGTGCTGCATCTCTCCACCTTATTTCGTTTTTTTAATATACTGTTATTTTAATGAGTACAGGCGTACACCTTTTTTTTTAATAAGCAAAGAAGTTTACAATTACTGTTCTCTGTACTTTTCTCTTTTACTGTAAAGATTTTAATTAATTGTACAGTTAATAAAGACTGGTATGAGAGTATAACAAAAGAGTGTTCTCACTTCCCACCATTCCTGAGATGGTCCTAAGTCGCATGTTCTAGGTTGTCTAATCATTGGTTACTTTGCTTTAGGACGAAGAGCTAATATGACACTGATTGCTAGCTGGTTGGGGTTTTCTAGGTACTGAGGTGAGTTTCTGGTACACCACAATTCACTAATGTCCTAGGTCTCTGTGCACAGTTCTGTGTATGAGCAGAAATCCTTGCAACACTAGCACATGGCAGCTCTTCGCAACATGTGTGGTGGAAATGTTTTCTCCAATTAAAATATCCCTCTTTAACAGGGACAGTTTAAGGATTTTGGGGGCCCTGGGCCACACATATTTTGGGGGGCCCTGTTCGGAACAGCTTTGAGTTTATGTAACCAGTTTCAGCTTTTTAATGCCCGCTATGGCCTGATCACTGACAGTGCACAGGCGCACTCATATTTTATTTACAGTATTTGTGTAGCACAGAACTAGCCATGTAAGACAGTGGAGGGTATTACACAGCACAGTGAGCGTGCAATATCATAGTGTGTGCTTTCAAAAATAATGATCAAATGTTTTTATTTAAACACTTTATTTCCAACATTTCGATTTGCCACCATCCTATTTAAAAGCCTTTGTCAGCACCACCGCCTACTAGTAGCACCAGAGTAGAGTGCGGATGAAGAAGTTGTGGTTAACTGTAAGCCCATGTCACACACATTGACTTCTTTGCATTCTTCAGCTTTCCAAATATTTCTCCATTTCTCTTAGTACCTGTCTGTAAAAGTCTCTGCCCTTGTCTCTCCTTCCACTTCTTTTTATACTATGCATATCTCAGTCTGACCTTGCATTTGTCTTTCTTAATCTCAGTGCCAGTCTCTTTCTCTCCTTCACTTCCATTCTTTTTTCATCTCTGTTTATCTTTATTCCTCCTGTTTCTCCTTTTCTGTGATGTTGTCCTTTTCTTTCTTTGCCAGCCTTTTTGCTGTGTCTCTCCTACTCTCTGTGCATGTTTCAGTCTGGCTGGACCTCTCTCTCTCTACGTATCTCTCACTTTCTCTGCCCGTACCTACTCCCCTTCTCTAGCTCTTTACTCTGCCCTCCCCCTCTACTGAGCTAGAATAATAAGGGAAAGGCTCTCTAGTGACTAACAACCCTACCAGTTTTGTCAATTATCTAGTTTTGAACGGGTGTCACAGAAACGTTGCCAAATCATGATTAGCATGACTTTAACATGCAATCACCCAAGACATGACTCACCAGCCTGCATGGCTTAATGTGCATGATGGAACTCAATAGATTGCACCTCAAGCAGTTTGTTTGTTGGTTCTGCCGTATGGTAGCTGCGCACTTGACTCAGTTATGGGCGGGGCAACTAGATATATTTTAAGCTTTTAAGTTTCAAACCATTTTCTATTGTACTGGTTTTGTGCATTGGCTGCTTTTCCTACAGCTTGCACAATCTTAAGAAATGAAAGGCTAGATGAAGGTGGCTAAATACCGGTCGGTAAAGACGAAATTTGGTAAATATCAGCGTTACCGACCGGTATTTAGCCATGTGCGATGTAGGTATTACCAAATGCCATCGGTAATAACGAATCGTTAAATTAAAGGGAAATCAGTTACCGATTCCTTATTTACTGATCGGCCGACACCAAAACACCAAAATACCGAATCGGTAAATAAGAAATCGGTAAAAATTCGGTAATGCGGTGTACCAAAAATTGGTAATACTGAATTTGGCCAAATTCGGTACTTAAGAATCGGTAATTACCACTGACCCAGACCAGGTGGCAATCAGGTGCAGTGCATAAAAACAGCCCCAAAATGCAACATTGTGAACACAATGGCGGCCCTCTACGTCATAGCAAGGCGGCTACGTTTGCGAGCAGCAGGACTGAGGGTTTGGAGACGGAAAGAGCGTGTGTACAGACTGCGTGTTATACTGTTCCAAATGACTGAGGCACAAATACATGACAGGTAAAGGCTACACCCACAAACCATGCTAGACCTGATACTGGACCTGCAACCATACCTGGAGCATCAGACACCAAGGGTGCTTGCCATACCAACACATGTACAGGTGCTCTGTAGCCTGCAACTACTCGCTTCAGGAAGTTACCAGGGTGTGATTGCTGCAGCAGGTGGTGTGTCACAGAGTTGCCTGTAATGTTTCTTCAACTCATTTTTGGACGCCAGGATGCAGAGAACGCATCACTACATATGCTTCCCCAGCACACAGGCGGAGCTGCAGACGACAAAGCTGGATTTCTACCAAAAGGCACAGTTCCCACATATAATAGGCTGCATCGATGGGACCAACATACCAATCTGCCCACCTGCAGCTACAGAATACATATACCGCAACCGCAAATCCACTCACTCCATCAACGTGCAGGTGATATGTGATGCAGACTATAACATTACTGACATTGTGGCCAAATTCCCAGGGAGTACCCATAACTCCTACATATTCAGGAACAGTGGAATCTATACACATCTGGCCGCTGGTGAATTCGGAGAAGAATACCTTCTAGGTAAATCAATGTGAAACACCCTGATGTATACCTTGGAAGAATGTATTGGTGACCTAAAGTAATGACAATTTCTTTCCCATTTAGGTGACAGCGCATATGCCATCCAGTCATTCATCCTAACTCCATACCTCAACCCATCCATCCCAAGTGAGAGGAGATACAATGTGGCACATAAAAGCACGCGCAATGTTGTGGACTACTAAAATGCAGGTTCCATTGCCTCCAAAAAAGTGGAGGTGCACGTCACTACCGCCCCATCATCTGCTGCAAAATAATAGCACATGCGCAATGCTGCATAACCTAGCCACAAAGAAAGGAACAGCAGTGGAACTAACTGACTCTGAGGATGAGGGTGAGGACTATCCACAGCCAGAGCACAGCACAGCAGGTGTGGCAGCAGCACCGGATCGGAGACACAGACGGGCTGAGATAAAACACAACTATTTCTGAGTTAGTAAGGAAACATAGCCAGTTGTTGTATTTGAGTGATGGTGTTTAATGATCAGAGCACACCACCAACAGCAGTGTCCATACAAACATGGGATACATCACCCATTTCAGTACAACCATATCATGGCTGTCTCTATTTCATGCGCCCACGCGCTGCACTGCCACGTTCCTTTGCCCCACTGTCTGCACTGCCAGTTTGTCCGTGGCCAGCGCTGTGGCGTTCGCTGTGCCTCGTGGTCTCTGTGGGAGAGGGCGTGATGCTATTACGGCTAGTAGCCTCCTCACTTTCATCCCAATCAGCTGTAGTGGCCACCTTGTCTGTTTGAAACTCTTCAAGTGCAGTGGTCACTGTGACCAGCCCCCTAGCCACATCCCGATTACAGTGTGCCATCTCCTCCTGCATGGCTATTGAGCGTCTGCACATGAGAGAGGTTGCAGTGGACAGGCGTTTTACCGCCTTGGTGTAATTATCCAGTTTCTGCCTCTCCCTGCGTGGAGACAGACGGTCCTCCTCCAACCTGCTGCAGAGCTGCCTCACAGCCGCCGCCACGTCACTCAGCCATGGTGGTGCTCATGGCACTGATGCCCTTTTCAATGCGATGCATGTGAGCATTCATGTGTGCCATCTCCCGCTGCACTGACCTGATCGCTCTCCCTTGCAGGCGCTGAACCTTCAGCATGTTGCCTTCAAGCCCAGCAAACACAATATCATCTTCGCCCTGGAAGTGAGGACTGGCTGCCCTTGCCCAGCGGTGTCTGGAAGATGTGTGGGCGTGCTCTGTTGGGGACTGTGATCTTGCCCTGTTGCCGTCCTCAGCCACTGTAGACTGTTGGCCCCCTGTGCTGTCCTCCTTGGAAACCTTCATTTGCTGGAGGTTGCCAACTGCATGCCTCCTGCCTGACGGTGGTGGTGGCATTAATTGTGGCCGTGGTGATGGTGGTGGCGTTGAAGGTAACTGTGGTGATGGTGATGGTGCTGGTGGTGGCGTTGATGGTGGTGGTGGTGGGGTTGTATGCGCTGCAGCCGACTGGTCCTCCTCCTCTTGTCTCCTCTCTGGCCTGGGTGCCTTCCCTCTGCTCCCCTCTTCTGCACTGCGAGATGTCTCGCCTGTGTAGACAGAATGTAGATATGCTCACTTATCTGGCAGCATTTGCATTGTAATAAACAGAATGCCTGCCAATCACACTGACTGTCCTCTGCTTGCTTATTGCTGTCACATGCCTTTGGGTTTGCCGGACTGACTGTTCTGAACAGGTGTTACTTCTGACTACATCTCCCATAATGCATTGCAGGTTATGAGTAAAACATGTACTGGAGTGGGAGTCCCTATTCCTCTCTGGGGATTGGGGGTGGGGAGGGGGGTGCACAGCATGCTGTGCATGCATCTTTCCTTGTTTGTTAGCAGCTCTGGCAGAGCTGTCTGTGTCATCAACCCCACTCACACCCTCCGGCTGAAGGGTGGACTCGACCAGGGGCTCCAGGGCAGTCGGGGTAGGTGCTGTGCTCTTCCCTCCACCAGTTTTGCTGGCCTGCTTCTGCCTCTCTGCCATCCTTGCCTTAGCCGTCTTCCTCAGATCTTACCATCTTTTTTTAAGATCCTCCATGGAGCACTCGGTGACTCCGATGGCATTGATCTTGTTCTGGATTGCAAGCCAGATCTGTCTTTTTTGTGATTCTGGCACATGCAGGGACTGCTTGCAAAACAACTTGTCATGGTCCTTGGTGACATCTTCAATGAGGACCTCCAGCTCCCTCTCGATACATTTCTGCTTTCTTTTCCTTTCTGCTTCCTCCTTCTCCCGCTCCTGGTTTGCCATTTGGCTTGGTTTTGGTTGCAAAAAGGAGGCTGTGTTGCTCCTGGCTTCTCTGCTCTGCTGCCTGCCTCACAGTCTGCTCCAGGTTCAGTGTAGCTGCCGGGGTGTGGCCACTTCCTTTTTGAGAGGTAATTGGGATGCACAGGATTGGCTGATTCCACAATTACCGAATTTTTAAATTACCCAATCGGTATTTACAGATTGGGTATTGGGATTCGGTATTCACGATTCAGTACTGGGATTTCAGTCATTTTTTTTACCTATCCATTCCGAATCGCTATTTTTGGCCATTTATACCGATTCGGTAATTGTTACCGAATCTTTACGTACATCGGAAATACCAATTCCTTAATACCGAATCGGTAAAATTCGGTGTTAAGGAATCGGTATTTCACGATTACCTACATCTGGCCCGAAATGTTTTGTTGATCTGTGAGGGGGGTTTCATTGAAATTAGAAACCTGGATGGGAAATCCACGCCTTTTTGCTTCATTTCATCCAACTTGTTTTTTTCTGTTTCGCTCTGCTTTGATATGTTATTTTCTTCTCCTGTTTTTATTTGTTTGTCTCTGTTTCCTGCTTTCTTTACTTTGTTAATCTTTGGACATTTTTGCTTCTTTACTTCTCTTTTTCATCATTCTATCTTTATTGTGCTGTTTCCATTTCCCCCCCCTATTTTCTTTTCACCCCAGTTCTCACCTTTCATCAGTGGCGTTCCATCTTTGTTTCATTTTCCTCCTTTCTCTAGCATCCTTTATGTTTCCATTTTCTTTCCTCTTTCATTCCTTTGGTAGGTAAAAGACATTGTCATTTACAACTCCAATACCTCTAACCCTCACAAATGCGAGACCAATTTGCATTGCAAATGATTGTTTTTTTCTGTGGCCCGGCAGGAGCAAAAGTGCCTCTTTGGTACTTCTCGCGACAAGACCCCTCCCCCACGCGGTGATATTTTTGTTTTAGTTGGCCGTTCTGGGCTAAGGCTTTGACTTCACTTCCATTCTTGTTCATCTCTGTTTATCTTTATTCCTCCTGTTTCTCCTTTTCTGTGATGTTGTCCTTTTATTCCTTTGCCAGCCTTTTTGCTGTGTCTCTCCTACTCTCTATGCATGTTTCAGTCTGGCTGGACCTCTCTCTCTCTACGTATCTCTCACTTTCTCTGCCCGTACCTACTCCCCTTCTCTAACTCTTTACTCTGCCCTCCCCCTCTACTGAGCTAGAATAATAAGGGAAAGGCTCTCTAGCGACTAACAACCCTACCAGTTTTGTCAATTATCTAGTTTTGAACGGGTGTCACAGAAAGGTTGCCAAATCATGATTTGCATGAATTTAACATGCAATCGCCCAAGACACGACTCACCAGCCTGCATGGCTTAATGTGCATGATGGAACTCAATAGATTGCACCTCAAGCAGTTTGTTTGTTGGTTCTGCCGTATGGGAGCTGCGCACTTGACTCAGTTATGGGCGGGGGAACTGGATATATTTTAAGCCTTTAAGTTTCAAACCATTTTCTATTGTACTGGTTTTGTGCATTGGCTGCTTTTCCTACAGCTTGCACAATCTTAAGAAATGAAGGGCTAGATGAAGGTGGCTACATACCGGTCGGTAAAGCCGAAATTTGGTAAATATCAGCGTTACCGACCGGTATTTAGCCATGTGCGATGTAGGTATTACCAAATGCCATCGGTAATAACGAATCGTTAAATTAAAGGGAAATCAGTTACCGATTCCTTATTTACTGATCGGCCGACACCGAAACACCAAAACACCAAAATACCGAATCGGTAAATAAGAAATCGGTAAAAATTCGGTAATGCGTTGTACCAAAAATTGGTAATACCGAATTTGGCCAAATTCGGTATTTAAGAATCGGTAATTACCACTGACCCAGAGCAGGTGGCAATCAGGTGCAGTGCATAAAAACAGCCCCAAAATGCAACATTGTGAACACAATGGCAGCCCTCTACGTCATAGCAAGGCGGCTACGTTTGCGAGCAGCAGGACTGAGGGTTTGGAGATGGGAAGAGCGTGTGTACAGACTGCGTGTTATACTGTTCCAAATGACTGAGGCACAAATACATGACAGGTAAAGGCTACACCCACAAACCATGCTAGACCTGATACTGGACCTGCAACCATACCTGGAGCATCAGACACCAAGGGTGCATGCCATACCAACACGTGTACAGGTGCTGTGTAGCCTGCAACTACTCGCTTCAGGAAGTTACCAGGGTGTGATTGCTGCAGCAGGTAGTGTGTCACAGAGTTGCCTGTCCTGTTTCTTCAACAAATTTTTGGATGCCAGGATGCAGAGAACGCATCACTACATATGCTTCCCCAGCACACAGGCGGAGCTGCAGACGACAAAGCTGGATTTCTACCAAAAGGCACAGTTCCCACATGTAATAGGCTGCATTGATGGGACCAACATACCAATCTGCCCACCTGCAGCTACAGAATACATATACCGCAACCGCAAATCCACTCACTCCATCAACGTGCAGGTGATATGTGATGCAGACTACAACATTACTGACATTGTGGCCAAATTCCCAGAGAGTACCCATAACTCCTACATATTCAGGAACAGTGGGATCTATACACGTCTGGATGCTGGTGAATTCGGAGAAGAATACCTTCTAGGTAAATCAATGTGAAACACCCTGATGTATACCTTGGAAGAATGTATCAGTGACCCAAAGTAATGACAATTTCTTTCCCATTTAGGTGACAGCGCATATGCCGTCCAGTCATTCATCCTAACTCCATACCTCAACCCATCCATCCCAAGTGAGAGGAGAAACAATGTGGCACATAAAAGCACGCGCAATGTTGTGGACTACTAAAATGCAGGTTCCATTGCCTCCAAAAAAGTGGAGGTGCACGTCAGTACCGCCCCATCATCTGCTGCAAAATAATAGCAACATGCGCAATGCTGCATACCCTAGCCACAAAGAAAGGAACAGCAGTGGAACTAACTGACTCTGAGGATGGAGGTGAGGACTATCCACAGCCAGAGCACAGCACAGCAGGTGTGGCAGCAGCACCGGATGGGAGACACAGACGGGCTGAGATAAAACACAACTATTTCTGAGTTAGTAAGGAAACATAGCCAGTTGTTGTATTTGAGTGATGGTGTTTAATGATCAGAGCACACCACCAACATCAGAGTCCATACAAACATGCGTTACATCACCCATTTCAGTACAACCATATCATGGCTGCCTCTATTTCATGCGCCCACGCGCTGCACTGCCACGTTCCTTTGCCCCACTGTCTGCACTGCCGGTTTGTCCGTGGCCAGCGCTGTGGCCTTCGCTGTGCCTCGTGGTCTCTGTGGGAAAGGGCGTGATGCTATTACGGCTAGTAGCCTCCTCACTTTCATCCCAATCAGCTGTAGTGGCCACCTTGTCTGTTTGAAACTCTTCAAGTGCAGTGGTCACTGTGACCAGCCCCCTAGCCACATCCCGATTACAGTGTGCCATCTCCTTCTGCATGGCTATTGAGCGTCTGCACATGAGAGAGGTTGCAGTGGACAGGAGTTTTACCGCCTTGGTGTAATTATCCAGTTTCTGCCTCTCCCTGCGTGGAGACAGACGGTCCTCCTCCAACCAGCTGCAGAGCTGCCTCACAGCCGCCGCCACGTCACTCAGCCATGGTGGTGCTCATGGCACTGATGCCCTTTTCAATGCGATGCATGTGAGCATTCATGTCTGCCATCTCCCGCTGCACTGACCTGATCGCTCTCCCTTGCAGGCGCTGAACCTTCAGCATGTTGCCTTCAAGCCCAGTAAACACAATATCATCTTCGCCCTGGAAGTGAGGACTGGCTGCCCTTGCCCAGCGGTGTCTGGAAGATGTGTGTGCGTGCTCTGTTGGGGACTGTGATCTTGTCCTGTTGCCGTCCTCAGCCACTGTAGACTGTTGGCCCCCTGTGCTGTCCTCCTTGGACACCTTCATTTGCTGGAGGTTGGCAACTGCATGCCTCCTGCCTGACGGTGGTGGTGGCATTGATTGTGGCCGTGGTGATGGTGGTGGCGTTGAAGGTAGCTGTGGTGATGGTGATGGTGGTGGTGGTGGCGTTGATGGTGGTGGTGGTGGGGTTGTATGCCCTGCAGCCGACTGGTCCTCGTCCTCTTGTTTCCTCTCTGGCCTGGGTGCCTTCCCTCTGCTCCCCTCTTCTGCACTGCGAGATGTCTCGCCTGTGAAGACAGAATGTAGATATGCTCACTTATCTGGCAGCATTTGCATTGTAATAAACATAATGCCTGCCAATCACACTGTTTGTCCTCTGCTTGCTTATTGCTGTCACATGCCTTTGGGTTTGCCGGACTGACTGTTCTGAACAGGTGTTACTTCTGACTACATCTCCCATAATGCATTGCAGGTTATGAGTAAAACATGTACTGGAGTGGGAGTCCCTATGCCTCTCTGGGGATTGGGGGTAGGGAGGAGGGTGCACAGCATGCTGTGCATGCATCTTTCCTTGTTTGTTGGCAGCTCTGGCAGAGCTGTCTGTGTCATCAACCCCACTCACACTCTCCGGCTGGAGGGTGGACTCGACATGGGGCTCTAGGGCAGTCGGGGTAGGTGCTGTGCTCTTCCCTCCACTAGTTTTGCCGGCCTGCTTCTGCCTCTCTGCCATCCTTGCCTTAGCAGTCTTCCTCAGACCTTACCATCTTTTTTTAAGATCCTCCATGGAGCACTCGGTGACTCCGATGGCATTGATCTTGTTCTGGATTGCAAGCCAGATCGGTCTTTTTTGTGATTCTGGTACATGCAGGGACTGCTTGCCAAACAACTTGTCATGGTCCTTGGTGACATCTTCAATGAGGACCTCCAGCTCCCTCTCGATACATTTCTGCTTTCTTTTCCTTTCTGCTCCCTCCTTCTCCCGCTCCTGGTTTGCCATTTGGCTTGGTTTTGGTTGCAAAAAGGAGGCTGTATTGCTCCTGGCTTCTCTGCTCTGCTGCCTGCCTCACAGTCTGCTCCAGGTTCAGTGTAGCTTCCGGGGTGTGGCCACTTCCTGTTTGGGAGGTAATTGGGATGCACAGGATTGGCTGATTCCACAATTACCGAATTTTTAAATTACCCAATCGGTATTTACAGATTCGGTATTGGGATTCGGTATTTACGATTCGGTACTGGGGTTTTAGTCATTTTTTTTACCTATCCATTCCGAATCGCTATTTTTGGCGATTTATACCGATTCGGTAATTGTTACCGAATCTTTACGTACATCGGAAATACCAATTCCTTAATACCGAATCGGTAAAATTCGGTGTGAAGGAATCGGTATTTCACGATTACCTACATCTGGCCCGAAATGTTTTGTTGATCTGTGAGGGGGGTTTCATTGAAATTAGAAACCTGGATGGGAAATCCACGCCTTTTTGCTTCATTTCATCCAACTTGTTTTTTTCTGTTTCGCTCTGCTTTGATATGTTATTTTCTTCTCCTGTTTTTATTTGTTTGTCTCTGTTTCCTGCTTTCTTTACTTTGTTAATCTTTGGACATTTTTGCTTCTTTACTTCTCTTTTTCATCATTCTATCTTTATTGTGCTGTTTCCATTTCCCCCCCTATTTTCTTTTCACCCCAGTTCTCACCTTTCATCAGTGGCGTTCCATCTCTGTTTCATTTTCCTCCTTTCTCTAGCATCCTTTATGTTTCCATTTTCTTTCCTCTTTCATTCCTTTGGTAGGTAAAAGACATTGTCATTTACAACTCCAATACCTCTAACCCTCACAAATGCGAGACCAATTTGCATTGCAAATGATTGTTTTTTTTTGTGGCCCGGCAGAAGCAAAAGTGCCTCTTTGGTACTTCTCGCCACAAGACCCCTCCCCCACGCGGTGATATTTTTGTTTTAGTTGGCCGTTCTGGGCTAAGGCTTTGAAATAACTCATTTAAAAGCTAACGCTGCATATAAAACACTACAATTGATGGGACCCTCTTCTGTAATCCACTGTTATTCTCTCTTCTCTATATCTTAAGTAACGTTATCTGGCCACTCCACGTTCCCATTGGTGTCTTCTGGGTTGAGTGGTACGCAGCAAATCTCTAGCACCCCCTTTAACTCGCCTTCATGCTGCAACCCTGAAAACAATAATAATTCCATGTCTAAAAGTCAGCAACGTTACACAATATAGAAAGAAGAGGAAGGGCCTTGTCTTTCTGAAAAAAACAAAAACCCCTGCTTATAAGTAACACGTGTCTCCACCGGTACTTACAGCCAGATTCATCATTGAAAATTGCGCTCGCAAAGGGCCAGATTCTGAGAATCTGGCCCTTTGCGAGCGCAATTTTTGCATTTGGGATTCATCATCCCAAATGCAAAAATCGCTAATAGCAAAATCGCAAAATTGCGAGGAATTGCATTTAAGGAATCTCTATTTGAGATTCATTAAATGCAATTCATTAACCATTTTTAAATTGTGAATTCGCAATTTTTTGGCCGCTATTTACCGCGAAGTCTGACTTCGTGGTAAATAGCGAAAACTTAAAAAAATGCACTTTAGTGCATTTTTCTAAGTTGTATGTTACACACACACATGTCCTTTGGACATGTGTGTGCGCAACATCAGTCTACATTTTCATTTCAGGGGTGCTACAGGGTGTCCTTTGGACACCCCTGGCACCCTTCAAATCCCATCCTTATTTGCGATTAGCAAATTGCTAATCGCAAATAAGCAATAACTCCCCATTCATTCCTATGGGCCTTTATGGGGAGTTATTCCTTATTTGCGATTAGCAATTTGCTAATCGCAAATAAGGAAGCTGTAGGAATCGCATTTTTTTTGCGATTTCTACATGAATCCCGTTTTGCAAGTCCTTTATAGCGATTCCTTAATAATCGCTATTAACCCCTTCGCTGCTAGGCCTTTTCCCCCTCCTGTGCTAAGGCTTTTTTTGGTGTTTTGGGGTAGTGCGCGCTTAGGCCCTTGTAACTTTTTGACCACATAAGGGATCCGCGCCAAATTTGATTCCTTTTCTTCCAACATCATGGGGATTCTAAAGGCGCCCAGGGTTTGTGGATTCCCTTGGAGGGGTCCCAGAAATTAACCAAAATATAGTGTTTTTTTTGTTTTTTTCAGAAAAATGGGAAAAACGGGCTGCAAATGAAAGTCTCTGGCTTTTTCCCTGAAAATTGTATCAAAAAAGGGGTTGTGGGGCTGAATTCTCCATTTTCTCAGCTTTTAGGGAATGACAGTGTTTTGTCAGAGAACCGAAATTTTTCACTCAGTTTTGGCATTTTTCTGGGACATAGCCTATTTTTGCTATTTTTAGAGCTTTCCACCTCCTTCCAGTTAATGGTAGAAATGAGTTTGAAAGCAATAATGGATCCTGGAAAGCTTTACGTTTTCGAAAAATAGACAAAATTCTGAATTCAGAAAGGGGTCATTTGTCTAAATCCATGAAGGTTTCGTTATAGAAACTAACAGTTAGATATTGGAATATTTGAAAATTTATTGAAAACAACAGCCTTTTGTCTCAACGTTTTCACCTATAACTTTCTCTAATTTTGACAGCTCTTGAAAAGCAATATACCGTTACATCCGCTAGACCTTCCTGGTTGTGGGGATATATGGGACTTGTAGTTTCACCAAGAACCCGACGAACCCAGATCCAAAAACTGAGCAGCAACTTGCAATGGTATTTTTTCATTTACTGGGTATAGTGCACTTTGTCTTGGAAAATGTACACATGGAATAATCTGTATGAAAGACACCTATGTATGTATGAATTGGGTACAAATTATAGAGTTCAGAAACAGTATATAATTGCACATTTTCAAAGTTGGGAATACTCATACTAGCATGAGAATTATTGGTCATTTTTCATAAAGTTTTTTTTTCTACACAATATCTTTCATTCAAAGGGAGAAATGCAAGAAAGCTCAATTGGTAATAACAGTTGATTTACAAATCTGAATTACCCCAAGTGTCCCGATAAAAACGGTACCTCACTTGTGTGGGTCGGCCTTGTGCCTGCGACAGGAAACGGCGCAAAATGCAACGTGGTCACACCTAAATTTAGCAGTTACAAATTGACCCTTTTTTGGCAAAGTGCCTACCTGTAGTTTTTGCACCCTAGTTCTTCCGGCACCTAGGGAAACCTAGCAAACCTATACATTTTTGAAAAGTAGACACCCAGGGGAATTCAGGATGGGATGACTCGACTGCCTACCACCAGGTTTTGTTACCCAGAATCCCTTGCAAAGCTCAGATTTTGACAAAAAAACACATTTTCCTCACATTTCTGTGGTGGAAAGTTCTGGAATCTGCGTGGATCAACAAATTTCCACCCACCCAGCGTGCCCCCAGGTCTCCCGAAAAAAATGGTACCTCACTTGTGTGGGTCGGCCTTGTGCCTACGACGGGAAACGGCACAAAATGCAACGTGGTCGCTCCTCAATTTCCCAGTGAAATCTTAAGCTCTTTGGACAAAGAGACTACATTTTGTTTTTGAGCCGTAGCTCAACCAGCACCTAGGAAAACCTAGCAAACCTATACATTTTTGAAAACTAGACACCCAGGGCAATTCAGGATGGGGTGACTCGTCTGCCTACCCCCAGGTTTTGTTACCCAGAATCCCTTGCAAACATAACTATTTGACCAAAAAAACACATTTTCCTCACATTTCTGTGGTGGAAAGTTCTGGAATCTGCGTGGATCAACAAATTTCCACCCACCCAGCGTGCCCCCACGTCTCCCGAAAAAAATGGTACCTCACTTGCGTGGGTAGGCATAGTGGCTGCGACATGAAACAGCGCAAAACGCAGCATGGTCGCACCTCAATTTCCCAGTGAAATTTAGCACGATTCGGACAAAAAGACTACCTTTTGTTTTTGCACCGTAGCTCTGCCAGCACCTAGGGAAACCTAGCAACCCTATACATTTTAGAAAACTAGACACCCAGGGCAATTCAGGATGGGGTGACTCGTCTGCCTACCCCCAGGTTTTGTTACCCAGAATCCCTTTCAAACATAAAAATTTGACCAAAAAAACACATTTTCCTCACATTTCTGTGGTGGAAAGTTCTGGAATCTGCGTGGATCAACAAATTTCCACCCACCCAGCGTGCCCCCAGGTCTCCCAAAAAAAATGGTACCTCACTTGCGTGGGTAGGCATAGTGGCTGCGACATGAAACAGCGCAAAACGCAGCATGGTCGCACCTCAATTTCCCAGTGAAATTTAGCACGATTCGGACAAAAAGACTACCTTTTCTTTTTGCGCCGTAGCTCTGCCAGCACCTAGGGAAACCTAGCAACCCTATACATTTTAGAAAACTAGACACCCAGGGCAATTCAGGATGGGATGACTCGTCTGCCTACCCCCAGGTTTTGTTACCCAGAATCCCTTTCAAACATACAAATTTGACCAAAAAAACACATTTTCCTCACATTTCTGTGGTGGAAAGTTCTGGAATCTGTGTGGATCAACAAATTTCCACCCACCCAGCGTGCCCCCAGGTCTACCAAAAAAAATGGTACCTCACTTGCGTGGGTAGGCATAGTGGCTGCGACATGAAACCGCGCAAAACGCAGCATGGTCGCACCTCAATTTTCCAGTGAAATTTAGCACGATTCAGACAAAAAGACTACCTTTTGTTTTTGCGCCGTAGCTCTGCCAGCACCAAGGGAAACCTAGCAACCCTATACATTTTTGAAAACTAGACAACCAGGGCAATTCAGGATGGGGTGACTCGTCTGCCTACCCCCACGTTTTGTTACCCAGAATCCCTTTCAAACAAAAACATTTGACCAAAAAAACACATTTTCCTCACATTTCTGTGGTGGAAAGTTCTGGAATCTGCGTGGATCAACAAATTTCCACCCACCCAGCGTGCCCCCAGGTCTCCCGAAAAAAATGGTACCTCACTTGCGTGGGTAGGCATAGTGGCTGCGACATGAAACAGCGCAAAACGCAGCATGGTCGCACCTCAATTTCCCAGTGAAATTTTGCACGATTTGGACAAAAAGACTACCTTTTGTTTTTGCGCCGTAGCTCTGCCAGCACCTAGGGAAACCTAGCAAACCTATACATTTCTGAAAACTAGACACCCAGGGCAATTCAGGATGGGGTGACTCGTCTGCCTACCCCCAGGTTTTGTTACCCAGAATCCCTTTCAAACAAAAAAATCTGACCAAAAAAACACATTTTCCTCACATTTCTGTGGTGGAAAGTTCTGGAATCTGCGTGGATCAACAAATTTCCATCCATCCAGTGTGCCCCCAGGTCTCCCGAAAAAAATGGTACCTCACTTGCGTGGGTAGGCATAGTGGCTGCGACAAGAAACAGCGCAAAACGCAGCATGGTCGCACCTCAATTTCCTAGTGAAATTTAGCACGATTCAGACAAAAAGACTACCTTTTGTTTTTGCGCCGTAGCTCTGCCAGCACTTAGGGAAACCTAGCAAACCTATACATTTCTGAAAACTAGACACCCAGGGCAATTCAGGATGGGGTGACTCGTCTGCCTACCCCCAGGTTTTGGTACCCAGAATCCCTTTCAAACAAAAACATTTGACCAAAAAAACACATTTTCCTCACATTTCTGTGGTGGAAAGTTCTGGAATCTGCGTGGATCAACAAATTTCCATCCACCCAGCGTGCCCCCAGGTCTCCCAAAATAAATGGTACCTCACTTGCGTGGGTAGGCATGGTGGCTGCGACATGAAACAGCGCAAAACGCAGCATGGTCGCACCTCAATTTCCCAGTGAAATTTTGCACGATTCGGACAAAAAGACTACCTTTTGTTTTTGCGCCGTAGCTCTGCCAGCACCTAGGGAAACCTAGCAAACCTATACATTTCTGAAAACTAGACACCCAGGGCAATTCAGGATGGGGTGACTCGTCTGCCTACCCCCAGGTTTTGTTACCCAGAATCCCTTACAAACATAAAAATTTGACCAAAAAAAACACATTTTCCTCACATTTCTGTGGTGGAAAGTTCTGGAATCTGCGTGGATCAACAAATTTCCACCCACCCAGCGTGCCCCCAGGTCTCCCGAAAAAAATGGTACCTCACTTGCGTGGGTAGGCATAGTGGCTGCGACATGAAACCGCGCAAAACGCAGCATGGTCGCACCTCAATTTCCCAGTGAAATTTAGCACGATTCGGACAAAAAGACTACCTTTTGTTTTTACGCCGTAGCTCTGCCAGCACCTAGGGAAACCTAGCAAACCTATACATTTCTGAAAACTAGACACCCAGGGCAATTCAGGATGGGGTGACTCGTCTGCCTACCCCCAGGTTTTGTTACCCAGAATCCCTTACAAGCATAAAAATTTGACCAAAAAAACACATTTTCCTCACATTTCTGTGGTGGAAAGTTCTGGAATCTGCGTGGATCAACAAATTTCCACCCACCCAGCGTGCCCCCAGGTCTCCTGAAAAAAATGGTACCTCACTTGCGTGGGTAGGCATAGTGGCTGCGACATGAAACCGCGCAAAACGCAGCATGGTCGCACCTCAATTTCCCAGTGAAATTTAGCACGATTCGGACAAAAAGACTACCTTTTGTTTTTACGCCGTAGCTCTGCCAGCACCTAGGGAAACCTAGCAAACCTATACATTTCTGAAAACTAGACACCCAGGGCAATTCAGGATGGGGTGACTCGTCTGCCTACCCCCACGTTTTGTTACCCAGAATCCCTTTCAAACAAAAACATTTGACCAAAAAAACACATTTTCCTCACATTTCTGTGGTGGAAAGTTCTGGAATCTGCGTGGATCAACAAATTTCCACCCACCCAGCGTGCCCCCAGGTCTCCTGAAAAAAATGGTACCTCACTTGCGTGGGTAGGCATAGTGGCTGCGACATGAAACCGCGCAAAACGCAGCATGGTCGCACCTCAATTTCCCAGTGAAATTTAGCACGATTCGGACAAAAAGACTACCTTTTGTTTTTACGCCGTAGCTCTGCCAGCACCTAGGGAAAACTAGCAAACCTATACATTTCTGAAAACTAGACACCCAGGGCAATTCAGGATGGGGTGACTCGTCTGCCTACCCCCAGGTTTTGTTACCCAGAATCCCTTACAAACATAAACATTTGACCAAAAAAACACATTTTCCTCACATTTCTGTGGTGGAAAGTTCTGGAATCTGCGTGGATCAACAAATTTCCACCCACCCAGCGTGCCCCCAGGTCTCCCGAAAAAAATGGTACCTCACTTGCGTGGGTAGGCATAGTGGCTGGGACATGAAACAGCGCAAAACGCAGCATGGTCGCACCTCAATTTCCCAGTGAAATTTTGCACGATTCGGACAAAAAGACTACCTTTTGTTTTTGCGCCGTAGCTCTGCCAGCACCTAAGGAAACCTAGCAAACCTATACATTTTTGAAAACTAGACACCCAGGGGAATTCAGGATGGGGTGACTCGTCTGCCTACCCCCAGGTTTTGTTACCCAGAATCCCTTGAAAACATAAATATTTGACCAAAAAAACACATTTTCCTCACATTTCTGTGGTGGAAAGTTCTGGAATCTGCGTGGATCAACAAATTTCCACTCACCCAGCGTGCCCCCAGGTCTCCCGAAAAAAATGGTACCTCACTTGCGTGGGTAGGCATAGTGGCTGCGACATGAAACAGCGCAAAACGCAGCATGGTCGCACCTCAATTTCCCAGTGAAATTTAGCACGATTTGGACAAAAAGACTACCTTTTGTTTTTGCGCCGTAGCTCTGCCAGCACCTAGGGAAACCTAGCAAACCTATACATTTTTGAAAACTAGACACCCAGGGGAATTCAGGATGGGGTGACTCGTCTGCCTACCCCCAGGTTTTGTTACCCAGAATCCCTTGAAAACATAAAAATGTGACCAAAAAAACACATTTTCCTCACATTTCTGTGGTGGAAAGTTCTGGAATCTGCGTGGATCAACAAATTTCCACTCACCCAGCGTGCCCCCAGGTCTCCCGAAAAAAACGGTACCTCACTTGCGTGGGTAGACATAGTGGCTGCACCAGGAAACGGTTCAAATCGTACGGTGGTGAATTTACATTACCTTATTGCAAAACTACCTTGATTTTGGGGGGGGGGATCTGAATTTGTGGCCCGGGGCTCGGTGGTATTCTTTGCAAAGTAGCAAACCCAAACAGTTCTGAAAACTAGACACCCGGGGGAGTCCAGGGAGGTATGGCATGCATGGGTCCCCCAATGTTTTCCTACCCAGAACTCTCTGCAAACCTTAAAATTAGGTAAAAATTGCACTTTTCCAAAAATTTTGCCGTGGGATCGCCGTGCCGGCAAAAATGTCCTACCACCCAGCGTTCCCCTTGTTCTCCCGAGTAAAAGGGTACCTCACCTTAACAGAGTTACTCAAAAGTCAAACATTCAAGCACGGCTATCTATTCCTCAAAGACACACACATACAGGTTGGATTTGGCACGAGGGCGAGTGATGGTTCAGTATATAAAATTTTATTAACAAGATATTTAAAAAAAAATGAAATGCTCTGTCAATAAATAAATGCATAAAAACCGAACCAGTGACTCGCAACTCGTGAGCTGTAAAGCCACGACAAGGCACCAACCGTTTTACAGGCCATTCACGCACCTTTCATACCTGATACAAACAAGACCACTGACACCATCTGGAATAAAAGCAACACATTACAACAATCACAATAAGGGACAAGGTACACCCTAATGCAGAAAGAGAAAAAAAACAATTATTACTGCACACCCATCTAATCCGCAAGCACACACACATACTGGTTGGATTTGGCACGAGGGTGAGTGATGATTCAGTACATACAATTGTATACGCAAGTAATTTCACAAAAATGAAATACACTGTGTATAATTGCAAGTATGATAAACTGAACCACTGACTCACAGCTCGTGAGCTGTAAAGCCACGTCAAGGCACCAACCTCTTTACAGGCCATTCATACACCTTTCGTACGTGTGACACATTCAAAACATTCACACCGCCAGCCGCGGACCCATCACATTTCAACACTCACACCAGCAAACAGCGCCATTCAAGGGCCCATCACTTTCACACGCCCACATTTCTGACACTGGAACTACACAAATTGATGGACTGCGTGGAGTGTCACTCAACAAGCAGTGTGTGCAGTGACCAACAGAAAGTAACTACTCACACACCGCCAGCCGAGCGCCAGTCCACCCACACCACCAGCCAAGCACCAGACCATGCACACCGCCAGCCAAACACTCAGCGCACACCACCAGCCAAGCGCCTCTCCACGCACACCGCCAGCCAAGCACCACTCCGTGCACAGACAGCTAAACACCGCTCCACGCACACCCTCCAGCCAAGTACCACTCCACAAACACCACCAGCCAAGCGCCACTCCACACACACTGCCAGCCAAGCACCATTCCACACACACTGCCAGCCAAGCACCACTCCACACACACCACCAGCCAAGCAGCACTCCACACACACCGCCAGCCAAGCACCACTCCACACACACCGCCAGCCAAGCACCGCTCCACACACACCGCCAGCCAAGCACCACTCCACACACACCGCCAGCCAAGCACCACTCCACACACACCGCCAGCCAAGCACCACTCCACACACACCATCAGCCAAACACCACTCCATGCACAGACAGCCGAGTACCACTCCACGAACACCACCAGCCAAGCGCCACTCCACACACACCGCCAGCAAAGCACCACTCCGTGCACAGACAGCCAAGCACCACTCCACACACACCGCCAGCCAAGCACCACTCCACACACACCATCAGCCAAACACCACTCCGTGCACAGACAGCCAAGTACCACTCCACGCACACCACCAGCCAAGCGCAACTCCACACACACCGCCAGCCAAGCACCAGCCGGCACACACCACAAACACATTTAGAATTCTTTTTTTGAAAATAACACTAAACAAATGGAAATACCTACAAATCAGGTAACACAAATTCTTAAAATAAAAACTTTGCACTAATGCCAATCCTTGAAACAAACTAAAAATGTTTTACAGAATGCAGACCAGGCAATTCACTTTACAGCTCATTCAAACTCCCAATAGTTCTTTTGCGTGTGGTACGATTTAAAACAAGCTGACATACACAATGCAGGCTTAGAAGGACAGTCAGGACAGTATATACGAGACTCCTTCCGCACGCCTCTTCGCCAACAGACTCTGCATCTTCTAGTCGGAAAGTCTCTAGCAGTAGTGGAAGGAATAGATTCAGGAAAGTGGCGATCTTGCAATCTAGCCACTTCCTCCACCACTCCAAATCTAGGAACACTTGCCTGCTGCACAAGTACAAGGCTGCCTATTATAGACTCCTGAAACTTAAGAAAAGTCATCTTCGTCTCAGGACAAGACTTCTGGTACACAACGAAAGCATTAAATGATGCCAAGTGGAACAGATGGATAGCCAACTTCTTGTACCAAACGTAAGCCTTTCGAAGAGCAGCATAAGGTTCCAACCTCTGATCTACTCTGTCAACACCACCCATGAACTTATTGTAAGCTAGAATGCACACAGGTTTGCGCACTTCAGCACCCTGACCCCAAACAGGCACAGGTACAGTACTTTCATCGTGGATAGTAGTCAGCATGTACACATCTCTCTTGTCTGAATACTTCACAGCTAAAAGCTCCCCACATCGCAATGCCGTAGACTGTCCCCGCACAAGCCTTTTGCAAACAAGTTCCTTTGGGAAACCTTTACGGTTACTGCGCATTGTGCCACAAGCAACAGTGCCCACTTTGGCCAACTCCTTGAACAACTGCACACCAGTGTAGAAGTTATCTACATATAAATGATGGCCTTTGTTAAATAATCCTCTACCTAGTTCCCACACAATGTTCTCAGTTACTCCAAAAGTAGAAGGACAACCAGGAGGGTTAATGCGGGACTCCTTACCAGTGTACACCCTGAAATTGTAGACATATCCAGTCTCACTGTCACACAGCATATACAGTTTGATTCCATAGCGTGACCTCTTGCTAGGAATGTATTGCCTAAAAACCAAGCGGCCCTTGAACAACACTAAAGACTCATCCACTGCAATTTCTTTACCAGGGACAAAAATCTCAGAAAAACGATCAACAAAGTGATCAAGGACAGGCCGAATTTTAAACAAACGGTCACAATCAGGGTGATCGCGTGACAACGCTAAACTATTATCAGCAAAATGCATCATCCGAAGAAGAAGCATATACCGATCACGACTTATGACTGCTGGAAATATAGCTGTTACCATCAAGGGACTAGTGGACCAATATGAAGTAATTGATGACTTCCTTATCAAGCCCATCAAAAAAGTTAATCCCAGAAACTTCTTCATCTCTTCAACATTGGTGGGAGTCCACGGGATTGCTCTACAATAGGGCTTAAGGCTGGCACTGTTGGCCCTCAAATATTGTTCTGCATACAAATTGGTTTGCTCAACAATCTCTTGCAAAAACACATCGTCAAAAAACAACTGAAAAAAATTAATTGGCAGAAAATTCTCTGTATTCACTCTACACCCAGGAACACCAGTGAACTCTGGCAATGCCGGCTGCACCAAGCCAGGGGGAACCCAGAGGCCATCCCTATCAACGGGGGGAGCAGCCACCCCAGCCTGCAGCACCGAAACATCTTGCTGCTGTTCTCCAACGGGAAGCCTAACAGCCACAGATACTTCTGGCTGCACAACACCAACAGAAGACGTAGCATCCCCAGAGGGCTCTTCCTGCACTACACCAACGGGAAGCCCAGCAGCCTGAGATGCTTCTTGCTGCACTACACCACCGGGAAACCCAGCAGGCCCAGATGCCTCTTGCCGCTCTACACCAATGGGAAGCCTAACAGCCCCAGATGCCTCTTGCTGCACTACACCAGCAGGAAGACGAAAAGCACCAGATGCCCCTTTGCGCACCACAGCAATGTGAAGCCTTTTGGGTGCAGGCTCCAGCCCACATGCCTCTTGCCGACGTAAAAAGAAAGGAAACCTTGCGGCCCTAGGCAGCAACACAGGTGCCTCTTGGCCCACTACCGGCAACACAATGTCCTCCTGTACCATAGGCCCTTCATCAGCACTAGAAGAAGAGTCATCATCCGATGATGATGATTCCATGCGAAGAGAAAACTCACTGCCTGAATCTTCTGCCGCTTCCTGGGAGTCCGAATCGGACTCAGACTCTGAACCATGGTCCGAGGAAGACTCAAAAAGCAAACCAAGAACTTGCTGAGCAGTAATCCTGCGACTAGCTATTATCCTTACAAAGCAAGAAGACTGCACACACAAGTGAACAACAACCTACACTGTGCAAAGTAAGAAGTAAACAAGGTAAGGCTTTCACTAAAAGATAAATACAATCCAAAACAATTTCACTCTTACAAAATATAGCTACACTCACCAGCACCTACTCTGTTGAGACACAGCGAAAAGAAATGAAATCCCACTAGAAAGAAAAAAAGAAATGACATTAGAAAACAAAGTGCACATCAATCACTAATGCTGAAAAAAAAAACACAGAGCCACACAAACTGCTAGAAGTACAACCTTTTTCAAAAAGACAAACATCAAGGGGAAGTAGTACAAAATACATTCACTTACCAAGCACAAGCAACTACACAAGCTGCAAACAGACACGCAACCTACAACAATCCAAACAGCAAAAGCCTGGAACAAGACAAAAATAGAGAAGAAAAAAAAATTACTACCACATTTCACAAACAATATAACAATTAAAAAAACAACACACAAATTTGCCCCCCAAATTAAAATTCAGCCAGATGGGCCATCAATTAGGGCTTAGACCAAATGAGATTAGATGAGGTTTAACATCAAGACACTGGATAATTTTTTGAATTTTGTTAAAGTGCCTGAACACTTTGGTGCCAGTCAGTCTTTTGCTACTACCAGTACCCATATCACACAGGGGCAGTGAGGACATTCATACACCTTTTGTACGTGTGACACATACAAAACATTCACACCGCCAGCCGCCCATCACTTTCACACGCCCACATATCTGACATAGCAACTACAGAAAATGATGGACTGCGTAGAGTGTCACTCAACTAGCAGTGTGTGTAGTGACCAACAGAAAGTAACTACTCACACACCGCCAGCAGAGTTCCAGTCCACCCACACCACCATCCAAGCACCAGACCATGCACACCGCCAGCCAAACCCCACTCAGCGCACACCATCCAGCCAAGTACCACTCCCCACACACCGCCAGCCAAACACCACTCCCCACACACCGCCAGCCAAACACCACTCCACACACACCGCCAGCCAAGCAGCACTCCGTGCACAGACAGCAAAGTAGCACTCCACGCACACCACCAGCCAAGCGCCACTCCACACACACCGCCAGCCAAGCAGCACTCCGTGCACAGACAGCAAAGTAGCACTCCACGCACACCACCAGCCAAGCGCCACTCAACACACACCGCCAGCCAAGCAGCACTCCGTGCACAGACAGCAAAGTAGCACTCCACGCACACCACCAGCCAAGCGCCACTCCACACACACCGCCAGCCAAGCAGCACTCCGTGCACAGACAGCAAAGTAGCACTCCACGCACACCACCAGCCAAGCGCCACTCCACACACACCGCACGCCAAGCAGCACTCCGTGCACAGACAGCAAAGTAGCACTCCACGCACACCACCAGCCAAGCGCCACTCCACACACACCACCAGCCAAGCAGCACTCCGTGCACAGACAGAAAAGTAGCACTCCACGCACACCACCAGCCAAGCGCCACTCCACACACACCGCCAGCCAAGCAGCACTCCGTGCACAGACAGCAAAGTAGCACTCCACGCACACCACCAGCCAAGCGCCACTCCACACACACCGCCAGCCAAGCAGCACTCCGTGCACAGACAGCAAAGTAGCACTCCACGCACACTAACAGCCAAGCGCCACTCCACACACACCGCCAGCCAAGCACCACTCCGTGCACAGACAGCAAAGTAGCACTCCACGCACACCACCTGCCAAGCGCCACTCCACAAGCACCACCAGCCAAGCACCACTCACCGCCAGCCAAGCACCATCCAGCCAAGCGCCACTCCACACACACCGCCAGCCAAGCGCCACTCCACACACACCGCCAGCCAAGCAGCACTCCGTGCACAGACAGCAAAGTAGCACTCCACGCACACCACCAGCCAAGCGCCACTCCACACACACCGCCAGCCAAGCAGCACTCCGTGCACAGACAGCAAAGTAGCACTCCACGCACACCACCAGCCAAGCGCCACTCCACACACACCACCAGCCAAGCAGCACTCTGTGCACAGACAGCAAAGTAGCACTCCACGCACACCACCAGCCAAGCGCCACTCCACACACACCGCCAGCCAAGCACCACTCCGTGCACAGACAGCCAAGTACCACTCTACACACACCACCAGCCAAGCGCCACTCCACACACACCGCCAGCCAAGCACCACTCCGTGCATAGATAGCCAAGTACCCCTCCACGCACACCGCCAGCCAAACACCACTCAGCGCACACCGACAGCCAAGTACCACTCCACACACATCGCCAGCCAAGCACCGCTCCACGCACACCATCCAGCCAAGTACCACTCCCCACACACACCACCAGCAAACATGCCCAAGGGGTCGCTTCCTAAAAACTTTGTGTTAGTGGGCATTTTCCGCCCCCCCCTGGGGGCAAACGGCAAAAAAAACAGGCCGATTTGCCCCCAGGGTGGACAGAAAAACAAAAACACAATCATGTCCACCTGGAAGCGACCCTTACCCAAGGGGTCGCTTCCCAAAACAAACACATTGCCCCAACAAAACCCCCTGGTTCTAGTGGGTAATTTCTGCCCCCCCTGGGGGAAAAACGGCCGAAAAACGGGCCGATTTCCCCCCAGGGGGGGCAGAAAAACGAAAACATACTCAGACCCCGCCTGGAAGCGACCCTTGCCCAAGGGGTCGCTTCCTAAAAACTAAAATTACATCCCTGGTGTCTAGTGGGCATTTTCTGTCCCCCCTGGGGGCAAAACGGCAAAAAAAAACGAGCCGATTTGCCCCCAGGGGGGACAGAAAAACGTAAACAAAATCAATGGCCGCCATCTTGGCTATAATCCATATCCCTGGTGCTAGTGGGGAATTTCTGCCCCCCCTGGGGGCAAAACGGCCGAAAAAACGGGCCGATTTCCCCCCAGGGGGGGCAGGAAAACGAAAACATATTGCCAGCCCGCCTGGAAGCGACCCTTGCCCAAGGGGTCACTTCCTAAAAACTAAAATTATATCCCTGGTGTCTAGTGGGGGCATTTCCGCCGCACAATCGCGACGCTGTGCGCGATCGTGAGGCAGAAATGCCCTGCAAAGAGACATCAGGGGAAAGGAAAATCTCTTTCCTCTCCCCTGATGCCTCTTCGCTGCCCCAAACCCCCGCCGGAGTCCCAAAACCTACCTTCTTCCACCGGCGCTCAAGAAGCAAATGGCTTCCCGAGCGCTGGGAATCCCTGATGATGTCAGCGCGCGCTGTGCGCGCTGACGTCATCAGGGATTACCATGGGGGGGGCCGGGGGCGGCAGCGGAAGCTCTTCCGCTGCCGCCCCCATTCACAAAACGAAGATCAGAGAGCCTCGGGGGGAGCGCCAGCGCTTCCCCCGAGGGTGGGGCTGATGACGAGCTGGCCTTGTCATCCGCGCAGGACAGGTAAGCGCGATGACGAGCCCAGCTCGTCATTAGCCCCGAAGGGGTTAAGGACTCGCAAAACGGGACAATGATGAATCTGGCTGTTAATTCTCAACGCCGACAGTACTGATAATTCAACACATGGTGGCGCTGTTGGCCTAATTTTGAGGTGAAACAACACCAGCTTGTTTATAAAAAAATTAAAATATTAAAATCTATCAAAATCAATATACCTGCCTCCCACGCCAGGCTTATAGCTTTGCGTGGCCTACAATAGCCCGAATTGTCACACTTGTGAGAGTGTGGTGGTTAATAGTTGTGTTGGCACAGATGTTGCCAGAACTGGCAGGTACAAACTTGTGCAAGCTGAAGTGGTCGCCTGAGAAGGGGTCTGGCTCTTAACGTTTTTACAAATTAGGCACTGGTGAGAAGTTATTGTGTGGGTAAAGTAATGTAGTCTTGCAGATGAAAGAGCTGTGTGTGATGACTGTGGGACTTCTGAACTTTATGAACGGAATGTCGGAGAGATATTACATAAAATGTAATTGTGTGTGACAGTGCTTTGTAGCTGGTATGATGACCTTGAACACTTTCTATTAGCAAAACTGAAACTACAGGAATACCTGCTTGTTGTGACGTCTGTACATATCCCTGTAAGTGGGAAAACTGACTTTGTATTGACTTCCTTTTGAATATTGCATTTCCTTGAGAACACAAATTTGCTAAAGTGGAAGAGGGACTGGAATTTAACTATTGATTTAATCATGTACAAAGCTGGGAGGCCAAACATTCAAAATTTGTAGAACATACGTGTTAGAGCTGACAGACAGCCTTAGGTTGGTAACATGTACCAATGTCTCAACAGGAATCAAAATGGGATAAACTTAATGAGATAACAATTATAATATACATTAAACGATGACAAAAATAGTCTCAAGAACACAATTTAATGCAGTAATATTGTTAGAAAAGAAAGGAGAACCAAATCAGATTTGCATAAATCAAATTGCAGCTTCAGCCATATTTTCAAGGTTGTGTGTTAAAGTGAAATAGTAAACACTTTGTGCTCGTGAAAAATATATAAACGGCACAAGTGAAACAAGTGAAGAAATATAAAGAATATATGCTACAGTATATTGGACCAGAATTCAAACTGAAGTTATGCATGAATCAGTACAGTTGTGACAAAATACAAAATCATGTCATTAATCGGAGTCAACATTTTTGCTTAAGCAAGTCAATGGCGTTTCGACCTTCAAGACTTAAGGTCATCACCAGGACATGGATAACACAACATTGAGTGAAAGCTGCCTAATGGTGAAAAAAATTAAAGGAATTGTAAGGAATAGTAAAAGAAAATGTAGCGCAGAAGAAAGCAGGTACAAGTAGACAGGTTGAGACAATTAAAGAAGAGATACCTGGAGAAATCGTGCATACCTATGGATAAAGAGAAGACACAGAAAAGGGATGGGATAAGTTGGAGAAGCAACCAGGGCCATAAGCAAGGAAGGACAGAAGGGGGAAAAGAGGGGGCACTTAGGTGGAGGGGTCGGGCAGGGTTTGTAGATTCAGGTGTCTATACGTCAGTCATCAACTCACGTCCACAAGGGTATGGATATCTGTTGTGGGATAGTGTCACTGAAACACAACCCACATTTGGGCTGAGAAGGAAGAAATATTACCCTGATGAAATGGAATGCAGATGGTGAGAGAGGATTTATAACAGGCTTCTCAATGCAAAGGCTGCTCACCAGTTTGGAGAGAACCTCTGGGGGTCTCAATGGGAAGGTCTAAGGTATGTGTCCTAATGAGGTACGCTGGAGAAAACGAACACATCTAAAACAATAAAGTAGACAGGACAATTAGTGCGCCATCGCTGTACCAAAAACTGATGGGAATTAGAATGGATCCTGGGAAAATACTGACCCGAATGTAAGTCAAGGTGCTCTCACTGCAGCAGGCTGGGGAATATCTCAGTTCTGTGGAGGGAGGGGGGGTTGCAAAGGGCCTCTTTCATTTAATTTGTCAGGGTGAAACGAATTAATCCCAAGGCACCACTACAGGAAGGATGGAAACCAAACTAAGACATTGGGCAATAAGCACTTCCACAGGCCAAAATGGGGTAAAAGGCCGCTTTATTGAACAGGTAAGCAGTTTCATGTAATACAGATATGCAAATAAGGCCTCACTAAAACAGTCATATTCTATCACCCCCACCCTTAAACAATCCCCCACAACAAACTACCCCAACATTGTTCTAGCTAATCATCCTCCCCAACCCCTATCTTTTGTCCCTGCCAACCTCCTACCTCATTTCTCGCTCCCCTGTTTCCCTCTGTCTGAAGCTAATCTGAATGCCCCAACCCATCCTGCCTGTCTCGATCTCTTCAAATTCTGCCACCTGTCCAAGCGACATTGAGTACCTAAACTTGAAAATTTCTTGCAAAATAAGACATTAGACGAATACCAACTATTATAGAGGTGAGTGGGCGGGACCAACTAATTTACGCGTACCTCAATCCTTAAGTGCCTGCCTAACTGCTTATTCCAAGGCTCGCTCTCTAACCGACTCGCGCTAAACGCCAGCCAATCAGGACAACCTACCTGTCCTGGAATGTGCCACTAGCCCGAAGCTGCCCAGGGGTGGACATTCTACGAATGCCACCGCCCGAGCCCTCAACGGGAAATTAATACTTTTCAAATTCCCACCAATAAATAAAAAAATTCCAGGTTCTGCAGCGGGTTCCTGGTGAGAGGGGATGCATGCAAGGGTGGCCATAACCTTCAACTCTGCAGCACTTTTAAGGAGCACCGTCCTACAGGGAAGGTGTATAAGTGGTGATTGAGTTCAAATGTAGAAACAGGTGTGCACGAGTGGCACGCGAGCCCTCCAAAGACACAGGAAATAAAAATTATGAATTATTCAATTTCCGCCAATAATTTTTGAGGTACTGCAGGCAAGTACCAGTCGGGTGGTGGAGACATGCAGAGGTAGCGGTATCTTAAAACTAGAAGATGCTGGAAGGGAGCGCTGTATTGCCAGGGAAGTGTGTGTATGGAGACTAAATACAACCGGAGCAAACCAGTGCATACGAGTGGCACGCAAGCTGCCCTGTCCGGATAAACAGAGTATGCAGAGTTGGCAAGCAAGACCGTGTGGGGCACTAGGATGATTGGTAAAGGTACATTATACGCTGTCAGCTTAAGCATGTGTTGGATTTGGGAACCATGTAACGCGAGTGCTCTTACCTGCTCAGTCTGCCAGCACGCCATGAATGGATCAGGAACGGGGCACTAGCAGATGTGAGAGGCAGGCCTAATTGCAAGGAATGTCCCACTGGGAAAACTAGTCCAAGGACAATAAGAGATGCATCATGCCCCTGGGTGAAGAGAAGTGAATGGTATAAAAGTCTTAGTCTCCGGGGGTAATCAACTCGAGAGAAAAGGGAGAGGAGGGAGGAGTGATAGAAAAGGAGCAAAAATTCCATTTTGGCTACAATCTACTTACTTACACAGGAGCATAACCCTAATGCGTATTATTATTAGAATCTATTGGACACCGCCGAAGTAGGCAATGCAGTTAATTAAGCATTTAAATACAGTGCAATTGGTATTCATAACCTAAAAAAGGGAGAAACGTTTTGTTTATTAAACATGGTAATACTTCCCCTAATGAGGTGTACTTTACCTGTTTAAAACAGGTAATGTACACCTCATTAGGGGAAAGTACTACCAAGTTACCCAGAGGTCTAAAAAGCCAACTAAGTAGTGGACCTCTGGCACAATCACTTCAGTACACTTCTAGACCTGTGACCAATCTGCCAGGAAAAAGGACTGCTGTGCTGCTGAAGAACTACCACTCTTCTGGACTGCTGATATGTTGGACCTCTGTGTTGTTGTGATGCCCTGCTGCCTGCTGTTACCCCGCCTGTGTAAGAAGGACTGGATCTGCATCACTTGACCTCAAAGTGACTCTGTGTGCTTTCTGGCTGGCCTCTTGATCTGAAGTCACAGGAATGTAAATGATTTCCCACCACCCTGCCTCTACGCGTGGACTTCGCCCTATGTGAGTCTGCCCTGCCAAGTGGTGACACCCCAGTACTGGACCCTTGGATGTGGGTCCAAGATGTTTGCTTGAGCAGAACAGATGCATACAGTGCCGAAATAATGCCCCACTGCATTTACAGAGATCAGAACCAATGCATCACCTATACTGTGTGGATTGGAACTGACGCATCGCCTCTGCTTCGTGGACCTAACTTGATGCATCTCCTTTTGAACCGTCACCGTGCGAAGATTGTCTCAACACAAGGTCCTCACATCCCCATTGATGTCAGTCTCGATGAGGTCACCAAAACTATGCATCACAGCTTTTGTCGCTGATCGGAGCCAACGCATTGCCTCACCTTCACAACGTATCCTTGACACCGGTCTTCACATCGCAAACCCCATCTACATGATCCTCAATGTATCATGATCTCAGACCACAGCCTTGTCGCATCTTGGAACCAGCTCAACACCTCTGCGGCGCAACGCATCTTCAACCCGGATCCATGCAGCACTCTGCATCCTTGGATTAAGGTACTTTTGTTCAGCGGGCCTAAATGGGACCCTAAAGTCAGCCTGCCCTCCATTGTGGTTGTCCTAAAATGTTGACTTTGTCACGGTCTGGTGCATCCAGATAACGTATTTCACTGCGTTGGGCTTCTTAGTACTATTTTCACTTAAAACCTATAAAAATCAATATCTCAAGTTCTACTTATTGGATGTTTGTTGTTTTGGTCTTGTTTCATTTAATAAAGCTAGGTCTATTTTTCTAACTAGGGGCCAGATGTAGGAAGCCTAATACCGGTCAGTAACGGCCGAAATTACCGAATTTCGGCAGTTACCGACCGGTATTAGACTTTTCAGATGTAGGGGCCTAAATTAAGGATTCGGTAATTAACCGAATCAGTACTTTAAGGAATCGGTAAATTACCGAATTCTTAAATACCGATTCGGTAAATTACTGAATCCTTAATGTAGAAAGCACTCAAGTGAGTGCTTTTCACTTGTAAGGATTTGTTATTTACCACCAACTGCAAGTTGGTGGTAAATATCGAAAACCGTAAAAAAAAGCAATTTTGTGCTTTTTTCAACTGTGCCATGTGGCAGACATACATGCCCTTAGGGCATGTATGTGTGCCACATGTGCACCCATGCACTATACAGGATTGCAACAGGGTGTCAATGTGACACCCTGCCACCCTTGTAAGTCTACCCCCTTTTACCGATTCAGTATTTACCGAATCTGTAATTCTCATTCATTCCTATGGGCCTCCAGGCCCATAGAAATGAATGGGGAATACCGATTCGGTAAATACCAAATCGGTATGTATCTAATTTTACCGATTCGGTAACATTTACCGAATCATTAGCTACATATCACTTACCGATTCTAAAATACCGAATCGGTAAAATTCGGTATTTTAGAATCGGTAAATGATATTTACCTACATCTGGCCCTAGGTGTGGTATCTTTTGTGTCTGGTTTTTTTCACTGTTTTAAGTTTTGCACACAAACCTCACACTCTGTATCTAAGTTAAGCCTGATTGCACTGTGCCAAACTACCATAGGGTGAGTAAAGGTTAATTTAGGGTTTGCCTGACACTTACCCTGGCTAGGATTGTGGTTGTTGTTCGACTAAGGTTCACACCCCAGTCAACCAACAACTCAATTACTAACAAGACACATTTGAAAGACCTTATAACAGTCCATGTGTTAGTCATTCATTGGTGACCTCTAAATCTTGGGAGAGAAATTACACCTTCACCTCGTGTACCTGGAACGCATTGCAGCATTGACCTCTTCTTGATCCTACCCCCTCCTCTCCTGCCTCCCCATACAGAAACTATCTCTGTCTCTCCTTATACCAGATGGTTTATCAGATAAAGATTTGACTGGAATACAATTGGATATGGGGATTATGGCACTCAACCAGGGTGTGGTACATGAAAAGGGCAAGATTTAAATGACCAGAAGACGAGCTGCACCTTTGTTCATCAATGAAGACTTACTTAGTAGACAATGAGGGAACTGTTGAATCCACTCAGATCCTGCACACAGTGATGAGAAAACCGACTAAAGATTACATTCCTAGATGATTATTTGGAATAACATTCTTGAAAAAGATGCTTAAACTTTGTGTATTTAAAAATGAATCACCAATGGCCTTTGTCTCTTGTCATGGTGCAGAAGGCAAACCTATGCCCTGGCTCGTAATGTGATCGACAAGGGAGTGAGAGAGTGTCCCTTATTGTCCCACTACTGGGCTGCGTTTTGGGACGAGCTGAAGTCCATACTTGACGCTGACATCTCCCTCGGTGCAGAAACACATTATTTCTTTCTACTTGCAATCCATGTCGAGAGGTGGCATTCCATGTCACTAGCAGAGGCACAAAAAGGCGTTTTGAGAAATTGAAGGACAAATATATTACTGATCTTTGAGACATGTTCGAAGGACACCTTAACATGCCTTCTTTTGAGATGATTATCTAAAAGTTGAATCACTGTGTTTTGAAATATGAAGTGGTTTGCAGGAAATTGCTCCTGTACCGCTAAGACATTTCTGGATTGGATCTAGGATTAGTATTTGACTTTTTTTTCTTTATGACTACCTTCTTATAAATTGTGTTGTAGTGTTCGAAACACCAAATAGACATAACACAAGCGTGATGCCATTGTCCCCTTTCTTATTTACAGTCTGGAATAGTTAAAATACACAATGTACTGAAACTGTTTGAGAAGGCTTCTTATATTGATTCATGTCATCTATCAATGATTACACATTGTCAGATGTGATCTTCAAAGTGCTAAAAGATTTGTGTTTCAAAAATACACCTACTTAAAATGAAACAGGGAGAAATACTCAAACCACAACTCTGGTTAAGCTATTATTCATTCGGTAGGATGCTTTATATTACAGGTATAATCGTAGGCTGTCTTGAACAACATGGATAGAGGAGTCACTTAAGCAGGGCCGGCTTTATCACTGGTGTCACCCAGTGCGACAATGTTTTTGGCGCCCCCCCAATGACCACCTCTGCAATGGTTTCCCTCCCTACCACCCATTAACAGTCTCTATCATCACTCTCTTGCATTTGCATTTAATTAATTTGATAGTGTCACACATAAAAGTGAAGGGTGTCAGAGCACTTTACATAACACACATGTTACACAGAGACAATCAATCATAGGTGTGTAAATCAGTGTATAGGAAATGTTACATAAGACAGAGGACAACAAGGGGTGGATTCACATGTCATCCATACAGGTAGGCAGTTATTTTAAGAGTGCTTGGTCTGGAGAAGCACAAACTCTGAATTTAAAATGTAACACAATGGGTTGGGGCTTTCTTTAATAACAAGAACTGATCTGTACCCAAATGAACCCTTTTTGCAACATTTGAATAATGCTAGTCAGGGGAAAAATTCCATACGCTCTAATCTACACCTTGAAGTCTGCACCCAGTTCTTTGATGACAGTTAATAGCTCACTGTAAACTGAAGTTAACAAAATGAAGTCTCTGACAAAAGCAGTAACCCACTGACCCTTTTATATTATATTCACTTCGTGATCTGCATGGTATATGTTCTTTGCAGCAGGCATATTAACCCTCTGTGCTACCTTACCATTAATCAAAACTTCAACGAGTCAAAGCTTCTAATAGACAAAACTCTGATCTCACAGGAAGAACATTAATCACCAGAGTTTTCTTGACATTCTAATTGTTGACTGAAAATTGCTGGAGGCCAGGAACGTGGCAGCAGGTGCTTTTAAGCACAATATAACCTAGCAAACATGCCCCCCCTATGTGAAGTCAGCACCCGGTTGCACCGCCCTAGAGCCGGCCCTGCACTTAAGTGATACACCTGTTTTCACTGAGGGTGTGGGACAGGAGGAATAGAGGGAGTTAAACCAATAGAGAAGACACTAATCCCTAATTTGCTAACAACTAATGAAGATAGATATTCACATGTTCTTTCTTTTTTTTTTGTCCTCATTTGCCTCATTGGAGAGTAAAACAACACTCTCAATCTCACGCACTACAATTCTTGGGAGTAACCCGAAACTCCAAGTGCATTAGAGATCCATCAGTGGATGAGGAGATTTCAAAAGTAAAGTAAAGTCCACATTTGTAAAGCGCACAATCACCCGTAAGGGTCTCTAGGCGCTGGGGGCCGTCGGGAAGATTAAGCGAGCTATTGCCCAGAGTCACATGGTGCTGGGCTAACCTGCTGCCGGAGCCGGGGATCGAACCGTGGTCCCCAGATTCCAGCGTCAGTCGCCCTGGCCGCGGCGCCAAACCTCTCCCCACCTCTCCCCACCTCTCAAACTGTACCGCCCTTGGAAAGTAGATCTCCTTCCTTCGCGTTCAGCCTTTGACCCTTTCTAACCAACCGCGAAGAGAGGGGAGCGTAGAGAAAAGAGGACATTTATACAAGCATCAGGCTCAATCATTGGACTTCTCTAACCTTATCGACCTTTTCTTATTCAATTTTCATCTTTCACACCATTCTAATATCGGGAGCCAAAAGTCACCTTTCCTTAGACCCATCCTGTCTAGGAAGGCTATATGTTTAACAGAGAGAACCCAATTTTCAAATCTTGGAGTATTTGCAGACACCCATAACTTACAAATCTCCGTACGTGCCAGTAATAAACTGTAGAAGACCAGCTTAGCCTGGTCGTTTGTGACCTTCACTCAGGAATCACACTGCCCTAAAATGGCAAGCATAACGCTTACCTCGATTTTGATATTCATACATTCAGAGAGGGCCTTACTCTCGTTACTCCAGAAGACCTGAAGTTCTGGGCACGTCACAAACATATGGACATCGTCCTCTTTCATACTGCCACATTTAGGACATGCAACATCCCCTCCTCTCCCGAACTTCGACAGCCTCTTGGGGGACCAGTAGGCTCTATGGATGGAAAAAAGGTAATTCCTTCCTAGGTATGCAGGCTTGACTGTTTTAAATAACATGCTCATAGATACTTGCCATTGATGTTCTAGAGGCGCCTCCGGCAAGTATACGCCCCATAGTTCTGTTGTTAGATTAAAAGCTCCTTCTTCCGAGTCAATCAGCAACCAGTAGATTGCCGCCAGTTCTTTCTTCATTTCAGTTTGTGATGCCAAACGAGTTTCCAACTCGTTCTGACTCCCTACACTTGTCTCCTCAACTTGGTGTCAGCTTCTCATTTGTAGGTATTAAACCTTGACAGTTGGTTGTCTGTTTGCTGATTACATAGTTCCCACGGAATCAGCTCCCCTTCAATAATTATATGTTCCCAGCGAACAAATCCTGCTTTTAAAAGAGGTCTTGCTAAGGAATCCTTTGTCCTTTCTGGGGAGCTCGGGGAATCCCAGATAGGTGCCAGAAGACTATGGTAAGGAATTTTTGCCATTTTCCTAACCTTGAACCAAATTTCTGCTAGGCTTCTAAGAGTCTTCAACCTAACTTTTTAAAAATATTTGGGGTCCGTGTATTTGAATAAAAAACCTTGATTGGCACCTGGTTCTGAGTTTGCCATGACAGCCCACATGCCTCCCATCCTGGTTGTGCTTGGGTAGCCTTAAAGACTTTCCCCATGATTTAAGAGGAAAGCCCAGGAATAGTAGAGCAGGTCTGGCAAAGCCAGTCCTCCCTTCTCCACCCTCCTTCTACGTTTTTTCCAAGCTATTCTGGGACCTTTGTACGATAAATAAAGGAGCTAATTTGGCTTTGCATGTTTTTTAGCCATTCTTTTTTAAAAGGAAGAGGTATGGTATCAAAGAGAAAGGTACACATGCTCTTATTGGAAAAGGGTTTCTTTTCTTTTCCCACCTTTTCTTTTTCTATTTTTATTCTAACTGTATCAATTTACTTCTCGATCAGTTGCTATTCTGAAGCCCTAATTTGTTGGTATTGATACGGATATTAATGTGATAGGAACTTTATGAAAAGCTGTTGGATGTAAAAGGCTTCGACAAATTAAAATGATTAAAAAAATAGGAGTTAAATTGTTCTGCCTTTGTATGAGCTCAGCCATAGCTCACATCAAGGGTACAGCCTAATTCCCCTAGGACGGCACAATTCGGTTTCCTACACTACTTATTGGAAGGTTTTTAAAAACAATTCTCCAGAGTGTATCTGGCTGCCTCCAGCCTTCCTTCCATGCAACCACGAGGCAGTTTCTTATCAAGATTATATAATGGAACTCTGAGAAGATGTAGCTTCACAATTGTTCACTTATTGTAACACGGACAAGCACCTGTATATTGCAGGCGCGGAAAATTTGTGAAAACCTTTTTATAATCGCTCCAATCTAGAACTTACAAAATCCAAACTCCAGTTCCACGCCAATTTCTTCTCTACGTCCATAAATCTTTGCCATCGTATTAGAATGGAGAACAACCTAAAATCATTTCTATAATAATTATTAACGTAATTAATTTAATGTACAGTCAATGATGAGAGGTTGGGTTAAGTTTGAAAAACGTTATTTCCCAATTAAGAGATTGATCTGTATTTTTTGTTTCTTTTATTCAAGTTAGTCAGATAAGTCATTTCATTTCATAAATCTTTATTTCGGTAATTTTATCACCATAAAAGACATTAAAACATTTCATAAAACTATTAAAAGATAAAAGATTTAAGACATTGGAAGGTCCTTGCAGTCCGTTAGAAAATTTCATTAGTGCAAGATTTCACATTTTTGGTACAGTAAAGTCAGTGACCAGCCTTGAGGCATTGTCTTCTCAGGGACCACATTGCACCTAGGTATTTAGCCACTGCAAAAACAATGTGGTTCGAAAGATCTGTTTTCAGCACTCTGAACGCAGCCAGACACTCTGCAAACCCCAGATTTCTACATAGGGGGACGATCCATTTCTTGCGGGTCACATTATAAGCCGGGCAGAAAAAAATTATGTGGAGCTCAGATTCGCTGTCCACTCTGCAAGCTGGACATACACTGACTGATTGTTCACTCCACTTACTTGTGAATGCTCGGAGTGGAAGGGACCCGTGCCTCCATTGCAGATAGAGTTTCCTGAGTAAAGGAGGATATAATTTGTCCAAGGCTGGCTCAAAGCTGTAGGTGTCCTTGACGCGTAAGAATGACTCCGTGAGTGTCCCATGGTTTTGTCGGCGGCAAAGTGCCGCTAATTTTCTGTCGTGAAAAGCCTTTGCCAGTCTCTTTTTGGGAAAAAATGGACAAGTGGATAAAGGGTCAGACCACAACTTCAGGAGGCCCAGACCCTCCAACTCAGTTTTAATAAATTTCAGCCATTTGATTTTCCCTACATTAGGCATAGCAAGCACCTCCTGGAGTCCCTGCCTATAGCTAATCAATTCTGGGACAGCCCACAGCCTACGCCAATATGCCAGGGGTCGCAGTGCCAGTTCTTCATCAAGGGGTCTCATCCCTAGATCTAACCTTAAGGGGACAAGGGGCGTGCTGGGGGGAAGTGCAACCACCCTCCGAATGAATGTATTCTCCTCTTTTACCAGGTCTGAAGAGACTGCGTGGCCCCAAAGCTCACAACCATACATAGCGGCCCCCCTTGCCTGTGCCCTATAGATCTGGAGAGGTGGACCAACAGGCCGGATAGCTGACTTGTTTTTACCCACGAGCTTCATGATTCCACCCGAATACTGAACCAATTTGAGGAGTGCTTTCTCTTGATGTGTGCGCCAGGACATTCTCTCATTTAGCATGACTCCAAGGTACTCAAAGGTTCTCACCCTTTCGAGTCTGGTTTGCCCGATGTTGGGGCTGGAGTGGAGTTTTGGTGGGGGATTAAACACCATAAATTTGGTCTTTAGGGTGTTGATTTCTAAACCATGATCCCCACAAAAGCCCACAAAGCCATCAAGAACGCGCTGGATACCCATCGCTGACTTTGAGAGCAGCAGGGTGTCATCGGCGAACATGATCGCCGGCACCCTGCAGCCTGCCAGCTTAGGAGCATCGGAGTTGGCAACCCCCTTCAGGTGGGAAATAACCCCGTTGACGTAGAGGCAGAACAGGGTCAGTGCAAGCACACAACCCTGCCTTACCCCCCTGTCAACGGGGAACCTGTTCGACAATGCTCCCTCCTTGCCACACCTCACCTGTGCGAAGTTGGCAGTGTGGAGATGAATAATCATCTCCAACAATCCCTTAGGGACCCCCAGTTTGGCCAACACCTCCCAGAGCTTTCTGCGGGGGACCAGGTCAAAGGCCGCCCTCAGGTCCACGAATACAGTGTAGAGGCTGCCACCCTCCAACTGTACCGTTTTCCAAAAAATGAGGGCTAGCCGAAAGACCTGGTCTATGGTGGAAACCTTCCTCCTGAAGCCCGCTTGGAAGGGACTCAGAATGTCGTATTCCGTCATCCATTCCGTCAGACGATCCAGAAGTATCCTAGTGAAGAGCTTCTGTGAAACATCTATCAGGCTTATTGGCCTATAGTTGGCTGGGAGCAGAGGCGAGCCCTTCTTAAATATGGGGACTATCTCTGCCCCCAGCCAAGTTGGGGGGGTCGTCATGCCATTCAATATCGCATTGAACAACACCCTGAGATACGGGGCCCAGATTTTAACTTCGTGCCTATACAGATCACCTGGGAGCCTATCTAAGCCTGGCGCCTTTCCAGCAGCAAGACCCAAGATCGCCATAGTGACTTCTTCCAGAGTAAACCCGTCCATAGGGGCTTCACTTTCATTAAATCGGACCGTTGTTAGTTCGGGTGGGTTCCCCGTTTGGTCCGGGTCATGCGCGTAGGGTTTTGAAGTGATCCTCCCAGACATCAAATGCAATATTTGCTTCTACTGCCGCTAAAGGTTCAGCTGAGCCATGCTTAACGATTTGCCAGAATTTTCGGGCATCTCGCAGTGTAAGGGCAGCCGTCATTTGAGACCAGTTTTCCTCGTCCCATTCTATTTTTGCGTTGCGTAGGATGGACTTGTAGGCCATCCGCTTTTCCCTAATCTTACCGGGGGTTTCCCGAATTTTAAGGGACTCTAATAGGGCGGCCTTTGCTCTCCTGCAAGGAGCAGTGAACCATGAGGCTCTTCTCCCCTTGTTTTTTTTTTACCTGGCCACCGGGTTCAGTACTTCTGCTAGGTTAGAGCAAAGCTCAGAATGAATATCCCCAAGCACAGTAAGCTCATCAGCGGTGGCTAACTGAGGGATCGGAACCTTGACATTTTCTAGGGCAGGGGGCTCAACAGCAATTGCTAGATGAGGGATGAGAACCTCAACTTTTTCTAGGGCAGGGACCACTGTCGCATATAGCCTCTGGATATTATTGGGGTTCTCCAGAAGTGTTGGCCATTTAATTCTACGCCTATTGCAGGTTGCGACTAAGTCAGCAGGGAATGCTCAATTTTCTTCTGCGGTACCAGTGGGCAGTCCCTGGACCGCAAATCTCAGTGAAAGTACATTGTGGTCACTGTCAGTCCTAGCGACTATCCCAAAGTCCCTCACTTTAGCCCAATCCTTCGTTGAAACCAGGATGTAGTCTATGCGTGACTCATGCCCCGGTCTATTGAAGGTGTACTTTGGTGGAATGTCTCCCTTAATCCGGCCATTGCAGGCCCTCAGCGAGTGGGAAAGTGTAAAGGATGTTATTTGGGTGACTAAAGGTGACCAAGACTTTACAGGGGGGCCCACCGAGGTGGGGATCTCCCAAAGATCATCTTCTTGACTAGTTACCCCTGCCAGATGATCCGGGAGAGGCTCATACTGAGTATTGAAGTCCCCCCCAACTATGAGTGAAGGGCAGAGAGTGGCAGAGTCAAGGAACAAAGCTAGATCCTCAATTGTCCCCGAGGTGCCTGTTATCCCAACCGCTCTTGAATATACGTTAATCAATGCTACACTTGCACCAGATGCCCACTCCAAGACAACGCACTGGAAGTCCGCTGAGTTGGTTTCAAGGATTCTCGCCCTGCATCCAAGGTAGGCACCCACCCAAATAAAAAGGCCACCAGACGGTCGTCCCTTCCCACCCCATTTTGCCGCAATCTCGAAGGAAGCGTACCCTGTGCGGGACTGTTTTTCCCTAGCTCATGTTTCTTGGAGCAAGCATATGTCATGTCCTTCAATTAATTCCACCCACTCTGGGGAATCTAATTTATTGGCCAGCCCGGCCACGTTCCAAGGGAGTATGGAGACTACACCGCCAGCCACCATCTTATCTGTGTCATTAGGTACCAAAATGCATCTGCTTGTCCTGGACTGGCTGTGGTGATGACAAGACAGGCCTTCTATTACCAACGAGCATGCTCCTAGTGGCGCCTCAGGAAGGAGGTTATCCTTACTATTGTGATCAATTCTATCTATGTGAGTGATTTCATCATTTATTGGCTCAATTGATGTGGTGCCCGCACAGTATTCAACAGCATCCCCGTCTGTGTGCCTAATCTCACCTGTAATTTGGTTACAGTCTCCAGGGAGGTGGTGGGATAATGGGGAAGCAAAACGACCCGAGGGACAAGGCGAAGGACAGGATGAGTCTGCCAATGACGATATGCGGGTAAACCTATGTGCAAGTCAATCCACATCCTCAAGGCACCCAAATCTGTTGTAAGTGGGTGCCCCAGTCCACCCACCATGTATATCTTGCCAATAGTTGGGTAACCCACCCTGTACCCCTTTTCTCACCGGTATCCAATTCCAGTTCCCTCCCGTGTTGGGGTGTGAACGGGGCGGATAAAAATAAGTAAGGGGTCTAGATGCTATGGGCGAATTGCCACCATTATTGCTCCAGGAATGAATGAGGTGTGCAGTGTTGGGATCTTCGAATGAGATAATAATGCAAACACCTGTAATGGACTTGTGCGAGGTGCCTATCCAAGGGACCCGTCGCACCATAAGAATTTTACTTCTCAGGTGGTTGGGTATTGGCCTGTTGGCATTAAGCCAATGGATTACTTTGTTTTTTAATGATCCAAAGTCTTCCTGCTGTTGGTATGGAAGTTCCGACACCCCGTTAATACAACTATGTATGGTCTTGCATCAGGGGGAAGGTCAACATAGCCCCTGTAATAATTTTTGGTAGATTTAGATCTCTGTGTAGTGGGGTGGTGGGTGTTGTGATCATTGGCCCTCTGGATTACCATGTCTATCGGGGCTGGTGCAGATTGAACCGGCGGCTGGGTTGTGGCCACCGCTACCCTGTTAACAGAAGTACTTGTAATACCCTTGTGCCGGGGTTTCGGGATGGGTTTAGTCACAAGAGCTTCAGATGGAATAACGGCGGGTGGTGGTGGGGTGTTAGTAGTAACTGGTGGGCTAATTGGTTTGTTGACAGGTATACTCAAGATGGCTAGATTTAGGATGCTTTTTTCAGTCTTAAGCAACTGGGTTTCTATTTGCGAGAGTCTAGCTTCCAGGGGGGTTAGAAGTTTTTTTAGTGTTTCCCACACAATCGTTAAGAATTCCACATCCTTCCCTTTTACAGTGCACAATGGTACCCCACCATTCTCACTTTCTATTACGAAATTATAGTCGTGTTTGCCCACCAATTTTACTGAGCTAGATTCTTGTTCTAATTCAGGGGGGCAAATGTTTCCCATGGTAAGGGATACGTGGGATACCTGTGATAGTGCTTGGGTGGGTAACTGAGCCTTTGCTACCTTGGCTTTTTTCCTGGAGTAGGCTGAAGTATTATTATGCTTTCTTTTTTGTTTTGGACCCTTTTGGGGAGTAGGGGAAGCCTTCACCCTCAATCCCTTAGACTTAACAGTTGGTACCGTCTCCAAAGGGGCCCCATCAGCCATAGCATCAACCCCGACCGACCCACCCAATGATGGTCTTAGGATGGAGGAGGATACATGTGGAGACCCCTCCTTCGATGCGGGAGGCGGTATGGCTGGTGGCTGGTGGATATCCGCCTGCATCACGATCAAGGCAGGAGCTGGACCCGTTGGGCGGTCAGGTGTTTTAGCAAAGGCAAAGTGCCCTAAAGAAGATTTTTTAGCCATGGCCAGCTCCTGGGATAACCTTCTTGCTGCATCAAGTTCAATGGAGACCCTATGCTGCATTTTATTAATCTCCATATCTATGGCATTATTGGTCCTGGTAATAAAGTCATCTAGGGCCAGATGTAGGTGGCCAATTACCGGTCGGTAACGGCCGAATTCGGCCGTTACTGACCGGTAATTGGATTTTGAGATGTAGGGGGAAAAAAGCAGGCATTTTCGGTAATTTTACCGAATCGGTAAATATACCGGTCGGTAAAATTACCGAAAATGCATTTTCGGTATGTAGGTGCCAAGTTGCACATTGACACAGGGCTTTGAAAATCGGTATTTTACCATGCAATACAATTGCATGGTAAAATACCGATGCAGGTGTACATGCACATCTGTGCATGTACACCTGTGCCATGTGGCACACATGCCTAAAACAGGGGTGCCAGAGGGTGTCAAAGTGACACCCCCTGCACCCTTGCTAAAATCGGTATTTACCGATTCTGTAATTACAGAATCGGTATTGCCCATTGATTCCTATGGGCTTCACAGCCCATAGGAATCAATAGGAAATACTGATTCGGTATTTCCAGATTCGGTAAATACCGAATCTTAACGATTCGGTATTTCCACATCTGGAAATACCTACATCTCCCCCCTTCATATTTACCACTTCTTAAATACCGAATCGGTAAAATTCGGTATTTAAGAAGTGGTAAATATGAATTACCTACATCTGGCCCCTAATGTCCCATTTTTCAACTTCCCTTTGGCTGCCCTACTTCTATACTCACGAGTGGACATGGTACCTTATCTTCAGCGAAGTCACTGGCAGGCAGGTTTCATATGACAAAGTTGGAACCAAAGGGTGTAGCCCAGTCCAGTCTCTCCCGGTCTTTAACGGCCTCAAACGGCCCGCTCTTTGCCCGGTCTTCGCCCGAGCTCCGTCCCACGCGCGTCCCGCTGCGCGAGAGGACTATGATGTTTTTATCCTCCCAGGCGGGGGGGCGTTGCCGCTGCGGGAAGAGGCTACAGGTGTGGCGATCGCCTCGCAGTCCCGCAGCGGTGTGGGCGGAGTGGGCGGGTCCGGGGTCCAGCAGCAGCCGAGGAGCGGGTGCCGCTGCGGGAAGAGGCTACAGGTGTGGAGATCGCCTCGCAGTCCCGTAGCGGTGTGGGCGGAGTGGGCGGGTCCGGGGTCCAACAGCAGCCGAGGAGCGGGTGCCGCGACCGGGAAGCAAGGGAAGCAAGGGAACACAATCCAGCGCTGTGTCTGCGCACGACGATGAGCCCAGTCAGGTCAGCCTCTGCCCCCAACTCTGAGTAGCCAGATAAGTATGATTACAGAAAAATCAAGAAAAATATAGTTGGAATCAGCATTAAAAAACAACAATGTATTTCATGAAGAAATTGTGCCTTATCTTAATTTTAACGGACCTAACCTAACAAGAACCCATAAACAGTTCTCTTAGAAAAGAGGAAGCCATTTTAAGGCAACGAGCAGCTCATAATAGCCATGAAAGGTCAAAAATGGAATGGCAGGGGCAAAGTGCATAAAATGCCATAACTCTCTAACTAGAACATACATATATAGACCAGCATTTGCAATGCAATTGGTCTCGCCTTTGGGAACTTATAAGTATTCAGCGAGGAGCGGGAAGCCTTCACCCTCAATCCCTTAGACTTAACAGTTGGTACCGTCTCCAAAGGGGCCCCATCAGCCATAGCATCAACCCCGACCGACCCACCCAATGATGGTCTTAGGATGGAGGAGGATACATGTGGAGACCCCTCCTTCGATGCGGGAGGCGGTATGGCTGGTGGCTGGTGGATATCCGCCTGCATCACGATCAAGGCAGGAGCTGGACCCGTTGGGCGGTCAGGTGTTTTAGCAAAGGCAAAGTGCCCTAAAGAAGATTTTTTAGCCATGGCCAGCTCCTGGGATAACCTTCTTGCTGCATCAAGTTCAATGGAGACCCTATGCTGCATTTTATTAATCTCCATATCTATGGCATTATTGGTCCTGGTAATAAAGTCATCTAATGTCCCATTTTTCAACTTCCCTTTGGCTGCCCTACTTCTATACTCACGAGTGGACATGGTACCTTATCTTCAGCAAAGTCACTGGCAGGCAGGTTTCGTATGACAAAGTTGGAACCAAAGGGTGTAGCCCAGTCCAGTCTCTCCCGGTCTCTAACGGCCTCAAACGGCCCGCTCTTTGCCCGGTCTTCGCCCGAGCTCCGTCCCGCGCGCGTCCCGCTGCGCGAGAGGACTATGATGTTTTTATCCTCCCAGGCGAGGGGGCGTTGCCGCTGCGGGAAGAGGCTACAGGTGTGGAGATCGCCTCGCAGTCCCACAGCGGTGTGGGCGGAGTGGGCGGGTCCGGGGTCCAGCAGCAGCCGAGGAGCGGGTGCCGCGACCGGGAAGCAAGGGAAGCAAGGGAACACAATCCAGCGCTGTGTCTGAGCCCGACGATGAGCCCAGTCAGGTCAGCCTCTGCCCCCAACTCTGAGTAGCACTCGAGCAGCGAGTGCTCCGAAAGTTTCTGCGGTGTCCAGGTGGGGGGGCGTTGCCGCTGCGGGAAGAGGCTACAGGTGTGGAGATCGACCTCGCAGTCCCGCAGCGGTGTGGGCGGAGTGGGCGGGTCCGGGGGTCCAGCAGCAGCCGAGGAGCGGGTGCCGCGACCGGAAAGCAAGGGAAGCAAGGGAACACAATCCGGCGCTGTGTCTGCGCACGACGATGAGCCCAGTCAGGTCAGCCTCTGCCCCCAACTCTGAGTAGCACTCGAGCAGCGAGTGCTCCGAAAGTTTCTGCGTTGTCCAGGCGGGGGGGCCTTGCCGCTGCGGGAAGAGACTACAGGTGTGGAGATCGCCTCTCAGTCCCGCAGCGGTGTGGGCGGAGTGGGCGGGTCCGGGGTCCAGCAGCAGCCGAGGAGCGGGTGCCGCGACCGGGAAGCAAGGGAAGCAAGGGAACACAATCCTTCAATATGGCCCAGGTACCTGCCTTAAAGAGAAGAGGTCGGGCGTGGGAAACCAGCTCCCATTGTTCCCACAGCCCAGGAGGAGGCAAACCTTGAGGGGGATGCCCTGGAACCTACAAGTTGCTGAACTGGGGGGCCTGCCTGAGCTGACCCATTGGCAGCAAGAAGGGGGACCCTTCAGGGCAGAATTGTGTGCAGAACAGATGAAGTGCCCTTCTCTTGTGGGTTTACAGCAACAGGCCACAAACCAGGCAGCAGGCGATCAGCCTGGATCACAATGGATCTACTGGGAGAACGACCTCCTGTATACAGAGCCTAAGGTTGCTGAGCCTGCGTCAGACTGTGTGCTGGTGGTACCCCAGCGCTTCAGAGCCTTCCTACGGGGGTTGGCTCATGATGTACCTTTAGCTGGACATCTGGGGCAGGACAAGACCTTTGAAAGGCTTGTCACCCACTTTTATTGGCCCCAGATGTGGAAGAGTTCAGACACTCATTGTAGGACTTGCCAGGCAAGTGGGAAAAGTGGAAGGAAGCAAAAGGCTCCTCGTCAACCTTTCCCTGTCATTAGTATCCCCTTTGAACGGGTGGGCATTGACATTGTGGGGCCGCTGGACCCCAAGACAGCCATGGGCAACAGGTTTATCCTGGTCTTGATGGACCAAGCTTCCCGGTACCCGGAAGCCATCCCGCTCATGACAGTGACGGCCCCGTGGTGGGACGAGCACTGATGGGGATTTTCTCCAGTGTGGGGTTTCCCAGAGAGGTGCTGTCTGACCATGGTACCAACTTCATATCTAATTATATGAAGTCCCTGTTGCAGGAGTGCGTGTTACATACAAGTTCACCACTCCTTACCGCCCCCAAGGTAATGGGCTGGTTGAGAGATTCAACCGGACCCTTAAAGGCATGATTGTGGGTCTTGAGGAACCTTTGAGGTGTAAGTGGGACGTCCTCTTGCCATGCCTTATCTTTGCTTACCGTGAGGTGCCACAGAAGTCCCTAGGGTTCCGTCCCTTTGAACTCCTTTATGACACCCAGTAAGAGGACCTGTGAATCTGGTCAAGGAAGGCTTAGAGCAATCTTATGTTAGGAGTTTTATATAGTACTGGCTGGACCCAAGGGTATCAGAGCGCTTTACAGCATATACAGTTATGTGCAATACGGTGCAGGAAATTGGAAGAGCATGAAGGATCGCGACTGTAAGGGAACATATAGCTGAGCGAAGGGGCAGAGGGGAGTCGGGAGCAAGACAACCAGATGATCATCTGAGAGTAGTCATTGTTCAATTAGTTCATATGAATACAGTTTTTTTAATCTTATTCAGTGTAGTTGGTCCCAGGTAAGGGTCAGGAGGAGCGTTGGCTAGGAACTTCCAGGAAACCTCCTCAGGATGTATACAGTTAAATGCTGGCCTTTAGGAACCAGACTCGGCGATTTAGACAACTCACCCAGGCAAATCTGAAAGCCAGCCGAGAGGAAATGAGGCGGTGGTACGATCAGAATGCCACTCTGATTGAGCTTCAATCTGGACAGAAAGTTCGGGTCATGGCCCCTGTACAGCCTTGTGTGCTTCAGGACAGGTGGACCGGACCATTTGAGGTGGTGGAGCGCAAGAGTGATGTCACCTATTTGGTGAACTTGCTGTCTCCTAGGAACCCTTTTCTGGTCCTGCATGTCAACCGCCTGAATCCCCACTTAGAAAGGTCCGAAGTGGGCATGCTCCTAGTGACAGACAATGGAATGGAGGAGGAGACCGACCCTCTTCCTGACATCCTGTCTGCAACAGAACCAGAGGGGTCAGTGGATGGTGTCAGCCTCTCTGCCACACTGACCACTGAACAGCAGCAAGATTCTCGCAAACTTTTGGGGCAATTCTCTGATTTGTTTTCCCCAGTTCCTGGTGTCACTGAGTGGTGCGTCCATGATGTGGACACTGGGGACAGTTCTCTTGTGAAGCACAAGGCTTAAAGAGTGACTGACAGGGTCAGAGCTTACATCAAGGAGGACGATCCAAGATGTTTTCCTTAGGGGTGATTGAGTCCTCCAACAGGCCTTGGGCCATCTCAGTGGTCTTGGTCCCAAAGGCTGCTGCGCCTGGTGCCCCACCTGAACTCCGGTTCTGTATGGACTACCAATCGATCTGGGAGCTCCGGATGGCTCGCCCAGTCGACCCCAGCTGAGTGGCACCGCTCTCAGTCTGGGAGCTCCGGACGAGTCACCTAGTTGACCCCAGCCGAATGGTTGTGCTCTTAGCTTGGGAGCCCCGGCGGTTCCATCCAGTCGACCCCAGCTGAGCGGTCATGCTCTCAGTCTGGGAGCTCCGGACGGCTCGCCCAGTCGACCCCAGCTGAGTGGCATTGCTCTCAGTCTGGGAGCTCCGGACGAGTCACCCAGTCGACCCCGACGGAGCGGGCCTGTCTCTGGCCTGGGAGCTCCGGGCACTTCGCCCAGTCGACCCCAACTGGGTGGATATCCCCCCAGTTTGGGAGCTCCGGACGTGGTGCCCAGTCGACCCCAGTTGAGTCGTTTCCCTATCCCCTACTTTGAGGAGTTCTGTAGTGTGGCACAAATGGTATCATCTGGCTCTCCTCTTGATCCATTGCCACCAAAATTTGGGAAAATATTTCAGGACGAACTCTTCCAGCCTTTGTACTCCATCTGCCTCCAGTCGTTTGACACCGCAACGGTTCCGGAGTGCTGGAAACTGGCAGCTGTGTCTCCCCTCTTGAAGAAATCCACCTTGGACCCCGCCTGCTTGTCCAACTACAGACCGATTTCCTTGCTCCCCTTCCCCATTAAGATCATGGAGAAGTTAGTGACCCGTTCTCTGTCTGGCTTCCTGGAAGAAAACATCTGGTTCGATGAGGTACAGTTTGGTTTTCGCCCAGCACACGGGACGGAATCGGCGCTGGTGACCGTGCTTGACAACTTACGTTCGCGGGTCGACAGTGGACGGGCAGCCTTCTTGGTGCTGCTCGACATGTCGGCCGCGTTCGACACGATCTGCCATCGTACCCTCATCAGGAGACTGGAAGAGTGCGGGGTCACGGCAGGTGCAAGGGACTGGCTGGTCTCCTATCTGACCAATCGGCAGCAGGTGGTGGCGTTGCCTCCTTTCAGCTCGGAGGTGCGGGGAGTAAGGCAGGGGGTACCGCAGGGCTCGGCCATCAGCCCGATACTCTTCAATCTCTACCTCCGACCTCTGGTCCAACTAATTAAATCATTTGGTATCTCCGCATTTAATTATGCGGATGACACCCAGTTGGTCTTTTCGCTGGAAGGGAAGAACGTGATTCCGCTGGAGGCTTTTCACCAATGCATGTTGGCCACAGCGGATTGGCTCCGGTCCAACTCCTTGCAGTTTAATAGTACAAAGACCGAGGTGTTGTACTGTTCTATGGACCGGATTCCTCGTGAACTTCCGGTGAACTTCTGGCCCCCGACCTTCCCCGAGATTGTGTCTGCTGCTGAGTCGGCACGCAACCTGGGGGTGATTTTTGGCCCCAACTTGCAGCTGGATATGTACGTGAATAAGACCACATCCACGTGCATGATGCTGCTTCGTATGCTGCGTAAAGTTCTGCCCCTTCTCCCCGAGCAGGCCAGGCCCGAAGTAGTGCGTGGTACCATCTTGAGTCGTCTTGACTATTGTAATGCGCTACTTCTGGAGGCTCCAAAAACACTGCTGGGGAAGTTGCAGCGGGTGCAGAACTTGGCCGCCAAGCTGGCTCTTTCTCTCCCCACTCACAGCTCTTCAACAGCAGCCCTACGAGATCTACACTGGCTGCCAGTGCACCTACGTGTTTGTTACAAGGCTGCATGTTTAGTGTTCAGGGCGGTGCATGGACAAGGCCCGGTTCCATTGCAGAACATGTTTGTTTGGTACTCTCCTGCGCGGTCCTTACGCTCTTCTTCGGATCATCTGCTTGTGGTACCGAGATTCCAGAGAGTGAGGATGGGGGGCCGCTCGTTTAGTGTCGCGGCGGCCAAGCTCTGGAACTCGCTACCACCGTCCCTAAGAAGCCAAAGGGACCTCCTCCCGTTTAGAAAAGCCCTGAAAACCCATCTCTTCCCCAGGGTTGTCTGAGCAGCGTATGTGGTGATATTGTGGATTTCAAGCGCCAGGATGCCCTTGGGGTGACAGGACCGCGCTATAAAAGTATACATACATACATACATACATACATACCAAGGACTCAATTCAGTCAGCAAGACTGATGCGCACCCCATCCCAGAGTTGATGAGCATATTGATCGGTTAGGGGCTGCACGGTACCTAAGCATGTTTGATTTGACGTCTGGGTACTGGCAGATAGCCTTGACTGATAGGGCCAAAAAGAGGTCAGCTTTCTCCCCACCAGATGGGCACTACCAATTCCGGGTTATGCCCTTTGGGATGAAGAATGCTCCTGCCACCTTTCAGAGGTTGGTCAACCAGGTGTTGGCTGGACTGGAGGATTTCAGTGCCGCCTACTTGGATGACTTTGCAGTGTTCAGCACCAGTTGGGAAGAACATCTGCGCCACCTCTGGGAAGTATTGATGGCACTGCGCAAGGAAGGCCTCACGATCAAGGTGAGTAAGTGCTAGATCAGGCAGGGTTCCGTGGTGTACTTGGGGCACCAGGTAGGGAGCGGCTAGGTGGCGCCCCTACAATCCAAGATTGATACCATCCTGGCATGGGAACCCCCAAAGACTCAGAAGCAGGTGAGAGCCATTTTAGGACTCACGGGGTACTACAGTAGGTTTGTCAAAGGGTATGGCAACATTGTTGCACCCTTGACTGAGCTGATTTACAGGAAGCAGCCCAAGAAAGTGAACTAGACTGACAACTGTCAGAAGGCTTTTGACGCCCTGAAAACTGTCATGTGCACAGCACTCGTGCTTCAGGCGCCTAACTTCTCAAATGAATTTATTGTTCAAACAGAAGCTTCAGAGCATGGTGTGGGGGCTGTTCTTTCACAGATTAATGAGGAGGGCCTAGACCAACCTGTAGCCTTCATCAGTAGGAGGTTTCTTCCACAGGAACAGAGGTGCAGTGCAATTGAGCGGGAGGCATTTGCTGTGGTCTGGGCGCTGAAGAAGCTGAGGCCATACCTGTTTGGGAGTCACTTCTGGGTTCAGACAGACCACCGGCCCCTCAGATGGTTAATGCAGATGAGGGGTGAGAACCCAAAGTTGTTGAGGTGGTCAAGTTCCCTACAGTGGATGGACTTTACAGTGGCACACCGCCCTGGTACAGAACACACCAATGCTGATGGTCTGTCCAGATTTTTCCACCTTAGTGATGAGAACTCCCAAGGGTAAGGGTAGTTCTCCCCATATTTCTACTGGAGGGGACACGTGTTAGACCTGATATCATTGGGGTGAGTCTTCCTTCCATTTTTTACTGATTGCCTCCTCTGGTTTGGATCTGTTTTGCTGGTTAGATGTTTTGGGCACTGTGCTACTGCTATTCAGTGCCACAGTGCAAGTGCTCATTATCTTAAATTGATGTATTTATTAGTGACTCCATGATTGGGTTATTTGATTTACTTGTTAGACCCTAGGACAGTGCACCATGTGTGCCCAGGGCTTGTAAATCAAATGCTGCTGGTGTGCTTGCAGCACTGGTTGTGCCACCCACAGAAGCATCTTGTAAAACTGTGTCTCAGGCCTGCCACTGCAGAGCCTGTGTGCAGTCTAGTACTGCCATGTCGACTTGGTAAGTGCACCCACTTGCCAGTACCTAAACCTTCCATTTTCTTCATATCAGACACCCCTAAGGTAGGCCCTGGGGCAGTGTGCGTTGCAAGTATAAGGTAGGACATGCCCTGGTGGGTGTGGCACATCCTAATAGTGAATTACAGCAATTTTCGTTTTTCACTATTGCAAGGCTACCTGTTCCCCATAGGCCAGAATGGGCAGTTTGATTATAACATCTTATAATCCAAACGGACTCAAGGAACATGGTAGAAATTCGAATTTGATATGCCTGAACTCAGAATGATAAAATACATATTTTAGTGAAGTTGTTTTTAACATTCTGTGTGTGAAAATATCACTTTTAGAAAGTAGGTATTTTCTTGCCTAACCATCCAGCCTGCCTCTGCTAGCTTGTGTATTTTGTGTCTGGTTTTGTCAGTGTCAGGGGCTGGGGGATTCCAGGAGACAGGGTGAGTCAGCACAAGGCTGAATAGACCTATCTACATGCAGATGGGTGGGAGGAGTTGCACCTGGGACATGACTAGGGCTGTGCCGGCCTTCCACAATGCTGGCTCCACCTTCTGTGGTGCATCTGATCTCCCTGGCCCACACTGTCAAAGGAAAGAAGGAGTCTTGTCAACAAAGTGCTCAAGGACTGCACAGAGCTGGTTTGTACTGGACACCTCCATCTTCAGAGGACAAAGGATTTGCTAGTATAAATATTGGGACCCAGATCCCGAGACTTTAGATCACTTCTGGAACAAAAAGACAAACCTCTGCCAATGAGAAGAACCAAGGAAGCTGTAGGAGTTGGACTTCCCCCTGCCAGTGTGCTGTGTTCCGGGGTTGGCCTACAGTGGTGTCTTCAGTGCCAAGGAGAGGAGAAGGAACTTTTAAAGAACTTTCATCATCTTGCAGAATATTACTCCAAAGGCTTGAACTTCTGCTTGCCTCCTGCTGAAGTCTCAGGGACAAAAGACTTCACCACCAGAATTCTGTCTGCAAAAGCCTGCGTGTTGCTAGAAGCTGGAAGCGCGACTCATCGAGAAGAAGCGTGTCGCAGTCGCAGCTGTTGCCGCTGCATCGGGGAGAAGCGTGCGCCGCCGCCGAGGTTACCGCCGCATCACCAGAGAAGTGTGCCTTCGTCAAAGCTGTCACCCGACGCATCACTAGAGAAGCACTTTCATCATCTTGCAGAATATTTCTCCAAGGGCTTGAACTTCTGCTTGCCTCCTGCTGAAATCTCAGGGACAAAAGACTTCACCACCAGCTCCCCTATGAATTTCCTTGATGGGAATTCTGTCTGTAAAAGCCTGCGTGTCGCTAGAAGCTGGAAGCGCGACTCATCGAGAAGAAGCGTGTCGCAGTCGCAGCTGTTGCCGTCGCATCGTGGGAGAAGTGTGTCGCCGCCGGCGATGTTACCGCCGCATCACCAGAGAAGTGTGCCTTTGTCAAAGCTGTCACCCGACGCATCACCGGAGAAGCATGTCGCCACCGCAAGGGTTGCTGTCGCATCACCAGAGAAGCGTGTTGCAGGTCCTGTTGCAGTTCCAAAGTTACAGAGTTTGCCGCACGGCCGCTGGGCGTGCACGCATCTTCTTCATGTCATTGCATCAAGGGCGCCATCTTATCGCATCGCACCAGATTGTCGCATCAGATCGAGGCGCCATCTTGCTGCATCATAACTGGGCCGCAGTGCGAGAATCTATGCATCACCTCCTCTCCAGTAAGGACCAATACGCATCCCCTACTCAGCACAAGCATTGAGGTGCGATGCATCATCACCCCCCAAAGCAAGGAACCGACCATCTCCCACTCTGTGAACCTTTTGTTTGTTTCGCGTTACACATCCAGATACTTTTGTGAGAAATGTGTTGCATTTATCATCAACTTGAACTAAGTGACTTCTACCATCTTTAAGTCTATTTTAAGTACAGTATTGTGGTTTTTTGTCATTTGTGGTCTTGTTTTAAGTCCATATAAAGAATACTTATTTTTATAAAACCTGTGTTGGGTCCATCTGTAGTGTTTTCACTGTATTACTGTTTGTGTTCACAAATGCTTAACACACTGCCTCTGAGATAAGCCTGCCTGCTTGTGCCAAGCTACCAAGGGAGTGAGCAGGGGTTATCCAGTAGTGTACTCCCCTTTCCCTGACTTAGAAGCAATGGTCCCTATTTGGTCAAAGGTGTATACCATTGCCATCTAGAGACCCCCAGTTCTAACAATACATAACGCGTGTACAACAGAGGAACCTTACAAAATGAGAGCTAGAATAGGACAAAACATGGGCTAGAACAGGGACTGGAGAAACATGGTCTATGAAGAGGGATAAGAAAAGAGAGAAACTGTGCAATGAGAGCAAAATGAGAGAGCAACAGAATAAGGACAAGTGAAAATTGGGCAACAGATGGCATGGGGAGGGGTGATGAGAGAGATGAAAGGAAAGAATGTTAGTAAAAGGGATGGGGGAGTAAAAATAGAATAAAGGCAGAGAAAATGTGTAATGGACATGAAGATAAAGAAGGGGAGAAAAAAAGATGAAGAGTGATTGAAGAGAGGTTGCGAAAAGAAACAAAAGGAAGGTGGAGATGGGGAGAATGAAATAAGGAGCAAGAGTGGAGAAAAAACAGGCTAAGGGGAGAGATAGGGTTGGAAATGATGTGGGGTGAAAGTGACAAGGGATAAAGACGACCTGAGACATGTGAGGGAGGAGATACATGGAGTAAGAGAAAGAGAGGGGGCGGAATAAAAGATTAAGAAAATGAGCGAAACACTGCAGCAGAGAGATAAAGGACAAAGGATGAGAAACAAGGACGGTGACTGCGATGGGAGGTAGGACAAATCAGGAATGTGTCAGAGATGTAGAGAGTTGGAGAAACTGGCTAAAAAAGATCAGGCATGTTAGGATAGATGAAAAAGCATGAGAGTAGAAATAGGATAAAACGTGGAGGGAGAACTGAAATGCTGTGAAGCAAAAGTGAGAAAAACAAGTTTGACAACATATAAGATAAATTCAAATATTAGACTGATAAAGCTAAATGAAGAATATTTTAAACGTGGACTTTTAGTTTTAGAATAAACTGTAAATACTGGTGAAGAGTTGGCAGATAGTTGGAAAATGTCCCGTAGAAAAGTTACTGTATCAGAAATGCAGCCTCCAGAACATGTTGAACGTGATGAGACGGATGAGCACCTCCTCAGCTGTTGAGTTGTAAGGCCAGCAAACACAAACCCATCCTGAATCATTTATAGAAACAAGAAAGAGAATAAGTGAGAAAACAATGCATGGTATTGAGATATAAAATAGGGAAGAAGCCTGTGGATGGCTATCAAACTAGAGGTGCAAACACTGGAAAGTGTTCACGTTACAGTCTGATTGTGCTGAAGACCTGATCTAGCCATCAACCTGTCAACCCAAATGTAAGATTAAACTTAAGAGTAAGTTGAAACCCTTATTTGCCATCTTCAATAAACTGTAAAGACGCCCTAGCAGTTCCAACATTTTCATTCAACTAAAGGTGCACAAATAAATACTAAAGTATGCACACATATGTACATTTACACCACGAACTGAAAATGCTAATTTATTTCTAAAAGGTATGATTAGCACCAGCCTTTGGTTTCATTAACTGAACTTTTGTATGCATCAACTAAGGCCAATTCAAAGCTTGCAAAGTAATTAAGAGATCACTCATTTGACTTTTGTATGGTTGTTCTGCTCGATTTTCCCGGCCCTTTTTGGAGGAAAGGTGATTGATGGTGACTTCAGTCTCTTATCATTCTGGTACATGGGTTAGAATAGCGGATAGAGCCTATTTACAAGGCATTTCGACATGATTCTGTATCCTATTCTCTAGATTAGGGCTTATATATATAGACTAGGGGATAGATTCGTTAGTACTAGAGGATGATTCGTCCCTTAGTTAAGGTATTAGTATACTTTCCATGGAGTTATGCTGAATTCGGGCCTGGTAGGCCTCAAACGGGAGAGACTCCATCTTTCTTTCTGCCCCGGCAGCCTGGGATGCTTCTAGGTCAAGTGTAATGTTTTAGTTACGAGGTGTTGTTCGCTTGGAGAGAACCGGTTCAGGCCTTGTCGAAGAATTGTATTTTTCTTCATGCCGAAGACACAACATCAGGCCGGCCGGCTGGGAACGTGTCCTTGGTACGGGGAGGTACAAGAATTTGGTGGCCGGCAGGTTACTGGCTGGAATTTTCCATGAAGAAACACGCTTCTATATTAGTGGAAGCCCGAGGTAGTTGCGGAGTTAGTCTTGCAGGCGATATCTGGCCGTCAGTAGAAAACCTATCACTTATTCCAGGGAAGACAGATACCAGTCCAAAGGCGGAGAAGAATCGAGAGACATGCACTCTCCTAGCAGACCAGCCAGGAAAGGAGAGTAGCTGATGAGAGAAAGGTCCCAGGGGCTTAGAGAGGAGTGAAGGGAACAGTGCATAGCGGTGCCGCCGTGTACCCGTGATTGCAGAGGTGTGACTTCAAGACGAACTAAAAGCCCAGACGAGAAGGGAACCTAGATGACTGCTGACTGTGGACTCCATATTAATAAGGTGATGTCGACCCTTTCTTATTAGAGTGTACAGCCTAATCTTTTACTTTCCTTTGCAGGCTATGTGTTGTAATGTGGTATTATGTATTTATGTGTAACGATGAGAAATAAAGTACTTAGTGAACCAGTGTGTAGCTGTTGTTGTCCCTAGTGGGGCTAATCTTTCTTCCAGTCAGGTGCAGGTGAACGGATGCATCTCCCGTTCATGCGGGTCTGAACAAGGGGGAGAGGGTGGCTTCTATGAGATAATAACCTTTACATAGTGTGCTCTTTATCCTTTCCTGAAAAGATAACCTATTCTCCTAGTCAGATGCTACTATGTGAACAGATGCTAATCCTGGTCAGGTAAGTGGTAACTGAATAAGGGAGAGAGGGGCTCTTAGATCGAGGGATAGGCGGTACATCACCTAATTTGGCAACCATTGTGTAACCCCGAGATAACGTGGTACTATACCCCTGATAAATAGTGAGATCGATCCCTTTATGTAATGGTAATCATAGGATAAGCTGCCGGTTGGGTAGGTGACTGGGCTCGACTGGAGCCGCGAGGTCATTGATTGCTACTGCTGCCGATTGGGTAGGTGACTGGGCTCGACTGGAGCCGCGAGGTCATTGATTGCTACTGCTGCCGATTGGGTAGGTGACTGGGCTCGACTGGAGCCGCGAGGTCATTGATTGCTACTGCTGCCGATTGGGTAGGTGACTGGGTTCGACTGGAGCCGCGAGGTCATTGATTGCTACTGCTGCCGATTGGGTAGGCGACTGGGTTCGACTGGAGCCGCGAGGTCATTGACTGCTACTGCTGCCGATTGGGTAGGTGACTGGGTTCGATTGGAGCCGCGAGGTCATTGATTGCTACTGCTGCCGATTGGGTAGGTGACTGGGTTCGACTGGAGCCGCGAGGTCATTGATTGCTACTGCTGCCGATTGGGTAGGTGACTGGGCTCGACTGGAGCCGCGAGGTCATTGATTGCTACTGCTGCCGATTGGGTAGGTGACTGGGTTCGATTGGAGCCGCGAGGTCATTGATTGCTACTGCTGCCGATTGGGTAGGTGACTGGGTTCGACTGGAGTCGCGAGGTCATTGATTGCTACTGCTGCCGATTGGGTAGGTGACTGGGTTCGACTGGAGCCGTGAGGTCATTGATTGCTGATATTATAGGAGGTACATGGTATGTATCTTAGGAATTCCCTGTCCTTAGGGGGTAGATACCTGTCGTGAATAGGCCCTAGGGAGGGGAGAGAGTAACGTTCTGGCTGGGTTAGTGATGCTCTGAGGAGCAGGTTCTATCTGATCCGAAAACCCAAGCAGAACAATGGTGCATGTGCCGGAAGGGAGCACTGGAACGCACTGCAGGTGATATTATTGCTGTGGAGAGATCAACATGCCCTCAATGATGCATATATTCACACTTCAAAGTGAAAAACACGACCTTTCAGTGAAACCTAGCATTTTGCACAATCTATTGTCTGCTAATATTTACAGTGTTTTTGCACACTTAATTGCCGGTTTTAAAAAAAGTATCTTTGTCCATATGAAATAGTTTTACTTTGCCTAAATTGTTTAAATTTTTAACCCGCTATTTTAATCTGCTCCAGTAAACTTACTTTTGCTGCTCTGTGAAGGCTCCTCTGTGGGGGAAAAAGTCTGCGCTACGCTCCGTGGCCCGAAGGCGCGCCTCAGGCAAGCCCGTCTGCGCCCGTCACTGCGAGGCCGCCGCCAGGCACCAGTCCCCCAACTTACAGCTGCCTAAATCAGGTATTTTCGCACTGAGCTTTTGTCGCTGGACATAAAATGCCCAATTTCGACTCGGGCTCCCGCGGCTGGTTCCTTTAAGTGCCAGCATTGCTCTTTCCAACTCCAAATAGATGAATCAGACCCACTCCTTCCTGGCCTTACTGAGTTTAAGTTTCTTAGTCTCAACTGTCGGTCGCTTGTGAAGCACCACTGCAACATCTTTGACCTATTATTGGATGAGACTCTAGATGTACTATTCTTAACAGAGACGTGGCTTATGCAGGACTCTACTGCGGAGTCCTGGCTGACTCTCCCTCAAGGTTTTATTATGAATCAAGTTAATTGATCAGGATGTAGAGGGGGTGGCATTGCAGTCATTTTTAAGGAGACATATCACTGCAGTTTTATTAAGGAGGATATCCCAGATTGTGAAAGTGCCCTTTTTAAAGTAATGTTGAACTACAACCTTACTATAACTGGTTTTCTTATCTATCGACCTCCAGGGCCGTCTAAAATATTGAGGGAAGAATTGCTAAATAAAGTTACTCTCTTTGTGAGTAAAGGGGAGAATTTTACGATCTTAGGCGACCTCAATTTACATCTTGATAATGTTGGCAAATCAGAGATTGCCAGTTTTTCTGGCTGATTTAGAGCCCTGTCAGCTGGCTCAATGCGTTCCTTAGAGCACGGACGTTGCAGGTCACTTGTTGGACCCTATATTTTCTAACTTGGGTTCCTTAAAGGTTGTGTCATCAATCCCCATGGTGGTCTGGACAGACCATTTTCTTTTTTCGTTCTCCTTGCGGTGGCTAGGAGGACCGGTTTTGAACTGCCCCATACCTGTCTTAAAACGTCCCTGGCACAAGCTAAACACCAATTACTTCTTAGATGTATTGTCAAGACTTAAGCCCCAGTTACCAACTGACATTGAGGATGTACATTTGCAATTTCAAAACTGGCTGACACTAGCTTTAGAATGTTGCATCCCTGCTAAACTGAGTATAAGAAATAGAGGGCAATCTAATCCTTGGTTCAATGACTCGCTGATTAAAGCTAAAACACACTGCAAACAACTGGAGCACGCCTGGAGGCGCACTTATGATGCGGAAGCAAAAAACAAATATAGGGCATATATTAAGCTCTATCATAACTGGCCCGGAGAGCCAGAGCAGAGTTTATAGCGGAAAAAATCTTGGCGACCCTCTAAAATGATCTACACCCTGTTCAAGGTTATGAAGAGCTCGGGGTTGAAGGTGGACTTTGCTATCATCTCTAATTCTCAGTGTGATGACTTGGCCCATTTTTTTGTGAACAAGGTGGAAAAGATTTATAAGAGTCTACCTCTGGCCACTGGCAGCACAGCACCTATGGAAAGGCACAGGAATACTGGATCCACTGGGATCAGTGTTCTCTTGTCTTTTCCCTTACTGTCCCTCTCTGATTTTCAGTCCCTCTGTCTGAAAATTAAATTAGGCTCTCAAGCCGAACCTTTGACACCTGCTCACTTTCGTCAGTATGACGCTCTTATTGTGCCAGTGAGCAGGGATTTGGTCAATCTATCTCTAACCACTGCGTCTGTACCAACTGCGTGGAAACACACCAAAGTCATATCCCTTCTGAAGAAATGGTCCCTGGACCCAGCAGAGCTGGGTAACTATCGTCCTATTTCACAGCTGCCCTTTCTTGCTAAGATGGTAGAATCTCACTGTTAGATCTGGGGGTCTTTAGTTGGCAATAGTATTCACCTTTGTCCTGATAGGGACCCTTACTTCTAAGTCAGGATAAGGTGATTACACTCCTAAATAACCCCTGCTCATCTCCTTGGTAGCTTGGCTCGAGCAGACAGTCTTATCTCAGAGGCAGTGTGTTAAGCATTTGTGAATATACACAGTAATACTGTGAAAATACTACAGATGGACACAACACAGGTTTTTATAAAAAAATAAGTATACTTTATATAGACTTAACACAAGACCACAAATGACAGGAATCCACAATACTACACTTAAAGATGACTTAAAGATTATACACGTTGCTTAGTTCAAGTTGATGATAAATGCGACAAAGTTCTCAACAAAGTACCTGGATGAGTAATGCAAAGTAAACAAAAGGCTCGCAAAAGGGGAGATGCGTTGGTTCCGTGATCCGGGGGAGTTGATGCGTCGGGCCTCAATGCTTGCGCAGAGTAGGGTATGCGTCATGATACTTATCGGTGCGGAGGTGATGCGTAGATTCTCGGCCTGCGGGCCCGCTGCGGTGCGCAAGATGGCGCCTTGATGCGATGCGATGATCCGGTTGCGATGCGAGAAGATGGCGCCCTTGATGCGGCGATGCGATGGCGATGCGTAGACACCCGGGCAGCCTTGCAACGACTCTGTACTTTGGAGCCGTGACAGGCCCTGCAACACGCTTCTCCGGTGAGGCGATGCCGACTCTCTCGATGGCGTCACGCTTCTCCGGTGATGCGACAGCAGGCAGCTTCGATGAACATACGCTTCCAGGGAGATGCGGCGAAGGGTCGCTTCTCTGGCGATGCGATGATTTCAGCTGCGGTGGCAACACGCTTTCTCTCGATGCGTCGCGCTTCCAGCTCCCGGCGACACGCAAATGCCTAGAGTCAGAATTCCCAGCAAGGAAATTCAGAGGGGAGCTGGAGATGAAGTCTTTTGTACCTGAGACTTCAGCAGGAGGCAAGCACAGTTCAAGTCATTGGAGAATATTCTATAAATGATGAAAGTCCTTAAAAAGTTCCTTCTCCTTTCCTTGGCAATGAAGCAACCACTGCAGGCTAACCCAGCAAACAGCACACTGGCAGAGGGGCAGTAAAACTCCTGCAGCTTCCTTAGTTCTTGTCCTTGGCAAAAGGTTTTTTGTTCCAGAAGTGATCTAATTTCTTGGGATCGGGGTCCCAATATTTAGCCGGTTAGGTTAATGCTGGAGTTCGGTTTCTCTATCAATTTAAAGAGATTTGTGTTAAAATCAGGTTTCTCTTCCGAATAGGTTTTGTTCCAGGCACTTCCAGCCTAGAGTCCTCCTTCACCGACACTACTACGTCACACGCACTTAAATTACGGCCCAATGATTGCCCTTCCTACACTTTACACAGCAGCAAGGGAGGAAGGTTAAAGTAGGTCGTTCCTCGCCTCCTCAGGTCCGCCTCCTCCTCAATACACTCCCCTGGGCCATCTCTCGGTTTCGATCCTCGGAAGCAGGGTGTTTCTGCCCGAGAGTTGACCCTTCTGCGTCACAAGGCCTACTTGTAAGTTTCGATTCCTCACGGCACTTGCTGCACTCCGAGGCAGACGGACAAAGCGCACCGAAGCAGCTGTTTAGACCGCAGCAACCAAAGTGACCAAAATCCTGTTCATAGGTACCAACCACTAAACGGCTGTGGGTCTCGAGCCCCCATGATGTTTCAGCTGAAGGAACCGCCGACCCCCAGACTCGACCCCCTTCATTGCAGCAGCATTGTGTCAGCTAAAGTGCAGAGAGGGCAGTGTGCAAAATGAGCTGAGTGACCAAATGGCTGCATGCATGTCACCAAGACACAAGATTTCCAGTTCTGGGTTTTGATTTAACTTATCAGTGCATTACGGGAGTTGTAGTCCTGGCTCATTTTGCTCATTGGCGTCAAATGGGCCAACACACCTGAGAACAATATTAGGTAAAAGTTAATTACAGTAATGTTAAAGTGGTCTCGCTGTGACATGGAACCATTTTGTCACCCTACAAATGAGGCATGTAGGGGAGTGTGAGTGCTTGAGGTCGCGCATGGAGGTGGACTGCTAGGTACCAGCCTTGTCCACGATTTCCAACACCGAGGGCGACAAATCCACCTCGATCTCTTTGCGGTAAAAGTCCTCGATGGTGGGGTCGTTCTTCTTGATGAAGGTGCCCGTCACGAACTGCACAGTCAGCGCGGACTTGCCCACACCGCCGCTGCCCAGCACCACCACCTTGTACTCGTGCATGGTCCCCCCGCCCCCGCCACCGGCACTAGCCCCGTGCCCCCTCCCTCACCTCCCATGGCATGTACTCACACCTTCCCCGAAGATCAAAAGACACCCCTCTAGGTAGCAGTAAGCGTCGAGTTAATAGCCATGTGGCAGTCCCAGCCTATGCCACGGTGGCCATACCAGCAGGTAGAGGGTGCTGGCGAACTAATCCTGTGTTTGCCGCCCCGCGTGGCTGCAGGTAAGAGCGGGGGGCCCCCAAAACTCGTGCCGCCCTGGGCAGGCCGCTCCCCTCCTTGCTGCACCACTGTTTCTACCAATGGTCCATGGCGCACCTTCATCCCAGCTTAATCAGGTGCTGCCTGTGCAATGGACCAAAACTAGAAAGTTTATTATTATTTTTTAACTTTTTTTTCTTACAGTATCATAGCCACACACCAAATCTGGTGCAGCCTCTGGGTCAAAGGGCGTGTTTCCACTGCTATTCAAGTAGAGAGAAATCAGAAGAGCGATTCCCCTCTTTGCCCTAATGGAAGTGGAGCACAGATGCAAGCAATTATCTTCACCTTTCCCTGATAGCAATTAGTTGTGATGTCAAGCGCATGGTCCCCCCGCCACCGGCACCAGACCCGTGCCCCCTCCCTCGCCTCCTGTGGCATGTACTCACACCTTCCCCGCCCCCCGCGGAACAGCAGCGGCACCCCCGGGCAGCATGGGCGGGCCCTACGGAACCCCCCCCTCCCCCCAGCTGCGGCTAATGCTGTACACAATGAATGATGAACCGCACGCCCCCCGCCTGCCCGCGCGCCGGTGCCTAATGTCCACCCCCTTGGCTTTTGGGAGCGGGGGAAATCTATACCTGGCTTCTTACATGAGCGGGAGATAGTCGGGCGAAATGCCGGGGGCCCCTGTGGTTAGGCTGCCCATGTTGTTGGTGGTGCTCCTCTCTGGCCATAACTGCTGGCTGCGCACCAGTGAGGCTGGATCCGAGTCCGTTGTGTCTTGCGTGGAGCCCGGAGGGGGCTCCGATCTTGGGGACCACCGGTGAGTCGGCGCCGCCGTCCCCCCCCCCACAGGGCGGGGGTTGCAGCTTCAGACCGAGACCCTGTCATGGTGACTTGGATGTAGTTTGTTCCCTTGCGCCTCCAATTACTTTTTTTGTATTGTAGCAATGCTCGGGCTAATCTTTTTATTTTTATTATTCCCTAGGAATAGCAGCTCTCATCCTGTGGCTTAAATGCGAGCTTCTTTCCATAGCCAATGTTCTTTCCATAACTAACGTAATAATTACGTTTAACTGTATTTCTTAAACATAAGTATCAAAAAACGTTGTCGACATACTGTCTGTGTGCCCGTCCCCCCCTCCCGCTGTCCGTGAGCCCGTCCCCCTCCCGCTGCCCGTGAGCCCGTCCCCCCTCCCGCTGTCCGTGAGCCCGTCCCCCCTCCCGCTGTCCGTGGTTTTCATTTATATAGCGCTTGTTACCCCCAATGGGGTGTTAAAGCACTTTTTTGGCAAGTAGGTATCCAAGGCAGGTCGGTGATTAAACTATTGGCATTGTAAATGACAATGCCATTTATTTATCTGTTTTCAAAACCAACACATAAATACAAATGTTGTCATTTACAATGCCAATAGCTCAAACATTTCAAAAGGGGAAACCATTGCATTGTAAATGCTTGTTTTAAAAAAGGGTTCCAGTTTGGCAAAATACTACTGAGCCACTTTATTTTCTATTTTTAAACATTTTGGTTTGAGCCCCACTCAAAAGAGCGCTCTCTTTTTCAATAAAGAGCGGTGAATGTGGAAAGTCACTGCTCACTGTGACACAAAACAATATGCCATTATGTTAGGCGGAAAACTCAGAGGAACAATTATCTGCCTGTACCTGATATGCAGACCCTATTATACCGAGATATGTGAAAAGAAATACATGCACACAAATAGTCTCGTGTTGGTTGACATGCTTAGAATACTTACAACTTTCTGCTACTGCTACTACCCGCCTGTGCACCTTTCTCACCTCATTATTGTAAGGTGTTGCGCTACATGGCCAGTTCCTTGGGCAGGAGAGACGCAACGATCGGGGCAAGCTGCATCGTGGGGAGCAAGCAAACAAAATTAAAAATTTAAAATACTCTCCTTAAACCGTGCCCTGCCCATGCCGCAGCTGCACATCTCTCCTTATCTCTCCAGCAGTGTTCTGCCCACGAGCCCTGTGCAGTGCTTTGTGCTTCCCCAATCTTTATGGCTGAGGCCTGGGGAGCTGTCCCAGGAATGGGTGTGCCAGGGAATGGATGACTGCTCAGGAGGAGCGTGCCTCCTCTGACCTTGCAGTTAAAAGCAGAGAAGGAGTGGGGGATTGAATGGGAACGTGATGTGATTTACGACAAACATGAACCACTGCGTCTGGAGCCCAGGGGCGTAGCTAGAGCTTGTGGCGCCCAGGGCTATCCTTCAGATTGCGAGGACGGCGAGCACCTGAAAGTGGTCCGAGAGACACATAGTATTGCCGCTAATAGTCAGGTGAAGCTCACAACTTCTCCACAGGCAGTCTACTGCTAAGCTGAGGTCAGGAATTGGGTGTGAAAGAACTTACTTAGGTCGAAACAAGCAAAAAAAATCACTTCCTGTGCTCGTCCTTGAAAAATGTACAGTAGCTTAAGGCATGTTACCTACCTATGCCTTCCACAGCTGGAAATGGAAAAGTTGAACAGCAGGCACCCTGTACCAGAGTACCTGGTTGTTTCTGAGAAGTGCAGGTACTCTGTAATTAAACGTACTATGTCACTATTGAGAAGTGCCGGTACTCTCCAATTAAACGTATTACGTCACCCTTGAGAAGTGCCGGTACTCTCCAATTAAACGTATTACGTCACTCTTGAGAATTGCATGTACTCTCCATCTCAAAATAAAAAAGTTCTGGTACTCAGTACCTGCCCATTTAAAGCACTGATGCCTTCCTAAAACACAAGTGCTAAGCAAAGTGGGTACACTCAGGTCTACTTTAGTCTTCACTATCCACCGAATAGCAGCTCAGCTGCTTTGTTCATCTGTCCTAAGTGGGGAGGAGTGGGAGCCGCCTTAATATAAGCCTGACATGGTTTTATTCTGCTGTTTGTGGAGTAGCTGTTGTCCCTTTTATTTTCAAGCAAGGTGTTTAGGGTACTAAGGAGCTGAAGGTTTTGGCCTGCACTTGGGTGTTGCAATTGGGGCTTGGATATTCACATAGCTTACCCAATTTTTCTTTTAAAGGGGTGCTAGCGTCTGATGTGGATTTGATAGGGTGAGAGCTGACATCAAACACACTCCTTTCCTCACACTTACTATTTATTCCCTCCCTTCTAAATATGTGTGTGTCCGTGCATCTTTATATAGGTGTGCACATATGTGTACGTGTTTATCTGTGTTTGTCACTGCACCACTTTTTACAGTGGGATTTATGCATTATTTTTGTGGAACTATATATGTGACACACACACACACAAATATGCCATTGCAGAGATGTTTTAAAGCACGGGCAAAGTGGGCAATTGCCCAAGGCCCCCATCTTGCAAGGGGCCATCTGCGAAAGAGAACGTGTTCTCTAGCTGTCTTCTGTGCATTTGTTTATCCTAAACTTTAAGGTATAATTCAATATTGTGTGGTAATATAGGGCTTGAATTAGCAAAAAATGGGTAATAGAATTAAAAGGTGTTTCAATCAGAGACCCCCTAAACCCTTTTTGCATGAGACCCTTAAGATGACGGTGACCACTCAAGCCCTGCCTGCCTGCCACAAATCTTCGGCAAATGCTGGTCCCACATTTCTTACTATTACGGGTTTCCCTCTCTGTTGTTACCCTGTGGATCCTCCCCACCGATCTCACTGCGCTTTTGCATATCAGACATGCCAGCTTAGGAGGGTGTTCTTTACTTCCTTTGATGCCAAACGTTGGAGCTCTCTCGCCCTGCATACATCAGAACTATCTTCATTCACCTTTCATTCTTAAGTCTTAAGTCTGAACTGGCATCTACTGATCAAGCATGTTTGTCTAGCAGCCTTGGTAGCTTGCTGTGGTCACTCATTGCAGTTTATGTCATTCAGTCATCCAGATCCTGGATTAACCATGGCTTCCAGTAGAGCTTGTCTATGTTTCGCCTCCACCCACGGAGCTCTAGGACTGTGACCTGGAGCTACAACCAGATGATAAAGTAAATGAAATTGAAGCTAGCAGGAAAATATGAGGTTGGGTTTATAATGCAATATCCATCCTAAGCAGGTCTTCTCGGCTCTTGTAAGGCTAGTGTGTTCAACATACATGCAACATGCACACCTAAATTACAGCGAATGAAGAACAAATAGAGAGAAGTGAACCCAGTAGCAGCGATTCAATGGGTGTTGCTCAAAGACTTACTTATTTAGGGATTTTATTTCCCAACTTTTAAAGGCAAGTACAAGTCTTCCTTAATTTGCAAATAACTGATGTCTTTATTTATGTAGTTATTGAGAAATGATATACATCACTGCATGCCACGCTCCTGTTTACCTCCACATGCCGAGTGCAGTTGGATGTCTCCAGACACGGCCGCAGGTCTGAATGAGCTCATCATCAGTCTTTGACCTGGAGGAGCTGAAGTGGACTGTGTGTGCCGCGTGCGTCAACTGAGCGCTTTAGGCGCACTGAAAGTCTCAGCCTAGTTGGGCGTTTGGAGTTGGACTTCCGCATTTACTGTTCCTAAAACATTTGCATGAGAAACGCTACGCACCACAAACATTGAGGTACGTCGCGCACCGTGGGGCGTGTGTGCCGTGCGCAGTGCGCAGTGCGCTGCAGGCAGCCTTTTTTGCTTTTCATTCTGGCAAGCAGGTGTGCACTGCACAAGCAGCGCTTGCGCTTCAAATGACAGCCGCCCTGCACTGGCCCGTTGTGGCGGCCTTTAAAATGTGGGTACACTGACTGACAGTAGTGTCAGTGAGTGTACCCAAATAATTTATAAAGGCCGCCGCAACAGGCCAGTGCTGCGCGGCCGCGGCCGCCGCGGCCGCCGCCCTCAAGTTAGTGCCGCCTGGGGTGGACCGCCCCCCCCCGCACCCCACTAGCTACGCCGGTGCTGGAGCCATGAGCAGAGCCCTCCATGTACCGGAGACAAGTCCGCTACAAAGTAAGACTGCTGGCATGGCTACATATGATGACGTCTCCAGCCATTGCCATGGCAGCCGAGCACAGACAATCTTTGACAACACCCCTGAACTACTTCTTCCTCTTGGTGCGCAGGAGCGTCTGTATAGCGGATGCTGGACGCATGCGAAATATAGCCATCTGGGCAGGTCAGACGAAATATAGTGCAAACTCACCCAGCCAATCCCAGGAGAAAACAAGCATTTACAAATGCAATAGTTGGGGGTGGGGTCGCACACTACTCACACACCGGCGGTGTCGCCCCTAAGGACTCTGGTCAATGTAGTAAAGTGTTCGCGATGCATCATCTTTCGATCTTCTGCTATCTTCGCTGTCTTCGCCATCCCTGGACACGTGTTTCGGGGTATTACCCCTCATCAGCAGGGATAGGCCATGTACTGGGGTTGCCGATGGCTGCCAATATCTGCCAGGTATAGTACCACTCAGGCGCGTAGGTGCGGGATCCCAGGCTCGTCAGCCCGCTGCTCAAGGGAGCTTTAAAGTCACAAATGGGGGTGGGGTCGCACACTACTCACACACCGGCGGTGTCGCCCCTAAGGACTCTGGTCAATGTAGTAAAGTGTTCGCGATGCATCATCTTTCGATCTTCTGCTATCTTCGCTGTCTTCGCCATCCCTGGACACGTGTTTCGGGGTATTACCCCTCATCAGCAGGGATAGGCCATGTACTGGGGTTGCCGATGGCTGCCAATATCTGCCAGGTATAGTACCACTCAGGCGCGTAGGTGCGGGATCCCAGGCTCGTCAGCCCGCTGCTCAAGGGAGCTTTAAAGTCACAAATGGGGGTGGGGTCGCACACTACTCACACACCGGCGGTGTCGCCCCTAAGGACTCTGGTCAATGTAGTAAAGTGTTCGCGATGCATCATCTTTCGATCTTCTGCTATCTTCGCTGTCTTCGCCATCCCTGGACACGTGTTTCGGGGTATTACCCCTCATCAGCAGGGATAGGCCATGTACTGGGGTTGCCGATGGCTGCCAATATCTGCCAGGTATAGTACCACTCAGGCGCGTAGGTGCGGGATCCCAGGCTCGTCAGCCCGCTGCTCAAGGGAGCTTTAAAGTCACAAATGGGGGTGGGGTCGCACACTACTCACACACCGGCGGTGTCGCCCCTAAGGACTCTGGTCAATGTAGTAAAGTGTTCGCGATGCATCATCTTTCGATCTTCTGCTATCTTCGCTGTCTTCGCCATCCCTGGACACGTGTTTCGGGGTATTACCCCTCATCAGCAGGGATAGGCCATGTACTGGGGTTGCCGATGGCTGCCAATATCTGCCAGGTATAGTACCACTCAGGCGCGTAGGTGCGGGATCCCAGGCTCGTCAGCCCGCTGCTCAAGGGAGCTTTAAAGTCACAAATGGGGGTGGGGTCGCACACTACTCACACACCGGCGGTGTCGCCCCTAAGGACTCTGGTCAATGTAGTAAAGTGTTCGCGATGCATCATCTTTCGATCTTCTGCTATCTTCGCTGTCTTCGCCATCCCTGGACACGTGTTTCGGGGTATTACCCCTCATCAGAATACTTACAACTTTCTGCTACTGCTACTACCCGCCTGTGCACCTTTCTCACCTCATTATTGTAAGGTGTTGCGCTACATGGCCAGTTCCTTGGGCAGGAGAGACGCAACGATCGGGGCAAGCTGCATCGTGGGGAGCAAGCAAACAAAATTAAAAATTTAAAATACTCTCCTTAAACCGTGCCCTGCCCATGCCGCAGCTGCACATCTCTCCTTATCTCTCCAGCAGTGTTCTGCCCACGAGCCCTGTGCAGTGCTTTGTGCTTCCCCAATCTTTATGGCTGAGGCCTGGGGAGCTGTCCCAGGAATGGGTGTGCCAGGGAATGGATGACTGCTCAGGAGGAGCGTGCCTCCTCTGACCTTGCAGTTAAAAGCAGAGAAGGAGTGGGGGATTGAATGGGAACGTGATGTGATTTACGACAAACATGAACCACTGCGTCTGGAGCCCAGGGGCGTAGCTAGAGCTTGTGGCGCCCAGGGCTATCCTTCAGATTGCGAGGACGGCGAGCACCTGAAAGTGGTCCGAGAGACACATAGTATTGCCGCTAATAGTCAGGTGAAGCTCACAACTTCTCCACAGGCAGTCTACTGCTAAGCTGAGGTCAGGAATTGGGTGTGAAAGAACTTACTTAGGTCGAAACAAGCAAAAAAAATCACTTCCTGTGCTCGTCCTTGAAAAATGTACAGTAGCTTAAGGCATGTTACCTACCTATGCCTTCCACAGCTGGAAATGGAAAAGTTGAACAGCAGGCACCCTGTACCAGAGTACCTGGTTGTTTCTGAGAAGTGCAGGTACTCTGTAATTAAACGTACTATGTCACTATTGAGAAGTGCCGGTACTCTCCAATTAAACGTATTACGTCACCCTTGAGAAGTGCCGGTACTCTCCAATTAAACGTATTACGTCACTCTTGAGAATTGCATGTACTCTCCATCTCAAAATAAAAAAGTTCTGGTACTCAGTACCTGCCCATTTAAAGCACTGATGCCTTCCTAAAACACAAGTGCTAAGCAAAGTGGGTACACTCAGGTCTACTTTAGTCTTCACTATCCACCGAATAGCAGCTCAGCTGCTTTGTTCATCTGTCCTAAGTGGGGAGGAGTGGGAGCCGCCTTAATATAAGCCTGACATGGTTTTATTCTGCTGTTTGTGGAGTAGCTGTTGTCCCTTTTATTTTCAAGCAAGGTGTTTAGGGTACTAAGGAGCTGAAGGTTTTGGCCTGCACTTGGGTGTTGCAATTGGGGCTTGGATATTCACATAGCTTACCCAATTTTTCTTTTAAAGGGGTGCTAGCGTCTGATGTGGATTTGATAGGGTGAGAGCTGACATCAAACACACTCCTTTCCTCACACTTACTATTTATTCCCTCCCTTCTAAATATGTGTGTGTCCGTGCATCTTTATATAGGTGTGCACATATGTGTACGTGTTTATCTGTGTTTGTCACTGCACCACTTTTTACAGTGGGATTTATGCATTATTTTTGTGGAACTATATATGTGACACACACACACACAAATATGCCATTGCAGAGATGTTTTAAAGCACGGGCAAAGTGGGCAATTGCCCAAGGCCCCCATCTTGCAAGGGGCCATCTGCGAAAGAGAACGTGTTCTCTAGCTGTCTTCTGTGCATTTGTTTATCCTAAACTTTAAGGTATAATTCAATATTGTGTGGTAATATAGGGCTTGAATTAGCAAAAAATGGGTAATAGAATTAAAAGGTGTTTCAATCAGAGACCCCCTAAACCCTTTTTGCATGAGACCCTTAAGATGACGGTGACCACTCAAGCCCTGCCTGCCTGCCACAAATCTTCGGCAAATGCTGGTCCCACATTTCTTACTATTACGGGTTTCCCTCTCTGTTGTTACCCTGTGGATCCTCCCCACCGATCTCACTGCGCTTTTGCATATCAGACATGCCAGCTTAGGAGGGTGTTCTTTACTTCCTTTGATGCCAAACGTTGGAGCTCTCTCGCCCTGCATACATCAGAACTATCTTCATTCACCTTTCATTCTTAAGTCTTAAGTCTGAACTGGCATCTACTGATCAAGCATGTTTGTCTAGCAGCCTTGGTAGCTTGCTGTGGTCACTCATTGCAGTTTATGTCATTCAGTCATCCAGATCCTGGATTAACCATGGCTTCCAGTAGAGCTTGTCTATGTTTCGCCTCCACCCACGGAGCTCTAGGACTGTGACCTGGAGCTACAACCAGATGATAAAGTAAATGAAATTGAAGCTAGCAGGAAAATATGAGGTTGGGTTTATAATGCAATATCCATCCTAAGCAGGTCTTCTCGGCTCTTGTAAGGCTAGTGTGTTCAACATACATGCAACATGCACACCTAAATTACAGCGAATGAAGAACAAATAGAGAGAAGTGAACCCAGTAGCAGCGATTCAATGGGTGTTGCTCAAAGACTTACTTATTTAGGGATTTTATTTCCCAACTTTTAAAGGCAAGTACAAGTCTTCCTTAATTTGCAAATAACTGATGTCTTTATTTATGTAGTTATTGAGAAATGATATACATCACTGCATGCCACGCTCCTGTTTACCTCCACATGCCGAGTGCAGTTGGATGTCTCCAGACACGGCCGCAGGTCTGAATGAGCTCATCATCAGTCTTTGACCTGGAGGAGCTGAAGTGGACTGTGTGTGCCGCGTGCGTCAACTGAGCGCTTTAGGCGCACTGAAAGTCTCAGCCTAGTTGGGCGTTTGGAGTTGGACTTCCGCATTTACTGTTCCTAAAACATTTGCATGAGAAACGCTACGCACCACAAACATTGAGGTACGTCGCGCACCGTGGGGCGTGTGTGCCGTGCGCAGTGCGCAGTGCGCTGCAGGCAGCCTTTTTTGCTTTTCATTCTGGCAAGCAGGTGTGCACTGCACAAGCAGCGCTTGCGCTTCAAATGACAGCCGCCCTGCACTGGCCCGTTGTGGCGGCCTTTAAAATGTGGGTACACTGACTGACAGTAGTGTCAGTGAGTGTACCCAAATAATTTATAAAGGCCGCCGCAACAGGCCAGTGCTGCGCGGCCGCGGCCGCCGCGGCCGCCGCCCTCAAGTTAGTGCCGCCTGGGGTGGACCGCCCCCCCCCGCACCCCACTAGCTACGCCGGTGCTGGAGCCATGAGCAGAGCCCTCCATGTACCGGAGACAAGTCCGCTACAAAGTAAGACTGCTGGCATGGCTACATATGATGACGTCTCCAGCCATTGCCATGGCAGCCGAGCACAGACAATCTTTGACAACACCCCTGAACTACTTCTTCCTCTTGGTGCGCAGGAGCGTCTGTATAGCGGATGCTGGACGCATGCGAAATATAGCCATCTGGGCAGGTCAGACGAAATATAGTGCAAACTCACCCAGCCAATCCCAGGAGAAAACAAGCATTTACAAATGCAATAGTTGGGGGTGGGGTCGCACACTACTCACACACCGGCGGTGTCGCCCCTAAGGACTCTGGTCAATGTAGTAAAGTGTTCGCGATGCATCATCTTTCGATCTTCTGCTATCTTCGCTGTCTTCGCCATCCCTGGACACGTGTTTCGGGGTATTACCCCTCATCAGCAGGGATAGGCCATGTACTGGGGTTGCCGATGGCTGCCAATATCTGCCAGGTATAGTACCACTCAGGCGCGTAGGTGCGGGATCCCAGGCTCGTCAGCCCGCTGCTCAAGGGAGCTTTAAAGTCACAAATGGGGGTGGGGTCGCACACTACTCACACACCGGCGGTGTCGCCCCTAAGGACTCTGGTCAATGTAGTAAAGTGTTCGCGATGCATCATCTTTCGATCTTCTGCTATCTTCGCTGTCTTCGCCATCCCTGGACACGTGTTTCGGGGTATTACCCCTCATCAGCAGGGATAGGCCATGTACTGGGGTTGCCGATGGCTGCCAATATCTGCCAGGTATAGTACCACTCAGGCGCGTAGGTGCGGGATCCCAGGCTCGTCAGCCCGCTGCTCAAGGGAGCTTTAAAGTCACAAATGGGGGTGGGGTCGCACACTACTCACACACCGGCGGTGTCGCCCCTAAGGACTCTGGTCAATGTAGTAAAGTGTTCGCGATGCATCATCTTTCGATCTTCTGCTATCTTCGCTGTCTTCGCCATCCCTGGACACGTGTTTCGGGGTATTACCCCTCATCAGCAGGGATAGGCCATGTACTGGGGTTGCCGATGGCTGCCAATATCTGCCAGGTATAGTACCACTCAGGCGCGTAGGTGCGGGATCCCAGGCTCGTCAGCCCGCTGCTCAAGGGAGCTTTAAAGTCACAAATGGGGGTGGGGTCGCACACTACTCACACACCGGCGGTGTCGCCCCTAAGGACTCTGGTCAATGTAGTAAAGTGTTCGCGATGCATCATCTTTCGATCTTCTGCTATCTTCGCTGTCTTCGCCATCCCTGGACACGTGTTTCGGGGTATTACCCCTCATCAGCAGGGATAGGCCATGTACTGGGGTTGCCGATGGCTGCCAATATCTGCCAGGTATAGTACCACTCAGGCGCGTAGGTGCGGGATCCCAGGCTCGTCAGCCCGCTGCTCAAGGGAGCTTTAAAGTCACAAATGGGGGTGGGGTCGCACACTACTCACACACCGGCGGTGTCGCCCCTAAGGACTCTGGTCAATGTAGTAAAGTGTTCGCGATGCATCATCTTTCGATCTTCTGCTATCTTCGCTGTCTTCGCCATCCCTGGACACGTGTTTCGGGGTATTACCCCTCATCAGCAGGGATAGGCCATGTACTGGGGTTGCCGATGGCTGCCAATATCTGCCAGGTATAGTACCACTCAGGCGCGTAGGTGCGGGATCCCAGGCTCGTCAGCCCGCTGCTCAAGGGAGCTTTAAAGTCACAAATGGGGGTGGGGTCGCACACTACTCACACACCGGCGGTGTCGCCCCTAAGGACTCTGGTCAATGTAGTAAAGTGTTCGCGATGCATCATCTTTCGATCTTCTGCTATCTTCGCTGTCTTCGCCATCCCTGGACACGTGTTTCGGGGTATTACCCCTCATCAGCAGGGATAGGCCATGTACTGGGGTTGCCGATGGCTGCCAATATCTGCCAGGTATAGTACCACTCAGGCGCGTAGGTGCGGGATCCCAGGCTCGTCAGCCCGCTGCTCAAGGGAGCTTTAAAGTCACAAATGGGGGTGGGGTCGCACACTACTCACACACCGGCGGTGTCGCCCCTAAGGACTCTGGTCAATGTAGTAAAGTGTTCGCGATGCATCATCTTTCGATCTTCTGCTATCTTCGCTGTCTTCGCCATCCCTGGACACGTGTTTCGGGGTATTACCCCTCATCAGCAGGGATAGGCCATGTACTGGGGTTGCCGATGGCTGCCAATATCTGCCAGGTATAGTACCACTCAGGCGCGTAGGTGCGGGATCCCAGGCTCGTCAGCCCGCTGCTCAAGGGAGCTTTAAAGTCACAAATGGGGGTGGGGTCGCACACTACTCACACACCGGCGGTGTCGCCCCTAAGGACTCTGGTCAATGTAGTAAAGTGTTCGCGATGCATCATCTTTCGATCTTCTGCTATCTTCGCTGTCTTCGCCATCCCTGGACACGTGTTTCGGGGTATTACCCCTCATCAGCAGGGATAGGCCATGTACTGGGGTTGCCGATGGCTGCCAATATCTGCCAGGTATAGTACCACTCAGGCGCGTAGGTGCGGGATCCCAGGCTCGTCAGCCCGCTGCTCAAGGGAGCTTTAAAGTCACAAATGGGGGTGGGGTCGCACACTACTCACACACCGGCGGTGTCGCCCCTAAGGACTCTGGTCAATGTAGTAAAGTGTTCGCGATGCATCATCTTTCGATCTTCTGCTATCTTCGCTGTCTTCGCCATCCCTGGACACGTGTTTCGGGGTATTACCCCTCATCAGCAGGGATAGGCCATGTACTGGGGTTGCCGATGGCTGCCAATATCTGCCAGGTATAGTACCACTCAGGCGCGTAGGTGCGGGATCCCAGGCTCGTCAGCCCGCTGCTCAAGGGAGCTTTAAAGTCACAAATGGGGGTGGGGTCGCACACTACTCACACACCGGCGGTGTCGCCCCTAAGGACTCTGGTCAATGTAGTAAAGTGTTCGCGATGCATCATCTTTCGATCTTCTGCTATCTTCGCTGTCTTCGCCATCCCTGGACACGTGTTTCGGGGTATTACCCCTCATCAGCAGGGATAGGCCATGTACTGGGGTTGCCGATGGCTGCCAATATCTGCCAGGTATAGTACCACTCAGGCGCGTAGGTGCGGGATCCCAGGCTCGTCAGCCCGCTGCTCAAGGGAGCTTTAAAGTCACAAATGGGGGTGGGGTCGCACACTACTCACACACCGGCGGTGTCGCCCCTAAGGACTCTGGTCAATGTAGTAAAGTGTTCGCGATGCATCATCTTTCGATCTTCTGCTATCTTCGCTGTCTTCGCCATCCCTGGACACGTGTTTCGGGGTATTACCCCTCATCAGCAGGGATAGGCCATGTACTGGGGTTGCCGATGGCTGCCAATATCTGCCAGGTATAGTACCACTCAGGCGCGTAGGTGCGGGATCCCAGGCTCGTCAGCCCGCTGCTCAAGGGAGCTTTAAAGTCACAAATGGGGGTGGGGTCGCACACTACTCACACACCGGCGGTGTCGCCCCTAAGGACTCTGGTCAATGTAGTAAAGTGTTCGCGATGCATCATCTTTCGATCTTCTGCTATCTTCGCTGTCTTCGCCATCCCTGGACACGTGTTTCGGGGTATTACCCCTCATCAGCAGGGATAGGCCATGTACTGGGGTTGCCGATGGCTGCCAATATCTGCCAGGTATAGTACCACTCAGGCGCGTAGGTGCGGGATCCCAGGCTCGTCAGCCCGCTGCTCAAGGGAGCTTTAAAGTCACAAATGGGGGTGGGGTCGCACACTACTCACACACCGGCGGTGTCGCCCCTAAGGACTCTGGTCAATGTAGTAAAGTGTTCGCGATGCATCATCTTTCGATCTTCTGCTATCTTCGCTGTCTTCGCCATCCCTGGACACGTGTTTCGGGGTATTACCCCTCATCAGCAGGGATAGGCCATGTACTGGGGTTGCCGATGGCTGCCAATATCTGCCAGGTATAGTACCACTCAGGCGCGTAGGTGCGGGATCCCAGGCTCGTCAGCCCGCTGCTCAAGGGAGCTTTAAAGTCACAAATGGGGGTGGGGTCGCACACTACTCACACACCGGCGGTGTCGCCCCTAAGGACTCTGGTCAATGTAGTAAAGTGTTCGCGATGCATCATCTTTCGATCTTCTGCTATCTTCGCTGTCTTCGCCATCCCTGGACACGTTTATGCTCCTTGGAGCTTTGAGCTGACGAGCTCGGGACCCCGCACCTGCGCGCCTTTGTGTGGTACTATACCTGGTAATATTTGGCAGCACGCAGCAACCCCAGAAGATAAGAAGATGGCCTAATCCCTGCTGATGAGGGGTAAATACCCCGAAACACGTGTACAGGGATGGCGAAGATTTGAAGATACGCGAGAATTCGAAAGAAGATGCATCGCAGAGTACAGTACTACAGTTACCATGGTCCTTAGGGGTGATCCCGCTGGTGTACTAGCAGTGTGCGACCCCATTTTGGTGAATGTTTATGCTCCTTGGAGCTTTGAGCTGACGAGCTCGGGACCCCGCACCTGCGCGCCTTTGTGTGGTACTATACCTGGTAATATTTGGCAGCACGCAGCAACCCCAGAAGATAAGAAGATGGCCTAATCCCTGCTGATGAGGGGTAAATACCCCGAAACACGTGTACAGGGATGGCGAAGATTTGAAGATACGCGAGAATTCGAAAGAAGATGCATCGCAGAGTACAGTACTACAGTTACCATGGTCCTTAGGGGTGATCCCGCTGGTGTACTAGCAGTGTGCGACCCCATTTTGGTGAATGTTTATGCTCCTTGGAGCTTTGAGCTGACGAGCTCGGGACCCCGCACCTGCGCGCCTTTGTGTGGTACTATACCTGGTAATATTTGGCAGCACGCAGCAACCCCAGAAGATAAGAAGATGGCCTAATCCCTGCTGATGAGGGGTAAATACCCCGAAACACGTGTACAGGGATGGCGAAGATTTGAAGATACGCGAGAATTCGAAAGAAGATGCATCGCAGAGTACAGTACTACAGTTACCATGGTCCTTAGGGGTGATCCCGCTGGTGTACTAGCAGTGTGCGACCCCATTTTGGTGAATGTTTATGCTCCTTGGAGCTTTGAGCTGACGAGCTCGGGACCCCGCACCTGCGCGCCTTTGTGTGGTACTATACCTGGTAATATTTGGCAGCACGCAGCAACCCCAGAAGATAAGAAGATGGCCTAATCCCTGCTGATGAGGGGTAAATACCCCGAAACACGTGTACAGGGATGGCGAAGATTTGAAGATACGCGAGAATTCGAAAGAAGATGCATCGCAGAGTACAGTACTACAGTTACCATGGTCCTTAGGGGTGATCCCGCTGGTGTACTAGCAGTGTGCGACCCCATTTTGGTGAATGTTTATGCTCCTTGGAGCTTTGAGCTGACGAGCTCGGGACCCCGCACCTGCGCGCCTTTGTGTGGTACTATACCTGGTAATATTTGGCAGCACGCAGCAACCCCAGAAGATAAGAAGATGGCCTAATCCCTGCTGATGAGGGGTAAATACCCCGAAACACGTGTACAGGGATGGCGAAGATTTGAAGATACGCGAGAATTCGAAAGAAGATGCATCGCAGAGTACAGTACTACAGTTACCATGGTCCTTAGGGGTGATCCCGCTGGTGTACTAGCAGTGTGCGACCCCATTTTGGTGAATGTTTATGCTCCTTGGAGCTTTGAGCTGACGAGCTCGGGACCCCGCACCTGCGCGCCTTTGTGTGGTACTATACCTGGTAATATTTGGCAGCACGCAGCAACCCCAGAAGATAAGAAGATGGCCTAATCCCTGCTGATGAGGGGTAAATACCCCGAAACACGTGTACAGGGATGGCGAAGATTTGAAGATACGCGAGAATTCGAAAGAAGATGCATCGCAGAGTACAGTACTACAGTTACCATGGTCCTTAGGGGTGATCCCGCTGGTGTACTAGCAGTGTGCGACCCCATTTTGGTGAATGTTTATGCTCCTTGGAGCTTTGAGCTGACGAGCTCGGGACCCCGCACCTGCGCGCCTTTGTGTGGTACTATACCTGGTAATATTTGGCAGCACGCAGCAACCCCAGAAGATAAGAAGATGGCCTAATCCCTGCTGATGAGGGGTAAATACCCCGAAACACGTGTACAGGGATGGCGAAGATTTGAAGATACGCGAGAATTCGAAAGAAGATGCATCGCAGAGTACAGTACTACAGTTACCATGGTCCTTAGGGGTGATCCCGCTGGTGTACTAGCAGTGTGCGACCCCATTTTGGTGAATGTTTATGCTCCTTGGAGCTTTGAGCTGACGAGCTCGGGACCCCGCACCTGCGCGCCTTTGTGTGGTACTATACCTGGTAATATTTGGCAGCACGCAGCAACCCCAGAAGATAAGAAGATGGCCTAATCCCTGCTGATGAGGGGTAAATACCCCGAAACACGTGTACAGGGATGGCGAAGATTTGAAGATACGCGAGAATTCGAAAGAAGATGCATCGCAGAGTACAGTACTACAGTTACCATGGTCCTTAGGGGTGATCCCGCTGGTGTACTAGCAGTGTGCGACCCCATTTTGGTGAATGTTTATGCTCCTTGGAGCTTTGAGCTGACGAGCTCGGGACCCCGCACCTGCGCGCCTTTGTGTGGTACTATACCTGGTAATATTTGGCAGCACGCAGCAACCCCAGAAGATAAGAAGGTGGCCTAATCCCTGCTGATGAGGGGTAAATACCCCGAAACACGTGTACAGGGATGGCGAAGATTTGAAGATACGCGAGAATTCGAAAGAAGATGCATCGCAGAGTACAGTACTACAGTTACCATGGTCCTTAGGGGTGATCCCGCTGGTGTACTAGCAGTGTGCGACCCCATTTTGGTGAATGTTTATGCTCCTTGGAGCTTTGAGCTGACGAGCTCGGGACCCCGCACCTGCGCGCCTTTGTGTGGTACTATACCTGGTAATATTTGGCAGCACGCAGCAACCCCAGAAGATAAGAAGATGGCCTAATCCCTGCTGATGAGGGGTAAATACCCCGAAACACGTGTACAGGGATGGCGAAGATTTGAAGATACGCGAGAATTCGAAAGAAGATGCATCGCAGAGTACAGTACTACAGTTACCATGGTCCTTAGGGGTGATCCCGCTGGTGTACTAGCAGTGTGCGACCCCATTTTGGTGAATGTTTATGCTCCTTGGAGCTTTGAGCTGACGAGCTCGGGACCCCGCACCTGCGCGCCTTTGTGTGGTACTATACCTGGTAATATTTGGCAGCACGCAGCAACCCCAGAAGATAAGAAGATGGCCTAATCCCTGCTGATGAGGGGTAAATACCCCGAAACACGTGTACAGGGATGGCGAAGATTTGAAGATACGCGAGAATTCGAAAGAAGATGCATCGCAGAGTACAGTACTACAGTTACCATGGTCCTTAGGGGTGATCCCGCTGGTGTACTAGCAGTGTGCGACCCCATTTTGGTGAATGTTTATGCTCCTTGGAGCTTTGAGCTGACGAGCTCGGGACCCCGCACCTGCGCGCCTTTGTGTGGTACTATACCTGGTAATATTTGGCAGCACGCAGCAACCCCAGAAGATAAGAAGATGGCCTAATCCCTGCTGATGAGGGGTAAATACCCCGAAACACGTGTACAGGGATGGCGAAGATTTGAAGATACGCGAGAATTCGAAAGAAGATGCATCGCAGAGTACAGTACTACAGTTACCATGGTCCTTAGGGGTGATCCCGCTGGTGTACTAGCAGTGTGCGACCCCATTTTGGTGAATGTTTATGCTCCTTGGAGCTTTGAGCTGACGAGCTCGGGACCCCGCACCTGCGCGCCTTTGTGTGGTACTATACCTGGTAATATTTGGCAGCACGCAGCAACCCCAGAAGATAAGAAGATGGCCTAATCCCTGCTGATGAGGGGTAAATACCCCGAAACACGTGTACAGGGATGGCGAAGATTTGAAGATACGCGAGAATTCGAAAGAAGATGCATCGCAGAGTACAGTACTACAGTTACCATGGTCCTTAGGGGTGATCCCGCTGGTGTACTAGCAGTGTGCGACCCCATTTTGGTGAATGTTTATGCTCCTTGGAGCTTTGAGCTGACGAGCTCGGGACCCCGCACCTGCGCGCCTTTGTGTGGTACTATACCTGGTAATATTTGGCAGCACGCAGCAACCCCAGAAGATAAGAAGATGGCCTAATCCCTGCTGATGAGGGGTAAATACCCCGAAACACGTGTACAGGGATGGCGAAGATTTGAAGATACGCGAGAATTCGAAAGAAGATGCATCGCAGAGTACAGTACTACAGTTACCATGGTCCTTAGGGGTGATCCCGCTGGTGTACTAGCAGTGTGCGACCCCATTTTGGTGAATGTTTATGCTCCTTGGAGCTTTGAGCTGACGAGCTCGGGACCCCGCACCTGCGCGCCTTTGTGTGGTACTATACCTGGTAATATTTGGCAGCACGCAGCAACCCCAGAAGATAAGAAGATGGCCTAATCCCTGCTGATGAGGGGTAAATACCCCGAAACACGTGTACAGGGATGGCGAAGATTTGAAGATACGCGAGAATTCGAAAGAAGATGCATCGCAGAGTACAGTACTACAGTTACCATGGTCCTTAGGGGTGATCCCGCTGGTGTACTAGCAGTGTGCGACCCCATTTTGGTGAATGTTTATGCTCCTTGGAGCTTTGAGCTGACGAGCTCGGGACCCCGCACCTGCGCGCCTTTGTGTGGTACTATACCTGGTAATATTTGGCAGCACGCAGCAACCCCAGAAGATAAGAAGGTGGCCTAATCCCTGCTGATGAGGGGTAAATACCCCGAAACACGTGTACAGGGATGGCGAAGATTTGAAGATACGCGAGAATTCGAAAGAAGATGCATCGCAGAGTACAGTACTACAGTTACCATGGTCCTTAGGGGTGATCCCGCTGGTGTACTAGCAGTGTGCGACCCCATTTTGGTGAATGTTTATGCTCCTTGGAGCTTTGAGCTGACGAGCTCGGGACCCCGCACCTGCGCGCCTTTGTGTGGTACTATACCTGGTAATATTTGGCAGCACGCAGCAACCCCAGAAGATAAGAAGATGGCCTAATCCCTGCTGATGAGGGGTAAATACCCCGAAACACGTGTACAGGGATGGCGAAGATTTGAAGATACGCGAGAATTCGAAAGAAGATGCATCGCAGAGTACAGTACTACAGTTACCATGGTCCTTAGGGGTGATCCCGCTGGTGTACTAGCAGTGTGCGACCCCATTTTGGTGAATGTTTATGCTCCTTGGAGCTTTGAGCTGACGAGCTCGGGACCCCGCACCTGCGCGCCTTTGTGTGGTACTATACCTGGTAATATTTGGCAGCACGCAGCAACCCCAGAAGATAAGAAGATGGCCTAATCCCTGCTGATGAGGGGTAAATACCCCGAAACACGTGTACAGGGATGGCGAAGATTTGAAGATACGCGAGAATTCGAAAGAAGATGCATCGCAGAGTACAGTACTACAGTTACCATGGTCCTTAGGGGTGATCCCGCTGGTGTACTAGCAGTGTGCGACCCCATTTTGGTGAATGTTTATGCTCCTTGGAGCTTTGAGCTGACGAGCTCGGGACCCCGCACCTGCGCGCCTTTGTGTGGTACTATACCTGGTAATATTTGGCAGCACGCAGCAACCCCAGAAGATAAGAAGATGGCCTAATCCCTGCTGATGAGGGGTAAATACCCCGAAACACGTGTACAGGGATGGCGAAGATTTGAAGATACGCGAGAATTCGAAAGAAGATGCATCGCAGAGTACAGTACTACAGTTACCATGGTCCTTAGGGGTGATCCCGCTGGTGTACTAGCAGTGTGCGACCCCATTTTGGTGAATGTTTATGCTCCTTGGAGCTTTGAGCTGACGAGCTCGGGACCCCGCACCTGCGCGCCTTTGTGTGGTACTATACCTGGTAATATTTGGCAGCACGCAGCAACCCCAGAAGATAAGAAGATGGCCTAATCCCTGCTGATGAGGGGTAAATACCCCGAAACACGTGTACAGGGATGGCGAAGATTTGAAGATACGCGAGAATTCGAAAGAAGATGCATCGCAGAGTACAGTACTACAGTTACCATGGTCCTTAGGGGTGATCCCGCTGGTGTACTAGCAGTGTGCGACCCCATTTTGGTGAATGTTTATGCTCCTTGGAGCTTTGAGCTGACGAGCTCGGGACCCCGCACCTGCGCGCCTTTGTGTGGTACTATACCTGGTAATATTTGGCAGCACGCAGCAACCCCAGAAGATAAGAAGATGGCCTAATCCCTGCTGATGAGGGGTAAATACCCCGAAACACGTGTACAGGGATGGCGAAGATTTGAAGATACGCGAGAATTCGAAAGAAGATGCATCGCAGAGTACAGTACTACAGTTACCATGGTCCTTAGGGGTGATCCCGCTGGTGTACTAGCAGTGTGCGACCCCATTTTGGTGAATGTTTATGCTCCTTGGAGCTTTGAGCTGACGAGCTCGGGACCCCGCACCTGCGCGCCTTTGTGTGGTACTATACCTGGTAATATTTGGCAGCACGCAGCAACCCCAGAAGATAAGAAGATGGCCTAATCCCTGCTGATGAGGGGTAAATACCCCGAAACACGTGTACAGGGATGGCGAAGATTTGAAGATACGCGAGAATTCGAAAGAAGATGCATCGCAGAGTACAGTACTACAGTTACCATGGTCCTTAGGGGTGATCCCGCTGGTGTACTAGCAGTGTGCGACCCCATTTTGGTGAATGTTTATGCTCCTTGGAGCTTTGAGCTGACGAGCTCGGGACCCCGCACCTGCGCGCCTTTGTGTGGTACTATACCTGGTAATATTTGGCAGCACGCAGCAACCCCAGAAGATAAGAAGATGGCCTAATCCCTGCTGATGAGGGGTAAATACCCCGAAACACGTGTACAGGGATGGCGAAGATTTGAAGATACGCGAGAATTCGAAAGAAGATGCATCGCAGAGTACAGTACTACAGTTACCATGGTCCTTAGGGGTGATCCCGCTGGTGTACTAGCAGTGTGCGACCCCATTTTGGTGAATGTTTATGCTCCTTGGAGCTTTGAGCTGACGAGCTCGGGACCCCGCACCTGCGCGCCTTTGTGTGGTACTATACCTGGTAATATTTGGCAGCACGCAGCAACCCCAGAAGATAAGAAGATGGCCTAATCCCTGCTGATGAGGGGTAAATACCCCGAAACACGTGTACAGGGATGGCGAAGATTTGAAGATACGCGAGAATTCGAAAGAAGATGCATCGCAGAGTACAGTACTACAGTTACCATGGTCCTTAGGGGTGATCCCGCTGGTGTACTAGCAGTGTGCGACCCCATTTTGGTGAATGTTTATGCTCCTTGGAGCTTTGAGCTGACGAGCTCGGGACCCCGCACCTGCGCGCCTTTGTGTGGTACTATACCTGGTAATATTTGGCAGCACGCAGCAACCCCAGAAGATAAGAAGATGGCCTAATCCCTGCTGATGAGGGGTAAATACCCCGAAACACGTGTACAGGGATGGCGAAGATTTGAAGATACGCGAGAATTCGAAAGAAGATGCATCGCAGAGTACAGTACTACAGTTACCATGGTCCTTAGGGGTGATCCCGCTGGTGTACTAGCAGTGTGCGACCCCATTTTGGTACAAATGCAATAGGACTCGAATTTACACAAGACCTATTGCTTTGCAAATAAAAGTGCAGGCGTCCAAGAACGTACAAACAGGAGTGGGAGGGGGGTGGTGATGGGCAGAGAAGTTACAAACTGCGGGAGGGAATGGGGAGGTAGGGGAACAAAAGAGTTTTTAAAGTAAAGGGGCTGATAGCCACGGAAGGAGAAAAAGTACAACATGGCTGTCAGGAGGAGGGACTAAAAAGCTGAAAACCAATGAGAATACAACATTTACAATTTAAGCCAATGAAAAAGATGCTCGGAAAGTGGGCGGAGCTTCCCCCACTATACTGTATAATGCATGCCTCGCAAAGGGAGTAGTGCGTTGCACTGCAACACTATGAGAGACCTAAATAAGCACAGCACATGTTACAAACTCGCAAGGCTAGGTTATTTGAAGCCAATGTGAAGGGATCTTCCTATAGTCTGTCCTCCTCTCGATTTCCACATTAAACACTCATATTGACTACTTGGGACCTGAATGTTTCTAAAACATTGGTTGAAGTTATATCTAGGAAGGTTCTCATGAGAACCTTTGCAAGCCTGCTCTGTTAGCTGTTCAATTTTCCATTGCGGAACAATGGACTTGCTTTATGAAATGAAACATTAATATCTGGCATGTCCTGGTTAGATCATGAGGCTCAAAACTACAGCAAGCATTTTCTTTTCTTTAATATACTTGTTCATTATAAGCATGTGACAGATGAAAACTATCTAAAATACGATTAAATCACATGGTGTGAGGAAAGAAAGAAATATATTATGCTGCAACCAAGACATTTTTCAAAAGTGAAAAGTCCTGCAATTCAATTCTAATGTTAAATCAGCATTTTCTAAAATACATAATTTTTATTAAAGGGAAAGGAAAGAATAAGGAAAATATTGAGGCCTAGCCATGAATAAATGACAGAAATTAGAGCTTTCTGCAGAATAAGCAGCATTAAGTCTTTTGCACATTTAATAAAAAAGTTCATTTTCTCTAACTACTATTTTATTACGTACTAACTTACCCGTCGCGCGTTGCAGCGATCTCTGAAGAAAGGAAATTCAAAGAAACTCGTCATGATAATATTCAATTTACATTGTGTAATTTTTATTGAAACGTATTCATTTTAATATGGAAAACATTTCAAAGTGTCGTTTTAATTCTATTTATTTATTCGAGTGCTTGTGGATACACGATTTTTTGTTTTTCCGTCTGGTGTGTACATCAGTATTCGAAAGATTATGAGGGCCCTGGGGGGCCGATATTTAAAAAAATAATTATGCCAGAAACCTTCGCGTGAGTGTACTCGACAACTTCCCAAAGTTTCCTGGTGATCGGATGAATGGTGTTTTAATTCTATTTATTTATTTGAGTGCTTGTGGATACACGATTTTTTGTTTTTCCGTCTTGTGCGTACATCAGTAGTCAAAAAATTATGAGGGCCCTGGGGGGCCGATATTTAAAACATTTTTATGGCAGAAACCTTTGCGGGAGTGTACTCAACAACTTCCCAAAGTTTCATGGCGATCGGATGAATGATGTTTTAATTCTATTTATTTATTGGAGTGCTTGTGGATACACGATTTGTTGTTTTTCCATCTGGTGTGTACATCAGTATTTGAAAGATTATGAGGGCCCTGGGGGGCCGATATTTAAAAAGAATTATGTCAGAAACTTTTGCAGGAGTGTACTCAACAACTTCCCAAAGTTTCATGGCGATCGGATGAATGGTGTAGTAATGCATATGCCAGAAACCTTTGTGGGAGTGTACCCAACAACTTACCAAAGTTTCATGGCGATCGGATGAATGGTGTAGTAATGCATAAAGGACAAACAGACAGACAGACAGACAGACATACATTCGTTTTTATATATATAGATTTTCCATGTTAATGGTAAGACACATTTCTTCATTGTCATAAGGTTAAATTATATCAAAACTTTTCAACGTCCACAATATCAATTCCAGCAACATAAATAGCTTTGATGTATTTTTCTGGTGAAAGTCTGAACTGATGTTTCTTTACATAACCATTTATCATATAAACACTGTTTAGTTATTGATGGGAAGTACTTCAACATTATAAAGAACTAGAGATCAGATCAAAATATGCATATCAAGCAATCTCATACAGATTATTATGCATATTGAAATGCACCCACTTGCTCAATGACAAATTAAGATATTTGACAGTTTGCCTACTTGGGTGGGATTCCGTCTCACATCTTTTGGCCCCTATTTCAGAGTAACAGATAATGGTGGCATGGTAACCATATATCAGAAATACTCCCTATTTTGAGATTTTGTGGAGCAAATGGTGGATATTGATGCTTCTACACCTATTTCTGGATAACCCCCCTTCACCTACAGATTTCAACTTTTTTCAGCAGCCAAGTCCCTATCTAAACCACCATTTATTGTAATCCCAATGAGGAAGATAACTCAATTTCCGGGCCTATTGGGATAACATGGGGCCCTCATAATGATGCTCTTAGAACATATTTATTGTTCAATCGAGTACCATAAAATGTAAAAAACAAGGAGGTCTATATTTCATGCTCCAGCCTTCACTAAATGACTCATTTGCTTTTGTCAAATTAATTGCTCAAAGCATGTATAATTCACATATTAATGCCCATTACTTGTGCACATATGATTTAAACCCATATTTAATATTATTATAAATAAGTTACTGCTTTAATTTATATATTGTTCTGGGGAAAGTAGCGGTTTCTAATGCGCTGTCTGCAAGACTTGGTTTATTCGATAAAAGGACTTTGCTCCAACCTGCTACTTACCATAGGTTGAGTCCAGTGTCGCTCTTCTTTGCTACCTCCTAATTGTTTTGCGCAGCTGATGTGTCACTTCTGTTTTTCGCTCAGGAGCACTGGCAAAGTACCGTTTCCATACAATTGTATAGTTTTTCTATAGTTTGGGAGAACTCTTTTTATAAAATGCATGATGCGCCTTCTTAGCCCGATGCTGGCGGATCTTCCCTACGGGGTCTGTCCTCATTAGCCCATTGCTGGATTTGCCACGCTTCCCCTCAGCCTGGTGCTCTGTGGGCTCACTGCTGCTCCAGGGATCTACTGGCTCCAGTCCCCACAGAGAACAGCTCTTCCTGAACACATCCATCCCACTGTCTCTGATCTGCCCCCCCCTCTCTTCCAATCTGCCAGTGGGCTATACGTAAAGGTACTAGACATAATACTTCGTAGCTATGCTACTATCTTTCCTATAACTGTCAGACCAATGGTCTTACACTGCTCCCATGAGTTTTTTCCATCCCAGTGATCTCCCCATTTCCCTCTCCCTGTTTCTCATTGTCACGTCCTCCTTATGTCAAACCCCACATCTGTCAACCACATAGGGACTTCTGTTTCTCTTACGATCTCTTCTCCCCTTGTTTCTTCCACATGTCACGATACAACCATCGACTTAAAATAGTTTCCCATGATGTAATTTCCCGGGATGCCTCACTCCTACCCAATAGTCTCTCTCTCCTGTGTGTCAGACAAATTTGCACGATAGCCTCTAACCCACGACCCGTCCCTCTCAATGGTTACTATCAGACAGGATGATCCCTGTCCCAAATTTCCATAGACAGTCCTCCATTATCAACCCTTTAAGGGAAGTCTTCTGTCCCTAATTAAGTGACTGTCTTTGTGAACCGCGCTTTTACAGCTAATAAAGAAGGAGGAAACAAATGCCAAAAGTGGTGGAAAGCATGATAAACATAGATTGGTTTAGTGAATCCTTATCACAGGATTATTCTATTGCTGGAGGCTCAAGGAATTTTACTCTCACTCACAACTGGCTAAAACAAAGACTATCAGTTTTTCATTGTATGTGGTAATGCAAGTTTGTACATGCTCTTGTAAAGAATTTAGCTGCTGCACTACACAGCTTTGCATTAGCGGTTTCCTAATTCGTCCCTGTCTAACTTTACCAGTACTCCATTTCCTTTCGGTCATTCAGAGGCTAAAATGCACTGCTGCTGTTCTGCCTGCTCTATGGAAATTTGCTGCAGCGGTTAACGTAGTGGCTCTAGCAGTGGGAAAGCCAATGAATTAACATAGCAGTAATGTCAAAGTCAAATAGAGGATCTACCTTAGCCCTAAAAACTAAATCCCAAGTCAAGCCATCAAAATATTTCAAATGTAAATTACACAGTAAGGTTTATGTAAAATATGTGTTTCTAATAAAACATAGGGGATTTCTTGAATGATCGTGTTTACTAGCCTCTAGGCAATGCTGCTGCTGCATCTCTGTTCCCAGTGGTAATTCCTCATTCTCAGTCCTCTAGGCAGTGATTTAGCTGCATCACTGTTCCCAGTGGTGATTGTTCATTCCTAGTCCTCTAGCCAGTGCTGCAAGCTGCTTCTCTGGTACCAGTGGTAATTCCTCATTCTTAGTCCACTAGGCAGTGCTGCAGCTTCTTCTCTGGCCCCAGTGGTAATTCCTATGCTAAGTCCTCCAGGCAATGCGGTAGCTGCGTCTCTGTTCCCAGTGGAAATTCCTCATTCTTATTCTTCTAGCCAGTGCTGCTAGCTGCTTCTCTGGTCCCAGTGGTAATTCATCATTCTTAGTCCTCTAGACAGTGCTGCAGCTGCTTTTGTGTTCCCAGTGGTAATTCCTCATTCCAAGTCTTCTAGACAGTGCGAAGCTGCTTCTCTGGTCCCAGTTAGAATTCCTCATTCTAAATCCTCTAGGCAGTGCTGCTAGCTGTTACTCTGGTCCAGTCGGTAATCCTTAGTTCTAAATTCTCTAGGCAGTGCTGCTAGCTGTTACTCTGGTCTCGTCAGTAATCCCTCATTGTAAGTACTCTAGACACTGCTGCGTCTCTGTTCCCAGAAGTAATTTCCCATTCTTAGTCCTCTACACAGTGCTGCTAGCTTCTTCTCTGGTCCTGTCAGTAATTCCTCATTCAACGTCCTCTAGACAGTGTTGCAGCTCATTCTAAGACCTCTAGGTAGTGCTGCTGCTGTGTCTCTGTTCATACATACACTACACTTCACACCAAAACACTTAGATAAAATACATTGTAATTTATAATGCCAAATGCCTCAAAGACCTATTGCATTGCAAATGCTTATTTCACATTAAAGAAAACAACACATGAGCTATTGTAATTGCTTCATACTACAGGGCATATTTACAAACTCCTATTGCCACAGGAACGTCACTTTTAGTGACGTTCCTGTGGCGATATGTGCTTCACCTTATTTACAATGCATCGCACACTGCCTTGTAAATAGAGTGGCCAATGGGTGTCATGGTGGGTATTCCACTGCAACACCCATTGATTTTGACGCTGCCCCCGTGTTTACAACGGAAGTATAAATATGGATCAGCTCCAAAATGAAGACCTTGAAAAAACCTGGTCTTAAACCGTCGCAATGACGAGAAATGTTCAATTACACCTCGTTTTTGCTGTTTCCATGTGTGCAGCATTGTGTAGCACATATAGAAACAGCAAAAAAGGCCTGTGATTGTTTATGTGCGGGAAAGTCTCCCTTCCAGCACATAATCAAAAACAATAATGACGTTTTGCAACTTCTGTGTGCTGCAGGAAGGTAGACCTTTGTGCACATAAACAATCTTTCCCTCAACACATACACCCTTGCAAGGGTGCCCCATTAGTGCTAGCTGCTAGCGCGGGGGAAATGCAGAGCTGCACTATATTGTTGTAAATATCCTGCATTTCAGAAGTTGCGGAGTGTGGCGTTAAGCCAAGGAGGCGAACGCTACACTCCGCCACTTCTCTAGCAAATATGCCTCCACGTTTCTGCATTATGCCTCACTTTTATGACTAATTAACCAAGAACTTTGCAGAATACATTTTCCACCTGGGAGTATGTTCTGTTTATTTAGGAACTGAAATGAATCATTAAGTGGTAAGTACTTTACAGTTTTGAGTAAAATATGTACATTATACAACAGAAGTGTCTTCGTTTTTTTAGACATGATTTATTTTGGTAAGATTTCTCGAAGATACGTTCATAATTAACATACATTAATTAGAATTGATTAGCTCATGAAATGTTCCATTGTATGATCAGAATCCAATATTCCCAAAACATCTTCTACATTGATGAACACTGGCGAGATGTAAAACGTGCAAAAGATGCCCTCTTTGCTGTCAGAAAGATATGGAAACAATTGTATAGCAAGTGCAATAAAAATTCATGGCAGTGTAGAAAATAACAATGTGTTTTATTTATTATTTGCCACTCTTTTATATTAATATGCATTTTTTTTATTCTGTTAAGGCATAACATGTTTTTGACACAATGCGTAAGAAAATACATGTATAATTTTACCGTGAAATGCTTATTAATGTTGCTAGAATACTAGACTGGAAGTCGTCTTCAATTTTGAGGTGAAAGTTAATAGTTATAAGGAAAAGGAAAACGTGTGGTTTAAAGAGAAAGCAACATGAACACCAATGTGCACAACTGTCTGTATGAAACAAAAAATCAATAAACATATAATGGAATTTAGTTTATTACTCGATACATATTCATTAGGAGATTGTTTAGCAGCAAACATGTGTCTAATGTGCCAATAGCTCATTTAGTGAATCGTTCTTCAGGTGTTTTTTTCCTTTTGGGTTTAGCCTATACCTCTGTTCCATATCATTGGTGCCTCCTTCCACTAGCCCTTGCTTTTCTTCCTTAATTTTTGTAAAGCATCGTATTTGCACTGCCTAAGAGAAATGCTTTTCTGCTTCTGGTTCATGAATCTAGTGCATATAGTTCCCCTTCTGGTACTCTACTTAGGTCCCTAGTCCACTTTATATACCATGCTCCTAGAACAGAAACAGGACTTGCAGTACACAAACTTGCACATAAATAGAGAATGCCTGCACTGGGCCAGGAACCAAATGCAGAGCTTGCTACCAAATTAAAGTGTTTCCAAGACAGTGGCAGAGGATGTCAAGTTAGGGCAGAGTGGAGAAATGATCCTGAGAAGGAGAAATAAGGAGGGGTTTAGTAGTTTCAAGTAGTAGGTTTAGCACATTATTCTCAGTATTGTGCATTCGGGTGTAGAGATCCAACCACAGAACAAGGCACACCTTAGATCCAGCAATATAGATAACCCTTCACCATAGGGCTCAAACTAAGATGAGTCCTACAAACAACCAATGGCTGGAATCCAATGGTGAATCATTCAACAACCTGTAACTTTTAATGGTAGAAACAACCAACTGCTGTAGTTTTTGCACCTTCTGTTATTCACAATGTATTTCAGGAACAAAAGCTACTAAAACTCTCTTGGCACGATATGGTGGCTTGTGTGGTCTGTAAACAGCAACCAATTCAGAGGATATTTGTAACAGTGGAAGGCTTTGGAAGAACATAAAACACAACTATGGGATATTAACATTTCATTAGGTTCTGCTAAGGGTCAATGGATTGTTTTGGCTGCTTCAGCACTGGATAAACTTGAGAGACAGTCAAGAGGAATCAGGAATTGAAAACAAGAGCCTACCAGAGATGGGGACTATATCTAACGGTTGAATGTCCGGGTTTCAACGTCTGTGAGTCTTTTTCAAACTTTAATGCCTTTTGAAGATGATGATGATTCAGGACTACAAAATGACTGACGTGATGGGTGGACTTTCCAAATGCTCAGAGATGACAGTTCAATTGCCCAGGAAAAGTCATAGAGCATACAAATATGCCACTAAAGCCAGAAGAGATAGGACAAAAGCAGCAGTCAGCTTGAGCTGAGTACATGATGATATGAGTAGGTATAGCATTGGACAGAGGCACAGCAATTCATGAATGCAGGAGTACATTGTAAACAATGAGTCCATAGCATATTGCTAAAATTAACCTTTAAATTTAATTCTGACTTTTTTTATTATCTCTTTTGTGATGCCCCCAATCTTTATTGTGTCGTAATGTAATGAAATGTAAGCAGAAAATGTGTAAAATTGTATACCTCTTTTTTATAACTATAATCTAGCACAGGTGTCTCCAACCAGTCGGCCGGGATCTACTAGTAGCTCGTAGCCACCTTCAGAGTAGCTCGCAGCCTTGAGTTGATTTTTAAATGAGTACAGGATCACGTTTTCCTTTTAATGAGCAGTGCTCAGTCAGATTTAAGAGCCAGACTGGGGCACAGAAGTGTAAAACTGACCATTCATGTATTTACCACTTAAATAAAAGTCTTTGTCCACTCAATATTGGAGTGTCAAAGTTATGTTTCCGAATGCTTTGAAAAAGAGAGAAATTCAAATGAAAAATTACCTTAATGATTAAGTTTACTATTCAGTTAAATTTTCTCCCTTTACAAACTGCCACATTTACAAACAGCAAGTCTCTTGCTCCCAGTAGCCAGTAGACACTGTGCCATATTTTTAACTAACAAATGAAGTCACTTTTTTTAAATGGGAGAAATATGAACTGAAGAAAAATCTTTCTATGAAACATAAAGTATACATTTATTTTTTACACTTTTAATTAAGCCAATCATATCAATGTTTATTGAAGCATGGTTTTCATGTTAAATTCCTCCAATTTAAATACATGGCTGTATTTCTCTGTTATACATATGGCACCATTTCTTCAGGCCACTGGGAGGATAATGCTTACTGTTTGTAAATATGACACTTGGAAATAGGAAAAAATGTAAATGTTGAATTCTATGGCATCTATATCAACCTAAACTACACAAAGCAGACATATTTCTTATAGTGGCTGGTAGACACAGTGCCATATATATAACTGCACATTATTTTAAGTGGGAGAAATGTAAAGTGCAGAAATGTTTTCCATATTATGAAAAGTTTTGCAAAACATTTTTCTGCACTTAAATTTCTCCCATAAAAAAAAAAATGTATGTTTGTATTATACATGTAACGGTGAAATATATGGCGTAAGGTTTGTCTTGTGCCATACGTACACATGATATAGGCTCTCATTCACCCATATACATATTTCCTAATCATACACACACACATGCTCCCCAAAAAGCACACACTCCTGGACACACATAGAAGTCCTATCAGTGCCCCTATGCAAATTATTTTATTCAAACCATACTATCTGGCTCTATAGACATTAGGCTTAAAGTCAGTGAAGCTGGGCATGGGTTGTCTGGTACCAATGCAGATGTTGCTTAGCCTCCAGTAGCTTATGATTTTCACTGATCAGAAGTAGGTTTCACTACAGAAAAGGTTGGAGACCCTGTTCTAGCAAATGTACCAATAGACAACCGAAATGACAGGCACCTATAATATGCATTCATTTGGCAAGAACTGTCACTCTGAAATCTATCTTACATGCCAATGACTTCTTGTGGGAGTGTCCTGTGTCAAGGAAGCCTGTAGGAAGGGTAATAATATGTGAAAATCTCTAGCTGTTAGTTCCCATTGTTCTCTGGTGAAACAGCAATACAATGTTGGAACCATGAACAGTGATTGACGTCCCTCCATTTCTTTGACTGATTGCAGAACTTGTTTTGATCTAGCAGCAGAAGAATGAGCTTCGGCACAGGAAGTAAAATCTGGAGCTTTTTTACATTTCTCAAGAAGTGTGACAAGAGAGCTTAGCCGCCCCATCGTTATCCATTGAGGTTTTGGGGAATGTGGAACTGGTAGGACAAATATTTGTTAGCAAGGTCTTAAGTTTTGTGTTGGGTCAGAAGGCAATCAGTATTGTAATTTTCTGGGTGTGAGAGATCCTTTTCATTAATCGCATTGGTGCGGCGCATTTTCCCACTGTGCGCTAAAGAATGCAGAATCCCATTGTTCATGACGAGCTCAACTCGTCTTGAGCGTACAAGAGGTGTACCCCATGACGAGCTGAGCTCGTCATGAGCGTCGATGGGGTTAAGCTGAGCCTTATTTTTGGATGAGAAATCAACAAAACATGAAGAAGATTCCTGTTTCATTTTGCTTGACCTGGTGAATCCTTGGCCCAATTCAATGACAGTGTAAACTATATTAACCACTGCTGACACCGTATTCTGCTCAAAGGTTTTTGAATCCTACAAAATATCTTAACAAGGTGTTCCGACAAACCTAAACTGAGGCATCCTATCTCTGATTGGCATTACCTGGAAGATTTTAGCTTAGCCTTAGATTTTGCCTCATAACAGCCGTATGGTACCCAATGCTTGAACAAACTGAGTTACAAAAATCCTGAAAGTAACTTTTTCTCTTCTCCTAAGTGCTTGAGGCTATCTCTGGCCCATCTTTTCAGTCAGGTCTAGCTAAAAAAGACCTATGCTGACACTAGGGATATTTATATAATTTTTTAGTATTTCTCAAAAAATCCATAGAAGTGCTGAGATAAAGTTCTCAAAGTAAGCAATGCTCCAACAGGTGCACCTTACTAAAAGGAAAAATAGCGAAGATGTGCACTTCTATTTTGTGACATGCCTTGGAATTTCCCCCTTTGTGGTATGGCATCAGTCGTACTGCTTGCCTATTATCACTCTTGAATATATCTGGAATTAAAGCCACTTAGTTTTAGTGGGTTATTTTCATAAGTTGCATCCATGCATGTAAAATAAAACTTCACTGGGTCAGCATCCATAGACCTTTCTGTGCAGAAATATCGCCTGTGCCTGAAGAAGTTCTTCTACGTTAGATGAAAACTTCACCCTGAACAGAACTCTCGCCTAACAACCATCCGGACCACGACCCACCTTTACCAACCTCCTCACTAACTTTGTCACTTTGCTCACCATCGACTTGAGAGCCAACATTGTGCTTGGTGACCTAAACTTTCACATGGAGGACTGGAACAACCCCAGCTCCACAGCACTCCTCGAAAGCTTGAGCAACATGGGACTCGCCCAGCTTGTCCCTGAACCAAAAGATACAGTACACACTCGACTACAACTTCACCACAAGCGGCAGCATCCAATACATCTCCACCACACCTCTCACATGGACCAAACACTCTATCATCCACTTCCAAATCAACATACCTCAAGTCAACGCCCTTACCAGCATTCCAAGCTGCAGCTTGGGCAGAATCAGACTGGCTACGCACCCTCAGCGTGGATCATCCTAGCCCCACAGGCAACCTTGACAAGGACATTAACAACTTCAACAACTGTATCAAGAACTCCCTCACACCCATCAAACCCAACAAGCATAGTAGTTCAAACAAGCATGCCTTTAACACTGTCTCCCATAGCGCTCTCATGAGAAGACTCCACAAGATTGGCATACAAGGATCCTCTCTCAAATGGATCTATTCCTTGTTCACTGGAAAAATCCAAAAGGTAAGGCTGCCACCATTCACATCAAAGGCCAAGAAATTGATATGCGAAGTCCCACAGGGACTTTCCCTCAGCCTCATACTCGACTTCCCACATTGCACACACATCACACCGCACCTCAAGAAGCTTCATGGGCTCGCCATTCACAAGAGCAGTCAATTCAAACTTCTCACACAAACATACAAAGCCCTAAACAACGCAGGACCAGAATACCTAAACAGCCGCTTACATTTTCACTAACCCACCAGACACCTACGTTCTGCCTCATTTTCGCGCACACATATTCCCCACATTCACAAAAGCAAATCTCAAGGCCGCTCATTCTCCTACATCACATCCAAGACATGGAATGATATCCCTCAACATATAAGAGCCTCCTCCTAGCTTCTTAAGGTTCCACAAGAAGCTGAAGTCCTGGCTCTTTGCAGAAGCACCTTGGGGACCACACACCTGCTCAAATGTCTGGATACCCTCTCAGTGTGTAGTGCACTATACAAATCAACATAACATAACATAAAATAGGGGGTGAGGAAGTTTGTTCCTGCAGGGGAGTGGCCATAGCAAATGGGGTGAACAGTCACACTTTCATAGCTTTGTGGGCATTCCACAAATGTGCTTATTTTTTCTCACACTCATCTTCCCATTTCTGCAGAACTGTAATGGAAGGGAAGTCTTCACATGGAAAATGATTTAGCTGGTGGGGGGGTAAAAAAGAAACTTTGACATTTCACTGGAAACCCTCATCCTAGATTTGCAGATTTCCTGAAGTTTGCATTAGTATGCACACAATGTGTTATGATCATCCAGCATATGTAAGAGACATTTGTAACATTATAGTTTACCCTGCCACACATCTGGTGGATTTATGCATTATAAAAAATCAGAAATCTCTGGTAGTTCTAGACACATGCTATGGCTGTGCAGATGTCTGCCTTTTTTTTTAAATAAGATGACAATTGCTCATGAGTAGGTCACACTTAGACAAGTAATTGGTACTTCTACTTTCCTTTTGTGAATTACATGCCTTTTTCTCATGGTTATAATGGATGTAAGTACTTATGCACATATGTGTTTCTTCCACATTTACTTTGAAAGCTCTGCAAGCTTTTGGTTTCATTTCTATTTCACAGCTGTAGTTCCACATTATTAAATTGTAACGACTACACCTCTACAAAATGTAGCTTCTTTCCAATTTCAGTAGGGACTTTTATGCTATATTTTTGAAACCATATACATTTTACTTTGCAGTCCAGCTCACTCACAGCATTAAATTGGTAATCATGTCACATGCCATGCCTGACCTTCTACTGACAGATGTGTATTTTGATCACAGTCAGCATTATCCCTTAGCATGTTCAAGATTATTCCACAATAGTGTCACACTATATGATAGCATGCTCATTCTGTTCTATGTTGTTCACAAGGTCTTTTGTATCACTGGTGCTTGGACCAGCATCACCGTCAAAGTACATTGTGTTGTCAAAATTATTGTCTGATATCAGATGTTTAGGTTTCCGTTTGTAGAAGAAATAAACTGAAAGGAAAGTTCCTGCCATTATAAGTAGTACCACAGCAACTACAATTCCAGCTGTGCCATGGGAAGGTGCAGGAGCTTCTTCAATTTTCTTTGCTGGAAAAAAAAGATAACTTTCATTGACTTAGAGAAACAACATTAGATATACATATGACGCAATAAGGGGCATGAGACAGAAGACAGAAGATTGAGGTTCTTAATGTGATGCCCTAACTGCAATGGGTATGTTTATACATGGGTTTCATTCTTACTGTGCCACGTGACTGAGGCAACTCCCGCACTGAAGAGGGCCTAAGTAGGCTGAAACAGGCCTGGGCTTGCTTATGTTCCAATTTAGAGTGGGACTGGCTTGATAGTTCAGGTAGGACTGTCCCTGCTGGAGTGAAAGTATTCTACACATCACCTTTGTTTGTTTCTGAGGTATCTATAGAAAAGTCAAAAAGGAAGGATCTGTGTAGAGTGATGATACTCAAGTTCCACAATTTACAAGGGACCATTGTGACACATGCTTTACCACCACTAAGGTAGACTCGGCGCTTTCATTTCACTCTCCTTGATGACTGAGACATCATTCATGGCCTCCTGCCTGTCCAGCTCACAGCATACTGGATACTCAGCACTGACAGCTTCTCCAATGAAAATGTAGGTGCCTGATATGCCAATTATTTTGGGGGCTAGCCACAAAATGTAATCGTAGGATGTTTAGAGGGTACCACAATAGTACTATCAATGTACTACTAACCTATATGGAGAGGTCTCCCCCTCTATAACCTTTTATATGCTGAGATCACTTTTCTGACTGCAGAGATCTCTGCACATGTTCACCTACATTTTAGTAGTAAATGTAGGAGTGACGGGGGAGTGGTTTAGAACGGCTTATGAGAGCTTTGGGGAGTGGCATGTACCTGCCCTCAAAGGAGTAAGCCCATTCCTATAGACAAACAACAACATTATTGTAATGTAATTCAATATATTTAAATTAATTAAATATTTCATTCAAAACAAGTTAATAGTGCTGTAGCTTTTTTAGGTCGTGCCTGGGCCGAGGATGCACTGCTCTGTGAGGCATGCTGTATTGAGGTGGGGACTTGAAGCTCCACCCACTCTCCGCCCTCATTTTCCATTGACTTATGTCATTGTCCACTGTAAACTGATGCTGTTCATTGGTCAAAAGGCTTAGTAGTCCCTCCTTAGTACCGCCTTGTCTCATTTAGTAACCTCCCATGGTGACACCCCCTGTTGCGTGTGTTGTTGCTCTGTAGGCTTTAATTACAGCCTCTGAGCCCTATTTTCTCAAATAGCATTGTCCTGCATGCTGGTGCAGGCAGGACACGCTCTCTCCTAACACTATTAGGAGTTCCCTTCCTAATAGCAAGTGCAACCCTATGTAAGACTGTTTTGTGTCCACAATTGCGGGTGCAAAACACTCGCAAATTACCACCTTCTTCAAGAAGGTGGTAATGGTTTCGCAAAAGGGAAGGGGTCCCCAGGGGACCCCTTCCTCTTTGCAAACGCAGGGGAAAATATTTTTTAAGGGCAGTTAGAGGTTTCAGGGACCACTGCCTGCTCTTAGCTCTTAAAAAATGAAACGAAAACTTTGAATTCTTTTTTTTAAATGCATCCCGTTTTCCATTAAGGGAAACGTGCTGCATTTAAAAAAAACTGCTTTATTTAAAAGCAGTCCCAGACATGGTGGCCTGCTGAGGCCAGCAGGCCACCACACTTGAGAGTGCCTGCCATTCCCAATGGGGTTGCAAATTGCGAGAGGCTCACTAATATTCATGAGCCTCTCCATTTGCGACCCCATTGGGAATCACTAATACACTGCTGTACATCCTAAATAGCGCCTCACAAATTGCGAGTCTGAAATGATTCGCCATTTGTGAGGCGCTATTTTAGCCGTCATACATCTGGCCCTGCGTCATTTACAATCCAAAAGCTCAAGTCTCATAAATGCAAGACCAATTGCATTGCAAATGCTTGTTTTAATCTGTTCTACATTCAAAATAACAATATAACAATAACTTAACATAATATTTAACAAAATATTTTTCGTTTTTTAATTTTAAGTTTAATAAACATTTAAAACTTTTCCCATACTTTACCATAGGGCAATCTCTGTCCTGGTTGTGAAGATTTCTGTTTACGTGTTAAAACGTATTAAAAGTAACTTTAGACTCAAATACTGATAAAACAGGCTGGTTAAGTTAAGACGATTGAAAACAAGCATTTGCAATGCGATAGGTCTCACATTTGCGAGAGTTTGAGCTATTGACATTGTAAATGACGATGTCTTTTATTTATGTGTTGATTTTTAAAACAGATGAACAAAAGGCATTGTCATTTACAATGCCAATAGCTTAAACTCCCGCAAATGCAGGACCTATTGCATTGCAAATGCTTGTAAAAGCACCCCATGTCGTGCTTTCACTTTAATGACGACTGCGCCCCTTTCTTTAGACGAGCCGTGTATGGGTCATTTTTACAAAAAAAAGCATTTGTTTGTCAACGTGACAAACAAATGTATTTTTGTTTTGTTTAAACACCCCATGCCACGCTTTCACTTTAATGTGGCCGTGCCCCTTTCTTTAGACCCAGCTTGTCTAAATAAAGGTGCACAGCTGCCATTAAAGTGAAAGCGCGGTATGGGGCACTTTTACCCAAAAAATACATATGTTTGTTAAGTAGGCCCTATTGTGAATAAAAATATAAAAGTGGCCACTGTACTGAAACCGTAGCACGGCACCTGGAGGCAGAGTGGACACAGTTACAGGAAAGCACTTTCTGCCTGCAATAGGGGAAAATCATTAAAGAAAATAGTGCTCACAGACTGTAGATAAAACAGACCGTGTAACAACACAAGCAAAAAGTCCAGTCCTCATGGGAGGATACAAATGCAGACATGGTGAAACTAGGAGGGACTACTAAGCCTATTATTGAATCAAAAGCAACCATTTAGAAACAACAGTAACAGAAGCCAATTCAAAAGTGGCGCAGAAAATGGGCGGAGTTTTAAGTCCATACCTGAATACAGCATGCCTCAAAGCGAAGCACATGGGCTGCCCAGGCTCAACCTAAAAATGGGCATAAAATGCTGCACTAAAATAATTGAATTATAATATGAACCCTACCTTCGGGAACGGAAGGCTTCGTAGTTGGATCAAGAACTATGAAGGAACAAAAATAAAAAGGTTAATCCGAAGAGCAGTATACTACTCTTCAATCGCAATTATGCTACTTTGATTTGAAATATAAATGCTAAACATGCAATGCTAATGTTTTATGGTTTTTATCAGGACATGTCCCTCATTACAGACATAATCTAGATCTTTCTGTATTCCCTTCAACCACCCCTTACCGCATGCTTTACTTACACTTCATAATCGCCATATTTACCCCTAAAACATTTGTCACTAAACCAGTTTAAGGTAATGATTGAAGATCAGCAAAGCATGCAGGTTTTATTCTTGGTAAGATCCGAACAAGGCGAAAAGGTGAAAATGGACCTTACTGCTCTCTTCAGCCCAAAGGCTGAATGAGTACGCACTTCATATGCTCTTGTACCACCACAATGAGCCGGGATAGAAGTTCAGAAGGCTGCTCACAGTGCAACTCAAATCGCGGGAAGCAGTGACAGCATTGATAAGGAATCTAGCTGGACTTCTACACCACTGGATATATGAACATAGACATCATTGTATTTCTGTATTAATTACAGTTATAATTCCATGGTGTGAGTGACCTCTGTTCCTTTATAAATACTCGCACCCAACGTCCCCTACAGATTGCTTGGGTTACCTTGTTTTTGTAAAATATATTCATGTAACTAAAGGCAGCAGCACAAAACCTGGGACATAGTTCTGAATAATGAAAACAACTCTCAATTTCAGCTGTAACGTTTTAAAATAGGACTGCAACACAAAGTTATGATTGTTAAATACCTACATTTGAGAATAGGGTTGCATTGGAATTCTTTGCAATGGAGGCCTGGCTCAAATCTTGTAACCAGGCAGAGTTAGATAACCTCAATCCTAGGGCAGCTTGGCACCGAGCAGTCAGACTTAACTCAGGGACCATGTGTAAAGTATTTGTGCAACACTTCAAACAGTAACACAGTGAAAACACACCACAAATGATCCCACAATAAACTTAGACAAATAAAGTAATTTTTATAATATAAAAGCAAATTGACAAAAATTCGACTGGTAGGACCGGAGATATGCAAGTTCAAACATTTCAGAGGAAATAATGCTGGACAGCACAAAGCGTCAACTGTGGATATCTGGTCGCGCTGGACCATGACAAAGGCATAAGTTCAGGTCTACCAAAATGGTGTGCCGGCTAAATGGACTAAGTTAAGTCCACTGAACAAGATACCTTAAATCCTGGTTTGCAGAGCATTGCATGGATCCGCATCAAAGATGCGTTGGTTCTGAGATGTGGCAAGTCTGTAGTGCGAAGGTCCTGATCATAGGCAAGCACTTGAGATGACAAGTTCAGCATTGAGGATATACTGTGCAGTCAAGGCAATGCATTGGTTCCAAGGAGCTGTGAAACTGTATTCTGGAATTTGGTGTTGTTGTTGAGGCTGCCGTCGATGAGGGATGTGAGGGTATGCACTGAGTATGCATTGCTCGGAGGTGGTTCAGGAGAGGTCACAGGCTGTGAAGGTAACACTAGTCTTTGTGACGAGTCAGATCCATGCAGCAGCAGTAATGCGTCGATTGTGCTGGGAGTTGCACAGCAGATGAGATGTGTCAGTTCTGCGGATCCATAGAGGCTGTAGAGCACCCTAGGCCCACATCCAAGAGTGGGATGGCATCACTTGGCAAGGTAGACTCACAGATGCCAGAGTCAAGGTGCTGGGTTAATTGCTGTTGGATACTTCTGTCGATGAGGCTCAAGTCAGAAGGCCAGCCAGCTAGCCCTTAGTGTGACTTTGGGGTACTGGGTTTTACAGATGCAGGTCCAGTCCTTCCCCCAAGGCAATAGGGCAGCAATCGGCAGTTCAGCATGGAAGAGCAGCAGTCTAGCAGAGAGGCAGTCCTTTCAGCAGCAGAGAATTCCTCCTACCTGACAGAGTACCCACAGGACCATAAGCGTACTGAAGAGTTGAGTCTGAGGTCTAATATTTATACCTGGTACCCTTTCTCTAGAAGGTGGGAGAAGATTCTAGAGGTTTCCATTTGAAGTCCTCAAACATCCTGCCTTCCCTGTCCTAGCTCCAGACTAACTACACGGGTAGGAAGTCCTTTGTGGGGAAGGCAGGACACAACCTATTCAAGTGTAGGTAGGGTTGTGCCCAACTCCGCTGCCCCATCCTGCCAGAGATGGTCCATCCAGGCACACCTAAGCTCTCTATTGTGTGTGGCTGTTACAGAAAAATACAAACCCAACTGTCAACTACACCTTGTTGTGTCACCCAGGGACAGGCTAAAGGCACTAAATGGATAAGGAAGGACACTTTACAATTTCTAAAAGTGGCATTTTCAAAATTGTAAACTAAAATCTGGCTTTACCATGAAGGGGGATTTTTCATCACAATTTAAAAGACACCAAACATGAAGTGTGTACCTGTTTCCATTTGGAAATTATCCTTATGAAATATTATAAGGTAACCCCAATGTTATCCTATGGGACAAGTAGGCCTTGCAATAGTAATAAATGAATTTAAGAGTTCTTCACTATCAAGACACACACAAATTAAAATTACATGTCCTACTTTATAAATACCTTGCACCCTGCCCTGTACGCTGGTTCAGACCTACCCTAGGGGTGACATATGTTTTAAAAAGGAAGGTTTGGGCCTAGCAAAAGGTTTATTTTGATAGCTGAAATGGCATTTGAAACTCCACACAGGCTGGAAGGACTGAGACGGTTACGAGGCTACTCAAGTGGGTGACACAATAAAGGGATGCAGGCCCACTTGTACCATTTAATTTAAAGGCCTTGGACACATCTAGCACCACCTTACTAGAGACTTACAAGTAAATTAAATATGCTAATTTGAAATAAGCCAATTTCACCATGTTTTAAAAAGTGAGCACATGCACTTTAGCACTGGTTAGCAGCGGTAAAGTGCATAAAAAGCGAGATCAGAAAAATGGAGCAGGAAGGCACAAAGGTTGGGGAAGACCAACCTAAGGCTGACGGGTCTAACACTAACCAATACCATTCTGTATTCGGCAGCCTTAATCCTCCTGAGTTTGTAGAGGCGTATGATTTTGGCATTTTAAGCCTAAACTTAGAAGGCCCTACGTACATTATTTTATTCAAGTTGCCATAGTTTTCAGTAACTTTGTAGGTATCTTGAGTGGACCCATTGCTAAAATATTGAGTCTATGTTCAATGTTCATTTTATTTATTTGGATCCTTCCACACAATGAAAATATCAGTTCAGACTATCTGTCTAAATCTCTTGTGATGATATCTAGGAGTGGGCATAGATTATCTGCCTTAATATTTCCAAACGTCCATGAGGCCATATTGTAAATATTTCAATGTATTTATTTTTAATTGGAGCAGTGCAGTACCTAATGAGCTCCTGATCATGCCTGCTGTGAATGACAACACTTCGCATGTGTTCTTCTAAACATTATTGCCTGAAAATTCCTAAAATATAGAAGGACAAGCCATGGAATCAATGTAGCTGGGTTTTCCATTGTCACCATTACATCACTGCATTTAGCAGTGCATTTTGTTCCCCTACAGTTTTCTGTATCGTTTTTATCAAGGGGGATTGTCTAGTCGCCACTGTTGCAGGGCTAGTAAAACAGAAGTGGGAGAGCAGGAATCCTAATCTAGATCCCCTTTATACTTTAAAGGGTGATGAAATAAAACCTCTGCTGCTGACATTCACCACTTAGGGGCCAATACTGATGTTGGAAGGGCCAGAGTCTGTCCGACATCGGGCAAGAACTTGAACCAAACTTGTTATCCAGACCTGCAAGTAGGATGCGACTGAACCCTGTATGGTCGCAATCCTATACTTAACAATGGGAGCATGCATTCCGAACACAATGCATGCCCACATTGTAAAGCGCAGAGGTGCAGTTCCTCCCTGCACCCCGTGGGAGGCACCCCAAGGTGCCTGCCACCGGGTGCAAGGATCAAAAGGGAGGCACCATAGGTGTGCCCTAGGATGCCATTCGGAAGCCTTGCACCCATGGTGGCCCTGCTGGGGCCCTCAAAGACAGTTTCCCACTGCCTTTCTGTGTGGGAAAGGCCGGCACAAAAAGGCAGTGGGAAATTGCCATCGTACTCTCTCGGCCAGAAAGAGCAGGCCTGGGGAGTACTGAAGGGTTTCCAGATAGCTGACGGGCGTCGGAAGCCATCAGGAAAAGCGAGTCAGATTCCTTTCTGACTAAGCATGTCAGAATGGCTCAGTCAGAAAGGAATCTGAACAGCAGATTCCGATGAGGGCAGGAGGGCTCCAACCGGCGGTCGGAGCCATTCCTGTCTGCATCGGAATCACCCCCTAAATGTGTATACAGCCCTTTTACTTCCCTTAAAAGTCTGCTTCTCTGTCCATTTTTGCCTCAATATTAAACTACGTCGATTCCATATGCTCAAAAACTTTTTTCACTTCTAATGACATGGCTATGGTGTCATTCTTCTCCTTTCATACTTGCCATATTATAGGCTATAAAGTCAGTACATGGACATTAGAGGGTCAATTAGTGAAAAACCCAATTTGTGAAGTCTGAATTATATACCTCTTAAATCTTTTCACTAAAACTTTAGCTAAGATGTTCATCTCTGCATTAATAAGCGCTATTGGTCTATAGCTGCTACATAACAATGTCTCCTTATTGTTCAAGATCACAGAAATTCCCTATTTATTGAATTCAGAAGCTATTGTCTCTTTTACTGAGCCTCTTTATATAACTCATGCAGTAAGGAAATTATCTTTCGTTTTTTAATCTAATAGAACTCAAGAAGGCAGACTATTCTCCCTTCACATCTTTCCTAATGCCATCTCATCTATTAATATTGTTTTTCTTTCTCATATATTTCTCCCACTGAAGGTAGCTTTTTATCTTCTCTGAGTGGACAATTTCAGTGGTGTCATGTTCAGAGAGACAGAGATCACTACAGAGTTTATTAAAGGTGTTCATGATTTCTATTTGGTTGGTGATCAGTTGTCCATTACCTTCTTTTACAGCTGGACTCAAGTTCATGCTTTACATTTAATTTAATGCTCATACTAATAGATTACAGGCTGTTCTTGCTGTTCATACTGTATTTGCTGTAGGTGAGCATCTGTGTATTCAGCATTAGATGTCTAAAACATTTTAAATTACTATTTTTTCATATATCAGCTGCCTATTAATGCATCCCGTAGTGAGTTGCTATAGTCATGGGTAAGATCACCCATCTCTGTTTCTTCTTGTATTTGTTTTTCCTTAGCTTTGCATTTAATTAAAGCTGAGTATCTCATTACTAGTCCACCTCTCACATATGCTTTCTGTCCACCCTCAATGTTTGCACTGAGGACACCGATCCTTCATTTTTGTTCCCATTTCATGAGGGAAATATTCAGTGTTACATCCTTGCACATTTAACCTCCACGGACATACTGGTGGTCTTAGCATGTCTACATCAAATTGTAATCAAATTAGGTAATGGTTGGACATGCTGTTCGGAATAATAGCCGTATCCATCACCTTATTCAATATCTTCAAAGTTATCAAAAAATTTGTTATCCCTATTAGTTGAGCGTGGTAATCACCATGGTTCTACTATTGTGTGATCAGTAAAGTGGTCTTGGGCATCTGTCTTTGTGTCTCCTTAAATAAGGCTGCCCTGATCTATCCAGTAATGGATCCAGAACTATGCCTCAGTCCCCTCTCATTATTACTGTGGATTTCGGTGGGACACCTAAAAGATATAGATTATCCTAATGGCTTCAACCTTCATGCGCTATCGGAGGTCCAAATGAGCTTGTCTCCAGTCATGCTATTCCTCTAGCTTCTGTTCGACAGTGGACAGTCACACTTCAGTTATGTCATGTATTAAAAGATGTGACTTCTTATCAACTGTACTTCTGTGGCCATCCTTGATGTCACTTCTTCTACTAATGAGACCTATCCCTTTGTTGCTCGGAAATGAATTTACCGTGAGGCGTTTGGAAAAATAGATACAAGTTGGTTTAATTAAATGCAACGGCCAAGAGAGCAGCAACAGAGTCATGTCTGAAGTCTGTCTTGATGTACAGAGGTTTTGGCTGGCATTTTATACAGGGCTTGAAGTGCAATAAACTGATTACTCATTCTTGTACAGCACGTAAATCCATGCCTAGTCATAAACCATAAACTAAGCCATCTGATAAAGGGCACAGGTGGCTCTCGACTTTGTAAAGACTCAATGTGAGCTACTGTGTATGTGTCCGGACATCCAGCATGGGGAGCATGTGATCACTGCGTGTACTGTGCGTGCTGAATTTTGGTTGGCTGAGTGTTTCTAACTACATGTGGCATCTGACTTTGTGGTATTTTGGGAACGTGTGCCTTTGGCCAAACGTGTTTTATCGGGGCCAATCTCCTCGGACCTATTGTGGTGTAGCTGCCTATCCGTGGAATTGATCTTGGTTTTCTCTGTTTGCACGTTTGTCTTCGGGCTAGGTGTAACCCCATCTGTGGCTATCAATTGGTAGGCTTGGGAATGGGTCACAGCGCCTGTCTGACCAAGTATCTCTGACTCAAGGTTGATGCAGAGGTCTTCTTGGATGAATCTGACAGCAATGATACAAGTTTGTTATTACTTATACATATAACACGGCGGTCATTGATATCGCATTAACTGACATTCTCATTATCATGCATTCATTTGTCATGGCATACATCGACATCGTATTTACAGGTATTGACATTGTTCTGTGTGCATATATCATAGGAGAAACCAGTGCAGGTAAGAGCGGTGGGGTGGGGTGAGTAGGGATTCGACAGACGACGATGCGGTAAATTAATTATTAACTGACATTCTCATTATCATGCATTCATTTGTCATGGCATACATCGACATCGTATTTACAGGTATTGACATTGTTCTGTGTGCATATATCATAGGAGCAACCAGTGCAGGTAAGAGCGGTGGGGTGGGGTGAGTAGGGATTCGACAGACGACGATGCGGTAAATTAATTATTTTTAAAATTTTCCCTCAGTTTTGTTTGTCAATTTCCCCCACACCGTCCCACCACTTGTACCTGCACAGGCCACTCTGATATATCATGGTGTACATCGATATCGTATTTACCAATATTGACATTGTGATGTGTATATATATTATGGCATACGTTGACATCGCTTTCACCGATTTAACACCTTGATCATGGTAAGTTCCTTTAATGTAGTTTCTTGCATCCTTTCTAGTGCAGTTAGTTGTAAAGCTTCTTTGCTCCGTTTCTGCGATTTCCTCGCTACTGCCTCTGGAAAGCTAAGTTGACTTGGTGATATGCATTTTGGCATTTAACAACTATCTAGTTTGTCTTATCTTATCTTGCCTGAAGTGAGTTGAAGGGGAAACAGTCGGAACACAGCAGCCTCAGCCATGCGTATTCGACATTGCAAGCTTAACCACGCATATGCCTTAAACACACATGTGCGTGGTTATGGCATGTGTGCAATCTAATTGCTGGCTGGCTAGCAGAAGCAGTAAGAGGAAGTTTCGGGAGAGTACGCAACAGAGTGAAGTAAGTGAGGATTTGAGGGGTGGGGGTAGTTTGTAGTTTTCAGGGCTGGGGGTCGTGTAGTTTTCAGGGCTGGGGGGGTCAGGAGTTTTAGAGCTCAGGGCAGGGGACCGGAAAGGGGCAGGTTTCAGACCAAGGGGGCAGTTGGGCTTGGGCAGGAGGGAAGTGGGGGTAGGTTTTTGGGGATGGGGCTGGTTTTTGGGCTCAGGGATGGAGGCTGGGGTCTGAGTCCTTTTTAGGGGCCTGAGTTTTAGGGCTCGGGTCAGGGGACAGGAAAGGGGCAATTTTCAAACCGAGAGGGCAGTTTTACTGGGGCTGGGGAGAGGTGGGGCTAATTTTAGGGCTTAGGGAGGGGGGCTCGAGTTCGAGTAGGTTTTGGGGCTAGGGGGTTTGGGTTTTAAGGATCAGGATAGGGGGTTGGTAGTTTATAGGGCTGGATAGACTGCAGGAGGGCTGAAATTTAAGGCTCAGTGCAAAGGGGCAGGGGTGTGATCTTTACCACACATGTCCCTTTACCAATCATGTCTTTACCATGAAATTTCTTGGTAAAGGCATGCATGGTAAAGGTGTGCGTGGTAAAGACGCGGTAGTGGTTAAAACCGCGTGGTTCAGGAATCTGTTGTTGAGGCATGCATTGTTCCATCATACAACCATGTTGAAGTATATCAGAAAAGTATTCAAAAACTTATGGGAATCTCACAATATGTCCCTGTGCTATGGAGCTGTAATTATTAAAATGTTCCTTCTGTTCTATAGGGAAGTGCAGTCATTTGAAACTCAAGAAGGTATCACCATTCTTTCAGTCATTGTTGATTCCATTTCATAGTTGATTTAGTTGTGCATCTACTTTACTGTCTGCTCTCTACGTTTATGAGCAGGCCCAGCCACCTCATGGCCGGTAATTTTAAACTGGGAGCTAAATGCAAAGGGAAATAGAGTTCGTGCTATCTGGGACCATAACTACGAATTTACTAAATGTATTCAGAAACGAGGTCAGACTCACTGATTACATTCCTAATTTAAGAGTAAGTTTTTTTTTTAGTTTCTGAACAACTCACTGGAAGAGATTCTGATGGAGCAGAAATGCCTACATTGCATCTTTGTTTGCCTCAGATAAAGACCGTGCAAGAAAGTGGTTGGCAACATTTACAAACCTTATCAGAAAAAGAACACCGAAAAATACTTACGCCCAGTTACATCTAAGCTAGAGAAGGCAGTGAAAGATACTACTCAGTAACTGAGATCAATTTAAAACCTTACCAAAGTTAAATAGAACTGGAAACAAATCTATATTCGTTTACCCAAAATAATTATATCAGATTGGTGTTTTAATAAGTGCAGGATACAATAAGGTGCTGTATAAAACCATACTCTAGTTCGTTTTGCACTGATTTTTGATAGTGAGCACGTTTCACATTTCATGCAGTGCACGGATTGATGAACACCAATGCATTTTCAAAATTTTTTGAAGACTCACCAGATGTTCTCTTAATATATCCCCATTTCCCTTCTCCCCTACCTCAGCAAAGTCCTTGAGTCCCATGTGACTAACACCCTGAACACCTTTATCGAGGACTCTCATTTCCTCGCCCCCCAACAGGCCAGCTTCAGACCCAACCACTCTACTAAATCGGTCATACTTTCAGTCATGGAGGAACTGCAGAGAGGAGCGGACTCCAACATCAGCCAGGTTCAGGTGCTCCTGCATCTGTCGGCCGCCTTCGACACGGTCGACCATGATATCTTGGTCGCCCGTGTCGGAGAGGCCGGCATCCGGGGCTCTGCCCTGGCCTGGGTCCGCTCCTTCTTGAGCAACCGCCGCCAGGCGGTTCAACTCTCTCGGTTCTCTGCGGACGAGGTTGAGCTTACCTGTGGCGTCCCACAGGGCTCCTCCTTATCCCCCCTTCTTTTTAATTTATACCTCACCCCCCTTATTCGTTCTTTACAAGGCAGCCGTGTCACCGCGTTCAACTACGCGGATGACATCCAGCTCGTCTTTGATATCAATTCCACTGACCGGTCAATCGACAACTTCCAAACCACTCTTTGCCACATTAGCGACTGGATGGGGGCGGACCATCTGAAACTTAACCCAGACAAGACAGAACTGCTGCTTGTCGGGGGTCTGGCCAACCCCTGGAACTCCACCTTTTGGCCCACCAGGCTGGGCCCCCCCTAAACCCGTCAGTTCAGTAAAAATCCTTGGGGTCATCATTAGTAATGACCTTACGATGAAATCCCAGATTAACGCCGTGGTGTCCTCCAGCTTCTTCCAGCTGAGAAAAATCTGAAAGATTGCCCGCTTCCTGACCACCGAAGCACTCACCCTGGCCCTATTGGCGTTAGTCATCTCCAGGTTAGATTATGCCAACTCTTTCTATGTTGGCATACCGGCATACCAACTAAAGAGGCTTCAACTGGTTCAGAACCAGGCAGCACGGCTCATTCATCACCAACCCAAGCACCAACACGTACGCCCTCTCTTAAAATCTCTTCACTGGCTCCCTGTCTCTGAGCGGTGTAAGTCCAAACTGGGCTGCATTATTTTTAAGTCCCTTGTCGGCACAGGCCCTTTGTTCATCTCCTCACTACTGCACCCCTACGTTCCGTCCCGCAATCTCCGTTCCGCCCACTTGGCCTTACTCCAGATCCCGACCTTCAAACGTAAAAGACAGGGAGGACTGAGGTTCTCATTCCTTGCCCCGTCCTTCTGGAATGCCCTCCCGCTAGGCGTGAGATTGGCCTCCCCCCTAACCCACTTCAGGTCTCTCCTAAAAACCCACCTGTTTCGCAACGCCTATAACTAATCCCTCTCAGCCCCATGGATTGTCTGTTTTTCTCTATGTCCCAGCGCCAAGAAACCGTCTGGTGTTAGTTGCGCTTTATAAGTTCTTTTTACATTACATTACATTACATAATATTATATTTTGTGAAACCAAACATATATCATTTAATAGTCTGCAAGTTGTAAAGCACAAAACTGTAATTAGTATACACAATTCATGTGCACAAGCATGAGCTTGTTTTTTTAAATTGATATATATTACTTACCCTTTCTCTTTTTACAGACATAATAGTAGAAATTAGAACAGCGTGTCTTGAGCCATTCACCATTTTCAGCACTAAATGAAATGCATTCTTGTGATGATGATCTTATGAATACTTGTTGCCGGCTACTGTCTTGTCCCGAGCTTTCTTTCCAATTTACGTAATCAACAGCACTGTTATCCAACCACAGCCAATCACCTGCAACACACAGAAAGTATGAAATTACCACTGATCAACAGAACTGTTGTATAACCACGGATAATCACCAAGGCTGCAGAGAAATATTTGAAATTATCACATTGATCACTGCCCAAAAAATATAACAAAGATAAATTAAATCATTTAAAGATTAATAAAACTGTAGTGTAGTGACACATTTGCCAAATGCTAATAGCTCAAAAACTACTTAGCAAGCGAACTGGACGCGAAACCACATTAAGCACACTCTCTGTGTATAATTTTACTTTCATGCCAAATATGCCATAAATCTGTGAAGTCATCTTTGGGTAATTTTATCAATAGAAAATGTGCAGACTTTTCAAATGGCATCAAAGTTCTAAGCAACAAAAAACTATGGGGTATATTACCAACAACTAGCGATAATTTTTGTCTCTAACTTGTTTAGAGACAAAAATTATCGCCGCACATCGGCGATTTTTATCGCAGATAAACCTTGCTATTAGCAAGGTTTATCGCAAATGCGATAAAAAACGGCCGCAATGCATGAATATCGCTGAAAAGTCAACGATATTCATGCATTATCGAGCAAATGCTCTTAGCCATGTTATCCACCTCCCATTGGATAACATGGTGAAGAACTGCTCAGGGCAGGTGTTAGCTTTTGGAGATATTCGCGCTTAGCTCGAATATCTCCAAAAGTTGGTAATAGGAGATAGCGATGTTAGCGACTGTTTCCAGTCGCTAACATCTTGGCACGCCCACTTTGCATGTCATTAGTGATAAATATCACTGACATGCAAAGCGGGGCCCAAGATGGTCGCTATCTCCTATTAGCTGTCACTAACTGGTGTTAGCGACAGCTTGGTAATAGGGAGATAATTTTATCTCCGCTTTCTTGGCTTTTAAAGCCAAAAAAGCGGAGATAAACCCCTTGATAGTATACCCCTATATTTTCCAACGAATGTGAGGCTGAATTATAACTACAGAGCCATTATTAGAGCTCCTTAATATAGATGCATAGAATATATATGTAGATCAATAAATTACATCTCTCATTGCGAAATTAGTTCTTGAAATACAGAGAATAAATATGACATGTTTAATCAATAAAGAACATAAAGATGTACAAAACTCATTTGCAGTGTTCAATGATCTTATGACAACACTTGTAAATGGTGCAATTTTGGTGCCTAAAATTGAAATGTTTATCCATTATTAAAAGTCACCATGACATTAAACAAGGTGGGAATACTATGGGTTGGTATTACTTGTGTAATTCAGTGTACTGTAATCGCATGGAATTATCTAGTAACATCACAAGATTTCGCAGAATTCGGCAAAAAGCATTATTCTGCATTTAGCACACTTTTTACAAAGAAAAAATGCCTCTCTCATCCAATATGCAACAGAACATGGATAGCAGTGTGAGCAGTTGCTCATGCTCACTAAATATTCTCTTGGGGTAGGACTTTCCTCCAATTTACTCCTGCATTTAGCACCATCTCGTAGCGCAAAATGCTCCCTTGCTTCTTAAATAAATGCAAGCCTGGATTTTGCGCTAAACTACTGCTAAGTGCTACAGAACATGAATAGCAGCGTGAGATGTCTCTCACACTCGCTAAATGTGCCCTCACAGTAGGGGTTTTCACCCAAATTACTCTTAAATACGTGAGGGAGTGTTATTGCATTACTATTGGTAATTCCGCATGAAAGAGTGAAGGGGAATTATCAAAATTACTCTGATTACTTCGGCGTAATTAAAATTGCTCATAGACCAGTGCTAAGGAAACTATACAGAGCAGCCCATATGATAAATACTAGGGAATTTACTAATAGTTGACAGTTTTGTAAATTGTTCTTGTTGCATGCAGGTTTACGTTTTTAGTAGAAGTGTTAATGTGTCTTCTATAATTTAGTTTTCAAACATAAAAAATAAATCATGTGTTGCACTTTCATAGGCATTTCTTTTTAGTTTATTTTGAAACGTTTCCTCTCATTGTTGTTTGGGAACTCTTGTGTTTGTGGAACTATTCAGTGTTTATAAATGTTAGTGACTGACAGAGAAAGTACAATTTCAGTACTGACTGAGGTGAGATCTATTGTGCCCTGTAAGTATTTCTGCTATGCCTAAAATAAAAAAAAAACTCAGGGAAACAAATATTTGGGCTCGCCAGTCATGTATAAGGTAAACCAAACAGAAATGTCATATTTTCTGAAACAGTGTGAATTTGCTTTGTTTCTCTACTCTTCTAGAATCGATATGTGTGCTGAATTAACACGTACTTTCAAATTGTCTGATCAGTGACAGTTTGGAATACTCACTTGCCTGTGCTGCATCTGTTTCACAAAGCAAACACAAGGAGATGATGGACGGAGCACTGAAACTTTTCAGACACTCACCCCCAGTCAGTGGCGTCACTAGGGTTGGTGTCACCCAGTGCGGGTAACTCATGGTGTCACCCCCTCATGACTTACATCATGAATCCATGATGGCCCCCCCGATACCCTTACACAGCTTTACAAAGGGACTAAAATGCATATTGCACCCGCGTGTCATGTGCTGCTACACACATGTCCTGGACAATACAGGACACACACACTACGCATGGCACCAGTCTACCCATGCCCAGTTAGACACAGGTTTACTGGCAGCACAAGAACCCTACATGACCGTTCAGGGCTACACTGTTTCCGGGCATAGTATGTTACATCTGCACGGACTCAGAAAGATGTGCACAGTAACTTATGGAAACATGACACCCATGTGCAATTCATAGCCAGTGGGCAGTACGTTACACTTGCACACAATAGCGCAACTACAGACCAAAGCAGTTTTCTTGGTATATCGCACTCTCAGACACAAGGAGCACAGGTTGTAATCCTCAAAGGGCATACTTTCAAACACAGCGAAGGGAAGAATGGGGGTGCCACTTACCAGCTGCAGAGGAAGACAAGCGTGCACCTGGCGCTGCAAAACCCTGGTTCACTTCCCTGGGTCGGTTAGCTAGAGTTCAGCCTGCAGGGACTTCTTTTTCCTTTGGTTTTCCTGAAATTCCTCTTGCCGGCATCGCAAGAATCTCAGGGGCGGAATCCATGCTCCCCTTTCTTGGTGTTGGGTCGGGTAAGATTTTTGAGGCCTTGGAGTGTTTAGCACGCCACTTTTCTCTTGTAGCACACTGTTTGCTACCTCTCACATTTTGTTTGCTTTAGATACTTGCACAAGTGCCACCATTGCCTACGTAACGTTTGTTCTTGTGCTTGAGTGTCTGCCAGATTATGCAGTATTATACCTCTAATTGTACTGTTTTCTCTTGTACCCTGTACACATGTCACTTTTTCCTCCTGTATTGCACCGTTTGCTACCAACCTCATGTATTTTGTTTGCTCACAATTGTCACTTTTGCCACATGTAACTTAACGTTTGCTTTTGTAATTTGTTCACTTGTTATTTTCTAATCATCATGTAACAGAGTTCCTATTGTGAAGCGGTCTGACGCCTTCGGGTAAAGTCTGCGCTATATAAAAAATGATAAATAAACTTTTTGGGGCTCGAGGATCGCTACTGCAGGAAGGGTTGGGGAGGGGCCCTCTGAATGTCTCACCCTGGAGCGTTAGGAGAGGCAGGCAGGACTCGGAGAAAGCCATCCGTCACTGTGCAGACAGGCATGGGCAGCGCTGCCTCTGCTTTAGCATTCCGCCTCCCAGAATAATATGCTGCTCTGTGCTCCGACTGCCAAGGGCAGGAAACAGGAGCCCTCGTTGCCTAGCACGATGAGCCAGGAGGCCGGGCTTCTGAAAAGCATTAGCAGCCCGCGCTGCTACTTGTAAAGAAGCATTTGGATTTTTAAAACGTCAGGTCCGGGAGTCACGTCATGACGTGAGTGACGTTTCGAACATCATTGACGTCCGGATGCTAATTAGGACAATAATTTTGGCCGGCGGCTGGGTAAGGTTCAACAGACAGAAATATTATTTAGCATTTTGGTGTCACGGACTCCGTGAAACCAAATTGCAAAATATTATTACTGTCTGTCCAACCTTACCCGGCCGCCGGCCAAGATTATTGTTGGCACGAACCATGGTGTCACCCCTTTGGGATGGTGTCACCCGGTGCGGTCCGCACCCCCCGCACTCCCCTAGTGACGCCACTGCCCCCAGTCACAGATCTAGGTTGAATCCATCATCATTCTTAGCTCACTTCGCCACCTCAGTTCAGACCCAGCTATATGCAAATCAGTCTTGACCCTGTGCCTCATGGGAACAGTCCAGCCCGGACTGCCAAGCCAGAATCACTGGCAGAGATTAAATCCATTTTGGAAAACAACAAAATAGTTATAATTTATCCTTATATGTTGGCATACCACGGTGAGAAATATCTGGATCTAACATGCTCATTTTATGAGAATTTTCTTTCAAGGTTCCTGAAATTAAAGTGAGCACAATCAGAATATATATAGCATGATGTACCTAGAATAATATCTGTCACTCTCCCAGATTGAGTGAACAGACAGAAACAGTCTGTGGGCTCTGGGGCTACGTTGCATGAGCATGAGTTTAGGGCCGACAAGGTCCGCAGGTGATCTCCTAAAAGGTGAACAAGGTGACAGCATTTTCTCCCCTCATCCACTGTTGACCACCACCCCACAGAGGGCTTGGGTGCCCCTGCCTACAAATGAGGAAAGCCAAATTGCCTGCACGGCTCAGGCTTGCTTTGCCATGGCATCCTCTGTAGGGCTACGATCCGGATGTGGAGACAGGCGGCAGGCATCTTGGGACCCAAATGTCGTGTTGTGGGCCCTAAGCCCACATGCTAACATGATTTGATGCAGACAAGTGAACTAGCCTTGGGCACGCACACTCAGGCCCTTTTATTAGCAGGGCCACGTCACTTGTGACGCCTGTGATGGATGGGTGTGGGGTGCATGTGTGTCCACTCCCCCAAGACAGTGGCTAACCAACTCAGTGTCTGCTGAGACACTAGAACGTGTCCAGCAGGACTTCACACCAAAGAGGGCTGAACACCTGTGTGTACAGGGATGAGCTTACTCTCAACGGGCGGTCCTCTTGGACTGGGTTAGGAAAGATCTACTTATATACAGAAAGGGCATTTACCTGATTGAGCGCAATTACATAACCCATGACAGAAACCATTGTAGCAATCTTACTATAACAACCTTCATCATTGCTTCCCAACTCTTCTTCTGTGCGGAATGTCACTTCCTGTTGTTGAATTCATGTTTCTGTGTCTTCATACTAATTAATCTCCTTTACTTTCTGCCCTGGTGTTTTATCTTTTTCTTCTGTCATTACTATTGTAAACTGATTACTTTTGAGACGAATCTCGAGTACCGGGGGAGATTTGTTTATTTCCACTTTTATTTTGTACCTTGTTGTTACTCTTTCGTTAGGGTTTTCCCATCCTTTCATGGTGAGAGGCGTGTATTCCACTCTCCTCATGTCAAGTGCGAGGCTTTGCATTCCCTCCCCACCCTGTAGGGGTGCATACATTTGCATATCATCCCCACCCTGTCTTGGTGCAAGAATTGTACTCACTATTTTCTCATTTTGGTGATCCGTTTGTGATGTATTCTGTTTAAGCATCAGGGCTATATAGCTGATGGTATTCCATTTTTGTTATTTTCTGCAATGTTAAGGGACTTTTAGAGTTAAGGCATATGGTAAGAATTAATCCATGGGGAGGATGATTTTAAGAACACAATGCGATCCTTATCATACTATCCCTCCCTCTGTCAATTAATATTAGGCACCCCTAATCTTATGCTCTGAAGTTTGCTCTACAACACATCTTTTTTTTTACCATCAGAGTCTATTTGTTATCCATGACCTTATTGGCCCACCTCTTCTGATCTATGAGTTTACCTTGTCTGATTACAGTGCAAGAGTGGCATGGATATGGAAGTTTATTAGGATTGGTCTCAGCTGTTTCCTGGTAAGGCAAATAATAATACCTGTCACCGTGGGACATACTTCCCAGTCAAGATGTTCAGAAAAAAAGTTCTTGCATAGGGGGCAAAGTGAAACAGGTCCTGAAGAGGCATCCTAATTCATTTATCACCTGGATTAGATCCTCTCTATTGCTTCGCCTGGTGAGCTGAGGGCATGATCCAAATAAATAAGGGATCCTACCTGCAAACAAGCATTGGCATAGCCAATAGGTCTCGCTTGTGGGACATTATAAGTGTTTAGCCATGCAACAGTTGATGCTGCACCAAGGATATTGTTCTGCAGAATTAAATACTTATAAGGTCCCAAAGGCAAGACCTATTGGCTATGCCAATGCTTGTTCTGTTTCTATTGCTACCGCCTCAGCCCAGTGGCTGTGGCAGGTGCTGCTTCGATATGAAAAGTGCATGATCTAATAGTCTACTGCTTGCAGCCTACAGCCTGTCTGTGTGTCTGCATGAGCAGAGAACATAATACAAACAGGGCAGTGTTAAATGTAGGTCTGTGAGCCAGTCTCCATTATGCATATGGCATAAATGATGCCGTTTTAGGAGGAGGCCTGTAGGTCTACCCAACCTGAGCACAGTATGGACACACATAGCAGATAATTTAGAATCTGTCAGCGGACCACATGCCAATGCTATGAAGAGTGCTTTTATATATCTCCTTCTGCGAGTAGTGCGGTGTTAACATTCTGTCTGTGTATCAGTCTATGCGATCACATGCTACAAACATGTTGTCCTTGGGGTGACCTACGTGTTTGCTTTCCATAACCACAGGGTAGACATAATGAACCGTACACAGGCTGTGAGGTTGCCCGCACTGAGTGTGTGTGATTGCTTGACTTAAGTATGTCTATGTGCCTTGCTGCACTAAGCACGTGAGACACACAGTGATGTGTTTACACTAACGTCATGATACTAATAGTTAAGCTGCGTTTATTCTAACATGATGCAAACATAATGCTGCGTGTTCATCTTCGTCAATCACATGCTACAAACCCTGCAGTGTTTGCAGCCTGCCCACGCTCATCAGGTTACACATAGTGCAGTGCTAGCTCTGTATCTTGTTTACCCTAATCACATGATCCTTACAAGGGAGCGGTGATCACTCTGTGAGGCTGACTTCCCTATGTATTTATACCTGCATTGCTGCACTAAGCACATTACACAAATAGTACCGTGTGCAACTGTGTGTGAGGCTGCACGAGGCACTTATGCAAAACAGAGTGTTGCAAGTCCGCCTGGGTTCCTGCTGTACAAGCACCTGACACACAACGTGCAAACGGTTGAAATGTTAAAAAAATCACACCCAGAGGTTTAATAGTAATACATACTCGCTATGGATTCAATCTACACGCACTGTTGCCAAATACAAAAATGAAACGATACCTGATGGTAATATTACATTTAGGCCTTTGATCCTTGGACGTCTTATGCTTTATTAAGGACTCCTGGTAAAACAATTTAAAGTCCCATACGAGCTGCCAGTAAATTGATGAGAGATGGCGACTGCAACCGCACGCTGTAGGAGACACCGTGAGCACAGACAATTCTCTTTTTCTCGGCAATTATAATCATGAACGATTACATTAAATTACTTGTTTTGCTTGCCTGCATGCTTTCACTCTCCCACTGGTATATAAGGGGCAGGTTACACCCGGTCCTTAATAACAGGCTGTTCTGAGGAGAGGATTGTGGCAATCAGGGTATTAAACCATCCTTTTGTGTCCTGGGCACTAATGGGCAAGATTAATCTCTTTTCCCTTCGCGTTATTTAAAAGATCCATTCCCCTCTGCCACTTCTGTTTTTGCAGCCTTGGCAATTGTGTTATATTACTTTTAATTCAGTGGGCCAGCCCAGGATATAAAGCCATGGCGACGTGGCAAGCTATATTTCAATAGGAACTTCTGTCATTATTAAAGATGCCATTCCCAGGCTGGCTCCAGCGTTCCCCCTGGGAGGCAAAGTCATGAAGGGACTTGTGTGCGCGCCAACTGTACACAGACAGGGGGGAAATAATGGTATTCATCACAGCTGACGGTGACAAATCTGCATATGCAAGAGCGAGAGATGGCGGGAAGGGGGAGGAGGGAGTAAATGTTTCAGGAAACGAGGGGCATATGAACAGGTAGTAGAGGAGGCAATGAGATGGGAACTGGGTAAGGCAGGAATGGGGACGCAGAAAAAGAACACCAGGGAGAAAGCGGGAGAAGGAATGTCAAGTATTGTTTACGTAATACTGGAGTACGGGAAGACATGCAAGGTGAGGGACTGCAAATGACGGAGTGAGGTACACAAAGAAAAAAATTAAAAGAGAAGAGATTATTTCTGACATATAAAATAAAGAGCAGGCATGTAAGAGGAGAGACGTGAAAGAGAGAGAAGAGGAAAAGGAGGGACGTGTGGAGATGGCAAATAAAGGAGAATGACAGAAAAGGAAATGCTGAGGCGAGAAGACGAGAGAAATCGGGAAGGAGAAAGAAGGAAGAGGCTATACAAATTGAAAAAAGCGAGAGTGAGAAAAAGAATACAGAGGCAGCAAGAGATCCGAAGTCAGAGAGAGATCGAGTTAGAGAGGACAACAGATAAAGGACGTCAGATAAAGAGAGTGACAGTGCAACAAAGGGGACAGAGCACGGGAGAGAGAGCGACAAAAATGCGGGCATTAAAAAGGGACTGGCAGAAGAAAAAGGAAAGAAGGAAATAAGGAGATCGTATGTGAGAGACGAAAAAGAAAACATGGGAAAGAGAACGTGATGGAAAGAGAAGGTGACAGAAGTCAGAAGAGTAATCAGAACACATAGCTCGGAGAGTTTGAACAATAAAGAAAAAGTGAAGAACACTGGAAAATAGTAATAAGAGTAAATAAGAAGGAGAGGTGATTGAACAGTGAGGACTGATTGAGATGAAGGGGGAAATGTGGAAAATGAGAGGGAAAGGTGAAAAAGAGAAACAGAGGAGAAAAAGAATAGCAAACATGGGATATGGGGTTGGAGGGGGTCAGTAAATAAAACAAGGAGAAACACGAGAGACGGCCTGCGGCCGTCAAAGTGAAAGTACGGCGGAGGGCATTGCTGTGGGGAGGGGGGAGGAGAAATGCGACACGGCGGGAGGGGGCGGAGCGGGGAGAGCGGCATGAGGGTGTGAAGCAGCAGGGGCCTTTGAAGTGAAGCTAAGCTTCACTTCAAAGGTGTGGGAGGAGTGCTGCTGGTGATTGACTGGCGATTTAATGATGTGCACGCGCATTTTAGGTCAATGCGCTTGTCATAAGCGCCTTGATAGTAGGGGTGCTAAGCTAGAGATACATGACATGCATCTTGATACAGTGGAGGGTAGAGTGTCCAACCCTGAGGATGGCGCAGCTCAGTCTGTCAAGCGCCTAGACCACGTTGAAAAGATAGTCATGGAGGTGGCAATTAAGAATGAAGACTTGGAAGCGCGCAGCAGGCGCAATAATATTCGCATACTGGGGGTTCCTGAGTCAACCAATACCGGCTGTATGGACCAGTTTGTGGAACTGTTATTAGCCGACATATTCGGAAGAGACGCTTTTACTCCTGGTTTCATCGTGGAATGGGCACATCAAACCCCGGCTGCCCACCAAGGCCGTTACGCCTAGCAAGAAAACGTGGAGCTATCTCATGGCAGGGATACGCATTGCAAAAAACACAGTTGATGGACAGAATGTAGAACAATGTCATACATTCACCCCAGTACAAGGATCTGGGCCTAAATCCATCGTTTTTTTGCACTCCACACCACCCTGGGTTAGACACTGGCTATGTGCAAATCAGCTCTGACCCTGTGCCTCATGGAAACAGTCCAGTCCAAGCCATGTCTTTCCCAGACCGGAATCAAGCATCCAAGGACCGGTTTCTGGCTATCAGCCTTCATCAGCCTGGATAGCTTGACTCCAGTGGTGTGGAGAGCCTGGGACTCACGTCTGAGCATACCCAGCCCACTCGGGGTGAAAATTGCAAAAAACACAGTTGATGGACAGAATGTAGAACAATGTCATACATTCACCCCAGTACAAGGATCTGGGCCTAAATTAATCATTTTTTTGCACTCCACACCACCCTGGGTTAGACACTGGCTATATGCAAATCAGCTCTGACCCTGTGCCTCATGGAAACAGTCCAGTCCAAGCCATGTCTTTCCCAGACCGGAATCAAGCATCCAAGGACCGGTTTCTGGCTATCAGCCTTCATCAGCCTGGATAGCTTGCCTCCAGTCAGAGTCAAAGTCAAAGTCAAAAAGGCTTTATTTCGACATATAACAATATCTTAAAAAGCATACATACAATAAGAAAAAATACTTTTCAGTACATTTAAAATTAACCATAACTTTCTGCTATCAGAAAATGGATCTATAGGTTTTAAAATAAACATTTAGTTTAAAACAGACCATGGTAAAAAGTGTAATTAAACAATTTGCCTAAGTCTTTTTGACCGGATTCGCCATGCCCACCCAAGGTACTTCGAGGTGGCGCATGCGTAAAAAGTACGGGTGTCCGAATAGAGAATCCTTAAAGCCACGTTGCAATGCCTAGTGCCCAGAGTACGACACATAGGCTTAAGCCATTTTGACCGTGGAACTATGTATGCAGGACACTCAAATAAAAAATGGGGGACAGATTCTCTGCGCTGTGGGCAGAAGGGACACCACGGAGCAGTCTGGTATGGGATTTTCCAGTGACAAGTAAATTCCATTACCGGGAGAAGACCAGTTCTGAATTTAAAGTACAAGGACCTTTCCCACGGGGCTGAAATGGTGTCCAGATACAATTCTCTATAGGGGGTATCTTTGGACTCCATGAAGTTTCTAGTCGACTTGCATATCGAGGTGGAGGAATTCCTTCTGTTTGTTACCCAATTCCAATAAAGTTGTTTAATTAAGGATTTGGGAGGGGCTGACTGTTGATGCCATGCTTCTTCCAGCCCCAAATTGGTAAGTAAGGCTTTAATATCCGTTAGCCACTTTATTTTCGCCCACCCTGTCGATCTTAGTATCTCCCGTAGACCGTCCGCATAACTTGAGAGTTCAGGAACTCTCCAGATGCGAGCCCACAGAAGCAAAGGGCGTAACTTCGCTAGGTCTTCTATGGCCCGACAGCCCATGTCCAATTGCAGAGGCAAGATGGGGACAGACGGGCCAAGGGACATCAGGCTTGCCTCCAGTGGTGTGGAGAGTCTGGGACTCACGTCTGAGCATACCCGGCCTACTCGTGGTGAAAATTGCAAAAAACACAGTTGATGGACAGAATGTGAACAATGTCATACATTCACCCCAGTACAAGGATCTGGGCCTAAATCCATCGTTTTTTGTTTTTTTGGTGTAAGATGTTTATTGCACTTTTCATCACATAAAGAAAAACGTACATTGTATTCCCCTACAACCGCGTGGGGCCGGCTATAGGTGCCCACCTCAGAGAAAATTGGTGGTAGTTATACACAGCCCATCAGCCGACATCCAGCAGACCGGCGGCGTGTTATCTGATAGTCCACAGATTGACGTCAGTGCTTCACTCGCTCACAATTCGTCAGTATTCTTACACTTTCACATTTTCTGTATAACGGAATTTAAACATAACAATATACTACCCAACTTGTAATTCTTCTCATACTACAAACACTCTGCATCACAGCATCCTCCCTCCTCAGTACCAATATTATACAGTCTTTCACTCCACGTCCCCACCCTCAGATGTATACATTACTCGGTGTCTGCTTCCGATTCTGACGTACCATGTTCTAGTAAATAGGCACGCAGGTACCCCCAATAGTCTTTCGGCCTAGATCTGACTGGCAACTCCTCCTCGTATGTGTTGAGCGTGTCTCGACAATAGACCATATCCTCAATCCAGTGCTTTGCCTCCGGGGCTCTCTTGCTGTTCCAGTGGAGAGACACCCTTCTCTTGGCTAGCAGAAGTGCCACAGCGCAGAATTTTCGTTTCAAGGCTCTAAGCTGCGGGACAATACCTAACAGACAGACTTTAGCCTCACACTGCATGGAAACTCCGAGCATTTCATTCAAAATGTGCATGACCTGTTCCCAGTATCTCGCCACTTTACGACAGTGCCATGCTAGATGCATGAAGTCCGCATCCTCTTGTTTACACCTGCAACATTGTGAATCTTCCCTCAAGCCATATTTATACAGTCGCTGAGGCGTATGGTACACCTGGTGTAAATACTTATAATGAATGATTTTCAAGTTACCGTTTGGTGTCAACATGCCAGTAAGCATGCAGGAGGAATCCCATTCTTCGTCGGTTAGGGGTTCTAACAGCCCCGCGCTCCATTTGTCCCTAGCCTTGTGTGTAGTGCCCCCTACCGCCCCCTGTATACTTGCATATAGTTTGGATACTAGGTGAGATGCTGTGGGCGTAGTGAGGAGCAGTCGTAGGGGTTCAAGTGTTTTCGGCTCTGCAGGGTGTGTAGGGTAGTGTTCCTGGAGTGCCCTCTGTAGCCTGTAGTAGTTAAATCTGAAAAGTGGGGACGGGTTGCTGATGTATTGTAACTTGTCCAGAGTCTGGAATTCACCATCTATATACAAGTCCCCCAGTGTATCTATGCCAACCCGCTTAAACAGAGCCATGCCAACCTGCTCCTGTGTTACCGAAATGGCCGGGTGATGCTCTAGTGGAAGCGTGGGTGCATATAGTGGTAGGCTATCTGCTGCTTCCCCATCAGTCTCCATGCCTCCGTGGTGGTGTTGACCGGATTGATGTCGTGGTCGTGTAGCCTAGGGCGTTTATGCGTCATTATGCTGGTGAGCGGGATCGGGTCAGCGTCGCCCGCTTCCACAGCCACATGTGTCATGAAGGGTATGTCGTGGTACCAGAAGTGTGCAAATTGCGCCTGAGCGCACAAGTAATATAAGTAGAAGTCTGGAACTGTGAAACCCCCCCTAGGATACGGCAGTGTCATGGTGCGCAGTTCCATCCTCGCCTGTTTCCCGGCCCAAAGCAAACTAAGTACCAGCGTGTTGATGCTACGGAATACTGCAGCTGGAGGTTTTATCGGAATATTGTTAAATAAATACAGGAACTTCGGCAGAAGTACCATTTTGATGATCGCTGCCCTGTCCGCAAAGGATAGAGGAAGTCTGTTCCACCTTTTAATTTTGTCCTCAAGGGACGCTATGGTTCGCCCGTAATTTGTCCGAATGACCAATTCAGGGTCTCTGTGAAACCATATGCCTAAATATTTTGTTGGTTCCTCCTGCCATTCCAGCGGGTAGTCCAATTGTGTCGGTCGTGTGCTGTCCGTCAGTGTTAGGACAAGGGATTTATTCCAATTTATCTGCAATCCGGATTGTTGACCAAACTTTATGTATTCTCTTAGAAGCGGATTCAAGTGCTGCTCAGGATTCTTAACATACAACACCATGTCATCCGCATAGAGCGAGATGTGTATTCGCCGGGAGGGCATTTGAAGCGCCGAGCAGTGATGGTGTTGTCGGATTTTACAGGCCAGTGGCTCCAAGATTAACGCGAAGAGCATCGGTGAGAGTGGGCACCCCTGCCGAGTACCCCTGCATACTTGAATGGGTTCCGAGATGTACCTATTTCCTCTGATGCGTGCAGTTAAATTCGTGTATAGCATCGATATCCAACCCAGAAAGATCTGCGGAAATCCCATACGCACCAGTACTGCGTGGATAAAGGGCCAGCCAATAGTGTCAAACGCCTTAGCAGCGTCTAGCAACACTGCCACAGCCTTCGTCTCCGGGGCCAAGTAGTGCGCTAATGCGAACAAAGTGCGGGTGTTGTGTGTGGTGGCCCTGTCAGGGATAAATCCGGATTGATCAGGTCTTATTAACAACGGCATATGTGGTTTCAGCCTATCCGCCAGCAGACTAGCAATGATTTTGGTATCTACATTTAATAGCGAAAGGGGGCGGTACGAATCACATTTATCTTCCTCTTTTCCCGGTTTTAGCAATGCGATGAGCAAGGCTTCCCTCAAAGACGCCGGCAGCGTCTGGGCTTCATGTGCCTCCCCGTACAGTTGCACCAAGTGTGGGGCGAGTAAGTCAGCATATGTTTTATAAAATTCAGTTACGAAGCCATCTGGCCCTGGCGCCTTGTTATTAGGTAGACGCCTTATGGTGTCTGTAACTTCCTCTACCGTTATAGGGCGCTCTAAGTATTTCCTATGCCCATCGGCTAGCCACGCTATTTCTATATCCTCCATATACTTCAGTAAATCAGCTTGTGATGGTGACGGGCGCGCCTTATAGAGTGTGCCATACGAGTTCATAAATTCCTTCAGTATCCCTTTGACGTCCGTAATCACCTCTCCGGTGTCAGTAAAAATTGACGCTACATTTTGTGGAGTTTTACCTGAGCATATTTTAGCTGCCAGTTCCCTGCCCGGCCTGCCCCCCTCGCCATAACGCCTAGCAGTAGCCCGCTTAGTCACATATGTAAGCTCGTCTGTTGCAAATTTGGCATGCTCCGTCAGCAGCGTTTGAATGCCCCCCAGTATTTTAGTGTCTCCCGTCTGGGTGTATGTCTGTTCCAGCGCTTGAATGGCTGTCTCTCGTGTGTTCAGTTGCCGTCGGATGTCCTTGAGGATGCCTGAGGTTGTACTGATACAGACTCCCCTAATCGTGGCCTTAAAGGCCTCCCACAGTAAACCCTGGTCCTCAGTTGTCGGGCCGTTCAGGTCAAAGTAATCTACTATTGCCTTATGTATGGTGGTAGCGTACACAGGATCTTGCAACGCAGCTGCATTGAAGGGCCAAGTGAAGGGTGGTGGGTCATATTGTGGGATAAGAACCTCCAGCATCACCGGGTTGTGGTCTGACAGTGTTCGTGGTGAGTGTGTGATATCTACAACCCAAGTAAGTACCTCTTGTGTACCCAGCCAGTAGTCCAGCCTGGACCAACTGTTGTTCGCCGCGTTAATGTGTGTTGCTGTTGTCACCCCTGGGTTTCACACCCTCCACAAATCTACCATGTGTAGGTCTTCCATGGCATCCTGCAGCATCGTCCTGGCATTCCCATGTTGTTCCAAAGTGTGTGTTGCCCTATCTAAAGTGTTGCGCAGCGTAACATTGAAGTCACCCCCCCAAATTACGTGATTCGTCTGTAGGTCTGCGATGTTGTGCCACACCTTACCGAAAAACCCCGGGTCATCTACGTTAGGGCCATATGTGTTCACCAACAGTAGCCTCTGTCGCCTAATCGTGCCTGCTACAACAACACTCCTCCCATCAGTGTCCCTGTGTATGCCCGTAATCTCAAAGTTTGTCCCCTTACGTATTAAGATGCTCACCCCCCTAGAGTAAGACGAGTAGCTAGAGTTGGTTACAGATTCTGCCCATTTAGCACCTAATGTGGATGTGCCGTCGCGTGCCAAGTGTGTTTCATGTAAGAAAACAATGTTAACATTTAAGCGGTCAAAATATGCAAACAATCGCCTAATCTTTTTCGGGTTGCCCAGCCCCCGCACATTCCAAGTGAGAAATTTCAGCGTACTATTACGTGTCATGAGCATGTGTGTGGATGATTAGTATACACGTCAGGCATTGCGCCTGCTTCCTGCAGTGTGCGTGCGTGGTGACATATTGTAGCACAGCTGACAGCGACAGTGGTACACGTAGAATGAAAGCATTTTTCACTTGATAATATACAACTAAGGAGTTCGCCATGCTTCTCAGACACAGAGGTTGTAGTTGACTAGTTCCTAACTTCCCTGCCCTCCCCCCACCCACTTTAGCACCCAAACTTTGCCAAAGCCATCCCTGAACAACCTTTAACTTAGGTAGCAAACATGACTCGGGGCACACCCTCAGGGGGGTGTCACCAGGTTCACACATCTCCATCCACATGGTGGATGTGGACAGACGCTTGCGTACTTATCACTATGTAACATACGTGTAATCTCCTCCCACCCCCCAACCCCCTTAAAGTAACTTGTAGCGTTGTGATGACGCAAATACAGTCCTTCATATCCACCACTATACAGTGTCTTAGGCCATCGGATATGTGGAACTATTCTACGGACATTGTCTCACATGCTAGTGAAGCTGCACTATGACAGGTCCAGGCAAAGTGTCTGCTAGGAGCATTCGGCCCAACTCTCCCATCAGCTGGCCTACACATCGCCCCACCACATTGTCTGCACATCCGATACTCACATCTTGATTGTCTCTGCGGCGGCTTATCATTAGCAAGGTCCGTACACACAGTAAGTTCGTAAGAGCTTCGCCAAGCCATCCTTTAATGTGTCCGCAGTTGCCATGCCACGTAGCAGTTCCCGCAGTCGGTTTCAGCCTCTGCCAGCTTGCGTCCGTCGTGCGTGTCTCGTAGCTCAGTTTAGTCCCGCATCAAACAGATGCAATCATTCCACATCGCTCGTCGGTTCATTCCGTTCATGAGATTTCCTTCGCTTTCCTTGTTGTTTAATATACTCCTGTGCCGCCTGCACCGTCTGGAGTATGACCGGTTTCCCGCCATTCGTGATTTTGAGTTTCGCTGGATATAATATGGCGTATTCCAGACCCAGCTCCCTCAGCTTCTTTTTCACCGGGGCGAATTCCTTCCGAGCCAGTTGCACCGCCATGGTGTGATCGGGATAGAACTCCAGAGTGTTTCCCTGATGAGTGATCTTGCCTAGTTCTCTGGCCAGTCTTAAGATTGTGTCTCTATCCCTGTAATTGAGCATGCGAGCAATGACCATGCGTGGGGCAGCGCCCGGCTTTGGGACGGGTGCCAGCGAACGATGAGCACGTTCCACCAGGAACACCGTGGATAGTTTTTCGGAGCCAAAGATCTCCCTCACCAGTGCCTCGATGTAGGTCTCCATCTTTCCTGTGTTTGTGGATTCTGGCAGGCCCGAAATCCGGACGTTATTGCGCCTGGACCTGGCTTCCTGGTCCTCCACCCTGGCACGTAGGCTCTCCACCGTTTTCTCTAGGCCACTGCAGGTCTTCGACGTGGTTCTTTGGCCATCCTCTACTGCTGAGATTCGCTGCTCGGCTTCCACAATGCGTTCATCATGTTTTTCAATTTTCGCCGCCATATTGTCCACCCTCTGCACCACGTTATCCAGTTTACCGTTCATCTCCTGTAGGCTCTGTTGGATCGCACGGAGTACCGCCTCCATGCCCGTGCCTACCGACAGCTCTTGGCCACCATTCGCCTCTGGGTCCGTCCCGGTATTTTTGCCCTGTTTCCGAGTTTCAAACTGGAGCTTGGTCTGTTGCCTGTCTGGTTTCCCCATTTCGGTGCGTGGCTTTGGCGAACCGTGCCCAGTCGTCCCAGGGCTGCTAGTCTTCGTCGCACAGACCGTGGAGCTAGTGTGGTGTGTCGCTGCTGCGGCCCCCCATCCTTGCTGTACGTGTAGTCATCGGCTGGTAGACGCAGGTGTGGGTATTGTTGGGCTCCTGATGGTTTGGCACCTTATAGTCTCATTGGGTGTCGCTGTTTGGGGACCATATGGGGCACAGCAGGAACAGAACCCTGCACCTCCTCACCCCCTCGCTGGAGATAGAGGCTCACTTGGTCCAGCGGGGCCGGTGTGCTCCTCAGGGCCCGATTTCGTGTGTTTGCGGCGCGGCTTCGGGCGTTTCTTGCAGCTTGCTTTCCCTTTGCCCGTGTGAGTCACAGCCCTCCTCGCTCACCTCGTGGTGTCCGCCATCTGATCGCCGTCCAGGGATCCGCTGCGCAGCACAGCCCGCCGCAAGGGCATGAAGCCCTCCGTTCTTTCACACCTCCAGAGCCCCTCGCAATCTCCAGGTGATAAGGGGAAGCATTACTGTGCCTGTCTCGGTCGTCCGTTGCCGCCGGTCATTTGCGTTCCAAGGGCGCCGCCATCTTGCATCTGGTGGAACGCATGGCAAAGCACAGCGCCTCCGCTCCCATCTGCGGTCCCCGTTTATCTCGCAGCCTCGTATGGAGGTCAGCGCCCTTAATCCTTGCGGCGCCGGGTCAGCACACAGCCCCAATTCACCTGCGTGCCACTTTAGCGCAGATCTTCCGATCTTCTCGAGCGGCCATTTTGGATCGCCGCGGTCGGCTCCTCGACATTTGGGTCAGACCTCTTACAAGCAGCCCATTTGGAGTCACCTACTTGCCATGGCGACGTGGGACCCGAGCGCCGATGCCTAATTCTCGGTTTATATCAGCGTTAGCAGGGGTTTTAAGGGGTCAAAGGCCGCTAGGTTCGCGACCGTCCAGCGGAGCTGACTCTTTAGTCAGCCATTCCGCAGTGCGCCCTCTAGCGCCCCCCAAATCCATCGTTTGTTTGCACTCCACACCACCCTGGGTTAGACACTGGGTATATGCAAATCAGCTCTGACCCTGTGCCTCATGGGAACAGTCCAGTCCGAACTACCAAGCCATGTCTTTCCCAGACCAGAATCAAGCATCCCAGGACCGGTTTCTGGCTATCAGCCTTCATCAGCCTGGATAGCTTGACTCCAGTGGTGTGGAGAGCCTGGGACTCACGTCTGAGCATACCCAGCCCACTCGGGGTGAAAATTGCAAAAAACACAGTTGATGGACAGAATGTAGAACAATGTCATACATTCACCCCAGTACAAGGATCTGGGCCTAAATCCATCGTTTTTTTGCACTCCACACCACCCTGGGTTAGACACTGGGTATATGCAAATCAGCTCTGACCCTGTGCCTCATGGGAACAGTCCAGTCCGAACTACCAAGCCATGTCTTTCTCAGACCGGAATCAAGCATCCAAGGACCGGTTTCTGGCTATCAGCCTTCATCAGCCTGGATAGCTTGACTCCAGTGGTGTGGAGAGCCTGGGACTCACGTCTGAGCATACCCAGCCCACTTGGGGTGAAAATTGCAAAAAACACAGTTGATGGACAGAATGTAGAACAATGTCATACATTCACCCCAGTACAAGGATCTGGGCCTAAATCCATCGTTTTTTTGCACTCCACACCACCCTGGGTTAGACACTGGCTATATGCAAATCAGCTCTGACCCTGTGCCTCATGGGAACAGTACAGTCCGAACTACCAAGCCATGTCTTTCCCAGACCGGAATCAAGCATCCAAGGACCGGTTTCTGGTTATCAGCCTTCATCAGCCTGGATAGCTTGACTCCAGTGGGATCCGCATTGGCCAACTACCCTGACTTTACAGCGATAGTCTAGGAGGCGAGACGCAAATATAACAGTGTCAAGGCAACACTCTGTAACTTGGGCCTCCAGTATGGCATGCTGTATCCAGCACCGCTACATGTGGACGTTAAAGGCAAAGCACAGATCTTTGATACTACCACGGCAATGCAAGTGTTTTGTAAAGACTATAAAAGCAGCAGCAACCTAAATACTAAAGACACAACTCGAAGCTCTCCTCCTCACAGTGGTTCGGAAGCCAGTGTTGAACTATTCTCTTCTGAGTGACCTGCGTTGGGTGAACATGGTGTAATAATGTATGCTTTTTCCTTGTAAGGGGTCAGGATGTTTTTTAAACAACACAGTTATTGCAAAGTTGGATCTCTGGCATGGCGTTGCCACCCCTCGCTTGTGTAGCACGTTAAATGTGTCGCATGATTGCATTGTATCTAGTTTATATACTACCTAATTTGTTTCACAGTTTGCACGATGCATATGGCTGTCTACTTCATGGGGCTGGCTACCTGTGAATGGGTGCACAGGGATGGGTGGGGGGTGGTGAGTGGGGATGTTTGAAATGTATGGTTGTGTCAGCTGAATTTGCTGCTTACTCAATGCACACTGATTATGGCTAGCTGTGACATTCAACAGCAATTATTGTTTATGAGTATGAAAGTCACGCTTAGATGACCTGTCCACATTTTCTGACCCGTCGCTCATCACCTGGAATGTTAGGGGGCTCAATAATGTTCGGAAGGGGAAGCACATACTACATTTTCTGCAAAGACACAGGATTGACTTTGCACTTCTGCAGGAAACCCATTTGCCCAAGTCTGATGTCACCTCATTTGCGTCCAGTTGGGGCCCTCATCGCTATTTCGCAAACTATAGTTCTTACACTAGGGGCACAGCGATATTAATACAAAAACGTCTCCCTTTCTGGTTGCACGAGGTGCGTAATGATGAAGAAGGGCGGTACACAACAGTAGTTGGGCAGTTGATGGGTTATGTGATAGCCTTTGTGAGCATATATGCCCTCAATGTTTATGACGCAGAGTTTTTTCATGCTCTACATGCACAAATCTTCCAGCTAGATGCAGAATACGTATACATTGGAGGGGACTTCAATTTAATATTAGACCCAGCCCTTGATAGATCTTCGACCTCCACTGACACTAAACTACGCGCCCGCCAGGTGCTATTAGATCTGTGCGATTCTGTTGGGTTGATTGACATCGGGAGACAGCACAACTTGTCAGGGCCCGTGTACCCTCACTACTCGGCACAATATCATACATGGACCAGGCTGGATTATTGGCTGATCTCTCCCAATCTGTCTTCTTGGTATAAATCTTCCCAGCCTCTACAAAGAACGTACTCGGACCACTCACCGGTTGTGTTACAGGCTCATGTCCCTAGACCGAAGGGTAGTGAGAGACATTGGAGATTCCCGGTTCGAGCCCTGATGGATGAGCGATTTAGGTCGGACCTCCATGTATCTAAAGAGGAATATTTTGATCTAAATATTGGCTCCATAAGTTCCTGGGCCATCATTTGGGAGGCCTTTAAGGCCTTCGTGCGCTAGGTGTGTATCTCCAAACATGCGGGGGTACTGAGAGACCTCAGGGCTACAATAATTCTTATTGAGCAGCAATTGGGGGCATTAGATGGGGAGCAGATCGCAAATCTGTACCCAGACCGATTTAGTATGCGCCTGTCCCTTCTGGCAGGCTTCAGGGAGGTCGCCGACAGGGAGTCTCACTTTTTAACTAAGCATGGCATTGCCCATAATTATGGGGCAGGAGATAGACCGGGTCTCATGTTGTCATGCCTCTTGAAGCCCGTGTCCGGGCGATCCTGCATCGCTGGAATTCGGTCTTCCTCAGGTCAAATCCTTATGAGTACCTCTGCAATAAGAGATGAATTTTTAGCATATTACACCTCGTTATATATCTCCCGGGTGTCACACAGTGCAGCAGAGCAGGGGGACTATTTTGCGGAAATTGCCATTGTATACCTGGAGAAATATATGCAAGATTACCTTGTGGAGCCTTTTTCAACAGAGGAAATCATCAGTGCTGTAGACACCATGAAAGATTCCACAGCCCCTGGCCTTGATGGCTTTTCAACTGATTTTTAAAAGGCATGCAGGGACCTGCTGGCGCCTCGTCTTCTAGAAGTCTATATTGAGGCATTGGAGTGCAAAGAGCTACCTCCTACTCTGCAAGAAGCAGTAGTAATATTGCTACCCAAACCAGGGAAAGATCCGCTAGATTGTGGGTCGTACAGGCCACTTTCCCTCTTAAATCTTGACTACAAAATCTTAGCCAAGATGATAGTTTTGCTGTTGGCCGTATTGCTTGACCGGTTTATTTCGCAGGCTCAGTTGGGATTTGTTCCTCACAGATCCACCGCTATTAATTTGAGAACAATGTTTACAGTACTCCACAGAATTTCCCCCGAGGTGCCGGCAGCAGCAATACTTTTAGACACTGAAAAAGCCATTGTTTCCTTGGAATCGCCTTTTTTTCCTGAGGTGATGAGGAGAATGGGCATGCCAAAAGGGTTTATAGACCTCACGGCACTACTCTTGAATAGTACGCTCTCATGTTCGTTCGGTCTCACATATGGCACAAGACAGGGGTGCCCACTATCCCGGCTGATTTGAATTTTAGCGGTGGACCGCCTTGTCAGACATTTCCAGGAACGTCATTTGCATAGGGGACTTCAGTTTAAGACAGGCTTTTCTTCTCCCTCTATGCAGATGACATTATTCTACATGTGCCTGCCCCCCGGGAGATTCTTGAACCGAATACTCTGGCCTGGGTATCAACTGGGGTAAATCAAAAATATTCCCACTCACTTCGGCCACCACGAGATGGGACCGTGAGTTTCCTCTTAGTGGTTCGAGGATTCGGTAAAATATCTAGGAACCCATATCCATAAAGACACAGAACAGATTCTTCAAATGAATTATGGTCCTGCGATGCATAAATTAGAGGAACAAGTAGTAAGGTGGTTGAGACACCCAGTCTCGCTTGCAGGCCGGGTGGCGTTGATAAAAATGATTGTGCTCCCTAGGTTCCCGTATTTATTTAACAACATACCCATCCCACTTCCCAACAGTTTTCTTTAATGCTACGTTCTCATCTTATCCGGTTGGTTTGGGGTGGTGGGAGTCCCAAGGTTAGCAGGGATACTATGACCTTGCCGTATGAAAGAGGTGGATTTTGGGTCCCTAATTTTCAGATTTACTATTTAGTCGTGCAATGTAGTTATGCGCACTACTGGTATCCGCGGATCCTCTATACTAAACCTGAGGTGGACTTGGTTTTACCTGTCATCTTAAATACTATTTTGTCACAGGGATACCCCAGAGACCACGTGACATACAAACTGAATCTACTACCAGTTGGTCTCGGCGGAAATTTCAGAGAGTCACCAGGGAGCCTACTATTATTTTCCTGATCTCGTGATATTGAACAATCCCTGGATCACCATTATGCAAGAGAAATTAGTGCAACGCACACTTGCCAAATATTCCATTACAACGGTTGGTGGCCTTTTCACGGGGGTCATGTATTTTCTAGTACTGAGGAGGGGAGGTTTAGTGAAGCATCCTTCATGGACCACTTTGTTTTTAATTGAGTCCGCTGTGCGCTACGTTCAGTGATATCTGAGTTCCCTCTAGAGCCTACTCCCTTCACCCCGTTGTCTATTATAATCACCGACCCTGCGGGGGACCGCCTGATGTCTAAAATGTATAGAGCGAGCATGACCTTAGTCCCCAGCAATGATGCTAGAATAAAGGAGGCAAGGGCGCAGGATCTGGGCCACCAGGTCCAAGATTCGCATTGGGAATTTGGTTGCACATAAATTAAGGAAGTCTCTCTGAATAGTCGACATAAATTAAGCTTTCGTGGAGAATTTATATTTCCCCAGAGAAAATACACAATATCACCTCCGATAGGCCACAGATCTGCTTTAAATGTAGGGCTCCATACTGATTTTGCACACCTGGTCAGGAATTGCGTTAAAATTGGGGCCTATTGGCGAGCGGTATGCAAGGAAATCGAAAAAAGGATTAGCCTGGAATGTGTGCCCACACCGGAGACTGCTCTGTTGGGATATGTGGGCGGTTTCCCCTTGGGAGTTCGCAAGTTCACAGCGATTGCGTTATTATTGGCAAAAAGAGAGATAGCACTTAAATGGGGGTGCAGATCCACTCCCACAGTCAAAGCCTGGTTACACAGTCTTACATAATGCAACACGAACAGTGAGCTGTTTGCTTACACCCAGCCTCAGGCATCCCGGCCAAAAGACATCTGGGGTCCTCTCAAAAGTTGTTTACATGAAATAAACGCTGCCCCGCCTCGCAGCAGCCGGATGGAGTTGTGCCCTCCGGAGTGGGATAATAGTCATGAGCAGGGATGTAAACATTCGATTTATAAGTGGCCGGAGTTTGTTATGTACATGAATGTGGATGGTAGGTAATCTATATTGGTATGTAATAAATATGCGAATATTCTGGCTGCACTTTATCACAGATGATTGAGATGTACGTTACCAGGGGACTGAGCTGTGCCAGATGTAGGGTAGGTAACATTTTGTACGTATCTCATTTCTTTCATAAATGCCATAATTCCTTCTTCAGATTACAAGAAAGCAGTGAGTTCACATATGCTGTATATACTGTTGTGAAAATGATACATAAAGTTCACAAAAAATCCGAAAATGACAATTTATTTTTAATATATGAACATATGGTACACAAGTATGTTTTCTAATGCAGTAATAGACTATACTTGCTATTGAACTTTATTATGAGGCAATCTATGACATTGACTGCCTTGGCAATTATATGAATGAAATTACACCTGTTTATGTTTAAATGTATACTTGTCTATTAATTATACTATATTAATTTGAAATGCAAATAACTTGACATTATTTTCCAGGTCTGTGTTTTCTGATAATGTAGCATTCTTGTAATTTGCCATGAGAAGCTAGGACAATTGATACATAGTATATTAGAATATTGATGCGTCCTTGAGAACTCAACTATAGCAACTAGCACACGAGAAGCTGCAGCAAAGAATAATCTTGTGTGGACTAACCTGTGTGCTTGTGACAGGCAATCATTCCTGTTTGGTGCCATCTTGCACCTTGCAAGAGGAAGATCCCCTCATTGATGATGGGACGAGTATGGTGTGACACGTAGGCGTCACCTCTGGATTGATGAACTATAATATACAAAATTCCCTGGAGGGGCTGTCTCTCTCTCTCTCACTCTTTCTGACTTGGTTGTCTGCTTACGTTGAAAGGAGAGATGCCAGCAGACTTTGACCAGACCCCATATTTACGCTGAGAGAACTTTGCAGAGTTTTTTCCCTACCAGTGCAACGTCGGGAACCCCTAGCCTAGCAGACTTTCCTTGGACTCCTTTGTTGAATCATAACTCTGAAATACCCTGCTGAATTCCCTAGGAGACTCTTTAATGAGTTGCCCTGTCCTATGGATTTTAAAAACCTGTGCCCTCTTTTACCCTGCTTAATATGCAGTTTTACACTACAATTGTAACTGACTTATTTGAGATCCATGACTGAGATATCTAAAAGCTGATTATTGCCTGTTTTCTTGCTACTGCTTATTATAAACAGAACTGAAACTCGTAAATGTCTGAGTCGTTTTCATGAATGTTCTTTCCGCAGGGACTGTGCTTGGGATACATCGATGACTAATGTACAGCAAAGATAGTCCTACATTGTTTGCAGAACACCAGGTGTTGGCATTGCTGCTCTGTATAGCAGTAGAAGAGTTGTTGGCCTGTGTAATCCTAACCCATTTAAAACTCTTTAGGAGTTTGGGATTTCCTGTTGCCATCGTATACCTTTACAGTATGGTCTTGAGGGTCATGTATCTAAATCTAATCACTAATTTGTAAATTGGTTACAAATTCCTGGTCCTCACTGGGTAGCCAAGAGCAACCACCCTAATTTGCATCACCCCTCAACAGACCAAAGCAGTGGAAGAAGTCATAAGAGTTATACACCTCTCATTTAGCTGCAGGGGCTTTTGCCCTTATGTGATAGGCCCCCCTGCAGCTGCGGAATGAAGGCAACTTTGTGTATTGCTCCAGGTGCTAACTAGTGATTGTCCAACAATGGATCTGTTAAATATTCAGTTATTAGTTAAACATTCTCTGTCAACAAGCTGGAAACCATCTAAAGAATATATATCATATTACATCTCTAAACGGAAGTCTAACAAAGGGGCTCTTTTCCTAAATTAAATTCAGCTCACTTTTACCCATATCTCCATGTCCTGCATTGACCACCCTTTGCCAGCTCCTTTTATCAGATAATTATCTCACGTGTTAGTATTTGGGAGTCCTGTTAGAGCCCTGCTTTGGAAAATCTAAATTGCTTTCCTCACCGCAAATTGTGGCTTGGAACTGAAGAGAACAGTATAATCTGGGTCATGGTGAGCATATCTTCTTTGGCATTGATGGGAAAGAAAAGAAGCAGGAACTATTTGCGCCCATGGACATCGTGTCCAACAACATATGTCAGAGAAAGTCCCTCATATAGACCATGTCTACTGTCTGTACGACTGTCACATTATGGACAATTCTGAGAGCTGCATATCCTTCACAGGTCCAGTGCCATATTCAGGATTGAGTCTAGCTCTTTGGATCAAGACAACTAACACTTTGGTGCCAAAACCCTCAAAGTAGAATTGGTCAAGAGTAAAACCACATGCTTCGTCAACGTCAGTTTTAGGACCAAAACCTTCTGCAATAACCTTCACATTAAGACTTTCAATCCTACGTTTGATATGGTACACTGAATTTGATGAGGAAAACCTGCACCAGATTTACAAGGATGTTACAGAAACATGTAAACAAGAAAGGGAGGCAAGAAACAAGGAGGAAAACTAGCTCAAGGCTGTAAGAAACAACAGCCTTCATGGGCAAATCGAGTGAAGGACATGGGGAGAGACAGATTTCACAGCGAATGAAAGATGGCCACCTTCGCCACAAGGTATGTTGGGGGAATACATTACATTACATTACAAATGCGATGCAGCGCGCGCTACGAAATTAGTTTTATTAATTAAATTGTTTACTTACCTCCAATTAACCATATGCTGGTTTTTAGCAATCCCCACCTTGCCCCTCCCCTGCCCCGCCTCTCTGCTCCACCACAACTCCCTCCACGGGCCGCGGCTGCTCTTGGATAAGCTGTGGGTATTTTCGACAAAGACTCATTGTCTAACAGGCTCTACTTAGAAAATAAGTGAAACATATCTTAGTTTAAAACCATGAAAACCCCATCCAGTGGAGTCTCTAGTCTAACTGTGAACATAGGTAAGATATTGTCTGGTGCAGAAGGAGGAAAAAAGGTAGATCTGGGTGAAATTTTACCTATGCCAGCGTAATTCATGTAATTTTGAAAATGTTGTGTTACGCTTGTTCCACAAAATTACACCATTATGCCGCTTTTGAGTAAATACAGGCTATTCACTGTAATAAAAGGCGCAATTAATGGTAATTCAAGGGAAAACTATACTGCAAATGCATGGGAACACCCGAATGTGGCTATTCTTTGTGGTGGTCTTGTGTCAATGGTACCCCATGCCAAAAACTGAGGTGAGGATGCATTTTGTGCTAAAGTACAGCCCGAAATGCTGAATGTGCATTTCACATAATTACATCATATTTCCGCTTAATTATGTGAAAGCAAAATACGTAAATTTCACACACCCCTGGAAAGGTGTCTGAACACCTGCATTTCATCAACAAATTCGCAAGCAGTCCTTTAAGATGATGACTCTGACAGAAGACAGACTTCGCATCCCAATTCAGAGAAAAAAGTCATTATTTGAGATGTGCATCCTAGCATGTCCATGACTGAAGCCTCTCAGAAGGATTGTTTTGGGGGGGAAACAGCTATTACAACGCGGCTGTTTCCCCGCAATGCCATTACATCACAAGCGTAACAACGCATGCGATGTAACAACGCGTAGCCATTACTACGCGTGTTTTTACATCGCATGTGCTGTTACAACAAATGCAATGTAATGCCATCCACCTCGTTGTGAGGAAACAGAGACTCTTCCATTTCCTCACAACGACATGCACCGTGAAGCAGGAAGCAGGAGCAGAGACGGCAACGCTGGAGAGGAACCACAATGAAAGAGAGGTAAGGGTGATTGTGCTTGGGGTGGGAGTAGTGTGGGTAGTGGTTTAGGGTAGTGTTGTAGTGTTTTAGGGTTTAGGGTAGTGTAGGGGTGGGAGTAGTGTGGGTAGTGGTTTAGGGTAGTGTTGTAGTGTTTTAGGGATTAGGGTAGTGTAGTGGTGTTTGGGTAGTGTAGGGGGTCGTGCTAGGGATAGTGTTGTTGTAATGTTTTATGTTTTAGGGTAGTGTTGTACTGTTTGTGCAGTGTAGTGTTTTAGGGTTTAGGGTAGTGTTGTAGTGTTTGTGTAGTGTTTTAGGGTTTAGGGTAGTGTTGTAGTGTTTGTGAAGTGTAGTGTTTTAGGGTTAAGGGTAGTGTTGTAGTGTTTGTGTAGTGTAGTAATTTAGGGTTCAGGATAGTGTTGTACTGTTTGTGTAGTGTTTTAGGGTTTAAAGTAGTGTTGTAGTGTTTGTTTGTGTAGTGTTTTAGGGTTTGAGGTAGTGTTGTAGTGTTTGTGTAGTGTAGTATTTTAGGGTTTAGGATAGTGTTTTAGTGTTTGTGTAGTGTACTATTTTAGGGTTTAGGATATTGTTGTAGTGTTTGTGTAGTGTTTTAGGGTTTAGGGTAGTGTTGTAGTGTTTGTGTAGTGTAGTGTTTTAGGGTTTAGGGTAGTGTTGTAGTGTTTGGGTAGTGTAGTTGTGTAGTGTTTTATGGTTTAGGGTAGTGTTGTAGTGTTTGTGTAGTGTAGTATTTTAGGGTTTAGTGTAGTTTTGTAGTGTTTGTGTAGTGTTTAGGGTAGTGTCGGGGGTTTGTGTAGTGTCGTGTTATCGTAGGGAGAGGACTGGGGGTCGGGAGAGGGTTGTGCAGGGGTAGTGTAGAGTCACTTACCTTGCAAACTTTAACTACAAGTATAGCTTTACCATGCATGCCTTTGCGTTGTAATGGCATGCGTGGTAAAGGCATAGTTGTGGTGATAGTTTGCGTTGTAATGGCATGTCGTTGTCATTGACATCGCGTAGTAATACCCGCGTTGTAATGGCATGCGTGGTATTAGTATGCAATGTAATGACATACATCTGTTTTGGGGAGGGGGTCCAGGTACTATATTGGAGTCTACTTCCTAAAGGAAATTGATGGTATGAATTGATCAATATTTAAATCTCTCTGTTTGTCCTCTCTCCTTCTTTTTAATTCCAACTTCTAGATTCATGTGGTTGTGTTTTCATTATATCATAGGAAAAAGTCAAAAATCAATTTCTGGGACTAACTCTATTGTGAAAAATATCATTAGAAATTAAAGGGCATATTTACAAGGGGATATTGCCACCACAACATTACTTTTAGTGACGTTCTGGTGGTGATATACCCTTGTTCTTATTTACAAGGTGACATTGAGCCACTTAACATGGCTTAAGGCTGCCTTGTAAATAAGGCCCCTTTTCACTTTTCACTTAGCGTGAAAGGGGCATGCAGTGGGTGTTCCGCCTACTGCTTTCTCATGATGCCCCATATTTCCAAGGATGGGGCGCCACAAAAAACTAAGGCCAGGTAAAACCTGGTCTAAGGATGGTGATACAAGGAGAAATTAATAATTTCTATTCATGTTTTCCTCTTTCTATGTGTGCTGCATTCAGCAGCACACATAGAAACAGCAAATCGCCTTTCAAGATTGGTTATGTGCATCCCTGCATTTAAAAATATTTGGAGCTCTACACTTACCAATTTTGGCGTAACACTGCGCTCTGACATTTTATTGTAAAAATGTTGTGAATAATGAGTATTTATGAAAATTGTGGTTGTAATTAATGGAAATAAATCATAGGATACATTTATTGGCATGTAAGATACAAAAATCAAACATGATTTGTTATGTGTTATACAGTTTAATTTGACAGGCCGAGCAAGGAAAAAACATAAATGTGATTAAAAAAAGGAAAAGGTTAAGTGAACACATAAGGTAAAATAGTGGAGCATAGTATTTGGTATTCAATGGTATAAAGCATACTAAATCTGAGTATTTTATCTGATGATGTAATTTCATTCATTCAATGCATTATCACCCTGAAGAAACAAATAGCAAACATTGTGAGAAGGAAATCAGATTGATGAACGTGTTCCTTGCAACAAATATTATGAATAAAGCTCTTTCTGATGATACAACAACTCTTGCAGATTCGTGACATGAACTTCCATCCAATGCCCCAGACTGAACCAGAAAATTGTTGACGCTGAGTGTAGTTAATGGCACAAGCTGCCACTGATTGTCATCACGAGCAGTGCAGCGAGAATTTGCTGGGATTGACAGAGTTGATACATAAAAATAATCCACGCTATTTAGATATCAGGTTTTCCCATGCTCCACATAGCCAAATTGCACTGAGGCTGCAGCCAAACAATAATAACATTTTAAAAAATGACTCATTCATCCTCAAGATGGGATGTTGGAGGGACATATGGGATCTGTGGGAGCTAGTGTATCCATCAGAAAGAATGTTACCTTAAATAAGCCACTATTAAATCATCCTTGAAGAAGGATGGTTGACAATTGTAGGAAAGTGCCCTTTCTTGTATGGTCACCACCCACTTTTTGCTCCAAATGCTGATGGTTATGACTGGAGACTACTGCTCAGACCCCAGTGCTTTTGCTCACTTCCAAAACTGTTAAGTTCGGCTTTGTATCCCAAATTGTTAAAGACTTTACCCCCTTCTAAGTCCCTAGTATATGATACCAGTGGTACACAGGGCATAGGTGGTAAAGGGGTCCTCAGGGCTGCAGCATGGTTTTGTGCTACCCTTAGTGACCCAAGGAATCTATTGACAGTAGGTCAGCCATTGCAGACTGCAGCAGCAGTGCAAACTAATTGAACTCCACTGTGCTCTCACCATGTGTGACGGTTTGCAGCCATTATTCCGCATTTTTCATTCCGCATACCTTTAGTCCGCATACCATTAGTACGAAAGCACCACCAGTCTGCAAAATTTTAAAACGCATGCCATTATCACCCACATGCATCATCCCGGCCGTTTGCGAATTCCAAATTGCGAAAAATAGCGAATCACAATTTGGAATTCGCAAAACGGGATGCATGAATATTTTCTAATAATATTAGCGATTCGGTAAAATTCGCATTTTTTACCGATTCGCAAATATTATGCGAATTCTAATTTGCTAATTCGCATTTCCCATTGATTCCTATTGGCCAAAAGGCCCATAGGAATCAATGGGAATTGCGAATTTGCAAAATAGAATTCGCATAATGTTCATGCATTCCATGGGTGCAGGGGGGGGGTCCAAAGGACCCCCCCCTGCACCCCTGAAATTTATTTTTAAGTGGATGTTTCACACACACATGTCCTAAGGACATGTGTGTCTGTAACATGCAAGTTGAAAAAATTCATTTTTTTGCTTTTTTTAAAATTTTCGCAAATTAACACGAGGGTCAACCTCGTGTTAATTTGCACTTCCAATTTCCAAATTCGCAATTTAAAAAAAAATTATGCATTGCATTTAAGGAATCACACAAATGCGATTCCTTAAATGCATTCGCATTTTTTAGAAATTAAAAAAAATGCGAATTGTGCAAAAAAGTTTGATGCATCCCAAAAATGGTTTTTGCATTCGCAAACGGCCGATTTTTCCGATTCGCACCGTTTGCGAATGCAAAAACCAATGATGCATGTGCCCGTATATCTTATATGGTTTTATCACGCATGCTTTTACAACGAAATTCGTTGTAAAAGCATGAATGGTAAAAGCATATGTTTTTAATTTTTAAGTGTAAGGTAAGCATATGGTTTTAGTTTGGGGGTGTTGGGGTATATGTTTAGGGGTTCAAGAGTATTTTAAGGGTGAGTTTGGGGGTGTTTGGGTATATGTTTTAAGGGTGTGTTTGGGTTATTGTGTATAGGGGTATTTTAAGGGTTTTGGGCTAGGTTTGGGGTTTGGGGTATAGGAGTATTTTTAGGGTTTAGGGCTAGGTTTGGGTTTTGGGGTACAGGGGTATTTTTAGGGTTCAGGGGTAGGTTTGGGTTTTGGGGTACAGGGGTATTTTAGGGTTCAGGGGTAGGTTTGGGTTTTGGGGTACAGGGGTATTTTTAGGGTTCAGGGCTAGGTTTGGGTTTTGGGGTACAGGGGTATTTTTAGGGTTCAGGGATAGGTTTGTGTTTTGGGGTACAGGGGTATTTTTCGGGTTCAGGGCTAGGTTTGAGGTTTGGGGTACAGGGGTATTTTTAGGGTTCAGGGATAGGTTTGGGTTTTGGGGTACAGGGGTATTTTTAGGGTTCAGGGAAAGTTTTGGGTTTTGGGGTACAGGGGTATTTTTAGGGTTCAGGGATAGGTTTGGGTTTTGGGGTACAGGGGTATTTTTAGGGTTCAGGGCTAGGTTTGGGTTTTTGGGTACAGGGCTATTTTAGGGTTCAGGGGTAGGTTTGTGTTTTGGGGTACAGGGGTATTTTTAGGGTTCAGGGGTAGGTTAGGGTTTTGGGGTACAGTTGTATTTTAGGGTTCAGGGGTAGGTTTGGGTTTTGGGGTGCAGGGGTATTTTTAGGGTTCAGGGAGAGTTTCGGGGTACAGGGGTATTTTTAGGGTTCAGGGATAGGTTTGGGTTTTGGGGTACAGGGGTATTTTTAGGGTTCAGGGCTAGGTTTGGGTTTTGGGGTACAGGGCTACTTTAGGGTTTAGGGGTAGGTTTGTGTTTTGGGGTACAGGGGTATTTTTAGGGTTCAGGGGTATTTTAGGGTTCAGGGGTAGGTTTGGGTTTTGGGGTACAGGGGTAATTTTAGGGTTCAGGGGTAGGTTTGGGTTTTGGGGTACAGGGGTATTTTTAGGGTCAGGATGGGTTATTGTTTAAGGGTGCTGGGGTATTATAAGGAGTACGGGTGGGTTATGATTTTGGGGTGCAGGGGTATTTTAAGGGACCAGGGTTGGTTTTTTTTAGGGTCTATAGGGTAATTTCTTTAAAAAACCCCAAATATAATTATAAATAATTAAAAAAAAAAGTAAAAAAAGTTTATTTTTAAATTTAGTAAAATATATTTGTATGTATGTATATGTTTATATATGTATATATATATATACTAGCAGCCCGTCCCGACGTTGTCCGGGAGCAATCAGGCTTCTGGGCCCCCGCCCGCCCCGACAATGTCTCAGGCTTCAGGGCCCCCGCCCGCCCCGACGTTGTCCGTGGGTCCCCGGGAGCGCACCCGCCACTTTCAAGGCCCCCAATGAGCCGCACACGGGCCGCTTCACCTACCTCAGCCGCCGCTCCTCCCCGCCTGTCCGCCGCTCCTCACTGCCTATCCGCCGCTCCTCACCGCCCCCCCTGCCTGTCCGCCGCTCCTCCCCGCTCTCATGTCCGCCGCTCCTCCTCGCGCTCCTGTACGCCGCTCCTCCCCGCGCTCCTGATGTCAGCACGCACGTCGCGGCCGGCGCTACTTCCAAGCGACTACTTTTTTTTTAATCATAAATATTTTAAAGAACGTATATTTTATTTTTTTATATAGCCTATGTCCATCTGCAGACCCTGACAATTACAACGATGTATCGGGTATTTGGATTGGTGCTATGGTTCCTGAGTTTACCCGCCTCAAAGGTTCAAAGTTCTCTCTTTAGAATAGTAGTATAGATATATATATATAAACAGGAAGCCCCAAATGAAAGCAAAGCCACACGAAGTTCAGATCAGCACGTTTATTTGCATCCATTTCACTGCTCGCTCCTTGACAGCTTTCAGAGTAATCTTTCAACATGTAAAGCCTGACGCGTTTCAGGAAATAATCCTTTCTTCAGAGGCATTGTTCACGAAGGGATGGAAGAGCAGTTTTTGGCCGTGTCTGCTCATATAATCACTGGCACCTGCCACAGTGGGCGTGGCTAAATCGCAAAGCCTTATGTGCCTTGTAGTACGCTCGCCCTCTTCCCACAGTGGGGCCACTCAACAGTCCTTGCAATTTGAACCAAGTATTCACCAAGTGGAGTAAAGTAAAGCGATGTAAGCCCTCAGATTGCGCTTTGCAGCAGTGAATTCGTGCTCAAGGCAGCACCACCTGCATTGGAGCTGCTCTTGTCTTCGTTCCGTCTTTGCAGGCCCCCTCTCAGAGCCTGCACGAACCCTTCGTAAGGTGGGCCTCGCTTCTCGACTGGGCAAACAGCCGATATCCATAAAGTCTAAACAGGAAGCCCCAAATTAAAGCAAAGCCACAGGAAGTTCAGATCAGCACGTTTATTTGCATCCATTTCACTGCTCGCTCCTTGACAGCTTTCAGAGCAATCTTTGAACATGTAAAGCCTGACGCGTTTCAGGAAATAATCCTTTCTTCAGAGGCATTGTTCATGAAGGGCTGGAAGAGCAGTTTTTGGCCACGTCTGCTCATATAATCACTGGCACCTGCCACAGTGAGCGTGGCTAAATCGCAAAGCCTTCTGTGCCGTGTAGTACGCTGGCCCTCTTCCCACAGTGGGGCCACTCAACAGTCCTTGCAATTTGAACCAAGTATTCACCAAGTGGGGTAAAGTAAAGCGCTGTAAGCCCTCAGATTGCGCTTTGCAGCAGTGAATTTGTGCTCAAGGCAGCACCACCTGCATTGGAGCTGCTCTTGTCTTTGTTCCGTCTTTGCAAGCCCCTTCTCAGAGCCTGCGTGAACCTTTCGTAAGGTGGGCCTCGCTTCTCGACTGGGCAAACAGCCGATATCCATATAGTCTAAACAGGAAGCCCCAAATTAAAGCAAAGCCACACGAAGTTCAGATCAGCACGTTTATTTGCATCCATTTCACTGCTCGCTCCTTGACAGCTTTCAGAGCAATCTGCAGCCGGCGATACTTCCAAGGGACTACTTTTTTTTTAATCGTAAATATTTTAAAGAACGTATATTTTATTTTTTTATATAGCCTATGTCCATCTGCAGACCCTGACACTTACAATGATGTATCGGGTGTTTGGATTGGTGCTGTGGTTCCTGAGTTTACCCGCCTCAAAGGTTCAAAGTTCTCTCTTTATAATAGTAGTATAGATATATATATATATATATATATATATATATATGGACGAAAATTCTGCCTGGAAAGGAAGAAACAGGAACCCAGGGGGACGGGTAGAGGAAAATTAAATGGAACAAATTCAGCTCCAGTGGCGGCGAATGCATTTCGGACATTTTCTCCTTTATCAGCGCCCTGCACCGGACTCAAGTGTCAGCGTGAATGTTCTGCTGCAATTCAAGAAAAGTTTCAACGGGTCCGCTCCTCCCCCTTGTTGATCATGTCCACCTGTTGCAGTTTTTTCCCATCTTGGAACTGCAAATCCCAAAATGCCGTGTAGCAGCAAGGTCGGTTGGTGAGAATAGCGGGGATGGAAGGTAAGTTGTTCTGCGCGGTTCCCAATCGTTGTCAGACACGTTGTCACCATCTGCAAAATTCTCCCACTTCAGTCTCCCCTCGAGTCCCCTTTACTGCCACAGCCGCCAGTTGTCAGAGTCCATGGGACAGGGACTAAAATGCACAGTGCAGATTGTCCAACAGAGGTACAGTACCTCAACTGCTGTGTCACCCCTACAACCAGGGCGGGTACCAGGAAATTCGTAGCTGAATTGTCAAGAAAGCCGTGAGGCATGCCAGTAAATACCTGGACCCAAAAGCGTGGCAGGGGTTTCCTGACTGCGTTGCTGGCGAACGCAGTAATGTGTGAACGAAAATTCTGCCTGGCAAGGAAGAAACAGGAACCCAGGGGGACGGGTAGAGGAAACTTTAATGGAATATATATATATATATATATATATATATATATATATATATATATATATATATATATATATATATATATATATTACCTACTGGCGGTCGCCAGTAGGTATATATAGTTAGGATTTTTTCCCTATGGGATTTTTGAAAATTCTATGTCTAATAACTTTGGCGTTTGTGGACGGAATTGGCTGAAATTTTCTGGAAAATGGAACATTTTGTTTCTGAGCAGCCCCTGGAAATTTGGGGGGGGGTCGTCAAGGGGGGGCCGAGAAAAAAGGGGGGTCCCAAAACGTGTTTTTAACATTGAGTTTTCCATAGGGCGGTTGGCCTCACTTTTAGCCCGAACGGCTGAATGGATTTGCACGAAACTTGGCAAAATTGTAGGGACTGGTAGCCCGATGTGCCTTTGCTAGGTCTCAATATATGTGCTTCAGTGGATTTTGAGAAATTAATGTTCAAAAAAAGATATATATCTGTAACAGCGGACCGGGCAGAGCTCCGGTTCGCGGACTTTACGCGTACCGGAACTTCGCGTAGCGAAGCTGATTGGCTCTCCGGTGTCTGTCAACATTCTAAACAGTCCGGAGCGGCCGCCATCTTGTCTCTCGGTAGGATTGAGAGACAAGAGGAGGCCAAAACAAAGGGGGAAATGACCATAAGGGGGCATAGTATATCCTCACTGACCCCCTAGGTTTAATGTGGAGGCTTTAAAAGGGCCCCGTGGGGCAAAAAAAATAAAAAAAAATTTTTTTATTTTTTTGCGTGGGTAGCGCCCGGTTCGCGAACCGGGAAGCGTTCTGGGCAGCGTACTATAATGAAAAATGAATGATAGACTTTTCAAATACTGTATGTTAATTGATTGTTGGTTTTGTTGATTATTTTTTAATTTTTTTTATTTTTTAAGCAATTATTTATTATTGTGATTGTGTTTCAAAATTTAATAACATTTCTAACATTTAACTAGTTTATGAATTACATATAAAAATGATTAAAGACTCAAACAATTTTTTTATTTTACATACAATTTTATTTTTCAGATTGGTTTTCAAAATTTAATAGAACGTCTAGCATTTGACTGTCCGATATGTCCTCTTGTTGAGTGAACATAAGTTCCCACATTTGACCGTCATCATAATGGAGTAAATGATCGACAGATTCTACACATTGAAGTAATTCATAGTCCCGTGACTCATCCATGAATTCTAAGTCATCAATGGGTTCCATAACTTGTTCATTGTTGCTGTCCAGAACAATTTCGAAGGAAACATTCTGCTCACCTTCCATTTTATTGCTGTAATTTGCATAAAAAATAAATATATCAGTAGTGATAGGGCACTGTTGGGTTTAAGTTCAGACAGGTACTTGTGAGTTTATAACAGAGAAGTAATCTATGGGCACTGTATGGTTTCAGGCGTGAAGTAGTACTATTAAAAAGTGCCTGTGAAGAAGCCTAAGTAAATTCATAATTATACCACAGAAACCTAAATCAATCCATAATTATAATAAAGAAGCCTTTCTCAATGTCTAACTCTTACAGAGGGATAGTATATAACTATCTGAAAATGTTTTCAAATTTATAAAATATCTCACCTTCTAAAAACAAGTTTAAGTTGTGAGTGAAAATGATCTTGCAATGTAATTCAGGAAGTAGTAGTCAAAATGGCTGTGTTTCTCTCTCTTTCTTTATATATATTCAGGTACATAACCAATCAAATGTCAGGTAAAAAAAGTAGAAAATGAAAGTAACATTTTAATTGGTTGTCAATTCCAACACTTCAGATGGGTTTTGAGAAGTAATTTACCTCAGGGTATTTAGAGAGGTCTACAGGCTAAATGGTTAAATGGAATTCCAATCAAATTTGTGAAAATGGTAGGGATTGGTATGTAGTATGAGCTAATCTATATTTGGTGAAATTGTCTCCAGTGGCTTTTCTGTAAACTACTTTCCCACCTTTTTTGATGGTGCGCTTCCCAGGGAGCGACCCGGTACGCGAACTGTTGAGCGCCCCGGTTCGCGAACCTTAAGCGTTACGGGAGTCCACCATTTTGTGTTTCGGTCTAAATAAGATACAAGATGGAGGGCAAATAATGTTCAGAATGGGTAGAAGGGGGCACGGTAGACTTATCTTGACCCCCTAGGTTTTCTGAGGGTGGCTGAGGAGGCCCATATGTGCGAAAAAAAAACCATTTTTAAAAAAATTTAGCGAGGTTAGCTCCCGGTTCGCGTACCGGGTAGCGCCCCAGGGAGCGTACTTTTTTGAAAATTAGTGAAAAATGTTAGAGTAAAATAATAATTGTGAGTGATCAGATGTAGGGTAGCTCTGAGAAGAGCTTTTGGGTTTATGGTACATTTAGGTACTTATAAGTAGGTACCAATGCACAGTCTTAAATTCAGAATGAAAATTCTGTTGCCCTCATCTGAGAAGTGAACTCCATCTCCTCTGTAGATATCTTGCATGTAGTAACGCAAGTTATTGTTGTACATGGAGCCCATTCCATGCTCTCTCATGTAAGCTGAAACAGATTTGTTTACATGCTTCCTCGACTTCTCAATTTGTGGACAAAATTGGTTTGACCACCTCCATTTCTGTCTTTGGCATATATTTGAATATACCAAGGCAGTTTGAGGAAAAAGTGCCATCAATTGCTCAAAGGTGTCCTTTAAAAGCATTTCCAGACCTACCCCAGTCAAAGTGCCCAAATCATTACCTCCACAGTGCACAAATAACAGGTCAGGTTTTGGCAAATGCATAAAGGTTTTCACCAATGGTATCAATTGGTGACATTTTAATCCTCTGTGGCCAAACCACTTAATTTCCACATCTTGTAAATTGAGGTTAGGTAAATTTCTGTTCTTAGCATACCTGTGAGCCCAGTGGATATAACTATGTCCAACAATCCAGACAGAAAACATGGTGAGAGAAGGTTCTGCTGCAGTCAGATGAAGTGTGGCAATGAAATGGCAGTTGAAAAAATGAGAGTTTAAAATGAAAAAAACTGTGGAGTTTCTGTGTTAATGAAGCAGTAACAGTGATTGGTGGATTTTGATTGCTGAAAACAGAAAGTTAGGGTGCATGGATGAGTTCTTTGAAAGATGTATTTTGAATGGTCAATAAAAAATCATTAAATGAAAGATTGCAGTGGATACGCAGGTGCACTGAGAGTTCAGAGTTCAATTGCAACATTGTTGTGTGAACTTGCAAACACCAGAGGTCTTCCAAGAGGTGGTTGCCATGCAGAAAAGGCATGAAATGGCAGAGGGGGGAAGGGTTTTCATTTGAAAAAAAGTGAGGGAAGAGTTTTGATTGGGTGACATGAGAGATATGTGTGAAGAATTACAGCATTTCTGTGCTTTTGATAGCTGCAGACTCTGGAGTGCATACCTTTTGCTCTGCTGAAGACAAATTGGTGTGTTTCTGAGACTGTTTTCAAACTCAAAGTATTTGCTAAGGTGAGAAAATATTTCTTTAATTTAGATAGAGAATAGTGTGCTTTAAGGAGAAAATTATGAAGAAAGTTGTGTTTTTCAAATGTTGCTTTGTCTCAAGTGTTTTACAAATAGATTTTGTTTCTTTGAGAAAATGTAATTGGAGAAAATGTGAAGTATTAGTACTGACAGGGTGTTTTTCTGCATAGGAGCTGTGGAGTCTTTTCAAATTATGATTTGAAAATCGTTTTTGAGGAAAATGAATGGTTATAATATTTCTGACAAGGACATAATGGTGTATGCTTCTTTATAATGCAATTGACTGTCTCTGATGTTATTTTTCCCATTTTAATGTAAGACCTTTCTCTGTGGCGCAAGTTGCTTGTAAATATGCTCCCACCTGTGCATGGCAAATTTAGATTTTGAATGTTTGTGTTACATAGCCATGTTAAAAGTGATACAAACATGCTGCAAAGGCAATCAAAAAACGCTTTTATGTGTCTTAAGGACATTTTAGTAATTTTCCCATGTGCAGTGTTTTGAAATTATGATTTGAAAATCGTTTTTGGGGAAAAGGAATTGTTTTTAAATTTATGACAAGGACATAATGGTGTATGCTTCTTTATAAGGCAATTGACTGTCTCTGATGTTATTTTTCCCATTTCAATGTAAGACCTTTCTCTGTGGCGCAAATTGCTTGTAAATATGCTCCCACCTGTGCATGGCAAATTTAGATTTTGAATGTTTGTGTTACATAGCCATGTTAAAAGTGATACAAACATGCTGCAAAGGCAATCAAAAAACGCTTTTATGTGTCTTAAGGACATTTGATGTCATTTTTCCCATATTACATTAAAAGACCTTTCTCCGTGGGGCACATTCCTTGTAAATATGGTTACACTTGTGCATGGTAAATTTAGATTTTGACTGTTTGAGTTACATAACCATGTTAAAAGTGACCCAAAAAAATTGCAAAGGCTTTCAAAAAACACTTTCATGTGTCTTAAGGACATTTTAAGTCATTTCCCTGTGGGCAGTGTTTTCAAATTATGAATTGAAAATCGTTTTTGAGGTAAAGGAATGTTGTTAATTTTTATGTGCGCCATATGCCCCCAAATTTCTTTTTCAGGGGTGCAGCAGGGTGTTCTTGACACACCCCTGCACCTTTGGAAAAATTCCTAATTTGCGATGAGCTAATTGCTAATCGCAAATTGCACCTTCATTCCTATGGGCATCCTGGCCCATGGAAATGAATGGGTAATTTGCAATTAGCAATTTGCTCATCGCAAATTAGGAATGGTAAAGAATCGCTATTTATTCTTTAAAATTCGCTATTTTGGAAATGCAAAATAGTTTGATGATACATATGGCGGTTGATCTCTAACAAGATAAGAAGCTTAGGGATACATTTATGATGACTGGCGCAATGAAGTGGACATCACTTACTTCATTGGTAGAGCTTTACATGTATTATCTCCTCTGTATTCTTCATCAAGCGTAACTTTAATCTGCAATCCTGAGTAGGCCTCACCTTAAACAAACCTCTGGATAGGCCACACCTTATCGCCATCATGAATTAATCATTTAAAATGCTAGGGACAGATTTATGATAGGTGTATGCCTCTTTTGCGCCACTTACAAAACACTGCCCATGGGGAAATGACTTAACATGTCCTTAAGACACATGAAAGTGTTTTTTTAAAGCCTTTGCAATTTTTTTGGGTCACTTTTAACATGGCTATGTGACTCAAACAGTCAAAATCTAAATTCACCATGCACAGGTGGGAGCATATTTACAAGGAATGTGCTCCATGGGGAAAGGTCTTATAATGTAATATGGGAAAAATGACATCAGAGACAGTGAAATGCCTTATAAAGAAGCATACACCATTATGTCCTTGTCATAAATTTACAAACCATTCCTTTTCCCTAAAAACGATTTTCAAATCAAAATTTGAAAACACTGCACATGTGGAAATGACTTAAAATGTCCTTAATTCAAAATTTGCTATTCCTTATTTTGCGATTGCACTGAAGGATTTGCAAATTTTGCGATTCCTTAAATGCAATGTATCAAACAAAAAATATGTAAAAAATGAAATTAAGGATTTGGAAACTACCACCAACTTCTAGTTTGTGGTAATTTGCGAATTCTTTTCAAAAAGCTTTTTTTCCAAAAAACAAAAGGTGCCATATGACGCCAATACATGCCCTTAGGGCATGTATGTGCGCCATATGCCCCCAAATTTCTTTTTATGGGGTGCAGCAGGGTGTTCTTGAGACACCCCTGCACCCTTGAAAAAATTCCTAATTTGCGATGAGCTAATTGCTAATCGCAAATTGCACCTTCATTCCTATGAGCCTCCTAGCCCATGGAAATGAATGGGTAATTTGCAATTAGCAATTTGCTCATTGCAAATTAGGAATGGTAAAGAATTGCTATTTATTCCTTAAAATTCGCTATTTAGGAAATGCAAAATAGTTTGATGATACATATGGCGGTTCATCTGTAACAAGATAAGAAGCTTAGGGATACATTTATGATGACTGGCGCAATAACGTGGACATTACTTACTTCATTGGTAGGCCTTTACATGTATTATCTCCTCTGTATTCTTCATCAAGCGTAACTTTAATCTGCAATCCTGAGTAGGCCTCACCTTAAACAAACCTCTGGATAGGCCACACCTTATCGTCATCCTGGATTAATCATTTAAAATGCTAGGGACAGATTTATGATAGGTGTATGCCTCTTTTGCGCCACTGTGCGTCACTTTTATGATGCAGCGGCGGTGCAAAAGATTTGCTATGAGGCGACAAAATTACAAATTGATGCATTTAGGCAGATGTGTCATGGTGTAAAAAAAACGTGCCACTTGAAACCGATGCAGCAGTGATGCAAAAGATGCACCATGTTGCAAGACAGGCCTCACTTGGGGCCATATGTATCAAGCTAATTAGCATTCGCAAAGATCAAAATTCTGCAAATTTTGGCCTTTGCGAATGCTAATTAGACAAATGGTATGTATCAAACAAGTTTGATGCAAAATAAGGAATAGCAATATTTGCTATTCCTTATTTTGCGATTGCACTGAAGGATTTGCAAATTTTGCGATTCCTTAAATGCAATGTATCAAACAAAAAATATGTAAAAAATGACATTAAGGATTTGGAAACTACCACCAACTTCTAGTTGGTGGTAATTTGCGAATTATTTACAAAAAGCTTTTTTTCCAAAAAACAAAAGGTGCCATATGACGCCAATACATGCCCTTAGGGCATGTATGTGCGCCATATGCCCCCAAATTTCTTTTTCAGGGGTGCAGCAGGGTGTTCTTGAGACACCCCTGCACCCTTGAAAAAATTCCTAATTTGCGATGAGCTAATTGCTAATCGCAAATTGCACCTTCATTCCTATGAGCCTCCTAGCCCATGGAAATGAATGGGTAATTTGCAATTAGCAATTTGCTCATTGCAAATTAGGAATGGTAAAGAATTGCTATTTATTCCTTAAAATTAAAAAGTTGTATCGCAAGTGCGATGCAGCTCCAGCAAGGCTCAGGGGTGCCCCATCTCCACAATGTTGCGTCAAGACCTATGCCTGCTTAAAGCAGGCGCTGGGTTTTGACGCAGCTTTCTCCTATCTGATTGTAAATGCGGCACACCATGGGTGGCAGAGCAGCGGTGCACGTTAACTGGTGCATGCCTGGGGATGTGCCATTTAACATAAATCTGCCCCTTTACATTTAAGTATGTGCAGGGGACACAGAGTCGGTGAGGCTTATCCAAGGTTAAGAAGAGATGAGTCCTGTTCACTGAAAAATTAGACATAGGCTTCACCTGCTCAGCATCGCTGGACATGGCTAAATAATAGCTGCAAAATGTTACTCTTGTTAAACAATTTTACTATTATAATCTCTGAGATTTGTCTCTTACTCTGCAACATCTCATTGTTGTTATCTTTCTTTAAAGATAAAGACAACATCAACATGAGCGATAATCTGCAATCAGTTGATTTTGACCTCATCATTGAACTTGTAATTGAAACATCAGTGGATGTTGATCCCTTGGATGATTTAAATCCTGAGGATGAAGAAGAACGTGATGAGGTTGCAGATTTGTCCGAATTATATGACATAGGGTGGGAAGCTGACCTGCTTGAGCCTATGGAACTATAAACATTTATTTTAAAAATTTATAATAAATAAAAAGTAAAAATGTAAACCGTTTAATTTAAAAATAAAGACACCTTCAAAAACAGGTTATGTGTAGTGTCTTCAATAAAATATTAAAATATGCTCATAAAATTAGATCAGATTCACATATAAGATAGCACAGGTAACATGAATATAAATTCCATTTCTTTTCTGCTATTTCTGTATTCTAAAATTGGCATGCACTAAAAAATCTTATATGTAAAAATGTAAAGTAGTGTTTTAAGTTTTTGATTACTGTTATTGATGTACTGTTGGGTAATAGTGGTTAATAACATTTTTTAATATATTTTACCACAGATTCAACTGCAGATCATTTCAACATTTCACCATGCCAACGAAAGAAAGACTGAGAAAGGCTGCAAAACGTCAAAGACAGCAGGTGATTGAAAAAAAGCAGCAGTCCTCTAACAAAAAGATTTGTCAAGTCAACAAGAAAGCACCGGGTAAGAGTACAAAAACATTCATAAGAAATATTTGCAGTAAAAAAAATATTACTACAGAAAATGTTTCAGTCCAGAAAAAGAGAAGCAATTCAAATGGAAAGGAAAGGCCAATCAAAAATGTTACTGCTAGAGCAAGAGATAACTCTGTGCATGATAGTAGAAGGAAACAACAGTTTAGGGACATTCGTAAACGAATGTTCCGCAACAGGATAATTGGCAATTTGTTAAAAAATATTAAGAAAGGTCAACAGAAAGTGGTTTTTTATAAGAGAAAAAAAAAGTTGAAAAAGTTATTGATCAGGCATTTGAAATTAAACGTAAGTTATTTATTTTGATAATCAATAGAATTAGGAAGCTAAACAAGGCAATTTATGATTTCAAAAGAAATAGTAGATGGAAGAGAATAGTTAATCGTAGTAATTTTTGTGAAGTTTTTTCTGGAGAATGGATGCATAGTTCAAGCTGTGAGGCATTTTTTAATGAGGAGAGATATTTCCAGGATAATGATTTGGTGCATGCAGTTGACACCAGTGGTCGTGCTTATGAAGTGAAAGATGGTTGTCCAGTTGAAAAAGAAAAACTTGTGACAACAGAGGCAGAAGAGGTGTTAGGTAATGAGGTTTTAGGAAGACGTGCTAAGGGTCCTGTGTACACCTGGAAGTGTAGTAGTATTTGCAGTGTGCGACAGGATTCCATCAATTTGCTTTGTGATTTTGTACGGTCATTTAATAAGAAAAGTTTGAAGCAGAAAATAAGGTTGTTGCAAGAATTAGATCCTTGCAGAGTGAGAGAAGTGACAGGTTTGCATGGTCATTCACTGGCTTGTCTTTCCAGGAGAGTATGCCAGAGTGTTTTTCATCATTTCAGGATGCTAGCAGTGCATCATAATAAAGTGAGGAAATTAGTTAGAATGTTGTATTATGCTAAGAGTCCAGCAATTATGCTTAAAAAATTATGTGCTGCTCTTTTGCATGGTTCTGAAATAGATGTGAAGAATATATGTGAAGAAATTGAGTTTTGTTACTTTGGAAGTAAAGAGGAGAATGTTGAAATTGACCAAGAAGAAGCGGGTAATGTGGAAGATAGTGTACAGGTTTCCAGTACAGATATTTCCAGAGGGAAATTGCCACGTTTCAGGTCAAATCAAGTGAGAGGCCAAATTTCACTTGTGTGTGTTGTCGACGCACTTATTATAAGAATCAGACTAAGTTAGTGGATTTATATGCAAAAAGTGAAAGGGAAAATAATAGTGAATGGAAGGATTTCGCAACATACTTGATGGTAGAAAATTGTTTTGATTTGGGATTGGATCAACGTGTGTGTACTTCTTGTTGTTGCAAATTAAATCAAAACCAGATGCCTGCTAGAGCAGTTCATAATAATCTGGAATTGGTTGAGATTCCTTCTGAATTGAAGGATTTAAATACTTATGAATCTATTTTGATTCAAAGTATCCATCCCTTTCAGGCTATTGTAAGAATGGAGCCAAAGACAGGGAAATTGCCTCCATCAGATTTTCAGAGAGGATTAAAGGGAAGAGTTGTTTATTTGCCTCTAGATTTGAAGAAAAACATTAACACAATTGGAGTAGAAAAAGTGGACGAGGAACCTCTGGTTATCTTAGTTAATGGGGTTCCGACAAAGAATAAGAAAATATGGCAAGATTTAGTAGATGTTAGGAAAGTTAAAAAGGCAACATTGTATTTGAAAAAAAATAATAAATACTATAAGAATGTATATGTTGCAGAAGAGGAAGTAAGTGAGGAAGAGGATAGCGATTTGTGTGCTGGTCAAATTGAGAAAGTAGAAACTTCTACTAGTGAAGAAATATATGAACATTATAGTGTTCATCCTTTGCATTCCAACGAAGTCATGGGGAATGCTATTGAGTTGTTTCAAATGAAACAAGCCAAAGGGAGTCCCATTAGTGTTTGGGTGGAAAGTTTGGAAGCTCGGTGTTTCCCACAGCTTTTTCCAACAGGTCAGGGAGGAAGATATGATGAGCGACCTCATCAAATTCCTGCTTCTGAATACCGGACTTTGCGATTGTATGCAGGAGATGCTAGGTTTCGACAATGCATTCCTTATTTGTTTCATCTCCTGTTTGAAAGCGATCTGTCTGGACTGTCATATGCAGTGAACCACATCTTGAAAAGTGGTATACACATGCAAAACATCTCGGCAAGTGACTTTATGGATAAAGTCAATGTCCAAGACAGTATTTTGGATTCTCACCTGATTAATCTCATGGCGTGTCAGCGTGGTACTAATGAGTACTGGTACCGTCGTCATGGTGATTTAAAATGTATGCTGAGGAACTTAGGTACTCCCACATGGTTCCTCACTCTGAGCTGTGCCGAGTATGGCTGGGAAGACTTACTTGAATTTCTACGAGAGGGAAATGCTAACGTAGAAAACATCGAATTCAAGACACCCGGAGAACTGTGCTCTTTGGATCCAGTCAATGTATGTAGGTACTTCAATCATAGATTTGAAGCTATGATGTCTTTCATCATGAATAAGAAGAATCCACCTCTTGGAGAGGTGTTGGATTTCTTCTGGAGAAAGGAGTACCAAGCAAGAGGTGCTCCTCATATACATATGTTGCTGTGGATCAAGGATGCACCTAAATTTGGAACGGATCCAGAAGACTCAGTGATGAGTTTTATACAACAGTATTCTACGTGTGCTGTTCCAAACGCAAAGGAGAAGAAAAGCCTAAGAGAAAAAGTTCTGCGTTTCCAAAGCCATCGATGTGGAAAGTACTGTCGTCGTAAATTCCGAAACAAGGACAAGTTCTACACCAAATGTCGTTTCGGCTTTCCACGACTGGTGATTTCTAAAGGAAGAGTAAACAGTTTGATGTCTTCGCTGCGACATAATGTGATGAAGAAATCACCTAAAAACACATACAATTTGAAGAGGAACGAAGAGTCCAAGTACATCAACGACTACAGCCCGGTGATTTTGTCCATGTGGAATGCTAACATGGATATACAGTTTGTGGCTGATAACTGTATGGCTGTGGCTCGGTATGTGACGTCTTACATCACCAAAAAAGAGAAGACAGAATTGAAGGATATGTGGGAGGACATTTCCCATGAAAAGAGCCTCAGCAAGAAGTTGTACAGTTTCAGTCTGAAGATGTTGTCGCATCGAGAAATCGGAGCGTACGAATGTTCTGACCGGTTGTCTTCAGCAAGTCTCTATGCCAAGTCCAGGAGTATCATTTGGGCGAGTCTTGGTCTTGCTGCAACGCGTAATCGAGTTCTCAAACATGTGCGGGAAATTGAGTATTTGGCGGAAAAGGAGCCAAACAGTACCGACATTTTGAAGATCAACATGTTGGATACATATTATCCAAATCGAAGCATTAACCTCGAGAATGTTTGTCTGTATGAGGTTCTTCAAAATTACATATTCAAGAGGAACATCAAAGAAGATACTGAGAAAGGAGTGTATGCTGTAATAGGAAGTGAGGGATGTCTGGTCAAGCAAAGAAAATGCCACTTGGTAAACCATCGAAAATTGAGTGGCGAATCTCCTGAAAAAAAGGAGTTTTTCTATTTAGCACTTTTGCAACTTTTCAAGCCTTGGCGTGCAGAAGAGGAACTGCTTGGAGATTTTCTCTGTTACGAAGACTCTTTCAATGCCGCCAAGGAGACCATAGAATGTCCTGCTTTTCCCAAATATGTACAAATGTTGAATGCGGAAATTGAGCAGGAAGCAATGATTGCAGCCGAGATTGCCAGAGACAGTTCTCAGGACAGTCAGAGTTCTGCTTCATTGAGTCAGGATCCGCTAGGAGGACCTGTTATCGAAAATGAAGCTGCCACTGCTATGAATGAAGTGGAAAGAGCCATGGCACATGCTCAGGAGGATGCGGTTAACTTAGAAGAGTTGGAAAGACAACTCAACGTTGAGCAGAGGAAAATATATGACGAAGTTACCATGCAAATTGATCATGGATTAAGTCATGACAAGAAAGAGTGCTCATGTACGTCGTTGAAGCCTGTCCAACTGTACGTGAGTGGAGAAGCGGGAACTGGAAAAAGTTTCCTCATTAAAGCAATTTCATGCTATTTGCAGGAAAGGACAGAGTCATCGCTGTCTTGTGTTGTCACCGCTCCAACTGGACTGGCAGCACATAACATTAAAGGGATTACTTTACATCGTTTACTGATGCTGCCAGTGGAGCATGACAACAAATTACAATATCACAAGCTATCTGGAGATGCTTGTTTTGAAGTTTCAAGAATCTTGAGGAAAATGAAACTTCTTATCATTGACGAAGTAAGCATGGTTTCAAATGTCATGCTTGCCTTTGTGCATTTGAGAATGCAAGAAGTTCTCAAAACAGAGTATGATGTGTTATTTGGTGGCAAACACATCATTGTTTTCGGAGATCTTCTGCAGCTGACACCAGTGAAAGGGCAACCTGTGTTCAAAATGCTCACGCATGAAGATACCAGGAAGTGCCTAGGCAGCATTGGCAACGTCAATATATGGTTAAACTTCAATTATGCTGAACTGCATGAAAATATGCGTCAGGCGAAGGATGAAGTTTACAAGACTATTCTACAAGATGTTAGAATTGGAAAAGTGACCGAGCATGGGAAAGAAGCTTTACATGCACGATTACTGTCAAATTTATATCCAGAACAAGATGTTGTGCCTGAGAATATTTTTCAGAAAATTACTGAGAAGAAATCTGGAATATGTTTGATGCCAACTCTTGCAGAATGTGCCAAATTCAACAACAAAATGTTGCATTTAGAAAAGCAAGAGATTGTGAAACTGGAAGCTATTGACAGAGTAGAGCATATGGGATCAACAATTATTTTGTCTGAGAATCTGGAAACAAAATTGGATTCATTAGAGAAGAGTATATCTAAAACTGCAGGTTTTGAAAAGACTCTGAATGTGTGCTTGAACTGCCGTATAATTTTAAGAAGGAATTTACATGTTGAAAGAGGTCTGGTAAATGGATCAATGGGTAATGTTGTTGATTTTGTAAAATACAGAAATAGAGATGGAATTGAATTTTTAAAAATTAAATTTGATGGCATTGAGGAAGTACAGCTAATTGGTCGTTGCTCTGCTAGATTTTTGCTTGTAAAAGACTTATATGTTCGCCTTAAGCAGTTTCCTGTTTGCTTGGCATATGCGGTGACAATCCATAAATCGCAAGGTTTAAGTGTAGACAGTGCATTGGTGAATATTGGCAGTTCTGTGTTCAAGGAGGGTATGGCATATGTGGCATTGTCACGAGTTAGAACTTTATCGGGATTGTACTTGATTGAGTGTGATGTCACAAGCATTTGTGCGGATCTAGATTGTGTTAAGGAATACAATAGGTTAAGAAGAGAGTATGCGCCACATTTGCCTCAATATCCTTTGTTTGAGAAACGTGTGGTAGGCCGGAAACGAAGAAATGTAACCAATACTGGGGAGGTTGTAGCAAAAAGACGAAAAGTCGATGAACCTGAAATTATAAGCAGAAACAAAAAGAATTCTGTTGAAGATGTTGTTGGTTTTCAATTTGAAAACAGTTCTGGTGTCAACTGCTATGCTAATGTAGTGGTTAATGTTTTGTTTTCTCTAGAAAATGTAAAAGAAGAGATTGTGGTCAATTCTGATCAAAGATTTTGCAGTTTGTTAAATTCTGTGTTAGAGAAATGTAGCACTGATAGAACAAACATAGAAAGTGTGTCTGAAATTCGAAATCTGTTAGACAGATGTTCAGGCCAAACACAATTCTCTCAAAATATTCAGCAAGATTGTCAGGAGTTTTTAATGTATATGCTTGATGTATTGCATGCTGAAGGTGTAGATGTAGATCAGCTGTTTGGGCTTTCTTATCAATGGCAGCATGACTGCGAGAACTGTATGGTATCAAGTACTACTAGTGTAGACTCAGAAAGATTTATATATTTAACTTTGCCAGACAGTAAATCAGTCTCCTTTAATAAGCTAGTAAAAGCAGCTGATCACAATATGGAGTGTAGCCAATGTAAATCTGAAATGATGTCCACATTATTTATACGAACATATGGCCAGTATGTCATTTTAATGTTCCAACGATGTAGGCCTGATGGAACAAAATTGACAACTTGAATTAAAAATTTTGTGGCTTCGCAGTTGTCAATATCAGGAAGGACTTTTGTAACTGCAGCAATTATATATCATGACGGTCCTTCAATAACATCAGGACATTACACAGCTTATTTAAAGTCTAGAAATGGCTGGTCATTTTGTAATGATTCTGTTTTAATTTTCAAAAAAAAATTGCCGTATGACCTTAAAAACTCTTACCTGGTGTTTTTAAAACCAACATTTTAGGGAAAGAATCTCGGGATGTGCTCTGTGGAATTTCAAGAAGTTCTAATGGCTCCTACACGATTTGGCCTTGAGGATAAGTGTAGTTCAGAGACATAACTTCTAACCATAAGACTGGACGTCATGGAGAAATAAGTGCACTTTGAATGAGTTCAGAAAAACTATTTCTTTTTATAAGCTAATTGAAGCAGCCAATCAAAACATAGAGTAGAGGGAATGTAAGTCTGCAATGCTGTCTACTGTTTTACATTGCTTTGTGATTAAAAGTGATGTAGAGAATTAAATAATTGTAGTAGTCATAGAGGTAGTGTAAGTCTGCTTCATAGTAAGCAGTATCAGTGTCATAGGAAATGTAGAACATGACTGAGCAAGAAGGGGAAGATATTACTATTCCAGGATTGTGAAAATGATCTTCAACATTTTAATTCTGAAAGTTGCAGAAATGCCAAATGACGGGATTGGCTTACAAGAAATCCAAGAGTTATAAATGGCTCTGACAAGATTTGGCTTTGTGGAAACTTGTGGTAGAGAGCAAGAAGTCATTTATTGCATGTAACATGTTTTTAAAAACGATGGAGGTTTTCTTTCAGAAAGTGGCGGGCTGAAAGTAATAACAGCACAACAGAGTGTAAGCTGTTCATAGGACATCCTTTGACGTCATGGAAAGTAAGTTAACTTTAAGGAGTTCTGAATTCTGATTTGCTATGTTGTATGGGTTTTTTAAACACAATCATTTTGATTGTGTTTTTTTTTCCCCGCTGTTATATGATGAATACCTTCAAGTCACTGTTTTTAGTGAATTTTGATACATTCTGAGAACAGCAAAAATAAACCATTTAACATGTATAATTAATTCTGTACTGTTTGCATTTATGATGTATATGTAGAACTGTGTAGGAGGCATGGAGAAGGTGAGGCTTCTGTAAGTGTCAAAGTTGTTGCATGCAGTGCTGCACTTCTGCGTACTCTTTCATATGCTGGACTACATCTGCACAATGAGATACCTAAGCAAAGGAAACACAAGTGATGTGATTGTGAAATGAGCAAAAGAAATTGCACGTATTTCAATTACATCACCTGTGTTTCCTATCATTACGAATCACATTGTGCAGATCAAGTTTAGGTCTGTCCAGGGAAACAGAGGAGGTTTGGCCTTTGTTCAAGAGTGCAGTGGACATGACTCACTTCATTGGTAGACCTTCACATGTATTATGTCCTCTATTCTCTTCAACAACTCGAAATTTCATCTGCAACCCTGAGTAGGCCTCACCTCAAACAAACCTCTGGATAGGACACATCTTATTGGCATCCTGAAGCAATCATTTAAAATGTTAGTGTCTTGCGACACTTTTCTGAGACAACAGCAATGCAAAAGATGCACCATGTTTTAAGATAGGCCTCACTTCATCTGCATCAAGATACTGTTAGTTTAAAATGTATATCTTTAGGACTGTGTAGGGGGCCTGGAGAAGCAGAAGCTTCTGTAAGTGTCAAAGTTGTTGAAAAACTGTTTGTCCTTCAATCGTTTCCCTTGTCTTTTGTAATTTTTAAATACATGTTTTAATATTTTTCAAATGTTTGTTCTCTCTTTCACAGATTGAAAGTATAAAAACAAAAAGTGAGTAATTTAACGACAATTATAAGGTAAATGTTTTGTACTCTTTTCGTTACATTTCTATCACATTTAACTTCTATTAGTTCCACTGCTTCATTTCTTTAACCCTCAGTTTCCTGCCTTTGCTACTTCCCTCATTCCTTTCTCTATTACCTACTTACTCAACTCCTTCCACTCTTTTTCTCAGTCCCTCTCTTCTCATAGTTCCTCACTCTTGTTCACTCACTCCGTCTCTATTACTCTTAGTGTCTTTGACTGATCACTCTATCACTATTTGTTCATAATGCTTTCTCTGTGTAGTTGAAGCACACTAAGGGGCATATTATGAACACAGCCAATAAAATTATTGCTGTTTTTATTGGCAGAAAACTGGTGCAAAAGTGGTTTTAGCGGCAGTTTTCTGCCGCAAAAGCGGCTTTAGCGACACATTTCTGCCAATAAAAGCTGCAAAACTTTTATTGCCTATGTTGATGATATGGCTCTATGTTACTTACATTTCTTTGCTGTTTCAATTAATCTTTTTCTGTTATTTTTTGTTTTCTGTTTTCTATTTTTTCTCTCTGTTATTCCCCATGTTTTAATCTTATTTTGAACATTCACTCACATTCTCCAAGAAACTCTTCTTTGTTAATGTTATACTCTCTTTTTTTTTCTTTCACTTCCTTATCTATTTTGTTTTTCACAATTATACCCTCTTCCGTCTTTTCTTCGGTAAATAGATCTATTAAACAGTATCTCTTCTTTACTCCCTATAGCTGTCTTTCTTTTAACATCACTCTCTGTTTACTTTCCTTATACTTACTCTTTTTTAAAAAAAAAAAATTTTTTGGTTAGCTCCCGGTCCGCGTACCGGGAAGCTAACCGGGAAGCGAACCAAAAGAAATAGAGCTTGCCAGAGTGCTAAACATTCTAGCAATTTTTTTTGAAAGGGGAGGTAGTTCTGAAAAGAACTTTTTTTTATATATTTTTGTTGTTTTATATTTTTTTTTTTTTTTTTGAACATTTTTTGGGTTTTTTGTATTTTTTGAACGATTTTATATATTTTTTGGTTTTTTTTGGGGGGGGAAACAACAAAAAACAGGCATTGAAACGGGCTCAACAGGAGCAAAAAAAAAATTACTGGGGGCGGTTAGGGCAATTATGATGTTCATAAGCCAGGTTGATAGCATTTATACTCATATTACCACATGCTATCAACGCACCACAGTGCATACAAGTATGTTTCATGTGGCCAAAATTCTCTTGTATGTTTTGCACAGTTTCCCGTGTCTCTGCTGGTGTCAATGATATTGACGATCTTGATCTGGCCACAGGAGTTGATGTTGGATTTTCCTCCAAATCCCGTATTTCCGCCCGGCTGTAATTAAGTGGATGCTTCCTGGTCATGTGCCTATGCATAGTATAGTTCCCATAACTATACTTCTTATCCGTCCCTCTTGATAATTTATCTTTACAGATGAGGCAGGTGACATACCTCGCATTCACTTTTTTTTGGCCTGGAGGGATTGAATAAAACTGCCAGATGAAACTGGCTTTCTTATGGGAAACCCGGGGCACCTCTTCCAAGAACTGTGGTTCTTCTCCCTCCTCTTCCTCCATTTCTTCCTCTTCCTCCTCTGTGTTGGTCATGACCTGGGGAGGTGGTCCTCTCTTCCCATGAGGAGGTGGAGGTGGTGGTGGGGGTGCACCAGCTGAAGCAACTACTGAAGCCATTTCTGAAGTATTAATAAAGGTCTTCCTCTCACAATGATGAAAGTCAGAGTGAGGAAAGAAGGAGGGGTTTTCATCATTTGGGAAAAACAATAGTTCTCAACCAATGAAAAGTGTTATTTTTAGGTCACCTGACCTAGCCTTACATGATTATGAAACCAAAAGTGAAATGAACCAATGAAAAGTTTTATTAACAAGTCACATGACCTCTCACGCTCATGTTACGCGCTGCGGAACGCGCCCCGGTTAGCTTCCGGGTCGCTGCGCTTCGCGCCTCGGTCCGCGCCCCGGAGCACTTCCGGGTGCGCTAACGCGGTACGTCACAAGACGCATTACGCGGCAACACGATACGTCGCGCTTTCGCGCCGCGCCGCGGATCGCTTCCGGGGAGCTGCGTTTCGCGCCTCGGTCCGCGCCCCGGGGCACTTCCGGGTGCGCTAACGCGGTACGTCATAAGACGCATTACGCGGCAACGCGATACGTCGCGCTTTCGCGACGCGTCACGATGTTGATTTCTTACCGGTTCGCGGACCGGGTCGCGGCATCAATTTGAGCTAACGGAAAGCTTTCCGGTTCGCGGACCGGGAGCGAAACAAAAAAAATATTTAAAAAAAATTATTAATAAACATATAAAATATATTTTGGGATTTAAAGAAGAATACATTTTACAGCTATAGATATTAGCTTTTAAAAAACCAATGAAATTCACTGAAAAAACCATAGGTTATAGACCATATATAGTTAGGAATTAGCATTTACAAAACCTTGAAAATTCACTGAAAAAACCATAGGTTATACACCATATATAGTTAGGAATTAGCATTTAAAAAACCTTATTTTACTCACACAAAACCATTGAAATTCCATATATAGTTAGTTGTACTAACTATATATCGCGCACCCGCAATCCACTGCTGATCATGTCACATATTACATCATTCATGACATGGTCAGTGACATCACTGATGACATCACTGATGACATCTCAAATGACATCACTGATGACATCACTGATGACATCTCAAATGACATCACTGATGACATCACTGATGACAACATCCAGTGACTGTATTTTTCTGTAAAGTTAAAATATGTCTTACATATTTAAGAATGAGTGGATGTATAAATGTCTGGATGAAGGATTTAGTAGGTGCATGACTGACTGTATGAGTGAGTGATTAAATGTGTCTCACTGAGTGCATGGGTTAGTGACTAAACTGTCTCAATTTGTGCATCATTATGTCTGTTGTTCTATAAACTGCTGCATGTGTTGATCATTAGCTATATGATTAACTATATGGGTTATTGATTGGTTGCCCAAGTATTTGTATGGGAGACTGAAAGTGTGTATGGGTGGCTGGGAGGTGTATGACTCTGTGCATAGATGTGTGAGCAGTTGATTCACTAGATGTATGGGTTCAAAAGTGCATGTGGAAACAGCTGTATGGGCGGTTGACTGTGTGCATGAGTGTATTGGTGAGTGAATGGATATCTCAGTGCTACATGTCAAAGTAAGTACATATGTAAAACACAGTACATGTGAGAGTTGACATATATAAATAACTGTGCAAAAGAGCCAGTGAATGTGTGAGTGGCTGTATGGATCATTGTGAACTTGTATCAGGGATTATATAAGAGAGTAAATATGTGCTAGTATATGTTTGAATAAGTAAGGTGTGTATAACTGTATAGTTGAGGAAATGGAGGTGTGATTGATTCTTTGCATGACTGACTAGGTGTGTGAGTAACTCCATGGATGAGTGACAGTCTGTGAGTGTCTGTTTACACTGAGTGTATCTAAGGTTATATTAGAGTCTGAAGAGCTTCATCGTATTATCACATGAATGATGTCATCAGTGATGTGATCAGTAATGTCAAATGAGATGTCATCAGTGATGTCATCAGTGATGTCATTTGAGATGTCATCAGTGATGTCATCAGTGATGTCATTTGAGATGTCATCAGTGATGTCATCAGTGATGTCATTTGAGATGTCATCAGTGATGTCATCAGTGATGTCACTGACCATGTCATGAATGATGTAATATGTGACATGATCAGCAGTGGATTGCGGGTGCGCGATATAAAGTTAGTACAACTAACTATATATGGAATTTCAATGGTTTTGTGTGAGTAAAATAAGGTTTTTTAAATGCTAATTCCTAACTATATATGGTGTATAACCTATGGTTTTTTCAGTGAATTTTCAAGGTTTTGTAAATGCTAATTCCTAACTATATATGGTCTATAACCTATGGTTTTTTCAGTGAATATATATATATATATATATATATATATATATATATACATATATATATATATATATATATATATATCTATATATATATATATATATATATATATGCCACACCAACACTTCCCCGCTCGGGAGAGATCACCACGGACACCTCACATGGATTGCAGAAAGTTTATTCATGCAACTGCACCGCAACGCGTTTCGACTTAACGTCTTGATCACGCTTTTTTTAGCGTGATCAAGACGTTAAGTCGAAACGCGTTGCTGTGCAGTTGCATGAATAAACTTTCTGCAATCCATGTGAGGTGTCCGTGGTGATCTCTCCCGAGCGGGGAAGTGTTGGTGTGGCATTGTGCAGGGCTTCCGGTGCCCTGACCGCGGACCGCCCTGTAGACGGCCTCTTCCTTACCGGAGTTGGTTTGCTGATATATATATATATATATATATATATATATATATATATATATATATATATATATATAAAAATATATATATATATAAATAATGTACTTTTATAAAGTATATGCCTTCACCACGCATGCCTTTGCTTTGTGATGGCATGCGTGGTAAAGGCATATGGGGAGTAAATGTTTGCGGGATGATGGTATTTCGGTGTATTGGTTTTTCTGTTGTTTACCTCAGAAACTTATAATCTAGTGTTTATACCCACTAATTGTATGGATTAGCCCATCTAGGGGCTTTATTGCATAACCTGTGATAGTTATAAGGTTGCACATACTGATATTCTAAGATGGCGCCTAGAGCGACTATAGTGGGGTTGTCCTCTGTCTATTTCAATACTTAAAACAAGAAAGTGAAAATGGTGTATTTAATCCACCTAAAAATGTAAATCATTGTTACCACACTGACGAAGGCGACACGCCGAAACGCGTTTGTGGAGAGTGCCTGCGAGAAATAAACCTGCACGTTTGAAAATAGCTCTCGAGTGCTGTTGTCTTCTTTGGAAATCGAGAGGATTTGGAGCGTTATGTTATGCGGTGTCCTGCTAGCCGCTGACAGCACCCACCCACGAGTGAGCAGTTTTTTCGAGCAGGAAAGGAGCGTTTTGCAAACATAAACTGCGCACCGCCGCCTCCCGCCATCAACAGAGGGAAGCGACCTGCCGAGGGCGGAGTACGGAGGAAGACGACCGGCTGCGGACTGCACCTGGAGGCTTCCCAAAGAAGGCGCCGTTCGGTAAGCGCTGTTAAAGGATGTTTACCCCCACTGCCTGTACATGTGTACAGTGAAGCACACAGCAAAGCGGGTATCGCGGCAGGGTGTCCGAGAGCGAAATTCATACACGCAGGGACGCAGGCACTCTCACTAAGTCTCAGCGTAGGAAAGAGTGTTTCGAAACTACACACTGAGACGTGGAGAACTAACTCTGCCGACATTTAATGACATGTTTACCGATGCCGAACGCCACACAGCGGCACAAGGAATGTTTAAACGGCGAGAACAGCCGCCAGCTACAGCAGCAGCCACATCAGCAGAACCGGTTTGTGATAAGTTAACAGCGGTCATGGTGAAACTCGAGAGGATCTACGAGCGCGAGATTCGCAAATGGTGGGAGGCGACCAGCCTCACCAACTATGTGGAAGAAGGAAGGGTACCCAGGGGCTTGAGGGTGCATACAGTCCCATCTTATGAGCACCCGGATCCACAATTGCTCACTGACTGGTTCGAGCATACAGCCACGTACTGCGAAGGGACCCTGAAAATCCTGATCAAATATGCGTGGAGTGACCGCGAGAAAGTATTGGCTGAGATCTCATTGATTAATGATGAACTAGACAAAGAAAAGGACTCGAGCATCATACTGTTGATTACACAAAAGAGAGAACAAATGAAAGCTCGTCTGGTGAAATATGAGACCAAAATAAGAAATCGGAAACAGGAAAAGTACGAGCGAGATGCAAATGACTATTCAACAGGACGTGTCCTTACCTACGCCAAGAAATTTGACGCCCCACGCAAAGCCCTACTGAAAAGCTCAGGTGCAATCACTGGAACATCCACAACACCAGACATCGCCACCTCGGAATCTGAGGTGACTGAAAACGAGTCAGGCGATGAGCAAGCCGAGCAATCACAACAACGGGGGCAGAATCGGGGAATGCAGCAGGGCAGGAGTAAGAAAACCCCTTTTCAAGTAGAGTACGAAGTAATCAAGAGCTCGTGGCTCCGGGGAGGAAAGAACAAACCCCCGGACACGGAGGAGCCAGGATCAGGAGCACTAGGAGGACGAGGAGGTCAGGGGGAGGAAAAAGGAGGAAGAGGAGGGACAAGGAACTTCCGTTGGGTCAACCGCAACCGAACCAAGTAATAGCAACATCAGATGCGATTGGCCCACAAGAACAAGCCAACCTAACAGTTGTTAACTTGACGTCTAAACAACTGACTGACTGAGAAACTGAAGTTCTCAGTTTAGGACTAACTTTTTGCCCCAAAAAAGAACTGGAATACACCCAAACCAGGATCGATCTTTTTCGCTTCACGCGTAAACTCAAACTTCATAAATATTTTAAACTACGATCCCACACCCAAGATCTTAATAAGAAGGGGGCCAGAATAACAGCAACAGATGCACTGAGCAGTAGAGATCTAGCAACAGCAGAAGCTCTGGAAGATCTTGAAAGAGAAGAGACACTAGATGTGCAACATTTGGATACTGCTCAAAGGGCAGAGATGCAAGGGATCGACCAAGAGAGGGAGGAGAGTAATCTTAAACCTCCTTCCGTATTTGTTCCCCAGTCCCCGTGGGACGCGGTGGATGCGTTTAGCGAAGCAATGACAAATGACCTCATGAGATATCGTAAGTCTAACCATACCAGTCACAACTTCAACATCACTGAACAGCAATATGAGGCACTGATGAACCTAAAGAAAGACAACAACATTGTGGTGAAACCTTCCGATAAAGGTGGGAACGTTGTTTTAATGAGTAGGGACTATTACAAGACCGAGGCATTGAGACAGCTCTCTGATGACAACTTTTACACTAAGTGTACTATGAATACGTACCAACAGAGCATCAAAGAGTATGGTACCCTTATCAAAAAATGGTACGACCTACAGATGCTGGGTAAAGACGAACACTTATTCCTACGTAACAACTGTCCAATGATTCCCACCTTCTATCATTTACCCAAGCTGCACAAGAGCAAAGAGAGTCCACCCGGACGCCCCATTATCTCTTCAATTGGCAGCTTGACAGAGAACATGTCACGCTTCATAGACAATATTCTTTTCCCTTTGGTGTCAAATCTAAAATCGTACGTCAGGGATACGAAGGATTTCCTGGTGAAAATTCAAGATCTACAGTGGAATCCAGGGTACCTGCTTGTGGTGCTTGACATCACAAGCCTGTATACAATCATTGAACACCAACAGGGCCTGAATGCAATAAGACATGCTCTAGAACAGCGCCAGATGCGCTTCGCCAGACACAATCTCATGATACTTGAATTCGTTGAATTCTGCTTAACCCATAATGTATTCCTGTTTGAAGAACAACTGTATCTACAGAAGTCAGGGACGGCGATGGGTACTTGCTTCGCTCCCAGCTACGCGAACCTTTTCGTGGGCTGGTGGGAGGAGCAAGTGCCCAGGAGCTGTAAGGTTGGGCAGGAGGTGGGCACCACCGTGTGTTGGCATCGCTATATCGATGACCTCTTCATCGTCTGGAATGGTAATGCTACAACAGCCACTGAATACATCAAGTTGCTTAATAACAACAACCTCAACCTACACTTTTCGGGATCCATTTCTCCTGTGGCAGCGGAGTATCTGGACCTGAAGGTGTTTGTTGAAGATGGGCAACTACACACGAGCCTATTTAGGAAGAAGACTGCTGGCAATTCTACACTCTTTGCCAGCAGCAGCCACCCACCACAACTAATCAATAGCATCCCTTACGGAGAGCTGTTGAGAATTCGTAGGAACTGTTCTAGAGATTTGGATTTCGAGGCGGCTGCCTCTGAATGTATATCCCGCTTTAAGGTAAGGGGATATGGCGAAGACCTATTACATGACACGCTGAGTAGGGTAAAAAAGATACCGAGAGGAAGCTTACTCACTGCCAGATCAGATGGATCTGGCCGTGACAAAAACAGAACCACCACCATCAATAAATTTCGGTTGATCACTCCCTATTCCACCGGAGCAAATGACCTGAAAAGAATGCTAAAAAAGAACTGGCACATTCTGCAAACGGACATTGTATTAAAGGATGACCTTCCGCCTAATCCATTAGTTGCATTCAGTAAAGCAAGGTCCGTGGGTGATATGCTCGTCAGGAGTCATCTGGAAAAACCTCCCCCTAAGATGAATACTTTGAAAGATCAAAAAGGGTTCTTCCCTTGCGGGAGATGTAAAGCGTGTGCGAGTAGCAGAAGAGTCTTGTCGTACACTATACCAGATACTGGAAGGATCATACCAATTAAAAGGTTTATCACCTGCAGTACACAATATGCTGTTTACTGTTTGCACTGCCCATGCGGTCTCCGCTACATAGGCAGCACCATTAAAGAACTGAAGCTAAGGGTTTTGGAACATTTGAGAGCCATCGACAAGGCAGACCCTAGCTACCCAGTGGCCCGCCACTTCGCGGAGGTCCATGGACGAGACCGGAAATTACTACAATATTTCGGCCTTGACACTGTACCACCCAATGTGAGGGGCGGAGATCGCCTCAGACGACTCCGTAGACTTGAATCCAGGTTTATTATAGACCTCTCTACGAAGTTTCCTAGGGGCTTGAACGCTGGGGAGGAGATGGCTTTTCATCTGGGAAAATAAAAACATAATAGGACTATGTAGTCCCGTTAAGGCCATGTAGCATCCAAGGTACCTCCAGTTTTGCATGATTTAACATGATAGCACAGGAGCAGGATTCTTGGATGATCGGAGAGTCCTCAGATAACTCTGAAAATAGCCTTAATATGGTTGTAATGTGATGTAGATTCCGAGCCTCACTGGAGTGGCTGTCAGCATGCCTTGTTTAGGTAATGATAACTGTTTATTGAGCATTTACCTTTTAGGCACTATTGTCGCTTAATATGCACAACACTCACTAGATGGACACACAACATCATGTCGAATGTACTTTGACTACTGCACTAGAGTTCCCCTCCTTGCTTACAACCTTCATATGGTTTAGTTCTTAATATCGTTGTGTTCTAGGGATTTGAGAACTCTTTCTTTCTTATTCAAGAATGTTGATGAATTGAGGTTCAAACGATGTGAGATGTATTGCTTTGCGACTTATACGGTAGCAAGAAATGTTAAATGTCTGCAGGTAGTGGTGGACCATTATGTGGTCTTTTAGATAGAGGACCCTAGCCGATCCACGGCTTTATTCTGTTGTTTACCTCAGAAACTTATAATCTAGTGTTTATACCCACTAATTGTATGGATTAGCCCATCTAGGGGCTTTATTGCATAACCTGTGATAGTTATAAGGTTGCACATACTGATATTCTAAGATGGCACCTAGAGCGACTATAGTGGGGTTGTCCTCTGTCTATTTCAATACTTAAAACAAGAAAGTGAAAATGGTGTATTTAATCCACCTAAAAATGTAAATCATTGTTACCACACTGACGAAGGCGACACGCCGAAACGCGTTTATGGAGAGTGCCTGCGAGAAATAAACCTGCACGTTTGAAAATAGCTCTCGAGTGCTGTTGTCTTATTTGGAAATCGAGAGGATTTGGAGCATTATATATAAATATATATATATATAAATAATGTACTTTTATAAAGTATATGCCTTCACCACGCATGCCTTTGCGTTGTGATGGCATGCGTGGTAAAGGCATATGGGGAGTAAATGTTTGCGGGATGATGGTATTTCGGTGTATTGGTTTTGCATTATTAAAAATGCGGACTAATGGTATGCGGGATTTTATCCCGCGGGATAACGTCATATATTCTGTGTGACACATACAAATGCATAATATATGTAAGGAAACCCTAAGGTAGGGCTCCTCAGTCCAGGAGGCAGGGTGCAGTATATTAAAGGTGAGGACATATAAGTGCAAGCCTATATATATTAATTAGCAATGCAGGGAGGTGTACACCCGCAGAAGACTAGGCACACCTCAAGGTGAGCAGCCTGGTCTGTACACCACAATTTGATTTCTGCCACCTTTAGGAGTGGCAGAATAGAGGTTCTGGGTAGCAAAGGTGATCTACAATCCCGGATGTGGTCACCTCAGGGGTAGATTAGCTGCAGGGACCAGCTGCCCATTGGCTACTAGCTCTCACACTCCTACCTCTCCTAAATCTAGGATTTAAGTGACCCCCCTGACACCAGAACCTCGGATCTGAACAACTTGTATCAAGGAAGGATCAAGAGGAGACGTGTGTCGCCGACAATAGGACTTTGCCCACAGCACCAAAGCAAAAAAGGGATACTTTGTCCCTGTGGCTACAGACTTGGAACTGAGTGAACCACCATTGTTCTTGGCTAAAACTCAGCACTCCCAATGAGAAGGACCCCTGTGGAAGCCAGAAGCACCCTCGAACTTCCCTGGACTAGCGGCACTAGTCAGCTGCAAACTGCAGGTAAAAACACTCACCAGATCCAAAGAATCACTGGCCAACAGTCCATCAGGCCCTCCGTGATATCACCCAAATCCAGATGGTCAAATGTATTGTGGGAGTTGTAGTCTCACCTGCCCTGAAGTCTAAGGGCGCTACCTCACTCCCTCTGACCCAGTGAAGTTCCAGTACCTTTTCGTTGCGCTTCCCGCTTCCTGCTTCCAAGGCGTGTTGGTCGCCAGTCCGGCAACTGATCACTTTACCTGATACTGCATCAAGAGGGAACTCCAACCGACCTGTGCCCAATGTCAGCAACCTCTCCTTTTGCATCTTTTTTCCCCACAGCATTGTTTCAGTGGTAAACACAGCTCTCCCTCAGCTCCGTTCAGCACCACAGACAGCCGGGACGACACTGCACCCAGGTACCATGGGCTAGGTAAAATTGAACAGACTGCAAGGAACTGATTGTCACTAGTGTTTTTTTTTCATTGACCTCAATGTTATCTTTTTTGTTTTTTTCTGCACTGATTTAATATTGCTTCAAAAATGTATAACTCTGGTTATATGCATGCTATTCCATTCATGTTGGTGTCTAAATTAAGATGGAAAAACACTCTTTTCTTATAAATTGGTGTTGGGTATCTCTCGGTTGTGTCAATTACTTATCGTCCATGTTGGCACTCTGAAATGCTTAACACATGTTCCTCTAGTTAAGCCTGACTGCTCTTTGCCAATCTATCAGGATTGAGCTACGGATTTATTAGTGTGAATCCAAGGGCCATCTTTGGAGTGTTTTGATAATATTATATGGTAAGGCTACCCAGCCATACCACATACTATTCCATTGTCCTATAGGATAACCTTACATTAGATTAGATCAGATGAGTTGAAAGGGTTGTCCTGCCAAATTGAGATTGCACTCGAAAATGAATGCCATGAAGATCAAGCAGTGGTTTGACATAGCACTTTGTTAAGAATAAATCACATGAAAGCAGACATGGCTGCCATACCTTCAGTTGAGAGTGTATGAAACCCCACAAGTTGTGATTTTCTGGCAGGCTCATACCAATCATGGGGAAAGAAATTTGCTAGGAGATGTTTTGTTTTTAGTGGCTCTCTCCTGAACTCTCCCTCCAAAACCTTACCTGGGTTTGTAATGACTAAGAGCTATCCTGGGATCCAACCTCTACAATCTTTCCCCCTCTTGGGAAAAATGAGGATGACAGTAAGGAAAGCAATAACGTAATTTCAGAGGAACGCAGGCTTGACCTAAACAAAAAACTTTTTTCTTTTAGAAAATACATTTTAAAAAACAGTAAAAGAATCAGATGAGGAAAGGATTGGAATCATGTTTATTTGTTCCCTAAGGTCAAGGCTTCTGGTGAGAACACATTTCAAGTAAAGAACTTCAAAGAACAAGACTGCATAGGGTGAAAAGGGTCAGTTAAAGTATCAATCAGAAAGGTAAGTTCCCAGTAGGGGTCTTGGAAAGGAGTTGGAGGAAACCTAATGTGCAATCCTTGTGGAAATTCTGATACAGTTTGAACTATGATTCATGATCTTGAAATTATAGCAAGATAGGCTTGTTCAGACCTTTCTTGGCTAAGAAGATCAAAGACGGAACAAAGTGAAGAATTTGTCTTATATCTAATGGAAAAGGATCCACATATTTGGTGTGGCACAAGGGTGAAAAAACTGAACAATGGCTTTAAAAGCAGCCGCAATGGATAACCATCTAGTCAGATCAGGTCCTCCATCAAATGAGGATGTAGTTCATAAGCAGAGCGAGCTAACCTTATAATTTGCAGTCATAATATCCTTCTTTCTTCTTTATCAACACATTGCTCTGACATAGGAAGCAACCAGAAGTACACACAGCTTACCTGAATTAAGTTAAGTGATCACAAATGCTTGGATCATTCAGTTCAACTCTGTGTAAACAAATATGTGAATCTACCTTCAGTTCAAGGGAAACTGGAGGAAAGAAACACTGGAGTGGTGAGGGCATGTCACACAGTGTCTATTAGAGGAATTCCAATGAGCACAAACAAATCTGGTTATGGTATTGCCTGTCAGGACCTGGACCCGTCTTCCCTCAGTGATGTGTCGCTGTGACAAGTGATCTCCTGTGGAAACCAAAGATCATTGATCATGAGGTCCCCAAGAAAGGTTTTTCAGCATTGAATGAAGGCATTTGTGACCACTGGTAGATGCAGCCATGCCGGCCCATTAGTCTCCCCATCCAGAAGTTTGGAAGGAGATGCCCATCACTGCATAGAGAGAATGTTCGCTTAGCAAAACAAAGTCAAATCAAAGAGAACAGAAAATTGTTTCCACTGCTGGAAGATTGTCAGTTAAAGACCACACATGATCAATTGAGATTTAGAGACTAAGACGAAACAGAAGAAACATGATGGCATGCGGTCCAGATGTTTCACGACCATTCTTGTTGATGATATACAAAGTTACACTGCTTTTTGGCAAGGTTGCTCTACAGAAATACAAATGTTAACACAATTAAGTATAGGATTAGGTAGAGTTTTCACCCCTTCTGGGGCAGGAATTACCTGGAATAACATTCATTCCTTTTTTTGAGGTAGTGACAAGCTTGAATAACCCATCAGCCAAGAGCCAGATGTCCATACTCATCAAGAGGTTTGTGTGGGAGTCAGGGAAGAGCTCCACTTAGAAGGGTGAAGGCCTCATCAAGAAAAAGTAAAAGCCTGAAACTACAACTTGCATGACTAACTGAAAGATGGTCAACAGCAATCCTCCCACTGGGGTCTTGAATGCAGAATGCATCTAGAACTGAGAGAGGTTTTGGAGTATTTAAGATGCAGAAAGAGCATAAAGAAAATGCAGATTGTCTATCTCTACCTGCGTCCATGCCTCTGAATGACCTAAAAGGCTGATGCTGAGAAAGTTGTTGCTGTTGGACCTTTGCCTGTTAAATTGCTGGCTATACCCTTCCAGTTTGTGATAGTGGTGATGGAAATGTTTCACAGGGAAGTTAAGCCAAGACTCCAGCAGTTGTTTGGATTTGTTCCCTTCCTTGTTCTCCATAAAATCAATGGCCTTCAAATGGCACATTAAACAATGTGCCTGAACATTACCACAGATGTCTGACTTCATCTCTATTTGGGACTACAATAAAACACCAGCACCCATGGCTTGCTCAGAAGCGTCTTGTCAAAGATTACAGAAAGTCTTCCTCATAGATTCTGGCAAACAGGGTACTGCCAGAGCAGCAATCTCCCACAGGGCGAAGGAGTATCTTGCAAGGAGATTTGTGGCATTATGTTTCTTAACACCTATTTCCATGAAATGAAAAGTTTGCAAGCAAGCATACCAAGGTATGTAGAGTAGGCCTGGGTGGTAAATTCCGTTCCGCTCGCAGAATATGCGGCATTTGGTTAATTTTGCATTTATTTTTTGCTTGTTAGCGCTGTCAAAATGCAAGTTTGCGAGATATTTCCCCCTGAGCACGCAAACAACGCTCGCGAACACGAAAAAAGCATTTCGAACGGGCGGAACAAGCAATTCCGTGTGTTCGCGGAATTTCTGCCTGCTCACGGAGATTTTTTACTGTTTTGCGGAGCTTTGCGTAACTTTGCATAGCGCGACTACACAAATTATGCCCACCCTTAATGTAGCGTCACATCAAAAGGTACAGAAGGGATTCTATATAAGTGTTATATCTAAGTTAACAGGGTGAGGCTTGAATTTCCGAGATCTCTATAGTCGGATAGGCGATAAACATGCCATTTCAATTGGTCTTGAGCCATAGGTTTTGGAAACTCACCTGCATAGTGCCAGTGTAGTGTGTTGTTCCTAAGCTTCTCAAACATTTGGTAGATGGAAGTTAATGGACGTCCTTTTTGATATATAATTTGATTAATACTTCCACATTTTGCAAGCTTAAATATTCTTTGAAAAATAACATAACGTGAGTATTTGTAAAGCATACTTTTACCCGTGGGCATCTTGGCGACAAATAACAGATGATTATTGTTACCCAACTCAATGGTATTTAATTTATTGACCTCAAAAGGATGAGTGGACCTGCCGTGATTTGAACCTGTGACCATGAGGTCGATCACAGGCCCCTACAGTGAACACTCTAAGCCACTAGATCCGTCTAGGGATATGATATTTAACACATACATTTGTCAATATTTCATTATTTCAGTACCTATATTCTAATGTATGAGATTTCTAATAAATTTCAACATCTAAAGATTGTAGCATTCATTTTCGTAGCAGTACTCTATAAAATGGAATACCATGAGAATGTGCCCATTAGACAGTCAGTCCAAATGATTCAATCAATCGATTAAGCCAGCTGATTGCATCGTGTCACGCAGATCTTATTTGTGGTTATCCCAACTTGAGATCTACAATTTTACACATCGGTGTGACTAAGTTGAAATGCTGGATGGGTGAAAATCAATTAAAATGTTCAATTGAAGGAAAACTGAAATTCTCTTCCTCTAGCAGCAGGCATCGCGTTTTGGCTATACTTTCTGGCCCACATCGATGGAGCAAAAACATCCCTGTACACAGTGGAAGAATCTAGAGGTTAACATCGACTTGTGCCTCATTATGAAGGACCAAATACAGTCCATGGTATGGATCTGTGTCTTCAAACTGAGGGTGCTTAAAAGGATTATCTATCTATCTTTTCAATCCTTAACAAACAACATAGATTATGAATGTGTCTGTCTCTCACAGGCTGGACTACGCAATTCTGCCTATTTGGCCTGCGGATAAAATCACGTTTTGTTATATAACAATAATAAATCTCTTGTGGGTCATTTAACATTCAACTAACTTAATTAATCACAATATGATGTGGTCTGGGAGATTTAGACTAACGCCTAGTGAAAGTGTTATAATAAATATATACTGAACCAGGTGATATAATATGGATGTATAGTGTAAAATGTTTTTGGGTCATCGTTTCGCTATTTGCCCGAGATGTATAAATACATATAAATTTATATACGAATTGGGAGTTTATGTTTAAATTCTGTATTGAGAATCCCATGTGTTCTGGCAATGATTGGAAATACATTTTTGTTTACGTTTCTCGTATTTTATCTTCAAATCTATGTTTAGTCAAATAGCAAATAACCTTTAAACATAAAGAAATGAATACACCTTTTTGTTAAAAAAAGAAATGAAAAACATCCATATTACCATCCAGATTTTTGTACATTCCTATCCAAAAGATTGGCATTTTATCTTTCAGATCCTCAAGGTGGTGCCATATAAATGTGTTTTCAATTCCATCTTCTATGGATGCTAAAGTTCCACCTGCAAAACAATAAACACAATTTAAATGAATAATTCTTTTCTCTTCTTATTTATGCTGAGACAAATTGACTAATCATCCAGAAATGGGTATCAAGGTCAAAATCAATCTTCACACACAAGCTTTTGTGTATAATCTTTCTATTGTTTAGGGTGCACTGCAACAGTGCTGTAATTCCACAATATTTGTTGCGGTGGCATTTGAAATAGAGACAGCCAAGGAGCAAGGGTTGACTGACTCTCATCTGAGCCTTAAAGTGTGAATTATCCAAATGGTATTTGAGCATGCCCTAGATCAGTGATCCCCGACGTGCAGCTTGGGAGTACCATGGTGTTTATCATTCTAAAATGTTGCTCACCAGAGAATCCATCTCTCTCTGGAATTTATTTTTCAGAGCTTCGCTGCATATGCATTTATTTTTACGGGTGAAAGAGAATCCTTTTCTGATTAACACAACGAAATAGTGTGGCAGAAGGTTGGAGGAACCTAAGAAACCATGCGATACATTATCGCCGCTTTTATCGGCAGGAAACTGCTGCTAAAGCGGCAATAATGGGCTTGATAATATGCCCTTGTGAATCCCCATAGAAGCCCAGGTTCTATGGCTTCTATGTAACGCTGCATTTCCCCCACACAGCTCAGAGTTTGGCACAGCATGTAAGAGCAATGAATTTTGCATCTGAGCAGGTATGACGAGAATGCGCCTCTCCATATTCTGCCTCCCTGCTCCCAAAGGTAAGTCTGACAACGGTGCCTTTTTCATGTGGGCCAGTGGATTCTTTACTTGAGCCCCGGTATGACCACAGGTGTGCCGCCGGACAGTCGAGTGTATAGCCTGCCTGTCAATCCTGTACCACAGAGTATCTGACTCCAGGTCAGCCCATTTGGTTAGCCATGCAGGTCCAGTAAACTAGAGACAGCTATAAATGTAAATGTAAATGTAAATGTAAATGTATAGGCATTTATATAGCGCACTACTTACCCGTAGGGTCCCAAGGCGCTTCGACCGCTGCGAAACCCTTCCTGGCTTCCCTGAGAGATGGTCCCTTAATGGGTATCTCCAGGGTGAGACCAGGCATCCCCGGCGGTCTGGTGGGGCCGTTAGTGAAGATGAGGCAAGCTAATGCCCAGAGTTGCCGAGTGTGAACGCTGATCAGAGTGGGCACCGAGGCGAGAGAATTATCGAGTCCGCTGACCCTGGTCCAGAAACCTGCCGCGCCGGGAATCGAACCCTGGTCCCGGGCCGTCCTCTGCTCTCGGGTCTGCCGCCTCTAACCAGTGAGCCACACTACTTCATCACTAAATCAGGCACTGTGCTAATCTTTGCAGTGTGGGTATTTAACTATGTGCATATTGGGGGCATTATGAATATTACCAAAGTGTGAAAAAGGGTATTATGGAAAACTCTGAAGTATTACACATTGTATTAGCTGGGGCATCAGTAAAACATGCTTGTGTGCTAATTGGGCATTTTCATTTGGACTGTGAGTAAGCGTTCATACTGTGCTAATTAGTGCATTATGGAAAATTGCAGCATTATAGTTGCTGCATTCCAGAATATAAGAAAGAGCATGCTGGAGAAGAGCCGCCAAAGTCTCCTAGTGATCTAACTTTATCACAATTTGGACACCATTTTTCAAAACCTTCTATGACAATGGTTTCCAGCTCTCTGCAAATCAGCCTTTTAGTTCCCATCATGTTTTTATTATTTTTACTGGCCTGTATTGTTCCCTTACAATGCACATTTTGAACTCAATTTCCTCTAGATTGCTTTAAATACTGTTTAATTACAGATTGCTTGCTTAATATTGAGTGGATTAGTTATAATTAATTGTGCAATCACTGTACCAACACAGGTATACCTATGTGTTCCATTCAGAGTAAGATGGTGCTCACCATATCATTTCACACAAAAATGTTGCCCATTGCCCACTAATGGTTGGAGAACCCTGCCTTAGATTTTGGAATGACTAAAAAGGACCCTTGCATCTTACGATGTTCTATATCCCTCCCAGTTTTAATTTTAACCTGCACTTGATGTGTGAATTGGTTTTTGACAGGTTTTTTACTCTAGATTTTTAATTATGGAGAGAGTCCTGTAATGTTGATTTGGTACAAATAAATCGACACACATAAGGAGAAATTAACATTTATGGTAAAGAAGGCAGATGGCAAGTTGTAGTACTATTAGTGGGGTCACAGTGTCCTAAGTATGTATGTATTGGACTGTAGCATGGAATATGCGCATGAGTACATTGCTTGCAATTCACAAAGTTTAAATTTAAGATTGTGTGCAATACACAAACATGGGCTATCCGTCTCACCCGGGGCGTAACACAGGCCCCCGTAGCCCACGCGGTGCGGGAGTGCCCCAAGCTCCAAGAGGCCCCCTCGGCACTGCACTCTGGCCAGAGAGCTCTTGATTGACACCGGATGGGGCCCCTCTACGTACCGTGCAGGGAGGCCCCCTCAGTTTTCGTTACACCAGTGCGTCTCACTGGAATCCCAAGATTTGTCTTCTTTAAAACGTTACTTATTAGGTGTTGATAACAAACTGAGAGTCACATTTGCATATTTATCTGTGGACCTGATTTTAGTTTGTATACAATTTTCCTGGTTTAAGCAGTGCATAAAGTCTGGGAAACTACACCAATATGGCCACTGCTTACTTTGAGCCAGTGGTTGTGGGGTTGTGGTAAATAAATAATTAATTACCGGTACTATTTTTGAATACATGAATAATAACAGATAGCTCAATAAATAAGAGGCAGGATCCGAGGAATCTGAGTCGAACGGGCTTTATTCAGGCAAAAGGGAAGGGACAGGATCGGGACAGCCTGAAATAAAATAGAGAGGCAGCTGCAACGTTTCATCAACAGTACAAGGTATATATAGTAAAATATCACAATTACATTACATACAGTAGGCGTAACTAGTGACAAGCGTAAGATAAGAACACATGGGCGTGAAAAGAAGGCGTGCACAGGGCGTACACGTAGACATGTGATGAGAACGTCACAGAAGTGTCATAAATGGGTGGAAACATGGAGGGGGCTACCTGAGCAGCTGGGACCTTTAACCTAGTGGTGCGCGCAAACGGGCAATGACGTGTTACTGGGGAGAACTGGGGGCTATGACTTCTGCACTAGAAGAGGAGACTAAAGTCTGCGGTGTCAGGACGACATGTACCTATAGCATATCTGGTATCTGGTGTTTGGAGTACATGTTGATAGAATCTAAAAGTTATCAGGGCAAAGGCTACTTGACACTAAGGCTGGTGCATGCATATATTCTACATGTATTGCGTGTGCTATGAATCTTCTATGAACATTAATACAGTAATTCTCTTGCATGGAGACAGAAAGACTAGACTAGAGCTGGAGATGTTTATGCGGTTCGTTAGCTTAGGAATGTGAAGACGGAGAGCTGAACTGATTACTAGAGGCATAACATATTCTTGGCAGACAGGCAGGCAGAGCCAGGCCGGGCACCGCGCTGCGCGGCAGGAAGTAAGTGAAGGGTCAGGGATGCAGGTGGGGGCTGCATCGCTCCTCGGAGTGGGTTCAGGAGACTGGAGCTTGAATCTGGTGTCCGGGCCCTTTTGAGGCCTAGAAACGGGGACAATGCGGGGAATATAACGTGTATACTGTAAAACGTGGCAACATAGGCCTAATACTCGTTGCTTTCACGAGAACTGGAGACTGGAATACTAACGTTGGACATAACTGTAATTGCGTCTTTAATCGATCATAGGGGGATATATGCATATCGTTCATGCACATATAACATAGGATGGGGAACACGTAGGCACATATGACAAGGCAAAATTCAATTTTCCTCATTCCCTCCTTGTGCCCTACGTTTCCATCAGGAAACATCAATATTCATGATACCTTCTATCTGTTCATATAGCATCATTTGCTCGTCTCGAATTGTCTTGGAACGGGACTTAGGACTAGGAATACAAGATGTAGCACACAAGCCGCAAATCGCAGGGCCACATTGTAAACAGAGACAGCAACTGAATATGATCATTACTGCTATACCTAGGAATGACAATACTTTCCATCCCCAGGCAGATATTATACTCCAGAGCCAACCGGACCATGTCCAGGTGCCTGGATTCTGGTGTAACTGATGGGCAATTTTATGAAGTCTGGTTATAGCTGAATAAACAGACGGTGCGTTATTAGGAATGAAAATGCAGCAACTAGATCCGATGACTCTACAAGCTCCTCCCCTATCGGCCAGTATGACGTCAAGGACGAGACGATTTTGGAGCACGACAAATCTCATAGCAGATTGCTCTTCAGTTAAGTTACCTAGAGCGGAAGTAGTCTCATTCACTACTGCTTCAAGGGTTCTGGTTAGCCTACGTATTAACTTACTATTCTGGACAGGACCTATGAAGAAAAAGAAACCTTTATTGAAGTCTTGATACTGTTCTAAGGCAGTTTCAGTTTGATCGACAATTGGGGACTCGACCTCCCTTCTATGTCTAACGTGTACTAGATGTGTGTTTCTGTGATAATCGGATGGGGCTAGAAAAACTGGTGGCAGTAGGAAGGCAATGTAACATGTTCCATCCCAATCGAGGGGCAGACGTACATATGCGGTCTGGCCACAAACAAAATAAGAATGACGTGAGGCTTTGAAAATAGATTTCCCACTGTCACTATACTTGACCACAGTAGTACAATCACTATGTCCTACATGTGCGGAACCATTCTTTCTGACACATAATTCGCCTTTAACGGGTAGAACTGAAATAGCAGGCAAATCTGGAGTAGTCTCGGACTGAACATTCAAAACCATGAAATTCGAGGAATAATTACCTAGATCATATACTTCATTTTCGAGATCTAACCCTGTTCTATGGGAAAGACCTTCCTTGTCTGGGAAACATGTTCTATTCAGAAGGGACATATCATTTGAGGATGACGTTAACGTGGACCATGCTCCACACGAACCATTATGTGAAAACGGATAAGGAAAGAGTGGCAGAACTCCCTTCGGTGTCTGGAAAGGGGGGAGTCGACCACACACCCAACAATTAGTGGCATTGCTGGTCTGGTGTGAATAGTGTAACATTCGGATAAACGTATTATTTCGCATAGCAAGACGATACGATAACTCGTGAGGAGGCAGGTCACTAAAAGTGTGCTCTACTGTAACATTAGAAAACATATGTACATGTGAAGTAATAGGAAAACATAAATGTAAGGCATAACTTATGCAAGTAACCATAAGACTCAGAAATATCATAAAAAATAAAGTAACAATACATCTACTTCGAAGATTCTTTTGATAACGTATTCTCTTAGAGTTTTGACTAACTCTCTCACTGTGTGGGTCTATCTCATACATGGCAGGAACCTGTCTAACCGTTTCACCCGAGAGGGACTTAGACAATTAAACTGGCTGACTTACTAGAACTTAATTTCTCTTTATACTCCTGCTGCGGAGTTTTCTCTAACAGAGGAAGTTTAGATTCAGTGTCTGGGCAGTCCTTGAGAACGGGGCAGTCCTTGAGAAAAGTCTTTGGTTTGAGTCCATGAAATCTCTTTACATGACTGGAGTGCAACCACCCCTTCCTGCCTTCAATCTTCACGGCGGTCCTTGTTGTTAGTAATACAGTCGCGGCTCCTTCCAGCGGGGCTCCAGCGGACTTGAACGATCAAAGTTGCGAATCAAAACGAAGTCGCCTGGTATGACCTCATGCGGTTTCACTTCGGTGTTGTCTGGAAAAGCGGCGGCAACCTGTGAACGACAAGATTGTAGTGCAGACATCAAGGAGGCCAAGTAATCTGTCAGCATATTACTGTCAACATCTGTAATTGTACGTGGTCTAGGTGTACCCCACATATTTGGGGGACGACCGAACACTACCTCGAAAGGGGACAGACCTGAACGGGAATGAGCGACCATTCTCATATAGAAAAGGGCGACTGGCAGTGCTACTATCCAATCTACACCTTTCTCTGCACATACTTTGGCGAGGCGGATTTTCAGAGTCTGGTTATGTCTCTCTACGAGACCGGCTGCTTCAGGATGTCGTACACAGTGGCACTTCCACTGGTACCCTAACAGAAGAGATACTTGTTTCATGAGTTCGGATGAGAATGGCTGGCCGTTATCTGAATACACGATCCTAGGCAAACCATAGCGGGGAAAAAACTCACGAACCAACTGCCTGGCAGTGGTCGCAGCTGTGTAATCTGGGACTGGATATGCTTCTGTCCACCTGGACAAAGCGCATACAACTACGAGGACATACTTAAAACCTCGACATCGCTCCATCTGAATATAATCCATCTGGAGGACTTCAAAAGGGTGGTCAGGAGGATGGAATCCACCTTGTTCCACCGGAACACCTTTACCTGGATTGAACTGACAACATATCATGCAGGTACGCACTTTCTGCTTGGCTGCTGCTCGTAAATGCTTGTTAAACCAGAGGTTCTGAATACTGTCTAACATGGCTTTTTCTCCTAAGTGTGCTGGACTATGTGCGGTGTTAATAATGACTTGAACCATAGAGTCGGGGAGAAACCATGTGGCTTTTCCCTTCGTCAACCATCTTTGATCTGTCTGGACCCCTCCTTGTTCGGACCATTTCTTGATTTCATCGGGAGTAGCATGTGACTGTATATCTATTACGTCTTGTGTAGGGTCCTTAACTGTCATACAAGTAGTCTGATCTGGAATGACTGTCTGTGTCTTGTTAACTGGAATGTCTGGAGTCTGGGCTGTAAGCTTGGCTGTTCGATCTGCTAGATCGTTACCCTGGGAAATGATGTCAGTGACTTTCGTATGTGCCTTGCACTTCATGATAGCGATAGCTGTCGGTAAATGTATTGCATCTAACAGAGCTTGAATGAGGGGGCCATGCTGAATCTTGGTTCCATGAGAAGTCATAAAACCTCTTTCTTGCCAGAGCACTCCAAAGTCGTGTACGACTCCGAATGCATAACGTGAATCTGTGTATATGTTTACTTTCAGGTTCTTAGCTCGTATGCAGGCTTGGGTCAGAGCGACGAGCTCTGCTGCTTGAGCAGACAGGGTGTCAGTACGATGTGTTTCTATAACTTCAGTGTCAGTAGTCACTGCATACACGGCTACTAGTTCTCCTGTACTTGTTCTCATACATGAACCATCCACATAAAGTGTCAGGTCGGGATCAGGTAATGCAATGTCTGTCAAGTCTTGTCTTGGCTTTGTCACGGAATTAACAACTTCCACACAGTCATGTGTGGCAGGATTCGAGGTAACTGAGGGTAACAGTGTAGCTGGATTTAAAATGTTGCAGCGTCTGATTTCTATGTGTGGCTGAAACAATGTCAGTTCATAACCTGTTAAACGTGCAATTGTCAAGTGCTGAGTCTGTGTTCGGTTTAAAAGAACTTCCACGGAGTGTGGAACTTGTACTGTCAGGGAATGTCCTAACACTATGGAATCACTTTGTCTGATAGCTAGAGCTGTGGCTGCAACTGACTTGAGGCACGCAGGCAGAGCCTGGGCTACCGGATCTAATGTGCTAGAAAAATAAGCACAGGGCTTGTATTGTCCTGCTTGATCTTGTGTGAGAACAGATAATGCAGTACCATCACGTTCAGTGACAAAAAGTGTAAAAGGCTTACTGTAGTTCGGTGTTGCTAGAACAGGTGCTTGGCATAAAGCTTTCTTTAACTCATTGAAAACAAGTGTATGTTCCTGGGTCCAAGGGAGGACAGTCGATACGGCTGCCTCCTGTGTCGTTAACTGTATCAATGGCTTGGCTAGATATGCGTACTGAGGAATCCATTGTCTGCAGTAAGAAGTGAGGCCGATAAAAGCTCGTACCTCCTTCTGTGTCTTGGGCTGTGGAAGATGTGCTATTAACTGGATACGGTCAGGTGTCAACTGCCTACCCCTCTTGGACAGTAAGTGTCCTAGGTAGACCACTTGCTGGACACAGAATTGCAATTTGGAAGGGGACACCTTGTGCCCCATCTCGGCCAGGAAATACAAGACTGTAAGTGACGCTCGTTCGCAGTCACGTTCAGAACGGGCTGTGATCAATAGATCATCGACATATTGGAGCAGGGCAGTGTCAGTTGGCATGTGAATATTGTCTAGTTGTCTTTTAAGTGCTTGACTGTAAATACTAGGACTTTCTGTGAAACCTTGAGGAGCTCGTGTGAATTTATAGTTTCTTCCATTTAAACAGAATCCGAAAAGGAATTGGCTGTCTGGATGAATGGGGACACTAAAGAATGCGTTCTTGAGATCGATAACTGTAAAGAACGTGGCTTCGGAATCAATGGCAGTTAATAGGGAAGAAATATCTGGGACCACTGGGTACTGGGGTATGATACATTTATTAAGTTCTCGAAGGTCAATCACTAATCGATAAACTGGAGGTGCATTTGGATCAGTACGTTTCAGAATCGGGATGATAGGAGAATTACATACATTGGAGTCAGTTTCTACAACCACTCCTTGAGCAATGAGCTCGTCAATAATTTTGGATAAGGCTGCTACAGCCTCAGGTGGCAATTTGTACTGTCGGATTCGTGGTAATACAACACCTTTCTTCAGGGTAACACGATGGGGTGTTATGTGCATACAACCTACATCAGTTGGACCTTGCGCCCATAAATGCTGTGGTACATTCAATAATCTTGGATCAAAATCACGTAATACATAATGACCTTTAAAATCTCTCAGAAACAGTCGCACCCCTTCTGGGGAGCAGCATATTACTGCTCCTAATTCTTTCAGGGTCCTAATGCCTAGTAAATTTTCTGGACATGATTTCGTGAGTAACAAGTCTGTAGTTCGGGACAATGGACCAACTTCTAGAGTAACTGGTTTCGATATTTCATTAACAATAGGCTTTCCTGAATATCCAAGGGAAACATTTCTAGAGCCTGAGAGTGGAGCCCCTGGAACCTCGTCATGACTGATGGTAGTCCTACTTGCCCCTGTATCAATCAGAAACTTTCTGTCTTTCCCTAATACTTGACTGTGTACATAGGGACCCTCTTGATCTACAGGAATCTCGATGAGAGGCAAGCCAACCTCCCTCTCTAGGCTGTTTCATGAATACGGCTGATAATCTGGATACTCTGCCTGTGCATACTGGTACATCTGCTGTGTAACGTGTTGTGTTGCAGCTATAGGCTGCGGTACTGTAACTGTCTGTTGTGCATTCTGCGGTGGCTGAGAAGTCTGTGAAACTTGTTCTTGTCTAGACGGACGTGGTCTTTCTTTCGTTTTACCAGTAGCTATGTTGTGTTTCAGAACTGCACACTCGTTTATATAATGACCTGGCTGTTTACAGTAATTGCAGGTCCCTTTAACGGGAGCTGCAGGATGACTGGCTTGATTCGTACCCCTCTTCTGGCTGTCTTGCGGAACAGACTGTGCAACTAGTACTTTCATTTTCGTGTCTTTCATACGTCTCCTTTCGTGTTCCTGCTCCTCCCTAATTCTGTTCTGGTGGTACTGTAGCATCTGGAGCATCTGTGACGGAGGATTAGCTTGCCAGGTACTTTCGACTTTCAATACTCGATTTTTAACTTGTGGACTTGAATTCTCGACTAGCTTGGTAACAAAAAGATGGGGATACGATTCACTACTCGTTTTCAGACCACTATTAATAATGAAACATTTCTCAAATCTAGAATAAAAATCACTAGTGTCTTCGTCTTGTTTCTGTTTACAGGCTGAGATGGCATCCCAATCTTCCTTTTTCGTGGCTAGTAATCTTGGCAAAACTTGTATCAGTAACTCGGGCAATGCTTTAGCTTTATCCCCAAGACCGGTACCTGGAACTCGTGTGTTATCTTCAGTCTCTAATGCGGTCCAATCTATCTTTTTCTCTCCCACCTCCCATTCTTTTTCTTTGAGTTTTTCATATATGCTCGCAGGCAACAGGACCTTTAACATTTTAATGATATCAGGATACGTGTATTCTCCCATACGGAGCATGTCCTTTAATTCACGGTGGAACCCTGCTGGATCTTTATCGTGACAGGGGATTAACTTCTTCATTTCCAAGAGTTCTATTTTCGTGATAGGGGTGTAAACAAATACTCGTTCTAGACCACCCCCCTCTACCTTAACTGGATGTACTTCTCGTAACGGATTCTGTCTGTCTATGTAGAATGATTTTCTTTCTGGGGGTGGAACGGGAACAAAATGTGGATTCAGGAACGTTCTGTATTTGTGGCGCTGTTCTAATATGACACTAATTAAATCGGTACCTAGACCAATCCATCTGTTTAGGAGTAACTCGTTCAGTACATCATGTAGAGGACCTGGATCAGAATGCTGATCCTCATACAGTGTAATGAGGTGCTGGATCATATACGTACCCACCAGACGTTGCTCGGCTGGGGGCAGTTTCAGAAACGTTTGGGCCACTATTTCATCTGGAAACGTGGTAGAATCACTAGTCCATCGGACTGCTGATCGGGCTAGTTCTTGTTCATGCATTGTACTAAGCTCGCTATAACCTATTCGTGATTTCAGAATTTGATCGGTGGCCTGGAATACTTGTTCAAGAGAACACTGTTCTGGTACTGGAGGAGGAAAAACTTTCTTGTAATCTAGGCGTGAATGTCGGTCGGAAAATCTAGTTCTACCTACATACGCTATTCTTGCGGGATTCTCGCTGTCTACCTCTTCACTAGAAGAGTCATTCTCTTTCTCGGTTGCTCTTTTTGCTTCCTCCTTCTGGTGTATACTTATAATTTCCTTACGAATTTTCTTGTACATACTTTCTACACTACCTTGTGTCTTGTGTTTTCCCTCGGCTATATTGTCACTCCACTTAGTCAGACCTTTCATTTCGTCTTTATCTTTATCAGGATAATCTTGTTCTCTTATTAAACAGTTAATCAAGAACTGTAAAATCATATGTTGAGTCTCGACTTTTCTGTGTGCCATGGCTTCGTGAATACTTCCTGGATTCTCTCCTGTACGGACAAAACGATATATTCTGTCTAGATGTTCCTTCATGTCGGGCAGGGTGACCAAAAAGTTGGCAACCCGTCTTAAACGTACTGAATATAATACCATGTGATCATCGCCTGGAACTGGATCATATATACATTCCGTAAGAAGTCGCTTGAGGTCTGCATATGTAGCTAGTTTTGGCGTACGCTGTAACGCTGCGTCTCGCGGCGTCAGTCGTGTTACTTGAGGCGGGGTGATTGGAGCACCTCCCCCCACTGCTCCTGAACTAGAATCGTCAGTTAATACTGTACGTGCTGGTAAAGTAACTGGCAAAGCAGGTATATTTACTGTGGGCTGGTCCGGGGGTACTGGCACATTAACTTGGTCCCCGGGACCAGTGGCTGGAGGAACCGGAATTACATTATTAACAGGATGCTGAGCGTGAGCAGGCGGAATAGGATTTGCATATTCTGGGACTGTGTCGTCCAAATAGGACGAAAGAAAAATTTCAGCTGCGGTCGGTTTATGACGTAGCTTAATCGGGACCAATGGTGGCGGTAAATTACAGGGTGCTTCCGGGGTTGCCTTCGGCAAGCCCTTGGCAAGAAGAGGATACATACCTTTAATAAGGGCATTTCTCTGTCTGTCTGACTGTTCCGCTCTTACTCGTTCACCTTCTTCGATTAATTCCCTTTCTTGGGCTTTTTCTGCGGATTCCCTACTTAATTCTGTTTTTCTGAATTCTTTTTCGGTTCTTCTATGAGATTCTTTGCGCCATAACTCGATGGCATCTTTCTGGGATTGTCTGGCTTTCTTTTTCCATAATGCTTCTTCTACTCGCATGATGCACTCGGCATCCCATGTACCTGATACAGGCCATCTATATTTCTCTTCAAGATCTTTCGTATAATCCGCCCATAAGTCTAGATATAATATGGCATCTAAGCCATGCTTGTGATACATGAAATGTCCAGGACTGTCCCTAGGAGGGACAGGAACTGCTTCTTCGAGTAACCCTTTTCTGGTTTTTATCTGACGTAATTTCGAGAACAGAGGCATTTCGGAATTATACTTGGAACACAATACACAATAATCACAGTAATGAAAATGGCAAACAAATCACTCATACCACGACATAGAAATACATTGATAACAGTTCGAACAGAATACTACCTGATACACTGAAAACATAACACTTGAATTTCTCGAGAACAGACTTACTAGAATTACTGGATGCACTGCTAAAACAGTACAGAACATACCGGTCTCGTAAGAGACACGTCATACCGTATCCACCTAGGTGAATACTTCGGACTGGATCTGTGTACCCAAATCCATCGGACCAGGAACAAACTAATGAACCTGTCTAGATACTTCCCCCGCAACGGTACTCACCGGGAAGCAGAAACTGGAAGGCCTCGGACTGGACTGGACTGCTACGACGTCTGGTTACGAACTTCGGATTTCAGGAACAGGTGGGCCTCCGGATACCTCGGACCTTGCACTCTCGGCTTGGGCTCTGGTCGGGACGAACCGCATTCCACACCGCCTCGTCTGGATGCCGGACCGCAGTCTCCGTCTCCTCCGTGGGCCTGAGGGAGACTTGAAGCAGAAATATCTGCACGTGCACGGTAGAGTTCCGTCACGGCTGTAGAAGGGTCAGGGGGCCTGCGTTACATCGCCGGCGCGTGGGGAAAGGGCACGTCCCTGTTCGGGCGCCATTTATGTGGTAAATAAATAATTAATTACCGGTACTATTTTTGAATACATGAATAATAACAGATAGCTCAATAAATAAGAGGCAGGATCCGAGGAATCTGAGTCAAACGGGCTTTATTCAGGCAAAAGGGAAGGGACAGGATCGGGACAGCCTGAAATAAAATAGAGAGGCAGCTGCAACGTTTCATCAACAGTACAAGGTATATATAGTAAAATATCACAATTACATTACATACAGTAGGCGTAACTAGTGACAAGCGTAAGATAAGAACACATGGGCGTGAAAAGAAGGCGTGCACCGGGCGTACACGTAGACATGTGATGAGAACGTCACAGAAGTGTCATAAATGGGTGGAAACATGGAGGGGGCTACCTGAGCAGCTGGGACCTTTAACCTAGTGGTGCGCGCAAACGGGCAATGACGTGTTACCGGGGAGAACTGGGGGCTATGACTTCTGCAGTAGAAGAGGAGACTAAAGTCTGCGGTGTCAGGACGACATGTACCTATAGCATATCTGGTGTCTGGTGTTTGGAGTACATGTTGATAGAATCTAAAAGTTATCAGGGCAAAGGCTACTTGACACTAAGGCTGGTGCATGCATATATTCTACATGTATTGCGTGTGCTATGAATCTTCTATGAACATTAATACAGTAATTCTCTTGCATGGAGACAGAAAGACTAGACTAGAGCTGGAGATGTTTATGCGGTTCGTTAGCTTAGGAATGTGAAGACGGAGAGCTGAACTGATAACTAGAGGCATAACATATTCTTGGCAGACAGGCAGGCAGAGCCAGGCCGGGCACCGCGCTGCGCGGCAGGAAGTAAGTGAAGGGTCAGGGATGCAGGTGGGGGCTGCATCGCTCCTCGGAGTGGGTTCAGGAGACTGGAGCTTGAATCTGGTGTCCGGGCCCTTTTGAGGCCTAGAAACGGGGACAATGCGGGGAATATAACGTGTATACTGTAAAACGTGGCAACATAGGCCTAATACTCGTTGCTTTCACGAGAACTGGAGACTGGCATACTAACGTTGGACATAACTATAATTGCGTCTTTAATCGATCATAGGGGGATATATGCATATCGTTCATGCACATATAACATAGGATGGGGAACACGTAGGCACATATGACAAGGCAAAATTCAATTTTCCTCAATTGGGGAAAGGATATCCGTCTGGGGTTCAGTGGATGCACTTTGCTTACTACTGAATGCCAGGAAGGCAGCCATGTTGAATGGGCCTGCTTGGATTTCTTGTTTGCTTTTACAGCAACAGAACTTCCAAATTGGTGGTTTTAGATCTATTTTCTTATACAGATTATTGAACACATGTTCCCTTATTTAGTTTATAAGGTTTTAGATTTCCAGCTTAGTAGGGGAGTGAGTGGTCCTTAAGATTGGTAAAGAGAAGGGTGATCAATTAACGTTCTTCCCAGGTTTGTGGCTACCTAGATATCAATTCAGTATTAACGTTGTGGTATGCGAGTAGGACCATTCAACAATCGGTGAAATTCAAGACTTTTATGTTTTCAATCTGATGAGGCTGGTTTACTATCTGGACAATACACCCACATTTTAACGTCACCAATGAATGTCTTTTTCTCTGCCATGGATTAGAAATGTTAACGCAGTTTGAGTATTTAAGCCTGAAATATGGGGTTAAAGTTCCAAAATCGATAGATAATAATTAGCTGAACAAAATGTTTAGTTAGGTAATGTAAAATACAGCTAAGCATTCGAAGGAGAAAGTAATCAAATCCAGGATTTCTGAGGCTCCTGTCAGACATAAGAAATTATGAACACATCAAAAAAGACCCCACAGAACAATTACGAATTGGGATTACCATCATGATTGAAGAAGCATTAAACCTGGGGGTCTAATAAGGAGTCCAAAGGTACTCTAGAACACTAAAACTAGGAGCCGACCTTGGTGCAAGGTAGAAGACCTTAGAGTCTTGGGAAAAAGGGGTTGATGGACCAACACATTTAGCCACCAGTAATAGTAGGTGAGACCCAATGTCCAGAGATGGATTCCCATCAAAGTCTTGTTAGTGATCTGGTTTTATCATCTGGTCATCCAAAAGGTTGGGATGGGTCGTCTCTAGATCATCGAGACCATCTCCATTCCTACCAGAGAGGACTTGGTTACAGCCCACAGTTACTCGCAGACCATGCGTGTGATCACTAATTGGGAATAAGCGCAGTGAAAAAAGTGAAGTGAATTAGTGACTGTGATTTAAAAATAGAATAGAAGACAAACAGCAAAACTACTTTAATAGATGTAGATCTCTTTCTAATTTTGAAACAAGAACAGCGCAAAAAAACAGTTTCATCAAATAGCTGCATATGGGCCAACATGTTTCTGACAAAAGGGGGGGGGCACCTCCCAAGGCTTTCCTCAGGGCCTCTGTTCTAATAAGTTTTTGTCACTGAAAGAATGTGCTACTAAACAAAAAACCATTTATAAAACGTGACTAAATCAAACCATAAAGGATATTCATTAATGTTCCTCCATGTCAAATGGTGTATTGCTCACCCACAATAAACAAGATAAAAGGTGGTGTAAATGCATTGGATATATCATAAAACTATAGCGTACAATAGGATACACAATTCCTTACTCACCCATAGTGACAGGGGATAAAACCTCACCTCACCTGGACCTGTCTCAGGATGAAGGAGGCCACGCACTGTAGAGATAAGGTAGGATGTTTAGTGCAGGGGAAGGATTAACAATTCTACTCCTTTCCACAACAAACCATCACCCTTAAATTTGCCCATCTCACAATTCTCCCAGAATCCAGATCCCCACAGAGCTCACCCACAAACCAGCTGACTATAGGCACCCTCAGTATAGTGCTTAATTAAAGCATATACAGAAGAGAAAGAGGGAGCAAAGTGGAGAAGGCTAACATTCTCAATCTCTTCCACAGGCCAGTATCTACAAAGACCGAACACTCCTTACCTCTCCGTCGTTACCTCGGACTGAACCTGAGTGAGGGGGAGGCAACGTGGCAGAGGAGGAGGATCACTTAAATTAGTGAGACAAAATTGGGCGTCGCTCTCGAACACTCAAGGGTGTCTGTTAATGCCACGCCCTCATTGTTCGTAGCAACTAGCATGTTGCTGAATATCATCTCAGCCCTTTTGCTTGACAGAGAATAGATTATGCGTCTGTATTACTCTAACTTAATAGGAGTTAAGGAGAGGGGCGCTACCTGTGTTCGTAAAAGAGTTACCGCGTCGCGTTCTCTCGCGATAGTACCACGGCACTTTGAAGGACTACAAAATGACGTCCTCACGATCGGGATGGTAGTTCCGAATTACCAATGCCGTGTGTTAGTGACACCTACTATGCATTATTAACTAGCATTGATCAGTAAGTGCAATCAAAATAATGACTAGTTAAATCAGGCTTCATAAAATCGTGAAAGCCCGCGAAGTCCTCTGGGGATGATTTCACATCCCGCATGGTGAACTGAAGCAGTTTTCCTATAAGTTTGATACTTTTACGATTCTTTCTTTCACTTAAGAGAAGTTAGATCTCATACGTCCTTCCTCTTTCAGGTCCATTACCAACAAACTTTTTTACAGATTCGACATACCTGATGTCATTCTGTGGCATTTAGTATTTTCTAGGTACCTATCATATACCACGCAAGTGGGTGTGACGATCTGCAGTTGTACGAAGCTATTGGCAGTGCCTATTACTTTGCATGCATGTGCCCATCAGCGTAGGTTATTAGGATAGGCCACAGTCACCAACCCTCTGTGCTGACAGCTTGGAACTACAGTCTTAGTAGTCATGACGTCACTTTGTGGTTCTGTTCCTCTCGCGGGATTGTGATCACCACTGCGCGAGTTGACGGGATGCTTTCCAATCTCACCATGTCACTGTCAGCGCCCCTCACCTGGCATGTATGTACCATCCCCCCAAGTTAGAAAGTCAAACAAGGGCTACCAACATACTGGCTCGCGAGGTCTGAACTACAGTATATATATTTTTTTTTAAATGAAGTGACTCTGTAGTTCACTTCACCATGCGGGATGTGAAATCATCCCCAGAGGACGCGGGCTTTCACGATTTTGTAAAGCCTGATTTAACTACAGTCATTATTTCGATTGTCATTACTGATCAAAGCTAGTTAATAACGCATAGTAGGCCTCACTACCACCCGGTATTGGTAATTCGGAACTACCATCCCGATCGTGAGGACGTCATTTTGTAGTCCTTCAAAGTGCCGTGGTACTATCGCGAGAGAACGCGACGCGGTAACTCTTTTACGAACACAGGTAGCGTCCCTCTCCTTAACTCCTATTAAGTTAGAGTAATACTGACACATAATCTATTCTCTGTCAAGCAAAAGGGCTGAGATGATATTCAGCAACATGCTAGTTGCTACGAACTATGAGGGCGTGGCATTGACAGACACCCTTGGGTGTTCGAGAGCGACGCCCAATTTTGTCTCACTAATTTAAGTGATCCTCCTCCTCTGCCGCGTTGCCTCCCCCTCACACAGGTTCAGTCCGAGGTAACGACGGAGAGGTAAGGAGTGTTCGGTCTTTGTAGATACTGGCCTGTGGAAGAGATTGAGAATGTTAGCCTTCTCCACTTTGCTCCCTCTTTCTCTTCTGTATATGCTTTAATTAAGCACTGTACTGAGGGTGCCTATAGTCAGCTGGTTTGTGGGTGAGCTCTGTGGGGAACAGGATTCTGGGAGAATTGTGAGATGGGCAAATTTAAGGGTTATGGTTTGTTGTGGAAAGGAGTAGAATTGTTAATCCTTCCCCTGCACTAAACATCCTACCTTATCTCTACAGTGCGTGGCCTCCTTCATCCTGAGACAGGTCCAGGTGAGGAGAGGTTTTATACCCTGTCACTATGGGTGAGTAAGGAATTGTGTATCCTATTGTACGCTTTAGTTTTATGATATATCCAATGCATTTACATCACCTTTTATCTTGTTTATTGTAGGTGAGCAATACACCATTTGACATAGAGGAACATTAATGAATATCCTTTATGGTTTGATTTTGTCACGTTTTATAAATGGTTTTTTGTTTAGTAGCACATTCTTGCAGTGACAAAAACTTATTAGAACAGAGGCACTGAGGAAAGCCTTGGGAGGTCGCCCCCCCCCCTTTTTGGCAGAAACATGTCGGCCCATATACAGCTATTTGATGAAACTGTTTTTTTGCGCTGTTCTTGTTTTTAAATTAGAAAGAGACCTATAGCTATTAAAGTAGTTTTGCTGGTTGTCTTCTATTCTATTTTTAAATCACAGTCACTAATTCACTTCACTTTTTTCACTGCGCTTATTCCCAATTAGTGATCACACGCATGGTCTGCGAGTAACTGTGGGCTGTAACCAAGTCCTCTCTGGTAGGAATGGAGATGGTCTCGATGATCTAGAGACGACCCATCCCAACCTTTTGGATGACCGGATGATAAAACCAGATCACTAACAAGACTTTGATGGGAATCCATCTCTGGACATTGGGTCTCACCTACTATTACTGGTGGCTAAATGTGTTGGTCCATCAACCCCTTTTTGCTAAGACTCTAAGGTCTTCTACCTTGCATCAAGGTCGGCTCCTAGTCTTAGTGTTCTAGAGTACCTTTGGATCTTTATTAGACCTCCAGGTTTATTCAGTTGTGTAGTTCAGTGAACGGGGGATGTTAACCTGGGCTAGGTCTTTAAACTTCCCTCAGACCCTCTACTCCTCGGTATGTTGTTCGTGAAGAAGCATTAACACATGATTGGATTACTAAGAAAGAAGGAGAATTCATGACCAATACCCAACCAATCGTGCCCTATTTTGTTGCGGGGATTCTGCTCATGCACAGAATTATGCACAGGAAACCAGGACCTCAGTGAATTGTGGTGTACCCAAAAACTCACCTCAGTACCCAGAACCCCGATCCGACTAGCATCAGTATCTCATTTGTTCTCCGTACTACAGCGAAGCTACCAATGATTGGACAACCTAGAACGAGCGACTTAGGGTACTCTCAGGAATAGTAGGAATCATGAACACTCTTTCGTTTTTATTCTCATACTGTAGTGTAGTTCCTATTATCCCAATAGGCTCTGCGCATTGGAATAATACCTTCAATAGTATAGGCCTAGACCAGACGTTAACTAGGTCTACTACTGTCGATATTAGACTTAAAGTTTTGGGTTTGCCAGCTAGCTCAGAGTTCACTAGAAACTTTCTCGAATAGGCAAGGAGGAGTTGAACCTCCCTGGATAGACAAAAAGGGATTTAGTTTCTGACAACCATAGAACATGACAACTTTGCTCTCCCCTAATCAAGAGTGTATCTCTAGAGTCGTGTGAAAACAAAAGACGACTTATTTTACTCAGTCAGTACGTGCATTCTTAGTCCCACCAGATTGTAGAGAAAAGGAAGAGACGGGCGTGTTCAATAAAAGATGTTATTTATTGATCAGTCTCTTTTCTCATACAAGAGAAATGGATCGATATTATTGCAATACTTATGGTTAAGTAAAGTGCATACATTAAAAGCAGAAGTATAAAATAATACTGTAAAAACATTGATATGGTTTCTAAGCCATATGAAGGTTTAAAATGAATAAAATAGATACATACATATATACATTTGACTAATCGTACTCAACTGGTGTTTCTAACTACGCCTACCCCGTGTACCTGACCTAAGCCTAATACGTGGGCGGGGATAGAAAGTTACAGTTTAAGTTAAGTTTGTTTTGCCAAGTGACTGACTAAAGAATTCTCTGCAAGGGGTTATTCAGTTCTGTACCTGGAATCTAGGATGAATGAGGGATGGTATCTCTCGTCTCTGGTCTCGATATTCCAGGCTGCCTGCGAGGGCTACCCGGAAGCGCCGGAGCTGGATTTCTCGGCAGGAGAATGCAGCGTCTCGTTCTCAGCGCGTCAGGAAGACGGGGCTGCGCCAGCGGGGTCTGCTCTGCTCTGGGCTTCGGCAAGTCTGGCTGCTCCAATCTCGTCACCACCACGTGTGTTTGCATAGGGCAATATCGGTAATATTTATACCTTTAAGGTGCCGAGATTGACGTAAGGATGGACATAGATACATCAATAAGGATGTCATACGACCTGGTCGTTAGCACATTCTTTTGCTGAAGTTCTCGGTGAAATCAAAACAATGGCCGCAGGGTTTTTCCCAGGTTGTCATAGGTTTGATTTGTTTTGAGAACTCCGTATGCCTTATCAGGGGCTGGAGGAATATCGCTTGTCTAATTAGATGGCAAGCGTTATGACCTAATCAGATAACACGTTCCTGTGCCGTAGTGTGGCTTAATCAGATAACGGTTTCTGCATCATGGGGGTTTTCTGCATCATGGGCTGGCTGCTAGTTAACTTGTTAACCAGAATAGGGTCAGGAATAGGGGGATCGATACAGAACCTATAGGAATACATCACACCCACTCCACGCTAACTATGGACATATTTACTAATCTAGGCATAGTAAAACATACTGTAGAGTATAGTGTATACCTTACCACCCCAAAATACATAAATTGCATTTTGAAATTATCTAATATACGGAAAAAAGTCACATGTATTGTATGCACTCAAGCTGTAGAATAATGCTAAAGTAATCACGCATTTGTATACATTATTGCTAATTGGTATATGAGAATTTACACATGAAATGGCTCTTAATACAGAAAAAAGGTTCGAGACCATTTCATCACAGAATAAGAATAATTATGAACATACCAGTGGGCAGCTAATGTCTATAAAGTATTTAAAAATAGAAATGTTAGTTCTCTAAGAATAGTTCTTACTTTAAGCAGAAGATAAGTGTCCCGAAAAATTCGTAAAAATATTTTGGGGCTGCTGAAAAAATTGCTGTCCGTGAACTGGAGGGAAAATTGTTCATGGGATTTTGCTATTCTAGTTGAAGGCCAAATTCAGGGAACGCCGTGTGCGAGCTTGCTCAAAAGACTCTATTTCTGCTCTGGTGAGAACATCATATCATTTAGACTGTCGAAAAAGCTGTCAACAGCTTCCTGGGAAAGTTCCACTAACTCGGAAAAAGGTGTAACCATGCATTCGTGCGCATGATTGTCTTCATTGACGTTCTGATTTGGATTGCTGACAGAAGGTCGTACCTGATCGATGCTGCTTTCATCTTGAACTTCACTACCCCTTAATCGTAGTGGTGAAGCTTCCACGAATGCCGTCATCAGTATTGGTAGCCGTTGAGGGCAGCACAAAGCATGAGCCTTTATTGGACTCAACAATGTTTCTGCATCCATTGGCGCATCCGATTGTAGCGTCAGACAGGTGTCTAACACGCATTCTTCTCCACATAGCATGCACCTTAATACAGGTAAAATACATCGATGCCACATTGGTCGAAATGAAGGAAACCAAGTCATGTTTAGGTCTCTAAGCCGGGATAGTCCCAGGATTTTTGATATCCGGTCCCGGTATCCAATGGCTCGGATTGTTTCTTCCCTTGTCGCAGGTGTTTTGTCTGTGACATGGTTTGCCATAACGAAATATTAGGACCAAGAATAGGATTCCTGCAATTAGTCCCAAAATGAGGGGAAGTCTGCCAAAAATCGAATGGACGAAATCTGGAAAAATACCCAGTATGGCTTTGAATGGTGTTAATGCCATCGAAAATACTGTCTTAAATACCTTTGAGACTCTACTGGTATCAGAAATATTTAAGATTTCATTCAGGATTTCTGCGAAATGTATGGGGGAATTAGTTGATAACAAAGAGTGAATCTCTGCAGTCGTCCTTGCGACTAGGAGATCATACGTTTCTTTTGATGACGTGAGCCTGGTCGGCGTCTGAAGAAGCACTGTTTTCATTCTGCTTAAAGTATCTATTCGAATAGAAGTAATTTTCAAGTTGGGCCATGCCCTTGCCTCCCTGTCTGGAAAGGAGCTGGGGAACAATGAGTGTCCACAGCACTTGACCTTCGCAGTCGTAGTTACGAGATAAGGAGTCCCGGGCATAAGACTACAACATCTGCGATCTACAATTAGAATGTAGCTCCCATTATAGAGTCTTTGAAAGAATGGTTCTATCTCTGTGGCAGGTGCGCCTTGCTGGTGACATGAAAGGTTATTTGAGTTCCCTTCACAGGCTCCATGCAAACTAATTCCATTACACAGAAGTGTACCGCTTAGTGACATTGCACAATTATTGCCACTAAGAAACACTTTCTGTCCTTTATTACTGACACATGCATGTGAATAGGGCAAGTTCCATGTTGTTTTAATGTACCCTTTTCCCAATTTTTCGTACATGCCAGCCTGTATATATTTTTGGCAGTATTGAAACCTGAAGGTTGATATTGGAATATTAATTATCCCATGTATTATCCATTCACTGACAGGTCGTTCTGACATTGTCACTGGTAATCTCTCGAGTTTCTCAATGCTCAGGATTGTATAACCAGCACCCTTCTGTGCCATACTGATTTGTTTATCAGTAAGGTTAAAGATATTGAATAGTGACGTTGTGTTGATTAAACGCCAAGGCACATAGCCTGAACGCAGATTTTGTAACGTCCAGCCAAGCTGTACAATAGAACACAATTGAGACTGACCGTGTTGTAACAACAGTAAGTCTTGCGATAATATGTCGATTGCTGAAGACACAATGCTGTCCAAAGAAAAAATTCTGGAGGACAGAGTCATTAACCCATTGTCCACTACAGAAAGTGATTTTTCCAAATTAATACGGTCAATTTCCCGTATTCTTTCTGCTGTTTCAATTTGAGTTACCTTCCAGGTATACTCAGACATGAGTCCCTTTCTCACTGCTCCATCAGGATTCAAGCAAGCCGGGCCGAAGAGGCTGAAATGCCAGAAACTGGTCCCCGGCAGCTTGTCTCCTTTCCGGTGAAGAATTGGCTTGGTAGTTTGGTCTGCCCTGTTCCCATGATGCACTGGGCCAGGGACAGACTAATTTGCATATAGCCAGGTTCTGAGCTGGGATGGGGCAGTGAGATAAATAACGGTGATGGATCAAGCCCTGATCTTTGGACTGGGTAAGAGTGGTCTGCTTAATTCAGACACTCTGTTCATCACCACCCCCTTTTCTGTATCGTTTTTGGCCACTATAGGTGTGGCAGGGTATACTCAGACATGAGTCCCTTTCTCACTGCTCCATCAGGATTCAAGCAAGCCGGGCCGAAGAGGCTGAAATGCCAGAAACCGGTCCCCGGTAGCTTGTCTCCTTTCTGGTGAAGAATTGGCTTGGTAGTTTGGTCTGCCCTGTTCCCATGATGCACTGGGCCAGGGACAGACTAATTTGCATATAGCCAGGTTCTGAGCTGGGATGGGGCAGTGAGATAAATAACGGTGATGGATCAAGCCCTGATCTTTGGACTGGGTAAGAGTGGTCTGCTTAATTCAGACACTCTGTTCATCACCACCCCCTTTTCTGTATCGTTTTTGGCCACTATAGGTGTGGCAGGGTATACTCAGACATGAGTCCCTTTCTCACTGCTCCATCAGGATTCAAGCAAGCCGGGCCGAAGAGGCTGAAATGCCAGAAACCGGTCCCCGGTAGCTTGTCTCCTTTCTGGTGAAGAATTGGCTTGGTAGTTTGGTCTGCCCTGTTCCCATGATGCACTGGGCCAGGGACAGACTAATTTGCATATAGCCAGGTTCTGAGCTGGGATGGGGCAGTGAGATAAATAACGGTGATGGATCAAGCCCTGATCTTTGGACTGGGTAAGAGTGGTCTGCTTAATTCAGACACTCTGTTCATCACCACCCCCTTTTCTGTATCGTTTTTGGCCACTATAGGTGTGGCAGGGTATACTCAGACATGAGTCCCTTTCTCACTGCTCCATCAGGATTCAAGCAAGCCGGGCCGAAGAGGCTGAAATGCCAGAAACCGGTCCCCGGTAGCTTGTCTCCTTTCTGGTGAAGAATTGGCTTGGTAGTTTGGTCTGCCCTGTTCCCATGATGCACTGGGCCAGGGACAGACTAATTTGCATATAGCCAGGTTCTGAGCTGGGATGGGGCAGTGAGATAAATAACGGTGATGGATCAAGCCCTGATCTTTGGACTGGGTAAGAGTGGTCTGCTTAATTCAGACACTCTGTTCATCACCACCCCCTTTTCTGTATCGTTAAACTAACTTAAACGTCTCCTACCGCCTCAACACTGATTCATCATGTCCACTTCACGTTTGCTTTACTTGAATTCTTCACTTCTTGAATGATTTTTTGACTATCACCACAATGAGCTACACACTGCTGGCTTTCCCTTAAAATGACTGTATGACACTCATGTGTGGCTCTGGAACGCAGCGTGCGATTGATACACCAGGAACGTACAGCACAGATAAAGGAAAGACGTAATCACAATGCTAAAGTACACCGTTGTACACATTGTGCTTGCGCTGATGACGTATGCTCCAATCACCAATACTGCCTGATCTTTCTACAACGTCATCAGTAGTCCGGGACCGCAGGAAGGGAACAATCTCCGCGCTTCTGAATATCTGATAAGTGCAACGGGACCGGAGGGGCTCTCAAACAGTCTCAAACAGTCACACAGTGAATCGCTCAGATCTGGACTGCAAAATCACCAAAAGGGTTTTTAAAAGATTTAACAAACTCACGTTTGTGAAGGATTCTCTCTGCTTTACCAGTTGGAAATACCTTGGATGTGCCAACGACGATGTGTCTACACTCCTTGAATTTCAGAATACTACACCGAGATCCAGGATCCCATCTGTGTAGAAAACGAGTCACTTTAGACACACGATCTCCTTTAAACACTGTGCCTCGCCACACTGAACACAGGAGTTCTTTTCAACACGGCGCTTGACATAAGGAGATACAAGCTTGACACGGAGTATCACAGTTCGAGCTGCACACGTGGATGGAGGCACTTAACGGTCAGTCCCTTCGTCGCCAAATTGAAGTGATCACACAGACGCAAGTAAGTACGGAGACAACTTGTTTATTGACCGTTAGCCTCCACTACTCCCAGGATACTGACCAGTAATCCACATTCAAACAATAAGGTTCTGTTGTCATAGCAATGACATCACGAGATAAGCTGGGGAGGGAAATAGATTACTACAGTATGTATTGTAGAGACTGAATTTTAAGAAGGAGATATTGACTGGTTTGGGCTTAAGATGTGTGCGGAAATGTTCAGGCATGTCTTCTCTGAAGGGGAATAGGCAAAACAGTTACAGATTATATGGTTAAAGAAGACTAAGTTAGCCTATGAAGAAAGCTGCTGTGGTTCTGTGTAGATGAAATGTTGAGTTTTTCGTTAAATGGTGAGCTCCACTGGACAGGAGATCTTTGGAAAAGAAAACAATGGTTTAAAAGTTTGAATTGTGAATTGCTGCGTGAAGAGAGTAACAGTAGAATAAAGGTGGATCCCATATTGGTCGTATTGATTGTTATAAACTGCACCTTTAGCAAAATGGTTTGTTTGACTGTATGGAAAAGGTGAAATATGGCTTTGTATGGACTAAGATTCCATTCATTACTTTAGATTATGATGGTGCTGATGAAATACATGTGTATTGTGCATTGCCTATGAAAAGAAGAGTTTCCTGTTACAAGTAATTTACAGTCCCCTTTGAATCTTTGAAGTGGTGAATTTTAAAGTGAAAGAACCTTGCCACATTTTTTAATGTCATTGAAACATAAGAGGTCTATTACTGTGATGTGGGTTTTCACATATGTATCTGTGAAGCCAGTTAACTATGAATGTGTTAGGCATCAACACACTTATAAACCTGCACAAAATTCACATACATTCCAATGAGGCTCTCCATTGTCAGGCCTCTGTGTAGTTCCTTATCCATAATAACTGGTATCTTTATTTGAGGGATTATATTGTCTCACTACCATCCTCGAAGTCAAGTAGAAGCCACAGTACTATTCTAGCTGACACTTGCTGACCTTGATACTAAGATGGTTGTTGGAGTAGCCATACCATGTGGTTTCCTCTTGTGGACCTAGGACAGTTGTATCTATATAATGCTCAAGCCACTCGCAATACCAGTACCTACTTCAGTAGTCTCTTGGCAGACAGCGGGGGTATTCTTTATTCCTAAAGGAATAGTTGTACCCTGAAAGTGGCCATCAGGAATATATAATGCATACCTCCTCTTGGCACATTCAGTATGGGCTATTTGCCAGTTCACCAAAGTTAAATTTAAGGTCCCTATGACAATGGGAGGTCCTCTCTTGTCCACAAGCTCCTCAGCTTTGGTTACAGGATGGGTACCTGTTTGGGTAACAAAGTGGAGTGATCTGTAGTTCACAACTTAAAAAAACAGAAAAAATCATCTGGGGCCAGATGTACGACCCTTTTTTTGCATGTGCAAACAGGTTGGCGACCCGTTTGCTCATTCAAAAACCTACAGGGCCACTACCTGCCCTTAAAAAATTAAACGAAAACTTTTCATTTTTCTTCTTTTAAATGCATCTCGTTTTCCTTGAAGGAAAACGGGCTGCATTAAAAAATCTGCTGTATTGAAAAGCAGTCCCAGACAGAGGTCTGCTGAGCCCAGCAGGCCACCATACTTGGGAGGGCCTGCCATTCCAAATGGGGTTACAAATTGCGAGTGCCTCATGAATGTGCATGAGGCCTGCAATTTGGGACCCCATTGGGAATTGCAATCAGTGTCACAGACACTGTAGTACATACCGAGTCACAAATTCCTTGGTCGTGCATCTGGCCCCTGGATCAGGGACTACCAGATTGGCAAGTATCTGTATGTTGAACATCTTTGACATTCACCCTAACCCCAGTTTTATGTCCCATCTTGTAAATTTTTCATTTGACTATCAGTGCCATTCATCCTAGGCCCGGCATTATCTCCCATCTTATAAATTTTGCATTTGACTAGAAAGCTGTCACCTTTTACAATGTCATATCCACACACAAAATGTTGTATGAGTAAAACATCATGAAATAAATTCTGCTTCCAGTACCTTTGTTTTAAAATGCACCGTATAACACAGATTGGATTTTTTTAGGCTAGTGTTAACTAGTAATTTTCCAAAAAGTCTTGTGACAGTAGATATTTAAAAAGGATCTATCCAGGCCAAAGAATCCCTCTTGCAGTTATGAAAACCTATTTAACTACTTAATCTTCAATCCCCAGCTTTACCTCCTACCTTCTTCAACCTTGTCTAAGAACTCAAACCCAATTTAATCATAAACCATAAATCAGATTTTTCTTACAAAATGTTGAAAAAATTAAGTTTGAAAATAATCTGAGAAAAAGAAGGGCTTGTGGTCTTCAGATCTCTTGGTGGAGTACACACTTTATAGAGTATGCTCGCTACACTTCTTGACAATTTTTCGTGAACCTTCTTGAACCAGAGTTGATGAACCCTTCAGATGACCTTTGGCTTTAAGAACCTTCCAGCCAATTCATTCATTTCAAGTCCACTCTGAGTCTGTTTTGCTCCAGATTCCTTGTCTAACTTCCCTTATCTAACTCACCTTCATTGAACTTCATCTGCCTGTATCCCACATTGTGTGTGTTTCTCCTTTAATCCCCTTTTTCTGATCTGCTCTTCATTAGTTGTTATCTTGTCTGTAACGTCAATCTTGCAATCATGGCCACCAACTTTGAGCGGGACCCTGAGATGCACAATTACTATCCAGATCATCCACCCCTCAAATCCGTTCTCTTCCAGACCTGCCCATTTCCAGATAATTCACTTCAATACCACTCCCCAGACCAACCATTCTCAACTTGATTATCTGTCAGTTATGCCTTCCCTCCACACCATTTTGTAAGACCTTTAATGACACTATTCCTGTTTGAATATTACTCTGATTAGACACTCTTCCTGTAAGCCATTCACCATTCTGAGACTTCCTTTCTAAATTATGTCTCAGCTGTACACTTACTGTCTCCATTCGCGCATGAACTTGTAAACTACTGTTGTAAACCATTTTAGGACACTATTGTAAATTTCCCGATTCATGCCATTATATAGGTATAAATCACTATGTCGTTATATAGGCATAAGAATCATAACCATATTTAGACATAGCTCATGCAGTCCAAATACGGCAGGGCTACCTCCACTAGTTCCGAAAATCTACAACGATTTCTTGGAAAACTCGGCTTCAGCAGCTAGGGACTTTCCCTTGCTCGAGAACTGACTTGTCCAAGAACTCATGGAGTTTTCAAAGAACTGAGAGTCTTCAATTACGTTATTATGTCCACCTTTACGTCAAACTCGTCAACTTCAAGTTATAAATATGGCCACACTTGCCTTAGCAAACACACAGTGGTTTGGAGCAGTTCGACTATCTACTTGCCCAAAGCGCCCTGCTACAGCAAGTGCCGAAGAAAGCCGACCCTCCAGCAGACGCACTGAGAGAGACGCTGTCCTGCCGAGAAATCCAGCTCCAGTGTTTCCAAGCAACCCTTGCGGGTTTGATGGGAAATCGAGTCCCGAGACCGACCTTCTTCATTCTAAACTAAGGTACGGAGCGGATTAGACCCTTAGAGAAATCTTGGGCAGATTCTTGGCAAAAGAATACTACATTTATGCTACACCTCCCTTACTTCTTCCCTCGTACTAAGCTTAGGTTAGGTACATCGGGGTAGGCGTATTTTAGAAGCACCAGTTGAGTACTTTTTAGCTTTGTTATTTATGTATGTAGTTATCTATGGTTTAGGAACCATACAATGCTCTTACAGTATTATTTTATTCTACTCTTTATACTGTATGCATTATATTTACGATTGTAGCAGGTCATTTCTTATGCTTGAGAAAGAAGACTGTTCAATAAAACCTTTTTATTGAAAACGTCCGTCTCTCTATTTCTCTGTACCTCTGGTGAAACGAAGCATGCACGATTGACTGAGTGAAATATCTATCTATTGTTTCTACGACTCTGAAGATACGTTTTATCTTGGGGAAACAAAGTTGTCATGTTTATGCGGCTGTCAGAGACCAATCCCTTCTTGTGAATTCGAGAAAGTTTCTAGTGACCTCTGAGCTAGCTGGCACACACAATTAAGTCTAGTATATTCGATAGAGACCTAGTCGACCTCAGTCCTACGTCCAATCTATAGGATATACTATTCCAATGCGCAGAGACTATTGGGAATATAGGAACTACACTACATGGCGTCCAACGTTTTGGTAAGGCACTAATTTAACGCTAGTCGTGCTTTTCACAGAGACCCCTTTATCCCGTAAAAACTCCAATAGACGTCTGGAGTGGGTTAAAGCATAAAGGATAAAATATCCGCCATATAACTGAGTAGGACGAAATTTCTATGTATTAGTTTTTGGTTTGTTCAACGTTGAAGGATAGTGTTCCAAAATATTGTACACCCTATCTTTATTTCCTTGAAACTTTGCTCTGCAAAAACTTCTTAACAAAATGTCCGACGAGGATAATCCCGGGGGCAGTGGAGCTGCAAGGACTGCAGCCCAACCGGTTTTTGACGTTACAGGGTTCCAACAGAATGATCCGGATGCTATAATCATCCCGAAAAATGTGAGGAAAACCATAGCTATAAAGCTTATAGAAAATGGCCTATCAGCAAGAGGTGGTAGAGTCATTTGTCATAGAGGCACATGAATATCGGCAGACAGAGGTAATCTATTCATGGATTGTCTTTCCACACGCAAATCCAACAACACATGTGTTCCACTTCTATAAGATAGAGGATTCTCCAGCGGAATCCGTTCCTTTAGAGGACATTGAAATTCCACTAACTTACCAAAGCATCAGCTCTGGTTTAAAGGCGCCCTACAACATCAAAATCACATTACCAGGCTCGGTCCACTAGGTAGACCAGGAGCACCATGGCCGGTACTAGCCAAATATACACCACATCCTGACATTGATCAAATGACAGGACCAGAACTGTTAGCTCAGCTAAAAACAATTAATTAAAATACATAGAGAATTGGTACAATATGTCATGCGGACTCTAACAGTCCAACCTGCTATTAGAATTCCACAACTCACCCCTCATCAGGGGAACACAAACAAAATCACACCACAGACTATACATTCAGTCATTGGTAAATTGCCAGCAAAAAGGGAACACATTCTATTCTGGTTAGCCCAGAAAATTACTCAAATAGAGGCAGTATTTCCCGATAGTACACCTCATGAAAAACAGAGGATTCTAACAATCTGTTTACCAATGGGTATTGCACCACACGTGGAGGACTGTGACACTTGGGGTACAGTCTTTGCTTCAATCTACACAAAAACACATGGTGTCCCGTCTATGGCAGTAATACCAGACGTTCTGAGACAGATTCAAAATGAATACAGTCCAGAACCGGCCTTGAATCTAGGTATGAAATTAATGAAAGATTTAAAACAGGTTTCAGCTATCTTATTAGCTAACAATAAAGATGAAGCAGCATCAGTGGCAATCCGCCAAAACTTAAAAGAACTTGATGTTACGGAGCAACCGTATGAACTTGCCAGAATTATTGAAAAATCCTATAAAAAGCTAGGAAGAGATAGTTTAGGAGGGAAAACTGTAAAGCCTGAACTAACAGAAAATTCTGAATTTTTTTAAATCAAAAACAATCTAACTACTCCTAAAAAGAAATGGGAAAATAGTAGACAGTCACTACCTAAAGAGAAGCGCTCTCAGTCCAGAGGTAGATCTCCTCAAAAGGAGCACTCTGAAAAGAGATATACCCTTAGAAATAGGGATAATATTAAAAAACCTGATAGATATCAAGATACTGATACATGATCCTCTCGTACCTTTCAGACTTCTTCACAGAAATCCGAAAGAAGAGGACAATCAGAACACAAGGAAGAACGCATGAAGTCCAAAGACAATCAACACGTTCCAAAAAATAAGAAAACTAAATTCTCCAAAACAAAGGTAGCAGACATGCCGAGGATCTTGAGGACACAACTCAAGAACGGGGAGTGGGCCCAGACAATGCTGGACAGCACAACAGTGGTCACCATAGCTCGCAGGATCCTGAAAGATCATCTGGAGACAGTGGATCTGAATGAATACATTCAGGTTGAAACAGCCACACCAGGGTTAGTGTACCTCATAAGTTATATGAAGTAACACTCCGAATAGAGGGGGATATAACTAGGAAGATAAAAGCACTCTTTTTGGAAAAATTATCTAAAAGTTATGACATCCTTCTAGCTGAAAAAGACTGGCCACCTGAATTTGTCAGGGAGTGCCCACATGGCGAAGAGATCATTATGCCAGCCTTCTCTAATCATATTCCTATTCATAAAAAATACACCTATGCCAGAAAATGGGCTGTTGCCCAGGCTCCAGCATTATATAAAAATCATGTGGGATGGGATGAGGACTCTCCTCACCATAAAATCCAGTTAAAAAATGAACCAACTGCTCAGAGACAGTATCCAGTTAAGCAGGAAGCTAAAAAACAAGTCAGGGAGATCTTAGATCAACTTGAATACCAAGGGGTGATTGAAACATGCACCTCATCAATGAACAATCCTTTGTTTCCTGTCTCCAAACCAGACAAAACATATCGTCTAGTTTTGGATTACAGACATTTAAACTCTTGTTGCAAAACTTTTTCAGTACAAAATTCACACAGTGCAGCACTAATGAATAATATCGTTCGGAAGAAATATAAAACTACTTTAGATATTTCAAACGGTTTCTTCTGTCAAAACATTGCACCAGAAAGCAGGTACTTGACCGCTTTCTCAATAATGGGGACACATCGACACTTCTGTCGTCGCCCCCAGGGATTTAAGAACAGTCCTGGATTATTTTCAGCCAGAGTTACTACAAACGTTTGATGATGAGGCATTATCTTATGTCGATGACATCTTATTTATTTATTGAAGTTTTGTATAGCGCTAGCTGGACCCGAGGGTATCAGAGCGCTTCACAGCAAATAGAGATATGCAACAGGAAAAATAAACATAGAAAAACAGGAATCAGGAACAACAGGTAGGAAATAGAGTCTGTAAAACAGCAACTTGAGCACAATATGGGACAGAGTTCAAGAGCTAATAAATCTGCTCTGGATCCAGAGAAATTTCGGACTTCACCATCAGGCGTGGGGTTCTCGTTATGCACCGGAGCATTCAAGGAAGAGGGCTTTGAGTAGCGATTTAAATTGCGGGAAGGAGGCGGTCATTCTGATATGGGGGGATGGCGTTCCAGATACTGGGAGCATTCCCCGCAAAGGATTTTTTTGAGGTATTGCGTTTCTGTGATTTCAGAGGGATGAGTAGTAGTGTGTTGGAGCTTCTGAGGTTCTGGTTTGACCAGCCCTTTTGAGTTTGGTGGCCAGGTATTCTGGTTTGCCTGTATGCAGGGCTTTATGTGTGAGGCAGACTGTGTGGAAGTTGGCTCGTTGGTCGATTCGGAGCCATTTCAGTTGTTTGAGTGCCAGAGAGATGTGGTCATATTTCTTTGTTCCTGTGACCATTCTTGCTACTGCGTTGAGGGGGGAGGAGAGAGATCCCAGGTGCGACTTGGCTGTTCCAGTCAGTACAGCGATGCCATAGTCAATTCTGGAGAGCACAAGTGCCTGCGTGGCCTGTTTCAGATCTTTGGGGGGGGAGGAAGGGTTTAATTTTATAGAGAAGTTTCAGGTTCAAGAACACGCTTTTGGCGGTTTTAGAGATGTGTTTATTCATGGCCAGTTTGGGGTCGAGAGTAATTCCTAGGGATTTTGCGGAGTCCGTTGGCGTTATAGAGACATTGAGGACATTTAAGGCTTTGAGCCATTCCACTATTAGTGGGTTTTCATCTTTGTTCGAGATTAGGAGAACTTCCGTTTTTTCTTCGTTCAGTTTGAGGTGGTTGGCTGAGAGCCAGTGTTGGACCTCCATGAGTGTAGCATTTAATCTAAGAATGTCTGCGATCGAAGTGGTTTCTAAATAGAGTTGAGTGTCATCCGCATAAAGGTGGAAGGGGATGTTGGATTTCCTTAGAAGTGAGGTGAGGGGTTCCATGTAAATGTTGAAGAGTAGTGGGGAGAACACTGATCCTTGAGGGACTCCTCTGCTGAGGGGGAGGGGGTCTGATTCGAAGCTGTTGATCTTTATTCTTTGAGTGCGGTTGTTAAGAAAGGAGGAGAACCATTTTAGGACTGTCTTTTCGATGCCCGCTCTCTCTCGGAGGACATTAAGTAGGAGGGTATGATCTACTGTGTCGAACGCAGCCGAGAGGTCAAGGAGAATGAGAAGGCTACAATGGTTGGAGTCGAGTGACAAGTGCAGATCATCAAGAACATTTAGGATTGCGGTTTCAGTACTGCAGCCTTTCCTGAACCCTGATTGGAGAGGATCCAGTAGGTTAGAATTCTCTAGATGTTGGTTTAATTGAGAAAGCACACATCTTTCCCGAATTTTGGCTAGGAACGGAAGGTTCGAGACTGGCCTGAAGTTGTTCATGTCCATGAGGTCAAGGCCAGGTTTTTTCAGCAGTGGTGTGACTTGTCCTAGTTTAAGGCAGTCAGGGATGTGGCCCTCGCTCAAGTAGCTATTGATGAGCTTGCCCCAGATTGGGGCTAGAGTGAGCTTCAAATCCTTGGTCAGTCTCGAGGGAAGTTGATCGAAGGAGTGAGATGAGGGTTTCTCAGTGGCGATAAGATTGCTTATCATTTCTTCATTGACCGGCTGGAAGGAAGACCAGCGGATAGATGGGGTTATTGGGGGGATGGCGTTGGTTGCAGGACTCGAGCTGAAGGAACGATCAATTTTGGTGATTTTTTCATTGAAAAAGCTTGCGAAGTTGTCGCACTGTGTCTTGGACGCCCCTAAGTTGGCTGCCTTAGGAATGGAGGTTTGGTTCCTAATGATGTTGAAGAGTTCTTTGGGGCGGTTTTTGGCATTATCTAATGCAGAGCAGAAGAAGGAAGTGTTTTGCTTTTGAGGTGGGTATAGTAGTTTTTGCGTTCTGCATTGAGTTGGGCCCGATGGATGGCGGTGGGGTTGTGTCTCCAGGTTCTTTCCAAGGATCTTAGGTGTCTTCTTTCATCATTAATGTCAGTAGAGAACCATGACCTAGAGGGAATGCTTCTGCTTTTTTTAGTTTCAGAGGTGCCAGCTGATTAAGGGCGAGCTCAAGGTTGGACCTCCATGAGTGTAGCATTTAATCTAAGAATGTCTGCGATCGAAGTGGTTTCTAAATAGAGTTGAGTGTCATCCGCATAAAGGTGGAAGGGGATGTTGGATTTCCTTAGAAGTGAGGTGAGGGGTTCCATGTAAATGTTGAAGAGTAGTGGGGAGAGCACTGATCCTTGAGGGACTCCTCTGCTGAGGGGGAGGGGGTCTGATTCGAAGCTGTTGATCTTTATTCTTTGAGTGCGGTTGTTAAGAAAGGAGGAGAACCATTTTAGGACTGTCTTTTCGATGCCCGCTCTCTCTCGGAGGACATTAAGTAGGAGGGTATGATCTACTGTGTCGAACGCAGCCGAGAGGTCAAGGAGAATGAGAAGGCTACAATGGTTGGAGTCGAGTGACAAATGCAGATCATCAAGAACATTTAGGATTGCGGTTTCAGTACTGCAGCCTTTCCTGAACCCTGATTGGAGAGGATCCAGTAGGTTAGAATTCTCTAGATGTTGGTTTAATTGAGAAAGCACACATCTTTCCTGAATTTTGGCTAGGAACGGAAGGTTCGAGACTGGCCTGAAGTTGTTCATGTCCATGAGGTCAAGGCCAGGTTTTTTCAGCAGTGGTATGACATGTCCTAGTTTAAGGCAGTCAGGGATGTGGCCTTCGCTCAAGTAGCTATTGATGAGCTTGCCCCAGATTGGGGCTAGAGTGAGCTTCAAATCCTTGGTCAGTCTCGAGGGAAGTTGATCGAGGGATGAGATGAGGGTTTCTCAGTGGCGATAAGATTGCTTATCATTTCTTCCTTGACCGGCTGGAAGGAAGACCAGCGGATAGATGGGGTTATTGGGGGGATGGCGTTGGTTGCAGGACTCGAGCTGAAGGAACGATCAATTTTGGTGATTTTTTCATTGAAAAAGCTTGCGAAGTTGTCGCACTGTGTCTTGGACGCCCCTAAGTTGGCTGCCTTAGGAATGGAGGTTTGGTTCCTAATGACGTTGAAGAGTTCTTTGGGGCGGTTTTTGGCATTATCTAATGCAGAGCAGAAGAAGGAAGTGTTTTGCTTTTGAGGTGGGTATAGTAGTTTTTGCGTTCTGCATTGAGTTGGGCCCGATGGATGGCGGTGGAGTTGTGTCTCCAGGTTCTTTCCAAGGATCTTAGGTGTCTTCTTTCATCATTAATGTCAGTAGAGAACCATGACCTAGAGGGAATGCTTCTGGTTTTTTTTAGTTTCAGAGGTGCCAGCTGATCCAGGGCGAGCTCAAGGTTGGAATGGTAGAGCGAGGTGAGTTCCGAGGTTGAGAGGGACTCTGTCGTGTTCGGGAGGAGAGTGCTGAGTCCTTCCTCAAGCTTGTCTCGGGGGACTCTAGAAGTGTTCCTGACCCACTTAGGGGGGGCTTGAGTGGGTGGGAGGGATAGGGCCGGCTGGATGATATGAAAGAGAATGATGTGGTGGTCTGACCAGTCCACCGGGATGATGTGATCAATCGAGACTGCATTTTTGTTCGCAATGATGGCATCCAGGGTCCCTCCTTTGTAATGCGTTTCATCTGAGCAGTGTTGGATCAAATCGTTGTCTTGCAGAAGGGTGTTGAGAGATTGAATCAGCGGGTTATTGGAATCGTTCCATCTTAGGTTGAGGTCGCCCATAATTAAGCTGTTGTCGCTATTAAGTGCAGATTGGGTGATCAGATCTGACAATTGAGCTCTAAATTCGTTGGAGTTGCCTGGGGGATGGTAGAGGAGATGGCATTGACATGAACTATGACCGTGAGATTTGATGTTGACCGACAGGCATTCGAAGGAGCTGTACAGGCAGGGGGGGCTTCAGAGATGTGGAGGTCACTTTTGTGGATAATAGCTATGCCGCCCCCTTTGTGTACGGGCCTGTCTTTGCGGATAATTGAGAAACCGGGTGGCACCAGCATGTCCAGAATGGGGTGGGATAGGGTGTTTAGCCATATTTCCGTGATGAAGGCTACATCAAGGTCATGAGAGAGGATGGATTCAGCTATTTCCGTTGCATGTTTGACTGCGGACCGGCTGTTAATAAGCATACAGTTCAAGGGGGGGTCTTCTTTTGGATTCGAATTGTCAGGCTTGGCTCTGGGAATGGCTGAAAGAAACAATGGGGGTCTAGAGGCTCTACAGGGGGGCAGGTTCCTACCCACTCCGGTGATGACTTGGATCGAGGAGGTGAGAGTCGAGTTCAGGAGAGGGGCCTGGGCTGGCTGGTTCGGGTGGAGTTCGTATGAGGCGACGAGAAATTCTACCTCTAGAACATTACGGCTGTATATTATATACAGATGGATCAGCACAGCCCGCAATTGGGGGTAAACAAGCTTATAGTGCAGCGTGCGCAATTGTTAAAGGTCGTTGTGCGATGGTAAATTCCGACCTATGGTCACAAAAACACAATCTCTAGGAGACTGTACAGCTCAGCGAGCTGAACCCCAAGCTTTCAAAATGGCGCTGGAAAATACAGATCGCAAATTCCCCACACTCATAGTGTGCGATTCATATTACTGCATCCAGTCATACAATGAATATTTGCAGACCTGGGTTCAAAATGGTTTTAAAGACGCAAAAGGAGGCACAATCAAGCATAAAATGCTTTCAGAACAAGTAGTTCTTTTACAGAAAGAACTACAAAAGTTTCACGTGATCCATACACTGAGTCATAAGCGTGATGGCATTCATGTTGCAGGGAATTCATTGGCTGATGAAGCCGCAAAGGCAGCTGTGCAAACGGCTTCCTTAGCTGCAATCAATCATTCAAATACAACAATAGACGGTGAAACCATGCTCGCTGTCAATGCCACGAGCAAAGGCAGCTGAGCAGTGTTACCTCTAAATTATCCACTCAAATATAAATACATAATTGATGCAAACGCTGTTCTTTTTGCTCGAATCCCTGGAGTGGGGGATAGGGTAATTCCAAAGATTCATAACAAAAGAGAGAGAGAGGGAAAATAATTACAGGCACTATGTGAGGTGGGAACTCCTGGTCCCCCAACTAATTTACAAAAACAATGGAGGAGTAACCCCTCGTAGGCAGAGAGAGGTATCTCTCTGACAATGAGCTTGAGTGCTCTGGTCAGCACATTTTGCCCCAACCTGTTACTGGATAATGCATATCCTTGTAGAAGACCCCTCACTCACCAACCTAGTTGGTGACATGCTTCATCATCGGGGTCCCACCCCATAGGCCGGGTTTTTTTCTTTTATGTGTTCAAGACTATCAACAATTCTGTATTAAAAAGGGCCAACACTACTCACTGCAAGTATTTTATTCTTGAGTGCTTGAACCCTTGTTAAAATTAAAGTGTGGCACCTTTGCCTAATTAGGTAGGCTTTGGTGTCATAAGTAGTATTAAATATATAAAAATAGCTAAAGTGTGCTATGTGAATGTGAATCTATACAAACTATTGTTTAAGGATTCTAAAGTGAGAAAAGAAGGACCATGCAATAAAGCCATGAAACTTGTGCCTCTTGAAACCCAAATAACAGTTCATCAAGAAGCTCCCGTCTACAATGATGTAGCATCTGACTATACAAACATGTCAAGGGAACAAGCAACTCCAGCGATTTCAAAGAATCCGGATGCAATACCAACTATTGACAGAACTGCCTCTGGCTATTTTATCAACTTTGATAACTTCTCTGAGGATTCCAGTGAACCTGAAACTACGTCAGCAAATAAAACTTTCAAGGAAAAAATAAAGGAATTTGGTCAAGAGCTTAAAATACATATCTGGTTTCACCTTGGGTTGAATTTTGGATTGTGTTAGGTGTACTTATTCTCCTACTATGGCTCATTCTTGTTTTAGGTTTGGGAAAGCTGATAGATGGTAAATATAGTAAAATGGACACAGCAAGTAAGAACATCAACTTGCTCCTGAAGCCACACAAATCATCTCATTGTGAACAACGAGACCTGTCATCAGTGAACATCACAGCAGTTCCTCTACCCGGTGGAATAGCTTGGGATACAACTGATTATGACATGTAAGGCCCTGTCGAGCTGCTGGGTGATTTTGTTTCACCCAGCACTTTTTCTGATGATTGGGACTTTGAGACTGTTAATAACATGATGGCAGACTTAGAAATGTCAGCAAAATTTACAAAACATGAATACTTAGAAGGTTTAGCAAATTATGAAGAAATGTATTGTTTTAATAATTTTGGCCATCATTACTTGCATAAATCTGCAAACCCTAGAAATGTCTTAACTTATAATCAATGGGAACATTGTCCAACTCCACCAAAAGGTAGCTCTAAAACGTTTCTTAGAAAATGTCCATATTTTAATGTTTTAATGTTACAAAGCCAGAACGTTTTTACTTTAAAAATATGAATAAGACATGCATGAAAAGTATTTTGACAAACACTAAACAAATGTATTTTGTGACCTTTTATGTTCAATTGTCCACCTTAGGCTTTGACTCTTGGAAAAACAACATTGAGACAAAAACGGTTTGGGGCACAAAAGACTGACAGTAACAAGGTTTTGAAGCATTGTTCAGAGCCTGCATCATCCCAGAACAAATGATGTTCCTAAATGACACTGTTCAACAGACATCTTGTCTTGGCATTGCTAAGATAAAAGATTTAAACAAACCATCCATACCTAAGCCCACACCTGATAGTAATTTAACTTCAGATGAGGAGGTAGACGTAAATTATATTTTACAACAGAACAGAACAAATCCTGAATGGAAGAAATGGTTAATCTGGCCCTCAGACACGAATAACTCTCAAGATAGATTCCTGAACAAGACACAAGGGTTCACAGTAACTCGGCCAGATCCAAGATATATCCAAAGACAACATCCAGGGATAATCACAACTTATAGTGTAGGAAAACTATGCCTTGAGTGGCCACAGAGATCCACACTTCCAGACATAAAACAACACTTATCTTTGCTTAAAGATGGCGTTGATTTACGAGAATTCTTACTGGGACCTCGTAATCCACGTCATAAACGTTTCATATTCGCGGGTATATACGCTGCATACAATGAAGCATGGAAAGTCACGCAAATTGAAACAGCTAAAATAATACGAGAAATTGATTATATTAACCTAGAGAAATCACTCTCTGTAGTTGACAATGGGTTAACAACTCGGTCATCCAGAATATATTCTTTGGACAGCATTGTATCCTCTGCCATAGATATAATGGAACAGGACTTGCTGATGTTACAACATGGCCAGTCTCAATTACGTTCTATAGTACTGTTAGGCTGGACGTTACAAAACCTTTGTTCTGGCTATGTGCCCTGGCGTTTAATCAACACTACGTCATTGTTTACTGTATTTAACCTTACAGATAAAGAAATCTCGTTTGCACAGAGGGGAGCAGACTTTACGGTGCTGAGCACAGAAAAACTGGAGAGATTACCATTGACCGTTTCTGAGAAACCATCAGTTGAATGGATAATACATGGCACCTTCACGATACCAGTGAAAACTTTCCAGTTTCAGTATTGCTTAAAACACATACCAGCAGGCCTGTATGAAAGGTTGGGTAAAGAATACATTAAGTCGACCTGGGAGTTACCATACACACACAAAAGTTGGAGTGGGGGAAAGGAAGTATTTCTTAGTGGTAAAAATTGTGAAAACTCACTAAGCGGTACACTATTGTGTCAGGGTATTAATTTACACGGATCCTGCAAAGGTTCTTCCAATAACCTTTCTTGCCACCTGCAAGGTTTGCCGACAGCGGTGATAGATCCAATTTTCAGGCAGCTTTCGAATGGTAGCTACATTATGTTAAATGATGACAGCAGTTGTGGAATGAGGCCAGGAATAAGCTATCTCGTTACTGTGTCAGCCAGGGTCACTTGCTGTATGAAAGTATTGTTTCCTAAAACCAAGACAGACAGGGAGTCGCAACTGTGGCCTTCACTGAACATCTCTTCTATACGAATTGATACTTTAAGCAGAATGAAAGCCATTCTTTTACAAAAAACTGTGCCACTGACCTCGTCCAAAGCGACGTATGATCTGCAAGTTGCAAGGACTTCTTCAGAGATACATGCATTATTATAAACAAACTGCCCAGTACATTTCGCAGAAATGTTAGGTCGTATCTTTAACATGTCTGATACCAGCGGTATTGCACATGTATTTAAGACGATTTTTTTGGGACTGTTACCACCCTTTGAAGCAGTCGTGGGTATTTTTCCTAACTTCGTCCACTCTGTGTTCGGCGGCCTGCCTCTCATTTTGGGACTCATAGCAGGGATCTTATTTGTATTCCTCCTGCTCCGTTATGGCACAGCCGGCCACCAGCGATACCCAAGCCAGCATGGAAAATGCGCTGCAGGCTATGAGGTACCGTGACAGAATAACACAGATCCTTGGCTTTGCTCGTTTGAGAGATCTGAATACCACATGGTTCCTGTCAATCAGACCAATCTGGCAAGATTGCATCTGACCTGTTCTACGATGCCTGCATTTTGGAGAGGAATGCGTGTTAGATGTCTGTCTAACACTACTATCGGTTATGACAACGGATGCTGACGCATTACTGGGTCCGGTAATGGCTCATGTGTTGTGTTGCCCCCAGCGGCTACCAATCCTGATGACGGCATTCATTGAGATCTCACCGGCAAATACAACTGGAAGTGAGATATGCGGACCATCAGGCACACAGGTACCATCTGCTATGAACATTGCTAACGCGGCTGACGGCGATGCTTCACATCTGTTCACAATTAACCTTCTTAATGAAGTAGTCAAACTTTCACCTACTGTAGTAGACGATTTCTTTGCCAGCCTTGATGACTTGATGTTTTCTCCTGACACCGAGAATAACTTTTGAAATTAGCACACAGCGTTCTTTCGAACTCTGAAATTCGACCTTCACTTTTTTCAAAACAGAAAGCTTCCAAGTTTGGAACACTATTTCACTACAATTTAATTTGACTTTTTTCCAAAACAGACTGAACTTTGGCACAAAGTAATCTGCTTAAAGTAGAACTATTCTTAGAGAACAAGAATTCTTTGACTACTTCCTAGAAACGATATTGACCTAATGCACAAATCTAACTAGCTTGTATATTCTGCTATGGGATGGTCTCGACTTTTTTTTCTGTATCTAGAGCCATTTCATAAATGTAAATTTCATGATTCATTTGGTTAGCATTGCTAATATCATATCATATGCTTACAATTAAATCATTGCTTTTAGATGCATACTGTACAAATGCTCATTTTGTGTACAACCATTTTTAAAATACATTTCATGTATTTTTGGATGGGTTTGTAAAAACACATGCTCTAGCTTCTATGTTTTAGTATTTACTCTTAGATGAACATAATAGCGTGGAGTCGATGTTGTAAACCATTTTAGGACATTATTGTAAATTTCCCGATTCATGCCCTTATATAGGTATAAATCACTATGTCCTTATATAGGCGTAAGAATCATAACCATATTTAGACACAGCTCATGCAGTCCAAATAGGGCAGGGCTACTTCTACTAGTTCCGAAAATCTACAACGATTTCTTGGAAAACTCGGCTTCAGCAGCTAGGGACTAATCCCTTCTTGTGAATTCGAGAAAGTTTCTAGTGACCTCTGATCTAGCTGGCTAGCTGGCACACACAATTAAGTCTACTATATTCGATCGAGACCTAGTCGACCTCAGTCCCACGTATAATCTATAGGATATACTATTCCAATGCGCAGAGCCTATTGCGAATATAGGAACTACACTACACTACCTGAGCATCACGCACTGTCCTATATAAAATAAACTGCATGCAAAGCTACCAGACCAGCATATTATTCTCTGTTCCCTGCCTGCACCAAAGCACCAAACGTCATTGCCTGAAAATATGCAACTCTCAACATTTCAATCACATCACCTACACAGCTCTTCTTGCCAAATCCCTCGAACTTTCACAGCCAAAACAGCAACAATATCATTAAAATAGGAATATGCTGCTCTCAAAAGCATAATTATGACCACATCGCCCTGAGTATTCCTCTTGAATAACTCTCACACCATCTACAAGAGCATGTTCTTTATGACTACCTACATCCAGTAATACAGCAGCATGTACAGCCTCTTTGACGTGTTTACATGATCATCCCAAATCATTTCATGGTTCTCAAGGTATGTAATAACACAGAAACAGACAGCAACAATATGTGCTGCAAAACTCTCTCCAGCTAGCATAAAATAATGAGACTAAAACCACTTGAACAGCCACACGTTCTGCAAGGGCAGCCCATATCAATGGAAGATGTCTGCTATACAAATACCTAACATAATATAATTGGTGTTTCAAGGCTGCACACTTTGAAGATACACAAGATGTTTTCATTGTTATATAATGTCACTCACCTAATTTTAAGCATTCCAGAGATGCCTGCGGCCACTCTTTAGTTGAGGAGGAGGATGCAAAGTAATAACAGTGAGCCCGGAAGGGAATCCAAGATTTTGAAAGAGTTTCTGGACAATTTCCAGGATGCTGAGCAGGCTCAGTTGGAGCAACACCTGTTGGTAAATGAAAGCATTTCTATAAAAAATTGTTCATGGATGCCCAGTATTTAATTCCAAACCATTCATTCATTGTTGTTATGGTATAAAAGGAATAATTTCCTTGTATAGCATGGGCTGAGCCCTTTCAATCCTCAAACTCTGCATATATACACCCAAGAATATCCAAAAGGTCAAATAAACAGAAGCAATGTGATGCCTTATATAATATTTACTGCTATTTGTAATTCTGCCCTAAACAGCAGCAGAAAAGGGGCAAGCTGCAGGAAAGCCACTGTAAAAGCTGGCAGCCAACTTGAGATGTATTGGGACACTTTCTTATGTTAAAAACACAAAAGGTGATTGGAGGAATTTGAATTTGAATTTGAAGGGTTTTGTATAGCGCTCGTACACCTGGCGGTTTCTTGGCGCTGACTGGTAACAGCTACTCAGTTGGTCGGAAGAGGGGGGGACGGTAAAGAGAATCAGGATGAAAAGGCTTGGGTAAAGAGAAAAGTCTTGAGATCTCTGCGGAAAAGGGGGTATTGAGTGCAGGATCTGAGGGACAGTGGGAGAGAGTTCCAAAAAGCTGGGCCCGTGGTAGCGAACCTGGAACCACCCCATTTCTTCCGTTTGAAACGGGGAACCACGAGAAGGTGGTGAGAGGAGGATCGAAGGTCTCGTGATGGAGTATAGGGTTGAATAGCTGAGTTGATGAAGGAGGGGGCGGATCCTGTCCTGGCTTTAAAGATAGTGCAGCCGAGATTGAATAAGACGCGCTGCCGGACAGGGAGCCAATGGAGGGAGATAAGAAGAGGGGTAACATGGTGTGATTTAGAAAGGTTAAAAACCAGCCGAGCGGCCTGGTTTTGAACCAGCTGGAGGCGCCTCATGAGGTAGTCAGGCATGCCATGGTAGAGGACATTGCCATAATCTAGGCGAGATGTCACCATGGCCAGTAGAATTAGTTTGAGCGCGTCTGGGGCGAAAAATCGTGAGACTCTGCGGATAGTTCTGAGTGAGAGAAAGGCTGATGACACCACGACAGAGACTTGGGAGTGTAAGGAGAGTTGGTTATTGATTTTGAAACCAAGGGTTTTGACAGAGGATACAGGAGTGGGTGGGGGACCTAGTGATGGGGGCCAGAAGGAGGAGGACCAGGGACTGGAGCAACCACCTGTCAACACCAACTCCGTCTTATCGGGGTTGAGTTTCAGGTGGTTGAAATTCATCCAGTCCTGGATAAAGGTCATGATGGACTGAACCTTGGACATGGACTCTGGGGCAGGGGAAAGGTGGAAGATGAGCTGGAGATCATCTGCATAATTGTACGCAGAGACCTCCAGCTGCTGCAAAGCAAAAATGAGGGGGGCGATGTAGAGATTAAATAAAAGGGGGGATAATGAGGAACCCTGGGGTACACCACACTGGATGGGTAACGATTCCGCAGAGAACTCTCCCAGACGAACCGCCTGAGTCCGACCGCTCAAGAAGGAGGACAGCCATAGTAGGGCTGTTCCTCGGATTCCCGCCGCCTCGACCCGTGAAAGTAAGATGGTATGGTCCACGGTGTCGAATGCGGCGGAAAGGTCTAAGAGGATCAGGGCCTGATGTTGATCGGTGTCCATTCCTTGTCGGAGGTTATCCAGGACTGATGTTATGACGGACTCAGTTGAGTGGGCTGGGCGGAAGCCAGCCTGTCTTGGGGCCAAGGCCCCATGACTTTCCACGAAGTCACTCAGTGTTTTGACCACGTGTCGTTCCAATACCTTTGCGAGGAAAGGCAAGAGGGAGATTGGGCGAAAGTTAGCAGGGTCGGAAGGGTCTGCTCCAGGTTTTTTGAGGATCGGTACGATCACTGCCGATTTAAGTGCTGGGGTAACGACGCCCTGAGCCAGTGAGCTATTGAGGAGCGCTAAAGGTGGTGAGGGGCAGAAGGTGTAGATCTGCTTTAAGATGTAAGCAGGGCAAGGGTCCAGCGGGGAGCCGGACTTGACCAACGGAAGAATTGAGAGAAATGAGTCGGTCGATAGGGGAGGAATTGAGTCCAGATTAGCAGTGGCTGGAGGACGTCGGTGATCAGTGAAGATCGGGGATGGGGGGGGAATTTTAATTTTAATTTTCCTGATTTTATCTAAGAAGAAGTGATTAAGGGAGTCACATAGTGATTGAGAGGGTGATGGTTTGAGTGAAGCTCTGTCGGAGAAGGCGAGGTCTTGGATGATAGAAAAGATTTCTCTCGGCCTGTTCTCCGCTAGTTGGATTTTAGAGGAGAAATAATTTTTCTTTGTGTCTAGTATGGCTTTCTTGTACTGAGTGAGGAGTTCAGTATACCTAGTTTTAGCAATGGGGCAGTAGTTTCGTCTCCATTGTCGTTCGGCTTGGCGGAGAACGAGTTTTTGGTTCTTTAGATCGTCTGAGAACCAGCGGTTTGCGTCTTTAGAGCGCTTGGTTGCGATACGTTTTAGAGGGGCTACAGTGTCGCACCCGGCTCGTAGCCAGTCGGTGATGGCGTCTACCTGGCCAGAGGAGGGTAGCGCAGTCAGGTCGGGGCTGGAAGAGGAGAGGAGGGTCGATAATGCTTCGATGTCGACACGATTCCATGAGCGCGCCCAGACATTCCTCGCAGGAATGGGCTTAGCTGGTGGGACGGGGGCTAGGGATAGGGTGATCAGTGAGTGATCCGACCATGGACATGGGGAGATTGAAAGAGAACTGATCGGGCAGTCGCGTTGCCAGATTTGGTCTAGGATATGACCCAACCTGTGCGTGGGAGTATTGACGACAGATGTAAAGTTGAGCGACTGAAGAGAGTCTGAAAATTCCTTAGACGTGGCGCATTCCGCAGGGTCGGAGGGCCAGAAATTAAAGTCTCCCAGTACAATGATGGAAGAGTGGTTGACAACCAAAGTCGCCATTAGGTCTTGAAAACAGGGGAGGAACGTTTGGGGGGAAGACGGGGGTCGGTACACCAGGACACAGGTCAGAGGGGGAGAAAAGGAAAGGGATCGAACCACTAAACAGTCTGAGGTACCCATGGAGGGGGAGGCCAGGGGGTGGAAAGTGAGCTCCTTACGTGCGATCAAGGCTACCCCTCCGCCAGGCCTGGCCGAGGGGCGGTCGGCTCGAATGGCATAGTAGGTGGGGGGGAGTATCGCCAGCAGGGAGGGAAGAGAACTGTCTGAGAACCAGGTCTCAGTGAGAAATAATAAATCCGGTTGATGGGATTCCAGTAGAGTGAAGAGATCAAGCTGGTGTTTTACTGCTGATCGTGTGTTTAGATACATAGCCGTTATTGCTGGAGGGGGGAGGGCGTCTAGAGGCGGGTTCGAGGAAGTGGTCTTTAGGGGCGTGAACCGGATGTTAGAGTGGACTGACTTGTGTATAGTTAGTAGTCCCAGGTCAGAAATACAAGCTAAGGCAGCGGCAGGTAGAGTCCCCCTACCTTGCTGAGCAATGAGTTGCGAATGGGAGTATTGAATGCGAGGAGCAGGGTATGTGGCCTCGGGTCTCGGTCGGTCGCAGACGGGCGCAGACGGGCTTTCCTTAGGCGCGCCTTCGGCGCGCAAACGGCGCGCCCGCTGCGCTCGTCCGCTGCGCTTCCTGTAGAGGCACATACTTATAGGATAGTAAGTGGATGGGCGGTGGGCGTGGCCTCCGAAGGGGGCGTGGCCTGTCAGTCGGCCGTGGCGCTGGCAATCGCTTTGCGCGCCGGATTTACAACAGCGGAGGGTCCGCTTCTGTGTAGCATAGGCTCTGGGTAAGAGTGCACGTTTTAAAAGCAGAGAAATTCACAATAGACAGTTTTAAAAAAAATGCGAGCGCTCTCCCGGCTTTCCGCCTCAGGAGCAGCGTGTCTAGTATTCTCTTGGGGTAGCATTACAAACCATTGTTCTTTTGGACATTGCCAATGAGAGACCCCCAAAAATGGGGGTCTCTAGTTGGCAATGGTGTGCACCGTTGTCCAAGTAGGGACCCTTGTACCTAGTCAGTGTAAGGGGGATACACTTTTAAAATAACCCCTGCTCATCCCCTTGGTAGCTTGGCACGAGCAGACAGGCTTATCGCAGAGGCAGTGTGTTAAGCATGTGTGCACACATACAGTAATACAGTGAAAATGCCACAAATGGACACCACACCAGTTTAGAAAGATAAGTAAACTTTATCCAAACCAAACAAGACCGAAATGACAAAAATCCCCAATACAGTAATCAAAATGTGACTTTCAAAAGGCAAAAACAGTTCTGTCCATAGAAAATGATGGATGCAACACTTTCAGCACAAAGTACCTTAGATGCGTCAAAACTACAAGCAAAAAAGGGTTGCAGGGAAGGTGATGCTTCAGTTCCTTACACTCAGGGAAGGTGATGCGTTGGTTCTTTTATCCAGGGGAGGGGATGCGTTGGTTCTTCACTGCTGCGCAGGGGAGGTGATGCGTTGGTTTCATACTGTTTCACCCAACAATGTGACAGTATTGGAGCCTGGATGCGATGCGGGATGATCTGCTGTATGAAGATCTGGGATGCGCTGATAGTCTGTGAGGCAGCAAACAGACGCTGCAACGATTTCAGCCGCGTCCCTTCAATGCATCGGTTCTTCGGCTGCGGCGATGCATTGGAAACAAGTACGGATGCAATGCGCTTCTCCTCCATGAATTACTTTTCCAGCTCCCAACAGCAGGAACAACCTTCAGAATCCCAGAACAGCAACAAGCACCTTCTGGCAGGTCAGAACTCTCAGCAAGGGAGCGGGGGGAGAAGTCTTTGTATCCCTGAGACTTCAGCACAGGAGGCAAGCTCTACTTCAAGCCCCTTGCTCAAGCAGGGGACACAGCACACAGCAAAGTCCTTGTTCTTTCCTTCGCAGAAACAGCCACTGCAGGCCAACCCCAGACAGCACACAGCAAAGGCACAGTACTTCTCTTCAGTTTTCCATCTCTTTTCCTTGGAAAATGTTCCTCTTATATCCCAGAAATGATCTAAAAGTCTGGGGTCTAGGCCCCACTTTTTATAGCACATAGCACAAAATCCTTTGTTATCTGGTGGCAGAGAAGCTCTTTGCCCAGCCAACACCAGTTCTGTCCTCTCTGGTACAGTTTCCTGGCAGGAGGTGGAGACAGCATTGTCCAAGGCAGACCAAGCCCATTCAGGTGTGAAAGAAACCACCCCCCTACTCTGAACGCAGCCGAGGTCTATTTGTGCCCAGCCCTGACTCACCCTAAAAAGGCAGGGCACACCTCACTCCTCCAAGTGGCTGTCTGAACAGAATGCACATTCCCAGGCCCTGTCACTCCAAAGCCAGACCGTCAATATAGCAGAGGCACACAGGATGGCTGAGGAAGAAAATACCTACTTTCTAAAAGTGGTATTTTCAAACACAGAATGTAAAAATCATCCTGATTAAGATGCATATTTATATTCTGAGTTTAGGCATACTAAACTTTACCTTCCTTTCTTGTCCCAATGGTAAAGGTATATGTATAAGATGTTATAAATGAACTCCTATTCTGTCCTATAGTACAGATAGCCTTTCAATAGTAAAAAACGTAATTGCCAGTATTTCACTATCAGGACATGCCAAACACATCAGGGCATGTCCTACCTTTCACATATACTGCACCCCGCCCATAGGGGAACCTTCTGCCTACCTTAGGGGTGACTCACGTACAAAAAAAAGGGAAATTAGGGCCTGGCAAGTGGGTGCACTTGCCAGGTTGGCATGGCAGTATCAAACAGTGCACAGACACTGCAGTGGCAGGTCTGAGTTACATTTACAGGCTGCTTATGTGGGTGGCACAATCAGTGCTGCAGGCCCACTAGCAGCATTTGATGTACAGGGCCAGGGCACACACAGTGCTTGTACTAGGGACTGATTATTAAATCAAATATACCAATCATGGAATCACCAATCCATAAACACCATTTACATGGAGCACTTGCACCACAATAATAGGAGGCAAAGGCAAAAAATACAGGAGAAACCCACGCCAATGATGCCCGGTCTAACACCCACCATGCCCCCTTAGTTTGGACCCATGCAAATCAGTCTCAACCAGTAACTGACTGGCTAGGTCCTCCAAGAACCTGAAAACAAGTGACTATAAATGGGTTTTTACCCTGACTTGGAATCTTCAGTCAGGTGCAGCTTGGTTCCTAGTGTAGCTTGTTTGCTTTCTTAGGTCTGCAGAATTTGTGGATGTTTCACATGAGGAGAGATGATGTGAAATGAACTTGAACTTTGCATTACAATTGGCTGACTTTTCACTGTAAGCATGAACATAGTGTAAAGAAAAACCAAGTTTGGGTTAGTCAAAAGGTAGAGACAGCCTTCTTTTGTTCAATTACGGACAAACATACCAGTTTCACCATTTAGCTTTCACATATACTAAGTAGCTCAAAATTGGTGGTCCTATTTCACAAAGTACAATTGTTTCAATTAATAATGTTTTCCATATTATTGTTCACAAGCACAACTGTGGAACCACACTTCTAGGAAAATGATTATTATACACTCCCACACTTCAGGCCTGGTTGTTTGTTGTATCAATACCGCAGCAACACTGCCATGCCCCCACCAACGTCCTTGTCTGCCTATTGCCTCAATTGATCAGCTTTATTAACTTGGATACCTTTACTGGATCCCCACAATGTCCTGACTTTTTTGATCTTTTATGAGGATCACAGCTTTGCGTTAACTTCACTGATTGGACCACAGCTTTCCTTTAATTGCATTCATTGGATTATTGGCCTCGTGGCTGTCCACCCCACCTCTTTACAGTCCTGAAGGAGACTTATTTTTGACGCACATCACTCTGTGCTGTTTCTAGGGTCGAAACATCAACGTTATTGTCACACATGTCCAAACAGTGTGCTTGACCGTAACCTAAAATCTCCATTGGTTCTTGCATTCATGTTAAATATCAGAGGACATGACAGGATTTCTGACTTGTATCTATCTATGCCACCAATGTATGTCATGTACATAGTGCACCACTGATTTCACTTGTCACCCAATGTCACTTCTTCACAACAGTCACCTTTGTATCGTCGCAATACATCTGTGTTTGTGACAGCCATATTTATATACGTTATCTTTTTGAAATAACAAAAGACCAAATCAACTCTGTTTTTGTCAATTCTTCTTCTCCTGGTGTGTTCTTATCTAAAAATTGTTTTTGATTTGTTGATAACAAATTGAGATGCATTGTTGTTTTTGTATTTAATACATAAATCACAGCAATTGTAGTACCCAACGGAACCAACTGTTTTCTATTTCACTAATACCCAGGTTCTGAGGGACACAGGGTCCCCCCATTAACTTTAATGGCCAAAATGGCACCAGCACAGGGACAAAGGCAGGAAGGAGGTGTATTCTTTTAAATACTGCCCTTTCCCTGTCATGCAGGGCAGTGCAGCAAGGTGACCTGCTTGACCTTCTTGTAAATATTCCCCACAATTTATAAAGCCATGCAAGGCCATCTTGTGTGGCCCTAAGTGGCATCATAAATCAGGAGTAACGCAACGCAGCACAACTCGCTGTGTTGTGTTTCTCTGCCCTGAGAAGGCATTCCATGGGCATGGAGTTGGTGTTCCAATGCAACTTCCATGTATTGTGAAGCATTCCCTGATTTACCAAAAGTGGTAGACCTGGGAAAGCGACAAAAAGATACGCCTTCTAATGGGAGGTGTAAAGAGGAGAAGTATATATATATATCTCCTTGTTACTTTCTCTTTCTATGTGTGCTGTATTGTGCAGCACACATAGAAAGAGGAAAATACTGTAGGGGACTGTTTAATCGCAGGAAGGTGCCCCTTTCTGCACAAAAAATAATCCTCCTTAAAATTCAGACACCCTTGCACCATGGTGCTACAGTGCCTGCATTGGCGCTAGGCCGCCAAAAGAGCACCAGCCCAGGGAGAAAGGCAGGAATGCATCATATTTTTTTAAATACAGCATACTCCTGCCCTTTTTCTGTCACACATCGCAGTACAGCAAGGTGACGCCCTGTGCTGAACTGCGCTGCATGACTTCCTTGTAAATATGCCCCCAAGTGTGAATAATTGGAGTTCACTCCGTGGTAAGCTCTTTGGAGTTTACCGCAAGAGGCACTAATTGCAGGCACTCTTGTATGCTGTTAATACAAAGGATGAAGGGAGCAAAGCTTGCAGAGAGCGCAAACCACTGCCAATTGCTCTGGTTAGCTCTTTAATCCATCATTTTCATGTACTATTTGGAAACTTCTATATGAGAACACAGAAATAAAAGCTTCGAAAAAAATTAAACTTTCATTAAGTAAACTCTTTTTAGCTAAGCCGGTCACACACTGAGTTCAAAGGAGAGGCGGCACAATGCTTGTCGAACTGGCTCGATAGTCACAGTGTGAACTGAGCTTTGCTGTCAATTTGGCTGTTTATTTATTTAGACAAAAACTTGCTCAGAAACCTAATTGTTTTGCAAGCTAAAATCATGGCAGAAAGCGCGGAATAATAAACACCATACCATTTTACATTATGATATACCTATCATAATAATGTTGCAGGGATTCTGCTCTTACACAGAACTGTGCACAGAGACTTGGGACCTCAGTGAATTAGGGTGTGCCAATACTCACCTTAGTACCCAAAATCTCCTACCAGACTAGCATCAGTGTCTCATTAGTTCTTAGTCCTATAGCAAAGAAACCAATGATTAGACAGCCCAGAACATGAGACTTGGGTTACCTCAGGCAATGTGGAAAACAAGAACACTCTTTCGTTATACTCTCATACCAGTCCAAAACAGGGAGTAAAAAGAGACACGAGCAAGTTTGAAATATTTATTTCTAACGCCATGTTCTCATGCGCAGCACCTTAGCTAATACAAACAGACATATTATAAAAAACAAGATTGTCAGCATAGTTACTATTCCATAAAATACAAAGGGAGAAAGCATGTTATAATGTTAAATGGAAACAGGTTTAAAATATACCTATATTTCACCCTCCCTTGCCAGTAGGTTATTTTATAACTACAGAAGGTATCTTGGGATTACATAGGTGGCCCCATACCTCTGGTATTTAGCAGAAGTGGATCACATCAAATTCTGCACAAGCTCTCAGCATACGAATGTTCTCCAAGTGTGTGTGATCATGCCTACGCAGTGCATTATTAAACATGCCAATATCAGAGTTGGCCACAGCTGCATATGTGTTATGTCTAGAACGTGCGCTGATCAGTCCGAACAACAGCCGCATTGTTGAAATAACCTTGAAGGCCTCGGCACTCACTGTTCAGACTAAGCTTACCAAGCAAGGCTACTAATATAAAAAAACACGTTATTCTCGTTTGAAGCAAAACACTCTGCTAAACTCTAAACAATTAATAAAGTATGTTCCATGTGCAAAAGGCAGCAGAAAGGAAAAATTGTGTTTAAACTTCTAATAAGCTCATGTCAACCTAACACTGAGTGAATGCAAGGCTCAGCCCCACGACAATAAGAGATCTTTTAATACTCTGTACAAAAATCTATTTACATTGGCAATAACGTTTATCCTGGGTCAACCAACTCCATTTCATAATATCCCACATTTCTAACATGTTTATGCATGTTTGTTTTAATCTGTTTTCATTTTTGAGATAGAATGGGCATACTAAAAAAGGCATGTGAAAAATGACATATATACACACCTAGAAGGGATTAACTTCTATTCACCTTTTAGTCTGTTTACATTTGCTACACTTTGCGTCCTCCCATCTCAGCATAGAGCATTAAATAATGACAAATCCCATGCTAGCCATTGACTCTTCTGCACTGGAAGTGATGGCATTCCTATGATCACTGTGCATTTATTTATTCTTGCTAGTCTTTCCTACAGACAGCTTTATTTGTTTGCTGCAGGCATATTTCTACTGATACATACATATACTTAATTTGGCCCTTGGGTCACCCACTTGCTCATGACTGAAGTTGATGTCTCTCTTTTTCTGTTTATCCCATTCAGGAGCATTGCGGTCCCATATTTCTAACTGGATGAGCTGAATCCTTTCATGGCAGCTCTCAGCGAGATACCGTTAAACCAATAATGGGAGACTCTGTGAGACTGTGCTCAAGTAACAACATTCGGAGCAGACTGAGTGGTGGGTAATCCCTGTGGGGGAGGGTGATCCACTGATGAGGTGGACCAGGAAGCCATGTTGTTCAGTGTCTTGTTTGTTGAGTAAGTTGAAGCCTTACATGCAAGTGTGCAAATCAAGCCGGAGAGCCAATACTGTTTCTGACAGATGATAGGATTTAGGAACACACAATGATAGGCGATAGAGACATATCAGCGACTGCTAACAGTTGTTAAAACAAATTAAACTAATTTCACCATGTCATTAAAATGTGTATAAATTGACTCCTTACCGTCAGACTGCTTACAGACAGAATAATACTTCTTATCACAAGATGATGTCTTCCAACTTCCATCAATATCCAGATATACACACGCTTTTTTCTGCCTTGGTTCACCTGGTGCCCAGTTAGTGTATCTTAGCCTCCAGTTGTCAATCCACCTGTAGTAATCATCAGTCTAAAATGTTTGAGATGAGATGATAAGCTTAATGATGAAAGAAGAAACTAACCTTATTTTAGCAAATAATTAAATGAATGTTAGGCATGAATTAAACCATTTTTCTTTGGCCATCTTAAAGTTATCACTATAGAATTATAGCTAATAAACACCCAGCAACAGTTACATGTCAAAATATCTAGGGCTTAATTCACAAAGATAAGCATAAACGTTTGTGTAAGTTAATGATTGTTTGCTATTCACAAAGGTATTTCATAAGGAGTATCTATTTGACTGTGGAGTCTCTGCACATAAAAGGATAGGACAGTCCTATTTTTTTTATGTGTGGAGATTCCACAGTAGTAAAGAGAATGTAGAGGGTCAGAAATTACCTGCAGAAGGGACACCTGCATCCAAGATGATGATGGGAATTGGGTTCTAGACATGTACCTGAATTTCTGAATGTCATGAATATATATTTCATATAAAAAAGCTGTACGAATTGAAATGCTCACATGTTCCCAATCAAACGTTAACACTTAGTAAATATGGCTACCAAATGTTATCCTATGGAAGCGACTGGCCTCACAGTAGTGAAAAACAATTAAGGAGTTTTTGACTACGCAGATCTCTAAAACTTAAAAGTACATGTCCAACCTCTTAATTAGAATGCACCCTGCCCATCCTCAGCATCTGAGCACTGGCCTAGCACACTTGGCACTAGAGGTGGGAAATCCTTGCACCAGAGAGATTTCCTTTTATTCAGTTCAGCCTTGGAAGCTGGGGAAGATCTTCTGCAGCAACTAATGCTGTTTATTTTTCTCTGAAATGACGATCAACGTGCTGATGTCATTACAGAGAAAATGAAATTGAATTGAGACGATTGCTTCCACCTTCCCCCAGGCCCAAAAGTCTTTCTACCTCCCCCGAGGTACATTGGATGTTTTTACCTTGAATTTTCTCCTGGGCAGAAAGCCCACTAGACACCATGGATTTTGTAAAGTACAGAAATGGTCACCCAGGCATTGGGACTAGCCCCCAAGTATCCCCAGCAGTCCTTCTGATCCTGTTGGGGTCAGATAGGACATGTTTCCTTCTGATCTGTCAATCTGGAGGACAAAACCCTACTAGACTACAAGGGAGTGTATTTTAAGTAGGGAGTGCAAGGCTCGCCCCTCTCCTAGTCTAAAAGTTCTTTCTGCCGTCGTGGGCAGATCGGTGCCCTCAATCTACTCCAAAGTTCATTAGACACCAGGAATTTGTTTAGGTGCCAAAATTGTTAGGGACAGCCGACCCGGTATTGGGCCTAAACACCACTCCCCCAAATAACCCCCAGCAGTTTTTCTGCCCCCCCATTTAAGTCAGATAGGAGGTTTTATCCTCAAAACAAAAGCCAATTAGACCACAAGGGAGTGAATTTGGAGGGGGGAGTGCCCCCCTTGAAATAGGCTTGTGCTCCCATTCTCTTACCCCAGGCCAAAATGTCTTTCTACCCCTCGGGAGCAGATTGGAGGGTGTTACCTGCAATATGCCCCAGTGAGGGGGGCAGAAATCCCTTTAGACACCAGGGATTTGTTTGGTGCACAAATGGGTGGGGTGGACCACCTAGATATCAAGCCAAGCTCCCACCTCCCAAATAACCACCACCAGTCTTTCTGCCTCCTGTGGAGGCATTGAGCCCACTTGACCACCAGGAAGTGTATTTCAAGGGGCAACCCAGCTTCACTGGCAATGGGTTGATGCTCCCCCATCCCAAAAATGTTCTGCCCCATGGGACAGATTAGAAGCAATTACCTCCTACCTGCCCCAAAAGGGGCAGAAAGCCCACTAGACACCAGAGTAAAAAAAAAATGTTTTGGGGGGGCCCATTGAGGCATCAGTCATAGCCCTCACACCTCAAATGACCTGTAACAGTCTTTATGCCCCCCTGGCGCATTAAGCAATCTTTAACACCAATCTGCCTCCCTGTTGGGGACAGGGCAGAAAACCCACTAGAAACCAGGGAGTTATTTATTGCTACAGAGTGTGGGGGTGGCTCTCCCACACATTGGCACCTGCCAATACCAATTTACCTCCAAAAGTCTTTCTGCCCCGGGGGCAAGCAAGAGGCCTTAAACTCCAATTTGCCCTGCTGCGGGTTTTTTCTATGCCAAAAAGGGGTTGGAGGGTGGATTGATGGTGTGTACCCATAATCTGCCCCCTGGCAGGTCAGAAAGGCAAATATCCCTTCCCCCAAAAACAACAGGGATGGAGGCAGCTCACCAAGGCATCACATTGTGCTCCCACCCCAAAACAGGTCCATCAGTATTTCTGCTTCCCCCAGGGTGGATTGAGAGTGTTTACCCAAAGCCTGCCCCAGGGGACAGAAAGTCACTAGAAACAAGGGATTTGAACATGGCATCAAAGCAAACAAAAGACATGGGTGACCTACTTTGGCATCAAGCCAATGCTTGTAACCCAGAATGAGCAATACAGTCTTTCTACTCATATAGCGACTAAAGCATCTCCATCTCTATGGCACAAAGGGAGATTTCTGGGTATTTACTTTTGCATATGGGTAGTAGAGTTAGACTACTTCTATGCTGAATGACTGCACTTTGCGGCCTTAAGTCAGCTGCCACCTGGGGAAACCTACCAAAGCCAGGCATTTCTGAAAGCTAAACACCTATGGCTGTCCAAGATGGCGTGCCTTGAGTGGATCCCATGACATTTCCTTACACATAATGCCCTGAAGATCTCAAACTTTGACTAAAATTGCACATTTTCTCTGCATTTCTGTTATGTAAACTCCCAAAATGTCAACCACCCTGCCTTCCTTCGCTTGTCCCAATACAAATTTAACCCCACTTGTGTGACTGGGCCTAGCATCCCTGATACCAAATGCCCCAAAATGCAATGTGGAGAAATCGATTATAGGGGTAGCTCCAGTATTTGAAACCGGGCTCGGCACCAACGCAGGGAAGCCTGCCAAACCCAGACATTTCTGAATACTAGACATCCAAGAAGTCCAAGGTGGTGTGCCTCACAAGGATCCCATGACATTTGACTAAATTGCTAATTTTCCTTGCATTTCTGTGACGTAAACTTTTGGATACCTCCGTTGCTCACAGAGTTCCTACCTGTTAGAACTGGGGGTCTCTAGTTGGCAGAGGTAGGTACCACTGTCCAAATAGGGACCCTTGCGTCTAGTCAGGGTAAGGAGGAAACCTCTGAGATAACCCCTGCTCACCCCCTTGGTAGCTTGGCACGAGCAGTCAAGGCTTATCAAAGGCGATGTGTAAAGTATTTGTACCAAAACTCACAGTAACACAGTGAAAACATCACAAACTGACTCCACAACAGTTTAGAAAAATAAAGGTATTTAATCTAAACTACACAAGACCAAAACGACAATAATCCAACATACACAGTTCAAGAATATGGTTGCAAAAGAGTTCTTAAGGTTCTTAAGGTTAGCGATAAAATTATCCACAGTTGCGTCACATTTTAGCCACAGTACATTTGTTAGCACAGAAGCTGTAGCGGTGAAAAACAAGCGATGCGTTGCTCCTGAGACCATGGGGAGGCGTTAGCGACAGCCCCGCTGCAGCAGCGGGCTTGTTGCGACGAATCCTGTCTGTATAGGGAGGAAGGCCACTTGTACGGATTCCGGTGCGTAGGTTCTGTAGGAAGTTTTCTCCCGCAAAGGCACGATGCGATGATTCTCGGGTGTTGCCACGATCTCCGGGGCGTAGATGCGTGGTCCAGCAGCGATCTTTCTCTCGTAGCTCCTCGATGCGATGGCTCTGCGCCGATTCCCGCAGCGACGTGATGCGATGATTTCACCCAGCGATAACAGGCTCTGCGACGATGTTCGCAGCGGCGGAAATCTTCCCGTTATCGAAGTGTGCGACATCTTCAGGCATCAGCGACAGGCGCTGCGCCTATCTCGGTCTTCGAAGCGGCGGGTATTTTCTCGATCGTTCGGGTTTGCAATAGATTTTCTGTAGCAAAGTCTTTGAAAGCTTGATTTCCATCTCCCCAACACAGGTACAAATTCCAGAGGCACCACACATGGGCCACGCACTTCAGGAAGGGCAGAACTCTCTCAGTAGAGTTCAGGGAAGCTAGGGGTGAAGTCCTTTTGTTCCTGGGACTTCATAACAGGGAGCCAGCTCTCTCTCAGGCCCTTGGAGATTCCTTCAAGCAATGGGACACAGCACAAAGCAAAGTCATTCCCCTCTCCTTGGCAACAAAGCAACAGCAGGTCTTCCTTCCTCAGTTTCAGCTTTCTCCTTGGCAGAGGTTCCTTCTTGATTCCAGGATGATCTAATTTTCTGTTGTCAGGGGTCCTGCACTTGTACCCCTAAAAGTCTTTGTTCTCTTTGTTCAAGTGGGCCCTGAGCCCTATCTGAACCAGTTCTAGGTGTTCCTTGAGCACTTTGTTTTTCTGGCTTCTCCGTTCCTTTCAGAGTGAGAAGCAGGGTCGTCAGCCGCCCAGCAGGAGGTGGAGCCAGCATTGTGGAAGCCAGGCACAGCCCTATTCAGGCTCAGGTGCTATCTCTTCCCACCACTCAAGTTGCAAATGCAGTCATTCAGCCTAGGGCTGACCCAGCCAGCCTCCCGGGGGCTCCCCAGCCCCTGTCACTCTCAAACCAGACAGTCAATTCACAAACAGGCCAAGGCACACAGAAAGGTCAGACAAGAGAATAGCAACTTTCTGAAAGTGCTGTTCCCAAACACAGGATTTAAAAACAACCTTTCCTAAAAGATGTGTTATTAAATTCAGAGTTCAGGGATACCACACTTTTACGTCCTATCTTGTTCCTATGGGAAGATATGCTGGTAGCCACTGTAGCCAGCATCCCCCATGATAGCCTATGGAGCAAGATAGCCTTGCAGCAGTAAAAAACGAAAATGGCTGTATTCACTACCAGAGCATGTCACCTGCACAAGTACATGCTCTACCTTTCACATACCCTGCACCCTGCCCAAGGGGGTACCTTGGGCCTTCCATAGAGGTGACCAATGTGCACAGAAAGGGAAAGGTTAGGCCTGGTCCGTGGGGACACTGACCAGGAGGACATGGCAGTTCACAGACTGCACACAGGCACTGCGGTGGCAGGCCTGAGACACCGTTTTAGGGCTACTCATGTGGGTGGCACAATCAGTGCTGCAGGCCCACTAGTAGCATTGGTCATCACCAGCCCTGGCTCACTCAGTGCACTTTACTAGGGACTTCTTGGTAATACAAATATGCCACTCATGTACATCCAATTACAATAACAATTTACAAAGAGAGCATATGCACTTTAGCACTGATAAGCAGTGGTAAAGTGCACAGAGTCCTATTGCCAACAGCCACAGGCCAGGAAAAATAAGGGAGGAAGAAGCAAAAAGTTTGGGGATAATCCTGCAAGAAGTCCACATTTGTAAAGCGCACAATCACCCGTAAGGGTCTCTAGGCGCTGGGGGCCGTCGGGAAGATTAAGCGAGCTATTGCCCAGAGTCACATGGTGCTGGGCTAACCTGCCGCCGGAGCTGGGGATCGAACCGTGGTCCCCAGATTCCAGCGTCAGTCGCCCTGGCCGCGACGCCACACCTCTTCCAAAGAAGGGTCAGTTCCAACGCCAGACCTCTTCCAAAGAAGGGTCAGTTCCAACACTACCAACCAACATTCTCCAACTTATTCTGAAATAAATTCTACCTCACTAGTGTGGCTGGGCCTAGTGTCCCTGACAGACACAAATCAAACCAGGATCAGTGAGAGTTGCTGCACGAGACTCCCATTGACCTTGGTTTGATGCAGGCCTGTTGCTGGCACTATGCCCAGGCACACATGTGGAGTAGCATTTCTCTCAGGACAAGTGGGAGAACGCTGGGTGGTAGTTATTTTGTGGGTTCCTGCATATTCAGGAAGTTTACATCACAGAAATGCAAGGAAAATGTAAACTTTTAGGCAAAGTGTGAGTTTTGCAGGGCATTGTGGGTAAAGCAGCTTTGTGAGACACATATAAGACACACAACTCTTGACTCTCTGGGTGTCTCTTTTCTGTAATGTCTGGATTTGGTATGTTTCCTGGATGGCCATCGATCTCAGGCATAAAAAACTTGAAATGTTGGTCTTCACATTGTATTTTGGGAGCTTTACTGTATGGGCCCTAGGCCTACCCACACAAGTGCGGTATAATTTTTATAGGGAGACATGGTGGGAATGGAAGGTGATATGAAATGTGTGGCTCTCAGCAAATTCCCTAACTTTCCGTCACAGATATTGGCCGAAAATATGTTTTGTTAGTTAAAGATTTCCAAGGGCTACTGGGTAAGAATGCCTGGTGAGAGCCACACAAGTCACCCAATCACCCCACCCCTAATTCCCCTAGGTGTCTGTTTTTCAAAAATGTGAAGGTTTTCTAGGTTTCTCAGTGTGCCAACTGAGCTAGAGCCCAAAACCCATAGCTAGCACATTGCAAAATAAGAGTCAGTTTCCAGTAGAAGAATGTGATGTGTCCATTTTGCTTTTTGGTGTCTTTCCTGTTGCGGGTACTGGGCCTATCCACGCAAGTAAAGTACCATTTTTAGCAGGAAACTTGGGGCAATGGTAGGTGGTAGGAAAGTTGTAGCTTCCGGCAGATTCCAGAACTTTCCATCACAGAAATGTGAGGAAAATGTGTTTTTTAGTCAAAGTTTGAAGTTTACAAGGGCTTCTGGGTAAGAGAACCTGGTGACAGCCATGAAAGTCACCACACAAACAGTGGCTTCACCAACAGGTCTTGCATTTGGGACCTTATAAGTGTTTAGCCATGTAGCACATTATCCTGGGTGCTATGCTGCAAGGTATTGAAGAGCTATACAATTACTACACACTGTGTCATACAGTGTGATTCAGGAATATATGCTTGCCTCAGGAAATATTTAGGGACCTATTCGAAGGCTTTTTAACGCACAGGCAGAAAGACAAGTGTCTCAATCCAAGTAAACAGCACTATAACAGTCTATGTATGACTGCATCACTAGAGAGTATTGAACAGTTTATGAAAAAAAGCAGTGAAGTACTTTCCAATGATGGAGACGTCACATCCCTCCTCACCCAGGCCTCTATTGACCAGGCACCTTTCTCCAGAGTTTTCCATTGAAAAAACTGCTCTCACCATCTGTTTACCGCAAAGCCCTCAGTCCCGTCCTCGGTCCCAGGCCAGAGTATAGGAGCACTGATCATAGCAACAACAACAAAATGCTCCCATTCGGCAGGTAGAGGGATAATAATGGATTAACAGGGATGGCATCGCCGTCACTTAATCTCCACGCCCCCCCCCCAAAAAAAGAATTAATCTGACCTTGTGTAATGCAACTGGCACTCATGTAAAGTGCTCCAACAACTTTGTGTCGCTCAAGTTCACATTATATGATAAAAAATGTCTCACAGTCCCTGGGGAGCTGCTGTGAATGTGCTTTGAAATTAGAGCTCTGAGAGCAGGAGTGCAGCAGGAAGAGGTAGCAGGGCAGGCATGCAGCGACGTGGGAGGGACGAATGCTTCTGCCATTTGTTAGGTAGAGGGGAAATAATGAATAAACGGGTGGCCTCTGCATCACATAATCCGCTCTGTTGTGAGGATGGAATGGTTCTGTCCATAGCCAGGGTGGGCATGTGCTAAGGATGGAACCATTCCATCCTCATACCTGCCCATGGGAGAAGCGATGGCACTCCCCCCATTGGCCGCCCATTTAACCCGCCAAACATGGATGGCAGCGGAAGTGCTCCCACTGCAACCCCTGATCCCCTCCCCCATGGCGATCTGATGACGTAGGCTCTGACGTTATGAAAAGCTGCTGGACGTTCTGGAACCCATTTAGCTTCCAGTGTGTCTCTGCATGCCCAGAGGCACTGAGGAAGAGGAATGTATCTTTGCAGGGGATTCCTGTTGCACATTCGTGCATGGGGTCACAATCGTGCAGCAGGAATGCCACCATTAGCACCAAGGATTTGTTTTTTGGTGATGGAAGCGACCCCTTAGTGTAGGGTTGTTTCCAAAATGTAGGTACAGAGAATCAGCCATTTTCTGCTCCTCAGGGGGGGTGGCAGAAAACTCACTAGCACCGGGGATATTGTTAAATTATGTTTGGGGGCCGTCACCTAGGCAAGAATCAGCCCTATAAGGTATAATCTTTTTTTAAAATCACTTTTGGCAATTTTATGCCCTCCCTGAGGGCATATTGACTGTCTTTAGAGGCCGATCTGCCCCCAGGGAGAGGCAGATAACCCACTTGCACCAGGGATGTCTTCATATTATGTTTGGGGGTGGTCCCTTGGGCAAGGAACACCCATATTGGGGATATTAATTTTTTAAACAACTTTTGACCATTTTCTGTCCCCCTGGGTGCAAATCAGCCCTATTTGGAGGCCCATCTTCCCCCAAGGGGGGCAGAACACCCACAAGCACCAGAGATATGTATATATTATTCATTGGGGTGGACCATTAGGCAAAAATTTCCTCAAATTGGGGCTGAAAATTGTTTTACTTACTTTTGCTAGTTTTCTGCCTCTCAGGGGGCAAATCAGCTGTCTTTGTAGGCCCATCTATTACCTGGTGAATTGCAGAAAACCTTCTAGCACCAGGGATATGTATATATTTATATTAAAGAGTGGCGCCTTTGGTAAGGGTGCCCCAATGGGGAGGTATGTGTCATTATTTATGTTTGCCTGTTTTTGTGTCTCCCACTAGGTTGCAGATTGGCCATATTTTTAGGCCCATGTGCCCCCAAAGGAGGGAGGCAGATAACCACTAGACACCAGGGAAAGTTTTTGTTTGTGTCTGGAGTTCGTATGGCAGTGTGTTTGGACTTGAGCTTGGCTGGTGGGGTGTGTGGACTGGCCTTTGGGTAGGGACATAGCCCTTTATAATGTTAACCGTTTTATTTCTTTTCACTTGCGTTTGTGATTGCAATGTTTTATTTCTCCTTTTTGTTCTGGTTCAAAGCGTTTGTTTTTGTTTGCTGTTATTCCTGCTTGCAGTTTCATCACTGGGAGATCTGCAGTCTGTGTAGTTGCATGTGTTTGGTAAGAAAACATTTACTGTAAATAAGTATCATTTACCTTCAGAAATGCGTTTATTGTAAATGGTGTGATGAGAACAGCATGTTTAGCTTCTGTTTTATTGTAAGTGAAAATCTCCTTGCATGTGTGCACAATGTGTATTGTGTTGTCTTGTGATTCATTTCTTTTGTTTTTTCTTTCTAGTAGAATATCGTTGGTTTTTAGGGTGTTTCTGCAGAGTAATTGCTGGTGAGTCTAGCTGTCTCAGGCGAGTGCGTGGTATTGTTTTAGAGTATATAGGTCTTTGTGATAAAGCCACACTTGATTACTTATTCTACACAGTATTGGTTGATGTTAACTTGTTTGTGATGTTACTTTTCCTAGTAAGGGTAATGTCTAGCCGCAGGATGACCACTCAGCAGCTTGTTGGTATGCTTTTCAAGCCTTCCTCTGCCCATAATTCAGTCACTGACTCTGCATCTGAGGCAGAGGAGGAAGCGGAAGATTTTGGCAGTGAATTTTCAGTCTGAAAGAAATCATCTAATGATGAAGCCACTCTCAGTGAAGATGAAGTGCCTGTTTTAGAGGAGGACACTGGTGTTTGGAAAGTGCAGCAATAGGCATCTGGATTGCATCCTATGGCTACAAGGCTTCCCACTGGAAGAGCTAAACTCTGGGCTTCCCCAAACATGGTGCATCCAGCATTGCCTGCCTTTACTGGTGTTGCAGTGTGTAGACGGAATACTGAAAACCTTTTGCCTATACATTTTTTTCAGTTGTTTATGGACGATGTATTTTTGGATGAGTTTGTTGAGCACACTAATTTGAATGCTGAACAGCATCTGAGGGACAACAGTGCCAGACTTAAGCCCCACTCTAGAGCTACCTGGTGGACTCCCACAAATCTAGATGAGTTGAAGAAGCCTTAGGTTTATCTTTTTAGATGGGCATGATATGGAAGGCATTGCTGTCTTCATATAGTCTACAAGTCCCTTAATGGCAACGGCTATATTTCCTCCAATCACGAGTTGTGGTAGGTATTTCCTTCTGCTTTGGATGCTGCATTTTGTTGTTAATGGTTTAATGTTGCCACAAGATCACCCTGATTTTGACTGTCTTTTTAAGGCTCGGCCTGTCTTTGATCACTTGTAGATCGTTTTTCAGAGATCTATGCTCCAGGGAAAGAAATAGCTGCGGACAAGTCTTTGATCCTGTTCAAGGGCCATATGTTTTTTTGGCAGTACATTCCTAGCAAGAAGGCATGTCATGGAATTAATATGCACATGGTGTCTGAGAGTCGGACTGGATATGTCTATAATTTCTGAGTGTACATAGGTGGGGATTCCAGTATTGATCCTTCTGGTTGTCCGTCCACTTTCTGAGTTAGTAAGAAAATTGTGTGGGGACTTGGTAGGGGACTTTTTGACACAGGTCACCATTTATATGTAGATACCTTCTACACTGGTGTGCAATTGTTCAGGGAATTGGTCAAATTTGACACTGTTGCTTGTGGCACAATCCGTTTTAACCATAAAGGTTACCCAAAATAACTAATTTGGGAAAAACTTGAGAGGCGACAGTGCAGTGCTTTGCGTAATGATGGACTTCTAGATGTGAAAAATGCAGACAGCAGAGATGTGTATGTGCTCACTGCCATCCATGATGAAAGTACTTCGCGTGTGACTGTTTGGAGTTTAGGTTGCTGAAGTGTGCAAACCTGTGTGCATTTTAGACTATAATAGGTAAGCCTGGGCGGAGCTGGCCGAGCGGCACTACGCGCAGGTCCACTGAGTTGGGGACCAACTCCGCCTCCAAACCCCTTGAAAGAATTACATTAAATATTAACGGTGGGCGTAGTTCGCGAAGTAGCGCTACGCGAAGCTATGCGAAGTGCATTTCGCACTACGCGAACTTCACGTAGCAGTATGCGAGCTGCGTAGTAGCATGTTCGCACTTTGCAAGATGCATTTTCAATGATTGCACAGTGCGAACAAGCATCCGGCACTGTGCAATCATTGAAAACGGCATCTTGCACAGTGCGAGCTGTAGTTTTCTGCCGCTCTAGTAGATTTTTACTCGAGCGGCAGCTTTCTCAACGCGAACTGGTAGTTTCTCATTGCGAGCGGTCGCGAGCATGCACGATCACTCGCAATGAGAAACCTGACCTACCCGCGTTGAGAGTCTCGCCGGGATGACATTTTGCTTGCTCGCGGTCGCGAACATGATGTTGAGGACCGCGAACAAGCAAAAAATGACCGCTGCACTAAGCTACGCTGCGCTACGCGTGTTCGCACTGTGCTATGTGCAGCTCGAGTAGTGCGAAGATGCGCAAACTTCGCAAACTACGCGAGCGTAGCGTAGTGCTTCGCTCAGGGTTATTAAATATACTTTTAAGCTTTAAAAAATCAACCTTAACTGCGGCATCCCTGTGCTGCCGTCCTCCTCTTCCTTGGTTACACGATGATCTGCTCATGCGCACGTGCCCGCGTATTTCTCAAAAGGACCGCACGCGCAAGAGCAGCTCATCGTGAAACCAAGGAAGAGGAGAACGGCAGCACAGGGATGCCACAGTTAAGGTAAGTGTTGTTTTTTTAACCTTTAGAGTAAATTTAATGTAATTCTCCTAGGGAGGGTGGTCAGGCAAGGGTCCAAAATCCACTGCTAGACGCATTGCAAAAAAAGGGTAAGTTTTCAGCGGAAATATTTTATGTGTCCACGCTGCATTTTGGGCGTTTTCTTGCCGCAGGCACTACGTCTACCCACACAAGTGAGGCACCATTTTTATCGGGAGACTTAGGGCAAAACAGAATAGAACAACAAGTGTTATTACCAATTGTCTTTCTATGCATTTCTGCCTTCCAAATGTAAGACAGTGTGTAAAACAATTCAGAGCTGCTTTCAAACTCCATAGATTGTTCCGATTTTGGAAATAAATAGGTTTCCTTGTAACCTATTTTTCACTCTTTATTTTTTACTAAATGAATTGCTGTATACTCGGCACACGATGTAAAACCATTGGAAGGTGCAGCTCAGTTATTTGCTCTGGGTACCTCAGATTCTTGGTGAACCTAGAACCCCTATATATCCTGGCAACCAAAATGCTCCAGTGGATGTAACAGTATATTACTTTAAAATATCTGCCATACTTAGAAGAAGCAACAGGTGAAAACTTAGGAAAAAAGGTTTTTTTTTTAACTCAATTTCAAAATTATTTTTATTTCAACCGTTGCTTTCTATAGGAAAACCTTAACGAATGTACACAAATGATAACTTGCTGAATTCAGATTTTTGTCTAGGTTTCACAAATGTATAGCTTGCCGGGAACCATTATTGGTTTCAAACCCATTTCTACCACTAATTGGAAGCAGGTTGAACTCACAAAAAATAGGTCAAATAGGCTATATCCTAGTAAAATTCCAAAACTGCTTAGAACATTTTGGTTTTCTGACAAAAGTCTGCCTGTTCCTGAAAGCTGGGAATATGGTGATTTTAGCCCTACAAACCCTTCATTGATACCATTTGCAAGGAATAAAACAGAAGATTTCTTCTGCAGCACTTTTCCCCCCCAAAAATCTAAATGTTGCTGTATTTCTGCTAATTTCTTGGTCGCTCTTCAGAGGAATCCACAAACCCTTGGTACATTTGTAATCTTCTGGAAAACAAATGTGTTGTGGATACCTTATGTGGACAGAAAGGTATGGGGCCCTAGACTCAAACTACCCCTAATAGCCCAAAAAAAGCTAAACACAGGGGGTGGGGGGGGGGGGGGGAGGCCTTGCAGCAAAGGGGAAGCAAAGGGGTTAATCTCTACGTACCTAAAAACAAAAAAATGAACCTGACTTTGAGTTATGTAATGGGTGATTTTGTAAAGCACTTCAATACCTTTGGGTCAGTCGAGTTCATGAAAATGCCCCCAAAAATCCACTGACATTGTGTAATCTAACAAGCACTTATGTAAAATACACTAACACCTTCGGGTCACATGAGTTCACATTATATAAACAAGCGTCAGAAAAAACGCAACTGAAGTTGCCCAAGCCTTGCCCTTAACTGTGCCTTGCCCGTAACTGTGTCTTGCTGTTAACTGTGCTGCAAGTTTGGACTGCTGAAGATCCAGTGACCGAGGCTCGCTAAAGCAACAAGCAAGAAAGCAAGAGGGTTATGGGGAAATCCTCGGACTTTGAAGTCAGAGAAAATAAAAGAGGTGATTTCGAAAACAGCTTCTGAAGCGCCTGCCATTTCATCTGGATATTTGAACGGGATTGGGAGATTGAGTAATGGGCTGTGAAGCTGAACCACCAAAGATGGGCAAACAGTGACACAAGCAAGAATCAATGAAAAAATAGTCCCCAAATCAGCACATAACACATAAGCGCAATGTTAACAGTAATTGGGCAGTGCTCTGTGGACAGAATCCAAGCACAAAAAGGAGGGACAAAGAGGAAGAATTAACCATTACCAAGCAACCATTTTTGAACGGGGGAGATGGGCCGAAAGTTCTTGAGGTCCTTGGGGCCCGCCTTGAGTTTCTTGAGTAAGGCGTTGATCTTGGGGTACTTCCAGCTCGCCGGGAAGGTTGCTGTCTCGAAGGAGATGTTGATGGCTTTCCAGAGATGGGGTGTGATGGCTGTGCTGGCTTTGTTAAAGATGTAGTGTGGGCAGGGGTCTGACAGGGATTTGGAGTGGATGGTGTTCATGATCTCGATGGTGTCGTCGTCATTGATGTTGGTCCAGGAGAGAAGGTGGTTGGTGTGGAGGGTGGTCATGGGGGCAGACGATTCTGTGGTTTGGCGGGGCGGTCGTGGCGTGAAGCTGTCGTGGATGTCTGCGATCTTGCGATGGAAGAAGGTGGCCAGAGTCGCACAGGTCTTGTGAGGGAGGGATGTCGTTGGTGTTGGAGAGTTCCTTCATGATGTTGAAGAGCTCTTTGCTGTTGTGTGCATTGTTGTCTAGGAGGTCTTTGTCTAGGCTGTCTAACCCGACCCTAGGAGGATGATGCAGTGGAAGAGCATCAGGATAGGACATCCAGCCGGAGGTCTAGACCTGCTGCTTCCACCACCAACCCTGTGGGCCTACAGCTAAGGAGTCATGAACAACAGCAGTGATCCCACCCCTCACTAGGAATGCCCCGAAGTATGATCGTAGGTGCAACCTACAGTTTTAGCAGTGACTCACAGGTGATATTCTGTATCAGACTAGTCCATTTATTTTTGTTTGAATTGAAAGGGATGTAATGTGCAACCCAATAACATGCATGACTGGTATGGTTGTATGGATCCCAAGGCTAGGCAAGCCCTATGAAAAGAATAAAAAATAAAAAAGGCTAAAGGCACTCTGCCTCAGTTCAGGAAGGTGCATGATGTGTGTCCCTGCAGCCTGAGTGAACACCAGAATCTGAAAGTAGTGGCCAAAACCTGATTCCATACGCCCCCTCCCCACCACATTTTTCATTGAATCATATGTGCATAATCATTGTCATTGTTTTGTAGGAAAATGCCACTGGCAAGAATGATGTGTAGTTGTTTAAGAGAAAATGCTGCTGCTAATCGAAAGGCGAAACATAAATAATGTATAAGCCTTTTAAATACATTTTCTTAGTATGAAGCTAAAAGAACAGAATGACGGTCAAATAATAGTTTGTAGGTTGGGCCTTGTTATGGTGACACACAAGCGGCATACATGCTAACATTTTGAATGTGGTAATATGTATATTTATCTGTGGAATTGATTTTCCCCACTGATTTACACTTAAACGAAGCAGATTTTAGGTGGGAGATACCTAAAACAAACCCATTTAGGGCTTTTAAAAAAATGGGAATATATGTACACAGGTCAAACATTACATGGGTGGAAACAAGCATATTCATTATTGGAATAGGGATAAACATAAAGCATGAATAAATTGATACATTAAAATATTTTGAACAATATTAAATAAAAAAGAGAATAAATAGATTGAAAATCAAGTCTGACAAACGGCCGTTCAACTGAATTGCCTACTCGCCGGGTTGATACATTTTTTTATCCTTGTCGTCTCACTTTACATCTGAAGAGGATTTTTTTGGCTTTAAATTAGGAAAACACGTACCGTGGGTGGATAATGAAATAGATTGGCCTGACTTCTCAGCTACTGCATGGGGTCTCTAGTGCATGAGCTCTCCGCGTGGCAGTTGAACATTAAGGCTAACGTTTGAATGTAATATGCATGCGCGTACGACAAAAAAAAAAAAAAACGTGCGCACTGGTTTCACTTCTACTAAAACCAAAAAATATTTGCATTGCAATAGTTCTCGCCTTTAAATGTTTAATGGTTATGTCCCAAACTCATTTGAGATTTTGTTGACTAGAATGAGAACTAACCATCTTACCAATATCAGGCTGACTCATTATGAACAGGTGATACTTGCAGCTCAAAATATCTTGATTAAGAGGCGTAGTACTTTGAATCCAGCAACACTGCTTCCTAATTCTGACAGGAATTGTGAAAACAGGGTACTTGATGACGATGAAGATGTAGCTGACTTGATTGTCTGGAGGTGACTGAATTATCCACTAAACCAAGACCAAAAATTGTTTGAGAAACCAACATTGAACACTGAGAGCTGCCTATGCAGTATGTTCCATTTCAGAGACATTAGAACAAAGCATCTTTTCTGCTGATTGTAACTTCAGCGTAAGCGGCAGAGTTAGTTTTATTGACAAGAGCTATTTGCCTGTCGAAGAATTTGAATGTAACGATCTATACAGAGATCCAGTATGGTTCTCATGATGTGGATGATTTCATTCAACTGAGGTGACATCTTCTGGATCTTTGATTAAAAATGGTGCTTAAGTATTGGATTTGTTGAAAGCAATACAAAAGCCTAATAAAATTATGGTGGTCTGGTGTGTTTCCCAAAAGCTGAAAGGGATGTAGTCACTCTTGAAAACAAATATGCTGACAAAATGGTAAGCTAATGTGCATGATATACAAAGTTGTGCAGGAAAGTGAAAATGATGAATCAAGGATTAGTACAAAACAGTACAGAACAGTACAAAATGCAGAAAATGGAAACTGTCTATTTATTAATTCAATCCAAACTTCTCTGAGTGAGCTGAGAGATCTTCAAGAGGATGCATCCGATAAAGAGTAAATATGTCCTCCCAGATTTGATGGTCTACCCAATGTGCAAATACAATAGGAGATAGATTATTGGATAAACCAGTGGGTATGTGATCCCAAGATTTAGAAGGTGTTTTCAAAAGATATAACAATCCAGGTGTGGAGGGGTGGTTTTATTTTGCTTTGGCATGCACTTCACATGACCTTGTATTCTGTAATTGCACAAGTAAGACCACCCAAAAATGTTGAGTGATGATTATCTTCAGTGATGTCCTGCATGCACAAGGTTCTGGCATATTCTCAAGACAGAAAGTTTGAAATGTTTGGTGGAAACATAAAGCCATTTTATATTAAAGTAAAACATTGTGAACAGTTACTCCTTCCATTTCCTGGTTCCTCATTTGGGTCTTGACATTTTGGTCCTCTTCCCTGTAGACAGAGAGCTATATCTCCTGTCTGCTTCTGTATTTTTCAGATAGTGTGAATCCCAGTTGCATTGGTTACTCTTCATTCTCCTCAGTCCTGGGAAGGGACATTAGTATGGAGTCAGACATTTTTTATTCTTCTTCCTTTCCTGTTGTCGTTCCAGGATTCTGTAATAATCTGGCTGGGTAAGGTACGGAAATTGTGAAAAGAGGCCCATCTAGGCATTTGAACCAGTACATCTTTTACTTCTTCCTGGAGTCTATCATGAAATAATGTGAATGACGTGGAGTGTGCTCTGTTGGTTTCTCGACCAATAACTTATAGCTTGGTTATGAAGAACAACATGTCCAATGAACCTATTTTTTTGTGCTGAAAATAGTAGAACATTTCTTTAAAGTTTGTTATAAATGCCATGTAACTATCCAATAGTAGACTATCCTGAGATACCTATGGGATAGCCACATGCTAATGTTTTTCAGACAGTGTTGAAGATTTGGAATCCCACCTTGGCCAGGATTGATATGTGAACCTGCGGTTTAGTCCTGAAAAGGATGAGACAGGTATCAAGGAATTAGTTTAATTTTCTCAGAGAACTGTTGAATTTATGTTCTAGTAAACTAGCCATTGGAGGATCAAATGACCGTTGATGCAACACAATGGATGAAGTGCCACATTCTCTACTTTTAAGGTTTGACTCTGGGCAGACAAAGTGTTCACTGCAATTAGAATGCTCTGCACTTGATCGATCTGTATAGCTCTTTGAAAGATTTGCTGATGTTGAGACTTGTAAAGAGCTGGTTTCCATAAGGACACAAGTCTAGTCTTCTTTTCACATAGAAAAGGCTTGCTGCTTCTTTCTCTCACTCACAACTCTAGAATAGGAAATGCAGCACATAACAGAAAGAGAAATGGACCGGTAGCCTAACTGACCTCAGAGGGAAAACCCAGAAACCAAAAAATAAAATCCTCTCAAGTCCAGCCATCACAATTATGAAGAAACTGAAGAACTAACTGTAGATGGAATACCTGCTAAGGTGAAGGTGTCCAGAAAAGTTTATAGTTGGGGTATTCTGATACATACTTCTAAAGTGCGGATTTCGCACCTTTTGAATATTCCCCAGGCTTTGGGAGGAATGACTTCAAGAGTGAGACTGGGAGACATACTGATGCCCCTACACCTTCTATGGAGCTTGAGTAGGGGTGGCGAGGCAGGGTGTACTTCTTATGTTTTTTTCTTTGACTTACCTGATGTCTTTGATTGAGAAGATGATCTGCTGAGTGAATTGCTTCAAGAAAGGGAATGGGATGTTCCCTTTAACTTTGAACGGTCACAGGATGGAATTTTACAATAATTAGCTGCCTAGAGCTTTGTTTCATGGTCCTGGGTGGCCTTCGGGTGCATGAAGGTACAGTCACTTCAGGACTTGGAGTCATGGTCTGACCCCGAGCTTCAAAGACATTCTGTCATAGACATTAGTTTGTGACAGTCTCTACATGTTTTAAGCCCTGTAGTTTTTTGGGGAGTGACATTCCCTTGCACGCTGGTAGAAATTGCAAAGGTTTGAGTGAACACTCAGATGAAGAGACGAAGCCTAGCTCTGGAGCAGCGTCTGGTGGCGTGAAAAGAAAGGAATTGATGTCAACGCACATGGGTGGTGCTTATTTGTGGCTAAGTTTGTCACTTCAGGGGTGGGACAGCATTGGCCCGAAGTTGCATTACGCCACCTAGCAGCACGCAGAGGTAGTGCTAAAGATTTTGCTGATCCAGTCTGATGCCTGGGGAATATTCAATAGGTCTGTGATCTATGGTTAGATAGATTATCTACCAGAAAGAGCTTTATGAAAAGTAAGTAACTTGTTCAGTGCGGTAAAGGAAAATTTGTAAGAAAGGATTTGTAAGGGACCCATAAATGTATAACCAAAGAAATATTGTATTGTATTGTATTGTAATTGCATTTATATAGAGCTTACTGCCCCTGACGAAGCGCCAAAGCTCTTTTTCGGCGGGTAGCACGCTACTCCGGGACCCATAGAGGATTAGTGTTGAATTAGTATAGTGAAACATGCAAGTACATTTTAAGTGGTGGATAGGTTAGTCAGTTATTTGGATTTGGAATGATAGCAGAAGGACAAAGGTTTGTATTTATTTATCGCTCGCTTGTTGACGCCCGCTATTCAGGAAGCCTATAAAGGATTAATGGTGAATTAATATGGTGAAATATGAGGTCATTTCAGTGGTGGATATTAGTCTGTTACTTGGAGTGAGAAGGATAGCAGAGGGATAAAAGGGGAAGAAAGATTTGCATTCATATAGCACTTGTTACCCCTGATGGGTGTTGAAGCGCTTTTCTGGCGAGTAGCACGCCACTCCGGAACCCATAAAGGATTAGTGTTGAAAATTAGAATAGTATAAATATGAAGTAATTTGAGTAGTAGATATGTTATTCAGTTATTTGGGCAGTATATTAGTATAGTTGAATATGGAATATGGAATTTGAGAAGTGAACATGTCAGTCTGTTAATTTTGATTGAAAAGGATAGTGGAGGGATAAAAGAGTGAAGGATTTTTTTTTCTTCTTTCTTTTAGGTCTTATAAGTAGGAAGAGGCTTTTGGATGAGTAAAAAGGAGTTTTGGAGGGAAGGAGTCAGAGGGGAGAGTTTAGAAAGGTTTGTTTTAGGGGATCGGTGTAGTAAAAAGAGGTGTCAGATGATGCAAGGAGGGGTAGAGCAGGAGAGAGTCTAGAAAGGGTTATTTTGGCGATCATAGTAGTGGTATGGGGTTTGGGATAAATGAGACAGTGGATGTAGAGGATATATTGATAGATGTATAGGATGAGAGATAGGGTAGTGCATTAGAAGGAGCAGTTGAAAGAAGTTTGAGATGAGTCAGAAGGTTGGGCTAGAAGATATATTGAGCGAAGTATAGGCTGAGAAATAGGCTAGTGCATTGGATATGCTAATTTAGAAGACAGTGATAAATATATAGATCCCTAAGTACATTGAAAGTATTTAGATACATAAAGGAAGTAAGCATATTTAGATTAAATATATTGATAGAGGCACAGAGGCACTTCCTGGACTCTGCTCACTGCAATCTGGGGCACATGTAGGCTGCCACTCACAAGATAGAGGAGAATGATTTGGGGTGCATTCAGCAAGACCTTAAGGGGCCTGGACAGGTGTGAGAGGAGGGCTCAGACTTGCCTGGTAGCTGAATAGCCAATGGTCTGCTGGTCTGGGGTTGGGATATGGGCAGTTGCTTCTCCTGTTCAGAACCTCCTAGGAGACAGACAGGCTCAATCCACAACTTTGGACTTCTGCAGGTAAAGGCTTTACTAACTCGAAATCTAACAATACTGTTAGACCATGCTTCTCACTTTGAAAGTCGGGACACACTGGCCTCTATCTAGGCATGATTTATTTCTCCCAGTTTTTTAATTTTCTTGGGTTAAAGAGACATCTACATGTACCTAGTGTAACATATTCATACTTGCCATGTTTGTCTTAAAACTGTGTTTTAAATCTGAAAGTCAGAACACACAGATTGGTTAAGGCACAGCTACAGATAGTGAGTGAAGAAGACACTAGGGAAAACCAAAAATACATTATACATAATCTAAATCACTTAAACATTTAAAAAAGCAAAAACTTATAAGAAAGCTATTCATAAAATAAATAAAAGCACCATGCAGATATTAGTGCAATTAAAGTAGCAATGGCACTAATCAGAGGCCAGCACACCCACAAGCCAAAAAGAATGAGATGTTTGCCACACCAAAGCAAATCCATTGATTAATTGGTAAGTGAAACACCTGCAATACATACACAGGACCTTGGTGCACAACAGACTGTTGAGGTGACTGAGTAAATTATTATCAATAAAAAATGCAACTATTTACTTAAACATGCCAATGCATAATTCATTAATTGTGACCTGTTAGACATATTTTATGCATTAGCTCCATTATTTCTATACAGTATTCTAATGTTTTCATAAATATGGATTCATACCACATTGCTGTTGAGGCCAATCCATACAGGCTGCTTATATTTCAACATCTGCGTTGCTAAAAAAGATTGTGTGTAGGAATCTAAAATGCTGACAAGTTCAGAGTCTTGTGCCTTGCATTGCCTGCGTGCTTCATCCCACGTCATCTGGATGCGTGCAATTTTGTAGTTGCTGTTTCCATATTTGAGAAAATTTGAGGATGGGATGGTTGTAGGATTATCAGACAATGATTGACCTGCAATAGGAGACAGTAGGAGAGTTAGGGGATAAATACCAGCCCCAACAAAGCACAAAGTGACCTTCACATGAACAGACCTCCCAACTAAATAAATAATGATACAGTGTGAGAAGGGAGCAGGGTGTTGTAGGGCATGGAGCCTCTTGCTGAGTAGGCTCCCGTCAGGAAAACAAAACCTTGTGAATGCTGTTGTCGATGTGCTGGGGTGTTTTCACACTTCCTAATGAATGTCAGTAGTTCAAAGCCTCCGAAAACTGGCTGACATCCATTGTTTACTGTAGTTTTCAGCTCCTTTTCCCTGCTACTATGTGATATTGGCTAATCACTGGGTGACTGTGTGATGGGAGTCGATATTGTGTGTCTCAATGTTGGCACTTTGTGTGTTGGCAGGTCTGCAAGAATTAACATTGAACACTGCTGACTGATTGTACTTTGAGGAGTCTCACAATGCATCCAGCTAGAGGTCTGAGAAATGGTAAAATTATTTTTTGTGAAGTTTCACTAAATCCACTACATAATGCTTTTAGAAAGAAATACAGTTTAACCATAACTTCTGTGGCTTTTTCACACTGTTTGTAAATAAGTCACACAGGTTTCTGGCAGGAGATTGGTATAGCCAAAAAACGTCTCTCAGCGAGACACTTTCTGCATGAATCAGTCTCCTGTAGGCACAAAGTACACAAAATGAGGTAATTACAAAATTCAGTAATTTCACCAGACATTTTAAATTGTGCACAGGCCTGTACCAAAGACAAGTCCATGGCAAATTCGAGGATAATTCCACATATTAAAACATATTGAGAAAAACCTGTGTTTCATCCTCAGTCAACAACCACAATCCCTTGCAGGGCGAACCACAAACAGTCAGTAAATTAACCAGTGCTTAACCCTGTGGTAGCTTGGCACATAAGCAGTCAGGCTTAAAGTAAAGGCGATATGTAACATTTTTATACAGCACTTAAACAGTAACAAAGTGAAAACCACACACAATAAAAATTCAACACCAACTTAGAACAACAGAGTAAAATGTAATACATTATTTGATGTGAAAATAGCAAAAATCCAACCAGTAGAAAAAGATTAATTCATATAATGCATATTTATCGTTTTTAGTAAAAACTAGCTCCGAAAAGATCAAAGTGTCAACCATAGACATCTAATCACTGGAGACTGAGGCAAAGTCGAAAGTTATGACTGATACCACCCCATACACCCTGACAACATTCAGTCCTCCTTTGTCTAACTGTCTGGAGGATTACACAAAGGCCAGTTGCCATGCTAATCAAAGTCATGTGACCCAGGACACAGACTGTAGGAACAAAATGGTTAGGACGAGAAAATGCCTTTCTAAAGGAAGTATTTTCAGAACTGTGACTTAAAATCCAACTTTACCATTACAGAAAAATGAAATTAGATTTCTTTAGAGACCAAACATGACATTTTTACCTGTTCTTAAACAAATGTTATCACTTCAATTCAATTCAATAAAAAAAATCTTTATTCGGCTGCATGAGGAAACATAAAAAAAGACACTTATAAAAATACATAAATAATTAAAAACAGACACATTCTTTTGGGTCAATCATTATCTTTCTAAATAGAGCAATCTAAAGGTCTCTAGATCAATGTGCTGGTAAAACTCAAAAACATACATTGATTGCCGTGCACGCACAGGGATTTCCAAGAACAGTCGATCACAATAAAATATGTCCTTGTTATTCAGCAGGAGCAATACATTATAAGCTTCTCTAAAAACAGTAATGTGTAGCCTCTTCATTTGATTTGCTTGAAAACCTAGAGGGAAACTTAACAGGTACTTGATTGTCCCTCCCTGAAACGGAACAATGGACTGTGCTCCCAGTGACCCATGGGACTGGACAAATATCTTTGGGGTGGAACATGCCCTTTTGGGTTTATACCCAGATAAGCTGGCACTCTGGATTTGCCAGACTCCCTCTTCAGTCCCTTCACATGTGCAAGTTTAAACCAAATGGTCTGCAGCTGTACCTTGTTAATGGTGCGAGGGCCCCCTGGATTCTCAAACAATTGTTTACAGCCTATCTTGTGCATGCAAGATTCCATATACATTGACCATGGGATTGTTACACCTTTGTCAAAGGAGAGGCAATCTTTTATGATATCTTTTGTGAGGGTTCCCTCCATGTTGTTTCAAATTGTGAACCAAAGAAGCAATTGGCGGGCACTGATATAAGCCTCAACATAGGGGATGACCAGCTCGATGTGACATACATAACTAGAGCTAGAAATCAGTGTCCCTAGAATCTTCCTAAAAAATATGTGCTCCTGAAGTTGGATTTGGTGGCAGTTTTCAATTTCCCAAACTTCAGCCCCATAGGTAACGATGGGGAGGCACTGTGACTTGTAGATCTGAAGTAAGGGAACTGGGGCTCACCCTTCCTAGGGCGAGGTAAGCTAAGTAGGGAGCCCATGGCCTTGGAAGGTTTACTCTCACTATTTGTTATATGTGCTTTCCAAGAGCCATTATCACTAAAGACCATGCCAAGATAAGAAAAAGTGCCTGTGCAATATAAACTTGAATCACCTACATATAGAGATGACACAATGTGTTTTTTTTGGGCCGCGAGACATATTAAAGGATTTATTAAAATTATTTTGCAGATCTAATGATGTCATTGACTTTACCAAGCAACTCACTAAAAGAGATAGCGTCTTTGGAGTGTAGGCCATTAATACGGCATCATCAGCATATAGCAGTGCTGGTAAAAAAGAACCATTGATCCTAGGGACGTCGGGTGGTGGTAAATAAAAAATGGTGAAGGTCGTTAATATATAAAATAAAAAAAAGTGGGGCTAAAACACAGCTTTGTCTCCCGCCTCTCAGAATGCCAATATTTTCCCCTTTGGTGTTGATTCTTATTCTTGATTTCGTACCTCTATGCAAGTGTACCAGAAAGTACACTAGTGCTTCATCCAGGTCAAGGGAGATTAAAATAAACACCAGCTTTGAGAGGTTTACTCTGTCAAATGCAGTGGTTAGGTCCATAAAGCCAAGATATTTTGGGAGAATGTTTGGCTATAGCATATTTCCAGATAAATAACTTAAGGTTAAGACCCTGCTCAAACGTGCCCAACGTAGGTCTAAAACCATACTGATTAGGGTAGAGCATTGACTTCTCTTTAGACCACTCATTAATGTGGTTGTATAAGGCCCTGCCTAAAAATTTTAGGGTGGTATCAATGAATGAAATGAGCCTATAACTACTGCACTGGGAACGGTCCCTTTTTTAAAAATAGGTACTATTATGGAAGTCAACCATGACTTGGGAGCTGGGGCGAAAGCGAGACTGTTAAAAACATTCAACAGTAATGGTGCCCAGAAGTCGGGGTTATGTGTCAAGAGGTCGATAGGAACCCCATCAGCGCCAGGTGCCTTGCCCCCGACACTCTGATGCAGTGTCTCCTCTACCTCTTCCAGAGACAATTTAAAGAGGTAAAGCTATGATCAAACAAGGTGTTGATATCTGGGCATTCCAGGTAATATGGGCCTCCCCGTCCTGACTTGAAATCTTGCAATTGATCTTGGTCTCTAATTGATTAGATTGTTTCATTTCTTTAATGACAGCCCAGAAGAGTTTACTGTTCTTGTTATTTGCTGCTGTAGTTAGGTAGTTCCCTTATTGAATTAATAAATCAGCTTTTCTAGTAGTTATAAACCCCTTATACTTCTTCTTGCCAGCTTCAGCCACAATCAGGGGATTCTTTATAGAAGCCTTAAGGATCCGTCCCAGCTGATGGTGCTTAGCAGTGGAGCACTCCCAATTAAACCATCGTGGTCTACCGGGTGGTTTGTAGGTTGGTATCATAAGCTCTTTTTTAATCTTATTGCACAGGCGACAACTGCAGGGCTAGTAGTATCAGCCACATTGAGGCATGCCTGCACAACAGGGAGGTTTTCATTGATCACTTTCCGAAATAGATGTTTAGGTGCTACAGTTCTCCATTTTAACCTTAGTCCATTCGAAGAGGGGTCAAGATGACAGGCCCTGATCTCCATATTAAATAATAGTGTTGGTGCTAAAGCAAAAAGAATTTCAATATGATTGTGATCACTGTAGCTGGAGGAGATCAATTTGCCATGTAACAAAAGGTCTTCGAAATTAGAAGATATCAAAATGTAATCTATTGTGTAAGACTGACCTCGACCCCAATTTATAAGGGGTGATTCGATGTCACTATGAGCAGTATCCATGAAATGTATTAAATCGTGGGTTGCTTATAGGGAGACCAAGTTCCGCCCTCTTACATTCGAGCTATTTGATTCGACAATGCCCTCTGTGGAATTAAGATCAGGATTCCTAATGTAAGAAAGAGATGGAGATGTTGGACAGAGTCTTGCATCAAAATCTCCCCCTATACAGTAGCCAGTGGTTTGGCCACTATCGGCTGTAATTTTATGAAGGGCGGATATATTTTCAAATAGGGATATACATTTGATGTTGGGCACACAGATGAAATCATTGTTATAAAAATTAGTTAGGTATAACGTCCGACCTCTTTTATACCTTGCTGTCAAAAAATTGGCATCAACTGTCTCTAAGGCCTTCGCACTACCTCTAGCTTTAATATTCACCCAGGTTGCTAAACCCCCTATTGCACACTCATACATTGATGGAGATGCTGGATTGTAAAAGCAAATGAAGCCAGTTATATGTACATAATTTCTCAACCATGTTCCTAGTTTATCACACTGGGTAATAAAGGTGAGCCAGTCAGTGCATGATAGTTTGGATTGTAACCTGGCTATGTTCGAGCTCAGTATTTTTAGTGTGTTATATTTAGAGTTTCCAGTTTCACTAGAACCTACAATGTTTTAGAGCTGAATCTGGGGTTGACTTGGTGGTAGCTGAGACGTTCCTATCAGGAAGAGTGGATCTCAGTCAGTCCAGCCCATCTAAACCTTCTAGAATGGCATACCTGTTCTCCAAAGTGAGATGTGGGGGTGGTGTAGGATATTGTGACTTTATAAAAAATACCCTAGGGAAGGCAGCAAATGTAAGTGGCAAAGCAGCTGCTATCTTCCTGCTGTCTTAACAAATTGCATGCAAGGGATGGTCTTTGTAAGGTAACCACAATACAGTCAGTTACAATAGTTTTTTCGGAGCGACCGACCCATCCTACCCTCCTGACCATCAATATGTCATTAATGTGAATAAAATTAAAGCCTTTATGTTTGGTAAACCAGGATTCTGTTTGGTTGTCCCTCAATACTGGTACTCCTGCCAAGACTACTGCACAGGGGCAAGCTGCCAGGGGGAGATCCAGGGGGTCTAAGTTTAACAAAAGTTCTCGGGATTCAGTTTCATTGCGTGCATTGCTGCCACCTGAATAAACACTATGGGCCATATGTAGGTAATAGTTCAAAGGAAGTGAAAAACCGCTGCACTCCTGGTTTAAGCAAAGATTATCAAAATATTAATCAAATAATCTTTTAGGTAAGGGTGCTTAAGAGGGTCGCCATCTGTCCTTAGAGGCGCAGGAATATCTGAAGAACATATGATGCCTTATGTGTGTAACGGTAGAAACTTGAGCACACCTGAATACAAACTTAATTGCAGTTGTGTTTAAAAATAAATGTAGTATAACTGAATGTTTGAAGTTTTATTCAATCTGTAATTAGGATCATATTCCTTCATATGGTCCAAATTCAATCCAAGAATTAAACTGCAGCATGATGTTATAGAGGTCACCCCAATGCATTTCAAGCCTTATGTGGGCTCTTCTTCAGGGGAAAAATATCTGAGGAGAAAATACAAATGGCATTGTATAAGAATGGGAGCCCGAGTGAAGTATGGGTACAGAAGTGAAAAAAGTAAATATAAAAGTAAATATAAAAATGTGTACTGTTAATGGTGGCTAACTACCAAATTAAACCTGGCGTAGAGATAACCAGTGGCCTGGGCAGAAAAAGCAGAATAAATAGGGTGCAAACTGGTGTAAAAACGTGCAGATGATCAACACGAACAAGCCAGGCGCTGGCCGGAAAAACAATAGAAATAAAGTGCTGGGCAGGTGTACAAACATGAAGCTAATCAGAACGAACAAGTCAGGTACTGGCCGGTGAGAACAATGTCAGGGAAGTGATGGGCGGGTGTAAGAGCATGCAGATGGTCAAAAACGAACGAACCGGGTGCTCAGTAACAAGTACAGAAGACTGATCCCTTGGTGCATGCTAAAAAATGTCAAGTAAGCGCAATGTGACGACGGGTCTACAACAGCAGTGCAAATGTGAAAATTTACACCCGGGTGAGATTTACCATAATGTAAGCGTGCTGGTGTGAAAGCCTACCATGTGCGAGTAATCAAAAAACGCCGATGTCCGCCACATTCGGTGTAACAGCTTGCCGGTGTAAGATGGTGCCGGTGTATGCGCATGCGTATTGAATGTTGTGCCAATAAAGGTAGAAAGAGGACAGCGAGTAATAGATAAAGAGTGGTGGACAAAAATAAAAAAGGGAGAAAATATACATATCTGTGGAAAATGTTCAAGCACAAGTGATCAACATGTAAAAAAGTAAAAAAAAAAGTTAAACAAAATTCCTGTGGTAAAACGAAACATGTCACGTATAACCTATGCCAATATCTGGAACACCAAAATGATCATGAAATAATGAAATGGAAAAAGTTGATGAGGAGAATATGCATATAGAAATCTAGTACAATAGCCTGGGATCATGGGCTACGTTCAGAAACAAATATTGTGTGAGGGCGCACGATGACTGTAAACGTGGAGAAAAAACATGGGTAAATGAAGACTATTGTGAGTCTTAAGAGTGAAGGATAGCAATAGTGAAAAAAGGAAAGCAAAAAAGTCGTACTATGTCTGAAGGCACACGAAATAAGGTGGGCAGTAGAAAGGGAGTGAGAATATCAGACCTTTAGTAAATCAGTACAATAAGCTGAGAAAAAGGTGAAACGAACTAAAAAGGAACAAATATGGTAGAAATACAGGATAGAATAGAATAGAATTTGGAAAAAAAAAAAAGAAGTGGGGATACAAAATGGACTGACAGTGAGTGCAAAAGATGGGTTCTGGAAAAAAAATGAAGTAAGGTAAAAGAACTGCGAATAAATGAAATAGGTAAGATGGTACTTAGAAGTCAGAGAGAGTCCAAATGTTCATGAAGCCAATTAATCAAAGAAAACTGCTGTATTCCAGTTTTTCGTTGAGGCCCGTTGGATGAATGGATTTCAATTTGTGCATCCAGTAAAGTTCTCTTTGAAGCAAGAATTTTTTGGGATCCATATGTAGGTAATCCATTTTTACCGATTCTAAAATACTGAATTTTACCGATTCTGTATTTTAGAAACGGTAAATGGGATGTAGATAATAATTCGGTAAATTTTACCAAAAAGGTAAAATTCGGTAATTACCAATTCAGTATTTACTGATTCGGTAATTCCCATTCATTCCTATGGGCCTGGAGGTAAATACCGAATCGGTAATAGGGGGAAGACTTACAAGGGTGGCAGGGTGTCACATTGACACCCTGTTGCACCCCTGAATAGTGCATGGGTGCACATGTGGCACACATACATGCCCTAAGGGCATGTATGCCTGCCACATAGCACTCTTGGAAAAGCACAAATTTGCTTTTTCTAAGGTTTTCAATATTTACCACCAACGTTTAGTTTTTGGTAAATACCGAATGGCCGAAATTCGGTAATTTCGGCCGTTATCGACCGGTATTGGGCCTCCTACATATGGCCTAAGGTCCTTCTGCAATGGGTTAGAGACTATTGGTCTGCTGTCTCTTGTAAAGTTACATCCGGTCGATTATGCCGGTCTGCCATGCGTGTTCAGGGTATTACCAATTTGGCCAGCATTAGAGGTTCTTTGTAGGGCTGTACTGTAAGGTAGAGTTGAAGCATAAGATTTGATGGGAGAATAATGCTGGTAGTACAGTCAGTGTCTTTGTAAGCATTGTGCAATACACAAGGGCAGCAGGCAAAATCTAATTTCCTCTCTAGGGCCGTCAATTGCTCCAACAATGGTTTTAGCTTTTTAGCCAGAATATTGCTGAATCTATTGCACAAAACTTCACATGAAAAGGAATCCACTTGTAAAGCACCTGGATTTCACTGCTTGCTGTATTAATGCTAAGCAAAGTCTGTGGATCTGGTTGTGGTTTAGGTTGTGGGGCTTGATCTGACTGGATGGGTTGTGCCTATGTGAGCAATTTGGTTATTACTGGATGCAGGTCTAGGCGGTTGTTTCTTTTTATTAGCTAGCCGTTTGTTAAGTGCCCTTTTCCTTTTGGTTGCTGTATTTTTGGATAGAGGGGGGTATGAACGTGCTTTTGCACAGCTAAGTGAGGCGGTTTTGTTGCTCATGTTTATGGTAAGGTTTCTATTCCTGATAGTGTGGAATGAAGCATTTGGCGGCAGCAATTCACCCTTAGTTGAGGCAATAGTAGTTACAGCTTCCCCTGGTGCCAGCAACAAAAGTGGGACCCCATAATCAAATGACAACCACTGCTCTGTTAATTCAATCTCATTAGTAATGATCCCCACTGCTCTCTCTAACTTTGAGTCAACTTTGAGTCAAGGAACATTGAGGGGTGTACACAACCCCCCTAATTTCTCCCTTAATCCACTGCTTCACCATGAAAAGAGTTGGATGTATTCACACCTGTTTTAGAAAAAATATCTTGAAATGAGTCTTGTGGGAAAAGCAAAAGAGGAGGGCCTAGCCTGGCTGTGGACGGCCACAGACGGGCACAGACAGGCATCGTCTTCACCATGGCACACAAGGGGCCCGCGCTGAGGAATGCCTCAAGCTTATAAAAGGAGCTCCTGCACCTGCATCATTGGTAAATATAAAAGTAAATATAAAAATGTGTACTGTTAATGGTGGCTAACTACCAAATTAAACCTGGCGTAGAGATAACCAGTGGCCTGGGCAGAAAAAGCAGAATAAATAGGGTGCAAACTGGTGTAAAAACGTGCAGATGATCAACACGAACAAGCCAGGCGCTGGCCGGAAAAACAATAGAAATAAAGTGCTGGGCAGGTGTACAAACATGAAGCTAATCAGAACGAACAAGTCAGGTACTGGCCGGTGGGAACAATGTCAGGGAAGTGATGGGCGGGTGTAAGAGCATGCAGATGGTCAAAAACGAACGAACCGGGTGCTCAGTAATAAGTACAGAAGACTGATCCCTTGGTGCATGCTAAAAAATGTCAAGTAAGCACAATGTGACGACGGGTCTACAACAGCAGTGCAAATGTGAAAATTTACACCCGGGTGAGATTTGCCATAACGTAAGCGTGCTGGTGTGAAAGCCTACCATGTGCGAGTAATCAAGAAACGCCGATGTCCGCCACATTCGGTGTAACAGCTTGCCTGTGTAAGATGGTGCCGGTGTATGCGCATGCGTATTGAATGTTGTGCCAATAAAGGTAGAAAGAGGACAGCGAGTAATAGATAAAGAGTGTGGACAAAAATAAAAAAGGGAGAAAATATACATATCTGTGGAAAATGTTCAAACACAAGTGATCAACATGTAAAAAAGTAAAAAAAATAAGTTAAAAAAAGGTCCTGTGGTAAAACGAAACTTGTCACGTATAACTTATGCCAATATCTGGAACACCAAAATGATCATGAAATAATGAAATGGAAAAAGTTGATGAGGAGAATACGCATATAGAAATCTAGTACAATAGCCTGGGATCATGGGCTACGTTCAGAAACAAATATTGTGTGAGGGCGCACGATGACTGTAAACGTGGAGAAAAAACATGGGTAAATGAAGACTATTGTGAGTCTTAAGAGTGAAGGATAGCAATAGTGAAAAAAGGAAAGCAAAAAAGTCGTACTATGTCTGAAGGCACACGAAATAAGGTGGGCAGTAGAAAGGGAGTGAGAATATCAGACCTTTAGTAAATCAGTACAATAAGCTGAGAAAAAGGTGAAACGAACTAAAAAGGAACAAATATGGTAGAAAGACAGGATAGAATAGAATAGAATTGGGAAAAAGAAAAAGAAGTGGGGATACAAAATGGACTGACAGTGAGTGCAAAAGATGGGTTCTGGAAAAAAAATGAAGTAAGGTAAAAGAACTGCGAATAAATGAAATAGGTAAGATGGTACTTAGAAGTCAGAGAGAGAACAAGAACGGGGCAAAGTCCAAATGTTCATGAAGCCAATTAATCAAAGAAAACTGCTGTATTCCAGTCTTTTGTTGAGGCCCGTTGGATGAATGGATTTCAATTTGTGCATCCAGTAAAGTTCTCTTTGAAGCAAGAATTTTTTGGGATCCATATGTAGGTAATCCATTTTTACCGATTCTAAAATACTGAATTTTACCGATTCGGTATTTTAGAATCGGTAAATGGGATGTAGATAATAATTCTGTAAATTTTACCAAAAAGGTAAAATTCGGTAATTACCAATTCAGTATTTACTGATTCGGTAATTCCCATTCATTCCTATGGGCCTGGAGGTAATTACCGAATCGGTAATAGGGGGAAGACTTACAAGGGTGGCAGGGTGTCACATTGACACCCTGTTGCACCCCTGAATAGTGCATGGGTGCACATGTGGCACACATACATGCCCTAAGGGCATGTATGCCTGCCACATAGCACTCTTGGAAAAGCACAAATTTGCTTTTTCTAAGGTTTTCGATATTTACCACCAACTTTTAGTTTTTTGGTAAATACCGAATGGCCGAAATTCAGTAATTTCGGCCGTTATCGACCGGTATTGGGCCTCCTACATATGGCCCAAGGTCCTTCTGCAATGGGTTAGAGACTATTGGTCTGCTGTCTCTCGTAAAGTTACATCCGGTCGATTATGCCGGTCTGCCATGCGTGTTCAGGGTATTACCAATTTGGCCAGCATTAGAGGTTCTTTCTAGGGCTGTACTGTAAGGTAGAGGTGAAGCATAAGATTTGATGGGGGAATAATGCTGGTAGTACAGTCAGTGTCTTTGTAAGCATTGTGCAATACACAAGGGCAGCAGGCAAAATCTAATTTCCTCTCTAGGGCCGTCAATTGCTCCAGCAATGGTTTTAGCTTTTTAGCCAGAATATTGCTGAATCTATTGCACAAAACTTCACATGAAAAGGAATCCACTTGTAAAGCACCTGGATTTCACTGCTTGCTGTATTAATGCTAAGCAAAGTCTGTGGATCTGGTTGTGGTTTAGGTTGTGGGGCTTGATCTAACTGGATGGGTTGTGCCTATGTGAGCAATTTGGTTATTACTGGATGCAGGTCTAGGCGGTTGTTTCTTTTTATTAGCTAGCCGTTTGTTAAGTGCCCCTTTCCTTTTGGTTGCTGTATTTTTGGACAGAGGGGGGTATGAACGTGCTTTTGCACAGCTAAGTGAGGTGGTTTTGTTGCTCATGTTTATGGTAAGGTTTCTATTCCTGATAGTGTGGAATGAAGCATTTGGCGGCAGCAATTCACCCTTAGTTGAGGCAATAGTAGTTACAGCTTCCCCTGGTGCCAGCAACACAAGTGGGACCCCATAATCAAATGACAACCACTGCTCTGTTAATTCAATCTCATTAGTAATGATCCCCACTGCTCTCTCTAACTTTGAGTCAACTTTGAGTCAAGGAACATTGAGGGGTGTACACAACCCCCCTAATTTCTCCCTTAATCCACTGCTTCACCATGAGAAGAGTTGCATGTATTCACACCTGTTTTAGAAAAAATCTCTTGAAATGAGTCTTGTGGGAAAAGCAAAAGAGGAGGGCCTAGCCTGGCTGTGGACGGCCACAGACGGGCACAGACAGGCATCGTCTTCACCATGGCCCACAAGGGGCCCGCGCTGAGGAATGCCTTAAGCTGCTAAAAGGAGCTCCTGCACCTGCATCATTGGTTGTGGCCCTCCCCTGGGCCGGGACAACTGGGAGTTGGAGTCATCACTCCCCCCTTGGATGTCTGGGAACAGCAGCTGGTACGAGGCTCCCATGCTGCGGGGCGCCTCGAGTTGCTAAAATGCGCTCCTGTGCCTGCATCATTTGTTGCGGCGTTCTTCTGGGCCAGGACAGCTGGGGTTTGGATTCTCCACTCCCCCATTGGATGTGAGGCAACAGCAGCTGGTACGAGGCTCCCACAATGCGGGATGCCTCAGGCTGTTAAAAGGTGCTCTTGTGCTTGCTTCATTTGTTGCGGCTCTCCTCCGGGCTGGGGCATCTGGGGGATGGAGTCTCCCTCTTGAATGTGCGGCAACAGCGGCTGGTACGAGGTTATCACTTATTAAATGTAATACGGTAACCAAATATTATCCTATGGGCAAGTAAGCCCTCACAGTAGTGAAAAGCAAATTTAGGAGTTTTTCACTACAAGGACATGTAAAACTTAAAGGCATATGTCCAGCTTTTTAAATACATGCACCCTGACCTATAAGCCATGTAGGGCTTATTTGAGGTGTGATATATAAATTAAAAAGGGAGATTTAGGATTGCACAGGGATTATTTTGACGGGTTGAATTGGCAGTTTAGAACCGCACGCAGGCTGCAGTGGTAGGCAAGAGACATTTTTTAAATTTAAAAGGCTGCTAAAGTGGGTGGCACAATTACTGCTGCAGGGTCACAGGTAGCATTTAATTTACAGTCCAGGGGTACATCTAGTACCAGTTTACTAGGGAATTATAAGTAAATTGAATATGCCAATTGGGTGTGAGCCAAATTTAGCATGTTAAAATGACTGAACAGAAGCAGTTTAGCACTTGTTATCAGTAGCAAAGTGCACACAGTCCTGCAGGCCCACTTGTGGTAAATAAATAATTAATTACCGGTACTATTTTTGAATACAGTGAATAAAACAGATAGCTCAATAAATAAGAGACAGGATTCGAGGTATCAGAGTCTGACAGGCTTTAATCAGGCATAAGGGAAGGGACAGGAACGGGATAGCCTGCACGGAAATAGAAAGGATGGCAGCTGCACACCCAAAAAGTAACAGTACAGAGTATATATACTAATGCAATTACATTACATTCAATACAGTAGGCGTAGCAGTAGGCGTAACTCGTAGCAGTCGCGAAAGATAAGAGTAAAATGGGTGTAACAAGAAGGCGTGTACAGGGCGTATACATAGACATGTGATGTAGACGTCACAGAAGTGTCATAAATGGGGCGGAAACATGGAGGGGGCTACCTGAGCAGCTGGGACCTTTAACCTAGTGGTGCGCGCAAACGGGCAGTGACGTGTTACCAGGAAGAACTGGGGGCTATGACTTCTGCGCTGGAAGAGGAGACTAAAGTCTGCAGTGTCAGAACGACATGTACCTATATCATATCTGGTATCTGGTGTTTGGAGTACATGTTGATAGAATCCAAAAGTTATCAGGGCAAAGGCTACTTGACACTAAGACTGGTGCATGCATAATTCTACATGTATTGCGTGTGCTAGGAATATTCTATGAATATTAATACAGTATTTCTCTTACATGGAGACAGGAAGGCTAGACCATGGCTGAAACTATCGAGGCGATTCAGTAGCTTAGGAATGCAGAGAAGGAGGGCTGGACTGATAACTAGAAGCATAACATACTCTTGGCAGACAAACAGGCAGAGCCAGGCCGAGCCAGGCCGAGCCGGGCACTGTGAGGCAGGAAGTAAGTGAGGGGTCAGGGATGCGGTGGGGGCTGTATCGCTCCTCGGAGAGGGTTCAGGGGACTGGAGCTTGAATCTGATGTCCGGGCCCTTTTGAGGCCTAGGAACGGGGACAATTCAATGAATTAACGTGTACACTGTAAAATGGCAACATAGGCCTAATACTCGTTGCTTTCACGAGAACTGGAAACTGGCATACTAGAGATGGACACAACTATAATTGCGTCTTTAATCGATCATAGGGGGATACATGCATATCGATCATGCACATATAGCATAAGATGGGGAACACGTAGGCACATATAACATGGCAAAATTTACTTTTCCACATTCCCTCCTTGTGCCCTACGTTTCCATCAGGAAACATCAATATTCATGATACCATCTAACTGTTCATATAGCATCATTTGCTCGTCTCGAATTGTCTTGGAACGGGACTTAGGACTAGGAATACAAGAGGTAGCACACATGCCGCAAATCGCAGGGCCACAATGTAAACAGAGGCAGCAACTGAATATGATCATTACTGCAATACCTAGGAATGACAATACTTTCCATCCCCAGGCAGATATGATATTCCAGAGCCAACCGGACCATGTCCAGGTGCCTGGATTCTGGTGTAACTGATGGGCAATTTTATGAAGTCTGGTTATAGCTGAATAAACAGACGGCGCGTTATTAGGAATGAAAATGCAGCAACTAGATCCGATGACTCTACATGCTCCTCCTCTATCGGCCAGTATGACGTCAAGAACGAGACGATTTTGGAGCACAACAAATCTCATAGCAGATTGTTCTTCGGTTAAGTTACCTAGAGCGGAAGTAGTCTCATTCACTACTGCTTCAAGGGTTCTGGTTAACCTACGTATTAACTTACTATTCTGGATAGGGCCTATAAAGAAAAAGAAACCTTTATTGAAGTCTGTATACTGTTCTAGAGTAGTTTCAGTTTGATCGACAATTGGGGACTCAACCTCCCTTCTATGTCTGACGTGTACTAGATGTGTGTTTCTGTGATAATCAGATGGGGCTAGGAAAACTGGTGGCAGTAGGAAGGCAATGTAACATGTTCCATCCCAATCGAGGGGCAGACGAACATATGCGGTCTGACCACAAACAAAATAAGAATGACGTGAGGCTTTGAGAATAGATTTCCCACTGTCACTATACTCGACAATAGTAGTACAATCACTATGTCCTACATGTGCGGAACCATTCTTTCTGACACATAATTCGCCTTTGACTGGTAGTACTGAAATAGCAGGCAAATCTTGAGTAGTATCGGATTGAACATTCAGGACCATGAAATTCGAGGAATAATTACCTAAATCATATACTTCATTTTCTAGATCTAACCCTGTTCTATGGGAAAGACCTTGCTTGTCTGGGAAACATGTTCGATTCAGAAGGGACATATCAGTGGAGGATGATGTTAACGTGGACCATGCTCCACACGAACCATTATGTGAAAACGGATAAGAAAAAAGTGGCAGAACTCCCTTCGGTGTCTGGAAAGGGGGGAGCCGACCACACACCCAACAATTTGTGGCATTGCTGGTCTGGTGTGAATAGTGCAACATTCGGATGAATGTGTTGTTACGCATAGCAAGACGATAGGATAGCTCGTGAGGAGGCAGATCACTAAATGTGTGCTCTACTGTAGCATTAGAAAACATATGTACATGTGAAATTGGAAAACATAAATGTAAAGCATAACTTATGCATGTAACCATAAGACTCAAAAATAATAAAAAGAATAGAACGATAATACATCTTTTAGAGTTTTGACTAACTCTCTCACTGCGTGGGTCTGTCTCATACATGTCAGGAACCTGTCTAACCGTTTCACCCGAGAGGGACTTAGACAATTAAACTGGCTGACTTATTTTACTAGACCGGAGTTTAGCTTTATACTCCTGCTGCGGAGTTTTCTCTAACAGGGGAAGTTTGAATTCAGAGTCTGTCTTTAGGCAGTCCTTAAGGATAGGGCAGTCTTTGATAAATGTCTTTTGTCGCAATCCATGGAATTTCTTGATATGACTGGTATGCACCCAGCCTTTGCGACCCTCAAGCTTGACGGCAGTCCTTGTTGTCAATAACACCAGCTGGGGCTCCTTCCAACGGGGCTCCAACGGACTTGAACGATCAAAATTGCGCACCAGAACGAATTCTCCCGGAACGACTTCATGCGGTTTCACCTCAGTGTTGTCTGGAAATGCAGCGGCAACCTGTGAACGACAAGAGTGTAGGGCAGACATCAAGGAAGCTAGGTAATCTGTCAGCATATTACTGGAAACGTCTGTAATACTACGGGGTCTAGGTGTACCCCACATGTTTGGAGGGCGGCCGAATACGACCTCATAAGGGGACAGACCTGATCTGTAATGTGCAACCATTCTCATGTAAAAAAGAGCGACTGGCAGAGCTACTAACCAATCTACACCTTTTTCTGTACACACTTTAGCAATGCGGATTTTCAAAGTCTGGTTATGTCTCTCTACGAGACCGGCTGCTTCAGGATGGCGTACACAATGGAACTTCCACTGGTACCCTAACAGAAGGGAAACATGTTTCATGAGCTCGGATGAGAATGGCTGGCCTTTATCTGAATACACGACCCTAGGTAGTCCAAAGCGGGGAAAATACTCACGAACCAACTGCCTGGCAGTGGTCGCAGCTGTGTAATCTGGAACTGGATATGCTTCTGTCCACCTGGACAAAGCGCATACAACTACGAGGACATACTTGAAACCTCGACATCGCTCCATTTGAATATAATCCATCTGGAGGACTTCAAAAGGGTGGTCAGGAGGTTGGAATCCACCTTGTTCCACCGGGACACTTTTACCTGGATTGAACTGACAACATATCATACAGGTACGTACTTTCTGCTTGGCTGCTGCTCGTAAATGCTTGTTGAACCAAAAGTTCTGAATACTGTCTAACATAGCTTTTTCTCCTAGATGTGCTGGACTATGTGCGGTATTAATAATGACTTGAACCATAGAGTCGGGGAGAAACCATGTGGCTTTTCCCTTCGTCAACCATCCTTGATCTGTCTGGACCCCTCCTTGTTCGGACCATTTCTTGATTTCCTCGGGAGTAGCATGTAACTGTATGTCTATGACATCTTGTGTAGGGTCCTTAACTGTCATACAAGTAGTCTGATCTGGAGTGGGTGCCTGTGTCGTGTTAACTGGAACGTCTGGAGTCTGAGCTGTGAGCTTGGCTGTTCGATCTGCTAGATCGTTACCTTGGGAAATAATGTCAGTGATTTTCGTATGTGCCTTGCACTTCATGATAGCAATAGCTGTCGGTAAATGTATTGCATCTAACAGAGCTTGAATGAGGAGACCATGCTGGATCTTGGTTCCATGAGAAGTCATGAAACCTCGTTCTTGCCAGAGCACTCCAAAGTCGTGTACGACTCCGAATGCATAACGTGAATCTGTGTATATGTTTACTTTCAGGTTCTTGGCACGTATGCAGGCTTGGGTCAGAGCGACTAGCTCTGCTGCTTGAGCAGACAGGGTGTCAATACGATGTGTTTCTATAACTTCGGTGTCAGTAGTCACTGCATACGCGGCTACTAGTTCTCCTGTACTTGCTCTCATACATGAACCATCCACATAAAGTGTCAGGTCGGGATCAGGTAATGCAATATCTGTCAGGTCTTGTCTTGGCTTTGTCATGGTGTTAACAACTTCCACACAGTCATGTGTGGCAGGATTTGAAGTAACTGACGGTAACAGTGTAGCAGGATTTAGAATGTTGCAGCGTCTGATTTCTATGTGTGGCTGAAACAGTGTCAGTTCATAACCTGTTAAACGTGCAATTGTCAAGTGCTGAGTCTGTGTTCGGTTTAAAAGAACTTCCACGGAGTGTGGAACTTGTACTGTCAGAGAGTGTCCTAACACTATGGAATCACTCTGTCTGATAGCTAGAGCTGTGGCTGCAACTGACTTGAGGCACGCGGGCAGAGCCTGGGCCACAGGATCTAATGTGCTAGAAAAATAAGCACAGGGCTTGTATTGTCCTGCTTGATCTTGTGTGAGAACAGATAATGCAGTACCATCACGTTCAGTGACAAAAAGTGTAAAAGGCTTACTGTAGTTCGGTATTGCTAGAACAGGTGCTTGACATAAGGCTTTCTTTAACTCATTAAAAACAAGTGTATGTTCCTGGGTCCAAGGGAGGACAGTCGATGTGGCTGCCTCCTGTGTCGTTAACTGTATCAGTGGTTTGGCTAGATATGCGTACTGAGGAATCCATTGTCTGCAGTAAGAAGTGAGGCCGATAAAAGCTCGTACCTCCTTCTGTGTCTTGGGCTGTGGAAGACGTGCTATTAACTGGATACGGTCAGGTGTCAACTGCCTACCCCACTTGGACAGTAAGTGTCCCAAGTATACCACTTGCTGGACACAGAATTGTAATTTGGAAGGGGACACCTTGTGCCCCATCTCGGCCAGAAAATACAGAACTGTAAGTGACGCTCGATCGCAGTCACCTTCAGAACGGGCGGTGATCAGTAGATCATCGACATACTGGAGCAGGGCAGTGTCAGTTGGCATGTGAATATTGTCTAGTTGTCTCTTAAGTGCTTGACTATAAATGCTAGGGCTTTCTGTAAAACCTTGAGGAGCTCGTGTGAATTTATAGCTTCTTCCATTTAAACAGAAACCGAAAAGGAACTGGCTGTCTGGATGAATGGGGACACTGAAGAATGCGTTCTTGAGATCGATAACTGTGAAGAACGTAGCTTCAGAATCAATGGCTGTCAAGAGGGATGAAATATCTGGGACTACTGGGTACTGGGGTATGATACATTTATTAAGTTCTCGAAGGTCAATCACTAATCGATATACTGGAGGTGCATTTGGATCAGTACGTTTCAGGACTGGAATGATAGGAGAATTACATACATTGGAGTCAGTTTCTACAACCACTCCTTGGGCAATAAGCTCGTCAATAATTTTGGATAAGGCTGCTACAGCCTCAGGTGGCAATTTGTACTGTCTGATTCGGGGTAAAATCACACCTTGCTTTAGAGTCACACGATGGGGTGTGATATGCATACAACCTACATCAGTTGGACCTTGCGCCCATAAATGCTGTGGTACATTCAATAATCTTGGATCAAAATCACGTAATACATAATGACCTTTGAAGTCTCTCAAGAACAGGTGGACCCCCTCTGGGGAACAACAAATTACTGCCCCTAATTCTTTCAATGTCTTAATGCCTAACACATTTTCTGGACAAGATTTCGTGAGTAACAGATCAGTAGTTCGGGACAATGGACCGACTTCTAGAGTAACTGGTTTCGATATTTCATTAACAATAGGCTTTCCTGAAAATCCAAGGGAAACATTTCTAGAGCCTGAGAGTGGAGCCCCTGGAACCTCGTCATGACTGATGGTAGTCCTACTTGCCCCTGTATCAATCAGAAACTTTCTGTCTTTCCCTAATACTTGACTGTGTACATAGGGACCCTCTTGATCTACAGGTATCTCGATGAGAGGCAAGCCTACCTCCCTCTCTAGGCTGTTTCATGAATATGGCTGATAATCTGGATACTCTGTCTGGGCATACTGGTACATCTGCTGTGTAACATGCTGTGTTGCAGCGATAGGCTGCGGTGCTGTAACTGTCTGTGGTGCATTCTGTGGTGGCTGAGAAGTCTGTGAAACTTGTTCTTGTCTGGGCGGACGTGGTCTTTCTTTAGTTTTACCAGTAGCTATGTTGTGTTTCAGAACTGCACACTCGTTTATAAAATGACCTGGCTGTTTACAGTAATTGCAGGTCCCTTTAACAGGAGCTGCAGGATGACTGGCTTGATTCGGACCCCTCTTCTGACTATCTTGTGGAACAGATTGTGCAACTAATACTTTCATTTTCGTGTCTTTCATACGTCTCCTTTCGTGTTCCTGCTCTTCCCTGATTCTGTTCTGGTGATACTGGAGCATTTGAAGCATCTGTGACGGAGTATTAGCTTGCCAGGTGCTTTCGACTTTTAATACTCGGTTTTTAACTTGTGGACTTGAATTCTCGACTAGTTTGGTAACAAAAAGATGAGGGTACGACTCACTACTTGTTTTCAGACCACTGTTAATAATAAAACATTTTTCAAATCTAGAATGTTAATGTTAATGTTAATTGGAATTTTTTAAGCGCTCGTACGCCCGGAGGCTTCATGGCGCTATAGAAAATGAACCAGGCAGGCAGTCAATAAGAGAAGCTGTGCTGTCAGTAGTGAGCTTGGGTGAAAAGCCAGGTTTTCAGAGAGTGTCTGAAGCTGAGGATGTTATCGTTGAATTTTATGTGGAGGGGGAAAGAGTTCCAGAGACCTGCAGCAAGGTGGTCAAAACAACTGCCTCCAAGGCGTTTCCTTTTAAATGGAGGTACAATCAGAAGTGATTTATAAGTCGAACGGAGATGACGAGAGGGGCAGTATTTTTTGAATAGATCTCTGATGAATAAAGGGCCAGAGTCATTCAGAGACCTGAACAATATGCACCCGGCCTTGAAGGCCACACGCTGTTCAACTGGCAACCAGTGAAGCTGTTTAAGGCCAGATCTAATAGATTGCCTCCTAGGTATATTCAAAAGAAGCCTGGCGGCTTGGTTCTGAACAAGCTGGAGACGTTTGAGCTCTCCAATTTGGAGGCCAAGATAGAGACTGTTAGAGAAGTCAAGCCTGGACAGAACCAAGGAGATGACAATCTGTGCAAGGGCTGCTGAGGAAAAAAAGCGAGCAATTTTTTTTATTTTCTTCAATTGGAAAATACTGGAAGATACCACCGCTCCAACCCGTCTTTTTAGCGAGAGATCCTCGCTAATAAGGATACCTAGGCTCTTGACCACAGTTGACTTAGATGGGGGGACTCCCATACTAATGGGCCAGAAGCTGGAATTCCAACTAAGCGAGCTCTGTCCGGGCAAGACCAGCTCGGTTTTGCCCGGATTGAGCTTCAGATGATTGCAGCTCATCCAACTCAGTATGTGGGACATAGTTCTTTGGAATTCAACCACTGAGTCCTGGGTGTTAAGAGGAAAGATGAGCTGCAAGTCATCCGCATAGTTGAAGATGGTTACATTTGCATTCCGGAGGGAGTGCAAAAGAGGGCGTAGGTAAACATTAAAGAGCAGGGGGGATAACGAGGAACCTTGTGGTACCCCGCAGGTGGTAGATATGGTGGGAGCAGAGAAAGAGCCCAATCTGACCGATTGAGTGCGGCCCGTGAGGAAAGAGCGGATCCAGCTCAATGCAGGACCCCTGAGACCTGCCTGTTCGACACGGTCGACCAAGATGGTGTGGTCGACCGTGTCGAATGCAGCAGAGAGGTCCAGAAGCACAAGCGCCTGATGGATTCCTGCATCTGCATTCCGCCTTAGAGTGTTTAGCACCGAGAGAATGACCGCCTCGGTAGAGTGGCAAGGTCGAAACCCTGCTTGATTAGGTGCCAAATACTCGGTTTTTTCCAAAAAGCTGGAGATACTTTCACAAACATGTGACTCCAGAAGTTTGGCACAGTATGGCAGCAGCGATATAGGTCTGTAATTAATAGGATCTAATGGGTTTGCTCCTGCCTTTTTTATGAGGGGAACAAGAAGAGCTTTTTTCAGACCACATGGAACTTTGCCCTGTGAAAGAGACCCATTCATTAAAGAAAGTAGACACCCGGGAAGATTGGTGCCCACTTCTTTCAAAATGTAAGGGGGACAAATGTCATCGGGGGAACCGGTTTTAACTTTGATAAGAAGTTTAAGTAATTTGATCTGATCTATGAGGGGAAAGGAGTCTAAAGTGGCAGGGTTGTACAGAGTGTCATCAAACAAAAGAGGACGCTGAGTGATGGGGATACTTTGCTTGATAGAACAAATTTTATCAAAGAAAAAAGAGTTCAGTGTATTACAAAATTCTTGGGTGGGGACTATCAGGAGAGAAGTTCTATCATTAGAGCTAAGATTCTCCACAATATTGAACAGCTCTTTTGACTTATTTTGGGCTTTGAGAATTTTATCCGAAAAATAGTCGGTTTTGCATTTAAAAATGAGATTTTGATAGTCCCTGCGAGCTCTGCGAAAATTGGCCCTATCGTGTTCTAAATAGGCTACACGCCACTTGCGCTCCGTTTGACGAACCTTAAGTTTAAGGCTTTTCAGGTGAGGTGTAAACCACCTGTGAGCGTCATTGGGGCGAGAGCGGGAGAAGTCAATGCAGGGTGCATGAACATCAGCTGCCTGGAGCAGCCACTCTGAAAAAGCTACTTCTGATTCATCAATGTCCTGATCAAGTGATGGACAGGTGGAAGTAAGTGAATCTAGAAATGCCGAATAAAAATCACTAGTGTCTTCATCTTGTTTCTGTTTACAAGCTGAAATGGCATCCCAATCTTCCTTTTTCGTGGCTAGTAATCTTGGCAAAACTTGTATCAATAACTCGGGCAAATCTTTAGCTTTCTCCCCAAGACCGGTACCTGGTACTCGTAAATTATCTTCAGCTTCTAGAGCTGTCCAATCTATCTTTTTCTCTCCCACCTCCCATTCTTTTTCCTTGAGTTTTTCATATACTCCCGCGGGCAACAGGACCTTTAACATTTTAATGATATCAGGATACGTGTATTCTCCCATACGGAGCATGTCTTTTAATTCACGGTGGAACCCTGCTGGATCTTTATCGTGACAGGGAATTAGCTTTTTCATCTCTAAGAGTTCCATTTTTGTGATGGGGGTGTAAACAAATACTCGTTCTAGATCTCCACCCGTTGTCCTAACTGGGTGTACTTCTCGTAACGGATTCTGTCTATCTATGTAAAATGATTTACTTTCTGGAGATGAGACATGAACAAAATGCGGATTCAGAAACGTTCGATATTTGTGGCGCTGTTCTAAAATGATACTAATTAAATCAGTACCTAGACCTCTCCATCTGTACTGGAGTAACTCATTCAAAACATCATGTAGCGGACCTGGATCAGAATGCTGTTCCTCATACAGTGTAATGAGGTGCTGGATCATATACATACCCACCAGTTGCTGCTCGGCTGGGGGCAGTTTCAGAAACATTTGTGCCACTATTTCGTCTGGAAAAGTGGTAGAATCAGTAGTCCACCGGACTGCTGATCGGGCTAGTTCTTGTTCATGCATGGTACTAAGCTCACTGTAACCTATTCGTGATTTCAGAATGTGATCGGTAGCTTGGAACACTTGCTCAAGAGAACCTTGTTCTGGTGCTGGAGGAGGGAAAACTTTCTTGTGATCTAGGCGTGAATGTCGGTCGGGAAGTCTAGTTCTACCTACATACGCTATTCTGGAGGGATTCTCGTCGTCTACCTCTTCATTAGAAGAGTTGTCTTCTTTCTCGGTTGCTTGTGTAGCTTCTCGTTTCTCGTGTAACTTTATTATTTCCCTACGAATTTTCTTGTACATACTCTCTATACAGTTCTGTGTCTTGTGTCTTCCCTCGGCTATATGGTCACTCCACCTGGTCAGGACTTTCATTTCTTCTTGATCTTTTTCCGGATAATCTTGTTCTCTTATTAAACAATTAATTAAAAACTTTAAAAGCATGAGCTGAGTCTCGACTTTTCTTTGAGCCATGGCGTCGCGAACACTTTCTGGATTCACTCCTGTATGGATAAAACGATATATTCTGTCGAGATGTTCTCTCATATCGGGCAGGGTGTCCAAATAGTCGGTCACCCGTCTTAAACGTAATGAATATATGACCATAGTACCATCGCCTGGAACTGGATCATAACGACATTCGGTAAGTGCTCGCTTGATGTCTGTGAATGTATTAACTTTTGGCGTACGCTGTAACGCTAGTTCATGTAGCGTCATACGTCTGTGTTGAGGCGGGGTACTAGGAGAATCTCCCCCCGCGGCTCCTAAACTAGCATCGTCGGTGGGTACTGTTCGTGCTGGGAGAGTGACTGATGTAGCGGGTACATGCACGGTGGGCTGGGCCGGGGGTGCCGTAACAGATGCTGTAACGGGTGCTGTAACGTGAACTGTACCCACGGCCCCGGTGGCTGGAGGAACAGGAATTACATTATTTACGGGAGCAGGCGGAACAGGATTTGCATATTCAGGGACTGTATCGTCCAAATAGGACGAGAGAAAAATATCAGCTGCGGTCGGTTTATGACGTAGCTTAATCGGAACCAATGGCGGCGGAAAATTACATGGTGCTTCCGGGGTTGCTTTTGGCAAGCCCTCGGCAAGAAGAGGATACATACCCTTAATAAGGGCATTTCTCTGTCTGTCTGACTGTTCTGCTTTAACTCGTTCACCTACTTCAATTAATTCTCTTTCTTGGGCTCTTTCTGAGGATTCCCTACTTAATTCTGTTTTTCTGATTTCTTTTTCGGTTCTTTTATGAGATTCTTTGCGCCATAACTCGATGGCATCTTTCTGGGACTGTCTGGCTTTCTTTTTCCATAATGCTTCTTCTACTCGCATGATGCACTCGGCATCCCATGTACCTGATATGGGCCATCTATATTTCTCTTCTAACTCCTTGGTATAGTCCACCCATAAGTCTAGATATAATATGGCACCTAAGCCATGCTTATGATACATAAAATGTCCGGGACTGTCCCTAGGCGGGACAGGAACTGCTTCCTCGAGTAACCCTTTTCTGGTCTTTAACTGACGTAACTTGGAGAACAGAGGCATTCTAAACTTGAATCCGAACACAATACAATACACGATAAACACAGTAATGAATAGAAAAACAAATCACTCATACCACGACATTGAAAACACGTTGAATAACATTTAGAATAACAGTTCGGACAGAATATTACCTGGTGTACTGAAAACAGAACACATGAATTTCTCGAGAACGAAACTTACTAGAATTACTAGATGCACTGCTAAAACAGTACGAAACATACCGGTCCCATAAAGAGACACGTCAGGACCCGTGTCCACCTAGGTGAACACTTCGGACTGGATCTGCGTACCCAAACCCACTGGACCAGAGACAAATTAATTGACCCTGTCTAGATACTACCCCAGCAACGGTACTCACCGGGCAGAAAGAACGGAAGGCCTCGGACTGGACTGGACTGCTACGACGTCGGACTTCGGACTTCAGTTACAGGTGGGCCTCCGGATACCTCGGACCTTGTACTCTCGGCTTGGGCTCTGGTCGGGACTCGCCGCGTTCCTCACCGCCTCGTCTGGATGCTGGACCGCAACCTCCGTCTCCTCCGTGGGCCTGAGGGATACTTGAAGCAGAAATATCTGCACGTGCACGGTATGGTTCCGTCACGGCTGCAGAGGGTCAGGGGGCCTGCGTGGCTTCGCCGGCGCGTGGGGAAAGGGCAAGTCCCTGTTCGGGCGCCATTATGTGGTAAATAAATAATTAATTACCGGTACTATTTTTGAATACAGTGAATAAAACAGATAGCTCAATAAATAAGAGACAGGATTCGAGGTATCAGAGTCTGACAGGCTTTAATCAGGCATAAGGGAAGGGACAGGAACGGGATAGCCTGCACGGAAATAGAAAGGATGGCAGCTGCACACCCAAAAAGTAACAGTACAGAGTATATATACTAATGCAATTACATTACATTCAATACAGTAGGCGTAGCAGTAGGCGTAACTCGTAGCAGTCGCGAAAGATAAGAGTAAAATGGGTGTAACAAGAAGGCGTGTACAGGGCGTATACATAGACATGTGATGTAGACGTCACAGAAGTGTCATAAATGGGGCGGAAACATGGAGGGGGCTACCTGAGCAGCTGGGACCTTTAACCTAGTGGTGCGCGCAAACGGGCAGTGACGTGTTACCAGGAAGAACTGGGGGCTATGACTTCTGCGCTGGAAGAGGAGACTAAAGTCTGCAGTGTCAGAACGACATGTACCTATATCATATCTGGTATCTGGTGTTTGGAGTACATGTTGATAGAATCCAAAAGTTATCAGGGCAAAGGCTACTTGACACTAAGACTGGTGCATGCATAATTCTACATGTATTGCGTGTGCTAGGAATATTCTATGAATATTAATACAGTATTTCTCTTACATGGAGACAGGAAGGCTAGACCATGGCTGAAACTATCGAGGCGATTCAGTAGCTTAGGAATGCAGAGAAGGAGGGCTGGACTGATAACTAGAAGCATAACATACTCTTGGCAGACAAACAGGCAGAGCCAGGCCGAGCCGGGCACTGTGAGGCAGGAAGTAAGTGAGGGGTCAGGGATGCGGTGGGGGCTGTATCGCTCCTCGGAGAGGGTTCAGGGGACTGGAGCTTGAATCTGATGTCCGGGCCCTTTTGAGGCCTAGGAACGGGGACAATTCAATGAATTAACGTGTACACTGTAAAATGGCAACATAGGCCTAATACTCGTTGCTTTCACGAGAACTGGAAACTGGCATACTAGAGATGGACACATCTATAATTGCGTCTTTAATCGATCATAGGGGGATACATGCATATCGATCATGCACATATAGCGTAAGATGGGGAACACGTAGGCACATATAACATGGCAAAATTTACTTTTCCACACACTAGTAGCATTTAATTTACAGGCCCTCAATACATTTTGTACCATGTTACTAGGGACTTACAAGAAAATTAAATTAGTCAATCAGGTGTAGGCCAATTGCACCAAATTTTAAGGAATGAGCATAAGCACGTCAGCACTGGTTAACAGTGGCAAAATGTCCTAATGCAAAACAATTTTCAGCAAACTGGAATGGAGTAGGCACAATGTTTGCGGAAAGACCAACCTAAGACTGACAGGTCTAGCAGGGGGTATGAAAATCCTGAAATTCCTAGTCAAGTGATAACTTTCTTGGTTTCACAAAAGTACTTTGAGCAATTAGGTACTCAAAAATCACGTTGCTATCACAAATGATACATCCTGTTTCACAGGATCAGTGAAATATCACGTCTGTAAGTTGCATTTAGGAACTCAGAAAATCCACTAGTAGGATCAACTTGTTGCATTCACAGTGTTAGGGTTGATTGACAGGATTTTGGATATTTCTATGTGGGGTACCATGTATAAAAAGATGAGCATGTACAAATGAACAAGAACATGAGCATGTTCATACCACTAGGAGGTTGTTACCCTTAATGGAACCACATGGACCTATTATATTAATGTAAGTGCCTTTCCAGAGAGGGAAGAAGGAGGCTGTACGTTCATCTTTAATGGGGCTTTGGTGTAGGGATTTTTCTCCCGTGCAGGAAAAAATGCAAAACGTTACATGTGCTAATGTATTTCTTTTACGTGCAGAGAGTTTTGTACTTAGAATACTTTAGGTGCTCCAGGAAATCAGTGGCTTCCATAGATGTTCTGGACTACTCCAGGGATTTATGAGAATTTCTATAAAGTTAGAAATATTGTTTAAATACAGAAGTAGCACTTAAAAGCAAATTTCCGAATATAGGTTTAATGATTCAGGAGACACTCGCACCTTGCCGCCAGTACTGCGGACTGTGGAGCCCAGAGGTCAACGGGGCTACAGGAGCCAGCTCGCCCCACCCTCCATCCACCAGGGGCCTTCTTCACCTCTCGTGCCTCCCGCTGCGCGGGAGACACTCGCACCTTGCGGCCAGGACTGCGGACAGCGGAGCCCAGACTTCAGCGGGGATATAGGAGCCAGCTCACCCCTCCTTCCATCCACCGGGGTCCTTCTTCACCTCTCGTGCCTCCCGCTTCACGGGAGACACTCGCACCTTGCCGTCAGGACTGCGGACTGCGGACTGCGGACTGCGGAGCCCAGAGGTCAGTGGGGCTACAGGAGCCAGCTCGCCCCTCCCTCCATCCGCTGGGGGCCTTTTTCATCTCTCGTGCCTCCCGCTTCGCGGGAAGCACTCGCACCTTGCCACCAGGACTGCGGGCTGCGGAGCCCAGAGGTCAGCGGGGCTACAGGAGCCAGCTCATCCCTCCCACCATTCATCAGAGGGATATATCCACATACGCCCTCCCGCGTCGCAGGACGCGTGCGGGCCGGCGCCGGGCTAAGCCCGGGCAAAGGGCGGGCCGTCTGTGGCCGTTGGGGGCCGGAGGAGGATGGGCTGGCCCCCCCTTTTTTTACATCTGCCTTCTGTCCTACCAAGCTTCGAAAGGTACTGTGCAAATACCACTGTTATCAGCTAGGCTCTTTTGAACTATAACTACCTGTTTTTAGTATAACTTCATTGCAAGAAAGGGACTGGTTCTGCAGAGAGGCTTCTGCTTCTTTTTCTTTTTTGTTACCCTATCGCCATGGGAAAAAAGAAGGTTATGGAGGGTGGGGGGGTACCCACAAATAAAAAAGGGAAAAAAGCCAAGAAAGTGCCCCATGCAGCGATGAACTGTGTGTTGACCAGAAAAGAAAAAATAGTCAATGAGTGTGAAGAGGTTCTGGGTCACAATAGTACTAAAATCGCGGACACTTGCCAAGTTGATGAAGCTCTGTCCTTGGCCCAAGGAAGAGTTATCCCTTCCATGTTCACCAAACAAAACCCCCATAAGCATCCCGTGTGCGAAGAGCATAGCACACCAGCTCTGTCTGAAGAGGGTCTCGACTTAAACCCCATCATCAATCCAGAATTAATTGTTGAATCCCCCGGGGGGTTAGATCGGGACCAAGCTTCAGCCATCCAGGTACCCTGTTCAATCAGGTTCGCTGCCCTCAACCTGGAAACTGAAGATATGACTCCATTACCTCAGGAGCAACACATTGATAATGCAACTACCCAAAATGTGGCTAGCTGTGATCTGTGTGGGACTACGAAGAAGGAGCTACTAGAGAAGATTAGAGAGCTGGAAAAAGATATGGCATCCCTAAGAGAGAAGGTTGAGGGTCTAATTGCCGGACGGGAGGCCTCACCCGCTGCCCCTGCCCTATCCCTCCCCCTCGGTCCCAACCCGACGGTTATAAGGGCTGGGTCAGAGCTTCCTAGGGGCCACCCTCAGTCTTCCCCCTTTAGTAGACCATCGACCAAAGGGATCCTTGGGTACAAACACCTTACCATCCAATGCTAGAAAATATGCTGATTCTGTGAGAGCTAGGGTACCCAAGGGGCGACCTATGGGCCAGGCCTATTCTATGGTAGAAAACCATTGCTTGGCCCTCTCCAAACCAGCCTTGAACAAGCAAGTTACTAGTCTAAGACCACAAGATGACTTAATTTATCGTGTCAACCATATGCCAATAATATATATGATGCAGGTACCTAGACTTACCACGGCTGTAGGCTATGGAAGTAGTGAGTCTATCCACAACAAAGCAATACACTGGTTGAGGCACACAAGGGGTTGTATATCCATCATACGGGAGGACATGGCAAAAGTGAAGCGAGTTACATTGGCCGATTCCAAGACTGATTACATCGAGATACAGTTCTTCGACCCTATGATTGCAGAGAACCTATTGGCTCTCGAGTTTAGAACGTCCCCCCCTGAGCACTCTTCTATCCAGATCTGACACTTCCCCCTTTGGTCAGTGGCCGGGGAGGCGAGGGATTCTGGGCTGAGTTCAGTAGACTGACTAGAGGATGTTTGGCCATCTGATCTTTCCCCTGTCCCTGAGGTATATACATCGAGAGGAAATGCTGTGGGTCCTGGCTCGTTTGAGCTAGGAGGTGAAGCAAGGGAGATTACAAGGGAGACCACAAAATATAATCTTGATCTATCAGTGCCAGGTGAGGCGAGACACACCGATCCTACAAACAAAATCGTAGGGGTGATCCGACTGCTCTCCTGGAACATAGCAGGGTTACAAAAAAAACTAGCCCTTCCTGAATGGAATGAATTTATTGGCAAATATGACATCTGCTTGTTCCAGGAGACATGGAGTCTGGTCCCCCTACATATGCCTGGGTTTACTACGTATTACATCCCTGCAATTAGCTCAGGCAGAGGACGCCCTTCGGGGGGGCTCCTTGTATGGATCAATATTGGGTTAAATTGGTCTGTAATCAAACATAATACCCCTTCCCAGGATATCTTGCATCTGACAATTGGAGGGGACAAAAACTCTGCTGACTTGGAGATTTTTAATACTATGCTAGAGGGTCTCCAGGTGCCCAAGCAACATCCACTCTAACAGTCTTGGACCTAGAACTGTCCTCTATCGATATCAACGCGGGGATCATCGTTGCAGGTGATTTCAACTGCACTTTTGAACCCCTGAGCGGAGAAGACATCCTGGGTATTGGAGATGATGACACCAAATGGGCCATTCCACCACTCAACATACCGCCAATAAAGAAATGGACCCAAAGAGCCATACAAATCAATGCTTTGACCTTGGAGCACAATTTAAGAGCAGTTAACGGCAGGACCCGCTCAGATCCTTGTGGATCAAACACATTTAATAGGATCACTTCCCCCTCCCGTATCGATTATATATTATTGGACTTGTGTTTATGGGCCGACCTCATCAACATGGAGGTTATCCCAGCCTTGACAGTGACCACAACCCTTTGTCTATTCAATTTAGACAAAAGGAGGACACCACATCCCTCCTGATGGACAGAACTTCGATCCTGTCGACAAGGGAGGTAGTACCATCTAACTGCAACCGTCGCCTCAGGTGTCATGTGGTCGCTAAGCAGGGTGAGACACTTGCATATATTAGGGATCTCATGGAGCAGAGGACCTTGGATCTGGAATTATTTAACACAATCCCTGAGGATACACAGGATTCCAAGTTCCCCTGGCTATATCAGGAGACCATAGGAAGGCTGGGTGAGTTTTTCCGTATAAAAGGCAACAGGGATCGGAAAGCCCACATCCCACAAGCAACTAATCTGTGGTACTCTGCTCTATGCAGGGAAAAAAGGCAGGGACTATCACTAGCACTTAGGGCAAAAGACCAGGCTAAAATAAGCCTAGCGAGAAAGATCTATACCAGGACATTAGAACAAGCGAAGCACTTGTGGGAAGAATCACCTGGCAGGAGCTCAAATCTGCTGCACAGTTGAAGGATTCTACCACATTTTGGGAGCTTATTATTATAGGCATGAGGAGGGGAGCAGATCCGCTTTCCTAACATATTTCTGGCCGCAAATGGTCCCGACGGCCTCCCTGGCGATTTATTATTACACGACCAAAAGCTTTGGGCCCTTTTCATCCTCCAGATAATTAACCTCATTGCGAGAGGACATCCTGTTCCAGACTCCCGGAAAGGTGCTGAGGTAGTGACCATCTACAAGAAGGGGGATGGGGAGGACCCTGCCAACTACAGACCGATTAGTTTAATCGATGTAGTTCAGAAAGTGGTAGGCAGGGTCCTCCTTATGAGGTTAAGGTCATGGATGGACGAGGACAATGTCCTGTCACATCTCCAGGCAGGGTTCAGACAGGGGGTTGGCACAATGGATCAGGTCTTCAGATTTTATACGATCTATTGGAAATCTGTGATTATCGAGAAAGGCAGCCTATATTTGCATTCATTGACTTAAGAACAGCCTTCAACCTGGTCCCTCGTGCCAAGCTCTGCCAGGTACTGTCTGACTTAGGCACTCCTCCTCCGATTCTGGACTTCATCAAACGCCTCCGAGGGGAATTATGCCAGAATTAGGTGGGGTTGTCAGGACCACCTGACAGAAAGAGTAGCGGTAGAGAGAGGGGTATGCCAGGGTTGTGTTCCGGCCCCAACTTTGTTCTCCTTCTTTGTTAATGGGGTGGTAGACCATTTGAGGGAGGACCCAGCCGATGCACGAACCCCTTCAGGTGAAAAATCCCCCACGCTGCTTTTTGCAGACGATACCCTCTTGATTTCAAAAAGCCCGATGGGACTACAAAAACTACTCGATCGGTGCATCCAGTTCTGTGACTCCAGGGGCCTGTGCATTAATACATCTAAAACCAAGCTAATGGCACTGGCACCATCCAAATGGTTTAGGAATACCATCAAGTTGAATGACTCCCCAAGAGAACTAGTCGAAGCTTTCGACTATTTGGGCGTACGGGTCAACAACTCGATGAAGTGGAACTCGCACCTGTCAAAAATGCTGCTTACCCACAAATGAGTTTCGGGGGCAATTGCAAGACACCAGCGACTTTCCCACAGTAGACCAGTGGCCCCTGCGATCAAGGTTTATGAGGGAAAAGCCCCCTTCGTCCCTTTATGGGGCGGAGCTTTGGGGATTTGAGAACACCATGGACTTAGTGAGATCAGAGAACAAGTTCTTTAGAGATCTGGTCTCGCTTCCTCCATCGACCCCATTAGTTCCACTCCGTCATGATTATGGGAAACACCCAATTAATGAAATATCAAGGCTACGCCCCCTACTATTCTGGGTGCGCCTGAGAAGGACCCCAGAATTGTGTAACTATGCTTCCGCCTTGACCAAAATAGTCTGACTAGACACAGGCCACAAAATCAATTGCATATCCAAATTGAAACAGCATGTGGGGGACATCGCACTGGCAGAGGCATGGGAAAGCCAGACCCCGCCGCCAAAACAGGCAGTAAAGAAAGATTACTGGGAGTGGATCACTTTAGAAGCCACACGAAATTCTAAGCGGAGCACTTTGACGGAGCAGTTCCTAGAGCACAAGCCCACCTCTAAACTGGAACCCTTTCTTGACTTTATTGAATCTCCGAGAGAAAGGGTATTATATCTGAAATTGAGGTAGGGAACACTCCCACTCAATGATTTCACAGTAGGGTGGAATCCTAGTAATGAGAAAGGTAGTATGTGCCCTGGTTGTGCTTCTCCTACTGAATCTATTTCCCACTTTCTATTTGCCTGTCCGGCATGCAAATACGCGAGAAGAAAATGGCTGAAACCCGAATGTACCAACTTGGGAGCCAAGAACTATAGAGAGGCGATGCGCATTTTAAAAACGGACACATTCTCCCTTAGTACAATTTGTGGGACAGCTAAATACTTGGGCTGTGCCTGGTTAACCAGAAGCAAGCTACTGAGGGTAACTAATGCTTGAATTAGGAACATAAGTGAGGTCCCCCTTTAACACTGTGGTTTTATTGTATATGAATTGTTTTTATCTTTGTATAGATTTTAAGGATTTTTTCTATTTTTCGTACAATTTGTATATATAAGACGAATGTCGTTTTTTTGTACTGTTTGTATGACAATGAGACACCACCTCTTTCTCTTTTTTAATACTGGATTGATCTAAAGTGATGAAATTGGTTTTGTTGATACTTTTTTGATATTTTTTATATCGAATAAAGTCATACAACAACAACTCAGGATTACTCTTTTTGAATCTGTAATGCAAAAATCTATTTATTAAGGAGACCATCCCGTTAATGATGTCGTACATATGCATCTAGTAAACAACACAATTGCCAATACTGAACATCACTTCATCCCTTCTAATATGACCTTAATGAACAAAAACATCCCGGTCCGTTTTATGAATTACGTCTCTAGTTTATTTATTCATTTATTTCACTAGTCAGACTTTTTTCTTTTTTCAATGACTTGAAGATTTTTTGTGCATAAACAAAAATTACAAAAACATACAAAATGTTACAATTAAATACAATATCTGTACAAATTTACAAATTTACAACACATTCACTCCAAACTTTTGGCCAAGACATCCATCACACATTCAATCCAAAAGCACACATACCACATGAAACAAAAAAAGCCTTTTGTCAACGCTGTTTTGTTATGTTAATCAATAAACCAAATTTGCTTATTTATAAATGTTGTTTAACAAGGAATGTAGATTATAAACCAAACTTTAATTCCTAACACAGTCCTTCTAGTTATTTTCATTGACAGTAGGCCAGGTCAAGTCGACCCGTTTCGAACCCCCAATTGCGGGGTTCTCATCAGGACAAAAGATTTATAAAAGACAAAATGCAACAAACGTACCAATTTAAGACCACTCAAAAATCAAAAGAGGTATTCTGTCAGTACCACCATCTACCGACTTCCAACTACGTACCTTCTCAGATGCAGAAATGAAGTCCCTTAGTGTAGATTAGACATTGTAGACACAACTCACTAAACAAAAAGACACCCAGACATAGTGTTATTACAACCTTGCTTTGCCTGCCTCACTAAATAAACCTATTTAATAAAGCCAGACACTCACCTCTCAGGTCGTGTGAAAGAGCGTGAGCACCTAGGAAATGAGAGTTAAAGTAATTTTACTATCATGGTGGAATAACAAACACGCTACTTCAGAGTGTGGCGATCAGAACAGTCCACTTACCCTGATTCTGTGTATCACGGCTCGAAAACGAGTAAATCACTTAAGCTGGTGGGGACCTTATCCTTGAGCCCTGTGTGGACAGACGGAGGTAAAAGTTAGCATTTATGTGCAAGCTCAAGCTCCTTGTCAACGAACCCGAGCGGCGTCCTGCTCACCTTAGTCTTAGCAGGAGTGTTGCCGTCTATCGTAAACCGGAGGTCGAGTACAATCCTCCTTCTATTTTGGCCTTCCTATGTTCTGGAGGTGTCACGTGATTGCGACTTTTTAGACAATAAAAATATATGAATTTAGAATGAGGGTCCTCAGCGTGCCACTACTTATGGTTTAAATGGCAGTTTTATCGTGCAGTTCGAGTAGATCAATGGTGTGAAAAGCTTGAATCAATAAATGCCATCAGGGTGCATTCTAGTTGGTGTATTTCTATCAAGACCATAAAAACTTTATAAATTGGCCATAAATGTGGAAGCTGCTCTGAACAATCCATAACTTGTTCCAGAAGCACAAACCGATTTGTGCTACGGCTTGTTTAACCCGTATAGGTGCTGCAAGCAAACACTCTCTGGTCGATCATTACACAAATCCTTCAAGTTTGGATGAATCTGCTGCTATTACTTTCATGCACAACACTGAAAAACAAAGTTCCCAAATGATAAAAAAAGAATGAAGGGACTGCCCATGGACTTTGAAAGGGAGGATATCTGTTTAAATATACCTTCCTCAGTGTCAGACAGGGGCCATGATTTGCTTATACAGCCTTTAATTCAGGCACTGCCTTTAAAAATTTCAGAGATCTCGTTAAGTCCATTAACAGCAGTGTTATATTTCATTATTAGCAATGCCTCTCGTTGGCCAAGTTTGGCCTCTGTGTCACCTCTCCGTGGATCTTTTTCGATTTTGGAGATGATAGTCCAGCGTAGGTCCTCTTCTTTATGTTTATTAGATATCCAATGTTGTACCAGTGGTGCATTTAGTACTTCTCTCCTTATTCTAGATTTGTGCTGCGTGATCCTCTGTTGTGCTTCCTGAGTGGTCTTCCCAATATATAATTTTGGGCAAGGACATGTAGTCCCGTAAATTACATTCCTTGTTTGGCAGTTTGTAAATGTCTCATGTTTCCAATGAATCCCATTGAACGTGAACACAGAGCCTTCATTTGTTTGATCACAGCACGTGCAATTTCCACACCTGTGGTGGCCTACCACAGGAGGCAGTCCCATCATACCTCTTAATGTCAGTTTTGGCTCTAAGGGCAATGCTGCCCGGACAATGTGGTTTGCCACACTTTTTTCTTTCTTAAACGTGAAAAGAGGTGGTTCCATGAAGTCGCTGTGTAGGTCTTTTATCAAATGCCAATTTTTCATCACCATCTTACGTAGCTGATGCGCACTTGGGCAAAAAGTTGTAACACAGACAATTTTTTTTTGATCCGTTCGTACTTTCTTTTGCAAAAGTGTTTCCCTTGGGACCCACCACGCTCTATTTAAAGAATGTTTTAGGAGTTTTTTTGGATAACCTCTTTCTAATAGTCGTTCGACCAATCCATTTGCATGAGTGAAAAATTCTTCTTTGCTGGAGCAATTTCTCCGTATCCTGAGAAATTGGCCGAATGGCAAATTTAGCTTCAAGCTTCTCGGGTGATGACTAGTATAATGAAGTGCTTTGTTTCTGTCTGAGCTTTTACGAAACAATGTTGTCCCCAGAGCACCATCCACTGCATACACCTTGACATCCAGGAAGGTGATACATTTATTAGAAGCATTTGAACTGAACTTGATATCTTCCGTCCTTGAGTTGAGCCATGTTACAAATTCTTCTAGTTTTTCTTGTGTCCCTCACCAAATAAAAAAGACGTCGTCTATATATCTCATGTACTTCGTGATATATTCGACATATGGGTTGTTGTTGTATATGAACTTATTTTCATATAAACCCATGAACAGTACTACTAATTCTGGTGCAAAGGAGCAGCCCATGGCCACCCCCTTTGGCTGAAAAAAGAAATCTGTGTCAAATTGAAAGTAGTTTTTTTGTAAAGCAAATTTGGCCAATCGTACTATAAAGCTGGTAGGTACTCTAGTTGGTCGTTCCCTTTGCTCCAAGAAGAATGTTAAGGTCTCTAGTGCCTGCTCTTTGGGTATCTGTGTGTAAAGTGAGACTATGTCCATGGTCACCATTAACTGCCTAGTCTCATCAAACTGTACCGATGTTATCTGATTCAGAACAGCTGTGGTATCTTGTAGATGCGCTGGAATTTCATCAATAAATGGCTTAAGAAAAAAGTCAATATACTTTGCCACCGGTTCTGTCAATGATTCACACCCCGAAACGATAGGGCTGCCTGGAGGGTCACTTGCGTTTTTATGCATTTTAGGGAGGACGTAGAACATCGGTATCCTTGGGTTTTTGTTCTGAAGAAAATTAAATTCTTTAGGTCCTAGGGATCCCGATTCATGCCCTTCCTGGAGGATATTAAAAAGCTCAGCGTGCAATTCTTTTGTAGGATTTTGATTAATCCGTTTGTAACAGCTTGGGTCGTCAAGTTGACGTCTGACTTGCTTTTTATATCTGTTAATGTCCCAGAGGACTACCGCGCGTAAATCAACGTTTTCGGACCTCCCTTTTTTAATACATTGATGCTATTATACATTCACCTGCTGAATGTATTATTATAAGTTGTCCTTCATTTATTTAATTTCAAAGAACTTTATGATGGGTTCCATAAAACCATATATTCAAAGGTTTCAGAAATACAACTAGTGATTATCTATATTTTCCAGCTTTCAGTGGCATATGAGAAGATGTGTAAGTGACTATTCCAGAGATACCACAATAAACATATAGTGGAACTGGTTTAAAAGCCACTGGGCACAAAGACACTCCTGGGCCCGAATCGTGAGAATTGTGTCCATTCACCTTGAATATCCTGGAGCAGACCTATTATGCAATCCAAAAACTGAGCATAACATCCCTTTAACCACTGAGCAATATACCCCCTTAACACTTGACTCTGAGGACATTGCAGCATGTGGGGTAAATATTCAATAAGGTACAAAATAACTCTTAATATCGATTGTCAAGCCAGTGCTTCATCTTGAATAAGAAAAATAATTTCTGGAGGCGATTGGCAGGCCAGAGGGCAGTGGTTCGATCGGCCGAGTAAGCTGGATACTGATGCTCTCCTGGGTTAATCTCCCCTCCTCGGCCGTATGGTGCGGTCTTATGCGACGTGGAAGCATATGGGTGTAGGGAAAATTGTGCTATGCTCTGGCGTTGCAGGTCCCGGCGTTTAAATACTTTACAGCCTTTACTGCCTGCAAAACTGTTGTATATTGGCTTACTGCGCTGCCAGCATACAATCGGGTGTGTTGACCCAATGCCTCCGAAGAACGTAGTCAATGGAGCTAAGGCACGGGGGGCTCTCGCGGGGGTGGTCTCTGGTGCCGGGAGTCCGGCGTAGAGAAGCAATGGCAAAGGAGGCGAAGGTGAACAACGGCAAGTGGAGAGCTCTTCTCCGTCTTCAATCGGAAAAAGTGGCACCATTACCCGCGGCCGGCTCACAGTTCCAGCATTATTCAAGGCTCAGTCCAGCAAAGTGAAAAGCGTAATGACGGCCTCAGAGCCCGGCGGTGCATCGGTGGAGAGTTGCAACAATGTTGTGGCTGAAACTGGGAACAATGTCACAACAGACGGATCACAGCCGGCAATACAAGGTACTGTCACTGACTCTGTTGCTCTCTCTACTGTGGCTGCTCCCATTACGGTGAATGGTGGGAATAGGGGGGCTCATGGATTGATGGAAACAGCACTAGGCTCTGCAGATAACACTAGCGCAATTGTCCCAATGGAAGTGGTGGCTGAGCTGGAGAGACCCAAATTACCAGGGGATAAAATATCCGAGGAAGGGATTAAAAAATCATATTGGATGCAGTCCTAATTAGTAAACCTTTAAGGACTGGTCAAGCACAAGAAAGTAGCAGTAATTCCCCGGGGAGGTGGGCTGTAGGAACTCGGGGTACTCGAAATGTGGATAAATCGGCTTCAGAACTAGCTAAGAAAGGAGACTCTGGGGACAAGTTTTACTCCATGTCTGACCTCTCTAACTCTTCAGGGGATGAGAGCCCTGGAAGGGAATGGGCAGAGGACAGGAGCGATATCTTCACCTGAATGGGGAAGAGACAGGTGAAGAGGCTTCACCGAACAATGGGACTGGTAGGAAACAAAGGGCACAGTCTGAATCTTTGGCAGATGCAGCTTTGGGCCCAGTTGGCTCACTGGTCTGGGGCTATTCGTTTTCTCCAAACCTGATGTTGATATAACTAGTAATACCCTATATTGAGGAAAGAAAATTAAAGTCTTTAAAGCCACTCAAGGGTTAGCTAGAGAATTCGGTCTGGTGGATGAGAGGCATAGGCATAAAAGAGATGATCCAGGATCAACTTTTTATTCAGCTCCTCATAAAAAGTAGCACGCTTGGATTACTTTTTCATCTCCACACAAATTGTCGAGACTGCTAACATTGAGATTATACCCAGGGTTATGTCAGACCATAATCCAGTAATATTAGAGTTACCAATCAGCAGAAAGAGTAATCATAAAACCTGGACCTTCGAACGAAAGTTGTTGCTGGATCAAATATACTGTATTCACATGAGCAGCTGGATTAAAGATTGAAATTAATAGAAATACAGCTGCAGATGCAATGGTCAGGGACGCCTTTAAGGCCGGGGTACGTGGGGAGACTATTAGTTATTCTATAGTCAATCAGAGGAGAAAACTCTGAGAGATTAAGAGCTGAATTGAGCAGTTGAGATTATTAGAAATAAGAATTTATGGTAAATATAACAAGGAGTCTCAGTATTGAAGAGTCTTTAAAGGCCATTGCTATTATAAAAATGAAAATCCATCAGCACTTTAGCGAAGAGATAGCCACGAAATACGCTCAGTTCAAGACCAAAATATATGAAATCGGAGAAAATACAGGTAGGGTATTAGCCAAGCAATTGCATCAGAGGGAAGCTGCCAATCAGATCCATAGGAGTAAGGATCACATTGACCATGTACAGGTTTCTTCAGGTGCAATTCTGAAAGTGCTTAACAGATATTATCATCAGTTATATGCTGAGGGAGAGGCCATTGGTGGCAACGCTCAAATGCAGGAATTTTGCTCCGAATTGGAGACAACTAAGGTTACTAGTGATCAGAATGAGGTGTTAGCAGTACCAATTACATGGGAAGAAGTGGAGGGGGCGATAATGTCATTGGCGCTGGGAAAAGCGGTGGGCCCGGATGGTATCCCTCTGGAATTTTTTAGGACATTCCAACATGTACTTCAACAAGACATTATGTTTTTATTCCAATCTGCCCAAAATGGCTCTATCCTTGAGTTGTGGCGTAAAAGCACTATAATCATTTTTAAGACGAAAGATAAACCTGAGCTATATCCTTCTTCGTACAGGCCGATCTCACTTATCAACTCGAACGGTAAGATTTTCTTTAAAATCTTGGCTTGCCGACTGGGTAAAGTCATAACTCCGTTGGTTTCAGCTCAGCAGCATGGATTCATTCCGGGAAGGGATATATCTGATCATGTGAGATGGGTAATTGCTCTTCTTGATTGGGTGCAGGCAACCGAATCCTTGCTAGGGGTGATCCTGTTGGATGCCAAGAAGGCATTCAACAGGGTCTCTTGGCGATTTCTATGGCATACTTTGCAATGGACGGGGTTCTGCTCGGAATTTGTCCGAGCAGTGAAGGCTCTTTATGTTCATCCAGAGGCAGTAATACGCACTTCAGGACTGGAGTCTAACTCATTTAGCATCAGCAGAGGCACAAGGCAGGGGTGCCCCTGCTCCTGTTCTCCCTGCTGTTTGTATTATATATTGATGTATTCCTCAGTAGACTGAATCTGAGCACTGACATAAAACCTGTCAGAATCAATAATATTGAGTATAAAACTTTGGCTTATGCCAATGATATTGTAGTGCTTACCAGCGATGTCGCTCAGGCTTTTCCAGTAATCAAGAATTTGGCAGAATTGTTTGGTAGATTTTCAGGCTATAAATTGAACGTAGAGAAAACTCAGATGCTTCATTCTCATAGCAACCCATTGGTAGATTTGCCAATTGTTACAGAAGCAACCTATCTGGATATTAAAATTACCACGGTGGTTGAACAAATTCCCGATCTGAATATTATACCAGTGCTTGATAAGGTGAACAGTAATCTGGAACAGCTTGATCATCTGCATCTTTCTCTCCATGGGCGTTGTAATGTTTTAAAAATGCTGTTTTGCCCACAATACTGTGTCTATTTAAACAATCCCCCCAAGTTTTCTGTCTCTTGCTTTATAAGGATATACCGGATCTGCTCTAGATTTCTCTGGGCGTATCGGAGGCCGAGAATGGCGGTTAGGTTATTCCATACTTTTTATTGTATTATTGGGCCTCTATGATGCAACATCTGGGGCCCCTTATAGTCGGAGCTAAGGCCGAGTTACTGTTTGCTAGGAGACCAACTATCTATGAATTTGAGCTTGGGGAGGATGTTAATAGTTGCTTGGTAAGGATTTTAGAGCCTAGTTATTATAAAAAGACCAAGTTCAAGGTGCTTAAAGCTGCTTATCTAGTCTGGAAACAAATAAGGAGAAGGGTGAACATTTCAAATGTTAATTTCTATACCCCATTTCTGCTCCTGCCCTCTTACTGCCAATATTTCGGGACCAGGTTACATTTGGATGGGGATCAAAGGGACTTCTCACTTTGGGAGATTTGTTAGAAGACAGCCAACTTTTATCCTTTACAAGTTTGCAGGGGAAATATGGTTTATCAAAACAAGATTTTTTTAAATACTTACAGGTTTGTAGCTTTTTGGGGAGGACTGGGACTGGTGTATGGTTATCAATGGAAAAAATTCCCCTGATCGAAAGAATAGGGAAAAAATGCTCTATTGATGAGATCTATCAATCATTATTGGAAGCATTCCCGGATGATATTGGGATTTGGAATTTAAAGTGGGAGAATAAGCTGGGGAACAGTGGTGTAAATATTGAGGATTCTCACTTTTGCTGCACTGGCAGCAGGGGGGTGACGCTCCTCTGCCCTATTGGGGGGCGGCTGCTGCAATACTATTGCTGAGACAATCTCAGCTATTCAGAGAAAATCCCACGCCCTAGATACAGTAGCAGTTGCTCCGGGATCTGGATGGTGGGGTGGGGCGGCGGGGAGGGGTTTGGGTGGGTACAAAAAAAGTTTTAAAAAAAACTTACCAGTGGTGGCCGGCTCTCCTCTGTCCTCTTCTTCCTGACTCAGATCTTGCAGCAGGATGCCGGAAGCAGCAGGAAACACCCAGCTCCCTGCCTCCTTATAGCCAATCACAATGCTGCAATGTAGCGTTGTGATTGGTCTAAGCGCCGTGGATCGGCGATCAGCCAGATAATGGGTATGTTCCCCAAGCAGGCTGTAATGCAGCCTGCATGGAGAAGATACAAAGTGCGCATGAATCAGGCCAGCAAAACAGTCATGTGCACTTAGGAGTGGGCAAACCACACCTCCCCTGCTCCTCTGTCGTTGGAGCAGACCCGGCCCAAACGCAAAGCTGCAGCAGAAGGAAATATAAAATGAGTTTTTATCATTTTCTGTTTCCTTTACTTCACTGTCACTGCTGCAAAGCAGTGGGGCGCCACTGCCTAGATTCTGAATTATAAAAAAGGCTTAAGGTATGCATTGACAGTGTTCAGCACTGCACATTGCTTGTATGCCAGACTACCTTCATTTTTTATTGTATTCTCTAAAAAGGTAATGCCAAATTGATTCTACTGTGTCAACGATCAACTATCATACACACATGCACACACACATTACTTGCTCCGACAGTCACCGTGTACACCTGCATGTGGCTTAGAACATTACCAATAATTCCACCAAGCACTCAAAATGTTACATCAAAGTCCACAAAAGTAAAGTCAATTTCTTCAAATTTTCTTCTCTTTATTCCTTCATCCAACGTAAATGTAATTCTCAAAAACAGCCAACACGTGTTTCGTCCTGTCAGTCTGTGACATTAGACTTCTTCAGGACCCTAGAACTTCCAGTTCTTCTTATTAGTCACAGTCAAAGTAAATAATTCTCCAAGTATTTATAATAAGTATATGAGTCACGTAGCACGAGTCTAAGGGTTCCTTCGTCATTAAACCCACATATCACTTCATAAGCTCAAAATCACGTAATTGTAGGCGAGTTTGTAAGTCACTCTGTCAGTTTCAATAAGTATATTTGCCCATATTCAGGGTATCAATTATGAATCTTGGTCCGTGTACGCATATCAGCTTGGACCTGTCATTAGTCATTCCGCGTGCTACGCTCATATACTTGGAGAATTATTTACTTTGACTGTGGCTATTAAGAAGAACTGGAAGTTCTAGGGCCCTGAAGAAGTCTAATGTCACAGACTGCTGTTAGGATATTGATATGCTCTGCACAGTGTCCTGTTCTGTTTTTTACCTAGGTTGCGTACAGCCAATGAATATATTGATTATAAAGAAGAGATTTCGTTGATGACCTTTGGTATTCCACAAAACAACACTGTCAAAACCCACAGGGCCGGAATCACAAAGGTAAACTTACACATACAAAGGTAAACGTTCGTATTTGTGTAAGTTTACCCTTTTTCAGTATTCACAAACTGCATTTTAATAGTAAGTTTACGACTGTATGGACTCCATAGTCAGGATGGAGAACTCTACACATAAAAAGATAGGAGAGGTTTATCTTTTTATGTGCAGTTCTTTGCCTCGCCTGCCTAGTCTCGCTATTGTAAACTTTCTATTAAAAGGCAGTTTTGTGAACAGTGTAAAAGCGTAAACTTACACAAACATGTAAGAATACCTTTGTGAATCAGGCCCGCAGTGTTTATTCCAAAATTATAGCAATAGGGTGATACAGTGTACCCTGTACACTTCCCATGTATGTATGGTTGCACCCCATCTAATAGTTAAATGAAAAAGTATACCTACGTTTGGTAATTTGGCAAATGTAGGCTCTTAGCTTTAGGCAGTCTTCATCTATCCAAGTTCCTGCATTTCTTTTCAATCCTGTTTGTATGGATACACAATCACCCTGTGAAAAAAAAATAAAGTTATTAGATCATTTTTCGGAATCTTAGCGTTTTCTTCTATATAGATGATCATTATTTTAATAGTCATGTTGTTTTCATATTCAAAATAGATAAATAAACACAGTTATGATTGTTTCATGATCCACGTCTGAACTATTGATATTATACTAAGCCCACTGAAGAAATATTTAAAAAATATGAATACTGAATGTGTTTGAATTTAAGGATACCACTCTATGTGACATAAATTGCATCCATAATGCATCCATAATTATGGAACATTGAGTAGAATGGATGGTGATCAGAAACATTGTTTAAAACAGTAAATTATGAGTTCATTTGCACGGATTGATTCGTAACTTTTAGAAATTGTTATACATTACATTTGTAATTGATTAGGATGTTTACATCACATATTCTGGATGTAATAGGTGGCAAAGCTCAGATATTGCAATCAGTGATTAATTCATGAATTCCGAGATGCAATTTGCCTATTGTGACACTGATATATTAATAATGAAAACTGAATTTATATTAAAAAAAATCTTATGGAACTACTAAATCACATCATAATTAAGATGTATATGAAGGTTATAGTTCTATGATTTTCTTTAATTATGGGGATCTGTCAATGTCATTTTGTTTTTGAGTCTTTTTATATATTATGCAGTTTTATGACTGACTAACGGTCGCAAGTAGGCAGTTATAGTTATGACCTAGTTTCCATAGGAAAATCATTTTTTGACTAGGCTATAACTTTGGTGTCGTTTGACCAATCTGCGTGAAATTTTGCCAAAAAATGTGTCATTTGGGCACTATTGATTAGGAAAGTTTGGGGATGATCCGTGCAGTGGGGACCAAGAATGTGGGGCGTTTCTAATGTTAATTCCTGTAAAGCCTTTAGCTGCCTCTGCAGCCCAAACCGCTGACCATATTTGGCAGGGATATAGCTGTCGGTTCAAGGAAGTGCCTTTTGCTTATTTGGTGTAAATCCGTTCAGTAGTTTTTGAGAAATGTAAGTTTTAAATTACAGTGATATCTCTGGCTGTGGATATTTCGCGAAGGTTTCATGATGAATCGCGAATGCACACACCAACAGGAGAGCCCTGATTGGCTGGACGCAACCTGAAGAGAAAGTTGCAACCACCCTTTTATCTATCGGGAATGGTTCCTGGGGCTTAAAATGTGTAGGAAAGCCCACATAAGGGGTCAGGGTGGAGATACTCTGACACCATGGTTGAGAAATTGAGGTGTTAGTGACACAAGTTGTCTATCCAAAATAGATTTCGTTTTTTTATCTCGCACAGTATTTACAATGAAGCCGTTATCGCCAGCGCAGCCCCCATGTACCAATATTGTCGTGGATATTGGTGAATCATTAATGTGCATATTTATAGAGATATAGAGAGTCTGATAAATGTTTTCACAGAGGTATTTATATAGGGATTTATCTGCTGTTATGGTTGAATAAAAGTTTTTTGCAAAAAATATTGTATGTAGTTTGGTTGTCTATTGTTCGAAATAAAATGTGAATATATATATTTTTTTTATTTCTTCACAGTGTTTAGAGGCTGAGATATATTTAGTGTGTCAAATCACTAATCTAGTCATGGATTGATGGAGTTACTACTCACATACTCATCACATCTCCCATGCACAACAGTTGCACTAGTCCAATAATCCAGCCACCACGTAAGCAGTCATCCAATTCACTGCATTGAATTAATCTAATCTCCCATCCACTACTCAGGCACTCATCCAATCACCCAGGCACTACCCATGCACCATGGAAACAACCACACACTATGTATGCACTCATCCATTCACCAAGGCACTGCCTATTCACTCATCTAGTCACCCAGGCACTGCTCCTGGACTCATCCAATCACCCAGGCAGTACCCATGCACTCATGCAATTACCCAAGCACTATCCATACACTCACCCAATCACGCAGACAGTATCAATGCATTCACTCAATCACCCAAGACCCTATCTGTGTACCCACCCAATCACCAACCCACTAAACTTTACTCATCCAATGAACCAGGGTCTACCCTTGCACTCGTCCAATCACCCAGGCACCACTCTTGCAGACAACTACTCATCTATGTGCTACTCATGCACTCATACAATCAAGCAAGCACTACCCATATGCTTATCCAATTACCCAAGCAGTACACATCCACTCATCCATTCACTCAGGCACTATCTATGCACTCACAGAATCTCAAATGCACTATCCATACACTCATCTAATCACCCGGACACTATGATTGCACTCATCCATTCACTGAAGCACTACCCGTGCACTCTGTCATTCACCCAGACACTATCCTTCTACTCATCTGTTCACCCAGGCCCAACCTTTGCACTCATGCATTAACTGAGGCACTATGCTTGCGAACATCCATTCACTCAGGCACTACCCATGCACTCATCTAATCACCCAGGTACTATCTATGCACTCACCCAGCCTCTAACCTTGCACTAATACAATTACCAAGACACTATCTTGCACTCATTCAATCACTCAGGAGTTACCCTTCCAGTCATTCATTTACACAGTCACTACCATTGCATGGATCCATTCACTCGAGCACTACCCCTGCACTCATCTATTTACCCACGCATTAAATATGCACATATCGCCTCAACCCAGGCACTACCCTTCTACTCATCCATTCACCCAGGCAGTACCCGTGTACTCATATATTTACCCAGCCACTATGCATGCACTCATCCAATCACCCAGGCACTACCTATACACTCATTCATTCACCCTGACATTATCCATGCACTCATCCATTCACTCAGATAGTACTGATGCGCTTATTCAATCAACCAGGCACTACTCATACATTCTTCCAATCACCAAGGCACTGCCCTTGTACTCATCCATTCACTCAGGCAGTATGCATGCAGTCATTCATTCACTCAGACACTATCCATACACTCATCAAATGATCCCTACACTACCCATGCACTAATCATTCACTCTGGCATCATCCATGCACGCATCCATTCACCCAGGCACTACACATGTACACATTCAATCACCTATGCAGTTCCCTTCCACACATCCATTCACTCAGGCACTATGCATGCATTCATCCATTTAATCAGGCACTATCCAAACACTCATCTAATGACCCAGGCACTACACTAGCACGCATCCATTCACTCATGCATTTACCAAGACACTAACCATGTATATATCGAATCACTCAGTCAATACCCATGTACCTAGTTATTCACTCAGGCACTACCCACGCACTCATCCATTCACCCAGGCACTATGCATGCACATATCCAGACACCCAGGCACTACCCTCCCACACACTCAGGCTCTATGCATGCATTCATCCATTTAATCAGGCACCATTCAAACACTCATCCCAGGCACTACGCTTGCACTCATCCATTCGTTAATACACTCATGTATTTACTAACCATACACATCACTCAGTCAATACCTATGCACTCACCTATTCACTCAGGCACTATAAAACACACTCATTCATTCACCCAAGCACTACTTATGGACACATCTCAAAACTCAGGCACTACCCTTGCACTCATCGGTTCACTCAGGTACTATGCATGCACTCATCCATTCACTCAAGCAGTACTCATGCACTCATCCAATTAGCCATGCACTATCCATGCACTCATTCATTCACCCAGACATTATCCATGCCCTCATCCATTCCCTCAGGTACTACCGTCCACTCTTGCATTCACTCGGGCACTACAAATGCACTCATCCAATCAACCAAACACTACTCATACATTCTTTCAATCACCAAGGCACTACCCTTGTACTCATACATTCACTCAGGCAGTATGCAGGCGGTCATCCATTCACTCAGGCACTACCCATACACTCATCAAATGATCCATACATTACCCATGCACTAATCGTTCATTCTGGCATCATCCATGCACTCATCCATTCGCCAAGGTACTATGCATGCACACATTCAATCACTTATGCATTACCCTTCTACACATCCATTCACTCAGTCACTATGCATACATTCATCCATTTAATTAGGCACTATCAAAACATTCATCTAATGACCCATGCACTACACTAGCAGTCATTCATTCACTTATGCACTTATGCATTTACCCAGACTATAACCATGCACATATTGAATCACTTAGTCAATACCCAACACTCAGTCATTCACTCAGGCACTCATCCATTTACCCTGGCACTGCCTTGGACACATCCAATCACTCAGGCACTACCCTTGTACTACTATTTTCACTCAGGTACTATGTATGCACTCATCCATTTACTCAGGCAGTACCCATGCACTCATCCAATCACCCAGGTACTATCCATGCACTCATTTATTCAGTCAGACATTATACATGCCCCATCTATACACTCGGGCACTACCATTCCACTCTTGCATATATATGCAGTCATCCATTAACCAGGCGCTACTCATATATTCTTCCAATTACCCAGGCATTACTGTTGCACTCATATGTTCACTCAAGCAGTATGCATGCAGTCATCCTTTCACTCAGGCACTGCCCATACACTGATAAAATGATCCAGGCACTACCCATTCACTCATTTATTTGCTCTGGCATTATTCATGCACTCATCTATTCATCCAGGCACTATGCATGCACATATCCAGTCACCCAGGCCCTAACCTCCCACTCATCCATTCACTCAGGCACTATGCATTTAACCAGGCACTAACCATGCACATTTCAAATCACTCTGTCAATACCCATGCACTCACCTATTCACTCAGGCACTACCCACACACTCATCCATTCACCTAGGCACTGCCTTGGACACATCCAATCACTCAGGCATTACCCTTGCACTAATATGTTCACTTAGGTACTATGCATACACTCATCCATTTACTCAGGCAGTACCCATGCACTCATTCAATCACCTAGGCACTATTCATGCACTCATTCATTCAACCAGACATTATCCATGCCCCCATCCATATACTCAGGCACTACCATTCCACTCTTGCATTCACTCAGGCACTATATATGCAGTCGTACATCAACCAGGCACAACTCATACATTCTTCCAATTACCCAGGCACTATTGTTGCACTCACGTAGTATGCATGCAGTCATCCTTTCATTCAGGCACTACCCATACACTCATCAAATCATCCAGGCACTACCCATGCACTCATTAATTTGCTCTGGAATTATTCATCCATTTAATCAGTTACTATTCAAACACTCATCTAATGACCCAGGCACTACACTTGTACTCATCCATTCACTCATGCACTCATGCATTTACCCAGGCACTAACCATGCACATTTTAAATTACTCAGTCAATACCCATGAGCTCACCTATTCACTCAGGCACTACCCACACACTTATCCATTCACCCAGGCACTTTATCTGTTCACTCAGGTACTATGCATGTATTCATTCATTCACTCAGTTAGTACCCATGCACTCATCCAATTACCCAGGCACTATCCATTTACTCATTCATTCACCCAGACATTATCCATGCCCCATCCATTCATTCAGGCACTACTGTTCCACTCTTGCATTCACTCAGGCTCTACATATGAAGTCATCCAATCAACCAGTCACTACTAATACATCCTTCCACTCACCAAGGCACTACCTTTGCACTCATCTGTCCACTCATGCACAGTATGCATGCGCTCATCCATTCACTCAGACACTACCCATACCCTCATCAAATGATCCAGGCACTACCCATGCACTGATTAATTCACTCTGACATTATTCATGCACTCATCCATTCACCCAGGCACTAAGCATGCACATATCCAGTCACTGAGGCTCTACATTTCCACTCATCCATTCATTCAGGTGCTATGCATGCATTCATCATTTAATTAGGCACTATCCAAACACTCATCTAATGACACAGGCACTACACCTGCTCTCATCATTTCACTCATGCACTCATGCATTTACCCAGGGCACTAACCATGCAGATATTGATTCACTCAGTCAATACTCAGTGCCTGAGTAAATACTCAGGCACTAAAAGCACACTCATTCATTCACCCGGGCACTACCTATGGATACATCCAATCACTCAGGTACTAGCCTCGCACTCATCTGTTTACTCAGGTACTATGCATGCCCTCATCCATTCATTCAAGCAGTACCTATGCACTCATCCAATTACCCATGCACTATCCATACACTAATTCATTCGTCCAGACATTATCCATGTCCCCATCCATTCGCTCAGGTACTACCGTTCCACTCTTGCATTCACTCAGGTACTACAAATGCAGTCATCCATTTAGCCACACACTACCCATGCACACATGCAATTATCCAATCACTAGGTTTGCACTCAATCAATCAATCAATCAATCAATGAATTTGTAAAGCGCGCTGCTCACCCTCTAGGGTCTCAAGGAGCTGGGAGGGGGGTGCTGCTACTGCTCGAAGAGCCAGGTCTTGAGTTGCTTCCTGAAGGAGAGATGGTCCTGGGTCAGCCGTAGGTCGGTGGGGAGGGAGTTCCATGTCTTGGCCGCTAGGTAGGAGAAGGATCTTCCCCTGGTGGTGGTTCTGCAAATCCGTGGGACAGTGACGAGGGCGAGGCTGGCGGATCGGAGCAGGCGGGTGGGTGTGTAGATCGTGAGGCGGTTGTTGAGGTATTTGAGGCCCATGTCGTGGAGGGCTTTGTGTGCGTGGGTGAGGAGCCTGAACGTGATCCTCTTGCTGACGGGAGCCAGTGCAGGTCTCTTAGGTGGGCGGAGATGTGGCTGTGGCGGGGGATGTCCAGGATGAGTCGTGCAGAGGCGTTCTGTATGCGCTGGAGTCTTTTCTGTAGTTTGGCTGTGGTTCCTGCTTAGAGGGCGTTCCCGTAGTCCAGTTGGCTGGTGACGAGGGCCTGGGTGACCGTTTTTTCTGGTTTCGGTGGGGATGCACCGGAAGATCTTTCAGAGCATGCGCAGGGTGTTGAAGCAGGATGATGAGACGGCGTTGACCTGCTTGGTCATCGTGAGGGAGAAATCCAGGATGAAGCCCAGGTTGCGTGCGTGGTCCGTGGGCTTGGGGGCGGTGCCCAGAGCAGGGGGCCACCAGGAGTCGTCCCAGGCGGAGGGGGATGGTCCGAAGATGAGGACTTCCGTCTTGTCCGAGTTCAGCTTCAGACGGCTGAGCTTCATCCATTCCGCGACGTCTTTCATTCCTTCCTGGAGGCTGGCTCTGGCGGTGGCGGGGTCGTTGGTGAGGGAACTCATCCAATCACTCAGGCACTACTTTTGCACTCAAAGATTTACTCAGGTACCACTGCTGCACTCATTGTAACATCCATGCACCAGTTGTCCACTCATTCACTTATCTATACACCAGTCATATACTCATTCCAACATATATACATTCTTTATCTTTTTTTCACTGTAAAAGGCGGTTCCAACAGGAACCTTTTTTTCATGCTTTTTTGAAGTTTAAATTTTGTTTTTTGTTTTTTTAATAATAAAAATGGCAACTAGCTCTCTTTTGTGGCGGTTCCTCTTCTTCCAGATCTTCACTGTTCACCTCCTCCACATCCTAGTTTAGCTGTTGTTGCTGTTGACACCCGCCTCCTTGATGTGTTGCCATTTCTGAAAAAAGAAAAACGTTTCCACTGCAAAATTAATTCACCTGCTCAAAAATAGGTTCTCTGAAAGAAGAATCAAGAAGGAATAGTGGGTGTGAACTTCCTATTGATTTTGCTGAAAAGAATATTCTCCAATGATATTCCTCTTTCCCCGGTCACGTGATATTCGCGGTGACTAAAATAGTTGGGGTTCCCGTGGTGAAGCGAAAATGCAAAATATAAGATTAATGGAGTTTTGTTTAAAAATTGAAAGAAAAGCAGCACTTACAATATTATAATATATGTATGTTTCAAAGTTGTTGAAAAATGTACGCTATCCATGACTACTGACGTCATCGCAACTTCCACCGTCTGCGCGGAAATGGGGAAAAGTGTTTGGAGGCGATTAATCTGGAAACTCACTAGAAAACTATGAGTTTGAAAAGTACACTGATTAAAGCCCTACTGGTAAATATACTGTAGAATATGTGTATACATATATATGTTTTACACTTTATATAACCCATGCGCTCTTCATGGCTACCGACGTCACCTCTGTGACGTAGGTAGTCGCAAACAAATTTATTTGGTGAGAAGGTGGATTTCTTTCAAATTGATCATAGAAAGAAAAGTTAAAGAAATATCTGCTACATATTTAAAGGTAAACTTTATTTAAAGAATGTCTTTAAGTGTATTTTTCAGCAGGTGAAATACATTTGCTGATGGCAGGATCTCCAATGTAAATGCAACAATGTTGTGCCGACTTACAAAATTGTTAAAAATAAAACCAGTTATTAATGTATTTCCTGATAAAAAATATATGAAATCAAAAAATCTGTGGTGTATTATAGAAACATAAACATATAAAGTACGAAAATCTTACAAAAGGTTCACTTACAAAAAAATGAACATTCCAATTAGGAAATGAAAGATACAGGAACATTTTAGTTAACAATTAGCATTTAAAAAACTTTAAAAATTCACAGAAAAACCAAACGTTACAGGGACATTATAGTTAGGCTGACATTTCACTTGTAAAAAACAGGGAAATTCAACTTGTACCCCAGCAATGCACTGCTTATGACATAACATATTACATCACTCATGGCAAGGTAGTGACATCGCTGATGACATCACTCATGATATCTCAAATGGCATTACTGATGACATAATCCTCAGAATCTTTGACGCAGCCACTTACACTGCCATGTAACCATTCATATACTCACTCCAACTTTAGCACAACCATTTTTGAAACCATTGATACACCCATAACATTACTTACATACACACTCATTCATTCATAGGTCTTCAAACGCATTCACTCACTCACCCATACAGCCAGTCATATACCCACTCACTCACTAATACAGCTACTGACATATCCACTCATCCCCGATATAGCCACTCATACACTGTCAGACCCTCATAGAGCTACTCGCATACCTACTCACCCACTCATAGATTCAGTCACACTGCCACTTACTCACCTATACAGTTATACACACACCAACTCACTTATTCATACAGCTACTAACACATACTCACTCACCTATACAGTCACTGACACAAGCACTCACTGATACAGCCACTCTCACAATCCCTCACACAAACAGTCACTTATATACTCCAAAATTTGCATATACTACCTTTCACATATGCAGTTACTCACCCATACATCACTGAGACATACTCACCGACATACAGCCCCTCACAGATACACTCATGAACCCATACAACTACTGATTCACCCACTCACTCACTCATGCAGGGCGTCACTCACGCACACACTCATACACCTATGCAGGTACTAAGATAGCCAATAAATAACCCATACAGCCACTCATGTACCTACTCGTCAACCCATGCAGCCACTTACACACCAACTGACAGAGTCATACAGCAATTCACACTAATGAATCACTCTCCCATACATTCACTTAGACATGTATCATCACTCACTTATACAGTCCGTCACCCACCCACTAAATCATCCATACGGGCACTCATACACCCACTGATTCATTATTACACCTTGGTGTATATATATTTAACACTCATAAAGCTTTTAGAAACACTCATAGTCACTGGATAATGTCATCAGTGATGCCATTTGAGAAGTCATCAGTGATGTCACTGACCATGTCATTAGTGATGTAATATGTGAGGTCATAAGCAGTGCATTGCGGGGACACAATTTATAGTTAGCTCAGCTAACTATAACTTCTGAATTTCTCTGGGTTTTCTATGAATGAAATATCAGCCTAACTATAGCATCCCAGTAACTTTTGTTTTTTTCAATGAATACATTTATATGTATATATATATATATATATTACCTACTGGCGGTCGCCATAGGTATATATAGTTAGGACCTAGTTTCCATAGGAAATCCGCAACATTCTATTGGGAATAACTTTGCGGCCGGTTGTTGAATCTTCGCGAATTTCTCAAAGAAGATGGCCCGTTCCGCTCCGCTTCTTCCCTGAAAGTCTCGGGTAGATTCGTCAAGCGGGGTCTGGGAAAAAAGGGGGGTCCAAAAACGTGTTTTCCCCCATGTTAATTTCCATAGGACAATTAGACACGGCTACAGCCCGAACGGCTGAACGGAATTATACCAAATTTGGCAAAATGGTAGAGTCTGAGTCGCAGATCGCCCTTTTGTTTAAATTGTGTAAATCCCTCCTCCAGTAGTTCCTGAGAAAATCAAAAGAGAAAAAATGTATATATCTATAAGCGTGCACCGTGCACGCACCGTGCGCGCACCTCTCCGTGCACGAGCTGTATGCTGATTGGCTGCCACTGTCTGTTAACACTTCAAAACAGAAATTGATGGCATTTGTCTTTATTTCGATTGATTCATCATAAAAGACGATACCATATTAAAATACATCATAGAAAAAGGCATACAACAATTTATAACAAAATGAGTAAAATACAGTAGTACGAGCAATTAAAAAAATTTACTAGCATTTTGAGAGATAACATTTCTATTGCAATAAAAAATACAATCAAAACAATCAGATAAAAGCTGGATAGACTCACTTCACTGCTTACTACTTGGCCCAAATAATCCTCACCCAGCCTAGGAATGTTGCAACAGCAATTACAATTGGTTCACTCGTGTCAAACCTCAAGATTCTCAGGGCTACAGACCCTACTCTTGTGCCCATATTGCGGCAAATGGGTTTAAGCCATTTGGCCCTAGGAGCTGCATTGGCCGGGCATTCAAAGAATATGTGTCCCATGGATTCCCTGCAGTCTGTGCACCAGCGGCAGGATTCAGACACCTGGTCCTTCCAATGTTTTGTAAATGATCTAATAGGAAGGCTGCCAACCCTTAGCTAGTGATAGAGTTTCCTGTCACTGGACCAGGTGATGGTATCCCAATAGTCTTCTAGGGAAGGATCACCTTTAAGCTCCAGGAACATACCAGACAAAGGAGGACAAAAATTGTCTAATATGTTTCTGGGTTATTGAAGACCAATATAGACTTTTAAATAGTTTTTTAGGTGGAAAGGGATTATTAACGGGGTCAGTCCACAGGTTTCCCAGGCCCATGGTCTCTAGGAGAAATCTGACTTGCTTGAACCAATGTAAGTTGCCCGAACCCATAATGGATCTAACATCCATTATTGCCTAAGCATATAGGGCTAGTTCGGGGGTGGTCCAAATCCTCCTCCATAGAGCCACTGGTTTGAAACGAGCAGTGTCATCTATGGAGTGGCAGCCCAAATCCATTAACAACGGTTTCATGGGGCTAGAGCAGGGGAGACCTGTAAGATTCCTTAGAAATGTATTTTGTATTTTAATCAATGGGGAAAGGTCCGCAAAACCCCAGAGGTCCGCGCCGTACAGGATCGCTGAACCTATCCTAGAGTTGTAGATCTTCAATGCTTCAAATCATAGCAAACACTGCTCCGCCTCATGGAAGCAAAAGCATTAAACATGCTCTTGCTTCCATGAAGGGGAGGAGAATTGCTTTTAGACAGAGGGAGCTGCATGTTAGCAGCTTCCTTTGTCCAAAAGCAATGCTTGCTCTGCAGGAGGTGGAGAGCCGTCAGGGACCGCTGGGGCCTTCAGGCTCTCCCCACGGTCCCCAACGAGGAGGCCATGCCCTGAGGGATGGGTTCCCCGCCTCAGCATATGGGGTCCGTGGGGCTGAAATAGGCCTGGGAGGGGGCCGCACAGCTTACTCTGTTTTTTTGATGACATAAATGAAGTTGGCTCAGGGAAGGGGGGCTGTCCAGCGCCCCTTCCCTAAAAGAAAATATTTCTCCAAAACTCTGGCAAGTCTCCGGAGGCCATGCCCCCTTCACCACCACTCTGCAAATGTACCTCCTGGCACATATGTGGTTAGGGAATGAAGTCCCCTTTAATGCTAAGGGTCCTTGGGGACTAACAAGCCATTTTGTTATGTCCAGCCAGTCCCAGACAGAGAGGATTGGAGGCTATGCCCCCATTCTCCACCACTCTGCAAACGTGCCTCCTGGGGCGTTTCTGGTTGGGGAATGAATTCCACTTTACTCCTGAGTGCCTCAGGACTAAAGTTGACTACTTCCCTCAACTAGTAGTGCACCAGGAGGTGCATTTGCAGAGTGTTGAAGAAAGGGAGTACGGCCTCTGACAATCTCTCAGCAATCCAGCTGTGTGGGTCTTACTGGGAGGTGACAGGAGGGGTAGTTGTCTTCCAAGGACCCTCACGAGCCGAGGGGACTTTATCCCCCAATTAGTAGTTCACCAGGAGGCGCATTTGCAGAGTGGTGGAGAACGGGAGCTTGGCCACCGAATACCTCTCAACAAACCCACTGTGTGGGACTTACTAGAGTTAACAAGAGGTTTAGTTGGCCCCCAAGCACCCTCTGGAAACTAGGGGACTACATACCCCAACCAGCAGTGCACCATTAGGTACCTTTGCAGAGTGGTGGAGAAAGGGGCATGGCCACTAATAACCTCTCAGCAATCCTGCTTTGGGGGACTTACTGGTGGTAACAGGAGGGTTGGGGAAAGGTAGTGTGGTCTCTGAAGTCAGAGTCAGAGTCAGAGTCAAAAACACTTTATTCGATTAAATTAAAATCATAAAAGTATGCTATACATTCATAGTTGATCATTGGAGTATTTAAAAAACAAGACTCATTATGTACAAATTCAAATTCCATATTTACAAATTTCATATTTACAAAAGTTTTTTAAAAAAAATTTAAAATACTTTTCGTCATACTTGCACTGTCTATATTTTCCTACAAAATTTCATTTCATTTTTACTGTTTGTGGTATGGGTTTGTTCAATGGTCTATTTACAGTAATATTTACAAACCTATAATACAATCATTTAACAGTGATACCCCGACTGGGTGTACAATTCTTAACAAAGGCTAGGTCAATTAATCAGTGTCTGAGGTATATTTCGACGAGACCTAATGGACATTGTGAGGAAATTTGCTACCCTATACATAATTAGAGGTGTTTCCATTAACTGTAAAAACAGAAAGGCCGGTTTGACTTGGGTAAACTTTAGTTCTTTTAATATTGGCTTAATATATTTCTCTCTTGCAATTCTAAAAAAAGGACAAAAAAAGAAAAAGTGGATAGAATCCTGGTCCGAGAAATCGTCACACTTACAGGGGGCGTTCTCATGGGGTTTACACCATTTATTATATTCACCCAACAAGAGGTGAGACTGATTGAAGCGAAATTTAGTGAGAAGCCACCGATGGAAAGGTTTGTTTACTACCGCCAAGTACGGTTCAATGGCTACGGTTGTTATTGTCAAAAAATGTGACCTCACGGTTGGCTTCATGATTTCGCATGTTTCTCTTTCGGCTTCTCTTTTCTTTATATATTCCAGTTTCGCCCAATTAATGTCATCTTTTTGTAGGCCTTCAGGGTTAGTATATAAATTAGGGCGGCTCAGGTATTGTGCGATTTTCTTGATATATGAAAGCCACTCAATCTCTGCCACACGATCCCGCCCCATACAGTCTTTAATAATCGTGTGATTTAATGTTAAATTGGGATTAAGCCAAATTTTAATCCAAGCCCTTAGTGGTGCAAAAGACAACATATCTTCAATATAACCTACCCCTAGTTCCTTATGTACTGAGTTAGCAGGTGTGGATTTTGGTAAGCCCAGAACAGATCGCAAAAAAATATTCTCTGCCCTTTGGATATGGGTTGTGTTCTTATATCCCCAAATAGAGGCTCCATATCTGGCTATTGCCATGGTTTTGGCTTTGTATATGGATAATATAGCCTCTGGTGGTTTGCCGCCAAGACGTTTGGCGAACCCCAGTATAGCAGCAGATGATCGTTTTACAGCTGCGGTCTTATTCTGGATTTGTGGTGCCCATGTCCCTTTCTCGTCGAACACCACTCCTAAGTATGTAAAGGTTTTAACCTTAGTAAGTACAGCATCGTTGCAGGTCAGGGTTCTAATATTGCTTTTAGAATTACCCACAGCCATGACATGCGACTTTCCTACATTAATCACCAAATCCAAGTCTTGCATAAAAGCCCCAAAAGTATTAAGTAAATGTTGAAGGCCCTTCGGGGTCCTTGACATCAGTACCGTGTCGTCGGCATATAAAAGTACCGGCGTCACGGAACCACCCATGCAGGGCACATCTGCAGAGGCAGTTTTTAGGGACTCTCCAAGGGAGTTAATATAAAGGGAGAAGAGCATAGGTGCCAAAATGCACCCTTGGCGCACTCCCCTTCCCGATTTAAAAAAAGAGGTACAGTTCCCCTCTTGGGTCATACGGATAGTTGCCCTTAAATCACTGTGGAGTCGTGCCAAAAAATCCACAAGAGCACGATCCAGTCCCTTTTCAAGGAGTATTGTCCACAGCTTTGACCTATTGACTAGGTCAAAAGCTGTGGACAAGTCCATGAAGGCCAAATACATCTTCCCCCCTGAAGCTACAGTGTATTTGCTCAGTATAAGGTGCAAATTAAGGCATTGGTCTTCTGTACCTCTAGCAGATCTAAACCCATACTGGGCCTCACACAGGATGTTTTTATCGGTGGTCCAAGCTGAGATTCTCTCTAGTATTATTTTGCCCAAGATTTTAAATGAGGAATCTAGCAGAGATATTGGCCTGTAGCATCTAGGGTCCCCCCTTTGACCCTTCTTAAAAATGGGGATGATAACAGCCTGTGACCAGGTAGTTGGAGGTCTTATCTTATCTATACCAACTACATTAAAAACATTAGTAAGTACAACTGACCACATTGCTGAGTTTGTTTTGTACATATCTGCGGGTACGCCATCTGGCCCAGGGGCCTTCTGTGATGACATGCCCTCGATAGCACTCTGTACCTCTTTAATAGTGAAACTTAGAAGGGGGGCTTGAATGTCGATCGGGGTTAAATTAGGAGGTCCTAGATCAATGTTGCTGCCATAAATTTTTTGGAAATGGTCCAACCATTCCTTCTCAGGGATATTTAACTCCAATGGCGCATTTTCTTTACCATTGAACAGCGGTGTATTGACAATGGCCCAGAACTTTGCGCTATCCCTTAGGGTAGCTTTTTCATACAAATTGTCCCACGCCTGTTTCTTAATTTCCTTTTTCCTTATTTGGATATCCTGACTGTACTGCTTCCTAAGCCTTGCCACCTCCTCTCTATCACGGGGTACCCTTTTCAGTGCTTTATGGAGTAATCGGTGTGATTTGGAGCATGCATTATTGAACCACCCCTCAACCTTTCTCTCTCGGTTTGTGGATATACATTTTAGGTCGTCTGCCACCTGGCGACAGATGGCTTCAAAGGACCCAATTATATTCCCTTTGAATCTCAATGGCTCCCTACAAACATTAATGTCACTGCCCACTTTCTCATTTAGGGAGTAAAGGAATTCCTCCGGTATAACTTTACTCCATTTCACCCGTCTCCCTTGATCCTTTGCAGTGATATCAACAACGATATCTAATTCAGAATTTTTGTTAAACAAAAATAAAACATTATCCTCCATGTTCAACACAACCGGGTTGTGGTCACTATATGTGGAATGTATAGCATTATAAAAGATAACATTCTGCAACATAACTGGTGAAATAAATATATAATCAATGATAGTGTTGCAATCCCTAGCACTATAGGTAGAGACCCTTTCTTTACTATCAAAGAACTCTGGTTCATCAAAGAACTCTGGTCTCTGAAGTCATTTCAGCAATCAGGTTGTGTTCAACTTACTGGTGGTAACATGAGGGGGTAGTTGGCCACAAAAGGACCCTCTGGATCCAAGGGGACTTCATTCCCCAACCGTCATTGTGCTAGGAGGTGTGTTGGCAGAGTGGTGGAGAAAGGAGCTGGGTTCCTGGGTCATGCTATTTTTTAAATATTTTCTTTATTCAGAGAGGGGGCTGTGTGGCCCCCTCTCTCTATGACAATTTTGTCCCTGGTGACCTAAAGCATTAATCTTGAAAGATCTAAATATTAACAAAAAAAGAGGACATATCTTTTTGCATGAAAAACAGAAGCAGCACAGCCACAGTCAAAACAGTGTGAAAGATAGTTCATTATTTAAATGAATCAAGGTTTCTCAACATGACAATGGGGAGATCAGATTTGAAAGTGAGAGCTACTGAACAGCACACAATGGGGGATATTCTCAAGAACGTGTGAAAACTGCAGCAAACGTAGCTTAACGCAACTCCTCACAGCGCAGTCTATCTCGGAAAAATCAACAAAAATCAAAATTAGGGAGTGAAGAGGTGGTGCTGATCAGCACCAAGGTGGACGCACCCTCCTCCGGTAAATGGTTCAGATAACCAAAAAGATCCAACCTCAAGTAGTTAACTGTGAGTCCAGATATTGTTGGCATACACAGTGTTTGTTAAAATACCCCTCACACACCAAAAGGGCCCTTGGTGTCATGCTTCATCATAGGGGTCTTCCCGTTCCGTATTTTAACAAACTGTGAATGCCAACAATATCTGGACTCACAGTTAACTACTTGAGGTTGGACCTTTTTGATTATCTGAACTATCTCGGGAAAATAACACTGTGTTAACGTGGTATTCTCAAGCCGGCGGTACCATGCGATAGGCCCGCGATAACAACTCAAATGTCCGCAATTCAGTCAACGCTACGCCACAAAAAAGCGATACACGAACCCAAAAAAAGTTGCAATGAGGCCAATCCCGATACAAAAAACAGCGAAAACCAGCCACAGGTCTACAAATCCCACACGTCATGCGGGAAAATGGAACACAAAAGCAGAGCCCAAAAACAGTGAGATGATAATGTACGAGCATACTCCCACATCCGTGACGTAGGACAAATGACCATCGTCCCACATCACATAGGCATCGCCTCACAGCCACATTGTACATTGACATGTAGTCTGCATGTAAACTGTGCCAATGCAGACACATGCATGGAACATGCAGTGGCACCACCTCTCCCCTTCGCATTGCAGAGGGCCAAGCAACCTCTCCTGCACACAGACGTGTCATGACCATGAGCAAACAATCATGACAGCGTGGATGAATGTAGGGGCAGTGAATCCTGCTTACATACATGTTGCACATGTTGTGGTATTTGAGTCCCTGCATCATGGTGGCACATAACTGACCCTACAAGGAGCCCTGTTGTCACATGTAGGCCACAAATGTCAGCCAAACTGGAATGAACCTGAATACATGTGAAACGCTGAAGAGTGGGATACCCTAGCAACTATGACACACAGGACTGGCAGTTAGACTACGTGACACTCCAAACAGCCCCTCTGCACAGAGTTGACACACGCACCATCCATGAACACATCATAAAATTGCCATCAACACATGTCACACTCACATCTGTCTGAGTGATGTGCCTGTGCAGTTGGTAGGCTCACTGGTTCATTGGTGTATGATATATGTGATCATGTGATTCCTGTATGACATGTACTGCTTTTTACAAATGACCTGCACCAATGTGTAATATGTAGCCTCACTGCTGCTCCTCCTTCCCCCGAGCTCATTCACTAGTGTGCGCAGCGCAGTTGCATCACCTGCACCCCTACGGCACACCATTGACATGCCCGTCTGCGAAAGTACAGAAGCCTGACAACAGCACAGTGATGCTGTGCGCTGAAGGCATGCAGCCACATGCGTGTAGGCCTATGGTAAGGACAGAGCGTACACAGATGTAGGGTACATGCCTTGCCAAACTCACCCTGCGCTTGAGAGTAGACCTCTAGCTCATGTGGCGGAAATAGCGACACACACAACAGTTGGCATGTATCATTCTGGACCCCGTGCAGGCTTGCTCACCCTCATGTATCCCTTGGCCGAGGCCGCACGCTTCGGGCATGCTACATAGCAACATTGCACAATGCATGACGGGTGGCGCAGACACCACACTAGAGACACACGCATCACTTGCATCTTTCTCAAGGCCTAACCTCTACCATGCCCAGAGCCACATGTCAAAAAACCACACCCCGCACCGTACGCCAGACAATTCAATTACGCTCAGAGGAGGGTCCGACACAGCCACATGTCCAAGGTCTACACCACTGCCTGAGGTGACAAGTTTGCGCACGCTGTACACAGCACAATTTGATGTGGTTTGGCCCGGGGCCCTCATGCATACATAATGACCACACGGACACAATGAGACAATTTGTGGGAAGGGCATGTGAGTCCAACACCTTTTATTGCCAGGGTCACACGTCCAGTGACGCCTGTGCTGGATGGATGTTGGTTTTGGTGGTTTTGGGGTTGGTGGTTTTGGGATTGGTTTGTGCTGGCAACAAGTAAACAGTGATCTTCTGACAATCAGAACTCCAAAGTATAAACAGCAAGGGTCCATGACTTGAGCTGCACAGAGTTAGTGTCCCCGGATGCACCACTGCAGGCACAGGCACACCCTCAGGGGACGGTGACTTGTGGTGCACTGAGATAGGGTCACGGGAGCTGAGCAGGTCCTCGTTGATGTCCCAGGAGAATGACACGGAGTGTTACGGGGGACAGTGGAAGGTGTCCATCCAGGGCATGCTGCAGAGGGCTGAAGCAGGTAGAAACAGGCACAATGAAGGAGATGGATGCTACAGTCCCCTCATCCCACCATGTAAATATCAGCTACCTGATGAAGACAACCCCCAGGCCAAGGACTCAGACAACAACATAGTCCAACGGGAGAGTGCCCATGACTCCTGTGGCACTGAGTCAGTGGTACCAGAGCTGGAAGGGGATGCAGTCTGCGATAAGGCATGTGCACCTATATCAACTCTGCAATTGACAAAGCAAGAGTCAGTCAAAATGTGTGTCTCACTCGACCGCAGTGTGTGCCGGAGGCAGTGGTCAGTGTGGGGCAGCAGCTGTGCAGCCAGCTCCTCCTGGGTCTCTAACACACAGTGTTGGAATGGCATGTGGAGAGGTTTCCTGGTTGATGGAGGTGGAGGCACCAGAGTAGGGCGGATGTACAGTCTGTGACAAGACCGTGTCCTAGCTGGGATGAACTGGAGAGGATTTGTCTGAGGCCTGCTGGACAGGTGTGTAGGCCCGAGGCAGCAGTCCGCAAGGGCCCACAGACATGTGTGGTCAGAATGCTATGCACAGAGTTGGTGGCACCACATCAAAGGGAGTGTAGGGATTTAAGCTCTGCCTTAAACATGAACTCTGCCATTGTGTAATCAAGACTCAGTTCCAAATGTGCAACCTACTTGTATGCTGTGTATGCCGGTGGAGTGCATCAACAGTAAAGAAGTACTGCGGGCCTTGCTCACGGAGGCCGTGATGATCTGGGGAGGCTGCCATGGTCATGGGCCTCAGGCATGGAGCTAGCACAGGCACGTGGTGGGCTCTCCTATAGACATGCCGGTGTTGGCAGGTGAGCAGGGGTGGACGAGACTGGTTCAGGGTGTGGCCTGGGCAGCGGGAGTCGCACATGATCGCAGGTACCGCCGCACACAACGGCGGCCTTGTGGCCGGGTGAGAGCCGCCAGCCTGGCAGCCACATTGGCCATTCCGGAAGAGAATCATGCCCAGGGCTACATGATTTTTATTCACACCCCTTCACTAGCCTGGCGAATGCTGAGCAAGCCCACTCCGCACACGCGTACAGGGGGGACCTAACGTGCTACATTTCCGTGATCTTCCCCACTGGTTGGGGTGACATGGTTGCATCCACTGTCCACAAAACTACTAACAGCTGCGTTATATGTGGACATGGATATGTCTGTGGTCTGCAAACTGCAGTCTGTCCAGCACATCAACGCCACACTTGGCAATATGTGCATTCTCATGTTAAATGTTATGTTAAAATCAATTTGTAAAGCGCTCGTACGCCCGTGGGCTTCATGGCGCTATAGGAAGTATGAAGAGTCCGAACAACATAACACTAAGCTGACAGAGGTTAATGGTAGGCTTGAGAGAATAACCAGGTTTTTAATTCCTTGCGGAAGGTGAGCAAATCCTTACTCTGCCTAATCGGCAAGGGGATGGAGTTCCAAAATGAAGCTGCTAGATGGCGAAAGCAGCAGCCGCCCTGTCGCTTCCTTTTGAAGCGAGGCACCTCCAATAAAGATTTTTGAGCAGAGCGCAGGCTTCTAGTGGGAGTATATTTAGAAACCAGGCTGCAAATAAAGGCAGGGCCTTTATCTTGTGTGGCCTTGAAGGTGATACAGCCAGCTTTAAAGGCAATACGTTGGGAAATCGGAAGCCAGTGTAGCATTTCTAGACCTGGTTTGATAGAAGACCATTTTGGCTGTTTTAGGATGAGTCTAGCCGCCTGGTTCTGGACTAGTTGAAGTCTCTTTGATAGACCCACTGGGAGTCCCAGATAAACGCTATTGGAATAATCCAAGCGGGACATAACCAGGGCAATAGTGACCTGGATTAAGGCAGACTGGGTAAGTAAGTGAGCAATTTTTTTTATTTTCCTCATTTGGAAAAAGCTTGCGGAAACCACGGCACCCACCTGGGTTTTTAAGGACAGGTCCGTATGGAGCGTGATCCCTAGGCTCTTTACAGCAGTAGACTTTACAGGAGGGGTGCCCAGGTCTGCTGGCCAGTAGTTGACACTCCAGCTGGATAAACTATTCCCGGGCAAAAGTAGTTCTGTTTTGCCCGGGTTAAGTTTTAGATGGTTTTCATTCATCCAGCATTGGATGTGTCTCATTCATGGGTCACTAGCCTCCTTCGCACATGCCTGGTTCCCACCTACCTAAACATTCTGCTGGTGTGTGGCTGATGTGCCATACCATTTGTGGCTCTTGTACATGGCTAGCCCAGGTTGCCACAGTAAGTTGTGTTGTCATGTCTGGTGGGTGGGCATGTTATTTGGCATGTTGTATGTGGGTTTGTGATGTGTGCATTATCAGAGTTGTGAGTTGCATGATTGTAGAGTTGAGGTATGTGGTGTGTTCATTTTGTACTTACCAACGAGCACTGCATTTCCGTAGGTGCCATCCTGGAAGCGCCGGTTGTTGATGCACTGTCGGAAGATGTATGAGTCGTGCACACTGCCTGAGGAGTCTGCGACAATGTTGGTGAAGAGTCCCCGGTGGTTCACTATTGCCTTCACATTGATGGAATGTGTGTGCTTTCGGTTGTGGGAATTTGTGCAGTGTCGGCAGGGGGGACAAGTTGGACTTGTGTGCAATCAATTGCCCTCAACACGTGTGGGAATCCAGCTATGGCATAGAATCCTTGCTTGGTCTCAAGCTGTTCTTGCGAGGTGTGGGGGAAGTATAGGTACTGGGGTACCAAGCTGATAATGGCATCCACAACATGTTTGAGGAACTTGGATAGGGCTGGCTGTGAGACTCCTCCGACTCTGGCGGTTGTTGGTTGGAATGTCCCAGAGGCCAACAGGTGCAGCACAGCCAGCAGCTTTGTCTGCGGAGGGATGTTGGTTGTTCGCTCTGTTGGTACAGTCAGCCTGTGGGAGATGATGTTCAGGATGCAGAGGGCGGTTGTGCTTTTGAGCCTGTAGTGGGCAATGACATGCTCTGGTGTTAAGTCTGTGAGACATTTTCTGAAGGTCCTCTATCTTTGTCTGCGCTGCCTCTGTGGTGGTCCAGTGGGGTCCAGCGGGGGCGGTCCTAGGGGTGGTGGTGGGGGTGTTTTAGCCCTGTTGGGGCTCCGAGCTGCATGATGAGTAGCTCCATGGCATCTGTTGTTACTTCATGTGTGGTTCGGGGCTGGGCTCCCTTTGTGCTGCCAGTTGTTGTCAGGATTTGCACCAGGTCGGAGCAGGTGTTAATTTCCTGCTGCTAACATGCCTTATCGCATGTTTCGAGATCTTATCGCCGATCTGGCTGGTCGTTGTGAATGTTGCGGAGTGGTGTTGTCGCAGCTTTTTGCTCGAAATTGCCCACTCTGCATCATATTAGCGATAGTTGCCGGGGTCATCCGTGGTGATGTTTTTGAGGATGCTATCACCGGAAACTGGTGGTACTGGCTGTTACCACCAGCTGGTGAATGGGGAGGTATTTTTATCGTGACTTTGGCTGCGCTAAAGTGCCGATAACTCGGCGATAGCTCCTTGAGAATATGCCCCCAATGTGTGCTATGAGAGCACATGATTGGTTTGCTTTTCTCTATTCTTGTGGTCATCATATTGCACATGACTTGCATGGATCCTCTATAAAAAAGGATGAAGATGATTCAGTGGTGCTAGGATTGGTGCTGAAAGTATCAAGGTAGCCACTTGATCATCCAAGATATTTGGAAGAATCTCATGACCACAATACCAATCAAATAAAAGCAACACTAAATATGCATTTATATTTCGACATAGACCACCCTGGTAAATCACAAGAGCCCTAACACTTTTCAATGGATAGTTTTAACTTGTGCTTAATTTCAGACACTTCCTTTTCACTGCTGATTAAGAAGAGTGATGGCTGTAAGTATACAGCATACATCACATTCAGAGTCCATCAGAAAAATGTACAGTACACACCTGACTTAATCCAGTGTCATTTTCTAACTTTCCACTAATATGCCATACATGTGCTGTGCACCAAATACACCATGTACAATTATAACCAATGAAAAGAGAGAAAAGGCATGAGGCACATAAAACAAAGCAATGAGAGTTGTTTCCTTACTGATTGCAAAAAAAGCCACATAGTAATCAAAGGTTTGACTGAAGTAAGAAGTAAATGTGGATATCCAATACGTCATCTCATATTTTCAAATACAATTATTTCTTTTTTGGTGTTGACACAACTTTTCCTGTGCCCCAAAAATATTGTTTCGAAAAATAACACCTGTCAATTACTGGAGATCAATTCCATACGCATTTACATCAATCTGCAGGTAATTGTTCAGTTATCACTCAGGATGAGCTGCTTTGATGGGGAACATCACATTTCAAGAAGGCTTGCAAATTCAACAAATAACCCCTTGGAAACTGCTACTTCTTCTGAAAACAATGCACCTCATGTACTGCAAGGTAAGCACCCATTGTAATTAGAATAGTATATCAATTGAATAACTGAATGATTACCAGAAAGGAATACTCCCCTGGCTTGATCTAAAAGGTGACTGACAATGTCTCAAATCAAAAGCTAAAGCGGCCTGAACAAAATAAACCAATGGATGAAGAAGCCTGACCAAAAGTGCACTCTTTCCTCAGTCTTCAGAAGAGGTCTTTGGCTACTTCAGGGACCAGAAACTGCTGTTTGCTGTTGAACATGATTGCTTACCTTCCCTCGTACTTTACAAAATATTCTTCTACAGAATGATCTAGTTTGTATGTCACCGTAGACTTCTCTAATTCATATTTATTTGTGTATTAGCTAATGATTGGATGCCTTAGTATGTTAAGTAATATTTTCACTGCTAGTGACATGACATATCTGTGCTATAAATTGCATATCAGAGTTAAGCAGGATCACCCTTGCCTCCTTCCTTGTTCCTCATGCCTAGTGTCAGGGTGCGTTCAGCTAGGTATTTCCAGGCCACTGATAGGCCTACATGTCCACAAGAAAGATACTTAACTGTAACAACATACATGTAAATGCAGATGTGGATAAAGAATGCTCTTCAAATATATGCTACCATATTTGTCAATTGTTCATTGTACCAATGTTTTGGAAGAGGGTTTGTGGTAACATAACACTCACAGGTGATGTTTTTGTCCTTTACCCGAACCTATAAAATGTCAAATGAAAGAATCCTAGCATAGGTACACCAGTTACATGTTGAGTCTCACATTTCATATTATACTATAATGAGGTTGAGAGGGTGGCTGGTAATTAGTAGGACGCTCATGTCATGGGAGCAAACCCATACCACATGTACTCACATTCACTTGACATTAACGTGCTATGATAAACAGATTATGCATTGATCAGACAGCTTGTGGACCAAACACCAAACAGCTTGTGGACGTTTAAAAAATATCACTCAAGAACAACCTATTATTGCTTTCTGATCAAAGGGTCTGATTTAGATGTTAGTGGAAGGGTCACAAACGTCTGATATCCCATCCGCCATATTACGCATGCAATAGCATATATTCAGTGCCACTTGAATTATGCGATTGTTCAGTGATTTTCGTAAATTTATAAATTTGCCGCATTAGCCTCATATTCCATCATCTGCCACATAATCTTCAGATTTTAACCAAAAAAATCTTTTGCTTCTAGCTCAAAAGAGTCAAAAGTTACTAAAAATGCAGCAACATATGTTGCTGCACAGTAGAAGAGCGTTTGCAAAGCTAGACTAGTCACCTTTCTATTGCTTATTGCTACATTTGAGTATTAAATTGGTACTAATGAGGCACCACCAATGCCCATATAGTGTTACCAAGGATAAAAATGACAATATAATGAAGCAACACTATTGTAAATCGTACCACATTATGCTGCACAATTTGTCTTTTGTTGCTGCAGAATTTACTCATTCCTGCCACATAATGTGTCCCTCTCTTGCCACATAAATCCAGTGGACCTACATATAATGCACTTGTAATAAGGTGAGCGGGACATCCGTCATGTTTTTGACGGAGTAACCACTCCACCAAAGTCTAAATCACGCCTTCGGTGATTAAATCTGCAGGTAAATCAGCAGTACTCCTAGAATAGCAGCTAGTATTTCATAATTAATTTCTGTTCTTACTCCAGTAGTTCCGGCAATGGAATACGATCTTCCACTCGGAAAACCCTTTGCCCAGTTTGTGTAATAGACTCCACTTCCGTCAGTCCATAGAAACTTGGTTTCTGCATTGATGTCATTGAAGCCAATCCAGGTGCTAACTTGCATTTCATTTAAATGGTACACAAGGAAATCTAAAAAATGAAGCATACAAAACATGCAATTAAAATAATTTGTCATACAATAATAACAACAACAAAACAATAAGCATAAAAAGAATAGTAATATTTAAGAGACTGGTGCTATTACTAATAACATCAATATTTCATTTCATTTTTACTTTTTTATTGTTTAGCTTATCCAAACATTACAACTCTCAAGTATACTCACAACAAAACACGAGTCGACTCTTACATGCATTCTAAAAAGACAGATACCAAAATCAAGAGATTTCTAGCAAGTTAATAATAGGAGCACTTTAGATTTAAAATTGGCTACTTTGTAACACATTCTATGACCAGGCCCGTAAAACGAATACTCTATGTTATTTTCTTCCTCCATTGGTTTAATCAGATAGCCAGATACGGTTTACTGGACTCTTTAGCCAGTCTATCCTTGTGGCAGCACTTGTATAGGGCCGCCCAAATCTCACTTTTATTTACTATGTCTATATCATTAGGGTAATGAAAAACATGTCCGTGCCTAATCCTGGGTAAACTGGTTCTCACCTCTGCTAACCATGGAATGTCCATACCCTTCTTACATTTAAGGCAATCTGCTGTAATATCTCTGGTGAGGAACGCAGTCGTATTTTTCCATAAAGCTAGCCAAAATAGAGTGGGCACTCTCTAATATAATCTTCAACGTAATGTAATTTTAGTTCACTGTGGCACACATATGGGACAAAGAGATTGGGACGCCCAAGAGTTTACTGCAGAACTTGTCCTAGTCATATTGGATATTATGGCAATTAGAAATGCCCCAAACCTCTGTGCCATAGGTTGCTACACGTACAAACTGAGATTTAAAAAAAATTAAAATAGGTAGAATGGCTCCCTCGCTCAGTTGGGGTAAGCTAAATACTGCATTATTAACTTAGAAAACTAGTTCCTGCAACAGGCAGTATCGTCTTTCCACCGGCTGTTAGCAGCAAAAACCAGTCCCAGATAAGGAAAAGTGCTTGTGCTTTGTAAACTCTGATTGCCATCAGAGAGGGCCTTTATCATATGCTTTCCTGGTCCACAGGCCATGATAAAAGATTTTGTGAAAATAGTGTGTAAATCCAAGGAGGCCATGAAATTCATGAAACACTGTACTAAAAGACACACAGCTTTAGGAGTGCAGCTTATTAAGACCGCATCAACTGTGTATAATAGGGATGGGAGTATAGAGACATTTATTCTTGGGACATCGTTAGTAAGGTTGTTAAAAACGTATGTAAATTATAAATATACAAAATAAAAAGTAATGGGGCTAAAACGCACCCCAGCCTTGCCTCTCTAAAAAACCAATATCATTAGAAACTCCCGCATGTGTATTGATTATAATCCTACCCTTCATGTCTCTATGTAAATAGGCTAAAAAATGCGCTAGTGTCTCATCCATTCCACTTTCTAACAGGATAGACCACAGCTGAGATCGATTGTCATAGTCGAATGATAAGGTCAAATCCATGAGCGCCAAATATATTGGTGAACATTGGGCGATGGTATATTTCCCAATTAATACATTTAGATTAAGACACTATTTAATTGTACCCACATTCTTTCTAAAACCATAGTGGCCGGTGTGCCGAATGAAATTCTCCTCAGCCCAATCTTTGATCTTGTGGTACAGGACCCCACCCAGCATTTTCAGTATGGTATCTCTCAAAGAAATGGGCTTGGAGCAGACTTGCTGGGAGCAATCACCCTTCTAAAATTCAAATTCAAATTTTATTTGTTTGATTCAGACCTCAACTAGAGTCAACAAATACAAATTATTAAATAGTTGTATTTATACTTTTAGAACTGCTTTAAAATTCAGAGGCCTAGTAAATTAAAGTTGGCGAATAAAAATACATGAGTTTATGACTTAGGTTTATGTGCTTTTAAAACAGCTTTAAAAAACTCTTTAAGAACTTAAACAAGTTATAGCAGACAAATTCATTTGGGGGAGACTTACACAGCGTAATTAAGTCCTGAATTAAAATAACATTATATCTATAATGGAGAGGTTTTATAAAACGTCGCCGAGCCTCTGTCAAAATCTGTTTTTGACAGATTAAAAATATATGGAAAATGTCTTGAACTCCACCGTTATACAAGTCACAAATACCCGGGGGATGTTCAAGGGAGTTCCATCTGAAGGAATACACTTTTAAAGGTGATCACACTTTTAAAATTTGGTACAATGACAGAAGTTGACCATGTGCTTAGTAACGGGGAAAAAACTAGATTATTAAAAACATTACGCAAGAGTGGGACCCAGATATCTGGTTTGTGTTTGATGAGATCTATGAGCACCCTGTCAGGAGCTTTATTGCCCATACTCCGATCTATGGCATCCGCCACATCGGACAAAGACATCATTACTCCCTTAGAGATGGGTGTGATGCGGCATCTTCCCCTACCTCACCGAAGCCGCAACCCCTTGGACGATGTCCTGTCCCGGAAGCCTGCCGAGAGGCGTCCCTGGAAACGACCCTAGCAACCCGGGTCCCACCCCTCTTTCCTTTCTTCCAGGAGCCAATCACCGATGATCTCCCACCGGAACCACAATGCCGTGACCCCGGAAGTCCCTCCCTGACTCCAGTCCCCGAGGCCGGAAAAGAAGGAAGCAGTAACAGGAACGCGGTCGGAGAAGCAAACTCGTGGCAGGAGACTCGGACCGAAGACGAACCAGAGAGGGCACCCGAAGAAGAAGACGTGTGGAGCGAAGACTGGTGGAGTCCGCAGGAGGTGGCTGGAGAGCGGCCGCAACTCACTGGAGAGTTGCGGCGGCGCCTGTGAGTATACAAACCCATTAACAGCCCCTGTAGCACATTAGGTGCATTGTAGATATCTTTAGCGTCACCGTTGGCTCTGGCTACAATCACTGTATATAATTGTATAGCACTTCTAGGGGTCACTACCCGTGGAGAAGTGTGGCTCAATGATTAGAGCAGGCAGACCTTGATGCAGAGCTCTGGCCAGGGACCAGGGTTCGATTCCCACCTCGGCGGGTCTCCGGCTCATTATTTCCCCTGACTGGATATTCTCGCCTCAGTGCCTGTTCTGATCATGGGTCCCACGCTGCAACTCTGGGCAATAGCTTGCTTAGTCTCCACAACGGCCCCAAAAGCGCTGGGATGCCTGGCTGCACCTGGGGGGTGCCCAGGAGTGGACATTTCCCAGGAATAATAATAATAATAATCCACATTTGTAAAGCGCACAATCACCCGTAAGGGTCTCTAGGCGCTGGGAGCCGTCGGGAAGATTAAGCGAGCTATTGCCCAGAGTCACATGGTGCTGGGCTAACCTGCCGCCGGAGCCGGGGATCGAACCCTGATCCCCAGAGTCCAGCGTCAGTCGCCCTGGCCGCGGCGCCACACCTCTTCCTGGTGCCAGGAAGGGTTCCTAAGCGGTATACGGACAGCGCCGGGACACCTCCGGTGGAGGTAGCTGTGCGCTTTACAAATTCCGACATTTACATTTATTTATACAGCACTGTTATCGATACAACCTTCCCCTCACCAGACCCACACAGGACACCTCTTCTTATCTGTTCTCTTGCCCTTCCTTACCTATATCCTGTTCCCCTACCCTCCTCACTGTCGGTTCCAACCCCCTCACCCTAACCTGGTGGCGGTTGCGGTTTACGCTTGTGGACGTTCAGGTGGACTAACGGCTCCCATTCTTTTGTTCTCTTTTTACCTCCGAGGACTACGCCAGGACCGGACCTCCCCAAAGATTCAACGGCCCGACGCAAAGTTGGAGAAGACTGAAACGCCACCTGTTGGAACCTTGACTTTGTTTTCCCCTCATTTTCACTGGAGTCTAAAGTGCACCTTAAAATAAATCAAACGTCATTGCACACTACATACGGCCTCCTTGCCTGTTATTCCGGCCCGGCATCACCCCACGATCACAGTTGGTGTCAGAAGTGGAATCTGCTGGAAGCATGGAGGCTGCGGTCAATAAAATGGTGGAATCCCAAGAACAGTTGGGGAAGCTGATGGAACATTTCTTGAAAACAGCTGAGGATGACAGGGGTCAGCTACATGACGTCCTCAAGGGTCAGGGGGACGCTCACGACCAAGCCATGGGGAAGCTCACAGACGTTATAGGACAGCAAAGGCCAGTGGCTTCTCTTCCTTCGGTGGTCTTACAGAAATATGTGCCGGGGGAAGACCCGGACTATTTCTTCACGAACTTTGAGAGACTGGCCCAGGCCGCTTCCTGGCCGGCTGACTGTTGGGGCCAATACCTGGGACCCCTGCTAACCGGAGATCTACAAGTGGGATACCAGCAAGCCAATATCCAAGGCAATACTCCCTATGAAGACATTAAGAAATGCATCCTAGAACGCTTGGGCATAGACGATGAGACCTATAGGGTCAAGCTACGGCAAGCCAAAGAAGGTACCCAAGAAACCCCTCGAGCCCGGTCCTTTCGTATCAAGGACTTAGCCAATCGGTGGCTCAGACCTGACACGTCAACAAAGGAAGACATATTAGCCAAGATATACCTGGTACAATTCCTAGGTTCCCTACATCCAGCCACCCAGAGGTGGGTAAGGCAACATGCCCACCTCACTCTGGACAGCGCAGTAGAAATAGCGAGTGCCTATAGCCGAGCCCAGGAGTTCCAGAGGACACGAGACAAACCTAACAACCAGTCCCATACCTCGACCAGCGTCCGGCCCCACCGACCACCCCTACCAAGGAAACCGGATCCTCTCCCTCTTTTACCGACCCCTGTCATGTACAGATCACCCAATCCTGGACCTCAGTGCTTTAATGAAATGAAATGAAAATAAAATTTATAAAGCGCTACAGTTGCCCTGAGGCGTCCAGGCGCTGTAACTACACAGAGGTACCTTCAGAGGAACAGGAGGTTTGTAGTAGCTAAAATAAAAAAGTTTTAAGCTGTTTCCGGAAGCTGGTTAAGTTGGAGTTGCATCTCAACTGCAAAGGGAGGGTGTTCCACAATTTTGACACATTATACGAGAACGAACGTCCGCCTGCTCTGGCTCTAAAGATTCTAGGAATCTTGGCCAGTGATGCAGTCGTAGATCGAAGCACCTTGTTGGGCAAGTAAGGGGAAATCAGGGAGCGGTTGATTTCTGGACCCGTTTTCCAGAGGGTCTGATGAGCAATGCACAAGGCTTTGAACTTCACTCTGTCCCTGACAGGCAACCAGTGTAGAGTTCTTAGGCCATTTTTTATTGAAGTTCTTCGTGGGACTCTCAGTAGCGCACGGGCAGCACAGTTTTGAGTGCGCTGGAATTTTTTCAAGGTATAGTCTGGTGCCCCGAGATAGAGGGCATTGTTAAAATCCAGACGGGATTGGACAAGGCCCTGTATGATTATTTGTCTGGCCTCAAATGGAAGAAGGGGGAGAATTTTTTTAATCACCCTAAGGAGACCAAAGCATGTTGCCGACACCTTGGTGGCCTGTGTATTGAGGCTCAATGACTTATCTAACCATACCCCCAGACTTTTGATGTTATCTCTGGGGGCAGGAGCCGCCCCCATGCTCGCAGGCCATAACAGCTCCATAGTAGAGGGGGCTGCCGGGCCCAGGAGCATGAGCTCGGTCTTATCGTCGTCGAGCTTCAGGCATGAGCTCATCATCCAACTCCTTACTTCCTCCAGGCATGCCGCTAGATTGGGCGGTGATTGGAGGCCACTCTTCTGCGCGAGGGAGACCACCAGCTGGGTGTCGTCCGCATAGGAGATGATGTTAATCCCATGCGGACGAACAATCCCAGCCAGCAGCCTCATATATGCGTTGAAGAGCGTGGGGTTCAAGGATGACCCCTGCGGAACTCCACACCACAGAGGCCTGCTAGATGACACGGATGTGCCGTCAAAGACCTGGAAGGTTCTGTCCGATAAAAAAGACTCGAACCAGACCAGGGCTTCTCCGGACACTCATAGGTCGGCGAGACGGTTCATCAGAATTTTATGATGTACCGTGTCAAACGCTGCGCTCAGATCGAGGAGGATCACTGCCACTGATCCCCCCCGATCCAAGATCCGTCTCGCCTCCTCAGTCACAGCCAATAGAGCGGTCTCTGTCCCATGTTTTGGGCGAAAGCCCGTCTGTGAAGCATCGAGGAGGTGGTTTTCCTCGAGGAACTTCGTCAGAATGGTATTGACGTACTTCTCCAGGATCTTTGATGCCCATGGGAGCAGAGAGATCGGGCGGTAGTTGCTAGGATTAGCTGGGTCGAGGGAAGGTTTTTTTACCAGGGCCCGTACCATTGCATGCTTCCATGTCGCAGGTACCATCCCACTCGAAATGGAAGAGTTCAATAATTCTAGAAGAGTAGGGAAAATGGTTTTACTAGCCAACCCCAGTGAGCCCGGGGGAGCAGGGTCACACGGTGAGCCGGATTTTATTTTTTGTGCCAGAGACTCCAATGTTTCCAAGTTCAGTAATGGAAAGGACTCCAGCTTATTGTGAGAGGGAGTTACCGTGTCCAGTGCTGAGTCCGAGCATTGTGGGGGTGAATCAATGGCTGGATCAGGGAAGGAGAGATAGATTTTATTAACCTTCTGAAAAAAGAAATCAGCCAACTCGTCGCATTTAGAGGGGGAACTACCATTATCTGCGGCGGGCAGGGGGGGTTTTATCAGGGAGCTTACTATACGATATATTTCTTTCGGCTTTGACTTGGCCGTTGTTATTTTATCATTATAGTAGGCTGCTTGTGAGGTTTTTATTGCCAATTTATAGTTCCTAATGGCTTCCCTGTAGGTGGCTTTATCAGAAGGATTGTAAGTCATACGCCATTTCCTCTCTTGTCTCTTGCAGGAGCGCTTTTGGTCCCTAAGATCTTCCGTGTACCACGGTGCTGATTTACTCTGCCTCTTTGACCCAGATAGGTGTAAAGGGAGAACCAGGTCAAGAGAGGCAGTGATCCACTCATTGTATTTATTATTGTTTGCCGTCGGGTCAAGGGAAAGTATCGGTCTAGTGGTGCTAAGAGCCTTCGTCCAATTGTCTATGGAAATTTTGGACCAGTTTCGGGTTTTCCGAGGTGTAAGGAAGGAAGCAGGGGGTTTACTGGTGGTCCAGGTGAAGGCTATCAGGAAATGATCCGACCATGGAAGGCTACTAATAGTGCCCACTTTAAGTTGGTCACTATTACTAAAGATCGGATCTAAAAGATGACCTTTTTCATGCGTGGAGGAGGGAACTAATTGCTCAAGTTGGATGGCAGCTAGACTTGACATCATCTCTAGTGCCGTGGGGTCCAACAGATTGTCAAAATGGATATTAAAATCTCCCAGTACAGTGAAATTAGAGGGAGAGACAATCAATTGGGATGCCACCGACAAAAGGGAGGTGTTAAATTGTCCGATAGCTCCAGGAGGACGATAGATAAGAATACCAGTAAAGCTGGTATTCGGGGTAAATTCGATCGCAAAAGAAAAACTTTCGCAGTCTTCAATCTCCTCCGTCAAGCTGCGGCAGACATAACTCTCCTTATAAATGATCGCAAGACCGCCGCCTCTGCCCAGCGGTCGATCAGCCCGTGCTATCCGTGCTAATTGTGGGGGTTTTGGCCATATAGCCCGGGTTTGCCCCCAGAAGGAAGAGCCAATGGAAGTGGGGTTCGTCCGGAACTTCCTTTGTGACACCGCTGGGACTGCGCCTCCAGCGTTTTGTTGCCCAGTGAGAATCGATGGACAACCCGTTTTAGCCCTGGCCGACACGGGCTGCAGACAAAGCGTTCTCCGTCCCCAGGATATGCCCACACCTGTTGGTCCTCCCACAGGCATGGTTGCCATCCAGTGTGTTCATGGCGACACCAGAAGATACCCCACCACTCAAATACGTATCCAACATCCTAAAGATCCTGGAACAGACCTTACTGTGGGACTAATCCCGACGCTGCCAGAACAGGCCATTTTAGGGAGCGATTACCCTGGTCTTCCGAAGCTCCTTCAAGACACAAACGACTCGCTGACCCAGTGGTGGAATGATGCCCCTTTTTCTCGGGACCAACCCCCGCCGACTTCAACACTCAAGCAACGGAAAACCCGTAACCAAAAACAAAAGGAGAAAAGAGGCCATATCACAGCATTTCCTGTAATACCCGAAGAGCACCCCTGGCAGACGGACAGGGAATTCCGGGCCTCGCAAAGAGAAGACCCAATCCTGCAGGAAGCATGGGGAAAAGCCTTGGACAACGAAGACCCCTTACAAGTAGGTCCCTATTTCTTTAAAAAGAACGGACTGTTATACAGAAAAGGAGGTCCTCGTCAGCCACCCCAGTTATTGATACCAGGGCCCTTCCGGGAAAAAGTCATGTTCCTTGCCCACAGTCACCTGTTGGGGGGCCATTTTAGCGATGAAAAAACAGGTCAGTCTATTCTGGACAAATTCTATTGGCCGGGTATTCATCAGCAAGTGAGGATTTACTGTCGGGAATGCCCAGTCTGTCAGAGAAACAGCAGGTATCGGCCTTCTAAAGCCCCCTAAAACCCTTGCCTCTTATCGATATACCCTTCAGTAGAGTCGGAATGCACCCCTACTGCCGTCCCGCAGCGGGTGTCGGTATGCCCTAGTCCTTGTTGATTATGCCACCCGCTTCCCTGAGGCCATACCCTTACGCCAACCCTCCACTCAAAACATAGCCAAAGCATTAATCACAGTATTCACCAGAGTGGGGTTTCCAAGGGAGATCCTTACGGATCAGGGCACCCCCTTTGTTTCTGCCCTCATGAGACAGGGATGCTCCTGACTAGGGATAAAGCAGATCCGGACATTCGCTTACCACCCGTAAACGGACGGGATGGTCGAGCGATACAACGCCACCCTTAAACTAACTTTGAAGAAACTGCTGGCTTTAGAGGCAAAAAGGTGGGAAGAGATGCTTCCGTTAGCCCTGTCTGCTATCAGGTGTAAGGTGCAAAGCAGCACGGGCTATTCCCCCTTCGAGCTCCTTTATGGGCGCTCTCCCCGAACCCTTCTGGACATGGCCCAAGAGGCCTGGGAGGCAGAACCCGACCATACTCGTCCCCTCCCTGAATACCTCGAGAACCTTAAGACACATCTAGCTGAACTACGAGACATAGTCAGACAGAATATGGAAAACGCCCAAACATCCCAAAAGCAACAATACGATAAAGGCACTAAAACCAGAACCTTTGGGGAAGGAGACCTAGTGCTCGTAATGCTGCCTTCCTCCGAACAGAAACTGCTGGGTCAGTGGCAGGGACCCTATGCCGTTCTCCGACTAGTAACCCCGGTCACCTATGAGCTCGAGTTAGACTCCACTCGGGGAACCACCCAGATATACCACGTAAACCACCTCAAGAATTGGGAAGGGCCCCGACCGGTCCTGTCAGGAGCGACCCTCATTCCCTCTCTTTCCTTCGAGGTCTGTTTTGACCCTGACTTAGCAGAACCCCAAAAACAGAACCTTAGGGATGTCCTACTGCCCCTATGGCATGTTTTCTCTTCCACCCCTGGACGTACCTCTATAATAGAACACGCCATACAAACAGAGCCTGGGAAGACGGTCCGCCTATGACCCTACCGGGTCCCGGAGGCCCGCAGGTCTGTCATACGACAAGAAACCGAGCAGATGTTGAGCATGGGAATTATTGAACCATCCATAAGTGACTGAAATCCCCCTATCGTTTTAGTACCAAAACCTGACGGATCGATACGATTCTGTATCGACTTCCGCGAAGTTAATAAGATTTCCAACTTCGACATATACCCCATACCTCGCGTGGACAAGATGATTGAACGAATATGAAAAGCAAAATATATATCCACCTTAGACCTAAGTAAGGGCTACTGGCAAATCCCCCTGAAAGAGCAAGATAAAAAGAAAACCGCTTTTTCCACTCCAGAGGGGTTGTTCCAGGTCACGGTCCTCCCCTTCGGCCTTCATAGGGCACCCGCAACTTTCCAGAGGGCCATGAATCACATCCTACGACCGCATTCCCAGTATGCAGGAGCTTACCTCGATGATATCATCAACTATAGCGACACTTGGGACCAACACCTAACCCACTTACTACAGGTTATTTCCTCCCTACGGTCATTTGGTTTCACTATTAATCCCTCCAAAAGCACCCTGGCCGCCCAAACCGTGAAATACCTCGGTTTTCTACTGGGCGAGGGTGTTATACGTCCCCAAAACAATAAAATCGGCGCCATACAGTCTCTTCCTTTTTCCCAGTCCAGAAAAGACCTCCGAGCATTTCTAGGCCTTCTCGGTTATTACCGACGCTTCATCCCCAATTTCTCCCAGAGGGCTGCCCCTCTCACAGACCTATTAAAGAAAACCGCAAAAAACAACGAAGGCCTGAAGTATCCAACCCCTCTGCTCTGGCACACGTTTAACAACCTCAAGCACGCCCTAACCTCAAAGCCTGTACTAGTGAGCCCGGACTATTCCCTACCCTTCCTACTGCAGACAGACGCATCAGCTCAGGGTTTAGGTGCCGTACTCTCCCAGACAGACAAAAACGGAAATGAAAGACCCATACTATATCTAAGTAGGAAATTGTTTCCCAGAGAGATGAATTATGCAGTCGTAGAAAAGGAGGCTCTAGCCTTTAAGTGGACTGTTGAAAGCCTACGTTATTACTTGGAAGGATGGGACTTTCTCTTACTGACTGTACTGACCTTGTTGACTTTAATAGACAGGCTCTGATCATGAGATCAAAGTTTATAGACAGAGGTTATCCCCACCGGCTGGTGAGGAACTCATATAAAAGAGCCCGATTTTATGATCGAGATTGTCTGTTAAGAAATAAATCCTCCAAGGAAAACAAACAAGTGGTTTGCATTACCAAACATTCGTCGGTCAACGCGAAAGTAAAACAGGTCATAAGTTCAAGTTGGCACATTCTGAATAGTAATTGTACTGTGGAGACAAAGTTAGAAAAGCCATTATTTGCTCACAAGGGGCCCGATTCACAGAACTAACTTAAGACAAAATCCTAAACTTACTACTTTTGGTATTCACAGAAGTTAGGATTTTGTCTTAAGTTTGTCTTAAGACAGACTTAAGACAGACTTAAGACAAAATCCTAACTTAAGTCTGTCTTAAGTATGTCTTAAGTCTGTCTTAAGACAAACTTAAGACAAAATCCTAACTTCTGTGAATACCAAAAGTAGTAAGTTTAGGATTTTGTCTTAAGTTAGTTCTGTGAATCGGGCCCAAGCGGAATAAGAATATTAAAGATTTCATCGTGCACTCACGTTTCTCTGGTCAGGTTGACAGCCAGAATTTTGAACAAAGGTCAATTCTGACTAATAACCCCATTAGAGGAACATTACCTTGTTCAACCTGCATATCCTGCAAAAATATCATTGCAGGTGAGGAGTTCAGTCACAATGGGCATACTACAAAATCAAGAGAAATGTGGAATTGTAAATTGACAAACGTTGTCTATTTCATACAATGCCCATGCCACCTAGGGTATATAGGTGAAACGTCACGAATGGTACAAACTCGTCTGACCGAACATCGTTCTGCTATTCGAACTAGGAAAATAACTGCACCTATGGTAAAGCATTTTGTGGATTTGAACCATGGACCAGAAGATTTCAAATGGCGTGTACTGGAAAAAATCCACACACCTGACTCCAAAGGTGGAGCTGCAATAAGAAGAAAGAGAGAAGTCTACTGGATTTTTGTTTTTGATACTTTTCGGCGAGGCTTGAACAGCGAGATACCTTAGGAAAATGCCTTATGCTAGTTGATCACTTTTTTAGCCCATCACTTTTTTAGCCCATCATTTTCCCAGTCTTGTACCTTATTTATCATACAGCTTTTCTCCCGAAATCCATAATGCGACAATCATGTTCCTTATGCCCGTGAGAGAGCGCAAACTGATATAAATATATGAGTACATCACACTTACCTATAGAGAGCATAAGTCATGATGAGAAATGCCATGAGTGCTAATAGTATCTGAAATTATATTCTAAATGTATAGCTAATATAGAGATTTAAGTAGAAGTGGAACTAATACAGAAATGTGTGACATTATATGATTTTATTAGACGTGATTATTTTGAATCTATGTCGTGTAGCTGTTAACATATAAGATGGTCTGTGGTAAAACGCAGAACGTGGTAGGCCTCAGGGCCAGAGCTGGAGCTAAAAGGGAAGGTGTTTCTTTTCACGACACAGATTGTTTAACGTTTTTGGTCATTGCATTAATGGGCCATGATTTAGAGTAATGTTTTCTAAATAATAGAATAAGAGTTTTAACATGCTTTAATTAAATGAAGAAATTGAATGCTATAATCATAATGTGGAATATTGTAGGCCTGAAATGTTTTAGCATTGATTTACACGTACATGTCTGGGCTGAGAAATGTTGCAAGCCTTTTTAGAAGTCTATGAGAGTTGGGTTCTTGGCGGCAGATATCTGTCTGCAACAGGAAAGGGGGGATCCAATTATAAGCGAATGAATAGAGGCCTGTTCAGTAGACGGCCCAGACATGGAGGAGGGTTCTGGAATGTTTAAGGGGTATCAGCGGGCCGGAGAAGAGACTGAGAAGCAAGGTCAACTCTAACGTCTGAGGCCCAATACAAAGCATCATGGAAAAAGCCTGAAGTTGCACCACGTGAGAGGCGTTTCGCAAGGGGCGTCTCAAATGTTGTTGACTGTTTTGTATTAGGGACAGCACCCCTGGGTGGAGTTAGAGCAGAGACCTGAGGACCCTTTAGAGAGCGGATGGGTAGGCAGTGAGGGGTCATGACTGGAGAACTTTAGGTTTTCACCAAGAGACTTAGAGTGGGTGACTTCCCTTGGGGGTCATTCATTGCTGACACCTTTGTTAGGTTGGGATTTGGTTAAGTAGGGATACCATCTAGAACAGGGTAGGGACGCCTAACCTGTGTTTGTTTTCCTCCAACCTAAATGAAGGAGAGATATGCGTCTATGCTTATAGCTTTGCTATTTTTAGAACTTGTGTTAGTGATTTCTGTTGCTCGTCTGAGGGCTTTTCGAGAGCACATGTATGTAATTGGACCTGTGTATCTCGTGAATCTCATTCTGAGATGCTTGTATTTGCAGCTCATTATATCTTTACAATAAACTTTTGAAACCTAGAAGTTGTCCGTGATCTTTGAGAGTAGAGTCCTTTCTTGGGTGAACTAATTTGCAGATAGGTGTACTGTTTCCTTCCAAGACAGGCAATAAAGGTTCAGTCGACCAGATCGAGGTTTGGATCAATAGATATAAGGTATCGATCAAAATCTCGCCCTTTCAGTTGGTAGCTATAGAGGATGGTTGCCTTCTTGAGGACGGTGACCTAGGCCAGGTTAGCTTACCCCAAGGCCCCTAGAAATCGATGATCGGAAGAACAGCCCGCAGATGAAGATCCGGATGACGTGAGACAGAAAAAGCAGCAGTATCAGAGAGAGTGAGTATAAAGGGTTATGCGTGTTAGATTGCGGTGTCTTTGTATTGTATCTATGTTGTAATGTCTGGCGGAGTTGAATGTCTGTAGAGTGACTGTGGAACAGGTTGTGAGCGCGCGCAACCGGTGGAAATCTTAAGTTCAAGGAGAGCTTAAGTGGTTCGGGTGTATCGGACACCCAGAGTAATTGTCAACTAGTGTGAAGGGGGTCATGAGGTACCATTGATCACCCGAGAGACCGAGATAGGGGGAACGTAAGAGTGAGTGCGTGAGTAACGGACGCTGGTCGGAAGTTACTGTGTGTGTAAGTAACCTATCAGAGAGACGATAGACATCTCGTCAGTTGTGTTGACAATTACAGATAGACTGTGGACGTACAGTCGAGAGAAGTGACCGCTTGGTCGGAAGTAGTCATTTTTCAGTGTATGAATGGGACGCATGCATAACCGGGAGACGAGTTGAGAAAGGAGGGGTGCTGCTGCGAAGCGGAGAAAAGAGACGTCAGGTGGTGTCGCGCAGTGATTGGATGACCGGAGAAAGACCGCGCTGTGATAGGCCAGCTAGCGAACACGTCATACAGGGTCGCGACGTGATTGGCCAACAGGAGAAAGACCGCGCTGTGATAGGCCAAGCTAGCAAAGCCGCGACAGGATTGGTGGATTGTCATCAGGAAGTAAACAGAGTAGCGAGGCTGGATTTTGTGCGCATAATTATGAAGTGTTTTAAATGGTTGAAAGCGCTGTTTAAGAAAGAGAGGCGAGGATCGTATGAAGGGGAAGAAGCCCCGCCGGAGGGTACGCCAGCTCGTTATATGGCAGTAAATGTTGGGTTGCATACGATCCTTTGGATATCAGAGTGGAGTAAGATTACTGAAGGAAACGAGGAACTGACGTTCCCGAAGTACGGGACGTTCAGATTAGAGGTGTTACATCGATTGAAATCAGTCATGACCTCAAAGAGACCCTTGCCTAGACCAACCCAGTTTGAAGCCCTTGAAGCATGGCTTAGGGCAGCGCATGAAAGGAATATGAACAGACGACAAGAAAGGGTGAAACGCTCGGTAAGGGCAGTACAGGATGCCAGGTGGGATGCGGATGCTAAAAGATGGAGAGTGCATAATTTGGAAATAAATAAACTGTACCCAGTGTTAGAGGCGCCAGTAAATAAAAGCCCCCTAGAAGAAGATGATGAGAGCGAAACAGAGGACAGCCTGATAAACAGATTACTGACAGACAGGCCACCCCCGTATAATAGAGCGGGGGGAGAGGTCGAGAATACCGAAAGAGAAAAGGGGGGCAATGCAGGAGAGCATAGACCGCTTCCCAGTTCAGAGTGGGATCCTGAGCCAAAGAAAGAGTTGCTCCAGCCTAGTCAGGTGCAACAGGTAGTCGGTAGGTTTGTGGTACAAAGAGCGCCGGAAACGGAAAGCGCCACATCCTACCCATTACCAGATGCACTACAGGTACCTGTTACCATAGGTCCTATAATATCGATATATGACCAAGAGAGAGCAAAAGGGGAAGAACGGAAACGGAAAGACAGAGAAAGAGCAGAGCAGGCAAGGAGGAACGATACCACTAATTCCCCAAGTCAGATGCCGATACCCAGAGAGTGGAGCACCCCGATGCACACAGCAGGGGACCCAGGAGGAGATCCTGGGGGCCCTAGATGGCCAATGGATCTGAGGGGATCTGGACGAAAATCCTTTCAAGAGCTAAATGAGTACATGAAGCAGTGGGATGAGGCAGTGAAGGCTCAAAAGTGCATCAATGCTGCAGAAGCAGAAAGGGAAAGTCAGGACAGCAGAGCACGAACTCACTGCGGGGCTGGGGAGAGTAGCCCGGAGTGGGACTGTAGAGGGAGTAGGGGAGTCACCCATTGGGCCCGAAATGGAGGTAGAACAGACCTGGAAAACGGGGGCCCCGGGAGTGAAGGGGTGGCGTGCCCAATACTCAGTGAAGGGGAGAGGAGAGCGCAAGAGTACAGGAACAGCTTTAAATGTCCACACTGTGTGCCCGGCACCAGAGAACTGAATGGGAGTTGTGAGAGGTCGCACCATAGTCCCTGTGATGACAGAAATGAGCGCAGCCCAGGGAATATGGGGAACCAGGAAGGATCGTATCGGATACTGAGCGATACGAGGCAAAGGGAGTGTAGCGACCAGAGGGAAAATAACAGAGAGATGTGCGGTGAGAGGAGAGAAGAAGACGAGAGTGGGCAGAGAGAGAGTAGGGATAAAAGGCCCGTGTTCCATCACCTTCCAAGATTGGATGGCCGAGCATGGGACCTGGAGAGATGGGAGCAAGGGAGGCCACCCATTAATTCTCCTGAGCCCAAACGCAGAGCTCGAAGTTGGGATGGTAGGGAGACCAGTGAGCCCCCTTCAAAAGACATATTGCGAGCTGAGATAAAAGCCAAGAGACTTGATGTCTCCAGCTTAAGGTCAGACCTGGATGACATGGTAGATGGTACCCTGCCTTTAGAAAGAATGGAAATGTATGAACAGGATGAAATACTGTATATGGCAAAGGACATTACACGAAAGGCGAGAGCAGTCCATGAGAAGTTAGTCGAACTAGCAGGCAAATATATGGTGGACTTGTCAAGAACCAAAGCATTACAGGGTAACCACAGGCTACATTACTCAGATCGAGATCTAGATGAGAGGAGAACGATTGGGCTGAAAACACACATAAGGGAACTGATTACTGGAATAAGGACATGGAGAGCACTAGATAAATGGGAAGAGAGGTGGTCCAAGAAAGGGACCGGCAGGAGAAGCATGATTGGTATAACACCAGGACAGCAGGGAATAGAAGCTTACCCTTTGCGTGAAGTTGCCAATGGGAGCTATGTACATGTCCCTTGGAGTAGGGGAGATTTAGCTGCTTTTACCACATCTTTCCCCAAGTTACGAGAGAGCCCCGTGGAGTGGTACAAGCAAGTCGAGAGGTTTGTAAAGATCTCAAAAGTCCTATGGATAGATCTGAACACGCTGTTTGACATTGTAGTACCAGGAGATCTGTGGACAGCATGCAAGGTTAGCGCTGAGTGGCCCACAACGGAGCCAGAGAGAGATGCTAGGACTAATGGGCCGTCCGAGATCGTGATGGCAAAATTCGAGAGAGTGATGACTTGGCTGAAAGAGAAGGTGCCAATGCAAGACATAGATTGGGTCAGAATAGACAGAACGAGACAGGAACCCAAAGAGACAGTCCATGAATATTACGAGAGATTGCTGAAGGCGTTTAAACAGTATAGCGGCTTGGATGTAATGGATCCAAAGGACATAGGGCAATTCGTGTCCAAGTTCGTCCTGGGACTGAGACCGGATATTAGTTTAATGATTCAGCAACACTCGATTTGTTGGCAAAGTAGACCCCTAGATGAAATACTGAGATATGCCAGGTACTGCTGTGATGAGGTAGACTCCAAGGCTAAGAAACTAAAAGAGAAGCTGATGGTGGTACAATTGCAGGCAGCAGGAAAGGGGGGACCGCAGCAACAGCAGCAAGGGACAGGTACAGGAGGTAAGAAGCAGTACAGTCAGAACAAGGGTAATGAGGAGAGTACTACCTTCAGACCCAGAGTAGACATAGCTACCTTGAAGAAAACGACTAGGTGCCACCAGTGCAACGAGTTGGGGCATTGGAAACGCGAGTGCCCTTACAATGTAGAGATCGGAGAGCAAGAGATAGAGGAGGAAGAGGTCCAGAGCGCACCTATGAGAGGGGCGACGCCATACCAAGGAAAGGTGCTCAAAGGGGGGGGGGCTCCTCCCCGAGCCCAGTTCCCGCAACCTCCTCGAGTAGGGAGTATGGGTAAGACCTATAGACAAATGCCCCTGTTTGTGGAAGGTGAAGAATGCTATTATGTGGACCCATTAACCGGACAGAGAGTGGAAAGAGAAGACTGCACCCTTGGGGCAGCCTTAGAGGTAGATCAGAGGGGACCCTATGTTGAAGCAGAAGTAGCAGGGTGCCCTACGACATTTCTGGTGGACACAGGAGCCACTAGATCCACGATCAGATCAGCTGCAGTTCCAGACCTGCCCATGTCTGGAGAGACCATACAGGTGGTAGGGGTCGCAAACAGGAGAATAACCAGCCAATTGACAGAACCGGTACAGGTGAAAATAGGGAAGTACAGCGATGAGCACCAATTTGTGGTTTGCGATTCAAGCCCTGTGTGTCTGCTAGGAAGAGACCTGTTGTGCAAATTGAATTGTACTATATATTGTACACCTCAGGGAGTGGAGGTATTGACTAATGATGATGATGCAGATTTCAAAGTTGCAAACTCAAGAATATGTGTGGAGCTGTACCCTACTTTGACAGTAGACGAGCTTCCCTGGGATTTGAGAGAGACAGTGGCATCAGAGGTATGGGATTTCACTGGGGAAGAGATTGGATTGGTCAAAGGGGTGGACCCAGTGAAAATTGTAGTGAAACCGCATGCTGAGTTCCCAAGAACACCCCAGTATAAATTGACTCCAGAAACGATTGCAGGCATAAAACCCGTGATCGAGTCCATGATTAAACAGGGAATACTGAAAGAAATTGTGGGTAGTCCATGCAACTCCCCGATTATGGGTCTGCAGAAACCCAATGGGAAATTTCGGATAGTACAGGACCTGCGAAAGATTAATAACATAGTCGTTTCATGTTGTCCAGTGGTACCGAATCCATCAGTGATACTGTTTCAGATTCCATTCCAAGCTGAGTGGTTCACTGTGATCGATCTTTGTCAGGCTTTCTTTTCGATCCCTTTGGACGAAGATAGCCATTTTCTTTTCGCATTTAAGCTGGAAAATCGCGTCCTAACATGGTGTCGTATCCCTCAGGGGTATACAGAGAGTCCATCGATCTTTAACCAGCTTCTGAAGAAAAATCTTGAAAGTCTAGTGCTGCCCCAGAAGTCAGTTCTGGTCCAGTACATAGACGACCTCCTTGTGGCGTCAGAAACAGAAGAAGCTTGCAGGGAAGATTCCATTGCTTTGTTAAATCACCTAGCTGCCAATGGGCACAAGGTGTCCCCGGGAAAATTGCAGTACTGCCTGACAGAAGTACAGTACTTGGGACACAGAATTGAGAAAGGCAAACGAAAGGTGTCACCAGACAGGATAGAGGCGATCATGAAAATGAATGCGCCTCAGACCCAGAGAGAGGTCAGGATGTTCCTAGGGATGGTGGGTTATTGCCGACAGTGGATCGTGAACTTTTCACTGAAAGCAAAGCCCTTGCAAAAACTGACGCACAAGGAGGTGAGTGATCCGGTACCATGGGACAAAGACTGTTTGATGGCATTCTTACAGCTGAGAGAGGACCTGTGTCGTGCTCCGGCATTGGGAATGCCTGATTACAATAAACAATTCTTTCTTTACTGTTGTGAGAGAGAAGGTTGTGCGTTGTCTGTGTTGGTCCAAATCCATGGGAATGCCCGTAGACCAGTTGCTTATTTCTCAGCTACTTTAGACCCAGTAGCCGCAGCGTTGCCCGGATGTCTCAAATCCGTTGCTGCAACGGGTGTCAGCATTGAGAGATGTGAAAATATCGTCATGGGGCACCCGTTAGAGGTGTGCGTGCCACATTCTGTTGAACTGTTGATGACCAGGACCAAAACACAGCATCTGACCAATAGCAGGCTCACGCGCTATGAGCAAGTTATTCTTGCTGCAGAGAACGTGACCCTCAAGAGATGCTCTGTTTTGAACCCTGCTACCTTAATGCCACTTCCAAATGATATTGATGATGATGATGAATATACAGACCATGACTGTCTCGATGTGACTGAACTATGCACCAAACCCAGACCCGACATCGTAGATGAGCCACTGACCGACCCAGACGAAGTTTTCTTTGTCGATGGCTCATGTGTAAGAGACGAAGTTGGGCAGTTGAGAGCAGCTTATGCTGTTTGTACAATTGAAGGAGTTGTGGAAGCAGGGTGCCTGGAAGGAGTACACTCCGCTCAGGTAGCCGAGATTATTGCCCTAACACGTGCTTGCTTAGCAGGCAATCAAATTCGAGTCACCATCTACACCGACAGCCAATACGGGTTTGGGGTAGTTCATGATTACGGGCAGTTATGGTCTCAAAGAGGGTTCATGACTTCTTCAGGCTCTCCCATTCGCAATGGAGAGTTTGTGCGCTTGTTGTTAGAAGCATTGCAATGTCCAGCAAGTATCGCAGTTGTAAAGTGCATCGCACATACCAAAAATGAGGACTTTGTTTCAAAAGGCAATAGATATGCTGATGAAGTTGCGCGGTATTGCGCAGAACAAGGTTACTCTTTCACAGAGGTGGATGTGGGTGGAATAAATGTGAGAACTGAATTAGCCATGATACTGGAAACTGTTGATACTTGGGATGAATTGTCAACCATGCAAGAAAATGCTCCTGATTCAGAAAAGGAAACATGGGTAAAGGCAGGATGTGTAGTGGGTGAGACTCATTTTTGGGTCTCAGCAGACGGCAGAGCAGTGTTGCCCAATGAGATGGTGAGTCCAATGGCTAGACTCATACATGGTCCCGTACACTTAGGGAGAGATGCTATGCTGAGAGTGTTTAGACAGACTTGGTACAATCCTAAGTTTAGAATAGCAGCAGAAGCAGTGTGCCAGCGTTGTGTGACCTGCCAGCAGCTGAACGTAGGAAAAAGAACACCAGTTGCACTAAGTCACATAGGAAGGTCTGGAGGTCCATTCAACAGAATGCAGATAGATTTCATTGAAATGCCAAGATGCAACCGCCTTCGCTATGTCCTGGTGGTTGTTTGTGTGTTCTCCAGATGGGTTGAGGCATACCCTACACGTAGGTGCGACACCCTCACAGTGGCTAAGTTACTGCTTAGAGAACTTGTCCCTCGGTTCGGGGTGCCGGCCTTTTTGGAATCAGATAGGGGAACACATTTTAACAGCGAGCTTGTGAAGATGATTTGTGTTGCACTGAATATAGACCAAAAACTCCATTGCAGTTACCGACCAGAAGCCTCAGGAATTGTGGAACAAATTAATGGCACGATCAAGTCCAGAATAGCGAAAGTTTGCTCCTCAACGACCCTGAGTTGGCCTGATGCCCTGCCATTGGTACTCATGAGCCTTCGTAGTACCCCAGACAGAAGAACAGGGTTGTCACCACATGAGGTGTTAATGGGGAGAGCAATGAGGCTGCCATCTATTCCAGCTACTGCACTGTTAAATATCACAGATGATATGATCCTGGACTATTGTAAGGGGCTGTCTGACGCCATGCGTTCTGTGTCCCTTCAGGTGCAGGCTGCAGAGGTTCCAGCGTGCCAGGGCCCTTGCCATGACCTGTATCCTGGGGACTGGGTCCTGGTGAAGAAACATGTGAGAAGAAGCTGCTTGGATATTCGTTGGCGTGGGCCCTACCAGGTCATTCTGATCACAAGTACAGCTGTAAAGGTGGGAGGCCTGCCCAACTGGATACACGCGTCGCATACGAAAAGGGTTCCAGCACCTCTGGAAACAGCTCCTCTCTCGGATGGACGTCCAGCTGAGGACCAAGAAGCCATAGAGGGGGCTAGCCAAGCTGTAGAGGTGCCAGTGGAAGCAGGGAACGAGTCTGACCAAGCTGAGGACGGTCAGTACAACAGCGAAACAGAAGACGCTACAGAAGGAGAAGACAGCTGGGAGTACGAGTCTGACCCTGACAGGTCTGAAAGAGAGCGAGAACAGACCAGAAGGAGAAGGAGTAGAAGGGCACGTGGAGAAGCAAATTGGCCGCAAAGAAGAAGTTCTAGCCTGAGGTCAACTCCAGAAGCAACCCTTCCTCCGATATCAGAAGACTCAGACCCAGAAGAAGGTGCTCAGGGCGCTGAAGCACCAGACCGAAGAAGGTCAAGAAGAGTGCGTGTGCCTAACAGAAGATACTCCACACCTGAGTGGACATATCTGGCGACAAATGTCTGTGAAACCGGAGACAGGGAGGATCCGAGCGGTGGTGGTGTCCAGTTCTGAGCCCATTATCACCGTGGAAATACAACTGTTGGTACCCGGTGTCGAACAAGAAGGGTCACTAACATTCGTGCTCCCCAGACCTCCCCGCCTCAGCAAGTTAAAACACATGTTTCTTACAGAATTGAAATTCCCCGACTTTGGTACCACGATAACAGCACATGAAGAGCATACTCTTCGCATGGAAATATTGAACTATGCTATTGAAGCTGCAACCACAAATCTAATAGTCGATTGTTAAAGGACTTTGTAAATAAAGCAAGCAGAAGAAAAGAAGATTACCTAGCGCCCAGGAAGCAGAGAATTTTAGGGAATCCCTTGAGTGGATGGAGAAGGGCTAGGGTTGTCTTTTTGAACTGTGAAAGGACTTTTTGCGAAAAAAGGCTGTCAGCCTCCAGCTGTGTGGATTCTTGCAAAGAGAAAGGGAAAAGCTAGATTGTCTGACGAAATGGAGGCCGGCACCCCGAACCGCAGAGCTAAATGTATAATAGGTACACTAATAGTAGGAGTGATAATATTAATAGCTTTAGTGGTAACAATTTCTTATGTAAAGGGACATGAGGAAGAGGTAAAGGTAACTGATGCGAATTCTGTAGTAACACTTACACCCACTGTTGCAGGTGAGAAAAGGGAAAACACTCAAGAGAAAGCGTTATTGGCTGCAGAAGCCCGCAGGTTACATGTAGACGAGTCCCAAGGAGACTTTAGGTCAAATGCTTATGCTAAACTTTTGTATGAATACGTGGATGCCATGGAGGTTAAGGATTGCTACGTCTGCATGCAGTTGCCTGCGTCTGTAGATGAAGGAATTCGATATCATCACCTCCCTCTGACATATGGCATTACATGTAGCTTATTGCTTAGTATATTTTATGAGAGAGATAGTTTTGAATACTATTTCTCCAATTATGATTCTGTGTTGCCAGAAGTCCCGAATTATAAGCAGATGAATAAATGGGATTACTGGAAGAGTGAAGACAGATTGGCCAAGTTCTTCATTCCTTGGATTACCTTAGATACTTCACATGCCCGTAGAAATAATCTGACATGCAAGGTGTCAGAAGTCGAGAAAAAGTTCATAGGGCAGGTGGATGATCGTTACAGGAGACAAAAGATTTTGAAAAAATCAGGACAAGGGAAATTAGATTGGACCGAGGAAGAGAAGTCACACAAGAGAAAGGGTAGTAGTGGTCCAATAGCTTTAGATAAAGCGCAGAAAGGAAAGTTATGTCTTCACCGAGCCAAAACGTATTATGAAAATGTATACGTGGGTGAAGTTGACTGTGAACATGCTTTTAATTTAGAGTACTACACTAAGGATTTCCTGAAGGGAATGCAAGTGATTCCAAATGTGTATTTTGTATGTGGAAGAAATGCTTACGTGAGACTACCTGACAACTGGTATGGATCATGTTACTTGGCAATTGTCTTCCCCAAAATATATCATGCACAAGACTTATTGATCATTGAGGGCCAGACATCATCGAGGGGAAGGAGAAATGTAGGTGATGCCGAAATGGTTGGAGATGTCTTTGGAGCTATGTTCCCTCTTTTGGGAATAATCCTTAATGATGTTAAAATTAGACGACTGGCAACAGTTGTCGACAGGTTGTCTGCCAGCACTGCTCAGTCCTTAATGCTGGTAGAAGGAGAGATGCAATCGATAAGGGCTATGGTTCTTCAAAATCGGCTTGCATTAGATGTCTTATTAGCAAAAGAGGGCGGAGTCTGTAAGGCTTTGAAGGTTCAGGAATGTTGCACTTACATTCCAGACCTTTCAAAACCCCTTGAGAAAGTTATTAAGAACATAACTAATATACACAAAGAGATCGAAGACTTGAGTAGAGAAAATGTCTGGGAAAAGGTGGGCCACGGAATGAGTGCAGTTGGAGGGTGGTTTTCCACCTTAGGCAAAAGCTTTATTTGGTATATCCTAAAGCCTATCATCATAATATTGATCTGTGGGATAATATTGTGGGGATTGGTGAGGGTATTCAAATGGTACAGAGCAAGAAGGTCAGAAGGGGCCCAAAGAGAACAGTTGCAGAGATTGGCTGCCATACAAGATAATCAGTACAGGAGCCTGAGAGCTCTGGAAGCGCAGAGAATGCCAGCAATAACTGCAGTTTAAATGTTAGTGATGACCCCGAGAGGTCATCAAAGGGGGGAACTGAGAGAGCGCAAACTGATATAAATATATGAGTACATCACACTTACCTATAGAGAGCATAAGTCATGATGAGAAATGCCATGAGTGCTAATAGTATCTGAAATTATATTCTAAATGTATAGCTAATATAGAGATTTAAGTAGAAGTGGAACTAATACAGAAATGTGTGACATTATATGATTTTATTAGACGTGATTATTTTGAATCTATGTCGTGTAGCTGTTAACATATAAGATGGTCTGTGGTAAAACGCAGAACGTGGTAGGCCTCAGGGCCAGAGCTGGAGCTAAAAGGGAAGGTGTTTCTTTTCACGACACAGATTGTTTAACGTTTTTGGTCATTGCATTAATGGGCCATGATTTAGAGTAATGTTTTCTAAATAATAGAATAAGAGTTTTAACATGCTTTAATTAAATGAAGAAATTGAATGCTATAATCATAATGTGGAATATTGTAGGCCTGAAATGTTTTAGCATTGATTTACACGTACATGTCTGGGCTGAGAAATGTTGCAAGCCTTTTTAGAAGTCTATGAGAGTTGGGTTCTTGGCGGCAGATATCTGTCTGCAACAGGAAAGGGGGGATCCAATTATAAGCGAATGAATAGAGGCCTGTTCAGTAGACGGCCCAGACATGGAGGAGGGTTCTGGAATGTTTAAGGGGTATCAGCGGGCCGGAGAAGAGACTGAGAAGCAAGGTCAACTCTAACGTCTGAGGCCCAATACAAAGCATCATGGAAAAAGCCTGAAGTTGCACCACGTGAGAGGCGTTTCGCAAGGGGCGTCTCAAATGTTGTTGACTGTTTTGTATTAGGGACAGCACCCCTGGGTGGAGTTAGAGCAGAGACCTGAGGACCCTTTAGAGAGCGGATGGGTAGGCAGTGAGGGGTCATGACTGGAGAACTTTAGGTTTTCACCAAGAGACTTAGAGTGGGTGACTTCCCTTGGGGGTCATTCATTGCTGACACCTTTGTTAGGTTGGGATTTGGTTAAGTAGGGATACCATCTAGAACAGGGTAGGGACGCCTAACCTGTGTTTGTTTTCCTCCAACCTAAATGAAGGAGAGATATGCGTCTATGCTTATAGCTTTGCTATTTTTAGAACTTGTGTTAGTGATTTCTGTTGCTCGTCTGAGGGCTTTTCGAGAGCACATGTATGTAATTGGACCTGTGTATCTCGTGAATCTCATTCTGAGATGCTTGTATTTGCAGCTCATTATATCTTTACAATAAACTTTTGAAACCTAGAAGTTGTCCGTGATCTTTGAGAGTAGAGTCCTTTCTTGGGTGAACTAATTTGCAGATAGGTGTACTGTTTCCTTCCAAGACAGGCAATAAAGGTTCAGTCGACCAGATCGAGGTTTGGATCAATAGATATAAGGTATCGATCAAAATCTCGCCCTTTCACCCGTGGAAACTTGCCATTTGGTTTTCCACTCAAACAATACTGTCATACTAGATATTTAGTCCCTCGTTTGTTTTGATGGAGAGCCCTTCGCCCCAAACCCCACACTTATAACGTGATAATCATGGTTCTTATACTCGTGGTAAATTGCGATTTGGATTTCCACCAAAAGAATACTGTTATACAACACATTAAGTCCCTTATTTGTTTTGATGGAAAGCCCATCGTCTCTAACTCCACATCTATAGCTCGATAAATAAAGTTTCTAAACTCGTATAAACTTGCTAGTTAGATTTCCATTAGATTTCCACTGAAACAATATTGTTATGCCACATATTTAGGGGCAGATTTATGTTAACTGGCGCATCCCCAGGGATGCGCCAGTTGACATGCGCCACGGTGCGCCACTGCTACGCCACCCATGGTGCGCCGCATTTATGATGCGGCGCACCATGGTGCAAGGAAGTGAGGATGCGTGACGCATCTCTCGACGTACGGGCGGCGCATTGCAGGAGTCATGTCGCAAGTGCGACATGACTCCTGCAATGCACAGGAGCCACCTATACTATGCATTGTGCGTCACCCTTACGCCTGCTTCAAGCAGGCGTAAGGAAGTGACGTAGAAAGTGACTGAGTGAAATCTCATAGATTTCACTCAGCCACTTTTGCGAGGCGCACATGCCCCGGAACGCCCACCCTGCGCCGGAACGCCCACATGCGGCGCAGGGCTTTACAACGTGACGCATCTGCCTAGATGCGTCACGTTGTAAATCGTTCGTAGGGATGCGCCACGTTTACGCCGCCTTGCGTGACGCAACAGCGGCGTAAACGTGGCGCAAGGGCTTCATAAATCTGCCCCTTAGTTCTTTATCAGGTATAATGGAAAGTCTATTTACACCTTTTGATAGTTCTTTGCACTTTTCCGTTAACCTGGAGAATTATATATGCTCTACTAATATGGCGTCGAGGTTACCCTGTGTAGTCCTCTCTTTAGCTCAGACTGATCGCCAGTCCCTTGGCGCTTTCCCTTGCCCTTTGGAGGGGCGTGCTCGCTCCGTCAATCGATGGAAAAATGCACCTGAAATGCAGCTGAAATCATTTTAGATGGAGTGCTTAAATATCTGGCATTTCCGACAAACGGCTGCTCGTGTTATCAGCAGCCTAGGATTTTCGTGCCTTGCTCCCAGTTTTATCGACTTCAGAAACGTTCCCTTAGGTGAGTGTTCAGGACACCGTTTTGGTTAGCAGGCAGAATTAAGCTTTGAGGAAACTGCCGTGCATAAATATGATTATCTTGCTAGTTTCTGTTCTCTCCTGTTTTTTGACAAAATTGATGGAAAAATGCACCTGAAATCATTTCGGATGTAGTGCTTAAATAACTGGCATTTCTGACAAACGGCTGCCCGTGTTATCAGCAGCCTAGAATCTCTTGCCTTGTTCCCAGTTTTACCGACTTCAGAAACGTTTCCTTGGGTGATTGTTCAGGACACCGTTTTTGCTAGCAGGCAGAATTTAGTTCTGAGGAAACTGGTGTGCATAAATATAATTATTTTGCTAGTTTCTGTTCTCCCCTGTTTTTTCACAAAAGCATACCTTATTGTTTTTGTTTTTTTGTATGCAATGTTGTTGGCATCAGATGGAATGAAAAAAGTTTCTCCACATCAGGAATACAATTTGTGCAACATTTTATTAATTTAAGGTATGTTTTGTAAACAATTTATGAGTTTCTAATTCATCTCAGACTAGGTCACAATCGAGCTTGAACTTGTGAATTAATATATCGTTCTTGTTGTTTGCAGTACTTTATATGCAATCAACTGCACACACTGGGAAGCGAGACAAGATTTTTTCATAAGTTCTGACAGGTATTTATATAGAGCTCATGCTTCCTTCTTTGATTAGCATGTTGTTACAAAAAGGATCCCAGCGCTTTTCTTAATTCATTTTCATGTGATCTATATTTGATTCATAGAATTTGTGTGAGTGCCAAGAATAGACACTTTTTACAACACAGATAAAGGAAGCAGCCTAGCGAGATCAATTCAGGTAACATTAGTTAGCACCTTATTATTTATATCTTCTTGACGGCGTTTCTTATTTAATAGACAAGTTTAGCAATATAAATTTGTGAAGCAGTCTGGTTACATCGTTTATAGTAATATTAATTTGCTGCGCTTTGCCTCCAAAAGGTAACGTTCTAGAATATATATCTTTCTTATGCCGGTACAGATTATTCCATTTTAAGGCACCGTTACTAATTTCCTAGAGGCCCCAGATTTTAGCAATCTGGAACCAGTAAACGATTAGTGTGGTTACATCGTTTATGGTAATATTATTTTGCTGCGCTTTGCCTCCAAAAGGTAACGCTTTGGAACATATATCTTTCAGATCCCGATACATATCATTCCACTTTAAGGCACTGTTACCAATCTCCCAGAGGCCTTATATTCTGGCAACCTGGTACTAGTAAACGATTAGTGTAGCGTACTATATGTATTAACATACACAAAGGTTCTATCTTTTGCTATGTAAAGTAAAATTTTATTTAAGTAAGAACTCCATCTCCTTGTTCTGTCATCATTGAGATAATACAGCTTCGAAGTAGGTTAAGGTTATTCAAAGTGGTTTTTTCTATCTTTTATCTTTACATTGTATGCTCTTATTTTCCATCTAGGGAATAAGGGTTACGTAATCAATATTCGTTTACCTTTCAGCCTATCGTGTTTTATCCCTTCACACATTATCAAATTAGAATCTACTCGTGTGATTGTCTGCTATAACGGAATTTGAGCAAGAACGTCTAAGTACTATATCGTCAAGCATTGAGCTACATAAACGCTTCAATATAAGAGCAATTATTTACTGTTATCACTTGTTACCTTTTAGAACAATTTCATGCCTTCATGTTGAGGCCTTAAGAAATCAGTTCGCTGTTTACCAACCCAATTATGTAAGTAGCCTTTGTTTACCCTCCCCCTTTCCTTTTTTAACATAGGAGACCATCCGTGCCTAAATAATAATGTTCTGGTCTGATGTCACTAAAATAAACAACACTTAGTGTATCTTTTTATCATGAAGTCAACCCTTGGCTCGCGGTCTTTTATCATTCCCCCTTCCTTCCTCCTCCCGCCCACCCCAGGTCTGAAACAAAAATGTACATAAAAAGATGAATGCTCTTTATTGTGGCTTCACGGAGTTATACTAACTCGTTGTTGTTTCTTTGTAAAGAAGATGTTGTTACAATTTTATAGGTTTACTGTACTAAATCTTGATTGTTTTATTGATTATGAAATGAATATTAGTAACTATAGTATGTCAATTTGAATATTGTTTTTCTTTTATCCATTTTTTGTGATCTTTAGGTGATACGTGGCTACTCCAGAAGAAGGCGCTGGTCGCCGAAACGCGCGTAGAGAACCATTTGTTATGCCACCTTTTTTAATTTGTTGCATCATCATTATATTTTCTAAAAATATTTGTGATTTGTTATTACTTTTTATTGTATATTGATGATGTTTTGTGCATTTTATGATGTTTTGTGTATTTTATGAATAATTTGATATTGTCTAAACTGATAGAAATTATGTATGTTTTATGAGTTTTATTTTTAGATAAGGTCAATAATAAATTTTGAGTACAGACCTCCTACTTCCTATTTACATTTATTGATTTGATCGGAAAGAATCCTTATTTCAAGTGCCATGGTTGTTATTTTGCACGCTGGGACATTCTCTTATACACGGACCATGCCCCTTTGGAGTGGATGGCCTGGAACAAGGGACACAACGACCGGGTCCTCCGCTGGTTTCTAGCCTGGCAGCCCTATAGGTTCAAAACCATACACCGAAAGGGAACATAACAGGGGAACGCCGATTATCTTTCCCGGCACCCCACTACCCTGACCCGTACAAGAAGGACAGCTAGGGGAAGGGGATGTGATGCGGCGTCTGCCCCTACCTCACCGAAGCCGCAACCCCTTGGACGATGTCCTGTCCCGGAAGCCTGCCGAGAGGCGTCCCTGGAAACGACCCTAGCAACCAGGGTCCCACCCCTCTGTCCTTTCTTCCAGGAGCCAATCACCGATGATCTCCCACCGGAACCACAGTGCCGTGACCCCGGAAGTCCCTCTCTGACTCCAGTCCCCGAGGCAGGAAAAGAAGGAAGCAGTAACAGGAACGCGGTCGGAGAAGCAAACTCGTGGCAGGAGACTCGGACCGAAGACGAACCAGAGAGGGCACCCGAAGAAGAAGACGTGTGGAGCGAAGACTGGTGGAGTCCGCAGGAGGTGGCTGGAGAGTGGCCGCAACTCACTGGAGAGTTGCGGCGGAGCCTGTGAGTATACGAACCCAAGAACAGCCCCTGTAGCACATTAGGTGCATTGTAGATATCTTTAGCGTCACCGTTGGCTCTGGCTACAATCACTGTATATAATTGTATAGCACTACTAGGGGTCACTACCCGTATACAGCACTGTTATCGATACAACCTTCCCCTCACCAGACCCACACAGGACACCTCTTCTTATCTGTTCTCTCGCCCTTCCTTGCCTATATCCCGTTCCCTTACCCTCCTCACTGTCGGTTCCAACCCCCTCACCCTAACCTGGTGTCGGTTGCGGTTTACGCTTATGGAAGTTCAGGTGGACAAACGGCTCCCATTCTTTTGTTCTTTTTTTACCTCCGAGGACTACGCCAGGACCAGACCTCCCCAAAGATACAACGGCCCGATGCAAAGTTGGAGAAGACTGAAACGCCACCCGTTGGGACCTTGACTTTGTTTTCCCCTCATTTTCACTGGAGTCTAAAGTGCACCTTAAAATAAATCAAACGTCATTGCACACTACATACGGCCTCCTTGCCTGTTATTCCGGCCCGCCATCACCCCACGATCACAATGGGCAACTGAGTTATCTCATTATCGTGAGGCGAAGATGCATATATTGCTGAAAAATATGCTTCCCATGCTTCCCTGGTTATGTTACAACTAATTGGTTTTAACATCTGGGCCATCGCTTGGATATCTTTTATGGCTGCCCCAAAAAGTTTTCTATTCTTTTGGCTTGCAGTGCTGGCAGGCAAATCCCATTGTTGGACGAATGTCTCATCCTTCCTCAATGAGGTGACCAACTTATATTTTTCCTTAAAGCAGTAACAGCTTGTGGGCACCTAGGTTTGGCAGAAAGGGCCTGTCGCAACTGACGGTTTGCCACTGAATATTCATGTAGAACCATCTAGGGCTTTGGGGAATTAAGCGGGCAGGTTTCATTAATTCAGTCTTAATAATCAAACAGGATTGGGTTAGTGCACTGTCAGACAAACCTCAAACAATGCTGGATTCTCCCTGACCACTTTATGAAATAATTGGGCAGGATCATCTCCTCACAACACCAGTCATTAATTGTCACCGGAAGGTTCCAGATTCCTTGCACAGCACTCAATTTTAAACTAGGGCTTTCTGGGACAGTTTAAGTGCAACTTCAATTGTGTTATGATCGCCGTGGTGTGTAGCACCAACTTTGCCATGCAATAAAAAAGCCTCTAGATTAGAAGAGATGAAGATATAATCGATTGTTGCAGCTCAAACCCTGCCTCTAAATGTAGGTTGTATTATATAATTGTTATTAAAAGTAGCAACGTCCATAACCGTACATCTTTGTGCAGTGGCAGTATCATATGCCAACAAAAAGAGAGATAGGGAGAGTTATGGACCACTCTTATTCCCCGGTTAAGTCTGTTGAAACAACAAAAGAGTGTCCTCTGGAGTCTGAGAAACCACAAACGGAAGCAGAAGAACAAAAACTGGCCTCACTTGGATCAGTTAGGAAAGCCTTCACTCACCACCTAGTGGTGACATGCTTCATCATTGGGCCCCACTAAAGAGGCCGAGTGCCTCTTTAGTGTGCTTCAACGCCAGAGTTACTGCGGAGGCTTTCCTAACTGATCCAAGTCAGGCCAGTTTTTGTTCTTCTGCTCCTGTTTGTGGTTTCTCAGACTCCAGAGGACACTCTTTTGGCATGGCAGTATCATATCCAATAAGATCAATCTGAGGCATGATTATTGCTTATTGTAAACTTTACCGTAACTTTACTCAAATTGTAGATTGTCAAATAATCCATCAGTGCTGCAGCACTGTTGCAGGTTTTTAGCACTTCTGAGATCGCCCAAAAAAGAATCCTGGAGGGACAGTTTGGCATTAAAATCGTCTCCCAAGCAATTACCAACTGTATTATTAACCAAGTCCTTCAAATTCCTTAAAGCAGTAATGTAATCAAAGAAACTAGTGAATTTAATATTCGGTTTTGTATAGAAGTCGTTACTGAAAAAAATAATGAAGTATAGGACCCCTTTTAAAACTTATAACCAGAAAGTTATTGTCATGGGATGGTATAGCCTTAACACAACCCCCGCTGCGATGTTCACCCATATGGCTAGACCACCAGAGGGCCGTCCCATTCTGGGTGATGGTGAAAGAATATTATAACACTCAAATCCGTCGAGGTATATATCTCTAGTTTCCAGAAACTTAAAATATCATATTACCTGATTAACTGCAGCCGGTCGGCTAGTACTATCTTTGATTGAAGACCAGCCATGTTCCAACTGAGTATTTTCAGGACCTGGTTATAACAAGCCACAGCCCCCTCTGTGTCAGTTGCAACATTCGTCAGGGGTGCATGCAACAAGCGTGTAGGTAAAGAATCAGCCCCGGCGACTATTAATGGCGTCAGTCAGTCCTGGCTTCGAGATCGGATAACACTGCATATTTGTTCTGATCAGCTAAAAGAGATTGTCCTGGCATAATAACTCTTAACGGTGGTTTATATATAAGCCTAGGGGTAATGACCAGATTTTGGTGTATCAAAGGGCAGATGAATCTTGTCTTAATACCACCTTTGCCACAGAGGGCCTGCGGAAGTGTATTACGAAACAATCTCCTTCAATGTTTTAGCTGAACCTCCAACCCACCCCTTTCTCCTAACAATGATTATCTCATTCATATTAAAAATATTAAACTGTTCATTCTTAGATAACCAGTCAACACCTTTGTTGTACAGCTCTCCCTAGGACTAGTTCTGCTGTGACTTAAATGGGGGCACTCACTACTGCCAGCACCAGGACATAACGGCAGGCAGCTGGAGGTAAGCTCAGCACGTCCGTATTGATTCTGAGGCTAGTCCCCTTTGAGGGGTAGTGGGTAAAACTATTACACTTACCAGGAAATTCTTGGGGATGATTAAATATAGAATTAGGTATAGTTTCTGCATTGGGTGGAGCAAAAGGGCCATTCCCAGCTAAGCTGTGCAAGCAATCATTACTTATAGGGTTATGTGTTACCATTGCATTTCGAGGGTTGTCGATAAATCAATTGCGAACATCTATTAGAGGGATATACAGTTGAAAGACTATCTGGCAAACACTTATCCCCATTAACTAGACTGTTTAGGGCTGAAACACTTGTCACATGATGGCCCCCTCCTGTCTGGCATCGTTATTGGCAGCCATTACCAGTTTACAGAGCCTGTCCATTAGAGTCTCTGGGTGATCCAGGTGACCAGAGGATTGAGTTTATTGTCTATTAAATCACCAACCCAGGAGCATAAACTATCGATAAGAGACTGCCCCATGTCAAGTGACTCAGGTGCAGCTTCAGTCTGGGCGTAAGAGGATTGAGTAGTATTGCTATTCAAGGGTTTGGCTATGGGCTAAGTGATGGCTAGATCCATGAGATTAAATCACTTTGTGGTGCGTCAGACCGTGGGGGCTGCTTCCTTTTAGGGAAAATAAGCTTTCCTGATGGCCTTTTGTGTTTTGCTGCCACGGTTACAGGGGGGGCAGCCGTGGTGGGTTGATTCATGAGAAGACCGCAGCCATGGCTTTCAATCTCACCAATAGGGGTCACAGGATAAGGATCAGTCACGATATGCAAGGAATCACCACCATCAAACACAGAAACACTACTGGGACCTGCCTGTGTCGCCTCACATCCCAAAGATAATCTACGCGCCCTGAGTTCGATTTCATTGGTTACAACATTAACCACCTTCTCCAGCATACTGACAATGGTGACAGAAGGGCGCGTGACTCTGGGTCCTATTTGTTTCCCCATAGTTAATAGTTTTGCGGATAGGAGCAGTGGCTCTTGCCGCAGGGACTCGTGGGGTTTTGAGCCCTACCCCCCCCCCCCCTCACAGGGTCTGCGGTCCAACCCACACAGTGGGACTCCCTTCTGATTTAAATAGAGCACAGCCAGGCATGAGATGTAGGTGTCAGAGGCTTTTGCTGGAGGACTCGTGGGGCTTTGAGTTCTCCCCCTCCCACCAGGTCTGCGGTCTCCATATATTAATATATCCATAAGTTGAATGTGAACTTGTTATTGGCTTTAAATTATTCCTTATAGTTATTACATTCGGATTTATGGCATATTAAAGGCACTGTCACTCATTCAAAGCACATATGTGAAGGTTTAATTCAAACCCATCATATTCACGTAATGTCATTACTGTAACAAGGCATAAATATGTCAGGTTTTAGTTTATTTTGTTATTTAATCAGAAGAGTGTGAATTGCAGAGCTGAAATAATTTGTTCAAGTGTAATGGCCTGGTCCAAGTGGAAGTTGCAGAAAGTAAACAGAGCTCATCAAGACAGTTACTTTCTGTTTGTGCAGAGTGGCTTGTGATCTTTAAAAGTGGTGGGCCACGACACTTGCCATGAATTGTAGCATGCATGGGAAGCGACTCAGCCTGACCTCTTTTAGGGAAGGTTCAGGAAATTTTCCCTTGAAAACGTTTGAAAAGGTTTGAAAAATAGGGTGAAATAGTGCAATGTAAAGCACAATATTCACATAAACCTAGCAGAGGTCATAGTCAACGAAAGGTCACTTCTTAAACATTCGAGGCCTTTTATGGTGAGCAAAGCCATTGAAGCCTCACTCTATTCTATGAAAATGTGCTGTGGGTGCTCCGTATGTCAAAAAGTACTTGTATTGTGACAAACTCAGCAGTTTGTCATGGGTGTCCCACCCCTTATTATATGGGTTCCCTCTTAAGCCAAATATTATGTACAATATGCAAGTGTCACTATTTTGCCATTAGTGCTGTCGATATACCATGGGTGAACCCTACGTCAAACATTACCTCTAGTATCTTAGAGTCTGCATTTTGTCATGGTTGCCCCTCCACCTTATCACATGGGCTCATCCATCATAGCAAGAATTACCTCCAAATGTGCCAGTGCCAGCATTTGGCCATGGTCTGCCCCATGCCAAGAATTACCAACAAAATGCAAGTGCCAGGATCTTTGTTTGAGTGCCCCATATGCCAAGTATTACCTATAGGATTCCGGTGCCAGTATTTTCTCTCAGGTGAATGTAATGCGTTCATGCTCAACATTTCTTCCAGTATGCCCGAACCAGCATTTAGTCTTTGGTGCTTCTATAAATCAAGAATTATCTTCAGCATGCCAGGGCAAACAGCAGATTCGCAGTCATAAGGTAACATTCTTACTCTCACTCATTACAATCACTTACACTCATTTTTATCGGGTCACACTGACTCTAACTCATTTATCCTCACTTAATTGTACTCACTCTCTTGCACTCACTCTTACTCTCACACACTCATCCTCACTCACTCTTACTCTCACACATATTTTCTCACTTATACTAACATTTGCTGTCACTCTTTAACACTCATTTTCACTTATTCTCTCTCACTGTCTCACTTATTCTCATTCATAGACAGTCAAACTCGCTTTCTTTTAATTTCTCTCTCACACTCATTCTTAATTTTACTCACTCATTCTCAATTATTATCACTTTGACTCATTCATTCTTACTTACAGTTACACTTACTGTAACTCACTCTTGCTAATACACACTCTCATCATGCTCACTCAATTTTTTTTAAATGTATTTTTTTAGTAGTGGAGCGTGTTAGCTCCACTACTTTTTTTATTGTTTATCACTGATGTAGATGCAGCCCTGAAATTATTTGAGTCGGATGCACCGAGGGTGGATGGGAATCCCATTCCAATCCTCTTGTACGCTGATGACGCGGTTTTACTTTTTCGCACCACCATTGGGTTACAGCGTCTTATTGATAATGTTACTGTTTTTATTGCTAAAAGAAAGCTTTTAATCAATAAAACTAAAACTTTCGTTATGGCTTGCGGCAAGAACCCAATAACTTCTAGATCTTATTATATAGAAGGTTCTACAGTTAAAACATTCTGCTATTTGGGTATTACATTTGCGGGGAACAGGTCATGGGCACAGGAACAGGAAAATGCCTGTTCTAAGTTGATGAGAAATATTAATGGCATTTTTAGTTTTGCTGCTAAACTGGGCAACCGACGTATCAAAGATATGATGACAATCTATGAGGTAAGATGTGTTACTGCTGCACTTTACGGCGCAGGTGTTTGGGGACTTTGCCAAGGTAATCTATTACAACAAACTGAAAATTCCTTTTTAAAACGCTTGTTGTGTGTCCCACCAACGGCCTCCACGGAACTTATTCATCGTGAAGTGGGCATTAAATATATTTCAGACTTGGCTTCATTACGCCCTCTCCTATTATGGAAATCTATATGGTCGAAAGAGGAGACAATGTTCACCCAAACAATAATATGGGACTGTCTCAAAACTGAGAACTTTTTAAGAATACCTTGGCTTAATTAAATTTTTTACTGGTTTAAACATGATTTGGTCATAAGGTCAATAAGGTGAACACAACTGAAGCATGTAGCAGTATTATGGAAAAATATTTTTTTTCACTTTGAGGTGGATACCATTTATTCAGTATTGACAACAATGACTGAATTAATTGGTTGTAGGATGTTTGTCAACAGGAAATGCTATCTGGTGTATCAAAACTTGAGGGGGCCCCCTGCAAGCTACATGAAGGTCTCCCCCTCTGGATTTAATCAGGATCTCTCTGGTAAGGTGGAGCTTGGCTCCCCCCACCACACCGCAGGCGCTGAGGGGGCCTATTTTACTCCACTGAATGCTATTTCATCCTAAAGAAATTAATATGTGTATTGGGTACCTAGAGACCAAAACATAGATGTAATAACTGGTACTGAATACCAAACAAACATATATATTTTATTATTGAATGAATCTGTACTATTTAAAGACACATATTAATTTCTCTCACCAGCAATTCTACATACCGTATTTTCTGGCGTGTAAGACGACTTATTAACCCTTGAAAATCTTTTCAAAAGTCTGTGTCGTCTTATACGTCGGGGTCATTTAATGAGCAAGCGAATATAGCCCAAACCCTATATTTTAAAGGAAAAGTAGGGGGTCGTCTTATACGCCCAGTCGCCTTATATGCCAGAAAATACGGCATATGATTTTCTGCACTGTATGTGTGGCCATTTTTTGTGAGGTTCCATGATGGCCTATATGTGGTAGCTTCTGTCCCCAATCTGTCTTTGTAAATGTACATCCATATAAAAAATACTGAGGTATTTTCATAAAACTTTTAATAGTACTACTCATGTATCACAAAACAGTATTTGCAAAATACTTGCGGAGACCTATGCTTCTCCTATCTTTTCTAGCTCTACACTCCCATAGAAAACCATATTACTCTGTATATATATCTTTTGCTTAATGTTAAACATTTGTATGCAATTCATGATTATAATATTATATAATTTAAAAAGAAGCTTAGTTGCAATTCAAAAATATTAACTTACATTTTAATGAAAAAATATAAACAATATAAATTACTGATGTACATAAACTTCCTTAATTTGTAAATCATATGAAATAAAAAGAATAATTTTACAGTAGGTGGGGATTTTCAAAACTATTCTTTAACAAACAATTCTTATTAATGAATTAAAATAATTAAAATACATTAAAGATTCAATAGCATTTTAAGTTAGTCCTGTAACATTTAATTGTATTAGTCCTAGATTTGACATAGGCCTGAAAGTATTTTACATTATTATTGTATATAAGATATTTTAAATATTTTCAAAAGGGAATAAAGCTTTTACATTTTCCCCAGTCATTCCCAAGGAAGATTTCCACCTCAGTGGCTATGGTCTCTGCGTTATTAGTAATAACGTTGCACTAGTGAATCCTGTTGTCAGAGGCTTCACCCCCTGAATTGCAGGGGTGAAGACAAGTAAGTCTACACTTTAGAATAACGTTACACTTCGTAATGGTGACTAGCAAAATAAGTTAAAGGTACAATAAAGTGTAGCAATAGATCTGCATGTGAGTAAATTTACACATGTAAATGTACTTTTGTGAATAGGGCCCACTGTATTTTAAAGGGCAATAATGAGAAATGTTTCTGAGATAACTCTCATTCATGTCTTTGACTCCAAAAGACTTTATAATTTGATTAAAGCAGTAACACGTTTTGAATGCAAATTTAAATGGTTCCTCTGGGAGCACTTTTTGTGTAGATGTACCCTGAGGTACAAGTGCATTCTTGTAAACAGTCACCGAAAGAGAGACAGTGTAGTTATCCAATCTGAGACTGACTTGCACAGTCCTGAACTCACTTCAGAAAACTAATACTCAAGGACCTCAGCTAGCAGGAGATTAATAGTAACTGGTATCGTACTTTCAAAATGTTGGATCCCCACTCAAGAGAGACCATGGCCGCTCAGTCCAGGCTCAGGTTGCTAAGATGGGAGGGGCGCCGATGTGCTCTCAGCCAGAGAGTCCTTGTGCCCTAAAATCTGTGGAGATCTTGCCCCCAGAAAATACTGGCACAAATAACACAGTCCATTTGATGGTATGGGACTCAAGCAAGCACACATTTGAAGTCTCTCTGGTGGCTGTAAAATCGAGGAGTGTGCCTCAGGATCAGAGCAGGCAAAATATAGTCTTTGATCATCAGTGATACAGGCAGCCACAGTTCTCAGATACAGTGGCATACTGCAACTCACATTAGCCCAAAATTGGTGGTGGGGTGAGGTGGTGCAGTTTGTGATCTCTGTGGTCAGGGGGATCAGCAATCTAGGAGCTGCAAAGTGATTGTGCAAAAAGTCATAGTCTACAAGAGTCACAAAGTCATGATCTGCGCTCAAAGAGAAGTCTTGTTTTCAAAAGGCAGAAAATGATCTCCAGCAAACTGCACAGCAAAAGGCATCTACTCTAGAAGTACTATTCTCTCACAAGGTGGGATGGTGAATTGAGTTGGAGGAGGATACAATGTAAGTTGAGAGATGAGGCAATCAGGGTATCTGACCCTTTGCCCTTAACAGGTCTAAAAATACCAAACCTTGATTTGCAAGTCTCCTTTTTCCTACATCACAGAACTCCTGGGTCAAGATGCACATTGAAGATTCATGCAGAAGGGAGAGTATGGACTGATTCAGAAAAGGGACTGGTTCTCCACTTGGTTGAGGAAATTTAGCTTGGGTATTTTCCTCTATATTCATGTAATATTTCCCCATGAAACTAAACTACCCCATAAGAGAGCTTGAAGAGTTTAATAGTCTGTTGTAGCATTCAGAAAATAACAAACACTGATGTGCAATGGAGCCATTTAATAAAAGTGAATGCAAGGACAATACTAATATATTAGGAGACGAGGTTAATATTTGCGACATCCATGATGGGTTAATTAATAAACAAAATGTCTTTGTTGTGCAATGACCAACAAAGCAGAGCATATAAGAAAAATGAAAAAATTAACTGACAAAATATATGGAAGTTTGCAAAAAAAATTTGCAGTATTACTACTAGATTTATCTCATTATATCATAGTATCGCTACGTGACCAGGGGCCTAAATTAAGAGTAAGTAATTAGTGTGGTCAAAATGGTTTTATAGAAGAAATGAGTTTGTGTGCATACCAAACACCACCATGTCTATGGTGTGAGCTCCAAGTGGATCAACTGTACCAAGAGCTGGTTACGCGATAGCAAAAAACAGTGGGTTCTAACACGAGCACAATCTAGGAAAACACGGTGAAAATGTAGCTACACCATGATTAGTAGTGATGGTAATTCTTTTCAATGGCTTTGAAACAACATGCACAAGGGCTAGGTGATCTTAAGATCTAAGAACAAATGTAAGACTAAACTAAAATGCATCATAGTGAAAGTCATACTTTTGGGGCATACGATTTCTGATGGGCAGTAAATTGAGGGGACAAGTGGATCAGAGGCCATAAAACAGGACAGTGATCTTTGTATTGTCTATGCTACTCAACCCACCATTCCCAAACATTCTGAGGATGTGAACTGAATCAATGGAACATTGCAGTCAGAGGTCAAGATGTGAACCAAAACTATTTAAGTTATTTTACCATTAAAAACATTGTAGGTGAAAGTACTGCATATGGTTCTGCAAACCATGTTTGAAAAAATACAAATAGGGTAGTTTCATAATAAATCTAATTTGTACATAGGACATTTTTAAACCTGTACAGTGTAGCTGAAAGGGGAGGGAGAGGATCAATGTTTACTGCTTGTTTACTTTGCATTTCTTTATGACTGCTGCTTTTCAGCTCAATGTGGGCCATGAAGCGAGCATTGCAGCATTCGGCTCTAATTAAAGATGAGGTTTATTTAGAGCTGAATCCACCAATGCCTACAAGCAACATTGTTGTGCAAAAGTGTATGATACAAACTCTTAGAAATAAGTGATACAGATAGTAGTAGTTATAGCAAACCCTCTTTAGGAGTCAGCCCTTCATGAGGTATCTGACTATGGACGGGAAGCATTTCAAACTATTACATAAGAAAGTATGGAACAGTGAGTGCGCAAGATAATCTGAGGTTTTTTGACAAAATAGTCCGTAAAATTAAGGCTTTTCATGACAACTTGTCAATGAAGTAGTAGATGAATTCTGTTCTTAAATTAAAAGCAAGCAGATCAAGAAAACAAATGAGCACAGTGTCTTACAACACATGAAGGGCCCAATTTACAAAAGCCCTCCACACTTGTGGTGGCAGCCCCGCAATTGTGGTGGGACCTTTGTTCTGCAGTTAGCCATTGTGGAACACCACCACGAGTGTGGGTCCTCCACCACGACTGTGGGCCCTTCACCACAAGTGCGGAGGACCTTTGTGAACCGGCCCATATGTTTTTAAGTTACTAGCCCTAGTGAAAAAACATACGTAGTCTTGCAAAAATGAACTACCGCTTAAAACTCCACAGGAGAGATGTAAAAAGTATATTAATAATAGAGTCCATTAATTAAAAAGAAAAATTGTTTAATTTAGGAAGCTAAATGTAAAATGAAGAGTGTATGCTTAACATTAAACTGACACACATTTGAGATGTGCTGATTCACATCAGGCATTCATAAAAATCTGCGCAGGCAATAGAAAGGCTATGAAGCAAACTTTCTTTAACTAGACATAACTTTAATATTGCTGCAATGTGCATAACGTGAATTAGAAGCTTGACCTTAAAAATTAGTTGCTTAGAAATGGTGTCATACTGCTGAATATTCCAGTTTACCAAATGCATACCTTTCAAAGCAACATTTTATCCTTGAATTTCAAGAACTTCAAAATTTCTTGTGTTTCATATAACATTTGAATAGAATCACTTGTGCTTTTTAAACAATGCTTTTTGATTGGTATTCGGAAGAAGGCATTACCTAATAGTGATTTTGCCTTTTAGCTAGTAGTTTATTACTCTCACAGTGAAACAAGTTGACTTGTAGAAAGTCAATTGGTGTTTAAGGCCGATGGGAAGTAAACCTGATGTGTCTGAAATCTAACTACTTAAGAATGTCTGTAGCTAATCTTGTAATAAAAAGTATAAGCCACATGTATAGCTGTGAGAACGTAGGAGCTGAACCTGTCTACCAAGGAACTTGGCTACCCTATTGGCCCATGAAGGAAGGAAGGAGCCTGTTACAATGTTTTCGACATGTGTTCTTGACTTTTATATTAGTGCTTGTTCCTAGGTAGTGGTGTATGATTCTTTGAAGGATTTCCCAAAACACTTGACGGTTGTGGCTACCGCGGCTACTGTTTTCTCTCTCTGCCTTACTTTGATATTTGGCTTGATAGATTTCTACTGTAACTGTATGCTCATCTAAATGGATTTATTGAGACTCGGCTGAGTCTAATGAACAACTGTTTATGGGGAGTTCTGCTACATCAATTTGGCTTTGAACTTTATGCTCCTGGGATTTCTCTCTTTTCTTTGAATTAGAACTCTTCATGAGTTCTTGGAATCTAAAGTTCTGGCCCTGATCCGTAGTATACTTATTTCTTTGTGGAACACAATTAATGCAATTTATATAGATGCTTTATTCTCACCATTTTTCTTATATGAGAGTTCTGTAAACCTATTTGATTTATGGACTGACTGAAATAAAGAGAAACATAAAAGGAAAGAAATCTCTTAATGAGAAATAAAGCTTTGCAAATACAATGCAATTCTCATCATTGACTAATCTTAAACTGTTAATGAAATGTAAGATTGAGATGTCAGTTGTGCTCCTTGACTCCTAAAACAAGATTCCAAGGACCAACACTGAGAAGATTAAGAAGAAGGATTTAGCACGTAAAACATGGCTTAACCCTAATTATGGTAAATTGCTGATATATTAGGACTTTTTATGGCCCAGTCCGCGCTATCAGTATCCAGGGCAAAATAAGTTGCTTGTAAGTATGGTTGTGAGGAGTTTGCGAAATCCTTTTGAGACTTATTAGGCTCTTGAAAGTTAAGGTTTTATGGTTGACTGAATATTACAACTGTTAATGGGGAGGTTAACAGTGCATGGCCCAGAAATATTCAAGCAGTTTATTTCATTTTGCCTACTGACTCATATTTACAACCCGATGAAAGATGATGTAGGCAAAGGAAGGGAGAAGGCAAACGTATGAGGTATGAAAGACATGTTAATACTAATTCTGGAATAACTTACCTTGTGTATCTTGATTGTTTACGGTTGCAAGGTTTCCACCAAGTTTAATACATTCTTGTCTTGCAGACTCCCATGCACGTCTTTCATTTTCTTCACTGCCAAATATTTTATAACACTGTGGAAATCAATTGATAGGGGAGGTCACTACGTTTATTTTTAATAAATACGACTATTTCCTAACAGTGCTCCTTTTTACTCATTGTGAAAAAACATTTTATTTCAAATTGAATGCCTACCCAGTTAGGATTAATTTAGAATTACATGAAGAAACAAAGTAAGATTTTTATTATTCCTACATTTGTTTATCCTTATCTGCATCACTGCATTGATTTTACTAGACTGACTAGTTTTTTTGCTTTTTTTTAATTTGTTTGGTTGTTATTTCGCTCTGCTTGTCTCCCTATCGCTTATTTTTCCCGTGTAGTATATTTGAGACTTACCTCTGTAGCTGCCTCTAAATATATGAACTGAGGCAAACCAAGAATCCCTCTCATGTTTATCCAATTTAGGGTTCATTGAACTTTGAACGTTAGGCAATTCTGGCAAACGTTAGCCAGGGTACAAAAGGCCCAAAAGCAAAACTTCAGAGTAGCCTAAGCAACCTTAATAGTGATGGGAGTGTCCTGTACTATTCAGAGAAATCATCAAAGAACCTTCAGAAGAACTTACAACACTCATATCTCCATTACTAGATAACTGGATTTAGCTGTGGGATAAAAAGGGATAGATTCTGATTCCAGACAAAATCCAGTCAGATAAACCTAGGGATTATATTATCCATGATCCACAGCTATGCTTTTTTCCATTCTGGGGAAAATACCAGGACACAAATTAACTTCATTAAACATCTGCTTGGAGAAAGTGGTAAATGGACTGGGGTATTTTTCTGGTCTTGGTCCGTGATGAAAGTGGCAGTGGAGGAGCTGGTGAAGGGAGAGGTGGGTGCAGTATTTACAGCTCTCCTGTTGTGCAGAAGCAGGGCGGGTAAAGGGCGGGCGCAGTAGCTATCTGCAGCATCCAGGGAACTGTGCATGGTCTGAATTCAGTGTTCCTGCCTGGAATTACAAAGGCCGTAGATTGCAGACTGGAGATTCAACTCCCCAAGACCTTAGGCAAGCTGGAATGGGTATCCTCCAAGGAAACACCACTTTGGTCCACTATAATGTGGGCCTTGGAAGTGGTTTCTATGCTGCCTCTAAAGCTGGCTAAATAATTATTAGAGCTACAGGGAACATATAAAGTGTATAGATTATTCACTAGGACAACAGCACTAGATTTATTGCATAATGTTTTAGTTGTGGTAGAAAAGTATTTGATTTACTATCTATTGGAATGGAGAAAGGACCCTCGAATGGATTTTGAAAGCATGCAGTCTTGCCTTGAATACACCACAGCAAGCGCTAACTTTTTTCCTGCCTCAGCATACAATCGTGTGAGCACTGGAGGTATATTAGTAACATGGATTGACAGGAAAAGAGAGGTTGGTAATCCAGAGGGGCAAACCATATGTACCCTCTTTATCAAGTATGACCATTGCCACCACACTGGTTTACAGAGCACTGACAGTAAAGATAGGAACACTGTTTATAGTGGCTGGGCAGGACTTTTCACCTCTCCGTGACAGGGAGTGTAGCTGTTGGCACGGAGACGTTTCCTGAATGGAAAATAGAAGCATACCCCTGTCCTGAGTGCTCACCAGAATCTGAAACTGGTAGATCTACTTTTTGCATGACCCTGACATCGTGCTTATTTTGTATACTCCGATCCCTATGCCTGTCCCTGGTAACATGACATCCTGAACCTGTACTAGCACGCAAAGGACTACTTTACATGCCCGGTGTTTGTCACATCAATCGGAGGTGGCAGAATACAAAGTTTTCTAAAACTTTGCAATGACAAGACATTTTTCTCTGTGTTAAGAGAGTAAACTGTCTATTGACCTCTCGTGTCAAGTCCCATTTTAAAGTAAAACCCAGATGTTGCAATGATATTCCATGAGTGCTTTTATGTCCAGTTGATGTGTAGCACCGGTATTGTAGTCAGACTCTGTGTGTGGTGAGAGTCTTAGTACTGGGGCAAGTGGGATACATTTTGGATGGTTCCTGGTTTAGCATGGCACAGGATAATGGATGGATACAGTTCCCCCAAACAGTGGAAATGTATTGACTGCATTACTACGAATAGGGTGTGGAGACCTAGACATTGAAGTGAGTGAGGATGAATACAGTTCTGCCCTTGTAAATTCATTAGGTGTTTGCTAACAGAGAGCTGAATTTAGTCAGTCCTGAGCTCTGCCATTCGGTAAATGGCAGGTGGGGGGAGCATGGTACTACAGTTTCTGGTTTTCAAGAGGGGAAAAGATTCCAGATAGGGCCTGCACATTTGTATGCCCTTGATTTATTCTTCAGGAATACTGACGACAGCCATGCACTTCATAGTGTGCTTGCTTTGGATACTCCTGCTTTGGAAACAGCGTTATTGCTTTTAGCTGTGAAAGATTTCTTCCTGCATAGAAATATGCCTTTGTATCAGCCCTAAAATGGTATTTTAAAATGAACAAACCCAAACCAGTTCTTAAAACTTTGATAGTGGATTCACATTCTAAGTCTGGAGAGGGAATTTAAAAGTGGTGTTAGCCATAGGGTGGTCTTCCCCCAAATGTTTTGCCTCACTCTTCGTATTTTTGCTGTATCATTGTTGTTGGTTTTAGGACTCTGCATACTTTACCATTCCATATGAACTGTGAGAATAGGTTATCTATATCTGAAAATATTTGTGAGGTGAAATCTAGACAAATGGTCCGAAAGAAATATAAGAATTTTGGGAGATATAGCATTTTGATAGCATTGCATCTTCCCACTAAGGTCAAATGAAGATTGTCAATTCTCCTGGGGTTTTTACTTGTTTGGTTTATGAGGGGTTCAAGGTTAATTTTGACTAGGTTGTCTAGGTCTGCTGTTATGTTCACACCTAGGTATATGGCGTTGGTAACTACCCGGTCGTCTTGATATGTAATCTTATTATTGACTACTATCTGGATTTTTCCCTGATTGAGCTTGTATCCTGAGACTTCCCCGAACTGTTTGGCGTCTTCTTCCATTGCTTTCACAGCTACATTGGGCTCTCCAGTGACTATTGCTATGTCATCAGCATAGGCTAAAATTTCGTGCTGCCATTGATGGTTTTAATTGGGGGTATAGCCGTGTTGGATTCTAGTCTAAGCATACTTTACCACTGCTAACCAGTGCAAAAGTACTTGTGCTCTCTCCTTTACATAAAGTAAGATCGGCTCACACCCAATTGGCACATTTGATTTACTTGAAGGTCCCTAGTAAAGTGGCACTACATGTACCCTAGGCCTGTGAATTAAATGCTACTTTATTTATTTATTTTATTTTTATTTCTTATATCGCGCTGGAATCAATCCCATAAGGGTATCTCCGCGCTTTTGCCAGCAAGAAAAAAAAAATGTCGTAATCTTCAGGAGTATTAGGGGGACTGGAATGCTTCCTGGAAGAGGAGTGTTTTCAGGTTTTCAGCGCCTTTCTGAAGGCCAAATGGTTGGTGTTCATCCTCATTTTTGTGGGCCTGCACCACTTATTGTGCCACCCACTTAAGTAGCCTCTTTAAACAAGTCTCAAGCCTCCCATTGCAGTCTGGGTGTGCAGTTTTAAACTGCCATTTCAACCTGGCAAAATAATTCTTTTTCTATGCCTAAACCCTACTTTTTAAGACATATACCTTTTCCCTGAGGTAGGCCCTAAACAGCCCATATGGCAGGGTGCATTTAATTTAAAAAGTGAGACATGTTCTTCAACGTTTTACATGTCCTGGTAGTAAAAACCACCTACATTTATTTTTCACTATTGTAAGGCCTACCTCTCCCATGGGATAACATTAAGTTATCTTTTTACATTTCATAAGTGACAATGTTTGATTGGGAGCAGGTACGAATGCCAAGTTTGGTGTTTGAGGTATTCTAATTTACACCCCTATTTAATGGTATATTCACATTTTCAGTCACAATTCTGAAAATGCCACTTTCAGAAAGTTGCCATTTTCTTGGCCTAACCATTTGTGCCTACAGCCTGTTTCCAGTATCACATGACTAGGTGCAGTTGGCCTTTGTGTTTCTCTCCTAGACAACCACACAATAGAGAATCTGGGTGTTTGCAGGATGGGCCATCTCTGGCAGAATTAAGGGGTGGAGCTGTCACCTACCACACTTGCAGTTCAATGGGGCTGACTCAGCGCACTCACTAGTGTGTCCCCAGATAGACTAGGACCAGAGCAGGGAGGCAGAATATTCCACATATCTCTGTAGAGAGAAACTCCACAAGACTCTCCCACTTCAAAGTGAACACTAGGTATAAAAAGGGGACCCTCAGCCCCACTCTTGAGTACACTCCTGGACCAGGGAATATTACAGAAGAAGGATGCCATGCTGCCCTTCTGCTTGAGGCCTGCCCTGCTTGCTGAGAAGGAAGACTGGACTTGCTCCATTCATTGAAGGCTGAGTAACTCCTAGGGTCAGCTGACTGACTTCCTGTTCTGAGCTACAGGGGCATAACAAGCTCCAGAGGCCTCCTTGCAACTGCTCAGCTGGCATGCTGCACTGGACCGACCTTGACCTGCAACTGGACCTGCCTGAGACCTGCTGGCAGCTGCTGGAGTGAGTTCTTCATCCCCAAGGGGTCATTTCCCATGTCCTGGACCCTTGGCTGGTGTCAGAGAAATAGCTTCTCCTGGTCAAACTGAAGTTTCCATCAAATCTGGCACAAAGGAACCTGAAGCACCCCCAAAACTGTGCTGCATCTGATCTAACACCAAGTGATGCAGAGCCCCACAAAGTCTCACAGTATCCGGCAGCTCCTCATCGGAACCGATGCACCACAATGCAGGACCTCGCATTGCAGCTCCTCATCGGAACTGTCACTGGACAACTCGAAGCCTTGCAAAGCAACGGTGCACAGACTGAGCAACAAAAACATAAGGTACATTCCTCAGCAGGTCAAAATTGGTCCTGGGCCTGCGTTCCATCTCGATTGGCCTGAACTTGCGACTTTGTCCCTGTCCAGTGCGACCAGATACCCTTAGTGGGTGCTTTGCGCCTTTTGGTGCTATTTTGTATTTTGATCTACGTCTTTAAAATTGCAAAGCTCTAGTTCTGATTGGGTTTTTATCATTTTAGTGCCATAATTTATTACATTTTACTCTATTTTTCTTAACTGGTGTGGGACTTTTCTTGTGTTGTGTTTTTACTTTATTAATGTTGGAGTGCTGCGCTTTACACTTTACACATATTCTGTAAGTTAAGCCTGATGGCTTTTGTATCAAGCTATCAAGGTTAAACACAGGCTAATTTAGTGACAGTTTGTGGTTTACACTGACAATATTTTTTTTTGTAATATATTTCCTATTGACAAGGATTGTAGCTGTTCCTTGAGAAAGAAGGACTCACACACCCTTCAACCAATGCCCGCATTTCTCACAAGTGGCATTCAAATCAACCCACTTTGTTGTAGTTCTACATGACAAAGTAGTCCATGGAGCACTGCAAAGACAGCTGTTTAACAAGGGCTGGTGTCTGCTTAACTGCCAGTGTCACAGAGGCCTGTGACTCCTCTCATCCCAAGAAGAGCAGCTGGCAAACTTTCTGCATTTTTTTAAGGGACCAAGGTAAGACCTGCTCATTCACAGCCATATGTAATGAGATACCTGGGAAACAGAAGCCTATGTTTCCGGGACCAACTTTAGCCAATTTTGTCCAAATGCGCGGGGATAGGAAGCTTGTCCAAGAACCAATTTTGTGTGGATGAGGAGGGGACTGTAAACTTCACTAGAAACTCTCCCAGCTCAGACACCAGCCACTTCCAAGGGCAAAACAGTACTACTATATTGCACTTTGCTCAACATAGTGTCTATATCTATATATAGACCCGAGAGACGGATATCTAGCAAGACACGCCGAGGCACAGCCAAGAGGATTAATTGCAAAACCAAGGACTCCATTGTGATCCTAGGAAGATCGACAATTGTGTGGATTTAATCTAAGAAAACAAGTATACCAACGATAACAAAGGAGGGAGCCCATATGTGTAGAGATGTCCTACCATAAAAGTATTCAGCCCTGAAGAAGACCTGATATGAGAGATCTTTTGGTTCTATTTTGGAGAAGGTCGAAACACGTCGGCATCTAATAGTGGTCTGGAGTACAAACAAAAAGACTTTTCCTGCATAGGAACTCATAGTGGAATGGACTTATTTTTTCACTTTTTGAAACAATCCAAATAAACTCCAACCCTATATAGGACTTTACAGTATAGGTGACACTGAGGGCAAAGATTAGGTCCCAGTGTGGCATTTTTGCAAACAAAAGTAGGACGAACAGGAGGAAATCCAGTTATGAACTTGTAGGTTTAACCATGATGAAATGACAGAGTTGTATGTATGTATATATGGTGTGAAATGTAACGTTTAGTTTGTTTACAAATATGTTGTGTTTCATTTAATGTGATGTACATATATATGTTGTGGTTCATTCAATGTGATGTACATATACATGTTTTGTATAAGATATGAATTAAGGAGAGGAGAAGATATTCTTTGAAATGTAAGAGTTCCATAATGTACAATATAGTGAAATAATTGAAAAAGAAAAAGTTTTCAGCCCAGAGTCAATTAAAGGGATTTATGTGGTATCAAATAAGGCTACAATTTATGGTGTCAGAGGTATTATTGTTTATAAAATATTCAGTTTATTTATTGAGCTTGAGTGTTGGGCCTGACAAGATTTTGGTCTTATTTATTTATTACTTATTTATTTAAGCAATTTGTAGAGCACACAAATACCCTTGGGTGTCTCGGCGCTGCGGACTGTAGAGAAGATTGAGCCAAGAGTAGGTGGCTATTGATTAAAAAGCTTTGTTTTTACCAGTTTCCTGAAGGCAAGTAGAGTCGGACAGGATTTAATATGAAGAGGGAGGGTGTTCCACAATTTAGCGGTGGTGACAGTGAATCTTCTGTCACCCCAGGAGACTTTTTTAGTGCGAGGGACCTTCAAAAGGTTGGCTACTGATGAACGCAAGGGTATATTAGGAATATAGACACACAAAGCCTTCTTCAACAATTCAGGTCCAATTTTGTCGATGGCCTTGAAGGTAATGCAGAGTGCTTTAAATTCAACTTCAGCTTATTATAGGTAGCCAGTGAAGTTTTTGAACTACCGTTGAAATTGGTTGTTTCTTAGGGGTACCTGTTAACATTCTAGCGGCCGAGTTCTGCAAAATCTGTAGTCTATTAATGACCTTTTTCAGGGCGTTGAGGAAGAGGCCATTACGGTTATCAATTTTTGACATTAATCGGGTGCTGATTAGGGTTTTTCCGGCGCTGGATGGAAGGAAGGGTAGGAGTTTTTTTTATCATACTAAGAGTGTAAAAAGATGAAGAGACAACTGCATTGGCATGGGATGTAAAAGACAGCTTGTTGTTGTACAAGACCCCTACATTTCTAACTTTCAAAACCGGGGTGGGTGGTGGTCCCAAATTTGCTGGCCACCAAATAGAGGACCATACAGGAAAAAGGTTACCAAAAATCAATTCCTCCGTTTTATCAGAGTTTAACTTTAGGTAATTGTTGGCCATCCATGTACTGATGGTCAGCATTCCTTCTTGGATGCTGGCCGCAATTGCTCCTCCATCGTTGTAGATTGCTAGCACCAATTGTGTGTCATCGGCGTAGGATTTAAGACCTATCCTGTGGTCTTTGATGACCGTGGCCAGGTCCGACACATAGATGTTAAACAAGGTCAGACTCAATGATGAACCTTGTGGCACACCGCACGGGAGGGTAAAAGGGGAGGACTTAAAATCGCCAAGACTTACTAGTTGTGTGCGGTTAGAAAGAAAGAAGGCTAGTAATTCTTTGGCCCTTTGTTTGATGCCAAAATTTGAGACACGGTTAATCAGCGTAGGGTGATCAACCGTGTCAAAGGCTGTTGAAAGGTATAGCAGCAGTAGAACAGCAGCACCACTTTGTTCTACTACTGTTATGATTTTGTCTGATGCTTTAATGAGGGCAGATTCTGTACCGTGGCCTTTCCTAAAGCCGAATTACATCTCGTCCAGCAGGGTGTCATCTTCAATGTAATGGGCCAGTTGCGAGTTCATTATTTTCTCAACATTTTTTGCTAGGAATGGAAGGCTTGCGATAGGTCTGTAATTTTTTGTTTCTGAAGGATCAAGGTGCTGTTTCTTCAGCAGCGTATTGATAATAGCCTTTTCCCATTTAGAAGGGTAAATGCCTGTATGTAATATGTCATTGCAGATATTTGTTAAATTAGGATCTTTTTACATTGGAAGGATTTTCATCCTAATAACCAATTTTCTAACAGGAATACACAGCTCCTGTATGCAAGTTTAATAAAGATTTGACAGAAACTTCCACCCAGTGTGCCAAGATTTATTTGATGGATTCCATGGTCTGCAAGTGTTTGGACAAAATATTGAATTACAAATATTATGTGTTCAAGATATTGTGCTCGAAATGTTGAGGACAAAAATATTGTGAAGTCAAATTTCAATGGGTAAGCAACGTTTTACTATACTTTACTCTCCACATATGTACCTTGATGATATATATATATTTACTTTCTCAATATTTTGGTCCTCCATATTTTTGATACAATACTCTGCCCACACAATATTTTTAGCTTTGATATTCTATAAAATGGTGGTCTGCACCTGAGTGGCGATTAAACATTCTTGGTGCTTCAGTTTTCTGGTATAGATAGCCAACTCCCTTTTCCAGATCGGGACCAAAAATATCTGAATGTTTTTTTCAGAACAAAGGAGGAGGGGAGGTAGTGGGGGCTGCCTGGGCTGTGGTTCTTGGGTGAGAGCCAATTGCCCAAAGACGTTGGGGGTATCCTGCATGAGGGAAATGCTGTTGGGAAGAAGTGGGGCTGTGAAGTAGTTTAGGCAGGACAAGCAAGGGTGGCTGCCTTACACCAAGAAAGGATCTGTAGCATTTTGCAAGGGTAAATCTCAAAAGCCACCGAGATGCTACTGATGAGTAGGGCATCTGGGTAACCCAATGGATGGAAGGAAACTGAGAATGTAAGTGTGCTCAAGTTCCCTTACAACTTTCAAGTGCAGTAAATCTGCAAAGCACTGAAAGAAATCATCTAAGTGCCATAAAGCTCTGAGGCAAAACAAGAAACCAGGCAACTTCACCGGTATAGACAAGAAAGAAGCCAACAGCTGATATAAGGAACTTAGGGCCATATGTAGGCATCTCAATTTACCTATTCTTAAATACCGAAATTTACCGATTCGGTATTTAAGAATAGGTAAATGGGATGTAAATATTTATTCGGTAAATTTTACCGAATCGGTAGGATTCCATAATTAAGAATCGGTATTTACCGATTCTGTAATTTCCATTCATTCCTATGGGCCTGGAGGCCCATAGGAATGAATGGTTAGCCAGTCAGTATTACCGATTTGGTAAATACCGAATCGGTAATTGGGGGAACATTTTCAAGGGTGGCAGGGTGTCACATTGAGACCCTGTTGCACCCCTGAATAGTGCATGGGTGTACGTGTGGCACACATACATGCCCTAAAGGCATGTATGTCTGCCACATCGCACTATTGAAAAAGCAAAATAATTGCTATTTCAAAGGTTTTCGATATTTACCACCAACTTGTAGTTGGTGCTAAATAACGAATCCTTAACTCAGGAATGCACTAACTTGAGTGCTCCCTACATTACGGATTCGGTAATTTACCGAATCGGTATGTTAAGAATTCGGTAATTTACCGATTCCTTAAATTACCGATTCGGTAAAATACAGAATCCAGGAATCATTCCACCTACATCTCAAAAGCCAAATACCAGTCGGTAACGGCCGAAATTCTGTAATTTTGGCCGTTACCGACCGGTATTGGGTGACCTACATCTGGCCCTAAGAGCCACATATATCAAGCTTCTTTCCAGTCACAAAAGAGACGATTTGCATAATCAGCCTGTTTGTGACCGCAAAATGGCATTTTGGTATGTATCAAACCCAAATTACAATTCGGAAGCATGTTACCAAATCACAATATTAGTTTGTGACAAAATACCAATTTGGTAGTTGGAAGGGGCGTTTCTTTCAAATATAGAATCAACATGATATGTATAAATGTTCCGAAACCAAATTCTAGTTGCAAAAACATTAACAATTTACTGACTATGGAAGTGTAGTGGTAATGCATTCATAAATGGGAAGGGATCCCCTTGTGACCCCTTTCCATGTGTAAATGTAAAAAAACATTTTTAAGTGAAGGTAATGGGCCATGGGAAAAAAAACTTGTCTTTTAAAACACATCCCATTTTCCTTTAAAAAAATAGTTTGCATTTAAAGCAATCACAGACATGATTTCCTGCTGACCGCAGCAGGCCACCATCCCTTTGATGGCGTTCACTACTAATGGGTCACAAATTGCGACCTACTTCAATAATATTCATGTGGTAGGTGGATTTGCTACCCACTGGACATCGGTAAATGAACTCTGAGTTTCATACATTGCGAAAAAAAAATCCTAATTGTGATTCACAAAAAATCCCAATTAGGTAATCCCTTTTACTAATATTGATACATCAGACCCTATGGGCCTGATTTACAGTTTAGCAGACGGAGTATGTACAGTCACAGTAGCTGAGTGCTTTACTCCAGCCATGGTGAGGGTACCTTACCCGCCCAACTTAGAGAGGTTAGCTGACCCAGCGGTCATCTCTTGCATTTCCAGGAACTACTGTCATGGTTTTTCAGGTAAATGCATTGAAAGTTTGATAGAAGTCTACATCACCATGACGGAGCCAAGCATCAAACTTGAAACGTTTTTTTATTTTTGTAACCAAAATCTCAAAGTGGGATTTTGTTTTTGATAATAAATAAAGCCATGACCCCTCATGATGGGAGCTTTTTCCTATGGCATGTGGGTCATCTGGCATTTTTCATTGCCCTTATGGTGACGGAGAGTGAAATCTTGACATTTCTTCATCCCCTCTAATTATGGAGGGTGGATGAATGGCAAAACGTCCGACAGCTCTCACTCAGTTGAACTTTCAGAGGTGTATGTTGAAGGCTCATTTTAGAGTCAGGTGGTATTTCAGTTTGGCAAACAGGTTGCACAGTCGCTCTTTCGATGGAGTACCCTCTTCACTAAGCTCTAAATAGGGCCCTAAATACTCACCAAAGGATGAAAACCTAGCTGTTTTGGGTGGTGGGTTTTTCTGGGCCTGAAGAACATTTTGAACCTGCAAGACTGACCAAGATGTGAGTACTGCTACTCCACCGCCACCTCTACGATTGGTACTACCCACACTCACATGACATCTACATGGCACCACAGGCAATGACCACACACCAGCTGTTTTGACAAGGGAGAGATCGTTTTGGATGTCAGTGGCCGTGTGGTGCTTCACCACAGGCAGTGAGATCCAACAAAGATGCCTGAGCAAAAGAGGTGTGGTCTGTGACAAAACCAAAGGTACTGTGTGCTGTGAGGGAGCTCCAATCGGGTATGGGCAGTACAGAAGAAAGACTTAAACTGGCACGAGGGGGAGAGGTGAGTGACACAGAGCTCTGACATAGTCAAACACCTTTTAGAGAACTTCCTAAAACCCCAAACACTTTACCAGGGTGAAGTTCAGACACTAAAGATGGGTAGATTGTGGCACAAAAAGAAGATTACTAGCTTGTGCCACCAAAGTAACACTGAAGGCTGGTATTAGTTACTTCAGAACCATTAATTTACAGTGTTGCCGCACGTGTGAATTGAAATAAAGTACTTTTTAAAAAAAAGACTAAGCTCTGGCTAGATTTTCAGTTTATGTCTTTTGTTAGTGTTTTGTTGTGCTCTGAGTCACTATGCTACCCAACCTCGCTGAGTAAATCTTGGCTTTGCTTGCAGTGGCAGCTGCTATTTACCGGAAATGGAGAATTGGGGGGAGGATAGGGGAATTGAAAATGAAAAAAATGACAAAAAAACACAACCTTCAGGCTGGCCATCGGTCTTCTGCCCCCTCTTAGTCCACTCGCCGCCATCTCTCACTCCTCGGAAGCAGGAACTAGGAAGCACCCAGGCTCCTGACTCCCCTAGTCAATCACAACACTGCATTATAGCGTTGTGATTGGTCTGAACGTGAGATTTAATGTAGCCTGGGTGCAGAACATTCAAAGTGTGACTGTTATGGTCAGCCATGGAGGGCCGGCCAAACAGTTATGCACACTTTAGAGTGGAGCAACAACTTTTCCTCCTGCCCCCGCTCTGGCAGTCCAGCACCACCCACCAACAGGAATTGCAAAAAGTAAAATGATGATAACGCTGGTTATTATAATTTTAGTTTTCTTCAAACTACTGCTCGCAGAGCAGTGGGGAGCCGCTCCTCCGCCATAGTGGAGAAGCCGCCATTGCCTGCTTGAATTCACTACCCTGAGGGTCAAGTGCAAAAGGAGTGTACTTCAAGCTCAGTTTAAGGCCAAGGTGAAGATCAAGAACAACAGTTGTAAAATGCTCTGATTCTACTTAAAACATGTCCTTTGTATAATTGTGCATTATAGAATTTCTTTCATCTATAAGTTCAAACATGCCTCAACTGTAGTGATATGCACCTCCTTGTCCTAGGATAGGGCCATTTAGCAAGTCGGCCTGGGCAAGTGGTCTGGTTGGCACTGTCAAACTGCAGGAGGGAGCTAGGTCAAAGAGTGGAGGCCATGCCAGTCAAAGCTCCAAGGAAAAAAAGCTTTCCCATCGGTGTGTTAGGAGCCCTAAGAACCCTGAGGTTCAAGAACACCTAGCTTCTTTGCACCTAGAAAAAGATGTAGACCTAGAGCAGGTATACACTAGGCCTAGAGAACCTAGGGTAAATTACCTTTACTTGAAGGTGACCCAGAAAGGGAAAAAAGCTATAAATGCAGCCACTAAATAGGTCAAGTATTTTTAATATATATTCTTATCCTCTAAGGCACTGGAGGAGGGCGTGTCAAGAGATATTGAGTACATAGCCTTCATCCAGTTCAAAGCAGGACGAGAGGTAACGAAAGCCAATTTTAGTTATCCAGTGTTTGCAGACTTGGTACTGGAGGCAAATGACGTGCTGAATAAATTAGGACTAAGAAATGTGCAGGCAGTCGCGGTAGAAGCCCCCATTCCCAGAGCCTCCCTTCTTAGCAAACCATGCCAGCTTAAATCAGGGACCGCTAAATTTGGTGATTGGGGGGAGGCAAGTCTGTCCCAACCCAAGTAGTGGGGTATAATCTCGGTATCATAAAGGGAACTATTCCATCCCAGCCAAGAGAGAGTTTGACAGATCAGATCCTTCTACGCAATGGGTTTGCACGTCTAAGCATTGTTAGGGAGCGTGTCCTTTCCTGGGAGGCACAGGTAGACTATGGAGTCACTGCACCCACCAGCTTAGGGGTTGCCGCTTGGAATGTGGTCTGAGGAGCTTAATAAGACTAATAAGAACAACAAATCTTACACATCTATGGGAGGGAAATGAGATCATCTGTTTCCAGGAGACATGGTTGGGGCGCTGATGCGTTCCATCAGAGTGGATGTATGCACTTTGTAAAAGATGTGACTAAATTGGGGCTTGAAAGTTGGACTAATGACATTGGTATCAAGTAAATGCAGAAAAGGGGCAATAATCATTGAGACAAGTAGTGATTGGCTACTAGCTTGCTCACTAGATATATAGGGGTTGTCTACAGCAAAATAATGTGATAGTTGCGAATGTTTATATAAATCAAGAGGAGTCTTGGAAGGAGATGATAGAGTTGGCAGCACTCTGGGGGGGGGGTCCTCCTATTCCCCTCCCAGGGGACTTTAATCTACGCATTGATCGAGGGAAAGTTGACTTTGGGGCTTTAGATATGTTAGACTGTCATGTTATCCCCAACGCAATTTTCCCAAAATGTGTTCAGTCTACGTTTGAAAGGAAAATTGCACGTTTTCTCCTTGAGTTAAGGTTTGTATGCCTATATGGTCACTTTAAAGGGGATGTTTCATCAGCTCAAACGTTTCTTCAGGGGAGCCAGCAGTGCCCAATTTATATGTTTGTTCAGGCATGGTTTTCTGACCTCTGTATAGAGTGCAAGGTGTTAGACATAAGGGGTAGGGACCATTGGGGAGTAAAATTGGCCATACAGGTAGCACCAATATCGAGGGAGCGGGTAATTCCTATGAAAGTAGTCTTTCAAAACGCCTTACAATGAGGATAGATGAAGAATACATTGGCTAATTGATGCAGTATCAAATCTTTCATGAGATGGAACCTTGACAGTTCCGTAGGTCAATCTATTGTAGTATGTTCTGCAAAAACCATTGCTGAAGTTGTAAGTCTATTGATACTAGTAGTAATGCTATGAAGTAAGAAAGTAATAAAAGGATCTAGCTTGCCAGCCTCCAAAGCAGCAGTGGTTTGATAAAGAGTGTGTATTTGCAAGGAAGGAGTTAAGGAAAGCAGGAAGGATGAGGTGGTCCATCGGTCCCATAAATGCAAATGAGGTCTAGAAAAGAAAGTATGAAGCCCTGGTTAGGAGAAAAGAGCAGGCCTTCAACCAGTCAAATTGCCACCTTATGATCATTACATTACAGGGAAAAGATATGAGGAAGTTCTGGCAGTTGATCCAAAGGTAATGTAGTAATGAGCCCTACCCGGCAAACTGACTGGGTAGCTTTTTAAAGAAATATTTATAAGACAAGGGAGATAACTGCGAGGGAGTGCTAGTAAAATCTGGGAGATGAATCCTTGGAATCTTTTCTAGTCAATCCATTGCCAAGTTGAAAATTTCTCTAAAGTTAACTAAAGCAGCAGGACCGGCTAATCTGGCAGCAATTGCGATTAATTCAAACCCAGTGTGGTGGGCATGGTTTTTCTCAAATGTTTGTATGGCCATAACCAAGACTGGTGCGATGAATGAACCAGCCCAGGCAATTATCGTTTGATAAGTCTGCTGGATGTAGGTGCAACATTTTATTATAAGGTTAAGTCTTTAAAGCATTGGATTATGGGTAACAGAATTGTCCCTCTGGAGCAGGGGGCTTTAAGCCTGGGCATTCAACAATAGATAATTTATTCCACTTGTGAGCCTTGGGGCAGATCTCGAAGGAAACAATTGGGAGTTTATTCTGCTGTTTTGTTGATTTTATCTCAGCTTTGATTTGGTTGATAGTAGTATACTCTGGGCTAAAATAAGACAACTGGGTATTCCCCAATGCTTACTAGAAATTCTGCAGGGCTTGCATTTAGTGAATTGGGCCTAAAGTGAGCTTAATTTGGATGGGGCCCTTTCAGGGAGGATTCCTCTATGAAATGGGTTAAGGCAAGGCTGCATCCTGGCCGCCATGCAGAGTTGTTCCTTGTTGATCTGCCGGGGAAGTTGGCGGCGACTCAGTCCTTTGCTCCAAAAATAGGGGGCAGACATCTGTTGTGTCTACTATATACAGAAGATTTTCCAATTATGGACTTGACCCAAGTAGGCCTGCAGAGGAAGTTGACCAGATTTAATATTTACTGTGAGAGTAATAAATTGAAGGTGAATCTGGAAAAAAAAAGAATCTCCTTCGGGAAAATGTTAAGCAGTATAAGTGGCTATTGGGTAATAGAAGTTTTGAGGTTGTATCGTCCTATAAGTACCTTCGTATGGCATTTACAAGACAGTTCAGTTGGGTCCTGCATAAAGAATCGGTGGAGACCAGGACCGTAGCAACGATAGGGGGCCTTATCTGTTTTAAAAATACCATTGATGGCCCTTCCTGGTCTCTCCTTTTGACAGTCTATAATGCAAAAGTCCCTAGTCAATGTCTCTACGGGGCTGAGGTAGTGTCCCTAAGTATGGAGGAGAGTTTGGGGCGAGATGTGGGAGCAAGTGTTGGAAAAAATTGTTAGCGCTCCCAAATTGTGCAATAAGCCAGCAATAAGGCTGGAAGGGAACCTGCAGACTTGGAATTTTTTTGCCTATAAAGAAACCCTGTAATTTTTGGATACTCAATAGGTCACGGAGGTGCAGAAGGTATCAGCCGTATGTGCTGCTGAAATTGGAAAGAGTGAATTAAGGTGGGCGGGGAAGGTTACGAAAAGGCTAGTAGCCTTTGCGGGAGCCTTAAAATGGAATTAAAGATAACAGAAGCCTCCCATATTTCTAAAGTAGAAATAAAAGTGGCTTGTAGGAGAGAGTCCAGACTGGCTGATATGGAGTATGAAGGAAAGAGAACCTCTGTAAAGTATATGGTAGAATCTTGAGAAAACAGAAGGGCATTTCTGTACTTATCGACACTTACTGATGCCCCATTATGCTTAGTTCTATTACAATTTTGGGTAGCCCTAAATGTATGACATATAGGGGCTGAAAAAATTGAGGTGTTGTTAGATGCAGAGAATAATTGCCCATATGGTTTATGTTGGAAAGTGGATTATTAGTAGTGGTTGGTAAATATATATCTACCACTACAATAAGGCCATTGACACAATATAGGGCTCAGAATAGGTCTCAGAAAATGATTCCCATGCTCAACCCTTAGTAGCATGGCTGTGAGCAGGCAGGCTGTAATTCAGAGACAGGTATGTAAAGGATTTAAAAACACCAATTCAGTAAATTATTAAGACACAACACACAATAAAAATACAACACCGTTTTATAAAAACAGGAAATATTTTTAGCTTTAAATGACACCAAAACAAATCTAATGTAGGGAACAAGAGATATGAATTTTTAAAGATTTAGCACTATATAACACTTAGAAACCTTTAGCGCCTTTGGGACATCTGGTCGTGCAATACCATGGCACAGTCAAAGGTTCAGGCCGACTGCAATGGAGACCTGAGCGGCTAGCCCTTGCGGTAGGCCACGGTTCAAGTTTTTACCTTCTGATTTAGAAATAATTCCAGAGCTTTTCTTCCCGGGGTCCATCAAAGCTGTCAGCCAGTCTGGATTAGGTGAAGGTTTGCTGGCTTGCTTTGAGATGAGCACTTGGTCAAACTTATGGAGGTCAGAGCTCCAGAGCTTTCCAGCGGGATGAACCAGAGATCCAGGCCACCGCGCAGATGAAGGTCAGGAGCTTGACTCTCACAGTTGATTCCGGGCACCTCCTCTACATTTGGACTTTAAAAACTGTACACAGCTTTTTCCCTAAGCTGCTCTTCACCAGGCCGGCTTTGGTAAGGGTTTATTGGCTCGGGCTTCGACGAGCTCCCGGTTCAACTCTGGAAGTCACGTCTCATGAGCTTTTCAGCGGAACAAACCTTGGTGTCAGGCCAACTTGCGGTTGAGGGTTGCCAGCTTGGCTGGCCAGGTCGACTCGATCCAGTTATGGAGCTTTTTTTCGAAGTTGTTCCAAAGTTCTCCAAACTTCTGAAACTTCTTCCTGGAGTTCCTGAGAGGGTGGCACAGTGTCAAAACTTACTCCAATGGTCTAAAAGATCCAAGATGGTCCTTGGAAGTTTAGGCATTCAGTTCCCACAATCCACTGGGGCAAAACCTTTACAAATCCACTGATAGTACTCCAGGCAGGGGATTATTGGTGGTGATGGTCCAGATGAGCTCTGTTAACCTGTAGCTTACAGGGAGTTCACTCTTTAGTCCTTTTGAAGCAATGTAGGTCCACATGGATGTAGTTCCAGATTTTGCAGAAGGAGCAGTCTTCAGGGCCTGGATGGTACAAATCAAACTTTTCAGTATGGACCATTATTATTATTCTTGTCTCAAGCACCAGATCTAAGAGGCTCTGCCCCTCTCAGACACTTATTCCAGGCTCTCTAAGTCAAGCAGGAGGGCACTCCTGTCCAATGATGTGCAGGGCAACACACCAGAGTATGACCATATCCTCCAAAGTATGGCACTATTGTCTCCCAGAGGTCACCATTTCTCCCAAGTTCAATATGGCAGATTCTCCAGCAGAGAGGCATGAATTGTCTGAACTAGCACTCAGGGTGGCTCAACTCCACATTCTCCCTCCTCCTGTCTTCTGCTCACTCCTTAATTATTCCTGCCGTCAACGAGTAGGGGTGTAGGTGGACTTGGGTTATTGGCACTGTTACCACCTCACTTTGAAGATAATGGTTTACAACCCATCCCCTTCCTCTGGCATTCCTCTGCAGCAGAACCTCTCCTCCCAGTATGGTTTTCTACCCCCAGGGGCTACTTATCATCTCATCAAAGCAGCCTGGCTAATTCATGTATCTCTGGCCAACCAGAGCAGAGCACTATAAGGCTGAATTTTGCCTCACAGACAAGAAAGTCGTACAACTTCTTGTTGATACATTTTAGGATAAATTCAACAATAGCATATCAACACTATTCTACAAGGTACTTGAATGATATTTTATGACATCCCTATTGTTAGTTATTAATTAATAACTTCTCACCATGTTAACCTATGTGGCTGGGGATCTGAAATGGGGAAAATGAACTGGGCAGTTTCTCCAACACCAGGGATTATAAAACATATTTTATAAGGACCCTGCCTAAATCTACAGGACCCCACACCCCTGGAACGCCTTGGGGAGACCCTAGGAGTTCGAAATGTGTCAAAATATTGCAGATCCTCACTCCACAGTGCACCTAGCACAAAATTCAATTTTGGGAAGCACTTTACTACAATGTGAGGAGTGAAATTTGCAATTTTACTAACCATAGGGCATATGAAACATATTTTGTAATGGTCCTCCTTAAAGTACCTGACCCCCACCTGTGGGACACTAAGGGGAGACACTGGCGGTTCACAATATGTCAATATATTGTAGTTTATTAACTTTTAAGTGCCCCGAACACCAAAGTCGAGTTGGGCACACTTTGCATTTTAAAAGCAGTCTTGCAACACAGGGCTCGTTTTAAACTGACCACAGACTTCAGCAGCGCACACGTGCCAGTGCAGAAAGGCTGCTGGCCTCCAAACTGCCATGCCCTATTATGTACTAGGGACTTAAAGGTAGTTTTTACCCCCTTCCCTATTATGTACTAGGGCCTTATAGAAGAGGTCATGCCAATCACAGTAGTACCCTAACCAATAGTGTACCCTAGTGTATGTATGTGTTTTCACTGTATTCTAAGTGTGTTTACAGAATTGCACTGGTCCTGGGCCTGATTAGGCAGAGCCCAGGGATAGTCAGAGTCAGTTACCACCAGTCAGGAAAAGTTGGGGGTGCCCAGGGCACAGGATGACTTTGCAACATAGGCCCCCAAACGAAAGGTGAAGGGTTACTAACCCACACACTAGTAGTCCTCATCAGCTACGAGGAAAAACCTAGAAAGTCCATCAGTATGGGCATGGGGAACCCCAGGTCTCTGTTCCACTATAAAGTCTAAACCAGGAAGGTCCATCATCATTGGAATGGGCAACCCCAGGGCTGTGTTCCACTATAAAGTTGTAGGGAAATGGAACACCTTAACAACTTAAGGTTCTCCCCTCTCATCTGCGTGAGCCATCTGAGAGGCCAGTGGTCAGTGTGAACACAAAAATGAGCCCAAAACAAATATGGTCTTAGATCTTTCAGGGACCAAACCACAACAAAAGCCTCTCTGTCAATGGGACTCCATCTCTGCTCTCTGGGAAGAAGTCAACTGCTAATAAAAGCAACTAACTGCTCAAGGTCCTCTTCATTTAACTGTGACAACACTGCCCCAATCCCTTGCACTGAATCATCAGTCTGACCCACAAATTCCTATGTGTAGTCAGGTGCCAGTAACACTGGTGCCGAACACCTAGCAGCTTTAAGAGTGTCAAAAGCCTCCTGACACTCAGGGGTCCAATTCTACTTTATGGGACTCTTCTTAGAAGTCATTCTATTAGAGGCCACACTATGGTCCCATAATTTGAATACATCTTTTAAAGTACCCTGTCAGTCAAAGGGATGCACTGATCTGAGTAACATGAGCTGTATAATCCAAAATAGTTTGAATCTTGGCCTGGAGAGGCTGTACATGGCCTCCACCAACTAGGTAGCTCAGGTATGCCACACAACTCTGCCCTGTTTGACACTTACTTGCCTTAATAGTCAGGCCTCCTTGCTGCATGGCCTGAAGCACTTCCCTCAGGTAGCTTAAGTGAACCCCACAGTTAGACCTGTATACTGCTATAGAATCCAGATAAGCTGCACTGAACTGCACCAACCCAGAGAAGGCCCTGTTCTCCAACCTTTGGAAGGTGACAGGTGCATTCTTTAAGCCAAAGGGCATTACCTTGACCTGATAATGTCCCTGTGGTGTAGAGAATGCCGACCACTCCTTTGCTCCATCTCTGAGGGCAATCTGCTCGTAACCTGCAGTCAAGCTGTTGTATTTCTATCTAGGACCCTAATTCGATATTCCTAATTCATGCCCTTGTATGGCTATAATAAATAATATCCTTATAAAGGCATACGAATCATATCCATATTTAGTTGTAACCCAAACAGTCCAAATTAAGCAAGGCTACTTCCCCAGACTCCTAGAAAGTACAACGCGTTCTTTAAAGAAAGCAAACCTCCAGCAACCTGGGAAATCCCCATGCTTCTGTTTTGATTTATCCTAGAACTCCTGCGAGCACTGAAAGAACGGCCAGTTCTTAGTGACATGTTTATTGACGTCTTATGTCCAACCTTACGTCAAACCCGGCACCTTTCAGGTATAAATATACCAACGTTGCCTTAAGCAAACACACGGTGGTTTGGAGCAGAGCGGCTATCTACTTGCCCGAGAGCCCAGCTGATGCAAGAGCCCACGGACGCCGCCCCTCCCTTTTGGCGCACTGAGAAAGACGCTGTCTTTTTCTCCAGCCGAGAAAATCCAGCTCCGGTGTTTCCAGCCGCCCTTGCGGGTTGCTGGGATATCGAGTCCTGAGAGAGAGATACCAGACCTCCTGCTTTCTATTACCCAGGTACGGAGCTGACTAAACCCTTAAAGAGAATTCTTGATTCAGATTCCTTGGCAAAAACCAACTTAACTTAAACTGCTACTTACTTACTCCTTCCCACGTATTAGGCTTAGGTCAGGTACACCGGGGTAGGCGTATTTAGAAGCACCAGTTGAGTACGTTAGTCAATGTATTTATGTATGCATATATTTTATCCATTTTAAAGTATCATATGGCTAAGAAACCATATAAATGCTTTTACAGTATTATTTCATAATACTCCTTTTACTGTACGCACTTTACTTTGCTGCGTGTTGTGTCCTCCTGAGGCGGAAGCCGGGAGGTTGTGCTGTGTGTTTCTAGTGTGTATGTACCTCCTGAGAGCGCCAGAAATCATTTTCAACTTTCACTGTGATACCTTCAAAATCGGCATATTTTAAAAAACGCCATTTTCAAACTGTGCAATGTAAGTGATTTACTACTTATTTAGACTAGCTTTCTTTTAGCATAGGACTCTCGTCGGCCCTTCCCCCGCATTACATGCTGAGACTCCGGTGATCAGCCGAGTCAGGCGCTGACACACTCTGACCTCACCTCGGCCCTCGGAACTGAGCAGCGGCCATCTTGGGGGTAGGCTACACCTTCTGCGCTCTAGTCTCCAGCGCTTAAAAGAGCTTCAGTGGCAAGCGCGATCCCTTGCTGCGTCTTGTGTCCTCCTGAGATGGAAGCCGGGAGGTTGTGCTGTGTGTTTCTAGTGTGTATGTACCTCCTGAGAGCGCCAGAAATAATTTTTAACTTTCACTGTGATACCTTCAAAATCGGCATATTTTAAAAAACGGCATTTTCAAACTGTGCAATGGAAGTGATTTACTACTTACTTAGACTAGCTTTCTTTTAGCATAGGACTCTCGTCGGCCCTTCCCCCACATTACATGGTGAGACTCCGGTGATCAGCCGAGTCAGGCGCTGACACACTCTGACCTCACCTCGGCCCTCGGAACTGATCAGCGGCCATCTTGGGGGTAGGCTACACCTTCTGCGATCTAGTCTCCAGCGCTTAAAGAGCTTCAGTGGCAAGCGCGATCCCTTGCTGCGTGTTGTGTCCTCCTGAGGCGGAAGCCGGGAGGTTGTGCTGTGTGTTTCTAGTGTGTATGTACCTCCTGAGAGTGCCAGAAATCATTTTTAACTTTCACTGTGATACCTTCAAAATCGGCATATTTTAAAAAACTGCATTTTCAAACTGTGCAATGTAAGTGATTTACTACTTACTTAGACTAGCTTTCTTTTAGCATAGGACTCTCGTCGGCCCTTCCCCCGCATTACATGGTGAGACTCCGGTGATCTGCCGAGTCAGGCGCCGACACACACTGACCTCACCTCGGCCCTCGGAACTGAGCAGCGGCCATCTTGGGGGTAGGCTACACCTTCTGCGCTCTAGTCTCCAGCGCTTAAAAGAGACGGGCATGGCTCCGCGCAGCGGACGCGATCAGCGGAAGCACCGTCTCAGCGCCGGAGTCACGCCAGAGTCTAGCCCGTCTGCGCCCGTAAGCGCCGGGGGCCGGGCAGGCTGCTCATTTAGATCCACTTGTTCCTGGTAGTTCTTTATATTCCTTACGGACCTTGCTATCCTTCAAACCCTCATTTAAACCCTGTCACCACACGTTTCCACCTGAGGGTTTACCGGAGGCCCTTAAGTGTCAATGCACGGGGAAAGAGGATACTCCTTTCCTCCACATCTCCCGAAATAGGCACTCAAGACCGGGAAACTACAAGCTCCCCCAGCTTAGTAGAGAGACTGGGTTCCTTATCAACACCAGATCCCTAATTAAAAATAATCTTGCCTGCAGGGATTTCATCTCTGATAGAAAACCTCCCTGGGTCTTCATTACGGAGACCTGGGCCGCATAGCATTCTGGGCCAGAACTCCAGGATGCCATCCCGGAGGGGTACTCGCTGTCAAGAATGGACAGAGAAGGGCGAGGGCGGAGGGGGCTGGGTATTTTGCATAGAACCTATGTAAAATGTCGAACCGAGCACCTTTCTTCACCACGAGACTCCTTTCAGGCCCTATACTTTGCGCTTAGTCCCTCCTCCTCAATCTCCTTCGCTAGGATTCTGATCTACAGGCCTCCTGGCTCCCGGCCTTCCTGCTGTCAGAAGCTACTTAAGCTGGTGGAACCCTATATTGACAGACCCAACCTCACCATTCTTGAAGATTTTCATTTCCACTTGGAGATAGATAACTCCATAGATACTGCCTCCCTGCTGGACTCATTAGCTTCCTGTGGTCTAAAACAGATAGTAGAGGGTCCCACTCATATAGCCGGTCATACCCTGGATGGGGTCTTTACCAACGACCCTAGGGTAGAGACTGGGATCCCCCTTCCTCTTTCTTGGTCAGACCACATGGCCATCCCCTTGGATTCTATACACTCTAACTTTTCCATCCCCCTAGCAGATCCCAGTAAGTGGGAATCCAAAAGGAACTTCAGAGGGATAAACTGTGAATCATTAGCTCCCTTTCTGACCACCCTCCGCTCATCACTAGTGAGTGATATCGACAGTGCAGCTCTTGACCTGCATAATTCCATTCTAAAAGCGGTTGACAAACTTGCCCCGGTTAAGCTAACCCATTCGGCCAGGAAGCGCCCCTCGGCCCCTTGGTACTCTGACACCCTCAGGTCACTAAGGCAGAGATGTAGGAGACAAGAGAGGCTCTGGAGACTTAATCTCGATCCAGATAAAAAAAAAACATAAACTCCTACTCAAAGAATATAAAATTGTGGTTCTTGCAGAAAAGAAACTACACTTTTCCAAACTGACTGCTTCCCTCAGCTCCACTAGGGAACTGTTTAAAATTGTCGACTCCTTGTCGGCTCTGCAATCCCCTGATCCTGTAACAGCAACCCAGGAGCTTTGTGACCAGATATCTTCCTTCTTCTATGAAAAGATAACCGAGATTCATTCAGCCCTGGAAGTTCTAAACCAAGAACTAGGACCTGCCGCTGCCCCAGTGCTACATCCTGCGAATGAAGACCTCATGGAGTTACCACAGGGGAACTCTTACATCTTCCACACGCTCAACCTAGAGCAGCTTAATTCGCTTTTAGATACGCTCAAATCAGGATCCCCCTCGACCCCTGCCCTCTGAAGGTCTTTAAAGAATGCAGAGATGTCCTGCTTCCTGCTTTTCTGGAAGTCATCAACCTGGCAATCCAGGAAGGTGTCTTTCCGACCCCCTGGAAAATGGCCATAGTTAAGCCCCTTTTAAAAAAGGCCTCGCTTGATCCTAAGATCTTACAGAACTTTCGGCCTATTTCACTACTCCCAGCTCCCGCAAAAATGTTAGAGGCCCATTTAAACCACCTTCTGAGTGCCTTCTTGGAGAACTCCAGCCTACTTGACCCCTCCCAGCACGGCTTTCGGAGGGCTCATAGCAACGAGTCTGCCCTGACAGTTGTCACTAACAACATCCGTGCTAAGGTCGACAGTGGCCAGACTACCCTTCTGGTCCTGCTCGACCTTACAGCCGCATTTGACACCCTGTCCCCCTCCATCCTAGTTAAACGTCTTAAGGAGATAGGAGTGGATGGACCGGCACTTAGCCTTTTGAAATCTTTCCTGGAGGGCCGTGCACAGAGGGTCAAGCTGGGTGATTTTCTTTCCCCAGCAAAACCTGTGCAGTGCGGGGTGCCTCAGGGCTCATCCCTGAGCCCCATGCTCTTTAACATTTATGTCACACCTCTTGCCAAACTTGTAAGATCTTTTGGGCTGGAAGTTCTTTCCTACGCTGATGATACCCAGATCATGGTCTCTCTTTCACAAACTGTTGACATCACAGCCAGAAATTTTAAGAACTGCATGGAAGCGGTTGCAAATTGGATGGTGAGGAATTTCCTTAAATTAAATGGGGAAAAAATGGAGGTGATGATTTTCGGAGGCAAGGAGGAGATTTGGTCAATGGACTGGTGGCCTTCCGCCCTTGGAGCCTGTCCTACGCCCTCTCATTCCGCTTGGAACCTGGGTGTTATTTTTGATACCAAGCTCTCCTTCGAAAAACAAGTCAGTAGGACAACCTCCACCTGCTGTGGCGTCCTTAGAACCTTGAGGAAATTGGTTCACTACCTTTCCATCGACGCCCGTAAACTGGTTACCGTGGCCCTAATTTCCTCAAGGTTAGACTACTGTAACGCGTTGTACCTTGGAATTAATAAACTACAGATACAACGCTTACAAACAGTACAAAACGCAGCAGCCCGGTTTGTTGTTGATGCCCCAAGGCTTGCATCAGCCACTTCAATAAGGAAGTATCTGCACTGGCTCCCCATCCAGGCCAGAATAGAGTTTAAGGTCCTGTGCCTTACCCACCGTGCCTTGCACAGGCTTGGTTCGGAAGATATCAGACCCTTGGTGACATCGTATGTCCCCGGCAGGGCACTCCGCTCAACCAACAAATTTCTTCTGTCTGTACCTAAAAGCAACAAAGTCAAATGGGGCTATCCTTTTGCTCCCGTGCTCCTAGAATCTGGAACACTCTTCCAGCTGAGATCAAGGGACTTACCTCCCACTCTCTCTTCCGAAAGGCCTTGAAGACTTGGCTCTTCAGGGAGTCCTACTACTAACCTGCTCACCTCGCTCACAGCTCACACAGCTTTTCCATCCCTAGCGCCTTGACGCCTACGGGCAAAGTAGCGCTTTACAAATTTTATCTCAACTCAACTCAACTCAACTTCATGTTAAGTATTGCAATTGTGGCAATTCATTTATCTTGCATGAGAAAGAAGACTGCTCAATAAATAACACCTTTTATTGAAAACGCCCGTCTCTCTATTTCTCTGCACTCTGGTGAAACTAAGTATGCACGATTGACTGAGTAAAATAGCTGTCTATTGTTTTCACTCGACTCTAGAGATACACTCTTATTCTGAGGGAGCAAAGTTGTCATGTTTTATGGTTCCCTTCTTGTCTATCCAGGGAAGTTAAACTCCTCCTTGTTTACTCGAGAAAGTTTCTAGTGACCTCTGAGCTAGCTGGCAAAACTAATTAAGTATAATATAGTCAGTAGAGACCTAGTCGACCTCAGTCCTACGTCTAAACTGCTGTTTATATTATTCCAATGCGCAGAGCCTATTGGGAATATAGGAACTACACCACAAAGCCAAATGTACTCAGGTACTTAGCAGCCCCCTAACATGCCAATCAGCTCATCAGCTCTAGGAATAGGGTAAGCATCAGTCTTTGTGACTGCAGTTAGTCTGCAGTCCACACAGAACCTTAACACCTTTTGGTTCCTCTCCCTCAGGATTAGGTTTGGGCACCAGCACTACTGGACTGGCCCATTGACTATAAGATGCTTCAATTACCCCCAATTCCAGCATCTTAGCTACCTCAGTCTTAATGCTGGCTCTGACATTATCAGACAACCTGTACAGTTTATTTTTTACCGTTAGGGTGTCACCAGTGTCAATGTGGTGCACACACGACTAAGTGATGTCTGGGGTCAAAGAGAACATGCCATCAAACTGTTCCAGCACTTGCTGGAACAGTCTCTGTGCTGCTGGTCTGCCAACCTGGGAGAGAGTACAAATCCCTCCACTGACCCATTTCGCACATTAGTGGAGCGGAGGTCAGGCACTAGCTCAGTTTCATTCTCCACTCCCTCATCAGTGAACAGTAACATGGTCATATCTGTCCTGTCATGGTGGGGTTTCAATCTGTTCACATGCAGGACCCCATGAGGGTTCCTGGGGGTGACAAGGTCAACCAAATAGGCAACCTTACCCTTCTTTTCCAAGATTGGAAAGGGCCCACTCCATTTGTCATGGAGGGCCCTGGGAGGCACAGGCTTCAACGCCCACACCAACTATCCTGGAGTATACTCGGGCATAGAAGACTTCTGATATTACCAGTGCTTTATGAACTCATGGCTGGCACCAGTTCCTGCTTGTCTTGTACATGTACTCAGCCATTCTTGATCTTAGCACATAATCAAGAAACCTTGTCATCTTTGAGAGGCTTCTCTAAAGACTCTTTCAGCAGGCACAATGCCCCCCTCACAGGGTGTCAACACAACAAAACAAAGGGACTAAAACAAACCCTTTTTTGTGGAACCTTCCTGTAGGCCAAACGTAGGCATGTGAGAACATCCCATTTCCTCCTGAGTTTCTCAAACAACCTATTGATCATGCTCGTCAAGGTCTTGTTGAACCTCTAAACCAGACCATTTGTTTGTGGGTGATATGGGGTGGTGAACTTTTAGTTGACACCACGCTCATCCCACATAGCAGTCAGATAGCTAGACAGAATGCTTGTGCCCCTACCTGACACTACATCTTTCAGAAAACCTACTCTGGTGAAAACACTAAGCAGTGCGCTAGCCACCGGTTTCAAGCTAGCCTGGCTGATGAGGGGTAATACCCCGAAACTAGTACCTGGATGTTTGTTTTCCAGTCCAGGGAGTACCTGGCCTGGCAGGTTGCAACCTCTCCTCAGGTTGCAGCTTGTCCACGACCATGGTTACACTAGCCCAAGTGTCTCTGATTGCCTCAACCTCAATCCCTTTCATTTTAGGCCTCTGCCTGTACTTATTCATGTTTGGAGGCAAGCCAGCAAGTGTTGCAATAATCACTACTCCCAGGGACACTAAGACTGCTTCTACCAGCTGCCTACCACTCTCTAGGACACCACTCTCCACCCCCACACTCACACTGGTAATCCCTGGGGATGGCCCCCTAGTAGGAGGTTTCTTGGTGCAGACAACATCGTCCCTTTGTATCCTGGTTGGTTACAGTCAAAGCACATACCCACCTTTGAGGGATCAAAGAACCCACCATTCATGACCTGATACCGCCTCCCTTTGAATTCGGGTTGGCTGAGCCCACCACCCCTCCTTGTTCAGGTTTTTATGGGTCTTTGAAGGACTCCTTCTGCTTTTGACCTTCTTTTCCCTGGGCTTTCCAGTGGGTAGGGACCTTTCCTCCTTTCTTCTGGTCACTTCCCTGGTGCTGTGTGGATAGCTGGGTTCTCACCCACTCATCAGCTGCCTTGACTGGGTCCCTAGAAACAGACAGCTTTGAGTCCACTTAGTGCTAGCGTATCTTCTCTTCAGCACAAGTCAAAATGTGTTCTCTTAAATACAAATTATACAATCACTCATTTGTGTCAATTTTGAAACCAACAATCCAGCCTTCCAGTGCCTTTTGAGAAATGTCGAAAAAGTCTAACCATGACTTTGAACTTACTTTCTGGGTGACTCTGAACTTTACCCTATCCTGCTCTGGGGCTAAACCAAATTTTTCAACTAGATATTGCCTCATGTGAGTATAAGATTTTGCCTCCTCTCTCTGCAGGGTCAGGAGCCTATCCCTTCCACCAACTGGAATCAGTTCCCACAAGAGTGAATCCCAATGCTTGGGGCGGACCCCCAGCTCTCAAGGGCCCTTTCAAATGCAGTCAACCATTTATCAATGTCTTTCCCCTCTATGTACCGGGGTACTATGCCCTTGAGAAGTTTGTGATCAAATCCACCACCCATGGACATCTCAAACTCTTAATCCTTTTCACTACCACCATTTGTTTGTCCTCCTTCCTCTCTTGTCCCTTCTAGGATAATTCCAACGTCTCCTTTTCCAAGGCAATGGAAGCTGATTGGGCCTCAAGCTGCCTTTCTACAAGGGACAGGGATGATTCCTGAGTAGGGGACCTTGCCATCCACCCACCATCTGGAATCACATGGCTAACACTGGCAAAAATGGAAGAGGCACCATCCTCACCCCCCTCATGAGTACGGTTGGGGAAACACCCTTCATCTCCCCAGCTACCCCAACCCAGGCCCTAAGGGAGTTACGCAACCCTGGCTTCCTAAGCTTATTGTAAGCAGGCAGCCCTTTAAGCCTACACTGTCCCCTCAGATCAGCCATCCTGAACTTAGACAGTTTAGCCAGGTCTAGTGCCTTGCTTCCCTAGTTTTGTGGTCACAGCAACGTCAACACAGACTTAGAACAATTTTGGAAACATCAAAACAATGGATTAAAACAGTTTAGTCCAAATTCCAAAAATTAAACTCAAAAGCTTTATTCTAAGGCATTCCAGAGGACTTTTAAAATCTGTATTCACTTCACTAAAAGGTTTACTTTTTAAACACAAGCCCTCATCCTCATCGCTGAACACTAAAATGTTGGAAAGTAGATTATTAGTAGTGTTAAATATAAATCTACCACTGCCAATAGGCCACTTTCATAATATAGGGCTCAGAATAGATCTCAGAAAAATGTTCCCATGCTCAACCCTTGGTAGCTTGGCTGTGAGCAGGCAGGCTTAACTTAAGAGAAAGGTATGTAGATCATTTAGAAATACTCATTTAGTAAATAATTAAGACACAAAACACAATAAAAATCCAACACCAATGTATTTAAATAGAAAATATTTGTATATTTAAAATGACATCAAAACCAAAATAAATCAATGTAGGGAACCGGAGATATGAATATCGAAAGATTTAGCACCATAAAGCACTTAGAAACCTATAGTGCCTATTGGGATACCTGGTCGCGCTAGACCATGGCAAAGTCAAAGTTTGAGGCTGACCGTGATGGAGCCCTGCATGGCTACCCCTCGTGGTAGGCCTCGATCAAAGTGTTTTACCTTCTGATTTAGAAACTTTTCTGAAGCTTTTTTTCATATGGGTCTGTCAAAGCTCTCAGCCAGTCCAGATTCGGTGAGGGGTTGCCGGCTTCCCTTGCGACAAGCTCCTAGTCAAACTCATGGAAGTCAGAGCTCTGGGAGCTTTCCAGCGGGGTGAACCAGAGATCCAAGCCGGTGAGTGGTTGAAGGTATTTGGCATGACTCTCGCGGTTGGTCCCGGCCACCTCCTCTATGTTCGGACTTAGAATAAATTATGGAGCTTTTTCTCCATGGCTGTCTTGCTGCTCTCCACAAGGCTGGCTTGGGCTTTAATGAGCTCCTGGTAAAACTCTGGAAATCAGACCTCCGGAGCATTTCAGCGTGACAAACCTGGACAGCAGGCCGGCTCGTGGTTTAAGGTCACCGACTTGGCTGGCCAGGTCAAGTCGGTCCACTTATGGAGCTTTTTTTCAAAGTTGCTCCAAAGTTCTCCAAACTTCTGGACCAGGGGGTTGCACAGTGTCAAAAACGTACTCCAAGGGCCTGGAAGTTTGAGAATTCCGTTCCCACAATCCACTGGGGCAAAACCCTTACAAATCTACTTGTAGTACTCCAGGCTGAGGATTCTTGGTAGCAATGGTCCAGGTGAGCTCTGTTAACCTTTAGTCCTTCTGAAGCAAGTTAGGTCCACAGGGCTGTAGTTTCAGAGTGTGCAGGCACAGTCTTTAGAGTTCAGGGCCTAGTTGTTACAAATCAAAATTCTCAGCATGGACCGTTCTTTTCCTTCTTGTCTCAAGAAGCAGATCTGAGAGGCCCTGCCCCTCTCGGATACTTATTCTAAGTTCTCTGGGTCAAGCATGAGGGCACTCCTGTCCAATGAGGTGCAGAGCAACACCCCAGAGTATCACCATATCCTTCAAAGGGTGGAACTATAGTCTCCCAGAAGGCACCATTTCTCCCAAACACAATATGGCTGTTATTTTTAGCAGAGAGGTAGGAGCTGGCTAAACCAGCCCTCGGGATGGATCATCTCCATATTCCCCCTCCCCCTCACATCTACTAATTTCTTCCTTAATTCTACCATCTGGCTGGGTTTAAAGGGTAGGGGTGTAGGTGGGCTTGGCTTCTTCGCCCTTCCCCCTCCTCACTTTGAAGACCATGGGTTACAACCCATCCCCCTGCTCTGTCATTCCTCTGTAGCAGAACCCTCTCCACCCAGTATGACTCTCTAATACCAGGAGCTACTTATCACCTCCTCAAAGCAGCCTGGCTAATAAACTTGACTCTCGCCAATCAGGGCAGAATTTTGATTTACAGACAAGAAAGTTTTATATCTTCTTGTCTACACATTTTAGGATACATTCAACAATATCATATTGTTGGACTTATCAATACTATTCTACTAAGTCTTTGAATTAAATTTTATGACATCCCTATTGTTAGTCATTTATTAATAATTTCTTTCCATGTTAAGCTATGTGGTTGGAGGTCTGCAGTGGGGAAAATTAACTGAGAAATGTCTCCAACACCAGGGCTTATACAACATATTTTACAAGGATCCCCACCCCTGGAAGACCTAGGGGAGACCTTTGGTGTTCTGAATATGTCAAAATATTGCAGATCCTCACTCTACAATGCTCCTAACACAAAAGTCGAATTTGGGCTGCACTTTACTTCAATGTAGGTAGTGAAATGTGCAATTTCACTAACCCCAGCGCACATACATCGTATTTTATATGTCCTCCCTATAAGTACCTGACCCCCCACCTCAGGGACACCAAGAGGACATCCTAGGGGTTCATATTATGCCACAATATTGTAGTTTATTAATAATTGCGTGCACCAAACACCAAAGTCAAGTTTGGGCATAGTTTGCATTTTATAAGCAGTCCTGCAACACAGGGCTATTTTTGAACGGACCTCAGGCTTCAGCATTGCACACATGCCAGTGCAGAAAGGCTGCTGGCCTCCAAACTGCCATGCCCTAGTATTTACTAGGGACTTAAAGGTAGTTTTAACCCCTCTGCCCTATTATGTACCATGACCGTATAGAGGAGGCCAAGCTAATCACAGGGATACCCTAACCCACAGTGTACCATAGTGTATGTAGGTGTTTTACTGTATTTTAAGTGTATTTTCAGCATTGCACTGGCCCTGGTTAGGCAGAGCCCAGGGACAGTCAAAGTCAGTTACCACTTGTACTAGTCAGCAAAATGTTGGGGGTGACCAGGGCCTAGGATGTCTTTGCAACAGTTTGTGATTCCAAAATTGTAATGTCCATCTGTTAACTGACTGTCCACATTTTAGTAGGTTCTGCCATTTGATTTTAAAACCACTTTTATAAGATATAAATCATCGTAATGATGCATTTGCACTTTTGTTGAACATGGAATTTTTAGATGTTGCATGCGCCCTGGCAACATTTTTGAAAATATGCTTGGATTAGTGATGCAAGAGGTTAAGATAGCTATTTTAGTGCTGGAGCATTAGGAAGTGGAGATTTTATGTATTAAATGGTTGTGTACTTGGGTACTAGCCTGGTTTACAAGCAGGGAGGTGGAGAGTTGGGGGTAGTTTAAATTAAAATATTACTCTGTTTTAAAATGTATGGTTTAAGGACAGGTGTCCAAACATTAATAAAGTTGAACTTGAACTGGGCAAGGGCCATAAAAGAATTCAATTATGTGTGCATATGTAATCTGTCACATTTTAAATTGGTTCACTTTAATCAGTCAAGCTTAGTAATGAAAGACTGTCTTTAGATTTCACCTAAACGCTATTTCATGCATTTTGTGGATTCCCTTGAGTCATCTAAAAGTAATATTAAACTCATACACAGCAGCTCAGAAAACCTTATTTGCAGATAAGGAAAGAAACCCACCTTTCGATGGTTGTGTTTAAGACCATTAAAGATGTGATCTGGCTATATTTCGCAAATTGCATAACTCTATCAAACCTCTCTAAGTGGGTCTAATCTTAAGTACACAATGAAATAATTGGAATGAAAATTAAAATACATTTCTAAACCCATTAAATATGGACGTATTACATTAAATATTGACGTATAACAACCTCATTCACCTTAATAGAGTTGTTACATGAATGTATGATGTTACAACACATACATTTGCAATGCTTACCTTTACAATGCAGTTTTTACATCACAACATCCTTTACAACATTCTTTTACATCACATGCCATTACATTGCATTTTCGGAAACTACCTTTACAACGCATTCCATTACATCGCATTATACCTTTACAACGCATACCATTACAATGCATACCATTACTTCAGATTTAAGGTAAGAATTGGATAGTATAGGGGTAATAATTACTATTCTAACTCCAGTGAGTGCAACAGTAGGGTAAGTGGTGGATAGTGTAGGGGTAAAAATTACTATTCTAACTCCAGTGAGTGCAACAGTAGGGTAAGTGTCGGATAGAGTAAGGGTACTTTGTGTTGTAATGGTATGTGTTATAATGACTTGCAATGTAATGCCTGCGTTGTAGTGATATGCGTTGTAATGGCATGCTTTATAGTGACATGCAATGTAATGGTTGTGTTGTAATGACATGATATGTAAAAGATGTAGTGATGTAATGACTGCTATGTAAAGGTAGTGCGATGTAATGGCTGCGTTGTAAAAGTTGTTTCCCTGTTACATCATTGTATCAACCATCATTCTTTTGATTCACTTTTATTTATCTTTCTTTTGCTCTGAATATTTTGGAGACATGCTATTCCTTTGAATATGAAGGTCTGCATATGAATATTTTGTTCTTACTCACATTCGTGTAAGGCAACCTATGTCATTTAAATCATGGTTTACTCATGTTTTGACCTAAATAGATTCAATATTCATCTTTAGGCAGTGAGAGACCTGTAATTAACCTCTCACTACATGCACCTTTTGTCCATTAAGAATAAAACTGGTTAGAAAACACCATTTGGTCTAGTTTATGTAAGTCCACGGTAAAAGTGCACCTGTGCTTCGTGTTTGACATAAAAGTCAAAGACACAGTGTGCGAAGGGCAAAACTTTTCACACACACCTTATAAACATGGGCGGCCAAACCATTGCGTACCAATGCAGAAATAGGTGCAAATTTAAGTGCCAAGCAAGTTATTTATTGACATTGAAGCAATGTTATCTCTCTCCTTTAGGTTACTCAAATGGCAAATCAAGAAACTTGATTCCTAATGTCTTCTGCTTCAGGTGTAGAAATAAACCCAGTAAGCAACTCTAGGATGAGTTAAACATTCTGTAAAAGTCTTCCAGAAGTGAGTGATAGTGTGACAACTCCACTCCATGTGAATATCTTATTTATGATTTTGGGGTCTTATAAGTCTTGTGAATGTAACTAAGTTGAGTGTATTTTATTCTAGGATTCCTAGTCGCTTTAACCTCCTATTCAATCATTCTTACACATTCCTTATATACCTTGATTATCTTTCCAGGTTGTCTCAATTTTCCTGTCTTTCTCATCGTTAGCACGGTTCACAGATCCTTGCAACCAACCCGCATCCATTTCGTAATTTGTCAAAAGAAAATCTGCTTCCAATTTCTATCTTGTATAGGAGCTACTACACTTCATGATTTTGGGGGTTCTATTGTTCAATTCCCCACTTTTGTCACTGGGCATTGATGACTTCCCTGTGGGTCAGGAACTGGTTGGCTGTTAGTCCATAAACCCCCGTCGAAGCAGTCAAGTCTTTCACCTGTCTTGCTTAGTAGCAATCATCTTCTGTAACTATTCCCGCAGAGGGCCTATCCATCATAATGTGGGCCGTTTCTGCCTGAAGCCGCCCCGAGCAGTGAAAATACGTTCCCCGGAGCACAGGTACACGTTGGTGGGAGCTAAGACTGTCATACGTGTTTCAGTAGAAAACGATCACCAAACGCTAATGCCCAATCGGAATTATGACTTAAACGACAAGCAGCGATTAACCGAGCGCTGGTCTTCCCTGCAGGACTTGCACCGCTCTGAATTGTGTTCGAGCCGTTCCTGCCTGAAGCCGCCCCGAGTAGTGAAAATACGTTCCCCGGAGCACAGGTACACGTTGGTGGGAGCTAAGACTGTCATACGTGTTTAAGTAGAAAACGAGCACGAGTTACATTCCCCCTCATTCATTCCCTGAGGCTCGCAATTGGGACTGGCGGGCACCTAACAAGACCCTCCACAATCACTTTGGATGCCCATCGTAATTCGATTAAGGTAACATACACGACAAGGTTTTAGATATGAGTGCACATGATTTTGGCATCAGGAAACCTACTCTCTGTTGGAACAATGTACTGATCAGGTTTTTCCTCTTCTAGAAACCACTGCAGGGACGTCACAAAACAATTGAACCCCAATAAACTGCGACAATTTTTTGTAAGGTAATCCCCTTACAATTAACGTATATATTTGAGCGATTCACTGAGGCTATTCACTATATAAGAGGAATTGATGCATATTTCCCCTTTTATTTATTTTTTGCACAAAACCATGCAGGAAAAATCATACAGCCCTGATGAGAACACGCAAATTAACATAGCGAGTTCGAAACGCGTCGGCAAAATGGAGACAAGCACTGTTGAATGACTGAAACATTGATTGAGTCTATTCATTTCGATTGATATTGTGCATGTTAGTGATTCATCTCTTCTCCACTTGATTTTTTCTTAATTTTTCTTTATTCCTTGATTGGAATTGAATTGTATCACAAATGTGGATACTGTGTTAATGTACATATGAAATTGAAAAATGCGGATATTGTGCAAATGTACATATGAAATGTTCAGATTTTTGTTTTATGTAATGGTGTTGTAATACTGTATAGTTATTTGAAGTATGTTCCTTTGTTTGAATAAGTGTTTGTACATGGTATGTCTTTTCGTATAAACTTTCTTTCTAACTAAAAACAAATGATTCACAAGGTATAAATAAATAATACCAGACAAATCTTCAATTAAAAGGTGATTTGTTACTCTAAACAAGGAGGCGTTACAAACCATATGTATGGGCAGCACTATTCTTTTCAAAAATTGACATATGGTCCAGCTGTCCGTACGTCCCAGGACCTAACTCCCTGTATATAAAAGCCATGATTCCCTGCACTGAGCTACTCTTCCTGATTATAAACCCTTATCTACACACAGAAATTGGAAAAGAAAGGGATTAAAACCTACTATTACATCGTCCCTAAGGAAAGCAAATGCACATCACACCAAAAAGTATAGTAAGCTAATATTTACTTTCAAAGTGTGTGTCTATTGAGATACTATGCACATCTATTGTGAATTACCTCAAGGTGCAGCCTTTGTAGTAGTTCCCTGTTCTTTCTTTCCACACCCCATTTCTTACATTTTCTGTGACAGATTAGTTAACCACCACAAATGCAAACGTACAAATATGTTTGTGAATCGACTGCATTGATTTATTCACGGTATCAAGAGTATGGTTGAAATAAATGTTAGCATTTATGGCATAGATTAGAAAAAAAAGGAAGCGTTACTTTTAAATAGTCCATTAAAGCGGCCACTGAGCTTCATGATATCGCATGTCATTTGGATTCGTAAAATACAAGGGCATGGTTCATGCTTACCTTTTTCTTGTGTGAAAGCCAGCTGGAGGGACACCCGCCCAGAGGCCGAGGGCTTGTTGGAGCGAATGTTGAGTTAACAGAGCTGTTGTGCCTTTCACAAATGGATGGATATGGATAGCCACAATTGATATCATTCCATAGTCCTGCAAACAATATAATCATTGATATTGCGCCATGGATCATGATGCCTTTTGATGAATTACTGTGCATAGGTAAATCATTTTCAATTAGCATAATATATATTTTCTTGACTTAGATTTACTTCCAGTGAAAGGGACACAAATACCCTCTTGTTCTTCATGGATGTGCTGTGTAATATCATGTAATAAGTTACAAATACGTTCTTGTCTTAGATGCTCAAGACATTGACTACTTACTAAATATATATATATTTAATGTGACATACCACGTATCAGATATAGACCCACTCCAAGATGGCCGTCACGTTTTTATTACTGTGTCCTATCTCTATGTTGAGTCAAATCACCACGTGATGGTTTAAATGAAATGTGGCTGTTGGGCTCTCTGTTTCATTACTGACGAAGGCCGAGTGCCGAAAGCGCGTTTTGAGAAAAATAAACCTTTTGTGAATTCACCCTGAGAGTGCTGCTTCCTAATTCCCGGTTGATTACGGGGAAGGGTTTCTGGAGCTGATATTGTTGTCGGGTGCAACCCCGACTGGCAGGCACCAGCCTATGAGTGCGAGAGGCAGGTGCAAGTGGAGCGTGAATATTTATTCCAGTCGCACCGCAACTTTGACAAAAACTTTGGATTTATTAAACGGAGTCTCTAACGGTGCCCATCGCCTTCCGGATGGATTTTTACAGTGTGGCGATTGCAGGCTATACCGGGTAAGAGATTCTCCGTCTGTTACCATTAACATATGTCAAATCGTTGCTGGCGTCAGGGTTCACGATAAGGACTTAATGGTCACGGCTGTGACTATAAGTAACTATGTTCTGTGAAACGGAGCGGCGCAAAGCCGAGCAAGGCATGTTCAAAAATAGAAATAAAACTGTTGGGGCCCAGGATAAAGCACCTGAAGCTTCGAATAAGCACACAACGGATTTAAATGCAAAATTAACAACGTTGGAGCGTCTGTATGAGAGAGAATGCAGAAAATGGTGGGAAGCCACTTCTCTCCAGAATTACATAGACGTTGATCGTGTACCGAGAGGACTCAGGATTTATACTATCCCGGCATACGAAAATCCCGACCCTCTATTATTGGATGCATGGGCTGAACACACTGCCCAATCCTGCAAGGGAAGTTTAATAATATTGGTGCGCTTCGCCTGGAGCGATAGAGACAAAGCGCTGACACAAATAAAAGATATGGAACATGATCTAGCTAAAGAAGAAGATCAACAGAAATTCGAAGAAAAACGGGAAGCTATGAAAAAACGTTTAAAAAATACGAAGATAAAATCAAACAAAGAAAGGAAGAAAAATTCGAAAGAGACGAGAAAGACTACAGCAGTGGAAGAGTTCTGAGCTTTTCGAAAAAATATGACAAACTCAGAAAGGAATTGAAAAAGAAACAACCAACAGCAACTGTGAATGTTCCTGAGACCTCAGAATCATCAGTTACAGGTGACGAAGTGTCCAGTGAGGACGGTCAAGATGGTCCACCTACCCCACCAGAGTCGTCGGATTTTCACAAGGAATATCATGTGATGCGGAAACAACAACTCCAGGGGGGAAGGGGCAAACCCCCGGAAAAAAGAGGAGCAAGAGGAAGACGAGGAGGGGGGGCTGGTGCCTCAAACATCGTAGGCTCGCCACCCTTAACCAGGAGCAGTAAGAACTTCTACAAGAAATAGAGGTAGAAGATACAGACAATTTAACGATAGTAAATTTGACATCCCGGATATTGACGAATGAAGAGCAAAGTATCCTCAAACTTGGACTCACGTTTTGCCCACAGAAGAACTTAGAGTTCACACAGACATGGATAGACCTTTTTAAATTTTCCCGTAAATTGAAACTGTTCAAATACTTCAAAACGAAACCACCAGTGGACAAACCTATGGTGGTTGGAAGTACAGAGGATGACTTTCTGACCTGCAGAGACCTGGCTGGTATCAGATCTCTTGAAGAACTAAGGACAGAGGGGTTTGAGGATGAGGCCTCTAATTTGAGGAACACTCAGTTGGTCATGGACATGGGTGTACAGCAGAAAGGTGGTGCTACTACCATTAAACCGACTTCCACTTTCATGCCCGTGATGGGTGCAGATGCCATAGACACTTTCTCTGAGGCTGTGATTCAAGATTTACGTAATCTGAGGAGTACTATGAAATTCAAATATGAGCAGCAGAATTTTACTAATAAACAGCATGTAGCACTCAAAAAGTTATGTGAAGACTCTTCCTTGGTGTGCAAACCCTCGGATAAAGGAGGGAATATCGTCTTGCTCACCAAAACGCAATATGAGAAGGAAGCTTTACGCCAGCGTAATGATCCTACCACATACATGAGAGTCACTACAAATGTATATAACAACAGCATTAAGGAATATCATGATATGATTCTCAAATGGTATAACAATGGCATGCTGAGTTGTGACGAACATCTATTTCTGAGATGCCTTAACCCAGTTACTCCTACTTTTTACTACTTACCTAAGATTCATAAGGACCTATTGAATCCTCCGGGAAGGCCTATTGTAGCCTCCCAAGGCAGTCTCACAGAACACTTATCGATATACATAGACTCCTTTCTTTTCCCTCATGTGATCAATTTGAAATCATACTTGAAAGACACCAAACATTTTTTGAAATACATTGAAAGTGTTAATTGGTGTGATGGATATACTATGTTGGTGATTGATATTGCCAGCCTGTACACGTGCATTGGGCACGAAGAAGGACTGATGGCTATTTCCTGGTTTCTGGAGAGTAGACCAGTGAAATATTTTGAACACAATAAGATGCTACTTGATTTCCTAAGATTCTGCCTAAACAACAATATTTTTCTTTTTGGCAAGGACCTATTCAGGCAACTCACGGGTGTGGCGATGGGTACCTGCTCCGCCCCCAGCTTCGCAAATTTATTCGTGGGGTGGTGGGAGGAGCAGGTGGCCTGGTCCCCGGCAAATGCAAAATGGAATGAGTGTGTGAAATGTAGGTACAGATATATCGACGATCTCTTTATAATTATAGAGGGTTCAGTCGATTTGGCTAAAGAATATATTGAGGTACTGAACACTAACAACAATAATTTGAGGTTCTCTGGGGAGATCAGCCAAATTGAAGTCAATTATCTTGACCTAACAGTATTTGTTGAAAATGGCAGTCTGCAAACCAGGCTATTCCGTAAGGAGACTGCAGGTAACTCCACCTTATTTGCGACCAGCAGTCACCCGAAGAGCCTGGTTAACAGTATACCGTATGGGGAACTATTGCGGATACAGAGAAATAACACCAGGGAACAAGATTTTCGGAAAGCGGCTAGTAGCAGTATACAAAGATTCAAAGCAAGGGGGTACAACGATGGGGTACTCAGGCAAGCTTTGGGTACGGTCTGCAATCTAGAGAGGGCAGGGCTGCTTAAAGACAAAAACCACAATAGAAACACTGTTGGGGGACATTCAGACTCATAACGACATACTCCAGCAATGCCTCTGACCTAAAACGCATAATGCGGAAGCATTGGAATATCTTGATGACGGACACTGTCATAAAGCAAGATTTACCTTCCCATCCTTTAGTGACCTTTAGGAAGGCAAGAGCATTGAAAGACTATTTGGTCCATAGTCACCATGAAGGATTTGAACCAAAAACCAAGTCAGAACCCATCAAAGGTTTTTTTTCCCTGTGGTAGATGTAAGGCGTGCAAAGGGAGCAAACGCACTACACAATACAATGTGCCAGGGGTGAAACAGCCTAGAAAAATACTAAAGTTCCTTACATGCACTACGCCTTATGTGGTGTATTGTTTAACATGTCCTTGTTTCAGAAGGTATGTTGGCAGCACCACAAATCCAGTGAAACTAAGAATCTTGGAACATCAAAGAGCGATCCAAAATGCAGATGCGAGCTATCCAGTAGCTAGACACTTTGACAAAGAGCATGCACGTAACAGAAACTTGTTAACGTACTTTTGTCTAGACTCTGTCCCCTACAGTGTGAGAGGGGGGGACAGACTTCATAAACTCAGGAGACTTGAGTCGCGATATATTATTGACCTGCAGAGCAAAATGCTGATGGGGCTCAATATGCATGAAGACTTGGCTGTCCATCTTATATAATGATACTGTGAGAGATATATATACTGTGAATGATTAACCGTATTTTTCTTCCCTTTTCTTCTTTTGTCTTTATTTTCATTCAATTACATGATGAATTACTATATGACACATTTTGATTCTTCTTAACATCATAACATTTGGACTGTAATATGTATCAGCCCATACAGGGCATTATAACAGTATCGAGAGTGTGGATCTGTTTAGAATATTTCATTAAAGCCCATTTGTGGGCGTGATATATATGATGTGTATTCTTAAACTATATACGATCCGATTGATATACAGACGATTATGTATTGTCTGGGTTTTGTTGTATTCATTTAATGTTACATACCACGTATCAGATATAGACCCACTCCAAGATGGCGGTCACGTTTTTATTACTGTGTCCTATCTCTATGTTGAGTCAAATCACCACGTGATGGTTTAAATGAAATGTGGCTGTTCAGCTCTCTGTTTCATTACTGACGAAGGCCGAGTGCCGAAAGCGCGTTTTGAGAAAAATAAACCTTTTGTGAATTCACCCTGAGAGTGCTGCTTCCTAATTCCCGGTTGATTACGGGGAAGGGTTTCTGGAGCTGATATTGTTGTCGGGTGCACCCCCGACTGCAAGGCACCAGCCTATGAGTGCGACAGGCAGGTGCAAGTGGAGCGTGAATATATATATATATATCCTACTGGCGGTCCCTTTAAGCCTACACTGTCCCCTCAGATCAGCCATCCTGAACTTAGATAGTTTAGCCATGTCTAGCGCCATGCTTCCCTAGTTTTGGGGTCACAACACTATCAACACAGACTTAGAACAATTTTGGAAAAATCAAAACAATGGATTAAAACAGTTTAGACCAAATTCCAAAAATTAAACTCAAAAGCTTTGTTCTAAGGCATTTCAGAGTACTTTTAAAATCTGTATTCACTTCACTGTAAGGTTTACTTTTTAAATACAAGTCCTCATCCTCATTGCTGAACACTAAAATGTTGGAAAGTAGATTATTATTAGTGTATATATTTACCCCTGTCAAAAGGCCACTGACACAATATAGGGCTCAGAATAGATCTTAGCATAATAGTCCCATGCTCAACCCTTGGTATCTTGGCTGTGAGCAGGCAGGCTTAACTTAAGAGAAAGGTTGTAGAGCATTTGAAACTACCCGTTCAGTAAATAATTAAGACACAGCACACAATAAAAATCCAACACCAATTTATTTGAATAGAAAATATTTTAATATTTAAAATAACAATAATCCAATGTATGGAACCGGAGATATGAATACTTAAAGATTTAGCACTATAAAACACTTAGAAACCTATAGTGCCTATTGGGACATATGGTCGCGCTAGACCAGGGCAAAGTCAAAGTTTCAGACTGACAGTGATGGAGCCCTGCATGGCTACCCCTCGTGGTAGGCCTCGATCAAAGTTTTTACTTGATGACTTAGAAACTTTCTACATCTTTTCTTCCTGAGGTACGTCAAAGCTCTCAGCCAGTCCAGATTCAGTGAGGGTTTGCCGGCTTGCCTTGCGACAAGCTCCCGGTCAAACTTATGAAAGTCAGAGCTCCGGAGCTTTCCAGCAGGGTGAACCAGAGATCAAAGCCGGTAATTGGTTGAAGGTATTTGGCATGACTCTCGCAGTTGGTCCCGGTCCCCTCCTCTATGTTTGGACTTAGAATAAATGATGGAGCTTTTTCTCCAGGTCTCCCTCGCTGCTCTTCACAAGACCTCCAGAGCTTTTCGGCATGACAAACCTGGACAGCAGGCCGGCTCGTGGATTGAGGTCACCGGCTTGGCTGGCCTGGTCAAGTCGGTCCACTTATGGTGTTTTTTTTAAAAGATGCTCAAGACATTGACTACTTACTATATATATATATATATATATATATATATATATATATATATATATATATATATATGTTCAAGTTTTGTGGCCCAGGCAGGGACTGCCGACTGCTCTCATGCGGTGCGTTTTCGAGTGCAGCAGAGCCTCGCTGCTATTAATAAAGTCAGTTTTCTGCAAAGGCAGAATTTCTCGCCCACTCCCATCTCAATAAAGAATGACCAGTAATCCGGAAAGGTTTCTGTTATTTATTCTCTTCATAACAGCTCATAACCAGCATACTGCTCAAGGCTGTATTTTAGTAAAAATACAGCCTCGTGAGAAAGCGGCGTGGGCCGCGAAACGCGTTGAGCAGTATGCTGGTTATAAGCTGTTATGAAGAGAATAAATAACAGAAACTTTTCTGGATTACTGGTCATTCTTTATTGCGCTGGGAGTGCGCAAGAAATTCTGCCTTTGCAGAAAACGGACTTTATATATATATATATATATATATATATATATATATATATATATATATATATCCAAGAAAGAAGGTGTCCAGGTCAAGGGAATTACACCATAGTCATGTGAAGATATGGCTGAAGTATATTTATGATGTGTTCATCGTTTAGGAAGGGTCACAAGATCTAGCTAAGGAATTTATATCTATCCTTAATCAGAATGAGATGAATCTGAAATTTGAAGGCAACATGAGTGCGCAGAGCATTGTTTTTTTGGATTTACGTATTGAAGTAGTGGACCACAAACTTGTGTCCAAACTTTACCGTAAGACCACTGCTGGTAACACTCTGCTACATGCAGACAGTGGGCATCCCAAGACTCTGATCTGCAGCATACCCTTTGACGAGTTTCTCCGGGCTCGGAGAAACTGCAGTACAGAGGATGATTTCAAAGCTGAAGGGCTGTGCATGACTGAACGGTTTTTGGAGAGGGGTTATAATCAACAGATCATTAATGATGCTTTTGCTAAAGCTAGTAAACTTACACACAATGAATTGTTTATACCTAAGGAGAAAGATAAAACTAGAGATCAGGTAGTTAGATTTGTAACCACTTACCACTCTGGTTCTTGGGAAGTTTGCAAGTGCCTCAACAAGCTTTGGAACGTTTTGAAAACTGAATCTACGCTGGAGAACGCTATAGGTCCGGTTCCTAACATTACTTACAGGAAGGCATACTCATTGAGATACAAGCTGTGCAATTATGAGGTACCACGTACCAAAAGCAATGGGTGAGCTGTCCAGGGTTTCTACACATGCATGTCATGCAAAGAATTCAAATTCAGCTCTTATGTAAAAAGTGTATATTACCCAGTGAGTAATACAGTGGGGAAGATAGAGAAACATCTTACATGCCTGTCCGACCACTGTATTTATGTGCTAGTTTGCCCATGTGCCAAGAAAAACATATGCAGTACTATGTTTCAAGCTAAGAAACGTATTCTTGAGCACATAAGGGCTATTCAAAATAAAGACAAATTATCCCCTGTAGCCAGACACTTTGAAGAGTGCCACAAAAGTAATCGCAATTTATTGCGATTCTTTGTCATTGACAGAGTTAACTTCACGAGCAGGGGAGGTGACAGGATACGCAGATTGTGCCAACTAGAGTCCAGATACATCATGGACCTAGATACGAAGATCCCAGGGGGGTTGAATTTGGAAGAAGAACTTTCCTGGCATTTGGGAGAATAGAGTCCCTTCTACCGTTATCCTGCACGTAGCGTGCATGGTGCTATCTGTGCGTCATTAGTTAGTTGTAAGTATCGATAGGGAGGGGTGTTGTGACATCTCTTTTTAATCCCGACCTTTGTCTTCTTGCCCTTGTTTCTGAGCTGGGTTGCATAACAAGTAGAGATTAATATGCAATGTTCTTTGATGTCTCCTGCTTTATGACTCTGCAACAGTTTTTAACCACTTTTATGTTACACTTACACTTGAATTATATATATTCACAGTTTGTTATGGACCTATGTAAGACCCCTGAGTACACATTTACAGTCCTTCCATTTTTTGCTTTTCTTTGATGCCTGATGCCTGAATCTGGATAGTGATCCCACTTCTATAGTCCCTAATGAGAAGATGCAGTAGAGGCCCACTGGGGCGAGAATATTCTTTTGAGTATGCAAAGGACTGTGGTCTTCCCTCCTTTTTTAGAAGATGTATTACCCACTTGGGATTATCATGTATTATTGAATTATTGTATGGGGGATGTCCACTATTTCAAAATATAGGAGATACTAAAGAGGGGGGTTGTCAGGATGCATGTCAGAGATAAGACAGATGCAGCCTGCAATAGAAATAGTAAGCCTGTATTCACCCACTTGGGTATTTTTAGTTTGATCAACAGATTTTACTGCAGGCAATGGTGAACTTATCTGTAGAATTATGCTGCCTAGAGGAGGTGCGACAGATACGCTAGTTGCAATCTCCGTTAATTTTGGATAAGGATTATACGGCCACATGCATCAAAGTGCCCATTTGCGATTTCTTCATTGAGAAAATTAAGGAATCGCAATTAAGAAATCGCATATTGGTATGCATTAAGAAATCGCAATTTTATTAACGATTTCTTAATTTTCCTTAATTGCGATTCACAATTTGCGAATTGCAATTAAGGAATCCCTTCCCATTGATTCCTATGGGCCTAAAGGCCCCTAGGAATGAATGGGAAGACAATCTCAATTTGCGATTCGCAATTAGCTAATCGCAAATTGAGATTGCGATTTCAAGGGTGCAGGGGTGTCCAAAGGACACCCTGTTGCACCCCTGAAATCAATCTATGCACATACATTGTGCACACACATGCCCTAAGGGTACTTGCTCACAACAATTTAAATACTGCCGCTGTGGGCGTGTCAGCAAAGTGCATTATGGTAACGCGAGTCTTGTTATGTTTATCCTTCCCATAGTGGGTGTCACTACAAAAGTCTCCTTCATCATATAAATAATCCAAAGTTAATACCTGCGTTGCTTACGAGATTGCTGTGTGCTGTAATGTCCTCTGGAAAGCCACGTCGATCCCTTTGCACCATATTAGTAAAGGCGCGGACCCGCTCTTCCGCGGTGGGGCACCCTTGCGACCCGGGAAGGCCGCTGTTTGATGCACACACGAAGGTTTCCCAAAATTGAAGACGCCACACTCGGCGTGTATTTGAAAGCATTTATTGGCGAGGCACATGTGGTGTATATGTGGCGTTATATAGATGACGTGTTCATTGTGTGGAAAGGCAGTATTGAGGAGGCAAACATGTTTGAGTGTATTAATAACAAAGACCTCAATCTTACCTTTACGTCGCATATTGACCCCAATTTTACTAATTTCTTGGATATTCATGTTTCTATCCTAGATGGGGGTTAAACACACAAGTCTGTATCAAAAACCTACAGCAGGCAATACATTGCTACACGCGTCTAGTTTTCACCCTTATCACACCGTAGCGAGCCTTCCTTATGGGGAATTTTTGAGAATTAGAAGGGCCTGCAGTTCTGACAGGCCTTTGAAAGAGTCCCAGGAGAATGCCAAGTGTAGGCTTCTAGCACGGGGATATGTTGCACATAAATTAGATCTGGCTATGAAGAAAGCAAATGAAAAGGACAGATCAACTTTATTGAATGCAGTCCCTAGATCACCTACAGCCAGTAACAGTCATTCACTATCCAATAGTATTGACTTTGAAAAATAGACTGCCAATTCTCAATGTAGATTTATTTCTACATATAATAAACAGTCGCAGTCCATAAGAAAAATCATTAATTCCCAATGGCCGATTGTCTTAACAGATGGAGTTCTCAAAGAAGTTTTACCAGCAAAGCCCAATTTCACCTACCCTAAAGCTCATTCCATGCGGTCTGATTTGGTAAAAAATAGTCCTGAACTTTTTAACAAGGACACTTGGCTCTCCTCGAAAAAGGTTTTTCATAAGTGTAGTAGTTGCAGAGCATGTAGATTTGGGGTTAATACCAACTCGTACAAAAATGCATTTTCAGATGAGTTGATCAAGATAGGTGGCAATTACAACTGCAAAACAGATCATGCAGTATATGTACTATCTTGTGTATGTGGTCTCCAGTATGTTGGGAGCACAAAACTCCAGGTCCACGCACGCATCTTACAGCACTTAAGAGCAACTGTCAACTCAGACCCTTCATACCCAGTTGCCCGACATGTCAAGTCTGAACACAATAACAACTTGAATGTTCTGACTTATTATGTGATAGACAGTGTCCCTGCAAACAAAAGAGGAGGCAACGGGGAGAAAGCTCTTAGACAATTAGAAACAAAATACATATTAGAGCTTGATACTAAAAGTCCTCGAGGATTGAACATGTGCGAGGACTTACACCATTATCTTTAAAATCTTTGTTAATGTTTTTCAATACCGCATGGATGAGAGTCAAGGATAAGGTAGAGAGGGTACAGTCATTTGGTTTAATTCTCGTTTTAGATCTAGAGTATTTATATGTATATTTTTCAGTAGAGTGGTCTTAGCTATTTATTGTGGATTTGTAGAAATGTTTTATATCTCCATCTGGTGTCCGGTAGATGTGTGTTTTATCATGAATTTATGTTTATGAATTTATGGTTTTATACTATTTATTGGCGTCATTTGCACAGATGTAATTCCTGCATTATATAGTTACACAATAATTTGTTATGCATTAGCCACTTTAGCTCTGGTTTTAATTCCTGGGTTACAAGTTTAGGTATATATATATATATAGATCGGGTACATGAGAAGATGATTCTGAGATTTTTCTCGGAATCGTTTAGTATATTAAATTGTCCGAATTGCTGCTTTCTCCCCCAAAGGATTCCTGGCTGGGAATTCTTGTTTAGCATTTTAATTTCACTTTTTGCACTTTACACTTAAGCACTTTACGGATTAAGAATATAAAGTTTGTTTATATATGGCACATCTGACAGAGACTTAAATCTGGATAATGAAATACAGAGGAATTTAGAGGGGGCAAACAGACGAGACTGAGCATTTATTATGTATGGGGCTTTAAAGATGTTCTGTATTATGCAGTGAGAAAGGGGGAAAAAAGGCTTATAAAAAGCCCTTCATTACGTTGTTACATTGTGACATGGGGAAAGGACATATTTCAAATGCTCATATGCTGTTCAATGGATTTATGTGTATTTATACATTAATATTGCCTCTTTTTCACCCAAGTTTTAACCAATGTTATTTTAATTGTAGAATCGGAAAAGGTTAAAATGTGAATGTAAGGGCTAGAAGTCTGAATAAGTGATAGTCTTTCTTCTATGTACATCGATGGTCACATGACAATCCGTAAAAACGTTTTCAATGGTGGTTTGTATTTTTTAAGATGTGTGTGATCACAACCACTTTCATCTGGTGAGCAAGGCGACTGGGTTCGCCGAAACGCGTCGGATTGTGGCACTCCTGATTCACTGAAAACAAAAATAAACAGATTGCTGTCCGTTTTCTCCTGGAAGGTGCTGTGTATGCGGCGTGCTTTGGAAGCGTTGGTGTATATATAAATATATATATATAAACATATATATATATGATCATCAAGACTGCCGTGGGGCAGTCGAAAAGCATCAGGGTGGACACTTGCTGCAATATGACATCGCACTTTGCACTCTTTAAAACTGCACTAAATAAAGGAGATTTTGAAATTCTCTACGTTTGTGTTCCATACCTGTGGGAATGATCGAGATATTGATCATTTCAGTATTGTGGATTTCACACACACACACACACACACATTTATATATATATATATATATATATATATTCACTGAAAAAACCATAGGTTTCACACCAGTTATAGTTAGGTGGAAATTTTACTCGCATATAACCATTGAAATTCCCACGTTATAGTTAGTTGGACTCACTATAACTTGCGTGTGCAATGCACTGCTGATGACGTCACATATTACATCACTCATGACATGGTCAGTGACATCACTCATGACATCACTGATGACATCTCAAATGACATCACTGATGACATCATCCAGTGAATGTGTATCTTTCTGAAAAATAAATATTTTTTATATATGTATATCTAAAGGTTGATGGAAGAATAAATGGGTAAATAAATGTCTAAATGGATGTTTTTTTGTGTAAAATTGATTGGTTAACTGTCTTATTAAATGTATCCTAGTGAATACATATATTAGCGAGTAATGTTTAAATATTTAAATATCTGTATCTGTGTCTCACTTTGTGTATAAGTGGCTGCATGGGTTGGTGAGTAGCTACATGAGTGTGTATATGGGTTATTAGTTGTTTTTTTGAGTATCAGTATCAGTGTCTGTATGGTTCGGGGGGATATTGCTTAGAGCACAGATGCATGAATGAGTGACTCACTATTTGTATGTATTTTGAAGACAGCATGTGTGCAAGACTGTATGGGTGGATAATTGTGTGTATGGGTGGGTTAGTGAGAATGTGTTTTTATAATTGATTGTTTAAGAGAGTAAATATGTTTCCGTTTCTGTAGAAGTATGTGTAGTGGTGTGTATATAGCAGTATAATCAAGTAAATGGTTTTTTGATAGTTTATTTGCATGTGTGAATTTGTGTGTGAGTAACTATATGGATGAGTATTAGTGTGTAACAGGATGTATAGGTGTATGAGTACATATGATGAGTAAGTACATGCATGAGTGACTATATAGAACTGTTGGTGAATGAGTGGATGTGTATGTAGATGTTGGAATTACCTAATAAGTTGTTGTAATTGGTATTGGTTTCTCCTTTTTTAAGAAAATGTTAGTTTCTATTTTTGAATGTGTGTGTCAAAGGTTATTTTATGCTGATAGGAGGTCTGCCATAGAACGCTGTGTGCTAATTTCAAAAGTCATTCTCGGTGTTTGGAGAAAACATCAAAACTTCTAAGCTGGTAAAGAATTCGTCTACCACAGTAGGTGAAAGTTGGACCACTTCGTTCAGTAGGTTGATTGCCCAAAAATGTGAAGCATCGCCATCAGCGTTAGCCGCATTAGCAATGTTCGAAGGAGATGGAGATGGTACCTGAGTGCCTGTTGATCCAAGTATCTCACCGTCAGCAGTTTGTGTCTATGAGACCTCAATGAATGCTGTCATAAGTATTGTAAGCCGCTGGGGACAACACAATGGATGAGCCGTTACAGATCCAAGCAAAGTATCAACATCTGTTGGCAGGACTGATGGGAGTGTCAGGCAGATGTCCAACATACATTCTTCTCCACATAGCAGGCATCGTAGAACAGGCAAGATGCAATCTTGCCAGATTGGTCAGAATGATAGAAACCACGTGGTATTCAGATCTCTTGAACGAGCCAAGCCCAGAATCTGTATCATGCGCTCATGACACTTCATTATCAGGAGAGTGTTCTCTAAGGTAATCTGGGTGTCGCAGGTGACTGGACTTGCCATATCGGAGCAGAAGGAACAAAAATAGTATTCCTGCTACGAGTCCCAAAATGAGAGGCAGGCCGCCGAACACAGAGTGCACCTAGTTTGAAAATATGCCGAGGACTGCTTCAAATGGTGCTAACAGTCCCGAAAAAACTGCCTTAAATACATGTACAATTTCACTAATATCAGACATGTTTAAGATACATCCCAACATTTCTGCAAAATGTATAGGGCAGTGTGTCGATAAAAGGGCATGTATCTCTGCCGTGGACCTTGCAACTTGTAGTTCATACGTCTCTTTGGAAGAGGTTAGTGGCACAGTTTTTTGCAAAAGAATGGCTTTCATTCTGCTTAAAGTATCAATTCGTATAGAAGAGATGTTCAGTGAAGGCCATAACGGCGACTCCCAGTCTGCCTTAGTTTTAGGAAACAATACTTGCATACAGCAAGTGACCCTGGCTGACATAGTTACGAGATAGGCTATTCCTGGCAACATGCCACAGCAGCTGTGATCATTTAACATAATATAGCTTCCGTTAGAAAGCTGCCTAAAAATTGGATCTGTGACTGCAGCTGGTGAACCTTGCAGATGGCAGGATAAGTTGGTCGAAGAACTGTCGCAGGCTCCGTGTAAGTTAATACCCTGACATAAAAGTGTACCGCTTAGTGAGCTTTTGCAATTTGTACCACTAAGAAATACTTATTTTCCCCACTCCAACATCTGTGTGTATATGGTAAATCCCAGGTCGACTTGATATATTCTTTACCCAACCTTTCATATACGCCAGCTGGTATATGTTTCAAACAATATTGAAAATGGAAAATTGTGACAAGCAGAGTGATTGTCCCGTGTATAAGCCACTCTGTTGCAGTTTTTTCTGAAAAAGTTAATGGTAATCTTTCCAGTTTCTCAATGCTCAGCACCGTATATTCAGCTCCTCTTTGTGCCAAAGTGATTTGTTTATCTGTAAGGTTAAATACAGAAAATAATGACGTGGTGTTGATTAGATGCCATGGCACATACCCAGAACGAAGATTTGTAACGTCCAGCCTAAAAGCATTATAGAACGCAATTGTGACGGTCCATGCTGTAGCATGAGCGAGTCCTGTTCCATTATGTCAATGGCAGAGGATACTATGCTGTCCAAAGAATAAATTCTGGATGACAGAGTCGTTAGCCCATTGTCAACTACAGAGAGAGATTTCTCTAAATGAATACGATCAATTTCTCGTATTCGTTCTGCAATGTCTGCTTGTGTCGCTTTCCAAGCTTCATTGTAAATGGCATATATACCAGTGTATATAAAACGTTTATGACGTGGTTTAGCAGGTCCTTGTAAGAAGTCCCTTAAATCAACGCCATCTTTAAGTAAAGATAAGTGTTGCAATAAGTTTAACCTCAGTTAGTGTGGATTTTTGTAGCCAATCAAGGCACAGCTTTCCTACACTGTAAGTTGTTACTACTCCTTAATGTTGTCTCTGGACATATCTTAGATCTGGCCTAGTGAATGTAAACCCTTGTGTCTTATTCAGGAATCTATCTTGACAGTTGTTTGTGTCTGTGGGCCAGATTAACAATTTCTTCCAATCAGGATCAGTTCTGTTTTTAAGTAAAATGGTTTTTACGTCCACCACCCCTTGAGTAGTGTTCTTACTATCAGGTGTAGGTGTAGGTATGGACAGTTTGTTCAAATCTTTTATCTTAGCTAGGCCAAGACAGGATGTCTGTTGAACAGTGTCGTTTAAAAACATTATTTGTTCAGGGATGATACAGGCTCGAAATAAACCTTCCAATCCCTGCACCTGCCAGTCTTTCGTGCCCCAGACGGTTTTTGTCTCAATTTTGTCTCCCCAAAAGTCAAAACCTAACGAGGACAGCTGAGCATAAAAGGCCGCAGAATAAATTTGCTTAGTATTAGTCCGCATACTTTTCGTTCCTGTCTTATTAACATTTTTAAAAGAAAATGTTTCTGGATTTGAGACATTAAAACCTGATAAGTATAGAAATGTTTCATAGAATGTTTTTGAGCTACCCTTTGGTGGTGTTGGACAATGTTCCCATTGATTAAAAGTATAAACATTTCTAGGGTTTGCAGATTTGTGCAAATAATGATGACCATAGTGATTATAACAGTACATTTGTTCATAATCTGATGAACCTTCTAAGTGTTCATGTGTTGTAAATTTTTCAGACATCTCTAAGTCTGACATCATATTATTAACAGTCTCAAAGTCCCAATCATCAAAAAATGTGCTGGGTTGAATTGGTGTGGAATCTTCAACAGCTCTGCAGGACCAAAGATGTCATAATCAGTTCTGTCCCAAGCTATACCATCAGGTAGAGGAACGGCTGTGATGTTCACTGATGTCAAGTCGCTTTGTTCATGATGAGATGATTTGTGTGGCTTGAGGAGTAAGTTGATGTTCTTACTTGCTGTGTCCATTTTACTGTATCTTCCATTTATCAGTATTCCCAAACTTAATTCAAGAATTAGCCAAAGTAGGAGAAAAGTACGCCCAGCACAATCCAAAGTTCAACCCATGGTGAAACCAGATAAGTTTGGCCAAGTTGATGAAAGAGTTTTGTTGCTTGATTTTTGAAACTTGTATTTGCTGGCATCGTTTCAGGCTCACTGGGATCCTCAGAAAACGTATCAAAGTTAATGAAATAGCCAGAGGCAGTACTGTCATAGTAGGTATTGCATCCGGATTACTTGAAATCACTGGAGCTCTTGTCATATTAGTATAGTCAGATGCTACATCATTGTAGACAAGTGTTTCTTGACGAACTGTTTTTTGGGTCTCAAGAGGCGCAAGTTCCATGGCTTTATTGCTTAGTCCTTCTATTCGCACTGCAGATTCTTCAAAGGTGATGAGTCTCTCAGTTTGAAGCTCTTGCATAGTAGCCAGATTTGGTTGTCTGCTACATCTTTGGAGTCTACTTGGCCTACTACTTATGATTGGTCACATGACGTGGTTTGACCAGGTCGATGGATGCAAACCTGTTCTCCTTTCTTCGAGCAAGGGGCGGCAGTAACACTGTTCTTGATCCGTGGATTGCTATCACAGGTACTGGTTGTCTGTAAGAAGGCCCAAATTCCTTCTTATCCGCAATCTTTTCTCTGACTAGATCCCCAATCTTTGAAATCCAGGCAGACCTTGCTGGGACGGGTGGTTCCCCTTCAGTGGTCGTTGGCGTGTGCAATGTGTTGCTTTGACTTCTCCTCGTTTCATTTAAGTCCTGCAAAACAGCCAAACGGTCTTTGATATCAAAAGGATTTTTTTCTACCACTGAAGTGTGACGATCAAGGTCCTGGACAATCATTCTAGTACCAAAAAGGATTTCATATGGAGTGATTCCACCCAGAGAACTTCTTGGCAGAATATTTAGACTACGTTGGACACTTATTGGATGTTTGACCCACCAGTGGAATGGACTAGAATACCGCAATGCAACGGCCAGAATGGCTATGGCATCCTTCTAAGCTTTGGAGCTAAACACAGGACCCTTGTCAGAATGTAGCGTGCCGACTGAGTATGTGCCGATAAAGACTTGCAAATCTTTTATAACAGATTGGGAGTCAGCCGAGCGCTGAGGCCACATCCAAATGAATCTGTCCTAATAGTTGTGGTACCGCATTTGTCCATAGGGACGTCTGCGTGTAGATAGTCTGATGCTGTATGACAACGATGTCTATACTGGGCTGGCTAGACTGTAGTCAGGTATCAGGCGGCGTTCTTTGCTGCGATCTCTGTTTCAGTCATGGCAATTAATTGCAAATTCATGAATGTGGGTATTCATCCCTGGCCACCAGTATGTCTCCTTTAATTCTAGTGTAGATTAAGAGATCCCTTGATGTATCGGACCCTCTCCCAAATGTGTTTCGTGCATCAAAGCTACTCTACCTCTCCTGTTTGGAATGACTTTATCCCCCACTCCCGGGATTCGAGCGAAAGGAACGGAGGTGACATCAATTATGTATGAACATTTGAGTGGATAATTTTGAGGTAACGCTGCACCGCTGCCTTTGCTTGTGGCATATACAGCTAGCATTATTTCGCCGTATATTTTTGTTTTTGAACGAGTGATTGCAGCTACAGAAGCCATTTTCACAGCTGCCTTCGCGGCTTCATCAGCCAATGAATTCCCTGCAACGTGAGCGCCATCACGTTGATGATTCAGTGTATTGATCACATGAGTCTTTTGTAGTTCCTTCTGTATTTGAACTACCTGTTCCCAAAGCAACTTATGCTTGATTGTGCCACCCTTTGCATCTTTGAAACCGTTTTCAATCCGGTTCTGCAAGTATTCATTGTAAGATTAATCGCAGTAATAGGAATCACACACTATGAGTGTAGGGAATTAGCGATCCGTATTTTCAAGTGCCATCTTGAATGCCTGTAGTTCAGTTCGCTGAGCTGTACAATCTCTGAGAGATTGTGTTTTTGTGACCGTAGGTTGGAATTTAACATCGCGCCCGCGACCTTTGACAATCACGCATGCACCACTATAAGCTTGTTTTCCCCAATTGCGGGTTGTGCTGATCCGTCTGTATAAATTATACATTCGTACTATTCTAGAGGCAGAATCTCAGTGGGCAGAGGGCAGTCTTGTTCATAATGTAGAAATTCTTGAGTTTTCAAGTAGGGGTCAAAAACGTATTCAACGTCTGTTGCAGCAAGAGAGTTAACCCATTGTATCCATCTTGGATGTAAAGCCTTTGCATTTGGAATGCTTGCTTTTGTCACTGCCTCTAAGGCAGGTACCGAAGTAATGACCTTTATGCGTTTTCCCCGAGCGAAGGCTCTCTCTTTTGCTTCTGCAGTTTAAACCGCTGTCCGAATTTTTTCTGTAGAAGTGAATTTCATTTCAGCTTGTTTGTACAAGTGTGATTTATAAGCAATTGGTACTTTTTCCCCTTCATTGAAGGTTACGTACGTGAATCCGCATCTTCCTGGGATGATTCGGATTACAAGATTGCGTACATTTACACGTGTCTGTAAATGTGTTTTTGCTAACATATCTGTTTGCACTGAACGTAAAATTTCTATATGTTTCTAAGTCCATTTAGTTGTTTTGAAATCAGGTTTGTTTAATTGGTAGAGAGGTTTAACCCTTTCTGCGTAATTTATTGTATTGTTCTTCCGAAATTTAGGAAACGTAGAATTGACTGTTATTTTTTCCGCGTTTTTGGACGTTGGAGCAGCTAACACTTTTCTAAAAAGTTGGCTGCCAGGCTTTTGTCTTAATTTGATAACTCGTATCCTAGAAAAAGGACTGTGAGGTGGGCAATTCTTGATTTCTTAAAGTTGAATTTATACCCTTCAGAGGCAAATCCAAGTATAATGGTATTCACTCTGTTCAAGTGCCTGTCCAAGTCATCGTCTGTTAGATAGATGTCATCAACATAAGATAATGCCTCATCATCATACGTTTGTAGTAACTCTGTTACTCTAGCTGAAAATTACCCTGGACTATTCTTGAATCCCTGGGGGAGACGACAGAAGTGACGCTGTGTCCCCATAATTGAGAAAGCAGTCAAGTACCTACTTTCAGGTGCAATGTTTTGACAGAAGAAACCGTTAGAAATCTCTAATGTGGTTTTATATTTTTTACGCACAATGTTATTCATTAGTGCTGCACTGTGCGCATTTAGTACTGCAAAGGTTTTGCAACAAGAGTTTAAATATCTGTAGTCAAAAGCTAGACGATATGTATTGTCTGGTTTGGAGACAGGAAACAAAGGATTGTTCATTGACGAGGTGCATGTTTCAATCACCCCTTCGTATTCAAGTTGAACTAATATCTCCCTGACCTGTTTTTTAGCTTCTTGCTTAACTGGATACTGCCTTTGTGCAGTTGGTTGTGTTTTTAACTGGATTTTATGGTGAGGAGAATCCTCATCCCAACCTATATGATTTTTATGTAATGCTGGAGTCTGGGCTACAGCCCATTTTCTGGCATAGGTGTATTTTAAATTAATTGGAATATGATTGGAGAAGGCTGGCATAATGGTGTCTTCACCATGCGGGCACTCCCTGACAAATTTTGGTGGCCAATATTTTTGAGCTAGAAGAATGTCATAACCCTTAGAGAGCTTCTCCCAAAAGAGAGCTCTTATTTTCCTAGTTATGTACCCCTCCTTCCAGAGCGTTACTTCATGTAACTAATGGGGTACACTAACCCTGGTATCAGCTGTTTCAACTTGGATGTACTCATTCACGTCCACTGTCTCCAGATGATCCTTCAAGATCTTGTGAGCTATTGTGACTTCTGCTGCGCTTTCCAGCATTGTCTGGGTCCACTCCCCGTTCTTGAGTTGTGTCCTCAAGATCCTCGGCATGTCTGATTTTTAGACCTTCTACCTTCTTTTTGGTGAATTGAGTTTTCTTATTTTTTGGATCGTGTTGATCGTCTTTGGACCTCACGCGTTCTTCTTTGTGTTCTGACCGTCCTCTTCTTTCCGATTTCTGTGAGGAAGTCCGAAAGGTACGATAGGAACGTGTATCAGTATCTTGATATCTATCAGGTTTTTTCAAATTATCCCTGTTCCTGAGGTTATACCTCTTTTTGGAGGGCTCCATTTGAGGAGACCTACCTCGGGATTGAGAACGCTTCTCTTTAGAAGTTTGTTTAGTATTTTCCCACTTCTTTTTGGTAGTAGTGGGAGTGTTTCTAATAAAGACCTTTTCAGGACTTTCTGTTGGTTGGGGCTTGACTGGTTTCCCACCCAAACTATCTCTACCTAGTTCTTCATAGGATTTTTCAATTATTTTGGCCAGTTCATATGGTTGCTCAGTTACATCGAATTCTCTTAATTTTTGGCGGATCCCCTCGGATGCTGCCTCACCTTTAATATTAGCTAATAGTATAGCTGAGACCTGTTTGAAATCTCTCAGTAGCTTCATACCCAGATTTAAAGCAGGCTCTGCCCCGTATTCATTTTGAATCTGTTTCAGGACATCTGGTATTAGCGCCATAGACAGAACACCATGTGTTTTTGGGTAGATTACAGCTAAAACTGTACCCCAAGTGTCACAGTCCTCCAGGTGTGGTGCGATCCCCATTGGTTAACAGATTGTTAAAATTCTGTGTTTCTCATGAGGGGTAGTATTGGGAAATACTGCCTCGATTTGAGTAATTGTTTGAGCTATCCAGAATGGAATTTGTTTCCTTTTTGCGGGCAATTTACCAATGACTGATTGTATAGTCTGTGGTGTGATTTTATTTGTGTTCCCCTGGTGAGAGGTTTGTTGTGGAATCCTTATAGGAGGTTGGACTGTTAGAGTCCACTTGATATATTGAACCAATTGTCTATGTATTTTTATTAGTTGTTTTAGTTGAACTAACAGTTCCGCGTCTGACATTCTTCAATGTCAGGATGTTGTATATAGCTGGCTAACACCGGCGATGTTGCTCCTGGTACACCTAGTGGACTGAGCCTGGTAATGTGATTTTGATGTTGTAGGGCGCCTTTAAACCAGAGCGCATGCTCTTGGTATGTTAATGGAATTTCAACATCCTCGAAAGGAGTGTATTCTGTTGGATGTTCCTCTACTTTGTAGAAGTTAAACACATGTGATACTGGATTTGCTTCAGGGAAGAAAATCCATGAATAGAATACCTCTGTCTACCGATATTCATGTGCCTCTATGACAAAAATTACCCTACCACCTCTTGGTGATAGACCATTTGTTATAAGCTTTATAGTGATAGTTTTCCTTAAGTTTTCTGGGATGATTATGGCATCCGGGTCATCTTGTTGGAAACCTGTAACGTCTAAGCCCGGTTGAGTTGCAGTTGATGCAGCTCCACCAGTTGCGTTATTGCCATTGTTATTCAACATTGTTTAATGAAAGTTTGCAGAGCAAGTTTCAAGGAAACAAAGATAAGGTGTACAATATTTTGGAACACTGTATCCTTCAACGTTGAACAAACCAAAAAATAATACACAGGATTTTCGTCCTACTCAGTTATGGCGGATATTTTATCCTTTTACCCACTCCAGACGTCTAATGGAGTATTTTAAGGGAAAAAGGGGTCTCTGTGAAAAGCACGACTGAGTTACTCTAGTATCTAGCGTTAAATTAGTGCTTTACCAAACATTGGGTGCCATGTAGTGTAGTTCCTATATTCCCAATAAGCTCTGCACATTGGAATAATATATCCTACAGATTTGACGTAGGGCTTATGTCGACTAGGTCCCTATTGAATATGTTAAACTTCATTGTGAGTGCCAGCTAGCTTTGAGGTCACTAGAAACTTTCTCGAATACACAAGAAGAGATTAGTTTCTGCAACCGCATAAACATGACAACTTTGTTTAGCCAAGAACAAACGTATCTTCAGAGTCGTGGAAACAATAGATAGATATTTTACTGAGTCAATCGTGCATGCTTCGTTTCATCAGAGGTGCAGAGAAAATAGAGAGACGGGCGTTTGCAATAAAAGGATTTATTGAACAGTCTTCTTTCTCATGCAAGTAAAGTGAACTGCTACAATCGTAATGCAGGCTGCAAAATATAATGCGTACGGCAAGAAGAGTATTATAAAATAATACTGTAAAAGCATTGTATGGTTTATAAACCACAGATAAATACATACATAAATAACGAATGCTAAAAGTACTCAACTGGTGCTTCTAAAATACGCCTACCCCAATGTACCTAACCTAAGTCTTAGTACTAGGGAAGAAGTAAGTGTGGTGTAGCATAGGTTTAGTTTCTTGGCCAAGAATCTATCCAAGAATTCTCTTAGGATCTAATCAGCTCCATACCTTAGTTTAGAATGAAGGAGATCTGGTATCTCTGTCTCAGAACTCGATTTCCCAACACCCCACGAGGGGAGATTGAAAACACTGGAGCTGGATTCTCAGTGAGAGAAAGGACAGCTTCTCGATCAGTGTGTCAGCTGGAGGGTCGGCTTCCTTCGGCACTTGCTGTAACAAGCTGCGTCGGGCAAGTAGATAGTCGAACTGCTCCGAACCACTGTGTTTTGCTAGAGCAAGTGAAGGCATATTTATACCTTGAAGGTGCCTAGTTTGACGTAAAGTCGGGCATAATAACGTCGGTAAAGAATCTCAAGCGAATGGTAGTTCTTTGTAAACTCCATGAGTTCTTGGACAAATCAATATTCAAGCAAGGGGAGGTGCTTGGCTGCTTAAGCTGATTTTCCAAGAAATCGTTGTGACGTTTTGATACAATGGAAGTAGCCATCCTGTATTTCGACTGCATGGGCTATGTCTAAATATGGGTATAATTTCTATGCCTATATTAGGGCAATGTGGATTGTACCTATATAAGGGCATGAATCTGGAAATTTTGCTCGGATCCTAAAACGCCATACAACACTGGTGCTTCAAAATCGCAAAGACCTTAGAACAGTTTGTTCAGGAGAAATAGCTAGGGGAAAACACAAGGCACACTCCCTTACTTTTTCCAGGGGTAAACGGGTAAGCATACTGGCCCAGCTGTGGTTGTTGGCTTCAGCCAACAGGGACTCAAGCAAACAGGTGCAGGGGTTTCTAATATTTAGCTCAGCAATCAGGAAAGCTCTACACACAACTGACCTAGTAAAAACATATTAGCCATAGCAGGGACAGAGCTGGGCTTCCATTGGTGCATTTATTTAGCTCAGAGAGCCCAAGTGGTAAACTGCACTGCCTCTTATAACTGACCAACCTTGACAAAAATCTATGATAGCTGCTTCTAGGTCACTTAAGTCTCACATATGCTTTTCTATAATTTCAAAATGATGTAGGACCTAGGTTTTCATTTCAGAGCTCTTCAGCCCATTTGTTCCCATTGTACTTGAAAGAGAAGCCATATATTGAGTTGGAGCAGATAGAGGAGCTCCAATGTTGGGCATAGGGCCAACAGAATTGCTTACTCCCAATAAGGACAACTGGATATTCTCCAAACTAATCAATGTGAAGTAAATGTGGTGGAAGAGGACCAATTATGTGAAGTAACTTGAGCCTTTCCCAATTAGGTTCATTACTTATTAATTTTCATTGTTTATTAGAAGGGGAGGAAGAAACCCTAAACAAAGCAATTGGGGTTTGGGGTGAGTATACAGCTTTCATTCATGGTTCTCAATTCACCAAAATGCCAGAAGTAGTGAAAGTGACATTACATGACTTCCCTTTGACGAAATGACATAACAGAAAGTGAGATAATATGATATTAAGTGATATCTCTAAGATTACTGCATCCATGAAATCTTATAGGGATCTCTTCAAGGTCATCAACTCTCTTACCTCCCCCCCATGTCACTGACCCCTCAGAGGTTTCTAAGGAGCTCTGTGACAAAATATCAGACTTTTTTTCAAGCCAAAATCACAGACATCTATGCCCTGCTGGAAACATCCAACTCTAGTATTAGGTCGGATGTGCAAACGTCTACCCCCTAGTGAGAACTTGCTCACGGAGGAGACTCCCATACTCCTTACCTTTCCTCATATGTCATTGGAGGTGACGGATAGACTCCTGGATCGAGTCAAATCGGGCTCCCCTTTGGACCCCTGTCTCCTCAAGGTGCTAAAAACCTGCCAGGAGATTATTAGCCCTCCCCTCACTGATGTCATGAACATGGCCATCTCAGAGGGACTGTATCCCTCGCTGTGGAAGACGGCTGTAGTGAAGCGTCTCTTGAAGAAACCTTCCCTGGACCCTGGGAAATTGAAACATTTCCGGATGATCTCCTTGCTTCCCTTCCCTGCCAAAATTTTGGAAACATATCTAAATTTTCATGTCAGCACGTACCTAAAAGACCACCACCTTCTTGATGGCTCACAACATGGTTTCAGGAACCACCACAGTATGGAGACAGCTTTGACGGCTGTCTTTAACAACATCAGCACTCAGGTGGATGAAGGGCATACTACTCTTCTTGTTCTATTGGACCTCACCGCAGCCTTTGACACTCTATCTCCTCACAGGCTGGTGGCTCGCCTCAGAGAGATAGGTGTTGGGGCGCGGCCCTGGAGCTCCTTGCCTCCTTTCTTAGTGGGCAGGCACAGACGGTAAAGTTGGGCCAATTCAAATTAGCTCCTAAACCTTTGCTGTGCGGTGTTCCTCAGGGCTCCTCCTTAAGCCCAACACTTTTTAACATCTACGTGGCCCCACTTGCTAAGGTTGTGAGAGCTTTTGGGCTTGAGGTGTTGTCCTATGGGGACAATACCCAAATAAGGGTTTCTATCTCACATAGTGTAAGGGATTCTGCCCTCAACGTTAGGAGCTGTATGGAGGCAGTCTCCTCTTGGATGGCGGATTTTAAAAAAAAATGAAATGGAGAGAAGACCGAGGTCCTGATTTCTGGGAGTAAACAGGAAATCTGGTTCAGTGACTGGTGGTCGGACACGCTGGGCATTTGCCCCTGTCCAGTACCCCATGGGAAGAACCTAGGGGTTATCGTGGACAATTCTCTCTCTCTCTTAACCTGCAGATCTATAGGACTATTTCCACCTGTTTCGGGATCATTAGGATTCTTAGAAACATCTCTCACTTTCTCTCCTTTGATGTACGCAAGCAGGCCGTCATTGCGTGAGTTACGTCCAGATTGGACTATTGTAATGCCCTTTATCTGGGCATTAATAAAGGCCTTGTGCGATGCCTGCAGATGGTGCAGAATGCTGCGGCCAGGCTGGTATTAACCTTCTAAGATTCCACTTAGTCATGGCCTCTATTAAGCTTCTGCACTGGTTGCTTTTGGACCGTAGGATTCTTTTTAAGACCCTATGCCTGACTCATGAAGCCTATTATGGCTCAGGCTCAGAGAGTATCAAGGCGATCGTCTATCATTATGTCGCTAGAAGGCTGCTCCGGTCCTCTGACAAAAACGTACTTACAGTTGCTAGGTTTAAGAAGGCTAAATGGGGTGGTAGAGCTTTCTCTACGGCTGTACCCAAATTGTGGAATTACCTCCCAGAAGAACTGTTTATTCAGGTGTCCCATACGCTCTTCCTTGAAGCCCTAAAGACCTGGCTTTTCTTAGATACGTCAGTATGAGCATGTCTCCTCTCTCGTCGCACCTAGATGCTCCACAGTTAGTGCCTTGATGCCCTTGGGATAAGTCCACGCTCTACAAATTCAATATTCATTCATTCATTCAATTACCTTAATCCCGATGACACCACATAACTGACACTACTGAAGTTAAGAGACTCCTAAGTGGACAAGTATAGAATAACACAAGCTACTAACATAGATAAATGCCAGTTTTATATGCCACCTACAATCTAAATAGGGTACTAACATGATAGAAACATTTACACATTTCTATATTTTTTATTGCAGAAAAAATTATGTGTTTGTTGGAAGAGGAAAATATAGTGCCACTGAAACACAAACTAGCCCTGGGAAGACAAATGACTCAATCTCATGATTTATTAGTTTCCCTAGTATATACCTTATGCCTAAAATATATTGGAAAATTACAAAGTGGTTTTGTCCACTTGTATTTCTTTGTATAGACCAACGGGAACAATGGTATTGACATAAATTACTCCTTAGCATTGTAATACATTTTGATTAACGTCACTTGTAAGAAACTGTCACTCACTACAGCACATAGCTGAGGTTTTTATTCAAACAAATTATTTTCTATATGTTCACAATAATACTATTCTGAAACATATTGCCTAAAAAAATTCTTTTTATACAATTTTTTAATTTTATTGAGAAGAGTGTACATCATACTGCTGTAGAATTACTGATTTTACCGAGCTGACTGTTGAAGGCCTCAAGCTGCAGTTGGTTGTTGAAAGTAACCAGTGCACATTAGGGGTGGAAAAAGCAGTGCCCAGGGTCCCAAAGGACAGGCCAGCAGACCTAGTTGCGACACCTAGTGATCACTAAACCACATCCATGCTTTTATTGCCTTCCTTTCAGGTAATTGTTGTTTCACCAAAGTGCCGAGAACAGTTACACCCATCTCTTGTACCAAGTGGTGAGGCTTATCATCCATTGGCATTATAAGGATTTGCATTCAAAGTAATGAGAAGTTCCATGCAAAGATCTTGTGTGGGTGGAATTTTGACCAGACAGAATCTTCACATGGGATTTCTGCTAATAAAAGTTACAGATCTTGAAATAGGGAATACGTGTGTGTACTGCAGTTACTAGGCAGAGTACTGTAGAGAATTCCTGATTCCAATGTATTTAAAACATTTCCACCTGCTCCGAGGTTTCACTTCTCGAAAAAGAATCTTTGTTTTACTTTAAGGTCAAGTAAACTCTAATTAGGAAAGATGTGGACTCCACGTCTATCTTATGAACAGGAAAACTAGGGTGAGGTAGACCTGCTTTACCATAGGTGTGATATTACCGCCCAAAGACAGTGCACAGAAATGATTTCCACCTACAGTGAAGTCACATCAGAGGGATAGAACTTTTATATCCTTACAGTTGCCATCGCAGTAGTAGACAACTACTTCAGCCTCAACCAAATCTGTGAGATCAACGACACCGGTTCACAAGCAAGACTACTACAAAAGCTCAGGTGTTTGGAACTGGATAGTTGTATATCTCTGTTAACCTTTTTGACGCTGATGACGGAACTGCTCCGTCATCAGCCGCGGTGGCGCTGTGCTGATGACAGAGCGCTTCCGTCATGGCCCGCCCGACGCGCCTGCGCGGCACTGATTTCGCGCCTGCCCGGCGCGTTCTATTGAGCGGGCGGGGCCATGACGGAACCGCTCCGTCATCAGCACAGCTCACCCGAGGCTGGTGACGGAGCGGTTCCATCACCAGCGTGTGAGCGCCGCGCGGCCCCCGCCCCCTTAGCGCTGCGGCAGAATAGGAGTAGATTACTACTGCAACCTTGGCGCTGCAGTGCTTTCATTTAGTGTAAAATATTGAAGAATGTGTTCAGATAAGTGACCTACCATTCCCTTGTTCACTAATTTACTTCATATGTGGTCCAAACTGAAAAGGATATTCAGTTTATTTACTTTGGAGTGACATCCTAGGGTACTGATGCAGTCAGTAAAGATTTAGAGAATAATATTAAGAGGGCTGTTCTCCACAGAATGTACCCAAAATTAGAATATAGAGGTTTTAGGTGCCAGCAATCAGGTGGTGGAGATTGGCTTCATACTTTCTTCACCTGTCCACTGTTGCCTCAATTTTGGGAATACATTTTCGGTGCCCTTAGTAAAGGCTTACAGAGCCAAGTCGACTCGAAACCCATAGTGGCACTTTTTGGAGTGTCACAACAGAAGTTAACTGCCCCAAATGTTAAAATCAAGGAAGCTTTTATTTTGATAACCTCTTTAGTGGCATGATCCTTGATTCTGCAGAATTGGAGGACAAGTAGAGTTCCCACATATTTAGAATGGCATAAGAAAATGATGTGCACAAGTAAATTTGAAGAGCCCTAAGCAAAAAGGGTTGGTGCAATCAAAAGATATATGAGGTTTTGGAAATTTATGGAGCAACTTGAGGAGGAAAGGGTTAATTAAAGCTGTTCGGGTAGCGCTTTTTCTTCAATTGTTTCAAAATTTCCTGTTGATTGACAGAGGAGGAAAGGAAGGGAAGCACTATTGTGATTTCCGTTGGCTGCATTTAGAAAAGACATCATAAATTTGCACGTGCAAAAGGTTTTAACAATACCCTACTTTTATTTTTTTTAAGGATAGGGTGGACCGTTGTCGATTAATGTCATCTCCTTTTTCTGTCACGTTTTAAAGTGTTGTCTAAATGTACTGTGATTCCACTGCACTTTATCTTTTCATAATTAATCCTCGTTGTTTATCCCTTCATTGTTTTACCATGAAGTTTATTGGATTTAACACTTAAACAATATGATTAGATCCTTATTTATGATGCAATGAACTATAATATCATTTAATGCTGAAATCTAGGGATGAGCTTAGCTGATTGAAGAGGACATCTCACTTTCCGCTAATATTTCAACATGATCGAAATGTACTGCTGGCACATTGCACTTTATCCTCTTTTTTGGGAAGGCCGGAGATGTTTTGGCTGCTGTTATTGATTGATCCCTTTGTTATTTATGTACGAATCGATTGAAGAGGACATCTCACATTTCGCTAATGTTTTAACATGATCGAACTGTACTATTGGCACTCTGCACTTTATTATATTCTTTTTTTGGAATGCCGAAGATGATTTGACCGCCGTTATTGATTGATCCCTTTGTCATTTATGTACAAATTCTTTTTTTCCTACTGCTCAATAAAAAAAAGAAAGAAAAGAGGGCTGAGGTGTGGTTTAATTATTAGAAAAAGAGATTCTAAAGAAAAGTCGCAAGCAAAGAAACACCCAAAATGTTTGGTGGCAGCTTCTGAGCATCAATCAACCACACATGAAGACTTCAACCCCAACTTTTTACATTTTCAACTATTTTACTTGTTTGATAGCCTTCTTCCCAACTCATAATCACTTGCCTTTATTTAGTCTTTTGTGGCACATTCATTTCGGTTAAGACTGTTTCGCTATCTTATAATAATATTGCATCCAAACATTATTAGGCACTGAATAAATGATTTACTAACGTTATCCATCAGTACTGGAAGACAAACTTTTTTGCAGCTAAGTGTAACTTGGTTTTGCTAAGCTGTGATCAAGCCTTTGACATGTCATCGTTTTCATATGTTACGGATGCGTTGGACAGTTTGAGCAGATCCTTTTTTTTCTCCAGATTTTCAAACTCAAAGGATTAAGGCTAAAACAGTTGTTTATGGGGAAAACGGCTCATGGATAGGGAAAGTGAGGATTTGCTGAAATTCACCTTTAGGCAATATGTTATGGTGCAAACTACCTTTAAAATCCAGCCTTACCTGCTGAAGTTCGGAGGGCATTGGGAAAGGGCTATTTAAACTCGATTTAGGACTGGGTAAATTCGCTCACAGCTATGTTTCCCTTTGGGGCAGTATGACAGCTCTATATTAGCACATGTCCCTGAACAGCCATTCATTTTTGTAAACTTTATACTGCTTACTCTAAACGATTTTTAAACACTCTGCTAATCTTATCTTATCAAGAATGTATACAGCGCACGTTCACCCAAGGTTTTCATGGCGCTAACCGATATACTCTGGGAAACTACCACTCGAAGGCTGAGGGAGGACTAAGCAAATGCATGGACGAACAGCCATGTCTTAAGAAGTCGCCTAAACTGAAGAATAGTAACACAGGAGCGAATTTCCAAGGTGAGGGAGTTCCACAGTTTAGTGGCAAGAGTTGCAAACCTACGTCCTCCCTTGCGTTGGAATTTATAGCGAGGGGCAGTCAAGAGGATTTGTGATGCAGACCGCAAGTTGCGCAGAGGAGTATACTTGGGCAAAAGTTCTTGAATGAATTTGGGGCTGCGTGCGTGGAGGGACTTAAACGCCATGCAAGCAGCTTTGAAGAGTGTGCGCTGTGTAATAGGAAGCCAATGAAGTTGCTTCAACAGCAGTCTTGCAGATTGCCAACGCGGGAGACGATAAATAAGTCTGGCTGCCTGATTTTGAGCCATCTGAAGGCGTTTACTGAGGGCAGCCGGAAGACCCAGGTAAATGGCGTTGGCGTAGTCTAGGTGTGACAACACCAGGGCCATCACAACCTGGGTCAAAGTGGGCTGAGTGAGCATCCGGCTGATCTTCTTTATTTTCCGGAGCTGGAAGAAACACGATGATACCACTGAGTTGACTTGAGGTTTTAGTGATAGTTCTTCATCAATAAGAACCCCTAAGCTTTTGACAGAGCTGGAAGGATTAGGGGGGAGGCCCTGATTGGGAGGCCAATAATGTGGTCCCCAAAAGAGCTTACTTTTACCAAAGAGAACCAGTTCTGTCTTCTCGGGATTCAGTTTCAGTTGGTTACTGTCCATCCACTGGCATATAAAGAGCATGGTGGACTGAAATTGATGGACAGATTCTGGGGAGTCATCGATAGTAAAAGTGAGTTGCAGATCATCTGCATAATTAAAAGTAGTGACTTTAAAAGTTTTTAGGGAGTGAAGCAAGGGAAGCATATAAATATTAAACAAGATGGGTGATAAAGAAGAGCCCTGAGGGACCCCACAGGTGGTGTAAAGTTTAGAGGATGAAAAAGGTGGTAGGCTGACTGCTTGTGAGCGTTCACAAAGAAAGGACCTAATCCAGTCATGCGCAAGGCCGCAGATGCCGGCTAGTCTGACACGGTCGAGAAGAATGTCATGGTCGACCGTGTCAAACGCAGCCGACAGATCGAGCAGGACCAGGGCCTGAGGAATGCCCAAGTCTGCATTGTGGCGTAAGGAGTCAAGGACTGCTGTGAGGACCTCTTCAGTTGAATGCACCGGACGAAATCCGGCTTGTGCAGAGTCCAGGATGTCGAACTGTTCAATAAAGCTGGAAAGGTAAGATGTTACGTGGGCTTCCAATACTTTGGCCAGATATGGCAGCAGAGAGATTGGCCTGTAGTTTGATAGAATAGTGGGTTCCACGCCTGATTTGTTTTGCAGGGGCATCACCACTGCCTCCTTAAATGAGTTGGGTACTACACCTTGAGTCAGAGAGGAGTTAAGGAGACCCAGTATGGGAAAAGGAAAGGCAGTAATTACATTTTTTAGGACGTGAGGGGGGCAGCAATCTCGTGGGGAGCCCGACTTGATTCTCTTCGAGAGAGCAAACAGGGACGGAACGTCCAAAAGGGGGAAGCGTTCAAGGGAAGGTTTATTGGGAATGTGAGTGAAGTCAGGGAGGGCAGGAGAGGTGACTGGGATACTAGACTTAATAAGTGTGATTTTATCCAGGAAGTACTGGTGAAGGGTATTGCAGAATTCTTGAGTAATTATAAGTTTGGGCTGAGTTCTAGCGGGATTCGATAGCTTATCAATGATCGAAAAAATGTCTTTTGATTTATTTTTGGACATTTCAATTGCATTCGAGCAAAATTCAGATTTTGCTAGAAAAATGGCCTTCATATAAGCGGAACGGGCAGCTACATAGTCAGTCTTTCTGAGAGAATCATAATTCCTTCTCCACTCGCGTTCTTTTTGACGAACAATTAGTTTTTTTGCCCTAAGGTCTGGAGAGAACCATTTGTGAGCGTCGGATTGGCACAGAGTCTTCAGTTTTTTCAATGGGTCGTGTATGTCACTAGCTTTAGTGAGCCATTCAGAAATATTAGCTGCAGATTGGTTAAGATCAGTATTACACGCCGGGGCTGAGTTCTTCAGGCTCCCCAGAAAGGCTGGCGTGTCAAGAGAGCCCCACTTCCTAATAAAGCCTTCTCTGGTGTCTAGATTTACTGTGTGTTTAGGAACGGAGATATGAAATTGGATCAGAAAATGGTCAGACCATATGCAAGGAGAGATAATAGGGGGTGAGATGCTAAGATTGGAACTCCAAATCTGATCCAGCGTGTGCCCTTTAGTGTGAGTCGCAGCATTGATATGATGGCAAAAGTTGAGCCCTGTGAGAAGATCCATGAGCTCACTTGCCAAAGGGCCACCAGATACACTGTTGAGCCAGTAGTTAAAGTCACCAATAAGTAGAATCTTAGTGTGGTTAGTGACTAATGTGGCCAGCTGGTCACACAGCGAGAATGGGAACATGGGCATGCTCCGAGGAGGCCTATATAGTAAAACACAGATAAGTGGGCTCACCCTGGAGTCGAGTCTAATAACCATATTGTCGACTGCGGGGAGGTCGAGAGACGTTAATTTGGAAAATGCAAGGTGTTTACTTATGATGGCAGCAACTCCCCCACCAATTTTGCCTGGTTCCCGATCTACCTGTAAGATGTAATAGCTGTCAGGGAGTGCTGCTAATATATCTGGGGATGAATCAATGTTGAGCCATGTCTCCGTAAGAAGGAGAATGTCTGGCTTTTGACAGGCAAGTAGGAGAAAAATATCCAATTGATGTTTTACTAATGATCTGGTATTGAGGTAGAACATTGTTAGTTGCTGGGTTTCAGCTGAGGCAGAGGTAGGTCGTATAAATCTATTGCACGGATCTGCTAAAGGTTGAAAAATGCCTAATTGTGTAAGATGTCTAACAGTGGAGGGACAGAGGGGGCCAGAGGCGCTACGAATGTTCGACAGGCATTCTGATGAATAAGTCAACGGTGATGCGGAGGGAATGGACCCTAGCCCCGGCCTGGCGCAGACGGGCGCAGACGGGCTTGCCTTTGGCGCGCCTTCGGCGCGCGTCCGCTGCGCGGCCAGGGGGGGATGCACATTTTATGCTAATAGGAGCCGGTGTGATGAGAGCTGCAGCGCCAACCCTGGGCTACGCCCAAGATGGCGGATCCCCTGCCAATCCCAGTGACAGCGCCCAATCGGCTGCACGGGGAAGCAGGTTGTGAAAGGAGGACAGGGAGGGTAAGTGCCCAAAAGTGCAAGTTCAGAATTCTATTTAAAAGCACACAATTTAAAAATTAAAACGAACACACGTTGCTCCCGGCTTCCGCCTCAGGAGTTTTCCAGCAGTCGTATCAGTAATCTGCTGAAACAATACAATTTTACTCAATGTAGGCGATATCTGGATTTTTAAACAGAAGCTTCAGGGAGATGATGCTAGTTTTGGAGTGGGTTCTTTTCTGAACTAATTCATGAAAAGTCGCAAATCTATGCCTTTTTAATCAACCTACGTGTTTTTGTACGTGTGTTGTATGTTTATGATTAGTATATATAATCAAATACCGTTTTTGATTGAATGGTTATTAAATAACAAACCCTTCATGGGCAGATGGAAGGAGGATCTTTTTTCATATTTTTGCTGGGTGAAAGGTTCTTTCAGAACAGAATAGACTACTAGGGTGTTTGATGATGTTTGGCTCCATTTTGCTGCGTTGTAGCTAAACTTATAATATAGTATATGTATTGAATGCATGTTATCTCCTCTCAACCATTCCAAAGCAACATTTTCCAGTGGGTGTCATCATTTGTTCTTCACTGTTTTCTTATATAATTTCTGATCCATTATTTTTTCAATACTACTGATGTGATAACAAGAAATATTCTGGTGGGATACATTGCTTTTAAATTAATTATGGTCTATATGATAATCAAACTGCTTGAATATTTTGTAAAATGTATTGGTGATATTCTGTTCATAATGTTAAATCTTATTGTACTCATAACCAAAAGTTTCCCAATAAAATATTTTGTAAGATAAAAAAGTAAATAGTCTACATTTATCATAACTCAAGTTCCACAATCAGGATGTGTCAAATTTTGGAATTGCAAACTGAAATTATGGTGTTGAAATGTATCTCAGTGTGGTGACATCTCCATAACCGCACATTTAGTGGTGGAAAATAAACATTTTCGCCTTATTCTCATGCAGATTTTAGTCTAGTAAATACTGGCCAGCAGGATGACACCCCAACATTTGTGAATAAAATCGGTACATATACTCGTACCATACGGAAATAAACCACCAAATCGTAACATCCAAAGATGTTTTACTTACCAAATTCTCTGTACATAACCACACAGTTTTCATCATTATTTGCAAAGTTGGGCTCCTGCTCAGCCCATGCTTGGTAGGTCACTGGGCTGCCATCCATCCACCTTAAAATTAAAGATCTATTTTCAATAAGGGCACTCTATCTCTTTTGAAAGATACAACCTATAACATTTACATTAAGACATGTCAACACACACTGCTGCTGCAAATCCACAGTAACACTGTGAAACATTGTACTTGATAGACACCGATGCATGTAGTTTTAAATTGCTGAACTGATTGACTCAAAAACCCAGGCATGTGGCTTCATCAAACAGTGTGTGGATCCCTCCGACTGAAATGTGATAGACAGCATATAAAGACATTTCACTGGCATACCAAACGCAGGCTATGCAGTGTCAGAATAAGCTTCCCACAATGTCCTGCCAATTTTCCACGACTCTGCTTTGCATCAGGTCTGATAATAACAAATACCTTACCTGCAAGGGCACACTTATCACATTTATCACAATAGTAGCTTGTAGCTATTTACAATATTAAGAATTGTAAACCTTATATTTTTATAACATTAACAGCTTACATTAACTGCATTAAAATATTGCCTTTGGTACATATATGCATGTTCTATGAGCACATTCTAAAACGTAGCATATGAACTTCATCATACGTATCTAAAAGAGCAGTTATAATTTATAATTAGGAAGGGAGCAATGTGTCCGCTTGTCCAAAATTACAATGTGTCCTAAATATCACACAAATACTGTGAAATAGTAACTTGCCACACAAGTACTAGTAGCCCAAGATTGAGATTCAATCTAAAACTGAAGTCTAGGAACCTTGAGTGATTTGATTTAGGAGTGGCACTTTCCTCCAGGGGCATATAAAATAAAACAATACCGAAGCCCACATTCATGGATATATTTCAAAGGCACAGTGCACTAAATTCCAATGTATATGTGTCAGTCACCATGGATAGCAGAGTCTCTCATACTGTAAACACATACAGAGTAATTAATGTCACCAAAGAAACAATGCTTCTTTCCTAGTTTGTTATTATGCAAAGAATCGTTTTCAGGTGTGTTAATTCAATTGGGGCAACTGGAGTGACTCAGGACTGCAACTCCCAGACTTCATTACACGGCTAAATTGAAATTGTATTTTATTTATACAGCACTTACTACCCCAGCGAGTAATACGCTACTTCAAAATTCAAAAGGATTAGTGGTGGATTAGTATAGGGAAATATGAGTATAGTATTTGTATATGGAGGTACGAGTAAATTTGAGCTTAGGACATCTGAGTCTGTTAGTTGGATTGAATAGAGTAATGGAGGGATAGAAGAGGGAGGAAAACCAGTAGTGTTAATTGGGAGAACATACTAGTAAGTTGAGGTCTGGGATCAATAAAAGAGAGATAGAGGAAGGAAGAGGCTGTAGAAAGGGATACGGTAGAAAGAGAATCAGAGTAGAAAAATGAGGGTTGGGGAGTGTCAAAGGAGAGATAACATGTGGGAGAATTTATTAGGGTTGTTTGGGAGATCACAGTGGTAAACTGATGTTTGGGGTGAGCCAGGAAATGCAGAGGAGGGAGGAGTCCAGGAAGGGTTATTTTGGAGGTCATAGCAGTAGAAAGGGTTTGGGATGAGAGAGAGAGTGACGAAAGAGGATACATTGATAAATGTATGGTAATGGTAGGACAGGGTAAAGCTTTTGAGAGCAATTTACTTTTTTCATGTACAATAGGACTAGAATAATATCTAGATACTTGATATTTGCGTACTTTGTTTTTGTGGAGTAGGGAGAGAAGATATTGATGTAGTGGTTTTCTGTATAAGATTTGTACTGCTTTTGAGTAGTATTTGAATAGTACAGGGGTTCTGATGTGTTTTGGAGAAGAGTATGTGGTGTGTAAGAGGGGATGGACAAGAGTTATGAGTGTGTTAAATTTGATCACTGGAATAGGTAATGGGTGCGGTGCAGTGACGTGTAATGATTGTACAGTGGTGTGCAATTGGTAAAAAGAGGAGGTGGGTGTTGGAAGGCTGAGTATAGGCTTTGTCACAATAAAAGGGGACATGTTAGGAGCAAGTAGAGGATAGAACTGTGTTTTGTTTGAACAGGGAGTGCTAGTCTGGATGCATTAACGATATGTATAATGTGGCGTTGTGTTGGTGATGTGTGAATGTGTTAGTTGTATAGGACAAAGTTGTGTTTTGTGTGAGAATGCAGGCACCATAGTGTTGTAGTTGGGGTAGAAATGTGTGTAGGTTTGTAGTGGTTGTGTAGTAGTTCAATATACATTGAAATCTGTATGAGGTTTGTTTGTGGTGCATGAGTAGAATGCCTCAACTGATTTTTTGTTTGGATGATGGTGGAGGGCTTAAGGTGGTAGTTCGTAAGTGAACATTTTACATCATCTCTGGCCCTTGGTCTGACCCGAACAAGCCCAAACAGGCAACCGCCCTTGTCTTCCCCGCCCCGCCAAAGCAGGCAACTGCCCTTGTCCTCTCCTCCATTAGCCTCAACACCTGGGCTGAGATGCCCTGTAGCAAATTTGACTTAAACTCCACCAATTTAATCTAATTAAGGACAGAATCGTTTTTTATCATTTGCCCAACATTCATGAAAATTACACTGATCACCCAGGATGCCAAATCATATCTCACAAGGAAGCCTAACAAAACACATCTCCATATATATAGACCATTTTTTTTATTTGTAACCCATCTCACCTCCTATATAAGAGACACCAAAGACTTTTTAGGACACATAAAAGATATAACATGGGAGCCAGACTTCCTAATGATTGTGCTAGACATTACCAGCCTGTACACTAGTATATCACACATAGATGGACTCGAAGGAGTTAGATATTAATTAAGAGGATGCTCATTGAAGTATATGGAACACAATGACATGCTGACTGAATTTGTGAATTCTTTTCTGTATAACAAAATGTTTATATTTCAGGACCAACTCTACAAACAGACACAGGGAACGGCCATGGGTACCTGCTTTGCCCCCCGCTAAGCAAACTTGTTGATGGGCTGGTGGACGAAGCATATGGCCTGTTGAGATACCCATGATGAATGGGTTAATAACATAGTGAGTTGGAACAGGTATATAGACAACCTAGTTATAATATGGAGAGAGTCGCAACAATCAGCCACTGACTACATAACAGCGCCTAACAAAAATGCGATCAAGCTCAGGTTTACAGGAGGGATGAGTTCTGTATCAGTGATATGTCTAGACATGAAAGTGTTTGTCTTTAGAAATAAGATATGCACAGCCCTCTTAAGAAAGCCCACACCAGGGAACTCTCAGTCAAGTAAATTAAAGAACAGCATTCCCTATGGTGAGCTGTTGCACATAAAGTGGAACAGCTTCAGAGAATGCAATTTTCAGATTGCAGCAAATGAAAGCATGAAGAGATTTGAAGTCAGAGGTTTTCAAAAAGAAATTCTTGATCCAGCCATGAAACGGGTCCAGGAAAAATCTAGACTAGATCTTCTCAAAAACAACATAAAGAAAAAGACATTCACAACAATTTTATAATGATGACTAACTTTTCTAGTAATGCCAATTCCATTAGATGGATACTACGTAAGAATTGACAGGTCCTTAAATCACACTCTTAGGTAGGAGCGGACTCCTAAGGATCTCCATTAATCACATCCAGGAAAGCACGATCCATAAAAGATCAGCTGGTACAGAGCCATCTATTGGAAGCAAATTTCAGAGTCAGCCTTCAAAGAACTTAAGGGCTTTTTTCCATGTTGAAAAATGCAAAGCATGGGTCATCAGCAAAAAAGTTCTGACCTATGAAATTCCAGGACTTACACAACTGAAGAAAATTATGAAATTTATGAACTGTAACACAACATTCACAGTTTAATGTATTGTGTGCCCCTGCCAGTTAAATATTACTGGCAGCACCATACAACCAACAAAAGTATGCATTCTAGAACATCTAAGAGCCATAACCAACCATGACGTGACATGTCCGGTAGGAAAACACTTCAAATCCTATCACGGAAGCAATAGAAATCTTTTAAGGTTCTTTTGTATAGACCATGTACCCCCACATGCTAGAGGAGGGGACAGAGTGTTGAAATTCCCTAGGCTTGAATCTTGATACATTATAGATATACAAAACAAGACACTGAAAGGACTGAACAGCGGAGAAAAGTTGGTGGCACACTTATAAATATGTTAAAATTGACATAACACCACATTCCTCACAGACCTTAGATGTAATCTCCAAGATATTATTGAAATTGATTAAATGAGACCTGATCCATATTTGTTGCCCTCACTGACGATAATTTGACACCATTTGGATATTTACGTGTGTGTCATTCAGCATCTTAGGTGCAAGCATACATAGACATCTGAATAGTTGGCTGACATATTGCTAAAGCCCATAAAGGGCACTACAGCAAGACATTTAATAAATAAAACCATACCTAAAACCTATGGAAGTATAACTTGATATAACACATGTTGTCTGACACTAGGCCATACAGGACGGCATAACATGATAACTGAGGGAGGATCCCTGGGTACCTATTTTGGTTGAGATTGACAAAGGCGATATAATCAACAAATGAATGTGTCATGTGTATTGAGATTTTGCACAATAGGCATTTGCCTTATTTATTTATTTATTTATTTTTATTTATTTATTTTGAAGGTTTTATATAGAGCGAACAAGACTCATGTGAGTAACAGAGCGCTTTACAAGACATATGTGGAAAGCACGTAATAACTTACCATGATCTAAGTGAGAAAGTTATACACAGTCCATAATCGTAGAGACAACACTAACAGAAGATCAACTGTGGAGCGTAAAAAACATCATACGTAAAACAGTACCGTAAGCAGTTATAGAGTTCACGTGAATTTAGCCATGAGGATCGCTTTCACTTCTATTTTGAATGCGGCAGCTGCAGGGTTCATTCTTGTTTCACTGGGCAAAGCATTCCATATCCTGGGAGCCATCCTAGAAAAGGATCGGTTATAGGTTTTTTTTTGGCAAATTGTTGTGGTTTTAGAAGAAGAGTCTTGGCACTCCTGGAGGCTCTGATGTCCCCAGAGAGCACCAGTTTCTGCGCTAGGTAGTGTGGGGCGTTGTGGTAGGGGGTGTTGTGGTAGAGGGCCTTATGCGTCATGCAAGCGATTTTCAGATGGATTCAAACGGTAGCCAGTTGAGGGCTTTCAAGTCTGGGGATATGTGAGAGTTTCTCTTCGAACCTGTGATGAGTCTCGCAGCTGAGTTGATCGTGGCTCTTAGTGGGGCTGTCGAGGACCTTGGGAGGCCACATTAGGTTACTGCCCCATAATCCACACGAGGGATTACTAAGGCTTGAACTGCTTGTTTGAAATCGTAGGCGGGCAGAAAGGGTTTCAGTTACGCAGGGTCCTCATGAGGAAATTAGCTCCTTTTGTGGCGGCGCTGATATGTTTCTGCATGGTTAGGTTACTGTCAAGCGTTACCCCTATCGATTTTTCTGAGCCCACGATGAGAGGTTAACCATTAAGGGGTGTTAGGTGCTTCTTCCAATCCAGGATAGTGGGAGTTTTGTTGGAGGGAGCGATTATTAGGAATTCCGTTTTGAGGGAGTTTAGTTTCAGATGGTTTTGGGCCAACCAAGTTTAGGTTTTTTGAAGAGCGGAGTTGAGCGATTTGATGTCGTCAAGTGAGTGGATCTTGATGTAGATTGGGGTGTCATCTGCATACATGTGGAAGTGAATCTTGGCGTGGCTGAGAAGATCGGTAAGAGGTTCCATAAGAAGGTTGAAAAGGGTGGGTGAGCGGGAGGAGCCTTGCGGAACTCCTAGAGAGACTGGCATGGGGTTGGACAGGGATTGGTTGACCTTAAATCTTTGGGATCTATTTTGGAGGAAAGAGGTGAACCAGTTAAATACAGTTCCAGACATTCCCATTCTGTGTTTCAGGAGATCAAGCAGGTTTTCGTGTTTGACGGTGTCAAAGGCTGATGACAGGTCGAGTATGATTAGTGGACAGGCTTCGTTTTGGTCTCGGATTTTCAGAGCGTCTTCTAATATATGTGTCATGGCTGATTCAGTGCTGTGACCTGCTCTGAAGCCTGATTGGAATTGGTTAAGTAGGCTGAATTGATCAATATGGTTGTTCAGTTGAGTGTTAACGCATTTTTCCAGGAGTTTGGCTAGCATAGGATTGTTAGAGATCGGACGATAGTTATTTGGGTCCGAGGGGTCAGCTGAAGCTTTATTTAGGATGGGCGAAACCTGATCTGATTTCAGGATGTGTGGGATAGATCCTTGAAGTAGGGACGCATTAATGATGTTGGTCCAGAGGGGTTGAACCAGAGGAATAAAGTCTTTTAGGTAATTCGCCGGGAGTGGGTCTGTGAAATGATTGGTGGGTTTCAGAGAGGATAGCGTCTTCAAAATAGTATCTTCACTGTAGGTGTTAAGGTGGGACCAGGCAGCGTTGTTTTTTAGTTTAAATTTTGGGAGGTCCTTAGTTTGGACACCTGCCAAGGGCCGTGACGGGTTCTTTTCCAAGTCTGAGATGGATAGGAGGTCTTTAAGAAGATCTGATTTAATGGATTCCGTCTTAGAAGCGAAGAAGGAGGCAAATTCATCAGAATTGGGAAAAGAGAGAGGTATAGCACTAGGGAGACTTGGTAGGCTCTTGGTCTGGGCTTTGATAAGATCGAATAGCTTTTTGGGCGGGTCTTGGCCAGGTCTAGTTGAGACCTGAAGAAGACAGTTTTAGCTTTTCTGATCTTTCTAAAATAAGCGTTTCTAGAGATTCTAAGAAGCTTGAGATGGTCAGCTGAGGGGGCAGCCCTCCATCGTCGTTCAATGGCTCTAAGAGAACGTCTGTCATCATTTAGACTCCCATCATACCATGGTTTTGAGTCTTTTGTAGAAGTTCTTTTCAGTTGAAGCGGTGCTATTTTGTCTAAAAGGTTGTTCATGGATTGAAAGTAGTGATTGGTCAGCTCCTGTACTTTAGCAAGGTCTTCCGGGGGATAAAGATGGTTTGAATTAGCTGATGCTATAAGTTCAGAGCCAACGTTATTCAAGTTTCTCTTCCATATCTTAGATCTCATGGGTTGTGTTGAGAGTCGTTTAACCGTTTCCAAGACTTGGAAAGAGATGATATGGTGGTCAGACTAATAGCAGGGGAGGATCTAGTTGAGCTGAGTGACGTCAACTTTAGAGATTATTAGGTCGAGAGTTGCGCCTTTGTCGTGTGTGGGGCTGTTACATATTTGGTTAAGATTGAGGTCAGCGGGGAGGAGCTTGGCGGGCATCCATGATGGCCGCGTGAGCACAGCGCTCTCCGGACCCCCGACACTCCTGGCATGATATCCTGAACATATCCTGATTTCTTACAAGGGCTAATGAAGAGGAACCTGGGCTGATCTTAATATTGTTTTTGGATTTCGAATTGGACCAGGGGTACCGAAGCTATGTCGACTCGAACTTTCGGGGCCCGCCTTGGTGGCGCGCCCGGGTCTTGGTGAGGCTTTATTGCCGGGTCTGAGTTGAACAACAGCGGCAGGGAGACTCGACCCATGGGTCCCCCTCTTAACTTTCGGTTTCGATTCTGACTCAGACTACGTCTTCCAACGGAGGTGACTGGCCGGTGTTGAGTCCTGCGGCGCGGGATCGCAGTTGCACCTTTTGCTTGCTTCGTATCCCTCCGGGCCGGTTCACACCTCGACTTGCCCTCGCTGCTGACTTTTGGCTCCGGCGCCCTGTCCTCCTGCGGCCATTTTCACCAGGTCGCGTGGGTCCCTTGGGGACGCGGTCTCCACTATGACTGGCAGAGGGGACCAAGAGAGGCGGAAGACCAAGACGCCCCTTCGCGGGGGCCCGGTCCAGTCTAATATCATGGACAGGTACACACAGTCGAAGGTGTCCCCCGGTGCCGCCTTGCCTGGCCCGAGTGCAGCGGGGCACCCTTTGGAGGCTTCGGCGGAGCCGTCCCTGCAGGACATCATGGGCGCCATCTCTGGCATGCGAGAAACCATCGGCCAACAATATGAAGCTCTGGCCCATAAAATTGATACTGTGGCTATTGATGTGAACCTGATTCGGGCCGACTTATCTAAAACCAATGAGAAGGTGAAGTCATTGGACCTCAAATCATCTAGCCTCACGGCCGACGTCTCGGAGATACAGACGGAGATCGGCAACCTCAGAAAGGTGAACGATTTCATGACTCAGCGCTTGGAGGATTTTGAAAACAGGGCACGGCGTTGTAACGTGCGTGTGATCGGTGTTCCGGAAAATCCTGATCCACATTCTGTTGATCTCCTGGTTGAGGACTTGATACAAACCTACCTTTCCCCATCCGGATTGAGCAAATTCTTTGCGGTGGAACGTGCCCATCGTGTTCCGGGTGGCCAGGGCAAGCCGGGCGCCCCGCCGAGGCCCATTGTCGCAAAACTTTTTCATTATAGGGACCGTGACGGCTATCCTGCAGGTCTCGAGAGTCAAGGGCCCGGTGGCCTTCGAAAATGCCACGGTGAACTTTTACCCGGACTTCTCACAGCTTGTGCAGAGACAGCGTATGGGCTTCCGTGGAGTCAAGAAGCGTCTTCGGGACTTGGGTCTGAGATACGCCATGCTTTTTCCTACCAGGCTACGAGTTGAGTACAGTGAACGGACCCTTTTCTTTGATCGACCTGATTCGGTAAATGACTGGCTGGACTCTCTGCCGGACCGGCCTAATTTGACTGATCCCACCGAGCACCCGGGTGGTGCCGAGGGTGGCGTGGAGAGCTGAATTTGTTATCTGGGCCCCTGTCTCCGTATCATGTAATTTCTCCCTGGGTTCTGTACTTGAGCACTTCTATTCTCTGTGTATTCTCTTCTCCCTTTATTTCTGTCGGGGTGGCGGGTGGGACAGGGCCTTTTCCTCCTCCGGGGTCTTTTTGTAGAATGGGGGTTTTTGGGTGACAGGCACACTGCATGTTGGGGTGGCCTTTTTTGTCTACTGCAGGGGTGCAGGGTGGGGGGTGTTTCCTTGGGTGTTGGGGGGTGGGTTGTTGGGGCGTTTGTGGTTTGTGTTTTGTTTTTTCAAGGCGATTCTATCTTGATAATTGTACTTTCAGTGTCATGCTCATTGGGGGATGGTTCCTGCATTACTTCGTGGGATGGGGGGTAGCGGGTTGAGGTTTATTTCATGGAATGTCAATGGTCTAGGGGATCGTATAAAGCGGGGGGTGGTGTTGCGATGCCTGCGACGTTTGTCTCCCGATATTGTCTTTCTGCAGGAGACACACATGGTGGGCAATACTTGTCGCGCGATGAATAGGTGGGGCTATCGTCTTGTTGCGCACTCAGGGTTTACAACGGGTTCCAGGGGGGTGGGCATCCTTGTCCGGGCTTCCCTTCCCCTTGCGATAGATGATGTGATCCTCGATGATCGGGGGCGTTATGCCGTCCTCGTGGGCCGATATGAGGGCAGGACCCTTTCCCTGTTCACCGTCTATGTGCCCCCCGGCCTGCAGACCTCTACCTTCTCTGATTTGGCCCGAGTTCTGTTGGGACTCCCTGATGGTGCTCTTTTCATGGCTGGTGACTTTAATTCTGTTCTCTCTGGTCTGAGTGATCGTTACCCCCCTAGGGATACTCCTTCGGCCCAATTATGGCTGGGTGGCTTTTTGGATACTTTTGGTTTGGTGGACTGCTGGAGACTTATGCACCCCACTCAACTTCAGTATACTTTCCACTCTGGGGCTCATGGGAGTTTGTCTAGACTAGATTACTTCCTCATGCCAGCTGAACAGTCATCGGCTGTCCGGGCGATTAGACACCTCCCCCGGGGCATCTCGGACCATTCTCCGCTCTGGCTCTGTTTTGATGTGGGGGTGGAGGCGGCGGGCCGGGTGGCTCCTATCAACCCTTGGTACCTGACCTCCCCTGAGACCCGTGGTCAATTGATTAAGTCCCTGGACGACTACTTTCTGGAAAATGAGGGGTCTGTCTCTTCTGCGGTGCCCCAATGGGAGGCTTTTAAGACAGTAATTCGTGGGCAGGCCCTGTCTCTTATTGCTGAAACCAAAATGGCGAGGAATCGGGAAGTGGTGGATCTTGAGATGGAAATACTTAAGATGGAGGCTGATCTGGAATCGAGTGTCACTCGTGACAAACTCCATGCCCTGGGTCTGAAGCAATTTGCCTATAAGTCTCTGGTCACGGATGCGGCCAAAATGATGTTTAGAGAGCAACAGGGTTGTCTGTATGATGTTGGGGACAAAGCGGGTAAATTGCTTGCCTGGTTGGACAAGAAGGAGAGGGCGAATCGAGTAGTGCCTGTGATTCAGACTTTGCATGGTGTGAGAGTGAAGGACCCGGTTGAAATAGTAGAATGTTTTGCGGACTATTTTCGTGCGGTTTACTCCCCGGTGTCGGAAAGGGATGAAGACGACTCTCGCCTCTTGCTGCGCGACATAGCTTTGCCCTGCCTCTCCGACTTGGAGCGGGTCTCTATGGAGGCCCCGTTCTCTACGGACGAAATAGCGACTGCAATTCGCTCACTCCGTTCGGGCAAGGCTTTGGGCCCGAACGGTTTGCCGATCGAGTTATACAAACTGCGTCCTGATAAGATTGCGCCCTATCTTCGAACAATGTTTTCGGAGTCCCGTGAGCGGGGTGCTCTCCCTTATGACCAGCGCCTGGCTACGATTGTGGTAATTCCAAAAGAAGGTAAGCCCCGGGATCTTTGTTCGTCATATAGACCCATCTCCCTGTTGAATGTTGAGCCTAAAGTTCTTGCCAAGATCTTGGCTACTCGCCTCCTGACGGTCATTAGTGACTTGATTCATCCGGACCAATCCGGATTTATCCCGCACCGTAACACGGCTCTTAATCTGCGTCGCCTTCATGGAGCTATCGCGAGGGCGGGGCTTCTGACGGAGCCGGCCATTTTGGCTTCGTTGGACGCCTCGATGGCCTTCGACACGATAGAGTGGCCCTACCTTTGGGCGGCTCTTGAGAAGTTTGGTTTTGGCCCGGGGTTCATCGGATGGGTGAAGCTGCTGTATACCGACCCCCTGGCACAGGTCGTGGTTAACGGTCGAGTGTCGGCTCCCTTTTCCCTTGGTAGGGGGACCAGACAGGGATGCCCCTTGTCTCCGCTACTTTTTGCTCTCGCATTAGAGCCGCTAGCTGCGTGGATTCGCTGGGAGCCTTCTCTCAAGGGAATACGTTGGTCCCCAGATTTTGAGGACCGTGTTTCGCTTTACGCGGACGACATTCTTCTTTACCTTACTTCCCCGCGTAAATCTTTAAATGTCTTATTTGACGTTCTCACCTCGTTTGGCAAGAATTCTGGTTTGATTATAAACTGGGCTAAATCCTGTGTCTATGTTATTTCGGGTGATCTGCCCCCGTTTCCGGATAGATTTCCCATCCAGGTTGTTCAGTCCGGTTTCAAATGTTTGGGGTTTTTTATTACATTGGATTCGTCGCTCCGGTTTGAACGTAATCTCCTTCCCCCGCTTCATAGACTGAGGCTGGACGTGGCTCGCTGGCGTAAATTACCCTTGTCACCGCTGGGCAGGGCTGCCCTATTCAAGATGATGTCCTTACCGCGATTCCTTTACGCACTCCAGAATTCCTATGACGATATCCCCGCTACTTATTTCCGAGAGGTTGAGAGTCTACAAAGGCAACTGATTTGGGACGGGCGTCCACGTATTGCCCTTGCGAAGCTCACTATCCCTTGGTATGACGGGGGCATAGCACTTCCTGAAATCAGGAGATATTATTGGGCTACTCAACTGTCTGCCATTAACCACTCGATGTATTCCCCGGGTCCGGATCCGGCCTTTGAAATGGACAAACTCCAACTGCCGGGTGGTGACTTTAATAGAGTGCTCTACTCTAGGTCGGCTGGGCTCCGCCTTACGGGACCGACTAGGATCGCGGTTAGTGTGTGGCGCGCTGCGAATGTGAGCTTGGGGTGGGATGAACGAGTGACGCTGGCGACTCCGCTTTATGCATCTGAGCGTCTGGGATGTCTTTGGACAACGAAGGGGTTTGACCGCTGGGACATGATTGGAATCTGTAGAGTGGGTGACGTGTGTGCGAATGGAGCGGTGAAGTCCTTCGAGGCCCTTCGGAATGATTATGGCCTGAGTGATAGGGAATTTTTTAGATATTTACAGGTCCGTCATGCCCTCACTTCTGTTCTGACTTCCGGTATCGCCATCCCCGCGTCCTCCCCCCTTGAAGACCGTATCCTGGATGGTCATCTCCCTGATAGCACTATCTCCTTGATTTATAAGAAGCTGATTCAGAATCGCGCTGACTTGCTCGTTCGACTTAGAGAGGCATGGGTTGGCGACGGGCTGGAATTGGATGACGAGGATTGGCAGTCGGCGCTATCTTCTCCGAAAGAGGTCGCCATTCCGGCCCGTCTCCGTCTGGTTCAGCTCAAGATCCTCCACCGGGTGTATGTTACGGGTCCTCGTTTGGTTGCGATGGGTTTTTCCCCGGATGGCCTATGCAAGCGTGGGTGTGGGATGAGTGCTACGTTTCTTCACATTCTTTGGGAGTGTCCGAGGGTGGCTGCCTATTGGACTGAGGTGCTTACGGTGATGGCTGATGTGATTGGAATTGCCCTGATGCCTGAGGCCCGAAGATGCTTGTTGAACGTATGGGAACCTACCGACTATTCGGTGGCCCAAACCAGATGGGCGACCCTGGGGTATATGATTGCGAAGAGGGACATAGTGCAACTTTGGGGCTCGCACAGGCCCCCCACTGTCTCTGTGTGGGAAGAAAACATGGACTGGTCTATGTTCCGTGAAAAGACTGTCTACACAGCCAGGGGCAGTCCTAGGGCATGGACGAAGATTTGGTGTCAGTGGAACGCCTATCGCGGAGATGTTTGTGCTCCGCCCCTGGTGGAGGCCCCTGATGTTCCCTTATCACCCTAGGTTGGCATTCCTACAAATTCGTATACTGTCCTTTGGCTTGATTGACCTCCCCGCTGTCCCCCCGCCTTGACTTATCCTACTGATTGTGCCTCCGTATTCCTGATTAGTGGGTTTCCCCCCCCCAGGGCTGACTCTGTGTATTACTCCTTCGCCTTGTTTTTGATGTTTGTTGCTTTTGGTGTGTTTTAAAATAAGAAAATTGTCTTATCCTGTTTTATATTGTGGGCGACATTTTGTATCCGGTTTGTGCCTGACCGCCGGAGTGGCGACCACTGTTTTATATCACATTATGCTCCGCCCTTAGCGGCCAGCCCGTGCGGTTGTAGGCCCATTTCTGTAAACATGATTTTGTTGCTCAATAAACGTTTTTAACCAAAAAAAAAAAAAAAAAAAGATTGAGGTCAGCGAGGAAAGCTTTGAGGCTGTTTACCTCAGATTCATTCTGGTCATTCCAGTGCAGGTTAAAGTCCCCCAAGAAAATGTGCTCATTTTTTTGGCTGTCGTTAGACGCTAGAATGTCCATGAAGTGTTCTATGAATGTGAGGTTATCTCCAGGAGGGTGGTAGAAGGTGTGTAAAGAGCATATTTGTTTGTTTGTTGTTGGCGATGTTTAAGCATGGTATTCACAAGAGGATAGAGAGGGGGCAATGGAGTTGGTCACTGTTAGGTTGATCTGGTGTATGCAGGCTATCCCCCCGCCAGGCCTGTCCGATCTGTCTAGTCTGGTGATGTCATAGTTAGGGGGTAACAGGATGTTCATGACGGGAGTTGATGTTTCCTTTAACCATTTTTCCTTCAGGATCAGAATGTCTGGTTCATTAGTGATAAGTAGGTCAGCTATGTCAGCTGCATGTCAGGAAGCGGATCTGCAATTTATGAGGATACAGCTTAGTCTCGGCTTGATAGATACTATAGAGGGTTCGGTTGTAAGGGGGATTCTAGTGAGGTTGTTTTCCACAATGCCTCTGGAGTTGAGTCTGGTGGCTCTGTGTGTGTTGATTGGAATAGATTGTATGTGGGAGTCTGAATGTGCAATACCTGGAGGTCCAACGCTATGTGGAGGTTGCGGTAGCTTGTAAGTGTGAAGGAGTATCCCTAATTCTAAATTAGATAAGGGTTTATCAACCTGAGTGGGCGGGAGATGGCATTAGGGAGAGGAACAGTGCTCCAACATGGGGAACGCTGAGCCTGGGAACTTGCAAGACGCGGATGGGTGCGATTATATGCCTTGATTTGTGAGGAAGAAGTGTATTCCGGTACATAGCGAGTAGGTTTGGTTTGTTGTAAAATAAGGTTGTGTAGGGATCGGATGTCCGATTTGATTAGTAGAAGGGCTAATATTAACTGGTCAAGTCTGGGGTCAGGCGTGAGAGTTTCCTTATTGGAAGGGAGGACAGAGGGCGTAGGCGGAGTAGTAGTCTCTTCAGTGTCATTTGAGGTGGAGTCAGAGTTGGTGACAATGCAAAGAGCTCTTGCTGTGTGAAAGTCAATGGGGTGGGGAGTGAGGATGCCAAAAGAGGAGGGGACTGGGAGTCAGCTATGCCGAAGTCGGTTGGGGTGTGGGTGGGGGTGACAGGCAGATGGGAGGTGCTGGGAGCAAAGGAGAGGGGGTGGGTGGGAGCGGAAGAGTAGGGTGAGGGGTTTGTGAGACGTCTATGTTGGGAACTGTAGGGTTATAGGTGGAGCTGACATGCTGATGGGAGGAATAGGGAGTAATGGTGAGGGGGAGGGTGGGGGAGGTATAGCGGGGTGAGGTGGGATAGAGAGAGTATTGGAGGAGTTGTGGAGTGAGGTGGTTATTGAGAGGAGTGCGTTGTTAAGTGTGGTGTCTTTGAGGTCTAGAGTTAATGTCAGATTAGATGGGGATGGTTGGGAATTCTGACTAACTTCGGAATCTAGATGGGAGTTGAGAACATCGGAATGATTGGATGGAGAAGAGGGGTGTGTAAGGTTATTGAGGTCTAGAGTTGATGACGGAACTGATGAAGCAAAGCTTCGCATATTTGCGACCTTGCTGTATTCAAGAACCTCGTTTATGTGTAACAAGGTAATAAATGTACGTCTTACTAACATTTATATTAAGTTTGAGTAAAAGTTTATGAAGCTTGCCTATGTGTATTTCTAATGCATTTTAATACGTGTACAGTGGAACTCAGCCAGCTGGCAGCCACAGTCAAGATGTGCCTGGGAAAGCCACCTCTGCGCTACGAGAACGGAGAATGTTGCTCCTCATGTGTTACAATGTTAATTGTCACTCGTATTTCTGCACAGTTTCTCATGAGAACCCCAATCTCTCTAGGCGGTACCCAAGTATGCTAATATAGGCTCAAAATAGCGTATTCTGATTGGTGTGTTACCCAAATCCTACCTTAGGACCAATCCAAATTGAGGGATTCTGACACTTTGCAACATTGGGGGGTGGTACACCGTCCCAAAAGAGTATATCTACCCTGGGTTCACCTAGGGAAATTGTCCGACTTGTCTGGTTTAGCTGACCTGTCACTGACCCATCGCACTCAATAGGTGACTGAAGATACAGAGAGCTGCGGAGCACTCTGTCCGAAATTGACCATAGACTAAGGTTCTACTGAACCTTAAAGTGCTGGCGAAGCACTTTGCTGGGAGTTCGCTGACCCAATCGGGGTCTTGATCGATAGCTGCAGAGAGGGTGGAGCGCAGGCGTTGCTTCCAAACTGCGGGTGCGGTTCTGTCCTGAGCTGTCCTGTCCTGAGGGTTTGCTGTCCTGTCCTGAGGTCCTGTCCTGATTCCTAATCTGAGGGTATCCTGTCCTGTCCGGGGTGTCCATTCTGCACCTGCTGTCCTTTGAGGGGTATCCTTCCTTGAGGGTTTCCTGTCCTTAACTGACCCGTGGCCAGGGTTTGGTTTCCACACCAGTCTAGGTAAATACTGCTCTAAGTTCTTTAAACTTGCACCTTTCTATATTTCTACCTTTCGCTACAATAAAGTGACACCTTGGCATATGTTGATTTTTCCATGCTTTTGCCGCAAACTATTGAACGAAAGTCATTTGCATATTTCTCATGATATGTTCCCATGTCACCCTACCTTTTAGAGATTATATTTTGCATTGCAGTTTGTCATTTTCTGATATGGTCTAGAACCTCCTTACCTAGACTGTTTAAGGGTCCCTTTACTTTAAGTTTAGCGTGTTACTCTTTCTAGGCCCTCCTATAGTAACCCATGCATAGTCTGTCCATGTTTAAACATTTCTGAGATTTTAGTATTTTTCCCCCCTTGCATTCCATATTACATTTGAATGGTTACCCTGTCGTTATTTCTCTATAGTTATATCATTTACATTATCTTGGTTATTGATTGCCTCATTCTTGTGTATCTTATGCTTGATGATAACGAACTTTAGATAAACATTTTAAAAACTTCCAGTTGTCCGTGGTCATTTTAACAACATTGAATGTCATTTGAAATTGCATTTGCTGCCTTTCCTTTTACAGCTAGGCCCCTGATCCATTGAAGTCATAGGTACCCGTGTCGGTGGATGGTAAGTCGGGTACACTGAGTCATAACAAATAGGGAACACACACAATTGATAGCAGCCTGTGAAGTCGCCTGGTCAATGAATAGTGTGAATTGAAAGTATATGGGCCCTGAAGCCGGAAACGGCGGAATCATTGGCTGGGTGACCTCGCGCGCTCTATCAGTTTTCTGGTAAGCAGAGGTATGGTTAGGGACTAGTTAAAGGATAGGCAGGATTAGTTAGACTAGTTGAGTCGGAAGCTGCTAGTACATTAATGCTGCTATAAGAGCGGCTGTTCTGAGAGAGCTGATCATTCTCTTGTGAATACGCTGCTGAAATTTATGAATTGCTGTATTGTTATTATTCTTGTTCTTATATTGTTATATGTATTAATCCATGCGTTCGTAAACCGTATTGTTTCGTGTTGTCCGAACTCCCCGGGGAATTGAAAGGGCAAGTGGTGAATAGAATCCATTGTCCTGAGGTCACAGGCTTAAAGGAAAGTTAGGTGCAGGTTAGGATAACCGGGAAGCACTAACTAGGGTTTTTTTCTGAATACATGTGTGAATAAATGTTAGTAACAAGGTTCATTGGCAAAATTCCCATAGTGGCGTAACCTAGTAAGGGTCACATCGGAAAAGTAGCAGGTTCCTTGGAGCTAGGGTGAAAGCAGAGGGGTCCGCTGAGAAACCTTAAACTCGGAATATATCCCGGAAAGAAGTGGATGAGTTTAGGGGAATAACAGGTTCACTGATGCTAGAGTGAAGGGTAGGCGGAAGAGATCTGCCCGCAGCGCGTGAAAAGTAAATGGAAGTAGTTTACTTGCAGTAAAAGAAAATCTTTCTGTCTAGACACTTGAGCACTGTGGCGAATGTGTATTCGTTGTTAAATAACCAAGCACTGAGCACTTTAGAAAGAAAGAAAGTTTCCGTTACCTTGTGAAGGGAGGGAGTCAGCCGCGAAGCGCCTCTGACGTCACTCTGTGCCGCGCTGGGATTGGTAGAAGCAGCGGGCGGGTAGCGGGGCTGGAATTGTAAAGGAGGGGTGAAGCGCCGAGGAGTGGGAACTATCTCACGAAGGGGCCGCGCACCCATTGGTCGAAATTATTTGAACGCGTGCACCTTATTGGTCGCACAGATTTGCAAGGCGCGTTCTGATTGGAGGTAGCTTTGTAAACAAAGTTAAGCGTAGAAATCGTATGTGGCACTCGTATTGTCCAGAGACTAGACCCGATCCAAGAAACCAAGGGTTCGAAAGGGATCAGTGGAAAGCTAATAGATACGATATCATGTACGGAGCTAAGAGAAAGATGTCCCTTGTAAGTAGGGTAAAGAATTATTTCAAAACGGACAAACCGATTAAGTCTAGGGAGGGCGTTACTATCCCGCCACCGAATACTCCCGCCTCATTCATGATGTTTGACCGAGGGTACAATACCTGTGTGTGGTTGGAGAATTGGGTAAAGTACACAAAAGATGACGGAGTATTGGCTTTTCCGTTAGACGGCACTTTCAATGGCAGGATTTTATTTAATTTGAGAACCCGCATGAATGAATTGCATCCCAGACCGAGATTAACGCAGTATGAGGCATTAGAGGAATGGGAGATTGAGGCTTTTGAAAGAGAGAAACCCCGTATGGACAAAGGTCTGACCAAGTGGTACCCCAGGCTGAAACAAGAGACAAGGGATAAGAGAATGAAACAGTGGAGGCAGAGCATGATAGTTGAGGGACTGTTTCCCATGATGCCAGCAGGTAACCCTTCTGGGGGAGAGAAAAGGACAGAAAAGAGTAAGCATTGGGGAGCCCTTGGGGAGTCAGACGATGAATTATTAGATGACATCTTTACAAGAAGTCCGCCCCCTTATAATGAGGGAGCCCGACCTTCCAATGCAGGAGAAGTTGCCCAACGTCCGTCTATTAAAGAGGAGGACAGATCCCTATGTAAAGGGGGAGGGGGACAGGTACTGCCCTATTTTGAGAAGCCCGAGCCCCCGGAGGTGCGAAATATATATCCCAGTATGTCCGGGATCCCGGAGGAAAAATATTCCCGTGAAAAGCTCTTTTACCCCAGACCTCTTTATGAAAACGAAGAGAAGCCCTTAAGTTCAGGAGTGCCTTTTTTGCAGCCTCCATATGGGGAGGAGCGCAGGTCATTTGGAACAGGAACTTTGTTCCCGAAACCAAATTATGGTGGGGGACCAAGTGAGACGCATCCTACTGCCCCGAGTTTTACGCCTCAACTGACCCCACAGATGATACCTGACCGAACCTTAGGAAGAGTATTAGATGAAAGGGAGCAAGAGGCCATAGCTAGACAGAGGTCAGAAATAATTCAGAAAATCTCCCAGTTAAACACCAGTCCTGAAGCTTTGACTATTCCGGTAACAATCGGACCCGTGGTTCCATTGTACGGGAATGGTCAAGGAGGTCCGAACCCTCCAGTTATGAACCCTATAATGGCCCCGCCGAGGCAAGAGCCCTTACTAATAGCCGATCAGTCCAGTGAGTGTGAGTCTGATGTTGTGTTCTTGGATCTGCCAAACAAACAAGCAGGGAAGGGAGTGCAGAAGAGGCATAATCCTTTTGATACGAAAGAAATTAAATTAGAATCAGCAACAGGTACTAGGAGTGTCTCTTTGGTAACGCCAGAAGAAATAGAAAATTGGAGTCGTGAATTAGAAAAACAGGCTCCGCAAACGAAACCTTTAGACCTCTACAAACTGAGAGTAGAAATAGAGGAATTAATGGCAGGAAATGTGGGGCTAGACAGACTGAACACCTATTCTGAAGAAGAGTTGCTGTTTATGTGTAAAAGTCTTACCAGGAGTACTAGGGTGCTCCACGAGAAACTGACCGACACTGCAGCTAGTATGGGGATAGATATATCAAGATCGAAGCCCTTGCAGAAACCATACCGAGCTGAGTTTTCAGACAAAGATTTAGAAAGTCTGAATGTGTCAGGAAGAAAATTGCAGATTAAAGAGTTGCTTGCAGTTTTGCAAAAATGGGGAGACGTGGAAAGGTGGAAAACGAGGTGGGCACATAAGAAAGAGGAGGCCCGATCCAGACAAGCAACCCCTGAGTTCCCTTTGAGAGAGGTAGACAAGCCCGAAACTTTATGCCCCATGCGCGAGGTACCCGGTGGGAGGTATGTGCACGTTCCATGGTCCAGACAGGATATTGTGTCCTTTACTAACGATTTCCCGAAACTGCGTGAGAAGCCAGTTGAATGGTACCGGCAAGTGGAAAGGTTTGTAAAGGTGCAGAAATGCCTGTGGAAAGACCTGGATGGGTTTTTCGACATTGTGGTCCCGGTCGATCTATGGACCGAGTGTAAAATAGCCATAGCCTGGCCTAGTGAGGAATACCCGAGAGATGAGAAAACTGGGGAACCATCGAAAGAAGTAATGAGAAAATATGAGCAAGTAATTCAGCATCTGAAACTAAAAGTGCCAGCTAAGGAAACTGATTGGACCAGGATAGATAGAACAACGCAGGAAAGAGAGGAGACAGTGCACTCCTATTATGAAAGGCTGTTACAGGTGTTTAAAACATACAGTGGTATAGATAATATCGAGATGAAGGACATGACGCACTTCATTTACAGGTTTGTAAACGGTTTAAGGCCTGAAATTTGTCAGTGGATAAAAGATAACAAAATCTGTTGGCACTCCAAAAAGGTAGACGAGGTCCTGCGGTACGCAAAGTACTGCGAGGACGAGATGGCAGAAAAGAAAAAAGCTCTAAAGGAGAAAGTGATGTGGGCTCAGGTGAAGCTCGCAGAACAGCAGGAAAAACAGTTGAGTAACATGGTCAAAAATGCTAAGAACGAAGGCCCTGGGGGAGGGGGAGGGGGCAAGCCCCGGCCCAAAATGAGCAGGGAAGAGGCTATGAAGAAATGTCCCTGCCATCAGTGCGGCGAAATTGGGCACTGGCGTAACAAGTGTCCTTACTTGCCCGAAGATAGCCCTAAAACTCCTGATTTAACTCCACAGACGCAGAAAGAGAGACCGAGAAAGACTCAACCACAGGTAAAAACAGTTCAGGTGCCCCGAGCACCAAAGCAAGTGTACAGGGGAAAACATTCAGAGGGAGATGAGATAGAAGTATGGGAAAGCAATGAGAACAGAAATGCAGCAACTTCGCAGTATCTTTTGAATGATACATTCCTTTGTGATGACCAGTACTGACGGGGCCTGAGAGGGGAGGACGAGGAGTGCGTACTTGGCGCCTCCTTGCCGGTAGACCAGTCCGGACCATACATTGAAGGGAAGGTTGACGGAAATGATGTCACCTTTCTGTTGGACACTGGCGCTACCCGTTCTACTGTGAGAACAGTGGACGTTCCAAACCTACCCCTCTCGGGAGAAGCCATCCAAGTAGTGGGTGTATCTAATCAATTGATTAGTACTCCTGTTACCAAGCCCATGGAGATCTCAATTGGAAACTTTAAGGAAATGCATAGATTTGTCGTTTGTGACACCAGTCCGGTAAACTTACTGGGACGTGATTTGCTGTGCAAAATGAACTGTACCATCTTTTGCACACCAAAGGGTGTTGAAATTCAGACCCCAGATGAAGACGGCATTTATAAATTAATGTTAGTCCGCCCTGACTCGGAAATTAAACGAATGACCATGCAGGATTTACCCCAAGAACTCCAAGAAGCAGTGAAGCCAGAGGTGTGGGACTTTACTGGGAAAGATGTAGGGTTAATGAAAAATGTGGACCCCATACAGATAGCAATAAAGGACAATGCAGTATACCCTAATACTAAACCCTACAGAATGAATGCAGAAGTAAAAGCTGGTGTCGCTGTGGAAATACAGAAATTGCTGGAAGGAAACATCATACAGGAGGTAATGAGTAGCCCATGTAACTCTCCGATTATGGGCATCAAGAAGCCTAGTGGCAAGTACAGAGTAGTACAGGATCTGCGAAAAGTCAACAAAATAGTAGTTCCCTGTTGCCCTATTGTCCCGAACCCAGCAGTGATTCTGTATCAGATTCCCTGGGATGCTGAGTGGTTCACAGTGATAGACTTGTGTCATGCATTCTTTTCCATTCCCTTGCATCCAGACAGCAAATTTCTTTTCTCATTTGCCTTCGAAGGTCACGTGTATTGCTGGAACCGGGTCCCTCAAGGGTATACAGAGAGCCCCTCTATCTTTAATCAGATCTTGAAAAAATGTTTGGAAACTTTGGTCTTACCTGGGAACTCTGTCTTAGTACAATACATAGACGACCTCTTGGTGGCGTCTAAAAGTCATAAGGATTGTGTGATTGACACCATTGCCTTGCTGAATCACTTGTGTGAAAAGGGACATAAAGTGTCCCCTGACAAGTTACAGTTCTGTGCAAAATCGGTGAAATATCTGGGGCACCAGATAGAAAAAGGTGTCAGAAAAGTGACATCGGAAAGAGTGAGGATAATTCAAAAGATGCAGTTGCCCCGTACTCAAAAAGAGATCAGAATGTTCCTGGATGTACTAGGATACTGCAGGCAGTGGATTCTGGGATTTGCAGTCCTAGCCCGGTCTTTGATAAAAATGACCAAGAGAGGAATGCCAGATATTGTAGAATGGGATGATGAAAGCCTAATGGCCTTCACCAAACTGAAAAATTGTCTGTGCACAGCCCCTGCATTGGGAATGCCAGACTATTCCAAAGAGTTTGCCCTATTCTGTGACACTCGCGATAATTGCGCGTTGTCTGTCCTGACTCAAGAACATGGCACAACCAGAAGGCCTGTGGCATATTTCTCTGCCACCTTGGATCCAGTGGCTGCTGGATTACCAGGTTGTCTGAAAGCAGTCGCTGCTACCTGTGCCAGCTTAGAACAGAGTGAGTCAATTGTCATGGGACATCCGGTAACTGTATATGTTCCGCATGGAGTGGTAATTTTGTTGACCAGAACAAAAACTCAGTATCTCACCCCTAGTCGGCTGACTAAATACGAGAGGATTCTTGTGGGTGCTGCAAATGTAAACATTGTTAGGTGCAGTATTCTGAACCCAGCCACCTTACTCCCCGACCCAAAGGACATGGAAGGGGGGGTGGATGATGAACATGATTGTATTGATCTAACAGAATTCAATACCAAGCCACGCCCAGACATAAAAGAAACGCCATTGCCTGTGCATGATAAAGAACTGTTTGTAGATGGTTCATGTCTAAGGCATGAGCTGGGAGGCCTGAGTGCTGCCTATGCAGTAGTGTCCCTAGAGAAAATTGAAGAAGCAGGTTATCTATATCATATCAAGTCTGCACAAGTAGCCGAATTGGTTGCTATGATAAAAGCTTGCCAAATTGGGAAGAACCTACGCATAACAGTGTATACTGACAGTCAGTACTGTTATGGAGTCGTGCATGACTTTGGCCAATTGTGGCTACAGAGGGAGTTCCTGACTTCATCAGGTACCCCTATTCGCAATGGAAAGGTGGTTCAGGACCTTTTAGAGGCAATCCAGTTACCAAAGGAACTGGCAGTGGTAAAATGTGCTGCTCATAAGAAGAGCATGGACAAAGTATCACTGGGAAACGATTATGCTGATCGAGTGGCCCAATGGTGCGCCAGAGATCGGTATATCGTAAATCCGAAACGAGGGGGGCCAGGAACCAGCTGCCAACTTCAGGTGTTTGAAGAAGTGCCCACATGGGATGAAGTGAAAGAGTGGCAGCAGGCGGCACCTTGGCAAGAAAGAGAGAAGTGGAAGGACGATGGGTGTCGACCAAGGCGTGTGGATGGTGTCATCTTAGGTCCAACTGGTATGCCTGTGTTACCTAGACACTTACTTAGCACAATGGCGAGGTTGATACATGAAGGGTCACACATTGGTAGGGATGCCATGATTCTAGTATTCCAACAGACTTGGTACAGTAAAAAGTTCAGGAAAGTGGCCGAGTCCCTCTGCCAGAGGTGCCTGTCATGTCAAAAGATGAACCCAGGGAAGAAAACTGTGGTGGAACTGGGAAAAATTGGGAGGTCCGGGGGTCCCTTTGTAAGAATACAGGTTGATTTCATCACCATGCCCCGTTGTGAAGGGAAAAGATATGTCCTTGTCATGGTCTGTTTATTTTCCAAGTGGGTGGAAGCTTTCCCTACTCCCCAAAATGACGCAAAAACAGTAGCTAAGTGTTTATTGAAAGAACTGATACCTAGATTCGGGGTACCAGTCACTATTGAATCAGATCAAGGCTCACATTTTCAGAATGCAGTGATCGATGAACTCTGTAAGGCCTTTGGAATTGCCCAAAAGCTTCACTGCGCCTACCGTCCAGAGGCTTCTGGAGTAGTGGAACAAATAAATGGAACTATCAAAAACAGGCTAGCAAAACTGTGTGATGCATCTAAAATGACCTGGGTGAAGGCCCTGCCTCTGGTCCTGATGGGACTGAGAAGTGTTCCTGATCGCAAAACAGGCCTAAGTCCCCATGAAATCATTATGGGAAGAGTGATGAGACAAGCATGGGTACCAGGAAGCAAACTGTTGAGTATTACTGATGATTTGGTGCTTGAATACTGCAAGAGATTGGGTGACCAAGTGCGTTCTATCTCTCGCCAGATCGGAGAAGACGCCATCCTCAATCCAACGACTCCTCTCCACAAACTGGTCCCAGGAGACTGGGTGAAGATAAAGAAGCACACTCGGAAGACCTGCCTGGAGCCAAGGTGGGGAGAAAAACGTCAGGTGATCTTGGTAACTACCACAGCAGTAAAGTGTGCGGGAGTTCCACGCTGGGTACACGCCAGCCACACCCAGAAGGTACCACCAGACGAAGATCCTGAAGCAGAAGTGCGTCCAGCAGAGGACTCTGCAGGAGCCAGACCGGAAGTAGCTGACGACGTACAGCCCAGTACCAGTCGAGCTATAGAATCAGCAGATGTTGGCCCAAGAATAGTTGATGACGAACTACCAAGAGTCCAGCCTGCTGAAGGGGTCCAAGAAGCTGAGCCAGAAGTAGCTGAAGACGAGCTGCCAAGCATATGGCCAGAAGAGTGGATTCCATTGATTGATCTCACTGAAGATCCCATTCGAACGAGGGAGCGACTACAGGAAGGTAGAGAGTGGACTAGTGAGGAAAAGCAAGGCACAGGCGAAGAACCTCAGAATCTTGAGATTCACATCAAAACTGAGGAAGGAGAAGGGCAGACAGGGACAGAGCACGTGATTGATACAGAACAAGTGAATAAGACTGAACAAGTGCCCGATACTGAACAAGCGCAGGATACAGAGCAAGTGTTTGATACTCCTCCACTGACTCTGGATATCGGGAAGGGACAGACTAGACATAGTGTAATAGTTCGAGCAGAAGAAAGTCCAGAGATCGAAGTGCTTGAACAGGATCAGATAGGATTAGAAGAACGTGTTCAGGAAACAGAACAAGAGACACTTGCAGAGCAAACACCTAATTTACCTGAACAAGGTCAGATTAGTAACCAGGCAAAAGAAATAGATGCGAGTCCTGGTATTAGTCAGATAGAAGAAGAAGAAACTGAAACAGAGTTACCAGCAGTAAATGAAAACAAAAGGGCGAGAGAAGGAAACGAAGTCCAGGTACCAACTAAAAGACTCAAGAAAAGAAAGCATCTTGAGCCCAGATTTGTAAAGAAGTTAAGACTAAGGATAAAGACGGTAGAAGAAAAACGTGCAGAAGAAAGGAGAAGTGCACGCATAGCTAAACAACAAGAGGATACTTCCAACAGAAGGAGTGATCGAATAAAAAGGCAAAACAAAAAGTACAAGTCACCTGAATGGACTCTGGTGTTGGAGGAACTTGAAGATCTTGATATAACTGACGTAAGCGACGGAGAGCCCGTCCCTGAATACTCTGACGAAGAAGAAGAAGAGCCACCGTGAATTTGCACAAAGTAAGATACTCGTGTAAAGTCACAAAGAGGGGTCGAGAAACTTCTTCTGAGCCAAAATGTCTGATTCAAACGTGAGTGGTAGACCTAGTCGTAGCTGTTGCAAAACATGCTGCAAGGTATGTGTCTGTAGTGTAGTTGTCCTGATATTACTCTGGATAGGACTAACAATCTTTATACCCTTTGCTGTGAGTAAAGATACTAACATTGTCCCTACTGAAATTGTAAATACTGACAGTGAGGAGCTGACAACACAAAGTGTAGCAAGACATGAGAGAGCACTGAGACAAACAAAACAAGATTTAGAAGCATCAGATGAGGGAGGACTACATTATCATGGAATTAAGAACAGGACACACCTAAATGTTTTTGCAAACTTATTAATACACTATGTAGAGACTATGGAAATTGAAGATTGCTATGTCTGCATGAAGCTACCCACTTCTGTAGCTGAAGGCGTGACATACCATCACTTGCCGCTGACATATGGAATCTCCTGTAGCATATTAGCTAGTTTATTTTACAAAAGAGGACCGTTACAGTACTATTACTCTAACAATGACGTGATCTTTTCTGAGCTTCCTATACGTGGGAACTTGAATCCTGTACATACCAAAAGTGACACAATTAGATATATGGGAGATTACTTCCTGACTATAGGTAACATTGACATAGCGGACGCACACAGAGATAACTTGACTTGTTCTTTGCGTGAACAGGAAAAGATGTTCCTGAACATGGCAGAGAAAAGAAGAATTAAAATACAAAAGAAGGCTAATGACGAAAGTCAGAAAAGGCCAAAGTGGGCTGAGAACATGGAAGGCACCTCAAATGGTGGGGCGGGACCTGCTCTGTTGCTGGATTTTGAAAAGAAAGGAAAGTTATGTCTTCATCGCGAGAAGACTAGCTACTATAATAATGTTTTCATTGGTTCCAGTGAATGCGAACATAATTACAAGGTAATTGGAGGTTGGGGTTTCAAAAATGGGTCAGAGCCTGTGTTTCCTGGAATTTATTATATTTGTGGGGACAAGGCTTATTTCAAATTGCCGGATCACTGGTATGGAAGTTGCTATTTTGGCATTGTCTTCCCGAAAATATACCATGTGAATGGGAAAGCTGGAAGCAATGAAAATACTAATGGCTTAGTGCGTAGTAAAAGAGAAAGTATAGGTGAAATTATGGGTAGTATTTTCAGTGCACTGATACCTGGAGTGGGAGTGGTTCTAAACACTCACAGAATTTGTAAATTGTCTACTATAGTGGATGTATTGTCTACTGAGACAGCTCATGGATTTCTGCTGGTCAATACCGAAATGGTTGCGATCAGATCAATGGTTTTGCAGAATCGACTTGCTCTTGACACCTTATTAGCGAAAGAGGGCGGAGTCTGCCGGATGTTGAAGGCGCAACATTGTTGCACTTATATTCCGGATAAAAGTGTACAGATCAAAAGATATGTGAAAAATATTACTAATTTGGCAAAGGAACTCAGACCACTCGAGGTTGATAGTGCCTGGAAGAGACTGGTAGATGGTCTCTCAAATGTGGGTCATTGGCTTGCTAGCGTAGGTAAAGGCTTATTGTTCAAGATACTGATGCCAATTGGAATTATAGGTCTTATCATATTTCTCATTTTTGTTTGTTGTAAATGCCGCAAGCGCACCAAAAAGCACGAGGTAAATGCAAGAGGGTTGAAACGGAGTGTGGATGAGATCGAATTGGAGGAAGTGAATGATCAGATATACAAAAAGGTGAAGACTTCTCACCCTACCAGAACTGAAAGAGAGAAGTTGGAGCGATTGCTGGATGAGATAGAGCTGTATAAAGTGTGAGAGAAAGTTGGCATCTGGTTCCATTTATTTTGTGATGATAGTAAATATCATCAAAGAGGGGATTGATGAAGCAAAGCTTCGCATATTTGCGACCTTGCTGTATTCAAGAACCTCGTTTATGTGTAACAAGGTAATAAATGTACGTCTTACTAACATTTATATTAAGTTTGAGTAAAAGTTTATGAAGCTTGCCTATGTGTATTTCTAATGCATTTTAATCCGTGTACTTAAAATATGGCCGCCGCTTGTATTTTAGTTACTGCGCATGCGTCAGCCACACTCACGTGTCCTGACGCGTCTGCAGAAGTGGAGGGAAAATTATGCGCATGCGTAATACATAGCTGTGCCCATCATGTGGTACTGCTCGTGCCACTGCTCTTGTGATTGTATCCATGTAGCTAACATATAGACTGCATAAGTATATTTTATGATGATAAGTTGAAAGTACAACCCTGTGATGTGATTTCATAACGTTATGTTTGTGTATTAATTTGTTCTCGCTTACTTTTCATGTACCGCGGGGAATGGGGGTCCGAACTGATTGGGAGCCATATTGACGGTCTCTTCTGCGCATGACCAGAGAATACTGAAAGGTGGCAACTTTGGACAGTGGAACTCAGCCAGCTGGCAGCCACAGTCACGATGTGCCTGGGAAAGCCACCTCTGCGCTGCGAGAACGGAGAATGTTGCTCCTCATGTGTTACAATGTTAATTGTCACTCGTATTTCTGCACAGTTTCTCATGAGAACCCCAATCTCTCTAGGCGGTACCCAAGTATGCTAATATAGGCTCAAAATAGCGTATTCTGATTGGTGTGTTACCCAAATCCTACCTTAGGACCAATCCAAATTGAGGGATTCTGACACTTTGCAACATTGGGGGGTGGTACACCGTCCCAAAAGAGTATATCTACCCTGGGTTCACCTAGGGAAATTGTCCGACTTGTCTGGTTTAGCTGACCTGTCACTGACCCATCGCACTCAATAGGTGACTGAAGATACAGAGAGCTGCGGAGCACTCTGTCCGAAATTGACCATAGACTAAGGTTCTACTGAACCTTAAAGTGCTGGCGAAGCACTTTGCTGGGAGTTCGCTGACCCAATCGGGGTCTTGATCGATAGCTGCAGAGAGGGTGGAGCGCAGGCGTTGCTTCCAAACTGCGGGTGCGGTCCTGTCCTGAGCTGTCCTGTCCTGAGGGTTTGCTGTCCTGTCCTGAGATCCTGTCCTGATTCCTAATCTGAGGGTATCCTGTCCTGTCCGGGGTGTCCATTCTGCACCTGCTGTCCTTTGAGGGGTATCCTTCCTTGAGGGTTTCCTGTCCTTAACTGACCCGTGGCCAGGGTTTGGTTTCCACACCAGTCTAGGTAAATACTGCTCTAAGTTCTTTAAACTTGCACCTTTCTATATTTCTACCTTTCGCTGCAATAAAGTGACACCTTTGCATATGTTGATTTTTCCATGCTTTTGCCGCAAACTATTGAACGAAAGTCATTTGCATATTTCTCATGATATGTTCCCATGTCACCCTACCTTTTAGAGATTATATTTTGCATTGCAGTTTGTCATTTTCTGATATGGTCTAGAACCTCCTTACCTAGACTGTTTAAGGGTCCCTTTACTTTAAGTTTAGCGTGTTACTCTTTATAGGCCCTCCTATAGTAACCCATGCATAGTCTGTCCATGTTTAAACATTTCTGAGATTTTAGTATTTTTCCCCCCTTGCATTCCATATTACATTTGAATGGTTACCCTGTCGTTATTTCTCTATAGTTATATCATTTACATTATCTTGGTTATTGATTGCCTCATTCTTGTGTATCTTATGCTTGATGATAACGAACTTTAGATAAACATTTTAAAAACTTCCAGTTGTCCGTGGTCATTTTAACAACATTGAATGTCATTTGAAATTGCATTTGCTGCCTTTCCTTTTACAGCTAGGCCCCTGATCCATTGAAGTCATAGGTACCCGTGTCGGTGGATGGTAAGTCGGGTACACTGAGTCATAACAAATAGGGAACACACACAATTGATAGCAGCCCGTGAAGTCGCCTGGTCAATGAATAGTGTGAATTGAAAGTATATGGGCCCTGAAGCCGGAAACGGCGGAATCATTGGCTGGGTGACCTCGCGCGCTCTATCAGAACAGATGGGTATAGCTGTGAATTCTGATTAACTTCGGGATCTGGATGTGTGTTAAAGATAACAGAACGATTGGACAGAGAGGAGGGGTGTGTTAGAGTGACTCTCCTTGATGAGTGGAAAAATGTGATCAATCAGGTTGATGTTGCGGTCAGTTGATAGGATAAGGATGATACAATTATGATAGATATTAACAGTGGCTGCTGCATTGAAGAACAGGGAGGGTAGGATAGATAGTGTGAATCCGTGCGCTGTTTTCTTCATGAGGGAGACCCTAAAGAAAGCAAGAAAGGCATTTCTCGATTGCGCTCTTCTTTTAGTGTAGAAGATATTGTCGCTCTTAATGAGCCCTTTGTTCAATGAGAAGTATGGGTCAGAGATTGGGGTTTCAGGGTGAGCTTTTAATAAGTTGTGTTTGAAACCTTTAGCTGCTTTATTTGTTAGGTAAGGGGGGTACTTGATGGAGTAGGTGAAGTTACCGGTGCGCTCCATGGTGTAGGTGGTACTTGATTGATTAGCGGGGGATAGACAGAAGGGGAGATGTTGTGAGAGTTGTTGTGTTTAGGGGAATGAGAGACAGGGTGTGAAAAGGAAAGTCAGTCCCAGATGGCTGCTTTGTTAACAGGCTTGCTTAGCGCTAACAGAGAAGTCCAGTTTCAGATTAAAGAATCTCAGGGGAGTGTGTCCTAATTTCCCTGAATAACCTGTTGCGGCTATTTTGTGAGATCAGTAGAGCTAGCAAGGAAGTCCTCTTTCTATATCAGTTAAATTAACATGAGAGGCAGTCCCTTTTTTATGTTCACCACTTGAAATTCTAGATCTTGGGAGGTAATCTTATACTTAAATCCATCAGGATGAGGTGTATCAATTTGCCTTCGGACTGGAGTAGCAAACGTGGGCTCTAGAGATGGCTTGGCTCTGTGGCAACATATAATTCTGCGGAGATCTATGGGGGAGGAAGGCTCAGGCTGTTTCTGTTGGACTCCTTGGGGTCACTGCAAAAAAGGAGGCTTAATTGCCCTTTGATTCAAGTCGAGCCTCTGATTCGGCTCTGGCAGACTGAGTCTCTTATGCCGAGGTATACCCAGTAGGGAAAGAGAGGGGGAGGGTGGGGCTGTTCACTTTACCAAGCTCGCGCTGAGGGGAATAGAGGAGGGAGGGAGGGGGTCACGGTCTTGGCAATACCGGGCGTTCTCTGAGTTACCTTAAACCCGTCTTGATTTCTTGATTTTGTGGTGCTCCTTCACGCTTGCTGCGCACCTCCTCTACAGCTAGGGGAGCTTCAAGGGCTTTCAAGTGATCCCCTCCGGTGCCTGTAGTCCGTGAGCAGCTCTGGAGATCACGATGGCAGCAGCAGTGAGTTAAATGAATAAGTACTCCTCCATTCTTTCTCCGAAGGTGTCCTGAGCTTCCGAGAGTTCCGGGGGTTGCTCAGAGTGGGTCACGTGTCCTCCGCTCCAGTGCCTGCAGTCCGCTCTGGAGACTGCTATGAGAGCCAGAAAGTTTAAAACCCCTCTGCTTAAGCCAAGAGGTTGCCTCCTGAGTGCTCCACACACAGATCTAAAAGTGAAGCTCCTCGGGCATTAGTGTGCGGGGTCCCGAACTCATGAGAGATTCCGCGCCAGCCGCTGAGCTCCCGGACATCGGAGGGGCCCACAAACAAGTGAAGATCACACTCAGCTACCGGGCAACAGTGTGAGGCATTCCATACTCTTGAGTTGTTCTGCACCAACCTCTGACTCCCACACATCGGAAGGGGCCCGCAACCAAGAGAAGATCACCCTCAGCTACCAGCACCCTGTGATGGCAATCTGGTGGTGATGATTGTCTGCTGCCGCCTCAAATCCTTGTCCTTAGGGTGCCAGGCTCTGTCGTCGCGACAGATGTGGATGTCCTATGGGCTCCGGGTCCTGCAGTAAGCCCTGAAAAGTTAGCGGTAAGAAAAATGTTCCTGTTACTCTTTGGGTAGACTTCTTTGATTCTGTCCGTTGGGGGGTCTGATGGGGCTAAAAATCAGGGATAATTTTAGACAAAGTGATCCCGTAGCTAGTGGAGCTCTCCTAGTGAGCTCCTCTCAATCCTTTTAAAGAAATGATTATATTGGCTCGCTGCTAGAAAAAATGCTTATGTATTGCGTGAACTAAGAGATACTTCAAGATGGAGCGTTTGAAGTGGTTGTTGATTTGGACACGCAACCTTTAGGTTAGACCTTTGTTTGCTTATTACAGTGAAGTTCAGTCAACCAATGAATTGTATTGTATATAATGATGTGCCAAGATGGTGCTCACTAACATTGAGAAAGGTTTGCTGAAATGCATCTGTTTGCATTTTTTTAAATTAAAAACTGGATATCCCTCTCCTATGAGTGCTGACCATTAATCTATTGGAGCTACTGTTTAATCTGCAAGGTCACCCTCGTAAGATATATATGTCAAAATTGTTATATTGCACTTTACTTGTATATATGGATTTATCCAGAAATTTTATACTGCCCTTTGGACCGATTTGGTTGAGATTAGAATGTGATTTCAATTAAATGTTTTCATGACACAAGTGTTAAAACTAAATTTTCGTTCTATCAAATTGTATAGTATGAATTATTTCAGTAGGTCATGATAAGTGGTCCTGTGGTCAGAATTAATCAATATGTATATATGTGTAATTTTCAATTGACTGTTTTGTTACCATCACGCAGTCTGTTTGCTATGTCTATAACTAGCTTGCTAAACATGTGACCGGAATGGGAAGGGCATATTATTTAAAAATGGCTACAATCAGTCACAGCCTTTATGTGATCAAGGGCGCCTGAGCCCGAAACGCGTCATCTGCCGTATGCTGTTGAGGAGGTTGTAATAAACATCTTGCCTACAAAGAAGTGGTTCGCTTCTCCTTCTTCGCCGCCGAGGTCTTTGGTGGAGGTGGACGGAGTGGTTTTGTTGATTTAAAATTTACGGAAGTTTGGCTTTCTTCCGTCTTGTGAACCCTCTCACCCGGAAGCGGCTGCCGCCATTAAGTCGAGGAAGTTGGATGTTCGTGGTGAAACATTGGTAGCAGCCCCCTCTTGCCGCCACACGTCACATGAGATCAAGGGATACTGGCTGGCGAGTAGAACCGGATTGGTTCGAAGCAGAAGCAGAGACAGCGCCCGGTGAGTGACGACGGCATTGTGGCAGAGGTGGGGAGATTAATAGGCATTCATTGAGTAATCCGAGAAGTGATTCGGGCTACGCTAACATAGTAAATACCTACCAAACAGCATGGCAGACGAGGCTGTACGCCAGCGTCAGCGCGAAGCAGCAGCGGAAGAGTTGTTCTGCAAAAGACCGGCGGCAAATTCAAATGTTGCACCGATGACTAGTAAAGCGATAGGAGCGGATGAAAATGAAAAAACGCTATTGAGAGAGCTAGAAAAATACATGCGGTTGGAAACGACTAAATGGTGGGAGCACTGCTCATTATCAAAATATGCAGAGGTGGGCCGGGTTCCGAGAGGCCTTCGCTTTCTTTTGGCTCCGACCTATGACAATCCTAATCCTGCAATGTTGAAAGAATGGGCACAGAATAATTTGGAGGCTTCCATGACCTCGGTCCGCATCCTAATTAAATATGCAGCAATCAACCGGGCGGAAATTTTGAAAAAAATCGAAAATATTGAAGAAGAACTCAAAAAATCGGCCAAAGTCGAGTATATTAAAACTGCTAGAATCGCTATTGAAGAAAGATTACGCAAGCATGAGGAGAAGATCAAACATCGTAAAGCCCATAAGTTTGCCAGAGACGAATCAGACTATAACAACGGACAAATCTTCACATTTGCCCGAAAATACAACAATGAAAACCGTAAAAAATACGGGGAACGCAAGGGAAAGAATAGTGTGGAGATGAATGTACAGCAGCCTGCCACAATGGAAGCGGCAGCGGCAGAAAGTTCGAGTTTTGATTCTGTCTCTTTATCTAGCGAATCAAGCACAGGGAGCGGAGAGAGGCCCATACCACCAATTGTGCTAGACATGGGTGAGGAATTGGATTTTTTAGCATCAGAGAGACTGCGTACGTTGAGACCAAGGAAAGACAGCAAACAACAGCAAAAAAATCAAGAAAAAACAGACGAAGAAAAGAAAGACGAAAAAAGTACAAACAAAAGAGGAAAGAACAAAAAGAAGAGCAATTGGACACGGAAGAAGTAAATGGAGATAGAACTATCATTAATCTGTCCAATGTGCCCTTGACGGATTCAGAAAAATCCTTGCTGTCGCTAGGTCTCAATTTTTGCCCCAGCCAAACTTTTAACTACAGCGCGACGAGAATAGATGTTTTCAGATTTGTGAGGAAACTCAAGTTGAAAAAATATTTTTCTCTGAGAAACATCAAAGATAAAGGCGTTGAGTTACAGCGAGATTCTAGCATTAATGTAGAAAGTCTAGGCATTGAAGCGGCGGATATTCCAACATACCTAGACCTACATGATTTAAATACTGGCGAGGCAGAATCAGTTGATACTGAGTATGATCCATCCACGCAAACTAGGATGCGAAACATCAATCTGTTGCAGAAGGGTGCTGGGATCAGTCCCTTCAAGAAGAAATCCAAGTATATCCCCATGATGCCAAGAGATGCGTTAGATACGTTTCACGACTGTGTGGTCGAGGACATTAAAAAGCTAAATAAACAAGTACAATCTAAAAAATCCAAAAAGTTTAAACAAAAGAAACAAATTGAACAAAGGAAAAAAGACTATGCCAAGTTGATGAACAAACTTAGTGAGAACAATGAAATCATCATCAAAAAATCAGATAAGGGCGGCAACTTGGTAATATGGCCCTGAGTTGATTACATCAAGGAAGCCAAACGCCAATTGAATGACATAAATTGCTATGAGCCGTCTAACATCAAGAAATACAATATGGCCACGAATTCACTTAAGAAACTGTTGACACAATCGCGCAGTGACGGCCTGATTTCAAATGATGAATTCAAATTTATGCACAACGAACATCCTATTGTACCAATATTGTACTTAATACCTAAGGTGCATAAAGGTGTGTCTCCTATTCCTGGCAGGCCGATCATTTCGGCTATAGGGAGTGCAGCGGAACAGGTGGGCCAATATGTGGATTTCTTTTTACAGAGTCATGTAAAAACCCTGCCTAGTTATATTAAAGATACTGGTGATTTTTTGGGTAAAATTAAGGATATCCAATGGTCTGATGATATGTTGTTACTATCATTAGACATAGAATCTTTATACACCAGTATAGACCACCAGGCAGGTTTGAGGGCTGTAAAATTCTTTTTGGATTCTAGACCGTGTGAATACTATCAACACAACAAAGCTATAATTAATTTGATAAGCTGGTGTCTTAATAACAATTTCTTTCTTTTCGGAAAGGAGTTGTTTAAACAACTAAGGGGTGTGGCTATGGGAGCCTGCTTCTCCCCCAGCTATGCATGCTTGCATGTTGGCTGGTGGGAGGAGCAGGTCCTCAAAAGGGACTACTCTTCCATTTTGCGAAATAACATCAAACACTACTATAGATACATCGATGATGTTTTCATCGTGTGGCAGGGCAGCAAAGAAAAAACACTGGAATTCATTCAAAATATCAATAACAACAGTTTGAATCTCCATTTTACCCACCACATAGATAGTTCCAGTTTGGAATTTCTGGATGTAAAACTGTATGTAGATAAAGGAAGAGTTGAAAGTACCCTGTTTAGGAAATCTACTGCGGGCAATGTCACACTTCATGCCTCAAGTGCACATCCCAAGCACTTGATTGCAAGCATCCCTTATGGGGAGCTATTACGCTTAAAAAGGATATGCAGCACAGAGGCAGAATTTGATGCCTGTGCTGCAGCATCCATGCGGCGCATGAAGGCAAGAGGTTACTCTGACAAGATCTTGACATTAGCCCTATCTAAAACCTCGTTAAGATCTAGGGCAAGTTTATTACCAGCCCAGACTGAGGAAGACCCTGCCCCACATGATGTACATAATTCACCAGCAATCTCTGGGTCATCTGCCATGGATCAATGTCCAAGACTAATCACAGGTTATAGTGAGAATGAACGTAGATTAAGATCTATCATTAATAAGAATTGGGCAATAGTTCTTACTGATCCCGTTCTTAGAATGAATCTACCATCCAATCCTACCATCACTTTCAGTAGAGCTAGAAATATGGGAGCAGTGTTAGATCCTACGAGTCCTGAAATACAAAGTAAACCGAATTGGTTGAAACCTAAAGATGGATTCTATAAATGCTCCACATGTCGTGCGTGCAAGTTTGGAATTAACACAACAGAATACCATACTCCATTCAGCCCTATACCACATAAGATAGTTGGGAATTTCAATTGCAAAACTGATTTTGCAGTTTATGTTCTTTCTTGTACCTGTGGGCTTAACTACATTGGTAGTACGAAGCTGCAGGTTCATGAAAGAATTCTTCAGCATCTACGTGCCATTTTACATAGTGATCCCAATTATCCAGTGGCACGCCACTTTAAGCAGGTACATGCTAACAACTTATCCTGTTTGAAGTATTATGTGGTATCCTCTGTCCCGAAACCACGCCGAGGGGGGAATAGAGAGGCTCTGCTAAGAAGGTTAGAAACTAAATATATTCTTAACTTCGATAGCAAATGCCCGAACGGGCTGAATAACACCGAAGATATGTACACATGTTTGTAACATATATGTATTCTGATGACTGAAAGGAATGTATATTGTATCTTTAATTCCAGATTGTGTCGCTTGTCTTATTATACAGAACCCTATATAGTTTTTTACTGTATTTCATTTTTTCTTTTTATCATGTACATATTGTTATTTTGAATTAGAGATGGGAATATTGGGCAGTTTCCGACACACGGTGTATGAGGACTGCCAATTCAAAATCTTTCACTTATTCACACTTTGGCTGAAACATTTTGAATAGGTATAAGGCATCATTTACGTAAGAGAATTAATCTCCTTAAATATAGCTGAGGACTTTATGAATTGTTTCTCTACGATTTAGCTGCTGCCACCTTGATACACATTGGGGCTCCTTTGTGTTTTCATTATGTATTATGTCTCAGCCTTGGTCGGGTTGTTTAGATATATCTTTTTGTCTTACAATCATTTTAATCATGCACGTAATAACACATTTTTTGCACATGGTATTTTGCACAGTTTTTGAGAAAAAATTAATATTGCTGCTATGCTCTGCAATTATTTTGCGAATCCCTTTTGATCAGAGTCACTAATTAACGATGGAATATATGCATTAATGCAGTTATGTCAAAATTGTTATATTGCACTTTACTTGTATATATGGATTTATCCAGAAATTTTATACTGCCCTTTGGACCGATTTGGTTGAGATTAGAATGTGATTTCAATTAAATGTTTTCATGACACAAGTGTTAAAACTAAATTTTCGTTCTATCAAATTGTATAGTATGAATTATTTCAGTAGGTCATGATAAGTGGTCCTGTGGTCAGAATTAATCAATATGTATATATGTGTAATTTTCAATTGACTGTTTTGTTACCATCACGCAGTCTGTTTGCTATGTCTATAACTAGCTTGCTAAACATGTGACCGGAATGGGAAGGGCATATTATTTAAAAATGGCTACAATCAGTCACAGCCTTTATGTGATCAAGGGCGCCTGAGCCCGAAACGCGTCATCTGCCGTATGCTGTTGAGGAGGTTGTAATAAACATCTTGCCTACAAAGAAGTGGTTCGCTTCTCCTTCTTCGCCGCCGAGGTCTTTGGTGGAGGTGGACGGAGTGGTTTTGTTGATATATATATATATATATATATATATATATATTACCTACTGGCGGTCGCCAGTAGGTAGTTATAGTTAGGACCTAGTTTCCATAGGAAATCCTCAACATTCTATTTGGATTAACTTTGGCCCTGGTGGATGAATCTTTGCGAAATTCTCAAAGAAGATGGCTCGGTCCGCTGCGCTCCTTCCCTGAAAGTTTGGGGGGGATTGGTGAAGTGGGGGCTGAGATAAAAGGGGGTCCCAAAACGTGTTTTCTCCATGTTATTTTCCATAGGACGTTTAGACACGGCTACAGGTCGAACGGCTGAATGAATTTATAAGAAATTTGGCAAAACTGTAGAGTCCGGCTTGCAGATTACGCTTTTTTTGGAATGGTGTAAATCTGTTCAGTAGTTGCTGAGAAAATTAAAGTTAAAGTCAATTATATATCTATAAGCGCGTACGGGTGCGCGCACTAGAGCGGCTGCGCGCGAGCGGAATTTTTTTTTTGCTGCGTGACGTCTGTTAACGTTCGATTCGAAGGAAATCAGGAAGTGTTGACCGCCATTTTGTCACTGCGAGTAAATATATTGTCATTTCAAAGCGTTGGAACATGGAAAGGGGAGAAGGTAGAGATTGTTTTGCTGCGTAGGTTGTCTCAGGGTGTGCAATAAGGACCTTAAACGCGAAAATATATATATATTTTTTTTAAAAAGTTGCGGGGTGCACGCACCCGGGCGCGCACACCTATTTACAAGAGTGTGAAAATGGAGATAAATCAGAAGTTTGAGTGCTTTGATATAAGGTGGCTCTGAAAAGAGCCCTTGTGTTAATTGAGTTTTTTCTGCATTTATAAGTAAGTACCGATGTAGAGTCTGATGTTGCAGAGGAAGATTCTGTTTCCCTCATCCGTGAAATGAACACCATCTGTCCTAAAGATGTCTTGCATGTGGTAACGCAAGTTGTTGTGGTAAATAGAACCCATGCTATAATCTCTGAGGAAAGCAGAAACAGATTTATTAACATGTCTCCTTGCTTTCTCAATTTGTGCACAATGTTGATTGGACCAATTCCATTTCTGTCTTTGGCATATATTGGAATATACCAAGGCAGTTCGAGGAAAAAGTGTCATCAATTGTCGAAAGGTGTCTTTTAGAAGCATTTCCAGACCTACCTCAGTCAATGTGCCAAGCTCGTTCCCACCACAGTGCACAATTATAAGGTCTGGTTCTGGGAGATGCATAAAAGTTTTCACCAATGGTATTAATTGGTGACATCTTAATCCTCTTTGCCCAATCCACGTTATCTGCACATTTGGTAAATCAAGGTTGGAAATTCGTCTGCTTGCTGCATATTTTCCACTCCAGTGAATATAGCTGTGTCCTAAAAGCCAAACCTTCATTTTCAAGGCAGATGCACTCGTACTCCGATGGGTTCTGGAAGTGGAATGGCAGTTAGAAGCTGAAAGTCAGGATAAAAAAATGGATGACGCTTGGTGTGGTTGAAAAACGAAAAATGATTGGTTGATTCTAATACGTGAAGATTGAAGACTACGTTGCATGTTAATGTTATGTAAAAGAAAAAGTAGTATTGGGTGTGAAAAAAATGACATGTAACAGAGCTGTGGATAGGCAGGTGTTTCTGGAGGGAAAACAGTGTTGTTAGTTTACTGTAGAACGTTGAGATATGAACTTTTGACCTGTGCCTTCAGCCAGGTGCAGAATGAGGTGTTACCATGGAAACAGCCAGAGATGGCAGTGGGTGATGGGTGACTTTTATGTGACATTGAAAATATTGTGAGGGACAACCAACTGAAATGTAAATTTGAATACAAAATTTTGCGGGAGGAAATATGATTGGCTGAAGAGACATATATGAGTCTGTATTGACTGGATATCTGTGCCATTGAATTTTGGTTGCAGTGATAGCAGCATAATTGAGACTTCCGTCAAACGAATATCTATTTTGTGACTGTCACTGTTGTACATCGTACAAAGCATTGGTAAAGGTAAGTCTGTAACCGTTTGTTTTGTCATGTACCGTAAAATATGGTTTACTCACAAACAATGATTGATTTTCCTCATAGTTTGAAACTAAACTGATTTTTGGCTGTCATAATGTGTTGTATTTCTAAAACTATTTTTAATTTAAATGTGATATATGAAGTATAAAATATGTTTAATATAAAGAGTAATTATTTGTGTGATTTTGAAGCCTTTATATACAATGAGAGAAGTTGTTTATGAAGTGAAAAAATGATATTTGCAGAGAGACAGATAATGCAGATAGAGAGAGAAATGGTATATTACATGTGATATCGTCTTGAAAAAGTGGTAATGCTTAATGAATTCTTAAACTTTCTGACAGACGACAAAATTACATTGTAGTTTGTGGCCGCGGCTTGTACTGGTGGGGTGAGAGGGGGAGGTGGTCGAGTAAAATAAAATGAAAAGTTCTGACCATGAGGTTGTACACAGATTTGTGCAGTAAATGTGTTCGTAAATTGAGGTACCAAACGGAGTATAAAAATATCTCTCTCACTCCTGCTGTTTGACTGCATCTTTATCTCTCTTCTGTTTTCCGTCTCCGTTACCCTGTGTTATCTTATTGTGTGTGTGTCTGTCTGTGTCTGCCTTCAGTCCGGGCTGAGGAACTTTTCTGTGGAGGCACACACAGATAGTTGCATCAAAGTAGTTGGAACGTTTTAAAAAAACTATTTATATAATTGAAATGCTTTTTTGAAGCGCTAGTGAATGTTTTCTTTCAGAATTACCGCTCGGTTGTTTCCATAGAGCAGAGGGTATGTTGTATTTCACTACTTAGTGCCTCTGCATCTGCACTCTGTTCTCTGGTGGCTGGCGGAGAAGTGTCTGTTATTGTGGAGAATAAAGCGTGATAACTAGTGAAATACGACATAGCGTCTGGTCTGTAGAAGCGTGGGAGCAGTGATTAACACTGAGTGAAGCAGAACTGCGACGGTGCTTGAGAAGAGTAATAAATTGTTTTTTTACAGAGGTACAACTGTCTGCATGGTGCGCGACCTACTAAGAAAGGGTTCACGGGCTGTTATAGGCCTGCGGGTTCTAGTATGAGTAAATCAGGTCGACAAAAGAAAATATTAAGTTAGTACAGCTGAAGTTACGTGGAACACATGAATACTGTTTCAGTATACAATCATTTTAGTTGAGATTATGGATTAAAAGAGAGAACATGTATATTTGAAATGTTTATTCAGAAATGCACTGTTTTCAAGGCAAGTTTCTAATCTAATACGAGTAGAGACATTGCAAAAAACAAAGTAATCGGTATAGTCAGTAGTACATAGAATACAAACGGTATAGTTGATGAAAAATGAATATGGTTTTGCAAAATTAATTATACACTCTTATGAGGAAGTATATTATATTTTAATAAATGGAAGAAGGTCTCTGGCCTTTCAGTTTAGGAACGATATATAAAAATGCTAGTGGTTAGACATTATGTCTTTATCAATCAGCTCTCATGCATGCGAAGCACTATCACGTTTCTGTTACGCTATTGTGTAAGGGAAAAAAAACGCGCCAAAACCGACAAAATGGCGAGAGGTGCATGTATGAAAGCCCTGTAAAACTAACACAGTGAAATTTAGAAGATTTCACTGAGTCAGCTTTATGGCATTGCTGAATCAAATCCTTACGCCTGTTTGAAACAGGCATAAGGAGTGATGCACCATGCAATGTGTGGCTTGCCTCTGTGCATTGTAGTAGACATGTCGCGCTTACGACGTGATTCCTGCAATGTGCCGCTTTTGCGGCACAGATGCGTGACGCATCTGTGCTGTTTTTGCTCAATGGTGCTCCACATTGTAAATGCGGCACATCATGGGTGGCAGAGCAGTGGTGCACATTAACTGGTGCATCTCTGGCGCCAGTTAACATAAATCTGCCTCTTTACATTTAAGTATGAGCAGGGGACACAGAGTCGGTGAGGCTTATCCAAGGTTAAGAAGAGATGAGTCCTGTTCACTGAAAACTTGGACATAGGCCTCACCTCCTCAGCATCGCTGGACATGGCTAAATAATAGCTGCAAAATGTTACTCTTGTTAAACAATTTTACTATTATAGTCTCTGAGATTTGTCTCTTACTCTGCAACATCTCATTGTTGTTCTCTTTCTTTAAAGATAACGACAACATCAACCATGAGTGATAATGAGCAATCCGTTGATGTCGATCTTATCGTTGAACTTGTCATTGAAACGTCAGTGGAAGTTGATCCCTTAGATGATTTAAATCCTGAGGATGATGAAGAACATGATGAGGATGCCGATTTGTCAGATTTGTATGACATAGGGTGGGAAGCTGACCTGCTTGAGCCTATGGAACTATAAACATTTATTTTTAAAATTTACTGGAAATAAAAAGTAAAAATGTAAACCGTTTCATTTAAAATTTTTGACAATGATGAGAGTGAAAGAAGGTTAACCTGATGTTTTAAAGTTATTCACAGGCTTCTTTAGAGGAAGTATTCTATATGATTGTAGCGTGGGTGTTTGACTTTTTTATAGGTAATAGAATGCATTTTGTATGCTGTAGCAGGAGGGGTACTACATACTTGAATATTCTTCAGTGCTTATTTTCATTTCATAAGTGGTATTGAGACCGACACAGAACTTCAATGGATCGGAGGGGCTGTTCCTGTGCATCTGGAGGACTGCCAAGCCGTTGCAGCAGTGGGAGTGAGGCCTCTCACGACAGAGAACTTCAATGGATCGGAGGGGCTGTTCCTGTGCATCTGGAGGACTGCCAAGCCGTTGCAGCAGTGGGAGTGAGGCCTCTTACAGGGGCGTAGCGCAGCTCCTTTTGATGTTCACAATTGCAGATAACAGGGTAGAGATGTGAGAGAAGTGGGTGGAGTGCTTCGTGTAAATTGCAGAATAGAAACTACTAAGAACCAATTGGAAGTGTTGTTGTGAAGTCACATGACTTCACATGCGCGTCTCAGGACGTGTACGCGGTGATAGTATCTGGTCACGTACGCCATTTGGAAGTAGCGGTCTAATTCAGCGAAGTTTCAAAACGTGAAAAGGAGTAAATCCAAATATATCCGGATTTAATATATCTTCTGAGCTGGAATCAAGCATACAATTGTTAAAGTATAAAACCTTTTATATTTTTTTTTAAATATTAAGGTGTGTACATTCGGTCACACACGAAAGTTTAAAAAGACATTCGGCTCTATTTAATGAAAATTTTCATAATAATAAAAAAGAAGCCTAGGTTTACTGTTTTTGACATAGTATAAGTTCTTTGATGGGTCTATGAAGAAATTTAATAAGTTGCAATCGCGAAGTTTTCCCGAAATATATAGGCGGGTGCGCGCACACGGTCACGCACGAACGAAAGCCAAAAAAGGGGAGATAAACCCCCTTTATAATATGCTCCTGGAGCTGTTTTTGGTACAATGAGTTAGTTCTGAAAAGAACTTTTTTTTTTTTTTTTAAAACAAGTGTTATGTTGTTTGATTTTGGACCAGGGCACCGCAGGACGTGTCTTTAGGTCAAACCCTCAAGTATGGCACCGAACATCCAGGACTTATGCCATTTGTGGAAGGTGTAGTGTAGTTCCTATTATCCCAATAGGCTCTGCGCATTGGAATAATACCTTCAGCAGTAAAGGCCTAGACCAGACGTTAACTAGGTCTACTACTGTCGATATTAGACTTAAAGTTTTGGGTTTGCCAGCTAGCTCAGAGTTCACTAGAAACTTTCTCGAATGTTCAGGAAGGACTTAACTTCCCTGATTAGACAAGAAGGGATTTAGTTTCTGACAACCATAGAACATGACAACTTTGCTCTCCCCTAATCAAGAGTATATCTCGAGAGTCGTGTGAACAAAAGGCAATTTATTTTACTCAGTCAGTACGTGCATTCTTAGTCTCATCAGATTGTAGAGAAAAGGAAGAGACGGGCGTGTTCAATAAAAAGGTGTTATTTATTGATCAGTCTCTTTTCTCATACAAGAGAAATGGATCGATATTATTGCAATACTTATAGCTAAGTAAAGTGCATACATTAAAAGCAGAAGTATAAAATAATACTGTAAAAACATTGATATGGTTTCTAAGCCATATGAAGCTTTAAAATGAATAAAATATATTACATACACATATACATTTGACTAAACGTACTCAACTGGTGTTTCTAAATACGCCTACCCCGTGTACCTGACCTAAGCCTAATACGTGGGCGGGAATAGAAAGTTACAGTTTAAGTTAAGTTTGTTTTTGCCAAGTGAATAACTAAAGAATTCTCTGTGAGGGGTTATTCAGTTCTGTACCTGGAATCTAGGTTGAATGAGGGATGGTATCTCTCGTCTCTGGTCTCGATATTCCAGGCTGCCTGCGAGGGCTACCCAGAAACGCCGGTGCTGGATTTCTCGGCAGGAGAAAGCAGCTTCTCTCAGCGCGTCAGGAAACCGGGGCTGCGCCAGCGGGGTCTGCTCTGCTCTGGGCTTCGGCAAGTATCGCTGCTCCGTCTCGTCACCACCACGTGTGTTTGCATAGGGCAATATCGGTAATATTTATACCTTTAAGGTGCCGAGATTGACGTAAGGATGGACATAGATACGTCAATAAGGATGTCATACGACTTGCTCGTTAGCACATTCTTTTGCTGAAGTTCTCGGTGAAATCAAAACAATGGCCGCAGGGTTTTGCCCAGGTTGTCATAGGTTTGATTTGTTATGAGAACTCCGTATGCCTTATCAGGGGCTGGAGGAATATCGCTTGTCTAATTAGATCGCAAGCGTTATGACCTAATCAGATAACACGTTCCTGTGCCGTAGTGTGACTGCGTCAGATAACGGTATCTGCATCATGGGGGTTTTCTGCCTCATGGGCTGACTGTTAGTTAACTTGTTGGTTTGTTTAACCAGAATAGGGTCAGGAATAGGGGGATCGATTCAGAACCTATAGGAATACATCACACCCACTCCACGCTAACTATGGACATATTTACTAATCTATGCATAGTAAAACATAGTACAACATACTATAGAGTATTGTGTATACCTTACCACCCCAAAATACATAAATGCATTTTGAAATTTTCAAATATACTGAAAAATTGCAGACATATGTATTGTATGCACTCAAGCTGTAGAATAATGCCAAAGTAATCGCATTAGTATACATTATTGCTATTTGGTATATGAGAATTACACATGAAATGGCTCTTAATACAGAAAAAAAAAGTTCGAGACCATTTCATCACAGAATATAATATCAATGAACATACCAGCGGGCAGCTAATGTCTATAAGCTATCTAAAATTTAGAAACCTTAGTTCTCTAAGAATAGTTCTTACTTTAAGCAGAAGATAGTGTCCCGAAAAATATGCAAAAATATTTTGGGGCTGCTGAAAAATTGCTGTCCGTGAACTGGAGGGAAAATTGTTCATGTGACTTTATTTTTAAAGTTGAAGGCCGAATTCAGGGAACGCCGTGTGCGAGCTTGTTCAAAAGTCTCTATTTCTGCTCTGGTGAGAACATCATATCATTTAGGCTTTCGAAAAAACTGTCAACAGCTTCCTGGGAAAGTTCCACTAACTCGGAAATAGGTGTAATCATGCATTCATGCGCATGATTGTCTCCATTGACATTCTGATTCGCATTGCTGACAGAAGGTCGTACCTGATTGATGCTGCTTTCATCTTGAACTTCACTACCCATCAATCGTAGTGGTGAAGCTTCCACGAATGCCGTCATCAGGATTGGTAGCCTTTGAGGGCAGCACAAAGCGTGAACTTTGATCGGGCTCAACAATGTTTCTGCATCCATTGGCGCATCCGATTGTAGCGTCAGACAGGTGTCTAACACGCATTCTTCTCCGCATAGCAGACACCTTAATACAGGTAAAACACATCTTTGCCACATTGGTCGAAATGATAGAAACCAAGTCATGTTCAGGTCTCTAAGCCGGGAGAGTCCCAGGATTTTTGATATCCGGTCCCGGTATCCAATGGCTAGGATTGTTTCTTCCCTTGTCGCAAGAGTTTTGTCTGTGACATGGGTTGCCATACCGAAAAATAAGGGCCAAGAATAGGATTCCTGCAATTAGTCCCAAGATCAGGGGAAGTCCGCCAAAAATCGAATGGATGAAATCTGGAAAAATACCCAGTATGGCTTTGAATGGTGTTAATGCCATCGAAAATACTGTCTTAAATACCTTTGAGACCCCATTGGTATCAGAAATATTTAAGATTTCGTTTAGTATTTCTGCGAAATGTATGGGGGAATTAGTTGATAACAATGAATGTATCTCTGCAGTCGTCCTTGCGACTTGTAGATCATACGTTTCTTTTGATGACGTGAGCCTTGTAGCCGTCTGAAGAAGCACTGTTTTCATTCTGCTTAAAGTATCTATTCGAATAGAAGTAATTTTCAAATTGGGCCATGCCCTTGCCTCCCTGTCTGGAAAGGAGCTGGGGAAAAATGAGCGTCCACAGCACTTGACCTTCGCAGTCGTAGTTACTAGATAAGGAGTCCCGGGCATAAGACTACAACATCTGCGGTCTACAATTAGAATGTAACTCCCATTATAGAGTCTTTGAAAGAATGGTTCTATTTCTGTTGCAGGTGCGCCTTGCTGGTGACATGAAAGGTTGTATGAATTCCCTTCACAGGCTCCATGCAAACTAATTCCGTTACACAGAAGCGTGCCGCTTAGTGACATCGCACAATTATTGCCACTAAGAAACACTTTCTGTCCTTTATTACTGACACATGCATGTGAATAGGGCAGGTTCCATGATGTTTTAATGTACCCCTTTCCCAATTTCTCGTACATGCCAGCCTGTATATATTTTTGGCAGTATTGAAACCTGAAGGTTGAGATTGGAATATTTATTATCCCATGTATTATCCATTCACTGACAGGTCGTTCTGACATTGTCACTGGTAATCTTTCGAGTTTTTCAATGCTCAAGATTGTATAATCAGCACCCTTTTGTGCCATACTGATTTGTCTATCAGTAAGGTTAAAGATTTGGAATAGTGACGTTGTGTTGATTAAACGCCAAGGCACATAGCCTGAACGCAGATTTTGTAACGTCCAGCCAAGCTGTACAATAGAGCGCAATTGGGACTGACCGTGTTGTAATAACAGTAAGTCTTGCGACAATATGTCGATTGCTGAAGACACAATGCTGTCCAAAGAAAAAATTCTGGAGGACAGAGTCATTAACCCATTGTCCACTACAGAAAGTGATTTTTCCAAATTAATACGGTCAATTTCCCGTATTCTCTCTGCTGTTTCAATTTGAGTAACCTTCCAGGCCTCATTGTATGCTGCATATACAGAGGCTGCTATGAAACGTTTTTGACGCTGTTTGCGCGGTCCCATAATGAAATCACGCAAGTCAGCACCATCAGTAAGTAAAGTTAGGTGTTGTTTAATTTCTGTCAGTGTGGAAGTTTGTAGCCATTGAAGGCACAATTTGCCCACACTGTAGGTGGTTATTATCCCTGGGTGATGTCTTTGGGGATATCTAGGGTCTGGCCTGGTCATTTTGAACCCCTGTGTTTTGTTCAGGAATCTGTCTTGACAGTTATTAGTATCTGTGGGCCAGATCAACCACTGTTTCCAATCAGGATGTGTTCTGTTTTGGTTTAATACATAATTTACGTCTATCTCTTCATCTATAGAGCTATTGCTGCTCATTGTTGGCTTTGGAATAGACGGTTTATTTAAGTCTTTGATTTTGGCTAGGCCAAGACAGGTGGTTTGTTGAACAGTGTCATTTAAAAATATCATTTGTTCTGGGATCATGCAGGCTCTGAACATAGATTCTATACCCTGCACTTGCCATTCTTTTGTACCCCAAACACTTTTCAATTCAACATTTTTGTCCCAATAATCAAAACCAAAAGTATTCATTTGTTCAAAGAATGAGTCTGAATATATCAATTTCGTGTTTGTTATCATGGTCTTCATCCCTGTCTTGTTTGACAATTTGAAATAAAATGTTTCAGCATTAGTTATGTTAAAACCTGAAAAGTATGAATATTTGTCGTAAACGGTTCTTGAGCTTCCTTTTGGAGGTGTTGCACAATGTTCCCATTGATTATAATTTAAAACATTTCTAGGTTGTGCAGATCTATATAGAAAATGGTTACCTTAATGGTTATAACAGTACATACTATCATAATTTGTGGAACCTTGCAAATAATCCTGTTTGGTAAATTTAGCAGACATTACTAAGTCAGACATCATATTATTAATGCTTTCGAAGTCCCAATCATCAGCAAATGAGTTTGGTTTTACAAAGTCACTCAATGAGATCTTAATTTGGTGTGGATATTTCAGGATTTCGACCGGACCATAAATTTCATAGTCAGTGTTGTCCCAGGCTACCCCACCACGTATCGGATTGGCTGTGAAGTTGACTGAAGAAAGTTCTCTTTTCTCGATGTGTGAAGATGTGTGTGGTTTGAGGATCAAGTTGATTTTCTGACTTGCTGTGTCCATTTTTGCATATTTTCCCTCAATAAAGCGTCCCAAAGTTAGTATCATGATGAGCCAAAGTATGAGGATAAATGCACCAAAACCCACCCAAATTTCAATCCATGGAGAAATCAGATATGTTTCTTTCAGTTGTTTCAAAAGTTCTTTAGCTTTATCTTTAAAGGTTTTTGATGATGGCTGTGTCTTTGATTCACTGAAGCCTTCAGAGGAATCATCGAAGTTTATGAAGTAGCCGGATGCAGTTCTGTCAATTGTTCCAATTGCTTCAGGATTTCTGTTTCTTGCATTTTCACTTGGTACTTCATTATAGATTGGTGTGTCTCTGCTAAATGTTTTTATTTGGGTTTTCAGAGGTCTGAGTTCTATTGCATTGTTGCATAGTCCTTGTTGTTCTTCTGTAAGCTTTTCGAATGTGATGAGCCTCTTCGTTAGGACCTCTGTACTGGTAGCAAACCTTGGTGTTCTGCTACTTATTGGGAGTCCACTTGGCCTACTGTTTGTTATCGGCCACATGTTGTGGTTTTACCAGGTCGATGGATACAACTCGGTTCTCCTTTTTACCAGCAAGTGGCGGTAGTACAACTGATCTTGTCCCGTTGACAGACAAGACAGGAACTGCTTTTCTGTAAGAAGGCCCAAATTCCTTCTTTACCGCGATCTTTTCCCTGACTAGATCCCCGACTTTTGGAATCCAGACAGGTCTTGCTGGGACAGGTGGTGGTTCTTCAGTGGTTGTTGGCTGTTGTTTCAATTTTATGTTGCTCAGGTCTTTTCTTGTTTTGTTTAAGTCCTGCAAAATAGCCAAACGGTCTTTGATATCAAAGCTTTTTTCTTTCACCACTGAAGTCTGACTATCAATGTCAGAGATCAACATCCTAGTTCCAAATAATAATTCGTACGCACTGAATCCCTTCAGAGAATTTCTTGGCAAGTTATTTAGACTACGTTGGACACTTATTAGATGTTTGACCCACCCAGCTCCCGAACCTAATATCCTTTCCGTTATAGATTGCTTTATGCCTTGGTTTTTTCTTTACACCATCCCGTACCCTCAGGAAGGAAGTGAGAAGATTCCCGCTGGGCTATGCTCATTTGGTCATGTTTCCCCTCAGGCTGGAGGGCTAGAGTGAAAACAATGGTCAAACGTAGCATGCTCTTAGCGTATATGCCATTTAGACTCGCAAATCTTTGTATAACAGTCCAGACGTCAGCCGAGTGCTGGTGATCTACATTATAAGTGTAAACTAGCCTGTATATGTTAATCGCAAGCCTTCCTTTTTACTCTTGATTTTTTCTTGAGTAAAACGACGAGGTATTAAACTGTTTCTCTCCCCACTGCGATCTCTGTTGCAGTTTGGGCAGTTTTTTACAAACATGGTGTGACGCAGGCTCATGCCTGGCCACCAGTACCGTGATTGTAATTCTTCCAGAGAATCTTTTAGTTTGAGGTGTCTGAGACCCTCGCCCATATGTGCGTCTGCGATTAACAAGTTTCTCCTGTCCATGTTTGGAATCACTCTATCCCCCACTCCAGGGATTCGAGCAAAAGGGACGGAGTTTGCATCGATTATGTATGTATAATTGAGTGGATAGTTGATCGGTAACGCTGAGCAGTCGCCTTTTGATGACGTTTTCACCGCCAGCACTGTTTCACCGTCAATGTATTTTAATGTACGCTTTTTTCGAACTACGGGAGCCGATTTAGTGGCTGCCGCTGTGGCTGTTTCAGCCAATGAATTCCCTGCAACGTGAACGCCATCACGCTGATGACTCAGTGAGTGTGTCACGTGAGTCTTTGGTAGCTCTTTTTGTAAAAGAGCTATTTGTTCCCAAAGCATTTTCTGCTTTATTGTTACATCTGTGTCATCTTTGTAACCGTTTTGAATCCATGTCTGCAAATCCTTGTTATATGATTTGACGCAGTAATATGAATCTGACACTATAAGTGTCGGGAATTCGCGATCCGCATTATCTAGCGCCATTTTCAATGCCATTATTTCAGTCTGTTGTTCTGAATTAGTTTCTACTGAGTGTGTTTTTGTTAATAGAGGTTTTAGTTTACCTCCGCGCCACACTTCTTTTGTAATCCCACATGTGGGGTTGTATGCCTGTTCTCCCCAAACGGGGGGTTGAGCATGTCCGTCTGTATAAATTACACAGGCGTAATGTCGTAAAGGCAGAATGTCGGTTGGCAGAGGATATGTTTTTTCATATTCTAAATTTTCCATTTCTCCTAGTTCTAGAAGATTGTAAGCCAGGCTACACTTGATAATTCAAATCCTACGAACAGGACTGTCAGATGGGCAATTCTGGATTTTTTAAAGTTGAATTTGTAACCCTCTGCTGCGAACCCAAGTATTATGGTGTTCACTCTTTTCAAGTGAGTCTCCAAGTCATCATCTGTTAAGTATATGTCATCGACATAAGATAATGCTTCATCATCATATAGTTGTAGTAATTCTGTTACTCTCGCTGAGAATACTCCCGGGCTGTTCTTGTACCCCTGGGCTAACCGACAGAATTGTTTTTGAGTGCCATTTATTGAGAATGCAGTTAAATATCTGCTCTTTGGTGCTATGTTTTGACAAAAGAATCCATTAGAGATGTCTAATGTTGTTTTGTATTTTTTGCGCACTATGTTATTCATTAGTGCAGCACTATGTGAGTTTTGCACTGCAAAAGTTTTGCAACATGTGTTAAGGTGTCGGTAATCCAAAACTAGACGATATGAATTGTCTGGTTTGGAGACCGGAAACAAAGGGTTGTTCATTTGTGAGGTGCAAGTTTCAATCACCCCCTGGTATTCTAGCTGATCTAGTATTTCATTTACCTGTTTTTTAGCTTCTTGCTTAATTGGGTACTGCCTTTGTGCAGTAGGGTGTGATTTTAACTGGATTTTGTGAGGAGGTGAGTCCTCATCCCATCCCACGTGATTTTTATATAAAGCAGGAGCTAGAGCCACTGCCCACTATCTAGCAAGTGTGTATTTTTTATGAATTGGAATTTGATTTGAGAAGGCAGGCATAATTATTTCTTGGCCATGAGGGCACTCCCTGACAAACTCTGGTGGCCAGTCTTTTTCAGCTAGAAGGATATCATAGCCCTTGGAGAGATTATCCCAAAATAGTCCCCTTATTTTTCTAGTCTTATCCCCCTCTATACGCAATGTTATTTCGTATATTTTGTGAGGTTTGCTAACTCTGGTGTCCGCAGTTTCCACTTGAAGATATTCATTCGTGTCCACTGTCTCCAGATGATTCATAAGGACTTTGCGAGCTATGCTCACTTCTGCTGCGCTGTCTAGCATTGTCTGAGCCCATTCCCCGTTTTTCAGTTGTGTCCTCAGAATTCTCGGCATTGTTAACTATTTTAATGCTGGCTACCTTCTTCTTTGGAAATTGTAATTTCTTTTTGAGCTGAGCAGGTTCCTTGTCTTTGGACTTGGCGTGCTCTTCTCTTTGTTCTGATCGTCCTCTTCTTTCCGATTTCTGCGAGGAAGTCTGAAAAGATTGAGAGGGACGTGTATCAATGTCTTGATATCTATCAGGTTTTTTAATATTATCCCTATTTCTAAGGTTATATCTTTTCCCAGAGGGGTCACTCTGAGGTGACCTGTGTCTTTGGTTCGGAGATTTTTCTCTTCGCCTAGGAGACCTTCCTCTGGACTGGAATTTCTTTTCTTTAGGATTGGATTGTTTGTTTCCATCCCAGTTCTTTTTCTGTGATGTTGAATTATTATTAAAAAATATTTTTTCAGGACTTTCAATCAGTTGTGGTTTTACTGGTATTCCACCTAAACTATCTCTGCCTAGTTCCTCATAGGATTTTTCTATGATTCTGGCAATTTCAGCTGGTTGGTCTGCTATATCTGTCTCTTTTAACCTCTGGCGGATCGCCACGTTTGCTGCTTCACCCTTTATGTTGGCTAATAATATAGCCGAGACCTGCTTGAAGTCTTTCAGTAATTTCATACCAAGAGTTAAAGCGGGTTCTGGACCATATTCGTCTTGAATTTGTTTTAGCACATCTGGTATTACCGAAATGGATGGAACACCGTGCGTTTTTGTGTAGATGGAAGCAAAGACTGTACCCCAAGTGTCACAGTCCTCAATGTGTGGTGCGATTCCCATTGGAAGACAGATAGTCAGAATCCTGTGCTTTTCTAGCGGGGTGGTGTCTGGAAACACCGCCTCTATTTGGGTGATTTTCTGCGCTAGCCAGAATGGTATTTGTTCCCGTTTAGCCGGTACTTTACCTAGGCAGGACTGGATGTTCTGTGGTGTAATTTTATTTGTGTTCCCCTGGTGAGGGGTCAGCTGTGGGAGTTTAATCGCTGGCTGAATTGTTGAAGTCCGCATCACATACTGGACTAATTGTCTATGTATTTTTATTAATTGTTTTAGCTGTGTTAACAGGTGTGGTGCAGACATCCCATCGATGTCTGGATGTGGTGTGTATCCGGCTAGGACCGGCCACGTTGCTCCTGGTCTACCTAAAGGACCGAGCCTGGTGATGTGATTATTGTGTATTAGGGCGCCATTAAATAAGAGCAAATGCTCTTGAAATTTAAGTGGTACTTCCACCTCCTCGAAAGGAGTGTACATTTCAGGAGGTTCCTCTATTTTGTAATAGTGGAAGTACTTTGTTACAGGATTTGCTGCTGGAAAATGTATCCATGAATAGTATACCTCTGTCTGCCGATATTCGTGTGCCTCAATTACGAATATGACTGTACCACCTCTAGGTGTCAGTCCATTTTCTATAAGTTTTATGGTTATAGATTTCCTTTTGATGACCGGAATGAGTATTATATTCGGGTCTGCTTCCTGCATGGTAGCATCAGCTTCTGCGAGTTCAGTTGCTAATCTAACTGCCTCTCTTTCTTCATCACTGTCTACCATTTTACCGACAGGAAGGTTATTCTGTTTGTTTGCAGATCAGGTTTCTTATGGAAACAAAGATTAGATGTACAATATTTTGGAACGGTTTATCCTTCAACGTTGACTATACTAAGTACCATACATAGGAGTTTCCTCCTGCGAGGTTTGGCGGATATTTACCTTTCACCCACTCCAGACGTCTTTGGAGTATTATGGGAAAAAGGGGTCTGAGTGAGAAAGCACGACTGAGTTACTCTAAATGTCTTACGTTAGTTTTATCGCCCTTTCCAAACGCGTTGGGCGCCATGTAGTGTAGTTCCTATTATCCCAATAGGCTCTGCGCATTGGAATAATACCTTCAGCAGTAAAGGCCTAGACCAGACGTTAACTAGGTCTACTACTGTCGATATTAGACTTAAAGTTTTGGGTTTGCCAGCTAGCTCAGAGTTCACTAGAAACTTTCTCGAATGTTCAGGAAGGACTTAACTTCCCTGATTAGACAAGAAGGGATTTAGTTTCTGACAACCATAGAACATGACAACTTTGCTCTCCCCTAATCAAGAGTATATCTCGAGAGTCGTGTGAACAAAAGGCAATTTATTTTACTCAGTCAGTACGTGCATTCTTAGTCTCATCAGATTGTAGAGAAAAGGAAGAGACGGGCGTGTTCAATAAAAAGGTGTTATTTATTGATCAGTCTCTTTTCTCATACAAGAGAAATGGATCGATATTATTGCAATCCTTATAGCTAAGTAAAGTGCATACATTAAAAGCAGAAGTATAAAATAATACTGTAAAAACATTGATATGGTTTCTAAGCCATATGAAGGTTTAAAATGAATAAAATATATTACATACACATATACATTTGACTAAACGTACTCAACTGGTGTTTCTAAATACGCCTACCCCGTGTACCTGACCTAAGCCTAATACGTGGGCGGGAATAGAAAGTTACAGTTTAAGTTAAGTTTGTTTTTGCCAAGTGAATAACTAAAGAATTCTCTGTGAGGGGTTATTCAGTTCTGTACCTGGAATCTAGGTTGAATGAGGGATGGTATCTCTCGTCTCTGGTCTCGATATTCCAGGCTGCCTGCGAGGGCTACCCAGAAACGCCGGTGCTGGATTTCTCGGCAGGAGAAAGCAGCTTCTCTCAGCGCGTCAGGAAGGCGGGGCTGCGCCACCGGGGTCTGCTCTGCTCTGGGCTTCGGCAAGTATGGCTGCTCCGTCTCGTCACCACCGCGTGTGTTTGCATAGGGCAATATCGGTAATATTTATACCTTTAAGGTGCCGAGATTGACGTAAGGACGGACATAGATACGTCAATAAGGATGTCATACGACTTGCTCGTTAGCACATTCTTTTGCTGAAGTTCTCGGTGAAATCAAAACAATGGCCGCAGGGTTTTGCCCAGGTTGTCATAGGTTTGATTTGTTATGAGAACTCCGTATGCCTTATCAGGGGCTGGAGGAATATCGCTTGTCTAATTAGATCGCAAGCGTTATGACCTAATCAGATAACACGTTCCTGTGCCGTAGTGTGACTGCGTCAGATAACGGTATCTGCATCATGGGGGTTTTCTGCCTCATAGGCTGACTGTTAGTTAACTTGTTGGTTTGTTTAACCAGAATAGGGTCAGGAATAGGGGGATCGATTCAGAACCTATAGGAATACATCACAAAGGCAGTGACATCTAAGAATCTCAGGGACCAAGCATATCCAGAGTCCTCCCCGGGGTATTTGCACAACGGTCCTGCACCCCTAGGCCGACAGCTATGCTACCTTGACAGGAACAGTGTCATGCAGTTTTTGATTTTTTTAACTTGCAACAACATTTTCATGTGTGACACAGGATCAAAATGAAATGAAGAAATGTATCTTTTCTCGGGGCATTTATGACTCTCAATTTTTAGTTTAGTAAGAATGAGGCTCTGCTCTCCGTACAGAAGAATTTCTCCACACTCGTTGCATTTCATGTGCACCTTTGCAAGATATGGTCTCAAGTCCATCACAGCACTCGATGGAGATACAGGTCGTCCACCAGAAGATGTGCTGGCCACCTCTGATGGTAATAGCGTGGCCAGGGCTCTTGTCGATGCCTGTGCAAATTCCACAGGGTGCACTTGTTTGACATGCCGCACCATGGTATGTATGGAAAAGGAATATTTTTTTCTTGGATTTCCTCTTGAGAGAACCGAATTGCATATCGTGCAGGTAACTTTTGACGCATTCACTTTCTTTTGTTCTTCATGATAAGTGAGAAATTGCCAAATAAATGATTCCTTTTTTCTTTTTAAAGGTAGTCGCTCATTTCCTTCAGATTCGGAAGATGAATGCGGGGCGGCAGCCATTTCAGCAAAGTCTTCCGAAGGGTGTTGAACGTTGTTCTCTTTTGAGAGTAGAAAAGATAGTGAGAGGAGTGGGTGGAGTCCTCCGTGTAAATTGCAGAATAGAAACTACTAAGAACCAATTGGAAGTGTTGTTTTCAAGTCACATGACTTCACATGCGCGTCTCAGGAAGTGTACGCGGTGATAGTATCTGGTCACGTACGCCATTTGGAAGTAGCGGTCTAATTCAGCGAAGTTTCAAAACGTGAAAAGGAGTAAATCCAAACATATCCGGATTTAATATATCTTCTGAGCTCGATTCAAGCATACAATTGTTAAAGTATAAAACCTTTTATATATTTTTTTAAAATACCAAGGTGTGTACATTCAGTCACACACGTAAGTTTAAAAAGACATTCGGCTCCATTTAATGAAAATGTTCATAATATTAAAAAAGAAGCCTAGGTTTAGTCTCTTTGACGTATTATAAGTTCTTTCATGGGTCTATGAAGAAATTCAATAAGTTCAGATTGCAAAGTTTTCACGAAATATATAGGCGGGTGCGCGCAGTCGGTAGCGCACGAAAGCCTGGAAATGCGCTATCCATTTTATTGAGAACTGTTGCCGAGAGTGCGCACACCGGGTCGTGCACGAAAGTTTAGAAAGGCTATTTTTATTTACAGGCAAATTTTAATGCGTTGAAAAATAGGCAAGGTACAGACTTTCTAATTCTGTATCGCTTTACAAGGAGTCTCTATGCAACTTGAACAGTGAAGAAAACGGCTTGTTTCTGAAAAAAATATTGCCAGAACTTTATTGACAAAAGTATAGGTTGTATACACGAGATATTTCTGAATTAGCATTTTAAAAACCTATGAAATTCACTGAAAAAACCATAGGTTTTACACACGTTATAGTTAGGAAGTAGCATTTACAAAACCTATGAAATTCACTGAAAAAACCATAGGTTTGACACCAGTTATAGTTAGCTGGAAATTTTACTGATATAAAACCAATGAAATTCCACGTTATAGTTAGTTGGACTCACTATAACTTGCGCGTGTAATGCACTGCTGATGACGTCACATATTACATCACTCATGACATCACTGATGACACCATCCAGTGAATGTGTATCTTTCTGAAAAATAAATATGTGTTATATATGTATATATTATTGAATATCTTAGTGAACTGTATGGGTGGATTCGTGTGCATATGTCTGTGTTAGTGAGTGAATGACTATATATATATATATGGCGACATCTAAATAAACATCTGAAGAGATTGCTGTGGTCCGTGTCTGTGTTTTTGCATTGCTACAAATGAAGGTTGGCTGCTCGTGTGGTGTTTGCCGAGGTGTCGGATTTACCGGAGCCCACCTTCAAATCTAGGAAGAAGAGAAGCGATGCTGAGGCCATTCTGCCTCACACCGGGACTGATGCACTGTCATTTGGGCCCTCGTTTAACAGACTCCCGGACGCAAGGTTGATGTGGTGTGGGGACCCGGGGGGGTCCTTTGTCTGCCAGTACACATCAGGATATTGGCAGTGTTCTTTTCCCTGAGTTTCAGTGAGCTACTTGGTTTTCACCCATTCCAGCATTGCCCGGTACCAGAACTGTGCATTCTGGGACATGCGGTCCATCGCTACACAGTGGACAGTAGTTTGGGTGCACCAATCCACTTGGAGGGAGAGTGACAGGGTGTAACCAATCAGCACTGAGCGGGACATATTTCATCAGGGACAGAGAACACCTCCTGCAACACTTACCTGGCACTGAAGTAGGCCTAACGGCCAAAATGCATTTGCCTTTGTGAATTCTGAAATAAAGCGGCCTCCTTGATGTTCCCCCGCTGTGGCTTCCGCTCTTTTCTTGTAAAAGAGGTCATTGTGGATATATATATATATATATATATATATATATACGCTCCTAGTTTGCCCACAAACTTGAAAACGCACTCCAACTCCCACTAATCACGGGTAAAGCAGAGGCAGCATGGAATTCTAGGACATGTAGTTGCTGTTGCGGCATACTGTTCTGCTTACGATCCCTGTGGAAGTTCCCAAGTTAAGGCTCTTTTGTATATGGAGCCCCATAGCCCCCACATTAGCAGGGTGGTTCATTTTACGCGGCTGGACCACCGCAAATATTATACGCTCCGAGTTTGCCCACAAACTTGAAAACGCACTCCAACTCCCACTAATCACGGGTAAAGCAGAAGCAGCGTGCCACCCGTAGCAGTGGCATTAGAGTCTTCTTATCTTGCTGGGTTCTTAATGCCTGACGTGTTTCAGTGCTTCCGCACTTCATCAGATGCGTGGTCATGACTCTGATGAGTTCGCCCATCTGATGGCAGTTAATTGTTTAATTAGTGGGAGTGTCAAAGCGTCAGAAACTCAAGTCGAGCCTCTGAAGACGAGTGCAGGCTCAGAAACGCATCAGGCTTTCAATCGAGACATGAGAAGCTGCAGACCGGAATGCGGTGATGTATTTTACCCGTTTGAAACAGGGCTGCTGGATGAGTGCATCCTTGCCTCTGGGCACCTTGGAGCTTCTATTTACACGCGGCAGCCTAGCCGCGAAGTTGTGCACCCCCCCCCGAGAACTATGGGGGTCACGAGCAGGAAGTTGTCGAGTCTTTTGTGAAGCAGCAGCCAAGGGATCTATGGACATCTGCATCCTGGGGCCCATCCAGGGCTGTGAAATGGCAGAATACGCACCCATACAGGGAAGAGACACGGACTATGAGTCCCACAAGGCAGTGCGTTACAACTCATATGAGTTAGCCCATCTGAGGGCGGTTAATTGTTTAATTAGTGGGAGTGTCAAAGCGTCAGAAACTCAAGTCTAGCCTCTGAAGACGATCGCAGGCTCAGAAACGCGTCAGGCTTTTAATCGAGACATGAGAAGCTGCAGACCGGAATGCGGTGATGTCTTTTACCCGTTTGAAACAGGGCTGCTGGATGAGTGCATCCTTGCCTGTGGGCACCTTGGAGCTTATTACCTACTGGCGGTCGCCAGTAGGTATATATAGTTAGGATTTTTTCTCTATGGGATTTTTGAAAATTCTATGTCTAATAACTTTGGCGTTTGTGGGCGGAATTGGCTGAAATTTTCAGGAAAATGGAACATTTTGTTTCTGAGCAGCCCCTGAAAGGGGGGGCCGAGAAAAAAGGGGGGTCCCAAAACGCGTTTTTCCCATGTTAATTTCCATAGGGCGGTTAGCCTCACTTTTAGCCCGAACGGCTGAATGGATTTGCACTAAATTTGGCAAAATTGTAGGGACTGGTAGCCCGATGTGCCTTTGCTAGGTCTCAATATATGTGCTCCAGTGGATTTTGAGAAATTAACGTTCAAAAAAAGATATATATCTGTGACAGCGTCCTGGGTAGCGCTCCGTTTCGCGTACTTTTCGCGTTACGGAGCTTTGCGAAGCGAAGCTGATTGGCTCTCCGGTGTCTGTAAACATTCCAAACAGTCCGTAGCGGCCGCCATCTTGTCTCTCGGTAGGATCGAGAGACAAGAGGAGGCCAAAGCGAAGGGGCAAATGACCATAAGGGGGCATAGTAGATCCTCCCTGACCCCCTAGGTTTGATGTGGAGGCTTTAAAAGGGCCCCGCGGGGCAAAAAAAAAAAAAAAAATCGTTTTTTTCCGTGGGGTGCGCCCGGTTCGCGAACCGGGAAGCGGTCTGGGGAGCGTACTACAAGGAAACAAGAATGATTGACTTTTAACTTATTGTATGTTTATAGACTTTTTTTGATTTTTTTATTTTCTGCCGAGTGACGTCTCGGCCTATCTCCACAGGATGCAGTCCCTACCATCTCGGCGTTTAAGCCCAGGGGGACCGGTAGTGTGGGAGAGAACAAGAATGATTGACTTTTAACTTATTGTATGTTTATAGACTTTTTTAGATTTATTTTTTTTTTCTGCCGAGTGACGTCTCGGCCTATCTCCACGGGATGCAGTCCCTACCATCTCGGCGTTTAAGCCCAGGGGGACCGGTAGTGTGGGAGAGATAACGTCTGTTAACGTTCGATTCGAAGGAAATCAGGAAGTGTTGAAAAACATTGTCTGCGCCATCTTGCCTTTTTTCAAATGCCACACTTTTGTCGTGCACGGCAGCCATTTTAGATGCCTTGACCAGACCCACTCTCTGCACGCTGTGGATCCTTAGCATGGCTCCCCACCCTCGCAAGCATCTCCCCCAGGCACTGGTCACCCCCGCTCTCTGTCTTATGCATGGGCAATAAACCTCCCCCCATCTGCGCTGCTCTTCCTTGAGAATCACACCCTGTGCCCGCCCGACACCTCCCTTTCGCCCTATTCACTACCGCACCCTCTGACACTTCTCTTCCTCTGTGTCCGATTGTCCAGGCCGGTCCCAGGCTATCACCTAGCCCTGCAGATGTAGTTTATGGCCCCAGCTGTAAAGAATCACCTCTCTTCAAAGGAGTTACAGTAGATCAAGGCCCCCACCCGATGAGATCCGTCACACCACACGCGTTCCTACTATCTGAAAACCATCCTGTATTGTGATTGGGGAGGGGACCGAGCCTGAAGCGGAAGATTCCAGGGATGCCTCTTTGTACATCAAAGTTTTTACAATTATGTGTCACATTAAAAATATATAGCACTCCAACAAAGTAGTAGGATTATAAAACTTTAATAACTTATAAATATATACAACGCAACAAAAACAGTAAATACATTTAAACATTTTTTTGAAAAAGAAGCAACAATGGTCAGTAGCTGTGTTTTGTGCGAATAGTCCCAAGGCAGCACAACGTGCTGAGTTCTGGACGGCACCCAGGTGATGTTACCTGGGTGCCGCACTGGTTTTGGGTATCCTACAATGCAGCTCCGAAAAACGGCGTGGGGCGTCCCGGGGGTGGCCTCGTCAGTAGCGGTCTGTTGTGCGAATAGTCCCAAGGCAGCAGAACGCGCTGAGATGTGGATGGCACCCAGGTGATGTCCAGTAAGTTGCCGTACTGGTTTTGGTATCCTACAATGCTGCTCCGAATAACGGCGTGGGGCGCCCTAGGGGGTGGGGGGGTGAGGCGGCGTGAACGGGCCTCCCCAGGTGGAGGCTCGTCTGCTGTAGTGGGGCGCCCCTTTACCGTTTCAGTTGCCATTCCGCCCGCTTTTGGTACACTGTGCCAAAATCCGCCATTCAGCTGAGTTTATTTATTTATTTATTTATTTTATCGATTTTTAGAGCGCGCAAATACCCGAAGGTGTCTCGGCGCTAAGTTGCTAGACTCTCTGGCGGGAGGGTGAGATTTTAGGCTGAGAACAGCCAAGTTTTCAGATTTTTTCTGAAGTTGAGCAGGGTTGGAGCACATTTGATGTGGAGGGGTAATGTGTTCCATAATTTGGCTGTGCCAACCGTGAAGCGTTTGTCTCCCCAGTTGACCCTCCTAGTACGGGGGACTATTAGCAGGTGAGCCGAGGATGAGCGTAGTGCCCTGGGATGTTCAAGCGGGCGAAAGGCTTGTCTTAAGTATAGCGGTCCATGATTGTGGATAGCCTTGTAAGCTATACATAACGCTTTAAATTTAATGCGGCTCCTCAAAGGCAGCCAGTGTAGCTGTCGGATGTAGGGGGAGACAGGTGCAAATTTGGGAATAGATAGCAGGGTCCTAGCCGCTGCATTTTGCACTGCCTGCAGTTTATTTAGGACCTTTTGTTGTGCATTTAGAAATAGGGCATTGCAGTAGTCAGTTTTAGAGAAAACTAATGTACTGACTAATGTTTTGCCTGCAGATGATGGTAGATAGGGAATAAGTTTTTTGATCCTTTTTAGAATGAAGAAAGATGAGGAAACCACAGAATTGGCGTGCTGCTGGAATGACAGCTTGTTGTCAAAGACAACCCCCAGATTTCGCACTTTTGATACCGGTTCCGGAGGATGTCCCATCTGGTGTGGCCACCATTGTGGAGACCAGGACGGCTGTAGTCTCCCGAATGTCATCACCTCTGTCTTATCAGAGTTAAGCTTCAGACAGTTTGATGACATCCAGGAGCTTATCGCATTCATTCCGGATTGGAAATTCGCAGCTACAGCGGAACCATCGTCGTATATGGACAACACCAACTGGGTGTCGTCAGCGTATGTGGTGAGGAGGATTCCGTGAGATTTGATGACCCTCGCCAAGTCCGACACGTATATATTGAACAGTGTCGGGCTTAGCGAGGATCCCTGGGGTACACCACAAGGCAGAGAGTTGCGCCCACTCTTGCGGTGCAGCGATAGGCGGCTGCCACAGGACTCTCAAAATGGCGGCAGGCTCTTTCCTTTTTGGGCCTGGTCCACTGAAATGGCCCTGGGACACCTTGGAACTCGGACGCTTGTCTGCTAGGTCTTGGACCCCATTCTCGAAAGCGTCCCCTCAGCCTTGAAGATTCTACAAAAGTCTTGGGGGCCCCCGACTCCTGCAGGCTTCCGGTGGGGAGCGGCTGCCATGATTGCTCGCGGAATGACCACGACGGAGCCACGAGATGGTGGTGCTTTCATGCTGATGCCAGCTTCAGTCTGAAACATCCAGAAACAAGGTGGGGCTTTCATCGTTTGGGAAAAAAAAATGTTTTAATCCAATGAAAAGTGTTATTTTTAGGTCATGTGATCAAGCCTTCCATCATTAGGAAACCAAAAGTAAAATGAACCAATGAAAAGTTTTATAAACAAGTCACATGACCTGTTATGCGGCATAGGGCTATAAAAAGCGTAGAAAATCGTTGGCATGTGAGGCGGCGTCAGTAGCGGACCGATGTGCGAATAGGCCGAAGGCAGCACAACGCGCCAAGATCCGGATGGCACCGAGGTGGTGTCCAGCAAGTTGCCGCACTGGTGTGGCCATCCTACAATGCTGCGCCGAAAGTCGGCGTGGGGTGCCCCGTTGGCCTGTGAGGTGGCGTCAGTAGCGGACCGATGTGCGAATAGGCCGAAGGCAGCACAACGCGCCAAGATCCGGATGGCACCGAGGTGGTGTCCAGCAAGTTGCCGCACTGGTGTGGCCATCCTACAATGCTGCGCCGAAAGTCGGCGTGGGGCGCCCCGTTGGCCTGTGAGTTCGCGTCAGTCAGTGGGGGCTGTTTGTGGATCTGACTGCATTGGAAAGCAATGTGATGCTGTGCGTCACCCCCAAGATGGAGGTTCCTCGGCTGCAGTGGGGCGCCCCTTGGTGTTTCACTCGCTATGCAGCTGAGTTGCGTGCGTACTTGCGGCGAATAGGCCAAAGGCAGCACAACGCGGCGAGATCCGGATGGCACCGAGGTGGTGTCCAGCAAGTTGCCGCACTGGTGTGGCCATCCTACAATGCTGCGCCGAAAGTCGGCGTGGGGTGCCCCGTTGGCCTGTGAGGTGGCGTCAGTAGCGGACCGATGTGCGAATAGGCCGAAGGCAGCACAACGCGCCAAGATCCGGATGGCACCGAGGTGGTGTCCAGCAAGTTGCCGCACTGGTGTGGCCATCCTACAATGCTGCGCCGAAAGTCGGCGTGGGGCGCCCCGTTGGCCTGTGAGTTAGCGTCAGTCAGTGGGGGCTGTTTGAGGATCTGACTGCATTGGAAAGCAATGTGATGCTGTGCGTCGCCCCCAAGATGGAGGTTCCTCGGCTGCAGTGGGGCGCCCCTTGGTGTTTCACTCGTTATGCAGCTGAGTTGCGTGCGCACTTGCGGCGAATAGGCCGAAGGCAGCACAACGCGCCGAGATCTGGATGGCACCGAGGTGGTGTCCAGCAAGTTGCCGCACTGGTGTGGCCATCCTACAATGCTGCGCCGAAAGTCGGCGTGGGGTGCCCCGTTGGCCTGTGAGGTGGCGTCAGTAGCGGACCGATGTGTGAATAGGCCGGAACCAGCACAAGGCGCCAAGATCCGGATGGCACCGAGGTGGTGTCATAGTTGAGAGTTCTGAGAAGCGGGGGGGAGGCGGCGCAAACGAGTCTCTCCCTCCATGTGGAGGCACTTCATCTGCAGTGGGGCGCCGAGATCCGGATGGCACCGAGGTGGTGTCTAGCAAGTTGCCGCACTGGTGTGTGTTGAAAAGATGAAAGGTCCACAGCAAGTCTATGTTCCTTCAGTGGAGCGCCGTCTAGCTGAGTTTCGCCCGCTCTTGCTGCTACAGCGACAGGCGGCTGCAACAGGACTCTCAAAATGGCGGCCTGTTCTTTGGATTTGGGCCTGGTCCACTAAAATGGCCCTGGGACACCTTAGAACTCGGACGCTCTAATTTTTTTTCCTTTCCTCTACATGCAGAAAAGGTAAATGCCCGGTACGTTACCTGCCTCATCTGCCACGATGTACTCTCCAGAGGAACCGAAAAAAAATATAGTTATGGTAATTATACCATGCATCGTCATATGGAGAGGTGGCACCGATTAATTATAGTGCTGCACAAAAGAGAGATTTGGAGGACAACCCCCGACCTGCCAGTACATTCACCAAAGAAGTGGCACTGACAGCATCAGAGGCAAGGGAAACGGTCCCAAATATTCAGAAGAACTTTGGAAAGATTAAAATGACATGTTTAGATTGTGGCAAATTAATTTCATGTGGACAGATGAGTGTTACTCTAATAAATACAGCATATGAACATCATCATAGTCGATGGTTGGTGGAGACATTTTGACTATATCCTGGACCTGCCCGTCCTCGCCCAAAATGGCGCCGGAATTAATGGGACTCGTAACTCCTTGTTGTGTACTGGTTGCACAACCTTGATATCACGAGATACGTATGCAGTTTTGAAGCACATGGCGGGCGGGGACGAGAATTGATTGAATATTTCGACATCCCTATTGATATTAAGTTCTGATGTGTTATTGATTACTGTACTATTGAAAGTTCGATTTAACGTCACCCATGGTACTTGCCCGCAAATGTATATCTAGATAATTTTATTGTAACTGGCCCTGTCGTATTTTAATTATAAAACGTACGTCCACCGATTCCGCAACTGTTAGACACCTTAGTTCTTGCAACCTAATGGCCCGCCCGTTACGTTCCTCTACAGTGTAAATGTCTTCTCATCATATACGATTACAGTTTGCTCCGTGGCCGGCCCACGTGGTTATAGGCCCGTATTTGTATACTGACATTTTCACAATAAAGGTTTTTAAAAGAAAACATGGTAGTAGTATTTACATTGGTAAAGTTTTTAATAATAGTCACTGTTTTCGAATCACTAAAAGGCAAGTGAAATAAAGCAGTCCAATTACATGAAGGGTAAAAGGTATAATACGCAGGAACGCAGTAAAGATAAATGGTCAAGGGCTGTTGTGTTTTCTACTCCTGCAACATAAAGTGATCGATAAGAATCTGATATTCAGGCGTATCGGCGACTAAGACAGCAGGCCGAGCCTCTTTTGCTCAACGGCTCCGTCATGGGACGAAGAAACGCCCTTTTTCTCGAAAAAGGAATATATTTTACTTGCAGGACAGTTGTAAATTTTCCGGGAAAGTACATTAGCCTGGAACATTATAACATATATGTTTAAGAAAAAATAATGTTCGAAAGTAATAAAAAGTGTAATTTTTAGGTCATATGACCAAGCCTTTCATCATTAGAATAAGAAAAGTAAAATGAACCAATGAAAAGTTTTATTAACAAGTCACATGACCTGTTATGCTTACGTTACGCGCTGCGCGCCGCGCCCCGGATCGCTTCCGGGAAGCTGCGCACCGGAGCACTTCCGGATGCGCTAACGCGGCGCGTCATATGACGCATTACGCGACAACGCAGGTCCAGAATATAGTCAAAATGTCTCCTCCAACCAGCGGTCGGAACACAACCCCTTTCAGCAGGCTAAATAGATCTGTTAAATGACAACAAAAGGGACAGGCAACAAGAACCATCAGTCAAAGAGGGGAGGGCAAGTTCTTCTCTACCGGGTCACGTTAGGGCGCTACCGGAACTGATCGAATTGGTAGTCTACAGTGTTTCTGGATGTTTCAGACTGAAGCTGGCGTCAGCATGAGAGCACCACCATCTCGTAGCTCCGTCGTGGCCATTCCACGAGCAATCATGGCAGCCGCTCCCCACCAGAAGCCTGCGGGAGTCGGGGCCCCCAAGACTTTTGTAGAATCTTCAAGGCTGAGGGGACGCTTTCGAGAATGGAGCCCAAGCCCTAGCAGACAAGCGTCCGAGTTCCAAGGTGTCCCAGGGCCATTTCAGTGGACTAGGCCCAAAAAGGAAAGAGCCTGCCGCCATTTTGAGAGTCCTGTGGCAGCCGCCTATCGCTGCACCGCAAGAGTGGGCGCAACTCAGCTGAATGGCGTATTTTGGCACAGTGTACCAAAAGCGGGCGGAATGGCAACTGAAACGGTAAAGGGGCGCCCCACTACAGCAGACGAGCCTCCACCTGGGGAGGCCCGTTCACGCCGCCTCACCCCCCCCCCCGGGGCGCCCCACGCCGTTATTCGGAGCAGCATTGTAGGATACCAAAACCAGTGCGGCAACTTACTGGACATCACCTGGGTGCCATCCACATCTCAGCGCGTTCTGCTGCCTTGGGACTATTCGCACAACAGACCGCTACTGACGAGGCCACCCCCCGGGACGCCCCATGCCGTTTTTCGGAGCTGCATTGTAGGATACCAAAAACCAGTGCGGCACCCAGGTAACATCACCTGGGTGCCGTCCAGAACTCAGCACGTTGTGCTGCCTTGGGACTATTCGCACAAAACACAGCTACTGACCATTGTTGCTTCTTTTTTCAACAAAATGTTTAAATGTATTTACTGTTTTTGTTGCGTTGTATATATTTATAAGTTATTAAAGTTTTATAATCCTACTACTTTGTTGGAGTGCTATATATTTTTAATGTGACACATAATTGTAAAAACTTTGATGTACAAAGAGGCATCCCTGGAATCTTCCGCTTCAGGCTCGGTCCCCTCCCCAATCACAATACAGGATGGTTTTCAGATAGTAGGAACGCGTGTGGTGTGACGGATCTCATCGGGTGGGGGCCTTGATCTACTGTAACTCCTTTGAAGAGGGGTGATTCTTTACAGCTGGGGCCATAAACTACATCTGCAGGGCTAGGTGATAGCCTGGGACCGGCCTGGACAATCGGACACATAGGAAGAGGAGTGTCAGAGGGTGCGGTAGTGAATAGGCCCCCTTCCGAGTCCGCGCCATCACACCGTCCCTCGGGGGCCTCCGTCAAGCGGTTCAGGGAGGCACCGCATCACATTGTTTTCAAATGCAGTCACGTCCTCAAACAGCCCCCACTTACATTGAGAATAGTGAAGCTGTAGCAGGTGCAAATAAGCTTCAGACAGTCTAACAAGCACTCCTCAAAACTTTGAACTATCAGAGTGCATGAGTTTCATGCTCGATCGATTGAGCTAGCCGGATCGGGCAACAAAAAGTATAAAATAGTTATGTAAATAGTTATTTAATAAAACGTTTTACCCTGTTACTTTGCTGGTGTGTTGTATATATTTATAATATTTGCATAGGGTTTGTCGTTATTTTGGGCGGGGTGGGTGGCGGAGCCGAGCTGTCTTGCAGCCATCATGGTGTGGAGTTCAGTTCATCTCACTAGTTTGGTATTTCTCATGAGGGGTTGTTCCTAATGTTTCTATTTTAGCGAGGTCAAAAAGAGATCCCATTAGTGGCCTACTGATTTTGCTCGATTCCTTTTGTTTTTTTACATGATTTTTCACTATCTGCAAAGACTAAACAGAGTATTGCGACTCTGTGCTTGTTTGTAAATAGAGAATGAACCAAAGAGAACCAATTCTAAAACAGTAAATGCTTGGATAACAATCAATCAAATGGAGAGAGAAGCAGGCACGACGGAATACAACGGGGGCAAAGGCCTGCGTTAACTACCCTTCACTATCTGCAAAGAGAGAGTACTCCTAATAGAAATGAGGGGGGGGGGCAGCATTCAAAGCAGATCAGTGTGCATAAACACGAAAATGTTTTTACTTACCACGTACTTGACATTCGACAGCTTATGATATTTGCTATTAAAAAACCATTGAAATTCACTGAAAAAACCATAGGTTAGAGACCATATATAGTTAGGAATTAGCATTTAAAAAAGCTTGCAAATTCACTGAAAAAACCATAGGTTATAGACCATATATAGTTAGGAATTAAGAAAGCTTACTCGAATAAAGGTGTTTCAAAATCATTCCCCGAGTGCCTTCGTGTGCTATATCATGCATGCGCCGGAGCCTGTATTTATATCACAGTCACTGGATGATGTCATCAGTGATGTCATCAGTGATGTCATTTGAGATGTCATCAGTGATGTCATCAGTGATGTCACTGACCATGTCATGAATGATGTAATATGTGACATCATCAGCAGTGGATTGCGGGTGCGCGATATATAGTTAGTGCAACTAACTATATATGGAATTTCAATGGTTTTGTGTGAGTAAAATAAGGTTTTTTTAAATGCTAATTCCTAACTATATATGGTCTATAACCTATGGTTTTTTCAGTGAATATATATATATATAAATACAGGCTCCGGCGCATGCATGATATAGCACACGAAGGCACTCGGGGAATGATTTTGAAACACCTTTATTCGCAGACGCGTTTCAGCAGTAAGCTTTCTTCAGTGTGAACATCTGTTGTACAGCACTACGTTTTTTAAAATAGGAAATGTCTCTCCTGATTGGCGCTCTCAGTGTGGCAATTGAAGCAGGACTTGCAATACACACTCCATATGGCCGCCATACTGAAAGGGTGATATTTCAGATTTAGATAAATGTATTCAATGACCAGCGCATTGAAAAGATATTGCTAATGTTGTTGGCAGCGTGTCCCTTGACAATTCAGTCCAATGCAATGTCTCTTACCACACGAGCGCTGTGCATTCTCCCTCGCCAAGCCTCTTTTCGATCAGGACGAAACTGCAGGCTGCAGTATATGACAGAAGACCTTGAATTAGGATAATTCACGACCTCCGGTCGACAGGCACATCCTGTTAGAGACGGTTCAGCTTCTGTATATAATGCAAAGCTCCAAACTCCTTCAAGAAACAGAATCTTGGTATATATATATACACCGGTCCCGCTCCAAGACGAAGATGCAGGCTCCAAAACCGTGGATAGTGAAACACCAAAATTATTTATTGCACAACGAGGCCCTGACGAGTTTCGGCGGATGTACCGCCTTGCTTACAACATCAGGCGCCATTCAAGAAAGTCATTTTATGCTTCCTCACTCACAGTGGTTGTCACAGCAACCGGGGGTGCATCGTAGACATGAAGAATCATCGTTGTATACAAACCATTCTAAAATGAAGTAAATAAATTATAAAGACTTTAACTCAGTCATGTAGACATACAAACAAAGTAATTAGAAAGTGGTATGAAAGACATTTTTTTATACCTTGAGGTGGCTGGCCATGAAAGAGCTGGGGCCTCAAGTCTGCTTTATTACCAGTGCCCAAGAAAATCTTCGGACAAGCCTGAAGCCAAGGCAAAGCAGGAAACTCATCCAACTAACTTTGTTTTGTTGGAGATTATCAAGTCTCTGCTTCACGTTGTCTAATATGCTCATCTAGATATTGTTGTCACAATAAAAATGACATACTGTGAAGGCCTGCCAGAATTCTTCAATCTTAACATCTTGAAAATGGCTCACATTGTAGTATCACTTAAAGGGCTTGAAGCAACTGCTTTCAGAACACATAGATGTAAATATGCTGACCTCCAGGATTTTGTGGCATCAAAATGGAATTATTGTGGCACTAAATTGCATTTTTGCACCTATTTTGCGCTTTTCATTTTATTAATATTTCCTAATATATCACAGTTCAAAGCCCCTAAAACCTCACTCTTTCTTGTCATTATACTGCCCTATCATCACCCTCCTCTGCCACCATCCTCACGTTATATCACCTTCCTTTGCCATCACTGTTATGTCGCCGTCCCCCATGCAGCCATGAACCTGCCCTCCTATTCCTCTGCCACCACCCCCCCTTCTCTGTCATCACTTCATTCTGGACATTATTGCACTCTCTCCTCACCCCCTCTGCCATCACCCTCAACCCTCTCCCCTGTCGTCACACGTCTCTGCTATCGTCACCCACTTTGATCTTGTAACTTTTGGATACAATGTATGCATTTAAATACTGAATCTTTTTGCACATTTTTGGCAGACTATCTTACTCTGTATACACTATATGCAATACAATTTATAAACTGTGGCCGCTAGTGCTCAAATTGTAAGAGAATAATTGCTAGGGCCCATTATTTTGTTCAGAAGCCCATGACGGTGCTTTGCGCCGGGACACTCATAAGTAGCCGTGCGCGTTACAAATTCATATAACATAACATAACATAACATCGAAGGTTGGGTGCTGAATACCAATGCAACTTAGTCCTGATTCCCTTCACCCCTCTAAAATCCACCACCACTCTCTGTCCTTTAGCTTGCTCTTATGGTTTTTTTTCAACCCTGCAAACTCTCTTTTGTCACAATTGTTCTATCTCGCCCATCTTATGTCTTCCTTGTATGGTTTTTTAATCTCTTGCCTGCTCTAGGTCAAAGTCTGATGAGGAAAAATATGTTCTGGTCCCGAAAATGAGTACTGGTGGGCTCTACCTGCAAGCACCACCTCAAATTAGGCACTGGTAGCAGAGTTTTCTTTTACTGAGGCTAGAAACATGTTTAAACTCATGACAACATTCAGTGGTTTCTGTCAAAGGCTGGTAGCTCATAGGAATACAAATACATGTCCCTCTCCTCCAGGGCATTTCAAGTCATTGACTCTCCTGCTATGAACACAGAAGTCTGAAGTGATTGCATTAACCAACTGAGCTTTCCTAGTAGAACTAAGCATTTCCCACAGATATCTTACTTGCATATTTGTATGTTATAGGCCAACAAATTAGCTATAGAATATTTGTTTCTTTTTAGCAACATGTCTGACTCTGCTCCCGTACTCACTGGCCCCTCTCACTGTTCTCAGGATCAGTTGCATACTTTTTTAGGTCTCGTTTGAGATAATGCACACGCTGTCACCGAGATCTACATTTCTTTCTTTTTTAAACTAGAAAGGGATTTGAGCCCATTTATTACTTACCATTGGCAGGCTTCCAAGCCCCTCCCATTTCTTTGTTTTTCATTTATCAGCAACGGCAGCTGGTTTCATTTTGCCGGTCTCTTCAGATGGCTCAGGTGGCTTTGGGACGATTCTGATTTCTTTTTGTCAAATTAGGCAAAAACAGAGGCAACAGCTTCGTCTACCACTCACTACTCACCGTTGCCTGTCCTGTTCCACTCCCGCTGTTTGTCTACTTGCAAACCACTGCCCCCTCCTGTCGCATTGTTGCTTGCCCTCTCCTTTCCCACATTGCTTGTTTTGTATTTTAATCCCACTAAACAAGCAATATCACTGTAACTGTGCAATGTTCATTACTTGTTTTAGTTAGTGCTGTAATTAACATGTTTACAGTTTGACCAATACATTTCCACTCATTTCGACAGCAATGCAAGGGCAAATACGGAGACAATCCAGTCAATTCACATAATGAAGAAAGTAGATTCCCACTGAATCAGCATTTGGGAAGGAGCTGAGGCATAATAGCCAGAGCTCCAGACTTTGGAACTGAGAAACTGGTTTGAGTCTCAGCATTCGCTCAACATTCTACGGTTCTACTATTACAGACTGCAGCAGTGGTGAGAGCCAAACTGCAGCAACTCACCCTGTACATGTAATAATGCTCAAATGACAATATGAGGTGGGTACTAATCACAGAAAACACTACTGCTTTAGCAAGGCGTGAAAAATGGAAATTATGATGTAATTGCAGGTGTAATGCAGAATATTATCCTGGAGCACACCATCGAAAGCAAATTCAACATAGATGCTTAAATGGAAATAGTCTAGAGTTTGACAACTTGAAGGAGTATCAACCTATTTTACATTCATGTAGTACATACAAAAATACTACTTTAAAAAAGTACCTTTTCATTATATATGGCTAGTCTTACATTCCACCACAGGAAATAAAACACATGAATCCTATGAACAGGTGATAATACAAGCCCAAAATCCTGGCAGCAAAAATGCAAGAATAGAAACTACTGGGCAGTTAAACACAAAAAAACACACAGTAGGAGGTAGGTTTTGTGGTGAACCGTATATATTAGAGCTGATACAGATTTTTAAATTTTTTTTAAAGTGGTATTATTGTGTGGCTCCAGGCAAATAATTTATTCTCTCTATATCCAAGGAATACAATTACCGAAAGAAAATGGATTCGCTTTCAGGCACACAACATGTGCTTTTAAGTCTCGCCTAAGCAGCGCGTGTATGCTATCTCTTTGAGACATGCTGTATATATAATATGTACTTCAAACACCCCCCCATTTTTTTCATTGGTACCTCTTACTGTCCTTTGTGAATGCCAGCTTTTGTTTGCAGAATACACTTAGTAGTCCCTCCTTTTGGACTTTTGCATCCTCCCATTAGGACTGCTCCTACATGTGCTCTTACTCTTCCGGTTATTTAGGATACTTTTGGGGTGCTCTTTTGTTGTTGGCCTGCCTCTGCTTGTGTTAACTGTCTGTGTTTTGTTTTGTTTACTTAGTCTGCCAGCTTGATGAAAGGTTTGCAGCTGCTTTATTTGCTGTGCTTGATCTTTCTTCATGGCCGCCATGCTCTCTTGTTTTTTATTTGCTTTGGGAGTTGTGTTTGTGTTTTGGTTTCTTTGGGCACCATATTAAGAAGGTGCGCAGCCACTTTATTTGCCATGCCCCATCAGGCTTGTTTATGACTTGCTTTTTATTTACTTTGGGAACAGTGTTTGTGTTTTGGTTACTTTGGGCACCATGTTCAGAACAGAAAGGTGCACAGCCGCTTTATGTGCTGTGCCCCCACAGTGCTTCTTTGGGACTTGTTCTAAACAGCTGCTAAAGCTCGCTCCTTTTCCTTGGGCTGCAGCTGCCTGGCCTTCCTCCTGCTTATTTACTTTAGTTGTTCAGATATTCAAACCGTCGCGCCCTCTCCCCTCCCAAGTACAGCTTTTTGAGGAGATGACCCTGTTAGTGCATGTTTGCAATACAGGAAGAATCACTCATATTGAAGACCAAGCAAATCAATGCATCCATAAGAGATTTGGAATAGGTAGGCAGAGTGGAGGCTGCCCCTCATGGGCCACAAATCTAATATGGCGTGCGACTGAACACCACAGCGAACGAGCGCTACTTTGCAGCTAAAATACCCGTGAAAAAAAGGAAAAGCAATTAAGTTGCTCCTGTGAATCCGACTTCAGTTCGGTCCGATTATACTAGAGAGAGCGGCCAACTGAACACCCCTAGAGGCTTATTGGACTTTACTAATCACTTTGAAAATAGGAGCCAATACTTGTGTTCGCTACTTATCAGTACATCTGGGAAAGTTCTTCGGTTTTTGACAAATCGGTTGGAGTACACCAACTACGACGGATTATCATTAGCCCTTGTCCTGATGAGGCCCGTAGTCAATGGGCTGAAACGCGTCGACACCCACGAGAAGACACCAGTTTAAAAAATCTTACGTTGTGAAAATATATATTTAAAAAGAGTATAATAAGAAGATAGGTTGAAACAATATAGACCTTCCTTGCTCTTTTGATTTCTGGATAGATCTTGTTTCACAGGAATGCTTAGCCGTACATGTATATAGCATCCTCTTTTTCAAAAAATTTGGGCTAACATACTTGAAAAAGATACAAAAAAGTTAATATATGTGTATATATATATGTGTAAAAAGTAATGTTTGGTTTGTCATTGTACCTAAATATTGGTTTGTAAATCAACAAACCTTTGTGGTAAAATTTTCTAATTGACAAAAAAATAAAGTACCAGTCAGAAATTTGTGTTAATTTCGGGATTGGGTATGGAGGTATTTAAATGAGGTAGAATTTGTTTCGTGAACATGATTAGTTTCATTTAGGAGGAGATAATTTATATTGCTCTTTCAAAAATAGATTGTTTCAATTAGACCTAAGGCATCGCTTTTTTTGAATAATACCTCATGTAATTATTGTCATTTGTAAATGCAGCTTTTGACTTACAGAAGGAGGTATGGCCAGGACACAGCCTTACTCCAAAGTTTTTACTTCGTAGTACATTTTCCACGCATGTTTTAGATTGTAAAGGCTGTTGGCATGTAAGTCTTCACACCACAAGACAAAACCACGCATTTGAGGATAATTAAAAAAGGGGACTGGGGTTCTCCCCCCACCCCCCAAAAAAATGTCCAATTACTAACAAATATGTAAATAACAAATGGAATAAAAAAAAATCAACAGTAGGTGGAAGTGTTACCCTGTGATAGATTTTTACAGGGGCAGTAAGCATGGTAAAAGTATGCGTGGTGAAGGTGTTTGTAATGTAAATGAATCTAAATGTGTGGTAGTGGTATACATTGTGAAATGGGTGATGTAAAGAAATGCGTGGTGAAGGAAGCCGTGGTAATGTCATACAACCATATGGCCTTTATTGGTGAGGGACGATGGCTGGTCTTTCACGCTATAGTTTGGGGTAAACTTTGCCCAGTGTAAAATGAATATAATTAATGCTTAAAGTGCACAACATGTGGAAAACTAGATTGTTCTTCTTACAGTGTGTGAAGATAGTTAAATATTTCATAGAAATAAACAGCTCTCTTGACAGCAAGGATATAATGTTAAACCATGCGCTCCTTGAAGTACGGCAATTAACCACAGGATTTGTTCAAAAACCTAAGTTCCGGTTCCTCCATCAGTGCAGCAGTAATTTCAATTAATAAAACTAAAAATGAGGGCTTACGTACTAAATTTATTAAATTGGAGAGACTTAAGAGATTGGAACTTAACAAATGGTGGGATGCAGTTACGCTTAAGCAGTATCTCACCTTGAAACGTATTCCACGTTGTCTTAGATCACAGATAGTTCCGACATATGAGGACTTAGATCCTGACCTTCTGGACCGATGGGAAAAAGAATTAACCACTAGTTCTAATAATCTTATTCAGATTCTGATAGAAAATTCCAAAAGAAAAATCGCCAAACTATTAACTGAGATACAAACCTGTGAGGATGAGATCAAAGAAATAAACTTACCAGAAGCTACAGTTAAGAATTACACCATACTGGATGAAATGTTGTCAAATTTACAGGCGGATATAAAACGTAGAAAAGCAAGGAAACTCAAAAGGGACGAACATGACTATAAGACCGGTCGTGTTTTTACGTTTGCACGTAGATTCGATTATTTGGTTAGCAAGGAGCAGGTCTCTAAGCAGACAGTTACTCCGTCAAGCTCAGAGGCCCCATCTTCCTCTAGTAGTTTGACAACCAGTGAAAATGAGGAAGAGTTGACTACTGGTAAGATTCTAGATAATTCTTTTTTCCAGGAGGTCCGTCGGTTCAGGATGGGGAATCGTGAACCGGTTGGGAGATTAAGAGATACAGGAGGGGAAAGACAAGGAGAGGGACAAGAGGACTACTTCACCACAGTGGATGTACCAGCGTGGGAAGAAATTTTTGGGGGATTACCGGCCAGAAAGACATTACTTCTGCACTTATTTGATAATTCTCTTACATGACTGTACGGAATATTTTTCATATTGTTGTGGAGCTCAGAGGGGTGCCTGAGTTATTGTTTGTATAACTCTGAATTGTATTCAGGGTTTATTTGGGATAGAGTGGTAACCTATCCTTTTCTCTCTTGGACTTCACTGTAATTATATTTCACAGTATATTGTATTACCTCGAGCTGTGCGCCTGATCTATGACCTGGTTGCCAATTGTGTGATTATATTTATTGTTTCATGGCTGAACATATAGTGCCATGCCGTTAAATGTGAGTCATTATGTGGCATGCACATTTCTCATAGAGAGACATGCACAGCTCTCATGCTGTCACCTAACAACTGTGTAATGTGAGCTTGCCAATTTTATGCAACTCGTCATTGGATCACAATTGCAGGAATGTCACAATTCATGCCATACTGTTGCATCCCACATCAGCTCTCACAAAACTCATGAGGGGGATTTTTTATAATACAAATTATGTTGTATTTTGGCATCGTTTGTGCCCTTGGTGTGCTTTACTCATAGCCTTCAGCGTTCACTTGAGATCCAATGTTCTCTCTTGCATGCATGTGTTTTTATCTTTTTATATTTTAGTTACGCCCTAGTCTGTTGACTTCTAAGAGCTCAATAGAACACGGTTAAGCCCACCCTGACCTTTAGGAGCCGGGTGAACTCTATGATGAAGGATGACACTAATAGAGCATGTGAGGGTTACATATTAAAAAAAAGAATTATTCCTTCCTCACCACTAGTTGGTGGTGTTTAGGTGTGGCAGGGATTTTTTTCTCGTCAGATTAAGTGTCATGAGATCAGGAAGGCTACTCTTTAGGTAATAGTGTTAACTTGGGAGGATGTATCCCCCATTTTTATTTCTATGCTTTGAAAGAAACTCCTTATCCTCCAGGACTGATTAGTATTACACTCCCAGTTCCTTGTTTTCAATCAAATCATTTGAGCTCCCATAAAATACAAAAACACAAATCTGACCTTTAGTAATATAATCTGGAGCCTATGTAAAGCTACAATTGTGTCAAGTTCCCGCTCCACAGAAATGCAAAAAAGAAAAAAAAGATGTTCTTCACGCGTACACATTACATTGTGTAGATACTCCGATCGACCGGCCACGCTCTCACCGCCGTCCCCCGCATCCGAAGAGTCACCACAGGGGGCCGGTCCTTCTCCTACCTCGCCGCCAAGACCTGGAACTCCCTCCCGACCCACCTCCGCCTTACCCAGGACCACCTCGCCTTTAGGAAGCAGCTCAAGACCTGGCTGTTCGAGCAGTAGCGGACCCCCCCTCCCCAAGCGCCTTGAGACCCTCCAGGTGAGTAGCGCGCTATACAAATGCTTTGATTGATTGATTGATTGATACTGCCTCATCGGATGAGTTAGAAACCCTTGCAAGGAGGACATTTCCAACCATGTAACTCATATAAAGCACTCCTATACTTCTGGGTAGATTTCATGCTATATTAGACCCCAATAAGGAAAACTTACAAACATTGGCAATGCCAACAGGTCTGGCTTTAAAGTACTGTTGTATGGTAATGCAAAGCTTTACAAGTGATTAGCTTGTGAATGAATAGGCATTTCTGTAGAAGCAATGAACTGTAGAATAATATTAGTGTTGGTTAAACAATCAGGGGACCATTGCAGTATTAAGCCAGATCTAAACACCCATGTTGGTTAATGACTGCCCTTCTCCATTTGTGCTGCTGCAAGACAAAGAAAATTATCTAGGACACTCTAATAGCATTAAAGTGTCATGTGAATGCCCCTGAAGGATCAAGCTCAGGCAGCTGGATAAACAAAATGATCACAGATGTGCATAGGGTAAGTACGTTTTTATGGAAGCACACAACTTCTGACCAATTCTAACATATCCTCCTGGTTCCCAATATGTGGGATGAGCCAAAGTCCCTCTCTAGTCATGCTCACATAATTGTGTGGCCACAGTTGCGCTGTCATGCCAGACCATGGCCAGACCTCTTAATGGCAAATGTTCAACATTTGCCTTCACTGTGTGTCTCACTTCATTTTTCACAAACGAAAATTTTAACAACTGTGCAATATTGGTGAAATCTTTTTAATTTATAAATATAATGAATCAATTGAAGTATCTATTTTTTTTCTCAGCAAACACTTAAAAACATACCAGCATTTGCCTTCCCTCGCATTTTACAGGCAGTTACATGTAATTCCTAGACAGCTGTCTGCTTTAAACAAATTGTTCAAGAAAGCTCATAATCAGATTGTTGTATTGTTCAGGCACAGTCAGGTAGACACGAACAAGACCAGCCAGTTGATGTTCTGGGAGCATTCGTATTCAGGTCTATGCATATCTGAACAAGCTAAGCGAACAGGTCTTGCCTATGTGAGGCTCTATTGGCTTTGTCAATGTTTTGCTTTGCTATGTTGTACAGCAAGGTGGCTGCTGTGCAGCATGATTGAAAGTTAAAAAAAGTGCTGTGACTTGGCCAGCCTAGTCTGCGACATAGCACTTTTTTTCTTACTTTACTTTCAACATGCTGCACAGCAGCCATGCGGCTGTACATTATGGCTTAATATCCATTGACAAAGCCAAACAACAGAGCTATGTTTTTCTAGCCATGCTGTACAGCAACCCGGCTTCTGGGCAGCATGGTTGAAAGCAGGAAAAAAAGGTGCTATGAAGCGTGTAATTTTGACCATATGGCAGCGCTTTTTTTCAGTTAACTTTCACCATGCTGCACAGCAGACGTGCTGCTGTATAACATGACTAAAAAGATTGACAAAGTCAACAGATCTCCCATGGACGAGACCTGGTGGCTTTGCCAATGCTTGTTAAATACTTTCAATACTGCTTCCAAATCTGTGAACTGCTCTAAAATGAAGGAAACATTGACGTATTTATTTTAGTTGAGCAGCATAACTGAAAGAGCTCAAGGATATCCAGCACAGATAAGAAGAGATGGTCCGGAGTCCTCATGACAAAATGTAGCTTTTAGAAGGAGCAGAGAGAGTTCACATCTCGCCTTTCAAACCTGCATACATACCTACAGGAAGACCGATCCATCCTAAGCAGGCAGACAACAATGGAAAAGACAGTTCTCTGCAGAAGGGTGCAAGGCTGGTGACACCCTGCTCCTGCAAGGAGCAAAAAACTAATTGTTCTTCGGTCAACTCCACCGAAGCATGCATGGGCACATTATGGCAGGCAGTGTGCAGACAGTCAATAGTCAATCATCAACAAAAAAGGCACAACAAAAAATAACTGAAGCACTGGCAAAGCCAATAGGCCAGGCGCTGGCAGCCAGCTTTTTGGAAATTCTTGTTTATTTGTGCTATGGTTTATACAAAGCTCTATTTTCTGGGAAGTTGCCGGGCCCTCATCAAATAAAAAGAAAACTTGCTAAAAGGAAAAAACATTTTTTTGGTCTTCAAAATGTTCATATTACCATAGAAATCCTTGGAACTTAGGGGAGCTACTTTGTGCGTGGATATACTTCTTTTGGAAGGTCAGCTTGCCGTAACTCATAGAGAAGTGGGCTGACGCATGTCTCCTTGATGCATGCTGGAGGTGGGTGGAAGAGAAATGTGGATGATACACTAACAGACTTATGGATAAAATATGTCAAGAAAACCCCTATAAGTAACTATGCTATATATACTTGAAGAAAAATGAAACGGTCTTGCCTAGCACAAACCTAAAAAGCCAGTTAGTCTGGAATTGGCTGCCAGCCTCTTGCCTTTGAGAAAAAAGGCAAGAAAAAGTGGTGAGGGGAAGGCAGGAAGGCAGGCAAAAAGAGCAGGAAGACAAAAAATGAAGGAAGGAAGACAGGAAAACAAAGAAGGATGGAGGGCAAAAAAGGAAGAAAGGCTAAAAGAAAGAAAGAAGGAAATAAAGGCAGAATGAAGGAAAGTAAGAAGAAGGATAGGAAGAAAGAAGGAAGGAAGGAAGGCAAAAAAGAGGGAAGAAGACAAGAAGGCAAAAAAGAAGGAACGATGGCAAAAAAGAATTAAGGTAAAAAAGAAAAAAGGAAAGAAGAAAGAGATTATAAAGAAAGGCCTTAAAGAAGAAAGAAAGAAAGGAAGAAAGAAAGAAAGAAAGAAAGAAAGGAAGGAAGGAAGGAAGAAAGAAGGAAAAGAGGAAATAAAGCAAAAAAGAAAGAAAAAAGAAAATGAAGCAAGAAAGAACACAAAAAGAAAGAGGGAAAGAAAGGCAAATAAAAAAGAAAGAAAGAAGAAAATGAAAGAATAAGGAAAGATAAAAAGAAAAAGTAAAAAGTAAGAAGGGAAGTAGGAAAGAGAAAGAAACAATGAATGAAAGAAGGCAGGAAAGAAGGAAAGAAGGGAAAAAAGGCAAAAATGAAGGGAGGAAAGAAGGAAAACAAAGTAGGATAGAACACACAAAAGTAGAAATAAGGAAATAGATAGCAAGAAAGAAGGAAAGACAGCAAAAAATGAATGAAGGGTGGAAGGAAAGAAAACGGAAATAAAGAAGATTGAAAGAAGGAAGAAAAGAGGGTTCACAGTAAAAAATGCTGGATAATAAATTCCAAATTGGCAACCACTTTCATTTCAATAAAATTATTTCAAGTGTGCTGCAAATTAAACACTATGAAGTTTGGTGTTCTTCCTGAACAAAGCTCTTTAAATTCCCATTGGTGAAACGAGTCAAGGAACTCAATATGTTATGCTGTGAAATAGCACCACTCCGATAAACAAAGGCCACTGCCAAAGGAACTTACAATAGCATTGGCAGGAGAAAGCAACTGATAAACCTGGAATGTGCCTGTACTCACATGTAGGCCTTGGTGGTAACTCCCCTCCGCCAGCGGAGTATACACAGCTTTGCCACGCTGCACTCCACTTGGAGTGTGGAGTTCATGAAAAAACTCTGCCAACCACCGGCGGAGGAGAGTTTACTGGCGCGGGTCTCACCCCATTGTCGGCACTCAGCAGCACTGTCCCTGCCAGCGCGGGCTGACTATTTACACTACAATTCCCGATAGCCAAGGCTACTGCCACTGCACAGGAGCAGGTCGAGCTTCACCTTTGGTGCTTTCCCTTTCAAACAGCACCCAGGGCTCTCAGTCAGAGGCTGAGGCGGTAGGAAGAAGGGTCTAACCGTGCCAGTGAGTCTTGTAGGTCGGTGTGCTGCGTTCCTTTAAAGGAATCCAGCAAACAAAGGCCGCATGGACACCAGCTGGGCTTCCAAGGTGGGAAGAGCTGTATCCTTAATTTCTGTATTTTAGTCTGGTTCAGTGACTGCAAACGGCACTTGTGGGCTAGAAAACCCTCACAATGGGGAACGTTTCAGGGCCTGCCAACACGTACCCACCCCATCTGCCACCCAGGCACCGCAGAGCAAACACATATTCAAGGTCACACTGCTGCAAATCAGCCAAGGCTGTACTGACTACCCCATACCATGCAAGAAGAAATGCTTGGCAGGATACGTTCACATTGACAGCAATATACCTTTTCAGAACCTAACGTGCACGTGCCAGAGAACTTCAAGAAACAGGGAGTTTATTGGTCTGTAGTTAATTACCTAGAAAGCATTGTGTCAGGTGGTGGTGGATTTATGAATAGCAGCCTGAGCCATGCAGCGCTGTATCACAGAACTGCCCGTCATAGCTAAAGCTTGGATGAGTGACACAGCTGATGTTTACTTGTACAAAGCTGAGCTAAGAACTTTAGTTAAATAAATCATGTTGTCAGTTTCAATGGAGAGCCACTCTAGACACTACTATATGAATATTAGACATATTAGTAAGTGCATGCAGAAGCAAAGAAGAACCAGGCACTAGATGCAGAATTAGACATTACACGCATATCCAACCAATATCAGGTCTATTCACTACTTGTAAAGCACAGCGAGGCAAAACACTCTGAGCACAATTAGGCACTACATACAGAGCAGATCTAGACACCATTTGCCAGTGGCTATACACTACAAATAAGGCTTATCTAAGCGCTACAGGCAGAGGAGATGCAAATGCATATCTTGTCACTTCATGCAATGTAGAGATGGGTAATTCACACAGAGCATATCTAGGCACTGCACACAGCGTACATCTGGGTAATTCAGACATCATATCTAGGCACTTCATGCAGCCTAGATCTGGATAATTCACAGTAACAAAACTCCTGAATCTCGGTGTGTAAAGAATAAAAACTGCCCACTGTGTATTACCTTCAAAAGCAATCAGCGTTTAATCGCACCCCTGAGGTTAAAGAGGGGCGAGCGAGATGAAGAAACTGCTGATTCCAGGAATGTTTGACTTTTCACTTCGCCTGCCTAAAATCACAGAAGGGTGTGGAATGGTGCCTGTATTCAGCTCCAAATGATCGATTTACTAAACGCCCCTTCTTGAGAATCCATTAGGGCCTTTGGTCAGAAGTCTGCCCAGGTTTGCTTTTGTTCTTGAGGGAAAGGGTGTGGACTCTTGGAAAGAGGACTGCAGCAATTGGCTTCTACGTCTTCGTATATAGTGACTTATTCAATGAAAGCGCATGGGTTGAATGTTGTAAATGTAGTTATCATTCTATTGAATTCAAATGACGCGCCTTGTAATCAGACATTGAGCAATTTCTATCGGAATAATAGGGATCGCTCCTGGGATCTGTGTATAGCATGTGGTTCTCGTGTGCGGACAGCTCTGTCCTTCATCCTTTATGGGTCTGCAACAATAATAGAATATAGGGGTCGATTGTGATGGCGGTGAATCCGCATCCTCTGGGCCGGTCGAAGCCACCGCTGGCCCGGAGGATGCGGATTCACCGCCGCGGTCACAGAAAACACCCACCGCCAGATTAGGATGGCGGAGGGATGGAGGTGGGAACAGCGGCGGACGGCAGGTCCGTCCGCCGCTGATCCGCGGGATGATGAGCGATATTTGGTGGCAGTGTCTGCAAGACACCGTCAGCCAAATTAGGATGTGTGTTTGAACATGCTTTTCCGCGGCGGCTTTTCCGCCGTCGAAAAGCATGTGGAACTTTGCGGGGGGTGCACATGGGGGTACCTATGGTATCTCCCTGCATTTACATGCACAAAGCGGCAGGCACCACGCGTTGTGTATGTAAATGCAATTCATGCATTTTTAACCTTGCAGCGGGTGCTGCATCAAGCTGCACCCACCGCAAGGTTAAAAATACGGGATGTGACCGCCAGGGTGGCGGTCACATCCTAATTGCAATGGAGGGACCGCCGCTGCCCCTGCGGACGGTCCCTCCACCTCGGGGGTGGCGGACGGACACAAGTCCGTCCGCCATCCTAATAGGCCTCTAAGTTGGGTAAACTGTTGTTTACAGAATTGCAGCAGGGGAACATTAAATAGCGGTGGCAAGCGTTTCTTAAAACAAATTAATATTATATGCTGTGTAGTTTATACATATGCAATGTAATTTGATGCTATGCTACTGCATTCCATATGCAGAATAAAGTTACATTTCTGTTTGGCCCTTTCAGTCACGATGTGTTCCTGCAAAGATGTAGTACACTCTCCACACCCACAATGCCGGGGGCAAATGATCAAAGATTTGTGGATGAAAATGCGCGAGGACAATCACATTTCTGAAATTACATGCGCACAAGGTCACTGGAAACCTGTCCTCATGGTGCCTTACAGAGCTGTAGTGCAGACTTTAAATGAGAGACATTTACCCAACGAGGAAATACTTACTAATTACCAGATGAAAGCACTCCAGTTGGGTAGACGTTTTTGGCAAAACCAGGGACTCGCTGGGAATAAATTAGGTTCCAGTCTGGCCCAGGTGCACATTTCACAGAAATTAAACCACAACGGGAAGCACTTACAAATATAAACATAGCAGGTGCCCTAGTTGAAGCTCCACTTTAGTAAAGCATAAAAGTTCATAACTAACTGAAATTCTTAATGGAGGCTCCTCATCCTCCTGTTGAGGATGAGGAGGAAAATACGCCACCTCGCAGAAATAAAATTGATGTGTGGAAGCACTTCATGTACCTTTTGAGGAAAAGACGTAATAGAAAAATATGTGCAATGCAATATATGTTGCAAGCAGTTGTACAGAGACACTACACAGAAATATTCACAGGAGACAAGTTCCATGTGGAAGCACCTAAAAACAATTCATGAAAGGGTCTACAACCAGATGATGCAAGAGAAAGTAGGTGTAGCAGGACAGTCAACCTTTACAGCAGCCTTAGCAAAACCATCATCATCTGTAGTCATTACAATACCAACTGCCTGTGAAGAATTGAGTAAAGGGCTATTCGCTATGCAAAATGCCACATGCTTGTCACTGTTAAAATGTCTTTTGTGGGGGCATTCTTGGACACATTGAAGAAGCATTGCTGTTAGGTTTTTTTGTTTCTATTGACTACATAATGCTTTTTAAAGACTGAAGCAAGTCGCTTCTTTGCATTTCTCCATCCTTATCATTGGTACTACCCTGTTTATTTTTTGTGAAAAGGAAAATCCCTGTTCACTTTTTGTTAAAAAAATTTAACATTATTTTAAAAACTGTTAGAAAATCCTTCTGTTAGAACCACAATCTAGTCAAACAAAAACCTAACTCTGTGCTTTTAATGTGTCAGTGACTGAATAACTGTGAGATCTAGTGTGTCAGTGTGTGCATCAGTGTATGCATGGGTGTGTTATAGGATGCATTAGTGTTTTGCTGGGCATGTTAGTGTCTGCTTTGGTGTAGGCCTGGCTATGTCAGTGTCTGCATTAATGTATGTCCAGGTGTATAAGTGTATGCATTAGTATTACTTTGGGTGTGTCACTGTATACATCATTGTGTTGCTGGGAGTGTTACTGGATGCATTAGAGTTAGGTTAGGTGTGTCAGTGTCTATATTGGTGTGTGCTTGGGTATATCAAAGTCTGCTTTGTTGTATAACTGAGTGTGTCAGTGTATGCATCAGTATATGCCTGAGTGATTTATTGGAAGCATTAGTGATTGGATGTGTGTGTTGGTGTCTGTATTGGTAAGTCCCTGGGTGTGTCAATGTGTACATCAGTGTGTGTCTGGGTGTGTTAATGGATGCATTAGAGTTAGGTTATGTGTGTCAGTGTCTATATTGGTGTGTGCTTGGGTATATCAAAGTCTGCTTTGTTGTATAACTGAGTGTGTCAGTGTATGCATCAGTATATGCCTGGGTGTCTTATTGGATGCATTAGTGTTTGGATGTGTGTGTTGGTGTCTGTATTGGTAAGACCCTGGGTGTGTCAGTGTCGGCATTGCTGTATGCTTTTGGGTGTGTCAGTGTCTGCATTGTAAGTCCCTGGGTGTGTCAGTGTATGTATCAGTTTGTTCCTGGGTATGTCAGTTATTGTGTCCCTGTGAGTCTGGGTGTGTTAGAATACACATTATTGTGTGAATGGATTTGTCAATGTATGCATCCGTATGTGCCTGGGTATGTTACCTTATGAATCAGTATGAGCCTGGGTATGCCTGTGTATGGAGCAATGGATGTATTATTGGATGCATTTCTGTTTGACTGGGCGTGTGTATGTCTGCATTACTGTATGCCTGGGTATGTCAGTGTCTGAATTGGTGTGACCCTGGGTATGTCAGTGTATTTGTCAGTGTGTGCCTGGATGTCTCATTGGATTCATTAATGTTTGGATGGGTGTGTTGGTGTCTGCACTGCTGTATGCCTCAGTGTGTCAGTGTCTGCACCGGTAAGTCTCTGGGTGTCTCAGTGTTTGCATCAGTGTGTGCCTGGGTGTGTTTTAGGATGCATTAGGGTTTTGCTGGGTATGTCAATGCCTGCATTGCTGTATGCCAGGGCATGCCTGGGTGTGTGAGTGTCTGCATTGGTAAGTTCCTGGGCATGTCAGAGTGTGCCTGGGTGTGTTATTGGATGCATTAGTGTTTGGCATTTATGTCGATGACTGTATCAATGTGTGTCTAGGTGTGTCAGTGGCTGCATTAGTGTGAGGCTCTGTGTGTGAGTACATCGATCTGTGTTAGCTGGGTATGCGAGTTGCTGCACTGATGTGTGCCTAGGTGTGTTAGTAACTATAGCAATCTCTGCTTGGGTGTGCATCCTCAAAATCTAAAGTTATGGAACAACACTGCAAGAAAAATAAATACAATTTCATCAGTGCATGAAGACTCAATTCAAAGGAAGATAACTAGACATTTCTGATACTGTAAAGGTAGGTATTAATATAAATAAGCATGTTATTTTCCCTTTTTTACTGTTCTCAGTTTCTTTACTCTTACACCATAAACAATGCCCTTTCAAGCAGTTATCAATGAACAGTGTAGAAAACCTCTTCTATGTTGTGGCCCCCATCACCAGGCACCGAGTCTTTGAATGAATGAACTCTTTCTTCTGCACTGAAAACAGTAGTGGTGCTCCCATTTGTGATAGACTCTAAAAGATATTTGGCCTTCAAGTGCATTTCCTTGACATTTTAGCCAGCAAGACCCTTTTCTCCTCAAAGCTCTGTTAGCCTCAGATTTTTTCTCATCTGCACCCAGCTTGGCAAGCTGCAACCTCAGGTCACACTCCACCTGTCTGACCTTGAGGTCCCCAGAGGACTGGAATTGGGAGGAGACAGTACTTCCTGCACCGTATCCAATAGAGTAGTCTCTCTCTGGGTGATCCCCTCTCTCCTCTCGAGAATTTGGCCACTCATTTCTCCATCTCCCCTTCGCTCCCTCCTTCTGAATCCCACTACCCTTTGGGTCTGTGATTCTGAGGGCAACTACAATTAGGGTTCTCCCTTTTCAAGAGTGCTGGAGTAATCCTCTTCTAACTATTCTTGTGGTGCAGGTTGTATTCTGCGGATGTCCCCCAGGTTCTAAAGGTGAACTATTACTTAAACTTGGACGTACACATGAGTAAATGTGTGTGTAAATGGTCTTATGGGTGTGTGAGTGAATGTGGTAGTCACTGCCTGGCTATATGAGGGATGGGTGCATAACTGCTATTGTGAGAGTGTAACTGGGCCTGTAAGTATCTCTGACTGTGTGTGTGAGGGTGTGCAAATTAGATACTATTAAATTACATTCTATAAGCAAACCTCTAACTTCAAACGCATTCATTCATACTAACATAATACAATTAAGATACATACAGTATAGCAATTCCTCTTTCTCCTTTCCTGCTCACTGTATTTTACTTAATATTCTCATCTAAGCACCCTTCTATTTTCCCTTCTAGTATACTGTCTAGAAGATACACATTTTCTTTCCCCTTACATACATTCACAATTTTTTCCTTAATATACTTATATATATTACAAACTAATTAACATACCTGTAAAATGTGTTTACTGTTCTCTTAGTTTTATTTCTATGTCTGGTAACATTGGTTTTCATTCCAAATATCGAGGCACAAATCCTTCAAACCACCTCTTTTCTCTGAAGAAAAGTAGCTAAAATTGCTTGCCCTTACCAGGTGCTCTTACTTATGCTGATTTAGTTAACAAATCGTAGACTTTCTTTCCTCTTTCATTTTTGTTATACTACTTCTAAATGGTCAGTATTTCACTAACCCTTTCCACGTTTCCTGCAAAGAAGCCCAATTTGGTTTTTTTCATGACTCCGCAGATCCACGTGATGTTGAGAGTGGCCACCCTGTTTAACTTCACAGCGGCTCCATGAATCTTGTAAGTGACCAACAATAAGGTTTTCTGCCATTTTCCTGCCCATTAAACATGCTTTCACCTCATTTATGACATACACAAAGGTTCAAGGAAGCTCTCACCTGACCCCTTACGTAAGTATGGAAGCAACTTTCAGCCAAAGGGACCGTTTCCCGAGAAATAAAATGGCAGCTGCAACTTTGCTGTGAAGGTGTGGCCAGTCAATCAGAACCCCGCTATTGCGCGTGGAGCCACAGATTTGCTGCGGGTGGATCCATGGAGGATCCGTGTCCCTAGATATTCAAATTTGGTTTTTAGTTAATATCTCTAACACTGCTTAATGGATTTACATCAAATAACAAAAAGACATGCTTTCTGGAAGAGCTAGCTTTCTGCCAAATTTGGTGTAATTCCATTCAGCAGTTAGGACTGTAGCCTTGTTCAAAATCCCTATAAGAATGAGGAAACAAGCTTTGGAAACCACCTTTTTTCTCCCCCCCTGCTTGATAGATCAACCCAAAACTTTCAATACAGCAGCTGAACTGAGTGTCAAACTAGGTTTGAAAAGTTTGTGAGGATTTGTCAAACTGCTCAAAAGTAATTGACATAATGAAAAATGGTTTTCCTGTGGAAACTATGTCCTATCTATACATATAACATGTGATGCATCAGACAGCAATATGTTGGAAGTTTCAATACCAACACTCAACCAAGGGCCTCAAACAAGCATTAGCATCCACAGGACAATTTTTTAAAAACAATTCCAAATGCTAAATCAAAAAAGGATAGAACAGTACTCAGAACAACATTTTTGGAGGGGTAGGGCAGAGAGGCAGAGGCAGATGAGGAAAAGCAAAAGGAACCTGCAGGCAAAAGCAAGACTCGAGAAAAGAGGGAGCAGTGCCCGTTCGAATGACAACAAGGGCAAGACAACCACAGAAATGAATGTGGTCAATTTGTCCAAAATTGAGCTATTGTCACTTGGAATATCCTTTTGCTCATCCAGTAACTTGAAATACGAGCGGACTGGAATTGATCCAATTGCTTTTTGAGAAAACTGAATGTGAAAAAGTGCTCTGTTGTTCGCCATCTAGAGCTCTAAGAGACACTCCACCACAAAGGTTAAGTACACTCTGCCTTCCTGATATTGAAACACTTCACTCTAGCCACATTTGATGAAGTCACCATTGCTCATGATGACCCTTTCTTGAACCTTGACAATCTTGACATTGAGGTGGGCTTTCCATACCACAGTACTTGTAAACGCAAGTCCACCTTTGTACCATCCATTCACTTTGATGCAGTTGAGGTCTTTGAACAAAGTATGATCAAAAAGCTTAAGAGAATGAGGTACAGAACCAAGGGTATCACTAGGAACAACCTTTCCCAGGTCAAATGTTTAGTATTAAAAACCCTTCAGAAAGATCCCACTATTGTAATATGTCAATGAGACAAGGAGGTGAATGTTGTGATACTCGCTAAATCTGAATATTTGTTTGAGGGGAAAAGACAGGTGGGTGACCTTACACCCGATGCCCATTGAGTCCCTCTGAAATTACATCTTCCAATCACAAATATCTGGAAATGTTGGGTGATTGGAAAGACAGAGGGTTCCTCAAGTAGGAAGTTAATTTATTCCTGAAATGCAGCCAGACTAGAATTCCGGTAATGTATCTCCTAGTGAACCTTCAAAAGGATGCAGTCAAATCTCTGGGGAGGCTAATTGTTTCAGGCATTGAGTCTTTACTGGAAAATACTTCCAAGTATATTGACCACTGTTTTAAACTGTTTGTCATTGTACTTCCAGCCTAGATAAAAGACACCATTCACTTTTTGACTTTGAATGAAAATGTACATTGGGAGGATGATTACATGCTATTAGCCCTTGAAGTAAGAAGCCCTACATACCAGCATTAGGCATGCTGTGGGCCTTCAGACAGTCAGGTATTTCCTGACAGTACATTCCATTTCGTTGCTATTCCACACTAAGCTGTTGCTGGATGTGATCCTCTACTGCCTCACCAATAACTTCTTAATTTTTGACACTCAGGTGTACAGACAGCTGCAGGGGACTGCGATGGGCACCTGTTTCGCCCCAGCTATGCAAACTTATTCATGGGCTGGTGGGAGGAACAGGTGTCGACGCAACCTGCAAGCTTCGAAGACCAGGTAATCATGTGGATCAGGTTTATGATTACATTTTATTATTCTGGAAAGGAGATGCAGAATCTGCTACTGACTTTGTCTCCATTCTCAACAACATAACATCAAACATCCAACTTACAGCACAAATCAGTAAAGCCTATAGTGTATTCTTGGATGTAGAGGTTAAAGTCAGTAACAGCCAATTACACACCAAGTTACATCGCAAGCACACTGCAGGTAACTATTTGTTCATTGCTTGCAGTGCTCATCTGTCCAGCCGGACCTGCTACATGCAAAAGGTAATTGCACTACTAAGGAGGCCTTTGGGGAAAAGAAAACCATAATGCATTATAGGTTCAAGGACTGAGGGTACAGTGACAAAGTTATCATGCAGGTGTGTACCAAAGAGGACTCAGTTTCCCGAACAGGCCTGTTACACCCTAGCCCATGATGGATGCACCAGAACAGGTGAAATGCATCATTATGTTTTCCAAACAGGCTAAACAAAGAAGAAAGGTCTTTAACAAGAATTGGTATATCCTCAAAACAGACCATATTTTAGATAAGTACCTGCACAAAACACCTCAGATCAATCCATAAAGATTAGATCTCTGAAAGACAAATTGAGTCTCAACATGGTCACCAAGAACAACATCAACAAACATATAGGGGTCAATAGAGATTTTTTTTGCTGCATGAAATGCAAGACATGCTGCAACAGTTCCTGCTGCTACAGCATAAAACAACAGTACCAGGGTGCATAACATGAAAGGCAATTATGATTGCAACACAGACTACAGTGTGCATTGCATTATCTGTCCTTGCAATAAACTGTACCTAGGCAGTACCATCCATCAATCTAGAAAAAGGATGCTTGAACACAGACGTGCTATTCGATTCCATGAACAACAGTATCTGGTAGCCAGGCATTACACAGAGATACATTTTCATAATGAAGATCCTCTCAAATTTGTGGTGATTCATGCCATCTCTCCTGATTCTAGAGGTAGTGACAGAAAACACAGATCGAGCGTGCTTGAATTCAAATACATCTTGGATTTCGATTCACTAGTTCCATTGGGCTTGAACTACAGTAAGGAGATATCTGTGCATTTAGGATATTTATTATGTATGTGTTTTGAACTTCGCTTCTTGAGGTACTTCGGAGCTTTGAACTGATTTTAACCTCTGTATATATTTTTCTGTTTTATCGCTGTCACTCAGGTACATGCACTGTATGCATTGGAGAGTAGTCAACTGAGTGCTGTACCTCATCTTTGTCACATCACCTTAGCAGAGAGCACATCTTGAGAGCATGAAAGAGAGCCCACATGTGCGTGAGTTTATGAGTGTCTGCACCTTGAAATAAAATGTAAGACAAGGAATTAGCACACTTGGGCACCATATATGGCATGGTTCTGTACATTTGAATACTTTATTTGTTGAAATCTACAGCATGTAGTATGCTAAGATGAGTGGACTGATAGCCTCCACTCACACAATTAATAAAAGCCTGTAAACACAAGATTACATTCAGCACCCCTGTCGCCTCATGGGCCTTTTAACTATCTGTACATCCAGGAGAACTACAGAATACCTGAGAGGATTACACAATGAGCTATCTTTGTTTTTATCACAATGCCAATATCGGCTACTGAAGCCCACATGGGCATGATTTGTTGCTTGCTTTGTGTTTTGATTTATGTGCCACTCACTGTATATTTCATCCTATGTTCAGGTGCACTACACCCTGTGCTGTCATGAACTGGCATTTGCATCTATTTCCTACATTTGGATTGGCTTTGTCCTAGGTCCACTTTTGGGGACTACATATCCCAGAAATCAAGTGAGCAAATTTCTGTTCCTCTTTAACACACTTCCCGGATTACCCCACATTGTCTTGATGACTAAAGCACTTGATGTTCAACTTACACCTTCACATTAATTTACTAGTAGAGTGTTTTCCTGCCCAAATCACTATTGTGCACCACACCATATGGGTAGACCTAGCGCCAGCAGGAGTGACTATGCAACAACTCTCATTATACTTATACCAACACCTTCTTATGCTATATCTGCTTTTGTTGCTAAGAGGTTTATCAAGTACAGCTTAATAACGCTGTGTGCACTATGCAAAATACTATTTATATTCAGTCAGCCAGTTATTGCATTTTGACTGGGTTTCTCTGAGAGTGCCTGTACAGCTGCTTAAGTTCACATTTGTTCTATATCTATATTTGTGGGCAATGAATGTTTTAGAGCCTATTAAAGTGAAGCATATTTTACATATTTCACCATCAAAAGTGATTCAACCGTGTATGTGTTTATATGACACCTGCCTTCGATTTCCCAAGTGTCTGTGCTATCATTAACATTTGCATTTTGAGTTTTGCTATTTTGGGCTTCTGGAGCCCGAAGCGACTGCCCTCTGTCTTTTAGTAGTGTGTGTGTGTGTGTGTGTGTGTGTGCATATATATATATGTATATATATATATATATATATATATTCACTGCAAAAACCATAGGTTATAGACCATATATAGTTAGGAATTAGCATTTACAAAACCTTGAAAATTCACTGAAAAAACCATAGGTTATAGACCATATATAGTTAGGAATTAGCATTTAAAAAACCTTATTTTACTCACACAAAACCATTGAAATTCCATATATAGTTAGTTGCACTAACTATATATCGCGCACCCGCAATCCACTGCTGATCATGTCACATATTACATCATTCATGACATGGTCAGTGACATCACTGATGACATCACTGCTGACAACATCCAGTGACTGTATGTTTCTGTAAAGTTAAAATATGTCTTACATATTGAAGAATGAGTGGATGTATAAGTGTCTGGATGAAGGATTTAGTAGGTGCGTGACTGACTGTATGAGTGAGTGATTAAATGTGTCTCACTGAATGCATGGGTTAGTGACTAAACTGTCTTAATTTGTGCATCATTATGTCTGTTGTTCTGTAAACTGCTGCATGTGTTGATCATTAGCTATACGAGAGGCTATATGTGTTATTAATTGGTTGCCCAAGTATTTCTATGGGAGATTGAGTTTGTGTGGGGGTGGCTGGAAGGTGTGTGACTCTATGCATAGATGTGTGAGCAGTTTATTCACTAGGTGTATGAGTTCAAGAGTGCATGTGGAAACAGCTACATGGGCAGTTGACTGTGTGCATGAGTGTATTGATGAGTGAATGGATATCTCAATGCTACATGTCATAGTAAGTACATATGTAAAACACAGTACATGTGAGAGTTGGCATATATAAATAACTGTGCATGAGAGCCACTGAATGAGTGAGTGGTTGTATCGATCATTGTGAACTTGTATCAGGGATTGTATAAGAGAGTAAATATGTGTTAGTATATGTTTCAATAAGTAAGGTGTGTTTAACTGTATAGTTGAAGAAATGGAGGTGAGATTGTTTCTTTGCATGACTGACTGGGTGTGTGAGTAACTCCATGGATGAGTGGCAGTGTGTGAGTGTCTGTATACACTGAGTGTATCTAAGGTTATATTAGAGTCTGAAGAGATTTATCGTATTAGCACAAGAATGATGTCAAATGAGATGTCATCAGTGATGTCATCAGTGATGTCATTTGAGATGTCATCAGTGATGTCATCAGTGATGTCACTGACCATGTCATGAATGATGTAATATGTGACATGATCAGCAGTGGATTGCGGGTGCGCGATATATAGTTAGTGCAACTAACTATATATGGAATTTCAATGGTTTTGTGTGAGTAAAATAAGGTTTTTTAAATGCTAATTCCTAACTATATATGGTCTATAACCTATGGTTTTTTCAGTGAATTTTCAAGGTTTTGTAAATGCTAATTCCTAACTATATATGGTCTATAACCTATGGTTTTTTCAGTGAATTTCAATGGTTTTTTAATAGCAAATATCATAAGCTGTCGAATGTCAAGTACGGGGTAAGTGAAAACATTTTCGTGTTTATGCACACTGATCTGCTTTGAATGGTGCCCCCCCCTCATTTCTATTAGGAGTACTCTCTCTTTGCAGATAGTGAAAGGTAGTTAACGCAGGCCTTTGCCCCCGTTGTAATCCGTCGTGCCTGCTTCTCTCTCCATTTGATTGATTGTTATCCAAGTATTTACTGTTTTAGAATTAGTTCTCTTTGGTTCATTCTCTATTTACAAACAAACACAGAGTCGCAATACTCTGTTTAGTCTTTGCAGATAACGAAAAATCGTGTAAAAAAAAAGAAAAGGAATCGAGCAAAATCAGTAGGCCACTAATGGGATCTCTTTTTGACCTCGCTAAAATAGAAACATTAGGAACAACCCCTCATTACAAATACAAAACTAGTGAGATGAACTGAACTCCACACAATGATGGCTGCAAAACAGCTCGGCTCCGCCACCCACCCCGCCCAAAATAACGATAAAGAACGGCTGCCATGATTGGTTGCGGAATGACCACGACGGAGCTACGAAATGGTGCTGCTCTCATGCTAACCCCAGCTTCAGTCTGAAACATCCAGAAACACTGTAGACTACCAATTCGATCAGTTCCGGTAGCGCCCCAATGTAACCCGGTAGAGAAGAACTAGCCCTCCCCTCTTTGACTGATGGTTCTTGTTGCCTGTCCCTTCTGTTGTCATTTAACAGAACTATTTAGCCTGCTGAAAGGGGTTGTGTTCCGACCACTGGTTGGTGGAGACATTTTAACTATATTCTGTACCTGCGTTGTCGCGTAATGCGTCATATGACGCGCCGCGTTAGCGCATCCGGAAGTCATCCGGGGCGCGCAGCGCGTAACGTAAGCATAACAAGTCATGTGACTTGTTAATAAAACTTTTCATTGGTTCATTTTACTTTTCTTATTGTAATGATGAAAGGCTTGGTCATATGACCTAAAAATTACGCTTTTCATTACTTCCGAACATTATTTTTTCTTAAATATATGTTATAATGTTCCAGGCTAATGTACTTTCCCGGAAATTTTACAACTGTCCTGCAAGTAAAATATATTCTTTTTTCGAGAAAAAGAGCGTTTCTTCGTCCCATGACGGAGCCGTTGAGCAAAAGAGGGTCGACCTGCTGTCTTAGGCGCCGATATGCCTGAATATGAGATTCTTATCGATCACTTTATGTTGCAGGAATAGAAAAAACAACAGCCCTTGACCATTTATCTTTACTGCGTTCCTTCGTATTATACCTTTTACCCTTCATGTAATTGGTCTGCTTTATTTCACTTGCCTTTTAATGATTCTAAAACAGTCACTATTATTAAAAACTTTACCAATGTATATACTACTACCATGTTTTCTTTTAAAAACCTTTATTGTGAAAATTTCATTATACAAATACGAGCCTATAACCACGTGGGCCTGCCACAGAGCAAACTGTAATCGTATATGATGAGTAGACATTTACACTGTAGAGGAACGTAACGGGCGGGCCATTAGGTTGCAAGAACTAAGGTGTCTAACAGTTACGGAATCGGTGGACGTACATTTTATAATTAAAATACGACAGGGCCAGTTACAATAAAATTATCTAGATATACATTTGCGGGCAAGTACCATGGGTGACGTTAATTCGAACTTTCAATAGTACAGTAATCAATAACACATCAGAACTTAATATCAATAGGGATGTCGAAATATTCAATCAATTCTCGTCCCCGCCCGCCATGTGCTTCAAAACTGCATACGTATCTCGTGATTTCAAGGTTCTGCAACCAGTACACAACAAGGAGTTACGAGTCCCATTTATTCCGGCGCCATTTTGGGCGAGGACGGGCAGGTCCAGGATATAGTCAAAATGTCTCTACCAACCATCGACTATGATGATGTTCATATGCTGTATTTATTAGAGTAACTCATCTGTCCACATGAAATTAATTTGCCACAATCTAAACATGTCATTTTAATCTTTCCAAAGTTCTTCTAAATATTTGGGACCGTTTCCCTTGCCTCTGAAGCTCTCAGTGCCACTTCTTTGATGAATGTACTAGCAGGTCAGGGGTTCTCCTCCAAATCTCTCTTTTATGCAGCACTATAATTAATTGGTGCCACCTCTCCATATGACGATGCATGGTATAGTTACCACAACTATATTTTTTTTCGGTTCCTCTGGAGAGTTCATCGTGGCAGATGAAGCGTGTAACGTACCGGGCATTTACCTTTTTTTGCATGTACAGTAAAGGAAAAAAAAATCGAGCGTCCGAGTTCTAAGGTGTCCCAGGGCCATTTTAGTGGACCAGGCCCAAATCCAAAGAACAGCTATCTCACAGGCTAATGGGGCGACCCACGCCGACTTTCAGCATTGTAGAATGACCACACCAGTACAGCAACTTGCTAGACATCACCTCGGTGCCATCCGGATCTCGGCGCCCCACTGCAGATGAAGTGCCTCTCAACTATGAAACCACCACGGTGACATCCGGATCTTGGCGCGTTGTGCTGCCTTCGGCCTATTCGCACATCGGTCCGCTACTGACGCCATCTCACAGGCTAATGGGGCGACCCACGCCGAGTTTCAGCATTGTAGGATGACCACACCAGTACAGCAACTTGCTAGACATCACCTCGGTGCCATCCGAATCTTGGCATCTCAACGCCTAGTGGTATCTTCCATACAAAAAATATTGTTACGCTGCCTTTGGCCCCATTCGCACATCAGTCCGCAACTTAGACATCACCTCGGTGCCATCCGGATCTTGGCATCTCAGCGCCTTGTGGTGTCAGTCAGAAAATATTGTTGCGCTGCCTTTGGCCCCATTCGCACATCGGTCCGCTACTGACGCCATCTCACAGGCCAACGGGGCGCCCCACGCCGACTTTCAACATTGTAGGATGGCCACAGAAGTGCGACAACTTACTAGACACCACCTCGGTGCCATCCGGATCTTGGCGCGTTGTGCTGCCTTCGGCCTATTCGCACATCGGTCCGCTACTGACGCCATCTCACAGGCCAACGGGGCGCCCCACGCCGACTTTCAGCATTGTTGGATGGCCACACCAGTGCGGCAACTTACTAGACACCACCTCGGTGCCATCCGGATCTTGGCGCGTAGTGAAGCTGCAGCAGCTGCAAATAAGCTTCAGACAGTGTTACAACCGCTGCTCAGAACTCTCAACTATGACACCACCTCGGTGCCATCCGGATCTTGGCGCGGTGTGCTGCCTTCGGCCTATTCGCACAACGGTCCGCTACTGACGCCATCTCACAGGCCAACGGGGCGCCCCACGCCGACTTTCAGCATTGTTGGATGGCCACACCAGTGCGGCAACTTACTAGACACCACCTCGGTGCCATCCGGATCTTGGCGCGTTGTGCTGCCTTCGGCCTATTCGCACATCGGTCCGCTACTGACGCAAACTCACAGGCCAACGGGGCGCCCCACGCCGACTTTCAGCATTGTAGGATGGCCACACCAGTGCTGCAACTTGCTGGACACCACCTCGGTGCCATCCGGATCTTGGCGCGTTGTATTGCCTTCGGCCTATTCGCACATCGGTCCGCTACTGACGCCGCCTCACGTGCCAACGTATTTTCTCCGCATTTTATACCCTATGCCGCATAACAGGCCATGTGACTTGTTTATAAAACTTTTCATTGGTTCATTTTACTTTTGGTTTCCTAATGATGGAAGGCTTGATCATATGACCTAAAAACAACACTTTTCATTGGATGAAAACTTTTTTTTTTCCCAAACGATGAAAGCCCCACCTTGTTTCTGGATGTTTCAGACTAAACTGGCGTCAGCATGAGAGCACCACCATCTCGTAGCTCCATCGTGGTCATTCCGCGAGCAATCATGGCAGCCGCTCCCCACCAGAAGCCTGCAGGAGTCGGGCCCCCAAAACTTTTGATGAATTCTCAAGGCGGAGGGGACGCTTTCGAGAATGGGGTCCAAGACCTAGCAGACAAGCGTCCGATTTCCAAGGTGTCCCAGGGCCATTTCAGTGGACCAGGCCCAAAAAGGAAAGAGCCTGCCGCCATTTTGAGAGTCCTGTGACAGCCGCCTATCGCTGCACCGCAAGAGTGGGCGCAACTCAGCTGAATTGCGGCTTTTGACACAGTGGACCAAAAACGGACGGAATGGCAACTGAAACGGTAAAGGGGCGCCCCACTACAACAGATGACACTCCACCTGGAGAGGCCCGTTCACGCCGCCTCCCCCGGGGCGCCCCACGCCGTTATTCGGAGCAGCATTGTAGGATACCAAAACCAGTGCGGCAACTTACTGGACATCACCTTGGTGCCATCGTTCTGCTGCCTTGGAACTATTCGCACAACAGTTTGCTACTGATGACCCACCCCCCGCGACGCCCCACGCCGTTATTTGCTGGGTGGCAACTAACTAGACATCACTTTCGTGTCATCTAGATTTCGGCGCGTTCTGCTGCCTTGGAACTATTTGCACAACAGTTTGCTACTGATGACCCACCCCCCGCGACGCCCCACGCCGGAAATCTGGACGTTGTGCTGCGTTGGGACTATTCGCACAGCCGACCGCTACTTCGTTGTTTTTCCCTAAAAATGTTTATATGTTATTACTATTTTTGTTTTCTTGTATATATTTATAAATTATTAAAGTTTTATAATCTTACTACTTTGTCGGAGTGCTATATATTTTTAATGTGACACATAATTGTAAAAACTTTGATGTACAAAGAGTCATCCCTGGAATCTTCCGCTTCACGCTCGGTCCCCTCCCCAATCACAATACAGGATGGTTTTCAGATAATAGCAACGCTTCTGCTGTGACGGATCTCATCGAGTGTGGGCCTTGATCTACTATAACTCCTTTGAAGAGGGGTGATTCTTTACAGCTGTGGCCATAAACTACATCTGCAGGGCTAGCTGATAGCCTAGGACCGGCCTGGACAATCGGACACAGAGGAAAAGGAGTGTCAGAGGGTGCGGTAGTGAATAGGGCGAAAGGGAGGTGTCGGGCGGGCACAGGGTGTGATTCTCAGGGAAGAGCAGCGCAGATGGGGGGAGGTTTATTACCCATGCATAAGACAGAGAGCGGGGGTGACCACTGCCTGGGTGAGATGCTTGCGAGGGTGGGGAGCCATGCTAAGGATCGACAGCGTGCACAGAGTGGGTCTGGTCAAGGCATCTAAAATGGCTGCCGTGCACGACAAAAGTGTGGCATTTGAAAAAAGACAAGATGGCGCAGACAATGTTTTTCAACACTTCCTGATTTCCTTCGAATCGAACGTTAACAGACGTTGGGGCATATTACCAAAGTTAAGCGATATTTATCCCTAACGATGCATTGCAAAGATTTTTTTACCGTCAGAAATTATCGCAGAGAAACCTTGCTATTATCAAGGTTTATCGCAAATACGATAAAAAAAGACCGCAATGCATTAATATCGCTGAAAACTCAGCGATATTCATGCATTACCGAGCTAATGCTCTTAGCCATGTTATCCACCTCCCATTGGATAACATGGCTAAGAACTGCTCAGGGCAGCTGTTACTTTTTGGAGATATTCGCGCTTATCTCGAATATTTCCAAAAGTTGATAATAGGAGATAACATCTTGGCATGCCCACTTTGCATGTCATTAGTGATAAATATCACTCACATGCAAAGTGGGGCCCAAGATGGTCGCTATCTCCTACTAGCCGTCGCTAACTGGTGTTAGCAACAGCTAGGTAATACAGATATAATTTTATCTCCGCGAAGCGGAGCGCTGTTACAGATATATATCTTGTTTTTGAACGTTAATTTCTCAAAATGCACTGAAGCACATATATTGAGACCTAGCAAAGGCACATCGGGCTACCAGTCCCTAATATTTTACCAAGTTTCGTGCAAATCCATTCAGCCGTTCGATTATTATTATTATTATTTTTTTTTTGCCCCGCGGGGCCCTTTTAAAACCTCCACATCAAACCTAGGGGGTCAGCGAGGATCTACTATGCCCCCTTATGGTCATTTGCCCCTTCGCTTTGGCCTCCTCTTGTCTCTCGATCCTACCGACAGACAAGATGGCGGCCGCTACGTACTGTTTGGAATGTTTACAGACACCGGAGAGCCAATCAGCTTCGCTTCGCAAAGCTCCGTAACGCGAAAAGTACGCGAAGCGGAGCGCTGTTACAGATATATATCTTTTTTTGAACGTTAATTTCTCAAAATCCACTGGAGCACATATATTGAGACCTAGCAAAGGCACATCGGGCTACCAGTCCCTAATATTTTGCCAAGTTTCGTGCAAATCCATTCAGCCGTTCGATTATTATTATTATTTATTTTTTTGCCCCGCGGGGCCCTTTTAAAACCTCCACATCAAACCTAGGGGGTCAGCGAGGATCTACTATTCCCCCTTATGGTCATTTGCCCCTTCGCTTTGGCCTCCTCTTGTCTCTCGATCCTACCGAGAGACAAGATGGCGGCCGCTACGGACTGTTTGGAATGTTGACAGACGCCGGAGAACCAATCAGCTTCGCTTCACAAAGCTCCGTTGCGCGAAAAGTACGCGTCCTAGAGCGCTGCCCGGTCCACTGTTACAGATATATATCTTTTTTTAAACGTTAATTTCTCAAAATCCACTGTAGCACATATATTGAGACCTACAAAAGGCACATCGGGCTACCAGTCCCTACAATTTTGCCAAGTTTCGTGCAAATCCATTCAGCCGTTCGGGCTAAAAGTGAGGCCAACCGCCCTATGGAAAACTCAATGTTAAAAACACGTTTTGGGACCCCCCTTTTTTCTCGACCCCCCCTGGACGAACCCCCCCCCAATTTTCAGGGGCTGCTCAGAAACAAAATGTGCCATTTTCCTGAAAATTTCAGCCAATTCCGTCCACAAACGCCAAAGTTATTAGACATAGAATTTTCAAAAAACCCATAGAGAAAAAATCCTAACTATATATACCTACTGGCGACCGCCAGTAGGTAATATATATATATATATATATATAATATATATATATATTTATATACTTTCACAAAAAAATAGGTTTCAGGGACGTTATAGTTAGAAATTAGTATTTAAAAAAACATAGAAATTCACTGTAAAAAACCATAGGTTTCAGGGATGTTTTAGTTAGTTGGACTTTTCACTCATACAAAACTAGAGAAATTCTGATGTTATAGTTAGTTGAGCTTAGTTGAGCTATTTAAGCTACAACTTGTACCCCCGCAATGCACTGCTGATGATGTCACATATTACATCATTCATGATATGGCCAGTGACATCACTGATGACATCTCAAATGACATCACTGATGACATCATCCAGTAACTGGGTGTTTCTGTAACGTTTAAATATGTTTTATATATACACCAATCTGTATTGAACAATGAATGGGTGTATAACTGTCTGAATGCATGATTTAGTGATTTAGTAGGTGCATGACTGACTGTATAAGTGAGTGATTAATTGTGTCTTACTGAATGCATAGATTAGTGACTAAACTGTGTGAATGTTTGTATTAGTTTGTCAGTTGGTGTTGTAAGTGGCTGCATTGCTTAGTGAGTAGCTATATGAGTGTCTATATTAGTTATTGGTTGCTTGTCTAACTATCTGTATAGTTGTCTGAGTGTCTGTGTGGGTGGATGGGGGTGAGTGACTCTGTGCATGGATGTGTGAGTGGGTGGTTCAAGGGGTGTATAGGTTCAAGAGTGCATCTGTGAGGGTCTGCTTGGGTGGGTACTTGTATGTCTGTGTTGGTGAGTGAATGAATGTCTCAGTGGTACATGTGTGAGTAATTCCATATGTGAAAGGCAGTATATGTGAGTGTTGGAGAATATACATGACTATATGTGAAAGTGAGTCATTGTTAGAGAGACTGTATGGATAAGTATGTGCTTGTATCAGTGATTGTATAAGAGACTAAGTATGTGTTAGTATATTTATGAATACGTGAGATGGTGTTTTTATAACTGTATAGGTGAGTAAATGGAAGTATGATAGATTCTTTGCATGACTGACTAGGTGTGTGAGTAACTCCACAGATGAGTCTCGCTCTGTGAGTGTCTATATTGGTGTATGAGTGCATATGATAGTGCTGTATTGATGAGTGACTGCATGTATGAGTGAATGTATGGGTGAATGAGTGGATGTGTGTGTACACCTAGGAATCAGTGAGTGGGTATGTAGTAACTGGTATAGGTGTGTCTAAGGTTTTGAGAATGGTAGTCTGTATTATAGAGGTTTAAAGATTATATTAGGGTGTGAGGCGTTATACCAGATTATCATGTGGATGATGTCATCAGTGATTTCATTTGAGATGTTATCAGTGATGTCATCAGGGATGTCACTGACCATATCATGAATGATGTAATGTGTGAAGTCATCAGCAGTGCATTGCGGGGGCGCGAGTTATAGTTAGCTCAACTTACTATAACGTCCGAATTATTCTGGTTTTGTATGAGTGGAAAGTCTAACTATAATGTCCTGAAACCAATGTTTTTTTCAGTGAATTTCTATGTTTTTTTAAATGCTCATTTCTAACTATAACGTCCCTGAAACCTATTTGTATTTTAGTGACTTTCTAAGGTTTTTTAAATGAAAATGTCTAACTATAACGTCCCTAAAACCTATGTTCTTTCAGTAAATTACATAAATACATGCATACTTCTGTACTAAAAAAATAACTAACAGTACTGTGTCATGACTCATAATTCAACCACGCTTAAAATGTACTTCACACTATTCAATATATGAAACCATTCTAATGCTAGATGTTTCTTATGTTGTTTTTAATTTTTTGTAATGTGAACCATAGTTTATTCATATGTGTTGTATTCAGAATCATAGCAAGCATTAGGTGTTTTCAATCACGAGAAAGCAAATGAGACGCTTTGGTGGTTAACAGTTTTCAACCTCTGCCAACGTGTGAACAGGCCAAATAGTTAACAAGTGTGAGGATGCAAATGAGAAGCTTTAACGGTTAACAGTTTTCAACCTTTCCCAACATGTGCACATGTCAAACAGTGAAAACATGAGTGCGTGTTAACCAAAAAACGTGATACCTACATGCGTGTGCAGCACGTTGCTTCCATAGACTACTTTGTAACCAAAGACTATATAAACCACACCCAGCCCTTTGAAAATCGATTAGTTTTGTTTTTGCAAGTCATTTCCCTGTCTCCAGTCTGTGATTCAGCTTCCCTTTTCCAGCGTCAGATTCTTCTTTTGCAACAACAAAAAAGATTATGGACTTGTAAGTTGTTAGATTAAAGGATAGTAGATATGTATAATATGCAACTATTTATCCAAATGGTGGAATTAACCATTGTAATTGCTGTTTGTGTTCTAAGAAACAACTAACTACAAGTATTTCTTCAAGGAATCATATTTAGTTTTATTATATATGTATATCAAGGTATTTGTATAAAAGATTCTAAAAAGTTCAACGTGTGTTTGATATTCAGTTGTTACATTGTTTCTTTATTTGCATTCATAACTACCATCAGCAAAACCTCTTCACAAACAGACAGAATTCAGGAGACACTGTTCCCTTACAAAACTCTAAATTCCTGAGTCTTTGAAAACAGAAATATTAAAAGAAATAAAACGCTTGATAAAATTTCGTCATTTATATTTTTCTTTCTTCTCGTCCTTATTCTCCTTTTACCATGGGGTAATATAGTGTCACCATGTATATTCTACTACTGTCACCCTATGGTACCTCACCGGGGTTGGGGCCTGTCAGCGCCAGGACTAAACAGTTTGGAATACAGGTTACTGGTCCTCATAACTTAGTGGCGCACAATTTCTGACAGTCACAGTGTATTGCCAAGTAGTACATTTAAAAATTCATGTATGCATACATAGTTCCTAACTGAATGCCTTCAGAAACCCTACATTTCTGAGTGACATTTCGTCATTTGTCTTTTTCTCTCTTCTAGTTCCTACTCTCCTTCTCTCCTGAGATGATATAGTACAGCCGTGTATATTTTACTACTGTCTTTCTAGTTCATCTCAAAGGAGTTGGAGGCCTATAGACGCTAGGACTGAACATTCACGAGTCCAAAAGAACAAATCTTGAAAGCAGTAAGACACTTGATAACATTTCACCATTTATCTTTTTCTCTGTTGTTGACCTTATTCTCCTTGTCCCCTGGGGTGATATAGTGCGACCGTGTATACTCTACTGCTCTCACCCTATTTCACTGCAAAGGGGTTGGGGGCCTGTCGGCGCCAGGACTAAAGAATCTGGAATACAGGTTGGTGGCCCTTATAGTATACAGGCTCACAGTTTCTATGAGTCACAGTGTACTCCCACAATAATTAAAGAAATGCTTCCTTTCTACATCACTGAATGGATATGTTCAAACTAGTACTTTAAAATATTCAAAACTGCATAGTAACTCTATGAATGCTTCAATGCAAAGTTCTCCCTCCTTCACTCTTTGCATAACTGCATAAGTAACCCATGATTGATTTAATGTGTGTGGTAGTAGTGCCTACTTGATTCTATAACTGCATCACTTCTGCCTAAGTAACTATGGGTCATATTCTCAATGAAGTGGCGGAGAGTGGCATTACCTGCTTGGCTTAACACCTCTCTCAGCCACTTTGGAAACCCGAGGCTGCACCCTTTTCTCAAGGACAAGGTGCAGGCTCGCGTTTCCTCCTGTGATGGCGCACATTTCAAAATTTAGCGCCAATGCAGGCACCCTTGCACCAAGCAAGGAGGTTTCATTATGTACAGGACTCCCTTCCTGCACATAAACAAACCGAAAATGCCAATGTGTAATTTACATGTATGCTGCTTTGTGCACCACACATGTAAGTTACAAAACTGCATTTAAACAAAAGTTTTGTTTATGTTCAGGAAGGGACACCTTCTTGTACATAAACGATCCATGGCGTTTTGCAATTTCCATGCGTGCTGCAGAAGGCAACACACATGGAAAATGCAAGAACAACGAGAAATAAAGCTTTTCTCCTCGTTTCCCCACCTTAAGACCATATTTGTTCTGGTCTTAAGTTTGGCGCTATCTCCTGTTTTCGCTGTCCTTGACAATAGGAGGTAGCGTCAAACTCAATGGGTGTTGCGCTGGAACGCCCACTACAACACCCAGGGCCTGCCCCTTTCACGCTAAAAACAGCATGAAGGGGGCCCTATTCACAAGGCAACGTTAAGCCGCGTTAAGCCACGCTGCCTTGTGAATAGGGCTAAGCCGCTATCGCCACAACAACGTCACTGAAAATGACGTTGTTGTGGCGATAGAGGAGTGAGAATATGCCCCTATATCATTAAAAAGATTATAACTTCCTGTTTACAATACTGTACTGGAACTGCCTAACGAAAATATGACTTCCACAGTAATTTCTGTGTCATTGTGGGAGTGCATGGGTAGTACCTGAGGGAATCCATCAGTGCTTTAGTAGTGCCTCAATCATTATTTAAGCACAAAAATACAAACGGGGGATTGCATAATTCTTTTGCCAACGTCTGATTGATTGATCTCTGTATACCACAGCCTCCATGATTGCATAAAACATTACCCGGTTACACATTTAACTACCTTGAAACTACTTTTATTCATGAATTGCATTCTTTGTTTTTGCATTTTGCTGTCAAAATGAAGATAAGTAAGTTTTAGTAACAGAGAGCTACACTTTGTTTTGTTCAATATTCTTTAGTTTATACACAAGTTAAATTAAACTGCAATTCTAACTTTCTGCTCCTAATTTAAACTGTTCTTTTAAACAAACTCCAGTAGCTGCTGGTAATCCCACACTCAGTATGCTTTTGAAAAACATTTATCTTATTCCAAATAACCGCAAGTGCTCTGACCTACAAGCAGGTGTCCCGTACAGAGCAACTCTTTCACAACGTGTAACATGTTCCACCACTTTCTTCTCTCCTCCTCCACATGTGCTTGAAGATAGTTTGGTCTGGCCTTCCATTCCTACTTTGAAAACATGTATGAACACTAACAGGAAACGCTATTGTTTCAACAACAAGCGGGTCTCATATAACCTTGTGCAACCATCAAGTAACAGGTGGCTAAATTAGCAAGTGACATTGACTTAGTCTTCTATGGAAATCTCCCACTACATTTTGCACAATTTATATTCCAAATATTTAATCAGTCTGAAACTCAAGGCCTACCGCATTTTTCTAAACTATCCCACTCCCACCTTGTTATCTCATTTCAGACTATTTTTATAGTAATACGGGACTTCATTCATTCTAACTTTGCAAGCACATTTGGTGGGTCCCTTGGTGCACCTTCCTTGTTTCCAGGAATGTCGTTCTATAGCTCCTACTACAAAATGGCTGCCTGTCCTCAGCTTCAACCCATCCACGACAAATAGAGCTATACCATGGACGAATGCTACAACTTTGTGTATGCTTGCCATTGGCGATATTTGGCATCCGATATCGCCTGAATTTCCGCTATGTGCACTTCACCTGTGTTCAACCTGTTTTTTATTGTCTCCATTGCCACTATGAATGCAACCTCCAACTCTGCCGCTCTACTACTTCACACGAACACCTGGATTATGAACTGTTGCTTCGTCCATTGCTGGCTCATGGCCAGGACTGTTTTGTAGACACATGCTTGATGGATGTGTTTCATAATGGAATAAGGGGAAGATGGAGTACATGTGCTCATACGGAGAGCCTCTTGCAGCAGACTATCATCGCATATCATACTAGTTGCCCTGACATGCTCCTGCTTGCTGAAGATTATGATGACCATGTCTGCTCTTTCGACTTGCTAAATTGGATGGCCACCCTCTTTGCTTGGAGAGGTACAGATGACCTTTTGGAACTGATTGCATATCACGGTGCTACTGAGTTCTTGAGCTTCAAAGAATCTGCTTAACTGCACATGGTAACCGGATTAGATAAGGACTTATTTCTACACTTTAAGAACTCTGTTTTGCCTTTCTTTTTCTCTTTTCCCTTTCCCTTCCTTTTTGGATTTTCACACATTGACTTTCTTTACGAAATTCCCCTTTACAGACTTGGTTATGCTCTTTTGATGTTTCCACTCTGTTTTCCTGGTTGTTACAGAGCTAGTCAAATAAACGGGTGACTTGGCAGCTGGGGACTTTACTACCTATATTAAAAGTTATGTAGTCTGCAGACAAACCTCTGAGATGTTCTATTTTATAATAGCAGTTCTTTTTAGAGAAACGTAACTTAAGATGGTCCTTTCTCTATTCTCTTTTTCTGATAACATCTCCCTTTATCAGACATCAGTTCACTACTATACAGATTATAATTCTACCATACACTTTCTTTTTTGTTATGGCACATATACTGCACATTACGCTATGTACTTTAAAATAGATTTTTAAAAATGTATCATGTCTGTGTCAAATGTTACAAACACATTACTGACATTTAATTCCTTTCCCACCATGTTTTAACATCATTTGCCTGCCCCATATTCACTACCCACCAACTACTAGCAATCTTGAGCCTAAGCAAATGGAAACCAGAACTCTTTTCAAGTTACAGTCGACAGTGTCATAATTTTACTATTACAATGCATACATCGCCTATGCCTTTTCGTAGTGGCAGCATACTTAAGAGAAACATACAACTACATGTATACCTGTGTTTTATAGCTATCGAATTTTCCAATATATAACTAGTGTGAAAATACATGTTCAAGCATAGACATACCTTTGCAAAATTAAATGTTAACACCAATCGTCGAACAATGTAAATTGCAGCAATATGTAAATTGCAACTGTGAGGCATAATAACAAGCCCCTATCGCCACCACAACGTTACTTTCACTGATGTTGTGGTGGCGATAGGGGCCTCGCCTTACGAACAAGGCACCGTTAAGCCACTTAACGTAGCTTAACGCTGCCTTGTTAAAAAAGCCCCCTGTCACGCTCTGCTTAGCGCGAAAGGGGCTTCCAGTGGGTATTGTGAGAGGCATTCCACCTCTAAACCCATTCACTTTGATGCTGTATCATATTAATAAGGGCAGAGTTAATAGGAGGTAACGCCAAAGTTAAGACCAGAAAAACCCTGGTCTTAATTTAACAAAACAAGTAGAAATGGTTTATTTCTCCTCGTTTTTGCTTTTTCCATGTGTACTGCCTTGTGCAGCACACATGCAAATTGCAAAATGCCTTAGTTTGATTATGTACAGGAAGGTGCGAAATGGTAAAAAATCTCTGCAAGCACACAGAGTTCCACAAACACACAGAATTGCTTGTTCAGCCCATTTGCGATGCTTTTTTCCTGTTCGCGAATGCTGTTTGCATGCTAGGAGGGAAATATTTAGCGAACACGCATTTTGAAAGCACAAAGAAGTGAAAAACTTGGCGAAGACGCGGATCGCAGCATTTTGGGCAATTCCACGTTCTCCACGGAATGCAAAATTACCCAAATTCCACAAGCGGAACGGAATTTACCACCCATGCCTAGTTTATATGCAGGAAGGGACACTTTCCTCTACATAAACAAACCTCCCTGCTCACAGACAACCTTATACTCTGGTACAAGAGTGCTAAAGTTGGCGCTAAGTTCCAAAACTTCGCATCATTGCAGTGACAAACGCAAGGCTCCACCATATCCTTCTTAATACAGTGCAGCCTCGCATTTCTGAAGTGGCGGAAAGCCACATTAAGCCAAGAACGCTAACGCCTCTCTCCGCCACTTCCTTCATAATATGCCCCTGTATGCGGCTTTTTTATAAAGCACAGAAATCGATGATTACTTTGTCTGCCCGTCAGATGCCCCCAGCAGCCCAGTGACGGTCAATGCACACGGGCCACTGTTACCTTCCTTTTACAAACCACAGGAAAAAAACGTTATAAACCGGGACGAAGGGGGGGGGGGCTCAATGGGACATGTCATTCTCAGTCTCTGGATCTGCCGCACCTGTGATATATACGCAGGTACAACACGAGCACAAAGCTTCACAATATCTCAACTTTTTCATGTGTGCTTCACAACTGTGCACAAACCAATTCACAAAGTGTGGAAACAACATTTAATTTTTTTAATCTCATTGAAGTTAATAAAGCACGTCTGTGTTCAAGCCCCCCTCCCCGAGTATTTTCCCACAAGCTTCTATCTGCAAAAGTACATTTCATGTACATTACCCCACCCGATATTACACCCCAATTCATCCCTATACGTTACACACACATGTGGAGCGCAACCACAACTACTATTTGTATTTGGAAGGTACTGTTGTAAATTAAAAATATAGTCAGCTTCTGACCTGCATCTACTGTTGAATGTTCCAGAAACTGTTAGAAGGAACTATGGTGAACTTATGACCTGCACATGGCATTCAATGTTGCACAAACTGTTGGATGAAATTTGGTGAACCTATGACCTGCATCCTTCCGTTAATGTTACCTAGTATTCCTTTTGAACAAAGCCAGCTGCTCCATGCAAACTCCCTTTGCCCAAAAGTAAATTTACTTCGCTTCATGAAAGTGAGAGCAAATTTCCTCCTCTCAGTTCCATCAAGCGAAGCAAATGTTTGCTATGACAGAGCCGCAACTCTGTCTAGATCCAGTCTTGCTAAAGCAAACTACAATGTCCATGACATAGACACCACAGCTCATTGTTGCAACCGGACCTTGGACATAACCATACCCAGCGCTATGCAAAGTTTCTCAAGAAAAATTGGACGATGCAACTCCATCCAATTTAAAGCCCGGGAACATTGTACTCCCAGAATCAGTCAATCCGCAACAGACCCCCGCATTTTAATTCATGAATGCTGAAAGAAGTAGTGCCCCCCCTGGGACAGTGTGGGGAAGCTTCACCTCTCCACACTTAAATTTTATGTATACCTCCAAAACGTGCTACTCCTCGGATCGCAGGGGCAGGGAAGACGCGAACCCCCCCATATCATTATATTTGCTTCAAGGAAATAGCTGTCCCGTGACAGAAGTAAACCCGCATCATAACTAAACATTGCTCCCAGGAACCTACCCACCCGGGGGCTTAATTAAACAAAGCACTCTACAGCGCCCTCCATTTTTCGTTTTCCCACCGTGATTTCCAGGCCCTACGCAAATCCCGCCGAAATCATATAAAAATGTTTCTTTACATTCTGACTCCCTGTGACACCCCTGAGCACCCTAGGAAGGTCACACTGTTCCCACCTAACGGCTTCTACTTAACTGAGTCACAAAATGGCTGCCACGGATTCCTAGTTTGAAGTTTTGGCAGTCAATCCCAGGCAAGCTCTTGCTCAGGACACCTCAGCCAATCCGATCTCGCAATTCTCAAATAACGATATCTCTAAGTCTAGAAATATCTAGAAAACTACTGAATTGATTTACACCATTCGGGCTGTAGCTGTGTCTAAAGTTTCCTATGGAAATTAACATGAAGAAAATGCGTTTTGGGACCCCCTTGTTTCTCACCCACCACCCAAAGCTTCAAGACAGGAGCTGACCTGAATGAACAATTTTTGTCCAAAGTTTTGTGAAAATTCGTCAAACGCCACTAAAGGTATTGGCAAAACAAAAAAAGCTTTTCTTACGGAAACTAGGTTCTAACTACAACTACCTACTGGTGACAGCCAGTAGGTTATATATATATATATATAACATGCACCATTAGACGCAGGAAAGATGGTGGTCTGAGGTTTTCCGCACAGGCTCCACTCTTCTGGAACTCACTCCCCCCAGCTCTCCGTTTAATCCCTTCCTACCCTCAATTCAGGAGGGCTCTGAAGATCTTGCTCTTTTCCCAAGCCTACAATTAACGGGTCATACCACGCTGCTTTGTAATTAGCCTGTCCTTGAAGCTCCAAGAAACCGTTGGTGTACGTGCGCTGTATAAATAATTTTTGACATATCATATATATATATATATATATATATATATATATATATATATATATATATATATCCCAAGAATCCTCGCCACACGCCCAAGCGTTTCCCAGCATTCACCTCCGGAAAAACAAATGACGATGAGCAAAACCCAGGTCTGGTGCAATTATTTCAGTGCTTTATTTCGTGCATGAAATCACCAGCATGTCCGCCATGACGCGTTTCGCCTCTCCCCAGAGTCTTGATCACATGACATGTTGCATAGCAATGGGGAGGGTTCTTATTGTCCACAAAAAGGTGGGCTTTCATCTCTGCGCTCAAAATAATCGATCATGTACATTGAAAACATACTCACATGGAATGATTTATCTATGAATAAAAGACACAGGGCCAGATTTAGGTAATTTCGATTTACCGACTCTTAAATACTGACTCATACCGAATCGGTATTTAAGAGTCAGAAAATTTGAAGGAGGCAGATGTAGGTAAAAAATTACCGATTCTGAAAGAGTTGGTATTAACCGATTCTGTAAATACCGAATCTGTATTTCCTATTGATTCCTATGGGCCTTGAAGACCATAGGAATCAATGGGAAATACAGATTCGGTATTTACAGAATCGGTAAATACCGAATCCTGGCAGGGGGAACGGGGTGTCACTTTGACACCCTGTAGCACCCCAAATGCAGGCTTGTGTGCCATGTGGCACACATACATGCCCTAAGGGCATGTCTGTGTGTCACATGGCATAGGTGTACATGCACAGATGTGCATGTACACTGGAAATCGGTATTTTACCACCCAATAGGATTGGGTGGTAAAATAAGAAATCCTAAAGGCCTGTGGCACTGCAAACTGTGCCACCTACATATGGATTTACAGATTCGGTATATTTACCGATTCGGAAAAATACCGAAGTGGTAAATTTACCGAATCGGTAAATATACAGATTCTGTAAATTCCGACCCACCTACATCTCAAAAGCCAAATACCGGTCGGTAACGGACGAAATCGGCCGTTACTGACCGGTATTTGACTACCTACATCTGGCCCACAGTGTCTAAAATTCGATAAAACTTCCCATATTAAAACCATTATATTAAGGTGATAAATATGTGCAAATATACAAAATGTATATAAGTATAAATACTTCACAATTTATATACATTCCATTAGGTTTTCCACGTATATCTATCAAAAAACATAATACCCAAGTGGGTTATTATACTGAAATGAGCAAGTTGATTACATCAATATTCTGGACTATGTATCAATCCCAAATGTGCAAAAATTCAAAGTGCTGTTTATGTGCAAATTTCACATTTAAAAGTGAAAATTGTGCAATTCTAAAAACTATTTGTTAAAAACTACTTAATTCAGAGGAGTTGGCTTGTGTAATGCATTTCATATATTGTATTGTAAGATCTTCCTATTGTCTGACAGAATCACAAAGTTATTATATACATCTTGTATCTCCACATTATGACTGTTCCTAATATTACATCTTTGTCTCCTGGTTACGGTCATTTGTTTCACCTAGATTTATAGACAGGTGTACAAGTCTTCCGTTGCGTTAAGACCTGCCGGCGTTTTACTGTCTAATTCTAATATGTACCTCGTTTCCAGGAGACGTAGCTTTGCTTCCCGATTTCCTCCACGTTTCAGTGGGAGCATCGCATCTATTAAAAAGTACTGTAAGTATTTAGGATCACTGTCATGTGTACTCTCAAAATGACGGGCAACTGGGTAAGCTTGGTCTTTCCCTATGATTGCCCTAATGTGCTGCAGTATCCGTTTGTGAGCGGGCTGCCGGGTACTCCCTACATACCGCAACCCACAAGGACACTGCAGCACGTACACTACATAGTCCGTCTTACAGGTGAGTCTCTTTTTAATGGGTACCAATGTTTCTTTGAATGGGACTGAGTTCAAGGTGATCAAGTCAGTAGTCACTGACAAAACGCCTCGGTATTTTCTGGAACAGAAGCCTTGCTGCAAATAAAGGAATTTGGAAAAATATCGGATGTTGTGAGTGCGTGACAAATTCTTCTCATAAGGAAGAGATGTTGAGATAAAATTCGACTTGGCTCTGTCGACAGCGCATGCACCGAGCAACAGAGCGCCAGAGGTCCGTAAACAGGAGCTACGTTGGGGAAAAAAAACCCTATATATATATATATATATATATATATATATTACCTACTGGCGGTCGCCAGTAGGTATATATAGTTAGGATTTTTTCTCTATGGGTTTTTTGAAAATTCTATGTCTAATAACTTTGGCGTTTGTGGACGGAATCGGCTGAAATTTTCAGGAAAATGGCACATTTTGTTTCTGAGCAGCCCTTGAAAATTTGGGGGGGGTTCGTCCAGTGGGGGCCGAGAAAAAAGGGGGGTCCCAAAACGTGTTTTTAACATTGAGTTTTCCATAGGGCGGTTGGCCTCACTTTTAGCCCGAACGGCTGAATGGATTTGCACGAAACTTGGCAAAATTGTAGGGACTGGTAGCCCGATGTGCCTTTTGTAGGTCTCAATATATGTGCTCCAGTGGATTTTGAGAAATTAACGTTTAAAAAAAGATATATATCTGTAACAGCGGACCGGTTAGCGCTCTGGTTCGCGGACTTTTCGCGCAACGGAGCTTTGTGAAGCGAAGCTGATTGGTTCTCCGGCGTCTGTCAACATTCCAAACAGTCCGTAGCGGCCGCCATCTTGTCTCTCGGTAGGATCGAGAGACAAGAGGAGGTCAAAACAAAGGGGGAAATAACTATAAGGGGGCATAGTAGATCCTCGCTGACCCCCTAGGTTTGATGTGGAGGTTTTAAAAGGGCCCCGCGGGGCAAAAAAAAATAATAAAAATAATAATCGAACGGCTGAATGGATTTGCACGAAACTTGGCAAAATATTAGGGACTGGTAGCCCGATGTGCCTTTGCTAGGTCTCAATATATGTGCTCCAGTGGATTTTGAGAAATTAACGTTCAAAAAAAGATATATATCTGTAACAGCGCTCCGCTTCGCGTAACGGAGGTTTGCGAAGCTGATTGGTCATTCTGTCACTGGGCTATAGTTGGGCTACATCTGGCTGATATTTGGGCTACATTTGTTTTTTTGTGTGTCTGGCGGCCATCTTTGGGCTACATTGGGCTACATTGGGCTTCATTGGGCTACATTCGGCTAATTAGCAAATAGCTCATCGCAAACTAGGAATGGTAAAGAATCGCTATTTATTCCTTAAAGTTCGCTATTTAGGAAATGCAAATAACTTTGATGATACATATGGCGGTTCATCTCTAACAAGATAAGAAGCATAGGGATAGATTTATGATGACTGGCGCATCACCAGGGATGTGTTAGTCATTCTGTGCCGCTGTTCCGTCACCTATGGTGTGCTGCATTTACAATGCGGCGCATCACGGGGCAAAAACAGCACAGATGCGTGATGTATCTGTGCCGTAAAGGTGGCGCATTGCTGGAGTTGTATCGCAAGTGTGATGAAGCTCCAGCAAGGGTCGGGGGTGCCCCTGTCGCAGGGTTTCTGTTCTCACACAGAACTGTGGACAGAGGATTGGAACCTCGGCGAATTAGGGTGTCCCAAAACTCACGTTAGTAATCAAAAACTATTTAGCAAGCTAGGTACAGTGTCACATTGGATATAACAAACTCTCAATGTTTAGACAATCCAGAATATGAACTTATAGTACCTCAGGATACGTGGAACTCATGAACAGTCGGTCGTTATATATTTCTTAGAAACCAGAACATGGAGTTAAGAAGAACACATGTGTATTTGAAATGTTTATTTACTAATGCCGTCTTCTCAGGCGTAGTACCTTAGATAATAAAAGTACACATATTATCAGTAGCAAAATTACCAGCATAGTTACTAGTACATAAAAAGTGAATGGTGATAGTATGTTAACATGCTGTAAATGAATAAGAGTTAGCAACACTTATAAGCAGCCGCGGGCCGTGGAGGGAGTTACGGTGAGGCAGGGAGGCGGGGAGGGGGAGAAGCAGGGTGGAGAATACAAGTACACATATTATCAGTAGCAAAATTACCAGCATAGTTACTAGTACATAAAAAGCGAATGGTGACAGTATGTTAACATGCTGTAAATGAATAAGAGTTAGCAACACTTATAAGCAGCCGCGGGCCGTGGAGGGAGTTACGGTGGGGCAGGGAGGCGGGGAGGGGGAGGGGCAAGGTAGAGAGGGCTCCACCCTGCTTCTCCCCCTCCCCGCCTCCCTGCCTCACCGTAACTCCCTCCACGGCCCGCGGCTGCTTATATCTCACCCTCCCTAATACACATATTATATTATTTGCTAAGAAGGTCTCTTTGTGTTGGTTTAGGGCGTGCCCATACTTTAGTGTCTTAGATTTGAAGGAATCACATCAGCATACACCAGCTCTCTCTTCATGTGAACCGCATCAACTGTTGTGTATGTGTGTTCGGCAAAGCAATATAAAACCCGCCTCATGCCCAGAATTGGCAGAAGTTGCACTTATGTTATGAGTATGAAGTCGTGGAGATCAGACCTCATAACAATTCTGTATCGTGTTGTTCTTGAAACTTTAGCACTCGCTGTACAGATATAGTTTAACAAGTAAAGCAGATAGTAGACCAATAACATATTATTCTCATGTAAACCACGATGAACTACTAGGTGGAAAGCTAAAGCAACAACTAAATGTCGTGTGCAGAAGTTGCAAAAAAGGAAAAATGGCGTTTAAACCGGTAATGAGCCCATGCTAACTTAACACGGTGTAAAGATATCCAGGACCTAGATGACACCTCCCCATGATCCGGAAACGAACTGAATAAGATAATAGAAGTGCCATCTCATGAGAGCAGATTGCAAGTTTATATGTGGACGGTCCGCAAGGTAAAGCATTAAAAACTAGGAAAATTCAATGCTAAAGAAAAATAAAACAGCCAAGTACTTTATCGAGTCTTAAGCCAATAGGCAAGGTAAATAATAAAAACTTGACAATTAAGTCAATGAATTGTCAATGAAATGCTAGTACTCAGCATATGAAACATGAAAAAGGTCTATGACATAAGTGTGTATGCAAAATAAGCTGCAACAGCCTCCAACAGGAAGTCACCGTCTTCATCCGAAAACAGTTCAGCCATCCAATTTAAAAGCGGAAAAGAACATACGTGCTCTCCCAGCACCGGATCCTCTATCACCATCAGAGGACAGCTCGGTGGGTTTTCAAGAAAGCTGTGTTCCAAGAAAGACTGTGCTGCCGCCAGTAAATTCCAGGGACCAAGTAGTCCATGCATCAATGCCACAGCCATAATCCTTTCGCCAGGACAAACCAACTCGTGAGTAATGATAGGAGTCATCAGCTGATTAAAGTCGACGTCAGGAGAAACCGGTCCGCAGAGACACAAATCAATGGCCCAATCGAAATCACAGGTCAGGCAGTGAAATACAGGCTGGACACAGGTGAAGTAGGAGAACCGAAAAGATAATCCATATGCCGTGCTTAATATCGCCAACGGCATTGTGCCATAATATTCTAGCATGCGATTGCGGAACAGTGTCAGCAGCTGCAGGGTCGGAGGTTGCATAGGAGGGACATCCATATTTAAAAATGTAAAAAAGCACAAGAGCGTCCGCTGGTAATGCAAGTAAAAATGCAATCCACGAACCAGAGTGGAGAAAATGGAATGAAAGGGAGCAGGGATGACTCCAAAGATTTTCTCAAATGAAGTCACGAGACCACTGGTAACAACTTTAAAAAAGTGTGCCAGGGATTTTGTGGAGGATGCGTTAAAGATAGTCGGAAACATGTTGCTGAAATTGAAAGGCAAAGCTGTGTACGGGTGTTCGCTATGTGAAGTACGAAAGTTTCACGGGCCGAACTCAAGGCCACCTCTCTCTGAGACAAAAGAGCTCTTATTCTTGTCATGCCGTTGAAACGTGTCCCAAGGTTGGTATTTGTGGCCAGATTGAAAACTCCCTATGTTCATGTGTGGGAGGAAATAGAACATTTCTGCAGCAAATAACCCGTTCACTTACTGTTACGATAAAAGGAATACTTTTAATTAACTCAGAACAATCTTCATTATTGAGCATCAAATAACTACCATTTTCCAACAACTTGAACGTGGGGATGATAGCAGGAACTGGCGTGCCTTGCAACACGCAAGCCATATTTGGTCGGTGTTTGTTGCATGAATCGTGTAACTGTATGTGCCTACACATTAGTGAATGATCTGGCGTCTCAGTGCATTCCTCTCCATTCAGATAAACTTCTTGATCATCTTTGAAACATCTGTATGTGTATGGAAGCGACCAGACCTCATGAACAAAAGCACTACCTAAAGGTTCATAAAGACCTATTGGTATATATTTCATACAATTTGAAAACTTATATAAAGCAAAAGGCAGCGTTATTAAACCGTGGATAAGGCATGTTGCCAAAAAACCCGCAATCCTCTGCTGATGATGTCACTGAGCATGTCATGAATGATGTAATATGTGACATCATCAGTAGTGGATTATGGGTAATAGTATCTCTAGTTTACTCCCCTATAGCTGTCTTTCTTTTAACATAAGTGTGTGTTTCCTTCCCTTATACTTACTGTTTTTGGTTCGCTTCCAGTTCGCGTACCAGCGAGCGAACTAGGAAGCGAACTAAGAGAAATAGAGGTTGGCACAGTTCCAAATATTGTACCAATTTTTTAATAACGGGGAGGTAGTTCTGAAAAGAACTTTTTTTTTTATTTTTCTGAACATTTTTTTAATGTTTTTGAATTTTTCGGAACAGTTTTATATTTTTTTGGGGTTTTCTTGGAGGGGGCAATGAAAACGATTCATTGTAAAGGGCTCAACAGGAGCAACAAAACAAAAAAAAGAAGTATTTATTATTTTGGGCGTTTCGGACAAACTTGCATATGATAGTCAATAGCTCTGTTGATCAGAGTGATGCTTCTTTCTCCGTAGGAAATGAATCCATCGCAAAATACGCAGGTGTGTTTTACTTCACCAAATCTCATTTGTATATTTGGCACCATCTCCCTGCCCTCTGGTCCCGTTACTTCCGGTACAACAGATCTTCTGGCCATAATAGGGAGATTATCTAGGTCGTTCCGAAACTGTGCAGCACTGTAGTTGTTAGGATGCCACCTAGTCATATGGCGATGCATTGTGTAGTTTCCGAAACTGTATTTTTTGTCGGTCCCTCTGGACAGTCTATCTTGACATATAAGGCAAGTTACGTATCTTGCATTTACTTTTTTCTGACCTTTGGGAATTTTAAAAAATTGCCAAATGAAGTTTTCTTTCCGGTGAGACGTCTTGGGCTGCTCAGGCAAAAACTGCCTCTCTTCGTGCTCGTCCTCCTGTTCCTCTTCTTCTTCTTCTTGTTGAATTACAACTTGAGCAGGTGGTCCTCTCTTCCTTGGAGGTGGTGGAGGTGGTGGGGAAGCACCAGCTGAAGCTACTAAAGAAGCCATTGCTCAGTGATCACAAAGGGTCTTTCTCTCACAATGATGAAAGTCAGAGTGAGGAAAGAAGGAGGGATTTTCATCATTTGGGAAAAACAAGAGTTCTCAACCAATCAAAAGTGTTCATTTTAGATTATATGACCTAGTCTTACATCATTAGGAAACCAAAAGTGAAATGAACCAATGAAAAGTGTTATTACCAAGTCACATGACTTGCTGTGTTTACGTTAAGCGCTTTGCAGGGCCTCCCGGTTTGCTTCCAGAAACCTGCGCTTTGCGACTCGCTTCGCGTACCAGTTCGCTAACGTAGCACGTCATATGACGTATCACGCGACAACGTGAAACGTCATGCGGACGGGAGGCGTCACGATGTTGTTTTCTAACGCGGCACTTGCGGTAAAGAAACGTTTAGCGGCTCGCGGTCTATTTCGCGGCATCAAGGTCAGCTAACGGGAAGCTTCCCGATTCGCGAAGCGGGAACGAAGAAAAAAAAATATTTAAAAAAAAAATTCTTCATAAACATATAAAATATATTTTTGGATTTAAAGAAGAATACATTTTACAGCTACAGATATTAGCTGTTAAAAAACCAATGAAATTCACAGAAAAAACCATAGGTTATAGACCATATATAGTTAGGAATTAGCATTTACAAAACCTTGAAAATTCACTGAAAAAACCATAGGTTATAGACCATATATAGTTAGGAATTAGCATTTAGAAAACCTTATTTTACTCACACAAAACCATTGAAATTCCATATATAGTTAGTTGCACTAACTATATATCGCGCACCCGCAATCCACTGCTGATGATGTCACATATTACATCATTCATGACATGGTCAGTGACATCACTGATGACATCACTGATGACATCTCAAATGACATCACTGATGACAACATCCAGTGACTGTATGTTTCTGTAAAGTTAAAATATGTCTTAGATATTGAAGAATGAGTGGATGTATAAGTGTCTGGATGAAGGATTTAGTAGGTGCGTGACTGACTGTATGAGTGAGTGATTAAATGTGTCTCACTGAATGCATGGGTTAGTGACTAAACTGTCTTAATTTGTGCATCATTATGTCTGTTGTGATGTAAACTGCTGCATGTGTTGATCATTAGCTATACGAGAGGCTATATGTGTTATTAATTGGTTGCCCAAGTATTTCTATGGGAGATTGAGTTTGTGTGGGGGTGGCTGGGAGGTGTGTGACTCTGTGCATAGATGTGTGAGCAGTTGATTCACTAGGTGTATGAGTTCAAGAGTGCATGTGGAAAAAGCTACATGGGCGGTTGACTGTGTGCATGAGTGTATTGATGAGTGAATGGATATCTCAATGCTACATGTCATAGTAAGTACATATGTAAAACACAGTACATGTGAGAGTTGGCATATATAAATAACTGTGCATGAGAGCCACTGAATGTGTGAGTGGCTGTATGGATCATTGTGAACTTGTATCAGGGATTGTATAAGAGAGTAAATATGTGTTAGTATATGTTTGAATAAGTAAGGTGTGTATAACTGTATAGTTGAGGAAATGGAGGTGAGATTGTTTCTTTGCATGACTGACTAGGTGTGTGAGTAACTCCATGGATGAGTGACAGTGTGTGAGTGTCTGTATACACTGAGTGTATCTAAGGTTATATTAGAGTCTGAAGAGGTTTATCGTATTAGCACAAGAATGATGTCAAATGAGATGTCATCAGTGATGTCATCAGTGATGTCATTTGAGATGTCATCAGTGATGTCATCAGTGATGTCACTGACCATGTCATGAATGATGTAATATGTGACATCATCAGCAGTGGATTGCGGGTGCGCGATATATAGTTAGTGCAACTAACTATATATGGAATTTCAATGGTTTTGTGTGAGTAAAATAAGGTTTTCTAAATGCTAATTCCTAACTATATATGGTCTATAACCTATGGTTTTTTCAGTGAATTTTCAAGGTTTTGTAAATGCTAATTCCTAACTATATATGGTCTATAACCTATGGTTTTTTCTGTGAATATATATATATATATATATATACATATATATATGGTAAACAGACAAAATATCGACTACAAAATATCGAATGGACATAATATCGAGTACAAAATATAGGCTGGACAAAATATCGAATGGACAGAATATAGACATCAAAAATATCGTTTTGAAGGTAAGTAATCTAATATCGAATTTTAAAATATAGATAGTCAAAATATCGAAGTACATAATATAGGTTACTAAAAATATCGAACATTTAATAATATCGAATTTTTTATAGTGTATTTTATGTGTTAAAAGTGTTTATTTATGTTATAATGTAATTTAAGTAATGAATTTAATGTTATTTAAATTTTGCGTAATTTAATTCTGTAGCGGGTTGTGGGTTTATAGGGTAATAGGGTGGGAAGTAAGTTAATTATAATTAATTAAATATGTAAATGTATTTATTGGTATTTGTTTATAATTAATTGTTAATTAATTTTTATTTTGTAATTACATTTTAATTGCCAATTCATTTTATTTAATTGATTAATTGATAATTATGTTAATTTAACTAATTTAATTTCTTTAGCGGGTTGTGGGTTTATAGGGGAATAGGGTGGGAAGTAATTTATTCATAATTAATAAAAAAATTTAATTTATGTAGTGTTATTTATTCATAATTAATTGTTAAATAATTGTTATTTGGTAAATAATTAAATTTTAATTGCCAATTATTTTTATTTAATTGATTAATTGATAATTATGTTAATTGAACTAATTTAATTTTTGTAGCGGGTTGTGGGTTTATAGGGGAATAGGGTGGGAAGTAATTTAATAATAACTAATTACATATGCTAATTTGTTTTGGTATTTATTAGATTTTAATTGTTAGGTAACTTTTTAATTACTAATTAATTAATTTTTAATTTGTAATTAATTAGTATTAATAGATAACTACTTGTAATGATTAATTTAAATTAGTATTTGTAATTGATTAATTATTATATTATATTTAATTGGTAATTACTTTTAATTAATTTATTAATAGATATTAATATCTATATTTGTTTAAATAATATATGAAGTATCTACTTCCCCTACTGTTGCACTCACTGGAGTGGGAATAGTAATTTTTACCCTTCCGCTATCCAACGCTTTCCCTACTGTTGCATTCTCTGGAGTGGGAATAGTAATTTTTACCCCTACGCTAAACAACGCTTTCCCTACTGTTACACTCTCTGGAGTGGGAGTAGTAATTTGTACGCCTACACTATCCAACCCTTTTCCTACTGTTGCACTCTTTGGAGTGAGAATAGTCATTATTACCCCTACGCTATCCAACGCTTTCCCTACTGTTGCACTCTCTGGAGTGGGAATAGTAATTTTTACCCCTACGCTATCCAACCCTTTCTCTACTGTTGCACTCTCTGGAGTGGGAATAGTAATTTTTACCCCTACGCTATCCAACCCTTTCTCTACTGTTGCACTCTCTGGAGTGGGAATAGTAATTTGTACCCCTACGCTATCCAACGCTGTCCCTACTGTTGCACTCTTTGGAGTGGGAATAGTAATGTTTACCCCTACGCTATCCAACGCTTTCCCTACTGTTGCACTCTCTGGAGTGGGAATAGTAATTTTTACCCCTACGCTATCCAACCCTTTCTCTACTGTTGCACTCTCTGGAGTGGAAATAGTAATTTGTACCCCTACGCTATCCAACGCTTTCCGTACTGTTGCACTCTCTGAAGTGGGAATAGTAATTTTTACCTCTACACTATCCAACGCCTTATCTACTATTGCACTTTCTGGAGTGGGAATAGGAATTTGTACCCCTACGCTATCCAACACTTTCCCTACTGTTGCACTCTTTGGAGTGGGAATAGTAATTTGTACCCCTACGCTATCCAATGCTTTCCCTACTGTTGCACTCTTTGGAGTGGGAATAGTAATTTTAACCCCTACGCTATCCAACGCTTTCCCTACTGTTGCACTCTCTGGAGTGGGAATAGTAATTTGTACCCCTACGCTATCCAACGCTTTCCTACTGTTGCACTCTCTGGAGTGGGAATAGTAATTTGTACCCCTACGCTATCCAACCCTATCTCTAATGTTGCACTCTCTGGAGTGGGAATAGTAATGTGTACCCCTACGCTATCCAACGCTTTCCCTACTGTTGCACTCTCTGGAGTAGGAATAGTAATTTTTACCTCTACGCTATCCAACGCCTTATCTACTGTTGCACTCTCTGGAGTGGGAATAGTAATTTTTACACTTCCGCTATCCTACGGTAATAATATTGGATATTTTTTAATTATATTAAGTTACTATATATATATATATATGTTTTAACAAATATGATTGTAATTTTTTTTATAACTTTAATTAATTATTTAATTAATATAAGGTAATGTATGAATGTTTAAGTATATTTTAGTAATTAATTTTTAATAATAATTTATTTTAACATTGTTTTTGATAAAGTCGATATTTTTATAAACTATATTTTTGTAAACGATATTTTTACTCGATATTTTTGTACTTACCTGTTTGTAGATACAAAGTCAATATTATGTCTGTCGATATTTTTTCGCCGATATTTTTGCTAGTCGATATTATGTACCTCAATATTATGTCAGTGATCCATATATAGATATACATATATATATATATATATATATATATATATATCATCACGAACACAGGAACCCATTCGAAGACAGCCACGAGAGGTTTGGAATAAGCACTTGGTTTAATGGAAGCATGCTAGCAGCCAAACATGACAGAAGATAACTTCAACAAAATCCCACGCCAGACGCGTTTCGAGAGCTTCCTGCTCCCTTCCTCAGTGGCGTATGTTGAGATGAAAAGCAGCGCCAGTGCTGATGCACAGTAAATATTCATCACCTGCCCAGAAAGGGGGCGTGGCAGACACCACGGCCTTCTGGACATTGTAGTCTTTCAGTATCCCCAGTGGGCGCGCTGTTTTTTCAGATAAAACCTCAATAAATTCCCAAGTGGGATGAAGTCACCAAACAGTCTGCAAGCTGCTATGCTTTGTAGCCCCCATTGTGCACGAGCGTATGTCTCCCTACAAATCCCACCAGAGGGATTAGAACATAAAACTGAAAAACAAAATTGAAAATCGATTTGTTTTGGACTCATCAAAGAGTGAACATTATAACATGAGAATGAAACTAAATATGATTTGTTCAAAGTAAAGATCGTAAAACTGAAATAAGGAGTAATGATTTTCCAATGTGTGGGTCACGAAATTCTTTGGAATAGAAACGATACCGAAGAACATTCGAGGAGGTGACCGAGAAAGAATCCTAAGGCAGAAGGAGTCACGTCACATCCTAAACTTCAGAACTCTGAGTCCGTATGGCCTCAACCAATCGGAGGAGCTATATATTCATCTTTGATAGACATTAATGTACATCAATTTTGAATGAGAATATGAGAGGGGAAATATCAAAATAGTGGGAAATTGTGCAACAGATTATTAACTCTGAACAAATGACGTAATTCCATAAAAATGAAATGAATGGAAGAGAACAAATCCCACCAGAGGGATTAGAACATAAAACTGAAAAACAAAATTGAAAATCGATTTGTTTTGGACTCATCAAAGAGTGAACATTATAACATGAGAATGAAACTAAATATGATTTGTTCAAAGTAAAGATCGTAAAACTGAAATAAGGAGTAATGATTTTCCAATGTGGAGTGAAGTCAAAATCTCCCCTAGAGACTCTTTTTTTAAATTAAAACTACAATAACCACAATGCTCAGTATCACAATACAGGAAATGATGTCACACATTACTTTGAATGTCTTAAATGTTTGAAAAAAATGTGGGAAGTTGATCGTGAGCAAGATGCTTGTAGCATCGAAACGCGTAGATCATCTGCTTTCATGCTAAATGGATTGAAATAAATCTAATTGTGGATTTCAGAAGGTGTGCGCCTAGATTCTTTGCTGGCAAGTGAAGGAGTGTGGAATAGATAACGGCGTGGTTCTGCTGTGAGGTTACGCACCCACAACGAGCGCTTAATGGCCGGGGAACGTTGAACCGGAGTATATAGATATAGATATATATATATATATATATATATATATATATATATTCAATGAAAAAACCATAGGTTTCACACCAGTTATAGTTAGCTGGAAATTTTACTCGCATAAAACCATTGAAATTCCCACGTTATAGTTAGTTGGACTCACTATAACTTGCGCGTGCAATGCACTGCTGATGACGTCACATATTACATCACTCATGACATGGTCAGTGACATCACTCATGACATCACTCATGACACCATCCAGTGAATGTGTGTCTTTCTGAAAAATAAATATTTGTTACATATGTATATGTAAAAGTTGATGGAAGAATAAATGTTTAAATAAGTGTTTACATGGATGTTTTAAAAGAAAATTGATTGGTTAACTGGCTTATTAAGTGTATCTTAGTGAATACATATATTAGTGAGTAATGTTTAAATATTTAAATATATGTATTAGTGTTTCACTTTGTGTATAAGTGGCTGCATGGGTTGGTGAGTAGCTACATGTGTATGTATATGGGTTATTAGATGTTTTTTTAGTATCAGTATGAGTGTCTGTATGGTTTGGTGGGGGTATTACTTAGCACATAGATGCATGAATGACTGACTCTCTGTTTGTATGTGTTTTGAAGACAGCATATGTGCAGGACTGTATGGGTGGCTGAGAGTGTATATGTGTGTGTTAGTGAGTGAATGACTGTCTCACTAGTGTCTTTATCAGTAACTACATATGTTTTAATCTTGTATATATGAATATTGATGTATATAAGTGAGTATATTTGAGAGTGAGGGATTGTAAGAGTTCCTGTTTAAATTAGTATGTGTTTCTATAAGTGATTGTTTAAGAGAGTAACTATGTGTAAGTTTCCTTAGAAGTAAAGTGGTAGTGTGTGTATAGCTGTATATGCGAATAAATGGATGTTCAATAGTTTATTTGCATGTGTGAGTATGTCAGAGAGTACCTTTTGGATGACTGTCGGTGTGTAACAGGATGTATAGGTGTATCACTACATATGATGAGTGAGTATATGTATGAGTGACTATATAGAACTGTTGGTGAATGAGTGGATGTGTATATAGATGGTGGAATTATTGAATTGGTTGTTGTAACTGGTATGGGTATCTCCATTTTTTTGAAAATTTTAGTTTTTATTTTTGAATATGTGTTTCAAGGGTTACATTACAGTGAAAGGAGGTCTGTCACTCTGTCACAAGGATGGTGTCATCAGTGATGTCATGAGTGATGTCACTGACCATGTCATGAGTGATGTAATATGTGACGTCATCAGCAGTGCATTGCACGCGCAAGTTATAGTGAGTCCAACTAACTATAACTTGGGAATTTCAAGGGTTTTATGCGAGTAAAATTTCCAGCTAACTATAACTGGTGTGAAACCTATGGTTTTTTCAGTGAATTTCATAGGTTTTTTAATAGCTAATTTCTATTTTATAATGAATCCTATATCGTATATTTATGTAATACTATTTATTTATTTTTTTTGCCCTGGAGCGCTCCCGGTGCGCGTACCGGTGCGCTCACCAGTAAGCGCAGTCTTCCGCGCGCCCCGGTACGCGTACCGGTGAGCGTCCCGTTAGCGCTATTGTCGCGAACGAAAACATCATCGTGACGTATCGCGTAACCACCTGATGCGTCTTATGACGCATGACGTAAGCGCACTCGGAAGCGCCCGAGCGCATACGATCGCGCAACGTAAGCGCACCTGGGCGCGTACCGTAAGCGCGTCGGGTCATGTGACCTGAACATAACACTTTTCATTGGTTCAGAACACTTTTGGTTTCCAAATGATGAAAGCCGGGTCAAGTGACCTGAAAATAACACTTTTCATTCGTTCAGAACAGTTTTGTTTTCCAAATGATGAAAGCCCCCACCTTTTTTTTTCATTCTCACTTTGTTCTTTGAGTGAGGAAGACCTGCTTCTATTCATAGAGAAATGGCTACATTAGAAGCAGCAGCTGGAGCATCTGCACCACCACCACCACCACAAGGGCCACCACAACATCACATTGGTGGTGAACAAGAAGAGGAGGACGAGGAGGAGGAGGATGAGAGAAGGCAGTTCCAGCCGGAAGACAATCCCCCATATAAACCAAAGGAGCACTTTATATGGGAGTTTTTTAAAATGCCAAGGGGTGCAAAGAAGGTAAACGCTGCAAAGGTGACCTGTCTCATCTGTGGCGCTGTACTATCCAGGGGGAACCCTGCGAAAAAATATTAATTTGGCAATCACACAATGATTCGCCACATGCAACGATTGCACCCCAATAACTATTCTGCAGCAGAGGTGAGGGAATTGTCCAGCAACCTTCCCCAAACATCTTCTAGAGCCTCAACAAGCACAGAACCCACTCCATCGGGTCCAGAGGCAAGGGAGATGATACCAAACATTCAAACCAAGTTTGGTAGATATAAAATTGTTTGTAAATATTGTGGTAGAACAATTAGCTACGGTGAGCAAAGTATAAATCTCATCAACGTTGCTGGTGATAACCACAAGTGCCCAAAGCACCCTTAATTTTTTCCTGATTTTTTTTGCTCCAGTTGAGCCCTTTACAATTCCCTGTTTTTTGTTCAGAAAAGCCCAAAAAAGTAAAAAAAGTTCAGAAAAACAATAAAAAAATATAAAACAACAAAAAGAATAAAAAAACAGTTCTTTTTAGAACTACCTCCAATTTATTTAAAAAAACTATATTTTTTAAAAACTCTGTCATTCTTTTTTTTCCAGGGTACGCGCACTGGTACGCGTACCGGGGCGCGCACCCAAAAAAATTAAATAAATAAATAAAGGAGTGAGCATGAGGGAAAGAAACAGAGAGAGTGATGTTAAGAGAAAGAGAGCTAGAGGGAGCAACACAGAGGGACTGTTTATTACATAGTAAGACAGAGAGAAGGTTTTATAGGGTGTAAGCGACAAAAGGAAAATAAATAAGGGAGTGAAAGAAGGGAAGCGAGAGGAAAAAGACTAAAGCAGAAGTACTGGGAGAATGTGAGTGACTGTTGAAAGTAAAAGGAAGGACAGTAAAGGATGGGGAAAGAGGGGTAGTGACGGAACCGGAGTAAAGGAACAACGGTGAGGGAGGGTGAGAACAGTGAGTGTAAGTAAAGAGGGGTGAAAGAGGGTGGATAAAAGTGAATAAGGGTAAGACATGCATGGGGACTGACAGAGAGAAAAGACAGAGAGAGTAAAGGAAGGAGTGACTGAAAGGGTCTGAGTGAAGCAGCAAAGAAAGGTAAGTAAAGAAGTCTGGGTGAGTTGTACGGAGTGAGCATGATGAAAGAGTAGTGACAGAGTGAGGGGACAGAGACAGCGACGGTAAGAGAGACAGAGTGAGGGAACGGAAGTGAGGAACTGTGAGGACAGAGAGACTGAGAGAAGGAGTGAGAGGAGTGAAGTAAATGAGTAAGGGAATGAGTGAGGGAGCGAGGGAAGGGAACAGAGGGTAAGGGAAGTAAAGCAGGTGGACTGAAAGAAGTTGAATGCGGTAGGAGAGTAAGGGAAAGAGGAGTAAACATGGAGGATAAGAATAAGTGAGGGAAGCAGAGTAAGGAAACAGGAGTGAGGTAGGGTGATAGAATAGTAGTGAGGTTAAAGCAAAGGGTGATGACAAACTACATTGTTTTAGTCACACTTACCATATAATTAATGTAAATGTAATTACATGTTTTTACTACACTTTGTATCTGTGAAAGAGAGAAAAAAATAATTTATAATTAGTAAAATATATATTTTAAAATAGAAGAGACAAGTGAAGAGGTTAAAAATCATAAATGTGTACTAAGAAATAAAGTAAGAGTGAAGGACACAGAAAGGGAAATAAAGTAATGTAGAAGGACAAAAAGAGGGAAAAAGAAATAGAAGGAGAGCAAATTACTAAGAGTAAGGCAGATACATTTAGTGATAGAGAGGAAGAGAAGAAGAGAGAAATGAACTGAAGGTAAGAAAGATACTAAAAGAATGTGAGTTAGCAAAACTAAATCAGAAAACAGGAGTAAGTAAAAAGGGAATGACTGAGAGGGTAAGGAGTCTGATTGAGGATGCATTTACAAGAATGAGGAATGGAAGATGACTGAGAGTGAGTGAAGGGGAGTCACAGAGTGAAGGGATGAAGGGAGAGAGGATAATATAGAAGGATTGAGGGAAAAGGAGTGAGGAAGTTAGTAGACAGAGGGACTAAGGGAAGGAAGAGTGAAGTGGAGTACAGTGAGTGAGGAAAGGAAAATGAGTAAGGGAGTAAAAGAAGGAAAGAGAGGGGAAGAGGACTAAAGCAGCGGAACAGAGAGAATGAGAATTTAAATTACACAATACAAACTATAGAATAACTTGTACAACATGTTACATAGTTTATTTTTGCTGTTGTCAGAATATATTGAATTTCACTAAAAATAGTGACTTCAAACTACTCATCATATGACAGCGGGGAAAAAAAACCCACAATCTAAAAGATTTTGTTTAAAAAAATACATATAAACTTACAAATCACATATGTACACTAATCTTTGATTCACTTACTTTTCTTTTAAATCAAATAGTACATCATGAAGGTCCTTTTCGTTGGAAAATACTCTACTGTTCTGTAAAACTTCCACTTCATCAACTTTCTATAAGAAAAGCTCCAAGAACATGTGAAATATTTTTCAATGTTTTCATTTCCTTCTTGTGTTCAGTCATGACTCTTTGCTTATTCCTTCACTTTTCTATAAGGCCAAATAGTGTCAGATGTATCAGCATGTTTAAAAAAAAACTCAAAACAAAGTCGGAAATTACCGTTTTCCCAACGTTCTGAAAGAAAAGCTCCTACAACATTTTCACAATGTTTAAATATGCATATTTCCATCTCTGGCTCACTGTTATTCAACATTTCCTATAATACTGATATCACATACTATGAGATCCATTTACAGTACCTATATGACAACTAGAATTTTTATATTATCTTGAACACTTTTACTCACAATATAATTTTAAACAGCAGACTAACTTTTTTTAACTGCTCCCGTCTTCATAGGCCAATTACCGTTACTTAAATGTTGGTTCTAAAAACACAAGGTATGAATTTTTTAAGTCAAAAGGCAAACGTTGTTTGGAAGTCAAATGAGTATCATTACAAGTAGTCCAACCTTTTCGACTTTTTAAATACATTGTATAATGCCCTGATGTTGTTGAAGGACCGTCATGATAAATAATAGCTACAGTTGCAAAAGTTCTTCCTGAAATTGATAACTGAGAAGCCACAAAATGTTTAATAGAAGTTGTCAATTTACTTCCATCAGGTCTACATCGTTGGAACATTAAAATGACATACTGACCATAATTTTGTATAAATAATGTGGACAGCATTGCAGACTTACATTGGGTACACACCATATTGTGATCAGCTGCTTTAACTAGATTATTAAAAGGCACTGATTTGCAGTCTGGTAAAGACAAATATATAAATCTTTCGGTGTCTATTGTAGTAGTATTTGATAAACTACAGTTGTCGCAGTCATGCTGCCATTGATAAGAAAGGCTAAAAAGATTTCTTATATCTACACCTTCATCTTCCAATACATCAAACATATACATTAAAAATTCCTGACAATCTTGCTGAATATTCTGTGAAAATTGTTTTTGACCAGAACATATGTACACTTTCTATTTTTGATCTATCACTGCTACATTTCTCAAACACAGAATTCAACAAACGACAGAATCTTTGATCACGATTTTCAGCAATCTGTTCATGTAAAGTTTGAAGAAAAAAAACAACATTAACCACTACATTAGCATAGCAGTTGACACCAGAACTGTTTTCAAACTGAAATCCAACAACATCTTCAACAGAATCCTTTTTCTTTCTGCTTACAATTACAGTTTCATCTACTTTTTGTCTTTTTGCTACTACCTCACTGCAATTATTCTCATTTCTTCTTTTTCGGTCTACCACACTTTTTTCAAACAGAGGATATTGAGGCAAATGTGGAGCATACTCTCTTCTTAACCTATTGTATTCTTTAACACAATCTAGATCTGCACAAATCTTTGTTTCATCACACTCAATCAAGTACAATCCTGATAAAGTTCTGACTCGTGATAATGCCACATATGCCATATCCTCTTTAAACACAGAACTTCCAATGTTCACCAAAGCGCTGTCTACACTTAAACCTTGAGATTTATGGATTGTCACCGCATATGCCAAACAAACAGGAAACTGTTTTTCGGCGAACATATAAGTCTTTCAAAAGCAAACATCTAGCTGAACAACGACAAATTTGTTCTATTTCGTCAATGCCATCAAATTAAATTTTTAAAATTTCAATTCCATCTCTATTTTTGTAATTCACAAAATCAACAACATGACCCATTGCTCCATTTACCAGACCTCTTTCAACATTTAAATTCCTTCTCAAAATGATACGACAATTTAAACACACATTCAGAGTCTTTTCAAAACCAGGAGTTTTAGATATAGTCTTCTCTAATTAATCCAATTTTGATTTCAAATTTTCAGACAAAATAATTGTTGCTCCCATCTGCTCTATTTTATCTATAGCTTCCAGTTTCACTATCTCTTCATTTTCTAACTTTAACATTTTGTTGTTGAAGATGGAACATTCTTGCAGAGTTGGCATCAAACATATCCCAGATTTCTTCTCATTAATTTTCATAAAAATATTCTCTGGAAGAATGTTTTCATTTGGGTACAAATTTGAAATTAATCGTGCATGTAAAGCTTCTTTCCCATGCTGACTTACTTTTCCGATTCTTACATCTTGTAGAATATTTTTATAATCTTCATCCTTTGCCTGTCGAATATTTTGGAGTAGTTCTGCATATTTGAAATTTATCCATATATTAACGTTTCCAATGCTTCCTAGGCACTTCCTGGTATCTTCATGCGTGACCATTTTACACTGGTTGTCCTTTCACTGGAGTCAACAGCAGTAGATCTCCAAAAACAATAATGTGTTTCCCTCCAAATAACACATCATACTCTGTTCTAAGAATTTCTTGCATTCTCAAATGCACAAAAGCAAGCATTAGATTTGAGACCATGCTTACTTCATCAATGATAAGAAGTTTCATTTTCTTCAGGACTCTGGAAACTTCGGAACACGCATCTCCAGATAGTTTGTGGTATTGCAATTTGTTATCAACTGGTAGCATCAGTAAACGATGTAAAGTAAGCCCAGTTGGAGCGGTAACAACACAAGATAGTGGTGTTTCAGTCCTTTTCTGCAGATAAGTTGCAATTGCTTTAATCAGGAAACTTTTTCCAGTTCCCGCTTCTCCACTCACGTACAGTTGGACAGGCTTAAATGATGTACATGAGCACTCTTTTTTTTCTCATGACTGAATCCATGTTCAATCTGTTCTGTGACTTCATCATATATCTGTTTCTGCTCAAGGTTTAGTTGTTTCACCAAATCTTCTAAGTTAACTACATCATCTTGAACTTGTTCCATAGCTCTTTCCACCTCATCCATGGCAGTGGCAGCTTCATTTTGGATAATTGGTCCTCCTAGTGGATCCTGACTCAATGAAGTAGAACTCTGACTGTCTTGAGAACTGTCTCTAGCAATCTCTACAGCAATTGTGGCTTCTTGCTCTATTTCTTCGTTCAACATTTGCAGATAATTTGGAAAAACAGGACATTCTATGGTATCCTTGGTTGCATTAAAAGAATCTTCGTAACAGAGAAAATCTCCATGTAGTTCCTCTTCTGTACGCCATGGCTTAAATAGTTGCAAAAGAGCTAAATAGTAAAATTCCCTTTTCTCTGGATTTTCGCAACTCAATTTTCGATGATTAATCAAATGGCCTTTTCTCTGCTTCACTAGACATCCTTCACACCCAATGACAGCATATATTCCAATATTGATATATTCTCTGGTGTTCCTCTTATAAATATAGTTTTTCAGAACTTCATACAAACAACTGTTCTCAAGATGACTACTTCTATTTGGGTAGTATGTATCCAACACGTTTGTCTTCAAAATATCTGTACTGTTTGGTTCTTTCTCCGCCAAATACTCAATTTCTTGTACAGATTTCAAAACTCGGTTTCGTGTTGTAGCAAGACCTAGACTTGCCCAAATAAGTGTTCTAGACTTGGCGTGGAGACTTGCTGCCGATCAGAACATTCATAAGCTCCAATTTCTCGATGCAACAACATCTTCAGACTGAAACTGTATAATTTTTTACTTATACTCTTTTCATGTGAAATGTACTCCCACATTTCCTTCAGTAATGTCTTTTCTTTTTTTGTGATGTAAGACGTCACATATCGAGCCACAGCAATAGAGTTGTCAGCAACGAACTGAATATCCATATTAGCATTCCACATGGACAAAATCACTGGGTTGTAGTCGTTGATGTACTTGGACTCTTCGATTCTTTTTAAATTGTATGTATTTTTTGGTGATTTCCTCGTCACAGTATGTCGCAGAGAAGACATCAAATTATTTACTCTTCCTTTGGAAATCACTGGTCGTGGAAACCCGAAACGACATTTTGTGTAGAACTTGTCCTTGTTTCTGAATTTTCTACGACAGTACTTTCCACAACGATGGGATTGAAAGCGTAAAACTTGTTGCCTTAAACTGTTTTCTTCGGTAGTTTTCGGAACAGCACATGTTGAATACTCTTCAATGAAGCTCATCACTGTCTCATCCGAATCTGTTCCAAATTTGGGTGCATCTTTAATCCACAACAACATATGTATGTGAGGAGCACCACTCGCTTGATACTCCTTTCTCCAAAAGAAATCCAAAACCTCTCCAAGGGGAGGATTTTTTTTGTTGGTAATAAAAGACATCATAGCTTCAAATCTATGATTGAAATATCTGCATACATTCACTGGATACAAAGAACACAGTTCTCCAGGAGTTTTGAATTCTATATTTTGTATATTTGCATTTGCCTCTCGTAGAAATTGAAGTAAGTCGTCCCATGCATACTCAGCACAGCTAAGAGTGAGGAACCATGTAGGAGTTCCTAAGTTTCTTAGCATACATTTTAATTCCATATGACGACGGTACAAATACTCATTTGTACCACGCTGACATGCCATGAGATTGATTAGATGAGATTCCAAAATATTATCTTGCAGATTGACTTTCTCCATAAAGTCCCTCGCCGAATCATTTTGCAGATGTGCTCCACTTTTCAGTATATGGTTTACTGCATACGAAAGCCCAGACAAGTCACTTTCATACAGAAGATGAAACAAATATGGAATGCATTGACGAAACCTTGGATCTTCAGCATATAATCTTAAAGTTCGACATTCAGATGCAAGAATTTGAAGTGGTCGATAGTCATATCGTCCACCTCGACCTGTTGGAAATAAATGTGGAAAACAACGAGCTTCCAAACTTTCTTCCCATACACTAATGGGACTTCCTTTTGCTGCTTTCATTTGAAACAAGTCAATTGCATTCCCCATTACTTCTTTGGAATGCAAAGGATGAACAGTATAATGTTCATATATTTCTTCACTTCTAGACACATCAACTTTTTCAATTTGGCTAGCTGAACAATCAATGTCTTCATCTGCAGCTGTTTCCTCTGCTCCAACACATACATGTTTGTAGTACTCATTGTTTTTGACCAAATACAACGTTGCCTTTTTGACTTTCCTAACATCCACTAAATCTTGCCAGATTTTCTTACTCTTTGTCGGAACCCCATTAACTGGAATAACCAGAGGTTCCTCTTCCACTTTCTCTACACCAATTGTATCAATATTTTTCTTGAAATCTAGAGGCAAATAAACAACTCTTCCCTTTAATCCTCTCTGTAAATCTGAAGGAGGCAATTCCCCTATCTTAGGCTCCATGCGAACAATTGCCTGAAAAGGATGGACACATTGAATCAAAATAGACTCATATGTATTTAAATCCATTAATTCAGGAGGAATGTCTACCAACTCAAGATTATTATGAACAGCTCTAGCAGGCATTCTGTTTTGATTTAATTTATTATAACAATATTTACAAATACGCTGATCAGAACTCAAATCAAAAGAATTCTCCACCCACAAATAAGTTGCGAAATCCTTCCACTCATAATTATTTATCTTTTCACTTTTTACGTATAAATCAACTAATCTAGTTTGATGCTTATAATGAGTTTGTCGACAACACACACAAGTAAAATTAGGCCTTTCACTTGATTTCACCTTAAATCTGGTAATTTCCTGGTCAAACTTTTCTGTACTTGAAATCTATACATTGTCTTCCATATTACCTTGAATTTCTGTGTCAATTTCTACACTGTCCTCTTTTTCACCAAAATAACAAATCTCAATTTCTTCACAAATCTTCTTCACATCTAATTCAGTTCCATGCAAAAGAGCACTGTTTAATTGTTTAAGCTTAAGTGCTGGACTTTTTGCATAATACAACCTTCTCACTAATTTCCTCATTTTGTTATGATGCACTGCTAACATCCTAAAATGATGAAAAACACTCTGATAGACTTTTCCAGAAAGACAAGCCAGTGAATGCCCTTGCAAACCTGTGTTTTCTCTCACTCTGCAAGGATCTAAGTCTTGCAACATCTTCATTTTCTGTTTTAGACTTTTCTTACTATATGTACGTAAGAGATTACGAAACAAATCGATTGAATCCCGTCGCACACTACAAATACTACTACACTTCCAAGTGTACACTGGACCCTTAGTACGTCTCCCTAAAACTTCATCAGTTAACACCTCTTCTGGTTCACTAGGCACAAGTTTCTCTTTTTCAATCGGACAACCGTCTTTCACCTCATATGCTCGACCACTGGTGTCAACTGCATGCACTAAATCATTCTCCTGGAAGTAACTCTCCTCATTAAAAAATGGCTCACAACTTGAACTATGCATCCATTCTCCAGAAAAAAACTTTACAAAAATTAGTCCGATTAATTACTCTTTTGCATCTACTGTTTGATTTGAAAACATCAATTGTCTTGTTAAGTGTCCTAATTCTATTGATTATTAAAATAAATAATTTTTTCTTAACTTCAAAAGCCTGATCAACAATCTTCTCTACACTTTTCTTTTTCTTATAAAAAGCAGCTCTCTGTTTACCTTTCCTAATGTTTTTTAACAAATTTAAAACCACCCTATTTCGAAACATTCATTTACCTATGTCCCTAAATTGATTCTGCCTTCTATTCCTATACATATTATTCTCTCCTGCTCCAATAGTAAAAATTTTGGGGGGCCTCTCCTTCCTTTTCAAATTTGCTCTCTCCTTCTCTTTATCCACATTCTGACCAACATTTTTTTTTGATCTACATATGTTCCATAAGAAAGACTTAGTTGTCTTACCAGGAGCTTTTTTCCTGTTTTTTGAAGTATTTGTTGTAGAGGAGTGCTGTAATTCCGTTGCTGTTTTTGATTTTTTCCGCTTGGCATCTTTTCTTCTCCTCTGCCTTGAGGGCATATTTCCTTACTATCGAAATCTTGATTTCAATCTGTGGTAAAGAAAAAAATAAAACATTATAGACCACTATTACCAAACAACAAAGCAATGACAATAAGCAAACGATATAAACACTAGTTTACAACATATCTAAGTTTATATCACAGCAACTATGTAACTAGGAGTAAGACAGAGAAAAAGAGCTGGAGGAACTAACACAAAAAGACAGAGAGACTCAGACAAAGAAACAGGTTGAGGGAGTAAAACATAGAGAAGGAGTAAGACAGAGAGAGTGTATAATATGTTGTAAGACAGAGATAGAATGTAATAGGGAGAGGCAGTAAATCAAAGAAAGGGATAAAGGGAGTAAGTCAGAAAAACGGTGTAACAGGGTGGAAGACAGAGAGAGGGTGTAAGAGAATGTAAGACAGAGAGAGGGTGTTAGAAGGTGAGAGGATGTAAAAGAGAGTAAAAGAGAGAGAGGCTGTAAAAGGGAGAGAGAGAGCGTAAGTTTGAGAGAGGGTGTAAGAGGAAGTAAATCAGAGAGTGGATGTAACAAGGAGTATGTCAGACAGAGGGTGTAACACAAACAGAGGAAGAGAATAAAAAAGTCAGAAAGAGGGAGAGAGGGTATAAAACAGACAAATAATATAATAGGGAGTAACTCTGGGAGAGAATGTTACAAAGAGAAAGGTTGTAAGACGGAGTAAATCAGGAAGAGGATGTAAGAGAAAGTATGACTTACAAATTGCTGTAAAAAAGAGAGAGAGGGAATACATTAAAGACAGGGTGTAAGAGTATGTAAGTCAAGGAAAGAGTGTAACAGAGTGTAACACAGAGTCAGGATGTAAAAAGGAATAAGTCAGAGAGAGGGTGTTAGAAGGGGACAGGTGGAAAAATAGAGTAAGTCAGGAAGAGAATATAATAGAGACTAATACATTGGTAATAATCCTTGGTAAAGAAATGTTAGTGCATAAAGGAATTGTATTTTCTAAATGAGTGAGGTTTCAGTAGTGTAATCAAATGCTTATACATATGACCTATGCTCTGTTTTATAAATGTTATTTAAAAAAAGATTTCAGGCACATGAATTGGTTTTACATTATTGACAAGGATTAGATAGTATCTGCATGATTAAAAAAATATATTAGCACATTTCACAATCATGTTACCTGTATTTCCTCAGATTAGTAAGCAGATTGTGCAGATGAGGTGAGGCCTGTCCAGGGGTGCAAAGGAGGTGAGGCCTATGTCCATGAGTGCAGTGGAGAGGACTGACCTCCTCTGACCCTTGGACAAGCCTTACCTCATCTGTGTCCTCTGGACAGGCCTCAATGTATTGGGTATAATTGATGGTAACTGGGTGCAGATGAGGTGAGGCGTGTCCAGGGGTGTAGATAAGCTGAGGCCTGTCTAGGGGTGCAGATGAGTTGAGGTCTATTCAGGGTTGCAGATGAGGTGAGGATTGTCCAGGGGTGCAGAGGAGGTGAGGTCTGTGTTGAAGAGTGTAGTGGAAGAGAGGTCTGTCCAGGGGTACAAAGGAGGTGAGGCCTGTGTCTAAGAGTGCAGTGGGGGATAGGCTTCATGAAGTCTAGTCCACTGCACTCTTAGACACAGGCCTCACCACCTATGCTCCCCAGGAAAAGCCTCTCTCCCACTACAGTCTTGAACACAGGCCTCACCTCCTCTGTACCTCTGGACATGCCTCACCTCATCTGCACAATCTACTTCCTAATCTGACGTAACACAGGTGACATCATTGTGAAAGATTCAAATATATTTATTTAATCATGCAGACACTATTTATTCCTTCTCAAAAATGTAAAAGCCATTGATTTGCCCCAAAATCGTTTTTTAAATAACATTTTAGACACAGAGCGCAGGTCCTATGTACAAGAATTCAGTGTCCATGAGTGCAGTGGAGAGGACTGACCTCCTCTAACCCTTGGACAAGCCTTACCTCATCTGTGTCCTCTGGACAGGCCTCAATGTATTGGGTATAATTGATGGTAACTGGGTGCAGATGAGGTGACGCGTGTCCAGGGGTGTAGATAAGCTGAGGCCTGTCTAGGGGTGCAGATGAGTTGAGGTCTATTCAGGGTTGCAGATGAGGTGAGGATTGTCCAGGGGTGCAGAGGAGGTGAGGTCTGTGTAGGGGTACAAAGGAGGTGAGGCCTGTGTCTAAGAGTGCAGTGGGGGATAGACTTCATGAAGTCTAGTCCACTGCACTCTTAGACACAGGCCTCACCACCTATGCTCCCCAGGAAAGGCCTCTCTTCCACTACAGTCTTGAACACAGGCCTCACATCCTTTGTACCTCTGGACATGCCTCACCTCATTTGCACAATGTACTTCCTAAATTGAGGTAACACAGGTGACATCATTGTGAAAGGTTAAAATATATTTATTTAATCATGCAGACACTATTTATTCCTTCTCAAATATATAAAAGCCATTGATTTGCCCCCAAATCGTTTTTCAAATAACATTTTAAAAACAGAGCACAGGTCCTATCTACAAGCATTCAATTTCACTACTGAAACCTCACTATTTCACAAAATACAAATCCTCTATCTTGCAAATGTTGATACCAAGCATTATCAAAAAACATGACACAAACCAACAGCAAAGAAGCTCAATGTGCTTACTAGTATGAGGTAACACAGGTGACATCATTATGAAAGGTTCAAATTTATTTCTTTAATCATGCATACACTATTTATTCCTTCTAAAAAATGTAAAAGCCATTCATTTTCCCCAAAATCGTTTTTCACATCACATTTAAGAAAGACAGCACAGGTCCTATGTACAAGCATTCCATGTCACTTCCTTAACTTCACAATTTCACAAAATACAAATCCTCTATCTTGCAAATGTTGATACCAAGCATTATCAAAAAACATGACACAAACCAACAGCAAAGAAGCTCAATCTGCTTCCTAATCTGAGGTAACACAGGTGACATCATTGTGAAAGGTTCAAATATATTTTTTTAATCATGTAGACACTATTTATTCCTTCTCAAAAATGTAAAAGCCATTGATTTGCCCCAAAATCGTTTTTCAAATAACATTTTAGAAACAGAGCACAGGTCCTATCTACAAGCATTCAATTTCACTACTGAAACCTCACTATTTCACAAAATACAATCCTCTACCTTGCAAATGTTGATACCAAGCATTATCAAAAAACATGACAGAAACCAACAGCAAAGAAGCTCAATCTGCTTCCTAATCTGAGAATCTGAGGTAACACAGGTGACATCATTGTGAAAGGTTCAAATATATTTTTTTAATCATGCAGACACTATTTATTCCTTCTCAAAATTTTAAAACCCATTGATTTGCCTCAACATCGTTTTTCAAATAACATTTTAGAAACAGAGCGCAAGTCCTATGTACAAGCATTCAATTTCACTACTGAAACCTCACTATTTCACAAAATACAAATCCTCTATCTTGCAAATGTTGATACCACGCATTATCAAAAAACATGACACAAACCAACAGCAAAGAAGCTCAATGTGCTTCCTAATCTGAGGTAACACAGGTGACATGATTGTGAAAGGTTGAAATATATTTATTTAATCATGCAGACACTATTTATTCCTTCTCAAAAATCTAAAATCAATTGATTTGCCCCAAAATCGTTTTTTAAATAACATTTTAGAAACAGAGCGCAGGTCCTATGTACAAGCATTCAATTTCACTACTGAAACCTCACTATTTCACAGAATACAAATCCTCTATCTTGCAAATGTTGATACCAAGCATTATCAAAAAACATGACAGAAACCAACAGCAAAGAAGCTCAATGTGCTTCCTAATCTGAGGTAACACAGGTGACATCATTGTGAAAGGGTCAAATATATTTATTTAATCATGGAGACACTATTTATTCCTTCTCAAAAATGTAAAAGCCATTGATTTGCCCCAAAATCGTTTTTCAAATAACATTTTAGAAATAGAGCACAGGTCCTATCTACAAGCATTCAATTTCACTACTGAAACCTCACTATTTCACAAAATACAATCCTCTATCTTGCAAATGTTGATACCAAGCATTATAAAAAAAACATGACACAAACCAACAGCAAAGAAGCTCAATGTGCTTCCTAGTATGAGTTAACACAGGTGACATCATTGTGAAAGGTTCAAATGTATTTCTTTAATCATGCAGACACTATTTATTCCTTCTCAAAAATGTAAAAGCCATTCATTTTCCCCAAAATCGTTTTTCAAAAAACATTTTAAAAACAGAGCACAGGTCCTATCTACAAGCATTCAATTTCACTACTGAAACCTCACTATTTCACAAAATACAAATCCTCTATCTTGCAAATGTTGATACGAAGCATTATCAAAAAACATGACACAAACCAACAGCAAAGAAGCTCAATGTGCTTCCTAGTATGAGGTAACACAGGTGACATCATTGTGAAAGGTTCAAATTTATTTCTTTAATCATGCATACACTATTTATTCCTTCTAAAAAATGTAAAAGCCATTCATTTTCCCCAAAATCGTTTTTCACATCACATTTAGGAAACACAGCACAGGTCCTATGTACAAGCATTCCATGTCACTACTGAAACTTCACAATTTCACAAAATACAAATCCTCTATCTTGCAAATGTTGATACCAAGCATTATCAAAAAACATGACACAAACCAACAGCAAAGAAGCTCAATCTCCTTCCTAATCTGAGGTAACACAGGTGACATCATTGTGAAAGGTTCAAATATATTTTTTTAATCATGTAGACACTATTTATTCCTTCTCAAAAATGTAAAAGCCATTGATTTGCCCCAAAATCGTTTTTCAAATAACATTTTAGAAACAGAGCACAGGTCCTATCTACAAGCATTCAATTTCACTACTGAAACCTCACTATTTCACAAAATACAATCCTCTACCTTGCAAATGTTGATACCAAGCATTATCAAAAAACATGACAGAAACCAACAGCAAAGAAGCTCAATCTGCTTCCTAATCTGAGAATCTGAGGTAACACAGGTGACATCATTGTGAAAGGTTCAAATATATTTTTTTAATCATGCAGACACTATTTATTCCTTCTCAAAATTGTAAAACCCATTGATTTGCCTCAACATCGTTTTTCAAATAACATTTTAGAAACAGAGCGCAAGTCCTATGTACAAGCATTCAATTTCACTACTGAAACCTCACTATTTCACAAAATGCCAATCCTCTATCTTGCAAATGTTGATACCACGCATTATCAAAAAACATGACACAAACCAACAGCAAAGAAGCTCAATGTGCTTCCTAATCTGAGGTAACACAGGTGACATGATTGTGAAAGGTTGAAATATATTTATTTAATCATGCAGACACTATTTATTCCTTCTCAAAAATCTAAAAGCCATTGATTTGCCCCAAAATCGTTTTTTAAATAACATTTTAGAAACAGAGCGCAGGTCCTATGTACAAGCATTCAATTTCACTACTGAAACCTCACTATTTCACAGAATACAAATCCTCTATCTTGCAAATGTTGATACCAAGCATTATCAAAAAACATGACAGAAACCAACAGCAAAGAAGCTCAATGTGCTTCCTAATCTGAGGTAACACAGGTGACATCATTGTGAAAGGGTCAAATATATTTATTTAATCATGGAGACACTATTTATTCCTTCTCAAAAATGTAAAAGCCATTGATTTGCCCCAAAATCGTTTTTCAAATAACATTTTAGAAATAGAGCACAGGTCCTATCTACAAGCATTCAATTTCACTACTGAAACCTCACTATTTAACAAAATACAATCCTCTATCTTGCAAATGTTGATACCAAGTATTATAAAAAAACATGACACAAACCAACAGCAAAGAAGCTCAATGTGCTTCCTAGTATGAGGTAACACAGGTGACATCATTGTGAAAGGTTCAAATGTATTTCTTTAATCATGCAGACACTATTTATTCCTTCTCAAAAATGTAAAAGCCATTCATTTTCCCCAAAATCGTTTTTCACATCACATTTAAGAAACACAGCACAGGTCCTATGTACAAGCATTCCATGTCACTACTGAAACTTCACAATTTCACAAAATACAAATCCTCTATCTTGCAAATGTTGATACCACGCATTATCAAAAAACATGACACAAACCAACAGCAAATAAGCTCAATGTGCTTCCTAATCTGAGGTAACCCAGGTGACATGATTGTGAAAGGTTGAAATATATTTATTTAGTCATGCACACACTATTTATTCCTTCTCAAAAATCTAAAAGCCATTGATTTGCCCCCAAATCGTTTTTTAAATAACATTTTAGAAACAGAGCGCAGGTCCTATGTACAAGCTTTCAATTTCACTACTGAAACCTCACAATTTCACAGAATACAAATCCTCGATCTTGCAAATGTTGATACCAAGCATTATCAAAAAACATGACAGAAACCAACAGCAAAGAAGCTCAATCTGCTTCCTAATCTGAGGTAACACAGGTGACATCATTGTGAAAGGTTCAAATATATTTTTTTAATCATGCAGACACTATTTATTCCTTCTCAAAATTGTAAAACCCATTGATTTGCCCCGAAATCGTTTTTCAAATAACATTTTAGAAACAGAGCGCAAGTCCTATGTACAAGCATTCAATTTCACTACTGAAACCTCACTATTTCACAAAATACAAGTCCTCTATCTTGCAAATGTTGATACCACGCATTATCAAAAAACATGACACAAACCAACAGCAAAGAAGCTCAATGTGCTTCCTAATCTGAGGTAACACAGGTGACATCATTGTGAAAGGGTCAAATATATTTATTTAATCATGGAGACACTATTTATTCCTTCTCAAAAATGTAAAATTCATTCATTCGCCCCAAAATCGTTTTTTAAATAACATTTTAGAAACACAGCACAGGTCCTATGTACAAGCATTCCATGTCACTACTGAAACTTCACAATTTTACAAAATACTATTCCTCTATGCAGTAAAAACTTTTAACTAAGCATTATAAAAAAACATGACACAAAGCAACATTAAAAAAACACAATTTGCTTCCAATTCTTCTCCATAGAGTATACAAGTCTCTATCTATATTAAATGAATCATTACTCACCTTTACAAATGCTTTGGGAGATTGAGAACAGTGTCAGACACACACACCAATATTTCTTTAGCAGAGCAAAAGGTATGTACTCTTGGCACTGCAACCATGATTGGCTCAGAAAACCTCTAATTCTACACACATATTCCTCATGGTAACCTATCAAAACTCTTCCCTCTCTATTTTCAAACCAACACCCTTCCCCCCCTCAGCCCTTTCTACCTGTTACCATAGCAACTCCTTCCTCACTGAGCTCTCAGGTTTAAAAGTTTATTCTACAATGTTACAAATGAACTTAGCAAGGATGTTTGACCTCTCAATACATCAGCTTATCCGGTACAATGTTTCTTTAAATGACTTTTTCTTAACCATTCAAATGACTTCTTTCACAAAACAGAACCATGCACCCTAACTTTCAGTTTTCAACTATCTGAATCCACCAATCATTGCTTCTGATTCAAGAGCACTGAAACACCACAGTTTTTTTTGCAAACTCCTACTGTTCCAACTGCCATTTCATTCCCACACTTCATCTAACTGCACCAGAACCTCCTCTTACCATGTATTCTGTCTGGATTATTGGACATAGCTACATCCACTGGGCTCAAAGGTATGCAGCTACCAGAAATGTTCACAACCTTGATTTACCAAATGTAGACATCAAGTGGATTGGCCAAAGAGGATTGAGATGTCATCAATTGATACCATTGGTGAAAACCTTTTTGCATCTGCCACACCCTCACCTCATAATTCTGCACTGAGATGGAAATGACTTAGGCACTTTGACTGGGGTAGGTCTGGAAATGCTTTTAAAGGACACCTTTGAGCAATTGATGGCACTTTTTCCTCAAACTGCCTTGGTATTTTCCAATATATGCCAAAGACAGAAATGGAAGCGGTCCAAACAATTTTGTCCACAATTTGAGAAAGCACGGAAACATGTGAATAAATCTGTTTCTGCTTACATGAGAGACTATGGAATGGGTTCAATATACAAAAATAACTTGCGTTACAACATGCAAGATATCTACAGAGGAGATGGTGTGCACTTCTCAGATGAGGGGAATAGAATATTCCTCCTGAATTTAAGACTGTGCATTGGAACCTACTTGTAGGTACCTAAATCAGCCACAGAACCCAAAAGCTCTTTTCAGGGCTACCCTACCTCTGATCACTCAAAATTATTATTTTTCTCTAACATGTTCACTGTTTTTCACCAAAGTAGACTCCCGGTATGCTCCCCCGTACGCGTACCGGGCGCTCCCCCGCGAAATATAAAAAAAAAATAGGTTTTTTTGGCCTATATGGGCCTCCTAAGCCCCCCTCAGAAAACCTAGGGGGTCAGGGGGTGTCTACCATGTCCCCTTTTACCCATTCCCAATGTTGTTTGTTCTCCATCTTGTGTCTCAAATCTACCGAAACACAAGATGGAGGACTCCCGTAGCGCTGCCGGTACGTGTACCGGGGCGCGCACCGGTAAGCGCTCCCAAACAATTTTAAAAGTTAATTTACAAAAAAAACACTGGAGACACTTTCACCAAATATAGAATAGGCCCTACTACATACCAGTCCCTACCATTGGGGGGACATCAGCGGACTGCTCACTTGACCGCTAAGCCTTTGGGCGGTGCCTTGAGGTGAACGGCTGTGCAAGCGGGAGACGCGGGAGGCAGACCAGCGTACCGGACCACACTTCCCAGCAGCCTCTGGGGCAGCGCGCCCGTGATGCGCCGGGAGCGCCAGGAGGCGCTTGAAAAGGGCTGACCCCCGGGAGCCCAGTGGGGGACACCAGCGGACTGCTCACTTGACCGCTAAGCCATCGGGCGGTGCTGTGAGGTGAACGGCTGTGCAAGCGGGAGACGCGGGAGGCGGACCAGCGTACCGGACCACACTTCCCAGCAGCCTCTGGGGCAGCGCGCCCATGACGCGCCGGGAGCGCCAGGAGGCGCTTGAAAAGGGCTGACCCCCGGGAGCCCAGTGGGGGACACCAGCGGACTGCTCACTTGACCGCTAAGCCATCGGGCGGTGCCGTGAGGTGAACGGCTGTGCAAGCGGGAGACGCGGGAGGCGGACCAGCGTACCGGACCACACTTCCCAGCAGCCTCTGGGGCAGCGCGCCCGTGACGCGCCGGGAGCGCCAGGAGGCGCTTGAAAAGGGCTGACCCCCGGGAGCCCAGTGGGGGACACCAGCGGACTGCTCACTTGACCGCTAAGCCATCGGGCGGTGCCGTGAGGTGAACGGCTGTGCAAGCGGGAGACGCGGGAGGCGGACCAGCGTACCGGACCACACTTCCCAGCAGCCTCTGGGGCAGCGCGCCCGTGACGCGCCGGGAGCGCCAGGAGGTGCTTGAAAAGGGGTGACACCCCTCTCGCCACGCGAGTCGCGCGCGGGAGAAGCCCGGGCAAAGGGCGGGCCCTCTGTGGTCAACAGGGGTCGGTCGGGCCATCCCCCTTGACTTTGGTCCACTTTATTTCGTGAGTACATTTCAATTTAATTAGTTTTTGAACCTGTTTCTGGCTCATACAAACCCCACTACCATTGCTATTATGCCTCCAAAGGAAAGTAAAGGAAAGAGCGACACTGTTGCTTTTACGGGAGCTATGGACCAATTCATCAAAAGAATGAACTGTGTAGTGGATGAAAGTATAAACATTATGGAAAGGAGGGTTTCGCAGGAATTGGCCATTGCAAGAAGATCTTCTCTCGGGCCAATGGCACATGCTCAAACACCTACTCCCAAAGACAGAATTGAAGCAGCAGGAGAGACTAATGGTTCCTCAAGTAATGAAATCATTGTGGATATATTGAATGCTTCAGAGGGTAGTTCTTTAAATGTCTCAGAATCTATTTTACAATCACCTAATAATTTACCTAATGCTCGTACTGCACCGGTACCCGTTGAGCAAGCTAAAGTATATAATACCAGGCAGCAGAAAGGGGTGAACGCAGGGGCTATTTCAAAGAACAAACAAGGGCCGACCACTAATATTGGTGGTAAGAGAAAGAAGGGTCCTAAGCAGCCTGTGTCACCTAATATTAGTTTAGTTAGTTTGGAAGTGGCTGTTGGTAAAAATAAGGATATAGCAGGGATTGGCGCAGAAGGGGGGGATTCTGTTCCCATTGCCATACTTGAAGCACTACGACATACACTCCGCCCATTAGAGGCGAGATTGAGTAAAATAGAGATTTCCTTAAAACATATAGAAAGGGACATAAAGGAGATAATAGATAACCCACAGAGCAAGTCTAGTATAAATCCGCAATTAACATTGTCAAAAGCTATGTCTGCAAAAACTCCTGATGTAATACTAGTGCCTAATGAAAAAGCAGCTCCTAAACCAAATGTGGGGGACCCTATTACACCTAGAGTTGTACCTAACAACAAACCACAAAAGCAAAGTATACCAGGCACAACAATAGGTAGTAAGGGGGTGGTAAATGGAAATAGACTAAATAAAGATCAGGCAAGGGATGTACTCAATCTTCCCCCGGAGGTCTGTCCATTTGTGGCAATCCTGACTGGAGTTCCAGAGTTAGGCAAAGAGGAGTTGGAAAGTTCATCTTTCCTCTGGAAAAGGGTGACTCAATGGCTAAATATTAACAGGCCGTTACCCCATGATCTGAGGGGTAACATCCTAAGCATCAGGCGAGTACCCTGGGTGGGCTATTTGATGAAAGACATAGAAGGGGATAGCATAGTTATCAATTTTGACAACCCAAGAATAGTTAACTATATCTATAATTGGAAGTATCCAAACCCAGACCCAGCCACCACCATACAACCATTTAAACTAACACACTTCTATCCACCCGGTCACTTTCATCCTAGGACTGATGGGTGGACTATGGTAAGACATCTTGGTAGGAGGCACCAAGGAGGAGGTTGGTTAGGACAAATCCATCATCCCCGTAATTTTGTCTCCCATAACCAATTTGATTGTCTTGAGTCAGTCGATTGACTACATGTAATTCCATTGACCACCACACCTGAGGTATCTTCATTAAATCATGTAATCCCCAAACTTAGTGTAGCATCTTCTAAGGAGAGTGGGGGGGGGTGAATATACCATTTAATCACCAGGAGATTGGCTGTGAAAAAGTTTGCAATAGCAATAATATGGTAGAGAATGGGCATGAAGTAACCATGAGGCCTTGTGACTCAAAGGAAGGAGATAGTGACAATAGGGAGTTATTAGTGGATAGGCACACGAACATCTGTACTATTGTTGATGAAAATCTACCACCCATTATTAAATTTAGTACCCATTGTTTAAAAGAGGGACCCCCATTAATAACATTAGTTTCGTGGAATATCGCTGGAGTTGGCACTAAAATGTGTGACCCTGAATGGAACAGTTATATGAATACATTTGATATCTGTGTGCTACAGGAAACCTGGGCCACGGATCAGGTCCATAGAACAGGATATAGAACCTACCAAGTGGCGGCCGACCCTTCAGCAAGAGGGCGAGCCTCTGGAGGGTTGGTAATATGGATCAGTACAACCATTGATGTGGGGATAAAAATGTTAAATACTGATTCTTTAGATATACTTGCACTGAAACTAACAACAAGAGACAAGAGGGTGATAAACCTTATAAATGTGTACAATAGACCATGCCAATAGGGAATCACCATGTATTGAGAAATTGGAAATGTTTATGGACACCCTAGATCAAGATGGGAGTATCATTTTATGTGGTGATCTGAATTGCAATTTTGAGCCGATTGTGGGGATGGTTAAATTGTACGAGGAAGAGGATGTTGTTAATGGGATACCAGCATTGAATAATGGTACTGTTCCTTGGACCGCATTAGCCCTGCAGATCACAAGGCTGCTCACAGGCCATGGTTTAAGGGCTTGTAATGGGCGCATGCCATCAGACTCCCCGAAAGCATTTACTTTTAGTAGGGGCAATTGTAAGAGCAAGATAGACTATGTTTCTGTTTCTTTTAATCTGTGGCCATATACGAATGATTTAAAGGTTAGAGAACGCTTTGAGAGCGATCACCTTCCGTTGGAAATGAGTTTTTTGTCTAGTATGTTGAATGAACATGGTGTTACTGAGGGCACTTATAGCTCAGTAGCCCCATTAACCTGCGACAATCTTGTATTAAGTAATAATCGAAGGGCCGTTAAATGGGCATACATCCTTGAAAGAAAAGATCTGTTGGCTAACATTTATTCCACATTTGTGAACACATTCGAATTTTACAATGTGGATGAATGTAAATCTGGTGAATTCATTGGATTACATAAATCCTTTTGTAAAAAACTGCTAGACCTTATTAATAAAAAACCTAGGAAAGGGATCGGGACGGTGAATGCAAAACCTGTAGGCAAACCCTGGTTTAACAGGGAATGCCGAGTTGCTAAAACCGACCTGATTAATGCGGTAAAAAGTAAAAGCTCTGTAGAACTTAAATTAAAAAGGAAAATCTACAATAAGACAATAGCTGCAGCCAAATCATCATGGGATGAGGATCTATGGTCCAGTATGGTATTAGCTGCAAAAACAAAAGACCACAGGCAGTTCTGGGAGTTAGTAGCTAAAGGGAATAAGCCAGACAAAGGTTCAAGGGAGGTTTTCTTAAACGAAGCTATATGGGTTGATCACTTTACTTTATTATATGCAGCCCAAATTATAGAGGAAAAACTCCTGGAAAACCCAAACCAAACACTAACTCAGGTAGAGAATGATGAAAACCCATTGGTAATCTTTGACATACAAGAGACCAAAACAGCAATTGCTTCTGTGAAGCAAGGGAAGGCTCCTGGCCTGGATAAGATCCCTGGTGATCTTTATAAGCATAATATGGAGATCTGGGCACCTTACTTAAACCATTTGTTTAATACCATCGCAGCTGGTGACCAAATCCCTGATACATGGGACGGGGCAGAAATTATCACTATTTTTAAAAAGGGGGATAGAGGTGATCCAGCGAACTATCGCCCCATTAGTCTTTTAGATATAACACAGAAAATTTATGCCAGGCACATTCTAAACCGCGTAAACACGTGGTTGGAGGATAACTTGGTCTTATCCAAGTATCAGGCAGGGTTCAGGGAAAAGACAGGGACCATCGATCAGGTATTAAGGCTATGCTGCCTGTATTGGAAATATGTCATCATTCGCAGAGGTAATTTATATTTTACCTTTGTAGATTTACGAGCAGCATTTGACCTTATTCCTCGTGATTTACTGTGGAAATCACTGAAAAAGCAGGGGTTTCCAGGTGAACTATTGAAACTAGTGATTGGGTTACACCAGAATAACTACGCTAGGGTAAGATGGGGCCCAAATGGAGAACTCACAGATGCAATCCCTATCAAGAGAGGAGTGCGCCAAGGGTGCGTGCTGGCGCCTACACTTTTCTCCCTTTTTGTTAACGATATTGCAGTTTATATGGAGAATTGTGACAACGATTCACCTCGTCTGGGGCGGGAACGAGTTCCGTCCCTCCTCTTTGCGGATGACACGATTCTCATTTCACAAAACCCCACGGGGCCTACAGATTTTGTTAGATAGGTTCCAGCAGTATTGTATTACAAAAGGGTTAGAAATTAATGTAAAAAAGACTAAATATATGGCTCTCAATCCTCGTAAAAGTTTCAAGAAAAATGTAACGCTGAATGGAGAAAAACTTGATTATGAACAAAGTTTTACTTACTTGGGGGTATTATTAGATTCATCTTTAAATTGGAAACCCCAATTAGAAAAATCAAAAATTGTGTTCAAACAAAATTGTCTTCCGATACTGAAAAGACATAATAAATGTGCAAATAAGGCAGTCACCCCAGCATTAGAGCTCTTTAGATGCAAGGTCCAGTCAGCAGTTTTGTATGGGGCAGAACTCTGGGGTCCTGAGTGTAGAAAGACCTTTGAAATCTTGGAGAATAAGTTCATAAGGGGATTATTAAAGGTTCCTAATAATACTCCATTATTACCCCTACTCCTCGATATGAACATACGACGCACCGATTTACATGCAATATTAGGACCGCTATTGTTATGGGTCAGGTTGTGGACCACCCCTGAGTTAACTGAATATAAAAATGGACTAGTTGAAGTTTTGAAACTAGATACTAGCAGTAAGATCTCTTGGTTTAAACATGTCAAAACTTGGTTAACTAAATTGGGTTTATCCCATTTTTGGAGCCAGCCAGAATCCTTGACCGTGTCCTCAAAGAAAATAGTCAAACTTTCATTTTGGGCCCTTATGAGCCATGACGCAGTATACGTTGGAATACATTGCCCCTCAACTGAAAAATTTTTAATGGTAAAAAATGTGGCCCAGTTTGAAATATTTCTTGATGAGATCCAGCCACCATTGGCGAAAACCCTGTATTTAAAATATAGGTATGGCATATTAAGAACACGGGAAACCGAGACAAAATGGGGGCAAATTGGTAACGATAAATGCACTTTATGCACAAATAATGTAAAAGAAGACATTTTTCTGTTCAAGCTATGCAGAAACAAGAAGGAAATGGATAGTGCCATTGTGCCGTAATATCGGATCAACTTCGCACCAGGAAGCTGGTAGAATATTAATTACGGACACTAGTCAAGTAATTGTGTTTGGCATCAGCAGATTTCTCTTGGCTGTAAAATTCATTAGACAAAAATTGTCTCTGCCATTTTAAGGGTGTATAGTGAGAATTGTTAACTGGCAGTTATAACCCAATTTAATGCTTTTTTAACCTTGTAAATATTTTAATGAATTTTTTATCTATATTTATTGATGTGTGTTTCAAGCCCCAACTCATGATTTAGCTGTAAAGGCTTATGGTAATTTTTTTGGTTATGCACCAGCACTTTCGTTGATTGGATATCTTCGTATAATTTGTTGATAATAATGTGGTAATGTATATTATATATTTTGTATATCTTTTATGCTGCAACTGCAACAAAATAAAGATTATTGAATTGAATTGAACAGCAAAGAAGCTCAATGTGCTTCCTAATCTGAGGTAACACAGGTGACATCATTGTGAAAGGGTCAAATATATTTATTTAATCATGGAGACACGATTTATTCCTTCTCAAAAATGTAAAAGCCATTGATTTGCCCCAAAATCGTTTTTCAAATAACATTTTAGAAACAGAGCACAGGTCCTATGTACAAGCATTCCATGTCACTACTGGAACTTCACAATTTCACAAAATACAAATCCTCTATCTTGCAAATGTTGATACCAAGCATTATAAAAAAACATGACACAAACCAACAGCAAATAAGCTCAATGTGCTTCCTAATCTGAGGTAACACAGGTGACATGATTGTGAAAGGTTGAAATATATTTATTTAGTCATGCAGACACTATTTATTCCTTCTCAAAAATCTAAAAGCCATTGATTTGCCCCAAAATCGGTTTTTGAATAACATTTTAGAAACAGAGCGCAGGTCCTATGTACAAGCATTCAATTTCACTACTGAAACCTCACTATTTCACAGAATACAAATCCTCTATCTTGCAAATGTTGATACCACGCATTATCAAAAAACATGACACAAACCAACAGCAAAGAAGCTCAATGTGCTTCCTAATCTGAGGTAACACAGGTGACATGATTGTGAAAGGTTGAAATATATTTATTTAATCATGCAGACACTATTTATTCCTTCTCAAAAATCTAAAAGCCATTGATTTGCCCCAAAATCTTTTTTTAAATAACATTTTAGAAACAGAGCGCAGGTCCTATGTACAAGCATTCAATTTCACTACTGAAACCTCACTATTTCACAGAATACAAATCCTCGATCTTGCAAATGTTGATACCAAGCATTATCAAAAAACATGACAGAAACCAACAGCAAAGAAGCTCAATCTGCTTCCTAATCTGAGGTAACACAGGTGACATCATTGTGAAAGGTTCAAATATATTTTTTTAATCATAGAGACACTATTTATTCCTTCTCAAAATTGTGAAACCCATTGATTTGCCCCGAAATCGTTTTTCAAATAACATTTTAGAAACAGAGCGCAAGTCCTATGTGCAAGCATTCAATTTCACTACTGAAACCTCACTATTTCACAAAATACAAATCCTCTATCTTGCAAATGTTGATACCACGCATTATCAAAAAACATGACACAAACCAACAGCAAAGAAGCTCAATGTGCTTCCTAATCTGAGGTAACACAGGTGACATCATTGTGAAAGGGTCAAATATATTTATTTAATCATGGAGACACTATTTATTCCTTCTCAAAAATGTAAAATTCATTCATTCGCCCCAAAATCGTTTTTTAAATAACATTTTAGAAACACAGCACAGGTCCTATGTACAAGCATTCCATGTCACTACTGAAACTTCCCAATTTTACAAAATACTATTCCTCTATGCAGTAAAAACTTTTAACTAAGCATTATCAAAAAACATGACACAAAGCAACATTAAAAAAACACAATTTGCTTTCAATTCTTCTCCATAGAGTATACAAGTCTCTATCTACATTAAATGAATCATTACTCACCTTTACAAATGCTTTGGGAGATTGAGAACAGTGTCAGACACACACACCAATATTTCTTTAGCAGAGCAAAAGGTAAGTACTCTAGGCACTGCAACCATGAATGGCTCAGAAAACCTCTAATTCTACACACATATTCCTCATGGTAACCTATCAAAACTCTTCCCTCTCTATTTTCAAACCAACACCCTTTCCCCCCTCAGCCCTTTCTACCTGTTACCATAGCAACTCCTTCCTCACTGAGCTCTCAGGTTTAAAAGTTTATTCTACAATGTTACAAATGAACTTAGCAAGGATGTTTGACCTCTCAATACACCAGCTTATCCGGTGCAATGTTTCTTTAAATGACTTTTTCTTAACCATTCAAATTACTTCTTTCACAAAACAGAACCATGCACCCTAACTTTCAGTTTTCAACTATCTGAATCCACCAATCATTGCTTCTGATGATTCAAGAGCACTGAAACACCACAGTTTTTTTTGCAAACTTCTACTGTTCCAACTGCCATTTCATTCCCACACTTCATCTAACTGCACCAGAACCTCCTCTTACCATGTATTCTGTCTGGATTATTGGACATAGCTACATCCACTGGGCTCCAGGTATGCAGCTACCAGAAATGTTCACAACCTTGATTTACCAAATGTAGACATCAAGTGGATTGGCCAAAGAGGATTGAGATGTCATCAATTGATACCATTGGTGAAAACCTTTTTGCATCTGCCACACCCTCACCTCATAATTCTGCACTGTGGTGGAAATGACTTAGGCACTTTGACTGGGGTAGGTCTGGAAATGCTTTTAAAGGACACCTTTGAGCAATTGATGGCACTTTTTTCTCAAACTGCCTTGGTATTTTCCAATATATGCCAAAGACAGAAATGGAAGTGGTCCAAACAATTCTGTCCACAGTTTGAGAAAGCACGGAAACATGTGAATAAATCTGTTTCTGCTTACATGAGAGACTATGGAATGGGTTCAATATACAAAAATAACTTGCGTTACAACATGCAAGATATCTACAGAGGAGATGGTGTGCACTTCTCAGATGAGGGGAATAGAATATTCCTCCTGAATTTAAGACTGTGCATTGGAAACTACTTGTAGGTACCTAAATCAGCCACAGAACCCAAAAGCTCTTTTCAGGGCTACCCTACCTCTGATCACTCAAAATGATTATTTTTCTCTAACATTTTCACTGTTTTTCACCAAAGTACACTCCCGGTACGCTCCCCCGTACGCGTACCGTGCGCTCCCCCCGCGAAAAATTAAAAAAAAATAGTTTTTTTTGGCCTATATGGGCCTCCTAAGCCCCCCTCAGAAAACCTAGGGGGTCAGGGGGTGTCTACCATGTCCCCTTTTACCCATTCCCAATGTTGTTTGTTCTCCATCTTGTGTCTCAAATCTACCGAAACACAAGATGGAGGACTCCCGTAGCGCTGCCGGTACGTGTACCGGGGCGCGCACCGGTAAGCGCTCCCAAACAATTTTAAAAGTTAATTTACAAAAAAACCACTGGAGACACTTTCACCAAATATAGAATAGGCCCTACTACATACCAGTCCCTACCATTTTCCCAAATTTGGTGGAATTCTATTGAGCCATTTGGGCTGTAGCCCTGTCTAAATATCCTGAGGTAAATTACATGACAAAAACACATATGAAGTGTTAGAATTTACAATCAATTAAAATGTTACTTTCATTTTCTACTTTTTTTTCCTGACATTTGATTGGTTATGTACATGAATATAAATGAAAAATGAGAGGGAAACACGGCCATTTTGACTACAACTACCTGAGGTACATCTTTAAAGGCTTTTCTCATTTATCTTCATCACCTTTCTATAAGGTAAGTTGTTAATTTATAAGGGGCACTTTAAGTTAATTTGTAAAAACATTTTCTGATAGTTATTTACTGTCCCTCTGTTATAGTTATAGATTGAGATAGGCTTCTCTGTTATAGTTATAGATTCAGTTAGGCTTATCTGGTATAATTATGAATTTACTTAGGCTTCTTCACATACACTTTTTTATATTTCTACTTCCTGCCTCAGACCATACACTGCCCAAAGATAACTTCACTGTTAAAAACTCAGAAGTACCTCTCTCAACTCAAACCCAACTGTGCCCTAACTCTACTGATATAGTTATTTTGTATGCAATTTACAGCAAGAAAATGGAAGATACACCACAGACCAACAATATTTCTTTCGAAATAACTGATGAGCAGATTCATTTCGAAATAACTGATGAAGAGATTCTTCAAGAAGATTTATTTGACTTCCTGGATGAGTCTCTTGACCAACAATTCATAGACTGTTTAGATAATATGGAATCATGCAGTACAAATTTGGAGGAGATTCCGGATAATGAAATGTTGCAAGTGTTATTAAATTATGAAAATTCAGAATAATAAATTAATATTTAATAATTAAAAATTGTTTGAGACATTATTCATTTTTATATGTAATTCATGAAGTAGTACCAAAATGATTATAATATAAAGTGAGACTTACAGTATACTGTGCAACTTTTTTTGTGTTACATAGTAAGTTTGCTCATAGTTACTTCCTTTCTCCCACTATATTATCTCGAATGTGTATTTGACATCTCTTTTTGATCTACAGCCTCTTTTCTCTCACTGTCTGTCTCTAATGTACCATATCACCACCAATTTTGCGTAGATTCAGAAGAGAGTAAAATGTAATACTTGAAAACATCATAAGGGAGCAGGGTAGACTACCCATGATCCTATAGGCTTTCTCAAGGAGTGCTTAAAGGATCTGTTTCTGCTTTCCTGACACACTATAGTATGGATTCCATATACCACAATAACTTCTGTAACAACATGCAAGATATCTACAGAGGAGACGGTGTACATTCAATTTAAGACTCTGTATTGGTGCCTACATGCTGGTACTTAAAACACCCACACAACACAACAACTCTATGCAAAGCTACCCTACCTCTAAGCACCTTAAATGATTATTTTACTGTTTCACTGGGTTTTCCCCTTGGTACGCTCCCTGGTACGCTCCCCGGTGCGCGTACCGGGCGCTCCCCCTGCAAAAATCGATTTTTTAAAATTTATTTGTTTTGCCCTGCGGGGCCCTTTTATGGCCCCCACATCAAACCTAGGGGGTCAGGGGTGGTCTACCCTGCCCCCTTATGGTCATTTCCCCCTTTGTTTTTGCCACCTCTTGTGTCTCGATCCTACCGAGACACAAGATGGCGGCCGCTCCGGACTGTTTGTAATGTTGACAGACACCGGAGAGCCAATCAGCTTTCCGCGCGCAAACTCGCGTTACGCGCCGGGTGCGCTCCCTGGTGCGCGTACCGGGGCGCACTTATAGATATATATATTTTTTTGAACCTAAATTACTCAAAATCCTCTGGAGCACATATCTTGAGACATAGCAAAGGCACATCGGGCTACCAGTCCCTAAAATGTTGCCAAGTTTCGTGGGAATCCATTCTACCGTTCGGGCTAAAAGTGAGTCCAACCGCCCTATGGAAATTAACATGGGGAAAACACGTTTTGGGACCCCCCTTTTATCTCGGCCCCCGCTTAACGAATCCCCCCCCAAACTTTCAGGGAAGGAGCAGAGCGGGCCATCTAATTTGAGAAATTCGCGAATATTTGTCCACCGGCACCAAAGTTATTCCCAATAGAATGTTGCGGATTTCCTATGGAAACTAGGTCCTAACTATAACTACCTACTGGCGTATATATATATACATATTCAATCACCTCCTGGAAATTCTGAGCGTAGAGAAAAAACCAGAGTCAAAGCCCCAATAGTGTGCAGAAGGGTTTATTAGGCACAAGGAATATTATATATTCTCACCACATTGTCGTTTTCCAACAAACAAACTCGTACACCAGAGGATTGCTAGTGCAAAAGTGATTTAATCTCAGGAAACAACGCGTTTCACCTATCGGCAAAACGTGATCAAGCCGATAGGTGAAGCGTGTTGTTTCCTGCCATTAACTCACTTTTGCACTAGCAATCTTGTGGTGTCCAAGTACGTTTGTTGGAAAACAACAGTGTGGTGAGAATATTTCGGGCTACCGGTGGCCCGTGAACTAGCCAGGCGTCTTTCCTCATACACCTCGGATCCCCTGGGCTCACGTTGTCACCACAGAAGTTACGGCACCACAGCAGCTAAGTTCAAGTTTTTTTATATTAATACACAAACACCATGTGCATTAGCAACAGGACGGCCATATATTTCCAAGGAACAGCGTCTCTCTCCACACGCTCAGGAATTCTCCCAGCAAGGGATCATGCAGACACGGACCAGTTAAGTGCTAAAGTTTTTATTTAGTGCAAGTTAGCCGCATGACGTTTTGGCTCAAAGGAGCCTTGTTCACATATATATATATATATATATATTTATTGTTTTTCACTGAAAAAAACCATAGGTTTCAGGCATGTTATAATTAGAAATTAGCATTTAAAAACCTTAGACATTCACTGAAAAAAACAAAGGTTTCAGGGATGTTATAGTTAGATAGATATTTCCCTGGTACACAACAATAGAAATATCCCCATTATAGTTAGTTCAGCTAACTATATCTCACACCCCTGCAAAGCACTGATGATGACGTCACATATTGCATCATTCATGGCATGGTCAGTGACATCACTGAAGACATCACTTATGACATCTCCCGGACCACCTCTCCCTACTACCACCGAGGCAGTGCAGAACAGGACAGCAGACCTTCCCAAAATGACATGGCCCCTCAGCCAAGCAATAGCTGAATGTTGGGAGACGGGGAACCAAGTATGTGTGAAGGAGGCAAGTCTACCCATCAACAACAATGCACACAATTCCATGTATAGCAGTGATGTGCTGGACAGACCTCACTATGCAGAGCACAGACCTCTCCATGTGTAGATATACTGCTGGTGCTTGTAGTGTTGTGGACAGTGGACGCAACCATGTTACCTCAGGCAGTGGGGAAGATCTTGGTCATGTAGCTGTGTTGTCCTCCCCTGTAAGCGGAAGCGGAAGCGGAGTGGGCTGGTCCAACATACGCAACTCCAGCGTAGGAGTGTGAATAAATAGGCCTGGGCTCTAGGCGTGGTTCACTTCTGGGAAGGCCAACGTGTCTGCCAGAGCAGCGGCCCTCACCCTGCCACGAGACGGCTGCTGTGACTGCCGGCCTCCTGCGAACCCAGCAGCACAGCACTGCAGAGTTATGTCTGTACAGACTACGGCCTTCAATGAACACTGGAGACAGCAGGGCTCACAATTCAGAATTCACAATTCACAATTCAGATCGAGTCGCGATTGCAGATGACGCAGTCCAGTAGACATTGCTACCAGTGCGGCCCTCCCGGACCACGCATCATCGCTGGCTGCGCACACGCTGGGTGCGCACACGCTGGGTGCTTCAGGTGCCACTAACTCTGTGCAGCTCAACTCAATGCCGCGTGCCTGTGGGTTCTTGCTGATCGCTGCCTTCGGCCAACACTGCATTCAGCAGGGCTCAAAATTCAAATTCAGTCTTGATTCATTCATTTCAGAGTCCAATAGGCAACAAACTATAATGTCCCTGAAACCTACATATTTCGCCAATGTATTCCATACTTATTTCATCTTTTGTTCCATACGCATACACTGCGATCAGCAATGCTCACAATTAAAATTCAGTCTTGATTCATTAATTGCAGAGTCCAATAGGCAAGAGACATTGCATCCAGTGCGGCCCCCCAGACGACGCATCATCGCTGACTGCGCACATGCTGAATGCTTCAGGTGCCACTAACTGTGCAGCTCAAGTCAACGCCACATGGTTGTGGGCCCTTGCTGACCGCTGCCTCCGGCCTACACTGTGGTCAGCAGGTCTCACATATATCCAGCCCAATCCTGACCTGCAAAGATACGCCATCATCGCTGGCTGCGCACACGCTGAGCTATTCAGGTGCCATTACATCTGTGCATCACAACTCATGAACCCTTTATGGTTGACTTTCATGCTGTAGACACCGGACACAACAATGTCACCTGAGGCAGCAGAAATATCCCGGTGGGGCATTAACAATTTCTTCACATAAGCACGCTCATCTCTGGTGCCCCTACCTTAGTGCACCACAAGTCATGGACCCTTTATGATTGAATATCTGTGTGTTATCAGATGATCACTGTTTTAGTTGTTGCCAGCACCAACCATTCCCTAGGGGCTGGTTTACACTCACCACACACACATTCAGCACAGGCGTCACTGGACATGTGACCCTGATAATAAAAAGGGGATGGGCGCACGTGCCCATAACCAGTTCCACTAACTATCTAACTGTGTCTGTGTGTTCAATATGTATGCATGATGGCCCTGGGCCCTACCACATTACATTGTGCTGTTGACTGAGCACACAACCATGTTACCTCTGGCAGTGGGGAAGTCCTTAGTTATAAAACTTTGTCTGGGTCATTCTATGATTACATGGGTAGAGACTGGGTCTGCAAGGAGAGTGTATGGTGAATGTGTAAATGCTTGGGGATTGGCAGAGTGATTAGATAAGTACATATGTCAGTAGAGCCTAACCCCCGAGCACAATCTTGGCTCTAATTGGCTACCTACCAGTGGCAACCCCGACGGAGCGTCAGGATTGCAAACCAAGCCTCAGGAGAGCCAACGCTACGCATGCAGCGTGAGTAGGCACGGCATAAATTCCTGAGGCACCCGCATTTTTTGCTGCGGGATCCCCACAGCTTTTGCTCTAGTACCCTGGGTTCCCTGCCCACTAAAATCTGGGCCACTGGCTAGCGGGAATACCACACGGATGCCTGGAAAACTGAGTCCATGAGCTTGGAATTCTCATTGTGGTATACTGCATTCTGATTCAGTGGATACCCTCCCAGGTCGTTGATCTCAGGATCAAGGAATTCTGACTGTTGGATCCTCGGGGTCCCTTCCACTGGAACCCCTTAAGCGAGCTGCTGGGTCCCTGGAGCACCAAGGAGACTTAATCCCCCAACTTAAAACGTGCCACTGGGCGCGTTTGCACAGTGGTGAATGTAGGGGGCGGGGCCTGAGGTGATATGTGTACAACCACGCCCTGTGGCACTTTTTAAGTTGGGGAATTAATTCCTCTTCAATCCAGAGGTACCCTGGGGGCCAACTACCCCACCAGGTACCTCCACTAAGCGCCACGGAGGTGTGTTGCAGAGTGTTGTAAAAAGGGGCGTGGCCTCTGAACACCTCTCTGCAACGCAGCTTCCTGGCGTATACTGTAGGTACCTGGTGGGCTAGTTGGCCACTAGGGGTCCTCAGGATTTAAGGGGACTTAATCCCCCAACTTAAAACACAGCGTTTTTTTGCACAGGCGATACTAGTATTATGAGTTTTTTAATAGAATGATTTTTGTAAATACATTAATGTTTGAATAATTTTTATGCACTTATTTTTGTGTCCAAATTCCCCTTGACCAGTTTTTTGTATGTCCTTTTAAATTAATATGCAATGCTTTTAAATGGATTGAATTATTGAGGATTTAGCCTGAAAGATAAAGCATTTATGCACTTTATTTTGCGAGAGACATGTGTTTCTAACTGTAGCCACGATGCAAATGTGTCGACTATGTTTATGGTCATGTGACCAAGGAGATCTGGTCAAACAGGGGGAGTGGCCCTTTACTTCACAGCATATAAAAAATCTAAAAAACAAGTAACCACTTTGTATGTGATCAAGGGCCTAGGGGCCCGTAACGCGTCATTGCTGTTGCTGCTCACCTGCGCCATTAAATATATCTGTGGCCAGATCCTGTGGTCTGTCTCCTTTGTTTGCTTCGCCGATCGACTGGATTGGAGGTGGCTTGGGGAGTTTCTCTCTGCATATATATATATATATATATATATATATATATATATATATATATATATTCTTTTGTGATATTTTGTAATATATTCGGAACTTTGCTGGTGTACCGTGGTACATAGCAATGACAAGTTATTATATGATAGGCTAATGGCTATCTTTACAAAAGTTAAAGACAGCCATGTTGTTTTTAGGTACACATTGTCTGCGTTCTGTGTTACAACTTGAGGTACAAGTAAATATTAAGCTTGATGTTTTTCCAATACCTATTAACACTTTGTTAAAGATGTACTTAGTAAGGAAAAATATTTAAAAGCTTCAATATATATTTTTCAAAATGTACGGAGTTCCTCAATACTGCCTTGAAAGCTCTTTACTTAAAGTACATTAAAAATATATATTTTATTTAATATACACTTTAATATACTACATTTTACAAATATAGTGTTATATAGTGCATTTTCTTTGATAACATATTTATATATGCACAAAATGAATACTGAACACCGTAGTAATACCTTCAAATTGCCGCGCCATTAAATTTTTTATTAAATGCGCAGTTCTCCACAAACTGCTGTAAGAAAATATAGAAATGTATATATAAATTACTCTACCTATTACCAGTTTCTAATGTGCTAATAGGTAGTGAACAACAATAAAACTGGTACTTTCCTATATCTAAGATTGTAACCCAGAATGAAGCAAAATGCAGAATGCAGCCAAACTGTGCAAGAAACTAAATTTACGCTTTTTACCTTTGCTAAAAACACAGCCATTAGCCGATCACATGCGGACTTTTCCTCCACATGTATCATGGTATACCGCAAACGTACCATGGTATACCATGGCACAATAAATACATTTTTTAAAACTTAGTATTTTAACACTACGTACACTGTTCTCACATACTACCAAAAACTAGCTTTTATACCTCCTAAAGCATATTCATGACAGATTACATCAAAATCCATTCACACATTCAAGCTATGTCTGTTTCAATTACCACAATCAACTATACGCATATCCACTTTATGCCGCTCCTTTCTATGCCACTACACTCTATGCTATTACACTCTTTGCCAGTCCATTCTATGTCACTCTACTATATGCCAATCCACTCCATGCTAATCCATTGTGCGCCACTCCACTATACTCCACTCCTTTCTGTGCCACTCTACTCCACTGTACGCTATCACACTATTTGCCACTCCATTCTATGGCCATCCTGTCTATGCTGCTCCACAATATGCCCCTCCACTCCACGCTATTCCACTGTATGCTATTTCACAGTATGCAATTCAACTCTGACATTACAGTGTAAGTTATTGTACTATATACCACTCCGCTGTGCACCATTTCAGTGTACACCACTTCACTGTATGCTATTCCAGAGCATGCCCTCTACTCAACGCCACTCCACTCACCATCACTCCACTGTATGATATTGCTCTCTACACCGCTCACTTTTATGGCACCCCAGTCTATTCTACTCCACTGTATGTCCCTTTACTCTACATTACTCCACTGTACGCTATTCCACTGTATGCAACTCAACTCTATGATGCTTGAGTCTACGTTATTGTACTCTATGCCACTCCACTATACACCACTTTAGTGTAAGCCACTGGACTCTGAGCTAATCCACTCAACATCACTACACTCAACATTACTGTATACCAGTAAACTTAACATTATTCCTCTGTACACCACTAATCCACCAAATGCCACTCTGCACCAATCCATTTCGACTCCACTCCGCTACACGCTATTGCACTCTACACCACTTCACTGTATGCTATTCCATTCTGTGAGAAGGTGGTTCTGACCATCTAATCCACCTGGATTTTTTGCTACTTGATCACCTAATTTTTGACCTTTTACAGTGGGAGAACCTCATAACCTCTGACTCCCCCATGGTAAACACATGGTAAAATGGACTGCAATTGTGTTTACCAACAGTGCCCACCTTTTATGATAAGGGCACTGCAACTAAGCCAGGTTAAGGGGCACTGGGATGGTTACATGCACAGCCCTCTCACGTGTGCACACACATATGCACATGTGAAAGGGCTGTGCATAGGAGACTCCTGTCATGCACAGCCCAGGAGATAAGCACAGGCAGCTTTGTGCAGAAGGGACAAAGCAGAGTTGGGTAGTGACCTGGAATAGGCCTTATAATGTGGGATACACATGTCGGGAAAGTCAATGTGCTTTACTGTCTTTGAATGTAGTGACACTACATTATATTCCTATGGGAAAGGCTGCCTTAGGGCACAGCTCCAGTTCCCTTTGGGCCATAGACTCCAGAGTCGCACCAAAGTACACTGTAACCTGTATGAAAAGAACAATTCTGTAAAGTCCATCAGCATAACTGTAAAGCTTCTGGGTCATCCAGGAATGTCAGATTTCTCTGGCTCAGCTAGGGATCAGAGCCCAGGCCTTTTGTGCCCCTTCTGGGCTGGGTTAATTTCTTTTGTCTCCAGCTACAGGAACAAAGGCCTCACCCATCAAAGAAAGCATTTGTCAATGCTTAGGCCAACTCTCCAGGAAGAAGGGATTGGGCAAAATTGCTCTGCATCAATCAGCCAATTGTCATCCGGTGCCAGGAAAAGGGCCTGCCCCAGGCCACTCCACAAAGGAGGGAGCCCAAATCTCTGGAGCCAAACACCAAAGGAGGGGCTCCTTAAAGATTTGCTTTGGGAAGGCTTTGGCTGTGATGTCAGCTAGGGGGAGAGCTGAGACCCCCAGAGCCTTGCAGGAAGGTTGAAACAGGGGTCGAGATGTGATGTGGCACCTCAGGATAGACCAGAGGTGCATCCCTACTGGACACTCCCACCCAGAGCCAGACTGGGAATTTAAAACATCACTGGCAAAAATGATAAATTCAGCCCCCATGTGCAGACGTGTTGCTGCGCACTAAAACCAGAGCAACGCTAAGTTGCCACAGGATCACGTTATGTTCACCACCACTCCTGAAAGCCAAAACCAGCTGGCTAGTCCGGTCATGCTCCCCCCCCCCCCTTAAAAGGTCTAGTGCAGGGGTGAGAGCTCTCTGTTGGTTGTGCCTTTCTGTAGAACACTGGGAATGGAGACTTGTGCCATGTACAAAATAGGAAGGAAGAACCCCCTGACAGCTCACTGGATCAAGTACTCTGCCTCTGAATGACCCCAGAACCAGTACGACACATGCCAGGACCAGGGAAGCTGGTCCCCTTATCCCTCCTGAGGACCAGTTGGTGGAAAGACTAGGCTTCTGCACAAGGAGGGAGCACTGTCCAGAAAGGCAACAAAGTGAAAAGCTGGCGCAGGGAGCCAATGAAGGTTGCTCTTTGCAAAGTGTTGACTCTTGGAGGCCAGGAGGCCTAAAGAAAGGGCTCCAGATGGCAAGGGCTCACCACCAGGAACAAAAGGAGACCACCAGGGCCCAAGATGTGCCCGGGATAATTATTGTGTAATTATTAACCTATTTTCAGCATCAAAACGTGTGGGGCTCCGCTCTTGTACTTGATTTCTTCCTCTGAGGTAGGCCTGAGACTGGATGCTGTCCTGAGAAAGAAACTGTTCAAAGGAGCACCGTAGTGCCCCCTAGTGATGCGTGAAAGGGACCCAAGACCCCATCCTTGGCCCCTAAAAAAAATGTACAAGTGAGCACTGTTGCACCCATTTATAATGCGAGAAAGTGGCCTAGGACCCTGTATCTGGGCATCAGGAAGAATCGAGAATGAAGGAGCACCACTGTGCCCCCGCAAAGGTGAGAGTGGGCCTGGGTTCCCATCCTTGGGCACTGATGATGAGCACTAGGCGGGGTAAGTGTAGTCGCACTCCGAATGCAAAGTTAGACTCATTACTTGTGCAGGCCACACAACTAATGACTCATTTTCTTACACACTCTATGCCACTCCACTGTACACAACTCCACTTTACTCAACTCCACCATATGCTATTCCACTCTACACCACCCCACTCCATGACACTCCACTTTATGCTATTGTCCTGCATGCCACTATAATGTAATTCACTCCAATGTACATTTCTTCACTCTATGCACTGCACTCTATGTTACTCCACTGTAAGCTAATCCACTCGACATCCTCCATTCTATGCCACACTGCTCTTTGTATGCTCCAGTGTACACTATTCTACTGAATGCCACTCCACGCCACTACACTCTACAAACTCCACTATACACCACTCCACTGTACTCACCTCCACTCTTTGCCACTCTGCTGTACTCATCCCCACTCTATGCCACTCCAGTATACGCTATTGCACTGTCTGCAACTACTCTCACTACACCACTCAACTCTACACAATTGAACTCGATGCTGCTCCACTCTAGCCCACTACACTGAACGCCACTCCACTATATGGTACTCCACTCTACACCTTGCCACCATACACCATATAACTCTACTCCAATTCACTGTGTGCTTTTCCAATGTATGCCACTCTGGTGTAAAGCGGCAAATTGTACAACACTTTACTGTGTGTTCTCTACACTCTACATTACTCCACTGTACACTTTTTTACTGTATGCTCCTATACTGTATGCTATTCCACTGTTTGCCACTCCAGTCTGGGCAACTCCACTCTACTCCATTCCAGTGTACGCGACTTCACTATACACCATTGTACTCTATGCCACTCCAATCTATGCTATTTTACTGTATGCCACTACATTGCACTTCCGTCCACTGTACGTGGCTCCACTCTACACTCTTCCACTGTACGCTATTACACTCCACCACACTTCATTCTACGCCACTCACTTTTCACCATTCCACGGTATACCACTCCACTCTACAATATTCTAATGAACGCTACTTCAATATACCACAGCGCCTCTTTACGGCACTCCACTGTCCACCACACTTTCAAAGAGAAAAAGACTCAAAGGATAGTTTTGTGCAGGAAGGTATTCTTAAGGGTTGGCAATAACACCCCAAAGTGTGCCAGGACTGCACGAGAGCACCCTGCATTATTTCTTTGAACATATGGCACTGTTCTGCCCTCTCCCTTTCACGCAATGCAGTGCTGCGACTTCAGCTGCTACGTGTGTTGCATGAAATGTTTGAAAATCCGGGCCTCATTGTTTAAAAAAAGAGTACATTTTAGACAAATGGTGCAGCCAGGCGAATTGCAAAATACTTTGATCTTCTTAAAGCTAAACATGCAAACGTGTTAACTTCCTTACCTGAATTCTTTATCAAGCGACAAAAGCAAACCGATGTAAAAGGAATTAAGCTTGGTTTTCTTAGCTATCTGAAACAAAATATATTATTTAATTGGGTTTTTATGTAAAAAAGACATTGTTCAAATTGTTATTAGCATTATATATTCTGTACGATAGCAGTGCATTTATTAGCATTTATTAACTTTAGTATTTTTGCGTTTAACTGAACGCCAAAGGCAAAAGTGCTTTTACGTGCCTACTAAACGTGGAAAACTACATAGCAATCAATACCACAAGGAATTACAATGATATAAAAATGAAGTCAACATTACTTACTGATATTGTTCTATTACTCCTTTCTCCACCACAGTCTTTTGTTAAAGAAGACAGCCCATATCGAGATAGACATTGCGTAAATCAGCTTAATTTCCCAAGTAAAAACCCCTGTTTAAGAGGAGTGTACTGTATCCTGATCCATTCTACTGTAACTCTCTGAAGAACTCCTTAAGTAGTACGTCCTTAAGGTCAATGGGGCACATGTATCAAGCATTTTACTGGTCGCAAACAGGCCGATTCACAGAAGAGGCCCGTTTGCGACTGGAAAAGTGCCTTTTCAGATGCATGTACCTTTTTGCTTTCGCAATATAGGTAATCACAATTTTTTGCGATAACCTAAATTGCGAATGCAATTAGGGAATTGCAATTTGCTATTCCCTAATTGAGATGCATATAGCATTTCCTAAATGTGACTGTGCATTTTGGAAACGATAATTACCATCAACTTCAAGTTTATGGTAAGTTGTGCATGCATTGAAAAATGCACAAAAAAGGAATTTTTCAATGCACTACATAAGGCAAACATGCCCTTAGGGCATGTGTGTGCTACACATGTGCATACTTACCTTTTTTTGGGGGTGACTCTGGGTGCCTTAAACCCCCTAGGCACCCTTGGATTTGCATTCACAAACTGCGATTACCAATTCGGTAATCACAATTTGCGAATGCATTCCCATTCATTCCTATGGGCCTATACGCCCATAGGGATGAATGGACATGCATGCCCTAATAGCGATTTGCAATTTGCAAGTCGCTATTAGGGAATGTTAAGGATTTGCAAGATTATTTGTGAATCCTTCATGCATCCAACCAAACCTCCAACAAAAGAACCCAACTACCTCAGACGCATCCTCCTCCACACCCGCTCTGCCCGCAAACACGCCATCGAACTCTGGGACCTTCTCGACTCTACCTCCCCAGATGTCGCCTTCCTGATGAAGACCTGGCTGAACCCCACCTCAGCCCCCGACATCGCCATAGCCATCCCTGAAGATTACAAGATCACCCGCAGGGACAGTACCAACGCATCGGAGGAGGAATCAACATAGTCCACAGAAACACCCTCAGAGTCTAGACCAACACCGACGACACCCTCAGCACCGCCAAACACATTGACCTTCAGATCCACCCTAAGAGGAACCCTCGTCTACAGACCCCCCCCGGACCCCGACCACAGTTCAGCGACTCCATCGCCAACTTCATCAGCATACACGCCCTCGCCTCCACAGACTACATCCTCCTCTGGGACCTGAACTTCCACCTAGAGAACAACAACGACACCAACTTCACCACCCTGATTGACAACCTCGCCAGCTTCGGACTTAGAAAGCTCGTGACAACACCAACCCACGCCGCCGACCAAATGCTGGACCCCATCTTCACCGCAAGCCCCCACGTCTCCTTCAGGCACACCACCGAACCCCACTGGACTGACCACCACTGCATCCACTTCACCTTCAGGAAACCCACCACACACCACCGCACCCAACAAATGCCCCATCGCTGCTGGAGCAAGATCACAGAAGAGCAGCTAACCAACACCCTCGCCCAGAACCCACTTGCCGACTCCGCCGACCCAAACACCGCCTCCCGCAACCTTAGACAGTGGATCGACGACTGCGCCAACACCCTCGCCCCGCTCAAGACACCCATCAACAACCACACCAGCAAGAACGTCACCTGGTGCACCGAGGACCTCAATCAATCAATCAATCATATCATTTATATATATAGCGCACTACTCACCCGGAGGGTCTCAAGGCGCTGGGGGGAGGGGGTCCGCTACTGCTCGAACAGCCAGGTCTTGAGCTGCTTCCTGAAGGCGAGGTGGTCTTGGGTCAGGCGGAGGTGGGTCGGAAGGGAGTTCCAAGTCTTGGCGGCCGGGTAGGAGAAGGACCTTCTTCCTGTGGTGGTTCTTCGGATGCGGGGGACAGCGGCGAGGGCGTGGCTGGTCGATCGGAGCTGGCGCGTGGGAGCGTAGAAGTTGAGGCGGCCTCCAGGCCTCCAATCGAACCTTCCGAAAACTGGAGAAGAACTGGCTCCGCGAACGAACACTGGACAACTACGCAGCCCACAAGGATGCCACCCGCAGACACCATCAACTCATCAGAACCGCCAAGAGGGCCTCCTTCAAAAACCGCCTGGATAACAATGCACACAACAGCAAAGAGCTCTTCAACATCGTGAAGGAACTCTCCAACCCCAGCTCCAACACCAACGACATTCCGCCTTCGCAAGACCTGTGCGATTCACTGGCCATCTTCTTCCACCGCAAGATCAGTGACATCCACAACAGCTTCAACGCTATGATCACCCCGAAAACCACCGCCCCCACGACCACCACCTGCACCAACCGCCTGCTCTCCTGGACCAACGTCAATGACGAGAAAACCACCGAGACCATGAACACCATCCACTCCGGATCACCACTGGACCCATGCCCCCACCACATCTTCAACAAAGCCAGCACAGCCATCGCACCCCATCTTCGGAAAACAATCAACACCTCCTTCGAGACAGCAACCTTCAGAGAAAGCTGGAAGCATGCCGAGATCAACGCCTTACTCGAGAAACCCAAGGCGGACCCCAAGGACCTCAAGAACTCCTGACCCATCTCCCTGCTCCCATTCCCGGCTAAGGACACAGAGAAAATCGTCAACAAACAACTGACCCGCTTCCTCGAGGGTAACCACATCCTGGACCCGTCCCTGTCCAGGTTCCGCAGCAACCACAGCACCGAGACCGCCCTCATCGCCGCCACGGACGACATCAGGACCCAGCTTGACAATGGAGAAACAGCAGCCCTCATCCTCCTGGACCTGTCAGCCGCCGTTGACACGGTCTGCCACCACACACTACGCACACGCCTACACGACGCTGGGATCCAAGAGAAGGCCCTGGACTGGTCAACATCCTTCCTCTCTGGCAGAACTCAGAGCGTTCGCCTCCCCCTTCCACTTCACGGCCACCGAAATCATCTGCGGCGTACCCCAGGGCTCTTCCCTCAGCCTGATGCTGTTCAACATCTACATGGCACCCCTCGCCCACGTTGCCTGACAGCACGACCTCAACATCATCTCCTACGCCGACGACACCCAGCTGATCATATCCCTCAGCAAAGACCCTCACACCACCAAGACCAACCTCCACGAAGGAATGAAGGCCGTCGCCGAATGGATGAGGAACAGCAGACTGAAGCTGAACTCGGACAAGATGGAGGTCCTCATCCTTGGCTCCACCCCCTCAGCCTGGGATGACTCCTGGTGGCCTGCAACCGTAGGAATAGCCCTGACACCCACCGACCACACACGCAACCTAGGGGTCATCCTCGACTCCACCCTCTCCATGACAAAACAGGTCACCGCTGTCTCCTCACCCTGCTTCAACACCCTCCGAATGCTCCGCAGGATCTTCAAGTGAATCCCCACTGAGACAAGAAGAACAGTCACCCAGGCCCTCGTCACCAGCAGGCTGGACTACGGAAACGCCCTCTACGCAGCTCATGGGATGGCTGCAACACAGCCAGAACGCCTCGGCACGCCTGATTCTCAACATCCCCCGGCACAGCCACATCACACCACACCTGAGAGACCTGATCTGGCTCCCCGTCAACAAGAGGATAACATTCAAGCTCCTTATTCACGCACACAAAGCTCTCCACAAGACCAGCCCAGCGTAACTCAACACTGGACTCAACTTCTACACCCCCACCCGCCAGCTCCGCTCTTCCAGCCTCGCCCTCGCCACAGTCCCCCGCATCCGAAGAGCGACCACTGGCAGCAAATCCTTCTCCCGCTTCGCCGCCCAGACCTAGAACACCCTCCCCACCAACCTACGTCAGACCCAGGACCTACTGGCTTCAGGAGACTCCTCAAGACCTGGCTCTTCGATCACTAGCAGGACCCCCCCACACCCCCAGCGCATTGAGACCCTCACAGGTGTGTAGTGTGCTCTACAAGTGTTATGATTGATTGATTGATTGATTGATTGATGGGCATTTGCGATTACCAAATAGTGAATCCTTAAAATTCGCTATTTGTTAATCACAAATGATTACCTTGATGTATGTGCCCCAAAGTGCTAGCAATACAGTTCAGCACTTAAAGTTCGCCCCTCTCACAAAATAGGCTGTGTGGCTCAAGGGTGCTGCAGATGGGTGAGTATTCATGTGCCTGAGCCAATTGTATAGTCCCCTGTGATTTCGTTTTAGACTTTTTATTCAAGATGCCCCAGTATCTGCTCTGCACTCAATTAGCTGCTCTTCCTACTGTGTGCTAATGCAACGTGGCGCCCTGGTGCCAATCTCCACCACCGCGTGGTAGTTCTTTTTGACCGCTGGTAGCCGTGCAGCAAAAAGAGTTGAAGGAAGGAGGCAGAGATTGGCACCAGGGTGCCATGTGAAATCACAGGGACTATAAAACTGAGAATTACTAACACTGGTGGGAAACAGACTGGGATGCATAGTTAACAGTTCTATGTTAATAGATGCTCTTTTGAATGTAAAGACTGCAGAAGGATCGTTTTGGGACCAGAATCACCAGTGGCTAATATCTCCCTTTGATATAATGAATTTGATAAGATGGGTGATAACATAATTTTTAAACAAATAATAATTACGCAGGAGGTCGTACAAACATCACGAATAAGTGAGGTAGGCAGAGTAGCATTATAGATAATGAACCTATGGAGCCTTGAGTAATCATGGGTCATAAAATATCTTCTTATTGTTCTAGAACACTGACCACGAGTTAATAGATGTGGACCCCTGGAGTGAAGAATATAAAAGCATGCCGTGCCGGGGACTTATGTATGAGAAAGGGCTGTTTTATTCAACATTAGATAACCAAGCTTGCACAAAGAACTTGTGGACCAATAAGCCCAACTGAGCACTGTATATGATGCTGAAGATCCACAACAGGTATTCAACTAAACATGCCCAATAAAATATGAGGGATATCCCTGTTTGCAGGAAGGGGCTAGTTTGCGAAATAGCAATAGTAAGGTTTATCCCCAAACATGTCTGGCAACATTACATTGAGGGGAGGCTGTCACTAATGCAATGAAGGGATGCAATTTTGAGGATAAATGGAGTGAACTGGGGTTCAGAATAATAGACTTTGTTCAAAAAAGTAAAGGAAAAGGTGAATATACTAAATGCAAAGAGTGATATGCATCACTCTGTCTTTTAGAATCTTTATACTATATATACATCGTGTCCTGAAAAAGGTATTATGAACCATTTCGTTGTACACCGAAACCCCGGGTAGACGGATTCTTCTTTATTTTTAAATGCGTTCTGTACCACTGTGAATTTTGAAAGTTTAATGTTGATTTTTTTAATCTTCTGTGCATTATTGCAAAATATAAATGATTGCAGTTGGATGAAGAACAAGCAAGTCTTTTTAATTCGTGATTGTTTTTTTAAATGCATAGAAGATATATAAATGCCATGGTAAATAATTAAAAGTGAAACAAATATACATATTTTTTAATTATAGAGTGTTACAGAGATTATTTACACACGTTTTGTAAAAACCTTTAGTGCATTTCCAGTTTGTTCACGAAGAGCTTTTAATGGGGTCTATGTAATTAAAGTGCACCAAAGTGAGCTGCAATTGTTTATGTGTATACCATCCTGTCCCTTATGGGCAGTCTAGGGTTACTCTCCTTGTCTTTCGAGTTCACCATGGCATAGTAGCCACCAAAGAGCATTGGGAGAGTGTTGTTCTCTTGACTAGATGAGTGAGTAGAAAAGGAATTGAAAGCATTCTACATCTGCAATTACCTGTCCCCAAGGTGAATCAGGACCCAGTGACAATGTCTGACCTCCCTGCTCATAATTGGGAGAGGATTGCAGTTGACTTCTTTGGACTTTTGGGAGACGGACAGCATCTCATGGTAGTCATAGACGAATATTTGTGTTTCCCCTTGTTGGAGACGCTGTCATTGACAACTCATTATAAGGTCATAGAACGGCTTGATGACATCTTTGTAACCTAGGGTATCCCCAGGATCCTCAAGCCAGATAATGGCCCGCCCTTCAACAATATAAAGTGTAAAGAGTTTCCTGCACAAGTCGACGTGAAAAAGCAAAAGAGTAGACCTCTCTAGCCTCAAGCCAATGGTGTAGTTGAACGATTTTTGGGCAATCCAACAAGGGTCCATGGAAGGAATTAGCTTGAGGCAAGCAATGTACCAGGCCCTCCTGGCCTATTTGTGAACTCCTCACTCCACAACAGGTGAGAGTCCAGCTACCTTGTTCAGGAGAGCAATCACAACAAAACTACTTCAATGGACATCAGATCGGTCCCTGTGCACTGACAAACTTTGTGACACTAACGCTGCTCATCATAGTAATATGAAAGTATATGCTAATCAGCCCTGACATACCCAGTAAACAGTCTTTGACAAAGGAGACTGGGTACTGGTAAAGCAGAGACAGATATGAAAGACAGGCACCCCATTCACCACTGATCCTTTACAGGTGGTGGCACACAAGGGAGAGATGGTGACAGCACGTAGGTCTGGGAAATCCATTACTCGGGACACATCACATTTCAAACACCTACCTTATCACGGGCCAGCTCCTGAAACTACCTCAGAAGTGACCACACCTTCAGTTCTGGCTCCAGGAGCCTGTGCCTCCTTTGCCTGATGAGGGTGGATCTCAATAACTCCAGATCACATGAGCTGGCAGACAAGTGTGAGATTCTCGCAGACTGATTAAGGAGATGTGATTTATTCGATGTCTGCCACTTTTTGTAAAACAAAGGGGGACATGTAGCATATTTGTGCGAGACACACAAGGACCATGGTGGTCCTGGGCAGAGTATGAGCAGGAACTACGTACAATACAGGGGAGGTGTTAGGGTGTGGTTTGGGAAGTATACCATAAAGGGAAGAGTATGAATTAATGTTGGAGAATAAAGATATGCTCAACTGCAGCTTAAACGTGTGGCGTAATCTATTTGCATGCTGTGGAAAATGCTATAGCCAACACCTTTCCAAAAATATCCTAAGGTTTTTTGAAGTCATTACGAAAAACTGATAATGCTCTCCATTCAACAAAACCATAGTACATGTACCTACAGTAATAGGGAACTACACAACCAATTTTTCTTTCTTTTGGAACTTAACTGGAGAATTAAGATGAGGCCATTCTCAAATGGGATATGCCATACAAGAGTAAGTCATCAACAGTCTTGAAAATGAGAAATACAAAAAATTATACGCAAGAAGCAGGTCTTCTCAGTCTTGGAACTTGGGATCCAGATTAACATCCTGATTAACATCAGAACTACTCCCATTGTTACACAATTCAGAACAGAACACTAGATATGCCTCTTATAGAGAGAGGAAGCACCTCCCTATGTGATGGGAAACAGCTTGTCCCTTTATGTTCCACGTAATTGTAAATGATCATGTAGTGTATCTCAGCGCTTCACTCTACATTCAGCACTCTAGCTCTCCAGCGAGCTTTACACTATGGGCTTCATTATGCGTTTCGTGGATTTTAGTGTGAGAATATTGAAGCAGTGAAATTCACGATTCTGACCGAATTCCCTCACCAGAATCCACTGTGCACATGTTTTCTTTGCACAGTGGGGAATAATAACATGGAACCCAAGATACAGAGGCCTTTACCATGTGTTTTTCCCCGGATTACCGGGATAAAACCGTGCATTTTTCAGCTGTCCTGAGGCGTGGAAAATGTCAGTGAGAGTGTCAATAGAGACCGAACGGTGAGTGTGGGAGAGTCAGGAAAAGCGTGTGCTTTTTGTAGGGAGCACTCCCTCACCCCTGTGCTGCTACAGCGATTGGTCAATTGTTGGTCTGTGCTGATGCCACAGTACAGGCAGCATCAAAGAGAGGAAGGATATCTTTAGACCAAGAATCATTGAGTCTGGAATTTACAGATCTGATCATTCCCAACCTGGAGTCAATTGCAATTGCTCGTGGCAGAATTTCATCCGGAGGTCTCACTCTGGGTGAAATTTATCATTCATCATGAGGGCACTAAACGCAAACTGTTAAATAAATACCAGTCTCTGGATCTGTTTCTTGTTTTGTGCTGGAATATTTCTTGTTTTGTCTTTTGTGCCTATGATGCGAAGAAGAGTAGGTGAGAGCACTTCTACTACTTTTCAATCTTGTGCTATCTTCGAACCAGAGACTTTCTCTTAGATGGAATTCTGGATCTAGCCTCTTAAGCAGAAGCCACATGAGCATCACCTCACTCTCCCTGTTAGCTTTAGGGTGCATCGAAAGCATTATGTATTCTGAATGTTTCTCAAGTATCAAATACACTCACAACAAAGGTCAGACATGGACATCGGTTGACGAAATTTGGCACACAGGTATATTCCTCATGACGTGGGTCATAGACATAAATAAGTTTGAGAAAATTAGAAAATGTCAAAAAACAGGCAATTTCTTGTAGGCTCGGGGTCTTGCATCTCCATGGTGCATAAAAGTGGAACTGATGTCACCAGCATGCGTGACTCATCAAATAATGGATGTGTGATATCTCAAATAGTGTAGTTTCACAGATTCACATTTGCAATGAGTACCACCCTGGCACCTGTGATAGATACAACTACTCTTGTGATTTTATTCATCAACATTGTACAAGCAGTGCCTAATTTGAGCCAGTGGATTCCAGTGTGCAGCACCGACACTTAGAGGCATATTTCCAAGAAACTGTTGGAGCGCAGTGTTATGCCAAAATTAGTAACACCACATTCCGACAGTTTCAAAATGAAGGGATGCACAGTATTTTCAACAATGCGGCACACCCCTGTGTTTTCCCTTGCTCTGGCGCTTTAAAAGCTGCTTAGCTCCAGCACAAGCACCCTAGCACCATTTTGCCAGGGTGCCTGTGCTGCTGGGGCAATTGTTTATGTGCAGGAAGGGACACCTTCCTGCACATAAACAATCTTTACAAGCAATTTGATCTATCTATGTGTGCTGCAGAAGTCGTGGGCCTTGGCACTTCTTTTGTCTTTTTTTTTTTTACAAATTAATCACTGTGCACAAGTACAATTTATACCTGTTATCTATGCAGTGTCAGATCTATCTTGCAACAAATAGCTTATTACAGTACAGCTCTCAAGTTTTTTAAAAAGTGTCTTAATTTTCTCTTCTCGAGTTTGCCAAACCCCTGCTTTCCCCTTTTGATTCCTACCCTTTAGTTTTACTGTTCATTAGATCGATGTTGCACGTTCAGAGCCCAAATGTTGTCTACCTTGATCAAATGTGGAAAAAGAAAGCCATGGGAGCATATCATAAAGAGAATTATTGCCGCTTTAGCGGCCATTTTTGGCCGAAAAGCGGCGATAATCCTATCGCATTATTACCAAGGACACGCAAGCGAATGTATCCTTGATTCATCTACCATTTCTGTCACCATTCGCTACGCATCGATAATGAGATGCAAAGTAGGCGTGGCTGACAGAAACAACATGGGAAAATATCGCGAAGGCAGCTTCATGATATTAGCAAGGAGGGGTAGCGATGATAATAATCGCGCTACCCCTGGCCTAACGCAGGAATTTAACGTCTGCTAAATTCCTGTGTTAGGCATACCTAACATGGGAGGAGGATCATGGGGTTAAGGCCACAGGGCCTTATCACCAAGATCATCACCGTTTTGGGAGGGACATCACTGTTTCTTAGGTGATGTTTGGCCATTTGCCTGCTATCGTTGGAATATTTATCGCCATAGCGTTGGTAATACAGAGCTAGCTTGGAGAGACATTCCAGCGATAGCCGGCGTTAAAATAAAGCGTCATAAGCACTCTCGGCGATAATAATCGCTAACCCTAGATAATATGCCCCTTGGTGTCATAGCCTGTGGCACTTATTGGTAAACAACTAACGGGAACCCACCATAAACATACATGATTTTCCAACCAGCAGACAGCAGCCTTTTTATCATGTTGCCTTCTTAACAACTTTGATCACGCTTTCTTTCCTGGGAGAACATACCCGGGCCTGAGTGGAAAATGGATATTAGAGTACTGTGTAGGACAGCATAGTCTGTATCCTGAACCCGGACATGGGCCTGAGATTGCAATCTCAATATTCGGCTGGCTGTGGGAGCTCAGCTTGGGCTCTGTGGCATCAGAGGGAGTCACCAGCTAAGATCAGTCATCCCCATGTGCTCCATCTTTCATATGTCATTCGCATGCTGTCACATCCACTGTTTTCATGTCCCAGAGTCACACAGTTCATGGATTCAACTTCAACTTGCTTACACATACCCTCAGTACTGCCCTTTTACCACCTTCTCCCAGCTCAAAATTTCCAGTCAGCTTTTCTAAAACAATCCCAGAACAGGTAGCTTTCCATAGTCTCATGCCAACTTGGCACAGTATCTTCCTGATAGTAGCAAATAGGGTGGCGTGAAATCCTGTAACATATGTTAACTGTGAGTACCTAAGACATTCTGCATTGACTATATTGTCATGTAAAACCATTACCATATGTGTCTCTGTTTCCAGATCTCTTGGGATATTGACCTCTCTTGGTACATTAATTTTATTTTTTAGATTAAAGGCATCACATGTTACCACCATTCAATTATAGGTTATATTGATTAATGAATTCTTACATATCGCCATAAGAACCTTCTCTCAGATTCACCATCAATAACAAGAAGGTCTCCAAAGTTTTTCCTGCAAAACTCTCTGGCTTTTTCCATTGGGAGTTCTTGGGTATTAACATAGTAATGAAAATCGTTGTATACTATCCATCCATCATCGAGAATCACATATTCTGAAAGACAAAAAGACATTAATTTAGAGGATGCATTCTCCATAAAAATATTTTTAAAAAGTTACATGTGAGGCATAAAGTCAAACTACCATGCCAGATACGTTTTACATAAAATGGTCGCTGACCTACATTGATAACATCTGTGTTTGCTGAATAAGAATGACGAAGACCGAGACATCCCTACAGGATACAGGTCATTATTTTTAAAGGTAAGGCTTGTAGTGATGACATATTCAGATTGTGTACACGAAATTACGTATTCTATAAAAATGTTTCAGCCCACGGATGATGGCCACGTCCGTAGTAGATGATCCCTGAACATACCTGTTTCATGCACATTAGTGATGTGTCTCCCTCTCTATACGTTCAGGCTCCAGACCAAACTCAATTATATTTAACCGTGTATTCTAGGAAAAATAATTCAATAATTTGCATTCCCTCATCATAGTCTACCTGTGCTTCGTAAATAATTTATTAAGGTAGTTTCTAATCTACAAACATTTGAAAAAAGGTATGTCAGGTAATTAAAATTCTGCTTTTAATTTATCTAAGCTTTTTAATACACCTTATTTTAAAATAATTTGAGAATGTAGTGATATGTTACTCATGTCATATAATACAAAAGGGATCTCAAATGCTACATAGTTATTACTTTTTTCAAAAACCCTTGTATCTATAGCCAGCCTTTCAGAAGGTCCTGAGAGTCCTAAATCACACAAATAAGTTAAGTTTCCAAATTTTAAAAAGAGAATAGCGTTTGTCTGGAGAAAGAAAACTATTAAAAAATTGATCTTTAGATCTGCTATTTTGAGACAACTGATATATTCTTGTCGCCTCTTGACCACCAAAGCTGGTATGCAGTACACGTGCCAGGAACTTGCAGGAAAAAGCCCTGCCAGGAACGAGCAGACTACCCCAGCAGACGGATGGGGGTCTGCTGCATTGGTAGAGGAGTAGTCGGTAAAGAAGGCATCGGGACGTCATGTTGAGTATGTAGAGTAGCACCAGTGGGCGAGGTGATCTCTAGGATCAACCCGGAGTGGGAATCCAGCCATGCAAGGTGACAACTGGACTTGACCTAATCATGTAAGCTTTGAGGTTGAAGCAACGCAATTGCTCAAGAAGGGTCACATAATGGGTTTTAGCCTCTGTAAGTGCACAGTTCTTGGAAGCATCCCCGGCTGCTACCTTATCTAGATTAGCAATCTGGCATTCAGAGTTTTGAGTTTTCAATCTCATGCACAAGTGTTTTTTGGACTCCAGCTATTTCCTGTAGGCAGAGCCCTCGTGTTGCCACTTAGAAGGCATCACATCCTGGAGCGTACATTTAGTTAATCATCTAATATGGTTTATCGCCAAGAGACAGAGGCTCTGTATGAATGGTTTCAATACTCAGGTGTATTACAATGTTTTGTGGTAGACTGAAATTAAGACCTACATAAATATAATTGATTCCATGCTTGACCATTTCCTATCCTACTGCAGATGCATATGCCGGCTGGAAACAATGTATCTTCACAACTGAGTCATTCACTCAATCATCAGCTAATTTACTCAAGAATTTAACAAAGGGTGTCTGAAGTGACTTCCATGGCCTCTGTGTTCATTGGCAATAAAGGCTTACAACTGAGGATGCACTCTAACCGTATGAAGATGCTAATGAAGGCTGAAGCAGGAAGTGGGGTCCTGGGAACAATGTAAAGGTTTTCTCTGATTGGTTCTTTTAATTATGGTTCATTAAATGCAACAATGCTACTTCTTAAATATGTTCAAAGGCATGAAAATTTTGAATTGGCTCAATGGATGTTCTTCGGTGATACTGTGAAATGAATGATTCCTGAAGCAAGTGCTGTTTCAAAAAGGATGGAGTTTGGGTAAAAGTGACTTGATGTTTTTGAACCTGGTAAAAACATATTTTCTTTCTTGATTATGGTTCCAAATGTCACAGTGGTCTACCTTATTTATCTTTCTACCTAAGCAAAAGGAACAAATCTGGTGCTTTCTTTGTTTTTGTCAGAGTGCACAGCAAGTCACAGAGGCAGGCAGTCCTCTGAGATTCCTTCCACAGGTCCAGAAAGTGACCTGAAGAGTGGGTCCGAGGGCCCGTTTTTTTATATCTGGTGCCCCCTTTGAAGTTGGGTGAAGTTTCGAGAGGTTTCTCTTGAAGTGCTTTGAATTTCCTGTCTCCCGTGCCCTGGCTCCAAGCAAGTAGTGACAATGTGATGGTGACAAGCCCTTTGTGTGAAGGCAGATCACAGCCTTTTCAGTTGCAGGTGGGATTGTGCCCTGTTTATTGCTTTATTTAATAATGCTTTGGGGTACACAACATGCACAACATAAAGCCTATCAGATACCCTACATAGATATTGTCACCGGGGGGGGGCGCTAGAGGGCGCGAGACGAGATGGCCGCACTTTAGTGAGGCTCCGTCGGATCAAGTAAACATCCTACATTAATCCTGTGCATCCTGCAGCCTGAACGGCCCGGCCGAGGCGGCTGGCTATCCCCAGCTCACCCAGAGCTCTGTGGCGGTTGCGGAGCCTCTGAGCCCCGAGGATCGATCGATATCCTTGGGCCCGTGGCGGGCCTGCAGAGTGGTGGAGATAACCGCGTAAGGCTGTGCCCCGGCTCTCCCCTAGTGTCGGAGCCCAGCGGAAGCGGCTCCGGGGACGTGCGGTCTGCCTGAAACATCCTGCGGTGAGCCTGGCCCGCAGACGGCGAACAAATACCGGGAGAATATCGGAGGCTGCCTGGGAGGAGCCGCGAGCGGTGCCCCGGGGGACGGCTGGGCTCCAGCGGCCAGCAGCGAAATCCGGAGTGAAGGTGCGGGCGGCGTCCGGACGCTCTCGGCTCCGGCTGCGGTGAGTGAGGCTGGGATCGGGCGCTGCCTGGGACCGCGGAGGTGGTTGTGGGCCTAGCGCGCGCCCTTGCTCTGCGAGCTGTGGTCGGGACGGGAGGGACGGGCGGGGTGCCTGGAGGGGGTGCGGCAGACGGCCTGTGGTGACCGGGGAGACTCCTGTGGACCTTGCCTTCACCGAGCTGCCATTTTTTGACCGGCAACCTCACGGCGTGCAGGCCGGAGATCCCCGACCTCAATTACAACGTGGCCCAGGACGGGAGCTTCTGTTCGGGGCTCTGATTACAGAGGGGCCTGGTAATCTGCTGGACAATTGTTTTTTGTTGCACAGTCCTGCCACGTCGTGAGTCGCTTTCCTTCATAAGTGTGGTGGGTGTGTACAGAGGCACTGGGACATTAACACCCTGCTATTCCTGAGGGGCTCTGGGGATTATCTGGTCGTCTATATTCCTGTGGTGCGAGGAGCTGACCACATCTCAACATGGGCAAGCCGGACAGAGGTCAAACGAAAATAAATTTTGACTCGCGCAGACTGGCCAAACAGTCGCAAAAAGCGGCCTCTGATTCGGAATCTGAAACGGCTACTGGAGGGGCGCCTAAACTAGAGGACACGTTAGCAGCCATGCAGAAAACGCTGCAATCTATTGAAGGCGCCATGTCGGCGGTGACCCACCGCCTTGATCACATGTCTTCGCAACTGGAAAAACATAACGCCCGCATGGGGGAAGTTGAGCAGAGGGTCTCGGCCACTGAAGAGGGCCTCACGGAGATTGCGGGCAAAACCTCCGACATGGATAAACTACTGGCGGTCATTAGGGCTAAGAACGAGGATTTGGAGGCCCGCTCAAGACGCAACAACATCCGCGTCACAGGCCTGCCGGAATCGACAAATGTGGGGAAAATGGAGGTGTATATGGAGCGTCTTATTACTGATATTTTTGGGACAGAGCACTTATCGACCATGTTCATTGTTGAGAGGGCGCACAGGTCGTTGGCGGCCGTGCCGCCGCCGGGCACTCCACCGCGCCCTGTCATCGCGCGCCTCCTGAACTACAGAGACCGGGACGCCATTTTGCGTATGGCGAGGGAAAAGGGCGCCATCGAACACCAAGGAAACAAGCTCGAGTTTTTTCCGGATTTCACGGCGGCTGTGCAAGCGGCTAGAAAGGAGTATGGCACAGTTAAACAATTTTTGAGAAAGGAGGAGGTTCCGTATGCTATGCTCTATCCTGCAAGACTTCGAATTGGTGCCCCTGCTGACAATAAAATATTTCATACTCCGAAGGCGGCGATGGATTACGCAAAAAAGCTTAAACGGAAAAAGCGAGACTCTGCCACGACGCATGGGGAGGAAGAGGGGGCCAATGAGGAACTTTGAACAGTGTTATGGATATTCCGGGGTCCCCTAGACGGGGCTATGTGACGACTGCCTGGGCATCTTTCATTACTGTGCGAACACTCTACTAACGGGACTGCGTTCAGCGTCTATGTTTCCGGGGGGTTGGGGGCGGACTCTATGCATGCTCGGATGCTGGTTTGATGGTTGATCTGCCCCTGGGTCATGGGGGTGCCTGGTAGTCTTGGGTTGGGCTCGGGAGGTTGGATGCATATCTCGGGAATACTGGAGGGTGTTGGCCTTGATATCCATTGCGTGATTTCGATTGGTTGGAATGTTGCCATCACGCTCTGACTCTATTGGGATGTCAAGTAATTGAGGCTTGATCCCCTCCTGTTACGGCCGTGACGGGAGGTCTGAGCACCCTAGCGTCTCTCCAATGGGTGTGCCCCAAATGTTGTATGGAAGGGGGGGAGATGGAGACTTTGGGATCGGGAAGGGATGGCTTTGGCTAGATTGGGTGGCTGAAGTGGGAGGGGGGTTGTTGGGGCTGGGGGGTCAGTTTTGGGAATGTTTTGGATTCCTCCCCTGTTGGGAGGGTTTGATGAGCACACACGGCCATGTCAGAGTTTTTATTATGCTGTACACCCAGTTGCTAGCGCAGCGGGGTTGGATGGGTAGGTTCAGCTTGCGCGCCACGACTCAGTATATTTCTCATAGAATTTCCGCGCTGCTAAGTGTCTCAGCTCTCATTAGTCCTGTGATGCGTTTTCAGGATGGCTAGCGGTAGTGCACTCAACTGGCTAACTTGGAATGTGAGAGGCCTCAATAGTCCCAAAAAGATTCGACAGGTGTTGGGGTATCTGACACGTCACAATGCTCATGTTGTTTTCCTTCAGGAGACACACTTAACGACTCAAAAGGCAGTCTCTGTGGCCAAGCAGTGGGCTGGTTTCCGATTAGCTACGACATATTCCTCCTATGCTCGGGGTGTTATGGTCCTGATCAAGAGGGGTATACAGTTTGAGAGTCTGCGTGAGGAGGTCGATAAAGAGGGGAGGTATATCCTTTTGCATGGTAGGCTTTGTGGCAAGTTGTTTACTATGGTTAATGTCTATGGGCCTAATACGGACGACCCGGAATTCTTTCGGGTCCTGTGGAACAAGGTATATGATCTGCCGCCTGCTGCCATTATCTGTGGGGGTGATTATAATGTGGTGCTAGATGTCGAAGTGGATAGGAAAACTCCTCATCTCTCCCATGAGAAAAAGTCTGCGAAAGTGCTGCGGGATGGTATGACTGATATAGGACTGGTGGATGCGTGGAGACTGCGACACCCAGGGGACACAGAGGGCACATGCTATACGTATGCACGAGACACGTGGTCCCGCTTGGATTACTGGTTGGTGACGCGGGATGTGAATGCATGGATAGAGGGTGTAGAACATCTGCCACGTACACTGTCGGACCATGCTCCGGTGGCACTGACACTGTCTATACCGCAGTATGCATCTGCGCCTTACACATGGAAATTACACCCCACTGCCTTGTTGGATCAGGTGTTTAAGACAGACTTGCGTGAAGCGATAGCGCTTTTCTTTGTTGAGAATGAGAGTCCGGAGATGATTAAATGCACTATATGGGAGGCGTTCAAAGTCACTATTAGGGGGGTGTGTATTGGGAAGCAAGCTGGAGTACTCAAGTCATTACGCAACTCTATCGCGCGCTTAGAGCGTGACTTGAAGGAACTGGAACGCCGGTATGATGCCTCTGCCTCTGATGTGACGTTGGCCGAAATTCGATCTAAGGTAGACGAATATAACAAGTTGAGTGATCAGGAGGCTTGCCATTTGGCCAAACGACGAAGAGCTCGGCATTATGGGGAGGGGGGCCGACCAGGTCGTGCACTAGCAGAGCGTATTCTGGAACCATGGGCGAAACACTATACTGTGCAAGGGATCACGGTAGATGATCGCAGCGTGACTGACGCGGAGGGGATTCTTCACCAATTTGTAGATTATTATCGGGGAATGTATGGCCACAGGACGACAGCCAGTGAGGATGCGGTGAGCCAGTATCTGGATGAGGTGGCGTTGGTCTGGCTTTCTGCGGCTCAACAAAACTTTCTAATGCATCACATCACAGCTGAAGAGCTGCGGAAAAACATAGCTGATCTACCCAATGGGAAGGCAGCGGGTACGGATGGGCTCCCGTCCGAATTCTATAAAGAATATGTAGACGAGTTGTTGCCGCACCTGGCCGAAATGTATGAGGAATCGTTTGAGCAAGGGCGTCTGCCAGACACGTTGAGAGAGGCCCTCATAGTCGCGCTGCCCAAACCCGGCAAGCCGTCTGATCAGTGTGAGTCCTATAGGCCGTTATCCTTAATGAATACTGACGTGAAAATATTGGCTAAAGTGCTTGCGACGCGGTTGCGCTTGCTTCTTCCGGTGATGGTCCTGCCGGACCAATCGGGCTTTATTCCTTCCCGGTCTACTGCCAATAATTTGCGGGCTATGTTCGCGGTCCTCCATCTGATAAAACCGGAACTTCCAGCCGCCGCTGTTTTTTTAGACGCGGCGAAAGCATTTGATTCGATTGCGTGGCATTTCTTGTTCTCAGTGCTACGCCGCATGGGAGTCCCTCTTGTCTTTGTCCAATGGGTAAGGCTATTGTATACGGACCCAGTGGCCCGGGTGAGGATCAACGGACATGTTTCGGACGTTTTTCCCATTAAACGCGGAACTAGGCAGGGATGTCCACTCTCGCCTCTGTTATTTGCGCTAATTATGGAACCTTTAGCGTGTATCCTGCGTCAACGGCATTCGCAATCTGCCCTGTGTTTCGATCGGAGACCGCTGGCTGTGTCCATGTACGCGGATGACATGGTATTGTATGTAAGGGAGCCTGAGATTTATCTGGAGGGGTTGATACGAGAATATATTCGCTTTGAGTGGTTTGCGGGCCTGTCCATAAACTGGGAGAAATCGATTATTATGCCACTCACTGACAGCACAGTGCACTTCCCGCTCAACTTCCCCTTAGAATGGGCTACCGACCCGGTCCGATATCTTGGTATCTGGATACACCGTGATCCAGATGAAATGCTTCGGGTGAACTATGGCACGGTGATTTCTAAGCTCGAGGACCAGGTGGATAGATGGAAAAGACTACCACTGTCTCTGGCTGACCGAGTGGCATTGATCAAGATGGTAGTCCTCCCGAGATTTTTGTATCTATTTGTAAATGCCCCGTTAGCACTCAAGAGCCATTTTTTCGCCACGCTTCGTTCTTTGCTGATAAGCTTGGTCTGGGGGGGCAAGAAGCCACGCCTGAGCTGGACTACTTTGACGAAACCATATGAGCTCGGAGGATTCTCAATTCCGGACATGCATCTTTATTATCTGTGTGCCCAAGCACATTTTGCCACGTATTGGATATCAGCTCCGCCCTATACGCCTCACGTTGCTGTGGAGGCCGGGGCGTCCGGGCCGCTGCCGCTGCAAGCCATGATAGTAAACTCTCAAACGGCATATGAACGGAACGACGTGGATACGGTACGTAGCACGGCTGTGGCCTGGAATGCGCTCGGTCAGCGTGCTGGTAAACTTCCCCTGTATGCACCGGCGATGCCCCTTTCGTGGCATGAACACATATCAGTGCTGGGGGACACAGGGGCGCTTCGCCTTCTGAGATCTGCCGGTTTGCACCTCATGGGGGATGTATTCCAGGGTGGCACCTTTATCACATTGGCGGCCTTTTTGGCAAAGGGCGGCAATGCCAGCATGGCTACGTTTATATACATTCGACTCCGAGCTGCACTTCGGAGCCACTATCCGTCTTTTCCGGCAGAACCTCCGGTGCTGGAAGGGTTGCAACTCCTTTATTCGGCAAAAGACAGAACGAAGCTGGTATCTCGGTTATATAGAGCTGCGCAGCGAGATGAGGGTGTGTTGGATGCTAGCTCCAAAAGTAAATGGGACGCGGTGTTACAGCACCCATTGACGGACGATGAATGGGAGGAGTGCTGCTCCATGACGGGTAATTATGCAGCAAATGGCAATTTTCGACTTATTCATTATAAGTATTTGCATCAACTCTATTATACTCCGGTGCAATTGTGCAGGTATGGGCTTCGTGAAACCGATAATTGCACGCGTTGCGGACTTGGGCCTGCGGACTTTCTGCATCTAGCTTGGGGTTGCACTAAGGTGGGAGAATTCTGGGCTGCTGTGGTCGCGACAGTATCTGCTATGGCTGAGGTTGTGATTGACTGTACCCCTCGAGTGTGTCTCCTAGGCTTGATATCAGGGGTCCCGAGGGGAGTGCGTAAACTTGTATGCCTGTCGCTGCAAATGGCTAAACAAAGGGTTGCAGTGTGTTGGGGTGGTAGGAGAGCACCTGCCCTGCAAGACTGGCTGAAGGACCTGGCGTACTGCCGGGATCAACTGCTCTGTTACCACGAAGAACTGCCGGCTGGTTCTCGGCCTACCGATATTTGGGGACCATACACTGCTTATATGCTTGCTAGAGCGGAGTCTGAATCTGAGGCCGACTGAAACAGGCTGCGAGGGCCCTTACCACACTTACCTTCTACACTGGTGGGAGCAATGGGACTACTGAGGCAAGTTAATTGACTGCACTGCATTGATATGAGGCATGGTGCTGACAGGTTCCTTATCCTTACAGGTTTTTCATTGTCTAACTTGGCTTGAGTGTTTGGCGAGAACGGGAGGCGTGATGTCGCTTGCTGCTTGACCTGATTTCACTGTACTGGCTGTGCTCTGTATATAGGTTGAAATGGTTACCTTATTTAGGATCGCTAAGCTTACGACTTACAATGAGAAATTGTTGATAATGTTCCTATGGGTTTAACAGTTATGGACAAGTGGAGCGCTCCACAGCACTACAATAATGCATACTTCACCATGCTGTATCCACTTAAGTCATTTGTGCTCTCTTTGATATGATAGCCATGAGGATTTAACTGCGGCCGGCCCTGCGGGGTTGTTGGCGGGACGCTGTGTTAACTGACATAAGTTTATGGAGCGGCCGGCCCTTGGAAGGTTGTAGGCCACCAGCTGTGTTCACTTTCTTACCAAGCAATAAAGGTTTTTGAAAACTTAAAAAAAAAAAAAAAAAAGATATTGTCACCGGATGTTCAACGTTTAATGGCAGTTTACTACAATTTACTATTTAGTAAATTAGTAGCACATCATCCCATCAAGAGCTGCTTATATAATGGGTATTTGGGATGTCAACAAGGAAGGAGTAGTTAAATCTTTCCAATGAAGAATTCCTTATATTCCTGTGATGGCAAAGGTGATTGTAGGATGTAAAGGGGAAGTAGAGAAATTACCTTCCTCCTCGCCACTAGGGACAATGTTCCCAGTCCTCAACTTTGGTGTGGTATGCTTATTCATTCTGGGCTATTCAAAATGTTTTATTACGTTTTTCAATTATTGAATTTTGCATTACACTGTATTCAATAGGCATCTCTTCCTATAAAATATTATATAATAAAGAGGTTAATTTTAGTGAGCCTCTATTATCTTGAAGCTTTTGGGGCCAGATGTATGAAGCATTTTATCATTCGGAAATGACCCTATTTGGTGAATCAGTAACCTATTACTGACTCGTAAAATAGGGTTTGCCAGTGGCTATCAGGAAGGGGCATGTTAAGGGCATCCCTTCCTCTTAGCGAGTCACACACTGGTATGTAGGAATGTTTTGCAAACAAGAATGTGGTCGCAAAACATTCGCAGTTACTACCAAATTCAAGTTGGTGGTAACCCATTCGCAAACAGGAAGGTTCCCCAATGGACTCCTTCCCCTTTGTGAATATGGATGAAACCATATTTTTAATAGCAGGCAGTTGTCATTTTTACTTTTGTAATACCGCCCATTTTCCTTTAAGGAAAACGAGCTGCATTACAAAAAGAAAATATTGCTTTATTAAAAAAGCAATAACAGACATAGTGGTCTGCTGACCCCAGCAGGCCACCATCCCTGTGATTGTAGCCATTTCCAATGGGTCGCAAATTGCGACCTGCCTCATGAATATTGATTAGGCAGGTCATTTGCGACCCACTGGGAATTGCTAAATGTGTCTGACACACATGATTTTGCAAGGTTCTAATTGTGAGTCACAAAAACTCACAAAATCAAATGGTCATACATGTGGCCCTTAGTCTCATATATTTTGCTGAGCCAGGGTCCCAATATCTGTTTTGTAATTAGGATTAGACGCATAGGGCCACATTATGATGGCATTTGGACAAGCGTTAGACCGCCATCACTGTGGGATGGAGACTGCCGACATGTAGTTGGCGGTTCTACCCACCATAGTATGATACAAATACCGTGTAGGCAGTCGGAAACATGCAGTTTCCTATTGCGGCTTGTGCAATGTGTGTAACGATGTGGAGTGAGATGGTAATTCTCAGGACAGGTGAGTCGAAAAAGTAGTGTGTTACTAAAAATCACCTAGTTTTATAGTACCCAGATGTAGAAGGTGAGTGTGGTACAAAACCAAGGACCAAGATTATCCAGTGAGTAATCTCACCAAAATGTGTTTTCTTATAAGAGAATGTTTGTAAAACGATGTGCACCTGTGTGGCCAATGAAAATGGGCACCACGTGTCAAATCTACACAAAGTCATAAAGTAAATCGTTTTGTAATTCAAACTTATTAACATATTGTTTTTACAAATAAATCTTTCATTTTCGACTCGTAATACTGTTTTGGATACACCACATTTTTGCCAGCCCTTAGTGGCTAAAGACTCTTACCATCATACAGAAACTTTATTTTTTGGGGAAGTGTATGTTTTTTCTTTTCCTTCTCTTTTATATGTAAAACTGTCTGATTGGTTGGCTTGAAATTAGTTATTTTAATTGTAGTTTTTGACAGGGTTTTACTTATCTGTGATCCAATTTTATAATATTTGACAAGATGGCAAGTAGAGGCATGGATCCTCTTCAAAATACACACTAGAGACGTGTGGGGATAATTTTGGATTGATTTATCCTCCAAGTGCAGCGTCATGACTTTTCTGTTATTTTTATAATTGGTGAAGTAAACAACAGGGAATACAAATATTTTTTCTTCCTAAAAGAAAATGTTTATTTAATTGACTAAACACAGTAAAAAAAATTAAAAAATCTTACCCGGTATTGCTGAATTTGTTGGTTCAGGTTTTACCATCTCTCCTATAGAAACAGAAAAAAAGTTAATTCATTATTACATAACATTTTGTTAGCCCTTAAAAGAATGATTGATTTTAACTCTGTAGCACACAGTATTTGCCATATTTATTTGCATACACAATTTGTGCATGTAAACGGACTATATTTTGACTGATTGAATAATTTCAGAAACTCTGGAATTCCCGAAGGTTGACAGCCTTGCTAACCCTAAGATTACCTCCCTTGGGGTCAATAAATGCTCTCTGCCACAATGGAAAGCTTGCATGTTCTTTTGCTCTTGTGACTCATGCACCACATTGGTGACATAATACCTGGGATCCCTCTATTGTTTTAAGGTACTGGCATTGCAGAAAGATATTACTACTAATTATCAAGGTGACCCAATGTTTAGCGGTTCTGGTACCTGCGTCCTCATCTATATGGAAGTGAGTGGAACTTTCAATTTAGCCTGCTGCCCATTCACGGAGGCTTGGGAGAAACCTGTTGGAGTCCCTTAGCCCCAGTGGAGAACAATGGGCTATTGCCAAGTCAGATCTGATGGTCCTCGTCGCCGCACCAATAGCATCTTGTACAGTGACCAGGCCAAACCAGATGCAGGCATCGAATATCATCATCCTATTACAACATGTCATTGCCTCCTCAGCTTTCTTGCTCTTGGCAGTAGGAGAGAAAGATGGGACATTCACAGACAGACACTACTCCCTCCCTCCACCAATTTCAAGGGTTATAATCTTTTTTCAATACCATTAATATAATCCACATATGTATCTGAAATAGGGTCAGACTATCAACCCAAATCCACCTTAATGCTGCACATAGCTTTCTCCGCGAAACATATTATAGTTAAAGGATGACCAAATGCTGGGATAAGATCATAGTGGACATCAACGAGATGAGATCTCAAACAGAAGAAGATACAACATTACTGCAGACTGCATCAGTATACAAATTAGCATCTACAGGGTTTTGACTGAAAAGTGTGACTTAGTACGTACCTAGTAGTTCTAACACATCCTATTCTTCCTGGATGCACAAAAGCATGCATTTGGTGCATTCTGGCTATGATTCTTGAGGACTCTGAGAAGTAAAGTGTGCATCATTTTCTGAGGTGGAGAAACTGAAGAAAATATCTTGTTTCTGCTCTTGGCTGCTTTAAAAAAGTTATTGCCTGCTGGATACAGCTGTCTAGAATCTGACAGTGGGGTACTGAAGACATGTCACAAAGAAGGCTTGATTGGAGGTAATTTCCTTGGTCTTGACAAGATTCCTCTCAGAATACTTTAGCTTGAATCTTGAAGTTTAATGCCCACAATGGCAAATAAGTTTGCTAAATAAATTGGAGAATGAGCCCAGTCATTGATTGAGGACTACTGGAACAGTGGTGGAGCTGGCAATGATGGAACTGTTTAGGAGGTGATAGGGCTGTTGAATAATGTCAGTGGTGCCCCAAATTTTGAGGGGGCAGAGCTAACTGCCATCTTGTGAGGAGTATTTTCCCAGCACTCCTCGTTCACCCTGGTGCAATCTACCTGTCTTCTGCTGCCTAGGCGCTGCTCCAGGGGACAGAGGTGACCTGCAATTGCCTGGGTGGATAAGAGACTGGGGAGAGCTGAGGAGCCCACTGCTTTACCTCTACTTCCCACCAAGGGCACATCTGCTGTTGTGCTGCAGAGCACAAGACTGAGTCTGTGCTATGAGGATGGTTGAGGCGTTGGAGAGGGAACGACAGTGAAGGTTTGAAAGAGGTCACAGATTTTGTGGTTGCTTGTGCTCCATTTATGGGCTACCACCCCTCCCTCCCCCCGGCAGTGCACCACTACCTCGCTGACGTGTCACCCCTGAGGAGAAATGCTCTTGCTTCTCCCTCCCCTGATGAGTTGCCATGTGGCCCTTGATATGGGATGAGGATTATTGCGGGGGATATCTCCTCCGTACAGGATCCTCCATGTACTGGGCTGGCCTCCTCAGTAGACGAAGCCTTGTATTGCCCGTGCCCTGTCGGAAGCTACATGGACTACCATGACCCGTGGGAGTTGGGCAGTTACTAGGGAGCCCCGGCTGGTGCACCATATTTTGGGATATCCTTGTTGCATGCGCTTGACTTTGTCCTTGGGCTGCATATTGGCAGTGGAACTGCTTTGATGACACTCATTACCACATATGTCTGCACCTTTGCCAGACAGTGCTGGACCCAGGACCATGGTGTAGTGAATGGGGAGCATTGCTGTACGGTGTTGTTGACTGCCACACTGCAGGAACACCGCACATCTGTTTTTCCTGCCCCTTCATTACTGGGCCCTCGTGTGAGTGTTGTTGTGAGGCTACTGGGCCCTGGCAGCTTACTCACCTCTCTCTGTTTAATCTTTCTAGGCCCCAGGCTGTTCAGTCATGCCCCAAATTATTCCTATTATGGGGCAGACGCACAGGCCTAAGGAGGCCCATCCTATGGGACCCCCACCTAAATGAGCTGTTTTGAATCCATCAACTTTACATGCGGATACTAGCTCAGTCCTCCCACCTGGCGATAAACTGGAGGCTATCTTGGCAGCTATAATTTTTGCCAGAGAAGCTCTGGAGAATACAATCAACTCCCTAGGGGTGGATCTGAGTCGATTATGTGATGATTATAATCAATCAATCAATCATTTGTAAAGCGCACTACATACCTGTGAGGCGCTGGGGGGGCGCTACTGATCGAACAGCCAGGTCTTGAGTATCCTCCTGAAGGTCAGCAGGTCTTGGGTCTGTCGTAGGTTCAGTAGGAGGGTGTTCCATGTCTTGCCAGCGAGGTGGGAGAAGGATCTCCCACCGGTGGTTGTTCTTCGGATGAGCGGGACAGTGACGAGTGAGAGGTCGGCGGAGCGGAGCTGTCGGTTGGGGATGTAAAAGGAGAGCTGTCTGTTGAGGTAGGCTGGGACAGTCTTGTGGAGTGCCTTGTGTGCGTGGGTGAGGAGCTTGAAGGATATCCTCTTGTTGACGGGGAGCCAGTGCAGGTTTCTCAGGTGGGGGGTGATGTGGCCGTGGCATGGTACATCGAGGATCAGTCATGCCGAGGCGTTTTGGATGCTTTGTAGTCGTTTGATGAGCTTGGTCGGGGCACCCGCTTAGAGGGCGTTTCCGTAGTCGAGTCTGCTGCTGATGAGGGCCTGGGTGACTGTCTTTCTTGTATCTGTCGGGATCCATCTGTAGATCTTGTGGAGCATGCGGAGGGTGTGAAGCAGAAGGAGGAGACGGCGTTGACTTGCTTGGTCATTGAGAGTTATAGGAAACTTGCTGACTAGGTGCACATGGTGAAAACTTGTTGACCCCTTTCACGAATGACCATGCATCCATAATTGCTTCTTTGATTGAACGCATTAGAGTCCTGGAAAGTAGAGTGGAAGATCAAGAAGGCATGTCCCAGTGCAATATCATTAAAGTGTTTGGGTTACTGGAAGATTTCAAAGTAGACTCTATGCTTACCTTTCTAAAGGGGTGGCTTCAGGACGTGGTTTTCCAGGAAGGTCTGCCTAAATTGTACACACAAGAGAGAGAGAGAGAGAGAGAGAGAGAGAGGCAGAGAGAGGGAGAGAGAGTGAGAGAGAGAGAGAGAGAGAGAGAGAGAGAAAGAGTGAGAGAGAGAGAGAGAGAGAGAGAGAGAGCTCACAGGGTGCCAACTTGGCATCCTAGGTCTGGTGTACCCCTGAGACCATCAGCGGCACTTCTGATGCACTTCTAAGATTTTTTGTTACACCAGGTGTGGGCTGCTGGCGACTTTTGATGGAGAATGTGCGAGATTCGATCTTCCCAGACTTTATGAATACAATGCAGAAGCGTAAAGTAATCTTTCGAGCAGTAAAAATGATCCTGTAAGAATTGGAACTCCCCTATGCCTTAAGGTTCCTGGCCAACCTGAGTTTTCAGCTGGAAGGCAAATCTATCTTTTTCCCTGACCCGGCTGAGGTTTGTGTCTGTGTTGACACTTATAACACCCAGGGCCACTTGGAGTGGCCAAGGGACTCCACTGGACACAAGGGCTGTAGGCAGTCAGGGTTGCTGATGTGTAAAGGGGCCCAGTCCTCACAACAGCAGGCTAGGGCCCTCAACACACTGCACTGGCTATTGATCGATACACAAATTAGGTTTAAGGTACTGTGTGTTGCTTTTAAGGCCCTGCAAAACTCAGGTCCTGCATACATAATTAAACACCTCCAATGGTAGATGCCAGTCCACGCACTCCGCTCCCTGAAACAGGTGAGGGTACCATCCCCACGCCTCCAAAGATAGGGTGGCAAAAGCTTCTTCAATGTCACATACAGATGGTGGAACAAGCTACATCTCCATCTAAGAAACTCCACTGATCCCATGTCCTTTAGGAAAGGACTGAAAACGTGGCTTTACACCCTGTAAACAGTGTTGCATGGGCTCCCACACACGCAGTGCTCTGTGAACTTCCTTCATAAGCGCCTAGATGCCTCTGTGTAGTAGAGCGCTATACAAATATATAAGTAAATAAATAAAATAGAGCCAGTGAAGATCAGGTCCTGGCAGCAGATGCCCAGTTATGGCACACTGCTGAGCAATGAGGGAGTAGGGAGACCTCTAGAGAATATATTCTGGTTTGGATTTGGAGAGCGGTCAAGGATGAGACACTAGAGCCTCTCTACCTAAAGTCACTCATCGAACTGCTGACTACATTATCTGACCATGTTCTACAGGACCTTAAGATAAAGGGTTGAGAATATCACAGAAGGCCTTTTTTGTTTTTGAAGTTATCCTTTCAGCTATTCATAAGCCCTGGGAAAGTGGTTATGGGGAGAGAGTGTTAACTTTGTTTATTTCAAGTTTGTCCCACCTTCAACCTTAAGTAACCCATCCACTGTGGCATTGCTGAAGGCATGATAATACTATGGTTTGGCATGGTTTTAACGGAGCACTGCCGCACATCTGTCCCGGGTCAGTGAAGTTGGGATGTGTTGTAATTGTTGAACTGTTTTGTTGGTTTCTATACGTGTTTCCCAATGAGGTGTACACATTTTTCTGTCAATCAAGTGACTGGGTGGGGGAAGAGGGCAGGGGTTTCACAGGGTCCATGCTATTGGGCTGTGTTTCACTTACTATGGCATGCACTGCTCCAGCTGATACGGTTATCACATGGAATGTGCAAGGCCTTAACTCTCGGAGTAAAAAACACAGGGTGCAAATGTTTATTAAATGGAGTAGGCTCCAGGTTGCCTTCCTCCTGGAAATGCACCTTACTAAGGAGGAAGGCTTAGCTCGGCAAAAGCGCTGTCGAGGGAGAATCTGTGCTACAAGCTACTCTTGATATGCTAGGGGTTATTAATCTGTGCCCTTTCAAGAACCCCCTTGTTTACCTCAAATAGAAATCATTGATGCAGACAGCTGGTACACAGTACTATGGGTTAAAGTTGATGGTAAATATAATGCTTTCATTAATATTTATGCCCCAAATGTTGATCAATCAACCTTCCTAATGGCCCTAGTATTACATGTAACGGCTGTATTACATTACCCACTGTTACTGAGAGAGGATTTCAATTGTGTAGCTGATATTCCACTGGACAGATTGCATACCCTCTACCCTCCTTCCTGGTTGGCAAGACTGCTCAGTTCTTTCGCAGATGGTCTAAAGATTGGGGGTTCATAAACTCCTGGAGGGCTCATAATCCCAAAGCATGTGATGATTCAGACTTTTCGGTCATACATGATGTCTTTGTTTGGCTTGGTAAATTCTCATGCACTGCAAATACACACGACAGGGTGATGCAGGCAGAATACCTTGCTAAAATTTACTCCAACAATAACCAGCGCTAGCATTAGCTTAGGTAGGATAAGGATAGATTGCGCATACCACCCTGGGTGCTCAATGTCACAGCGTTGAAAGACCCGGCTTTTAGAACTTTTAGAGCTACCCTGAGGGGCTCGTTCCATAACTATTTCTGGGAGAATAGGGGAAAAGCATTCTCTCTGCTAGAGAAATGGGAGGCATTCAAAGTGATGGTGTGCGGCCATTGTATTGCCATGATGGCAAGGGTCCGCGCACAACCGCATGCTGAAAAAAAGTCAACATATAATAACATTGAATCACCTAGTACTGGTGATCTGGAATCTCTGGGCATCCTTCGACTTGAGAGGGGACAAGCTGTTGAAAATGGTGTAGTGGCTTAAGATATAGCACCACAGGCCTATAATGGTAAGGTGCACAATAAACTCAATAAAGCTGGGAGGTTGCTAGCTAGTTTAGCTGCTACGGAAAGAAGTAGTCTGCAAAGACTCCAGCTGTATGATTCACACGATCACCTGGTTTACACCCAAACTGAAATTAACACAACTTTCTTGGCTTACTAAACACACCTTTATGTGAAGAGGGAGAAAGTTGAGATCCAAGCTCTCCATGATTATGTTTTTGCAGTGGGGAATGGACGACTACCTGCGGATGTTGGTGTCCTCTCTGCGTGGGAAGATAGTGTTTCAAGAAGTCAGTGGTGTCACTAAGGCACTGGCTAGCGGTTAGGTACCCAGATCGAATGGGTTGCCTGATGAATTCGCTGCAAAGTACGTTGACCACCTGACTCCAGTCCTGACAGGACTGTACAATGAGGCCAGGTCTTCGGGTTTGTTTTCTGCCAATGATAAGTCCGGCCCTGCTCATCTCTCTCCTGAAAAAAGGCAATGACGAGGACAACGGGATTCATTATAGACTCCTATGGTGGCTCTATCCATTCTGATCAGTGCGGATTCATACCTATGTGCAGCACAATACCCAATGTGCTACAGCTGGTGCAAGTCAGACATTCCCCCCCTGAGGGACAACCTTGAGGCCTTCGCAATCTCAATAGAGATTGAGAAGGCATTTGACTCTCTGTGGTGGCATTGTACTGGGCTCTGGGTTCCTTTGATGGACACAGCTACTCGACACCACGCCGACAGCTTGCATAAAGACTGGTTCTGTTATAGCGGACCAGTGTCACGTTGGGGGGGATATGTGGCAAAGTTGCCCTCTCTCACCAGTGCTATTTGTCATGTCTGTAGAACCACTACTCCTTATGCTTCGCCAAGGCAAAGTACTATCATGGAATACAGGTCTATGGTTTTCCCTGTGTGTCTCCCTTTATGAGGATGGCATGCTGTTATACCTCCAAGGCAAACACTTGGATGTGGAGGGTGCCTTTAAGGTGTTGGAGGACTTTGGTCGCCTCTCTGGCTTATACGTGAACTGGTGCAAGTCCAATGTTTTTCCGCTGCTCACAGTAGTGACGACGGCAAAAACTGAAATGGGGGTGATCTTTGGGAGTCAAATACATTTGGATATTTGGGAGTGTGGATTTATCACGCAGCAGCTGAATTATTGGAAGGTAACATTAGGGCTTCAATAGTTTCCCTGAGACAATCTGTATATTTTTGGCTCATGTTTCCTCTTTCTGTGATGGGTGGGGTCGCACTTGCAATAATGGTATTTCTCCCACAGCTTTTGTATTATTTCGCTGCACTCCCAGTACTGATACGATTTCCCAAATTCATCTTTTGCAAGATCAGGCCTATACAGCAAAGCAGTTAGCAAAGTGGCAATCCCTCCTACAGCACAGCATCTCTTCTTCCAGGCAGAATTTCCTTGGTTCCAGCAAAGTTCCGAATAGGTGGTGTCAGGGGTCCAATACATATACTCAAATGTGCCTTTGAAGTGGGGGAGGCTTCAAAGAGGTCTTTGAAGATCACAAGGTCCCTGCATTTCCTGCCCTGGCTGCAGACTTACAACAGGGGAGTAAGCAGATCTTTTCATGGAGCCAGGTACAGCCCTATTCAGGTGTAAGTGTCAGCTCCTCCCTCCCAATCTACCCCAGGAAGACCAATCAACTTGGTAATCGGCCATCAGGATGCAAATGTCACACCCCAGCTCCCTTCGTGTGACTGTCTAGAGGGAATGCACAAAGCCCAGCTGTCACCCAACCCAGTTGTGTATTCAGAGAGAGGTAAACGTCTTAGCCCGACCCTCTTTAGTGCTTATATGGCTCCACTGATCAAGATGATATTGTCCTTTAATTATAGAGACTATCTCATATGCGGAGGATATGCAGCTAATTCTGGTCTTGGACAATAACACCACCCAGACGGAAGAAAATCTCCGCCAATGCCTTACCGGACGTTCAGTTGGATGAAGATTAATCACCTGAAGTGTAATTCCGAAAAAAATGGAAATTCTACCTTTAGGCCAGGAAAACTCGTTCTCGCCCAAACCCTGGTGGCCAGAAAACACCACCCCTCCTCCAAATACAGTAAACGTGGTCAGGAACTTGGGAATACAATTTGATACCACTATATCATTTAAACAGCAATCTCTGGCAGTTACCGGCACCTGCTTTCACATTATAACAAGCCTAAAGATATTTTAGATCTGATTCCCATTTCAGCAAGGCAAACAGTTTCCGTCACCCTAATTACATCAAGGCTAGATTATTGTAATAGCCTCTAATGCAAGTACCAATAAGTCGGTCCTACACAAGCTACAAATGGTCCAGCATGCTGCAGCACGGTTAGTACTGAAGTGGGCTAGGAGGTCATCGGCATCGCTAGATATACTTCACTGGCTGCCAATCCATGAACACGTCCTGTTCAAGGTCCACATCATTATTTTTAGGGCCTTCCATTCCTTGGGCCCTCAATATCTCCGAATGTGTTTCATGCGCTACTATCCCTCCCGAAGTTTAACCACATGCGAGCGGCGGGTTTTCCCGCTGCCCGCTGAAGTTTTTAAAACCCCGCGGTTCATGACGAGCTCAGCTCGTCATGAGCGCACGACAGGTAAACCTCATGACGAGCGCAGAAGGGGTTAAGATCAGCAAACTACAATCCGTTGAAAATACCAGCTTTCAGATTGGCATCGAAGGGAGGATAATTGCTCACAGTGTTAGGCTCAAAGGCTTGGAACAAACTTCCTCTACAGCTCTGTCAGATTACATCCGAGTACCTGTTTAGGAAGGTCCAAAAAACCTGGATTTTCAGTGCATCTGACTCTCTGTGCAAAACTCTGATCTGATTCCCTGTTGTTACCATCAGCAGTCAACCAGGCCTTTTTGCCTCCATCACTGGGTTCCGTTTAGCGCCATGATGCTCTTCGGAGTGCCAGTTGCGCTCTACAAATGTGCCATTACATTACATTACATTACATTACAAAAGCACAGACTGGTTAAAGTAAGACAAAAGGCAACTTTCTAAAAGTGGCATTTTCAGACTTACAACTCAAAATCCGACAGCACTATAAGTTGTAATTTTAAATTGTGAGTCCAGAGACACCAAGCTCCAAATCTCTATCTTTTCCCAAACAGAAATGACACTTACATTATTTGGAAGGCAATCTCAATGGGAGAAGTAGGCCTTACAGTACTGAAAAACAAATTTAGCAGTTTTTTCTCTACCAGGACACGTTAAACTCAAAAGTAAATTCACTGCACCCTGCCGCTAGGGCTGCTTAGGGCCTACCTTAGAGGTGACTTATATGTAATAAAAGGGAACGTTTGGCCTGGTAAATAGGTTAACTTGCCAGGTCAAAATGGCAGTTTATACTGCACACACAGGCTTTGCAGTGGCAGGCCTGAGCAATGTTTAAAGGGCTACCGAAGTGGGTGGAACAATCAGTGTTGCAGGCCCACTAGTAGCATTTAATTTACAGGTCCTGGGCACATACATTGCACTTCACTAGAGACCACTAGAGACCTATTAGTAAATTTAATATGCCAATCATGAATAAGCCAATGTCACAATGTTTTGAGCATATGCACTTTAGCACTGGTTAGCAGTGGTAAAGTGCCCAGAATTCAAAGCTTACAAAAATGAATTCAGCAAACGGGGAAGGAGGAAGGCAAACTGTTTGGGGATGACCCTGCAGATAGAGCCATTTCCAATAGAGTGGGAATGCTAGTGGGACATGATTTGTGCACAATAGTGCTGTAGTAATTGCTTTATTGCTAAACCCCTTATTTTCAAATTAAGAATGAACTACCGGCCTCCAGTTCGACACTCTCCATTCTGCATGTGTTTGCGCCCTTTAGAGAACGTGGACACAGCTCCCGTAAATGAAAGACATGCAGCTGACAGCATTGATGCAATTGGTTTAGTTTACATGACTGGATGAGTAGGAGCGTGACCACCCTCAGGCACTGGTTTGCTAACTGTCCATTGAGAGACTTCTGTGAGCTAATATGCGAGTATTCACCTGTCACACACCAATTCCTGCTGTACAGGGTGGTGTTCACGATTATATAGAGTACCTGGGCATGCAGTGGGCAGAAACCCCCATGAACATGGTTGTTTATGGGATATTTGCACTTCTAATGATTGAATAAGGGCCATAGCCCTCCTCTACAGGTTGCTCCAATCCCACGCCAGGTGCAATGTGGCTGGGCTTCGAGAATGATGGGCCTAGTGATCACAGATGGTGACTGGAACACCCACCACCCACACCTCCCGGAAAGCCTTGTTTAAATTAATTTAGGGCTATTACCTCTATAGGATATATCACACTCTCAAACCCATTAAAATTGTGTCCTGGGGCATATGCAAACTGTCTAGCAGAGGGGGCTAATTGTTATCACATTCGTGAGATTGGATGATTACAATGCTACATTTTATTAATGTAACCACAGAATGAAATCTTAGTCAATTGCCAGCGGTGTGCCTACTGGGACTCTTTTCAAAACTTAAGACTATCCTTTTCACCACCAGATTTGCAGATTTGACACTTATAGTAACTCGCCAGCAAATTTCTATGAATTGGAAGTTTTCCAAAGGCCTTAAGGGATGGAGACAATCTAAATCGGCCGAGTTTTAAGGGGCACTTTAAAAAATGAGGCACAGAATGGATAATGCAGTTCCAAGCATGCACAACCGTGGGAGACGATCCTCCAGGATTGCGAGTTGACAGATAATGCAGGGTGACTGCTCTCTATCCAAATGGAGACATCTCTGAAGAGTGATCGCCCTACACTCCTCGAGCTGTAGTGAATTGTTGGGTTGTCTCAGCTTGCCATGCTCCTTCACGAATTGTTCAAGGACGGAGCCTCTGTAGCTTGAATTACCCTCATCTGGTACTTAGACTGTGTTGCCTGTGTTTGTGCATTCACTTCAGTGGAACCTATGTCCATATACTCATCACCACTGATTACGCTGTGCTTCCTTGACACACTATTGTGCATGCAGGTTTCAGGTATATCCTTCTGATCGCAGATCTCATTGTTCAGGAGAGCTATGTTGTTTTCATTTATTCTGTGAATCACACAGTTCCAGATGGCACTTTCTCTATTGTTGTGGAATTCTATATGAACTGCTCTCATGCTTCTAAGTTGACATCTATTATATCAGAAACTTAATAAAATATGTTGCAAACAAAATCAGTGGTGCCCATATTTGTTTTCATTGTGTCCTTAAAGAACTGTCCTAAGACATATGAACCAGTGCTTAAAAAAATATTGGGCTCTCTAGGCAGACTACATTTTAGGGTTCCAGACTGCCATAGCTGATAAGTGCTCAATGCACCTAAAAAAAGGTATTCCCTCCCTCTCTTTACTCTTCTATCCAGGTGAGCCTGAATGTCTGGAGACTGCACACGTGAGTAGTTCATGCCAGCCTATGACAGAATCAGTTGAAGTCTGGTGGGTCATCCTACAGGCGTGGTCCTTCAGAACCAGCTATTTATAATTTTCTAGCTCATATGAAGGGCTTTTGAAATTGACTAGACTAGTTAACAATAGCTGCTGAACACATCCTTGAGTGCTGGAACCAAAGTTTCAATGTGGCTGTAAGTCGATCTAGCAAGTTTGGCTTTGCAGGCACCTGGAAGGGGACCAAGATCCTGGTGGTTGCATCCTGCATGTTATGTGTTAAGTGAGAACGACTCAATATAGCACACTTTAACCAGACGGTTTCTTGGTGCCGTCAACATACTTCTGGTCATCATCTCTCAAGATATTCATAAAACCATCAATGCATATGCATTAATTCAGCCAAACAGTTTCTAAAATCCCCCATCGAGTCCAATTCCACCTCAAAAGATAACTTCGTTTGTTGAAATTGGAAAGAATACAAATAAAGTACATTTCGCCTAGTGCTATTCTAGTGAATATACACTAATATTTTGCTAAAATATATACAGAAATCCTCTGGGTGTTTCTTGTCCTAAACTGGGATCTCCAAGTGGGTTGTACTGTTTGCATGATGATAGTCATCAAGGCTGTATTACATTAGGTTTGCCTCTTGTGCTAGCTAGTTCACAGCAATAAAAACTCCTGTTGTCAAGCTGGGCAGGCAATGTTGTTGGAATGACACTGGATGATTGTACCTTGAAGCCTCCGAAGGTCCATGTGGCAGTCCCTGGAGTATATGTAAGGACAGGGCCAGACTGGCTAACCAACAGTAGCACTGGAAACATTTTTTAAACCAGCCCCACTCCCTTTTGCTTGTTGAGTTTTTCTCTTTCCATCTAGTTATCCATTCTCTCTCTGTCCTCTTCTCTCGCTTTCCTCCATCTCATTCTCTCTACCTCACCCTCCCTTTATCTCTCTCTTGAAGCCTCCCAATCCTTCAGCAATTAATCTGGACAGAAAGTGACAAAGGCACCAGGACCAGACCTGGGTTTCCAAAACTGGTCTCCAGGGGCATCAGCCCATCGAGCAAATGCCAGATGGAGTAAAATCAGTGCTTAATTTGAGCGGGTGGTTTCTGGTGCTCGGCACTGGCACTTAATTGTCAACATTGGTGCCTGTGGCAGTCTGCCACAAGGTGGCACTGTCTGGCTAATTTAGAGATAATCACAACAACAGTCAATTGTTAAGTCAATATACATTAAAAATAACTATTATCTGTTGCACCAAGCCAGTCTTACAGCTTTGGGGGCCTAAAATAGTCCAAATTGTCACATTTGTAGGAGTGTGATGGTTAGTAGATGTGTTGTTACTATTATTGGCAGCATAGCAAGGGAAATGTGTGATGCAAGCTGCAGTGGTCACTTGATGAGAACCCTGGCACTTATCTATTTACAAATTAAGCACTGAGTAAAAGACCTGTCTGGTCCTGTATAGGGAGATGAGTACTGGCATTTAGAAGCAGGATATTATGCACGCACATTAGTGCCATATTATCTCCTTGTTATGGCAAAATCCTTTTTTGTGAGCCCTGGATGCTGTGCAATTTTATCTTTGGTGCTCTGCAGGACAGTAGACTATTAAATTTAAGTCATGCGTGCATCCACTGATTGTCTCTAGCGATTATGACTGTGATGGCTCGTGTTCCCCAAACCCCCTCCTTAATGTCTGATTGGATTTATACTACCAATATAGATTGGACCGTTTTGAAAAAGTTAAATATTGTCTGCTTAGGCTCTGAAGAAGTACTTACCCAAAGGGAAATCACATTTCCCCTGACATGCTATTCTTATTGCCTAATTGTTACTCCTGTGGCTGGAGGAATCAACAAACACGTTTAAAAAGGCATTGCACCCATTAGACCCACAATTGAAGGAAATATTAGCTTCAGGTCTTCCAGGGTCAAATCTGATTATAGCGCAGACTTTGGGCCTGAATTAGATCCTGACAGTCTTATTGCTGGTCCATCCGGATGCGGGCCCAAGCACTCTGTCAACCTGACGGTGTTACGCCTGCCGTATCTAGATTCATACGCTATCCACAGAAGACCGCCACAGCAGCAGTATTCTGAGCTGTGGAGCTTCCCTCTACCGCCATCCTGATGGCAGGTTCCCACCAAGGCTATTTGGACGCTCCCTTCAGTCTGAAGGAGTCTTCGTGGCAGAGTACTAATGGGGGGTGACTGTGATGGTGGTGAGACAGGTAAGTGGCGTTTTAGTTTTAACATTTAATACACACAGCACCTTTCACAATGGTCGCCAAATTATGGAGCTCTGCACTGGGAAATGCTGCTTTCATTTTGGTGGTTTCCGATCCGCTCTACTCTCGCATTTGGGATGTACTTGTAGCAGATCATCCCCTGAGTGTGATACTGCCTGACAACTCTTCTTCTTTACTCGTGGCTCTAGGGAATGTCTAGGGACATCTGTGCCTGCTATCCGGCCGCCATTTTTAATCTCTTCATGACTGGAGGAATTCTCTTCAGCTCTGGGCATTTACTGAGGTTCTGCATTTCCTAACTTCTCCCTACTTAGCCCTATTGCTACAGAGATTTTTCACAGTATTTTTTGGGTCCCTCTGCTTACATTTAAAGGCTTACTTCATTGGGCTGCTTACTTTCACTGGGAGGAGGGCCTTTTTTGGGAGTCTTCGCCGGTTGTCCACACTCACACTGGATTGAACGCCTTTTTTAATACATGGGCGAAGTAAACATTTTTTATATTCAAATAAAAGACTCACAGCTGGTTTGCTTATGTCAGGCTCTCCTTCCATTGAGCCCCCCATGGATTGTGTGCACAATTTAGTCAGCATGGCTCAATCCAATTCTTCTCGGTCAGCGTCTTCATCCATTGTGTCATCCAAAATGCAATCACCCTCTTCTGCTTATAAAAGGCTTAAGCAGGGCCCTCCTCTGCCAAAATCTGTCTCACCTGTGTCATTGGGAACTGTTTTGGAGGAAATATGGGCTTTGAGGTCCTTTATTGAGGAAACTAATACACGTCTCCAAGTTTTGGATAATAAATGGTCGTCACTGAATTCTAGGGTGTCCGTGGTGGAGCAGCATGTCAGTGATTAACTAGATGTGTCAGCAAAAATGTTATCCCTGGAGAAGGATGTTCGGATCTTTAAAACAGGAACAGGCACAACAATCTTTGTTTATATGGTCTTCCAGAAGGTGTTGAGGGAGATGACCCTGCAACTTTCTTCACCTCTTATCTTCCAAAACTTATAGACCTTCCCACCTCAGTGTCTTTAAATATCCAGTGAGCTGACAGACTGGGTTTCCATCAGTATTCTTCATCTGCTCCTTCAAAGCCCCGTGGTGTGATCCTCCTAGTTTTGAAATTTACTGACCTCCTACAAGTTTTAAATGCATCCAAACTTAAAAAGCAACTAATCTGGTCTGGAATAAAACTGTTCTTCTCCCAAGATATTTCCACAGCAACTGCTAAATGAAGGAAAGATTTCCTCAATCTTCGACTGCCTTTGAGTGCTTTGGGTGAATGCTATGGCTTATTTCATCCATGTTTGATTAAGGTTACTTTTCAGAATCATACCTCTAAATTTTAAGAACCTGTGGCTCTCTGGAAATGTATTCATTCACACTCTATGATGTCTATGGAGACTGCTGGTCCTTCCTTTATAACTTGGCTCTTATGTAACAGTCTTTCATAAGTTGTATCTACTTTTCATTTGGATTTCTTTACAGTCAGTAATTTGAAGATTGTCCCTTTATTAAGATATCTTTATCTGTTTCCTCTTTTCCTAACATCATTACAGATCATCTGGACTTCCTATATACCTGTCTCCTGCTTGTTCTTTTTGGCTTCCCAATGTGGTGTGTTATCCTCTTGGCTGTGCTGTCTTCATTTGTCTGTCACCACCCCTTGTTTTTACTTGTTTCCCTTTGAAGGTACGTATCACAGTCGTCAGTTTTTTACATGTACTGACCTTTCTTATTGTCCGTTTTTCTCTTTCCTACTCTTCATCTTTAATCCTTTTTTCCTCATTGATTTTACTGTATTATGTTTCCGATACACTCTTTGTTTCACTATTGTATTCCCCTATTTGTATTACTGTGATCTTGTTGTTTCATATTTAGTTCTATTTCTCCACATTCAGAGTTATATCTTTGAATTTGAAAGGTTTTGTTAACCCTATTAAGAGACAGAGAATTGTATCTCATTTAGCCTCCTATAATCCAGATTTAATTATTTTGCAATAAACCCATTTGACAGATATAGCGGCCTTGAAGTTGAAATGAAATTGGGTTGGTTCAGTCTCAGTGTCTCCTACATCCACTAAGAAATATGGCACAATTGTTTTATTTCATAAAAAGTTAAAATGTACTGTTGTTTCTCATGACATCCATTCAAAGGGTAGAAGGCTGTTAGTTAAGTTACACATTAAAAATATATCTCTGACTTATTTAATGTGAATGATCCGACTCAACTGGATTATTCCTTCTGGCTTAATGTTACAAAAAATATATGCAACATAAAGATGAAGTTTTTATTCTATGAGGTGACTGCAACCAGACTACTGACCCATTTATTGACTGCCAATCCCAAGTTTGCTTTATCCCTCACAAAACTCATACACAATTCCATAGTACAATAACTCAGACACATCTGGTAGATGCCTGGAGATTATGTAACCCAGATGTAACATATTTTTTCTTCTCACTGCCTAATGGCTCCCTTACTGGGTTGGACTATGTTTTTCTTTTTAAGTCTTTGACTCAAAATCTAATTTCCTCTTCAATTGAGCCTATTGCGGTTTCTGGAAATGCCCCAGTTTTAGCTGATTTTGCTTTGCTCCGGTTGCAACCTTGGTCTCCTATATGGAGGTTTAATAACTTTCTCTTGCTAGATCAGTTTTTTCTTCCTCTTCATCTCCTTTGCTGAGGATTTTCTTTTCTTAAATGAAGATTGTAGTGCTTCCCCTACATTGATATGGGATGCTTTTAAGGCTACTGCCCGCGGTTTTGTTATAGATTTTGTTTCCAAAATAAAGAAACAGTCCCTTAATCACCATAAAGTTCTCTTAGCTAACATTAAATGTCTAGAACATCAATTTTACATTTCTTCATCTGACTCTACCTTACAGAAGCCTGCTCGCGCAAAGCTTGATTTCAATAAAATAACTTCAGATAATGCCTCATCTATTCTCCTACGTAGTGGTGCTTGTTATTACGGAGGACAGAATAAAGTAGGCACACTTTTGGCTAATGACCTCAAATCTCAGAAAGAGCATGTGTTGTTTGAATCCATTCAATCATTGGAAGAAACATCTTTTTAAAGATCAGGACATCTTAGATGAGTTCATGACATTTTATAAATGTCATATACTTCTGAATCCCCTCCATCTGTCTCTCTTATTGATACTTATCTTGGTCACATTTCCCCCTCCTTCTTGGGAGAATCTTAACTTCACATCTCTAAAATATGGTTTATCGATTCTTGAACTATCTAGATCTTTAAGTCTCCTTAAAAGAAGATAAAACCCCGGGCTTATATGGGTCCACGGTGGAACTTAGATACACTTTTTTTACTACTTCCAAATTTTTCAATACTTTTGTATTGCTGGTAAGGCGGATGGCAGTTTCCAAGAAGCCACAATATGCCTAAGCCAAAGAAGGGCATAATCCCATGCAGTGTAAGAACTATCACCCTATATACCTTGTAAATGTTGATTACAAAGTCTATGCCAAATTGTTTTCTTTAAGACTTGAACCTCTTTTGCTCAATCGAATCTTTCCAGAGCAATGTGGCTTCATTAAAAGCAGATTAAACTCTGATAATTCTCTGTTACTATTTGATTTATTAAACAAGGCTTCCATCTTTCTTATTCTGTAGCTGCAGTTTTGTATTGATGTGGAGAAAGCATTTTATAGAGTGGACTGGTCTTTTTATTTAAAGCTCTTCATTAGCATGGCTTTGGTCCTAGATTTATTTCCCTTATTTCTCTGCTTTATATGGCAGCTAGGGCATCTGTCTTAATTAATGGACATATCTCTCAATACTTTCCATTACAATGCGGTGTGCATCTATGTTGTCCCTTATCTCCTCTTTTATTTATTTTATGTCTTGAACCCTTTTTGTCTCATAACCCTCATAATACTTCTATCTCTGGCTTTCTATATGGAGACCAACATTTAAAGTAGTCCTCCTATGCAAATGATATTTTACTTTTTATATCAAACCCTGTAGCTTCTGTTTCCCCTTTATTGCAAGAAATCTCTGATTTATCCCTAGTTTCTGGGTATAAAATCAATTCTGATAAGACAGAAATTCTTCCCATCACCAAATTGTGTCTCAAGCAACATTTTGATTAAACTGGATTCTGATGGACTAGTTCCAAAATTAAATACTTAGGCATTTGGTTTAATAATTCCATATCAGATTTGGTAAGAATTAATATGAAGGAAGGGCTTGATCATATTTCAAAACTCCTCTCCTCCTGGAACCCTCTTTTTTGTGTTCAAAGAATGTTACTGGAATTTTAAACCAAAGGAATATTCAACTTCATAAATATAATAAGTGATAAAGGCTAAATAGAACAGTACATGTGTAGGAAAAATAGAGGATGGGATGGTCCCAGTGACCCACTGGCATCACATTTTCATTAGTATCAGCGGGCGTTTTATGAGGTAGTAACGCCACCCAAGGAGAACCTAACAAGGATTAACTAGGAATAAACAGCTGTGCATCCACCCTCAAACCTTCCTGTTTAGGAAAAATAGAGGTCATCAGTAGACAGACATAAAACAAAATTCAGATGCCAGCAGTAAGAAAACAAATAATACAAGATATGATAAAGGATATACCTATACAGAACAACAACATTTCCATATATTAAAAAGCCAAATTGTACATAACAATTACAGCGTATATATTCCAAAAATATCAGCAGCATTTGGGTAGACACTGAAAGGAAAGAAGCCATGTATCACAAATAATACCGTAATTACTGAAACAGGGGAAAACAGGAAGGAAGGTAAGGATAGGGAGGGTTAAAGGGGTTAGACAGTGGAACATCTGCGTCATAAATAAATAAGAAGAAAAGAAGGAAAAAAACATTAAGAGGAACATGTATCAGTAATACAAGCTCCGGAGTCCTGAGAGCAGAGATGAACATAATTGTCCAGGGAACGCCAGACTGCGCTAGAAATAAGTAGAGTGGAGTGTAGATCGGAGTGCAATGTATGTGCGTTACAAAGATAAGATACCCAGGCCCACCATGTGTGCAATGAAAGTTGTTGAAAAGACTTCCATTCTTGGAGAATCACTTTAATTGCATAGTTAAGAGTAAATCCAGTAGTGGCATGTCAGTCTTATCTAGAAATAAAGAAGATGTTGAGGCCCAGGGACCCAATATTATCATAGAGAAAGATAGGATTTTATGAACATGAAAGATATTCGATAAGTGTCTCTGGATAGATGCCCAATATTCAGATAATAGCAAACACCCAAAGGCAAAGGGTGGACAACGGGGAGACCGTGGCACTCATTTTATTGGATCTGAGTGCCGCATTTGACACCGTCTCCCATTCCATCTTATTGTCCACCCTGAGAGAGGTGGGTATCGAGGGCACCGCCCTGGCCTGGATCTCTGACTTTCTGTCCAATCGCACGTTTCAAGTTTTTTCCTCTACTTCTGTCTCTTCTACTTTTCCTTCCAATCACGGTGTTCCCCAAGGTTCTATTCTTAGCCCCCTGTTTTTTAATTTATATGTGAGACCTCTTGCTTTCTTGGCAGAACAGGCAGGTCTCTCTATTTATTCCTACGCTGATGACACTCAGGTCATCTACTCCCTTTCTACTAATAAGCATCTTCCCTCTTCCTCCCTTCAAGCTGGTCTTAAACAGATCTCGGCATGGATGTTGGAGCACAAATTAAAATTAAACGGGGAAAAAACTGAACTTCTCCTGTTTGGCCATGACATTCCACTCTGGGGCCCACAACATTGGCCACCGGAGATGGGCCCTCTCCCCACCCCAACCTCTTCTGCTCGTAATCTTGGCATCCTCCTGGACAACCAATTATCCTTCAGGCAGCACGTCGTGAAAGTTTCCGCCACCTGTACCACCATCATCAGGTGGCTTAGGAAAATCTCGTGGATGCTGCCTGCCGACACCCTGAGAACTGTAGTCCAGGCTCTTGTCATCTCTCGCCTGGACTATGGCAACATCTTACTTTTGGGTGCCTGTAAGGAGGTAACGAAGAAGTACCAGGTTGTACAAAATATGGCTGTTCGCCTTATTTGTAATCTACCCGCCAGATCCTCAGCCTCGTCCCATATGCGTAAACTACATTGGCTGAGGATCGAGAGCAGGGTCAAATTTAAGGCACTATGCTTCATGCATAAAATAATTTCCGGAAAAGCTCCTCGCTACTTATCTGCTCTGGTTCAGCACTATCTTCCACCACGTACGCTTAGGTCCTCTACCCAGAACAAGTTCCGGATTCCGCGCATCAAGAGAGCAAAAATGGGAGGGCGCTCCTTTTCCTTCCTGGCTCCCTCTCTTTGGAACTCTCTACCCCCCCCTCTGCGCTCTGAAAAGTGCTTCCTTACCTTCCGCAAGGGAATTAAGACCTGGCTTTTCGACCTGTAAAACTGCTGACTGGACTCTCCCACTTTTTGCATACTGCTATTACTCCCAGCGCCGGGAAACCTACGGGTAGCTGTGCGCTTAAGAAATGTAATAATAATAATAATAATAATAACATCTGTTTGTGCATGCCTGGTTCCAGATCTCAACTCCAGCTCCTATATTTTTTCCTTAGCTTCAATTTATATAACCAATCAGGTGTCCAATGCAACAAAAGTATTGTAAAAAAAATTGATTGGATAAGAGCCAGAGCAAATTTGGTGCACAGAGAGAGATTACCAGTCAGAAGCCAGGAATTCGGACAAATATCTTTATAAACTACTTCATCAAAATGTTTGGACTATGTGGTAAAAATAGTTGATCATTGTGGGGATTGTGGAATCGAAAGAAATGTGTAAACTTGAGAAGCTACATGCCCCTCTCAGAGCCAAAGTGTTAGAAGTTTAATTTGAGACAAGTGTTTAAAAAAATGTAAATTTTGAGCGTTTAACCTTAATCTTCAAAAAACTATAAAAATCGAGATTGGTGAGGTCATATTTGTAGCAAGTGCTGCAAAAGGAAGCGGGTCGCAATTACTATCGTAAAGGTCCTGAATAGTCCTAATGCTGTTAGAAGCCCACGCTTCAAAAAGATGGGGGTCAAGATCAAAGGCAAGTTTTGGACTAAACTAAAGAGATGCCCCTCTAAAGTTGTTAAAGCGTTTCTTGAGCGGCTTGACTAAGATCTTTAAAGCAGTTGTTGTGTCAGAAAGAATACAATGCGAATGAGAGGGAACCCTTTTTTTTATCTCATTGAGGGGACGTCTTGATTCTATTGAAATGATGATTACTCCTTTTCTGTTGTATATTTTTTCAGTATACTAATTCATATTCTGTCCATTTTTTTATTGATTCCCTGCTTTCCAAATTTTTATGGAATAATATGAAATATTAAATTTCCTTATCACATCTTAGGAAACCAAAATCTAATGGAGGAGTGAATTTTCCTGATTTTCGACTTTATCATAAAGCCTTTTGTCTTAGAGAAGCTTTGAAATGGCTTCTTGTAGCCCCCCTTCCCTTTTACACCTTTATGGCTTACCATTGAGCAATCCTTACTTGCACCTTTTGAATAAAAGAAGTTCTTGCTTTTACCGCATAGACTAATGTCACTTCTCTTCTGCTATTTACCCAAACATGCTCCTTGTTAAGGCCTCATTGTCAACAAAAAATTATCTCCAGGGATTATTTCCCACAATCTCCACTTTGGTATAATCGTCTCATTATCATTAAAAATAGACCTCTTTATTGGAAATCTTGGAGACTTAGGGGAATAGTTTGGGTCCATGTTATGTTTGATGGGATGATTCTTTGTTCTTTCCCTCAATATCAGGCTACCTTTAAGTGTCCTTGCTTGTTTTGGCACAAATTCTCAATCCTGATGGAAATAATTTTAAGACACTTTTTAAACTTTTCCTTCAAATGAATCCATTTCCACAGAAGATTTGCTTCTCAGAATACTGATGTTACTTCCAAAGGCATCCCTGATTTATGAGCAGCTTTTCAACCCAGGTTCTGACCATTCTAAAACTAAAATAGAACGTGCCTGGGAAGTGGATTTGGGTAGTATTTGGAGCACCAATTTCTGCAGCAAAATCTAGGCTAGATCGTAAAAAATGTGTAGGTCTGCATCCACCACTAAATCTATGTTTTTCCTATATCATAAATTGTATTTTACTCCTTTACCCATAGCTAATTTCTCACACACTAACAATAAGACTTACTGGTAATGTGATTTTCCTTTGGCTGATTCGATGCATCCCCTGATAACCTGCCCTGCTGTAGCTTCCTTTTAGGTGAATATCTGGTCTTGCATCGTAATGGTCTTTCATTTGCATATTACTGTATTTAATTGTATTCTTTTTACAAGTAGTTAGCAAAGTCATTGGAGTTATCTTTACATGAAAAGGGGTTATTTGACCTTATGTTGGCCTTAACCTTTCAACATATTACACTAAATTGGAAATGTTCATCTAAACCTTCTGCGAAGTCTTAGTGGAATAATGTTTATCATTACCACAAATTGGATATTGCGTTTGCCTCTACATACAAACCGTTTGTGAATTGAAATTTATATTGATCACCATTCACCATTTAAATAAGATTGCAACAATGCATGTTTCTTGAAAATGTTCTGAAAATTTTAAACCTCCGTAAATAGTTACTTTCTCTGCTTTTTCCTCTTCATTCTCTTTCACCATTGAATTGTTTTTTAAGTATTTTAGTTGTTTCTTTGCTATTTATTAGCATCTATATTTAATCGATCTTCAGTTGTAGATTGGAATTCTGTTCCTTTTTCTCCCCTTCCTACCTATGATATTGTAAAAATGTAAATAGCTTTCTACTCTGTTTTATTGATTATCTTTGTCTTTTTGCTATCTTATACTCAATATGTTATGTTCATGGCTTACTCTTTGTAAATGTTATTAGTGCAATAAAGCTTCTTAAACACAAAAAAGAATTGTATGTATATATTTTGGCAAGTGTACATATGTGATGTTTATGTAGGATATGCGTAGGAGGCATATTGTGTACATACTGCATCGCACACCACCAAAATACACACACCATGCCATGCATACACGTACACACCACTAACATCTACCTTCCATTTCGTCAAAACGGGGAGCTGGTCCGTCGTGATCAAGATGCAGCAGGGCAGGAAGGCCAAAGATCACACAGAAGAGTACAAAATGACTTCTTGCACCCCTGGAAAAGGTACATTTGAAACCCTTTTCCTACCTTTCCACTGGTCCAACATTTCAGTCGGAATTCCCTTAGAAGGTATCCAGAAACAAACCTGGAGGGCGGAAATCCTGGCTGGACTCCTGACTGCAGCCCATATAGCCGTTGGGGCGGGTACTGAAAACCTGGTAGAGTCAGTGGGACCGTGGCTGTCTTCCTTCCCATTGCCATCCAGAATCTCAATACGCCGGGAGTATCGCCAGAAAAATGGGCGGGAAGACCTCCCAGAAACCGAGGGCTGGATCACTCTCTACAACAACTACATAAGGTCCTTACTTTGACTTTGGTGCCAGCAATAATCTCTTGGACCTAAAAATCATAAAGAGGCTCGAAAGTTGGAAGTGGCATTTGATACTACTGATACTATTGATAGTAAATGAGTCACCTTAAGGTAGAATTTGGAAATTTTGCATGCATAGCACAAGGGAAAATGGATCCATCATTTTAGTTATATGTGATGGAAGATATTATGGGATAGATTTTCGCCAGAAAGCATCTGCATAGGTCAGGAACTTGGTTAAACTATGCGAAACATGTATATATGTGCAAAAGGCTGTAAATGTGAAAATCTCACTGGGACAGCAGAACCTTGGAACAAAAAACTAATCAATAGCAGCTTGCATCAGAATTGTACACTGACATTCAGTAAAACACAGGTTCATGTTGAATAATATCTATCTCACGAATAAATGCATCTAAAGTACATCCCCCAATTACCTAAACAAAACTAATGTTAAAAGCTTTATCTGCAAAGATGATCAAGACCACATGTCTGCAACCACTACCCAGCTAACACATCATTGTGATCACTGCATCCACTAGAGTGGTTAGAGAAAGTCATTCTACCATCAGGAGTACCACTAAAGCAAATCCACCTGCCCATAGTCTCTGCCTCCTTCTTGGTGTTTCCCATGCAGCCTGTGTGCTCCTCGTGGAGTGTGGCCTGGGCTTTGATATCCCAATAGGCCACTGCTTTGCTTGATCTAGCGCTACCTACCAAACTCCTTGTTGTCCACAGTACCTTGAATTTTACCTGCTGCACCTGTGTCAACCAAACCGCCAGAGTCATGTTGATCTCTCTGTTATAATGTACTTTTACTTAATACTCCCTCTCTACTGTGGTTCTCTCCCTGCTGCTCAGCCAGTGATGTCATCAGATGGAATGTTGATTGTGTTGGTTTGGATGAGTATGTCAGTTGGTTTGGATGGGCTGAGCAGTGCAGAGCCTGCTCCTGGTGGGGCATTCCTATGGACTTAACTACATCTGGTCACCTGTAAGTAAGTAGAGATCTAAAGATTAAAGCAGAGATCTTATCACCTACTTCACCTGGTCAGCGCTTCTTTTACCGTTGTAAAACTGGCGACGGTTAGCTTGGGTTGTGTCTTCTTCCAATTTTTTCTGGGTGGACCTGTGTTTTTGCGGTTGGGGGTTGTAGATCCCTCTTCTGCCACTGTTGTGTGCCTTAGTTTGTGGTGCACCTGGCTACTCATGATTGTGCCCATAGTTGGGACCTGAGTTTTGTGAATAGTTTCCACTGGTCTTGAAGTATGTTTTGATTAACTTAATTTTTGTTTGTGATCATTATAAAAGGGAGATGGGTGTTGTATTGGAGTTTCATCCATTTTTTTTCCTTTTGTTGTTGTGATCACTTTGGCATGGGGATGTGGTATATAGTTTCTTATTATTGCATCCTTTTTTTCGGAACATGTGTTTTTTTCATCTTCACATGTTTTGTTTGTTTTCTCTCATTATAAAGCGGGGGATGTGTTATAATGTACTTTTACTTAATACTCCCTCTCTACTGTGGTTCTCTCCCTGCTGCTCAGCCAGTGATGTCATCAGGTGGAATGTTGATTGTGTTGGTTTGGATGAGTATGTCAGTTGGTTTGGATGGGCTGAGCAGTGCAGAGCCTGCTCCTGATGGGGCATTCCTATGGACTTAACTACATCTGGTCACCTGTAACTAAGTAGAGATCTAAAGATTAAAGCAGAGATCTTATCACCTACTTCACCTGGTCAGCGCTTCTTTTACCGTTGTAACACTCTCCTCAGTCTCTGTTTGTTGCTGTGGCCCCTGCTGTCCATCACTGTGCTTGCACCACTACAAATGAAGGCACCACAGATGGACAACTCTGTGCTGGGACCATCAATTTCCTTTCATGTGACCATGCAAAACACAAAAGAGTTATCAGTTCTCAGAGCCAGGTGATTATCCTGACCACCTGCAACATTGACCAAATGTGTATGTAGGTATCAAGAACTAAGACAAATGCTGAGAGTGTTCATTTGGTTTCCCAACAGAAGTTAGACACTGTTCTGTGGCTGTCCTTCTCATTACTATTTTTAAGCCAGCTCCTGCAAGCTTAATAGTGGTATGCATAAATAAGTTGATAAAAGCATTAACCAATATATTTTGTACAGAGAGCCACAATATTGATTTACTTAGTTTTTAAGCTTTTTGCTTCATGTTGACAGCACTGCGTAGACACTCATATTGTTGTGAGATATATGAATGTATATAAATAACAGTGTCTGCTAGCCACCTGTTAATTAACCATCCGGAGTAAGCTTTGACTGTTCAACCTCACTACTGCCTGCAATTCAAATTGTATAGAGGAGGTACTTGGTAGCTCAGTTAACTAGCAGATGTATATGACTTTTGTTGCTTCAGGGACAACTCCTACTTTTAGTACAAGGAGGGTCTGTCCTTGAGTGAAGATTATAGAAAACCCCAATGAACTGACCTAACACTGGTGGCAAACAGCAATGAATCAAGAGCCTAGATCTCAGAAGGACTATATACCTAGAAATAAATCCAGTATATTTATTGTTACAGAATTATCGAAAATGGATTATAGACAGCACGTTGACTGGGAAAATATAACATGAGGAAAGCTAATAAGGAATATTTCAAATATAATAGTTAAGGGCTGATCTGATGAGATGGAAAGAGGACCAGCTTGAGACATCTGCAGAGTTTGTGTGACAATTTAATCATGTTCATATTGTGGTGTAAATCTCTTTTATTTTAACAGTTCACATTGGTCTCCAACTATTTAAATCATAAGTGACTGCTAGCCTTACAAAATAGGTTATGTTCTTCCTAGACTGTAAATGATGCAATTGTATTTTATGGATTTTTTGTTGTTATATTGTACTGATAATAGAATCATAATAATATTAACATAAATGAGACTGCTCCTGAATCTGAAGTGATTGTAGTACCCTCAGAAACTTGGACCTTATGGGAATCCATATTTTTAGCTTTCCTGCAACCCATTCTTGCCCTACTTGCCTCGTGTCACACTCCAAAGTTAGACCTGTGCATAGAGATAACACCCAGAAGTGACAGCACCCAGAAGGCTTAAACTAGAGATCAAGTTGAAGAGTCTCTGTCACATGGATTCCTACCAGTTCACTCGCAGGCAGTCGAATCTGTCTGGATATCCCTCAGTTCCAGGAACACACTAGGCCCTTCTACAGCTGGACAGGCTCTCCTCTGGCAGGGCTAAACAAACTTCTTCTCTATTCAGCATTCAGGCAGCTTTCCAGGTGCATCAGGCTGAACCATAGCTCCTCTTGCAGAAAGAGCAGACTCTAGGTGATGACCCCTCTCCTCTGGAAGACTGGCTGTCAAGCACCAGACCTGGTTTCATAGCAGTCCTTTGAATACTCTGCTGAGCACTTCCTTCTACGGTCAGAAAGAACTGGTAACTGGAACACAGTGGGGAGATTTGGGTCCCACTTTTATACACTTCTTCTAGAATAGGGATCTAAAAATCTACAAACCGGTTTGGGTCTTTCTCAGATCACTCTCCAGACAAAGCAAGTGTGTAGATTGTTCTTTCTTTCAGCAGGTAACAGTGTGGCTGTTTCCAACTTGGAGCACCCAAAACATTAGCACACTGAGGTGAGATGTGTCTCCAAGTGGCAGTCATCACCCAACTCAAGGAGTAATCATTAACAACCATTAGCGCAGGCCAACCTAAAAACGTCCTCCACTCATCTAGTAAATAGCAGTGATTACGAAGCACTTAGCCCCTTCCTAATAAGAGGCCTCCTTTAATTTTGAGAGGAATCCATGCCGCCAACCTCCTCACTTCAGTGTCTGGATTTCCTTTCTGAAGCCACTGGAAAGCAGGCTATACAATTTCCCTCTTGGGAGAACAGTCCTCATCTTCCATCGTGTGCTGTGTTTGATGGGGGAATAAAAACGGATCCTACTGACCTTAGTACTTGGGAGCACTAACACACACAATCTATCGCTATACATGAGTTACACACACTTCACATACACATAGGATGCCAGAGCCAAATTCTGGGGTTACTCATAGAAGTGGAACACAAATAGAGCCAATAGTCCTGACTTCCAGTAACACAGAAGAAAATGTCTGATTACATTATTGATCCTTCTAAAACATGGTATGCAGCCACTGCTACTTTAAGTGCTCTAACCAAGAATTACACAATATCCCTCTGCCCATAATAACAACATGCTCACGGGACTGATCCAGGATCTGATATATTCAGGGAGAGGCCTAGGCCTCTGGGCACAAACTTTGGTTAGTGTAGTGATAGGGCCAGAAAAATGCTCAGGATACCAGATATACCTGCAGTTGGGTACTCGGGGCAGGAGAACATGTCCATATACCTTGCAAGAAAGACAAAATGTTTCATTCAAAGCTTTCAATCTATGCCAAAGATGTCACTGCAATCTTTGCTAGAAGCAGCCATACATGTTGTTCTGCAGGAGGATTTTCAAAAATCTAAAAGTTTCAAAATATGAAATTATAAAGTTTGACTATATGAGACAATCAAATTCAGTCCAGCTGCATGTACTGGTAATTCAGCTTTTCTTTGTCACTTGGTCTGCGTATGAGATTTTTATCAGTGGATGTCCAGCATTCACTAAGGGTTCCTGAAAAAAACATATCCTCTACCCTGTAGCTGATTTGAATACTGCTTGACTATTTGTTTACCCCATCACATTTTTCTACATACAAAGGTTAAGTTTTCCACCAGGATGGACCCATGGCTCCATTCTAAACATGGGCACCTCTCTGGTGGTCACTTTTAGTGCAATGGTCCTGAAAACACCATTGGATTACTTTCCATAAGTATATTTCTATTTTCTTTCGATTTTCAATGTAACCACCTTTACAACAGAATTCAGGAGGAGTGATGCTCTACTTTTACCATAATCTCAAAACTTTTAATGCATTTTTCTTTTTAACTTTTTATCCTTTAGCTAAACTTGGAACGGGTAACTTCATGAAAAGGAGAACATCCCTATGGACTCATTGATACATTTTTTAAACATTATGTTAACAACTCTATAAATTCTAACATTGTAAGTGTCACATTCCTGCTTTATTCAATCTACCAAGTTGTTCAATCTTAAAGATGGTAAAGATCCCATGGGTTGTCATCAATATTATTAGGTCCTTAATAAATGATGGCTATAAACAACTCACGAAATACAGGCAGAGACATGACAGTCACACATTTATAAGCTAGTTCACAAAACTAGACAGGTTTTATATATGTAAGATTTGGTTACAATACCATTAGGTAGGAAATAAGATTCTACATTAAGGCATTTACAAACACTCAGCCCAATTATCAAATTTGACACCCAGAGAGCTTTTGATAGCATTAATAAGGTGTACCTCTGTAGGATTATCTGTGACAGTAACTTGGGCTACATGTTTTGTGCTGCTTTGTGCACCCTCCAACAATACTGAACTTGCACAATATCCATCAAAATTGTTATAACAGATCAAATAACTGTACATGAAGGGACAAGACAAGACTTTTTTCGATATCCACTATCTCATTAATTTGGGCACTTGAGTTCCAGCAAAAACATTTACAATTGGCAAAGAAAAAAAAAAGCCTTTAAGAAGGAAATACAACCTGCAAACCTATGCAATTTCACATCATGTGCTTCACTCGATAACCTTTCCTAGAACGTCTGCTCTGACTATATTGAATAAGGTTGATATTTGTTGGTACTTTTCTTGCTAAAGCATCAACCCGACCAATGTAACGCATAGCCCCCATCTCTGTTAACAAATAAACTTTTTGATATTCTTTTAATTTTGCATGAAATAAGGTATGAATAACAATCTGCTATTAATGAATCTCTTTTAGTAAAAGAGTTAACAACCTAATTCCATTTAACTTTAACACAGTGCTAAATAAATCCAAAAAGTTGTAAAACCCGAACTCACATTTGCAGTCTCTAGCTATCAAAGAGTCTAGGACTGATAAACAAATTATCCTCTGGAATTGGAAGTCACTCAGGATATGGTGTGTAACTGGTTGGATCACTAACCTACCAAAACAGGCAAGCCTAGAAAGTTTAACATACAGACTCAGGGATGACGAGTACAGCTTTACATCTATCTGGTCTCACTACTTGACGTCCTGCATAAGGGACAATGATTTATTTATTGCAACAATGAGCTGAAAATTCCTATATTTGCTTTCTCAGCACAGTGCTCTCAACATTCCAGAAATGTTCTCAAAATGGCTTAGTATGATTTAGACTGTTGACAGTTAGAATTTTATATATGCTTAATCCCAAATGGGGATTCATGATTGTGACTGCTGTTGCTTTCTATCATGCTTCTGACATCTAATTGTATTCTAATGTTATAAATACTAATAAATATTTAAATTCTCCAAAAATAGTCATAGTGGAAATAACATTTTTAATACAGGAATTTATGTTTTATTTGAATGTGCTTGGGAATGTTGTTTGCCCAAGGATAAAATCCATGCCAACGGTACCTCTGCTCATTGAAACTACACTTGTAGCTATAGCAGAGTTGGAAAATTCTCATATAACCATTTGACAGCAAGTTTTGCCAATCTGCAGCAATACGAGAAGAGTAGATATTTCTTGGACATGTAACAGTACTAACACGTACTTCTCGGCAATCCTGTACATTCTCCTGTGAAAGGAACAATTGCTGGAGGGAATGCTGAACAATGTCAAACATTCACCCCAAGCACAGAGATTTGGGCCTAAATCCATTGATGAGTTTGCTCACCACAAAACCCCAGTTTGGACCCAGCCATATGCAAATCAGTCCTGACCCTCTGCCCATGAGAACAGCCCAACCCAAACTGCCAGGTCCTCCCTGGAATGGAAACAAGCATCCTAGGATCGGCTCACCCCTCATCAGCAGGGATAGCCAGAATCCAGTGGCATGGCAAGTTCGGGACCCATGTCTGGGCATCCCCGTTCCACTTGGGGGGACAAATGCAAAAATAACAATTGATGGACAGAATGCTGAAGAATGTTCGGGCTGAACTGTTCCCAGGGGGAGCAGGGTCAAGACTAATTTGCATATGGCTGGGTCCAAACTGGAATGGCATGGTGAGGAAAAAACAATTGATTTAGGCCCAGATCTCTGTACTGTGAGTGCTTGACATTGTTCAGCATTCTGTCCATTGCTTGTTCTTTTTGCATTTGTCATCCTAAGTTGGGTGGTTATTCCCAGACAAGGGCCCTCTTCTCGCCGTTCCACCAGAGTGAAGCTATCATTACTGATGAGGGGTGATACCCCAAATCCAGTCCTCGGATGCATGTTTCTGATCAAGGGAGGACCTGGCCTTGCAGTTCGGCTTGACTGTTCCCATGAGGAGTAGGGTCATAATTGATTTGTATATGGCTGGGTCCTAACTGGAATGGCGTGGTGAGCAAAAAACGATGGATTTAGACCCAGATCTCTGTACTGGGAGTCAGCTGTGGCCAGTCCATGGGGCTGATGGGCCACACCCACTCACCTCTTGCTCCTAAGAACAGTGTTTGTTAGACTGAGCAAAGGTTGGCCTGACAGACACTGTTCATTTGGTCAGGCAACCAGGAGCTATACATGCCCTAAAACTGAATTGTGCTGTGATGAGGAAGTCACAGCTCCTCGGGGCGTAGCCTGCTTAGCTCAGCAAAGGACCTCGAGGCCCTCCCCCTTGTGATGAAGGGAATCATCATTTATTGCCTTGCACATGGATGCTTCAGCTTCAAGCCCTGAAGCGCCCAGGGTTGAGTGTCAATTAGTGACACTTCACCACAGATTGGGGTGGGTTCAGCAGTCTCACTGACCCCATCCCACTCTACGATGACATTGGGACTGCTGCCTTCCCTCAATGGGAAGACAGCAGTCCCAAGTTTCCTGGGATCTCGGAAGTAGAGCAGCTGGTAAGTGTGATTTTTTTTTTAATTAATGTTTGATGATTGCTGGCGTGTATGTGTGAATATTTGGTAATGAGGGTTATGAATGGATGTGTGTGCGTGTGCATGTATGAATGTATGGCTGTGAGGTTGAACGTGTATGTGTGCCTGTAAGTGTGTTTCCCTTCCAACCCCACCTCCTAAAATTACTAGCCACGACTGCTGGGGGTGAGTGTTATATATTGTTCAGCTTTTGTTCTTTTTGCATTTGTTGCACTAAGTGCAATGGGTATGCCCAGACATGGGTCCCATGTTCGCAGTGCCTCTGTCAAAACTATCCTGGCTGAGGGGAGGTGATTCCCCGAAACCAGTCATAGGATGCTTGTTTCCAGTCCAGGGAGGACCTGGCCTAGCAGTTATGGGTGTACTGTTTTCATGGATTGCAGGGTCAATGCTGATTTGCACATGGCAGGGTCCAACTGAAATGGCATGGTGAGCAAAAGAACAATGGATTTAGATCCAGATCTCTGTACTGGGGGTGAGTATTTGACATTATTCAGCATTCTGTCAATCACTTGTTCTTTTTGCATGTTTTTTTCCTGGGCGCTGAAAGTGAGGAGGTGGAAAACAGCCACACAGACTTCCTCTCAGCTTTAGATGAGAACTAGTCTGTGGCACTGATCCTCCTTAGCCACATACAATATAGTAATCAACACTATATATGACTACATTTTCATAAATGGTACATTTGTAGAACACCATTTTAGAAATAACTATATCCTTGTAGCTAATTTATAGCAATACATCGACATAGAAGTTTTTGGGGTTAGAATTATTGGTAACATACCTCTGCGAATCTGACACACCCAACTCTGATAAGAATCACAGTGCCTGTCATTCCATGAAAATCGTCCATGCTCAGCGCAGAGTTCAATTCCAAGATGATTATTAGGTTCTCCAAAGCCCCAATTTTCATAAGCAAACTGTGGTAGGAACAAGGAGAAATTACGTTTTTTTTTAAAGACAAAATATAGATTATGCTTCTGTCATAACTGTCATTGGCTATTGATCACAATCAGTTCCACAGTCGGGGAAAATTAAGTTGAAAGAGATAATAAGTTTGCTACTGTGAGTTAATTTCATTGGAAGATTTTAATCACACAAAGAGTACTTGCTGAACGAATATACTCTAGGGCATCATCATTCTATCTGAGTTGCCATGGTCCCTGTAAACATAAAATCACAATGGCCAGCAATTGTCAAACCTGCACATGTAATGTAACTGAGAGGTGGAGCTCAGGTGATCAAACATGGATATCTGAACATCAATCTCTTAGTTAATAATCAAACAAGTTTCCCCATTGGTCTTCTGAGCCTTTGATAGTCAGCTTGAAACATTTTAAGAGAGCCTGCTTCAGCAATATATTTCCCTCTCTGTAAAGTCATATTTTTCTCCACAATAAAGACTAAGGGGCAGATTTACAAGGAACTCACGCATCTGCATAGATGCATCAGTTTCCTTGCGCCAGTGTCAAATGTCCTTGTGCCACGGTAGATGCACTGTATTTACAATACAGTGCTCCATGCGCAAGGATTAACAGAGGCATCAGAAATTCTGATGCATCAGTTGGCCCAAAAGTCACACATTGCTGGAGTTGTGTCGCAAGCATTATGCAACTCCAGCAATGTATTTTGAGGCCTATACTTACTGTACAGCATCACTCCTTATGCCTGCTTCAAGCAGGCGTAAGGTTTTGACGCATTGGCGTCCTAAAATTGGCGCAGTGAAATCTTGTAGTTTTCACTGCATCACTTTTACAAGGCCTTCCTGCATGGGAACGCCCACCCTGCATACGTTATACCTGAAACAGGTATAATGTGATGCAGGGCTTTACAACATGATGCATTTCCCTAGATGCGTCACATTGTAAATAGGCCGCATTGTTTTCGCTGCCGTTGCGTCAAAAAAAGTGAAGCAGTGGCGGCGCAAGGGGCTTGTAAATCTGCCATCTTGAATCAATAATTGGAACTTTTAAGTCATTAATCCACCCAGTATACAGGCAAATTAAAGATAGATTTAAGAGATATAATCACAATCTGAAGACTAATTGTGCTAGTAAATTGAGTCATAATAAAATGAGATACGGAATAGTAATAGTCATAATGCAGAGTAATCAATTTGTAGAATTCAAAAGAAACTTTCCCTTTTTAATCTAACCATAAGCTGAAACTGAAAATCTCAAAGACACATTCTAAAGGGGAAGCACAGAAGCTGTCAGCATGAGTTAGAGCTTCAATAGAAGTGCTCAGCATTAAGTGACTCCGTAAAACCAGTAAGGAAAGAGATTTAGTCCCTTTCAATGTCAGGAGAAAGTCTGCCTAACTAACTATGATACATCAATTACGAATACAGTCAGCAGTTTCTAGGACATCCATAGCTCGTCCCCACCGCTGAGAGCCAATCCCTGAATCTCATTTGAGGGGAGTTAACATACTCCATACGTTCTCATCTCCATGCAATTAGGTACGCAGCTGTTAACCTTGGATGTTGCATCCTCCTGGTACAGCGTGGACAGGAGGTACTGAGGAACAAAATTTTACATAAGCATAGGAGAGAAAACAGCATAAAGGTTACAGTAAAGCAAAGATTTCCAGCTAGGCGCTAATGTCAAGCTAAGTTAACTCGAGAATCAAAATGAATGCACATTACAGTATTATTAATCAGTGACGAGAAATAGTCAATGGCAAACGTGAATATTTGTTAAACATGGTTACAGTCTATGAATTAGATTAATACAGTTATGTGCAAAGTTCTACCAATTGAAATAGTTACATAATAATAATTCAATTAAGTGTGTCACACACTAATACAATTAGACCACATTTTGGATATAATTTTCATATATAAGTGCATAAATGTAAATACATAACTTAAGTAGGGTGGCAACAAAATTACATTGCTCCAGGGGCAAAGACATCCACCCACCCCATTTCTCCACTGTGTCAGAAATTTCAGAAACTACAGTGGGTGAAACACTTTTATTTGACTCCACCTTTTCTGAGCCCCATCAGACATTATAAATTAAATGAAAAAATTAATAATAAATGAGTGGACAGAGCTGCTCATTAACTATGCACTGTTCATAGCAAAGAGCGGAAGAGGCATATTGCAGAGAACAAAGAACAGGCAGGAGGGAGGTACTGATCGGAGCAGCAAGCTGAGCATGTAGGGCAGTCCGGCAAGGACAGGGGCCATAATTATAGAAGTTAAGATATGGAATTTTAAACTTATAAATAAAGTAAAGTGCTTAATAGCAAGTAGCTCTAAAATGGTCATTTTAAGTTGCGCTGGACCAGGGCAAAGTCAAAGTTTAGGCTGACCGCGATGGAGCGCCAATTGGCTACAGGACCCACGCAGGCCCTGGTGAACAAAGTAACATTCCAGGTCGCAAACCGCGAGATGTGTAGATGTCAGGGCTCGCAGGTGCTGGATGTGCCGATCTTCTCGACTCAGTGAAAGCAATGCGTCAGTCTTGAAGAGAGGTGCCAAAGTCGAGAGGTGTCGAGCAATGCACCAGATTCTGCCACACAGCCAAGGGGATGCATCGATCTCAACAAGCTGCAGCGGTGGTAAGTTGCCAATGCAACGATCGCTGGATGCAAAGCGCTGGTTCCAAGGTGATGAGCCGATTTTACCCCCACAACCAGGTCAACGCACCGGTTCTGCTACACGCAGACAGGGGATGCATTGACATCCATGTTGCAAGTTTCTGAGCCACGCATGTGAGCCAGGCACAGGAGGAGGGGTAGTTACTTGATATCAAGCAACAGGGAGCAAGCCAACCAGTGGAAATCACTTGGAGAGAAGGCAGAGTCCAGCTTTCTTTCAGCAGAGTCGGACAGCAGCAGGCAGTAGAGCAATATACAGAAATGCAGGCCTTCCAGATCAGTAGTCCATTAAGCAGCAGAACAGTCCTTCTGTCAGAGCTTCCATTGCAAGTCTAGGAGTGTCTGATTTTAGTGGGTCAGAGACCTAGTATTTATACCCAAAATTGCCTTGGATGTTGAGGTGACTTAAAAGTAGCTCTCTGAAGTGCACAAGTATCCCTTTCAACCTATTCCTGCCTGCCAGGCTATCTGTAGCGGGTAATCAGTCCTTTGTGTGGGGACAGGACACTGCCTATTCAATTGAAGTTTTAGCCCCTCCCTTCCATCCTGCCCAGGCAAGGCCATCAGAATATGTAGATGGATTTTCAGACACACCTATCCTTTCTATGTTATTGCTGTCTTGGGGAATGCACAAAGTGTTGGTCATCACCGATCCCAGGCTGTCCAACAGTACATAGAAATGTCACTTTCTAAAAGTAGCATTTCTAAAACAATAATGTTAAATCTAACTTCACCAATGAGATGGATTTATCATTACGATTCCAATGATATGAAACATAAGAAAACTACTACTCTCAGAAATTACAGCTTAAACGTGTATTAAGGAATTCCCAATGTTAGCCTATGAGAGGGGTTGGCATCACAGTACTGAAAAAAGAATTATCGGGGTTCTCACTACCAGGACATGCAAAGATTAAACACACGTGTCCTACCTTTTACTTACATGGCACCCTGCACTTAAGGTTACTTAAGGCCTACCTTAGTGGTGAAGTATATGTCATAAAAGGAGGTTGTAAGGCTTGGCAAGTAGTTTTAAATACTAAGCTGAAGTAGCACTAAACTGCATAGAAAAGCCATGCAGTGACAGGCCTAAGACAGGTTTGAAAGGCTACTTATGTGGCTGGTACAATCAGAGCTGCAGGCCCACTAGTGGCATTAGACTTACAGGCCCTGGGCAAATGTTTTACCACTTTACAAGAGACTTACTGTAAATCAAAGAGGGCAACCAGGTACACACCAATGTCACCATGTTTAGGGGAGAAGCACATGGAATTTAGCACTGGGCAGAAGTGGTAAAATGCGTAAAGTCCTAAGGCCAATGAAAAGAATCAGCAAAAACAGGAGGTAAAAGTCCAAAAGTCTGCGATAAGACCCCCTTAACCCCTTCCACGCTCATGACGAGCTCAGCTCGTCATGAGTTATGCCTGTCGTACGCTCATGACGAGCTGAGCTCGTCATGTAACGCGGCTTTTTAAAAAAGTCAGCGCACAGCGGGAAAACCCGCAGCGCGCAAGGTGTTAAGGATGACACGTCTAACAATGAATAAACTTGTTGCAGTATTAATACAAAAAGTTGTTCCTTTGATCTCAGCAGTAGAAGCATTTCACCTACAAACAGCCTGTTCTGCGACAAAGATTTGAAAACTCTTGCAGACCGAGTATGATATACATTTTTCATACTTTGTGCACACTGGGCCTGATTCACATAGGGAAAGCTTGGCTACAATTTGTATAAGTTTACGATTGATTGCTACTCACAAAGGAATTATTGAGTAATATCTTTATGAGTACGAAGGCTCCGCACATAAAAAGTTAAGACTGTCCTATCTTTTTAAGTGGAGAGTCTCTGTACTCATAAACATACTACCTGTAAATCCCTTTGTGAATAGGAAATACTCATAAACTTACACAAAAGTGAAAACGTATCTTTGTAAATCAGACACATCATCTTCAACTCATCGAACACCAGAGACATAGGACAGTTTTTCAAAAACCTCTGGATCTGATATATGTAAAACAACTTCTGAGGCCACTGAAGTTGCATCAATCCTTTTGCTATTATTCGTGAAGTATGCTGAGTATGATGAATACATCTCCGCATTCGAGTCATCAACAGCTTCAGTGCTGAAAACACCTGATCTGACTGGAATTGATACACAAGGGATGTCGCCATCCCTAGGTACCCTGAACTATTCGGATTTGCTTCAATATGTATGTCGATGTCGATCTCCATTACCATCAGTTTCTGCCTAACCAAAAGAGGGGGAAAAAACTTTTTTTCTTTGAACATTTGTAAGCAAAAACTCGAACTACTCTGGCAAAGACTCCTGGATACTGTAGCAATTACATGTACTAATCAACAATTGTAAAGAACTGAACAGTGTTCAAGCCTGAAAAATGAATTAACAGTTTCTCCTTTTCCAAGATGATACAGAGAAGTATAATAAAAAGGACAGCTCGTACCTTTCAACATTTTATAATTTTTGCACCCAGCCGCATTACGTAGAAAACAAATATATTGCCTGGCTTGCTTTTTTTTTTATCAAAACACATATATTCAACAAGAACAACAAAATAGATTTTTATTTGGATAAAAAGGTATCCATAAAAGAATATCACGGCTACAATTTACCAAATTCTCGATAAAACATATATACATTTATAACTCATACAGGATGATCTCATGACATGAACAAGTTAAAGATACAGGTCACTGAACCACAAACATCCAGCAAGGCATCACCTCAATAGTCAACGAATATAAAGACACTATCAGAAGAAATTGATAGGATAAAGTTAATTAAAGCATACTCATGCTATCAATAGCATAACGTCTGTGGCTATTCATCTTCATAGCTTAAAACGTACAGGTACAGCAGGTGTTTCCTTCTTTGGATGGCATAAGAAACGTAAACAGCGACTCCATTGCAAAAGTCTACATTATCAAGATTACGGATAAACTTAAAAGCATCTTTGTGATAAATAAATGTATCTTTTATAAACAGTGGCAGCAATATTTGTTTCCTCAAATCCCTATAAAAGTTACAAACAAGTATAAACTGCGTTGTGGATTGGTTGGATTTGCCATTGCATGGGCATTTGGGTAACTTTTGAGAGCTAAAGTACATCTTGGGAAAAGCAGCCAAAAAGTGCAGTGTGCCTATTCACAAGCGTGTGAGATAAAATCTATGTTGGATGTTCGATACTACAGTAAGGTGGATGTGGGCACTTGGTTGCATGGGATCTGTGCAGTATATTTACACAGTCTATTTACAGCACACTCTATTATCCCTATCAGCGATCGTTTTCTCAATCAAAACCGTTTTTAAAGCTTTCTTACTAAATTGTAACACTCCCTCTGGATGCTCAATGTTCAATTTGACATCCACCTCCTTTAGCCAACCAGGGTATTCTTGCACCATATTCAAAAGTAAGGCAGTCTGTTATCATATATTTGGGGAGCTTGGTGCCATCTTTACTCCATATATTATGCCATAGTGTGATGAGGCTTGCCTGCAAGCCGTCTTCTAAATAGGGTCCGCTAATTCCTTCTGTGCTTAAATAAGAGGAGGCTTAGCAAGATACTGCCAATAATCTACCTAGAAAAAGATATTCCTGTGTCTGCAACAATTTGAAGTTTGTCAGACTCCACAGGGCTCTGTCATTTACACTAGGGATGTATTTACTTCTGTGTATAGTGAGCAGATTTCTAATGGTCTTAAATACCCAATTTATGTTGCAAATCTAAAAAGGGCTTCGGAGGATCGAACAAATTTCAGTTCTGCTGCTTCCATATGTGTCCCCCATTGGCCAACGTTTTGTTGCAGCAAGTGCTACTCCCTTTTCGGCTTTGGTCTCCCTTTTCCATGTCATGGTAGTGGGTATGAGGCCACCATTAGACCAGGTGGTGTCAGTTCGTATTAAACCTGTGCAACCTAATACCTAGGTATTGTCATAGACACTGGGACAGTTCTAATTTAGTTATTCTGTTTTAATTCCTTGCCTACTGTAAGCTTTTCTTTATCTCTAACTAGCAGCCCTTCCCGACGTTGTCCGGGAGCAATTAGGCTTCAGGGCCCCCGCCCGCCCCGACGTTGTCCGTGGGTCCCCCGGAGCCTTCCTCCATATATTGCAGTATTATACCTCTATGTTTACTTTGTACGCTTTTGTAACCTGCACACGTAACTTTTTCCTCCTGTAATGCACCGTTTGGCTCACTTTTTTAATGCTCCGTTTGCTTCCTCTTGCTACCTGCACACTTCACTTTTTCCTCCTATACCTCTATGTTTACTTTCTACGCTTTTGTAACCTGCACACATAACTTTTTCCTCCTGTAATGCACCGTTTGGCTCACTTTTGTAATGCTCCGTTTGCTTCCTCTTGCTCACGATGTACGCTTTTGTAACCTGCACACATAACTTTTTCCTCCAGTAATGCACCGTTTGGCTCACTTTTGTAATGCTCCGTTTGCTTCCTCTTGCTCACGATGTACGCTTTTGTTACCTGCACACGTAACTTTTTCCTCCAGTAATGCACCGTTTGGCTCACTTTTGTAATGCTCCGTTTGCTTCCTCTTGCTCACGATTTTCATTTTTGCTTCATTTTTCCGCCGCTCACCGCTCCTAAATAAATAAATAAATAACCTACCTCATCCGCCGCTCACTGCTCCTCCCCGCCTGTCCGCCGCTCCTCACCGCCTCTCCGCCGCTCCTCACCGCCTTTCCGCCGCTCCTCACCGCTCCTCCCCACGCCATGTCTGCCGGTCCTCCTCGCGCTCCTGGACGCCGCTCCTCCACGCGCTCCTCACGTCGGGCACGCACGTCGCGGCCGGCGCTTCTTCCAAAGGACTACTTTTTTTTCGGTAAATTTTTTAAAAAACGTATATTTATTACGTTTATATAGCCTATGTCCATCTTCACAACCTGACGATTACAACGATGTATCGGGTGTGTGGATTGGCACTGTGGTTCCCGAGTTTACCCGCCTCAAAGGTTCAAAGTTCTTCCTTTATAATAGTAGTATAGATAATAAGTGAATCTTTCCTAGAACACGTGCAGAAATGGCAGGTCACTCTGTAAGCTGAAATCATTTTTGTTTATATTAATGGCGTGATGGAGCACTTATGTATTTAACAAGGATATGCATGTGCTGAACAAGTAACCAACTACACTCAAATTCTCAAATGCACACTTTGTAAACTGATATGATACTATTGTCTTTGCAACAATTTTGATATGATCTGTTAAAGTGCATTTTCCTGACTTATGCTAATTGGGCCTCAGCTAGGCCTCAAAACTATCTCGTCCAAAATGGATTGCAGATTCATTGTTTATTTAAGCTGCCTGAAGTCATGTTAGTCTCTTTCTGAATTTTAAGGTTATGAAAAGGGCTATCTATCACGGATACAATATTGTAACATGTTGTCAAAGATCTTCAACTTGCACAAAGCATTACATTACTTTACAATGCTTCACTGTTATTTATGTAACTAGTTTGTTCTGATATATCCGGATGACATTAGGTCAGAAGGTCTGAATCAATATGCATGTGGTGAGACGTTGCTTAGTTGGTAGAGCTGTTGAACATGTATTTCTTTGCTCACACGACAATGATGCTGCAGTGTTCATGTTCTCCTATGGGGACATTTCCTATATAAACTGTTGAATTTGGAGACAGCTAGAACTCTGAGAGACCTTCCTACGCTACGAGGGATGCTGTCCGATTCCTTACTGATTTTGCTGTACACTTGGGACCCAGAGCCTGAATTAGATCTTGGTTGACAGGTTACTCTGTCACAACAGTGACAAACATCCCGTTTGCCGAAATATACAACCCATTATATCCTATGGGATTTATTATTTGGCAGAAGGGATGTTCGTCATCGTTGTGATGGAGTAACCCATCCGCCAAGATCTAAATCAGGCTGTTAGTCTATTTCTGATTTTGCCTATTATTTTACATGCCCCTTTTCCTGAGAGCCTTCATGGCAATTACTTTATGCATTTGACTGAGATGTGTTGCATCTGCTGCTTACTATTTCTGTATTGTACCCTTTAGAATTTTGTAATAAAACTTCATATTTGTCCCCTGAATTCCACTCCAGGACTTTCTTACTGTGTCAGATCTTTCTTAATTGGCTCTATTTTTGTATGAATTTTTATACGCTATTTTGGGGACACATTGCCTCATGAAACTGAGGATAACACCATCCCTGATCGACCCAACCAGTGAACATATTTTTAAGCTGTAGAACTTAGTAGTACAGCGCGCCCAATGTAAGAGTAGTGATGATAAAGATGGAGGCTTATTGTCTACATGTGGAGAATGCTGATGTATTTTGTGCAATGTCAGTTTAGTCTTGTAGTGGTCTGAGGCGCTCATTATGTCGGTCGGAGTTGCCTCTGACTAACATCAACGTGGTCTCTGGACCGACCGACCTCTGGTCGGTGGTCTCAACATGCAATTACGATGTGACCACACATGGTGCGGTTGCAAGCTCACATTTCTCTATGGAAGCTTGTGCTGTGGTCAGAAACAGCAGAAATGTGAGTTTCTGCTAATCTCAGCACCGCATGGCAGGCACCTCATGGTGCCTGCCACACAGTGCCAGCAGTAACAGGGGGGCACCATAGGTGCTCCCTAGCCCCCAATCAAAGGCCGCAGAGGCATGGGGACCCAGCTAGGACCCCCCCCAAAGTCACTTTCCAACAGGCTTTTCCTGTTGGAAAGCCTGACATGATAAGTCTGTCTGAAACCAGCATCATAATACCCTCTGCAGAAATGCCATCCATAGGGAATTATGTGTGGCCTCCGACTGGCCGGTTTAAACTTCGACCGCCTACATTGTAATTAGGCAGTCAGACTTTAAACCTACAATGTCGGTTGGAGGCTCATCGACCAACATTGCAATAGGGCCCTGAGGTCTCCAATCCCTGTTTTACTTTGAACATGAAATAAAATGAGTGGTCAAACAGTATATAAACTCTAGGGTTTGACCATTGAATAGGGGAGGGCTTCATGGAAGAAATTTTGCCAGAATGCGGAGCCAGCTATTCTCAGTTTAGGAGTTGATTCCAGAAGCCATGCAGAAAGTATTGTTCGGTGAGAGCATATATTTTTGATTCATCACCTGCACCCTGATAAAGAATAGCTGAAGTCGACTAATCAAAGATCTGAACAATTATAGGAAATACTTTTTCTCAATAATGCTTTAGCTAAAGTTTAACATAGAGCTTATTAAAGCTTTAGTGGGTTAGGATGACAAAACTCACTAAAGTGCAAAAAAGATTCATGTTGTTTTCACAGACCATTTCATGTCTAGTTGCTTTTATTTTAGCTTTCTGTGTGGTAACTGTTCATGTTTTATTCACTAGACTGAGGATTTAAAAATAAAAAAAATTAATTACATGTCCCTGTTTCTTAGTGCTCGCTTTATTATTATTATTATTATTATTAATATTAATAAATTGGATTTGTAAGGTGCACAGCTACCCCAAGGGGTTTCCCGGTGCCGGCGCAGGCCCGGTAGGAAAGCTGAGATCAAGCCAGAAAGAATCTAAAAGTTGAAGAACCAAGGGCTAGATGTATTACCCGTTTTTGCATATGCAAACGGGTTTACGAACCCATTTGCGCATGCAAAAACACATTGGGCCATTTACACAGGTTTTGAAACTCACTATTTGGAAGGGGCTTTCCCTTCCAAGTAGCGAGTCTCAAAACAATGTACTAATGTTTTGCGGCCGCAATTGCTGTTGCAAAACACTCACAATTACCGCCTACTTCAAGTAGATGATAAAGAATTTACGAATGGGAAGGGGTCCTCAATTTTTTAAGGGCAGGCAGTGCCCTTACAAAATGAAACAAAAACGTTTCATGTTTTTTTAAAAATGCATCCCGTTTTCCATTTTGGAAAATGGGCTGCATTAAAAAAAAAAAAAAAAAGCTGCTTATTATAAAGCAGTAACGGACATGGTGGTCTGCTGAGCCCAGCAGGCCACCATTCTAGGGAGGGCTGGCATTCACAATGGGCTCGCAAATTGTGAGAGGCTCATTAATATTAATGAGCCTCACAGTTTGCGACCCCATTGGGAAACGCAAAACAGTGTAAACACACTGTTGTACATTTCATTTAGCACCTCGCAATTTGCGATTCGCAATGTGTCGCAAATTGCCAGGCGCTAAATGAAAGGGTCGTGCATCTGGCCCCAAGTCTTCAAGCTTCTGCGGACTACACCATATACAGTTTCCTCACATAGTGAGAAAGGTAAAGAGTTCCACAGGGTTGGTCCTGAATAAGAAAAGGGACCAGCCATGCACGCAAGAGAGTTTGAATTTCGGGACAGAGAACTTCATCTGATGGGCAGAGCACAGAAGGCAAGAGGGTTGCTAGCATTGAACTAGCTTTTGCAAATATTTGGGGGCCACTCCAATTTTAATTTTAGCCATGTATCATAGGGCTTTAAATCTTATTCGGTTCTCCACCATCAGCCAATGAAGGCTATGAAGGAAGCTGGTGAATGAAGACGATTTAGGAACTTGCCACTGTATTCTAGAAGTCGCATTCTGTACCACTTGAAGTCTTTGGAATTTAGCTTTATTGGAGCCCAGATAGACAGCATTGCCGTAGTCCAGCCTAGAGGTACTAGGGCATGGACTACCGATTTCTGAGCAGATAGGGGAATCATCCATAAAAAAAAATTCAGCAATTTTAAAATAGTAAAACAGACTTCAGATATCTTGGTGACTTGTTGTTTCATAGAAAGATGCTCGTCAATGATGAAACCCAAATTACAAAGTGGTGTACCGGCGAGGGCAGCACACCCATTTCAGGGGGCCAATGTTGAGGACCCCAAAGATCATGTTTTTTCCCTAAAATCATAACTTCAGTCTTATCACCACTCAGATTGTTTTGCATCCAAGACGCGACTTTACTCAAACTTTGACTTTGTTATTCATGAACAAAAGACTGTTTGGATAGCCAATTCAATGTTGGTGCTTTGAACTTAGTCCATGCATGTGAGGGTTAGAAATGAGACCACTGCATTGGGTCAGGCGGCAGGTTGAGACTCCATTGGTGATGACTTTAAATACAACCTATTGTATTAATGATGTGGGGTTCAGTGACCCATATGAGAGGGTGAAGGGTGAAAAAGCCAGCCAGTGGTCATGGCTTCTCCAAATTAATTAAATAGAAAGCCTCAGAGATTGAGAGTGTGTTCTCAGGCAGGGCCTCAACAAATAAAATGAGGAAAACTGTTAACGTGTTGGACAAGGGACTCTAAACAATGGCAGCACCCTCACACTCCTAATAGAATAGCAGTCATCCACTATCAGAAGCATTCTTGTACCCCTTGAAGAGCACCAGGCATATAATCAACAGCACTCACAGCACGCATTGAGTAACATGACGTGAAGTGGTTCAGAACTGAACTTCTTTTGCAATTATTAGTTACACAGTTTTAGTCTACCTCATTTTAACTCAAGTGCACGGGATCATTATACCAATATGTTTGTCTCTGAAAGGTGATTGCAACTGTTCAAATGTAGACTTAATATTGCTAGTTACCATAATATACCCCTTAGATCATACCAGTGAATTCTACTGCATATGTATCACTTTGTAACCAACGTTGTCAGTAACGTATAAAACTAAGATCAGGGGGGCATATTACCAACAACTAGCGATAATTTTTGTCTCTAACTTGTTTAGAGACAAAAATTATCGCCGCACATCGGCGATTTTTATCGCAGATAAACCTTGCTATTATCAAAGTTTATCGCAGATGCGATAAAAAACGACCGCAATGCATGAATATCGCTGAAAAGTCAGCGATATTCATGCATTATCGAGCAAATGCTCTTAGCCATGTTATCCACCTCCCATTGGATAACATGGTGAAGAACTGCTCAGGGCAGGTGTTAGCTTTTGGAGATATTGGCGCTTAGCGCGAATATCTCCAAAAGTTGGTAATAGGAGATAGCGATGTTAGCGACTGTTTCCAGTCGCTAACATCTTGGCACGCCCACTTTGCATGTCATTAGTGATAAATATCACTGACATGCAAAGCGGGGCCCAAGATGGTCGCTATCTCCTATTAGCTGTCACTAACTGGTGTTAGCGACAGCTTGGTAATAGGGAGATCATTTTATCTCCGCTTTCTTGGCTTTTAAAGCCAAAAAAGCGGAGATAAACCCCCTTGATAATATGCCCCTCAGTTTTTTACCAAAACCGTTTCCTGTAATGGAATTATAATGTCATCAATATATTTCCTTAAATAATTGTTTTCATCATATACAGCCCAACAGAATTGCTCTTGTTTTAGTTAAATGATAACTCCCATACACATATGGGCTTTGTTTCCAAAAGAATAGTGCAAAGAACAGAGTGAGGAAAACAGGAAAAAAAAATGTAATGAATGAATAAAAGTGCGGACTTCAAGTCACAAACATATTTTGCATCATGAATAGAAAATTGTAGATTGTGTACTTACAGGGGTGTCATCCGTCCAGGTAAATCCAGACCCTGGATCTAACATTCGAAGACCAATCCAAAAAGGGTAATGGTCACGAGTGTGGGCCCTTGAAAAAACACACAAATACGTTATTTAAACAGTGTTCGTTTTTGCACTGCAAATTTGAACCAAAATGAAGAACTTAATAAAATGGCTGAGGACTTACACATACACAGACATAGTCTATGTGTCAAGAAACAAGTTGAATCCCACAACAAATCATGCAAAACTCAAACTAGCATAACCCACCATTAATTTCAGGAAAATGTTGGATTTGCCAACTCTGGAGGAACCTAATTCTAAACACTGCAATTGTTGATGAGTGTTTTTAGGTTCATGGATGCTATGGATGTGACCTCCAAGTCCATAGTGCTCTCAATCTGGTGCTTTAGGTGTGGAGGTCATGGTCAAATGCCAAGGGCAGGGAATCTCTCTGGTGCTGAATATCTCTGCAGGTTGCTGGGGGAAGAGCTTCCCCGGGGAGCCTGAGGCTGTTTTTTGAGTGTTTAATGATGAACAGTCATTTCTTAATTTTTTTAATGTATTTTATTGAGTTTTCATTTCAACAGTATACAATCTGATACAGGAGTCAAAGGTGCACATCAGTCTAATGGTCATCAGTTAACGTTAACAGTAACCCATCAATTCTTCCGCACCTCAGGAAAGGGAGCAGGTATACAATTCTTCCAGTTCAGATCGCAGTATATTCATAAAGTAGTTATGCTACAAGACCAAGTAAGGGTTCATCTCTGGTTTTAATCCTAAGGACTCATTTGTGACACTAGATCCATGTATAATGAAAGAGAACCAACAGAACCACCCCCCACCTCCCAGATCCCCCGGTGCATCCTATTCTGCAGCCATTCAGTCAAAGTCTGTACACCAGTTGTACCAGCATTGTGCGACATTAGCATGTGGGGACTGTGGAAAAGTAAATTTTGCCATGTTCTGTGTCCCTACGCCTCATCCATCATATGTTATGTGTGCATGACCAATATGCATATGTTATTCCCCATGTCCGATTAATGACGCAATTACAGTTGTGTCCACCTCTGGTATGTCATTTTTCCAGTCCTCGTGAATACTACGAATATCAGGCCTAGGTAAAGTTATGTTGCCACGTTTCTCAGTGTGCACGTTATTCCATTATAAAGTCCCCGTTTCCAGGCCTCAAAAGGGCCCGGACATCAGATTCAGCTCCTGTCTCCTGAAAGCCTCGCTGAGGAGCGATACAGCCCCCACCTGTATCCTCGACCTTTCACTTACTTCCTGCCTCGCAGTGCCCGGTGCAGCCTGGCTCTGCCTCTGAGTCTGCCAAGAGTATGTTATAGTTCCAGTTATCAGTTCAGTCCTCCTTCTCTGCATTCCTAAGCTACTGAACTGCATCAATAGTTTCCGTCATTGTCTAGCCTATGCGGCTCCACGTTAGAGAAATACTGTATTTAAATGGTCATTTAGTATTCTTCATCACGCACTACATGTAGAATAATGCATGGTCCAGTCTTAGAATCAAGTTAGCTTTTCCCCTCATGACTTCTAGTTTATATCAACATGTTCCCTAAACATCAGATACCAGATAGGGTTTAGGTACATGTCGCTCTGACCCTCCAGACTCTAGTCTCTGCTCCTAGCACAGAGTTCGTAGCCCCCAGCTTCTCCTAGTAATACGTCATTGCCAGTTTTCGCGCACCATTAGGTTAGAGGTCCCGGCTCCTTAGGTAGCCCCCTCCTATGTTTCCGCCCCATTCATGACATATTCTGTTACGTTTGCATCACATGTCTATGTATACTCCCAGTTACACCTACTTTTTCTGTTATCTCTCGCGACTGCTACGCGTCACGCCTTCTGCTCCACCCACTGTTACGCCTACTGCAATGTAATGCTATGTGTTTGCGCTATGTATATAAGTTGATGTATTGTTATTAAAAGTTAGCGCGCTCATCCCAGACCAAGCCCCAGCAGCTGCTGGGTCATTCTATGCAGGTTGTCCTGATCCTGTCCTTATGCTGTAATAAACCTGCAGAAACTCCTACTACCTCGAATCTTGACTCTTATTTTATTGAGCTATCTGTTATTCATTCATTCATTCAAAAATAGATCCGGTATTATTTATTTATATACCACATAATGGCGCCCGAACAGGGACTTGCCCTTTCCCCACGCGTCGGTGAAGCCACGCCGACCCCCTGACCCTCTGCAGCCGTGACGGAACCATACCGGCCACGTGCAGATATTTCTGCTTCAAGTATCCCTCAGGCCCACGGAGGAGACGGAGGAGGCGGTCCAGCATCCAAACGAGACGGTGGAGGAACGCGGCGAGTCCCGACCAGAGCCCAAGCCGAGAGTCCAAGGTCCGAGGTATCCGGAGGCCCACCCGTAACTGAAGTCCGAAGTCCGAAGTTCGTCGTCGTAGCAGTCCAGTCCCGTCCGAGGCCTTCCGTTCCGTGCTGCCCGGTGAGTACCATTGCTGGGGTAGTATCTAGACAGGACCAATCTAAATTGACTCCTGGTCCGTGGGTTGGTGGTGCCCAGACTCACAAACGAAGTGTTCACCTAGGTGGATACGGGTCTTGATGCGTCCCTTTATGGGACCGGTATGTTCCGTACTGTTACAGCAGTGCATCCAGTAACTCTAGTCTGTTCCGTTCTCGAGAAAATTCATGTATGTCTGTTCTCAGTATTCCAGGTAATATTCTGTTCGAACTGTTATTTATAATGTTGTTTAATGTCTTTCCAATGTCGTGGTATGCCTGAATTGTTTTCCCAATTGTTATTGTTTTTCGTGTATTGTATTGTGTTCCGATTCATGTTTACTTTTCCAAGTTACGTCAGTTAAAAACTAGAAAGGGTTTATTAGAAGAAGCAGTTCCTGTCCCGCCCAGGGACAGTCCAGGTCATTTTATGTATCAGAAACATGGCATAAGCGCCATATTATATCTAGATTTATGGGTAGAGTATACCAAACAGTTAGAAGAAAAGTATAGATGGCCCGTATCGGGTACATGGGATGCCGAATGTATCATGCGAGTAGAAGAAGCATTATGGAAAAAGAAAGCCAGACAGTCACAGAAAGATGCCATCGAGTTATGGCGTAAAGAAGCTCATAGAAGAACTGAAAAGGAAGTCAGAAAGTCAGAGTTAAGTAGAGAATCCCAAGAACGAGTCCAAGAAAGAGAATTAATCGAGATAGGTGAACAAGTCAAAGCCGAACAGTCAGACAGACAGAGGCATGCCCTTATTAGGGGTATGTATCCTCTTCTTGCCGAAGGTTTGCCAAAAGCGACCCCAGAGGCATCCAGTAATTTCCCGCCACCATTAGTTCCGACCAAGCTACGTCACAAACCGACCGCAGCTGATATTTTTATTTCGTCCTATCTGGACGACACAGTCCCTGAATATGCAAATCCCGTTCGCGCTCCGCCAGTCCCTGTAAATCAGGCACTTCCTGCTCTTCCAGACACCGGAGTACCTGTTACGGTACCCCCGGTCCAGCCCGCCATACAAGTCCAGCCCACGTTACAATTACCGACCCTGCCAGGACGAAGAATGTCAGTCGACGATTCTAGTTTAGGGGCCGCAGGAGGAGGTCTTCCTCAAACCCCGCCGCCACACAAGCGTTTAACATTACTCGAATTACATGCTCAAGCGTTACAGCGCACGCCCAAACATCAGTCTGTTACAGAAATCAGGCAAACCCTTAACGAATGTGTCTATGATCCAGTTCCAGGCGAATATAATATGGTTTTATATTCCTTACGTGTAAGGAGAGTGACCGAGTATCTAGTCACCTTACCGAATATGAAAGAAGATCTAGACAGAATATATCGTTTCATCCGTACAGGGGATGATCCAGAAAGTATTGGCGAGATTATGTCTCAAAGGAAAGCCGAGATCCAGCTCATGATATTAAAGTTCCTGATCAATTGTCTAATAAGAGAGCAAGATTACCCGTCTAAAGATTCCGCCGAAATGAGAATCCTGACAAGGTGGAGTGATAATATAGCCGAGGGTAAGCACAAGACCGTCGGTGCTATGGAGAGTATGTACAAGAAAATTCGTAAAGAAATAATAAGGTTACACGAACAGCGTAAAGCAGCACAAGTAAGCGAGAAAGAAAGTATCTCTGATCCTGAAGAGGAAGAGAACGAGAATTCCGCCAGAATAGCGTATGTAGGAAAATCTAGATTTCCAGATCGCCATTTACGCCTAGAACGCAAGTCTATTTTCCATCATCAAGCACCAGAACAAGGTTCTCTAGAACAAGTATTTCAAGCTACCGATCACATTCTGAAATCACGAATCGGTTATAGTGAGTTAAGTAATATGCATGAACAAGAACTAGCCCGATCAGCAGTCCGGTGGATTACTGATTCTACCACTTTTCCAGACGAAATAGTGGCACAAATGTTTCTGAAACTGCCCCCAGCCGAGCAACGACTGGTGGGTATGTATATGATCCAGCACCTCATTACTCTGTATGAGGGTCAACACTCTGATCCAGGCCCGTTACATGATATCCTGAACGAGTTACTCCAGTATAGATGGAGAGGTCTAGGTACCGATTTAATTAGTGTCATTCTAGAACAGCGCCACAAATATAGAACGTTCCTGAACCCGCATTTTGTTCATGTCTCACCCCCAGAAAGTAAATCATTCTACATAGACAGACAGAATCCGTTACGAGAAGTCCACCCAGTCCAAGGGGCGGGTGGCGAAATGCAACGAGTGTTTGTATACACTCCGATTTCAAAGATGGAACTTCTTGAAATGAAGAAATTAATTCCCTGTCATGACAAAGATCCAGCGGGGTTCCATAGAGAATTAAAAGACATGCTCCGTATGGGAGAATACACTTACCCAGATATCATTAAAATGTTAAAAGTCCTGCTACCCGCAGGGGTGTATGAAAAGTTAAAGGAAAAGGAATGGGAGGTGGGAGAGAAAAAGATCGATTGGACAGCTCTAGAAGCTGAAGACAAGGCACGAGTACCAGGTACCGGTCTTGGAGATAAATGTAAAGAATTACCAGAATTATTGATTCAAGTTTTACCTAGATTATTGACAACGAGAAAAGAAGACTGGGATGCAATCTCAGCCTGTAAACAGAAACAAGATGAAGATATTAGTGATTTTTATTCTAGATTTGAAAAATGTTTCAGTATCAACAGTGGTCTCAAGACAAGTAGTGAGTCATACCCTCACCTTTTCGTTACTAAATTAGTCGAGAATTCAAGTCCACAAATTAAAAATCGAGTTTTGAAAGTCGAAAGCACCTGGCAAGCTAATACCCCGTCCCAGATGCTCCAGATGCTCCAGTATCACCAGAATAGAGTCAGGGAAGAGCAAGAACACGAAAGAAAACGTATGAAAGACACGAAAATGAAAGTGCTAGTTGCACAATCTGTTCCTCAAGACAGTCAGAAGAGGGGTCCGAATCAAGCCAGTCATCCTGCAGCTCCCGTTAAAGGGAACTGCAATTATTGTAAACAACCAGGTCATTTTATAAACGAGTGTGCAGTTCTGAAACATAACATAGCTACTGGTAAGACTAAAGAAAGACCACGTCCGCCTAGACAAGAACAAGTTTCACAGATTCCTCAGCCACAGAATACACAACAGACAGCTCCCGCACCGCAGCCCATTGCTGCAACACAGCATGTTACATCGCAGATGTATCAGTATGCACAGTCTGAGTATCCAGAGTACCAGCCATATTCATGAAACAGCCTAGAGAGGGAGGTAGGCTTGCCTCTCATCGAGATACCTGTAGATCAAGAAGGTCCCTATGTTCACAGTCAAGTATTAGGGAAAGACAGAAAGTTTTTGATCGATACAGGGGCAAGTAGGACCACAATTAGTCATGCCGAAGTTCCAGGGGCTCCGCTCTCAGGCTCAAGAAATGTTTCCCTTGGATTTTCAGGAAAACCTATTGTTAACGAGATATCGAAGCCAGTCACTCTAGAAGTAGGTCCATTGTCCCGTACTACTGATCTGTTACTTACTAAGTCATGTCCAGAAAACCTATTAGGCATTAAGACACTGAAAGAATTAGGTGCAGTTATTTGCTGTTCCCCAGAGGGAATACGTCTGTTCCTACGTGACTTTAAGGGTCACTATGTATTACGAGATTTTGATTCAAGATTGTCTAATGTTCCACAGCACTTATGGGCGCAAGGTCCAACTGATGTAGGTTACATGCAAATCACACCCCATCGTGTGACTCTCAAACCAGGTGTAGTGTTACCCCGAATCAGACAGTACAGATTGCCACCTGAGGCTGTAGCAGCCTTATCCAAAATTATTGACGAGCTCATGGCTCAAGGAGTAGTTGTAGAAACTGACTCCAATGTATGTAATTCTCCGATCATTCCAGTCATGAAACGTACTGATCCGAATGCACCCCCGGTATATCGATTAGTGATTGATTTACGAGAGCTTAATAAATGTATTATTCCTCAGTACCCAGTTGTCCCAGATATCTCTTCCCTGTTAACAGCCATTGATTCCGAAGCCATGTTCTTCACTGTTATTGACCTCAAGAATGCATTTTTTAGTGTTCCAATTCATCCAGACAGCCAGTTTCTTTTCGGATTTTGTTTAAATGGAAGGAGCTATATGTTCACACGCGCTCCTCAAGGTTTCACAGAAAGCCCTAGTATTTACAGTCAAGCACTTAAGAGACAACTAGACAATATTCACATGCCAACTGACACTGCCCTGCTCCAGTACGTCGATGATTTACTGATCACAGCCCGTTCTGAACGTGCTTGCGAGCGAGCATCACTTACAGTCCTGTATTTTCTAGCCGAGATGGGGCACAAGGTGTCACCTTTGAAGCTTCAATTCTGTGTCGAGCAAGTGGTATACTTAGGACACTTGCTGTCCAAGAGGGGTAGGCAGTTGACACCCGACCGTATCCAGTTAATAGCGAGTCTTCACCAGCCCAGAACCCAGAAGGAGGTACGTGCTTTTATCGGCCTTACTTCTTATTGTAGACAATGGATTCCCCAGTATGCATTTCTAGCCAAGCCACTGATACAGTTAACGACACAGGAGGCAGCCGTATCGACTGTCCTCCCTTGGACATCTGAACATACACTTAGTTTCAACGAGTTAAAGAAAGCCCTATGTCAAGCTCCAGTTCTAGCTACACCGAACTACAGTAAGCCTTTCACACTTTTCGTTACTGAACGCGAAGGTACAGCATTATCTGTTCTCACACAAGATCAAGCAGGACAATACAAGCCCTGTGCTTATTTTTCGAGCACATTAGATCCAGTCGCCCAGGCGTTGCCTGCGTGCCTCAAGTCAGTTGCAGCCACAGCACTAGCTATCAGACAAAGTGATTCCATAGTTTTAGGACACTCCCTGACAGTACAAGTTCCACATTCAGTAGAAGTTCTTTTAAACCGAACACAAACACAGCACTTGACAATTGCACGTTTAACAGGTTATGAATTGACACTGTTCCAGCCACACATAGAAATCAGACGCTGCAACGTCCTGAATCCTGCTACACTGTTACCATCAGTTAGTTCAAATCCAGACCCACATGATTGTGTGGAAGTAGTTAATATTACGACAAAGCCAAGACAAGACCTGACAGACATTCCGTTACCAGATCCTGACCTGACACTTTATGTGGATGGTTCATGTATGAGAACTAGTACAGGAGAACTAGTCGCCGCGTATGCAGTGACTACTGACACTGAAGTTATTGAAACCCACCGTATTGATACCCTGTCCGCTCAAGCAGCAGAGCTAGTCGCTCTGACACAAGCCTGTATACATGCCAAGAACCTGAAAGTTAATGTTTACACAGATTCACGTTACGCATTCGGAGTTGTACACGACTTCGGAGTGCTCTGGCAGGAGAGAGGTTTCATGACTTCTCATGGAACCAAGATTCAGCATGGTCTCCTTATTCAAGCCCTGTTAGATGCCATACATTTACCGACATCCATTGCTATCATGAAATGCAAAGCACATACGAAGGTTACTGAGATTATTTCCCAAGGTAATGATCTAGCAGATCGCACAGCTAAGCTTACAGCACAGACTCCAGACATTCCAGTTAATCAGACACATACTCCAGATCCGACTACATGCATGACAGTTAAGGACCCTACACAAGATGTCATAGATATCCAGTTACATGCTACTCCTGAAGAAATCAAGAAATGGTCTGAACAAGGAGGGGTCCAGACAGATCAAGGATGGTTAACGAAGGGTAGAGCCACATGGTTTCTCCCCGATTCTATGGTTCAAGTCATTATCAATACCGCACATAGTCCAGCACATTTAGGAGAAAAAGCTATGTTAGATAGTATCCAGAACATTTGGTTCAATAAGCATTTACGAGCTGCAGCCAAGCAGAAAGTCCGTACCTGTATGATATGTTGTCAGTTTAATCCAGGTAAAAGTGTCCCGGTGGAACAAGGTGGTTTCCAGCCCCCTGACCACCCTTTTGAGGTCCTCCAGATGGATTATATTCAGATGGAGCGATGTCGAGGTTTCAAGTATGTCCTTGTAGTCGTATGCGCTTTGTCCAGGTGGACAGAAGCATATCCAGTCCCAGATTACACAGCCGCGACCACTGCCAAGCAGTTGGTTCGTGAATTTTTCCCTAGATATGGACTCCCTAGAGTCGTATATTCTGATAACGGTCAACCATTCTCATCTGAACTCATGAAGCACGTTTCCCTGTTGTTAGGGTACCAGTGGAAGTTCCATTGTGTACGCCATCCTGAAGCAGCCGGTCTAGTCGAGAGACATAATCAGACCCTGAAAATCCGCATTGCCAAAGTTTGTAAGGAAAAAGGTGTGGACTGGCTAGTAGCTCTGCCAGTTGCTCTATTTTATATGCGCATGGTTGCACATTCCAGATCAGGTCTGTCCCCGTATGAGGTCGTATTCGGCCGCCCCCCTAACATGTGGGGTACTCCTAGACCCCGAAGTATTACCGATGTTTCATGTAATATGTTGACAGATTACCTAGCTTCCTTGATGTCTGCCCTCAACTCATGTCGTTCACAGGTTGCTGCCGCCTTTCCATACAATACCGAGGTGGCACCGCATGAAATCGTTCCAGGTTCCCTAGTGATGGTCCGAAATTTTGACAGATCAAGTCCGTTGGAGCCTCGTTGGAAGGAGCCACGTCAGGTCCTCTTGACCACCCGTACCGCCGTCAAGTTGGAAGGCAGAAAAGGATGGATCCACCTTTCTCATGTTAAACTTTTTAAAGGATTGAAACCGGTTTCTAAAAACATTTCCCAGGATTCGAAGGACTGCCAAAATATTGCTCTTAAGGACTGTCCCGCACAAGACAATATTACAACCCCTCCCTTGTTAGAGAAAACTCCGCAACAGGAGTATAAGTTAAAGCTCAGGTCTAGTAAAATAAGTCAGTCAGTTTGATTGTATAAGTCCTCCCCTAGGTGAAACGGTTAGACTGTTTCTGACATGTATAAAATAGACCCCCATAGTGAGAGAGTCAGTCGAAGTTCAATTCAATGTATCGTTTTTCTGAGTTTCATATTATTCATCAGCATTTTGATTTCCTGCACCAGCTATGCATTCTATCTGTATTTTCCAGTTCCTCATGCTAATATGTCTGCTAATGCTACAGTAGAGCACACGTTTAGTGATCTACCTCCTCACGAATATTCATACCGCCTCGCTATGCGCAACAACACATTTATCCGTATGTTACATTATTCACACCAGACCAGCAATGCCACTAATTGTTGGGTGTGTGGTCGACTCCCCCCTTTCCAGACCTCGAAGGGAGTTCTGCCACTGTTTCCTTATCCATTCTCACATAATGGTTCGTGTGGAGCATGGTCCACGTTAACGTCATCCTCAACAGATATGTCTTTTCTTAACAGTACATGTTTCTCAGACAAGCAAGGTTTCCCCCACAGAACAGGTTTAGATCTAGAAAATGAAGTATATAATTTAGGTAACTATTCGTCGAATTTCATGGTCCTGAATGTTCAGTCGGATACTACTCCAGACTTACCTGCTATTTCAGTATTACCTGTCAAAGGCGAATTATGTGTCCGTAGTTATGGTTCCATACATGTAGGTCATAGTGAATGTACTACTGTTATCCAGTATAGTGACAGTGGGAAATCTGTTTTCAAAGCTTCACGTCATTCTTATTTTATTTGTGGTCAAACCGCATATGTCCGTCTGCCCCTCGATTGGGAGGGAACCTGTTACATTGCTTTCCTACTGCCACCTGTTTTCCTAGCCCCATCTGATTATCACAGAAACACACATCTAGTACACATTAGACATAGAAGGGAGTCCCCAATTGTCGATTATACTGAAACTACTCTAGAACAGTATACAGATTTCAATAAAGGTTTCTTCTTTTTTGTAGGACCTGTCCAGAATAGTAAACTGATCCGTAGGTTAACAAGAACCCTTGAAGCTGTAGTAAATGAGACTGCCTCTGCTCTAGGTAACCTAACCGAAGAACAATCTGCTATGAGATTTGTCGTTTTGCAAAATCGTCTCGTCCTTGACGTCATACTGGCCGATAGGGGCGGGGCCTGTAGAGTCATCGGATCTAGTTGCTGCATTTTCATTCCAAATAACGCGCCGTCTGTTTATTCAGCTATAACCAGACTCCATAAAATTGCCCATCTGTTACACCAAGATCCAGGCACCTGGACATGGTCTGGTTGGTTCTGGAATATAATTTCCGCATGGGGATGGAAAGTCCTGTCCTTTCTAGGTATTGCAGTAGCGATCATATTCAGCTGCTGCCTCTGTATACAATGTGGCCCTGCGATTTGCAGCATGTGTGCTACCTCTTGTATTCCTAGTCCCAAGCCCCGTTCTAAATCCCGTTCCAAGACAATTCGAGACGAGCAAATGATACTGTATGAAATGATAGATGGTATCATGAAAATTGATGTTTCCTGATGGAAACGTAGTGACAAGGAGGGAATGTGGAAAAGTAAATTTTGCCATGTTCTGTGTCCCTACGCCTCATCCATCATATGTTATGTGTGCATGACCAATATGCATATGTTATTCCCCATGTCCGATTAATGACGCAATTACAGTTGTGTCCACCTCTGGTATGTCATTTTTCCAGTCCTCGTGAATACTACGAATATCAGGCCTAGGTAAAGTTATGTTGCCACGTTTCTCAGTGTGCACGTTATTCCATTATAAAGTCCCCGTTTCCAGGCCTCAAAAGGGCCCGGACATCAGATTCAGCTCCTGTCTCCTGAAAGCCTCGCTGAGGAGCGATACAGCCCCCACCTGTATCCTCGACCTTTCACTTACTTCCTGCCTCGCAGTGCCCGGTGCAGCCTGGCTCTGCCTCTGAGTCTGCCAAGAGTATGTTATAGTTCCAGTTATCAGTTCAGTCCTCCTTCTCTGCATTCCTAAGCTACTGAACTGCATCAATAGTTTCCGTCATTGTCTAGCCTATGCGGCTCCACGTTAGAGAAATACTGTATTTAAATGGTCATTTAGTATTCTTCATCACGCACTACATGTAGAATAATGCATGGTCCAGTCTTAGAATCAAGTTAGCTTTTCCCCTCATGACTTCTAGTTTATATCAACATGTTCCCTAAACATCAGATACCAGATAGGGTTTAGGTACATGTCGCTCTGACCCTCCAGACTCTAGTCTCTGCTCCTAGCACAGAGTTCGTAGCCCCCAGCTTCTCCTAGTAATACGTCATTGCCAGTTTTCGCGCACCATTAGGTTAGAGGTCCCGGCTCCTTAGGTAGCCCCCTCCTATGTTTCCGCCCCATTCATGACATATTCTGTTACGTTTGCATCACATGTCTATGTATACTCCCAGTTACACCTACTTTTTCTGTTATCTCTCGCGACTGCTACGCGTCACGCCTTCTGCTCCACCCACTGTTACGCCTACTGCAATGTAATGCTATGTGTTTGCGCTATGTATATAAGTTGATGTATTGTTATTAAAAGTTAGCGCGCTCATCCCAGACCAAGCCCCAGCAGCTGCTGGGTCATTCTATGCAGGTTGTCCTGATCCTGTCCTTATGCTGTAATAAACCTGCAGAAACTCCTACTACCTCGAATCTTGACTCTTATTTTATTGAGCTATCTGTTATTCATTCATTCATTCAAAAATAGATCCGGTATTATTTATTTATATACCACAGGACCAGTGTTGGCCATCATTCCCTCAGATGTCTACCTAGTCAATCCTACATGATCCACCGCCACTTCAGTAGTATACATTGAACTGAAGGTGAAACCATTTGTATATCCAGAGAGGAGCCTTCAGCTGAGTCCGCCCCTGGGGCTTGCAGCAGCCCCACTAGCGCCTCCCAGGCCTGGAACCCCCATTACTTTATCTCCTTGGGCTCGCCTAGCAATTTGAAATCTGTCTATGCTTTCGCTCGTTGCCCATTTAATCATTTCCATTTTCCATCTCTGGACGCTGGGGCCTCCTGCGGCGCCGTGATATCCCTCTTGACCAACAATAACCCCAACTCCAAAAACGTACTTGTTACCTTCATCTTGGGCATGTGAGGGAACCAGTGAAGAAACAGGTGGCCATGTCAGGCGTTATCTGACGTTCTGAAACCTCACAAAGCAGCGTAACTACATCTTCCAAATATGTGACTAGTTGCCGGCAGTCCCACATCATGGGACTAATCTCCGCCCCCTCTAAGTTAAAACGTGGATATTTTGCAGTGTCTGTGCTAAAATGTTTGTTGATCCTGGCAGGAGTTAGGTATGCCCTATGTAGTATAAAGAATTGGATCAGTTGGAAGCGGGAATTTCTAGTGCTTTTCCACGCCCTTCTAACTATCTGAGCCCAAGTTTTCTCAGGGATATCCTTACACAGATCCAAATCCCACTTCTGCTGCAGTTCCCTCAATGGTGTCATCCCCTCGCCAGTCATCCGCCTACATAAGCATGAAACTGCCTTAAAGGTCCCTGCCGCCATCACCACATACTGACACGCCATGGACGTCTGCGGTTCTGACAGCCCCTCCCGCCAATGTCGTTGTATTGCTGAGACCAGAGCCGAATGAAGCAAGAAATCCCCACGAGGAAGGCTATATCTGTCCTGTAGGGCCTGGAGGGTAGGAGAGCGCCATCTTCATATAAGTCTCCCAGCACTTGTAGTCCCAAAGTCTCCCACTCTGATAGAGCAGCCCAATCCCCCCCATGCGGAAACACAGTGCACATAGCCAAAGGTATCTCCGGGGCATAGGGCAGATTAATGTTGGCTCTTCATTGGCTCAGATTCCAACATAACCTCATCTTCAGCGCCTCACCAGATAGCGTCCCAAGTCGCAACGGCTGCTAGAGTATAATAGAAGACAGTACGTGCCTGGGAAGTCCCTTACCATCTTGGTTGTCTGGGCCCCGATTTCTAGCGCCACTGCCTGGGTAAGCCACTGCAGCTGGGCTGCTAGGTAATACTTCTCAAAATCAGGAACCGCCAGTCCCCCATCGGCCCTATGACGCATCAAGGTTCGAAGTGCAACCCACCTCCTACCAGCCGCCCATATAAAACCCCCAACCATAGACCAGAGCTGGGTAAAGAACGACCCCGGGATCCAAATTGGCAATGTCCTAAAGTAATATACCAGCCGGGGAAACGCCACCATCTTCAACAGTGCTATTCACCCAGCCACCGAGAGAGGCAGGGTACCCCAGAATGCCAAACTACCACAGAGATTTCGTGTAGCTCTGCCCACATTGCCATCCAAGAAGTCAGCAGGTGTGTGGTAGAATTTAGTGCCAAGATAAGTCAGACAGCAATATTCCCATCGTATCCGGTTAGTATGGGATGGGCCCTCACTCGTCGGGGCCGTCGGGAACAGGCAGGTCTTCGCCCAGTTCACCCCGAGTCCTGAAACCCTTCCAAAGTCATGAAGTACGCTCAGCGCTCTATCTAGGACGTCCATCGTGTCAACTAGAAACATAAGTAAATCCTCCGCATAGAGTGATATATACTGCACATCGCCGCGCACCTCAAGACCAACACATCGCCGCCCCAGTCTGGCCTGGGCCGCTAATGGCTCTACAGCCAGTGCAAAAAACAAAGGGGAAAGCGGGCACCCCTGTTGTGTCCCGCTGCCTACTGCGCAAGTGGAGGAGACCAAAGTCCCTGTCCGAACTCGGGCTGTAGCCGATTTTAATAAGATCCCTGTCCAAGCCACAGAGGTATCTCCAAGGCCTAACTTTCGCATAACTTGAAACAAATATGGCCATTCCAAGTCATCAAACACCTTCTCAATATCCACAGATAGTACGGCAGTGGAAGCAGAGGTACAAGAGTCCTCCCCCAATATTCGAAGAAGACGCCGCACGTTAGTAGCAGTGTTTCGAGTCGGAATAAAGCCTGCTAGATCTCGATGAACCAGGTGAACCATATGTGGAAGTAGACGCGATGCATGAATTCTACTCAGAATTTTATAATCAGTCGTAACCATGGACAAGGGAGGATAGGCCGTCTTATCAGAGGGACGCTTCCCGAGTTTCAAAAATGGGATAATGACAGCCTCACGGCTGGAAGCCGGCAATACGCCAGCCTTTTTAGCCTCGTTAAATACAACCAACAACTTAGGGGCCAATAAATCAACATATGTCGAGTAAAACTACATCGGTAACCCATCCGTTCCCGTTTTTTTTTTACATGCCATATATTTAATAGCACTCCAAATTTCCCCCAGCGTTATCTCTTGCCCGAGTACGTCAACCTGTTCCTTTTCCAGCTGAGGTAATTCTGTGACAGTCAGGAATTTTTCTATTGCATCCCCAGCAATCTCTAGCTTACTCCTATATAACTCTGCATAATACTCCACAAACAAATCACTAATCCCCTGTTGGTTATAGACTGGGTCCCCCGTCAGGCTATCTAGTTCTAGTATGGACGTCCCTCTGCGGGCCGGGTGAGCCAGCCAGGCCAGCAGTGTACTCGAATTATCCTGCTCTGCATGGCGTGTGCTAAATATTTCTTATGATCAAAACAGGGCAACCTCTCGACCTGTACCGCCACTGCCTCCCCAGCATCGGATACCTCCCGTTGCTCATCCAAACCCTCAGGGCAGGCATTTCCTGCTGTGCGCAAGCCCTGTTCTGCAGAGTTTACATCCCGTAATAATGTCTTTCGTACTCCCACCATATTAGCTATACATAGACCTCTCAAAACAACCTTAAAGGCATCCCATTCGACTGCTGCCGATGATGCTGTACCCTAATTTTCAGTACAATATTGGGTGATTCCTGTCTCAATCTCTGAGCGAAAGACAAGGTCCTCCAAGGCTTCTGGGCGCAATCTCCAAGACGGAATCGCAGGGCTCTCATGAACCCAATGAAGTCTCAACAATAATGGATTGTGGTCTGAAAGTGTCCTCTCAAGACATTTGCTGTGTCCCACCTTAGTATGTAAATCCGGTGTGCATAATATCGGATCTAAGAGCACATGCAGCGCAGAAAAAAAGGAATAATCATGCTCACCAGGATGTAGTGCTCGCCAAATGTCTACCGGACCCCACCTAGTCTGCAAATCTCGCCTGGTTCTAGAGATCCTGTGTATGGGCGCTTCAGGCAGTGGAGGGTGGGACCGATCCATAAGCGTATCCATTATGGAATTAAAATCCCTCCCCATGATTACTGATCCAGTGAGATAGGGTGCTAATTTCCTACACAAGTGGTTAAAGAAAGCTGGCTGATCCATGTTGGAGGCATAGATACTGCTTAATACAACATCTCAACCATTAGGGCGGCCCGCCACTACCACAAACCGCCCCTCTGGGTCCACTAGGTGTAGAGTAGGCTGAAAGGGGACTCCATTAGGTGTCGAGTAGGCTGAAAGGGGACTCCCGCTCTAACCCAAATCAGTGTTCCCCGTGAGAAAGCAGAATATGTTGTACAAAGGATCTGCCCTCTCCAGCGGCGCTGCAGGGCCATGCCCTCGGCCCGAGTAATGTGTGTTTCTTGGAGAAAAGCAATGTGAACCGCCCTCCGCACCAGGTAAGCATGTACTTTATGGTGGCGCAACATCATATGGATCCCTCTAACATTCCAGGACATGCATTTCAAGTCAAGTAACGTCCCCATGCTATAATCGTAATCTTGCAACCAAGAGCACTTTCCAGCAGGACACACCTGGGGTCCCAGCTACCCCCAAAACAAACCCACCAGCCCCCCCAACACCCCCACCCCAAAACAGGTACTAGAACACTAGTTACCATCCAAACTAAAGAACTAACTATATCCTCTAGTAGCTACAGAGGATCAAAACAAAAAGAGGGGAGGCGGCCGTGAACCAAGAAGAATGGAGCAACACACAGTCACTAAATGGCGCAATACCCCAAATAATAACCAAACCCCATCCTCTAGGCTAACACAACTGAGAGAGCCATCTCTTTCCAATCCTCCAACATCTCAATACCATTTGTTGCTACCATCATACCTCCAGTTCGGCTAGTATAGTGAAAGCAAGGAAGGAGAGGTAAAAAAAGGGGAAGTAATCAGCCCACTACAGAATGTCGCAAGTATTGAAACCAACAAAAGTTACAATTAGATAATCCCATCCGCTGTTCCTGGGGTAACATGTGGCAGAGCGACACTGTCCACATCAGTCCCATCGGAGTCAGATTCCATCGATCTCTTCTCCAACTCTGTGTCCGCTTCCGATGGGGAGAGATTTGCCTGAAACATGTCTGACACTGCCTGGAAAGCAACCGATCTCTCCTTCTTCGTTTGAGACGCCGTGGGTCCCTGTAGCATATTTTGTCGACGCCTTACTCGTTTCGATCTTCGAGGTCGCTGTCCCTCTACTGGTGGTTTCACGCGGCACCCCGCCTCTCCATTCCCAGCTCTGTAGGACTCTAGCCAAGACCATGCTTCCTCAAGGTTCTCAAAAAAGTGCGTTTTTTCATCCAGAATTATCCACAGACATGCTGGAAACATCAGTGAATATTGTAGGCCTTCATCCCGCAGCACCTTCTTAACCGCCAAGAAGAGGCTCAACGGCGTTGTACCTCAATGGTGTAGTCAGGGAATAATGGCACTCTGCTATTTTCCACCTTGTAGGGGCCCGAGGAGCGAGCTCTCTGCAGCAGGAAGTCCCTGTCTTTATAGTGTAGCAAGCACGCCACCACTTGCCGAGGTGGACTTCCGGGGCCCAGTGGGCGAGTTGGGACCCTATGTGCTCTTTCCATGGTATAAGGGTTAGGCCCTCAGGTGCCACCTCAGATCGTAGCCAGCCCTCCAAATAGTCAATCATGTTGGCCCCTTCTACTCCTTCCGGCAGACCCACCACCCTTATGTTGTTCCGGTGGTTGCGGCCTTCAGCATCCTCAGTTCTCCGCTCCAATGCCTGGAGTTTGTGTGTGACACCCCCTATCTGGGCCACCAGTGTCTTTTGGGCCGGTTCTAGAGTCTCCAGGGTCATCTCTGTCTGCTTCACGTGGTCAGACAACTTGGTGTGTTTTGTCCAGAGTAGGCCCGGCCCCACCACCACATTCGCGATATTCTGTTGAAGGGCATCTCTGGTGTCTGTAATGGCCTTCAGAAATTATGGCACTTGCTGTTGCATCAAGGACTCGAGCTGTGGTTCGGGAGAATCCTACTTTCCTCGGACTGCCGCTGCATCCTCAGAGTCCGGAGGAGCGCCCCCTTGTTTCTCTCGCGGCTTCCCGATGACCAGTGAGTCACAAAGCCTTTAGCCAATCTTCCAGCCAGTCCCTGCTCCCGCTTAGACAGGCTTCCGAGTTCCTGAATATGCCTGTGAAGTGCGGTCCCTCACCACACTGGGCCCAAGACTGAGAGTTCGCCCAAGGGTATGAGGCAAAGGCCCACTCCACTTCTGACCAATGGCCCACAATAGTGTCTCTCCCCAGTGGTTCTGCCCACTAGACACTGGGGATAAGTTTGTGAGGGGTGAGTGCCCCTCCGGCAATGGACTAGTGCTTCTCCTCTCCCTTGGACATAACAGTCTTTGTGCCCACCTGGTGGAAATGTGGAAAAGTAAATTTTGCCATGTTCTGTGTCCCTACGTGTCATCCATCATATGTTATGTGTGCATGACCAATATGCATATGTTATTCCCCATGTCCGATTCAAGACGCAATTACAGTTGTGTCCATCTCTGGTATGCCAGTTTCCAGTCCTCGTGAATACTACGAATATCAGGCCTATGTAAAGCTACGTTGCCACGTTTCCCAGTGTGCACGTTATTCCATTATAAAGTCCCCGTTTCCAGGCCTCAACAGGGCCAGGACATCAGATTCAGCTCCTGTCTCCTGAAGCCTCGCTAAGGAGCGATACAGCCCCCACCTGTATCCTCGACCCTTCACTTACTTCCTGCCTCGCAGTGCCCGGTGCAGCTTGGCTCTGCCTCTGAGTCTGCCAAGAGTATGTTATGATTCCAGTTATCAGTTCAGTCCTCCTTCCTTGCATTCCTAAGCTACTGAACTGCATCAATAGTTTCCGTCATTGTCTAGCCTTCTCGTCTCCATGTTAAGAGAAATACTGCATTTAATGGTCATTTAATATTCTTCATCACGCACTATATGTAGAATAATGCATGATCCAGTCTTAGAGTCAGTTAGCCTTTCCCCTCATGACTTCTAGTTTATATCAACATGTTCCCTAAACATCAGATACTAGATAGGGTTTAGGTACATGTCGCTCCGACCCTCCAGACTTTAGTCTCTGCTCCTAGCACAGAGTTCATAGCCCCCAGCTTCTCCTCGTAACACGTCATTGCCAGTTTGCGCGCACCACCAGGTTAGAGGTCCCGGCTCCTTAGGTAGCCCCCTCCAATGTTTCCGCCCATTTCATGACATATTCTGTTACGTTTGCATCACATGTCTATGTATACGCCCAGTTACACCTACTTTTACTCTTATCTTTCGCGACTGCTACGCGTCACGCCTTCTGCTCCACCCACTGCTACGCCTACTGCAATGTAATGCTATGTGTTTGCGCTATGTATATATGCTCATGCATTGTTATTGAAAGTCAGCGCGCTCATCCCAGACCCAGCCCCAGCAGCTGCTGGGCCCTTTTTCATCCTGCTGGGCCCCAGTTGTCCTGCTGGGCCCTGTCATCCTATTCCTATGCAGGTTGTCCTGTTCCTGTCCTTATGCTGTAATAAACCTGCAAAACTCCTACTACCTCGAATCTTGACTCTTATTTATTGAGCTATCTGTTATGATATATGTCTAGTCAAAAATAGGGTATTATTTATTTATTTACCACATAATGGCGCCCGAATAGGGACTTGCCCTTTCCCCACGCGTCGGTGAAGCCACGCCGACCCCCTGACCCTCTGCAGTCGTGACGGAACTCTTCTGCGCAGTGGCAGATATTTCTGCTTCAAGTATCCCTCAGGCCCACGGAGGAGACGGAGGAGGCGGTCCAGCATCCAGACGAGACGGTGGAGGAACGCGGCGAGTCCCGACCAGAGCCCAAGCCAAGAGTCCAAGGTCCGAGGTATCCGGAGGCCCACCCGTAACTGAAGTCCGAAGTTCGTCGTCCGTCGTCGTAGCAGTCCAGTCCAGTCCGAGGCCTTTCCGTTCTTGCTGCCCGGTGAGTACCATTACTGGGGTAGTATCTAGACAGGGTCAGTCTAAATTGACTCCTGGTCCGTGGGTTGGTGGTACCCAGGCCCACAAACGAAGTGTTCACCTAGGTGGATACGGGTCTTGATGCGTCCCTTTATGGGACCGGTATGTTCCGTACTGTTTCAGCAGTGCATCCAGTAACTCTAGTCTGTTCCGTTCTCGAGAAATTCTTGTGTTTCTGTTCTCAGTATTCCAGGTAATATTCTGTCAGAACTGTAATGTTATGATGTTGTTCAATGTATTTCCAATGTCGTGGTATGCCTGAATTGTTCTCCCAATTGTTATTGTTCCTCGTCTATTGTATTGTGTTCCGATTCAAGTTTACAATGTCTCTCTTTTCGAGATTACGTCAGTTAAAAACTAGAAAGGGTTTGTTAGAAGAAGCAGTTCCTGTTCCGCCCAGGGACAGTCCAGGTCACTTTATGTATCAGAAGCATGGCATAAGTGCCATATTATATCTAGATTTATGGGTAGAGTATACCAAACAGTTAGAAGAAAAGTATAGATGGCCCGTATCGGGTACATGGGATGCCGAGTGCATCATGCGAGTAGAAGAAGCATTATGGAAGAAGAAAGCCAGACAGTCACAGAAAGATGCCATCGAGTTATGGCGCAAGGAAGCTCATAAAAGAACCGAAAAAGAAATCAGAAAGTCAGAGTTAAGTAGAGAATCCCAAGAACGAGCCCAAGAAAGAGAATTAATCGAGATAGGTGAACGAGTTAGAGCCGAACAGTCAGACAGACAGAGGCATGCCCTCATTAAGGGTATGTATCCTCTTCTTGCTGAGGGCTTGCCAAAAGCGACCCCGGAGGCATCCAGTAATTTCCCGCCACCATTAGTTCCGACCAAGCTACGTCACAAACCGACCGCAGCTGATATTTTTATTTCGTCCTATCTGGACGACACAGTCCCCGAATATGCAAATCCTGTTCGCGCTCCGCCAGTCCTTGTAAACCAGGTAATTCCTGCTCCTCCAGACACCGGGGTGCCCTTAACAGCCCCCCCGGGTCAGCCCGCCATACAAGTCCAGCCCACGTTACAATTACCGACCCTGCCAGGACGAAAAGCATCAGTCGACGATTCTAGTTTAGGGGCCGCAGGAGGAGGTCTTCCTCAAACCCCGCCGCCACACAAGCGTTTATCAGCACTCGAATTACATGCTCAAGCATCACAGCGTACTCCTAAAAGTAATAAGTCTGTTACAGAAATCAGGCAAGCCCTTGGCGAATGTGTCTATGACCCAGTTCCAGGCGAGTTTAATATGGTTTTATATTCCGTACGCGTAAGGAGAGTGACCGAGTATCTAGTCACCCTACCCAATATGAAAGAAGATCTAGACAGAATATATCGTTTCATCCGTACAGGGGATGATCCACAAAGTATTAGTGATGCCATGTCTCAAAGGAAAGCCGAGATTCAGCGTATGATATTAAAGTTCTTAATTAACTGTCTAATAAGAGAACAAGATTACCCGTCTAAAGACCCGGAAGAAATGAAAACTCTGACAAAGTGGAGTGATAATATAGCCGAAGGAAAGCACAATACTATTGGTGCCATGGAAAGTATGTACAAGAAAATCCGTAGAGAGATAATAAAGATACACGAACAGCGTAAAGCAGCACAAGTAAGCGAGAAAGAAAGTACTTCTGATCCTGAAGAGGAAGACGACGAGAATACTGCCAGAATAGCGTATGTAGGAAAATCTAGATTTCCAGATCGCCATTTACGCCTAGAACACAAGTCTATTTTCCATCATTCAGCACCAGAACAAGGTTCCCTAGAACAAGTATTTCAAGCTACCGATCACATTCTGAAATCACGAATCGGTTATAGTGAATTAAGTACTATGCATGAACAAGAACTAGCCCGATCAGCAGTCCGATGGATTACTGATTCTACCACTTTTCCAGACGAAATAGTGGCACAAATGTTTCTGAAATTGCCCCCAGCCGAGCAGCGACTGGTGGGTATGTATATGATTCAGCACCTCATTACTCTGTATGAGGGTCAACATTCTGATCCAGGTCCGTTACATGATATCCTGAACGAGTTACTCCAGTACAAATGGAGAGGTCTAGGTACCGATTTAATTAGTGTCATTCTAGAACAGCGCCATAAATATAGAACATTCTTGAACCCGCATTTTGTTCACGTCTCACCCCCAGAAAGTAAATCATTCTACATAGACAGACAGAATCCGTTACGAGAAGTCCACCCAGTTAAAGGAACGGGTGGCGAAATGCAGCGAGTGTTTGTTTACACTCCAATCACAAAGATGGAACTTCTCGAAATGAAGAAATTAATTCCCTGTCATGATAAAGATCCAGCAGGGTTCCATAGAGAATTAAAAGACATGCTCCGTATGGGAGAATACACTTACCCAGATATCATTAAAATGTTAAAGGTCCTGTTGCCCGCAGGGGTGTATGAAAAGCTAAAGGAAAAAGAATGGGAGGTGGGAGAGAAAAAGATCGATTGGGCAGTCCTAGAAGCTGAAGACAAGATACGAGTACCAGGTACCGGTCTTGGAGATAAATGTAAAGAATTACCAGAATTATTGATTCAAGTTTTACCCAGATTATTGACAACGAGAAAAGAAGACTGGGATGCAATCTCAGCCTGTAAACAGAAACAAGATGAAGATATCAGTGATTTTTATTCTAGATTTGAAAAATGTTTCAGTATCAACAGTGGTCTCAAGACAAGTAGTGAGTCATACCCTCACCTTTTCGTTACCAAATTAGTCGAGAATTCAAGCCCACAAGTTAAAAACCGAGTTTTGAAAGTCGAAAGCACCTGGCAAGCAAATACTCCGTCCCAAATGCTCCAGATGCTTCAGTATCACCAGAATAGAATCAGAGAAGAGCAAGAACACGAAAGAAAACGTATGAAAGACACGAAAATGAAAGTGCTAGTTGCACAATCTGTTCCTCAAGACAGTCAGAAGAGGGGTCCGAATCAAGCCAGTCATCCTGCAGCACCCGTTAAAGGGAACTGCAATTATTGTAAACAGCCAGGTCATTTTATAAATGAGTGTGCAGTTCTGAAACATAACATAGCTACTGGTAAGACTAAAGAAAGACCACGTCCGCCTAGACAAGAACAAGTTTCACAGATTCCTCAGCCACAGAATGCACCACAGACAGTTACAGTACCGCAGCCTATTGCTGCAACACAGCATGCTACATCGCAGATGTACCAGTATGCACAGTCTGAGTATCCAGAGTACCAGCCATATTCATGAAACAGCCTAGAGAGGGAGGTAGGCTTGCCTCTCATCGAGATACCTGTAGATCAAGAAGGTCCCTATGTTCACAGTCAAGTATTAGGGAAAGACAGAAAGTTTTTGATTGATACAGGGGCAAGTAGGACCACAATTAGTCATGCCGAAGTTCCAGGGGCTCCGCTCTCAGGCTCAAGAAATGTTTCCCTTGGATTTTCAGGAAAGCCTATTGTAAACGAGATATCAAAGCCAGTTACCCTAGAAGTAGGTCCATTGTCCCGCACTACTGACCTGTTACTTACTAAGTCATGTCCAGAAAATCTATTAGGCATTAAGACACTGAAAGAATTAGGTGCAGTTATATGCTGTTCCCCAGAGGGAATACGTCTGTTCCTACGTGACTTTAAGGGTCACTATGTATTACGAGATTTTGATTCCAGACTGTCTAAAGTTCCGCAGCATTTATGGGCGCAAGGTCCAACTGATGTAGGTTATATGCATATCACACCCTATCGTGTGACTCTCAAACCAGGTGTAGTGTTACCCCGAATCAGGCAGTATAGATTGCCACCTGAGGCTGTAGCAGCCTTATCCAAAATTATTGACGAGCTCATGGCTCAAGGAGTAGTTGTAGAAACTGACTCCAATGTATGTAATTCTCCGATCATTCCAGTCATGAAACGTACTGATCCAAATGCACCCCCAGTATATCGATTAGTGATTGATTTACGAGAACTTAATAAATGTATTATTCCTCAGTACCCAGTTGTCCCAGATATCTCTTCCCTGTTAACTGCTATTGATTCCGAAGCCACGTTCTTTACAGTAATCGACCTCAAGAATGCATTTTTTAGTGTTCCCATCCATCCAGACAGCCAGTTTCTTTTCGGATTTTGTTTAAATGGAAGGAGCTATATGTTTACACGCGCTCCTCAAGGTTTCACAGAAAGTCCTAGTATTTACAGTCAAGCACTTAAGAGACAACTAGACGATATTCACATGCCAACTGACACTGCCCTGCTCCAGTATGTCGATGATCTACTGATCACAGCCCGTTCTGAACGTGACTGCGAGCGAGCGTCACTCACGGTTTTGTATTTCCTAGCCGAGATGGGGCACAAGGTGTCCCCTTCGAAGCTTCAATTCTGTGTCCAGCAAGTGGTCTACTTAGGACACTTACTGTCCAAGAGGGGTAGGCAGTTGACACCAGACCGTATCCAGTTGATAGCGAGTCTTCCCCAGCCCAGAACCCAGAAGGAGGTACGTGCCTTTATCGGCCTTACTTCTTACTGCAGACAATGGATTCCTCAGTATGCATTTCTAGCCAAGCCACTGATACAGTTAACGACACAGGAGGCAGCCGTATCGACTGTCCTCCCTTGGACAACTGAACATACACTTAGTTTCAACGAGTTAAAGAAAGCTTTATGTCAAGCTCCAGTTCTAGCAACACCGAACTACAGTAAGCCTTTTACACTTTTCGTCACTGAACGTGAAGGTACAGCATTATCTGTTCTCACACAAGATCAAGCAGGACAAAACAAGCCCTGTGCTTATTTTTCGAGCACACTAGATCCAGTCGCCCAGGCTTTGCCTGCGTGCCTCAAGTCAGTTGCAGCCACAGCACTAGCTATCAGACAAAGTGATTCCATAGTTTTAGGACACTCCTTGACAGTACAAGTTCCACACTCCGTGGAAGTTCTTTTAAATCGAACACAAACTCAGCACTTGACAATTGCACGTTTAACAGGTTATGAATTGACACTGTTCCAGCCACACATAGAAATCAGACGCTGCAACGTCCTGAATCCTGCTACACTGTTACCATCAGTTAGTTCAAATCCTGCCACACACGACTGTGTGGAAGTAGTTAACATTACGACAAAGCCAAGACAAGATCTGACAGATATTCCGTTACCAGATCCAGACCTGACACTTTATGTGGATGGTTCATGTATAAGAACTAGTACAGGAGATCTAGTCGCTGCATATGCAGTAACTACTGACACTGAAGTTATTGAAACACACCGCATTGACACTCTGTCCGCTCAAGCAGCAGAGCTAGTTGCTCTGACACAAGCCTGTATACACGCCAAGAACCTGAAAGTTAATGTTTACACAGATTCACGTTACGCATTTGGAGTTGTACACGACTTCGGAGTGCTCTGGCAGGAGAGAGGTTTCATGACTTCTCATGGAACCAAGATTCAGCATGGTCTCCTTATCCAAGCTCTGTTAGATGCAATACACTTACCGACATCTATCGCTATTATGAAATGCAAAGCACATACGAAAGTTACTGACACTATTTCCCAAGGTAATGATCTAGCAGACCGCACAGCCAAGCTTACAGCCCAGACTCCAGACAGTCCAGTTAACATGACACACACTCCAGATCCGACTACATGTATGACAGTTAAGGACCCTACTCAAGATGTCATAGATATCCAGTTACATGCTACTCCCGATGAAATCAAGAAATGGTCTGAACAAGGAGGGGTCCAGACAGATCAAGGATGGTTAACTAAGGGTAGAGCCACATGGTTTCTCCCCGACTCTATGGTTCAAGTCATTATTAATACCGCACATAGTCCAGCACATTTAGGAGAAAAAGCTATGTTAGACAGTATCCAGAACATTTGGTTCAACAAGCATTTACGAGCTGCAGCCAAGCAGAAAGTCCGTACCTGTATGATATGTTGTCAGTTTAATCCAGGTAAAAGTGTCCCGGTGGAACAAGGTGGTTTCCAGCCCCCTGACCACCCTTTTGAGGTCCTCCAGATGGATTATATTCAGATGGAGCGATGTCGAGGTTTCAAGTATGTCCTTGTAGTTGTATGCGCTTTGTCCAGATGGACAGAAGCATATCCAGTCCCAGATTACACAGCCGCGACCACTGCCAAGCAGTTGGTTCGTGAGTTTTTCCCTCGATATGGACTCCCTAGAGTCGTATATTCTGATAACGGTCAGCCATTCTCATCTGAACTCATGAAGCACGTTTCCCTGTTGTTAGGGTACCAGTGGAAGTTCCATTGTGTACGCCATCCTGAAGCAGCCGGTCTAGTCGAGAGACATAATCAGACTCTGAAAATCCGAATTGCCAAAGTATGCAAAGAAAAAGGTGTGGACTGGCTAGTAGCTCTGCCAGTCGCTTTATTTTATATGCGCATGGTCGCACATTCCAGATCAGGTCTGTCCCCGTATGAGGTCGTTTTCGGCCGCCCCCCTAACATGTGGGGTACTCCTAGACCCCGAAGTATTACTGATGTTTCATGTAATATGCTGACAGATTACCTAGCTTCCTTGATGTCTGCCCTCAACTCATGTCGTTCACAGGTTGCTGCCGCATTTCCAGACAATACCGAGGTGGCACCGCATGAAATCGTTCCAGGTTCCATGGTGATGGTCCGAAACTTTGACAGATCAAGTCCGCTGGAGCCTCGATGGAAAGAGCCTCGTCAGGTCCTCCTCACCACCCGTACAGCCGTGAAGTTGGAAGGACGCAAAGGATGGATACACCTTTCTCACGTTAAACTTTTTAAAGGACTGAAACCCGTCTTCAAGAACATTTCCCAGGATACAAAGACTTGCCAGAATATTGCTCTCAAGGACTGTCCCGCAAAAGACATTGCTACAACCCCTCCCCTGTTAGAGAAAACTCCGCAGCAGGAGTATAAGTTAAAACTCCGGTCTAGTAAAATAAGTCAGTCAGTTTGATTGTATAAGTCCTCCCCTAGGTGAAACGGTTAGACTGTTTCTGACATGTATAAAATAGACCCCCATAGTGAGAGAGTTAGTAACAACTCAAACCGATGTATCGTTTTTCTAAGTTTCATATTATTTCTCAGCATTTTGATTTCCTGCACCAGCTATGCGTTCTATCTGTATTTTCCAGTTCTTCATGTAAATAAGTCTGCTAATGCTACAGTAGAGCACACGTTTAGTGATCTACCTCCTCACGAATATTCCTACCGCCTCGCTATGCGTAACAATTCATTTATCCGTATGTTACATTACTCACACCAGACCAGCAATGCCACTAATTGTTGGGTGTGTGGTCGACTCCCCCCTTTCCAGACGTCAAAGGGAGTTCTGCCACTTTTTCCTTATCCATTCTCACATAATGGTTCGTGTGGAGCATGGTCCACGTTAACGTCATCCTCAACAGATATGTCTTTTCTTAACAGTACATGTTTCCCAGACAAGCAAGGTTTCCCCCACAGAACAGGTTTAGATCTAGAAAATGAAGTATACAATTTAGGTAATTATTCGTCGAATTTCATGGTCCTGAATGTTCAGTCTGATACTACTCCAGACTCACCTGCTATTTCAGTATTACCAGTCAAAGGCGAATTATGTGTCCGTAATTATGGTTCTGTACACGTAGGACATAGTGATTGTACTACTATTATCGAGTATAGTGACAGTGGGAAATCTATTTTTAAAGCTTCACGTCATTCTTATTTTGTTTGTGGTCAAACCGCATATGTTCGTCTGCCCCTCGATTGGGAGGGAACCTGTTACATTGCCTTCCTACTGCCACCTGTTTTCCTAGCCCCACCTGACTACCATAGGAATTCCTTCCTAGTACATACTAGACACAAGAGAAATCTCCCGATTGTCGATTATACTGAAACTGCTGCAGAGCAATTCATTGATATTGATAAAGGTGTGTTCCCTTATTTAGGTACAGTTGTAAATAGTAAGCTAATCCGTAGGTTAACAAGAACCCTTGAAGCTGTAGTAGATGAGACTGCCTCCGCTCTAGGTAATTTAACCGAAGAGCAATCCCTTATGAGAATAGTCGTTTTACAGAATCGTCTCGTCCTTGACGTCATACTGGCCGATAGGGGCGGGGCCTGTAGAGTCCTCGGATCTAGTTGCTGCATTTTCATTCCAAATAACGCGCCGTCTGTTTATTCAGCTATAACCAGACTCCATAAAATTGCCCATCTGTTACACCAAGATCCAGGCACCTGGACATGGTCCGGTTGGTTCTGGAATATAATTTCCGCATGGGGATGGAAAATCCTGTCCTTTCTAAGTATTGCAGTAGCGATCATATTCAGCTGCTGCCTCTGTATACAATGTGGCCCTGCGATTTGCGGCATTTGTGCTACCTCTTGTATTCCTAGTCCCAAGCCCCGTTCTAAATCCCGTTCCAGGATAATTCGAGACGAACAAATGATACTGTATGAAATGATAGATGGTATCATGAAAATTGATGTTTCCTGATGGAAACGTAGTGACAAGGAGGGAATGTGGAAAAGTAAATTTTGCCATGTTCTGTGTCCCTACGTGTCATCCATCATATGTTATGTGTGCATGACCAATATGCATATGTTATTCCCCATGTCCGATTCAAGACGCAATTACAGTTGTGTCCATCTCTGGTATGCCAGTTTCCAGTCCTCGTGAATACTACGAATATCAGGCCTATGTAAAGCTACGTTGCCACGTTTCCCAGTGTGCACGTTATTCCATTATAAAGTCCCCGTTTCCAGGCCTCAACAGGGCCAGGACATCAGATTCAGCTCCTGTCTCCTGAAGCCTCGCTAAGGAGCGATACAGCCCCCACCTGTATCCTCGACCCTTCACTTACTTCCTGCCTCGCAGTGCCCGGTGCAGCTTGGCTCTGCCTCTGAGTCTGCCAAGAGTATGTTATGATTCCAGTTATCAGTTCAGTCCTCCTTCCTTGCATTCCTAAGCTACTGAACTGCATCAATAGTTTCCGTCATTGTCTAGCCTTCTCGTCTCCATGTTAAGAGAAATACTGCATTTAATGGTCATTTAATATTCTTCATCACGCACTATATGTAGAATAATGCATGATCCAGTCTTAGAGTCAGTTAGCCTTTCCCCTCATGACTTCTAGTTTATATCAACATGTTCCCTAAACATCAGATACTAGATAGGGTTTAGGTACATGTCGCTCCGACCCTCCAGACTTTAGTCTCTGCTCCTAGCACAGAGTTCATAGCCCCCAGCTTCTCCTCGTAACACGTCATTGCCAGTTTGCGCGCACCACCAGGTTAGAGGTCCCGGCTCCTTAGGTAGCCCCCTCCAATGTTTCCGCCCATTTCATGACATATTCTGTTACGTTTGCATCACATGTCTATGTATACGCCCAGTTACACCTACTTTTACTCTTATCTTTCGCGACTGCTACGCGTCACGCCTTCTGCTCCACCCACTGCTACGCCTACTGCAATGTAATGCTATGTGTTTGCGCTATGTATATATGCTCATGCATTGTTATTGAAAGTCAGCGCGCTCATCCCAGACCCAGCCCCAGCAGCTGCTGGGCCCTTTTTCATCCTGCTGGGCCCCAGTTGTCCTGCTGGGCCCTGTCATCCTATTCCTATGCAGGTTGTCCTGTTCCTGTCCTTATGCTGTAATAAACCTGCAAAACTCCTACTACCTCGAATCTTGACTCTTATTTATTGAGCTATCTGTTATGATATATGTCTAGTCAAAAATAGGGTATTATTTATTTATTTACCACAGAAAGAATGGGATATTTCCACCAACCAGCTCCCCTGGAGGGGACCTCTGGTGGGTCAAAAAGTCCACCAGACATAAGAGCTAAAAAAAGATTTCAAAAGGCGTTGGTGTGTCCAAGATGAATATGGCAATGCCCCCGTCACAAAAAAGAGCAGCAGTCTTTCTGTCCTGCAGAGGTGGGGCTGAGTTGGTGATTGTTCCTCAGTTTGCCTCTCAGATGGCAGGGGATATAAAAGCCCATGAGACACCAAGGATTGTACACACCAGGGAAAAAAAATAAAACAAAGGAGTGGGGATGGCTCACCACACACAGGCCATGTACCCACCCCAAAGAAAGGGCACTGTGATCTTTCAGAAAACCCCTTTGGGGCAAATATACTAGTGGTTTGCCCCCAATATGCCTCCCGGGGAGGGGAGACAATGCCTAATATGCACCAGGGATTATTGAAATAACAAAAAAACAAGGGATGGGTGTGGCCCAACATGGGCCGTACCATGCTCACACCCAAAGGCAAGACCACAACAGTCTGTCTACCTCTGGGGGCAGATTAAGGGGCTTGACCCAAATCTGCCCTGGCTACCTGAAGCGCACTATACAACAGGAAAAACTAAAAAACCACACATGAGTGGGGGCACCCCACCTAAGCAGGCTTATGTCACCACCCCGAAAAGGACAACACAGTCTTTCTGGCCCCCCAGAGGGGCAGGTTGGGGTATTTTCCCTAATGTAACCCATGTATCAGGAAGCCCACTATACACCAGGGAAAACAAAATAAAGGTCTCCCATGAATCGGCCCATGTCCCTGCCCTCTCATCAGAAAATCCATAATAATCATTTTTCTCCCCAGGGGAAGATTGAGGTTTTTGTTCCCAATTAGTCCACCCCAGGGGCAGAAGCCCACTAGATACTAGGGATTTTGAAATTATATTGAACAAACAAAAGAATGGGGACGGCCTACCATAGCACTAAGCCATACCTCCACCGCAAGAAGGGGCAGTACTATCTTTTTTCCCCGTGAGGGTACAAATAGCAGGTTTGCCTTGATTGGGCAAGTTGACCCAAAATCTATCCTGGGGCTGGACAGTCCATTAGATGCCAGAGAGTTTGCATCTGGGGATTGACAGAGAAATTTCCATCAGTGTGCTCCCAGGGAGAGGAGGGGAGCAGAAAGCTCAATAGACACCAGGAGCTTCACATGGCATCAAACCCCAAAAAAAGGTTGGAGGTGGCTTATCCTGACTTCAATCAACAACCACAATCCAAAAGGAATGGTCTCAATTGGGGAGGTTGCCCCCAATCTGCCCCCAGGATGTTAGACAGAACATTAGACTCCAGGAATTTTACATTTGGAGAAAAAAGGGGGTGCAGACCTGCTAACCTGACACTGGGCCCTACCCAACACCAAAAGGGGCAAACGGACCGCCTGGGAGCTGCATAGATATTGCCACGCAGAATCACCAGTAAGGAAGAACTTTACAAAGGGTGAGACCGCCCCCGCCCAGAGACCATGGAGTGCTAGTATGCACCATGCAAAATAGGCAGCATTGAGTCAGATCGTATGTATTAATTACGCATGCCTTTATTAGTAGCAGCGTTGTATGTCTTGCACATAATACTTTATATTCCTATTTAGGGTTTTACAGGAGTGGCATACACAGGGCTGGTCCCTGTGTGGTCCTGATGAAAAGCTAGGGGAAGCTTGAAACATGTCGACCGCACACTGATCCCACCTTCATCACAGGTCGGAATACAGTGTCCTACCCCATTTTTAGACATACCAACCTAGGAGCAGTAATAAATTTGTTGAGGCCCACTGGCACGGTATTTTTAAATCACTTACAACCACTCCACTACACTTTGCACCACACATAGTCCTTCACTAAATAAGTGCTCCTACGTAATTCGCAAGTCGTAGCACGCCCCTTTTCGTAGAGAACTGGATGGCCCCAATGATGAAGCATGTCACCGTGGGGAAACCCCGGTGAGTGAGGGGACTCAAGAAATAAATGTTTCTTTCTTGTTTTGGCTCCACCTGACCACACAGGCCAGTAGCCACAACATAAGCTAGGTCTCAGAACCCAATACTTTGGGCTCTAACTTTCAAGTTTACCCTAGGTGCCAGCTGGACTAGGGCCCAAAATGGACAGCTACTTAAATTGTCAAAAGAAATAATCAGTTTTTGGAGGAAAATTTGATGTGTCCATGTTGTGTTTTAGGCCTTTTCCTATTGTGGGCACAAAGCCCACCCACACAGGTGCAGGTACCACTTTTATTAACAGACTTGTGGGAACGTTAGGTGAAAGGAAATTTGTGCATCCCCACATATTCCTGAATTTTCCTTCAGGCAAATGTAACATAGGTCTTTTTAGCAAAAGCTTGAACATTGCAAGGGCTTATGGATAAGAAATCTTTATGAGATCCCCACAAGTCATACTACCCTGGACTCCCATAGATGTTAAGTTTTAAGAAATATCTGGGTTTGTAAATTTGATGTGTCCTTTTTGCATTTTGGGTCCTTTTCTATTGCATGAGCCAGGCCCATCCACACAAGTGAGCTAACAATTGCATCTGGAGACATGTGGAAATGCTGAGTAGAAGGACATTTGTGAATCCCTGAAGATTTTGGAAACTTGGCTTCACAGAAATGTGAGGAAATTTGTGTATAGCCAAAGCTTGAGGTTTGCAAGGGCTTCTGGGGAAGATAAAATTGTAAAATCCAAGCAAGTGACACCACCATTGCCCCCTTGTATGTCTAGCTTTCTGAAATGTCTGTGTTTTGTAGGGTTCCTCGGGTACCTACTGAGCTAGGGCCCAAGTTCCGAAGTCACCCACACTGCAAAAGAGGGTTTGGTTTTGAGTGGAAAAAATCGATTTGTCCATGTTTCATTTGGGCCATGTCATGCCGCCCACCCACACTAGAGGGTAACATTTTTTTTTATATTGGAACGCTGGGTGATTGGGAATTGTGGATCCTCACAGATTATGGAACATTCCTTCACAGAAATGCGAGAAAAATGCATGTTTTAAAAGTTTGCGAGGGCTTCTTGGTAACAGAACATCATTGGAATCACACGTGGTAGGTGTCCTTGGATGGCGGCTTGGCTAAGGCACAAAATCTGCAGCTATCCACATTGTAAAAAAAAGCATTGATTTCGCTGGATGAAGTGTGATGCCTCCAGGTCAAATTTCTGGCAATTTTGTGTTGCAGGTCTAAACTATTTCGGTACCATTTTTAGCGGCACACCTGATATTACTAATTGGATTTTTCTGCATTTGTGACTTTCAATGTGTGCCAGTGTGAAAAAAAAGACATTTTGCAAAATGCCCTTCTGAATCACATGATTTTATGTATATCCACAAACACAGATGTTCAAAAGTAACCACAGTTCCTAAACTCAGTATCTTATGTCGATCTCAGAAATACTTAAGTTTCCTTCATAGCCATTCTTCATTCTTTATATTTTACTATATGAATTTCTGTATTGACGGTACACAATGAAAAATCATTGTAAATGCAGCTCAGATATTGTGTCTTTGGAGGCTCTGCTCCTCTCAGAAATGTATTCTGTGTTTTCTGGGGACAAGTAGGAGAGCACTCCTGTCCAATGAGATACAGGGAAACACCCTGAGCATGACTCCTTCCTCCAAAGTATGGCATAATGGTCTCCCAGAAAGCACTATTCCTCCAAAAGGCAATATGGATGAAGTCTCACCAGAGGAGCAAGAACAAGTTAAAACAAATTCTAGTATGGCTTGTTTCCACAGTCCTCCTTCACCTGACATCTGCAAATTATTTTCTTAAGCTTGCCATCTGGCTGGGTCAGAGGGGTTGGGGATAGATGGGACTGGCCTTCTCTACCTGCCCTATTCTTCCTTTGAAGCTCATGCTTTACAACCCCTCCCCACTGCTCCTGCATTCCTGTGCAGCAGGGTTCTCTCCTACCAGATAACCTCTTTCCCTGGGTGACACTTATTGTCGTGTATTTCTATAGGTTCTGAATCGATCCCCCTATTCCTGACCCTATTCTGGTTAAACTAACTAGCTAGTTAACTAACAGTCAGCCCATGAGGCAAGAAAGCCCCCATGATGCAGATACCGTTATCTGACGCAGTCACACTACGGCACAGGAACGTGTTATCTGATTAGGTCATAACGCTTGAGATCTAATTAGACAAGCGACATTCCTCCAGCCCCTGATAAGGCATACGACGTTCTCATAACAAATCAAACCTAGGACAACCTGGACAATCCGTGCGGCCATTGTTTTGATTTCACAGAGAACTTTTGCAAAAGAATGTGCTAACGAGCAAGTCGTATGACATCTTTATTGACGTACCTATGTCCATCCTTATGTCAATCCCGGCACCTTTAAGGTATAAATATTGCCGACCTTGCCCTATGCAAACACACGCGTGGTGACAAGACGGAGCAGCCATACTTGCCGAAGCCAAGAGCAGAAGCAGACCCCGCAGGCAGCAGCCCCGCCTTCCTGACGCGCTGAGAGACGCGCTGCTATCTCAAGCCGAGAGACCCAGCACCGGCGCTTCCGGGTAGCCCTCGCAGGCAGCCTGGAATATCGAGAGCAGAGAAAGAGATACCATTCCTCATTCATCCTAAATTCCAGGTACAGAACTGAATAACCCCTCACAGAGAATTCTTTAGTTATTCACTTGGCAAAACAAACTTAACTTAAACTGTAACTTTCTATTCCCGCCCACGCATTAGACTTAGGTCAGGTACACGGGGTAGGCGTATTTAGAAACACCAGTTGAGTACGTTTAGTCAAATGTATATGTGTATGTAAATATATTTTAATCATTTTAAAACATCATATGGCTCAGAAACCATATCAATGTTTTTACAGTATTATTTTATACTATTGCTTTTAATGTATGCACTTTACTTAACTATAAGTATTGCAATAATATCGATCCATTTCTCATGTATGAGAAAAGAGACTGATCAATAAATAACACCTTTTTATTGAACACGCCCGTCTCTTCCTTTTCTCTACATTCTGATGAGACTAAGAATGCACGTACTGACTGAGTAAAATAATTGCCTTGTGCTCACACGACTCTTGAGATTGACTCTTGATTAGGGGAGAGCAAAGTTGTCATGTTCTATGGTTGTCAGAAACTAAATCCCTTCTTGTCTAATCAGGGAAGTTAATCCTTCCTTGAACATTCGAGAAAGTTTCTAGCGAACTCTGAGCTTAGCTGGCAAACCCAAAAATTAAGTCTAGTATCGACAGTAGTAGACCTAGTTAACGTCTGGTCTAGGCCTTTACTGCTGTAGGTACTATTCCAATGCGCAGAGCCTATTGGGAAAATAGGAGCTACACTACATGGCGCCCAACGCGTTTGGAAAGGGCGATAAAACTAACGTAAGACATTTAGAGTAACTCAGTCGTGCTTTCTCACTCAGACCCCTTTTCCCAAATACTCCAAAGACGTCTGGAGTGGGTGAAAGGTTATATCCTCCAAAACCTCGCAGGAGGGAACTCCTATGTATGGTTCTTGGTCTAGTCAACGTTGAAGGATAAACAGTGTTCCAAAATATTGTGCATCTAATCTTTGTTCCATAAAGAAACCTGATCTGCAAATAAACATAATACCATCCTGTCTGTAAAATGGCAGAGAGTGATGACGAAAGAGAAGCAATTAGATTAGCTACTGAAATAGCAGCAGCTGATACTACAGCACTCGATGCAGACCCAGATATAATACTCATCCAGGTCGCCAAAAGGAGATCTATAACCTTAAAACTTATAGAAAATGGACTGACACCTAGAGGTGGCACAGTCATATTCGTAATCGAGGCACACGAATATCGGCAGACAGAGGTATACTATACATGGATAAATTTTCCAGCAGCAAATGCTGTAACAAAGTACTTCCACTATTACAAAGTAGAGGAACCTCCTAATGAGTACACTCCTTTCGAGGAGGTGGAAGTACCACTCAAATTCCAAGAGCATTTGCTCTTATTTGATGGCGCCCTAAAACATAATAATCACATTACAAGGCTCGGTCCTTTAGGAAGACCAGGAGCAACGTGGCCGGTCCTAGCCGGATACACACCACATCCAGACATCGATAGGATGCCTGCAGCAGAGCTGTTAATACAGCTAAAACAACTACTAAAAATTCATAGACAATTAGTTCAGTATGTAATGCGGACTTCAACAATTCAGCCAGCGATTAAACTACCACAGCTGACCCCTCACCAGGGGAACACAAATAAAATTACACCACAGAACATCCAATCCTGCCTAGGTAAAGTTCCAGCTAAACGGGAACAAATACCATTCTGGTTGGCACAGAAAATCACCCAAATAGAGGCGGTGTTTCCTGACACCACCCCATTAGAAAAACACAGGATTCTGACTATATGTCTTCCAATGGGAATCGCACCACACATAGAGGACTGTGACACTTGGGGTACAGTCTTTGCTTCCATCTACACAAAAACACACGGTGTCCCATCCATTTCGGTGATACCAGATGTGCTAAAACAAATTCAAGATGAATACGGTCCAGAACCTGCTTTAACTCTTGGTATGAAATTACTGAAAGACTTCAAGCAGGTCTCGGCTATATTACTAGCCAACATAAAAGGTGAAGCAGCAAACGTGGCGATCCGCCAGAGGTTAAAAGAGACAGATATAGCAGACCAACCAGCTGAAATTGCCAGAATCATAGAAAAATCCTATGAAGAACTAGGCAGAGATAGTCTAGGTGGAATACCAGTAAAACCGCAACTGACTACAAGTCCAGAAAAAATATTTTTTAATAATAATAATTCACCAAAAAAGAACTGGGATGGAAACAAACAATCCAATCCTAAAGAAAAGAAATTCCAGTCCAGAGGAAGGTCTCCTAGGCGAAGAGAGAAATCTCCAAACCAAAGACAGAGGTCACCGCAGAGTGACCCCTCTGGGAATAGATATAACCTTAGAAATAGGGATAATATTAAAAAACCTGATAGATATCAAGACATTGATACACGTCCCTCTCAATCTTTTCAGACTTCCTCGCAGAAATCGGAAAGAAGAGGACGATCAGAAGAGCACGCCAAGTCCAAAGACAAGGAACCTGCTCAACTGAAAAAGAAATTACAATTTCCAAAAAAGAAGGTAGCCAGTATCAAGGTAGTTAACAATGCCGAGAATACTGAGGACACAACTGAAAAACGGAGAGTGGGCTCAGACAATGCTAGACAGCGCAGCAGAGGTGAGCATAGCTCGCAAAGTCCTTATGAATCATCTGGAGACAGTGGACACGAATGAATATCTTCAAGTGGAAACTGCAGATACCAGAGTTAGCAAGCCCCACAAGATATACGAGATAACATTACGTATAGAGGGAGATAAGACTAGGAAAATAAGGGGACTATTTTGGGATAACCTATCCAAGGGCTATGATATCCTTCTAGCTGAAAAAGACTGGCCACCAGAGTTTGTCAGGGAGTGCCCTCATGGCGAAGAAGTAATTATGCCTGCCTTCTCGAATCAAATCCCGATTCATAAAAAATATACACTTGCTAGAAAGTGGGCAGTGGCCTTAGCACCCGCTTTATATAAAAATCATGTAGGATGGGATGAGGATTCTCCTCCTCACAAAATCCAGTTAAAATCACAACCAACTGCACAAAGGCAGTACCCAATCAAGCAAGAAGCTAAAAAACAAGTAAATGAAATACTAGATCAGCTAGAATACCAGGGGGTGATTGAAACTTGCACCTCACAAATGAACAATCCTTTGTTTCCGGTCTCCAAACCAGACAATTCATACCGTCTAGTTTTGGATTACCGACACCTTAACACATGTTGCAAAACTTTTGCAGTGCAAAACTCACACAGTGCTGCACTAATGAATAACATAGTGCACAAAAAATACAAAACAACCTTGGACATCTCCAACGGATTCTTTTGTCAAAACATAGCACCAGAGAGCAGATATTTAACTGCATTCTCAGTAAATGGCACTCAAAAACAATTCTGTCGGTTAGCCCAGGGGTACAAGAACAGCCCGGGGGTATTCTCAGCGAGAGTAACAGAATTACTACAACTATATGATGATGAAGCATTATCTTATGTCGATGACATTTACTTAACAGATGATGACTTGGAGACTCACTTGAAAAGAGTGAACACCATAATACTTGGTTTCGCTGCAGAGGGTTACAAATTCAACTTCAAAAAGTCCAGAATTGCCCATCTGACGGTCCTATTCTTAGGATATGAGCTATAAAGTGAAGGCAAAAGCCTGGCAGACAATTTCCTAGAGAAATGTGCCGTAATCCAAGCTCCTAAAACACTAAAAAACTTACAGTCAATTCTAGGCTTCCTAAATTTCGGAAGAACATACATTGCAAATTACGCAGAAAGGGTCAAACCCCTTTACGATCTAATTAAACCAGACTTTAAAAGATCCAGTTGGACTCAAACACACACAGAAATTTTGAGATCCTTACAAACAGACATGCTAATTAAAACAAAATTAGAAACACGTGATAATACACGCAACCTTGTGATCCGAGTCATCCCAGGGAGATGCGGATTCACATACCTAACCTCCAATGAGGGAGAAAAGGTACCAATTGCATTCAAATCACACTTGTACACTAAGGCTGAAATGAAATTTAGCCCAACGGAAAAAATTCTTACAGCAACACAGACAGCTATAGCAAAAGAACGAGCCCTGGCGCAAGGTAAACGAATAATAATCGTTACACCAATACCAGCCTTAGAGGCGGTAACAAAGGCAAGCATTCCAAATGCTAAAGCACTCCATCCGAGATGGATACAATGGGCTAATTCTCTTGCTGCAACAGACGTGGTGTACGAATTTGATCCTTACTTAAAAACACAAGAATTCCTCCAATATGAATTTGAATGTCCTCCGCCAACCGAAATTCTGCCTCTAGACCAATACGGCTGTATAATATATACAGACGGATCAGCACAACCCGCAGTAGGGGGTAAACAAGCTTACAGTGCTGCGTGCGCGATTGTTAAAGGTCGTTGGCACGAAGGGAAATTCAAAGCAACCCTAACTAAGACCCAATCTCTAGGAGATTGCACAGCTCAGCGAGCTGAATTACTAGCATTCAAGATGGCGCTTGAAAATACCGATCGAGAATTCCCCACACTCATAGTGTGCGATTCGTATTATTGCGTTCAATCTTATAATGAATACTTGCAGATCTGGCTTCAAAACGGTTTCAAGGATGCAAAGGGTGGCACAATCAAGCATAAAATGCTCTGGGAACAAGTAGCTCTTTTACAAAAAGAACTACCAAAGACTCACGTGATACATACACTGAGTCATCAACGTGATGGCGTTCACGTTGCAGGGAATTCATTGGCTGATGAGGCCGCGAAGGCAGCTGTGCAAACGGCTTCCGTAGCCGCCGTCACCCGGTCAAAAACAAAAATAGACAGCGAAATATTACAAGCTGTCAGCGCTTCAGAAAAGGATTCGATAGAACCACTCCCTAAAGGCTTTCCAGTAAAATACTCATACGTAACTGATGCAAACAATGTTCCTTTTGCTCGAATCCCTGGAGTGGGGGATAGGGCAATTCCAAACATGGAGCATAGGTTAGGACTAATAATAGCGGCACACGAAGGGCTTGCTTCTATCCATGCTGGCGTCTCAGCCACAGTATCATTATTAAAACAGAGATACTGGTGGCCACAAATGAGAAGACAAACAAGGAACTATGTTCTAGCATGTGAAATATGTCAAAAAATGAAAGTATCAACTGTGAGACGTCCAGCACAGACGCCCCTTCTAATCTCGGATAAACCATTAGCCTGTGTTTATCTAGACCACTGCGGTCCCTTACAAAGGGATGGTAACTATAAATATATCTTGGTCGCAGTGGACTCATGCACGAGATTCATATTGATGTGGCCCCAGCGAACGGCTGACGCCAGAACTGTTATAAAAGATTTGCGGGTCTTTATCGGCACATACGCAATTGGCATTCTGCATTCGGACAATGGTCCTGCTTTTAGCTCTCGGGCTTATAAGGAGGCCATGGTCAGCATGGGCGTGCAATTGCGGTACTCTTGTCCATTTCACCCTGAGGGGAACGGAATTGTTGAAAGAAAAAACCGTGACATAAAGCAATCTATAACGGCAAAGGTATTAGGTTCGGGAGCTGGGTGGGTCAAACATCTAATAAGTGTCCAACGTAGTCTAAATAACTTGCCAAGAAATTCTCTGAAGGGATTCAGTCCGTACGAATTATTATTCGGAACTAGGATGTTGATCTCTGACCTTGATAGTCAGACTTCAGTGGTAATAGAAAAAACCTTTGATGTCAAAGACCGTTTGGCTATTTTGCAGGACTTAAACAAAACAAGAAAAGACCTGAGCAACATACAGTTGAAACAACAGCCAACAACCACTGAAGAATCACCACCTGTCCCAGCAAGACCTGTCTGGATTCCAAAAGTCGGGGATCTAGTCAGGGAGAAGATCGCGGTAAAGAAGGAATTTGGGCCTTCTTACAGAAAAGCAGTTCCTGTCTTGTCTGTCAACGGGACAAGATCAGTTGTACTACCGCCACTTGCTGGAAAAAAGGAGAACCGAGTTGTATCCATCGACCTGGTAAAACCACAACATGTGGCCGATAACAAACGGTAGGCCAAGTGGACTCCCAATAAGTAGCAGAACACCAAGGTTTGCTACCAGTACAGAGGTCCTAACAAAGAGGCTCATCACATTCGAAAAGCCTACAGAAGAACAACAAGGACTATGCAACAATGCAATAGAACTCAGACCTCTGAAAACCCAAATAAAGACATTTAGCAGAGACACACCAATCTATACTGAAGTACCAAGTGAAAATGCAAAAAACAAAAATCCTGAACCAATTGGAACTATTGACAGAACTGCATCTGGTTACTTCATCAACTTCGATGATTCCTCTGACGGCTTCAGTGAATCAAAGACACAGCCATCATCAAAATCCTTTAAAGACAAAGCTAAGGAACTTTTGAAACAACTGAAAGAAACATATCTGATTTCTCCATGGATTGAATTTTGGGTGGGTTTTGGTGCATTTATCCTCATACTTTGGCTCATCATGGTATTTACTTTGGGACGCTTCATTGAGGGAAAATATGCTAAAATGGACACAGCAAGTCAGAACATCAACTTGGTCCTCAAACCACACACATCTTCACACGTCGAGAAAAGAGAACTTTCTTCAGAACTTTCTTCAGCCAACTTCACAGCAATTCCGATACCTGGTGGGGTAGCCTGGGACAACACTGACTATGAAATTTATGGTCCGGTCGAGATCCTGAAATATCCACACCAAATCAAGATCTCCTTGAGTGACTTTGCGAAACCAAACTCATTTGCTGATGATTGGGACTTTGAAAGTATCAACAATATGATGTCTGACTTAGTAATGTCTGCTAAATTTACAAAACATGATTATTTGCAAGGTTCTACAAATTATGATAGTATGTATTGCTATAACCATTTTGGTAACCACTTCTTGCATAAAACTGCACAACCTAGAAATGTTTTAAATTATAATCAATGGGAACATTGTGCAACACCTCCAAAAGGGAGTTCAAGAACCGTGTATGGCAAATATTCATATTTTTCAGGTTTTAACACAAGTAATGCTGAAACTTTTTATTATAAATTGTCAAACAAGACAGGGATGAAAACCATGATAACCAACACAAAATTGATATATTCAGATTCATTCTTTGAAAAAATGAATACTTTTGGATTTGATTATTGGGACAAAAATGTTGATTTGAAAAGTGTTTGGGGTACAAAAGAATGGCAAGTACAGGGTTTAGAAGCTTTGTTTAGAGCCTGCATGATCCCAGAACAAATGATATTTTTAAATGACACTGTTCAACAAACCACCTGTCTTGGCTTAGCCAAAATCAAAGATTTAAATAACCCGTCTATTCCAAAGCCAACAATGTTTAGCAATAACTCTGATACAGATGAAGAAATAGACATAAACCATATACTTAACCAAAACAGAACACATCCTGATTGGAAACAATGGTTAATCTGGCCCACAGATACAAATAACTGTCAAGATAGATTCCTGAATAAAACACAGGGTTTCAAAATGACCAGGCCAGACCCTAGATATCCCCAAAGACATCACCCAGGGATAATAACAACCTACAGTGTGGGCAAATTATGCCTTCAATGGCTACAGACTTCCACACTGCCTGAAATTAAGCAACACCTAACTTTACTTACTGATGGTGCTGACTTGCGTGATTTCATACTGGGACCACGCAAACAGCGTCAAAAGCGTTTCATAGCAGCCTCTGTATATGCAGCATACAATGAGGCCTGGAAGGTTACTCAAATTGAAACAGCAGAGAGAATACGTGAAATTGATCGTATTAATTTGGAAAAATCACTTTCTGTAGTGGACAATGGGTTAATGACTCTGTCCTCCAGAATTTTTTCATTGGACAGCATTGTGTCTTCAGCAATCGACATATTATCGCAAGACTTACTGTTATTACAACATGGTCAGTCACAATTGCGTTCTATCGTGCAGCTTGGCTGGACGTTACAAAATCTGCGTTCAGGCTATGTGCCTTGGCGTTTAATCAACACAACGTCACTATTCCAAATCTTTAACCTTACTGATAGACAAATCGGTATGGCGCAGAAGGGTGCTGATTATACAATCTTGAGCATTGAAAAACTTGAAAGATTACCAATGACAATGTCAGAACGACCTGTCAATGAATGGATAATCCACGGAATCATAAATATTCCAATCTCAACCTTCAGGTTTCAATACTGCCAAAAATATATACAGGCTGGCATGTACGAGAAATTGGGAAAAGGGTACCTTAAAACAACATGGAACCTGCCCTATTCACATGCATGTGTCAGTAATAAAGGACAGAAAGTGTTTCTTAGTGGCACCAATTGTGCTATGTCACTAAGCGGCACGCTTCTGTGTAACGGAATTAGTTTGCATGGACCCTGTGAAGGGAATTCATACAACCTTTCATGTCACCAGCAAGGCACACCTGCAACTGAAATAGAACCATTCTTTCAAAGACTCTATAATGGGAGTTACATTCTTATTGTAGACCGCAGATGTTGTAGTCTTATGCCCGGGACTCCTTATCTCGTCACTACGACGGCGAAGGTCAAGTGCTGTGGACGTTCTTTGTTCCCCAGCTCCTTCCAGACAGGGAGGCGAGGGCATGGCCCGGTTTGAAAATTACTTCTATTCGAATAGACACTTTAAGCAGAATGAAAACAGTGCTTCTTCAGACGCCTACAAGGCTCACGTCATCTAAAGAAACGTATGATCTACAAGTCGCAAGGACGACTGCAGAGATACATACATTATTATCAACCAATTCCCCCGTACATTTCGCGGAAATCCTGAGCGAAATCTTAAATATTTCTGATACCAATGGGATCTCAGGGGTATTTAAGACAGTATTTTCGATGGCATTAACACCATTCAAAGCCATACTGGGTATTTTTCCAGATTTCGTCCATTCGATTTTTGGCGGACTTCCCCTGATCCTGGGACTAATTGCAGGAATCCTATTCCTAGTCCTTATTTTTCGTTATGGCAACCCATGTCACAGATCAAACTCTCGCGACAATGGAAGATACGATCCTAGCCATTGGATACCGGGACCGGATATCAAAAATCCTGGGACTCTCCCGGCTTAGAGACCTAAACATGACTTGGTTTCTATCATTTCGACCAATGTGGCAAAGGTGTGTTTTACCTGTACTAAGGTGTCTGCTATGCGGAGAAGAATGCGTGTTAGACACCTGTCTGACGCTACAATCGGATGCGCCGGTGGATGCAGATACATTGCTGGTCCCTACCAAGGTTCACGCTCTGTGCTGCCCTCAAAGGCTGCCAATTCTGATGACGGCATTCCTGGAATCTTCACCACTGCGATTGAAGGGTAGTGAAGTTCAAGATGAAAGCAGCATCGAACAGGTACGACCTTCTGTCAGCAATGCAAATCAGAATGTCAATGGAGACAATCATGCGCACGAATGCATGGTTACCCCTATTTCCGACTTAGAGGAACTTTCCCATGAAGCTGTTGACAGTTTTTTCGAAAGCCTGAATGATATGATGTTCTCTCCAGAACAGAAATAGAGACTTTTGAGTAAACTCGCACACGGCGTTCCCTGAATTCGGCCTTCAACTTTAAAAATAAAGTCACATGAACAATTACAATCCAGTTCACGGACAGCAATTTTTTCAGCAAGCCCCTAAAATATTTTTCTATATATATTTTTTTCCGGGACACTGATCTTCTGCTTAAAGTAAGAAACTATTCCTAGAGAACTAAGATTTCTATTTTTTAGATACTTTATAGACTTTAGCTGCCCGCTGGTATGTTCACAAAATATATTATGTGATGAAATGGTTTCGACTTTTCTTTCTGTATAGCCATATTAAGAGCCATTTCATGTGTATTTCTCATATACCAACAAGCAATAATGCATAAAATGCGTGTTTACTTTTGCATTTAATTCATAGCTTAAGTGCATACAATATATATGACTGCAATTTTTCAGTATATTTGAAAATTTCGAAATGCATTTATGTATTTTGGGGTGGTAAGGTATACACTATACTCTATAGTATGTTGTACTATGTTATACTATGCATAGATTAGTAGATATGACCATAGTTAGCGTGGAGTGGGTGTCGTGTATTTCTATAGGTTCTGAATCGATCCCCCTATTCCTGACCCTATTCTGGTTAAACTAACTAGCTAGTTAACTAACAGTCAGCCCATGAGGCAAGAAAGCCCCCATGATGCAGATACCGTTATCTGACGCAGTCACACTACGGCACAGGAACGTGTTATCTGATTAGGTCATAACGCTTGAGATCTAATTAGACAAGCGACATTCCTCCAGCCCCTGATAAGGCATACGACGTTCTCATAACAAATCAAACCTATGACAACCTGGACAATCCGTGCGGCCATTGTTTTGACATCTTTATTGACGTACCTATGTCCATCCTTACGTCAATCCCGGCACCTTTAAGGTATAAATATTGCCGACCTTGCCCTATGCAAACACACGCGTGGTGACAAGACGGAGCAGCTATACTTGCCGAAGCCAAGAGCAGAAGCAGACCCCGCAGGCAGCAGCCCCGCCTTCCTGACGCGCTGAGAGACGCGCTGCTATCTCAAGCCGAGAGACCCAGCACCGGCGCTTCCGGGTAGCCCTCGCAGGCAGCCTGGAATATCGAGAGCAGAGAAAGAGATACCATTCCTCATTCATCCTAAATTCCAGGTACAGAACTGAATAACCCCTCACAGAGAATTCTTTAGTTATTCACTTGGCAAAACAAACTTAACTTAAACTGTAACTTTCTATTCCCGCCCACGCATTAGACTTAGGTCAGGTACACGGGGTAGGCGTATTTAGAAACACCAGTTGAGTACGTTTAGTCAAATGTATATGTGTATGTAAATATATTTTAATCATTTTAAAACATCATATGGCTCAGAAACCATATCAATGTTTTTACAGTATTATTTTATACTATTGCTTTTAATGTATGCACTTTACTTAACTATAAGTATTGCAATAATATCGATCCATTTCTCATGTATGAGAAAAGAGACTGATCAATAAATAACACCTTTTTATTGAACACGCCCGTCTCTTCCTTTTCTCTACATTCTGATGAGACTAAGAATGCACGTACTGACGTAGTAAAATAATTGCCTTGTGCTCACACGACTCTTGAGATTGACTCTTGATTAGGGGAGAGCAAAGTTGTCATGTTCTATGGTTGTCAGAAACTAAATCCCTTCTTGTCTAATCAGGGAAGTTAATCCTTCCTTGAACATTCGAGAAAGTTTCTAGCGAACTCTGAGCTTAGCTGGCAAACCCAAAAATTAAGTCTAGTATCGACAGTAGTAGACCTAGTTAACGTCTGGTCTAGGCCTTTACTGCTGTAGGTACTATTCCAATGCGCAGAGCCTATTGGGAAAATAGGAGCTACACTACATACTTATCACTTCATCAAAGCAGCATGGCTAAGTCAGTTAACTCTGACCAAGCAGAGAACAGGGCAGGAAGGCTGAATGTTGGCTTACAGACAAAAAAGTCTTATAACTTATTTTCTGTACACTTTAGGCCAAATTTAACAGTAGCAGATTTTTGGATTTATCGATACCATTCTCCTAAGTCCTTAAACAGTATTTTCATTTAGATAATTGCAATATTTATACATTTATAAACTACTGTAAATTTATCCTATGGGTCTAGGCATCTACAATGGGGAAACAGCAGTGTGAATTTCTCCAGCATCAGGTCATATAAAATATCTTTTATAAGAGTCGTGCTTATAGCTAGGTGACCGCCCACCGCTGGAACACCTAGGGGGACTTTAGTGGTCCTGAATATGCAAAAATAGTGTAGAGGCTCACTTAACATAAACCCTAGCACCAAACTCGACTTTGGGAAGCACTTTTCTACAATGGGGAAGCGAAATGTGCAATTTCTATAGCCCTAGGGCATCCACAATATCCTTTATAAGGACCTTCCTTATAGTGACATAACACCCCACCCCTGGGACACAAAGGGGAGACCCTGGGTGGAACTAATATGCCCACAATATTGAAGTATATCATTTATTAAGTGCCTCTAGTTGAGTTTAAGCACAATGTATATTTAAAAGCTGTGGCACAACACAGGGCTCCTTTTAAAATGACCTCAGGCTCTCAGCAGCACACACATTCGAGTACTGAAAGGGCTGCTGACCTCTAAACTGCCATGCTCTATTATATATTAGGGACTTAAAGGTGGTTTCAGTCCCCCTGCCCTAATATGTACCAGGGACTTAGAGTGTAGGTCATGCCAATTATAAGTGTACCCTACTATATAGTGTCCCCTCATGTATGTATGTGTTTTCACTGTGTTTACACCATAACACTGGTGCCTAGCAGAGCCAGAAGTACAGCATACAGGGGTATCAAATGGGGCAAAAAGTGGAAGGACACTGCAAACAGGTTCTGATTTCCAACAGGTATAATCCCACAACAGCACATTTATTAAATCATACAACAATTAAATCAGATCCACTATATCAACATAACCACCAAATTGAATACCATGTTTGCCAATATTTTGGGATCAAAATGAGGTAGCCATTTCAGTTTCGAAATGACTGTAATCCAACCATAAATAGCATCATATGACCTCTTGCCCCTGTGATGCCATCACACGAAATTATATCACACCACTCATAAAGTTACAGATTTATTGAGAGGGAAATGGAGAACTGTTTGGGTCTGAATTTGACCAGCAGCGGGCTAGTGTTAAGATGGCTAAAGTGTGTGGAGTATGCAATTTTTTTTTCATTAAATCTTTTTATTGATGACAGATTCAACACTTTACAAATATTGCAGATTGAAATCACAGAGTACATCTACAACAGATCGTACTTTAACAAATCTTGTTCTTACGTGTGTAATTTGGTGACACAGTTCCCTACCCTTATTATTCATTATGCAACGCACTGCGACGCCCCTCCGCGTGTGGGGGCTTGCACACATTCCCTCTGTATTTGTTCCACTTTTCCCTATTTGTGACCACTTTCTGGGGCAGCCCCTTGATTCGTATACTGTCCATTCTATTAGCATGCACCAGTCCATATCCCTCTTCCAAGCAGCGAGTGTTGTTGTTTCTTGAGAGCCCCACGGTCTAGCTATATTACTCTTCGCCACTATCACTTCCAGTGTCACCCAGGTACTTTCTTTGCTATTAAAGTCAGTGGGTCCCCAAATATTCAAAACACATAGTCCTATCTTGGGTTCTATTTTAATACTCAATAGTTCTTCCATGGACTGTATCAGTGCTGACCAGTATGTCCTAATGTATGCACACACCCAAACAATATGGATGAACCTGCCTTCTTGACCACACTGTCTCCTACACTCAGCGTCTGTCAGTAGCCCATTTTCATGAGCACTGAACCAGATAGATAAGTTCTGTGCAATATTTTTAACTGTAGCAGTCTTAATCTGAAAGAGATTGTGATGTTCCTAGGGGAAGCCAAGGCCTCCAACCATTCCTTGTCCTCCATCTCCGCAACGTCTTGCTCCGAGTGTGCACGGAGCTAGAGGAGGGGTCAGGTATATTATTGATTAGCTTCTTATATGTCAGTGAAATGGACTTATTCAGCATATATTCATCGATATTCTGTCTTCAAGTGAGGGGAATTCTGGAAGCGACCCCCCCACTTTGGGATGACAGCTTGCAGTGCATGCCTCACCTGCAAGTATCTAAAATGCTCTGTGTGTGCCAAGTCAAATTCTGTTTGCAGCTATGTAAAGAGAATCATGTCTTCTTTTTTCCACAGATTCCTAACCCTGGAAATCCCTATCATATCCCATTGATCAAAGCTCTTGGTGTTTTCTTTGTTACAAAATCTGTCTGTGTCCTAGAGAGGGGTGGCCTGTGTGATCCTCCCTGCCCATCCCATACTCTTATTGACTGTGTGCCATGTCTGAACCGCGTGCACCGTTGGGCCTGTGAAGTGTGTTTTATTGGGCTTGGAGTAGAGTATTCTAATTAAATTTCTCCCTCGGAGAAGCCTCCAATCCAGGGTCATCCTGGGGTCTGTATATGCCTTGGTTTATGGCTGCCAGCTGTGCCGCCCAATAATTTTTGACATCAGGGAGTCCAATTCCTCCGTCATACTACCCTCTTATTATTTTTTGGGTCGATATACGGGGTAGTTTTCCTTCCTACAGGAGCTCTCTCTGTTCACTTTCAATAGCTTTAATCTGATCGTACAGGGCGCAGTGAGTTTTGTAGGTTGTATAGAAAGCGTGGTAAGGACATCACTTTAAATAAGGCAGCACTGCCCAGTAGTGACCTTGGGAGTGACTTCCGGTGCCTGACATGGCTTCTAAGTTGCTGCAATGGGGCAAGAGGTTCTGCTCGTAATACAATACTGGGTCCTTGACGTATGTACCAAGGTATTTTAATCCCTTGTGTGCCTCTACTATAGTATAACCTTTGGGCAGAGAAAGGAACATGCCCCTTAGCACGTAAATGACTGATTTGGTCCAGTTTATGCTGTAGCCCGAATATTTCCCAAAGTTGGTAAATATAGGTAACACTCTATTTAAAGAGGTGCCCGGTCCTGCCAGATAAAACAGAATGTTGTTGGCATATAAGGAGATATGGTCTTCCCAACCCTCTGACCACCTGAGTCCCCTCATAATTGGGTCTTTATGTATCTACATTGCTAATGGCTCCAACATTAGGGCAAAGAGGAGCGGGGACAAAGAGCAGCCTTGCCTGGTTCCTCTCTCGAGGGTAAACACTGGAGATTTCCTATTATTTACTATGACCTGGACCAGTGGGTCCCTGTACAGGAGCTGAATCCAGCTCAGTTAATTGGTACCAAATCCCATTTTTCTTAGGACTGAAAACATGTACGGCCATTCAATTGTGTCAAACGCCATTTTGGTGTCAAGGGGCACCACCACCCCATCCTCTCGCAATGTGTCTAAAAAGTATTTTGTGCCGGTATGAAGCCTGATTGGTTAGGGTGTACTAGTTTCGTAATAATCTGCAGCAGTTGGGTGGCCTTAAATTTCACCAAGATCTTGACTTCTGCATTAAGCAATGATACTGGGCGATATGAGGAACATTTACTTTTTGGTTTGCCATTTTTGTGAATGACAACCATTGTGGACAATCTTTGGTCTCCTGGAAGTACCTCTTGTTCTCGGCTTTCCAGGAGCATCTTGGTGAGATGTGACGTTATTTTACTTTAGGCTAGCTTGTACAGCTCTATGGGCAAGCTATCGGGACCCATAGGCTTCCCAGCCTATAAATCTCTTATGGCCCGCTCAACCTCTATGCTTGCGAGCTCGCTGTCTAGTAGCAAGTGATCTTCTGCTAAGAGGTTGGGGAGGGGCATGTCAGACAATAGGAAGTCTGCCTCAGCCTACGTGGAGACAATGTGGGATTTATAGGATTGCATATTTTAGTTTCCTAACTCATTTGCAATGTCTTGAGGGTCCCTCAGTTGGTTGTCGGATTTGTCAATTAGTTGTACTACTAATCCCTTCGCCTGTTCTCTGTGATCTATCCAAGCCATCAGTTTTCCTGCTTTGTCCTCTCCTTTGTAGATTTTGCTGAGTGTGGCCCTATCCTGTGACTGCACTGCTTCTGTGACTATGGACATGTATTCTTTAGTTTTCAGCTTTAGCAAATGCTTGGTCTCTTCTGTGCCGTCCTTGTGTACCCTCCCTTCGAGCTGTAGTATGTCAGCTTCTAATCTGACAGGGAGTGAAGTTTTCTCTTTCCGGGTTCCAGCAATCTGGTAGACCGTGTGGCCCCTGATCACTGTTTTACAGTCTTCCCAAAGTGTCTGAGCAGTTTCTACCGATCCCACGTTCTCTTTGAAATAGAACTCCACTTCCAGCGTGATTTTCTTTTTGACCAATGGGATCTTGAGGCTTTATTGTGGCCATTCTTCCTGCCTGCAGTTCTCCCACCCCCATCTGAGCCCAAACGGGAGTGATCTGAGATGCCCCTAGCCAAGTGGCATGCCTCTTTGAATTGCCCTAGCTTACCTGCCGGCCCCATGACATTGTCGATTCTTGAGAGGCTATTGTGGGCTCCAGAGTGGAATGTAAACTGTGCCTCCACAGGGTGGAGTGCACATCAAACGTCCACCAGTCCCATAGCTCCCATAAAGTTGTGGACCTGAGTTCTTGATGGTGGCACCTCCCTCGGGGTATTCTTGTCCAGTGTTCCCAACACGATTGAGTTAAAATCATTTCCGATTAGGGGCAATCCCTCAGGAAGGGCAAGTACAAGATCCCCCTTAAAGGCTGACTAGTAGAGGCCCGGCGGTACATATGCAGACATCAGCCTTAATAGAGGCCTTCCCATCTCCCAGTTACTGTTGTAAACCTACCCTGCTTATCCTGATCATAGTTCCTACACCCCTGGATCCGGAGCTAAACGCTGAGTGTGCCATAAGCTTGTATGCCCACCTGGTCAGCGGCCCGAATGCAGTCCCCATCAAATGTGTCTCTTGCAGAAAGACCACGTCTGGTGAGTGTCGCTTGAGATACTGGAGCACTACCCCCTTTGAGCTTGTCGCCCCAGTCCATTCACATTCCAAGACAATAGCCTAATACTCTGTGACAACCCCATGTCTGCTGTAGTGAGTTGCCTGACTTGGCATGGGAGGTCGTGCAAGGGTTGCATGTCCCTCCCCCATTGCAACCAATACTCCTGTTCTGGATAATGCCTGATTGTTAGTGTAAAGTGTAGCGAATGGAGAAAGCCCTTCTTCTGTTGTGAGTGTGTGTCATCTGAACTGTGTGTGAAAATTAACAAGAACCCCAGGCCCCCCTCCCTGCTACCCTGCAACCTGGGCTTGAAACTGTCCTTCTCTCTAACTATGCAGAGTGCCTGTACCCCATTTGAGTCCTATACTAATGTGGTGGGGGGCTGCGACCTCTCCACCTTTACCTACCGCTGTTACCATACTAAAGGTAAGTGTTTCCATGCAATTACAGTAATTTTGATAGTGAAAGTCACTTGGCCGGTGTTGCAGACACTTGTCGTTAGGCCCCCTTATAGTGTGCGTTGATCCGGTCCCACTGGATACGACCATACATCTTGTAAGTTCCCAATCCGATCCACAGTTCTAAATATCTGTACTTGTTCCGTCTGTTAACTGACCCGAGCGAGCCCCTGGGTCCAAGCGTGATCCTGGGGATACCTCTCTTTTTTGTTGGGATCCGCCTCTCTGGCCGGCCTCCATCCGTCTAACCATTCTTGTACCGCTTCTCCAGTGTCGAAGAACCAGGTCTATACTTCGGCCTCTATCTGCAATCGTGACGGGAACAACAGAGAGTATTTGAGACCTATGTCCCTGAGCCGGCTTTTGATTCCCTGGAAGGAACATTGTTGCTTCTGTACACTCAAGGTGATGTCGGGGGAAGAAAGTCACCACACTATTTTTAATGTTGATAAGTGGGGCAGTGTGGGCTGTATGCAGGACAATGTTGCGATCTCTGAAATTGAAGAGTCTCGCCAGTAGAGGCCTTGGGGGAGCTCCAGGTTTTGGCCTGCCTCCTGGAATGAGGTGCGCCCTTTCCACCGAGAAGTAATTGGATAAGGTCTTAGGCTGGAGATGTTTAGTGATTAGTTCTCCAATAAAAAGGTCAGGTGTGGGCCCCTCCACTCGCTCCGGCACCCCAAGGATCCTGACATTATTACGTAGAGACCTTCCCTCATAATTCTTCAGTTTCCTTTCCATCGCTTTACTCACTGTCTGGAGGTGCTTGATCTATTGCTGCATGGTTTTGAAGTCCTGGCAGAGATTGGTCATAACGCCCTCCATTGTTTTGACTTTTTCGATCATTTTCTGAAGCTCTGCCGTGCTGAAAGTCACTTCAGTAATTATTGAGTCCATTTTGCTTTTGAGTGAGGCTCGGACTCTTGTAATGCGTCTATGATGTCTTTTAATGCAGGGTCTTCTGTCTCTTGTCGCTGTCCCGGCATCACCTCAGCCTTGGTTGTTGCATCTGTGTCTGCGGTCTTTGACATGACGTATTTGTTGAGCTTTGTTTAGTGGGTGTTTTGTGCTCCTTCGGTCCCGGACATGGCACTTCCTGTGGACCACAGAAGGGGGAGAGAGACCTTCCTGTTCTGAGTTGCCTGCCTATGAAGCGCTCCTCCTGCTGGCGGCAAGAGGCCTTACGGGGTTCTCATGGGGGGGTTTACATTAGTGTTCAGGTTCTGCGCCTCCTCGTATCTGAGCCAGAAGAGGGGCCTAGCCCAACCCCTTCACGTTATAGAGTACCTTGCTGTTGGCCGTATGCTCAACGTCGTGCCAGTTGTACTTTTGAGACTGAAGTGTTGTGGAGCTCCCGGAGGATCGGATCCCTGATTTGATTCACTGCTGGTCTGAACAGGTGCCGATATATCTTTCAGTCACAATGCTCATTCATTCCCTTTGGCAGCCTCCAGGCACTCTGGGCCAGGTCGCCAGGAAAGAGGGACCCACCTGTGCAGTCTGCAGTCACTATTTCTCCGCTAGGCGCCCTCAAGGCCCGTCTCATGGGACCCCCCAAATGTACTCCCTGGGGGGGCTCCAGTAAGGCGTGGTTGTCAGGGAGCTGATAGCCACAGTTTTCATTCTTTTCCCAATGTGTGGGCAGTCACCTTTGGCCTCAGAGCCCCGCAGCACACGGGCAGTGGGACCGATAACTCGCAGGTCCTACATTACACCCCAGATGCAACAGTCTCAGGCAGGAGTGTTTCGTCTGCTTTTTGGAAGTCTGCTTCTGAATTTTGCAACGAGGTCCTGCATTGCTCTCAGTCACCCCACCACCATATCTTCTCGCTTACACCAGTGCCCACAGAGCAGGTGCAAGCGACGTCAATATTCAGCACTCATTTCAGCCCGCCTGGGTGAGGTCAGCGCGGCGAGCCAGGTCCAGCACAATCCCTCAGCCGATTCCCCTAAGTGGCTCCTGTTGTCCCAGTCTGCTCAGTCTGCTCAGTGCACGGTTGCCGATAGATTTATGCTTGTTGTAACTGCTTTGTGGTATGGCTGTGGTGCTTGCAGGCATCCGCGTGACTCACTGCGATTCTCTGCGCTTCTGCGATCATCTCCTCATGATACTGCTGGCTTCGTAAGTCTGTGACGTCCGGCTATGTTTAGGCCCTGGAGTTCCGCTCAATGTATCTCGTCTGTCTGGGTTGGTTTTCTGCTTTCGGCCACCATGCTGGGTTCCCTGCTTTAAGGGCTATACATTTTGTTGCATGGATCGGAGCTGTGTGACGGATTATTGAGCGGCGGAGGTTTGGAGAGTTATGGAGCTTCTTTAGCGTGCGGCCATCTTTGTCAACACTTGGCCACGCCCAGAGTATGCAACCTTAAAGCCTGCCTGGGAATCCCAAATGCCCTTACCGACCAGTATGTGATAAGGAGAAAATTAGGTTATCTGGTTATGTCTCAGATAACTTTGACTCAATCTGCTTCAAACTCCCCCATTGCATTTTAAATTCTCATTTGATTTGTCACACATTTTACAGTGATAAAAGTATGTTTCATTTACCTTCATTTGGCTTGCAAAAATATATTTTATGTTTGCTCCATTATGATTTGCTAGTTCAACAATCACTTGCTCTCCACATCAAATATCAAGATTTCTGGGCCCTTCTTTTTCCACAGGGACTGGCTGAGATACAGATGACCCTTTCCAGTAGCCACAGTTCTGTCCTGGGTAAAAATTCACTGGACAACTGGTGCCTTCCAGAATAAGGCCCTAGAAGGAAAAACCCACAACGGCAGAAAAACCTCCTGATGTCACTGGGGCTGACAAAAGGAGTGCAGGGGAACAGGAATTTCAGGGAATAGAATTTGTGGAAACTGAGAGATGAAACTGGACAGAAAATAATTAGGTGCAAGGAAATTAGACAGGAGAAGAAATGGTGAAGAACATGACAAAACAACTCCAAAACTGTTGCGGCACACTTTCCTCCAGGCGTCCGCTGATAAATTTGCCGCAGATAATAAGCTTTCACAGAATCCTCATTGCTGCCATCTTAGATTAGGATAAACTAAAGGAACAATATAAGCCAACAGCCGTCTTGAATAGGTTTATGCATAGGGCGTTTATGTATAGGACTCTGTATCACTTCCTGTATGGTAAGCTGGTAAGATAAAAATGGGAAAGCAATGTGGCAAAAACCTGAGGGGATTTAGGACTAAATTCCCCATAATTTGCAACAAAGCTGACCACCGACATGCTGGAACTATGGGCAGCATCTAATACATAAAAAATAGAAGTGCAGGAAGTTCTGCCACTGCAGGTAAGTACAGATTGACCTGCAAGTCTCCAAAGTACTTGTGTTTTCAGTCTTGTACATTTCATAAGGGCATAGATGACAGTGTACCCCCGCCAGAACTGCCCGGGTTACCTGGGTGTCATTTCATAAACTGACAGATCAAAAAGGGAGCATGACCAGTAGAAGGATTGTCTCAATATTGTTTACTAGGAGGGTACCCTTTCCAATTGATCAAAAGCTGCAACATCCTTCGTGAAATCAATGAATACTTGTGTCCTGAACCTAATATTCAGTAGAACTGTTAGCCAAGATTAGAGGTAGTACACATGGAGTGCATTAATAAGGATCAAGACTAAAAGGTTTTAGCTGGGATGTAAGAAAAATGGTTCACCTCTTCCAGCTAAAAGGAACGGAAGTTTGAAGGCAACCCAATTGATTTTTTTGAATGATCCAGCGAATCTAGGTTTAAACTTATTTAAAGACAAATGGGATGGAAGGAATCTTGATGATAACCCGACATTGCTTCCTACCCGGTTTCAAGAAAGGTTTCATCTTTACTTTAGTCTTTTGCCGGTGTTCTTGGATTTTCTCTCTTAGGGATTGTACAAATATTCCACAAATGTAGAGGTTGCTTAATAAACCAAAGGAAATACATGAAGATAGAAACCTTGAAAACAAATAAATTGGGAAGTCTGTGTAGCACTGTGCATAGAGTTGCTATTTGAAAATTCAGCTTGAGGTAGATAAGAATCTTCTTGAGTGAGGAGCCGAGACTAATGGCAGGTTTTCTGGTTTCATGTTGTGCAGATATTGTTCCAGACTTTGATGAATCAGTTCAGTGTGGCCATTAGACTTGGGTGGAAGCCAGAGGACAAAGAAACATCAAACTGTAGAATTTTACAAAATGCCTTCCAAAAATGGGATTCGGATTGGAATTCACGATCAGAGATTATTACTGGTGGTAATCCATCAAGACAAAAAATGGACGCTAAAATGACCTAAGTTATGAATTTAGCTAATTCTTGGAAAAACCAACAACGGTGAAGACTTGGCTCCTCTATGGCCTAAGGATGGGGAATCATGCACACCTGAAGAACTTCAACCCTTAACTCTTTGGATGATATGAATAAGGCTTGACCTTTAAACCACAGTTCTTCTTTCTTGGTTAAGGATGCCTATTTCCCTTCTTAGATTTTAATATGTGAAGAACCAGTCTTTAATTCTTTCTTGAAAGATTGAGCTAATCCAAAGACTTGCTGAAGAGGAATTAAATTGTGTTGAAAGGTTAAAGGGTTATTTGGATAGTTTGGGATTAGGCCTTGACTGCAATCATTTCGGTGCTCCAAATATAAGTGACATAAAAGTTCTATTTATGAAATTTTTTTAGAACATCTCGCCTGACAATCGTCCAGCAGCCCTGCAGTTTACAATGGATGGTTCTGATTTCAAAGGCTTCATGAGCACTCATCAGAAAGTATTTCCATTCGGTACAGACCAGCTTCATGGCGAATAACTCTCACTCTAAGCCTGATTAGCATATTTCACACTAAGACAATATATAAAAAAAGTAAAATTGTGGATGTTCTAGGCCATCATCTTCCTGCTTTTATGAAGCACAGCACCAGCGGCAGGTTTGCTGGGTAGTTGGAGAAACAAACTGCTGGTAGAAAATTGTCAAAGGAAGCATTGATATTTGAAGAGGAAGGTAACTCTATAATTGATTACGCTTTTTTAGGATTCATGGATAAACCTTGAGAATTTAGATGGTACCCCAAGTATTCCTCTTCGGACTGATAAAATCCTCACTTCTTAGGTTTATAAGTTGATTTTGTCTCGATTTAGATAGTACTTGTATTACATGCCAACTATGTTCTTCCTTTGTATAAAAAATAAGGATATTATTCAAGTCTATTTCCACAAATTGGTACAACATATCAAAGTACTCATTGTCCATAAATCAGTGGAACACAGCCGAAGCATTGCACAAACCGAAGGGCATAAGGTTTCCAACCTTTTCTGTAGTGACAGCTACTTCTGATCAGTAAAAACAATTCTGAGCGCCGAAAGGATGAGCAACTCGCGTATTGTTCCCAGAGTCCCCCATGCCCAGCTTCAGTGACTAAAAGGCCTCTTCGAAGAAAGAGCTCCCCTTTTTATTTTATGCAATGCACAACATGAAACCAGAAAACCTGGCATTAGTCCCGGCTTCCCTCTTCAACAAAATGTGAGATCCTGACCTCAGCAGTCACCAGCAGACTACAATCATAAGAAAATATAGGGACCTGCAGACACTCTGTAATGGAGGCACATAGAAGAAAGAGATTTCATGAGAGAAGGTAGATGGAAGAGGAGTGATACCCGGAGAGGAACAAAAGAAAGAACTTTGAAACAGGAGCAAGGAGGGGTGACTTGCCGTTAGATCTTTCAGCTTCTGTCCCACTTAATTTTTCCCTTTCACTCCAAGGAGTTGAAGGTGCTGTTCTGCCTCGGCATTACAAGACACATGTAGTGATAGGAGAACATATCTGCCTTTCTGATATGTTTACAGTTCACGCCCTGCCCATCAGACATGCTCAGTTTATACTTTAAGAGCCCTGATACACGGATCTCTGTTATGGAAATGGAGTCTGGAATTGTAGCCTCCGCTTTCCATTAAAGGTTGACACCCATGATCATAAGTGAATGTCAGGCCTTGAATCAAACTTCCATTTTGAAAAGCAGTTTATTACGCTTAAATAGGCCCTGAACAGTCAAAAACAAAATAAGTGTAACTCACGGCCTGCTGTTCAGTGAAAATGAGATTAAAAGCCACTGGACAGAATGAGCCAAGCGGGATCCCAAAGGCCAGCATGTGAAGCGGGCAAGCAGCCTGAGTGGGATGGTTTAAAATGATTAGATATTGCTGATGTGTGTGTACGTTTGTATGTCTCACTCTGTATATGTAAGTCTGTACAGGTAACGTGCCCTGTGCCTGCAATTATTTCTAATATTGGCCCTTACATAATAGAATTAATTCCTGTCATATTGTCCACATATAGGTTGATTGCATCCTATCAATGGCATATTGTGGGCATCCAATGTACTATGGTCGAAACTACTTCAGAACAGCAAAGCGTCGCGAGTTGCCCATTGTTGTTGCTAGTATTCTGTATTCCATCCACTTTTTAATATTTTGGCAAGGAAGTGATTATGTATTGTTCTTAATTTGTTTATAAGGTGCTCTTTTAATTTTAAGAGAAACTAGAGTGCTTTTATAAGTATTTTGGATTACCTTGCTTGCTTGTGTGGGATCGTGCATCGTTACCTGTGGTCCCCCCAGTCCACCGCAGTCAAGAGCGGACTGTTTGAGTGGAGGGAGGTCACAGGGAAACTCGGCACGCTAATCTCCAACCCACTTCCGGGTTGTGCCACATCTTTAGGCAAGGGACGCTCTAGTGCTTGCGTTCCCTTCCCAAGGTGGGCCCTTTAAAAGCAGCCTATGGAACTAGCACGCAGAGGACGCGGACAGCGGGCGCGCCCAAGGGAAGCCCGTCTGCGCCCGTCCGCGTCAGGCCGGGATCTGGGGCCCAAACCCCTGTCCTTCGCAATAGCGCTAGTATTACGTTTTCTTTCACCCAGCTATTCAACCTTTGCATGAATTCCCGACCCACGTGCGCTTGCTCTGATGCAGATGGCAACTCCTCCACTAGCCCGGGCTGCAATTTTACATTTAAAACTTACCTTGATGAACCAGGTAATGCTATTAAGCCCGGTATTATAGCCCACCAGCACGCGCACTATGTCATGAAACCCAAGCCAGCTCTCCCTAATAACTTCTCTTTTTTCAATATTAACTGTTGCTCCCTCCCTAAACATCAGGCAGACATCTTTGATCTCCTAGTGGACTTACAACCTGATGCATCTTCCTAAAGGAGACATGGCTCAACAGCTGCTCGGGCCTGATGTGGCCTCCTAACTACGCTATTGTTAGGAAGGATAGAGAAGATAGGGTGGGAGGAGGGATCGCCATTATTTTTAAAAACACTTTTTGCTGCAAATTTGACGAATTACTGATCCCCGACTGCTGTTTTTAAACTTAATCTGGCTCCTCATTTGACTCTTTCTGGGATGCTGGTGTACTGCCCCCCAGGCCCTGCTGGCTCATGGGCAACAAACTTCCCCGATCTCGTTACCCCTCTATTGCTTCACTCAGCCAATTTGACAATTATAGGTGATCTTAACCTCCATCTAGAGGACTCTAACTGTAACATTGGAAGCACTTTTGTCTCCATAATAGTGGGCCCACACACAAAGCAGATCACCTTCTTGACCCAATTTTTTCCAATTTACCTTCCTTACACTGCCCAGCAGCCATTCCGTTGTGCTGGACTGATCACTTTTTAGTGGGCTTCAGTCTTGTAGCACCCTGTTTCGCACATGCGAATAGTAACATCGCTGCCAAACCTTCTAGGAACTGGAAAAATCTTCACATCACCAAGTTTAATTTATTGCTGTCCAGTAATGCTCCTACTTTCCATAACAATGTCGTCTCGGACCTGGTAGCATTTCAAGATTGGATTCAGTCGGCCCTTGATACTTGCCTCCCAATCTCAGCCAGGAAGTTCAATAATCACCACCCGCCCCCTGGTTCGCCGATGAATTAAAGAAGGAGAAAAACAGATGTAAAAACTCAGAGCGCTGGTGGTGAAAGACTTATGCACCTGAAGCCAAATCCGCCTACCTCACTAGCAAACGGGCCTATCATTCCCACTGTAGGGTTGCACGTGCCAACTATGTTTCTACATCTAACACTTAGGCCAATAACTGTCCTAAAATCTTATTCAACATGGTCAAAGATCTATCCGGCTTAGCTGCCGCGCAACCACCTCCCAGCCTCAATACAACATAATGCGAGGATCTTGCCCAATTTTTCCAAAATAAAGTGGAAACTATTTATTCTGCTCTGGCTAGCACTGCCCCCTCTTCTTCTCCCTCACCTACTGCGTCCGCTGATAGTCCTGTCTCAGTGCCTGAAAACTGCACTGCCCAGATACATATGATTACTCTTGACACCTGGCCACTCTTGGACATGGTAACACTTACACAACATCTCAGTCAAATTAAATCGGGATCCCCCTGTGACTTACTGCCCATTGCGGTTTTACGACAAATCGAACCACCCTCTCTTAATCACATTCTTCAACTGCTCAACACATCCCTAACGAACTCCATTGTTCCCCCAGATTGGAAACATGCAATGGTTGTCCCATTATTAAAAAAAAAATAACGCTGACCCTGCACTCCCTTCTAACTTTCGTCCAATTTCACTCCTTCCTGCTCTCTCAAAGATTCTTGAGAGACATATTAATGGGCCTTTGTCCAAGTTTATTGAAACCAATGGACTTTTGCATCCTTCCCAGTCCAGCTTTAGGACTGGTTACTCCACTGAGTCCACCCTCCTAGGGGTTACAGAAGTGCTTCGACATAACATTGACGCTGGCGAAACCATGGCCTTGGTATTGCTTGACCTGAGTGCGGCCTTCGATACGGTCTCTTGTACCATACTCATAAATGCCCTCCAATCCTCTGGTGTCATCAGGGCGGCCCTGAACTGGCTTAGCTCTTTTCTCACTGACCGCACCTTTCAGGTCTTTTCATCCACCTCCAAATCCAAGCCTCACTCGTCACCCTATGGGGTTCCCCAGGGTTCGATTCTCAGCCCCTTGTTGTTCAACATTTACGTCAGACCGCTGGCAGCTTTGGTTGAGGAATCTGGGTTGTCGCTTTTTTAATACGCTGACGATACCCAGATCCTCTTCTCTCTCTCAGCTGGAAAAACCTCTGAGCCCTCTGCACTTAGATCTGGCCTCAGTAAAGTCATGGCCTGGATGAACTGCATCTTTTTAAAACTCAATGTGGATAAAACGGAGATCCTGATCCTGGGCAAAGATCGAGGTCTCTGGGGCCCTTAACATTTGCCGCCAGAAATAGGTATGCTCCGACAACCCTCTACTCAAGTACGCAACCTTGGTTTCATTGTTGACGACTCTCTCTATGCGACAACAGGTTACCAAGGTTGCTGCTACCTGCTTTACCATTCTGAAATGGTTGCGGAAGATCGTGTGGATGCTCTCATCTCACGCCCAGCGCACCGTAATCCAGGCCCATGTTACTTCTATGCTGGATTACGGGAATATGCTTTACCTGGATAACAACAAAGAGGTAACACGTAAATTGCAGCAAGTACAAAACTCTGCTGCTAAATTGCTTTGCCGAGCATTTAAAACTGCATCGACAACCGGGCTGCTGGTAGATCTCCGTTGGCTTCCAGTGGAGAAATGGGTCAAGTTCAAGGCCCATACTTACATATTCCGTATTAAGCATTGCAACATCTAGCATGTCCTTATGTTCCCTCTCGCACTCTCAGATCTTCCACCCAAGAGAAAGTCCAAGTTCCTAAAGTCAGACTTCCTCGTATGGGAGGGCGCTCTTTTGCCACCTGGGCCCCACCTTATGGAACGCTCTGCCATTGCCCCTCCGCTTGCAACCAGACCTTCTTTTATTCCGTAGATCCCTTAAAACATGGCTTTTCAGCCAATAGGTTTCTCCACCCTCTGCTGTTCCTTCATGGCGCCGGGAAACCCTTGTGGGTAGTTGTGCGCTGGCATATAAATGTGAATAAACAAATTAAATAAAATGGTGCAAACCTCCGGGATAATGTTTCAGAAATGCAGGTCCCATTATAAAAGTGGTTATTTTAGGGATAATCTGGCCATTTATGTCATGATAATGGTGTCCTCCCATGAGATGGTGATGACCCATACATTGTAGTTCTAAATCTTGACACATTGTGATTATCCATAGCTTGTACAGTACAGCCCATTGAATAATGGCAATAAAATTGCTGGCATACGTGGCATGATGGTGAAATCCATGATATTGTGCTGGCCCTAGCATAGTGGTTGCAATTTGTGGGACTTTTTGGGCGTTCACCTCATGAGATGGTGGTGCTAGGGCATGGAAGGCAAAAACCAGCAATGTTTGGCAGTAGTACATCACAAACTGATGTTTGATCACCAACATGCATTTACTACAAATGAAAACGTGGTATTTCTCTTTTTTAAGAGGGTCTTAATTTATTTGTCCAAAATAAAAGCTTAAATATGATAGCAAAAGATGTGCAGTTTCTGCGGCCTGGGAATGTTAGATTTGAGTATAATTTTATTTTCTAGCCTGCCCCTCTGATTGAGATTCATAGACATTTTAGTTGAAAATTGTATCAAAAAAACATGCTGCCACATTATCTTCAAATTTTTCTTGGGACACCATAAATGTACTGGAATATTTCTCGAATTCCCCCTTTAGTACCTTATGGCATTTTAGCAAATGTGTGTGAAACAAGTGCGTTTACATGTCCTACTGCACCCATTTTGCAAAGTGATCTTGGGGAGAGAACACCCCTGGAGAAAGTCACGTTCCCTTGCTTCCCTTCCTTGTTATGGTTGAATTCGAGGCTAGCATGTTGCCTCGCCCTCCCCCTTTAAAGATCACCAGCGGTCTGTACAAGAGAGGGGCAACAAAAGAGAGTGGAAAGAAGGCATGTTCACATGCAAACAGCATGTGCATATTCTAGTACAACGTAAATGGATGTATTCATTTTAAGCATTATGTGATGGTTGAGTAACACTAAGGGGGATATGTACAATATGTACAATGAAGTAGCGGAGCGTGTCGTTAGCCTCCTTGGCTTAACGACACGCTGTGCCACTTCGGAAATGCAAGACTACACCATATTTTCAAAAATGTGGTGCAGCCTTGATTTCCCCCTGCGATGGTGCTAAGTTTAAGAACTTAGGGGCATATCTATCAAAATCAGTGTTTGCGATTCTCAAACAGCAATTTTTTAGGAATCGCTATTTGAGAATTGCAAAAAGGGATGTATGTACAAAATCGCAATTTATTAGCGATTTCTTAGTTTTCCTTAATTGCGATTAGCAAATTGCGAAATCGCAATTAAGGAATACTTTCCCATTCATTTCTATGGGCCAGGAGGCCCATAGGAATGAATGTGAAGTCATTCTCAATTTGCGATTCGCAATTTGAGAATCGCAAATTGAGAATAATTTCAAGGGTGCAAGGGTGGCATAAGGACACCCTGATGCACCCCTGAAATGAACATGTGTGGGCATATGGCGCACATATATGCCCTAAGGGCAAGTATGTGCGTCATATGGCACCTTCATAAATTGCCAAAAAGTGCATTTGTGAAAGAAATCGCAAATTACCACTAACTTGAAGTTGGTGGTAATTTGCGATTTCTTAAGCAGAATTCGCAAAAATTGAATGCTTGTTGCATAGCATTTAAGGAATCGCAATTTGCGATTCCTTAAATGCTTACGCAAAATTAAGGAATAAAATTTTTTGCAGTTTCTTAATTTTGCAATGCGATTTCTCTACTACATACCATTTTGCGAATTTTTTGTCGCAAACGCTGCTTTTTTTGCGAATCGCAGCGTTTGTGACAAAAAATTGCGTTGATACATCTGCCCCCCAGTGTAAATGCAGTCACCCTTGCACCAGAGTGCAAGGGTGTCTGTGTGCAGGGGAGGATTGGTTATGTGTAGGAAGGTGTCCCTTCCTGCACATAAACAATCCTAAAATGCCATTTTGGAACTTTCATGTGTGCTGCTTCGTGCAGCACACATGAAAGTTACAAAATGGCATTTTTTAAAGGTTTGTTCATGTACAGATGGGACACCTTCCTGTTCATAAACAAACCATGGCATTTTTCCTTTTCCATGTATGCTGCACAAGGCAGCACACATGGAAAAAGAAAAACTATGAGAAATATTTCATTTCTCCTCCTTTCGCCAATTCAGGACCAGGATTTTCCTGGTTTTAATTTTGGTGCTGCCTCCTATGTACGCCATACTTGTACATAGGGGGCAGCGTCAAATACAATGGGTGTTGCGGTGGAACGCCCACCACAACACCCACTGCACGCCCCTTTGACGAAAGGATGCCTTATGTACAAGGCAGTGTTAAGCCACGTTAAGTGGCTTAACTCTGCCTTGTACATAAGGCAAGGCCCCTACCGCAACAGGAATGTCACAAAAAGTGATGTTCTCTTGGTGATAGGGGCTTGTACATATGCCCCCCATTATCTTCATTTATTCAGTGGTAAAACGATGTCCGTGTTCTTTTGAAAATATTGTTTGTGCGTATTCCCAGATGAAACGCTTGACATGTGCAGTTTGACTCCCATTTTATTGTGGGCTTTGAGATGCACTTAAAGGGGCAGATTTACATCTTTAAAGATGCGTCAGTTTCCCTGCGCCAGCCTGCGATACCCTTGCGCCACTATGGATGCACCATATTTACAATACAGCGCACCACAGCGCAAGGATTGACAGATGCGTAAAAAATTCTGATGCATCTGTTGGCCCAAAAGTCACGTATTGCCGGAGTTGTGTTGCAAGCATGACGCAACTCCAGCAATGCATGTTGAGGCCAATACTTATTGTACTGTGTCACTCCTTCCACCTGCTTCAAGCAGGCATAACTTTTTGACGCAGTGGCGTCCTAGAAGTGGCGCCGTGAAATCTAGTAGATTTCACTGCGTCACTTTTACGAGGCTTTCCTGCATGAGAATGCCTACCCTGACGCAGGTAAAATGTGAAGCAGGGATTTGCAATATGATTCATCTCCCTAGATGAGTCACATTGTAAATTGGCCGCATTGATTACGCCGCCGCTGCATCAAAAAAGTGACGCAACGGTGGCACAAAAGTGTCACAAGGGGCTTGTAAATCTGCCCCAAAATAATTAAGGCAGTTTTGTTTGGCAGGGGCATTAGTTCAGATGTTTTTATTCTCTATTTGGTCAAAGATCTTTTGGGGCCAGACCAGTATATGTGGGTACCTCTCACATGTACCATTTTATTTGGCGAGTTATTACCTATTACCTAATCTCTGTATTGGGGACTACGGGGCGCATGTCAATCTTGAAGACTGTCATCCATTTAATGACATAAAAATCAATTAGTGTTGTAGGCTTACCTGTTTTGAAAAGCTAAATATAAAATAAAAGTACATTTCAAATGAGATTTTCCAGTATGAGCCTTATCAAAGAGTGCCACACATTTAAGTACAACAAAGAGGTCATTGGTATATTACAATGTATTATCACAGACGTTTGCAAATATGAATACAGCATGCTAAATAGTAGCAGCATTAAACCAGTCAAGGTGAGTGAAGGGCCTTACAGCAGCTGTACATTGACTTTCCTTTCTTCGTCTCTAGAGTGAATAGTGACTAAATCTCCTCCTATTGCTTTGCAAAAATTCCAAGCTTCGGTCCAAGTCTTCCTTTCCCCTTCTTTTTTGACAAAAACCTGGCAATTAAAAAACATATTTACAATGTTGCAGTTTGTGGTACATTTTTATTGTATGTTTGAGGTTATGGATATTTTATTAAACATAAATCTGCAAAAAGGTTCCTTCTCGTATTTGACAAACAAAACTAATGGTTCTGAGAAGGAAAACAGGACACAAAAAAAGCACAGCTCCTATATTTAATGCTTGTAGAAAGATGTAAACTAGAATCTAGTGAAAGAAAATGGCCACAGATCTTAAAGTTGAGCATAAAAGCAGAAAATTGTTGAGAGAGCATTCTTATGTCGAGTAGTTAGTTGTCAAACTGCTCGGGACTTTAACAACAATGCTACCGCATGAAAGTTGGAACTTTTAGCTTTTAAAATGCCTTGCATTTAAAATTTTATTTTGTGATAGTTTATATTTATAGGTTAAAGAAAAATCTGGTCCTTAAGTGCCATCCATGTAAAAGAAATTACATTGTTTCTACACTTCATTTCACTCACAATATTTAACTGCACATGTACAGAGACAAGTGTGCTTGATTTTTACCTTGTATTTGTTATAATATTCTTTCAAATCCGTAGCACTTTAAATAGTGGACTCGCCTCAGTGGTACTTCTCAGTCTACTCGAATAAACGTAGGAATTGAAGGCAATTAGATTTGAACCTTTGACCTTCAGCTTTCACTCACTTTGCCATGGGACTTGCATTAAACCAAAGGTGGGAGTAACTCACGTAATGTCACATAGTGATTATGCAAAACGCGTTTCGCACTCAAAAATATTAGCTGAGCTGAATTGTCCGTTTAGGTCAAAATGTAACTTCAAATTTTATTTTGAGATGATTTCTGGTTTCTCACGTTCAAAACACTGCTGCTCCCGTTCAGATTTGTAGTTTTGGGCTCAATGAGCTGACCAGAACAGTCAGCTCGAGTAAAAAAGTCACTTGAAATGTTTATTGACCACCCATGTTTAAGGTACTGCGGCTCGCATTCAAAACACTGTAGTTTGCATTCATATTTGTAGTTTTGCACTGAGAATTTACCCGAATGGAACTTTTAGCTAAAAAATCTCATGTTATAATTTCTCCCTGAGGTCGCATAATGGTATAGTCCCTGTACTTGCGCATACATATTGTTGTGAGAAATTACCAAAATTATGCCAATTACTCCGGCATAGTTAAAATTTCACACAGGCCTACATCAAACTAACGAGTTACATCTTGAGGTATGTCCACTGTCCAAGTGTATCAATTGAGCAGTGTAGTCATTATGCCATGGGCCCTGGTTCAAGCAAGGGAAATGGCCCTTCGACTGCTACTGGGGTAGTAAAATACAACAATTAATAGGGTTTAATGGGCCTTGGAGGGCTCGCTGGCCCGGGTACCAATAAACCTGCTGCACCAATGGTAGCTACACCCCAGTATCAACTGGTAAAATAGGATTCAGAATAAGGGCACCTGCTGCATAGATCTGCGTGTATTCAAAAAAGTCTCCGCATTACACTGCTGGCAATATAGTTTGAGTAGTTCATACACTTGCTGCAGAGAACTATGTGTAATACGCCAGGCACAGGTCAGAATCTTCATCATTTCACATATTAAAATCCTAATAAACACTTTAACAGCTCAGTTTTTGTGTGTGCACGCGTGTATGTTAATTTGTGTGCATGTTGAAGTGTTTGTTGCAGGAATCCAGTGTAAACTGCAGGCCGCAAGTGCCAATCCTAATAAAAGCGTTATGTGAGGTTTGCACCCTGGGCACACATTTTGATTTATCCTCCAAAGAATAAGTTTGAATCCTTTCAGACAAACAAAAACTGTTTTACTTCTGAAGTCTATAAAATTAGTAAAGTTGAATTTGGTATTCATTTCAATAATTTTTAAGGGTCAAAATCAGTTCAGTTTTTATTAAGTGTTGTTTTGTCGTTGTGCACACACTTCTGGCCAATAATGTAGAAATTGCTGATGAGCTTATGGAAGTACATTTTTGGCATAGTACACCTGCCTCTTTGTTTTCATACTTTCACATTTTAATTATGTGAAGATGCTTGTGTGGGATATGCAACAGCAGGTGCAGTGTTGATCTCGCAGCTGCTGTGTTGGACCTGGCATCTTTTGGCGTGTTTCCCTCTGTCTTTTTGCTTTCTGACCTCCTGGTTTTAACTCTTTTTTGCTGGTTTAGTGTCTCTGTGTACTTTCTCAGTGCTGATCAGTGGTAGAGTACAAGTGCTACCAAAGTAAATTGTGTTATGGATTGGTCTTTCCATGATTGGCTATTTGATTTATTGCTAAGTCCCTAGTACAGTGCATTGTCTGTGCCAAGGGCCTGTAAATCAAATGCTGCTAATGGACCTGCAGCACTGGTTGTGTCACCCACACAAGCAGCCCTTTAAAGGGTTGTCAGTCCTGACACTGCAGTGTCTGCCAAGCAGTTGTGACTGCCATGTCAACCTGGCAAGTGCATCCACTTGCCAGGCCCCAAACCTTCCCTTTTCCTACATGTAAGGCACCCCTCAGGTAGGCCCAAGTTACCCCCATGGGCAGGGTGCAGTGTATGTGAAAGGGAGGACATGTGCCAGTGTGTGTGACATGTCATGATAGTAAAATAAAGTGTATTTCATTTTTCACTGTTGAAAGGGTTTCTGTCCCATAGGATAGAATGGGAGATACTTTGTAACATATAAGTATAACTTCCCATTGGGATAAGATTAAGAAATGGAATTTTAGCTTTCTGAACTCAGAATTTAATAACACATATTTTAGTAAAGTTGGCTTTTAAATTATGTGTTTGAAAATTCCATCTTAAGAAAGAACAAAAACCTATAGGGGTTAAGCCCAAAGGTCCGGGGCCAGGTAGGGCTATTCAAAATTTGAACATAAAAAATGAACCCATCTCCGTACTACCTTACACTCCTACTACTCATGGAGTAATGAACAGTCAACTCTTTTATCTGTCCGTATTGAATTTTTATTAGACCATTCCTGTATCTTCAAAAGTTAATCTAAAAAATGTTTTTGGGACTGAAAAAGAAACATAGACTTATCAAATTCACACATGAACTTACACGTATATACAATTCACAGTAACATACACTTAAAGACAAAAATGGACTTAGAAACTGTGAAAAAATTATTAGCAACAGCTTGCAACATGACAAAATCAGCAAATTAATTCATACATTAATCCGATGCAAAACACATTTTTTGAAAAATTTACATCATATACAAAATTTTGTAATAAACATGAACATATCCAATGTTATCAACCACATATGTTATTCCAGTGTCAAAAGAGTATCTGAATAGTGTATCAATCCTTTATCCAATAGTTTCCTTCAACACTCGCTACATTCAGAATGAACTAAAATGCCAACGCGTTTCAAGACCCAGGCTCGTTTACTCCAAGAGTTTTTGGTTTTTCTGCCACTGGACTCGTTTATGTTACTGCCAACGAGGCTCCCTTAACTATGCGAGTATACATTTCTTTACTGCAGAGTATGGGCATGACTGAGTTCCTTGAAGACTGTTTATTTTTACTGCATCTTAACCAATTCAAAACTCTGGATGCAATGAACTATCCTTTTGCTCAAATACAGGCGTGCTTTCCGTCACGGGTATTATTTTTCACTCTAGAACAAGAAGGAATATTCAACTTGTGCACCATGCTGGTTGTGATTCAAATACACCTGTATTTGAGCAAAAGGATAGTTCATTGCATCCAGAGTTTTGAATTGGTGAAGATGCGGTAAAGATATAGAGTCTTCAAGGAACTCAGTCCTGCCCCTACTCTGCAGTAAAGAAATGTATACTGGCAAAGTTAAGGGAGCCTCGTAGGCAGTAACATAAATGAGTCCAGCGGCAGAAAAGCCAAAAACTCTTGGAGTAAATGAGCTGGAGCGGCTGCTCCAACTCTAGAAAACAGAATATCCGTTCCATTTATGTGAAGCCCCGATGATAGTCCCAGTACTATTCGCCTGGGTCTTGAAATGCGTTGGCATTTTGGGAGGCATTTAGTTAATTCTGAATGTGGCGAGTGTTGAAGGAAACTATTGGATAAAGGATTGATACACTATTCAGATACATCCTTTGACGCTGGAGCTAGAACAACATAGGAGGTTCATAAGATTGGCTATGGTGATGTTTGTTACTAAATTTTGGATACGATGTAAATTTTTCTAAAAATGTGTTTTGCATCCGATTAAGGTATGAATACATTTGCTGATTCTGTCATGTTGCAAATTATTTTTTCACAGTTTCTAAGTACATTTTTGTCTTTAAGTGTATGTTATTGTGAATTGTATATACGTGTAAGTTCATGTGTGAATTTAATAAGTCTATGTTTCTTTTTCAGTCCCAAAAAATTGTTTTGATTAACTTATAAAGGAACAGGAATGGTCTAATAAAAATTCCATTTGGACAGATAAAAGAGTTGACTGTTCGTTATTCCACGAGTAGTAGGAGTGTATGGTAGTACGGAGCGGGGTTCATTGTTTTGTGTTCTGAACCTTAAGAAAGAAGGCATTTTCTTGCTTAACCATCCTGTGTGTCTCTGCTGGGTTGTGGATTGCCTGTCTGGCTTTGGAGTGACAGGGGATGGGGTTGTGTATTCACTGCAGACAGCTGGTGGGGGTTGAGGTGGGTCCTGCCTTTCCTGGATGAATCAGGGCTGGGCTGAATAGACCTGGGCCGCATTTAGAGTAGTGGGAGGAGATTTCCTTGCACCATAATAGGCCTGGTCTGTCTTACACAATGCTGTCTTCCCCGTGTGCCAGGTAGCTAGGCTAGATAGGACATAACTGGTTTGGACTAAGCACAGAGACACTCCGCCACAAGAGAACATAGGGAAAGGTGGTTTAAATATTGAGCCCAAACCCCAGAACTTTAGAACTCTTTTGGCCTCAGAAACCCGCCAAGAAGAAGAGCTGGATAAGCTGTGAGGAGGAACAAACACTTTACTGTGCGCCTTGCTGTGTTGGGCTGCAGTGGCTGCTTCTGTCTCGGCAGAGAAAGGACTGAACTGAACTTTTTGCAACTTCTTTATTTGAGTTTCTTCAAGGGCTTGAGGTAGAGCTTGCCCCTGTTCAAGAAGGCTCTGGAACAGCAAAGACTTCAAGTTCATCTGCTATCCAACACTGGGAACTCTGTGTTTTATGCTGCAACAGCAGAAAAAGCAACCCAACGCCGTCACAGCTGCCCCTGCTGGCTGCATGTCCTGTAGGCACTGCAGAGGGCAATGCTACACTTTCCACCACAACCCTGGTCTCTCCAACGCAGACATTTGACAGCACCATCAAGTCGCTGCTTTCACCGTGACCTGTGGGCATCACACTTTGCACTGCCTTGCTTCACCCCGCTGCCTTGGTAATCCCAGATGACGCCAATCTATGCCAACATCTACGCCGCTGCTTGTTCTGGGGTTCCAGGACAAACCTCGTAAGTTACACAATGCACCACCTTCAAACTGCAACGTAGCCTTGGCCTAACAATGCCAGCACTATCGACTCCAGTTTGTCAGCCAACTACAGCGCTTCCGCAACGACAACGACGCTGCTTGCACCATGACCTTCCAGTACTGTCACAAGCACCACAACACTTTGCACCCCAGCCCTGGTCTCTCCGATGCCACTGGACAACTGTCACCGAGCCGCTGCCTGCACCGCGATCTGAGGGCACTGCACGCCACACTTCAAACCGCAGCCCCCACGCCTGCCAACGCTGGTTCTCCCGACTTCAACTGCGAGGAGTTTGCTCTGCAATGTGTGTGACTTCAAGAGCCTAACAACACCTGCCCTGACCTCTGGAACCGATGCCTGCTGCCACGGCTCTTCAGAACTCACCACGAGGCTCCCAACACCCTGCATTGCTAAAAGGTACTGATTTGCGGGTCTTCCCAACACTGTAGCAGGCCCGTGATGCCGCGGTCATCCAGAACTGTTTGGATTTGTTGTTCAGGATGCTGTCATAGTGCCAAAACAGAGCTTTCGACTTCAAGTAACTGTATTTTAAGACTATTTTTGAGTATTGCTATTTCTGACAACTCTATGGTGGATTTCTATAATTTTTGTTCTTGTTTGCACAGATAGAATATTGATTATTTTTCTAAAACTGGTTTGTTGTCCTTTTGTAGTGTTTTCACTGTATTACTGTTGGTTATGTGAAAATGCATCACAAAGTGCCTCTGAGAAAAGCCTGACTGCTCCTGTCACACTACCAAGGGGGTGAGCAGGGGTTTGTTAGAAGTGCATCCCCCTTATCCTGACTAGGAAGACGGTCCCTACTTGGACAGGGTAACAACCTGCCAACTAGAGACCCCATTTCTAACATGCTGCCACAGAAAAATGTTCCACCTCTAAAGGACAGCCTGTCACTCCAGCTTCACCCAACACAGACTTTGAATCTGACACCAGCTCTCTAAAGTACTTTTTTTGGAATTGTACACCTGCTTGTTTGCTTTGATGCGCTGTGAACATCTTCAGTTCCAACAGGGGCATGGACCCCAGGTCTGGCCCTGTTTTTACTTAGTAAGCTTCATTTCTATTTCTGTGTACTTCAATATGAACAACAAGCCAGAGATAGTGTGTTTAAATCATTCTACGTATGTGCCATGAACAACCGTCAGTCAAGTCTGTGCACTTAAAATATTTTCTATTAACAAAATCTGTTTCAGGTGTCTCTACTAAGGTAATCAATGTTAGAAATCAATGTAAGAGGGACATTGCTGATGCAACGGAAGTAGACTTTTCTTCACAGGAAAAGTGGGAGCTGCATCTAAGTTGGCAGGGCTGTAATATGACTTTGAGCAGAAGTTCCATGGGGTCTCTCGTGCATTAAAATATGGCCTCAGAGCATCCAAGAATGAGTTTGAGGTAAGGACTGAGGATTGAGGACAGCATAGTAGCAACTGTGCACTGTTTAAACAGGATCCCATTGCACCATTGTGAAGGAATTTGCATCTTAAGTGGTTCATGATCTAAAGCTTCAGGAATCCACAACCCTCCAAGTAGGGCCTGCTTCTCGGGACTTTGTCCTTAAGAGATGGGCAATCAGTACAGAGCAAGACTTGTGAGTTCAGCTGGTGCATTGGAGAGCAAGTCCTGCTCCATGAGGAAGTGATCCGACAAGGTAGGTGGTGGGGTCATTAACTTCTTGATTCAGTGCACTTATGGCATTGTGTACAACCACCTAACAGGACATAGGCAAAGCATCGTTGAATGCTACAACACTGACTTGTGCTTCTCTGTGCCCCTGCTTCTTTTTGTGGCTCTTAGTCCTTCGAGTAGTCTTTTGATGCACTCAAACATCAGCGGAAGCCTGTCTCCTAAACTTTTTATTATGCCTAGGCTCACCAATGATTGTCTGGGTGGTGCTCTCCTTCTCTGCACTCACCAGCACAACAGAGTAACCAAACCCAACCACACAAGTGAGGGTGAAATCGGGAGAATATACTATGCTGAAATGAGACTGCAACAGAGGCCGACCACTGGGCTTGACCTCCTGTTGCAAGTCCCTAAAGTCAACAGAGAATTAGGACACTATGGTGCCCCCCCAATCCCATGATGGAAAATGGGCACAAATTCTCACTGGAGTGAGTCTGCATACCTGAAGGAGAGACTTGCTCCTTTTGCAGCATCATTTCAAGATGAGACCTGCGGTCTTGAATTGTAGGTGTAACAGAATCCATGGTGCAAGGGGTTTGGACCCCGGAGAATCCTTAGCTTCTGGGCACTTAGGGGTCCATTATGATGTCGGCGGATTTCCACCGCCAGGTTGGCGGTGGCTACCGCCAGCCTGGCGGAGGAAATCCGCCCGACATCATCAGCACAATTCCCCTCCGCCATATTAGGATGGCGGAGGGGACCGTGGCGGTGCGAAACACCGCCCGCCTGTTTTCCGCCCCGGTCACCCAGCGGCCGGGGCGGAAAACCTGTAACATGGTGGCGGTGTCTTGTAGACACCGCCCGCCATATTACAATGTGCATTTCACTTTGCATTTCCGTGGTGGCAATGCCGCCACGGAAAGGCATGCGGAGACTCCCTGCGGGGGCCCGTTGCGGGCCCCCTGGGAGTCGTGGCTTGGGGGGTTGCACATGGGGGGTACCTATGGTACCCCCCTACATTTCAAAGTGCAACATGCCAGGCACCGTGCAGTGCCTGTCATGTTGCACTTTGAAATGAAAACGTGCACTTTTAACATGGCAGCGGGCGGAGATTTCTGCTCCGCCCGCCGCAATTGCTCCCGTACAGGATGCGCCCGCCTGTGTGGCGGGCTCATCCTAATGCCCTGATCGGGACCCCCGCCCTTAAGGCGGGCGGTCCCGGGTCCCGATGTGATGGCGGGCGGACTAAGTCCGCCCGTCATCATAATGGACCCCTTAATGTCCTTTCCCTGAGTGCGACAGCAGGATACGGGGAATGTTCCCAAGTGATTTCCGGTAGTTAGACTTTATGCAAGGATCCATGCCATGTTATTTTTTGTGTTTGATATATGGCCCAAAGTGGTCAAGGATATGTTCAGATGTGGATTCGATTCTCACTGTACCACTGAAAAAAAGCTGCATCCGGCTGAAGACCCCAAAATAGGCCATAACTTCTATTGGGTTGCTTGTTTTCTGGTTCGGAGGGGAGCGGGCTTGGCAGTTTGGGCTGACATTTTCCTACTGGAGTAGGACCAAGGATGATTTGAATATGGCTGGGTCTATTTTGAGGTGTCATGGTGGGAAAAAGAACAATAGGTTTTAGTGGTTTAACTATTTGCAATCATTCATCCAATCACCTTTTGTGAGTGTGATGCAATGCCCAAAGGAGCTACCAGTATGCACAGCCCTATTGCCTGAGGCCTGCCTGGTGCTTCCCAGGACTGCCCTGCTGCTATAACTGGACTGTCCTGCTGCTTGAAGCCTGCATTGTACCCTCAGAAGTTTACCCTGCTGCTTGATGCCCGCCTTGCTGCTTGATCCCAGGACTACCAGAGTGACTCCAAGGGCTAGTTGGCCGATCCCCTGTTCTGAGCTGCAGTGACATAAAAAGCTCCAACATCATTAAACCCATACCTGAACCCTGGCTGAAGTGAGTCCTGCCCTCCAAGTGGTGGCCCATATTTTCCACCACAAATTAGGCTGAAAACAGACATGTGCCAGGGGCCTACCTGCTTGTTTATACACCAGAGATGCATTGACGTTCAGCCTGACTTTGAGGTAGATCCCACTATGTTATTCCCTGCACCAGCAAATACTGTTCAGCGGCTCTTCTCAGGCAGAGTATCGAGCCCTGCAGAGATCTCGTCAGCAAAAGCATGCAGCTTCATCCAGCTGGAGATTTTCAATTTCCAAAAATAGAAAGATTCACTGCTACTTCAACCATCTGTTCTCTGACGACTATACCCCCTCCGATTGGACACCGCAGGCTGCCTCACCCCAATGATCTTTATCTTCTCAGAGACCTTTTCTTCAAAATTTCCTATAGTAAGCCGATAATGGGCCCGATTCACCTCATGTACACGAACCGCGTACCATCGGGGTCAGATATAACTTTTGATTTTACTGAGGTCTCACATGACTAGATGCTTTCCCTTGGCGTTTTGATCTTTAGGAGCTCTTTTTCACTAAAAACTCACTAAAAAATTTCATGATTTGTGTTCTACTGATTGAGTTTAATTTGTTTTGGTGTTAAATTATTTATTAATATTTGCTGTATTTTTCTTGTGTTGTGTTTTCACTTTATTCCTGTTTGTGTGCTGCATAAATACTTAACATACTGCCTCTAAGTTAAGCCTGACTGATTTTGTGCCAAGCTACCTAAGGGTTAAGCACAGGTTATTTTAATGACGTTTGTGCTTCATCCTGACAGGAATTGTGGTTCTTAATTGAATAGGGTCTCCCCAATCAAAATCCAATTTCTTACAGTGAACAATTATGGACATGTGGTGCACTCTAGAGAAGTGTGTTTATGGGGCTTAGAGATGACCCCGGAAACACAGGAGTGTGTAGGTTGAGTGGCTGTTGTATAGAGAGGATGTCTAACTGTCAATTGTGTGTATGATTAATTTCTGATGCAAACTGTTAATTAAAAATACATTCTCTCACTGGATAATGTTACTTCTGTATAAAAAAAGTGGTGAACACCCATATCGATTCCAAAATATAGACTGCCCAAAATATCGAATCAAGAATATAGACACCCCAAAATATCGAATTACTAAAATATAGACAGCCCAGAATATTAAATTTAGGGTATGAAATATTGAATTCGATAATATCGAATTTAAAATATCGATTTCCATAATATCGATTTTTTTTAGTGTTATGTATGGTAGTATATGTAATAAAATAATGTATTAATTTTGTAATGTATTTTTAATTTTTTTAAAGTAATGAATGTTATGTAATTACATTTTTGAGTAATTTAATTCTGTAGCGGGTTGTGGGTTTATACTGGAATAGGGTAGGAAGTAATTTAATTATAGTAAATTAAATATTAATTTTTATTTATATGTATTGATAATTAACTGATTGATAATTTATTGTTAATTGGTAATTAATTTTTAAGAATTGGTAATTATTTTTTATTAAATGGTAAATAATTTGTATTAATTGATTAATTGATAATTGTGTTAATTGTATTTATTTGGAGCGGGTTGTGGGTTTATAGGGGAATAGGGTGGGAAGTGATTTAATTGTAATAAAGTAAAAAATTATTTTTATGTATATGTATTGATAATTAATTGATAATCAATTATTAATTGGTAATTATTTTTACTAATTAGTAACTACATTTTTTAATTGGTAATTAATTTTGATTAATTGGTCATTATTTTTAATATTTTTTTATTGGTATTGATAATTCATTTAATTTTTTTAAATATTAAATCATTACTTTCCCTACTGTTGCACTCTTTGGAGTGGGAATGGTAATTTTTACCCTCCCGCTATCCTAAGCTTTCCCTACTGTTGCACTCTCTGGAGTGGGAATAGTACATTTTACCCCATGCTATCCTAAGCTTTCCCTACTGTTGCACTCTTTGGAGTGGGAATAGTAATTTTTACCCTCCCGCTATCCAACGCTTTCCCTACTGTTGCACTCTCTGGAGTGGGAATAGTAATTTTTATCCCTACGCTTTCTAACGCTTTCCCTACTGTTGCACTCTCTAGAGTGGGAATAGTAATGTTTACCCCTCCGCTATCCAACGCTTTCCCTACTGTTGAACTCCTTGGAGTGGGAATAGTAATTTGTACCCCTACGCTATCCAACGCTTTCCCTACTATTGCATTCACTGGAGTGGGAATAGTAATTGTTACCCTCTCGCTATCCAACAAATTCTCTACTTTTTTTTACATTACATTTAATATTTTTATATTTTAAGATTTTTTACATTATTTTAAGTATGTTTTATTTAATTGTTTTTAATATTTATTTAATTTTATAATATTTTTAATATATAAAAAAATCGATTTTTTAGTTAACTATATTTTTAACAATCAATATTTTGGATTCGATATTTTAGTACTTTCCTGTTTGTAGATAGGGATTCTATATTGTGTCCTTCGATATTTTGGAGTCGAAATTTTGGGCATTCTATATTATGTCCCTCGATATTAAGTCACTGAACCAAAAAAAGTTACTGACGATATGCAAATGCATTAAAATTAATCGCATTGTGATGCTTACTCTGCCGAAATATCTTGATGTTCTTGAATTTTCTTGTTTATGGATTACATTAATAAAAAGAATATTAAACAAAATGATATAAATGTTTATGGTAGTCAACCTGGAAGGGTATGCTTAAAGAAAAAAACCTATGTTAGTCATCAAACGCACTTTTCACCATTATGCAAAGGTCTGTGTATGGTGCTAGGAAGCCTGTTTGGAGGAGGGAAAAAGCAGCAGGCAGACATATTAAGTAAATACAGTTTTGCACTTCTTTTTTCTCCTTGAGTAACAAAACAGAGCAACTGTGGTTGTGGTTCTGTTTTACTCAAAAAATGAATACATTTCCCACACGAAACGCATGCTGGAACCAACCAACCAACCTTCCAGATACTAGCAACGCAAATGAAATCTTCCTAGGAAACATATTATGAAGGTTTTGATGTATGTCTAGAACATGGTGGGATCACATGTAAACCTATCCTTTGTTTCCACAAAAATTTCTTTGGGGTACATCAGGCTCTTCTCTTCTCACATACAGACCTTAGTGAAGCTACCTGAATAGCGCACTGAAATCACATCAACTACTTTTGAAATTTAGTTGCAGGAATGGAGTGATCAAGGACATTTAGCACAGACAGTTTCCCTTTGCTGTACTGAACATAAAGGGGTCCATTAGAACAAAGTCCGCCCACCATCCCCATGCATAATGGGACCACCCGCCATACGAGCGGCGTTCCCGCCTTGGCCATTAGGATGCGCCCGCCACACTGGCAGGCGCATCCTGTATTTTTACCATTGCGGCGGGCGGTGCTGAAAGCGCCGCCTGCCGCAATGGTAAAAATGCACGATGTGCATTTCAAAGCACAACATGACAGGCACCGTGCGGTGCCTGCCATGTTGCACTTTGCAATGCGGGGGGTACTATAGTTACCCCCGTGTGCATCCCCCACCTCCCGGAGTCCCAGGGGGCCCGCAACGGGCCCCCGCAGGGAGTCTCCGCATGCCTTTCCGTGGCGGCATTGCCACAATGGAAAGGCATGTCTGCAAGCCCATCATAACATGACTGGCGGTGTCTAATAGACACCGCCACCATATTAAACATTTTCTGCCCCGGCCGCAAGGCGACCGGGGCGGAAAAGCGGTGGACGGTGTTTACATCCGCAGCGGTCCCCCCGCCATAGTATTATGGCGGGGGGAAAATGGGTGGCGGGCGGGCATGAATGTTGGGCGGATCGCCACTGCCACCATGGCGGTGGCGATCCACCCGACATCATAATGGGCCCCTAAGTGTTTAAATGACTATGCAGAGGACTGAGGAGAGTCTACCCCTCACATGAGTGGACTTTCCACTAGACAAAGATTAGTTGTTTTACAGCTAAGACCCCATACTCTCACCTAAAACTGAGGCATAGATACTCACCTTGGGAATGGCTCAGAGAAATATGTTTTTTGGAAAGATTTTTTCCTTAGGCGTTGGCCACAATCCCACCTTCCCAGAGTCTGGTTCAGCTTGCTAGTCTATTTCAAGCATGTGAGTCTATGAGGGACTCAGTATTGGAGAAGAAAATGTTACTTGCATGTAACTAAATTTGTCTAGCATTGATATCTTGCATAGCTTCACATACAACTCACCCCCTTCATGAGGCCTAAACTAGTTTATTCTTGATGAGCTCCAAAGATCTGACCAGCCGAGAGCCTCTAAGTTCTTTGAGTTCTGTTTGTTCTCTTTTTCTGGAGTTTTCTTCGCTCTAGGGTTCTTTTGGAAGTGCAATCAGAGCTAGCAACAATATATGCAGATGCATGTTTGGATATATGCGCTCTGGTCTAATTGGTTATAGATTAGATGATACTGTCCAAATTTGAATATTTGAGTTCAAATTGCATCCCTTCCTAAATCCCTCAACCTACACTTTTGCTGTGGCTGGATATAATTGCTCCCCATAAAACAAATGTAATATTAAACCCTCCCACATTTAACAATACATCTAATTAAGCTGCCAGAACCATCCACCTTTTCTTGCTACCTGCTAAACTAGCTCATTGAGAACCTAAGTAAATCCCCTGCCTTGAAAACCATGCCACTGATGAAGCACATAATTCTCTAAATCACTCACATTGACCTTGGTGAGAATAGGCAAAGCACCTGAATCCATACTGACATCTTAAAAATTGACTAAGGACAGCACCAGATAGTACAGCACATTTCAAATATTTTTCCCAAACAATGAGAACTTCTTGGCAAGCTGGTTCAGATCACAGTAAAGATAATTTATTATCCTCTTAAAGGCAGAAGTATCTGAACAGAGACATGTGGCTTAAACTATAGGCATACCCATTGCAAAGTAATATATAAAGCATTGCCTCTGGCTGTTCCATCTACACTATATTATGCTTTGCAAATTGCACATTCCCTGCGTGTACAAATGTCTAGGTAATGGGCCCCTATCTGGATACTTACTTTAAAACATGAAATGCTGTTCTTTGGTTCCCAGTCAGGGGGGCAGTTTGGAGGGACTGTTGTTATTGGGACTGGAGGAGACGTTAAACCAGTACCCCAACGTTTGCAGATGGATTTGGCTTTCTGTTCGCAGTTTACCACCTCCCATAATCCACCTGCCATTCCGGTCCTCATTACAACACATCCTTGTAGTCTTCCTTAGTGCAAGAAAACAAAATCATTAATTGTCACTAAAATCATACAAGCATTCTAGAGTCTTACAATACGTTGATCTGTGCATAAGCACAAGCTTAGTAGATCAAAAAACGTGTAGATAACATGGTTATTTACATTTCAGAACAATATGTGTGTATATATATATATATATATATATATATATATATATATATATATATATATATATATATATATATATATATATTGTATCCACACACCAACAATAGGAATACGACTGCACTCCTTAGTGAGATTCAAAGAAATGTTATTATGCGCTCATGAGTGACTGTCGACACATTTCGATTGTACCCGACAACCTTGTTCACGCAAGGGTGCACCATCTTGTGACACAATAAATAATGACATGTAAAATAAAGATAAAAAACAGCTTGAGGTTGCGGGGAAAGATTTCATCACAGTGTCTAACCTGAATAAATTAGTAATGTGAGTGCGATCAGTTTACAATTTCTTATCTAATTATGATGGTCAAATACAAATTACATTCAATCATATAGAGAAAAAAGTCTGCTATAAAAATATATCAATATTATAAGATCGAAAAACACATATAGGAATTTACAATATAATACATCCTCTCATTAGCATGAATGTAATAAATATCATATTTCTGTATAAAAAGGCTAGAAAATTCTTTGGCTATGCACTCCATCAGCTTATTCAAATTCTATTATAGAATAATGTACAAGGGCAAGTGCCTAATCATTTTCTAAACTTGATTCCCCTATAATCACCTCCCAAAAGTGCTCAGTTCAATAAATAATATAAAAAGCTGTTTGAATATGAAAACAGGATGCTCTACTAATCCTGATAGAATATATATTTAAAAAAAAACGAAACCAAGATATATCTAGTTTTCGGATAACTTCATAAATAAAAAACTAAATAATTCTAGGCCTAGTGGCTAATTCTAACTATCGCTAAGTTACAGTATATTTCATAGGTCAACATTCCTATGTACAGTAAAAATTGTAAAAAGTGTAAGAATATAGTATGTCAAGGGGCTTTGTAAGAGGGACCTGAGAAATATTATAGTTCACAGCCTTAAAGAAAACAGGTGTAAAGTTCTTAAAACCCATAGGTTCTTTACTATCAAATTCCAAAACAAACCATGACTCTAATTTGGGTATATCTCTCTTTCTGTCACCTCCTCTTTTTCTCTTAGGAACTTGTGCCATGCAGCTGTATCTTAATTCTAGAGGATCACCGTGTTGATGTTGCTCACAGTACCTGGCAATGGGATTACTATGATCCTTGCTGGTAATTGCCCGGATATATTGTAGGATCCTCTTATGTACTGGCAAAGTGGTACTACCCACATATAATGTTTTGCAGGGACATGTGAGGATATAAACAGCAAACTCTGATTTACATGTCAAATTGCATCACACTTTGATTTTCTTTTTTTAAGGGGTGTCAATCATAATACGATTCTCACCGTTCTTACAGGCTTGCATTTAGTGCATTTCCTGAAAACCATCATATCTGATTAGCCAAGTTTGGGATCTGATCCTAGTATCATAGTCACTCCTGACTAGATAATCTCTTATTGATTTAGATTTTTTATAGCTTATCATAGGGAGTTTTGGTGTCAGTCGACTAATTACAGGTACTTCTCTCAAAAGATGGCATGTTTCTGCATAGCTCGTTGTACTCTCTGATGTTATTGATTATAGGTTATGCTATCTAAAGGTATGCAGTTCCTCTAATCGTGATGCCTGGGAGAAAAAGTAAGCTAAGCTTTCTTTGTTTGTAAATTTCAAACTTGGTGAGGTTCGGTGCAGGAAAGAGAGTGTGGGAATTCCTTCTTTATGGAACTAGGGTCCTCACACACCCAGCCAGCTAAGTGTAATGCTTCATCATATGAACCTGCTCCTTGTTGGGTCGGCGCTGCAATACCCAAATGGGCACTCATGAAGGGGCTCTTTACCGGAGATCTTTTGTTCCTTGCCATATGATGCAGTGGGGGTGTGTGGGCTGAGTGTTGTAGATATTGTGCAAGAATGATTTAAAAGAAGTGGGATAGTCCAAATAAGTCTTTTATTCTGGCTGGCTTGCCACCTTGTTAAAATATACAGTGGCAGCCTATCTAACTCTAAGGTTTAGTTTAGGCTATGCTCAACTCTACAAGTCAATATGTTTTATGCCTAATGGTCAAATTGATTGCAATTCTTCAGGACCCACTCAGTGAATCTATCTACACAGCGCGGTGGGGTCTAAGTACTCCCTACCGCGTGTTCATACTATGAATCAGGTAATCTGTAGTATCTTCCAAATACCTAAAGAAAGGGGGGAGGGGGATACAGAATGGAATCACAGCTGTATCACATGTATTTAGGTCGTTGAGTGTCCATTACTCTCTCTCCGAATACATCCTGTATAGTGCCTTAATTTGTGCTCAAACCTAGGCAAGTGAAGAACAAAGAGGGGGCCCAATTTTAGGACACCCTGAAATGAAACAGATTCAAAAAAACTAAATCTAAAAGCACAGAAGACTGTACTCCCCATATGGTGTCCCCCAGGGGAATGTCATTCATACATATTAACCTTGTATCACACGTCAACTCAAATTGCTCTTAACAACCACCAATTCATTAGGACCCAGATGGATCATCTTTCTACATAACTCACCTCTCTTTACTGAGGGAATCACTCCAGTCAGTGTCCGGCGGAGTATGAGGACACCTGAAACATGGTGTCTTATAAAGCACAAACGAAAAGGTTAAGAGACAGTGAATCACTTAGGCATTGGTCAAGAAACCAACCCCACGTAGGTCACTTGCCCTATAGTGTGACAATCAGGGAGTGCGCAAATTGTACACCAGCTCCCAAGGATGTCTACCGGTGCCCCCTGGTACTTGGAGGAAGAAGAAGGGGTGGTCCACGAGTTAGCCCGGCTGGAATATTGTCCTCACAGGCAGTGTCAGGTGCCGACTATTATTGGAGCGCCCGCCCGCTCTCCGGATTCACAATAACAGCCAAAGCACCTCGCAGTGCACCCCAGGACTCACCTTCAGAACGATCGGATGCGCATTGTCTCAACTCGAGCACTCGTCTAATACCACCCTAGTAGCGTGCCTGTATCGTTACGCTTCAAAACCTTTTGTAACCGTCATTACTCACCATTATTCACCATTCCGTAGTAAATGCGGCCCAGAGTCACCTACCCTCTTTCGCTGGCACCGCAGATTAGTGGTTCAGCCCATGTAGAGGTGCTGAAATACTATTCTGGGTGTAAGCAAATGGAGGCGGGGCTCGGGACACGTCATTACGTGTTGTGGCTTGGAGCTAAAGTATTAGCATTCCGTGGTGGCCATCTTGGAAATGGGAATGTGTCCCTAGCATTGTCGTATTTTTGTAGCCAATCTACGTATACATGTATCACCTCCATTTCGTCGTGGAGGAGTGTGTTCCCCTTAGTTGGATGTGGGGGCCTTTTCTATCATGCATGTATGCGTGTACTCAGTCAATCACCATGTAGTGTCATGTATGGTGGTGTGATCATACCACACACCTACGTCAGGTATTCAATCACACATCTATGTCTGGTACCCAACACGTCATTACGTGCTGTTGCTTCAAGGTGAAGTATTGGTGTTTTGTGGCGGCTGTGGCCATCTGGGAACAGGGAAATGAGTCCCTAGAATAGTACTTTAGTCGTGATGGTGTCATAAATAGGCGCCAGTTGTAAGAATTGAAATTGCGGTGTTTTCGTAGCCAATCTACGTGTATATGTATCAACTCCATATCCTTGGATGGATGTCGGGCATTTTCTATCGTGCATGTACGCGTGTACTCAGTCAATCACCATGTAGTATCATTTATGCTGGTGGGATCAAATCACACATCTATGTCCGGTACCCAACCATACGTAATAATCATGATTCATACCATTACAGTGCAGGGTACAGAGTGTAGTGCATACATTCGTATATTCTGGTCATACAAGTGTAAGGAGGCCTTAGAACTGTTGTGGACGAACCTGACCAGGTCATTATCATCTGTTGTTCACAGAGGCCCATGGAATGTCATAATTCAGTCCAAGTTGGGCTGTAGACAGTCGGTGTATCCACTGTTGCTCTATTCTGAATAGTGTGTATTGTGTGATATTGGTGTGCGCTTCAAGAACCAACCACTGTATAGAATCTGGGCCGTGTCTCTGTTCTTTAAATTGAGTGTACATCTTGGTCGTGACTTTCTGGCACCTTATGTTGATTATAGGTTGTCATAAATCTATGCATTTGAGTTGTCTCTTTTTTCTTAAGACTAGTTTTTGACAGATCAAACAAGGCCTTTTCCCTATCTAAATCAGGGGTTCTTTTACTTGCAGCATCTAGTATAGCATTGGAAAACAAAGTTTACGGACGTTATCGTTAGGTACATATTTCACTCATACAAAATCAGAGAAATTCAGCAGTTATAGTTAGCTGGGCAAACTATAACTTACGCCCCTGCAATGCACTGCTTAAGACCTCACATATTACATCACTCATGACATGGTCAATGACCTCTGGAAATGCAGCCCCCTTTCTGCCGGAGCATTGTTTTCATATGTTTCCCTGCACACATATTTGTATGCAAGGAAGCAGACGAAAACTCCTCTTTCTGAAAGCCAGAGCTGTGTAACAGCTCCGCCTTGCAGAAAACAGAGCTATGTTTGATTTTGCGTGGTGGGAGCTGTCAGCTTCCACCAAGCAAAAGCAAATAGTTACCACCTGAGAGGGACAGCTTGTTAGGTCCCTCAGAAGGTAGCAGGAGTCTGCCCTGCAGGGTGGTAGTCCTCTGAGTCATCAATTGGCTCCATGAAAGAGGCCTTGCAGGCCCCCTCCACTATAGTAGTAAGCCCTGGGAAAATGTTGGTACATGGGGCTATGGAGTGGCCATGCGTCAACTCCTTAATTTAAATATATTGCCCAGGGAAGGTGGCAGTCCTTGGGGCTGTTTGGGGCCATGTGACCCCCGCTGCATTCCTTTTTCGTTTAACCCCAGGGTGTTGGTAGTCCTAAGGGCTATGGGGGGCACACAGTTACCCCTGCATTTACTTTTAGAGATTTGCCCTGGGGAGGTGATGGTGCCCAGGGGGCGGGGGATGCAGCATTGACAGCCCATACATACATTAAAAGCAGTTCCCCAGGAAGGAGGCAGTCCCCATGGCTTTTATAAGCCCTAGGAGGGGGGACCTGTGTGCCCCCATCCTTTTTCTATCTCCTCATGCCCTTGGAACTTGGTACACCTGGATGCTCATTCCAAAACAAGCACAGGAGGCCATGCTTGTTTTTTTTCCAATTTTGCTGAGAATGCTTCGAACCACCTGCAAATTTGCAGCAACATTTAAAAAAAAATGTTTAATCCCCAGCAGGGTTCTCTCTGGGACCCCAACACCACATCTAAGAGGTGAGGGTATTTCTGCCCTGTCCCCTTTTCTTTATTTTGAATGTTTTTTGTGTGACTCGGCTCAACCTGAGTCCCAAAAAGGTTGCCAACACTTCCTGCTTGAAGTGTTGGTAGCCAATCAGATACAGCACAAAGAGGATCCACATCCCTATATATACAAATGTGGATTTTGGTTATTTTCTCTAAAACTACTGAACTGATGTACATCAAATCACAAAAAGCGTGATCTGTGGAAAAAATCTACCTTTCTGCCAAATTTAGTGTACTTCGAACAAGCGGTTTGGGGTGTAGTCGTGTTCAAAACTGCAATGGGAATTAACATTGGGAAAACACATTTTGGAATCCCCCCTTTTTGTTAGCGCCCACTTAATAAGCCACCCTGAAACTTTCCAGACACAAGCTGAAGTGAGTATTACATTTGTGGGGGACGTTTTGTGAAGATTCGTCAACAACTAGCTGTTATGTCATTTGAGATGTCATCAGTAATGTCATCAGTGATGTCACTGACCATGTCATGAATGATGCAATATGTGACATCAGCAGTGCATTGCAGGCGCATGAGTTACAGTTAGCAGAACTAACTATAACAGAGGAATTTCTGTGGTTTTGTATGAGTGAAATGGCCAGCTAACTATAACACCCCTGAAACCTATGTTTTTTCTGTAAATTTCTAAGGATTTTTAAATGCTAATTTCTAACTATAACATCTCTGAAACCTATGGTTTTTTCAGTGAATTTCAAAGTTTTTTTAAATGCTAATTTCTAACTATAAAATCTCTGAAACCTATGGTTTTTTCCAGTGAATTTCAAAGGTTTTTTAAATGCTAATTTTTAAGTGTGATAGTAGTTATACCTATTTTTTTGTACTGATTTTCTAGTTTTTTAACTGTTTATTTATAAATATTTTATTCATTAAACAACATTCTATATTTTTCAGAAAATTGCAAAAAAAACAATTTTTAAATTCAAACTGAAATATTGATAATTTTTTTGTTTTTGTTTTTTATTTTAATATATTTATATTGTTTTCTTTAAAAAAACATGTTCCCGAATATTTTCCAAGTCGCGCACTCAAAGTGTACATGTCACGGTGGGTGCGCGGTTCTAGCCACCATTTTAGAAAATTTGTGAAGGATCCACGTACGGTGTGTGACGGCTGCGTGTTTTTCAGTTCCATCATATACATTTAATATTACGTGATGTGCGCAATTGGTATGCGATCAGTCCGCGATTCCTGCTGCTGCGCATTCGTACCACATGCGCATTACGGTACGAGAGGCTTGCGCGGTGGTGAGTTTAGCGTGACGTCATAAACGTGCTGGGGCGCGTTGGGTGCACGACTCCCGCAAAAAAAAATTATGTTCCAAAATGATATGTATGTGTCTTTAATATACATATTAGGGCAAGAGATTATCTAGGATATTCATAAAAATTATATATTTGTACTTTTAATAAACTTATATTATTTTTAAATATATTTTTGCGCAGTGTGGTGTGTACATCGTGAGCGCAGAGAACCAAGTCAGCAGATCTGCTGTAGAGCCAGCAAAACCAGGTCAGCAGAGCTGTTGTAGAGTCAAAGAACCAGGTCAGCAGAGCTGCTCTAGAGCAGAAGAAGCAGGTCAGCAGAGCAGCTTGAGAACCAGTGACCCAGGTCACCAGAGCTGCTCTAGAGCCAGAGACCCAGGTCAGCTGAGCTGCTCGAGAGACCGAGAACCATGGCCAGCAGAGCTGCTGTAGAGCCAGAGAAACCAGGTCAATCAATCAATCAATCATGGCATTTGTATAGCGCACTACTCACCCGGAAGGGTCTCAAGGCGCTGGGGGAGGGGGGCCATCACTGCTCGAAGAGCCAGGTCTTGAGTTGTTCCTGAAGGAAAGATGGTCCTGGGTTAGCCGGAGGTGGATGGGGTGGGAGTTCCATGTCTTGGCTGCCAGGTAGGAGAAAGATCTTCCACCGGAGGTGGCTTGGCGGATGCGTGGAACGGCGGTGAGGGTGTGGTTGGTCGACCGTAGCTGGCGGGTGGGCGTGTAGAAGGGCAGGTGGTCGTTGAGGTACTTGGGGCCCAGGTCGTGGAGGGCCTTGTGTGCATGGGTGAGGAGTCTGAACATGATACTCTTGCTGACGGGGAGCCAGTGCAGGTCTCTCAGGTGGCCGGAGATGTGGCTGTGTCGGGGGATGTCCAGGATGAGTCGGGCGAAGGCATTCTGGATGCGTTGTAGTCTTTTTTGCAGTTTGGCTGTGGTGCCGGCGTAGAGGGTGTTCCCGTAGTCCAGCTGGCTGGTGACGAGTGCCTGGGTGACCGTCTTCCTGGTTTCGGTGGGGATCCATCTGAAGATCTTTCGGAGCATGCGCAGGCTGTTGAAGCATGATGACGATACGGTGTTAACTTGTCTGGTCATCGAGAGGGAGGAGTCCAGGATGAAGCCCAGGTTACGTACGTGGTCCGTTGGCTTGGGAGTGGAGCCCAGTGCAGGGGGCCACCAGGAGTCGTCCCAGGCGGAGGGAGATGGTCCCAGGATGAGGACTTCCGTCTTATCTGAGTTCAGTTTCAGGCGGCTGTACTTCATCCACTCGGCGACGTCTTTCATCCCTTCGTGTAGGCTGGTTCTGGCGGAGGCTGGGTCGTTGGTGAGGGAGAGGATGAGCTGGGTGTCGTCGGCGTAGGAGATGATGTTGAGGTTGTGTTGGCGTGCGATGGCTGCGAGGGGTTCATGTATACGTTGAAGAGGGTGGGGCTGAAGGAGGATCCTTGTGGTACGCCGCAGATGACTTCGGTGGCCTCGGATCTGAACGGGGGGAGGCGGACTCTCTGGGTTCTTCCGGTGAGGAACGAGATGATCCACTCCAAAGCCTTCTCTTGGATACCGGTGTTGCTGAGGCGCTGCACTAGGGTGCGGTGGCAGACGGTGTCGAATGCCGCGGAGAGGTCCAGGAGGATGAGGGCCGCTGTTTCTCCGTTGTCGAGCAGGGATCTGATGTCGTCAGTGGCTGCGATGAGGGCGGTCTCGGTGCTGTGGTTGGCTCGGAAGCCGGACTGCGAGTGGTCGAGGGATCCGTTCGTTTCGAGGAAGGCGGCAAGCTGTCTGTTGACGGTCTTCTCGATGACTTTGGCAGGAAAGGGGAGGAGCGAGATGGGGCGGAAGTTCTTGAGGTCAGTGGGGTCCGCTGTCGGTTTCTTCAGGTCAGCAGAGCTGCTTTAGAGGGAGAGAACCAGGTCAGCAGACCTGCTTTAGAGCCAGAGAACCAGGTCAGAAGAGTTGCTCTAGAGCCAGGGAACCAGGTCAGCAGAGCTGCTTCAGCGCCATAGAACCGGGTCAGCAAAGCGGCTCTAGAGCCAGAGAACCAGATCATCAGAGCTGCTTTAGAGCCATAGAACCAGGTCAGCAGAGCTGCTTTAGAGTCAGAGAAACAGGTCAGCAGAGCTGCTCTTGAGGGAGAGAACCAGGTCAGCAGAGCTACTTTAGAGTCAGAGAACCAGGTCAGCCGAGCTGCTGTAGAGCCAGAGAAACCAGGTCAGCAGAGCTGCTTTAGAGGGAGAGAACCCGGTCAGCAGAGCTGCTTTAGGGCCAGAGAACCAGGTCAGCAGAGCTGCTCTAGAGCCAGAGAACCAGATCAGCAGAGCTGCTTTAGAGCCATAGAACGAGGTCAGCAGAGCTGCTTTAGAGCCAGAAAACCAGGTCAGCAGAGATGCTCTAGAGCCTAAGAACTAGGTCAGCAGAGCTGCTTTATAGCCAGAGAACCAGGTCAGCAGAGCTGCTGTAGAAAATGACCAGCAGAGGTCAGTAAAATGCCAGAATTGCTTTCTGATTAGGGACTTTCTTTTTAAACAATTTCTGGCAACTGCCTCTATTTAACTTTCTTGATAGAAAACGACCAGCAGAGGTCAGTAAAACACCAGAATCACTTTTGCATTCTCTAGATTCCAGTTTATAGAAATTGTCTTCCTTGAGCACCCATAGACAATTTTTTTTCTCCAATATTGTATTTTCATTGATATGACCACCAAAGGCCCTGATTTTATATTAAAAACAGCTTTGGACTACACTTTTTCCTGCTGAAAGGCAATACTTCTCTCCATGTGTTCCCATACCTGGCATGTCATGCTGTTTGGTGCTTATTTTTCCTCCATGTTAAAGAACAGTTGATGAGTCAGCACCCAGGCTAATGTGCTGCATAGCTAACTACATATACGGTCCCAAAGGTCGACCGATTGCATTACAAATGCTTGTTATATTTCTCTCCACTGTGTTGCTCCACCCCTTCTTTTTCCCTCATCTCTCCTACCAGTTTTTGCTTTCACTTTCTCCATGCCTCTCTCCACGCTTTGCTTCTCTTTCTTCTCATGTCTCTGTTGCTTTGTCTTTGATTCTTTTCTTTCCCCATGTCTCTATACCCCCATCTTCTTTAACCCTTGTTACTTTATCACTACATACATTATTCTGAACTTCTTCTACCCTTTTCCCCTTTATTTCTCCCTGTGCAGGTGTGGTGAACTAATGGGTGATACAGTGATCTTGATGCCCTGGCAAAATTACCACAACATTCTCTGGCAATGAAACATGTTAGTCGCTCATAAGTAACTCTGGTTTTAATTCCTTGCTGTGGGTCTTTATATATAAAGAATGATAATAGTACCTTTGACACATTTTTAGTTTGGTGGTCATCAGACTTAGTGAATGGACAGCAACACTCTCACACTGAGGACTGGACATAATAAGCTGTAGGAATAGATACAGAAACCCACATTAGGTTTCCATGTTACATGGCTCCTAATACACTGAAAAGCATCGCTGCACGCATAGGAGTATGCTGATGATGAGAAACCTTGCCACAAGGAATAGCTAGCCAACAGACAAACAGTGGTTGCCTACGTGTGGTGTCTCCTACTGTTCTGATGGCACTCACTGCTGTATGGCCTTATAATAAATGCATCATCGATTAATCAGATGTAAATTGGTCATCTTTCTCCCTAGGTTGAATAATTGAAGAAATCAACTAATAGTCAATCATGCGGGATGTAGGAGTAAGGGGTTCCTTGTTCTTGTTGACAGATACATACATAGCTAAATAAAATATGAAAGTTTCCCTTCGTTACAAATCCGGCTCTTTCCCAAGCTTCTTCTTTGCCTTTCTTTTCTTCTTGTCGATAATTTGACCCTTCTCTATTTCTCTTTATCCTTCTTTGTAATACCTACAAAGATGCTATCTCCTCTTGTTCTTCCTTATTTTTCTTTCTTTCCATCCACACCTCATGCCTTTTGTCCTATCTTAACTTGTCCTATCTTGTCTCTCGTGGTAGGACTGGCCTCCACATGTGTCACAGGATAGGGACCATCAGGCCTATTGGTCTGAAAGATAATGAGAATGGGAAAGGGTCAGTCTTAGACTTGACAGGTTTGTTGCTCGCCCAGCAGACGTTTCCAAAGTCTGGATCTTTGAATAGCATCTAGAGTTGTTTTTGGCCCTGGGCCTTTGCTATTGGGAGAAAGGGGGTGAGTGCTGCACATGACATTTCAGAGTTCAAGTTCAGTACTCTATCTAGCTCCAGCTCGCGCCTCTTCTCAGTGGACATGGAAAGCTGTACACTCTTCTGTGACACACATTTGGTTTTATATAGGTGGACTTAATCTGAAAGTATTGCAGAGTTTACACAAGCACCAGTTATATTACACAAGGACACATGCAGTTTTTTCAGGCACTAGGTAACAGCGCGTATGCCAGTCTGCGCCTGCATTGTGTTTTAGTGTAATTTACCTATTTTTAAACAGTGTGTTGATTTTCTTTAAATACCTTCATCTTCTGCGTGCTGCTCTTCGCATTATAATCGCCAGTTCCTGGTCCACCACAGCATGTCCTGTTTGTGTGGAGGGACGTGGCTCCGCCCTCCTCTCCCCATTTCCGCTACCAGGGCACATTCATTCGACATGTTTGACCGTCCGCGGAGCTGGCGCGCCAAAGGCAAGCCCGTCTGCGCCCGTATGCGCCAGGCCGGCAGTAGACGCCAGACATGCTGCCAATTTTAGGGAATTACATCATACCTATACTCAGAATGAGTTGCTAGCAGTCAGGATGATGTCCGTGAGGTGCCTTGTCCACGGGTTGGGAGGTCTAGAGGGCCCTTTCAGTTGTAAGTGCTGTGGTTTCACATCCATCCTTCCTGCAGTCTCACAAGATTGTCCTTCTTCTCCAGGCAAAAGTTTGACTATTTTCCATTTGAATTGTCGCTCTCTGGTCAAACATTGATGTCTATGACCTTCTTGAAACCAAATCTCCTGATACTTTGTTTTTAACTGGGTTATGTGATTCATACCCTCAATAGAGACACGAGAGGTGGGGGTATTGCGGCTATTGTTAAATTTGGCTATTCTTGCACCTTCACTAAACAGCCCATTTTGGGCTGTGAATGAACCTGTTTGAAAATTACTTTTAACTCCAATTACACCATGACAGGTTTATTGGTATATCATCTACCGGGCCCATCCAAAGCCTTTAGGGAAGCGCTCGTTGAGACCGTCTGCACTTTGGTGATCAATAATTCTACCTTTACGGTCCTGGGAGACCTGAATCTTCATTTTGATAACCACCTAGATCTGTAAGTCGACCGCGACGGCTTGAAAGCCTAGAGTTGTGGACACCAAATTCCCAGGTTCGATTGAGCAGCTGAAGGGACGAATTGCGAAAGGACGGAAGGGGGGAGCCCCAGGCCCAAATGGAATTCCTCCCATCATCTACAAACAAGATCCAAAGTATTGGGCTGAACAACGACTCCCGCTCTTTATTGACTCCTGGATGGCTGAACAATTTCCATCCTCCTCGAGGGGCTCAATAATAGCTCCAATCTATAAAAAAGGCAATAAGAACGAGGCTTAGAACTACAGACTCATAGCCCTTATAGATATAGAGGCAAAATACTTTTCAGGGCTACTCTTGGAAGAACTAACCTCCTGGGCATCAGATAAAAAACTAATCCCTATCAACCAAACTGGATTCCAAAAAGATCTAGGGACCTCAACGAACATTCTAGCCCTCTCCCTGCTGATAGATGCTGCCATTAAAAATAAAAAATCATTATATGCGTGCTATATTGATTATTCGGCCGCTTTTGATAGCATAGACAGAGGGAAATTGTGGTCAAAATTTTCAAAGTGGGAGGTGGACTCCAAGCTCCTCAACTTACTGATCTTACTGCATTCAGACACCTGGGTCCGAATAAAAATTGGGGGCCGGCAACTATCTATCCAAAGAAATTCCGACCACAAAAGGGTTGAAACAGGGGTGCGTTCTTGCGCCGACACTGTTCAACCTTTTTATGTCTGACCTCTCCAAAGAACTGGACGACTGCAACCATCATGCCCCAAAGCTAGGGGGCTTTACATTATCGAATTTATTATACGCAGACGATCTGATACTAATTAGTCACACCCCAGTAGGCCTGCAACATCTTATTAACACAACTAGCTCATTCTCTGAAAAATACGGCCTGTCCATAAATACGGAAAAATCGAAGGTGATGGTTTTTAATCAAAAATCAAAAAAGCAAACGTTCCAATGGTCTCTGCGTGATCTCAAAATGGAAACAGTTAAAGACTACAAATACCTGGGGATAATCTTTGATTCTAACTGCTCATTCCAGCGACATGCAATAACAATAAAAATAGAGGGATTTCACTGGCCATCGCTTTAAAAAATATCAAGAACAAAATAGCGGGCCCAAATCTAATCCCTTTGCTGGACATATTTCGTGCAAGACTGCTACCATCACTAACCTATGGCAGTGAATGCATGAGAGGGAGAGATGAAGACATTTTAGATAAAGCGGTTAGTAAAACACTCCGAATACTCTTCTCACTCCCTCCTTACACTTCCCCAGCACAGCTAAGACTGGAGTTTGGTCTACAGAAGCAGCAAATTGCACGTAAGGGCGCATATGCAAAATGCTGGTATAAAGCTAAGCTCGCTGTAGCAGACTCCCTGAACGCCCACCTTTGGAAAGAGCTGGAGACAAACAAGGGATCCTCTGCAATGGCCTACCTCCAAGCAGCTATAAAATCCCTTGCATTAAAACACCTTTGGGAGTCGAGCTGTTTACATAAGTGCTTTAAGCGCCTGGTCAACAAGTCAGTGAAAATTCTCTCCATGGAGGAAGACAAAGCAGCGTTAACCAGGAGATCACATGGGTGGTTCATAATCGAAAGCTACACCAACGCTTCACCTCAACCATACCTCAGTACCAGCTTTTCAAGGAAGGCGAAGGAAGAATTCCTGCGGCTGAGGATGGGAGTAATCCCGTCAAAAGCCCATCTTCCCCCATGGAAACGCCTGGAATCCAATTCCAACTGCAGGCTTTGCTATAATCCAAATGAGGACGTTTTACACTTGTTATGCAGCTGTAAAGCCCTAGACAGTGCCCGAAGGGGCCTACTAACCCAGCTCTGGAATCAATACAGTGTGCGAACTCGCAGACAAGCCCTGCTGATCAGCTTTAAAGGAGAAAATATCCAACTAGCCTGCCGACTAGTGCGCTTCATGAAAACAGTTAATACGATCCAAAATCCAGAGACCAGCGATTGAATTAGACTCATAAAGACCCGCTCCTGCACCTTAAGAAAACTCTTTGTCAACCAACAAAGACTTAGTAAATGCTGAACGGTCTCTTTTTTTTAAACAATTGCAATTCATTGTACCATTTTGTATAGATTTATCGTCCATCCTTTGAATTTTCTTTCATCGATTTTAAGTGCTTTTTTGTAAAACTCATGATTGTGAAATTCTTCCAGTATTTTTTTTATAAAGTGTCATTGCAAAGATTTTTATTAATCATGCAATAAAATAAAGAATTCGTCCTCCTGCAGTTTGATACCACAGCACCCTTTCACCTAGATGTGATGTGGCCAACTTGATGGCAGATTTAGCTGCTTGTCAGCTTGACCAGCATGCCTCTGGCCCCACACACTCGGTTGGTCATTTGTTGGACGCGGTTTTCTACTAACATTCTGTCTCTTGTGGTCCAACCGCTGGTCCCTGTGGCCTGGTTGGACCATTTTTTGGTCCCTTTGTCTATTCAGGGCATTGCTCCTATGCGTAAATTAGACAATCCTCATTCTCTTAAACGCCCATGGCATAAGTTAAACTGGGATCAAGTCCATCTTTCGACCTCCGTTCTGGTGTTGCCGACGGATCCTGATAAGGCCAATTCAGATTGGATTAATCAGCTGCAGGATAAGTTGATCCAGCTAAGTGGTCCCCCAATCGTATGTCTAAATCTAATCCGTGGTCTAACGAAAAATTAGCGGCGCTGCGGAAAATATGTAAAAAATGTGAAAGCTCCTGGAGAAGAGACAAAGGCCCACATGCATCAAGCATTTTTGTAGTCGCAAACGGTGCGATTCCTTAAAATCGGCCGTTTGCGAATGCAAAAGTGCTTTTTGGGATGCATGAAGCAATTTTAGAATTCGTAATATTTTTGCGAGTTCTAAAATTGCGGGTGCTTTTAAGAAGTCGCAGATGTGCGACTTCTTAAAAGCAATGCATCATTACTTTGACAAGTGGAAATTCGCAATTAGGGTGCCAAATATACCGAGTGGTTGAACCACTCGGTAAATTTGGAAAAAGTGTTTTAAATGGTGAAAAAGTATTTTTTTCAACATTCATGTTTAACACACACGTCTTTAGGACATGTGTGTGTGAAACATGATGCGAAAAATACATTTCAGGGGTGCATGGGGGGGTCCTTTGGACCCCCCCCTGCACCCATGAAATTTTCTAAGTGCCTCTCGCAATTTGTATTGACTCCTATGGGCCTTTTGGCCCATAGGAATCAATGGGAATTGCGAAAATTTACTTAAGAATTCGGTATTCATTTGGGATTCGGTAAAAATTGCGATTTTTACCGAATCCCAAATGAATACCGAAAATAATGATGCATAGCATTTTGCACTTCTTAATTTGCGATTCCTTATTTTTCGCAAATCAGGAAGTGCAAAATGTAACAATGATGCATGTGGGCCTTTGATCCAGTATCTTAAGATTTCTATCAGGGTGCAGTAAAGATTTATCACAAAGCTATCCATACTGAACGCGCTGCTTTTTATGCTAAGGAAATTAGTAACAGCACCAATCCCGCGAAGAGTATCTTCTCTATTGTCTCAGGCCTTAAAAATCAGAAGGGGGCTACTGGCTCAGTGAGTACTTCAAATAAGCAATGCAAGGAACTTGCCTTGTTTTTTTCAAAAAAAGTTTAAGACATCTATAAATGTTTTCCCGCGGCCCATATGGGCTGCCCTGAGTTAACCAACAATGGCACGATGGTCACCTTAGAGGTCTTCCCTCAGATTCAACAGGACCGTTTACTCGCCCTCTGTGCTAAAATTAAGTCAGGCTCACTGACTGACCCATTGAAACCTGACCAATTCAGGAAAATCCTACCAACTATTTCTCCTCTTCTCGGTCAAGTGATCAACAAATCGTTCAGTTCGGCTGTTGTGCCCACAGCATGGAAACAAGCTAGAGGGTTACCATTGCTTAAAAAACCCTCTCTGGGTGCTTAAAAACCTGAGAACTTCAGGACAATTTTATTGCTCTCTTGGCCTGCTAAGATCGCGAAGGCAAATATTAATTCCATCCTTTCAGAGCATTTGACCATCAATAATCTCTCACAAAACGGCTTCTGCCCCGACCATGGTACTTAGTCGGCGCTTCTGGCGGTGAGAGAACACCTTTGGACAGCGTTGGACGCAGGACAGACATCGGCACTGATCCTTTTGGATCTTAGTGCCGCGTTCGACACTGTGTCCCATGTAATCCTGTTGCGCCGTTTGGAAGAGGCTGGTATCGGTGGTCTTGCATTGAAGTGGCTAGCGTCATTCCTTTCTGAAAGGACATATCAGGTGATTGCCCCTCTGTTCTCCTCATCTACCTTTCCCATCAAGCACGGAGTACCACAGGGTTCCTCTCTGAGCCCTCTGCTCTTTAATTTGTATGTACAACCTTTGGCTGTTATTGCCAAGAGCAGAGGACTGACGGTGGTCTCCTACGCCGACGACACTCAGCTGGTGGTAGCCCTCTCGAGCAACTCCAGGCACGATGCCACTATGTTTCAAGGTGAGCTTGCGGTAGTTGCCGGATGGATGACAGCTAACTACCTCCAGCTGAACTCCAATAAGTCGGCGGTGTTGCTGATGGGAAGGGACCATGGGCTATGGAATGAGCATTGGTGGCCCATGAATCTAGGCACCCCCCCTCCTAAACAGGTTGTAAAGAACTTGGGGTTTGGATGGGCTCCTCTCTCAGTTTCCAGGCTCAAACGAAGAAGGCACCTGTTTTGGTTTATTACACAGGCTTAAACCTATTTTAGGTTTCTTTGATGCCCCAACCATACAGATCATCATTCAAGCCTTGATTACATCTAGGCTTGATTATGCAATCTCTCTGTACCCAGGGGCTAATAAGGCAGAAATACATAGGTTACAGAGAGTACAGAACGCCGCAGTTAAAGCTCTTTTGGGCCTGAGCAGAGTTTGCTCGGTGACCAGCATAATTCACCGACTTCATTGGCTGCCTGTGGTTCAACGGATCGAGTTCAAGGCTCTTTCTATAGTCTTTAAAATCCTGAAGCTTGCTTCCTCTAACATCTTGACGGATCTGCTCTCTTTGTATGTTCCCTCCCGTCAGCTTCGCTCCACTGGCCAACATTTGCTGGTGGTCCCTCGGGTCAGGTGAACCCGGGCTGGAGGCCGTTCCTTCGGAAATGGAGCGCGACTCTTTGGAACTCTTTGCCCCCCCATATTCGAGTCCTCAGCAATTTTGCTGTATTTAGGAAAGCTATTAAAACCTTTCTCTATCCCATTGTGTAGGCTGTTTCCTGCTTTGCTGTTAGCACCGGGACGCCTCTTGGCTGGGGCAGCTTTCTCGCTCTATAAATGTTTTAATTGGAATAGAAATAAGGAGATTTTGGCATTATGGACAGAGCTGCTGATCTTGGAGCTATGAAACCAGTTTGGAGTCTCTGCATTGGCTCAACATCCTGTAGTTCTGGGTGAATCACTTAATCTCCCTGTGGGTGTAGGAGAGTAGGGTCTGCTTCCTATGGTTACCCCCACTTTTTGCTGTGATTCTCTGGTTTTTCGAATTTAGTGTGGCTGTGGACCTGATAATCAGTCCCACAGCCCAGCTGTTCTCTCTCTAAATTGATACCGTGTACTTTAGGTACATACCAGATTGGTTATTGGTTTACCCTTGTGAGCCCCTGTATAGTGTACCATAGGTACCTAGGGCATTGGTGCACCCTAGGCCTACCAGGGGCTGCAGCATGTATTGTGCCATCCCTGGTTTGCCTTCTAAACTGACACCACAGGTCTGTTCACACAGCCTGGGTAAGGTGGTGTAATCACCCCTTACTTAGATACAGTACACCTATATCTATTTATACATATAGACACATATACACCTATAAGTCACTCCTATGGCAGGCCATAACAATCCTGGAGGCAGAGTGCTTCGTTTTACGTGAGAGGGTGCCCTAGCATGAGCTGAGCCCCTCTGCAGCTTTCGGAACCATATCCTTATAGCTGTTCTATGAGATAGCCATACCATATACTCCTAAGTGCATTATAATCCTCGCGGTTAATGCTAACTTAGGTTTGGCTTTATCAAAAAATGTTGTGAAGGTGTCAAACACTTTGGAATACTACCCCCTCCCCCCACCAGTCCTGGCGGCGGGGGTAGCATTCCATCCTTCTGGAGGGAGAAGACATGTCGTTACTGGTTTACCCGGTTAAAGTTCAATAGAGCCTCAGCATCACAAAATGGATGCTGCTGCCACAGACACATGTCTGACCTCCTGTTGCTGAACGAAACTCCGGCAGGGGAGGCCCGGACAATAGGTTTCCTGTCCAGGAAGGTGCCAGCACCTCCCCAGACAGGCTTTAGTGTACTATTCTTTCTGGAGGAGTCGGACGAACGCTGGCACGAGGGACGCGGGTGCGGAAAAGCAGAGACCGGAAGACCACATGAAGGCGCACGAGTAACAGAGCGCAAGAATACCAAGACGGTACCTGAACCCACCCGACCCAACAATCAGCGTTTGCTGAGATTAGATTCCAAAAAGGTGAATGAAGAGACGGCAATTTTATGCCCCAGAGCCGTGCAGAAGACCAACATCCACGCAACTAGCATTCTCTGCAATAAGGTGAGCAATAGCGCATCAATACCACCTGAAAAATTTGAATAAAGGGCACCAAAGAGCAACACTTAAAAGGACCCTTAGACCAAATCGAGAACAGAGATGCTATTTTATGCCAAAATTGAAATAAATCTGCAGCCAGACAAAAAGGAAATGCTATAAGGAATTCCTTGAATGAGGCAACCACCCAGTGCCACATAACAGGAGAGACATATAACCTTTAGTCTTGACAAAGATGGCACACGATTGAAAGAGTCAACCGAAATGCGTCGACGCCTACTAGTGCACAATCAAACAATTTAGCTCACCCCAAGAACAACAAAACGAAGCGGGTCTAGGTTGAGCTTTAAATAAGGGTTTTGATGTGCATAACTTCTATGACAAATTGTTGTTGTCTCTGTTTGTCTCTCCCCCCTTTTTTCCTTCATTGCATAACTATTCCCCACTAGTTGATAATCTAATATATAGATGATTGATTTCTGCATGAGAATGTTTTTACTATAGATGAACTAAGATTGTGTCTTTTATGTTGGAACAAATGTTTTTAAGTGATGACTATGTTTTTTTATGTATTTTAATAAAATCTGTATACTTTTTATAACAATATGTTTCTGTTTATGTTTAAACTTAACTAACCTTTGTGTCCAATTCCAATATATGGGCTCATTCTCTCAGTACCTTGTCCAAGGGAAAACATTTGACTTTACTTTAGTGTATTGGGGCAGGGAGAGCTGCATTCAGTGAATGCTTTCCAGACACTGCCTGGGGCACACAGGTGCTTCATGCATTTCCCAGTTCAAACCGGTTGCTGGGGCACTCTGCCCCAGCTCTGGTCTGAAACTGGACAAAGGGGAAGGGGTGCAACCACCCCCTTCCCAGGTCCACCCATAGGAGGGACCTTAAGGGTAGTCCAGCCCCTAAACTTAGTATAAGTATAGGAGCCCAGTCACTAGAACTTTAGATTACCCTGGACGAAACTCTGAAACATAAATCCTGGACCTTCGACATTCTATTTCGACTGGAAGACGGAAGACATCTCCCTTGTGGTCAAGGAGTGACGACCCTGTTCAAACAGGCACCAGAAGCAACTTTGCCAGTTTACATTTGTGAGGTTCCCACCAGATCCCTAAGAATCTGCAACACAGGACATAGACTTTCAGACATCTCTGACATCAACCTTCACTCACAGCAAAGCTGAGACCCGTGGTGGACAAGAGCGACGTGGGACCGGAACTCCTGGACATCCTGCATTTTGCAAGCTGCACTCACTTCACGAGGTAACTCAAAGTCATGTATTGGGGTGCTTGAAGCCTCAGACCCGAGCACCATTTGCACTGAAGCTCAGAGGCCCCCACTCTACGAGTGACCCGTGGGCTCTGCTTTTGCATTTCAGCTTGATGCGTCTTTGCGGTTCCTAGTCCATTGGCTAGTGAGCCCCTGAAGACTTTCCTTTACATCTAACTTGCTTTCCTGGTTGCTCCAGGCTTGCTCCAACTTCCCTACAAAGGAAAAGTTCCTCAGACCTTGCTGGTCTGCTCCTAAGCCAATCTTGACATCCTGCGTGGGTTGCGTTTGACAAGGCTTGTTGGGTCCAGTCTGGATACCAACACCACAGTCAACTAGATCCTTTGTGGGACAGCTCAAAGCCTGCTCCTGGTCATCGTGGACACCTCCTGGACCTCGTGGCTGAAGAGACAAACTTCACATCTTCACCTGAAATCACCCGGCATCTGGTGGCATCTTCCTATCGTCGCCCTGGTCACTGGCAAGTGACCCAGACTCTGTCCCTTCTGCTTTCAGGTTCTACAGATCTTCGATCCACCCTTGGATCCACCCAGACACTTTTCCTCTGGTCGCCTGCAGCACTTCTTTGCAGCTCTCCATTGAAAACGACGACGAAACCCGACACGAAAAGACACCTATGCACCCGGCTTCCCTGGGTGAGGTAACACGAGTCTCCGGTGCTCCCGTGGGTCTTGACTCTCAAAGTGTCCTAGTTTAAAAGGGTTCCATCGTAGTCCATCCGGAAGTGTCCTTAAATTGTATATTTGTAACTTCTACGTTTCCAATAGAAAGTCAATGGTAACCTTCGCCGGTGTTTAGACACTGCACGCGTCTCCCGTGGGCCTCCTACTTCCTAACCTTTGGTTGTTTAGAGTAGCCCGAGCGATTCCACAGGCCCCAGGCCTGCTTTCTAATTCTCTCATGGTTCTTATACCATTATTTTAGTATATAATTTGTGAAGCCCCTAGGGCATAACGTATACAGTGCAACTTATCGTATGGTAATTGAGTAACTTGTATTGTACTTTTACCTCTGACCTCATAAAGAGTGCAGAGGGGTTGTGTTTAGAATAAATACATATATATTCGATATATACCTTGTGTGGTGTCCTTTCATTTGGTACTCATGGGATTATAATTGGTAAAACAACTTGCTTAATACGCTCTCTGAAGTCTTAGCCTGATGACTGCTGGTCCATGCTACCACTAGGATAGCTTTCTATAAGGTTGTCTTTACAACCACCATCAATAAGGGTCGATTAGACTGGTCCAAGGTGCCCACTAGAACTAGTGGACATCATATGCCAGGCTAACTTCTCACAGCGGGAAACAAAAACTTGAACGTGTCCTTGTGTAACTTAACCGGTGCTCATGTAAAGAGCTGCAGTACCTTTGCATCAAGTTCTTGATAAAAAACGTTTTTTACTTAGAATCACAGGCTTGTGATTGGCAGATTGACAGGCAGTTCAGACAATGTGAGTGCTGCTTACAGTACACTCTCATAATTTTATATGCAGAGGTGCAATGAGTAAGCTACTGCAGGACTGTCATGTGAGCCCAGGCTCCATGATGTTAAAGAAATGAAAAATGGGAGAGTACAGATCAGCACCCAATGTAGTAACCTGGGCCACTAATTTATTTATTTATTTATTTATTTTTGTGATTTTTACAGCGCAGCAATTACCCATGGGTGTCTCGGCGCTAAGAGCTAGATCTATTACCAGTGTTTTTAAGAGCAGGTGTAGCGATCTATGTCTGAGGTGCTGATTAGTTTATTGAGAAAACAACCACGTTTTCAGTTGCCTTCTTAAAATAATCAATGTGGGACTGGATTTTATTTGGAAAGGAAGAGAGTTCCATAGTCTTGCCGATGCGATGTTAAAACGTCTGTCTCCCCAATTAACTTTCCTTGTTCTGGGAAGTTGGAGCAAATTAGCAGTATTGGAACGAAGCGTTCTGGGGGTTGGTAGAGGCTTAAGGGAATTTCTAAGAAATTTGGGTCCCATGTTGTTTATTGCCTTATATACAATACATAAGGACTTAAATTTAATACGGCTCCTTACTGGGAGCCAATGTAGTTGAGGTAGTTGTTGAGAGACAGAGATAAATTTTGGGATACCAAGTAAAACTCTAGCTGAAGCATTCTGAATCATTTGCAATTTGGATATAACTTTTTCTTGAGCGTTGAGGAAAAGGGCATTACAGTAATCAGTACGTGAAAACACTAGGGTAGAAATAAGAGTTTTGCCAGCAGTGGTAGGGAGGTATGGCAAAAGCTTCTTAATTTTACGCAAGATGTTGAAAGACGATGAGACTACAGAATTCACGTGATCGTGAAACTGGAGTTTGTCATCGAATATGACTCCCAAGTTTCTCACCCTGCTGACTGGTTCAGGTGGAGTGCCCATTTCCTCCGGCCACCATAAGGGAGACCAGACCGGCTGGACCTTACCGAACAGCATTACCTCGGTCTTAGAGGAGTTCAATTTAAGACAGTTGGAGGCCATCCAACTGCTGATGGCCCGCATGCCGTCTTTAAAGTTGGCCGCTATAGTGGAACCATTTTTATGAATAGATAGTACCAGCTGGGTATCATCAGCGTAAGTGGTCAAATTGATGTTATACGCTTTTATTACCCTCGCTAAGTCCGACACATAAATATTGAAAAGGGTCGGACTCAGCGAGGAGCCCTGTGGGACACCGCAAGGAAGGGCAAATGTCGGAGAAGTAAATGAGCCCAGCTTGACAGCCTGTTTACGGTCGGCCAGGAAAGATGCTATGAGATCCTTGGCCTTGTGTTTAATACCGATGGCCTCGACACGGCCGATCAGAGTAGAATGATCGACCGTGTCGAAAGCCGCCGATAAGTCCAGCAGAATCAAAACCGCCTGGCCGTCGTTGTCCATTATGGTTCTTATTTCATCAGCGGCCTTGATCAGAGCCGTTTCTGTCCCGTGACCTTGTCGAAAACCGAACTGAGTGTCATCTAAGAGGTCATTCGTTTGAATATAGTCAGATAGTTGTTCATTCATGACAGATTCAAAGATCTTAGCAGGAAATGGCAATGATGCAATGGGGCGGTAGCTGGAAGGTTCAGAAGGATCAAGCGATGGTTTTTTCAAGAGTGGTTTGATTATTGTGTTTTTCCAGATATTTGGATAAACACCTGATGAAAACATAATATTACAAATGTGTGTCAGTGGTAGAGTAATAGTATCTGAAATAGTGTGGAGTATAGAGGGATGACAAGGGTCCAGAGGGGAGCCAGATTTAATTGAGGAAATTAGTTTATGGATACAATATGAATGTACCTGAGTAAAGTCCGTGAAAGTAGATGGGTTCAGTTTAGATTCTGCATTCGTGAATGTCATATTAATGGAGTTGGGGGTGAAGTCCTTAAATATAGAGGTGACCTTATCTGAAAAGAAATCAGCTAGTATGTTGCATAGAGTTTGTGATGTTTCAGTGGGAGGGTTTACTGGTTCTGAAAGATGGTTCACTACTTCGAACAATTTTTTCATACTACATTTCGCCTGGTCTATTTGGGTGGTATAATAGATCTTTTTCCCCATGGCTACTTTGTGCTTATAATCCAGGAGTGCTGCTTTGTATGTTGATTTGTCTAAGGGATTATAGTGTTTGCGCCAATGACGTTCTAAGTTACGGCAATATTGACGCTGTAGCCTGAGAGGTTCTGTGAACCATGGGGCTGATGGCGTTTTCCTATTGCGTTTGGAGATTCTCGGGGGGGCTAGCGTTTGAAATGTCCTTTCCAGGATAGAAGTGTATGTGGTAGCCGCTATGTTTGGATCCGTTTCCCCGTCAGTGTCCGCAAAGGCCTCAGTGAGAATCTGATCTAAGTAATTATGATCTATGTTACGCCAGTCTCTGATGGTAAAATAAGCATTGTGCGAGGTATTTTTATCTGTATTTGATCTGGTTTTAATATCAAATAAAATAGCAGAGTGGTCAGACCATGTAAGGGGTAGTATTTTGTTGACGGTAATATGAGGATTATTGGTAAAAATACCGTCAAGCGTATGTCCAGCCTCATGTGTGGGAGCAGTTATCAATTGTTCGAGTTCTACCGCAGAAAGGTCCGTGATGAGCTGGACCGAATCTTTATCCATCTGGGATTCTAAATAAAAATTAAAATCACCTAAAAGAGTGAAATGACTGTGTTCCGCGGCCAATTCGCTCAGTTGATGGAGTTGAGACAGAAATGCATTGCGAGAACCAGGGGGGCGGTATAAAAGTATACCGGTAAAGGATTGATTGGTGGTAAGTAAAACTGTGAAGGCAAAAGCCTCACAGTTCGCATGTTTAAGATCAAGGCCTAGAAGCTCTCCCCGTGACGGCTGTAGGGGCTGCGAGCGTACCGCTTTACTACCAGTGTATCAGGAAAAGGATTTAATGTTTTAAAATCAATTTTAATACTGTTATGAATTTTGAGAGAACGCATTTTTAAATTGCATCTTTGGGGGCTTTTCACCTAGTACTAAGAGGGAATACAATTTCGAGGCACTCTGACACACTTTACACTCTCTCTCTCCCTGCCACCACCGACCTAGACGAGTGTAGGCGTCGGCCGGCGGTGGGCGACATCTTGGGAGTAGCGGGGTCAGCGCTCTAGTCGCGCAGGACTCCCGCCCTCCTTATACTATAAAATGTGTGTCATGGCCAGACGGCGCAGCGGGCTGGCGCAGCGGGCGCGCCGGGCGCGCGCCAAAGCCGCGCCAAAGCCAAGCCCGTCTGCGCCCGTCCGAGCCTGGACCGAGCCCAGGGCCACCCCCCTTACACTTCCTGCTCTATCAAGGTTGGTTTATTCCTCATATGATCTACATGCATTAAATAACATTTCACACAGTGTACATAATTCACCAGTGTGCATATATGCAGATCCTATTGGAGGCCCTTTCATTTGCAACCTGTGCAATAATACTACCCAGGATATACCAAAACCTCCTACATCAATACAGGCTGCACTTGTGAATGTGCGTTCACTTCCATGCCACAAAAGTGACATCTTAGAACTGCTCAATAGTCATGCCATCGATCTCATGTTTCTAACCGAAACTTGGGGCGATGAAGCATCAGGCCCAGATTTTAAAGCTGCCATGCCAGAAGACTACTGTGTTTATAGACAGGACCGCAAGTCAGCAAGGAAGGGTGGTGGTATCGCTATTATACACCGCAATACCCTGCGAGTTAAAGCTCTTGATCTTAAACATGCGAACTAATCAGACACGAATCCCCCCCCCCCCCCCACTCACACCCTCCTTTCCCCCACCCCTACCAACAACTCTTCCTCCGTGACTTACACGTGCAGCCATCAGCACAGTGACAAACTGTGGCACGAATGAGGAAAAGAGCGCCATTCACCCTAGAGGAGTTATGTGCTACTTAGAAGGGACTCGGGGGCTGGGAAGGATTTCATGGTGCAGGTGACAGCAGGATGAGGTGGTAAGTGATCCTCGACTTACTCAACAGGCCCAGGCAGAGGTGCCTGTGTTAAGCTTGGCGCTCCAGTAGATCAGGCTTTACAGTGAGACTGACACGTTAGTTGGGCGTGTCAGTAGAAAATGGAATATGCACCTACTCTGTCAAGTCAATATTAATGGATGGCTGCATATTGATGTTGCTTGGCAATTTTGGTACAACTAATGACAATTAAAAGCTGTGAGCGCACATTCTCAATGCAAGCATTTACAATGCTCTAATACGGGATAAAGAACAAACAGGAAACTCTGTGGAATAAAGTATTTGCGTCAGTATCATACTACATTATATTTTTGGGCACTTTGAAACACCTGAAAACCTTGGGCAGATATGCAGAAATTAACAGCTTGCTAAACCGAAGCCGTATTCTGATCAATAACGACCAACAACTACAAATCGTGCAGATGTATTGCCGCATAGCCGCATAAAACAAACATTTCTGGATGTGCACCTGGAAGCTGCTGCACTTCTGAATCATCTTTGCAGCCTTTCAGGCTCCTCCACTCCTGACACATATAGCACAAACGGCTTATCTCTGTAATGACATTCCACAGGCCTATGGCAGGGAAGGTCTACCGTTTTCAAAGTCTTGTTTCAGCTGACCTTCGGCCCGCCTTGTTAACTCACCAGACTTTCACCCTGCATTTCAGCACCAAGAAAAATATCTTTCATTCTTTTCACAGCACTCGTATTTTAAGAGGCTGTGGGCAGCAAAACGTCTTTGAATTTTGCAGGAAGCAGAGACGTTTGCGCTGCGTAATATAGTGTGTGTGCTAAGGAAAGATAGCGTGCGCGCGAGCGCAGGTGCGCTTGCTACTGGGAACCATGGGTGAGACCAAAGTGTCACTTCCTTCCAGGCAGTGTCCTCTAGATCATTTCCTAGCAAAACGTCCACGGGCAATGGAAGGGCTCACAGTAACCTTAAGAAGACCTAAGACTCCCCAATCAAAGGAAATCAGAACCACAGGGTAGAGGCTCACCTGGTTATCTTCTACTACAACCTGGTGGAATGTATTGGAAACTATCTGCTTGAGGATGCCAGGTGAGCTTGACAGTAATCGTGCTGGGTACTGTGTCCTTCAGAACCTCCACTCTCTGCCAATTGATGGTGAGGGTGTTTTGCGTGTTTATTGCCTCTAGTCCACTGGAGAACTGCAAGATCACATCAAAAAATTTTTTTAAACTATTAAACCTGTAAGGGGAGCCTCTGGGACCCGACCACACGGGCTAACTGAGCATGGTATCCCTACCCTACTCGATTACATTCTTTTTTTTAAAGTATTCAGAATAGGAGACTAAGCCTCCGAGTCCTGTAATGGCCACCAAACCATTCCTTTTTATGTTGCGGCCAGCCTATCAGCACACAAGCTTCCACGGGAGCCCTCACTCTGGCGGGAGCTAGGTGGCCAACAGGAAAAAAAGCCCCTTCAGCTAATCGATGATTCAATTTTTTTTAAGTTGTGTGATTGCAGGACTCTTAAGAGCCTCTCTCAAATCCAATTGTCCAGCTATACAAAGATTTTACTTACATTTCTAAAAAAATACCAAATGTATTTACACCAAAATGCAAAAAGCATGCTTTCTGGAACAAGGTCTAGCTTTCTGCCAAATTTAGTGAAATTCCATTCAACAGTTTTGGCTGCAGACATGGTAAAATAAATCCCTATGGAAATGGCATAGGGAAATTAAGTTTCAGCCGCCCCCTTTTTTTCTCGCCCTGCTCTTGACTGATCACCCCAAAACTTTCCAGGAAAAACCTGAGGTGGGTGCATTTTTTTAAAAGCGTTTCACTGTTTTGTGAAGATTCTTCAAACATCGGCAAAGGTGTTAGAAATAGAAAACAAAAAGATTCAATTTCCTAAATTAGCCAGGTCTTAATTATAACAACCCAGTGGCAGACTAGGCCTCGTCTGGAGTGCCAGATTGTTTAGAACGATTGCTACCCCCTCCTCAATCAGGAAATAATAAGACTCTGTGAAGTTCACTATTGGGTCAAGTACTCTAACATGCACTCTTCAGTGTCATTTAGTGGTTACCCCATCAACTGTCAACCCCCAACATGTACACAAACACTCTCAAAGAGAATAATTAGGTAAAGAAGTGTTTCACAGATTCCCATAAAGCGCGATAAACAATAAGAAAATTTGAGGTGAAAGCATGTAGCACAGGTATTGCTCACTGGCAAAACTAGTCCACAAACCAAAGATCTGGTAGACTCCTTATCATATTTATTTATTTAGCACTTGTATGGCACAACGGATCACCCCGGGGGATCTCTTGGCGCCTTGGCATGACACTGACAGGAACCAGGAGCAATGCAGACCCCTAAAACATCCAGGTTTTTAGTTTTTTTTTAAGTGTCCCAGAGAGGTACATCGACGTATCTCTTCCAGCAACCTGTTCCAATGAAAGGGGGCAAGATAGGAAAATGCAAGCCCTCCCATTCTAGATTTATTATTCTTGCATGGCACTAACAGGTTTTGATTGTTTGACCTGAGGAGGCGACCAGGGACATAAGGCCTCGTCTTCTTCCTTCAATAAGCTGGCCCCAGGTCTCGAGTTGCCTTAAACACCGGTGTGAGAAGTTTGAAAACTGCTCTTTTTTTGACGGGCAGCCAATGTAGGGCTTGGAGCAAGGGTCGCGAGGGGGGACGTCTAAGTTTGTTCAAGACCATTCTTGCTGCAGTATTTTGCAACACTTGGACCCTAGTGAACAGTTCTTCCTTGGCTTCGACCAATAGGGCAGTGCCATAGTCCAGCCTGCTTACAATAAGCACCTGAATCAGGGTCTTTCTTGCACCCAGGGTGATCCAAGGAAACACCTTTCTCAGCATCTTCAGGATTCAGAAGCAAGTGCCAGAAAGTGATTTCATGTGGTCTTCGGACAACAGTTTGCCGTCCAACAGAACTCCCAGATTCCTGACCTGCTTTGTAGGAGAAGGGGGTTCCCCCAGCTCTGTGGGCACCAATCCGGTGTCCAAAGTTCCTCCACCTTCCCGTACAGGACAATCTCCGTTTCATTGACGTTCAGTTGGAGGAAATTGTTCCCCATCCATTCCGCTATGTTCAACATACAGGTCCTGAACTTGGCTCTGGTGACAGCAGGGTCTGACTCGAAAGGAATGATCACCTGCGTGTCATTCGTGTAAGAGATGGTGTTAAAGCCGAAAGCCGTTCGCTCTTATGATGTCGGACAAAGGGGCCACATATTTGTTGAACAGAGGGGGGCTTAAGATGGACCCCTGAGGTACCCCCTTGTCAAGTGGGGTAGTTGCTGACACAAATGCGTCTAGCTTAACATTCTGTGATCTCTTTGCCAGGAAGCTCTGCAGCCAAGCCAATGCTAGACCTCCGACACCTATGTCCTGTAGTCTGCGAGGCAGGATATTATGTGATATGGTGTCGAAGGCCGCAGAGAGATCAAGAAGCACTAGCATGGTGGGAATCCCCTTGTTTAAGGACATCCTAATGCTGTCCGTGACTTCGATTAAGGCCGCCTCCGTGCTGTGACCTGCACTAAAGCCTGATTGGGCAGGGTCCAGCAATTGATGTTGTCCTAGATAATCAGTAAGTTGTTTATTGATCATCTTCTCCATGACTTTCGAACAACATGGCAGCAGGAAAATTGGCCTATAATTTTTCATCTCTTCTGGATCTGCACATGTTTTCTTTAAGAGAGGTTTAATCGATGCTCACTTCCACTTGTTCGGGAAGGTAGCAGTATCCAGGGAGATGTTGCAAACTAACGAGAGTGGGGCAGCTAAGACCGTGGCTAAATCTGCCGTAATCAAAGGAGGGGTGCAGTCTGACCCTGATCCTGACCTTGTTGCTGCAAGTGCCTCCTCTACTTGCTCCATAGTGATGGTGGCGAATGAATAGTAGGTTAGCTTAGGTTGTAAAGGGTCTCTCGTCTGCGGAGTAAGCATCCTAGGGGCCTCTCCTTCTCCCAGCGAGTTGTATATGTTGTCTATCTTTTCTCTAAAATGTGTGGCCAAATTATCACAGAGTTGTTGGGTGTGGGGAGCCGCTGCCCTACTCACTATAGGGTTGGTGAACTCTTTTAATATCTTGAAAAGTTCCTGGGACGAGTTCTTAGCTTCCCTTATCCGCCAACTCAGATGTTCTCTTCTAGCCATTTTACATTGGTCTAAATAGGCTCTGTGTGCCACAACATAAGCTGACTTGTCGTTGAGACCTTTGGTTTTTCTCCACTTTCTTTCCAGGCCTCTGCACCTGCCCCTCTCCGCTTTAAGCTCTTCCGAGTACCAAGGTGCAGGCGCCCGTTTCCCTTTTACTCTTTTTACATTTAGCGGGGCGATACTGTCCAGGGCCTTTCCGACCACTCCCTTCCATCTTTCCAAGGCCCTGTTGCTGTCTCGCTCCCCCTCCAACAAAGGGGGGGGGTGAAAAGGCCATATCAAAGGCTTCCGGCGTGACTTTCCTCCATGACCTTCGAAGACCTTCCTTAACTGGGGGCTTCCTTGCACCATCTGGCTGGCTGAAAGAGAATCTTAAAGCCCACTGGTCGGTCCAGGTAAGCTCCTGAGGAGAGTTTGCGGAGAGAAAAGGATTGTTTGAGAAAATGGAATCCAGTGTGTGGCCTGCGATATGAGTAGACTCGCTCTCTCATCATATCAGAAAAAATAAGTTTATAGATTAAAGAGGCTGTAAGAGTAGAGAAATGTTTTTCACTATCAACATTGATTTTATCTTTGTTATGTTCCTAATCTCTGAACATCTACAGTGAAATTTCTGTCAGCGTCACTCATGCTTTGATATCTGACACAGCACGAGCAATATTTGGCAGTATTGGTGGTTCTTTTACATTATATTTCATCACTAGTTACATGGAAACTTTGAAAGCACTTCAAAGCAATTTATGTTTACTTACAAAAAAGTCCACATTATGTGGTATTTTGTATATGACAGGGCATATAGGATACGTAGGTAGGTAATATCTAGATGTATCTTTTCCAAGTTTACATTGGAATTTTCAGTAGTCTCGATTCTTTATAAATATTAACATATCTTGATTAACCTGGAACATTATAAATTCACCTGGGACCCCAAATCACTGAGAGCTGCAAGTTAGCATTTTCACTATACAGCGAAATGTCTGTGTTTTAATTCTCCTTCAGTCTACCCTCTGGCGAAAGGCCTACCCAGAAAGGCATTGGTGCACAGAGTCATTAAAAAGCACACATGGGAGCACTTAGGGCCCTCTCTGATTTTTGGAGTAGTTGCCATTAGACTGGGGGAGGACTTTACATCGACCAGGCAGTGACTACTCCATCTGCCAAATTGATAAATTACAGTCTAGCAGGCGGTCATTTATAAAGACATTTTCAGGAACCGCCAGCAAATCGGTTTCTGTCAATGCATTTTATTGTTTGTTACAGGGCTGCATCGGAAAGACGCAGTGCTGTAACAAACAGTAATCTTTTTTGCTTGGGGGTTTGCTTTTAAAATGTTGATATTGTCCCTTACAAACAGGTTTTTCCTGGAGGTAAGGAACAGCAAAGAATGACTACATGTCCGCCCAGCCAATTTGGATGGGCGGACATGTAATCTTTTCTCCGACTGCCCTTACTCCCTAGGTACCTTTGGGTTAATCATGGCAGAGACTGCTCTGTCTCTGCCGTGATTAACCCGAGGATCCACCAACATCTACATGTGACAGCCGAACCACATTCTTGGTGGTGAGGATCCTTAATGCCAAAAATTAAATCGGGTCTTTAGTAAATAAAATTTGCAAAAAATTGGAAAAATTTGCTAACAAGGTAAATCGTTTGGATTCTTTGAACACACTCCAGTGTTTATGATAAACACTGGAAAGTGGATTGATAAGTGTGCAGTGGAAGTCAGTAGTCAATATAAAAAATCGTATCTACAAGTACATTATACAGTGGATAACTTATAACTGAGAACCTGGAACCATTTAGAAAAACTGTGTTTCAAGTAGAGTGCTGATTTTTTAAACCACAGGACAGCAAGCTGGACTGAATTGTGAGTGGAATTCCCTCTTCTAAGATGGCTGTAACAGCATTGTGATGACACAACAACATGTACAATAACTCTGAAGATGGTAGGTAAAGTGGGGTACTGTGCACAAAGTCAAAAAGGCTTTATTTCGATAAAAGGATTATCATAAAAGCTTCGCATAAAATTCATAAGTACATTAAAAAAAGCCAAAAAAGCCAAGAATAAAACAGATTACAAAAATAATCTACACATAAGCAATAATAAAAAAAAAAAAAGAAATTCAATGATTTTTCCTTTTTTCCTTAAAAATCACATCATGAGTTAATTAAGAGAAAAATTAAACAATTGATTTAAGCCTTTTGGTTCGGATTGACCAAGCCCATGATAAAAATTTGGCGAGAGCACAAGCATAGGTAGTACGGCTATCAGACATTAGTATACGAATTGCGTCTGAATGGCACCTAGTGCCCAATTGGCGACATAGATGTTTAAGCCATATCTTCCTAGGTAGATTGTACTCTCCACATTCAAACATAAAATGTGCCAATGTCTCTGGTCTGACTAGACATACTGGGCAAAGCTCTACAGTTTGTGCAAGCAATTTCCATCTTGAGGAGAAAGTGTACAACGGCAATGTTCCTGCTCTAAATTTAAAATACAGAGCCCTATCAAATGGTTTGCCAATAGCGTCCAAATAAAGTTCACGTTTTGGTAAGTCCTTAAATTTTAAGAAGTCTTCAGTGAGTCTGCCCATAGAAGCATTAGTGTTTCGTTGTGATGCAATCCAGTTCCAATAAAGTTTCTTAATGGTGTACTGTGCACATACTTCCGGTGTACAGCAAGCACAGTGTATGCACCATGACTGATTCACTGCATTCAAATGTTAGCTCCTTCCCTCCCATGGGAGATTTTGAGGGGGGAGAGTGATCAGCCAGTGCCTGGGAAGATACTGAAATATCAGAAGCCAGCAGTATGCCCTCCATGGCTCTAGATATCCTATATTGCTAGTTATAATAACAATCATATTTTCTCATTTATGAATGTGACTGACCCACTTTATTATAGATTAAGTTTCAAAGACATTTGTGTTTCTTTTTTCTTCTGTTGAGCCTGTGTCTGTAAGATTGAACATTTATGGAGAAAGCAAAGGCATATCAATATTTTACATAACATTTTGCTATATGTTGATCCCCTTTCTTCATATATCTACATCCATCATTCGTCCATATCCATTGTGTACTGACCCATTCACCCATGCATTTATTCAAACTTTCATCCCTGCGCTCACTTATTCATCCATACATGTATTCACTCACAAATGAATTATCCACACATTCAGTTAGGTATTTATCCATTCATGCATGCACTCACATATCCACCCAGATGTTGACTCCTTCCCGTATTCACCCGCTGACCTATCTACAAAACTACATAAACAAATTAGAAATTCAATAAATAAATAATTTCACTTATGAAATAGCAAGACCTATTGCCTTTCCCGGTGCTTGATATACATAATCATACCGTACCTGGCATGTCCGAATTCCAATGAGTAAACTCTACTGCCTCTTTGTTAGTCCAGACGAATGTCCCCCTTTCCTTCATGTCATCTAAACCGATCCAGAAATATTTCTCTGGTCTCAGTCCAATTAAGCTGGTCAAAAATGCATGTTCATATCTGTAGAGAAAACACAGGAGGTTAACCAATGAAGAAAAAATGCAATCCCTATGCATTTTTTGCAGTGTAATTGTAAGGTAATTTACAGCACAAAGGAGAGAGTGTAGAACAGGAAATAGGGGATAAATGTACTTTTGAGAGTCGTAAATTGCGTCGAATTGCGACTCGCAAAAGTGAATGTACAACTGTGTCTCATACACTGTTTGCGATTCCCAATGGGGTCGCAAATTGCATGCCTCATTAATATTTATGAGGCAAGTGCAATTTGCAACCCCATTGGAAATAGCTAGCACTCCCAGGGATGGTGGCCTGCTGGGGTCAGCAGACCACCATGTCTGTGACCGCTGTTTTAACAAAGCTGTTCTTTTATTTTATTTTTTTAAATGCAGCCTGTGTCCTTAAAGAAAAACGGGATGCATATGAAAAAAGAAAGATTTAACTTTTCAGTTTTATTTTTTAAGGGCAGGCAGTGGTCCCTAGGACCACTACCTGCTCTTGGAAAATATTTTTGCACACACTCACTAAGGCACATACTTGAAGTAAGTGGTATACTGTGAGTGATTTGCCACTGCAAATGCGGTCACAAAACAATAGTACATTGCATTGAAACTTGCTATTAGGAAGGGATGCCCCTTTCTAATAGCGAGAGTCGCAAACGCTATTTTGCCAGTCAGTAAGTCACAAAATTGAGTTTGTACATGCCAGGACCCTTTTTTGCTGTAACAAACAGGCCGATCTTCCATTTGCAACCACAAAAAATGGTCGTACATCTGGCCCTAAGAGAATTCTGCTTTCCAACTTTGCTTCAAACCCCACCATTTCCTTGTTACTCGACTGCATATTGATATAGAGATATTAAAAGGAGAAATAAATAAAAATTCTATGTACACAAACAATTACACATAGAATTATATATGGGTACCAGTGAATTACGGGGATGTTTTTTGCCAAATGGTTCTGAGTGCCAAGAGTGAAGCTCGGGTAGCCCATGCTACCATTCAGAACCAGGAGGTTGAAAACATCCCCATAACTAACTTGTTGTCGATCTACAATTATATCTTCTGCAATACAACCAATATTATCTGCCTCTACTTTCAGGTGCAGAGGAGTAATGAGGAAGCCATACATCACATTGCTCTCACCTCCTTGTCCCAAACGTAAAAAGATCCAAAAATCATACATGGTCTCCTGCCACCCACTCCCACCATACTCTGTGCCTTCATCCCCTACTTTCCAGTGCTGTTGTGCAGGGTCTATGAGCGCTCTTTAGTGAAAAAACAGATTTTGTTAATAAATGTTGCTATGTCATTGCAGTGAATTGCCAGGTTTAGTCTGGCTTTCACGTTAATGACTCTCGCTAAGAGCTATACATAACATAGAATTATTAATAGGAAACTGAATTACGGGAATGTTTTTCACCAGGGGATTCTGAGTAACATCAAATAGACAACAAGATTGAATTTTGAGTTTTCTATACTGTCACCCAAAACTCCAAGGTGAACAACATCCCTGTAGCTCACATTTTACCCATTGTTAGAAATGGGGTCTCTATTTGGCTGTGGTTTGCACCCAGTCCAAGTAGGGACCCTAAACTCTAGTCAAGGTAAGGGAGTCACACAGCTAATATAACCCTTGCTCACCCCCTATGTAGCATGGCACAAACAGTCAAGCTTATCTCAGAGGCAATGTGTAAAATATTGGTACACACACAGTAATGCAGTGAAAACACTACAAAAGGAGTCCACACCAGTTTAGAAAAATAGCCAATATATACCTGAATAAAACACAACCAAAACAACATTAACCCAACAAACAAAAGTAAAAATCTCAATTTTAAAAGATTAAGCAAATTTAGTCTATAGAAATCAATAGATGCATCTGTTTTAGCACAAAGTACCTTAAATACGTAAAAATCAAAGAAGGTGCAAGGTGCAAGAGAGGTGAAGCGCCGGAAATGCAAAGCAACGCATCAGTTTCTTACTTCACAGGGGAGGTGGTCAGTTTCTTACTACACAGGGGAGCTGATGTGTTGGTACTGTATTGCTAGGCAGGGGAGGTAATGTGTTGGTTCTCTACTGGCAGGGAAGGTGCTGCGTCTGTTCCGTACTGGCAGGGGAAGTGATGCCTCGGTTTCTGGACACGCGGCCTCGGTTCCTTACTGTAGTGCAATGTCGATGAAGAATCAGCATAGAGGGACGATGTGTTGACAATCCAGATGTGATGAGTCAATGTGACAGTGGCGATGCAGGTGCTGCATTGATTCCTTTGCTGCGAAGCAGGTAGAGTGGGTGCCACGGAATTAAGTGACATAGTTCTCAGGACCGGCGCTGCAGTGACTTTTTTGGTGCACTGAGATTGGCCCACTGGGGTCTGCGGTGAAATATGTGGTCGATGCGTCGGGCAGGAACCATGCTTCAGTGCAGGCAGCAGCGATGAGTCTATCTTTTGCAGCGATGCATTGAAAAAACAGATGCAGAGAGTCAATGCATTCTCCTTATGGTCACCAGATTACACTTAAAAGATCCTGTAACTGAATTTAGCACCACTTGGCATGTCAGGACTCTCAGCAGAAGAGCCCAGGCAGTGGCAGGTGAATTCTTTGATGGCCATGAGACTTCTTAACAAGGGGCTAGCACACACAAGCCCTTGGAGAATCTTGGAGGCAGGAGGCAGAAAGCAAAGTCCAGTCCTTTCAATTCCAGGACAGAAACAGCAGGCAGGCACAAAAAATCAACAGACAGAGTGACAGTCCCTCTTACAGCATCCAGCTCTTCTTCCTGGCAGAAGGTCCTCAGCCCAGAAGTGTTTTGATTTTGGGGTGTCAGAGTTCCAATACGTATACCCTTTTCTGCCTTTGAGGTAGGTAAGCTTCAAAGGAAAGTCTTTGTAGTGCACAAGACCCTGCCTTTCCATGACCTGGCTCCAGACACACTATAGGTGGTGAAGACTACTTTGTGTGAGGCCAGGCACAGCACTATTCAGGTATCATTGAGAACTCCTTCCACCGCTCTAGCTCAGGAAGGCCCATCAACCTGATGATGGCCCATCAGGATCAGGCAAGGGTGTAGCTCGCAGATTTTTGCTGCACGGAACTCCGCAAAGTGACAAAAAAAACTCCACGGAGTTCCACAAGTTGGGAGTGCAATGTGAACTGCTGTTCGCGCTGGTTTTCCTGCAACTTGGGTAGAAATTGTACCTGAGCGGCAGCTCGTACTCGCTAACTTTCCATTCATACCCGCGAGCAGTTAAAAAACTCCGCTGCACTATGCAGAACGGAGGTTTCTGCTCTCCATGAACTCCGTGTAGTGCGGAGTGCAGAAAACTCCACAAACTCCGTGAACGGAGTGGGGTTCACCACCCAGACCTAATCAGGATATGCAAGGCATGCCTCATCTCCCTTTCTATGACTGTGTAGAGTGAATGCACAAGAGCCCAACTGTTAGGCAAACCAGATATGTATTCTACAGACAGGCAGAAGCACAGAGAGAGTAAGTAGGAAAATGCTCACTTGTGTTTCCTTTGTTCGCCCTAAGTTGGCTAAGTATGCCCACACGTGGGTCCCTTGCTCACTTTTCCACTGGAATCAAGCTTGCCTGGCTGATGAGGGGTGTTACCCCGAATACAGTCCCAGGATGCTTCTTTCCGGTACAGGGAAGACCTGGCTTAGCAGTTTGGGCTGGACTGTTCCTACAGGGCACGGGGTCAAGACTGATTTGCATATATCTGTTCTGAACTGGGGTGGCAAAGTGAGTTAAAGAATGTTGATGGACTCAACCCAGATCTGTGACTGAGGTGAGTGTCTGAAAAGTTCCAGCGCTCTGTTCATCATCTCCTTGTGTTCATTTTCTAAAAGTGGCATTTTCAATCATGCAATTTAAAAATGAACTTCACCAAAAGACGTATTTTTAAATTGTGAGTTCAGAGACCTCAAACTCCAAAACACTATCTGCTCCCAAGGGCCTTATTGTACGCCCTTTAGGTGTCTGCTCATCAGATGTAACTTGAGCATGTCTCTCCTGGCCAGGGTCATTATCAGAATCACTTTCAGCATGTGCATTATGGGCCTCAGAGACTAGGGGTACAATATCAAGTACATTGTTTAATTCTTGACAAATGGGGCCACTGGTTATGCTGTCCTGATTGGTTTCATGGAGAATAGTATCATCAATCAGGATAGATGCAGTCGGTGACAGACAACGAAGGTCTGGAGATTGGCTTAGACCAAGAGAAGTTCTCCTCTGCGTGTTTATTTTCTTCACAGTCTGAACAAGGTAGTTGTCAAGAGTATTTAGTGGGGTTTCCTTCGGTTTCGTAGCCATGTTTACAATTTACTCACAGTCAAAAAAATGTTATTTTTAATTTTTTTTTAAAAGAAACTGGGAGATAGCTCAGTAAATTTTGAGTCTTACTTGCATGTATGTTCAGCAGCGTTTCTGGCCCTGCCCCTGCCTCCTCCTGCCGATGAGGGCCGTAGAGGGCCTGCCCTTTGCCCGGGCTTCGCCCCGGGCGTCCCGCTCGCATCCCGCGACGCGGGGCTTCTCCGCCCTTTAACGTCCTCATTGGCGCTCTCTGGCACGTGTGCGTCACCCAGAACGCGCCGCCGCGTGGCCTGCCGGGTGTTGTAGTTCCCCGGAGCGGCGGCGCGGAGTCAAGTGGCTTCCTGACTCTTGGCGGTGGCGGCGGCTGAAGCAAAGGACTCCTTCACTGTAGGTGAGTGACTCTCGGCGGTGGCGGCTTTGGCGGCGTTTCTGCAATGTCTCCCCCGCTCTGCCGGGCTTCTCCGCCCTTTAACGTCCTCGTTGGCGCTCTCTGGCGCGTGTGCGTCACCCAGAACGCTCCGCCGCGTGGCCTGCCGGGTGTTGTAGTTCCCCGGAGCGGCGGCGCGGAGTCAAGTGGCTTCCTGACTCTTGGCGGTGGCGGCGGCTGAAGCAAAGGACTCCTTCACTGTAGGTGAGTGACTCTCGGCGGTGGCGGCTTTGGCGGCGTTTCTGCAATGTCTCCCCCGCTCTGCCGGGCTTCTCCGCCCTTTAACGTCCTCGTTGGCGCTCTCTGGCGCGTGTGCGTCACCCAGAACGCGCCGCCGCGTGGCCTGCCGGGTGTTGTAGTTCCCCGGAGCGGCGGCGCGGAGTCAAGTGGCTTCCTGACTCTTGGCGGTGGCGGCGGCTGAAGCAAAGGACTCCTTCACTGTAGGTGAGTGACTCTCGGCGGTGGCGGCTTTGGCGGCGTTTCTGCAATGTCTCCCCAGGGGAAATTACACATATACGATAATTTAAGGCAATCCCTATGTTACTCTATAGCAGAGACAGGACTTGCTATAGCGAAATACAAACTTAGCATTATTTCATTATTAGGACATGGAAATCCCATCAGTACATATAATACCTTTTAAATACACTGTACCCTGCCCATGGACCTGCCATGAGCCTACCTTAGGGGTGACCTACATGTAAAAAAAGGGAAGGTTGGGCCTGGTAAGTGGCTGTACTTCATACGTATCAATGGGAGAGGGAGGAAAAGGTTCTGGAGCCAATTCACTTCTCCTGGTAGGTGTGTTTATATCAAAAGGAACTAGCTCTGGAGTATGTGCTCCTATCATGTTTTTAGACCACTCACGTTACACTACTCATAGGTCCTGAAGAAAGCCATATCAAAAAAGTTAGCATGGCTGAAATATGTTGACCGACTAGGATATTGGAGTTACCTTAGATCTCTAACAATTTCTGCCTCTTGTTTTTACTCACTGCCAAGGGCCCATACATTAAAATAGTAATTTGTGCCCTGTGGGACCCTTAGGACAGTCTTTTTAACATCCACTCACCCACTATCACTGCACTCTCACGATACAATACCCGCTACACTGTATCCAGGCATCGCAGCACACCTGAGGTGCACTCGGCACCTTGTGTGAGGCCCAATGATGAAACATGTCACCAACTAGGTTGGTGAGTGAGGGCTTTTTTCAAAACATAATGTCTTTTCCTTTCAATACATACAATCGCTAGGAGCACCTACTCCAGAGCTAGTTCTTTTTTATATAAACACAAGTGGGTACACTTGCCACGTCGAAATGGCAGTTTAAAACTGCACCTCCAGACACTACAGTGGCAGGTTCGAGACATGTTTGCAGGGATTTTCGTGTGGGTGGCAGAATCAGAGCTGCAGACCCACACGTAGCATTTGTTTTACAGGCCCTGGGCACCCCTGGGGCATGGTACTAGGGACTTGGTAGTAAATTAAATATGCCAATCATGGATAACCAAATCTCAAATAAAATTTAGACAGACAGCATATGCATTTTAGTACTGGTTAGCAGTGGTCATGTGCCCAGATTCCTAAAGCCAACAAAAACAGGTCAGAAAAAATAGGAGGAAAAAGGCAAAAAGTTCAGTCTTAACTCTGCAAAAAGGGCTATGTCCAAGACCCATCTATAATTGTATGTTATATAAGTCCCCCAAATCATTTGTACCTGCTTTAAACTGCTATGTAGTGGCAGAGGGAAAATGGGAGTGCCATACATAACATGGCCTCTGTTATGCAACCCTGTTCCAAGGGTGAACAAATAAAAAAACCTTAACTGCCATTTTTGACCAACATCCACCATCTTCCCTGCCTTCCTTCCCCCTCTTGCAGCTGTGTTTCTGCTTACAGTCAACTAACAAAATAGGGCAACCAAATTATCCCCAAGGAGCTGCGTAAAGTACGTTTTCTTACAAAATATCCCTTGAGGAATTATTTGTATCTAGTTTAACAATGTCTCATGGTCACAAATATGATCCAAGTAATCTACTTGCAGTACAAAAAAGTTATCAAAATGAATGTTTTCAAATGTTTTTGCTTCATCTGTCTCTTTATATTTTGTTCATTATACAAAACATTCACATTGTTTTGACACAAACGTTATATACAAAATATACAGATAGCAACACTGAAACCACCAAAACAATCCCTACAACTTTCTCTTAATTTTCCCAAGGGGTTGATGGGAGTGTAATCCCCCTACTTTCACTTAGGTAAATGCAGATAACATCTAAAGTCCATTAGATCAAACTTTTAAATATTAGTATAGATGAAATGACTAATGATTAAAGATCTTTCAAGGAAATAAGAGTGCGTTGTCGCCGTTTCGGTCTCATATGGCCAACAAGATCCGCAAGACCATCTTCAGGACTCAAAGTTTCACACGGGATGAAGACTCCTATAAACACTTGCTACTTTCTTATTAAACTTCCAAACCTTTCAGGACAATCTGTGTATCCAATACCAAATCCCACCACTTTCGAGGCAATTCATTATTTTTTTGTGCAGTACAGTGTCCATCTTATAGCAAATAGCAGAGCTTCAATGACAAGCTCTCAGATAGCCCTGTCAGCCTGCCCAGGAAGGCCTTTACGACATAACTTTAGTGGGTAACGAGTTTTGTGATCAACTATTGCTAAGTCACAGCAACAGGTTATCAGATTCAGAAACTCATATAAATGATCGTGGATCTCTACCTGAGCCATACATAACAATCTATTTAAAATTGCATATTGGCATGTACCTCTATAATTATCTTTAATAGTTATAGATGCTTTCATTAACACTTTTTGAAGCATAAACCTTGCTATGTATGATCTGATTTTTGTATGGTGCAGATGGCAGGTGTGCTAGATCATAAGCTATGATCAATACATAATAGCTCATATATTTGATCATTTCAGATCCCTTGCCAATGGAGTTTTGAAAACTCTTCTAAAGAAACAACCACAGTCCAATTCATAGTGCACCACGAAAGTCACAAAATTAACCTGTGTTTAATCCTCTGGTAGCTTGGCATAAAAGCAGTCAGGCTTAACAAAGAGGCAATGTGTAAGGTATTTATGCAGCACTTACACAGTAATAAAGTAAATACACCGCACAAAAAATCCCACACATACTCAGAACTATAGAGTCAATTTTAATAAAGTATTTGACACTAAAACAACAAAAATTCTATCAGTAGAACTTAAGTTATGAATTTTCAAAGTTTTTCGTAAAATGTAGCTTCTAACAGATTAAAACACCAACCGAAGGCATTTAGTCGCATGAAACTGGGGCACAGTAAAAAATTATGGCAGAACGCAATGGAGCGCATTTTGGATACATGAGGTGGATTGGGCCTGGTCTCTGCTCACCTTTGTTCATAGAAGAATGTTTAGAGGACAAATGTCTTAGAATGTAATGTTCAGTGGGGAAAGGTAGCCGGAGGTGTCTGAGGAGGAGGCATTGTTGTCGGTGAGCCACTGGGTAAAGTCAGTGTGAAGATTTGTGTGTTCGCGCTTAGTTTCTTTTTTGTACGTTGAAAATCTCCAGCGGGTTGAAGCTGCAGGCTGTACCGATGAGGGCTCAATGAGGCCGGAAACGCCTTCTGCTGAATAAGATTTGCTGCTGCAGAGAAGAACATAGCAAGTGCTACTTTGAAGTCAGACCATCCAGCAATGCACGCTAGGTGGACTGGCGAGCAGGTAGGTCTAGTCTCCTCTCGGTTCCCAGGTAACTTTTTGGCTGAAAATGTTTTAAGTCCCAAGTTATGGATTAAGGATGTTTAGGCACATTTGGAACGACTTTGAAGGATCCAAGAATAGGTGGAGGGCACTATTCACTTGCAGAGCATGACTAACTTCACCCTAGGTTCAGGTGCAGGGTTCAAGTGATAGAGCTTTTTCTGCCCCTGTAGCTCAGGACCAAGAGGCCAGCCAACTGGCCCTTGGAGCCGCTCTGGTAGCCCTGTGTTCAAGAAGCTGCAAGGCATTCCACCAGCAGCAGGCCGGTCCTCTCATCGTTCAAGGTAAAACTCCAGCAGCAAGGCAGTCTTCTGAAGTTCAAAGCAGGTCTCAAGCAGCAGGACAGTTCTCTGGTGTACAAGGCAGACCCTCTGTGCGTCCTTGGCAGGTCCAGGAGGGAATGAAGAGTTGTTCTGAGCAAGGAAAGTTCATAGCTGGTGCCAGCTTTGAAGTGGAGCCACTTCTAGAGTGTTTCCCCCACAGATGGTTCTGGGATTTCCTTCTTCCCTGCCCAGGCTCCAAGGGGTCTGAGGTGACAAAAGTCAAGGGTGGAGTTCTTTCAGAGTATTCTGAGGCAACTCCTTTAAAATGTAAGTAGGCCAGGGAACAGCTCCACACCACACATCCAGTTAGGATGGCCTATCCCACCAAGGCCTAGACCCCCTTTGTCTCGCTGTTATACACAAAGACCAACTGACAACTGTTCCATGGACCAGGGACCAAATGGTTAGAACAAGAAAAAGCCAACTTTCAAAAAGTGGGATTTTCAGAATTATGACTTAAATCAGACTTTACCATTAAAGCTTTCTGCTGTATGGGCTGTTTAGGGACTATCTTAGGGTTGACTTGTATGGATTAAAACAGCAGTTTTAGGCCTGGTAAAAGGTATATTTTGCCAGGTTGAATTGACGGTTTAAAACTGCACACATGTTGCAAATGCAGCCCTGAAACATGTTTTACAAAGTTGCTTAAGTTGGTGGCATAATAAGCATTGCAGGCCCACTAGTACCAATTAATGTACCAATCTGGTTCAGGCCAATTTTAACATGTTTAAAGGAGTGTGCAAAAGCACTTTAGCACTCATCAGCAGTTGTAAAGAGCATACAGCCTGATTCATCAAGCTAAATTGCACTCGCAAAGGGCAAGATTATCAGAATCTTGCCTTTTGCGAGTGCAATTTTTGCATTTGGGATTCATCATCCCAAATGCAAAATTCGCTATTAAGGAATTCGCACATTTGCGAAGAATTGCATTTAAGGAATCTCTATTTGAGATTCCTTAAATGCAATTCATAAATCATTTTAAAATTGCGAAATCACAATTTTGGGCCGCTATTTACCAAGAGGTCAGACCTCATGGTAAATAGCAAAAACTTAGAAAAATGCATTTAAATGCATTTTTCGAAGTTGCATGTTACACACACACATGTCCTTTGGACATGTGTGTGCGCAACACCAATGTAGATTACATTTCAGGGGTGCTACAGGGTGTCCTTTGGACACCCCTGCACCCTTGAAATTGCATCCTTATTTGCGAGTAGCTAATTGCTAATCGCAAATAAGGAATAACTCCCATTCATTCCTATGAGCCTGTCGGCCCATAGGAATGCATGGATGTATGACGTCACAACGCATACTTTTACAACGCATACCTTTACAACAAAATTTTTACAACGCAAAAACCATTACAATGCATGTATTTACAACGCATGTTTTTACAACGCAGGTACCTTTACAACGCATACCATTACAACGTAAGTATTGGTAAGTATATATTAATTTTTTTAATGTAAATTAATTGAAATTAATATAATTTAATTTAATTTAATTTCATTTCATTTCATTTCATTTCATTTAATTAATTTAATTTAAATTTAATTTTACTTTATTTTTACCCTGCACCCCTGTACCCCAAAAACCCCAAACTGACCCTGAACCCTAAAAATACCCTTTTACCCAAAAACCTAAAACTGACCCTGAACCCTAAAAATACCCCTTTACCCCAAAACCCAAAACTGACCCTGAACCCTTAAAATACCCCTTTACCCAAAAACTAAAAACTGACCCTGAACCCTAAAAATGCCCCTTTACCCGAAAACTAAAAACTGACCCTGAACCCTAAAAATACCCCTTTACCCAAAAACTAAAAACTGACCCTGAACCCTAAAAATACCCCTTTACCCAAAAACTAAAAACTGACCCTGAACCCTAAAAATACCCCTTTACCCAAAAACTAAAAACTGACCCTTAACCCTAAAAATACCCCTTTACCCAAAAACTAAAAACTGACCCTGAACCCTAAAAATACCCCTTTACCCAAAAACCCAAAACTGACCCTGAACCCTAAAAATACCCCTTAAAAAAACCAAACATATAACATTTTAAATGTAATTATATACTTACCAATACTTACGTTGTAATGGTATGCGTTGTAAAGGGACCTACGTTGTAAAAACATGCGTTGTAAATACATGCGTTGTAATGGTTTTTGCGTTGTAAAAGTTTAGTTGTAATGGTAGTGCGTTGTAAAAGTTGCGTTGTAAAGGTTGTTTCCCGAATGCATGGGGAGTTATTCCTTATTTGCGATTAGCAATTTGCTACTCGCAAATAAGGAACATGTAGGAATCGCAATATTTTTTGCAATTCCTACATGAATCCCGTTTTGCAAGTCCTTAATAGCGATTCCTTATGAATCGCTATTAAAGACTCGCAAAACGGGTCTTTGATGAATCAGGCTGATAGAGTCCCAAAGCCAACAAAAAAGAATTTCAGAAAACAGGAGAGGAGTAGGCATAACGTTTTCGAGATTACCATCCTATGTCTTACAGGTCTAATTGTCTCTGCCATTTTAAGACAAATATATCAGGGCAATCAGAAGTTCAACAACTCCCATCATCAGCCAGAGTGGTGCCACTATAGTGAGTATTTAACTTTAGTTATTCTATCTTCATTCCAAAACTCTACTTTATGCAAGTAATCAAAATAGGCTGGATGACTACCTCCCTGACCTCTTTATGGACCCTGGTTCCTGTCCTTAACTTGAATGATAGTCTAATGCATTCTGGGTGTTGTAGTCTTGTTTTTCGTGCATTGATCTAATCAGAGTACTACACCTGAAATCAATGATTTGTAGGTAAAAAGTTCAGGACTGGAGACAGTGTCTGTTATATGTCTGTAATTAAATGAAGGGAAGTGGTCACTATACAATAGGCTAATATTAAACTTGGAATGACGCATGGGCCTAGGGGACTTGTCATGAGCTGATTCTCCTCTTCTCTAACCAAACCATCAAAAATCATGAAGGTTGTTAATCATATTTCAGGTGAAGTTACTATACCTTGTTGACTCCTCCGGGGTTCTGGTCTAGTGACCTCTGTGCTCTTCCATCTAGAGCCACAGAGCTCACCATTGTGTTGTTGAGAGTCTGTTTAAAGCAAAATGCTGCTAAGACCCTGCGTATCACAAATGTACAGCGAACAGTAATACAGGATGTGTTATATTTGCCTCTTCTAACTAAAGTACCTAATGCTAGATGAGACAAAATGTCATTAGAGTTAGATGAGGAGTTCTCACCCATGTAATGTGGAATTCTCCATCATTGGCCACCAAGTCTCACCATGGTAAGATGACCCTATCAGGGTGGACTCAAACTCTGCTATGAGGGATTACTTACGATATGTTAATGTTTAGATAAGACAGGGATTCTATTAAATTCAAGATTACCTTAAGGTATTCCACAGGATCGTCCTTTTTTAGGTGGAACTTAGGTATGGTTAAAAGATTAAAATGAATTAAATGTGGATGCAAAGGAGCACAATGACCCTAACATTCTTTCATTTGTGCCAGCATGTGTCTGCCCTTCAATGTCACATATTCTGGTCAGGGGTATTCGTCACGCATTTGAAAGGTTTTCCTATTTCTAGAGGAGTGAGTATAGATTACATCAGGTGAGAAAGGTTCTTACTTCTGTTACCATTGTTGTCAGCCAACCCTACTCTAGTTTGGCTAGTGACTGGGGAGAACCTAGGTACAGGAGCTGGCACATCTCCTTGTTGACTGGGTGGCTAGTCTCCATCTACATGACAGACCATGAAGTATATGAGAAACCTGAGTAGAGTTTTCTGGCTGGCAGATCATGTTCAAATTACTGTGTCTCATACACAAAGTGGTCTATGTTCCCAGCCCCTCACCTATTTGTCAGTCTGATACAACCCAGCTTTTAAAGGCGAACGTCTCCTACATATCTGAAAGTTTCAGTGGCACTCTTTAGCTGGCTGAGCCTCTTTTGTGGCTGCAATAGTCAAATGGAATTCCTTCCTCATCTTGCATCAAGAGTTCAATTTATAAAGGATCAGAAAGGTGCTAAAGACCTGCCTCTTTCCTTAGTCTCTATAATCTGGTTGTTGCCCTTTCTTGTTGGTAGTTGACAGAGCGTTTGGTTTCAGCAGATCAGCACCAAGAGACTGGGTCCAGGGGGACATTTGTACTTTCTAAAACCTCAACCTAACCTAACCTAGCCTAACCAAACCTAACCTAACCTAATCATTTACTAATGATTGAGAAGTATACAACCTTAAACATGACAGATGATTTGTTGACTCATTAAATGGGAAAAACATATGCACTACTTCCATGGTAACTCGAGCAATTTAGAACATTTCTGATTTAATCAATGTAACGTAAAAGAATCACTAAATGCCTCGATTTTCTTAAGTTACTTATACCTTCATTGTTTATTGCATTTACATAGGTTAATATAAACTAGATGTGCAAACAATGATGTATTTGGGGAAGGGGATATACATATAGACTGTGACAATTACAACACTGTACAATTACCCTGTTTCCTAACATTTGAGTTAAATACAGCCTGTTGCACAAGTTCACTGGTGTTCCTTTAGTGAAGCAATCACGCTAAACTTAGGGATTCATTGTCAATGTTTCAACCCAATAATTAATCAGTGGTTCTCATCAGGACATGTAAACTGGCTAAACATAGCACCTATAACCCAAATAAAAAATGAGCCTTAGGGGTTTAAAAGGGATTAATCATATAGGATATTTCCGCATAATCTAATGTTAACTAACTCAAATAGTAAGGCTAGAACAGACTCATGTTCTGACTGAATCAATCAGAAGGTTGTGGAAGCCTTTAAAAGGCAGGAAAATTATAACCTCTGTACAGCCATGGCATGAGGCGTGTGATGGCCCACGTAAATCCTCCAATTAAGGAGTTTGTAATTAGTAACCAAGCCAAAGTCAGAGCAGCTGGGAACTTGTGTAAAGAGAACATTGTATTGTAAATGTATCTCATTACCCATAACATTCCCTCTAAAGTAGTACATCTTATGTATTATCTCATCGATTGCGGCTGATGATGAGATTCTAGTTCTGTAAATGCATCAATAGCATATGGTTGTACAAACTGCTAGTTTTTTTATACTGAAGAGTTGGATGTGATTAACACTTTTTAGGCTTTTATGGGTTGTACATGTGAATGAAAAAAAATATACAATCATATTTTAGACGCACTTTTAAACTGCACAAACTTTTAGCTTCACAGCGTTTAGGGATATTTAAGAAAACATCAACAATTTGGACTAGGTGAATTTTCTCAGCATCTCTGACCCATAATATAGATCTAAAAGCCCACATACGTGTGGATTGTTGTAACCTGAGAAAATCTATAGATGATAAGTTTGGAATTTGACCTCAGTGTTCCTAGGTAAAGAAATAAGTAGAAATTGCAATAGGTAGTTCTGGATAAAATAATCATAAAGGTTATGACATTAAGCACCTGGCTGCAGTCTAAGGCCCTGATTCCGAGTTGCATAGTACACCAGGAGGGTAAATTTGCATGCAAATATGCTTTCAGAGTACAGAAAACCAGCACCAGTATCATGCAATTAAAAGAATAGCCCTATTCATTGGGGAATACAGTGGGAAACCAGATGTACCAGTTGTCAAAACGCATGGAATTCTCAAATCCATGGGGGGCTGGGGGTTGTTAATGATGTGTACTTACGGAGTTTATGTAAATAAACATGAAGAAGTAAGAGGAGAATGATGTTTACTTAAAGAGTTTATGTAAATGCATATGCCGATAGGAAGAGAATGAGGTTTGCTTATAGAGTTTATGTAAACTGACATAAAGAGGTTAGAGAAGAATGATGTTTACTCACAGATTTCATGTGAATCCATATGAAGATGTAAGGGCAGAATTATATTAACTTACAGAGTTTATTTAAACAGACATGGAGAGGTTGGAGAAGAATTATGTTTACTCACAAAGTTTATGTGAATGCATATGAAGTTGTATGGAAGCAGAGAATGATATTTACTTACAGAGTTTATGTAAATGAAAACGAAGAGGTAAGAGGAAAATGATGTTTACTTATAGAGTTTATGCAAATGCATACGAAGAGTTAAGAGGAGAATGTTTACTTCCAGAATTTATGTAACTGCACATGAAAAGGTAAGAGGAGAATGATATGTACTTACAGAGGTTATGTGAATGTACATGAAGAGGTAAGGGGAGAATGATGTTTACTATTATGCTGTAATTGTGGTAGGAGAAAAAGAAAACTGGAGAAGGGTAAGTGGTCTTAATTAGATTGGGTGATAATGAAAAATCATCAGAATGCTAAATCCAGAAAAAAACGCTAGTGAATTCTTCTTCACATTTAGGATTTCGTAAAAAAAGGTTACCTTCCAAATCCTAACCCGGCTAATGGTCTTGATGTAGATTAAGGCAAATTGCATGTTGTACAGGAAGGAGAAAGGCAGAATGTAAAACATTGCTAAATGTACACATATAATCATATTTTATCTGTATACCTGTTTTGAACAGTAACCAAATACGCCTTGTGGGTATCACATCTGGCAATGGCTTCTGGAAATGTCTCTGCTTGTTGAGTCACCAGGTAACAGTAAAATCCAAATCGTTTCCAGCCCTAAACGAGTGTAAAACATTTTGACACATTACTGATCTAGAGGCATTGTTGTTATAGTGCTAATTTTCTAGAGAGTACAAGTAAAAACACTGAAGACAAGTGAACTCTTAAACAGATATTAAAGAATGCTAAATAAAACATAATATTATCAACAGAAATAAAAAATATAAGCAAAAATGATTTTCATTAGGACTTATATGGCATTTCTTAGCTAATTGTATGATCATTTGGTTACAATTGTAACACTCATTTATAAAGGTACTTGACAAAATGGCATTATAATAAATCATAAAGCAAGCATTAATATAGAGTCTTGTGAACCATTATAGTTACTTGTTATGTCTTTACATACCACATTGTAAGAAAATGTTTCTTTTTGTATGGTCACCCTCATTTGTTTGGATTAATATTTCAGTTTTTTTTGCTCTGTGCACTGGGGCACTGCTGATCAAGCCACTGGACATGCGCTGTGACCCCTAAAGGATGTCAAAATTGTCAATGCTCCAAAATGGCATATTTAGCTTCCTTATAATCCTTAGTGTATAGTACAAAATATCACAATTGGGCTTCAGCACCTATTGCGCCACCACTAAGTGGCAAAGCAAAACCTGACTGAAGGCCGGCCACCAGTAACTTTGCTGCCTGTGTTTAGACAGCAAATCCGACCTGTCAAAATAATCCCTTTTGTTTTGACAGACCTAAGCCCTAATTTCAAATTAATAAATCACCCCTAAGTAGGTTTTAAATACCCATAAGGCAGAGTGCAAGATATTTAAAGGTAGGAAATGTAAACATTTAAAGTAAAACATCCTTACAGTGAACAGGCCTAAAAAGATATTTTCATTGAAGCAGGGATAACTGTTCCATAGGAAAGCATTGGGGTGGGAATCAGCTAAAAAGTTAGTTCTTTAACTTTTTATAAATACTTATTACAAATGCATTTCATTGGCAGAGTCAGATTTATAATAAATATTTGACAAAGGGAAATTTTGAAAAGTCACATTTTGCCTGCCTAAAGCATCTAGAAACCAATTTGCCTGAGCTTCCAACTGTCACTGAAGTGCTGAATGGCTCCTTAATTAGTTGTGGATTGGCTTCCACAGCTGAAACAAGGGGTGTGGGTGGAGGTGTCCTGTTCCTCTGACAGGACAACCACTTTGCAGTGGCCAGGAACTTAGTTCTCTTCAATGGGGTTCAATGGGGCCTATCCTGCCACAATTACATATAGCTCACAACTGGGCCTACCCCCCCTATATTTTCTTTGTAGCTAGCCAGGCACCAATCCCAATGGGAGAGGAGCTGCCCCTATACCAGTTTCGAACGACTAATGACTAGAGGAAAGGATTCGCTTATTTCCATATTCAGACCTCTAGGGTGGGTATAGGAGATAGGAGCTCGACACAAGGGAGAAAAGGTTCTGCCATGTTGTATTTAGGTGGAGAGAGGAACCTTGAAGTTATTTGCAGCAGGGCATAAAAGTTTTCCCTATGGGTTAGGGAGGGGCTAGGAATCAATCCACAAGAGGCTAGTGCCATTCATGAATGTGGCACCCCCGGGAACCTTCTTCAGAACATTACTGGACCTGTGGAATGTAGAAGAAACATTGCACCTGCTGTTGTGACATGTGAGGAGAACCCTAATGGTGGACCAGCTCCCACTTGTACTCAGGACAAAGAATTGGACACCAAGGGTCTGTTGGCCAATCTCCTGTTAAGCTACAGGGACACAAAATCCGGACTACGCCCACTTTCCTGAAAGATCCCAGCTCACTAGACTTTACTGGACTTGACCTGGACCTTGCAAGTTGCTTCTGTTAGAACCGATGTATGACAGAACAATGACTCCCTAAACCACAAATGCCTTAACAACGAGGTCTTAACAGAACTGCGTCTTTTCCACACATGCCTTTATAACAAATTTTGTGGTAAGGATCACACCCCAGCACCCCTCACCCTGTGCCTAAAACCCAGCCCTGCAGTCTACCTGCTCCAGCCCTAAATATGACCCGTCCCCCCCCTCTGAGCCCTTAAACCCAGTCCTCAGCCCTAATATCTGCCCCGACTCCAGACCCCCACCCTGAGCGCTAAAACTGGCCCTGAGCCCTAAAAACTCCTCGACAGCCCCCAGGCCCCAAGCCTAAAAACTGCCCCAGTCCTACTTACCAATCTGCATCCTGGTCCTTCCTGTCCCAATCCTTTCTGTTCCTCTCCCTGCCCATCTGCTCTGCATCTAGAGCACTGACTTCCTTAACCACATATATGGGTGGTTAAGGCATATGCTTGGTTGAGGTTAGAATGAATCCTGAAGCTAAATGGTTGTTCTTGAAATCTTGAAAACCTTTGCTGTTATTAGAGTGTACTCATCCTGCCTAACACTAAATCCTATGACTTCGGTTGTTTTTCAAGACTTTTTGTGTCCAGTACCCACCTGTCATGCGGATCTACAAAGGGCACATTTTCACTGCCCCTGACATTGCCATAGCTTTCACTAAGTTCTCTACTCAATGCTGGAATCCTTCGATACTGAGGAAGCTTCCTTGATGCTGCTGTCAACAAGAACCTGATCGATGCCAAAAACCTCCACGACGCAGAAACCTGAACTTTTTTCTTCCTTGACTACAACCGCATAAGAACTCTGTCCTCCTGCAAACTGTTGCTGCAGAGTTCTGCTTATTGACCATATGAACACAGCGCTTGTGCTCGGCCCGCAATCTTGCGTCTCTGGTCCCAACTTTTGATGTTTCCCTGTCAATTATTGGCATTTGCCGTAGTTGCCACTTGGGACTTTTTACCGCTATTTTTCCTTATGGCTTTAAACATTTTAATCTCTGGTTCCCCTTCTTGGGTTTTGCCATTCTGGTGTCATTTTGTTCAATAAAATATTCTCTATTTTCATAAATTGGAGTGGGATTTGACTTTGGTGTATTTGCCACTTTTTTTTTTTGTTTACTGTGCTTTACACATTTCCTTAAGTTAAGCCTGTCTGCACTGTGTCAAAGCTACAGGGGTTGCATTCAGGTTTAAATTACTGAAACCTTTAATGGACCTAAAAAGGATAGTGACATTCTTGCCTATGGTGTATCACCCCAACTAATCCACTTTCTCACACACTATCTCTAGAACATTATTCCCAAAACTAATAGGGCTTTACTTAATGTGCTAAAGCATGCAACATAAATACTTTAAAGCCAGGAAAAATATGCTGTCTATGTTGATGGCTCTCTGGCCTTCGGTAAAGTCCTATCTTTGCTTCAGTCAAGTAAAGATTGCAGTGCAAGGGAGCCATCATCATAGTTGCACCTTAGCCATATGACAAGGAAAAAGGAAGGACTATAATGAAGGCTCCCTTGAAGCTCAACCTTTTGCTATAGAAACTGCACTCTATTGAAAGTCAGATAGCCCTCAATATTGAAGCCTTCACTTTCTAGGACAAATTTTAAGAAAGTTTCATGGAAGGAACAAGGTGGAGTTGGGTGAAGGGAATGAAGAGCACCAAAGGAAGATATGGTACCAAATATTAACCAACAGAAATATAAGGTCCAAAATATGCAAAAATATTAAACTGTAGGAGTTAATAATAGAAAAGCGTACACCAATGGTTAATATTTTTGTAAACAAAGTCATGAACAAAATATTTCTTCAAGGCAACATTTTTGCTAACAAACTTTTTACACAGAACCCGGGGAAATGTATTAATGTGGGACAGAACAACTGTGGGTGTGGCTCCACCACACGCGTTTCACCTGAACCCTACGCCTATGATCTTGTTGGGCGCAAGGGAAGTGCTGCTGAAGGCTGAAGAGGAATGTGGGTGGGTTGCTGTGCCACTTGCCATCACTTACATTGCGGTAACAGACCTTCCAGTGCTGTCGTGCCCCTGGCTCCATCATGGGTGGAACCACTGTTGGAGGATGCCAACAGTGCCTCCATTTCATAAGGTCTTCTTCTTCCCAGGATTCCCTAGGAGGGATCCTGGGTTCTAATAAATCCCAAATCAAAATGTCAGCCTCAGTCATCTCCTCAATTACTCTTTCCCAATTGAAGATGTCTTCCCCATAATTTCCGGTATTGTGGGCAAATATAAGGAAGTCGGTCCAGCTACTTCCTTCGCAATGGTTCATGCTTTCTGCATTAGTGTTTCATCGCTCCTGCTTTGGTTGGGTTATTCTGTCCCAGTATTTTAGTTTTAGTTATAGACATTCTACTTCTTCCTGTTACTCCTTCTGTTTGAACCCATCCAGTTATTTTTCACGTGTTTTCCCCCATGATTTCAACTGACGTCTGGAGATATTTTGCCCATGGGCTTTTTCCTCAGTTGGGACTCCTTCTAGAGGGACTTTCCTGCTTTGACTTTTCCTGCACTGACAGCATAAAAGGAGTTGCCCCAACCGCTGGCAGACCAGAAAAGCCGTTATCTGGAGTTCTCCATCAATCCTCATCCAAAAATCCACAAGCAGGCATCTGATCCCTGACAGGGTGTTGCAGATGGGAGAAGAGAAGAGCACAAGGGGAAGGGGAGAGGGGTGAAAGTGGAATAATAGGGGGCACCATGTTGTGAGAATGCAGGGCTCAAAGGGAAAAGAGGAATATTGAAATTGCTAGGTTGTCCCTGCACCTGCAGGAATCAGGGAAAAAGTCTAACACCCCTTTAATAATATACCTATTACCCTACTCTACCACTCTTAATGCCTTGCCTTGTAATTTAAGGCTTCTTGAGAATGGTTCCTCCTCTTTCTGTGCACTCCCCTCCCACACAGAAAAACATGCCTGGCCTTGTGATCCCCTTTCCCACCACTATCTGTGTGCCGCCAAAACACATGAATAAATATATCTGGTCTTCTTTCACTATTCACTTCCTCCTTATGTTTTTTCTTCTGTTTATACATTTACTTTTGTAAAAGATCCTTCGTATATAGCCCACTGGTACATTCTTCTTACTCTGGCAGAAAAATTGCTCCAGTTTCAAAAACAAAAAATTTCATTATATTTAAGGTGGCAATGGCCATGCAAAATGTTAACCGATATTTACAAATGTTGAAGTGTGTGAGTGTGTCAGCCATTTTTTATGACTACCTGCACAATTAACCCTAATGTTATACTTTATACATTCATAAGTGTCATTTACAATCCTAAACCCCTGCATTTGCAGGGATTTGAATAATAAGGGGCCCGATGTAGGTAGGATTGAATTACCGATTCTTAATTACCGAATTTTACCGATTCGGTAATTAAGAATCAGTAAATCTGAGGGGTGGGTATGTAGGTATTCCAGATGTGCTGGAATACCGAATCGGAGAAATTCAGTATTTACCAATTCGCTAAATACCGATCGGTAATGCCCATTCATTCCTATGGGCTTTGAAGCCCATAGGAATGAATGGGCATTACCGATTCGGTATTTACCGAATCGTAAATACCGAATTTCACAAGGGTGCAGGGGGTGTCACTTTGACACCCTCTGGCCCCCCCAAAACAGGCTCGGGTGCCATGTGGCAGGCAGACATGCCCCAAGGGCAGGTCTGCCTGTCATATGGCAGAGGTGTGCATGCACACATGTGCATGCAAACCGGAATCGGTATTCTACCATCAAATTGGATTTGATGGTAAAATACCGATTTTGTAAGGCTTGTGGGACTCAGAAGAGTCCCACCTACATCTCAAATTTACCGATCGGTAAATTTATCGATTCCGTAAAATTAAGGGCCCTACATACCATTTCTGAAATACCGGTCGGTAACGGCCGAAAATACCGATTTTCGGCCGTTACCGACCGACCTACATCAGGCCCTAGATGTACTGTTTACTTTTGCACTCCCTCACTTTTTCCTGAAATTTTCAGAGAGAAAATATGCAGTAAGTTCCACATGTAATTCCACGTTTTCATGAGGCATACTTAATTCCAGTTAATTATTTCACCTGTCTAAAACTTCGGCTTGCAGTATTGATATTTTCCAGGTGTACTAAATACCTCAGACCTATCTTTCCCAGTTTTAATCAAGGATCAAAATCTTAGATGTATTTTTGTGCACTTGGTAGGTGAAAAAAAAAGTAGTGATTTGGTCCCAATCATCCATTATATGGTGCTGTCTGAGTGGGTTCACTGATAGAATATCGATGCCCAAAATATCCCCATACACAAATAGGGATTCAAAAATATCGATGTCAAAAATATCAACATCCTATATTTAAATTGCAAGTACAAAAATATCGAAAGAAAAATATTGATGTGAAAAAATAGATGTACAAAATATTGGTTTTTGTTTACATATATTAAATAATACAATTAACTTTATAAAACATATTTAGATTTAATATACATTTTAACAAATATAATAAAATAAATTTAATTTGAAAAATATTCAAACATGCACAAATAAAATGAAATATATATCTATATATATATATATATATATATATATATATATATATATATATATATATATATATATATATTTCCTTTAAAACAATTAATAAACTATTAATTCTAATTTATTTTACAACTTTATAAACATATAAGAAATTACATTTTGCACTCCATTGAGTGCAACAGTAGAGAAAGTGTTGGATAGCGGAGGGGTAACATTAACTAGTCCCATTCCAGTGAGTGCAACAGTAGAGAAAGTGTTGGATAGCAGAGTGGTAAACATTACTATTCCCACTGCAGTGGGCTCAACAGTAAGGAAAGTGTTGGATAGCAGAGGGGTAAAACATACTATTCCCACTCCAGTTTGTGCAACAGTAGGGAAAGTATTGGATAGCAGAGAGGTAAAAATTACTATTCCCACTCCTATGGGTGCAACAGTAGGGAAAGTGCTGGATAGTGGATGGTGGATAGTGGATGGATAGTGGATGGGTAAAAATTACTATTCCTACTGCAGTGGGTGCATCAGTAGGGAAAGTGTTGGATAGCAAGGGTGCTAAAAAATACTATTTCCAGCCCAGTGAGTGCAACAGTAGGGAAAGTGTTGAATAGCGGAAGGGTAAAAATTACTATTCCCACTCCAGTGGGTGTAACAGTAGGGAAAGAGTTGGATAGCAGGGGGGGGGGGGGAAATACTATTTCCACTCCAGTGAGTGCAACAGTAGGGAAAGTGCTGGAAAGCAAAGGGATACAAATTAATATTTCCACTGGAGTCAGTTCAAAATTAAAAACAAAAAAGTTTACAGCAATAACACAAAAGATTTTAAAAAAACAAAAAATAAAACATATATAACAATTTTAAATATTACAAAAGATAGAAACCGATTAGAATGTTAAATATATCTAACAAATACCTAGAAAGATTATTTAAAAGAAATATATAATAATTTAAAAGCAACAAACTATTTTTTGATAGAAATGTTTTATAAACAAAAACATTAATTATTACATATATGTAATATTTTTTATCTCCTACCCTATAACACCACACAATTCACAACCCACATTTAATTTGTTTTTTAATTGTACCTTCATTATTACCATAATTAATTATCAATTAAACAAATAGTACTAATTTAAAAAAGATTAAAAAAATAAAAATTAATTAACTCACCAAACGTTACTCCTATAAAACCAAAACACACACAAAATAACAATAAACACTTACCACAAATATTTATCAATTGATAAATTAATATTAATAATCAACTAATTATTAGCTAATGAAACATACATTTCTTTCCACCCTCTACCCCACCAAACAACGCAACGTATACCTAAAATTCATTACACAATTTCCATAACTAATTTTCAATTAATACATTCAGATCAATTAACAACAACATATTAAATAATTTAAAATCATTTTCTTCCCACCCTTTACCACTATAAACTCCACAACTTACATAAAAAATTAATTACACTATTGCCAAATTTTCATTTTAAGTAATTAATTAGCATTAATTAACAGACAATTATTAATTAATTATAAATACATTTCTTCCCACCCTATTCTCCTATAAACCCGCTACCCTCTTCTAAACAAATGACACAATTAACATAATTAATTACAAACTAATTAATTAATTAAATATTAATTAACATCTAATTAATAAATATGTAATAATAAAATACCTCCCACAATAAGCACTATGAAATATAAATAAAATATGAATAAAGAAAAAATATTAAAGCATTTTTTATAGTTAAATGACTTCCCACCCTATTCCCCTAAAACCCAGAACCTGCTCCTAAAAAAAATTACACAATTAACATAATTGCCAATTAAGTAATAATAATCAACTGCCAATTAATTAATAATTAATAATTAATTAATTCCCACAATTAACACCATAACATCTAAATTAAATAAATACCAATACATAAAGAATTATAATTCATTTATTATAATTAAATGAATCCCCACCCTATTCCCTTTTAAATCCACAACCCACTTTTACAAAATGGCACAATTAACATAATTGGCAAATATTTAATTAAAAATAATTACCAACTAATTAATAAATAATTAATAATAAATTAATTCACACAATTAGCACTATAAAATCTAAATTAAATAAATACTAATACATAAAAAATATTCATTTATTTATTATAATTGAATTAATTCCCACCCTATTCCCCTATAAACCCACAAACCGCTACAGAACTTAAAAATGCAAAATGTTATAAAGATAACATTTATAACTACTAAAAATGTAACACATATATTAAAAAACAAAAGAAATTAATATACAAATAAAATATAACATACTTTTAAAATACATACTAAAATGCATAACACTAATTAAAACATAGAGATTTTAAACAACTACATTTTTGCAAACGATATTAAAAACTTTGATATTTCCAAGATATTTCTTACCTGCAAGTCGATATTCTAGACTACGATATTCTTCCTGTTGATATCTCTGTATCACAATATTTAAAACTCGATGTTTGTGTATGTTGACATTTTAAACTCGATATTCTGTCTGCACACTGTCTGAGTGGCACAAATACTGCTGAGTTTGATAACTTTTAAATTGCTACTCTTTAGTCTCTGAGGAAATTGGCATTGGGTGGTGCAGCAGCATTCACTAATCCTTTCCTCCTCTTGGATCTGTGAAGAAGTTTTGGATGCAGACTAAAGTGATTGAGACAACTCTCAAATACCTGCCCCACCCTCTTCTGTCAAATCTGCAAAAAAATGGGAGATAAGTAAAGGATGTTTTTGCAGTATATATTTTTCACTTTCCTCGGTTCCTTGTGGGCAAAGGAGCAAAGCAATAGCCCCCACAATGTTGTTCCAGTTTATAATTGTTGTCAGCTCACGTGACATAACAGTAGTTGACAACAGCTGCCAGAATGCTTTGCTATGTGTAAATGTTTTTTTAATGAAAGCCATGTACAAGATAGCTCCTTGTTGTCATGAAAAATCAGACATATAATGCCATGTAATACACACATCACAACTGTGATCATAGTGATCTCATACTGCTTCGTAGGCAATGTATGTGCTGTGCCTTATATGCTCAAAAGTAGCTTTTGCATTCTTTCCTCTTTTCCTTCCTTCAATATTCTAAAGGTTTTTAAACTACATTTCTTCAGTGTGTCTGTAAATATTAGCGATCTGACTCATGTCTGTAAGTACTTTGTAGAAGTTGGAAAAGTGTTCAAAATAAGGGTGACCCAGGTCAACAAAACGGGGGCTCATTAGGATGACGGGCGGGCTTTGTCCGCCCGCCATCCTGTCGGAATTCAGGATCGCCCGCTATTAGGGCAGGGGTCCCGTGGGGGGTATTAGGATGTGCCCGCCACAGTGGCGGGCACATCCTGCATTTATAGCAATGTGGCGGGCGGTGCTCTCTGCACCGCCCACCACAATGCTATACATGCATCAATGCATTTGCATAAACAAAGCGGCAGGCACCGCGCGGTGCCTGCTGCTATGTTCATGCAAATGAAGGGGGGTACCACACGTACCCCCCGTGTGCAGACCCCACCTCTCCTTCACTCTGGGGGCCCGCAGGGGGCCCCCAGAGTGAAGACCGCATGCCGATGCCGCCACGGAAAGGCATCTCTTTGGGCCCATCATAATATGGCTGGCGGCCGGGGCGGAAAAGCGGCAGACGGTCTTTCCATCCGCCGCGGTCCCCCATGGCGGGGGGGGGATTCAGGAGAGGATGGCGGGCGGATTGCCCCCACCAGGCCGGCGGTGGCTAAAGCCAGCCTGGCGGGGGCAATTATTATTATTATTATTATTATTATTTGCATTTGTACTGCGCATCGGCTACCCAAAAAGGGTTTCCCGGCGCATCTCTGCTGTTACGGATGAAGAAAGAGTCTTATTTATCGAATAACCAGGTTTTTAGCAACTTTCGAAAACTGGAGTAGTTAGGTTCATTCCTCAGTGAAATGGGAAGAGAGTTCCAATGAAACGGCCCTAAGTAGGCAAAGGATTTACCTCCTATGCGAGTACGTTTAAATTTAGGGATCTTAAATCAATCAATCAATCACAGCATTTATATAGCGCACTACTCACCCGGCGGGTCTCAAGGCGCTGGGGGGGGGGGGGTCTGCTACTGCTCGAACAGCCAGGTCTTGAGCTGCTTCCTGAAGGTGAGGTGGTCCTGGGTCAGGCGGAGGTGGGTCGGAAGGGAGTTCCACGTCTTGGCGGCCAGGTGGGAGAAGGACCTTCCTCCTGTGGTGGCTCTCCGGATGTGGGGGACGGCGGCGAGGGCGTGGTTGGTCGATCGAAGCTGGCGTTTGGGAACGTAGAAGTTGAGGCGGCTGTTGAGGTATCCTGGGCCTTGGTTGTGTAGGGCTTTGTGTGCGTGGGTGAGGAGCCGGAAGGTGATTCTCTTGTTGACTGGGAGCCAGTGCAGGTCTCTCAGGTGCCCGGAGATGTGGCTGCAGCGGGGGATGTCCAGGATGAGTCGCGCTGAGGTGTTCTGGATCCACTGGAGTCTCTTCTGGAGTTTGGCGGTGGTTCCGGCGTAGAGGGAGTTGCCGTAGTCCAGACCGCTGGTGACGAGGGCCTGGGTGACCGTCTTCCTGGTCTCTGTGGGGATCCAACGGAAGATCTTACGTAGCATGCGCAGGATGTTGAAGCACGACGAGGAGACGGCGTTGACTTGTCTGGTCATGGAGAGGGAGGAGTCCAGGATGGAGCCCAGGTTGCGTGCGTGGTCTGTGGGGTTGGGTGCGCTGCCCAGGGTGGGGGGCCACCAGGAGTCGTCCCAGGCGGAGGGTGAAGAGCCCAGGATGAGGACTTCCGTCTTGTCCGAGTTCAGTTTCAGGCGGCTGTTCATCATCCACTTGGCAACGTCTGTCATCCCTTCGTGTAGGTTGGCTCTGGCGGTGGCGGGGTCGTTGGTGAGGGAGAGGATCAGCTGGGTGTCGTCGGCGTAGGAGATGATGTTGAGGTTGTGCTGGCATGCGATGGCTGTGAGGGGGCTCATATAGACGTTGAAGAGTGTTGGGCTGAGCGAGGAGCCTTGAGGAACGCCTCAGATGACTTCGGTGGCCTCCGATCTGAACGGGGGGAGCAAGACTCTCTGTGTCCTTCCGGCGAGGAAGGAGATGATCCACTCCAGTGCCTTCTCCTGGATTCCGACGTTGCTGAGGCGCTGTGCTAGGGTACGGTGTCAGACAGTGTCGAAGGCCGCGGAGAGGTCCAGGAGGATGAGGGCCGCTGTTTCTCCGTTGTCGAGCAGGGCTCGGATGTCATCGGTAGCTGCGATCAGGGCGGTCTCGGTGCTGTGGTTGGCCCGGAAGCCAGACTGCGAGAGGTCGAGGGAGCCGTTCGTCTCGAGGAAGGCGGCCAGTTGCTTGTTGACGGTCTTCTCGATGACTTTTGCCGGAAATGGGAGCAGCGAGATGGGGCGGTAGTTCTTGAGGTCGGTGGGGTCGGCTGATGGCTTCTTAAGTAGGGCGCTGAGTTCGGCGTGCTTCCAGCTCTCCGGGAAGGTCGCGGTGTCGAAGGAGGTGTTGATGATGTCCCGCGGGTGGGGTGCGATGACAGCGTCGGCCTTGTTGAAGACGTGGTGAGGGCAGGGGTCTGTCGGAGATCCGGAGTGGATGGAGTTCATCGTGTGGACGGTGTCTTCGGTGCTGATCGGGGTCCAGGCGCGGAGGGTGGTTGTGGGAGGCGGTGGTTCGGTCGTGGCGTGCGTCGGTTGAGTGCTGAAGCTGTTGTGTATGTCCGCGATCTTGTTGTGGAAGTAGGAGGCGAGGGAGTTGCAGAGGCCTTGCGAAGGGGTGATGTCGTTGTTTCCGGCGTTGGGGTTGGAGAGCTCATTCACGATGTTGAAGAGTTCCTTGCTGTTGTGTGCGTTGTTGTCCAGTCGTTTCTTGAATGCGGTTTTCTTGGTGGTGTGGATCAGTTGGTGGTGTTTTCGGGTGGCGAGCTTGAGGGCAGTCATGTTGTCTGGTGTTGGGTCTCTGCGCCAGGTTTTCTCGAGTGCTCTGCAGTTCTTCTTGGAGCTCTTGAGTTCGTCGTTAAACCATGGTGCTTTCTTGCTGCCGGATCGGATCGGCGGGGTCTTCAGAGGGGCAAGGTCGTCTGCGCAGTCGTTGATCCATTTCGTGAGGTTGGTGGCCGCTTGGCTGGGGTTCGTTGTGCTGGTGGGGGGGTTCATGCTCAAGGAAGTAGCGAGCTGGTCTGCAGTGATCTTGTTCCAGCTTCTGCGGGGTACCTGTTGCTGGTGATGGTGGAACGTGGTCCTTCTGAAGCTGAAGTGGACGCAGCTGTGATCCGTCCAGTGGAGTCCGGTGGCGTGGCTGAAGGCGATGTCCTTGCTGGAGGAGAAGACGGGGTCGAGCGTGTGTCCGGCGCAGTGGGTGGGGGTGGTCACCAGTTGCTTGAGTCCGAGGTTGGCGAGGTTGTCCAGCAGGGTGGTGGTGTTGCGGTCGTTGTTGTTGTCTAAAAAGGCCCTGAGTGGCTGATCTGAGGTTCCTGGATGGAATGTATATTTTTGCCAGTGAGAAGAGGTACTTCGGGGCTGTGCTTGCTTTTATTTTGTGCATATAAGTGAGTGCTTTAAATTTTACTAGATTTTCAATATTAAGCCGGTGTAGTTTACGTCGGAATACAGAAACTGATTCCCTTTTGGGCACCTTATATAGTAATCTGACTGCCGCGTTTTGGGCCATCTGTAGGCGGTGGAGATTAGTTTATTGGATCCCAAGTAGAGGACATTTCCGTAATCTAAACGGGATGTTATCAAGGCGTTCACCACCGTTTTTTTAGTTGACTCAGGGAGCATCCAGCATATTTTTCTCAGCCACCGTATGATGGAAAAGCAGGTGGCTGCCACTCTCACTGATTGTGCATGCATGCTCAAAGTGTCATCCAAGAGTACGCCTAGGTTACGTACTTGCGAGACTGGGTTTGGGAGGTTGCCCATTTTCTCTGGCCAATGTTGATGGCTCCATAGATGCCTCTGTTTCCCTAGAATGACTACCTCTGTTTTTTCTCCATTGAGTTTTAAAAAAAATTCCTTCATCCAAGTTGCGATGTTGTTCAGTCCAGTTTTAAGCGTAGAGATGTCATTTACATTTTGTTTCGAACAGTGAAAAAATAATTTGCGAATCATCAGCGTAGGAATAGATCGTGAGTCCCGACTCTTCAACTAACTCAGCCAAAGGCTTAACATATAGGTTGAAGAGAAGTGGACTCAGGATGTTTCCCTGTGGTACGCCATGACTGAATGAGTGGGTTTCGGAGCATACATTTTGAGAGAAGACTTGAAATGTCCTGTTTGAGAGGAAATCCTGGATCCATTTCAAAGCATCCCCATTAATTCCAATGTTGCTCAGAGTGTTTAAGAGCACCTTGTGAGAGATGGTATCGAAAGCAGCGCTTAAATCGAATAGGATGAGCGCTACTGTTTCATCTTTACCCAATTTCTGGCGGATTGTCTCTGTCACACCCAAGAGTGTGGTTTCCGTTGAACAACCTGCCCTGATTCCGGACTGTGACTGGTGAAGAAGTTGGTGAGTATTCACATATTGTGTCAATTGAAGATGAATATGTTTTTCTAGAACTTTTGATAAGATTGGGAGTAAAGAAATGGGACGGTAGTTTTTCGTATCCGTTGCATCCGCGTTTTTTTTTTTAACAATGGGTGGATCATGGCATGCTTTCAAAGGGAGGGAACTTTGGCCTCTTTAATTGACATATTGAGTACCTGCGTTATAGTAGGTATCACAGATAGACTTAACTGTTTGAGAGTGTTATCTGGGATAGGGTCTCTTGGTGACCCCGATTTGATTGAATTTAATAGATCTTCAACAATATTAGTGGTTAATAGGGGCCAATCTTTTAGTTCCTGATCGATCTTTCCTCGATTGGATTTCTGCGTGCCATCCAATGCAGTGACCTTTGGTCTTGGGGCCTCAGTGTCCTGTAAAATGATATCTTGACAGATACCTTCCACTTTATCTATGAAGAAGTTCGCTAATTCTTCACATTTGAATAGTGACAAAGTAGGTGGTTTGGCTATTGCATCTGAGCCAGCCAACGTTTTCACTGTGTTAAAGAGTGTTTTTGCACAGTTTGAGGCCCTAGAGATGGTTTGATTCACGAAGGTGGCACGTGCTAGTTTGCATTCCTTATGGTATTTGCTTAAAGCGGTTTTATAGGCTAATTTGTCTGTAGGACTATAGTTTTTTCTCCAGTGTCTTTCAAAATTTTACAGTTCGATTTGGACTTCTTCAAGGAATCGGTATACCACGGTGCTGGGGGATGATGTGTAGTTTTTTTTTCGATTGGAGGGCAATCCGCCCGACATTCTAATGGGCCCCAATGCTCCTTATAAAACATTACAAATGCACACTTTATGCCAATGGCACTATTTACATTAAGCATGATAAGTCACAGAATAGCTAGTTGCTGATGGCTTCAGGTGGCATAGTGTAGTCATAGCAGGAAACTGGGGTAGTACAGATCATCTTAGGAATCATAGTATCCTTATTGAGCTTATATGCAAGGGGTAGGTTTATAACGTGTGCATGGCTTTGGGAAGAATCATATCTTAAGAGCTGGTTGTACAATATAGCCACAAGTACAGTGAACACCATAACATTCCTGCTTATGTGCTATATATTTAGTCTTGATGTGAGCCTGAGACAGAATGCTTTCCTCTGGGAATATCTTTTGAGCTTTATTCAGATGAAAGATAGGCCTTTGCAATTGAAGAGAAAAGGAGGTTAAGGCAGTCAACGCCTTCACCCTTGTGGTGGAAATGGGGTGTCTCCCAATTTGGGAAATAGGTCCCTCACACACCCGGTTGGTGTCATACCATATAGGTGAAGTGGAGGTATGGGGGCCTACTAGTGTAGATGTCGATACAGAGTAAGGTGAGGTGCCGTCGCTGGTATGATGACCTATATAGGTCAGTCCATTCTCTATATATAAAAGGTACCTCATTGTTAGGTTATACAGTGCTTGGTTCACCTGAGTAACCAACCACTGTGTAGGTAGTGCAATATTTCCGGCCCTGAAGAATCGCCACGTGATCTCCTACACATTAGGCGAGAAACATGTCAACCACTCACATCTAGCCACCTCTGACCATCATACCAGCGGAGGCACCTTATCTGCTTTTAATTGAGACCAGTGTGCTTACAGATTAAATTATTTTTGGAGTACCTCTGTGCCTCATTTTATCCCTTCACAGTACACCTCACCTTACTCTGTATCCACATCTATACTATTAGGCCCCCAGACCCGCACTTCACCTATATGGCTTGGGAAACAGATTTCCGACAAACAGCCCCTCATTGGGTGCCCGTCAGGCATTGCAGCGGCCTGATGAGGAGCATGTCCTATGATGAAGCATGACACCCAACCGGGTTTGTGATGGCCCTAGTTCCCTAATTGGGAGACACACTGTTTCAAACTCAGGGTTAAGGTGTTCAATCAATCAATCAATCAAACCATTTGTATAGCGCACTACTCACCCGGGAGGGTCTCAAGGCGCTTGGGGAAGGGGTAAGCTACTGCTCGAACAGCCAGGTCTTGAGTTGTTTCCTGACGGCGAGATGGTCCTGGGTCAGCCGAAGGTGGATGGGGAGGGAGTTCCATGTCTTGGCAGCCAGGTAAGAGAAGGATCTTCCTCCGGCGGTGGCTCTTCGGATGCGTGGTACGGCTGCGAGGGCGAGGCTGGTGGACCGTAGCTGGCGGGTGGGCGTGTAGAAGGTCAGGCGGTCGTTGAGGTACTTGGGGCCCAGGTCGTGGAGAGACTTGTGTGCGTGGGTGAGGAGCCGGAACGTGATCCTCTTGTCGACGGGGAGCCAGTGCAGGTTCCTCAGGTGGCTGGAGATGTGGCTGCGTCGGGGGACATCCAGGATGAGTCGGGCGGAGGCGTTCTGGATGCGCTGGAGTTTTTTCTGTAGCTTGGCTGTGGTTCCGGCGTAGAGGGCGTTTCCGTAGTCCAGTCTGCTGGTGACGAGTGCTTGGGTGACAGTCTTCCTGGTCTCGGTCGGGATCCAGCGGAAGATCTTGCGAAGCATACGCAGGGTGTTGAAGCACGATGAGGAGACGGCGTTGACTTGTCTGGTCATCGAGAGGGAGGAGTCCAGGATGAAGCCCAGGTTGCGAGCGTGGTCGGTTGGCTTGGGTGCGGTGCCCAGGGCTGGGGGCCACCAGGAGTCGTCCCAGGCGGAGGGCGAAGATCCCAGGATGAGGACTTCCGTCTTGTCCGAGTTCAGTTTCAGGCGGCTGGCCTTCATCCACTCAGCGACGTCTTTCATCCCTTCGTGTAGGCAGGTTCTGGCGGTGTCGGGGTCTCTGGTGAGGGAGAGGATCAGCTGGGTGTCGTCGGCGTAAGAGATGATGTTGAGGTTGTGCTGACGTGCGATGGCTGCAAGAGGTCTCATGTAGACGTTGAAGAGGGTGGGACTGAGTGAAGATCCTTGCGGGACGCCGCAGATGACTTTGGTGGCCTCGGAGCGGAACGGGGGGAGGCGGACTCTTTGTGTTCTTCCGGCGAGGAACGAGATGATCCACTCCAGTGCCTTCTCTTGGATACCGATGTTGCTGAGGCGCTGGACTAAGGTGCGGTGGCAGACAGTGTCGAACGCAGCGGAGAGGTCCAGGAGGATGAGGGCCACTGTTTCCCCCTTGTCGAGCAGGGTCCGGATGTCGTCAGTGGCTGCGATGAGGGCGGTCTCGGTGCTGTGGTTGGCTCTGAAGCCGGACTGTGAGGGGTCGAGGGATCCGTTCGTCTCGAGGAATGCGGTTAGTTGTCTGTTGACGATCTTCTCGATGACTTTATCAGGAAAAGGGAGGAGCGAGATGGGGCGGAAATTTTTGAGGTCGGTGGGGTCCGCTGTAGGTTTCTTCAGGAGGGCGCTGAGCTCGGCATGTTTCTAGCTCTCCGGGAAGGTGGCGGTGTTGAAGGAGGTGTTGATGATGTTCCGGAGTTGGGGTGCGATGGTGGAGTCAGCCTTGTTGAAGACGTGGTGTGGGCAAGGGTCGGTCGGTGATCCGGAGTGGATGGTGTCTTCGGTGGTCACCGTGGTCCAGGTGCGAAGGGTGGCGGTGGGGGGCGTTGGATCGACGGTTGGGTGCGTGGATGGTGCGCCGAAGCTGTTGTGGATGTCGGCGATCTTGCGGTGGAAGAACGAGGTGAGGGAGTCGCAGAGGTCTTGTGACAGAGTGATGTCGTTGGTGCCAGTGCTGGGGTTGGAGAACTCCTTGACGATGCTGAAGAGTTCCTTGCTGTCGTGGGTATTGTTGTCCAGTCGTTCCTTCAGGGATTTCTTCTTGGTGGTGCGGATGAGCTGGTGGTGCTTGCGGGTGGCGTGTTTGAGGGCGGTCATGTTGTCGGTGGTCCGGTCGAGGAGCCAGGCTTTCTCGAGGGTGCGGCAGGTCTTCTTTGAGTCCTTGAGTTCGTCGGTGAACCAGGATGCCTCTGCTGGGAGGGTTCTTCAGTGGTGCGAGGTCATCGGCGCAGGCGGTCAGCCACTGCGTGAAGTTCCGGGCTGCTTCGTTGGGGTCCGTTGCGCTGGCGGGTGGGTTCTGTCTGAGAGAGGTGGTGAGCTGCTCGGTGGTGATCTTACTCCAGCTTCTGTGGGGAATCTGAAGCGGGTGGTGGTGGGTCGTGGTTCTTCTGAAGCTGAAGTGGACGCAGCTGTGGTCGATCCAGTGGAGTCCGGTGGAGTGGCTGAAGGTGATGTGCTTGCTGGATGAGAAGACGGGATCAAGCGTGTGGTCGGCGTAGTGGGTGGGGGTGTTGACCAGTTGCTTGAGTCCGAAGTTGGTGAGGTTGTCCAGCAGGGCGGTGGTGTTGCGGTCCTTGTTGTTCTCCAGGTGGAAGTTGAGGTCCCCTAGGAGGATGTAGTCAGCGGAGAGGAGAGCGTGTGGGCTGATGACCACCCTGGGTGTTGACCACCCTAGCCTCCTTTTCTCCTCATACAGGAACTGCATACCTTTCCTTCCCTGTCAGGTAATATGGGGCTTGTATGCTGGAACTATAAGTGCCCCTGATTCCCCTCTATGTTACTATACCTTTTCAATTGAGAGCATGTCCAGTGCTTGTAGGGCTTGTGAGATGTGGTCATGTAGGTGAACATATAGTAGTAGTTTTGCTGCACCATTCTGGATTCTTTGTCACACAACACCGAGAGTGAGACCATCTGGTAAAAGACATTTGCATAGTCAAGTTGTGGCATAAAATGGAGGTGATTACCTGAGCTTCCCGTTTCTGTGCCTACAATATTCGGGGCATGTCGCGGTTCCAGTTTTGGGACTGGGATCACTGGAAATACACTTGGTTTTAGCTTAGTGTTTTCACCTCAGGTCTGGTGGGCACATATAACGAATATTCTGATATCCATTCTCCTGCGTAGAAGCCATATTCTCGCCTATCTTCTTCAAATGATTCCACAGTCTTACTCCCAGAAGGCTTTGAGAAGGGATTTGTTTAACCAGTCTAAGATGGCAACCTTTCCTAACTGTTTTACTACTTCTTCCCTATCCAAGATGGTGACTGCTCACTTCCTGTGTATGGGTATATAAGGGGCAGAATCTTCCATCTCCCTGCGTTGCAACACTTCCTGCTCCTGCTGCTGTGTCCTCGCTCCTGTTGGTACATCTTGTTCCTGACTGGTGTATCTTCATTCCATTTTTGCTTCCTGTTTCTATTCTGGATTCAATTGGTGCTTTACTCCTGCTTGGAATTTCCTGTCTTCTGGTCTGATTTTTCCTTGCTGGCATTTTCTGTCTTCGCCCTGGACCCTCTTCTACTGCCTCCTTTCCATTCCTGGAGTCTCCGCGTGCAGTAAGAGGTTATTTCCCTTCAGGGTTGGGGACTCCTTCTGGAAGGAACAGTCCGCTCTGGCAAAATATTGTCGACAGCACCATGGCTACTGGAAAGGGTTCGCTCTTACCTTGGACAGACCAGAACTTTCAAGAACCGAAGTCGGGGACCATCCCAGCGGCGAAGAGAAGTTCCGACCATGACATTAGCAGGGAGGTCAAGTGTGGGGAAAGTTGAATGAAGGTTGCAGGTGGCGAGTGAGAAGAGGAGGAACAAGGTGCATTAGTAGAAAGTGTGCGTAATGGTGGACTGTGGGGAGATATGACAAGGATGTGGGAGAGTTAGAAGCTAATAGATATAATAGAAATTGAAAATGAAGAAGAGGGTTTGGGTTAGTATTCTTCATCCTCTTCAAAGAGGTTGAATAAAGACTTGAATGAGTTAACATACAAGCAGAGAGGGGATGTGGAGATGCACAGACTGTAAAAGAAGTCAAGGTGTGTTAGCAAGAGCAATAGGAACATGTTGTGGAGAGATGGGTACTGGTAGGAATGGGTATGAGAAAGCATGAAGTAGGGTGTTTTCCCCTTTTGTTTCAAGTAATTTCTGGTAGTGTGTGTGCTACAGAAAGAAGAATATGATTAGAAGGGGGCTTAAAAGCCTTATAGGTGGAAATTGATGTCAGTACGAACTTGGCATTGTGCTAGTTTTAGTTGTCTCAAAGTGAGGGGTGGAAGGACCCTGAAGTGGAGGAGTGGCAATGATGTGGTGTTCTTAAGGTGCGAGATGATACAGTGTTAGGTAAGAGAGAATCAACTGAAGAGGATAAGGTAAGAAGAAGAGGGAGGGTGAAAAATGATCATTGTATGCTGGGTTAAGGTGAAAGGAAGAGTAATAGAGGGTATGAGTTTGGGAGGTGCGAGGAGAGTTGAAGAGCTTCAGGGAAAAGGTACGTTACTGAGACATATGACTACTTTGACCCCCAGCCATATTTGGCTCAACATGCATAATGTACCCATACAGTTCAGTGTCTTGTGCATCATGACCTTAGCCTCATGTGTTACCATATTGTGTTTATCCATGATGTGTATCTCCAGATGCAAATAAATACAAAGGAAAAGGTGCCTATACCTGTACCATCCTCATCATGTTTGCTTTCATATACACCCTCATGCATGTCATGAAAAGTATGACCATTGTTTACAAATTGTTTCACCTCGAGTTATTTGGTAAAAATGACTTTATTATTTTGCAAATGAGTAGAGAGAAGCTTTGACTCACAATGAAGCCCATCCAAAGTGCATTCTGACTGACAGCAGTAGGCAGCTTATGGGAATCTATAGACAGCTTTAGCAAAGGCTATGCTCAGAGTAGCAAAATATGCAGGACTGATACTACTTTTCATCATGAGAGACTTGTAAGCAGGGTCTTTTATTATGATATACAAATATAAACCTGCATAATATTTGGATTGTTCTTATTGTTCACTTTCCTTATGTTTGCTTGTGCTAATGCTGCAAGTATATTTGTGATAATAGTGCTGCATGTATTTTGCATGTGGGTAGTACATAATAAAATGTATAGATAAAATAATGTGTGTGTGCACTGATTTGGGAGGCTGGAAATAGGAACCCAATCTAAGAAAATCCTTCTGTGTCTTTAACATGTCTGAGAGAACTGTGAGGAACTGAGATTGTGGAAAAAACACGGCATGCTCTAGTTTTGAAGGAGAAGGCGTGGGGAGGATGGAGAGTAGAAGGCTACTTAAGAAGAGGAAGGGTACCAGAGGATGTGAGATGGTGAGAACACCGAAGAGGAAGGATGGCAGAGTGCTCACAGGATGCATATTAGAGGTTGGGGGTCAGGATGAAGCAGACTGGTGGGTTACGGAGGTGCCAATAATGTTAGAGCCTGGAGATAAGGAGGATGTAGCAGAGGAAGGTTGGATGAAAACGAGAGGGATGAAATAATGAGCATGTGGTAGAAGCTGATATGTGAGGGAGGCTGTAAATGTATAGTAGAGTGGGCTTAGTGCGGAGTTTGGGTGTTTCAAGGAGGGAGCTGAGTAGAAGATAAGGTAGCCAGGAAGGTGGGAGGGGAAGGGAAGTAGTATGATAAAATAAAGGCCGAAGTGGCTGGGCAAACTGGTGTACAGCTGCTTGGTAAGAAAGCGAGAGCTGGCTGTTAGATGGTGAATAGTAGGACAGAGGCAATATGAGAAGAGCTGATTTTAAAGTCTATGAAGTTACCCAGGAGCGGATTGGTGCAACACAAGCAAGTTACACCTTACCAAAAAGCCACCAGGAGATTTAAGAAATTCTGAAGTCACCCTTGAGTCTCATTGGCTCAATCCCATGAATAACTCTGCTTTCTAAACTGTATCAGATTTAGGAAACGATGAAGTCACCCAGGAACTATGAAGGCCCACAACACAGGAGCATGCATTTTCCCAAAAACCACCAGGATAGCTAGGAGTCTGTAGAGTAACCCATTATTCTGCCCGTCTTACTCCCTATTCTGAGTTGGTTCCCCAGCCCTACAGTCGTGATGAACTGTTCTCGGTTCGCCCTCAACTGTGAAACAGCTCAGGCAGCTGGGAAATTTTAGATAGTTTATCTATACTTTGTAGGAGCTGTAATTTGGGCAGGCTGTCCCCCTCCACCTAGTACTCCCACCACCAACATTTAGTACTCCCACCACCAACATTTGGTGTGGGCAATCTATTAGGGCGCAAAATACAAACAAAAGACTCTACCTATATGATTAAGCTAAGCTATACGTCTGTTGATGTTTTAACCACTCTAGTTGTGCTTAAATGACCATGCTCTTCACAGCAGGTGAGCTGATATAAACATTACTTTCTTTTTTCATTTTAAGAAGATTTGATATGTAACAGTGAAAAATCATATAATCTAGATTGCAGAAGAAACAGGTCCCATTTTCTTTAATCTATTAGGGCGGCCTTGATGAATGACCGCTCTTTATGTAAACACTCTCAAGACATCTTTGACCTTCTTTTTGACTGGGCTCTCAATCTGTTGTTCATAACTGAGACTTGGCTCACAGTGTTCTCTAACTGAATGATTGAGCTGGCAATTCCTGGGGGTTACAAAATTCTGTGTGCTGACCACAAAGGTGGTAGGGGCGGAGGTGTGGCAGTGGTGTTCAGAGACAAATGGACCATTCTACGGTGTGTGTCCCTGGACTAGGGAGAGCAAGAAGCTCTGGACTTATGCGTTACCATCTTTCCCCATTTCTCACTAAGCAGAACACTGGTTTATAGACCTCCATGCCCGGCTGGCACCTTTCTGAAAGCTTTGGATGATTTTATAATACTGTGTGCATTACCCTTTACCCACTTTCTACTCCTTGGAGATAATAACATTCACTTGGACTCCTGGGACGCAGGGGACACACAGGAGTTTCTCGACTCATTGAGTCTTGCCCAGCTCAAACAATTGTTTGGCACCCCTATGCATTGTGGCAGGCATATTCTTGATCCGATTTGCACTAACTTTCCTATTGTCGTCAAAGGTCACATCCCAGTGCCCTAGTCTGACCATTCTGTGATTCATTTTTCCTGGCATTTCGAAAGTAACCACTCACCTGGCCTGTCCTGTCAAGGACCACATGGTAAACCTTCCATGAAAATCGATCTTCTGGCATTTAGTCCCACCTTTGCTGAGACACGACCTGCCCCCTTTATTGACCTGGAGGGAGCTCTTGATATTTTCACTAGCTGGATTTCTTTGGCGGTTGAGCGCCTGTCTTCGACAACACACCTTAGGCACTCCAGGAATTCTCCTTCGAAACCTTGGTTTTCCACTGAGCTTAAAGTCCAGAAGCAACAGTGTAAACGATTGGAACGCTCTTGGAGACAGGATTACTGCCTGTTGGCCAAGATGGCGCTCAGAAAAACTCAAAAAGCATACTATGCGTCAATAACCCTAGCAAAATGCCTTTATTATGCAGAGCGCATTGCTCTCTCTAGGAATAACTCCAAGGAAATCTTTCCCATTGTACAAAGCTTTCTTTCCCCTAGAGCAGAGACTATTTCATTTTCCTCTTCAGCTGTATGGTGTGAGAAACTCTCTAGCTTCTTTATAGATAAGATCCAAGCTCTTCAGGCGAGCTTCAACACCCGTAATCACTGTGACACAAGGAAATTGTCTCTGTTGGGGCCGACTGTTACCTCTCTACCATCATCCTCACTGGTGGCTTTTTTACCTATTGACCAGCTAGACTCTCTGCTGGCTCTCAAGTCTCTGAAATCGGGCTCTCCAACTGACCCTTGCCCGGCCAGGCTTCCGTCCTAAGTAACCGAGATGGTTAATCCTGAGGGTTAACAGACTAGTCAACCTGTCTCTCCTGGAAGCTACGGTTCTCATAGCTTGGAAACAGGCCAAAATGATGCCACTTTTAGAAAACTTCTCTCTGGATCCTTCTCTCCCGGTCACCTATGGTCCCATCTCTCTCCTTTCGGATGTGGCGAAAGTCTGCAAAAAAGGGGTTGATAAACAACTTTCTAGCTATGTCAAAGGTCACAACCTGCTCCATCCACCCCAATCGGGCTTCAGCGCCACGTACAGCACCGAGACAGCTCTTGTTGAAGTCACGGAAGCCATTCGGGAATGTCTAGATTCAGGCGGCAGAGCAGCTGGACCTTTCTGTGGCATTTGACACTGTGCCACATTCCCTGCTTCTGGCCCACCTCTCGGATATTGAAATATCAGGGTTGGCCTGGAAATGGCTGAAGTATTTTCTAGAAGGCAGAGCACAACAAGTCTGGCTCCCTCCTTTTTCTTCCTCCTCTCAGATTGTGACCACAGGAGTGCCGCAAGTGTCTACCTTTTGCCCCCTTCTTTGTTTTTGTTTTTTTGTTCAAAGTCTCTTTTATTTTAGAGCAAAAATGAACTCAAGTCCACATGAACACAGAGTTAAGCCTACAACCCACTTAGGGCCAACCGCTTTATTATCAAGTGCCTCATAGAGAAGAGTGATGTAGTATTCAGACAGATAGAGACACAGCATGTCGCCTACAACCCTTGCTGGGCCGGCCGCGAGTTCTATTACATATAGTTAAATGAACTTGTTGTGGGGAGTCCCAGGACTTGCTGCAACATGCAGAACACGGGCTAGAGGCCCAAATAATGTGAGGAATAGTAAAGGCGGAGGTAAAGATCAGAAAAAGAAAAGGAAAGAGTCTGAGGGAAAGAGATAGGCTGTACATGTAAGGGAGTGGTCAGACAGGATGTGGCATGAGATAGTGACAATCATGATGGAAAAGATTCCTGGCGCTTTGCGGCGGGCATGGGCAGGGGCGCCTGATCTAATTATGTGAGGAGTCTGTTGGGGTCTGATGAGCATATGGCATCCTCGAATAGTGGCAGCGCTCTAAGCTTAGAAGGTAAATGGCGTGAATGCTCTATCTTACAGAGGTACCGAACTAATGGGCTCCAGATAGCATTGAAGTGAGTGTCTAGTGCGTGTAGTCGTGCTGTGAGGAGTTCCATAGTAAGTACGTGTCACAAGCGTACGAACCAGGCATCAATCGAGGGTGGCTCTGTTTTCTTCCAATAGAGCGCTATAAGTTGTTTAGCTGCCTCAAGCATGTGCAGTGGTATGGTCCAGTCGCTGCGAGTGAGCGCTTTGATGTGGTCCGGTTTAAGATCTAGCAAGATCGTGGCTGCAGATTCAGGCAGGGGGATGCCCAGTACTCCTTTGATATGGCTAAGGACTTCTTTCCAGAACAGTGCCAAGAGTAGGCAGCTCCACCAGATGTGAACGAAATCTCCAGGAGCAGTCAGACAACTCCAACACAAGGGGGAAGTGGCGGGGAACATTTTGTGCAAACGTACAGGCGTGTAATACCATTGCGTCATAATTTTGTATGCATTTTCCCTCTGAGGGACGCCCCGGTGTACCCTATGTATGTCGCGCCACAGACGAGTCCACTGCGCGGGCGTGATTTCCCTATCCGACATTCGCTGCCATTGGTGTTGATAGGGATGTGTAGACAGCTTCGGTGGATGCTGCAAAATCTGATATGTCCTTGATATAAGGCCTTTCGAGTCGTCAAAGGAACGGACCAGGCGCGCAAAGGAGGTGAATGGCCGAACAGCCGCCTGCTGCATTTCTGGCGATGATACCCAGTGGCGCAGCTGAGCATACTGTAATCCAGCTTCCTTTGGTAGACAGAAATCTTCCCTGCATTGGGCAAACGTCTTAAGGGTGCCGCCTTCAAACAAATCACTAATCACTCTACAATCCCCCTGCAGCCATTTGGCAAATGCCTGCGAGCGATAGGCAGGAGGGAATTAGGGGTTGCCTGCAATGGGAGTCTGCAGGGATGGAAAGGTTGTCAGCCCTTTTCGCACAGCTATCTTGTCCCATATGTCTAGGACCTTCCTAGTGGGCACCGCCATGTAAGCACTACAAGAGCGCTCTGCGCGATGAAGCCACGTAAGATCCCAGATGGTACGTCCCGTCACCATCCAGTCCATATGAAACCACACCTTCTCGCTTTCAGTGGTTGTCCATTCCGAGACAAAGCGGAGGTGTGAGGCCCAATAATAGTCCAGAAGATTTGGACACGCCAACCCCCCGTCCCGCGGCAGCAAGAGGATTTTATGAGAGAAATGTTGCCTACGCCCACTCAATATAAATTTAGTTATGTCCGTTTGAAGGCTCTGTATCTGGTGTTGTGGGATAGGGGTGGGCAGGCACTGAAATAAGTATAAGATTTTTGGGAGTATTGACATTTTGACAGCATTGAGCCTGCCCAACCAAGAGATCGTTAGAGATTTCCACTGTTGTAAATCCTCCAGGATGGTGTTTTTACATTCCTGCCAGTTTACCTGCGTCCACGTGTATAGGGAAGGAGTCAATAGCAGCCCCAGGAATCGGATATGATCCGAGGCCCATTGGTAAGGAGCCAGCTCCTTTAATGCCGGAATTTCCTCCTTTGGAATCGTAAGGTGCAAAGCCCAAGATTTACCATGATTAATTTTGAGGCCCGAGGCGGTCTCAAAGGACTGCAACAGTGCGTGTAGTGCAGGGATAGACGTGTGTGGGCGCGAAAGCGTGAGGATGAGATCATCTGCAAATAACGCCACCTTGTTCTGACGGCCCCCAAAGGCGAGGCCGTGGATGTCCACGTCTTGTCTGATCAGCTCTGCTAGAGGTTCTACCACCAGGGCAAATAGCAGAGGGGATAGGGGGCAACCCTGCCGCGTACCCCTATGTATAGAAAAGGAGTCCATGAGCTGCCCATTGACCCGTACCCTCGCTTGAGGCGAGTGGTAGGGGGCCATGATCATAGATTCAGATTAGGCCCCAGACCGATCCTCTGCAACACTGCTTGGAGAAAGCTCCAGTCGACCCGGTCAAACGCCTTCCCCGCGTCGAGCCACAGAAGGCAGGCCGGTATATTCCAATGGTGCGCTTTCCCTACCAGGTGTGCAATTCTACGCACGTTGTTGGCCCCATGCCGATTGCGAATGAAGCCAACCTGATCAGGCCTCACAAGACCAGGCATGTGTGGCTCCAGGCGTTTAGCCAGCATCTTGGTGTAAATTTTAAGGTCTGTGTTTAGCAGCGCTATGGGGTGGTAAGACGCACACAATGTGGGATCCTTTCCTGGCTTGGGTATTAGGGCTATTTCTGCCATTCCCATATCGGGTGATGGTACGCCCGTATCCGAGAAGGAGTTGTATAGCCGTAGTAAGTAGGGTTGTAGTTGCGCTATGAACATGCGATAGAAAAACAAGGGCAGGCCTTCTGGGCCTGGCGTTTTTACCAGGGAGAGGTCCCTCAAGGCTGCCGTCAACTCCTCTGCCAGAAGGGGGCTGTCCATCTGCTTAGCATGATAGGGATGTATCGGGGTCCAGGGACACGTATTTAGGACTTCATCTATATGCGTTTGGGAGGGTGCGTCTGCAGTGTAGAGAGTAGCGTAATAAGATCAAAAGGCCTCACGCTTAGCTCGTTCCATGGTGGCCCATCTCCCCTCCGCCAACTGGATGTTCGCTATGTGAGCCCTCGCTGTTCTCACCCTCAGACGTTGCACCAGTAATCTGCCCACTTTATCCCCCCCTTCGAAATACCGTTGTTTGAGGGCGAGTAAGGCCCGCTCAGCCTTGTTAGTACGCAGGGACCGAAGCTCACCCCGGAGATTCGCTAGCTTCCACTGACTTGTAAGTGTCGGTCGCTCCTGATCCTGCCTCTCCAGCCTCTTAATGTCTTTGGAGAGACCAACCTCCAAGCAACGAGCTTCCTGCGCTCGTGCGATTAATGTCAAGGGGCTAACTCCCCTAACAAGCGGCAGCAAGTGTGGCGCTATCTACTGCAGCTCAACCCAGACATAATTTTCCTTCAAGAAACTCACCTATTAAAGGTGGACACTCCCTGAATGGCGCACCCTAAGTATCCGCTCCAATTCTGGGCCACAGCTGACACCAAAACCGCAGGGGTGGCCATTTTATGCAGAAAAGGCATCAGGCAGGGGGTAGCGAAAGTCTTCTGCAGCTCAGAAGGGCGTTTCATCCGGGGAGGAGTGGAGGTTGGGAGACACTCCCTCACATTGTGTAACGTATATGCGCCAAACCAGTTGCAAGACTCCTACCTCCAAAACTTATTGCAGGAACAAGTGTTGTATCATTTTTGCTTCCTGTTTCTATTCTGGATTCAATTGGTGCTTTACTCTTGCTTGGAATTTCCTGTCTTCTGGTCTGATTTTTCCTTGCTGGCATTTTCTGTTTTCATCCTGGACCTTTTTCTACTGCCTCCTTTCCATTCCTAGAGTCTTCCCGTGCAGTTAGAGGTTTTTTCCCTTCAGGGTTGGGGACTCCTTCTGGAAGGAACAGTCCGCTCTGGCAAAATATTGTCGGCAGCACCGTGGCTACTGGAAAGGGTTCGCTCTTACCTTGGACAGACCAGAACCTTCAAGAACCGAAGTCGGGAACCATCCCAGCGGCGAAGAGAAGTTCCGACCATGACATTAGCAGGGAGGTCAAGTGAGGGGAAAGTTGAATGGAGGTTGCAGGTGGCGACTGAGAAGAGGAGGAACAAGGGGGCATATTATCAAGCCTGTGCGATAAAATTATCGCCGCTTTATCGGCCGAAAACGGCCGATAAAGCGGCGATAATGGGCTTGATAATATGCTCTATGGAATTCCAATCGAAGCCCATGTTAGATGTCTTCACATCTAACATGGGCTTCGATTGGAATTCCTTAGAGCATATTATCAAGCCCATTATCGCCGCTTTATCGGCCGTTTTCGGCCGATAAAGCTGCGATAATTTTATCGCACAGGCTTGATAAAATGCCCCAAGGTGCATTAGTAGAAAGTGTACGTAATGGTGGACTGTGGGGATATATGACAAGGATGTGGGAGAGTTAGAAGCTAATAGATAGAGTAGAAATTGAAAATGAAGAAGAGGGTTTGGGTTAGTATTCATCATCCTCTTCAAAGAGGTTGAATAAAGACTTGAATGAGTTAACATACAAGCAGAGAGGGGATGTGGAGATGCACAGACTGTAAAAGAAGTCAAGGTGTGTTAGCAAGAGCAATAGAAACATATTGTGGAGAGATGGGTACTGGTAGGAATGGGTATGAGAAAACATGAAGTAGGGTGTTTTCCCCTTTTGTTTCAAGTAATTTCTGGTAGTGTGTGTGCTACAGAAAGAAGAATATGATTAGAAGGGGGCTTAAAAGCCTTATAGGTGGAAATTGATCTCAGTACGAACTTGGCATTGTGCTAGTTTTAGTTGTCTCAAAGTGAGGGGTGGAAGGACCCTGAAGTGGAGGAGTAGCAATGATGTGGTGTTCTTAAGGTGCGAGATGATACAGTGTTAGGTAAGAGAGAGTCAACTGAAGAGGATAAGGTAAGAAGAAGAGGGAGGGTGAAAAATGATCATTGTATGCTGGGTTAAGGTGAAAGGAAGAGTAATAGAGGGTAAGAGTTTGGGAGGTGCGAGGAGAGTTGAAGAGCTTCAGGGAAAAGGTATGTTACTGAGACATATGACTACTTTGACCCCTAGCCTTTCACTTTTTCAGTAGCCCCTAGCCATATTTGGCTCAACATGCATAATGTACCCATAAAGTTCAGTTTCTTGTGCATCATGACCTTAGTCTCATGTGTTACCATATTGTGTTTATCCATGATGTGTATCTCCAGATACAAATAAATACAAAGGAAAAGGTGCCTATACCTGTACCATCCTCATCATGTTTGCTTTCATATACACCCTCATGCATGTCATGAAAAGTATGACCATTGTTTACACATTGTTTCACCTCTAGTTATTTGGTAAAAATTACTTTATTATTCTGCAAATGAGCAGAGAGAAGCTTCGACACACATTGAAGCCTATCCAAAGTGCATTCTGACTGATAGCAGTAGGCAGCTTATGGGAATCTATAGACAGCTTTGGCAAAGGCTATGTTCAGAGTAGCAAAATATGCAGGACTGAGACTACTTTTCATCATGAGAGACTTGTAAGCAGGGTCTTTGTTATGATATACAAATATAAACCTGCACAATAATTGGATTGTTCTTATTGTTCACTTTCCTTATGTTTGCTTTTGCTAATGCTGCAAGTATATTTGTGATAATAGTGCTGCATGTATTTTGCATGTGGGTAGTACATAATAACATGTATAGATAAAATAATGTGTGTGTGCACTGATTTGGGAGGCTGGAAATAGGAACCCAATCTAAGAAAATCCTTCTGTGTCTTTAACATGTCTGAGAGAACTGTGAGGAACTGAGATTGTGGAAAAAACACGGCATGCTCTAGTTTTGAAGGAGAAGGCGTGGGGAGGATGGAGAGTAGAAGGCTACTTAAGAAGAGGAAGGGTACCAGAGGATGTGAGATGGTGAGAACACAGAAGAGGAAGGATGGCAGAGTGCTCACAGGATGCATATTAGAGGTTGGGGGTCAGGATGAAGCAGACTGGTGGGTTACGGAGGTGCCAATAATGTTAGAGCCTGGAGATAAGGAGGATGTAGCAGAGGAAGGTTGGATGAAAACGAGTGGGATGAAATAATGAGCATGTGGTAGAAGCAGATATGTGAGGGAGGCTGTAAATGTATAGTAGAGTGGGCTTAGTGCGGAGTTTGGGTGTTTCAAGGAGGGAGCTGAGTAGAAGATAAGGTAGCCAGGAAGGTGGGAGGGGAAGGGAAGTAGTATGATAAAATAAAGGCCCAAGTGGCTGGGCAAACTGGTGTACAGCTGCTTGGTAAGAAAGCGAGAGCTGGCTGTTAGATGGTGAATAGTAGGACAGAGGCAATATGAGAAGAGCTGATTTTAAAGTCTATGAAGTTACCCAGGAGCGGATTGGTGCAACACAAGCAAGTTACACCTTACCAAAAAGCCACCAGGAGATTTAAGAAATTCTGAAGTCACCCTTGAGTCTCATTGGCTCAATCCCATGAATAACTCTGCTTTCTAAACTCTATCAGATTTAGGAAACGATGAAGTCACCCAGGAACTATGAAGGCCCACAACACAGGAGCATGCATTTTCCCAAAAACCACCAGGATAGCTAGGAGTCTGTAGAGTAACCCATTATTCTGCCCGTCTTACTCCCTATTCTGAGTTGGTTCCCCAGCCCTACAGTCGTGATGAACTGTTCTCGGTTCGCCCTCAACTGTGAAACAGCTCAGGCAGCTGGGAAATTTTAGATAGTTTATCTATACTTTGTAGGAGCTGTAATTTGGGCAGGCTGTCCCCCTCCACCTAGTACTCCCACCACCAACATTTAGTACTCCCACCACCAACATTTGGTGTGGGCAATCTATTAGGGCGCAAAATACAAACAAAAGACTCTACCTATATGATTAAGCTAAGCTATACGTCTGTTGATGTTTTAACCACTCTAGTTGTGCTTAAATGACCATGCTCTTCACAGCAGGTGAGCTGATATAAACATTACTTTCTTTTTTCATTTTAAGAAGATTTGATATGTAACAGTGAAAAATCATATAATCTAGATTGCAGAAGAAACAGGTCCCATTTTCTTTAATCTATTAGGGCGGCCTTGATGAATGACCGCTCTTTATGTAAACACTCTCAAGACATCTTTGACCTTCTTTTTGACTGGGCTCTCAATCTGTTGTTCATAACTGAGACTTGGCTCACAGTGTTCTCTAACTGAATGATTGAGCTGGCAATTCCTGGGGGTTACAAAATTCTGTGTGCTGACCACAAAGGTGGTAGGGGCGGAGGTGTGGCAGTGGTGTTCAGAGACAAATGGACCGTTCTACGGTGTGTGTCCCTGGACTAGGGAGAGCAAGAAGCTCTGGACTTATGCATTACCATCTTTCCCCATTTCTCACTAAGCAGAACACTGGTTTATAGACCTCCATGCCCGGCTGGCACCTTTCTGAAAGCTTTGGATGATTTTATAATACTGTGTGCATTACCCTTTACCCACTTTCTACTCCTTGGAGATAATAACATTCACTTGGACTCCTGGGACGCAGGGGACACACAGGAGTTTCTCGACTCATTGAGTCTTGCCCAGCTCAAACAATTGTTTGGCACCCCTATGCATTGTGGCAGGCATATTCTTGATCCGATTTGCACTAACTTTCCTATTGTCGTCAAAGGTCACATCCCAGTGCCCTAGTCTGACCATTCTGTGATTCATTTTTCCTGGCATTTCGAAAGTAACCACTCACCTGGCCTGTCCTGTCAAGGACCACATGGTAAACCTTCCATGAAAATCGATCTTCTGGCATTTAGTCCCACCTTTGCTGAGACACGACCTGCCCCCTTTATTGACCTGGAGGGAGCTCTTGATATTTTCACTAGCTGGATTTCTTTGGCGGTTGAGCGCCTGTCTTCGACAACACACCTTAGGCACTCCAGGAATTCTCCTTCGAAACCTTGGTTTTCCACTGAGCTTAAAGTCCAGAAGCAACAGTGTAAACGATTGGAACGCTCTTGGAGACAGGATTACTGCCTGTTGGCCAAGATGGCGCTCAGAAAAGCTCAAAAAGCATACTATGCGTCAATAACCCTAGCAAAATGCCTTTATTATGCAGAGCGCATTGCTCTCTCTAGGAATAACTCCAAGGAAATCTTTCCCATTGTACAAAGCTTTCTTTCCCCTAGAGCAGAGACTATTTCATTTTCCTCTTCAGCTGTATGGTGTGAGAAACTCTCTAGCTTCTTTATAGATAAGATCCAAGCTCTTCAGGCGAGCTTCAACACCCGTAATCACTGTGACACAAGGAAATTGTCTCTGTTGGGGCCGACTGTTACCTCTCTACCATCATCCTCACTGGTGGCTTTTTTACCTATTGACCAGCTAGACTCTCTGCTGGCTCTCAAGTCTCTGAAATTGGGCTCTCCAACTGACCCTTGCCCAGCCAGGCTTCCGTCCTAAGTAACCGAGATGGTTAATCCTGAGGGTTAACAGACTAGTCAACCTGTCTCTCCTGGAAGCTACGGTTCTCATAGCTTGGAAACAGGCCAAAATGATGCCACTTTTAGAAAACTTCTCTCTGGATCCTTCTCTCCCGGTCACCTATGGTCCCATCTCTCTCCTTTCGGGTGTGGCGAAAGTCTGCAAAAAAGGGGTTGATAAACAACTTTCTAGCTATGTCAAAGGTCACAACCTGCTCCATCCACCCCAATCGGGCTTCAGAGCCACGTACAGCACCGAGACAGCTCTTGTTGAAGTCACGGAAGCCATTCGGGAATGTCTAGATTCAGGCGGAAGAGCAGCTGGACCTTTCTGTGGCATTTGACACTGTGCCACATTCCCTGCTTCTGGCCCGCCTCTCGGATATTGAAATATCAGGGTTGGCCTGGAAATGGCTGAAGTATTTTCTAGAAGGCAGAGCACAACAAGTCTGGCTCCCTCCTTTTTCTTCCTCCTCTCAGATTGTGACCACAGGAGTGCCGCAAGTGTCTACCTTGAGCCCCCTTCTTTGTTTTTTTTTTTTTGTTCAAAGTCTCTTTTATTTTAGAGCAAAAATGAACTCAAGTCCACATGAACACAGAGTTAAGCCTACAACCCACTTAGGGCCAACCGCTTTATTATCAAGTGCCTCATAGAGAAGAGTGATGCAGTATTCAGACAGATAGAGACACAGCATGTCGCCAACAACCCTTGCTGGGCCGGCCGCGAGTTCTATTACATATAGTTAAATGAACTTGTTGTGGGGAGTCCCAGGACTGGCTGCAACATGCAGAACACGGGCTAGAGGCCCAAATAATGTGAGCAATAGTAAAGGCGGAGGTAAAGATCAGAAAAAGAAAAGGAAAGAGTCAGAGGGAAAGAGATAGGCTGTACATGTAAGGGAGTGGTCAGACAGGATGTGGCATGAGATAGTGACAATCATGATGGAAAAGATTCCTGGCGCTTTGCGGCGGGCATGGGCAGGGGCGCCTGATCTAATTATGTGAGGAGTCTGTTGGGGTCTGATGAGCATATGGCATCCTCAAATAGTGGCAGCGCTCTAAGCTTAGAAGGTAAATGGCGTGAATGCTCTATCTTACAGAGGTACCGAACTAATGGGCTCCAGATAGCATTGAAGTGAGTGTCTAGTGCGTGTAGTCGTGTTGTGAGGAGTTCCATAGTAAGTACGTGCCACAAGCGTACGAACCAGGCATCAATCGAGGGTGGCTCTGTTTTCTTCCAATAGAGCGCTATAAGTTGTTTAGCTGCCCCAAGCATGTGCAGTGGTATGGTCCAGTCGCTGCGAGTGAGCGCTTTGATGTGGTCCGGTTTAAGACCTAGCAAGATCGTGGCTGCAGATTCAGGCAGGGGGAAGCCCAGTACTCCTTTGATATGGCTAAGGACTTCTATCCAGAACAGTGCCAAGAGTAGGCAGCTCCACCAGATGTGAACGAAATCGCCAGGAGCAGTCAGACACCTCCAACACAAGGGGGAAGTGGCGGGGAACATTTTGTGCAAACGTACAGGCGTGTAATACCATTGTGTCATAATTTTGTATGCATTTTCCCTCTGAGGGACGCCCCGGTGTACCCTATGTATGTCGCGCCACAGACGAGTCCACTGCGCGGGCGTGTTTTCCCTATCCGACATTCGCTGCCATTGGTGTTGATAGGGATGTGTAGACAGCTTCGGTGGATGCTGCAAAATCTGATATGTCCTTGATATAAGGCCTTTCGAGTCGTCAAAGGAACGGACCAGGCGCGCAAAGGAGGTGAATGGCCGAATGGCCGCCTGCTGCATTTCTGGCGATGATACCCAGTGGCGCAGCTGAGCATACTGTAATCCAGCTTCCTTTGGTAGACGGAAATCTTCCCTGCATTGGGCAAACGTCTTAAGGGTGCCGCCTTCAAACAAATCACTAATCACTCTACAATCCCCCTGCAGCCATTTGGCAAATGCCTGGGAGCGATAGGCAGGAGGGAATTCGGGGTTGCCTGCAATGGGAGTCTGCAGGGATGGAAAGGTTGTCAGCCCTTTTCGCACAGCTATCTTGTCCCATATGTCTAGGACCTTCCTAGTGGGCACCGCCATGTAGGCACTACAAGAGCGCGCTGCGCGATGAAGCCACGTAAGATCCCAGATGGTACGTCCCGTCACCATCCGGTCCATATGAAACCACACCTTCTCGCTTTCAGTGGTTGTCCATTCCGAGACAAAGCGGAGGTGTGAGGCCCAATAATAGTCCAGAAGATTGGGACACGCCAACCCCCCCGTCCCCGCGGCAGCAAGAGGATTTTATGAGAGAAATGTTGCCTACGCCCACTCAATATAAATTTAGTTATGTCCGTTTGAAGGCTCTGTATCTGGTGTTGTGGGATAGGGGTGGGCAGGCACTGAAATAAGTATAAGATTTTTGGGAGTATTGACATTTTGACAGCATTGAGCCTGCCCAACCATGAGATCGTTAGAGATTTCCACTGTTGTAAATCCTCCAGGATGGTGTTTTTACATTCCTGCCAGTTTACCTGCGTCCACGTGTATAGGGAAGGAGTCAATAGCAGCCCCAGGAATCGGATATGATCCGAGGCCCATTGGTAAGGAGCCAGCTCCTTTAATGCCGGAATTTCCTCCTTTGGAATCGTAAGGTGCAAAGCCCAAGATTTACCATGATTAATTTTGAGGCCCGAGGCGGTCTCAAAGGACTGCAACAGTGCGTGTAGTGCAGGGATAGACGTGTGTGGGCGCGAAAGCGTGAGGATGAGATCATCTGCAAATAACGCCACCTTGTTCTGACGGCCCCCAAAGGCGAGGCCGTGGATGTCCACGTCTTGTCTGATCAGCTCTGCTAGAGGTTCTACCACCAGGGCAAATAGCAGAGGGGATAGGGGGCAACCCTGCCGCGTACCCCTATGTATAGAAAAGGAGTCCATGAGCTGCCCATTGACCCGTACCCTCGCTTGAGGCGAGTGGTAGGGGGCCATGATCATAGATTCAGATTAGGCCCCAGACCGATCCTCTGCAACACTGCTTGGAGAAAGCTCCAGTCGACCCGGTCAAACGCCTTCCCCGCGTCGAGCCACAGAAGGCAGGCCGGTATATTCCTATGGTGCGCTTTCCCTACCAGGTGTGCAATTCTACGCACGTTGTTGGCCCCTTGCCGATTGCGAATGAAGCCAACCTGATCAGGCCTCACAAGACCAGGCATGTGTGGCTCCAGGCGTTTAGCCAGCATCTTGGTGTAAATTTTAAGGTCTGTGTTTAGCAGCGCTATGGGGTGGTAAGACGCACACAATGTGGGATCCTTTCCTGGCTTGGGTATTAGGGCTATTTCTGCCATTCCCATATCGGGTGATGGTACGCCCGTATCCGAGAAGGAGTTGTATAGCCGTAGTAAGTATGGTTGTAGTTGCGCTATGAACATGCGATAGAAGAACAACGGCAGGCCTTCTGGGCCTGGCGTTTTTACCAGGGAGAGGTCCCTCAAGGCTGCCGTCAACTCCTCTGCCAGAAGGGGGCTGTCCATCTGCTTAGCATGATGGGGATGTATCGGGGTCCAGGGACACGTATTTAGGACTTCATCTATATGCGTTTGGGAGGGTGCGTCTGCAGTGTAGAGAGTAGCGTAATAAGATCAAAAGGCCTCACGCTTAGCTCGTTCCATGGTGGCCCATCTCCCCTCCGCCAACTGGATGTTCGCTATGTGAGCCCTCGCTGTTCTCACCCTCAGACGTTGCACCAGTAATCTGCCCACTTTATCCCCCCCTTCGAAATACCGTTGTTTGAGGGCGAGTAAGGCCCGCTCAGCCTTGTTAGTACGCAGGGACCGAAGCTCACCCCGGAGATTCGCTAGCTTCCACTGACTTGTAAGTCTCGGTCGCTCCTGATCCTGCCTCTCCAGCCTCTTAATGTCTTTGGAGAGACCAACCTCCAAGCGACGAGGTTCCTGCGCCCGTGCGATTAATGTCAAGGGGCTAACTCCCCTAACAAGCGGCAGCAAGTGTGGCGCTATCTACTGCAGCTCAACCCAGACATAATTTTCCTTCAAGAAACTCACCTATTAAAGGTGGACACTCCCTGAATGGCGCACCCTAAGTATCCTCTCCAATTCTGGGCCACAGCTGACACCAAAACCGCAGGGGTGGCCATTTTATGCAGAAAAGGCATCAGGCAGGGGGTAGCGAAAGTCTTCTGCAGCTCAGAAGGGCGTTTCATCCGGGGAGGAGTGGAGGTTGGGAGACACTCCCTCACATTGTGTAACGTATATGCGCCAAACCAGTTGCAAGACTCCTACCTCCAAAACTTATTGCAGGAACAAGTGCCACAGGGCGATACCTCTTTGATCCTGGGGGGAGACTTTAACCTGGTATGGGAACCAAAGCTGGACCGTAGTGACGCCTCCTCGAACCGGTCCGGAGCCATGTCTTCTGCCCTCCGGCTGCGGATAGCGGATTTGGGCCTGATTGATCTTGGAGATATTATTCCCCTGAAGTGCGGGAGTACTCGTACTATTCCCATGTCCATCACTCATACTCGCGTATAGATTATTTGTTTGTATCATATGCCCTTATAGGGGACACGGTAGCGGCATCCATATCTGACATCTCATTATCCGATCATGCTCATGTCGAACTTCTCATGCAGGATCCTGCCACTTGCACAACTCGTATACTGCGGTGGCGCCTGCCGCCGCACATCTTGCGGGACCCGGCCAACGTGGAGGCCCTACGGACTGCCATCGACTCTTATTTCGCAAGCAATGATCAGCTTGACATTCCATTTCAGGTGGTGTGGGAAGCTTTTAAGGCAACGATCCGTGGCCACAGCCCCCTTCTTTTTAATATATACGTTACTCCCCTGGTCCAGTTGGCTGAGGAGCTTGGAGCTAAGATTATAGGTTAGGCAGATGACACCCAGCTGCTTTTTACATGGAAGAAGGGCGACTCCTCTACCTCCCTAGCCAAAACTTGACTGACCGCCCTCTTCCAATGGCTTTTCTTTGCACAATTAAAGTGCAATGAGGATAAGTCAGAGGTACTTCTTTTTGGGAGCTTTCCTCTTCGGGAATCACTCTGGCGGAATATCCCAGGCCTACTTCCGTGGGCCTTCCCATCAAAAACCTAGGCATTTGGTCCAATCTTCGCCACTCAGATAAAGAAGCTTGCTGGGCAGTGCTTCGGCACACTTAACTCCCAGAGGAAATTTTTATCACTTCACCCTAGGTCAGCCAGGGAAACGGTTACCCGGGCATTGATTCTTTCATGCATTGACTATGTAATTGTCCTGTATGTAGGCCTACCGTGTTACCTTTAAATAGACTGCAGGTAGTCCAGAATGCAGCAGGTAGGACTCTTCTTCCTATCCCTATAAGAACCAGCATAAGACAACACTTTTGGGATCTCTGTTGGTTACCTGTGATACACAGAGTCAAGTTCAAAGCCCTTGTCCTTGCTCACTCAGCCTTGTATGTACATGGTCTGGCCTATATGAGAAAGCGATTCAGGTTTTACGTTCCCACAAGACAGCTGCTTTAAGCAACACAGCTTCTTACTGATGTCCCGCGCTTCTGCTTTAAAAGAATTCAAGGAAGATCTCTTGCATTTACAGCAGCCTCTGCTTGGAATCTGCTTCCCCTGGATATCCGCAGTATTCAGGACCCCTAACTCTACAGGAAAAGATTGAAGACTCTTCTTTTCATCTACCTGTTCTTCTTTCACTCCACACTGGTTCACGCTTGGACACTCTTTGAGTAGCCACGCAAGTTATAAATTGCATTAACATAACATAACATAACAAACATTAGATAGGGAGCTGATTTAGCTATTATACTTTTATATTTAATTATACCCTGGAAAGGCTTTGTTAACCAAACTCTATTGAAAGCTATGTTAAAAAGGAATTGCTGACCTAACCTCTGAATGTGTTTTCATTTTTTATGAAGTGTATTAACACCAAAACTAAGAGTGTTTACATGATACAGTATAACGATTAAGATAAATAATGTACTGAAATTTTTTCAAAACATACAAAATTGATGCAATAGAAAAAGTAAGTGCACCCACCTTATCGCATCCTGGATCAGTAGCGTCCACTTGCCCCGATTCTTGGGACAATGGCTTTCTTTTGCAAATGTACCCAAGCTTCTTTTCACACATATTATCTCCCCAAAATCCTTCCTACAAAATATAGAAAAGAAATTAATAAAAATAAAAAATAGATCACACTGCTTTCAAACATAACTCAATTCTCCCCAACTCTCTTTAAACAGTATTACAGTCACATTAACACATAAAATATACAGAAATGCCATTTTTGCTCCTTTGCACATGGTAATATTTATATACAGAGCAAAAGCATATGTGGAGAGCACCAGAGTGCTGTACACCAATAGGAAGATAAGGGATGATTCAAAATCATGTGCAAAGGGATGCTCTTACGGAATTGTGGTCTTTATGTTTTTCATTCCACTTCATGAATATCATTATATGAGGCTGAGCACTCACCAATAGTAACATAAAAATGTCTATAAGCAAATTCTTTTAGTATCAAAAAGAACAAATTGCCCTAGTAGTCCCTAGTATTTGATTGGTGCTACACCGAGGGCAAATGTGATCCTTGTGAAAGTAGCCAATAACGTAGGCAGACAATATCTGAAGTAGGTCTATCTATGGCCCAACACTGCATGCTGTAGTTGGTAGAAGAAAAACGTGAATGACGTTACTACAGACTTATGGAAGAAAAGTGCTGGCAAAAACCATTATAAGTATATTTGCTAAAAATTGGATTTCTGCTTGGCAGAGGTATGCACCCTGTCCAAGCAGGAACCACAATCCTAGTCAGGGTAAGTCAGATACAAGCCATAAATTAGCCTGTGCTTAACCTCTGGTAGCTTGGCACAGCACAGGCAGGCTTATTTAAGAGTCAATGTGTAAAGTATTTGTGCAACACTTCAAACAGTACCTTAGTAAAGACAGTACAAAAAGACTCCACACCAGTGTAGAAAAATAGATTATAATTTTTATAATTGAAACAAGACTAAAATAAAAAAATCCAATGATTAGAAGTCAAGATATGAATTTTTAAAGATTAAAAATTAGAACGGTGCTTCAAAGCAATAAGCGTGTATTGGGGTTATCTAGTCAGGCGGGACCTGGGCAAAGGCAAGAGTTTAGGCTGACTCCGATGGAGCCTGGGCTGGGCACAGGAGCCATGCAAAAGTACCTTTTTCCTGATCGCAACAGCGAGAACAGGGTGCAGCTGAGTGATGAGTTGGTGTTGATCCCACAGCTGAGGTGATGCATCTATTTTTTCCATGCAACAATGGTATGTGCCCGTTCGGAAGACAAAGCGCCTATTCAGAGATGCCTAAGTACTGAGTGTAATGCGCTGCGTTTCTCCACACAGTTGAGGGGATGCGTTGATTGTCTCTATTATAGCAATGCAGTGGTTCGGATGCGTTGGTTCCGATGGTGGTGCCATGGTTCTAATTCAATGCTACGGTTCTGTTCCTGCAACAGCGGTGATGCAGCGATTCTGCTTCATGCAGCAAAGGATGCATAAGTTCCACTGGAGCAGCACCTGGATCCACTTTCATTGTCCCAGGTACAGGATCAAGGGGTAAGACTTTGATATCCCTGAGTTTTAGAACAGGAGTCAAGCCATAATGCCCTTGATGATCACTCTGGATTCAAGCAAGAGTCCTTCCTCAACAAGGCAGAGGGCAGCATACAGCAGATCAGCACAGCAGAAATGCAGTTCTTCCAGAGTAGCAGTCCAGCACAGGGGTAGTTCTTGTAGCAGCAGAGCAGTCCTTCCTCCTGGCAGAGTTTCTTCACCGGTCCAGTAGTGTCTGATTTAGTGGGGTTAGAGATCCATTACTTATTCCCAGCTGTGCCTTTAAAGTGGAGGTGACTTCAAAGAGGGGCTTTGAAGTGCACACAGGTCCTCCCTCCCAGCTCTGGCTCCAGATTCACAACAGGGGGGTATGCAGCCCTTTGTGTGGGGACAGGACTCTGCCTAATCAGGTGTCAGTGTCAATTCCTCCCTCCCTTCCTGCCCAGGATATGGATGGCCATTCAGTCACACCTAACCTTCTTTGTGTATGGCTGTCTAGAGGGAATGCACAAGGTCCATCTGTGACCCACCCCTGATGTGTATTGGAGACAGGTTGCAGGCACACAGAGCTAAACGCACAGAAATGCCATCTTTCTAAATGTGGCATTTCTAAAATAGCAATGATAAGTTAAACATTACCAACAAAGAGGATTTACCATTGCCATACCAAATATATGAAACACAACAGAGATACTCCTACTCAATCAGCAATTACAGTTTATAAGTGTAATGAGGAATTCCCAATGTTAACTTATGAGAAGAGTAGGCCTCATAGTAGTGTAACATGAATTTGGGTGTTTTTCACCATAAGATCATGGAAACCTTAACAGTATGTGTCCTTCCTTCTAATTGCATAGTAACCTGCCATATTGGCTACCTTGGGGTTACTTACATGTAACAAAGGGGGAGTTTAAGACTTGGCAAGGGATTTTGAATGCCAAGTAGACATGGCAGTAAACCTGCACACACAAGCTCTGCTGTGGCAGGGCTTTGACATGTTTGAAGTGCTACTTATGTGGGTGGCACAATCAATGCTTCGGGCACACTAGTAGAATTTCATTTACAGGTAATATGCCATATATGGATAATCAATCAAACCATGTTTTAGGGGAGAAGCACATGCACCTTAGCACTGGTTGGCAGTGGTGAAGTGCTCAGCGTCTTATTGCCAACATACAGAAATCAGCAAAAAGGTGAGGCAAATGTTTGGGGAAGACCACTGTAAGGTTGTCAAGTCTAACAATATTGTATATAATTTTAATAAAATCAAAATGTCTTGGCTAAAGTCAGAAGTAATGATTCAGTCTTGTTGATGACTTTTTTTCTCCGTAAAGGTTAGAGACCTCAGTACATTTTCTAAACGTACATCCCTCACATGTGTGATACATTAGATTGTTTTGCATGGCACAAAAAAATTAAAAGGAGGCGCCAGATTAATGGAGGTCTAATAAATCATAATCTTTGGAATTTCTCATGAGATAATCAATTGACAGAGAGATGTCAATGCGTTGTTCTGACTAGAAGCATGCAGAACATGAGCATCAAAAAACTAATTTGTAAGTAATGTTACGATGCATACATGTTTAGTTTCAGAAATGTTGAGACACCAACTCACTGCATATAATCCCCAATAATGCTCTGCAATGCACAAAGTGTAGAGATATTTTGGGTTTATAGCCTTGTATTGGCAAATTTAAAGATTTTCATCGTCCCATTCTCTAGAAACTCCCTTTGGGAAGCCTTGATGTGCATTCTAAATCCAGGTGAAAGTGGTGTATTATTACCAAGTAGTCAACGGGGTAAGGGTTCAGGGGATTGTTGGACTCATTATCAGTACTTTCCCTCATTAGATTTAGTGGCACATTTAAGAAGGTTTCGCATCACCCTTGAGCCATGCAATGGAGCATAAGGGTGACACAAACCCTAAGTAGGATTTATCAAGCCCTGAGTGCGAAGGTGTTCGCATGCATCCACCCATTGATTCTGAAGCATTCCCAGATATACTAATACTGGTGGTCCTTGGAAAGTGTCAGAATGCAACATCTTCCCAAGGGAGACGTGACAAGGAGAATACCTCAATATGACTCAGGGGGTTGTTTATGGGTGCAAGCGTGCCTACATTGACACTAAGCAGCACATTGCTCCCCAGTGCTGTGAGGTGCTGAATATTGCTAACTACGGTGCATTTTTGCCCTTTCCTTATCACTCGGTGCAGCAAGGTGACTTTCTGAGCTGCATGATATTGTTAGTAAATATGCCTCTTAATCTATTCTTTAAAGAAGAAAGAAGACATGTATTTGGGCTGAAAGAGGATGACTGAGTTAGCTTAGTCTTGAAGGCTCTAGTCTATTGGGAAGGCTTTGCCAATGGCTGTTAGCTCTGTTATTCTACTTGTCCATTCAATATTTTATATTTGTGCTCGTTTTGTGGCCCTAAAGGAGAGGCATTTACCTCTGCATTTCAATAGAAAAAAATGGCAGAGCCATATCACCAGAAACAAAGCCTTTTTATGCTTTTTGCATCTTTAAAGAACCATAAAAAACACACCATCTAATAAATGGCTTTATGAATTACACCACAAATTTTGAAGGTTTGGATAATATTAAATGTGGATGGCACTTCAAGACAGTTCTTCATCTCAGACTCTTTTACTCTTACCCAGACAATAAGTACCTCAGTGTGCTTAATTATTGCACTTTATGAAATTCTCCAGATATAAATACAGTAATGATACATTGTAAACCAACCCATGACTGACCTCCTTCCTTCAGTGATGAGGCAGCAATGCATTTCTAGTGGTATAACACTACCCGCGGCACTGTGGGAAACGCATTCTTGGCTGGCATCAGTGAATGAGATTGTTGTTGGAAACCTAACCAACTTAGGGGCCATCTGGTATTGCTTGCTTAGGCCAAAGCACCTCTCATTGTGTCATTGTCTAATTTTCAGCAAAAAATATAAAACATAGGTTAGAGGGTATCTAAATGTGGCATTAGTCTAGCTGAACCCTAAAAGAGGCGGTGCAACAGTAATGTTCCTTCAAGCTATCAACCCAACAACTTAAAGCACACATCTCAGTTTACACCACAAGAGTCATTGTAGCTAGAGCGTTCAAATTGCAAGGGGGTATCAAATTGTAAGGAAGGATAATTGCCACTTCCACTACTGCATGTGCCATTGAGGTTTATTGTTAGGCAATCGTGTTTACTGTTCTGGGATGATCAGCAGTTTGCATACCCCCAGGTCTGGCCTTTCAAAATGAGCCACTAGGGTCACATGGATCATTTGACGCACTAAGTCGGATCATGATGGGGGCCTTAACCCTAATTCATGCAGTAGGTCACACTGCCTACTGCATTTGGGAGTGGGGTTCTATCTATGCAATCTAGGCTTATAAAAGAGCTTAAAGAGTCTTAAAAATTAATCAATCATGACATATACATACACCCTACATTCTTGAACAATACCTGTACTGTGATATAGTGCAAGTGCGAATCAAAAATTATTCTATATAGCAGAGAAATTGTAACAAAACTTACTTAAAAAATAGAGAGCTGCAGATCGAAGACAGTGTGACCAGGGGGAGTCATTCCTAAAACTGTGCACTCATTACAATATCATTGTAAGTATTTCAAAGAGGCAGTTTAGGAGCAACAATTGCTCAATGCACGTTAACCCAGCATCCTCAATCGATGCAATTTCTAATAACAAATAGAATTGCAAAGTAAAAATGAGCAGTCAATCAAACAGTGTTGTAAGTACAAATCCTTGCATATCAAAAGGTGACATGCTGCTAAATAAATGACCCACTGAAACCAGCCCAGGATCTGGATACTGGTAACATTACTGGAGGACACCAGAAAAGGTCATGGGCCAGTGATGAACTCTCACTAAAAGTCCCCCCGATTGACGTCAGAGGTCCAATATAAAATGGCCTCTACATAGTTTTGGGTTCATCTCGGCGTGTAGATGAGAGTGCTAGGCTCCAATAGTCAGAATGTCCTTCCCCATAAAAAAAAATTTAAAAACACAGTCTGGCCAACTACATGCGTACGCCTGTTGAAAATGACACAAATCTGTGGCTCATGTGTCAAACTTTGATCCTGCTAGTGGACCAAAGAACAACTAGAAAATTATATTGAATTAGCTAGTCCATTTGTTGATGCGACAACCTCCAGGCAAAAATCATTTGCGTCCTAAATTGCGGCAACTGATGATCAGAAAATTCCTGTCTAATGTAGTAAAATGGTTACAAAATGATAGACTGGAATGCGACCCAGAGTGATTGATAGTAGTTGAAATTAATTAAAGCATACCTCCTATCACTTTTATGTTTGTTGCATGTTATGTAATAGAGAACCAGTCTACGGACTACAATAAGGAAGGCAAATTCGCCAGGACACCATACGGTCTTGGGTCAGCACTCTTTACCTAGTATGGACTTTTTGGTTCTCTTTTTGATTATTGAGCGACTATTGAGTGACTGTGCACAGTATCACATTTGTTTTTAATTGATATTGAATTTCCAGCGGTTTGGAACATGTATGTGGCAATTCTATGACCAAAAGGCAGTGGAGAGCTGTTTAAGGCAAGAGACAGGTATAAATGTGAGTGGTAGGAAAGGTTTTGACAGCTATTCATGAATTGTGAAGCAGTGTTCTTTAAAGAGGTGTGTCTTCAATTCTTTCCGCTATTTTGCGAGTCACTGACTCTCAAACCAGCGTCTGCGACTCTCGCTATTAGGAAGGGGCATCCCTTCCTAATAGCGAGTTTCAATGCAATGCACAATTCTTTTGCGACCGAATTTCCGGCGCCAAACACTCGCAGTTTACCACCTACTTGATTAGGGGGTAAACCACTTGCAAATGGGAAGGGGTTCCCAGACACCCTTTCCCTTTGTGAGTGTGTGTGAAAATATCTTTTAAGAGCAGGCAGTGGTCCCAGGGACCGCAGCCTGCCCTTAAAAAATGAAACTGAAAAGATTCATTTTCTTTTTTAAATGCTTCCCGTTTACCTTTAAGGAAAATGGGCAGCATTTAAAAAAGAAACTGCTTTTTTTTTTTTTATTTCTTTATTGAATTTTTTTGCATTTAATGCAAGCAGGGCAGAACTCGTAAATAACACAAGATCAATAAAAGAGAGACATATCTACAACCCACAGAGATCAGGAAAGTCATTGTCCAATACAAAAGCAGACATTACATAATTACATCTGTACATAATTCACAAAAAATTCAGAAAAAAAGAACAAAAGCGTTACACACAGGAAGTATTTGAGTTACCCTGGAGCCTAGACAAGATCAGTTCAACTCCCCCTGAATCCACTGCCCTAGTGGCGGCCAGATCTTTGCACCCAGAGCTCTTTTTTCCCGACCCTTCATCCTATAAATAGCCATTTCTATATTATAAGTAGCTAAGAGACCAGCACTCCAAGTAAAAAAAGAAGGGGGATCTGGATTGATCCATTTTTGAGTGATACATGCCCGCAGAATTGTCATGGAAATAAATAGGAGATTTCTCTGCCCTTCAGGAAATTCATCAGAAGTTACCCCAATTAACACTAATTCCCCTGTCAGAACGGTTGTGGGCCCACACAATAATACCAAAAAGGTCTGAATTGCAGATAAAATGAAGATAGCCGAGGGCAGGAAAAGAACATATGTAATGCGTCGGCTGCAAACAGGCCACATCTGCTGCATGATATACCCACAGTGGTCCCTCATTTAGAGATTTTTGACGGTGTATAATACAGGTCGAATAAGGCCATGTAATGTTGCGTGCGTGCTCTTCCGGTAATAAGAAACTGCTTTATTTAAAAAGCAGTCCCAAGAATGGTGGTCGTCTGACCCCAGCAGGCCACTGTCCCGGGGAAAGCTAGCCATTCCTAATGGGGTTGCAAATCATGACTGCCTCATGAATATTGATGAAGCTTGCAATTTGCAACCCTATCAGGAATCGAAAACAGTGTCTGAGACACTGTTGTACATTCAATTTTGCGAGTCGCAATTCAACACAAAAAATGGAACGGTCGTACATCTGGCCCTTATTGTTTCGCAAGAGGATAGCTACATAACTCGCTAATTTTTGTTCATTCACATCTAATTAACCAAGTGACATTGAGAGTTAGCATTTGTAAGCTCTAAAAAGGAGATAACACAAGAGATATAGAGAAGAAGGCTAACGTTACAGAATTGGTGCAGTTGAAAATGAACAAAAGAGAACAAGGATTCGACCATAATGGATTTTTGGAGTGACAGGAACATATGGAAATATTTCACCTGAAAGTAGATACTTCGAACAGAAATGCATCTCATGTTTCTGAAAAACATGTGAGGGAAAAACCTACAGACTATAGTTACTCTTTAAATTGCCTAGCTTTTTCTAATGCTAGAAGACAGCTGATTGGAACAAAGACAGATAGTTAGACGTTTTCCTTGATACATTGAAGAACTCATAACTGCTTGATGGAGGACTGGGAGAAATTTGTCTCAAGCACTTTGACTTCAACCTTCGGGACATCAAGTCTGCTGGGACATAGAGGTTCATTTCATTCCATGCACGTCTACCCTTCCCTACAAAATCTCTCTATGTACTACTGCTATAGGTGGAGGCGAAAGAAGGTCCCTATAAAGAAGAAATCTGTGGTCCAGTTACAAATGGACATATCCCCTCCCTGCTCCTGCGCCACCTCTCCTCTCCTTTGGTCAAAGGGAACTGGTGCTCCTGAAGAAATCGAAAACAATTTAGATATGTATCATACACATGAACTTCAGTAGTAAAGGAACTCCTGTAACTCGACCCCTTGAATTTATGCCTGATGACCCTGTTTATTTGTCTACTTTTTAAGTCACCAAATTTTACAAAGGGTACAGATCTTTTTCAACAGTTCATCTGTGGAAAATCAAGACAGGGTGCAAACGTCAGTGCAGGACTGATGCAGCGTTATCCTCCAAAACCTTTTCTTAGTCGATTGTAATGTTTTTGAGTGGCCAAACCATCAACATTAACCCCGTTGTGGCCCATTATGAGTAGGCTGCAAAGAGAGCGTATGTGCCAGCCTTCCGGCTCTCACAGAGTAACATTTTATTTTCTATATTCCCAGTGTTTTATATTTTTATTTTTGGGGTATACATCAGAAATCCAACAAAGTCATACGTTTCCCTCCTTATCTCATCAAACAGACACAATAATGACTTTTTAAACAACAAAATAATTACATAGCATTCCATATAAGATCTAAAGGATTATACAAAATGTGATGTTCTAAAAGGGGGTAATATATCACACTCCAGACCATACCGGACAATAGCGGCAACAAGATCATAACAATTATTCTACCAGAGACTACATAAGAGATTTCATAAAACATCAGTGGCTATACAAAATAGCAAAAAATGTATACAAGATAACAGCAGCTACTAGGCGGCAGATAGAAGAATAAATATATTTGGACAATTGATTAATATAAAGTGCTAGTGCTACGCCTAGATACATGGGAGACCAGGAAAAAAGAACCAAGATGCCAGAGGATACTCATGTAATATATAGGTCCTTAGCACCACAGGGCACCACATGGCACCAGAGAGCGAGTTTGTGTATTACATAAGTCAATTTTCATGTTTCGCCCTGATTCAACAAACGAGAGACCAGGGGCCAGATGTAGGTCACCAAATACCGGTCGGTAACGGCCGAATTCGACCGTTACCGACCGGTATTTGGTGATTGAGATTTAGGGGCCATTATTTTACAGAATCGGTAAATTTACCGAATCGGTTAATTTACCGATTCTGTAAAATACCGAATCGGTAATTTTACCGATTCGGTAAATCCATATGTAGGTGACACTCCTAAGAGTACCACAGGCCCTTAAGAGTCGGTATTTTACCACCCAATCCTATTGGGTGGTAAAATACCGAATTCAGGTGTGCATGCACATCTGTGCATGCACACCTGTGCAATGTGACACACAGACATGCCCTTAGGGCATGTATGTGTGCCACATGTCACACATGCCTGTACTTGGGGTGCTAGAAGGTGTCAAAGTGACACCCCCTGCACCCTTGCAGGATTCGGTATTTACCGATTCGGTAAATACCGAATCGGTATTGCCCATTGATTCCTATGGGCTTCAAGGCTGTTATATTCTACCTATTACATATTCCTTTGCATGCCTTTACCAACTTCATGCATTCAAGTGGAATGCCGCTGCACTGTGATGCACCATAGAATGTTGGGTGATGATTGAAGATAAACCACAGTTAATATGGGGCTGAGCTGCCTGCTGGTTGCTCCTGGTGGGTCTTGAAGTATCTTTATTCTTGACTTATTCTTAATAACTTAACATCTCAATAAATCTACATGAAATACCTCAACTCGGCTGGACTAAGTTACAACATTTTGATGGCGACGAATTGATCCTACCTACGTGTTCAGCTCAATAAATCAGCCTTCAAGAAACCAAGACTGTCAAGATCTTCAACAAAGAGGCAAGTTATTCTAAATTTTACATCTATTTCAAAATCCATCAAACTTCAAATATTACTTCTGGCACCGAGACCCACCAGTGACCCTTTCACCGGTCGCCCCCAACTTCTAGTGCCAGATTCCTCTTCAATTTTCAAAATTACATTTCATAACAACAACCTTTCAACAAATAATCTAACTTTCTGACTCTATGCTTTCGACTGTCTGGTAAAGAAATCTTCTCTCATTTACGCTGGTTTTGTATGCTGTATTTACAACATTAACCTTCAAGCATCATTCAAGATTCAAACCACTTTTTCACATAGTCTCTACTGGCAAGCTTCCTGCCTCAACAAACGATTATGAACTGTCAGAGAAGTATCTATCAACCTGTCAATACCTCACACTCATTGCTTATTCCTACTAGTTAAACCTTCCTGCAAGAATCTGTATTCCTGCTTTCTGTGTCCTGGGATGTGTCAGTGCTTTTTGTTACGCTTTCAATGGGAAAGTTTCACCATTTATTCAATGTCATGTCAAGAAATCTTACTACAGTCAAGAAATCTTCCAAGCTACGACTCATTCAAGCAACAGAGCTCGTCACAAATAAGAAATTTCTACAGTTGTGTTCCTACATTGCCTCGTATTTAAACTCAAACTGATCGTGTTTTTGGAAGTGCAATCGAGTGTCCCTGTTTTCTGCTCGGAATCAAGGAACATTTTTACAAACTGCCTGGTGGAAGAGCCTTCATTGACATTCAAGGACATTCAGGAACAGCGTATGTAGACAACATCCAAGAACAGTTTTTCATGTGACTTTCTGCATTTTAACTGCATTTTAATTCCTACCGAGAAACTCAGTACTATGTGTAAAGACTACACGGGGTCAACGTTTATCTTCTAAGTTTTACTTTGCTTTACATACAGTTTACTCACCTTCCTGTGCCCTAAGTCCGTTGGTTGACGGTTGGTGAAGAACGATCTTCTCTCCGTCCTGCCTGCCGCCCTTTTGATGACGTCTGTGGAATACATCTGGGGATTAGCGAAGGTCTCCTATGACGTTACGCTTTCTTTTGGCTGCTGTTTTCCTGTTGTGTTCGTCCAACACTCTAGCCGTGAGCCATCCGGCGGTGACGTAACAGCGTGACACCATCTTCTTCAAACCAGAGTATTAAAACTTCTACTCGAATTTTATTTGCTATACTCGCAGTGCGAGTTCAGTTCAACACGCACACTAAGGTCTTCCGGAGTGGAGGTCACAGTTTAGATCAGCAATCTACCACAAACGTTGGTAATAACGTTTTCCTTATTGCTTCACACCACCGAGTATACTTTTCAGTTTCACGATCATTTGCGTAACCAGAGCAACAGTTTGGTAGGAACTTTATTTGTGATCACATTCTATTTGTCTATTGGAAGTCTACTGTAACTGATGGAAGCCAATTGCACATCATTGATGAAACAAACGGCATCATATTTGGTGTGTTAATGGACCATTTTCAAGTTCGTATAAGAGGTGACTTTGTTTTCATTGAATGCAGTGTTTTCAATACTATGCTGCCATCAAACACCAGATATATCATATTTATTTACAGTCCTACACGTTTTCTTTTATAGCTCAATTGACAGTACACAAGTACTAATGAATGCCATTCACTGCCTTACATTATACTGCCATCTAGTGTCTTTAGGAATAGTGAATAAAATTTATTACAATTGCTTGAATTTTATATAAACTTCTAGGATGACAAATCCATATTTAGTACTTCATATTCAAGCCTTGCTGTTTAGGATTAATATACCTATTTTGAAAAGTCTAATTTTCAACAGCTTACAGAGTTTCTTTCTGTTTACAGCTTATGCTGTTTCATCCTGTTCTACAATGCACAACATTCAATTCTATTTTCAAGTTACATGTATGTGTTTTGTTTTACAGAGTTTCTTTCTGTTTACAGCTTATGCTATTTCATCCTGTTCTACAATGCACATTCAATTCTATTTTCAAGTTACATACATGTGTTTTATTTTAATTATCAACGTACATGTATGTGTGTAGTATTCCTGTTTTATGAATGTGCACGTCAATATATCAGTGTGCATGCATACCAGTAGTATTCCTAGTTTAGGACTGTGACTTTTAAATTAAGATACACAGAGATGAGTATCTATATGCAATTATCAATTTACATGCATACCAGTAGTACTCCCAGGTTGGGACTACATCGTGTTGTACTTATCGACGTACTCACGTATTTTCAAATAGTCACGTTCAAGGTATTTTCTAATGTTTTCAATATGTGACTTTTAAGGTTTTCAATTTCTATCGCAGCCATTCAATATTTCAATAATTGACCTTCACAGGTTATCAACATGGAGTATTCTCCATTTTCAATGTTTTTGAGGATATAATTTCCATTACAACCTTTCAATGTTTTAATGTTATTCATTAATCAATTCAACTTGTTATTTATTTATGCTGTTGAACAAGGTAGTATGGAAGACCTTTATTTGTTCTTTCCTCTACTTATGTTTGATGTTTCCATCTTTTACTCAATGTTTCACCTTTTCATACTTTCCTTAGCTGTGAGTGTGTCTGGAGTGATTGTTGAGTTGATCTATTCATTCTTTTTCTCATTATTTTGTGTTGAGGAGAATAGAAACTCTTACTTTTCTAGTGTTCCATTCTTACTACCTGCATATTCCACGTTTATGTATTCGTTGGAAAGAAAGGGAAGTACAGTTCCTATTTATGTTCTTCTACTTCTCTATCTCACTCCTCTAATCTGGGTATTCTTTCGCTTTTGCTTTGTCTCGTATTTACAGAGTGAGAATGTATCTGATCTATTTTCATTCATATCTTCTCTGTAATTTCTATGCTTCTTGCTATTCATTCCTTCCTGTCACATCTGTCTGGCCAGTGGGTGTGTCAGCTCGTAATGATTGGTACGCTTTTTCTTCTGTTAGTTTCTATGCTATTTTGTTCGTTGTTTTGTTTTGGAAGAAAAGGAGGTATGTTATATTCTACCTATTACATATTCCTTTGCATGCCTTTACCAACTTCATGCATTCAAGTGGAATGCCTCTGCACTTTGATGCACCATAGAATGTTGGGTGATGATTGAAGATAAACCACAGTTAATATGGGGCTGAGCTGCCTGCTGGTTGCTCCTGGTGGGTCTTGAAGAATCTTTATTCTTGACTTATTCTTAATAACTTAACATCTCAATAAATCTATATGAAATACCTCAACTCGGCTGGACTAAGTTACAACATAGGCCCATAGGAATCAATGGCCAATACCGAATCGGTATTTACCGATTCAGTAAATACCGAATGTTACCGATTCGGTAATTCAAAAACAAAAATTACCTACATCTCCCTCCTTCATATTTACCGATTCATAAATACCGAATCGGTAAAATTCGGTATTTATGAGTCGGTAAATAGAAGTTACCTACATCTGGCCCCAGATTCCATATGCGGGCTACCCTCTTTTCTACCATCCAACCCTTACATTCATAGAACTTGATTTTTAGCCTATAAAAACCTAGATTTCCATTCATAAAAAGTGGGGGGACTCCAGATTGAGCCACCTTGTAGCAATACATATCAGTTTTACTTCCATGGCAATAAATAAGAGATAGCCTTCCCTTTTTACCAGTCCGTTTCCTGCCTTGTTCTCTACTACTCCTAGTAGTACCAAAAGGGTGTTGATTGTTATTTGGACTCCAGTCACCTCTTCTAAAAACGTTGCCATCTCCAGATATAAAGATCCTAGCTTCGGGCAGTTAAAAAACATATGTACGATCTCAGCTCCGGTTTTTCCACAGCGCGGACAACAGTCATACTGTCTCTTTCCCCATTTAAACACCTTGTTTGGCATATAGTACAGATCAAATACGGTTGTAAAATGCTGGCTCTTGAGACCAGCCTTTACTAATACTTTATCAAAGATGCTTGCAAAATCATTCCCTCCATTCTTAATCTCCTTCCCCACTTGCGTTCTGTGTGTCTAGATATTCCGGGAGATGTTGCATCAATAATTCATATATAACATCGATCCTAACTCTTTTCCCCATTCCTTCAATGAAAGGTATCAGGCTAATTACTCACATAATCTTCTCACACCTATTTAAAAAGACCAGAATCTAAAGATATTAAAAATATTGTTACATGGGGATCCCAAGTTTCTCCTGTAGCTCAGCAAACAACATCAACATATCATTAGATATGAAGTCCCCCAACCATCGACTGCCTTTCTGCCTCCAATCACTTACTATTGGATCTTGAAATATACCTGGGAGGCTAAGAGTCCCCCTCAGCGGTGTATAGTAGTTATTCTTAGGCAGTTTAATGTTTTTCCTACTTGTCGCCATACTCTTAATGACCCCATCAGAACCTTACATTTTGTTTTTTATAGCAACGGATTTCAAGATTGTTAACAAATGTCCTTTGGCTTCCTCTCCCATCATGAGCTTATATATCAAGGGGGGCTCTGATGGCCCAAGCTCCTGCAAATTTCCCGTTATTAGGGTGGCCATATTTTGCAGCACATATGCCCGATAGTACATGATTATATTAGGGACTCCCCATCCCCCTGATGTTTAGGCAGCTTCATATACATGGAAGCTCTTCTTACCTTCTTAAACCCCCAGAAAAATCTATAAGATATGCTTTCCAATTTTGTTAGTCATTTGCGATCAATTTCTAAGGGCAGGGCTCTGAATAGATATATCAATTTGGGTAGAACCATCATTTTAATCACATTTCCTCTTCCCACCAGTCAGAGATACAAATGGTTAGTCTTCTCAAATATTGATCTATTTAAGGTCTATTTAAATTGACTAAATCGTCCAGCGCTGAGGTGATATGTACTCCCAGATATATTGCTTCATTCACTACCTGGGAATCAAACTGCCTAATATTGCTATTGCATACTATTTGCATTTTTTCCAGATTTAGCTTATACCCTGATGAGGATCCAAATGATTTAGCTATCCCCTCAATCTCTCTCAGAGCTTGTAGTGGGTTTATAGCCACTACTGCTATGTCATCCGCATATGAGAATATTTTATACTCTGTCTGTCCAGCCACTACAGGGGTGATCTGTGGGGTGGATTCTAGTTTCAGAATCAGAGGATTAATATATAGAGCAAAGAGTAATGGCGAACATGGACACCCTTGCCGCTTGCCCCGAGCAATATGGATCTCTTCAGATTCTCTTCCCATGATTCGCAGCTTAGCCCTGGGATTTGAGTATAATGAGTTAATAGCTCTAATAAAGCCGGGACGGAAGCCATATTTCCCTAGTGCTGCCCAACGGAATGACCAAGACACCCAGCCAAATGCCTTCTCTGTCTCTAATAAAATCAGGCCCATTTCTCCTCTGATGTTACTTATAATGTCAAACAGCGTGATCACTTTTTTAATATGGTCTGTGGTCCCCCTACCACCAAGTTTAAAACTGTGCTGCCTTGGAGACACTAATTTTATGATCACTTTTGTTAAACAAATTGCTACGGTTTTGGAATACATCTTAATGTCGCAATTAAGTAGTGATATCTGTCTATAAGATCCGGGCTTTAAAGGGGGATTGTTCTTTTTTTTATTACAACTATATGGGTTTCCCCCCATGATGCTGGTATTTCCCCTTCCTGAGGTTTCCGAAAGATCGTCAACATCTCCTCCATTAATTCCTTCAGCAGTTCCTTGTAAAATTCGAAAGGAATATTATCAAGCCAATTGGCCTTTCAAATAATTGTGATATGTCTGGGTCCTCCCCTGCTGTGAGTTGCCTATCTTGGGTGTACAATTTATCATAAAAATCTTTAAACATTTTGGTGATTTCCGAGGGAGCTGTGTGTTTAAACCCCCCCCCCATGCTCGATTTCCTCAAAAGACGACCCACATTTTTCACATATTCATAGCATTCCTTTTTCCTTAGATGATACTTAATAGCATTCTCATTGTTAATTATCTGTTGTATCTTTACTCTAACCCCTGCTATTTTCCAGTGCGTTTCCGGATTGCTAATGTTGTGGGATATCTCCTGCAGAAAGTGTTCCTCAAGGAGGGATAACTCCTTCAAGTCATCACAAATGTCCTTACGTTTTTCCCTTTCATGGTGTAGGGCAAAACTTAATGTCTCGCCCCAGATCCCTGCCTTTAATGCATTCCACACTGTTGCCTCTTTAGTTGTGCCCTTGTTAACCTCTACAACTGGGTGGCCCACCTTCACATATGATCTAAATATTCCACCGTGCATAGGAGTTTCCTGTCGAAGGCCCACTTGGATCATGGTTTACACATCCACTTGGATCACGGTTTACACATCCCGTCCAAGAAAAACTCGATACTCAGGGGGTTATGATCAGATAATACCCTGGGGTGTCTCCGGATCCTAGCTTGGTTGGTCAGTGCCCTAGATGCATGAAAATAATCCAGCCTGACTAATTTATTGTGAGGATGTGGGGAAAAAAATGTGTATCCCGGATTTGGGGCCATAAACTTCACCCACACATCATCGAACCCATGGGTCTGCACTAGACGGGTGAGTGCCTTTAACAACATAGGTTTCCTTCAAGTGGGTCTCCTGAAGGTAGATAATATCATTCTTCCAAAATTTCAGCCCTGATGTCACTCTCTGCCTTTTGGCTCCATCGTTTAGCCCATACATATTAAGTGTAACTATAGATGCTCTATCATCCCCTATTTGGTAATTATATATCACTGCTAAAATTATTTTTACTTGCATCCTCCTTGTTCTCTCACCCGTTCCCATCTGGGCTTGCCCCCAACCTTTCTCTTTTTGCCAGAAGTCTTCCCCTTTTAGAGCTGAAAACTAATAGCTGATAGCAGATCCTTATGCAATGTAGTTTCCTGCCTATTGGATTCTGACTGCACCCCCCTCTTCCACACCCCTTCCCCCTTCCCCATGCACCTCCACCCCTTCGCCCCCACCACCAAAGAAAAGGAACACGGACCATCCTGGTCCATTGTTGATGAAAGGCGTCTACCCTCCACATCCCTTCACCCAAATCTCCCAAGACCCACAATGTGAACAGCAATACCAGTGCCCACGCTCTATTCCTAAAACACAAGAGAGAAAATGTAAATAACATAATTCATGCTAATTATTAAGCATGGGCGTAAAATCCGTCGCACTTGCCAACTAGAATACTATACAATTTTGCGGTGCGCAGCGTTCACTTACCGTCATTCAGCGTTTGCAGAGTTGTTTTTCTCCATGTTTGCGTGTGCTGCGCCATTTTGGATCTTGCTGCGGGATCCCGCGGGAGTTTGTCGCTGTCATCGCGGCTTGCCACCTTGCACAGCGAGAGTTTGGCAAGGCGAGTACGTCATAAAGGCCCGTGATCACGCATCGCGGGAGTAAACACTTGCGAACACGTAGATGCGGTGGGCAGCGACAATCTCGCAATTGCGAGATTGCAAAATTTGCAATTTCACACAAAAAATCCACCAGCAGGCAGCATAGACCTTGAAAATTATGATTTTTATCAGAATAACTCCTCAGGTTGACATTTGCCTGCACTTTTTTTTGCAAGGAGTCCATTTTGGGGGGGGGGTGGGAGGAAGGAAGTGCCCCACAGTCTCCAACTTCCTGTTCCTGTTCAGCAGGCTCCTCCCAGTGCTTTCTTCATGTGCTGGTCACTTTGATTTGGATCTTGACCTGGAAGGATTACTTTTTGTGGATGCTGCTGGATATTTGGATTTTTGCAAAACTGAAAGCACTCAGCAGGTGCAAAAGTTCAATCTTATCATTAGTAACCATTCCCTGTAGTGCTTCCTTAGGGGCCCCTTCAGAGATCAGTTGCCTACTTGCAACTATTCTATGACCCTGCTCTGACCCTCACAGCAGGCTCAGAGAATAGCTACAAGTATACAACAAAGGTCCTGTTAAAAAAATTACACTGCAACAGAAAGCACTTACAGATAAGGAAGCAGGTGCCAGCCTGGAAGTTCAAATTCAGTGACACATTAATCAGCCGCTAATTCATTCATGTCAGTTGAGGCAGGGCAGGTGTGCTTTTCCCCCCATAATCTACAGTGATGAACTAGAGGGTGGCATGGGTGAGCCAGAGGGTGGCATGGGTGAGCCAGAGGGTGGCAGTGGTGAAACAGAGGGTGGCAGTAGTGAAACAGAGGGTGCTGTGATGAACCAGACGTAGAAACAACATGGTCGCGACCGTTGCTACCCGACAAGTAAGTTCGCGTTTGCGAACTGGTAAAAAACCCTTGCGAATTGGCAGAAACACTTGCGAACACACAAAAAAAAGGAATCCGCAAAATTCGCCTGAGTTCGCAGATTTTGCGGATTGCGAATCCGTAAATACGCAATTTCGCGGATTGCCAATTCGCAAAATCCGCCCATGCTTACTAATTATACCCCACTGGTTTCCCAGGTTTTTTTCCCTTTTTTTTCTTTTAGTCAAGCACTGTTTATTCCCCTCCTCTTTCGAGCTCCAGTTGTGCTTCTACCTCTACCCCCTTCCTTCCAAGGAGTCTAGACATTATTTGGCCTTGATCTCTGATGTGAAGAAATACGTTTTGTCTTGTATTGTCACTTTCAATGTAGCCGGGCTCAGTAAGAAGACTTGAACACTCTTCTTTTGGAAGGGTTGAATCATCTGCCTCAGTCACCATCTTCATTCTACCATAGTGTGACAATAGTTATTGTACCTTTTCATAATACACCTGACATACGTTTCCCAGAGGAATCAATCAGGGCAACAGCCTTCATCACAGTTTTGTCCATCCTCCCCAACTTAAGCTCACTGTATTGAGGAGAAATTAGCTTACAAGACAGCTGTCTGCCTTAATGTCATAAATGTACACATATCTACACAATTACAGTTGGCAAAACAACCCCTCCAAAAAGGAGCAAACAACGATTTTCACACTGAAGAATTCTATCCCCAGGGTTTGTCAGAGGAGATGACTAACACCAACCCTCATCTCTACTATGGTAACCCATGAGCTTCCATGTAACAAAAGTATCTGTCTACAGGATTTGCACAGTGGAATAATAATCTACCCTAAAAGTCCAACTAGCTGTAACATATCCTTTTGGAAATAAATTATTAAGATCTAATGCTTTTGCCGTAGCAATTCGTAGTTGACCGATCAGCCTTAGTCATTGTCTTGAAACTATATTGAGCATAAGCTTTCCCACAAGGGAAAAAGAGTTCAATGCAAGCCCTTTTTCCAATGGAAGTACACAAATTCTTCCAAAACCAAAACCCTGCAGGTGGGAAGATCAGCATGTGAATGTAACCCAAGCACTTTTTTCAAAACTGCTTCTGAAAGCACTTGTTCTGTTGATCACATAAGGTCTAGAAACAGCTGAACTTTTAAACCAGACTTAACAACCAGAGGTCTGAGACATTCATGCTAATTATTCGCACGTATTAAAACTAAAAAAGTTATCTTGTAAATAGAGAAAACAAAGCATTTTCGATTGTTCAATGCATTTGTATGGATTCCTTTTTTATATAGTAGCATGCAACCTGCAGGCAGAAGAAAATGGCAAATCTGAACACTGTGGAAGGACTGTTTCTTTCTAGCACGTGGCTATCATGCAAATCGGTTGATGAGTAATTTACCTCTCCACTCATTGAGACACAATCCTCTTGCCTGTTGTTGTGGTGGGATGGTTCACCTCGCAGCCACCTGGTATATGTTACAGGAACCCCGTCACTCCATTCAAAGAACATTTGAATTTTAAGGTCATTCAATCCAAGCCATAGCACATCTGTTGGCTCTGTAAATGGATACAACATCTGCATTAGCAAGCTGGTATATGTGACGGTTCCATATGTGTTATGAAGAATATTCACCTGCAGTGTATATATGCTTACAAGACAGACATGTACCTCACCCTTCCCCTGCCCTGAGTGCCAGACTGTGAATAGTTGGTAACCTGGTTTTTAATTTTGGCTAGAGTCTCACAAAAATTTAGCATCTGTATGAAGGCCTAGGACTGCCCTTAGGCTGCTTTTAGAATGACGCGTGGTAGTGGCAGTATATTGTGTTTAGTGAATCAGCAGTTTTAATCTGTGTAACAGGAGTAGAGACCTGCTTTACCACTCGTGTAAAGTTCATCTACTACATGATACCCAAGGTTCTAGGACTAGCTTCCCTTTAAATGTTTGTGCATATGTGTGTGTTATCTTTGTTGTGTATACATCATGTTTATGAGTAAACTAGAATAATGGAGGCCTATGGGTTCAGATTTGAAAGGCCCTGGCCTGTTTGCATGCACAAGATGGGGGGGAAGGTTGTTTTCCCAGTGGAAGTGTATTGCTGGTATTGATGAAGCTGGTGGAAAGAGACCCAGACACTCAAATTGGTAACAAGGAGACATGCTTCACTTTAGAAATTCGATTAGTTTCTTTTGTTGCAGGAGCTGCTGATGAGTCTTCCTGAGCATTTTGTGTTATCAAAAAAGGGAGACAGTAAGGGGGCGGGTTTTTCACTCTCAGGGGAAGTGGTAGGTCCAGCTAGGTGTACGCCCCAATTGTAGTGAGATACAAAAGGTACACGGCTGTTCCTGTTTCAGGTGGACGCTTGGTGTTGGTGACACCCGTGCGTAGTGATAGAACGCTTGGGTATCCAATTTGTTGGATATAATGGCCTCACACACCCTTGCAGGTGTCATGCTTCATCATCGGCAATGCTCCTCGTTGGGTCGGCGGTGCAAAACCCAACGGGCAATACCTCAAAGAGGGGCTCTTTGGCAGAGATTTTTTTCCAACTGCCGTATTGGTGAAGTGCGGGTGAGGGGCCAGTGTTGTGTAGACGTTAGTTGGAGGTTAAAATTGGGGTAAAGGTTACCAGGATCAGGTTTATTCTAGCGGTCCCCTACTCCAAATTAAAAGAAAGGTAGAATGGACTCGAAGGAAAATAATGCTCCCGATGCAAGTCTAAACTAGTGGAAATAGGTCGACATGTTTCTCGCTAAATGTCTATTGACTAGCGATTCTTCAGGACCATGTATAAAAGGCTAGTCTGTGCTCTTACAAACTGTCTACAAGGAACCTAAAATTGAAGTAAGGTGAATCGTTCAATGTGTGTGAAGGTTCAAAAGTACCTGTGTTGTGCTCTATCTGCCTATCAATATGGGTGAAAGTTACAACATCAGTACCCGGCAGGTCAAGTTCCGGGACAACCGCTTGTTTTGCAGGTTGTATTGCCCGGGTCTCCAACGGTAGACCTACCCCTCTCTGCCGGGTCCGGAACATTGAAAGATTCACCTTACTTCAATTTTAGGTTCCTTGTAGACAGTTTGTAAGAGCACAGATTAGCCTTTTATACATGGTCCTTAAGAATCGCTAGTCAATAGACATTTTGCGAGAAACATGTCGACCTATTTCCACTAGTTTAGACTCGCATCTGGAGCATTATTTTCATTCGAGTCCATTCTACCTTTCTTTTAATTTGGAGTAGGGGACCGCTAGAATAAACCTGATCCTGGTACCCTTTACCCCAATTTTAACCTCCAACCAACGTCTACACAACACTGGCCCCTCACCCGCACTTCACCAATACGGCAGTTGGAAAAAGATCTCCGCCAAAGAGCCCCTCTTTGAGGTGTTGCACGTTGGGTATTGCACCGCCGACCCAACGAGGAGCATTGCCGATGATGAAGCATGACACCTGCAAGGGTGTGTGAGGCCATTATATCCAACAAATTGGATACCCAAGCGTTCTATCACTACGCACGGGTGTCACCAACACCAAACGTCCACCTGAAACAGGAACAGCCGGGTACCTTTTGTATCTCTTCCTGAGCATTGCCATTCAGAAGAAAGTGGATGTGAAGGGTAGAAATGTAGTATCTATTTTTCAGAGTGTGAATGGCCCTTTAGGTTAAGCCAGCCTTTTATTTCTCTTCCCAAGCTCAGAATACTCACACTTCTTTATGCCTCTATTGTGGATGCACCAACCTTTAGTTGTCCTTACTGTGAGGAGCATCAATCCACACAAACGCTAAATCTAGAAGACAGCCAGGGACAGACACATCAGTTATAAAAGAGAACAGACAGTGAATACACATCCTGGTCTGCTTTATCTATATAAAAGTGAAAGCGGATGAACCACTTGTGGTTCCAATTTCAAGTTCTCTTTAACCAAAGAAGAGGGTGCTCTGCAGAGTACACAGCAGACTGGTGTGCCAGCTCAGCTGGTATCTGCCTGGCAGCCTCCAGCTTCTTGCAGGTGAGGGAACATTCAAACTGACCTACAGGATAACGCTGTCTCTCTGACCCGAAGTGCCTGGAAGCTGATTTATTTGAGAATAAGAGGGAAAGATTTAGCCACTGAGGCAGAAGGTGCTGGTTTCCAGGGTGCAGAAGACACAGTGAAAGCTGGATGTGTGAGTCTGCCTGTACAGGAGAGACTAAACAGAGAGTGCCTGGCATGCTACTGAACTCAAGCAATGTCTCTCTTACCTGCTGAACCCTCTGCTGTGGCAGTGTCCTCAAGCATGCCCAAAGTGCACTGTGCCTCTGTGAACCCAAAGAGTCAGGACCATGGCAATGCTGAAGTATGCCTGAGTGAGCTGCGCCACTGTGACCCTCAACATGGCTATTGTCTTCACACTGTCCTGAAGTGTGCCTGAAGCCGACTGTGCAGCCGCAATTCTAAAGCATGCCTGAGCAGACCGCCCCAGTGTGATTATGACCATTGTGCCTCAAAGCAGACCAAGTCACTGTGTCACCATGAAGAGTGGACCTGGAACCACCTGAGATGGTCCAACGGAACCCTTGTGAACTTTCACTCTGCCCAAACCACTCCAAACCCATAAGAGAGCCTGTTGAAAACCAGTCCCAGATAGCATCTCTGCAGCTGCTATCTCCAAGACTAGAGAAAGGGTGCTGCTACGCTCAGCCTGCACATGATTGTCCATGAAGAGGAAGACGAGACTGGACGCCTGGTGCAGGCCCGACCACGGCTGACAAAGGACTGAAAGACTCACATTGGTGAGATCGACATTGGCACCAGCAACTACATAACTGAGCACATGAACTTTGAAGGCACTGCACTGCACCTGTGTTTAACCTGCCACACCATCCTTACCCAGAGTTGAGGGGATGCTGGGGTGGACCTTAAATTCTGAGTACAGTGGCCCTTGACCGTGGATTAGTTTCTGTATATTATAGAGTTTGTTTCCGAGTGTATTACCATTTCTTTCTAAAAAGAAATGCACTGGGTAGGAGGGGCTATACTTATCCTAGTTTGCAGAGTTAACAGAGCCATAGTGGGGCCCCAGTCCCACCTTTGTGGCCCTCTAGCCCTTCATGCCCTATGAGTCCAGAACAAGGTCCGATAATCTGGCAAGAATGGCTTGAAAAAATGATAGATGTATTTGATAAGAAGCACATATTTGCAGAAATGGAAGCTGGTTCTGCAGTAGAGCATACCAGCTAGAGATTAGGTAGCTGCCGCCAGTGGGTAGCAAAGGCAATCAGGCTACAGAGGGCAGAAGGGGGGGAATATGAAGGCCATGCGAAGGGGGAAAATGTGCAGGGCCACTGTGGCTCAAGTAGGGGTAGTTATCGGAGCAAGGTCATGCACAACATGAAGTCACCCACTGCAATGACCAGGCCTGTTTCGGCATTGAGGGAGAAGGACAATGGAAAGAAGATAGTTACTGATCATGGAGATAAAGGCATTAAAGGAGACAAGGTCAGGGCAAGACAATGGGCAGGAGACATCTGTACCCATAGGGACCAAAAGGAAATGGGCATGGCAGATGAACCCTCACTAAAGGATTCAGAAGGGAAGAGGAGTGGCACAATAACCAAGGCCCCTGGAGGAAATACAAAGTGGCGGGAGGCACAAGAAAAGTAGACAGTAAGGTTGGAAAGCAGATGAAGAAGACAGTCGCACCAGATACAAAAAAAGATATATACATACACAGGAACTAGACTGGTGACACAGAAACCTGGGGCTAAGGCAAGGTGAAGGCAAGAAAATAATGCGGAACCACTATCTAAGGCAATGGATGAAGGAAAGGGGGTTGGAGAAACATGGGACAGAATGTTTCTGCCTGCGTACAGAAGAATTCCTAAAAAAGAGGAAGATAAGTCATGAAAGAATATTGGAGGCAAACGGAGAGACTGGGCAAGCATCAGTGCAAGTAGAGAATATTTGAGATTTGGTGAGACCAGGACTTGCAGGAAGGGGAGTGACAGAGGTGATGAAGGCGTTCTCTGGACGCTTCAATATATTCCAGAAAGAACCGATGTACATGAGTAGAGAGAAAGGGGAAATGGATAGGAGGAATACACAGAAATTGTAGCGACCCAAAGAGGAATGGGGATTTGAAAGGGCAGGTGGATGCCTAGGAGTGGAACACACGGCAGCCATTGGTGGAGCAGGGGAATTGGGGAAACAGACTGTGGGAGGAACAGAAAAGAGGAGGAAGGGGTGAATTAGGGGAAGAAGTACGTTTAGAGAAGGGAAGAGGAGCAAGCTAGGAAGGAAGCAGTAGTTGGTCAAGAACAAAGGTGGTGTCAAAGAAGTACGAAGGACAAACAGGATAATTCACCACGTGTCCTTCCCCTAAGGAAACTGGAATCCTTTTGATGAGGAATTGAACTTTATGATGGAGGAGACTCCAGGATCAGAACTGGTAATAGGGGACATCAAATCAGTTCACGGGCTATTATCTGTGATTGCTGACAGCTTCCCACTACTGGTTTTGAAGAGCAGCGATGTCATATTTTACCATAGCAAGTGTCTCCTGTTGGATTGTGCTGAATCTTGCACGGTCTTCGAATGCTTCCCCAAATACAATGGAGTTGCCCTTAGGATAGTGACTTTCAAGGTATGAAAAAAGAAACTTGAAAAATATGTAAAGCGCTCTGATACCTGATTCGGTTCGGGTCTAGTTCGCGCTATATAAAACTCTGCAAAAAAAAAAAAAAAAAAAATGATCCGTTCTTGATCTATCGGGATACGTCATAGCCAAGAGAGTCACCGGTCTAGCTTGTGAACACACTAGATGTGAATTAAAACCCCTGCTGTTTTCAGTACATCATGAGCTTTCATTTTATAATTTTGTAAAATCATATAAAAACCTCCATCATGTTTCTTATTAGACAGCTTCTCTTCCTCCTCACATTTCCCTCAGATGATTGTTACTTATCGTGATCAGACTCCTACCCACCTCTAACTCCCCCTTCTAGTCTATGTCTAAGGTATCCGGCCAGCTTCATGCTGCATACATTAAGGTCAACTCATTCCTATGCCCTGATCATCCATTCCCTGACCTCACCATCTTCAGTGCATTACTCCTCTATGCAGACCTATATAGACACACCGTCTCAGTTAGTTAACAACTGACACCAACGGAGACCTCAGATGGGCTTAAAAGGAGGAGCATTGGTAATAAAGTTTAAAAAATCGGAACACGTGCCCTAAAATATATCTTGTGCAGCCCCCCAAAAATTCTTAAAATGCCTCTGATGAATATTGTCTATATGTTTGTAAACACTCACGGTATCCAAGCTGAGAAACAACAAAGCTGTGCTCTTCAACATGGCGGACGCTTGCCAGATCGCCTCCTTCTTTTCGGCAAGCAGACATGGCTTCATCCCAGGGCTTAGGATCCCTGTACAGCCTGTAACAGCGACCAGCATAGGGCAACCACACATCTGGGCACTTGACGGGCACATCACTCACTGAAATGTATAAAACCATAAAGTATAAAAAAATAAAAAGTTAGCCTAAGTACTTGTATATTTCTTTCTGTGAAGAGAACAATTCACACAGGCAAAGGGCACAATACGCGGTTGGTTGTTGTCCAAATATTATCCAGACTACTGTTAGGAATACTTCAACTTCAGGTTAATGAAGGCGTGCGTGTGTGAATTGCTGACCCTGAGAAACAAACTGATGTTATTGTTTGAATCTGCAAACTCTGGCAGGTAAAAAAAGAAAAAACTTTATTATAGAGGCTAAAAACCCTTACCTACTCTCCCATCATATATAGCCACTAAACTCCCACACAGGCAAGCTAAATACCCTCTAGGCCTACCCTTGGAACATCTTTAGAAATAAAAGTTGACTTCCAAACTAACTTTAAGGGCGGTGCCCTGGCTGCAGGCATTAACAGTTGAAGAAGTAATACATCTAAGATAATGAACATTGCTAAGTTAAAACCAAGTCTTTCTTATAACAGTAAACGAATAAATTATCGATTAGAAGTTGGTAAAAATTAAACAGAGAAAACTTGGGGCTGTATCATAATGCCATCTTCTGCTGTGCGTTAGTGCAGAAGGGGTCTGTATGCTTTGTTTTTTACATCTTCACCGCACATATTAACTTAAAAAATCTCGGAGTGAAAGCATATTTTGCTGATAGAGCTCAAAAACAAAGGGTAGCATCTGCCTCTTTGTGTTTCCCATTATAGATAATGGGGTAACCCAATAGTCAAGCCGGACCTGGGTGCAATAAAGGGAATGAAAAAATGGCCCAAGACCAATTTGTTTAAAGAATTCAATTCAATTCTACAAAGTATGTGTTGTGTACAATGCTACAACACTCAATATCCTCACAACTTTCTTCATGCATGCATACACTACCTATTTCTGCATACATATTTCAAGAGAACACACAGAAGAAAATCGCCCAATTATATAAAAAAATATCAACATTTATTTTGAATAAGTCATGGATTTCTTTCAATAGACATAGGTTGCGCGCAGAAGGAGTAAAAGGTAGTGGGGTAGTGGTTGTGGGTAGTGAAAGTGCAAACCATAGGAATAAGGAAGGACAGTTAGATACTTTGAAAGTTACTGCTAAAAAGGACCAGACAATGTTGCCCTGTCCAAGGTTAGACTTTCATTTACATGTACTCTGTAAATTACAATATGCACTCAATGCATTTTCAAGGTATAACAGATGGAGTGCTGGTACAGATCTTGTTAGGAAGAGTGTTGACGTTTCGACTCGGCTGATGCAGAGAGGGGGGTTGGAGCCTCAGCTGCGAGTCTTCATCAGGACTGTATGTGGCAACCTCAACCTGGTGCCAGGCCTGGCTACACAGGTGTAGGATCATCAGTGAGTATACTGGCCCAAGATCGCCAGGGGTTTAGGTATTCGTATTCAGGTGTGTAGAATTTTCAACACCCTGTCTCCTAGTCATCTGCGACTGGTGATAATGAGGAGGCCCACTTTCTTGGTTGTGGGGCTTCTGCTCATTCCAAGTTGCTCGGCATGTCGGCTGGCAAACGTCGACGCTGCAAAACTGAGATTATGCTGTTGGGGAGGCCCAACAACACTGGTCACTGGACTGGTGGCCCACAGAACTGGGCAAGGTCCCCTCACCCAAACTAGTAGTAAAGTATTTGCGAGCCCAAATGGATCAATCCCTTACTATGAAAGAACAAATCTCGGCCACCACAAGCTCATGCTTTCACGTGATGCGTCTGCTGAGAAGAGTCTTTTTGCTACTACCACTCACCACAAGGAAAACTTTAGTCCAGGCATTGGTTATCGGCCGTCTGTACTATGGCAATGCACTCCTGGCCTCTACCAATGACAAACTGCTATCTAAACTTCAGGTGGTACAGAACACCGCTGTACGTTTCATTTGCAACCTCCCTTCTGGAACGGCATCCAACTCACTTTTACAGGCTTTACATTGGTTACCAGTGAGAAACAGAATTATCTATAGGATCTGCTGTTTAACTCACAAAGCTCTACTTGGTAAACTAGAGGCAGGCCTTTGAAGTGCACAGATACCCAGCATTCCTGGCCCTGGCCCCAGACTAACTACTGGTGGTATGCAGACCTATGTGTATGTTGGACCTGTCATCCTTAGGGTGGTCTTACCGCCAACTTTGTACCTTTTGCCTGCCATTTTTGGTGTATCTTTTTGTTGGCCTTATGACTCTGAGCACTTTACCGCTGCTAACCAGTGCTAAAGTGCATGTTCTGCTTCTGTAAAACATGCTGACATCAGTGTATACCTGATTTGCATATTTAGTTTACTTATAAGTCCCTTGTAAAGTGGTATACCGTATTCCCAGGGACCGTAATCTAAATGCTATTAATGGGCCTGCAGCCTTGGTTGTGCCACCCACACAAGTAGCCTTTCAAACCTGTCTCAGGCCTGCCACTGAAGGGTCTGTGTGTGCAGCTTACTGCCACTTTGACTTGGTATTTAAAACCACTTGCCATGCCTCAAGCTTCCCTTTGATTACACATGTCATCCCTAAGGCAAGGGTGCAATGTAACTAAAAGGCAGGACGTGCACTTTTAAGTTTTATATGTCCTGGCAGTGTCAAACAGCTTAATTCATTTTTCACTGCTGTTAGGCCTATTCCTTCCATACACTAGCAATTGGGATTCAATAAAATACATTTTAAACTGTAATTCCTGATTGGAAAGGAGTGGCTACTTCATGTTTAATATCTTTGGAATGGTAGTGATAAATCTTCTTTAGTGGTAAAGTTGGATTGGACATTACCATTTTAGAAATGCCACTTTTAGAAAGTGATTTGATTTGATTTGTGAATTTATAAGGCGCACGATTGCCCATGGGCGTCTTGGCGCAGAGTAGATGTAAAGCAGGATTCTACAGAGAATGGTGCTCTACAGGAGGTGAACAGCCAGGTTTTTAGTGTACATTTATCTGCTCTAAACATCACTCTGAGCGCCTGCAGCATGTCTCCAATACACATCTGGGCCGGGTAGCAGATACACTTTGTGCATTCCCTCTAGACAATCCCTATATGGGAAGGGCTTGGTGTGACAGGGGATTCATCTACATTCATCTGCATACGCATAGCCTTCCTGGGCAGAAAGGGGTAGAGCTGGCTCACACTTACATCTGAATGGGCTGTATCCTGTCCTCACACAAATGGGCTGACTACCCCCCACAGGTATCTTGGCAGACAGGATTGTGCTTTAAAGGGCCCTTGTGCACTGCAGAAGAATCTCTCGAAGTATCCCCATATATCAAAAGGCACTTTTGGGAATAGGTAGTGGACCTGGGAAGATCTCTGCTGGAGTAAAGACTGCTGTGCTGAAAGGATTGCCACCTTGCAGTATTGACTGTTCTGAGGAAATGCTTTACTGTTTTGCTAAGCTGCCCTGTTGAGGACAAGTACAGCAACCATTTCTCTTTAACCCAGAGTAACCCCAAGGGCTTGCTGGCTTGTATCCTGTATTTCTGAAGACTCAGGGACAGTAAAGATTTCCTGTAATCCTGCTGGTGCTGCTGGACTCTGCCATCTGTGGATCCAACCCTGGCCTGAGGGCCCCCTCCAGCCTTCGCCTCAGTAGTGAGATCTGCAGCTGATTTCTTCTAAAATTGATGCATTGCTTTGACTGAGTGAGAATTTCCAACACATTTGCCAAGGACGCAGAAGCTGCTAGACGATGAAGAATCCACAGCCTGCGCTGCTCGATGACAATGCAGAGGCTGCTCCACAGAAACGCTTTTCATTGATTTCAACGAAGCCAAAGGGGAACCCACTCTGCAGGGCTCAACGATGATGCAGTGAACTCTCAACACTGAAGAAAGCTCCACCCATGGTATTTCTTTAGCCAAACCTGTCTGGGTCCTATAGCCGGCCTGCCCTCTATCGTGGTCGACCTGAAATTTGATTTTACACTGGTCCATCGCGATCTCAAGTAACCTTTTGACCACTAGTGACTTTTAAGTACTGTTTTCACATTTAATCTTTAAAATTTCATATCTCAATTTCTACTTATTGGATTTGTGTTGTTTGGTCTTGTTTTTATCAGATAAATATTCTCAATTTTGCTAAACTTGTGTGGAGTCTATTTGTGGAGTTTTTACTAAATTACTGTAATATAAGTGTTACACAAATACTTTACACATTGCCTTTTACGTTAAGCCTGAGTGCTCTGTGCCAGGCTACCAAGGGGGGTGAACACCCATTACACCGATGAGAGAACATCGCTGGCCCATTACAAGGCACATTTTACATCGTGGAAACCTTTACAATGCATGCTTTTACATCGTGCATGCTGTTACTTCGCGGTTTTCCACATCCCGGTTTTCCACAACGCATTTGAACGCATATGAATTCATGTAACTGTGCCTTTTGTTTTCCAAAAGGCACAGTTTCACAATCCCGAGTTGTAACCTTATGGTATGTATATGTATAACTGAATTGTTAAAACAGAGAATAATTTTGACAAGAGTGTCACTGACAGCGGTATAGGCACCATATGCTTTTCTTTGTCTTTTAAAAAGTGGGCCACCAATTTGCTCATTATTACCCATACTTTTTCAACCACTGATCACTTTGGCGATATTCCGGGATAGGAGGTATTTTCATTGATTTCGTTAATGCAAGTAATTATACGGGGTATTATAGTTAGCGAGATGTAGTGTCTTAAATCACTAAATTAAAAAAAAAACTGTGACGGAAATAATAACCCTCGGGGATGTAGTTCAGTATACAAAGGCAGAGTCAAAGGGACAGGTTTTGCTATCCTCTTGCAGTGAAATCCCGCATTTAGAAAGCAACAGAGCAATAGCAGTAACGCGGAACACTTCCCTGGGGACATCATCAACATACCCCAGGAGTGGGGGGAGGGGGGGGGGGGGGTCAGTGAAGTGGCAATCATCGTAGATAGAGTGAAATGTTCGGGTCAGTTGCCACCCACCGTAGTGCACATCCAGGTCAGATGGGCAAAGCCTGCATCAGGGACCCTTCATTTGGGGAATTGAGAGGCGCGAATAGGGTCAAAGAGCGACATGTCTCGTGGAGCGACATGTCTCGTGGAGTGACATACACCAGGTGTAAAAATGTGTAATGTAAATGCTTGTATTCGTGGTTTATGGAGATAGGTTAAGTCTGTAATAGCAATAATACCAGATTTTGTTGGGGAAAGGTTGACCATGGACACGCTCCCAGGCGTAACGTGTCTGCCTGTCCGGGTCAGTACTGATGAGTGATAAGGGAGGAAGAGTGGATAGGGGGGCATGCGGGAACATATGGCATTATGCATGCACCTCACTACAAATGGTCTATAAATGTATAAATCACTATATAAGTACTCTGAGAACTCAGTATTTTGCCTGTTAGCCCACAATTATTTCGATCGTACTTAAATCTCACTTTGGTGTTTGTTTAGTTTAACCCATGTAATCATGGCGATACTTTTACGGCCAACCCAATTTAAGGCCCAAGGAGATTAGTCCATGTTTGATGGTATATACACACTATACCAAGTTGACACATAGACATTACGCTGTCACTGTCCTGGCGCTCCCTTTTCTATTTACAAGGCACCAAGATGGCGCATATTTGGAACGCTGATATGGTACTCGTCGATCAACAGGCTGTGTCATTGGAGCACTCTGACTGTAAGACCTGCTTGCATTGCTCAATAAAGTTATTATAATTGTTGACCTCTTTAGGAGTTCAGTGACTGGATTGGATGTGCATTAATCATTAATAATAATATGCTAGGGTTGTGCATCAAATGATGAAGTCTGCGAACATTAAGCGCATGAATTCGATATCACAATATGAATGATCTTACACTGACTTTTATATAGTGGCTCTAATATGATTTGGATAATGCGAGAAGTTACCAGTACTTGGGAAGAATAGCGTTGTGCTGATTGCATATCGATGTTGCGATCCCGTGCTAAGATGGTGGCATCGCAGAACGCTGATGCACACATTACATTTGAATACCTGTGTGTTCCCCCTTTTAGATATGCTAAATGCAGATGAGACACAGGTCACACTGGAATAGTTGGTACAGTCATTGTCGCAATGTCATCATTGCTTGCTATTCGGCACACATGTACATTAAAAGTTAGTTAAATACAGTCATTAATACAGTCATGCGATGTTATTATTGTATTATCAGTGGGTGGATGGATGATGGCTGGATGGATGAATGATGGATGAAAGGGTGGATGGATGAAGGATGGCTTGCTGGATGGTTGAAAGGGTGGGTGGGTGGGTGAATGGATGGGTGAAAGGGGTGGGTGGGTGAAGGATTGGTGGATGGATGGATGAAAGGCTGGGTGGATGAATGGATGGATAAAAGGCTGGGTGGATGAATGGATGGATGAAAGGATGGATGGATGAAAGGGTGGGTGGGTGAAGGATTGGTGGATGGATGGAAGGCTGGGTGGATGAATGGATGGATAAAAGGGTGAAAGAGGGTATATAATAAAAGGACGATGACCGCATGTGGTCTTCGACCCACACCATATACAGTGTGTGTGTGTCTGTCCTTTTGCCGCATCAGCGATTAGGCCTCTTTACTGCAGGGTCCTGCCATGATCTGCTGAGATCCTCCTGCTACACTTTTGAAAAAAGGCAGAAGATAGGATTCTTTTGGTTCCCGATGCCACACCCAGTGGGATTGCCAGCCAATGGCAGTGGCATAGCGTAAGCCACTGTGGCGCAGGGGACCACAAACCCTTAAGGGACCTGCTAACCCTTCAAGAGGACCCCATTCCGTCCCAAGGCCAATTACTATCTGTGGAATATGGGAGACTCAGAGGGCCGACTTCACATTCTGCAGGGGTCCCATCTTTTTAGGTTACACCACTGCCCATGGCTCATGGTATTAGGTGAGTGCACTTCCAGGCTTTTGTATGTGTTTTCAAAGTGAGCATAACCACACTCGTTTTGGAGTAATCAGGCATGTTAGAAGCTTTTCGACGACATGGGGAAAAATGTTTTGGGGCCACTTCCGATCAAAGCAGCACTTCGTAAGTACGAAAGAAACCATGTACGATGGGGAAATGAAAAACAGTACTTGGTGCCACCTGCTGCGGTTGGCACTATAGCTGCAGACCTACTTTTGACTATGTAAATTATGTTGTAAAAGAACAATGGGCCTCAAAACGATTGGGACCTGGGACGAAGAGCCCTGGCCACCCTGCCCTTGTGACCTATAGGATTGATGTGTGCAATGAAGACACATTCTCTCCCTTCTGGCATCTTTCAGAAGGGAAAGGACGGACACGCCACCTGTAGTTGCTGCTGCTTGCCGTATTCCTTTTCCCCCAAAAACAGGTTCAAGGCCAATTCCCCACTTGCGCCCCTCCAGTGCTATGAACATTTTTAGAAAGAATGCTGATGTAATAGATACAAGCTCAGAGGTAATGAAACAACAACAAAGAAACAGACTGTTCATTACATGGACCTGAGGAGGCTTTTCTGTACTGTGATTTGAGGTTGACTTGAAGCGGCCGCTCTCAGCAGTGCATGGTGACCTCAGGACAGTTAGCAGTTCGCTGTACTGCACAGTGCTCACCACCCGCCATGCCAACCCTGGCTGAAGACGAGGAACAGCCAGCAGAGACGCGCTCTATCTCTTCTCCAGTTAAAGTAAGCTGCACTGTCTCCTAACCCTTCCGTGCCAAGATGTCATTGCTTTCCTATGTTTTTTTGGGCCGTAATATTCTTTCAGGGGAGGAAGATATTCATGAAACTGCAGCCTTCTTCTTAGGTTTCACTTCATTTGAATGTACCTTACATGATCTACGTGCTCCAGCGAAACATTTGCAATGAGTTTCATGGCTGTGTTAGTGATTAGGTATATATTGCACTATGTATTGCCAAAAAATACACACACAAAAAAAAATAGGATAAATAAAAAGGGAAGAATTAGCGTTGTGGGAACGGCCGGATGGGGGCAGTGGGAGCCAGGGTTTAGAGGCAGGATCCCGCATTCGGCCAAAAGAATCCAAACACTGTGGTAGGACACAAAAAACGCGTTGTCATGACGTGCGATTTCGTGGTCTGCGAAGTTATGTACTAGCAATAACAATCAATGCATTGGCGTTGCAACAACGTGCGATGTTACAGTTTACGATGTGGTGGACTTTGCAATGTAATAGACGCATGGTAAATGCCCGCAATGGAATGGTGCGCGATGTATCAACATACATCCGCAAGGGGTGAGCTCAGTCTAATTTAGGCTATGTATCTTTTTTTTTTTACAGAGTTTTATGTAGCACAAACTTGACCCGAATCTGGTATCAGAGCGCTTTACATAGCACCAATTGCATTACATGAGGACACATTCATTTTTGTTAGGCACGGGAGATTAAGTGATTTGCCCAGAATCACAGGATGTTCAGCGTCATTGCCGAGACTCAAACCCAGTTCCCCAGATTCGAGGTCGCCCGCCCTAGCGGTTAGGCCAACTCCTCTCCTATCTGACTTGCCCTGACTAGAGTGATGGCCCCTACTTGGACAGGGTGCAAGCCTCTTCCAACTAGAGATCCCATTTCTAACATTGGTGGTCAGTGGTGTGGATGGGACTTGTAATTCAGTGTTCACTGTAACTCTATACCAGAGACTAATTTGAACCTATTGCTCCTGATTGGCACATTTTGTGTCTGCCTTGTGCTAACTGGCTTTTTAAAATTTTCAATTCACACTGATTGGCCGTTTGATTTTTTTCTGCTAAAACATTTCTCACTCTGCAGAAGCAACACCTGCAACTGAAGTTGTAAAATTTGATCTTTTTATTTTTTATTTTTTATTTTTATTAAAGTTTTGTATAGCGCTGGCTGGACCCGAGGGTATCAGAGCGCTTCACAGCAAATATACATGGGTTAGACAGATAATGCGGACAAAAAGCAGGTCAATGCACACAGGAGTGAGTACACTCTATACAATAGCAGCCAAGCGTGACCCAGGTGGAGATTCGTAGGCAAGTCAATCAGCTCAGGGGTGAGCGAGGACATGAAACAATAAAGTCTAGGTTTAGTTCTAGTTGGTTCCGGAGCGCTCAAGGAAGAGGACTTTGAGTAGCTTCTTGAATTTCGGGAAGGATGTGGTCATTCTGATGTGTGGTGGAATGGAGTTCCATATTTTGGGAGCATTGCCCGCGAAGGATTTGCTCGATGTTGAGAGTTTCTGGGATTTCAGAGGAATGAGTAGGAGCGTGTTGGAGCTTCTGAGGTTTCTAGACTGCCCGGCCCTTTTGAGCTTATTGGCCAGGTATTCCGGTTTGCCCGTATGCAGGGCCTTGTGTGTGAGGCAAGCTGTGCGGAAGCTAGCTCGTTGGTCAATAGGGAGCCATTTCAGATCCTTTAGAGCTGGGGTGATGTGTTCATATTTCTTTGTTCCCGTGATCATTCTTGCAGCTGCGTTTAGGGTAGAGGTCAGAGGACGTAGGTGAGATTTGGCTGTTCCAGTCAGAGTGGCAATGCCGTAGTCAATTCTGGAGAGGACCAGAGCCTGCGTGGCCTGTTTCAAGTCTTTTGTGGGGAGGAATGGTTTTAGTTTGTAGAGCAATTTCAGGTTCAGGAAGGCACTTTTGGCGGTTTTTGAGATGTGTTCTTTCATATCCAATTTGGGGTCAAGGGTGATCCCTAGGGATTTTATGGAGTTCGATGGAACAAGCGGCACATTTAGAGCGTTTAAGGCTTTGAGCCAATCAAGGATTTGGGGGTTCTCTTCTTTGTTAGAGATTAGGAGCACTTCAGTTTTTTCCTCATTGAGTTTGAGGTGGTTGGAAGAGAGCCAGAGCTGAACTTCAGTAAGTGTGTGGTTCAGTCTGTGGATGTCCGAGATCGATGTGGTTTCCAGATAGAGTTGCGTGTCGTCCGCATAAAGGTGGAAGGGGATGTTAGCTTTCCTTAGAATTAAGGTGAGGGGCTCCATGTAAATGTTGAAGAGTTGAGGAGAGAGAACAGACCCTTGAGGAACTCCTCTGCTGATGGGAAGAATGTCTGATTCGCAAGTTTTAATTTTTATTCTTTGTGTGCGGTTGTTAAGAAAGGAGGAGAACCATTTTAGGACAGTCTTTTCGAGGCCTGCTCTCTCCTTTAGGACATTGATTAGTAGGGCATGGTCGACTGTGTCAAATGCAGCCGATAGGTCTAAGAGGATGAGAAGGCTGCAATGGTTGGAGTCGAGCGACATGTGAAGATCGTCTAGGATGTTAAGTATTGCGGTTTCAGTACTGCAGCCTTTTCTGAACCCTGATTGATGTGGGTCTAGAAGCTTTGTATTCTCTAGGTGCTGGGAGAGTTGCGCCAGCACACATCTTTCCAAGATTTTGGATAGTAGTGGAAGGTTCGAGACTGGTCTGAAGTTATTCATATCCTGTATGTCAAGACCCGGTTTTTTTAGTAGAGGCGTGACTTGACCTATTTTAAGGCAGTCCGGGATGGAGCCCTCACTCAGAGAGCTGTTGATGATCTTTGCCCAAATAGGGGCTAGAGTGAGCCTCAAGTCTTTGGTCACTCTCGGGGGAAGCTGATCAAGGGAGTGACTTGAGGGCTTGGCGGAGGCTATGAGATTACTTATCACTTCAACCTGGATAGGTTGGAAGGAGGACCAGCGAGTGGATGAGATTGTCGGTCCTAAATGGGAAGTTGAAGCGGGGTGGTCTGAGGGCAACGTGCCGAGAGATCTGTCAATTTTCGCGATTTTTTCATTGAAGAAGTTGGCAAAGTCGTCACATTGGGATTTGGACGCTACCATGTCTCTTGTTACCGGAATGGAGGTTTGGTTCTTGATGATGTTGAAAAGTTCTTTGGGGCGGTTTTTGGCATTGTCAAGGGCCGCGCAGAAGAAGGACGACTTTTTGTTCTTGATGTGGTTGTAGTAGCTTTTGCGGGCTGCCTTGAGCTGGTCCCGGTTGCGTGAGGAGGGGTTGGCCCTCCAGGATCTTTCCAAGTATCTTAGGTGTCTTCTTTCATCGTTGATGTCAGTGGAGAACCAGGATCTGGAGGGGATGTTTCTTTGTTTTTTTAGTTTCCTTGGTGCCAGCTGGTCTAAGACGAGCTCCAAGTTGGAATGGTAGAGCGAGGTGAGTTCTGTGGTTGAAAGGGGTTCTGTCGTGGTCGGGAGGAGTGAGCTGAGGCCCTCTTCAAGCTTGTCCAGAGGTACTCTCGATAGGTTTCTGATCCATTTGGGGGATGTTTGTGTGGGAGGGACGGAGAGCGCCGGGTGATTGATATGAAAGAGGATGGCGTGATGGTCTGACCAGTCTACTGGGATGATGTGGTCAATTGAAATTGTCTTTTTATCTGCGATGATAGCATCCAGGGTAGCTCCTCTATGGTGGGTTTCTTCTGTGCAGTGCTGGGTCATGTCAAGGTCATGAATCAGGGTGTTGAGGGATTGAAAGAGCGGGTTTTTTGATACATTCCATCTTAGGTTGAGGTCGCCCAGAATTATACTGAAATCACTGTTGAGAGCTGTTTGCGTGATCAGATCCGTCAGCTGAGCACCAAATGCGGAGGTATTGCCCGGGGGATGGTAGAGGAGAAGGCATTGGAGTGAAGGGTGTTGAGGCGAATTGATGTTGACCGCGAGGGATTCAAAGGAGTTGTAGGAGACGGCAGGAGATTCAGTGATGGAGATGTCGCTTTTATGGATAATAGCTATTCCGCCGCCTTTGTGAATGGGCCTGTCTTTGTGTATGATTGAGAACCCGGGCGGCACCAGCGTGTCCAGGATGGGGCAGGATAGAGTGTTCAGCCATGTTTCAGTGATGAAGGCTACGTCCAGGTCCTGAGCGAGGATGGTTTCGGCTATTTCTGTTGCATGTTTGACGGCGGATCTGCAATTGATGAGCATACAGTTTAATTGGGAGTCGACCTGTGAGATATGATATGATATGATCTGGCCAGGTTAGAGGCTTATACCGTGTCCGATGGTCTTTTGAAAGCAATTTCATATCTCAATGAAGGTGTTTGCCAGGAAGGTACACCTGCAGAAAGTGGTAAGGGCCTGGGCAGATACCCAGGGTGAAGGGGGTGATGACCTGGATGAGGTGCAGGACATTCCTGAGGAGGATGAGGAGCAGACACTGGGTGTCAATGTGGATCTGGTACTGCTTGCAGGCCAATCAATTTGCCAAGAGTAATGGGCCCCACCAAGTCAGGGAGCAATGCCTCATTTAGGAGCATGATCCCAGAGGAGATTGGGGGGACAGGAGGGAGGAGAGACAGCTAAAGTTAGAGCTTGCTAAGGTGGTGAAAGAGCAGGTGCTGGCTTAGAGGAGGTTGGCTGTGGAGGAGAAGAAGTTCTCTGATGAATTGTGTGGGAGTAGGGTCCAGCAACAATAATGGTGGCATCATACTTGCAGTGTCTTAAATGTAGCCCAAGATTAATTTTCGCAAGGATATGGTGCCCAGTTATAATGTGGGGAATGATGTGGACAAATTGCTATGAACTGGCTTTAAAAATGTACAGAGTCCCAGAGGAGTTCTAAGGGGGTAGTCTCTGGAGGTACATGCCCCCAGTGGGGAGGGATACACTACTTACATTAGAAGTGGAGGACCAGACAAAAATATACTGCCATGAAGGCCATTTTAGTCGGGAAATTTAGTTTGGCACCTGAAAAGTACACGCAACGGTTCAAGGCTAGTCACTCTTTACATCGACATGCGTAGGTTCCATGGACTGTGCTGGTAATACACTGAAGGGCTGGATGAGGGGCAGCAAGAAAAATGTTTTTGATGGGTTGTGCAACTTATTTTTGAAGGACCACGTTCTTGATAATTGTTTTCGAGAACGGTGCCAACACCTGGTGGATAACAAACTGACTGACTCCAGGATGCTTGCTGAGGAGACTGACCAGAGAGTCCAAAAAGGTATCTGGAGGGTCTCCCAAAAGCATGGTCAGTGTTCCCAACAGAGGAAAGAAGGGGGAGATAAAAAGAAGTAGTTATGTAAAGGCTCCCAAAATGGTTCACAGTGGAAAGGGTCAGGTTCTCATTCCCAGTCTGGCCACCAGAAGCAAAGTTACCCTGACAAAAGTCAGCAGTCCAAAACTCCCAAGTGCTATGAGTTTGGTGAGTACTGACACTACAAAGGGGATCCCAAGTGTCCAAAAAGAGCACACCCTCCCACTGGAGGTAAGAATCCAGGGGTAGTTAGCACAATGCTGGTGAAGGAGTTTGTCCCAGTCAATGAAGGGAACTTAGAGGGGTCACCCCAATGTCCCTGGCTGACTGGAAGATAGTTCCTAAGATCCACGTGCCATCGAATGCTACTATGTATAGGCAATGGGTCACCGTCAATGGGCAAGGTGTTGGGGCTCTGAGGGACATGGGTGTCAGCATGACTCTGGTAAGTAGTCAGCTGGTGTTCCCAGAACAAGTGATTACTAATGCCAAGTTGAGGTGGATGACTACACGGATGGTCACTATCCAGTGGCCCTTGTTCCATTTGAGTGAGAATGGGGTTTACAGGTCTTCTGAAAGTTGATGTGAGCCCTGCCATGCCTGTGAACTGTTTGTTGGGTAATGACCTTCAGCACACTATCTGGAAAGAAGGGAAGCTCAAGGCCCATGTGGATATGTTGAGGTTACCTGAGTGGATCTGTGCCATGACAGGGTCCATGGTTACCTGAGAAGGGAGTCAAAAGGGCTGATGTCTGGAATATTTGCTCAGTCAGCTGTTAAAAAGGGGAAAAGGCAGAGGACGTGGGGAACCAGCCCCTGAGTGTTCCCCTCAGTGAGATGAACAGAGCACCTGTGGTGGCCGCCCTGGAGTCCACTGAGGAGGACATTGCTCCCCTTGGTGCCCTGTCTACACCTACTGCTTGGCACGTGGAAGGAAGACCCACCAGGGCAGAGTTTTGTAGAGCACAGAGGGGGGGCCCAACCCTTGAGGGTATGAGGCACCAGGCGGAAGCCCAAGCATCAAGTGATGTTTCTGGGAGCTATCACATTTACTGGGAGGACAGCCTCCTTTACAGTGAGGCTAAGTCTCCAGTGCATGGGACATCAAGAACCCTAGTGGTCCCCCAATGCTACAGGACCTTCCCACTGGGACTGTCTCCCAGAATTCCCCCGCCAGGTCACTTGGGCCAAGAAAAGACCTTTGCAAGGCTTGCCCCACATTTCTATTGGTCCAAAATCAAGGTATTTTCTCAAAAACATACTGTAGGACCTGTGTGGTCTGCTAGGCTAGGGAAACAGCTAAAAAACATTGAAACCACTACCTGTCATTAACACCCCTTTTGAAAGGGTGGGCATCAACATTTTTGGGCCTATGGATCAACAGGCTGCTTTAGGCAACAGGTTCATCCTAGTTCTAGTAGATCTTTCCACACAGGACCCAGAGGCCATCCCTCTGAGAACCACCACTGCACATGCTGTGGCAAAGGCTCTGATGGGGATTTTTACCAGAGAGGTTTTCCACAAGGACGTTATGTCTGACAGGGGAACAAACTTCATGTTTGCATATATGCAGTCCACGTGGAAAGAGTGTGGGGTTAATTACAACTTCTCCACACCATACCACCACCAAACCAATGAGCTTGTTGAGAGGTCCAATAAGAACCTAAAAGGCATTATGAGTAGTCTGGCTTAGGGCCTGATGAAAAAGTGGGATATCCTCTTGCCCTATCTGCTTTTTTCCTACATGGATGTACCAGAGAAGGGAGTGGGCTTTAGCTTCCTAGAGCTTCTGTAGGGTCACCCTGTCAAAAGACCTCTCAGTTTGGTGAAGGAAGGATGGGAGCATGCTCCCAGGAATGTTCCCCAGGATGTAGTGAGTTACATGCTGACCTTTCGCTGTAAAAAAGGCTAACTTGTGGAACCAAGCTTCTGACATTTTGGAAGCCAGCCTGGCTATAATGAAGGAGTGATATGACCAAAATGCTACCACTGTGGAGTTACAGCCTGGGAATAAAGTGTGGATCACAGAACCCGTGGAGCCCAGTGCCCTTCAGAACCGTTGGACCGGGCCTTAAGTTATGAGGTAATTGAGAAGAATCTAGCCAACTGCCAGTTACTCCAGATCCACGTTTTGCCGTTTGCCGCGAGTGAGCAGGGAGCCACCGAAACCGCAGCAGCCGAGCTCACGGCCAGGCTCCAGCCTCACTTTTGCCATCAGGTCCAGCATCGGACTTCCTTACCGGGGGGCAATTGGATTGTGGCCCGGTCTGGTTCGGCTGTGGTATACCGGTTCACCGGTTCACAGCTACACCAAGCCACAGATTGAACACGGTTTAGCGCAGTTGAGCGCACTTGGTCTCTGGGCCTTGGTCCTCTCTAAGCCCGCTCTGGTCTCTTTTTGACGCTCATGCTCATGCTCCCGCTCCTGCCTTTTGCTCCCGCCGCCAGTGCTATCAACTGAGGATCCCGGGGGCCAGGTGCAGTGACTCTGCGATGAGCTGCTAATGTCCAGAAACCTCTGGGAGCCGGTTGCAGAAGCGGATGCAGTTGTCTCACAAGCACGGGAACATAAAGCTTCAACGCCGACACTTACTGGTCTGGAGGTGAGGCGAGGAGAAGGGAGTGTGGGAAACGGGGGAGCAGAGCTAAGGGAGTGCGGTGGTTAACCACTCATTCCTGTTTGACCTCTGCTCGTCTCCCTTTGATTAACTTCAGACCTCCCTCTGGCTTTTGGCTTTTTTGAACTACGGTGAGTGGTACTGACACACATGACTGCGCATAATCTGTTGGGTTCTGATTCTGACCGCGGCTTTGCTGCATCCCCTCTTTGTCCCTGTCTCCCCATTCGCCTATTCCGTTCTATTTGCAAGGTGACCCAGCAAGAAGCGGCCAAAGGGGACCGCAAGGAGTACCAAGGGAGCACAGACCCCCGGAATCTGCCTGCCTGCTTAAAGATGCCCGCATCTCTGGTGCCCAAGAGCCCTGAAAGGACACCAGTATCGACCCCTACCCACGGAGAGAGGAGGTGAGCGCGTTGCTGGAGACAGATGTCTGGCAGGGAGTGTTTGCAGCCCAGAGGGAGATCGGCGGGGGCAGCTAACAAGTGAGCCAAAAAGTGGGCTACTAAGTCGTAAGAGCTACAGAGGCAGTGAAGAGGGTGGTCCCAGGAGCATCGTGGGGAGGCCCAGAGCCCCTGCCCTCCCAAAAGTGTTATCAAAACAAAAAGAGGATCACCACAGTGTGCTACCCCCAGCCTTAATCAGGAAATACATTGTTTCGGGGGGGTCACCGGAATTCCGTGGAACTAAGAAACAACCAGGAATCATCAATCAATTACTAAGAGACAACTAAGTGACAACCCTTTGTAAATGGACCATGAGATCAGGGAAGCCTCGAGGCGGTGAAGAAAAACCTCCGGGGAAGACAAAAAAAGGAAGAGGGGGCCCACCTAGTACAAACAAAGAGGAAGATGTAGGAACGGCCAGGGGCATGAGCTTCCAAAGGCTGATATCTCTGAAAGTGACAGACAACGGGCCAGACCCACACATACATCCTCCAGCGTCTTTTGACTCTAAAAAACAAGGGTCCTGGAGCCCTGCCCCTGCACCTAGTGTCGCAGAAGATTCCTACATGGACAACGCAGAAAGCAGACCAGCAAAAACTAACAAGGGAGAAACAGAGGACGGGGCAATAGCCTCCACAGTCCACTATGCACCAGGTCCAGGCTTTAAAACCAGCAAACGTGCACTAATTCCTGACTTTCTCAAAGTATGCCATAGACTTTCCACAGGGAGCAGCAAGGAGCATGCAGAAAATAATGACAGCACCAGTGCTAATGTTGAAAATCACAAGGTCGTTATGGATCTCATGCACAGTAGCAATAAATCAACATCTTCAAAGCACAAACGAAGGATTAGAAGCGGGTCCAGTAACGCCCTCAAAACAAAAACAACAGGGAACCCAGTGGGCGTGGTCACCGGCCTTCCTGGGTTAGACAATCAAAGCAGGTTACAACCAGCTAAAGGGTCAGACTTACCCACAGCACAACTACCTCCGCAGGCTCAACAAGCAATTCCCCCTCAAACGGCTTTTGCCCTCGTCAACGGGGATCCCGACACAAGCAGTGACCTTGTTCTCTCGCAGCAAAGCCACTGGGCAACCCAGAAAACGACAACTAAAGAAACAGAAGGAGGCACTCTGCACAACCAAAATCTTACCCTAGACCCGAGCTCATTTTCAATGGTTTATTTTCCCAGTCTAATGAGAGACCAATTTTCATCGGAACAAGACAATATGGGGGAAAACCATAGTAATCTCTTCTTAGGGTTAGAAATCAAAAACACCGAAATCTTCAATCCACAAGAAGCAAATGAAATAGTAGACCTCAAACAAAGTAGGCGCCCGTCCCTAGAAACGAACAAGCTAAGTTCAGGAAAAGAAGAGGACACTCAAAACACGACCCCTCAGGGGAGTGAACAACCGCATGAGTACAATACCCACACAGAACACCCCGAGCATCTAGAATATTCACTCCTACTAACCTAAATACAGGGGGAAACACCGAAGAGCCCTCCAACGGCCACCATATGGCCGCAACTAGTAAACACCATTGAAACCATAGGCAGAGCAATGTCATACCATGCAGACAAACTAGACACACAAGTCGATCTGCTTAACATCTTGGCTATCCACGTCCAGGGGACAGAAGCAAATTTGTAGGACCTTAACACCATGATAAAGAAGGTGCAACTCGACAAGGACACTACATTTCATACTTGCTAGTGCCCCCAAATAATTGACAAACTGCCAACCGTACCAACTTTGATGTCACAGATATTGGGGGTTGTTAAGGAATCACCTAAAGAGATCAGCAAAACCACCAGTCAGGAAAGAGTTGAACAAGATGGCCAGGAGGAAAGTGGAAGGGCAAGCGGTGTCCGGAGCAAAGAAGAGAGCCTCGAAGTACTAGAGCAGTCAAGCTCCTCCACTCCAGACAACACCAAGACCCAGCAATCTTAGATGAATGAGTTCAATCTGAGGCGGGAGAGGATGCACCACAAAACCAAGATCCATAAACAAAAGACCAAACAAGCCCCAAACAATCGAAGCTGGCAGCCTCTCTCACAAAGAGAGAAAGGAAGTTCTTGAAAAAAGCAAGAAAAACCAAATCAAACATCCGAGGGAAGCCGTTGACACATCCTCAAAAAAACAATTTCGATTCTAACGATACCAACGACAAGGTGCTTACAGAGGGAAACTCCTCTCAAAATAAAACAAAGCCTGCGCTTGGGTCAACTCCACTCCAGACGGCCCAATCCAACAAACTAGTCCAATTCAGCAAGCAAGCAAAGTGTTCAGTATATTCAACATCCCGGTAGGAAAAGAACTCAAACCTTTCAGCCCAGGAATATTAAAAAACACAGACACTGTGCACAGTAATGAAGCAAACAGTAACTTCTCCACCTTACAAGCGACCCCCAATAGCAGCAAAGTGGATTCAGAGAGATGTACAAAGCTCAATGGAAGAAAGAAACGGGCACAGCCGTCGGGAGCAACATACGTTCCACCAGTTGCGAACTCCACCAGTATTGAGAGAAACTGTTTCCAACATAAAATTAACTCTGCCCCATTAGACCCGGAGCCTAGCTGGGCCGGCACAGCCACTTCAAGTAACGGGTGAAAAAAAGCTACATAGAACCAATACGACTCATCCCAAGCAAAAAAGTTGAACTAATTCCACGATACAGCTCGAGAGGGCCACATGACATCTTGAATAGAGGGTCTATTTTAAAACTCTTAGAAGAATTACCAGCCCTGCGTCATATAAAATCGGACGATTTGGAATCAATTGAATTCAAATTAAACCCTCACCAATCAGGCCCAGATTCCACGATTATAACTTGGACCGAACACAGCTTTACAGAACAAATCCTGCAGCATAGGGAGGAATTTCCCCTATGAGGCAAAGAGTTAATAATGGTGGAGCCCGCACGATACCCCAGTCCGCTCCAGAAACAAAGTCCGAAACGGAGCCTCTCAAAAGGTGCGAAAGGCCCAGACCAAAGAAGCACCATGACAGAAGAAGGTCACCTACCTAGGCAAATTACAATCACAATTGCTCACCAAGAAGAAGTCACATTTGAGAGGCACCCACAACCTCCCTTAGTTTTAAATCAGAGGGGTGTAGAATGAATTAACCCAAGACAAACATCAGGAAAAGAGCAGGGTTGCAAGAACTGTTCTCGGAACGTCAACAGGTTAAGCACAAAGTTGGAGGAAGACAATTTCATAGAGTTTATCACACAACACACATACTTCTGCTTCAGGAAACCTGGCAGACAAAAAACTCGCCACTCCTGGGATATAAAGAACATTTCATCCCAGCACAAAAGGAGGCACAGCACGGTAGGGCAAAAGGAAGGCTATCAATCTTTATATCCTCGACTTCCTTTGGGGAGATGTCTGTATTGATTTAAATTCAACATGGATGCAATGCATTAAAATCGAAATCTCTCCTACCGTGGGTCTATTAATTCTGAATGTATATATGCACCCAGCGGGAAAACACATAGTGAAAAGAATTAAGCAACTAATAGCTGCAATTACAGCGCGGAAATCACCTACTCAATTGATAATATGATAATACCAGGTGACTTCAACATGAACCTAATCCAAGGACAGGAGGGAAATTTAGCGACCTTTATACAGCCAAGACAGGGAAATCGAAGTAGACAAGATGCAATGGGGAAGAAATGTGCAGCAAAATTTGAAGCCCTCTTTCTGCACACGCTAAATGGAAGGGGTCCCTTGGACAGACCAGCAGCCCTAACGAAGGTCACCAGGAATACAGGCTCAACAATAGATTTTACATTAGCAGACCCTGATCTATTTCCTTACATCAAAGATTTCCATATCCTGGAACGGGTTGAAAGTGACCACTATCCCCAGATCTTTACATTATCTATCAATCCAAAAGTGTCGGAGCAGGCGCATCCCCTAACATTGAACACTCAACTCTTTAACTTACAACGATTAAACTGGAATGAAGACAACATCTCCAATCTAATGGAGACATATCGCTCATTGCTCTCACTGTCAGTGGAAGCTCAAGATACAGTAAAGGCCTGGGAGTCCTTAGTAGTTAACATCAACAAAAAATACCAAAACAAGTGCAGAGGACACAAAATAAATAGAAACGCAGGAGGGAAGTGGTACACGCCAAAAATGTGTTCAATAAAAACGCGGATGAATACATACCTAAGGTCATTTCGAAAAAAGGACCCCCAATCATCACAACAAAATCTCACATCAATAGAAAATTTTAAAAAGGAGCTAAAACGTGAAACCAAGGTGGCCAAGCAAAAGTATAAGGAAAACCTCAAGACCACCATACTCCATGCTAGCAAGCTGCGAAATTCCAAACAGTTCTGGGCAAAAATAAACCTTATGCTTAACGGTAAACAGCGGCAGTTCAACTTGGACATGACAGATCAAATCTGGAGCGCTCACATTGATGCAACATACAATACCACACTGGACAAGTGCATAGACAATACAACTGATATCCCAACAGAGCTCAATCCGACTCCCAGTTCAAGAACAACCCCAGAAGCTGGGAATCCCAGCAAGCAAAAGATTCATCTCATACGCTTAGTCTGGTACTGGTGGAAGCTTCAGCTCTGGACCCAATAAAGTCATTCCAAATCAAAGAAAGAAGTAATCCATCCTTTCTGGAGCATAAAAGAGAAACAGAGCAGATAACTCCGAAGCAGGTTCTGAAGACTATAAATCACCTAAGAGCAGACAGGGCTCCTGGACCAAATGGCCTACCCAACGCTCTATTTAGACAAGATCCTATGTTTTGGTCTAGCCTCTCATCCCCCTTTGTTTTGTAACAGCTTAAAGACCGGGAATATTCCTGACTCCTGGAGGGGCAGCATCCTTCAACCGATTCATAAATCGGGGACACGCTCAGACCCCAACAACTACAGGTAATAGCCCTAATAGACGTTGAGGCCAATATCTATGCATCCAACTTATTGGCAGATCTGGAAACTTGGGTCAGTAGCAAAAACTTGATCCCAATGACACAAACAGGATTCCGGGCCGGCATGGGCACCCTAACAAACTTATCAGCACTAACTCTCCTAGCTAAGAAAGCATCCTACATACATGCTTTCTAGACCTCAAAGCTGCTTTTGATAAAGTGCCAAGATCTAAACTATGGGTTAAAATGAAAGCTTGGGGCACCCCTCCCAACTTATTGGGAGCAATCATCAACTTATATTTGCATACCTAGGTCCAAATAAAAAAAGGGGACGGGCGGCGCCTAACAAAGAAATTTCCATCAATAAACAGGCTAAAGCAAGGATGTGTGCTGGCCCCTAGCCTATTTAACATCTATACCGCCGACCTAGAGAGCGACCTATGCACAATCCAGGGTGACCCACCGAAATTGGGACAAACTCCCATAGTGAGTCTGCAATACATGGATGATATCGTGCTCCTCTCTCAAACTCCACTTGGTTTACAACGGCTTATCTCACAACTTGCACTGTACACAATTAACAATAAACCTCAGAAATCTAATGTTCTATGTTTCTCCAGCACTAGTAAAAAACTACCAAAATTTGTTTGGAGGATAAATTATGGTATTCTAACCCAGGTGGATGAATAAAAATATTTGGGCATCCTACTAGATCGCCAACTACAAACATCATTTAGACCTTGAGAATGCAAAATCAAAATAACTTTAATTTGCTTTCAAAACCATACAAAAAAAAACTAAGCGGAAGTTCAACCGGTCACCTACTAAAGGTTGTAGAAGCAAAATTCCTGCCTGCAATCACATGTGGCTCGGAAATTATGGCCACCAAGGACACTAGAATGCTAAACCTTGCCCAATCAAGATTGTTTAAAAAACTCTTCTCAATTCCGTGACATATTTCCCAAGCGCAAATACGCTTGGAATACGGATTAACAAACCAGATACTGGCCAGACAAGGGATCCTGGCCAAATATTACTGGCGCATGAGGGATGCTGAAGATAACACGCTTGCCCATCTCTGTTGGGAAGAGGTCGAAAAACAGGCTAGGCAGACAAATTCCACATGCAAGTCTCTTAGGCAAGCGTTTCTATCGCTAAATATGGAAGAAGCTTGGCAATCACCAATGCCATATGTTGTTTTTAAACAAACCACCAACAAAGCCGTCAAACAAGCATCGTTGCTAATAGACAAAGCATTAGTGTCTGGCAAAAGTCATGCCTGGATGGTGATGCCAACATATAAACAACTGAAACAACAATTCTATTTACAAAAATGTTTCAGGGATCACTATAAGAGGAAACTAAGCATATATAGGTTGGGATGGTTACCGAGTAAAGACCTCACCCCAAAATGGTTACGGACCTGGCAAACTCAGGATTGTCACCTCTGTGATAAAGGAGTAGAGTCGTTATTGCGTCTATTATGTATCTGTCCGGCCTTACAAAATCAAAGGAAGATCCTCCTGAGGGCACTCCTAAGAGAAACACAAGTCAGGACCTGCAGGGCGGCTGTGATAAAATGCCTCAGTGGGTCTTCGATACAACTTTCCTGCAAAACGATAAAATTCCTGACATTTGCTGCTCAAGAGCTCGAAAAAAAGGAAGGAGCAAAAGAGGAACTGGGACATATGGACACCTTGCAGCCGGACCCAGATTCTCTTTCATTCTGTTTACAGCCACCCCCCCCTCTTCTTCTCTTTTATTTTAAGACACTGCACGCATTTTATTTGAGACTAGCAGCCCGTCCCGACGTTGTCCGGGTATGAAATAGAATGTGTGTAATGTGTGTCATTCGTGTGTTCCCCCGCTTGAGGCCCAGCTGCAGCCCTGGTTCATGTTAGCAGGCGCGTGTCCCCCCGCTTGAGGCACAGCTGCAGCCCTGGTTCATGTTAGCAGGCGCATGTAATTAGCGTAGTGATCCGCCGCCTGAGCCCGGCTACAGCCCTGGCTGATGTTAGCAGGCGCGTGTAGTTTGGTTTAATGTGATAGTTCATTAACAGCGCGCATGAGAGGCTGCAGTAATTGTCCCCGCATACACGCTCAGTCGCGTGTGCCCCCACTTGAGGGCCAGCGGCGACCGTCTAACAATTAGAATTGTGTGAGTCTTGAATGATTGTTTCCCGCAGTTCTTATTTTTTTATGACCCACACCGACGCTCTTCGGCCCGAGTGCTTTTTAGACGCACCCAGGCCAAGCCACACACTGCGTTCGGCCCTTTCAGATGCACCCAGGCCAAGGCACACACTGCATTTGGCACCCCCAGTATGTGTGACACAACGGGCAGTCCCCCAAGGGAGTCTTGCGAATGGTTACTTTCCACGCTTCGAGGTGAATGCCTTTGTGACGCCCCCAGCACACGGCCACAGCAGACGATCTGATTAATGTACGACCCAGATGGCATGAAGTGCGGAACGTAGCACATGCCCCCAGCGTTTGTCACGCCCCCAGCGTGCCCCTTGATGTGGCGCAATTGCTTAATTGGCGCTTCACATGGCATGAAGGGCGGACACATGCCCACAGAGCGGACACACGCCCACAGCGTTTGTCACGGCCCCAGCGTGTCATGCCCCCAGCGTGCCCCTTGATGCGGCGCAATTACGACTCACATGGCATGAAGGGCGGAACGTACCACACGCCCCCAGCGTTTGTCACGTCCCCAGCACACGCCCACAGCAGAACGCAGAAACGCCCACAAGGGACTACTTTGCTGGCACGATTCTTTTACCTTTTAAATGTATATGGTGGCCGTCTGCATAGCCTATGTCCTTCTGCTGCAACTGCCCTTTCCAACGCTGTATTGGGTGTTGTGATTGGTGCTGTGGTTACTGAGATTACCCGCCTCAAAGGTTTGGGCTCTCCCTTTATAATATTAGTATGGATATATATATATATATATATTCACTGAAAAAACCATAGGTTATAGACCATATATAGTTAGGAATTAGCATTTAAAAAACCTTATTTTACTCACACAAAACCATTGAAATTCCATATATAGTTAGTTGTACTAACTATATATCGCGCACCCGCAATCCACTGCTGATCATGTCACATATTACATCATTCATGACATGGTCAGTGACATCACTGATGACATCACTGATGACATCTCAAATGACATCACTGATGACATCACTGATGACATCTCAAATGACATCACTGATGACATCACATCACAACTGAATGAGTGGATGTATAAGTGTCTGAATGAAGGTTTTAGTAGGTGCGTGACTGACTGTATGAGTGAGTGATTAAATGTGTCTCACTGAATGCATAGGTTAGTGACTAAACTGTCTTAATTTGTGCATCATTATGTCTGGTATTCTGTAAACTGCTGCATGTGTTGATCAGTAGCTATATGAGTAACTATATGGGTTATTGATTGATTGTCCAAGTATTTGTATGGGAGACTGAGTGTGTGTGTGGCTGGCTGGGAGATGTGTGACTCTGTGCAGATCAATGTGTTCTTGTATCAATGATTTATAAGAGAGTAAGTATGTGTTAGAATATGTTTGAAAATGTAAGGTACTCTATGTTTAACTGTATAGATTAGAAAATGGAAGTGTGATTGATTCTTTACAGGACTGACTAGGTGTGTGAGTAACTCCAAGGATGAGTGGCAGAGTGTGAGTGTCTGTATAGGGTGTATGAGTGCATATGATAGTGTTGTAAAGATGAGTGATTGTATGTATGAATGATTGTATGGGTGAATGAGTGAATGTGTGTGTAGACGTAGGAATCAGTGAGTGCGTATGTAGTAACTAGTATTGGTGTGTCAATTGTTTAAAAAAATATATTCTGTATTTAACACTGGGTGTAACAGAGGTTATATTAAAGTGTGAGGAGATGCATTGTATTGTCACATGAATGATATCATCAGTGATGTGACCATTGATGTCAAATGAGATGTCATCAGTGATGTCATTTGAGATGTTATCAGTGATGTCATTTGAGATGTTATCAGTGATGTCATCAGTGATGTCATTTGAGATGTCATCAGTGATGTCATCAGTGATGTCATTTGAGATGTCATCAGTGATGTCATCAGTGATGTCATTTGAGATGTCATCAGTGATGTCATCAGTGATGTCACTGACCATGTCATGAATGATGTAATATGTGACATGATCAGCAGTGGATTGCGGGTGCGCGATATATAGTTAGTACAACTAACTATATATGGAATTTCAATGGTTTTGTGTGAGTAAAATAAGGTTTTTTAAATGCTAATTCCTAACTATATATGGTCTATAACCTATGGTTTTTTCAGTGAATTTTCAAGGTTTTGTAAATGCTAATTCCTAACTATATATGGTCTATAACCTATGGTTTTTTCAGTGAATTTCATTGGTTTTTTAAAAGCTAATATCTATAGCTGTAAAATGTATTCTTCTTTAAATCCAAAAATATATTTTATATGTTTATTAATAATTTTTTTTAAATATTTTTTTTGTTTCGCTCCCGGTCCGCGAACCGGGAAGCTTCCCGTTAGCTCAATTTGATTCCGCGTCCCGGTCCGCGAACCGGTAAGAAATCAACATAGTGACGGTATCGCGTTGCCGCGTAATGCGTCTTATGACGTACTGCGTTAGCGCACCCGGAAGTGCCCCGGGGCGCGGACCGAGGCGCGAAACGCAGCTCCCCGGAAGCGATCCGCGGCGCGAAAGCGCGACGTATCGCGTTGCCGCGAAATGCGTCTTGTGACGTATCGCGTTAGCGCACCCGGAAGTGTCCCGGGGCGCGGACCGAGGCGCGAAGCGGAGCGACCCGGAAGCTAACCGGGGAGCGTTCCGCAGCGCGTAACATGAGCGTGAGAGGTCATGTGACTTGTTAATAAAACTTTTCATTGGTTCATTTCACTTTTGGTTTCATAATGATGGAAGGCTAGGTCAGGTGACTTAAAAATAACACTTTTCATTGGTTGAGAAGTATTGTTTTTTCCCAAATGATGAAAACCCCTCCTTCTTTCCTCACTCTGACTTTCATCATTGTGAGAGGAAGACCTATTTTGCTTGTTGGAAAATGGCTTCATTGGTAGCTTCAGCTGGTGGACCCCCACCACCACCACCACCTCCTCATGGGAAGAGAGGACCACCTCCCCAGGTCCTGACCAACACTGAAGAGGAAGAGGAAGAAATGGATGAGGAGGGAGAAGAACCACAATTTTTAGAAGAGTTGCCCCGGGTTTCCAGAAAGAAAGCCAGTTTCATCTGGCAGTTTTTTTCAATACCTCGTGGCCAAAAAAAAGTCAATGCGAGGTATGTCACCTGCCTCATATGCAAGGAACAATTGTCCAGAGGGACGGACAAAAAATATAGCTATGGAAATCACACAATGCACAGGCACATGACAAGGAAACATCCCCTAAATTACAGCCGGGCGGAAATAAGAGATATGCACGACAATCCAAGACCAAGTCCTGTGGCCAGACCAACAATACCAATTTCTCTAACACCAGAAGAGGCACGGGAAACTGTGCCAAATATTCAAGAACATTTTGGGCACATGATTCACTTATGTATGCACTGTCGTGCATTATTAGCTTGTGGCAACATGAGCATCAATGCACTCAACCTGGCGTATGAACACCATGATTGCCCTAACCGCCCCCAGTAATTTTTTTTTGCTCCTGTTGAGCCCTTTTCAACGCCTGTTTTTTGTTGTTTCCCCCCCCCCAAAAAAACAAAAAAAATATAAAATCGTTCAAAAAATACAAAAAAAACAAAAAATGTTCAAAAAAAAATAAAAATATATAAAACAACAAAAATATAAAAAAAAAAGTTCTTTTCAGAACTACCTTCCCTTTCCAAAAAAATTGCTAGAATGTTTAGCACTCTGGCAAGCTCTATTTCTTTTGGTTCGCTTCCGGGTTAGCTTCCCGGTACGCGGACCGGGAGCTAACCAAAAAAATAAAAAAAAAATAAAAGTGTAAGTATAAGGAAAGGAAACAGAGAGTGATGTTAAAAGAAAGACAGCTATAGGGAGTAAAGAAGAGATACTGTTTAATAGATCTATTTACCGAAGAAAAGACAGAAGAGGGTATAATTGTGAAAAACAAAATAGATAACGAAGTGAAAGAAAAAATAAGAGAGTATAACATTAACAAAGAAGAGTTTCTTGGAGAATGTGAGTGAATGTTCAAAATAAGATTAAAACATGAGGAATAACAGAGAGAAAAAATAGAAAACAGAAAACAAAAAATAACAGAAAAAGATTAATTGAAACAGCAAAGAAATGTAATTAACATAGAGCCATATCATCAACATAGGCAATAAAAGTTTTGCAGCTTTTATTGGCAGAAATGTGTCGCTAAAGCTGCTTTTGTGGCAGATAACTGCCACTAAAACCACTTTTGCACCAGTTTTCTGCCAATAAAAAGAGCAATAATTTTATTGGCTGTGTTCATAATATTCCCCTTAGTGTGCTTCAACTACACAGAGAAAGCATTATGAACAAGTAGTGATAGAGTGATCAGTCAAAGACACTAAGAGTAATAGAGACGCAGTGAGTGAACAAGAGTGAGGAACTATGAGAAGAGAGGGACTGAGAAAAAGAGTGGAAGGAGTTGAGTAAGTAGGTAATAGAGAAAGGAATGAGGGAAGTAGCAAAGGCAGGAAACTGAGGGTTAAAGAAATGAAGCAGTGGAACTAATAGTAGTTAAATGTGATAGAAATGTAACGAAAACAGTACAAAATATTTACCTTATAATTGTCGTTAAATTACTCACTTTTTGTTTTTATACTTTCAATCTGTGAAAGAGAGAACAAACATTTGAAAAATATTAAAACATGTATTTAAAAGTTAGAAAAGACAAGGGAAAAGATTGAAGGACAAACAGTTTTTCAACAACTTTGACACTTACAGAAGCTTCTGCTTCTCCAGGCCCCCTACACAGTCCTAAAGATATACATTTTAAACTAACAGTATCTTGATGCAGATGAAGTGAGGCCTATCTTAAAACATGGTGCATCTTTTGCATTGCTGTTGTTTCAGAAAAGTGTCGCAAGACACTAAAATTTTAAATAATTGCTTCAGGATGCCAATAAGATGTCTACTATCCAGAGGTTTGTTTCAGGTGAGGCCTACTCAGGGTTGCAGATGAGATTTACACTTGTTGAAGAGTACAGAGAAGATAATACATTTGCAGGCCTACCAATGAAGTGAGTCATGTCCACTGCACTCTTCAACAAAGTCCAAACCTCCTATGTTTCCCTGGACAGACCTAAACTTGATCTGCACAATGTGATTCGTAATGATAGGAAACACAGGTGATGTAATTGAAATACGTGCAATTTATTTTGCTCATTTCACAATCACATCACTTGTGTTTCCTTTGCTTAGGTATCTCATTGTGCAGATGTAGTCTAGCATATGAAAGAATACGAAGAAGTGCAGCACTGCATGCAACAACTTTGACACTTACAGAAGCCTCACCTTCTCCATGCCTCCTACACAGTTCTACATATACATCATAAATGCAAACAGTACAGAATTAATTATACATGTTAAATGGTTTATTTTTGCTGTTCTCAGAATGTATCAAAATTCACTAAAAACAGTGACTTGAAGGTATTCATCATATAACAGCGGGGAAAAAAAAACACAATCAAAATGATTGTGTTTAAAAAACCCATACAACATCAGAAATCAAAATTCAGAACTCCTTAAAGTTAACTTACTTTCCATGACGTCCAAGGATGTCCTATGAACAGCTTACACTCTTTTGTGCTGTTATTACTTTCAGCCCGCCACTTTCTGAAAGAAAATCTCCATCGTTTTTAAAAACACGTTACATGCAATAAATGACTTCTTGCTCTCTACCACAAGTTTCCACAAGGCCAAATCTGGTCAGAGCCATTTATAACTCTTGGATTTCTTGTAAGCCAATCCCGTCATTTGGCATTTCCGCAACTTTCAGAATTAAAATGTTGAAGATCATTTTCACAATCCTGGAATAGTAATATCTTCCCCTTCTTGCTCAGTCATGTTCTACATTTCCTATGACACTGATACTGCTTACTATAAAGCAGACTTACACTACCTCTATGACTACTACAATTATTTAATTCTCTACATCACTTTTAATCACAAAGCAATGTAAAACAGTAGACAGCATTGCAGACTTACATTCACTCTACTCCATGTTTTGATTGGCTGCTTCAATTAGCTTATAAAAAGAAACAGTTTTTCTGAACTCATTCAAAGTGCACGTATTTCTCCATGACGTCCAGTCCTATGGTTAGAAGTTATGTCTCTGAACTACACTTATCCTCAAGGCCAAATTGTGTAGGAGCCATTAGAACTTCTTGAAATTCCACAGAGCACATCCCGAGATTATTTCCCTAAAATTTTGGTTTTAAAAACACCAGGTAAGAGTTTTTAAGGTCATACGGCAATTTTTTTTTAAAAATTAAAACAGAATCATTGCAGAATGACCAGCCATTTCTAGACTTTAAATAAGCTGTGTAATGTGCTGATGTTATTGAAGGGCCGTCATGATATATAATTGCTGCAGTTACAAAAGTCCTTCCTGATATTGACAACTGCGAAGCTACAATTTTTTTTATTAAAGTTGTCAATTTTGTTCCATCAGGCCTACATCGTTGGAACATTAAAATGACATACTGGCCATATGTTCGTATAAATAATGTGGACATCATTTCAGATTTACATTGGCTACACTCCATGTTGTGATCAGCTGCTTTTACTAGCTTATTAAAGGAGACTGATTTACTGTCTGGCAAAGTTAAATATATAAATCTTTCTGAGTCTACACTAGTAGTACTTGATACCATACAGTTCTCGCAGTCATGCTGCCATTGATAAGAAAGCCCAAACAGCTGATCTACATCTACACCTTCAGCATGTAATACATCAAGCATATACATTAAAAACTCCTGACAATCTTGCTGAATATTTTGAGAGAATTGTGTTTGGCCTGAACATCTGTCTAACAGATTTCGAATTTCAGACACACTTTCTATGTTTCTTCTATCAGTGCTACATTTCTCTAACACAGAATTTAACAAACTGCAAAATCTTTGATCAGAATTGACCACAATCTCTTCTTTTACATTTTCTAGAGAAAACAAAACATTAACCACTACATTAGCATAGCAGTTGACACCAGAACTGTTTTCAAATTGAAAACCAACAACATCTTCAACAGAATCCTTTTTGTTTCTGCTAGTAATTTTAGGTTCATCGACTTTTCGTCTTTTTGCTACAACCTTCCCAGTATTGGTCACATTTCTTCGTTTCCGGCCTACCACACGTTTCTCAAACAAAGGATACTGAGGCAAATGTGGCGCATACTCTCTTCTTAACCTATTGTATTCCTTAACACAATCTAGATCAGCACAAATGTTTGTGACATCACACTCAATCAAGTACAATCCCGATAAAGTTCTAACTCGTGACAATGCCACATATGCCATACCCTCCTTGAACACAGAACTGCCAATATTCACCAATGCACTGTCTACACTTAAACCTTGCGATTTATGGATTGTCACCGCATATGCCAAGCAAACAGGAAACTGCTTACGGCGAACATATAAGTCTTTTACAAGCAAAAATCTAGCAGAACAACGAGCAATTAGCTGTACTTCCTCAATGCCATCAAATTTAATTTTTAAAAATTCAATTCCATCTCTATTTCTGTATTTCACAAAATCAACAACATTACCCATTGATCCATTTACCAGACCTCTTTCAACATGTAAATTCCTTCTTAAAATTATACGGCAGTTCAAGCACACATTCAGAGTCTTTTCAAAACCTGCAGTTTTAGATATACTCTTCTCTAATGAATCCAATTTTGTTTTCAGATTCTCAGACAAAATAATTGTTGATCCCATATGCTCTACTCTGTCAATAGCTTCCAGTTTCACAATCTCTTGCTTTTCTAAATGCAACATTTTGTTGTTAAATTTGGCACATTCTGCAAGAGTTGGCATCAAACATATTCCAGATTTCATCTCAGTAATTTTCTGAAAAATATTCTCAGGCACAACATCTTGTTCTGGATATAAATTTGACAGTAATCGTGCATGTAAAGCTTCTTTCCCATGCTCGGTCACTTTTCCAATTCTAACATCTTGTAGAATAGTCTTGTAAACTTCATCCTTCGCCTGACGCATATTTTCATGCAGTTCAGCATAATTGAAGTTTAACCATATATTGACGTTGCCAATGCTGCCTAGGCACTTCCTGGTATCTTCATGCGTGAGCATTTTGAACACAGGTTGCCCTTTCACTGGTGTCAGCTGCAGAAGATCTCCGAAAACAATGATGTGTTTGCCACCAAATAACACATCATACTCTGTTTTGAGAACTTCTTGCATTCTCAAATGCACAAAGGCAAGCATGACATTGGAAACCATGCTTACTTCGTCAATGATAAGAAGTTTCATTTTCCTCAAGATTCTTGAAACTTCAAAACAAGCATCTCCAGATAGCTTGTGATATTGTAATTTGTTGTCATGCTCCACTGGCAGCATCAGTAAACGATGTAAAGTAATCCCTTTAATATTATGTGCTGCCAGTCCAGTTGGAGCAGTGACAACACAAGACAGCGATGACTCTGTCCTTTCCTGCAAATAGCATGAAATTGCTTTAATGAGGAAACTTTTTCCAGTTCCCGCTTCTCCACTCACGTACAGTCGGACAGGCTTCAACGACATACATGAGCACTCTTTCTTATCATGACTTAATCCATGATCAATTTGCATGGTAACTTCGTCATATATTTTCCTCTGCTCAACGTTGAGTTGTCTTTCCAACTCTTCTAAGTTAACCGCATCCTCTTGAGCATGTGCCATGGCTCTTTCCACTTCATTCATAGCAGTGGCAGCTTCATTTTCGATAACAGGTCCTCCTAGTGGATCCTGACTCAATGAAGCAGAACTCTGACTGTCCTGAGAACTGTCTCTGGCAATCTCGGCTGCAATCGTTGCTTCCTGCTCAATTTCCGCATTCAACATTTCTACATATTTGGGAAAAGCAGGACATTCTATGGTCTCCTTGGCGGCATTGAAAGAGTCTTCGTAACAGAGGAAATCTCCAAGCAGTTCCTCTTCTGCACGCCAAGGCTTGAAAAGTTGCAAAAGTGCTAAATAGAAAAACTCCTTTTTTTCAGGAGATTCGCCACTCAATTTTCGATGGTTTACCAAGTGGCATTTTCTTTGCTTGACCAGACATCCCTCACTTCCTATTACAGCATACACTCCTTTCTCAGTATCTCCTTTGATGTTCCTCTTGAATATGTAATTTTGAAGAACCTCATACAGACAAACATTCTCGAGGTGAATGCTTCGATTTGGATAATATGTATCCAACATGTTGGTCTTCAAAATGTCGGTACTGTTTGGCTCCTTTTCCACCAAATACTCAATTTCCCGCACAGGTTTGAGAACTCGATTACGCGTTGCAGCAAGACCAAGACTCGCCCAAACGATACTCCTGGACTTGGCATAGAGACTTGCTGAAGACAACCGGTCAGAACATTCGTACGCTCCGATTTCTCGATGCGACAACATTTTCAGACTGAAACTGTACAACTTCTTGCTGAGGCTCTTTTCATGGGAAATGTCCTCCCACATATCCTTCAATTCTGTCTTCTCTTTTTTGGTGATGTAAGACGTCACATACCGAGCCACAGCCATACAGTTATCAGCCACAAACTGTATATCCATGTTAGCATTCCACATGGACAAAATCACCGGGTTGTAGTCGTTGATGTACTTGGACTCTTCGTTCCTCTTCAAATTGTAAGTGTTTTTAGGTGATTTCTTCATGACATTGTGTCGCAGCGAAGACATCAAACTGTTTACTCTTCCTTTAGAAATCACCGGTCGTGGAAAGCCGAAACGACATTTAGTGTAGAACTTGTCCTTGTTTCGGAATTTATGACGGCAGTACTTTCCACATCGATGGCTTTGGAAACGCAGAACTTTTTCTCTTAGGCTTTTCTTCTCCTTTGCGTTTGGAACAGCACACGTAGAATACTGTTGGATGAAACTCATCACTGAGTCTTCTGGATCCGTTCCAAATTTAGGTGCATCCTTGATCCACAGCAACATATGTATATGAGGAGCACCTCTTGCTTGGTACTCCTTTCTCCAGAAGAAATCCAACACCTCTCCAAGAGGTGGATTCTTCTTATTCATGATGAAAGACATCATAGCTTCAAATCTATGATTGAAGTACCTACATACATTGACTGGATCCAAAGAGCACAGTTCTCCGGGTGTCTTGAATTCGATGTTATCTACGTTAGCATTTGCCTCTCGTAGAAATTCAAGTAAGTCTTCCCAGCCATACTCGGCACAGCTCAGAGTGAGGAACCATGTGGGAGTACCTAAGTTCCTCAACATACATTTTAAATCACCATGACGACGGTACCAGTACTCATTAGTACCACGCTGACACGCCATGAGATTAATCAGGGGAGAATCCAAAATACTGTCTTGGACATTGACTTTATCCATAAAGTCACTTGCCGAGATGTTTTGCATGTGTATACCACTTTTCAAGATGTGGTTCACTGCATATGACAGTCCAGACAGATCGCTTTCAAACAGGAGATGAAACAAATAAGGAATGCATTGTCGAAACCTAGCATCTCCTGCATACAATCGCAAAGTCCGGTATTCAGAAGCAGGAATTTGATGAGGTCGCTCATCATATCTTCCTCCCTGACCTGTTGGAAAAAGCTGTGGGAAACACCGAGCTTCCAAACTTTCCTCCCAAACACTAATGGGACTCCCTTTGGCTTGTTTCATTTGAAACAACTCAATAGCATTCCCCATGACTTCCTTGGAATGCAAAGGATGAACACTATAATGTTCATATATTTCTTCACTAGTAGAGGGTTCTACTTTCTCAATTTGACCAGCACACAAATCGCTATCCTCTTCCTCACTTACTTCCTCTTCTGCAACATATACATTCTTATAGTATTTATTATTTTTTTTCAAATACAATGTTGCCTTTTTAACTTTCCTAACATCTACTAAATCTTGCCATATTTTCTTATTCTTTGTCGGAACCCCATTAACTAAGATAACCAGAGGTTCCTCTTCCACTTTTTCTACTCCAATTGTGTTAATGTTTTTCTTCAAATCTAGAGGCAAATAAACAACTCTTCCCTTTAATCCTCTCTGTAAATCTGATGGAGGCAATTTCCCTGTCTTTGGCTCCATTCTTACAATAGCCTGAAAGGGATGGATACTTTGAATCAAAATAGATTCATAAGTATTTAAATCCTTCAATTCAGAAGGAATCTCAACCAATTCCAGATTATTATGAACTGCTCTAGCAGGCATCTGATTTTGATTTAATTTGCAACAACAATAACTACACACACGTTGATCCAATCCCAAATCAAAACAATTTTCTACCATCAAGTATGTTGCGAAATCCTTCCATTCACTATTATTTTCCCTTTCACTTTTTGCATATAAATCCACTAACTTAGTCTGATTCTTATAATAAGTGCGTCGACAACACACACAAGTGAAATTAGGCCTCTCACTTGATTTCACCTCAAACGTCGCAATTTCCCTCTGGAAATTATCTGTACTGGAAACCTGTACACTATCTTCCACATGACCCTCTTCTTCTTGCTCAATTTCAACATTCTCCTCTTTACTTCCAAAGTAACAAAACTCAATTTCTTCACATATATTCTTCACATCTATTTCAGAACCATGCAAAAGAGCAGCGCATAATTGTTTAAGCATAATTGCTGGACTCTTAGCATAATACAACATTCTAACTAATTTCCTCACTTTATTATGATGCACTGCTAGCATCCTGAAATGATGAAAAACACTCTGGCATACTCTCCTGGAAAGACAAGCCAGTGAATGACCATGCAAACCTGTCACTTCTCTTACTCTGCAAGGATCTAATTCTTGCAACAACCTTATTTTCTGCTTCAAACTTTTCTTATTAAATGACCGTACAAAATCACAAAGCAAATTGATGGAATCCTGTCGCACACTGCAAATACTACTACACTTCCAGGTGTACACAGGACCCTTAGCACGTCTTCCTAAAACCTCATTACCTAACACCTCTTCTGCCTCTGTTGTCACAAGTTTTTCTTTTTCAACTGGACAACCATCTTTCACTTCATAAGCACGACCACTGGTGTCAACTGCATGCACCAAATCATTATCCTGGAAATAACTCTCCTCATTAAAAAATGCCTCACAACTTGAACTATGCATCCATTCTCCTGAAAAAACTTCACAAAAATTACTACGATTAACTATTCTCTTCCATCTACTATTTCTTTTGAAATCATAAATTGCCTTGTTTAGCTTCCTAATTCTATTGATTATCAAAATAAATAACTTACGTTTAATTTCAAATGCCTGATCAATAACTTTCTCAACTTTTTTTTTTCTCTTATAAAAAACCATTTTCTGTTGACCTTTCTTAATATTTTTTAACAAATTGCCAATTATCCTGTTGCGGAACATTCGTTTACGAATCTCCCTAAACTGTTGTTTCCTTCTACTATCATGCACAGAGTTATCTCTTGCTCTAGCACTAACATTTTTGATTGGCCTTTCCTTTCCATTTTAATTCCTTCTCGTTTTATGGACTGAAACATTTTCTGTAGTAATATTTTTTTTACTACACATATTTCTTATGAAATATTTTGTGCTCTTACCCGGTGCTTTCTTCGTGACTTGACAAATCTTTTTGTTAGAGGACTGCTGCTTATTTTCTTTCACCTGCTGTCTTTGACGTTCTGCAGCCTTTCTCTGTCTTTCTATTGTTGACATGGTGAAATCTTGAAATGATCTGCAGTTGAATCTGTGGTAAAATATAATAAAAAATGTTATTAACCATTATTACCAAACAGTAAAACAATAACAGTGATCAAAAACTTAACACACTACTTGACATTTTAAATAGAAGATTTTTTAGTCCTTGCAAATTTACAATACAGAAATAGCAGAAAAGAAATGACATTTATATTTATGTTACCTATGCTATTTTATATGTGAATCTGATCTAATTTTATGAGCATATTTTAATATTTTATTGAAGACACTACACATAACCTGCTTTTGAAGGTGTCTTTATTTTTAAATTAAACGGTTTACCTTTTTACTTTTTATTAATTATAAATTTTAAAAATAAATGTTTATATTTCCATAGGCTCAAGCAGGTCAGCTTCCCATCCTATGTCATATAATTCGGACAAATCTGCATCCTCATCACGCTCTTCTTCATCCTCAGGATTTAAATCATCCAAGGGATCAACATCCACTGATGTTTCAATTACAAGTTCAATGATGAGGTCAAAATCAACTGATTGCAGATTGTCGCTCATGTTGAGGTTGTCTTTATCTTTAAAGAAAGATAACAACAATGAGATGTTGCAGAGTAAGAGACAAATCTCAGAGATTATAATAGTAAAATTGTTTAACAAGAGTAATATTTTGCAGCTATTATTTAGCCATGTCCAACAATGCTGAGCAGGTGAAGACTATGTCTAAATTTTCAGTGAACAGGACTCATCTCTTCTTAACCTTGGATAAGCCTCACCGACTCTGTGTGTCCTGCACATACTTAAATGTAAAGGGGCAGATTTATGTTAAATGGCACATCCCCAGGCATGCACCAGTTAACGTGCACCACTACTCTGCCACCCATGGTGTGCCGTATTTACAATCAGATATGAGAAAGCTTCGTCAAAACCCTGCGCCTGCTTTAAGCAGGCATAGGTCTTGACGCAACATTGTGGAGATGGGGCACCCCTGAGCCTTGCTTGAGCTGCATCGCACTTGCGATACAACTCCAGCAATCACTACCTTTACAGCACAGATACATCACGCATCTGTGCCATTTTTGCCCCATGATGCCCCGCATTGTAAATGCAGCACACCATGGGTGGCGGAACAGCGGCGCAGGATGACTGACACATCCCTGGTGATGCACCAGTCATCATAAATCTATCCCTAAGCTTCTTATCTTGTTACAGATGAACCGCCATATGTAGCATGAAACTATTTTGCATTTCCTAAATAGCGAATTTTAAGGAATAAATAGCAATTCTTTACCATTCCTAATTTGCAATGAGCAAATTGCTAATTGCAAGTTACCCATTCATTTCCATGGGCTAGGAGGCTCATAGGAATGAAGGTTTAATTTGCGATTAGCAATTTGCTCATCACAAATTAGGAATTTTTCCAAGGGTGCAGGGGTGTCTCAAGAACACCCTGCTGCACCCCTGAAAAAGAAATTTGGGGGCATATGGCACACATACATGCCCTAAGGGCATGTGTTGGCGTCATATGGGACCTTTTGTTTTTTTGAAAAAAAGCTTTTTGAAAAGAATTCACAAATTACCACCAATTTACCACAATAGTTTCCAAATCCTTAATGTCATTTTTTACATATTTTTTGTTTGATACATTGCATTTAAGTAGTCACAAAATTTGCAAATCCTTCAGTGCAATTGCAAAATAAGGAATAGCAAATTTTGCTACTCCTTATTTTGCATCAAACTTGTTTGATACATACCATTTGTCTAATAAACATTCGCAAAGGCCGAAATTCGTAGAATTTTGATCTTTGCGAATGCTAATTAGCTTGATACATATGGCCCCAAGTGAGGCCTGTCTTGCGACATGGTGCATCTTTTGCATCACTGCTGCATCAGTTTCATGTGGTACGTTTTTTTTACACCATGACATATCTGCCTAAATGCATCAATTTGTAATGTTGTCGCCTCATAGCAAATCTTTTGCACCACCGCTGCATCATAAAAGTGACGCACAGTGGCACAAAAGAGGCATACACCTATCATAAATCTGTCCCTAGCATTTTAAATGATTAATCCAGGATGACGATAAAGTGTGGCCTATCCAGAGGTTTGTTTAAGGTGAGGCCTACTCAGGATTGCAGATTAAAGTTACGCTTGATGAAGAATACAGAGGAGATAATACATGTAAAGGCCTACCAATGAAGTAAGTAATGTGCACTTTATTGCGCCAGTCATCATAAATGTATCCCTAAGCTTCTTATCTTGTTACAGATGAACCACCATATGTACCATCAAACTATTTTGCATTTCCTAAATAGCAAATTTTAAGGAATAAATAGCAATTCTTTACCATTCCTAATTTGCAATAAGCAAATTGCTAATTGCAAATTAGCACCGCCGCTGCATCATAAAAGTGACGCACAGAGGCACAAAAGAGGCATACACCTATCATAAATCTGTCCCTAGCATTTTAAATGATTAATCCAGGATGACAATAAGGTGTGGCCTATCCAAAAGTTTGTTTAAGGTGAGGCCTACTCAGGATTGCAGATTAAAGTTACGCTTGATGAAGAATACAGAGGAGATAATACATGTAAAGGCCTACCAATGAAGTAAGTAATGTCCACTTTATTGCGCCAGTCATCATAAATGTATCCCTAAGCTTCTTATCTTGTTACAGATGAACCACCATATGTACCATCAAACTATTTTGCATTTCCTAAATAGCAAATTTTAAGGAATAAATAGCAATTCTTTACCATTCCTAATTTGCAATGAGCAAATTGCTAATTGCAAATTACCCATTCATTTCCATGGGCTAGGAGGCTCATAGGAATGAAGGTTGCAATTTGCGATTAGCAATTAGCTCATCACAAAATAGGAATTTTTTCAAGCGTGCAGGGGTATCTCAAGAACACCCTGCTGCACCCCTGAAAAAGAAATTTGGGGGCATATGGCACACATACATGCCCCAAGGGCATGTATGGGCGTCATATGGGACCTTTTGTTTTTTGGAAAAAAATGCTTTTTGAAAAGAATTCGCAAATTACCACAAACTAGAAGTTGGTGGTAGTTTCCAAATCCTTAATATCATTTTTTACATATTTTTTGTTTGATACATTGCATTTAAGGAATCGCAAAATTTGCAAATCCTTCAGTGCAATCGCAAAATAAGGAATAGCAAATTTTGAATTAAGGACATTTTAAGTCATTTCCACATGTGCAGTGTTTTCAAATTATGATTTGAAAATCGTTTTTGGGGAAAAGTAATGGTTTGCAAATTTATGACAAGGACATAATGGTGTATGCTTCTCTATAAGGCATTTCAGTGTCTCTGATGTCATTTTTCCCATATTACATTATAAGACCTTTCCCCATGTAGCACATTCCTTGTAAATATGCTCCCACCTGTGCATGGCGAATTTAGATTTTGACTGTTTGAGTCACATAGCCATGTTAAAAGTGACCCAAAAAAATTGCAAACGTTTTAAAAAAACACATTCATGTGTCTTAAGGACATTTTAAGTCATTTCCCCATGGACAGTGTTTTCTAAGTGGCGCAAAAGAGGCATACACCTATCATAAATCTGTCCCTAGCATTTTAAATGATTAATTCAGGATGACAATAAGATGTGGCCTATCCAGAGGTTTGTTTAAAGTGAGGCCTACTCAGGATTGCAGATTAAAGTTACGCTTGATGAAGAATACAGAGGACATAATACATGTAAAGCTCTACCAATGAAGTAAGTGATGTCCACTTCATTGCGCCAGTCATCATAAATGTATCCCTAAGCTTCTTATCTTGTTAGACATCAACCGCCATATGTATCATATAACTATTTTGCATTTCCAAAATAGCGAATTTTAAGAAATAAATAGCGATTCTTTACCATTCCAAATTTGCGATGAGCAAATTGCTAATTGCAAATTACCCATTCATTTCCATGGGCTAGGAGGCTCATAGGAATGAAGGTTGCAATTTGCGATTAGCAATTAGCTCATCACAAAATAGGAATTTTTCCAAAGGTGCAGGGGTGTCTCAATAACACCCTGCTGCACCCCTGAAAAAGAAATTTGGGGGCATATGGCGCACATAAATTTTAACAACATTCCTTTACCTCAAAAACGATTTTCAAATCATAATTTCAAAACACTGCACATGGGAAAATTACTTAAAATGTCCTTAAGACACATAAAAGCGTTTTTTGATTGCCTTTGCAGCATGTTTGTATCACTTTTAACATGGCTATGTAACACAAACATTCAAAATCTAAATTTGCCATGCACAGGTGGGAGCATATTTACAAGCAATTTGCGCCACAGAGAAAGGTCTTACATTAAAATGGGAAAAATAACACCAGGGACAGTCAATTGCCTTATAAAGAAGCATACACCATTATGTCCTTGTCATAAATTTAAAAACAATTCCTTTTCCCCAAAAACGATTTTCAAATCATAATTTCAAAACACTGCACATGGGAAAATGACTTAAAATGTCCTTAAGACACATGAAAGCGTTTTTTGATTGCCTTTCCAGCATGGTTGGGTCACTTTTAACATGGCTATGTAACACAAACATTTAAAATCTAAATTTACCATGCACAGGTGGGAGCATATTTACAAGCAATTTGCGCCACAGAGAAAGGTCTTACATTAAAATGGGAAAAATAACATCAGGGACAGTCAATTGCCTTATAAAGAAGCATACACCATTATGTCCTTGTCATAAATTTAAAAACAATTCCTTTTCCCCAAAAACGATTTTCAAATCATAATTTCAAAACACTGCACATGGGAAAATTACTTAAAATGTCCTTAAGACACATAAAAGCGTTTTTTGATTGCCTTTGCAGCATGTTTGTATCACTTTTAACATGGCTATGTAACACAAACATTCAAAATCTAAATTTTCCATGCACAGGTGGGAGCATATTTACAAGCAATTTGCGCCACATAATTCATAATTTTCTCCTTAAAGCACACTATTCTCTATCTAAATTAAAAAATATTTTCTCACCTTAGCAAATACTTTGAGTTTGAAAACAGTCTCAGAAACACACCAATTTGTCTTCAGCAGAGCAAAAGGTATGCACTCCAGAGTCTGCAGCTATCAAAAGCACAGAAATGCTGTAATTCTTCACACATATCTCTCATGTCACCCAATCAAAACTCTTCCCTCACTTTTTTCAAATGAAAACCCTTCCCCCCTCTGCCCCCTCTCTGCTTTTTTTGCATAGCAACCACCTCTTGGAAGACCTCTGGTGTTTGCAAGTTCACACAACAATGTTGCAATTGAACTCTGAACTCTCAGTGCACCTGCATATCCAGTGCATTCTTTCATTTAATGATTTTTTATTGACCACTCAAAATACATCTTTCAAAGAACACATCCGTGCACCCTAACTTTCTGTTTTCAGCAATCAAAATCCACCAATCACTGTTACTGCTTCATGAACACAGAAACTCCACAGTTTTTTTTCATTTTACACTCTCATTTTTTCAACTGCCATTTCATTGCCACACTTCATCTGACTGCAGGAGAACCTTCTCTCACCATGTTTTCTGTCTGGATTGTTGGACATAGTTATATTCACTGGGCTCAAAGGTACGTTGAAAACAGGAATTTACCTAACCTCAATTTACAAGATGTGGAAATTAAGTGGTTTGGCCACAGAGGATTAAAATGTCACCAATTGATACCATTGGTGAAAACCTTTATGCATTTGCCCAAACCTGACCTGTTAATTGTGCACTGTGGAGGTAATGACTTGGGCACTTTGACTGGTGTAGGTCTGGAAATGCTTTTAAAGGACACCTTTGAGCAATTAATGGCACTTTTTCCTCAGACTGCCTTGGTATATTCAAATATATGCCAAAGACAGAAATGGAGGTGGTCAAACCAATTTTGTCCACAAATTGAGAAGTCGAGGAAGCATGTAAACAAATCTGTTTCAGCTTACATGAGAGACCATGGAATGGGCTCCCTGTACAACAATAACTTGCGTTACTACATGCAAGATATCTACAGAGGAGATGGAGTTCACTTCTCAGATGAGGGCAACAGAATTTTCACTCTGAATTTAAGAATGTGCATTGGTACCTACTTATAAGTACCTAAATGTACCATAAATCCAAAAGCTCTTCTCAGAGCTACCCTACATCTAATCACTCACAATTATTATTTTACTCTAACATTTTTCACTAATTTTCAACAAAGTACGCTCCCTGGGGCGCTACCCGGTACGCGAACCGGGAGCTAACCTCGCGAAATTTAAAAAAAAAATGTTTTTTTTTCGCACATATAAGCCTCCTCAGCCACCCTCACAAAACCTAGGGGGTCAAGATAACTCTACCGTGCCCCCTTCTACCCATTCTGAACATTATTTGCCCTCCATCTTGTATCTTAATTCGACCGAAACACAAAATGGTGGACTCCCGGAACGCTTAAGGTCCGCGAACCGAGGCGCTCAACGGTTCGCGTACCGGGTCGCTCCCTGGGAAGCGCACCATCAAAAAAGGTGGGAAAGTAGTTCACAGAAAAGCCACTGGAGACAATTTCACCAAATATAGATTAGCTCATACTACATACCAATCCCTACCATTTTCACAAATTTGATTGGAATTCCATTGAGCCATTTAGCCTGTAGACCTCTCTAAATACCCTGAGGTAAATTACTTCACAAAACACATCTGAAGTGTTGGAATTGACAACCAATGAAAATGTTACTTTCATTTTCTACTTTTTTTACCTGACATTTCATTGGTTATATACCTCAATATATATAAAGGAAGAGAAGAAAACACAGCCATTTTGACTACTACTTCTTGGTGTACATTTCAATAGTATTTTCACTAATTCCTTCAACTTCTTTCTAAAGGTAAGTTTTTATTTTTAAAACTGAAGTATATTGTGCACTATAAGTTAATATGGTAAACTTTTTCTGATAGTTATAGACTATCCCTCTGTAGTAGTTATAGATTTAGATAGACTTCTCTGTTATAGTTATGGATGGAGTTAGGCTTCTCTTGTATAATTATGAATTTACTTACGTTAAATCACATACACTTTTTTATATTCCTACTTCCACTCTGATACTATACACTGCCCAAAGATAAATTCACTGATAAAAACTGCCTATCTAAAATTAATCCCAACAGTGCCCTATCTCTACTAATATATATTTTTTTAATCTAAATTTCAGGCAAAATGGAAGGTGAACAGAAAGTTGAATTTCAAATTGTCCTGCAAGAGAGCAGCCAAGAAATCATTGATGAAAATGATATTGAATTTTTCGATGAAACTTGGGACAATGAACTACTGCAATGTGTACAAGCAGTAGATAACCTCCTTGCAAATGAGGACATTTTACACCCTCAGAGACTACAATGTATATTCCATGATAATTATGAAATTTCTGACAATGAAATGTTAGAAAGTTTAATAAATTATGAAACACAATCACAATAAAAAAAAATGCTTAAAAAATAAAGAAAATAAAAAATAATCAACAAAACCAACAATCAATTAACATACAGCATTTGAAAAGTCTATCATTCATTTTTCATTGTAGTACGCTGCCCAGAACGCTTCCCGGTTCGCGGACCGGGCGCTACCCACGCAAAAAAACAAAAAAAAGAATTATTTTTTTTGCCCCGCAGGGCCCTTTTAAAGCCTCCACATTAAACCTAGGGGGTCAGGGAGGATCTACTATGCCCCCTTATGGTTATTTCCCCCTTTGTTTTGGCCTCCTCTTGTCTCTCGATCCTACCGAGAGACAAGATGGCGGCCGCTCCGGACTGTTTAGAATGTTGACAGACGCAGGAGAACCAATCAGCTTCGCTACGCGAAGTTCTGGTACGCGCCCCGGTCCGCGAACCGGGGAGCTGCCCGGTCCGCTGTTACAGATATATATCTTTTTTTAAACGTTAATTTCTCAAAATCCACTGGAGCACATATATTGAGACCTACAAAAGGCACATCGGGCTACCAGTCCCTACAATTTTGCCAAGTTTCATGCAAATCCATTCAGCCGTTCGGGCTAAAAGTGAGGCCAACCGCCCTATGGAAAACTCAATGTTAAAAACACGTTTTGGGACCCCCCTTTTTTCTCAGCCCCCCTTGGACGAACCCCCCCCAAATTTTCAGGGGCTGCTCAGAAACAAAATGTTCCATTTTCCAGAAACTTTCAGCCAATTCCGTCCACAAACGCCAAAGTTATTAGACATAGAATTTTCAAAAATCCCATAGGGAAAAAATCCTAACTATATATACCTACTGGCGACCGCCAGTAGGTAATATTCATTACCATACCAAACTTCTGATGAAAGAAGGCGCTGACTCCGTGAGTTTCAATTCAAACATTTTATTCCTTTGCTCAGTTTCTGCTCAGACGCGTTTCGGCGGACTCCTCCCGCCTTGTTCACTAACAAATGCATGCTAACATCAAGGTTATATATACATAAGCACATTGTCAATGATTGGGTAGGCTCAACTTTTGCTAATGGCAGTTGCTATAGTTACATGGTTACACCCAAAGTGATGACGCTGCCTACATACATGACTTGCACATTTCAGCATCATAGAAGTCTTTCTACTGTTACTGTTGATTTCACATATAACAGAATTGTGCGGCATATTTAAACAATATATTTTGTGCTTAAATTATAATATGTGATTAATTGTGTCTAACATTGTGTGAAAACGAACATTCAAAACTCCCTCCTTCCACCGATTACTAGTACATGTGTGTCAGGCAAAAATGACAGCGAATCCCGTGTGCTCCTACAAACAGTGTAGACATGTCTGCTCATATAAGCACAGTGATTGGGTTGGCGCTGTAACCTCATTATTGCGAGATTCCTTGGCGCGCTCTGAAGGGTTTGCCGAACACGCTTACTATCCTGACTCGGTGATTCCTAAAGTAGACGGTACGTGCGCCCTGTCTGGCCCTTAATCTTACCGCAGTTTAACTAATGTTTTAAGATTAATGCTCCTGCTAAGAATGAGATAGCGAGCGGGACCTGCCACTATTTTATTCCATCTCATGTACTGCTAGATAATGGGGGGTGCCTATTGTCTGGCATGGCTTGAAATGTTCGGTGCAATGTTTTGTGTCATCTCCCTATAGTGACATTTATGTGCGCAGTGTATTTACAGTGATACATTTAAATGCAATTGTTCTAGGGTACTCGGGAAAGTGGAAGCGGGCAGAATGCATCGAAGTGTTTACTTAAATGTGGACACTAAGGGCTTCATCCGCATTCAAACCTGAAGGGATCTTGGAGTTCAAGAGAACTATATATCTTGACTCCAGGCGGCGTAACGCAAGTTTTCGATTTCCTCCTCTCGGGCTCTTGGGGATGCTGTCTATAACAAAATATGTTAGACCATCTGCATTGCCCCCATGGGACTCATGAATGTGTCGCGCCACTGGGTATGCTTGGTCCAGATTGGCAATCGCCCTCAAGTGTTGCAGAATCCTCACATGGACGGGGTGAATAGTAGACCCTACATATCTTTTGCCACATTGGCACGTCAAAACGTACACAGCAAACTCGGTTTTGCATGTGAAGTGTTCCCTTAAGGAATACTTTTTCCTTCTGAATGGTAATTGGACCTCAGTGGTATTGATGCCATGATTGCAGGCTTTGCATTTCATGCATTTTTTGAACCCCTTTTGGGACTGTAGCCAATTCTTTTTCTTTTTCAGAACTGGTGCATTACATACCAGGGTGTTGCGCATTGATTTGGCTTTTCTGAATGATATCAATGGACTCTCGCCTACCTCGCTCCCTATGGTAGGGTCGTTGTGTATTAAAGGCCAGTGCCTTTTTAGGATTTTTCGGAGGTTCGAGTGGTACCGGTTATAGCCTGTTATGAGTCTAGGGGGTTGTCTCGCCTGGCTCTCCATAACGGCTTCCTTCGCCACTGGGAATATTAAATCTTTTCTAGTCTTGGTGCTACACTTCACTTCTGCTTTCTTGCATGTTTCTGGTGTGTACCCATTCTGTTGGAGTCTCGAGAATAAATTCTTTTTAGCATTAGCAAGACCCTCAGTTGTGCTGCAATTACGTGTCATCCTGAGGCATTCTGCATATGGAATTGATTGTTTAAGAGAGGTGGGGTGGAAACTATGGGCATGCAAGATCCCATTACCGGCAGTTGGTTTGCGGTATGTGCGTGTTTGAATCCTTTCCTGTTCCACAAACAACTCTATGTCCAGAAATTGTATAGTTTCTGTGCTGGTGTTACAGGTAAATTTTAGATTTAAACCATTTTCATTCAATTCTTCTGTGAATCTCACAGCACTTTCCACATTGCCCTCCCACAAAATGAATATGTCGTCAATGAATCTGTTGTATACAACCACATTGTTTGTCATACTTTCTTTGTGCTGTACCCATAGTACCTGCTCCTCCCACCAGCCCATATGCAGATTCGCATAGCTGGGGGAGAAGCAAGTTCCCATGGCCGAACCTTGGACCTGTTTGTAATACAGTCTATCAAACATAAATGTGTTGTTAGTGAGACACCATTCTGTCATTTCCAAAAGCATTTGTGTGTGTTGAAACAAGCTTATGGGTCTCTTTCCCAAGAAATGTTTGATGGCGTTCAGGCCATCCTTGTGTCTAATGCTTGTGTATAGAGCTTGGACATCCAATGTCATGAGCACATAATCCTTCTTCCATTCAACATCGTATATTTTGGATAGGAAATCTCCTGTGTCCTTTACATAGGCAGGTAGTTTTTTGACTTCTGGTTGCAAAAAATGGTCAATGAAAATGCTCGTGTTCTCAAAAAGGCTCCCTATCACTGATATTATCGGCCTTCCCGGTGGTGTTTTGTCATCTTTGTGTATTTTCGGAATTAGGTACAATTGTGCTGTTACCGGATAATCGTTTTTCAAAAATTCGAACTCCTTTTTGCTCAAAAGCCCTTTGCCCTTCCATTTGTACAGGTCACAGTGGTATTTTTCTTGAATACCTACAATGTGCGTGGGGCTGATTCTTGTGTAGCATTCTCTGTCCTGCAGTTGACTCATTGCTTCTTTGTTGTACATTTCAAGGGGCCAGAGCACTATGTTTCCGCCTTTGTCGGACCATCTCACCACAATGTCTGACCTTGCCTTTATTTTCTCCATTAGGTCGTTGTATTTGCGTGTGTGATCCTGATTTTCCCAATATCTTTGTTTGGTACTAAAAATGGAAAGATCTTTGAGGTCTTAGGTGACACATTCGGCAAATAGATCCAGCCCATCTTTTGGCATTGTCGGCATAAACACTGATTTTGGTTTGAAACCAGTTTTGGTAGACTGATAGATGTCTATCTCTGAGCTCAAGGCTGCCCCACTTGGTGTGATACTTTCAGATTCATTTTCATTTTGCTGTTCAAGATCAATCATAACTTGTAGTGTTTCCATATTTTCCACATTTAGCCTTACGTTTTGTTCTTCTGAAGCTACAGTCTCAGAGGTGTTTTGATTTGAATTGGCGAAATATTTTTGGAGTTTAAGTTTTCGGACATATAAGAACAAGTCAATTCGTGTCTGGGCATAGTCAAAATTAGTGTTACTGCAAAATGTCAAACCTAGCGATAAAATTTCCACTTCCTGTGCTGACAGCTCCATGTTGGAAAGGTTTATAACTGTATTGTCTTTTTCCGTGCTCAGTATCTGCGTCTGTTTTGTCTATATTTTGGCTTGTTTTGTCTTTGTGCATCCTCTCCCCCACCTCCTGTTTTTTCTCCTCCTGCTTTTTGTTGCTGTTTTTGATTCTGATTCTGTTTCTTTTTCCCACCACCGTCTCCTCTGTTTTGTGGGTTCCGAGGACGTAGGGTTCTGAGGCGCTGCATCCTTAAAAAAGCCAGTTCTTGTGCTGGGGTTGGGGCTGGACCAGACATTGCAGAACTATGGTTACTTTCAGAGTCTGTTTCATATTCAGAGCTGACCTCCGTTTCACTCTGTTCAGCAGTTACACCTTTTCCTTCGTCTGTAGATACGGGTGGCTGCTTTCTTATTTGGTCAAATTTTCTCGCAAATGTATATATTCTTCCGTTTAGATAGTCGTTGCGGTCCCTCTGAAATTTTATCGCCTTCCTTTCTTTGATTTCTGTTTCAAGTTTCTCTAGCCTCAGTTTGATCTCATTCATTCTTTCTGCTATTCCTTCTTTGTTCTCTTTTGTGTCCAATTCTTTCAGTATTTCATCAATGCGCAATATCATTTTGGCTCTGTCGCTTTCCGCGAATTCTATGAGGATTTTCAACATATTCTCTGAAGACTTTGCGCTGTTATCGGCCCACTTCTGTAACATCAGGGGATCCGGGTCCTCATATGTCGGAGCCACCAAAATCCTTAGCCCTCGTGGTACTCTCCCTACATCCAGGTATCTACTCAGGGATTTCACTTCCCACCATTTGGACATCTCCTTTTTACGCATTTTTTCCAATTCGTTTAGTAATTTTTTGGTTTCATCTTTTTCAGTTGTTGGCACTTGAGTTTCTGTATTAGTTCTATCGCCTTTGCCCGTGTCTTTGTCCACAAACACATCCAGCGCCGCTGCCTCCCTTTCCCTTTCCCACTCAGCAGCCATACTGAGGAAATTCCGGGATAAGTATTGCGTTTGTACAAACTCACTGCCCGTGTGCTCTTTACTTCTTTGCACCGGGGCTCACTCTCCCTTTGAACCCAATGACTTTCGCCCGCTCCCTGTTACTCACAACGGGTCGCCCCTTACCTGGAAATCTCCAACTACTCTCCAGCGGTTGCAGATCTCCGGTTTGGTGCAAACTCCGTTGCTTTCTTCAAGTTACTCGGGTCCTTTTTGCATTCTGGTTCCGGGGGGCACTGTGTCTCTCTTTTCAAAAGTTCAACCATCAATTGTCCTTGTTGACTCAGTGCTGCCAAATCGAGTAGGGTCAACGTAGGGTTTTGTAGGACACAAAACCTGTTGTATTCATTACCATACCAAACTTCTGATGAAAGAAGGCGCTGACTCCGTGAGTTTCAATTCAAACGTTTTATTCCTTTGCTCAGTTTCTGCTCAGACGCGTTTCGGCAGACTCCTCCCGCCTTGTTCACTAACAAATGCATGCTAACATCAAGGTTATATATACATAAGCACATTGTCAATGATTGGGTAGGCTCAACTTTTGCTAATGGCAGTTGCTATAGTTACCTGGTTACACCCAAAGTGATGACGCTGCCTACATACATGACTTGCACATTTCAGCATCATAGAAGTCTTTCTACTGTTACTGTTGATTTCACATATAACAGAATTGTGCGGCATATTTAAACAATATATTTTGTGCTTAAATTATAATATGTGATTAATTGTGTCTAACATTGTGTGAAAACGAACATTCAAAACTCCCTCCTTCCACCGATTACTAGTACATGTGTGTCAGGCAAAAACGACAGCGAATCCCGTGTGCTCCTACAAACAGTGTAGACATGTCTGCTCATATAAGCATAGGGATTGGGTTGGCGCTGTAACCTCATTATTGCGAGATTCCTTGGCGCGCTCTGAAGGGTTTGCCGAACACGCTTACTATCCTGACTCGGTGATTCCTAAAGTAGACGGTACGTGCGCCCTGTCTGGCCCTTAATCTTACCGCAGTTTAACTAATGTTTTAAGATTAATTCTCCTGCTAAGAATGAGATAGCGAGCGGGACCTGCCACTATTTTATTCCATCTCATGTACTGCTAGATAACGGGGGGTGCCTATTGTCTGGCATGGCTTGAAATGTTCGGTGCAATGTTTTGTGTCATCTCCCTATAGTGACATTTATGTGCGCAGTGTATTTACAGTGATACCTTTAAATGCAATTGTTCTAGGGTACTCGGGAAAGTGGAAGCGGGCAGAACGCATCGAAGTGTTTACTTAAATGTGGACACTAAGGGCTTCATCCGCATTCAAACCTGAAGGGATCTTGGAGTTCAAGAGAACTATATATCTTGACTCCAGGCGGCGTAACGCAAGTTTTCGATTTCCTCCTCTCGGGCTCTTGGGGATGCTGTCTATAACAAAATATGTTAGACCATCTGCATTGCCCCCATGGGACTCATGAATGTGTCGCGCCACTGGGTATGCTTGGTCCAGATTGGCAATCGCCCTCAAGTGTTGCAGAATCCTCACATGGACGGGGTGAATAGTAGACCCTACATATCTTTTGCCACATTGGCACGTCAAAACGTACACAGCAAACTTGGTTTTGCATGTGAAGTGTTCCCTTAAGGAATACTTTTTCCTTCTGAATGGTAATTGGACCTCAGTGGTATTGATGCCATGATTGCAGGCTTTGCATTTCATGCATTTTTTTAACCCCTTTTGGGACTGTAGCCAATTCTTTTTCTTTTTCAGAACTGGTGCATTACATACCAGGGTGTTGCGCATTGATTTGGCTTTTCTGAATGATATCAATGGACTCTCGCCTACCTCGCTCCCTATGGTAGGGTCGTTGTGTATAGATATATATATATATGTATGTATATGTATATATATATATATATATATATATATATATATATATATATATATATATATATATATTGATACCCCTCGGTTCCTTTTCAGAATTTGCAGCGCTCTCTCGCTGGTTCGTAAATCGCTGCGCCAGAACCACGCCGCATTTAAATCCACAACCAATTCCCCCAGCTGGGAGAAAAACGGGATGAACTCGCGTTTGTCTTCACATATGTGCTTTTTTATTTAATCCTCACAGCATGGAGTTTCTCAAGCAGGCAGGCTCAAATCTACACATGTCGGGATAGCATATCCCTTGTTCACGATCAATTTGGCTCCAGGCTCTCAGTCTCAATATAGTGAGTCACATTATTACATCATTTCCTGTTTGATGATATTGTGGCCCTCGGCCTTCTGGATGATGTAGTTTTTTGCAATTTTGTTTATACATTTTTTTTATCCATCTGCATAGCTTATGTCCTTCTGCTGCAACTGCCCTTTCCAACGCTGTATTGGGTGTTGTGATTGGTGCTGTGGTTACTGAGATTACCCGCCTCAAAGATTTGGGCTCTCTCTTAATAATATTAGTATGGATATGGACAAGAGGGGACAGATACATCCAATCAAATATAGGCCCTTATTGTTGCAGCACCCCTTGTTATAACTGTCTTTTAATGAGAGGGCCACCGCCTTATAAAAGTGCTACCCCTGTTTCCTTTATTCTTTGTTTATTTAAAAACACTCTCCCTGTTTTTACTTATCATGTATGTCTGTGCAAAGTCGCCCAGGACATGAGGCATGTTTTATGCTGTTTTACGCCGATTCAACATGTTGATGTTTATCACATGGTGGTAAATTTCATTCTTTTACGATTTTAACAAATAAAATAAAAGTATTTATGTGTGTATGTGAGAAGAAGAGTGAGATCGCTTATGAGGTGCTTAAGGAAGCTTCACATCAATCGCCTCAAGCCACACTTTGAGAGGTCAGAGCTCACCATGCTGTTAGTGCCAGATGGAGCAGAGGAAGAGGAAACTCTCCCTGATCTCTTGGCCTCCAAGGAGAAGGATTAGTTTGTGGAAGAAGTAATCCTTTTCCCCATTCTGACTCCAGAACAGCAGAGGGACTGCCGCCAAGCGTTGGAAGAGTACTTCCCTCTTTTCTCCCTCACTCCTGGGATTACCCACCTGTGTACCCATGATGTGGACACGGGGGATGATCTCTCTGACAAGAATACATCTTACAGATTGTCGGATAAAGTGAGGACCAGCATCAAGGGCAAAGTCTCTAAGATGAAGGAGTTGGGGGTGATAGAACACTCCAGTAGTCCCTGGTCCAGTCCTACAGTTCTGATGCCAAAAGATGCCTCAACGAGCACCATACCTGAGCTGAGGTTCTGTGTGGATTACAGAGGACTAAATGCTGTGACCAACACTGACGCTAATCCTATCCCTAGGGCGGATGAGCTCATTGACAGGTTAGGGGCTTCACAGTATTTAAGTAGCTTTGATCTAACATCAGACTACTGGCAGATTGCATTAACAGATGGAGCCAAGGAGAGGTGGGCCTTCTCCACTCCAAAGGGCCACTATCAGTTTAGGGTGATGCCATTTGAATTAATGAGCACCCCTACCACCTTCCAGAGGCTGTGAACCAGGTCCTTGCTGGTTTGGAGGCCTTCTCAGCTGCCTACCTTGATGACATAGCTGTCTTCAGTAGCAGTTGAGAGGACCACATCTTTCACCTCTGGGGAGTGCTTCAGGCCCCACTACAGGCAGGCCTTACTATCAAGGCCAGAAAGTGCCAGATAGGGCAGGGGTCTGTGGTGTACTTGGGACACCTGGCGGGCAGGTGCAACCCCTTCAGGCCAAGATAGAAACTATCATTGCCTGACAGTTGTCCAAAACTCAGACTGAGGTCAGAGCATTCTTAGGCCTCACTGGGTACTATAGGAGGTTTGGTAAGGGTTATGGCACCATTGTGGTCCCCTTAGCTGAGTTGACTTCGAAGAAGCAGCCCAGAAATGTGATTTAGATAGAGGCATGCCAAAAAGCATTTGACTTCCTGAAGCAAGCCATGTGCACAGCTCCTGTGCTCAAGGCCAGTGACTCCTCCCAGGAGTTTATCATCCAGACAGATGCCTCAGAGCATAGTATAGGGACAGTACTTTCACAGCTCAATGAAGAGAGTCTGGACCAACCTATAGCCTTCATCTCTAGGAGATTACTCCCCATGGAACAGAGGTGAAATTAAATAGAAAGATAAGCTTTGCCGTGGTCTGTTCACTGAAGTAGTCGAGGCCATACCTGTTTGGCAATCACTGCCTGGTTCAGACAGACTACAGAACCCTCAGTTGGCTCATGCAAATGAAGGGTAAGAATCCAAAATTGTTGAGGTGGTCCATTTCCCTACAGGGTATGAACTTCAGGGTAGAACACAGATCAGGAGTAGATTACACCAATGCTGATGGTCTGTCCAGGTTTTTCAGCCTTAGAGATAAGAACTCCCTAGAGGTTGGGTAGCTCTCCCCACTTTCAGCTGGGGGGGGGTGACATGTGTTGGACCTGTCAACCTTAGGGTGGTCATTCCCCCAACTTATTGCGTATTGTCTCCCAATGTTGCTGTATATTTTTGTTTGCCTTAGGACTCTGAGCACATTACCACTGCTAACCAGTGCTAAAGTGTATGCGCCTCTCCCCTAAAACATGTTGACATTGGTGTATACCGGATTGGCATATTTAGTTTACTTATAAGTGCTTTGTAAAGTGGTATACCATATACCCAGGGCCTGTAATCCAAATGCTACTAGTGAGCCTGCAGCACTGCTTGTGCCACCCACACAAGTAGCCTTTCAAACCTATCTCTGGCTTGCCATTGCAGGGCCTGTGTGTGCAGTTTACTGCCACTTCGACGTGGCATTTAAAACCCCCAGCCAAGCCTTAAACTCCCCTTTTACTGCACATAAGTCACCCATAAGGTAGGCCCTAAGTGACCTAAAGGTGCCAGGTACTGTGTAGCTAAAAGGCAGGACATATACTTTTAAGTTGTATATGTCCCGGCAGTGACAAACAGCTAAATTATTTTTTCACTGCTGTGAGGCCTACTCCTTCCACAGGCTAAATTTAGGGATTCTTCAAAATACCTTTTAAGCTGTATTTCCTGATTGGAAAGGAGTAGCTACTTCATGTTTAATATCTTTGGATTGATGGTAATTAACCCTTTTTAGTGGTGAAGTTGGATTTGACACTACTATTATAGAAATACCGCTTTTCAGAAGTGTACATTTCTGTGGTATAAATTTTGCTCTGTGTGCCTGCAGCCTGTCTCCAATACACATCTGGACTGGGTGACAGCTACACTTTGTGCATTCCCTCCGGGCAGTCCCAACACAGGAAGGGCTGGGTATGACAGGGGATTCATCTATATTCAGCTGTATACTGATAACCTACCTGAGCAGGAAGGGGGAGAGGGGGCTTATACTCACATCTGAATAGGATATGTCCTTCCTCACACAAAGGGACTGACTACTACCCACACGTAGCCTGGCAGACAGGACTGGGGTGAAGGGGTCCTTGTGCACTACAGAGGAATCTTTTGAATTCTCCCCCTACATCAAAGTCACTTTTGGGTATAAGTACTAGGGCTTTGTCCCTATCAAATCAGTACACTACTTAACTTGGGAAGAACTCTGTTGGAGTAAAGGCTGCTGTGCTGAAATGATTGGCACCTTGTTGTGACTGACTGCTCTGAGGAACTGCTTCTCTGCTTTGCTGAGCTGCCCTGCTGCCTGCTGATCTCAACCCTGCCGAGGACAAGGAGTGCAACCATTTCCCTTGAACCCGGAGGGACTCCAGGGGCTTGCTGGCGTGCCTTCTGTTTTTCTGAAGTCTCAGGGACACAAAAGACTTCCTGCTGGTGCTGCTTGGCCCTGCCATCTGTGAGTCCTACCCTTGCCTTTGGGTCCCCCTCTGGTCCTGGTCCTCAGCGGTAGGTCTGCAGCTGATTTCTTCTAAAATCGGCGCATTGCTTCAACTGAGCGAGAATTTCCGGTGCATTGGCCGCCTATGCAGAGGCTGCTTGACAATGAAGAATCCACAGCCTGCGCGGCTCGGCGGTAACACAGAGGCTGCTCGATGACTCCGCTTTCCATTCATTTCAACAGTCGATGAGGGCGCGGATCCCCTCCTTGTGGCTAGGCGACGATGCAGTGAACTCTTGACACCAAAGAAAGCTCCATCCAAGGTATTTCTTAAGGCAAACCTATCTGGGTCATGTAGCCAGCCTGCCCACCATCGCAGTGGGACTGAACTTTGAATTGCACTGGACCCTCACAACCTCAAATAACCTTTGGACAGTTAGTGACTTCTAAGCACAGTTTTCACATTTAATCTTTAAAGATTCATACCTTTACGTATACTTATTGAATTTTTTGTTGTTTTGGTGTTGTATAAATCAGATATATATTCTCTATTTTCTAAATCTGTGTGGAGTTTTTTTCTAGTGTTTTCATTAATTTACTGTAATTTAAGTGTTACACTAATACGTTACATGCTGCCTTGCCACCTAAGTTAAGCCTACCTGCTCCGTCACAAGTTACAAGAAGGTGAGCACAGGTTAATTTAGGGTGAATATCTGACTTACCCCGACTAGAGTGGTGGTCCCTACTTCGACAGGGTGCAAATCTCTGCCTAATAGAGACCCCATTTCTAAAAGTGTGGAAGCAGGACACAGCCTATTTAAGTGTAGCTCGGGTTGGACCGAGCACCTCCCTCCCATCCTGCCAGTGATGGCTTATCCAGGCACCTCTAAGCTCCCCATTGCGAGTGGCTGTCTAGGAGGAATACACAAAGTCTAACTGTCACAAACACCTAGTCATGTGACTGAGAGACAGGCTGCAGGCACCATATGACTAAGGCAGGAACATTTCAACTTTTCAACTTTCTGAATGGGGCCTTGTCAAAATTGAAATTTAAAATCCTACTTCACCATAAGTTAGGATTTTCTATTACAATTCAATGGCAACAAATAGGACTGGTTACCTGCACCTATTTGGAAATTACACTTATAAAATTTAATAAGGTAACTCCAATGTTATCTTATGGGAGAGCTAGGTCTTGGAGAAGTGAAACATGACCTTATGATATTTTCACTACCAGGACATGCAAAACTTAAAAGTACATGTCCAACTTTTTAAGTACACTGCACCCTGCCTGTGGGTTGTTTAGGGCTAAGCCCAAGGGTGACTTATATGCAAAAGGTTTATTTTGTGAGGTCGAATTTGCAGTTTAAAACTGTACAGACACACACTGCAATGGCAGACATGAGATATGTTTACAGTACTACTTAAGCAGGTGGCAAAAGCAGTGTTTCAGGCCCACTCGTAGCATTTAATTTGCATGCCCTGGATATAGGTTGTGCCACTTTACTTTGGACTTACAAGTAAATTAAATATGCAAATTGGGTATAAGCCAATTTGAGCACAAGCACTTTAGCACTGGTTATCAAACATCTGAGGATGACCCTGCAGAAAGGGCCAAGTCCAACAGGTAACTTACCTGCAATTGGTACAATAACTGGCTTTCTGTTTGGAGTTGCAAGTGCCAAGAGGTCTGAGCACTGAGAATGGTAACTTTGGATTCCAATAAGATAGGAGAACCAACATCTATAGTTCCCTGAAGCTAAAATCATTTTTGCTCAAGTGCAACAATGCCTGCAAACTGGCAAAAGAATTCCTGCATGCTAGCACAACACTTTTAGCACTGGTCAATTCCAATGATGTGGGGTTGTGTGATTAGGGGTCAATTCTGAAGACAAAATGCTAGTTGCGTGGTCTACTACAATGTTGATAATATTTGCAGGATAGTGAAAGGGAAGTATGCCATAACTGATACTGAAGTTAGCCAATGGCTGAAATGAGCTGATGCATTGTCCCTTTTAGCGTGCTCGAGTGGGTTAGAGAAAATTTTGAACAACACAAATACAGACATATAGATGGAGTGTGACTTAAAACCCCTGTAAGTGACTGTGTAATACACATAATTTTAGGAACATTTAAAGATCTTGAGTAATAAAGACCTAAAAAAAAAAAAAGTTTTGAGATGGAAGGAATTTACAACAGCATTGGCAGGAGACAGGAACTGATATAGATGGAATGTAGGCTGGTTTGCCCTCAGTCTCCAAGCACAAAGGCAACACTAAAGTAATTATAAAGTACAAACAACAAAAACCACTGGCACTGAACAGAACTACCTTGTGTGCGGATGTGCTCATTGTGAGAGAGCAATATGCAGTTATCAAACTGATGTTAACCAGTGGCTGAAGTAGGCTGACCCATTGTCCTATGCTATGTGCTGTAATGGTTGAAAGTAAAATGAGAATGACACAAGAACAGACCAAAGAAAGAGAGGTGGGTGAAGTTCCCTTTAGGTAAGTATATTATACATAACATTTTAGTAAAACCAAAAGGTCTGGGCAAATGTCAGACTCAGTAATGACTACGTGCCTCATCAAGTCCTTTGTCCTAATTTTAAAATAAGAATGGAGAATATGTTGAAGCATTTCTCCCCATTGCTTCAACCCAACTTGTTGTTACGCTCTGGCTTCCTTCACATAATGCCATTGAGCCTAGGAACTTTTTCGCTTTATCTTTGTAAAGTGAATTTAATCCATATATTAATAATTTCTCTGTGGCAGTTTGTATTTTTAACATTTTTGATGGCACAGGGGCATATTGTTATGGAACCCCTACATTTGATTTGGTATTTATCAAAACTTTGTCCAGAAATTATAAATGATGCCCTGCTCCAGCAAATCTGATTCACATTCCTTTCGCGGAAACATTTTCTGTGAAACATATGCTAAGTGCTAAGGTTTTCTTTTTGGGCACTACATGAGCAACCCTGCTGTTTCTAACGCCTTATACATTCAGTCTTCTCCTTGCAACAATATCTTGTCTGAAAGAATTCCTGCTTTGGTTGAGCGACCCCGAGCAACACCAGCAGTTCAATAAATAAATGGGCTAACACCCCTCCAGCATAGGGAGTGACTTTCCTATACCAAAGAACTTTGCCTCTCCCTGGGTGTGTTATTGGTGTACTGTTTCCCATATCACCCGAAGAAGAGAGAAACAGACCATTAGACACAAGGTTAACACTAAGAGATAAAAATAGGGGAGCACAGCACTTGCATAGGAGTCGACTTACGTCACTCTTACTGTTACCACTCTTTGTATACTCGACTGTCATTTGGCAAATGTTGTAAAGCACTCCAATACCTTCGGGTCTGGCCAGTGCTATATAAAACTCCTAAATAAAAAAAAACTGCCGGCACAGGGGGTGAAACACCCCCTTCCCCTAGCAGTGAAAACAGCTGTTGCCCTCCAGGAAGGGTGATTGCAGGGTGTTCCCCAACAACCACCTCTTAAGAGCAGAAGATCCAAAGAGATTTGAAACAACTCCAGTGTAATAGGGATTAACTCCCCTTAACCTGACAGCCAAAAAAAAGGTTTAACCCACCCTCATCTCCAGGTTGATCAGCAATATGTTTGCACCCATTTCCCCTCACCCCTTCTCCCCCTTATCCCAGAGGAGACGAAAGCACCACTGGACACCAGTGAGAAAATACATGGGGGGGTTAACCTTAGGCACAGGGGACAACTTCCCCACCACACATGGCTTAGCCAGTCTTTTCTGTCCCTGACGAGGTGATCACTGGGGCGCCTGTCTATATGCTGTATGCCCACCTAGGAGAAGATGGGAAAGCACCATAGACAACTGGGATTCTAAATGGTTGAGCAGGTCTCTCCTAGCACAGGCCTGGCTCCACCAAATCTCCTAGTTGTTTTTCATTGAGGGGACATATTAGCACTTTCTCCATAAATCTGACTCCCTGCAGTGTGAAGACAACGAGGGAGATGTTGGGTAGAGGCTGGAGAAATGCCTGCCTTGTACTTGGAATCCCACCATCGCATTCAGTGGTTTTTTTGTACCTTAAATAAAAATGATGTTTAGTGAGCATGGGCTAACTCAGACACCCCCTCTCCCACACCCAAAGGAGGGGGTGCCGAGGCTACCACCCTGATCTGCTCAGACAGAGGAGCTGAAATGCAGGTAGTGGGTACTGTCCACAGCATAAAACTCCTTGTGCTAGGAAAGCCAGCTATTCACTCCTTATGTTCTTGACCAAAAATGAGGCCCATTGTCTGCGGGACCATTTCAGCTCACTGAGATTGACAGATAGGAGCCCCCCACCCCCACCCCCCACCACCTGATTGCCCTCCGCTATAGTACCACTTCCAAAAGGATTCCTGCTCCTGAATTCTGGAGGACTGAAATGCCTAAATCAGCATACTTTTGGTAGGGCATCAATACCCTCCTCAAAAGAAGGCATGTATCTCTCAGGCTGTGCCCAAAATTTGTAATTAAGGTCCCCTTGCAGAGCAGATTAGGGTGCTACCCCCTGAATCTGTACTCTGGAGAAATTGAGACCCATTATGAACAAGAGATCGTGTATTTTCTAAAAGTAGGGCATGATTTTGTCCTATGCAATGTGGTCCAGTATCTGAGCTGCCTGCCATTTATAGCACACAACATTCAATATCAGACCACAGATATGGGTGGCCATGTCACAATCGAGGCATACAGTTAAACCTTGAGTTCACATTTGAAGAGTTTTGGATTTTCTATTTGCCATTGACATTTGAAATGCGGTATAGTTTTGTCCCTCGTTCTGAACAGCCTACAGGAATTTCTAGCATCTCCACACCTTTCTGGAGAGTAGGAATCCTCGAAAATCTAAGGAAGTGTGAATTGTAAGCGATATAGAAGCAAACTTTCCTTAACCATATTGTCTAGCAAGCCTCAAATATTAATGAAAAGCAGTCAAATCTCACAGTTACATAGTGGTGAACCGAGGAATTCGATGGGAATGGAAAACATCTTACCATCCAGCATGTACACCCCGCTACTTACAGAAACATTATCAAATATATGCAAGAAGACCTGTTGTACCGTACAGTACAGAACCACAACTAACTCCTGTTATTGATTGCTTGAGGAAAGGGCGATAGTAAACGTGAAGGGTGCCAAGTGTCTTCTCGAGAGAGTTCTAAAGTGGAGGAAAAGTGTGGTAAGGCATATCATGGAAATTCATGAACAATTCACATAAGCTAATGCACTCAATTGGCTACATTTCATGAACATGATCAGAAACAAAATACATCAATACCAATAAGTTACTTTAAGGAACAACCTCACAGCTTAATAATTATTTATCCATAATTTTCGAACCGAAAGAAAAAAGGAAATATGACAGTCATCTCTATTTTTTAATGTAAAAATTAGTGTGTACCACTTAAAAAAGACAAAGGAAGTAAACTGCCTTCCTGTATCAGTTTCATTTAGTTAGAAGAACTATCTGAGAACACTGCACAACTTCTCCCTATGTGTGACAAATTATTTCTAAGAGATACATCGATTTCCTGCAGCATTTTTCTCTCAAAGCAAATAACAGACATATCAAATGCATTCGTAAAACACATGTTCACCCCAAAAGGTATCTTGGTGCTGAGATTACCGATCTGTATTTTTACCCATCTTAATGGTACGCATTTTATAGAGCTCAGAAGAATGAGAGGCTGCATGGACCCTCCGTGATCACACAGGTCCCTGCATAGATGCATTTTTCCTTTAAGACTCTAGACCAGACATATGCAATGCAGAGGCGGAGGAGCGTCGCCCCACTGCTTTGAAGCAGTGAAAGAAAGGAAACATAAAATGATAATAACTCGGGGTTATTATCAATTTATGTTATCATGCTGTAACAGGCGGGGCATGGCTGCTCCCATGACAGAGGAGCAGGGGGAAGAGTGGTTTGCCCACTCCAAGTGCACATGAACGTTTGACTGGTCCTCTGGGCCGGCCAAACATTAATGTGCACTTTGCATGTTCTCCACGCAGGCTGCATTACAGCATGTATGGAGAACATGCCCAGACTCCCAGTCCCTGTCTGAGTGCCGAACCATAGCACGCAGATCAATCACAATGCTGCATTACAGCATTGTGATTGGTCAGGGAAGCCTGGGTGCTTACCAAGCCCAACGCTGCATTGCAACGCTGTGATTGATCAGGGAAGCTTGGGTGTGCCATTTGGTTCTTGTTCCTGGCCCTAGTCCGGCAGAGCTGAGACGAAGGACAAGGCGATAAGGCAAGTGGTTTTAAAGAAAAAAATGTTTACAATCTCCTTCCCCAGTTGCTCCCCCGCACCCATCCCCCACCACCCTCGATCTGTGACGGCTGCCACTGATGCAATGTAGGTTTGTTTCAGAACATATAGGTTTATAGGGGGTACATATAAGGCTGCTAGTTACTTGGGAGTACAAACACATGCTTAAAGTAAAGTAGGAAAATCCCAGTTGTATCACGGGTCCACAAAGAGGAATAATAGGGGTGATAACACGAGTTAAACAAGGACAGCAGGGCAGACAAGTTACTAATATGGGATATAGTGAGACTGGAAAAGTGCTAGGGGCATAGATAAGTAATCTCCAGTGCAGGGCACATAAATGTGTGAAAATGTACTTACAAAATATTTAAATAGTATGCCAACGGGGTACAGGGGTGCAGCTATCAATTTGATATTTATGTATTTTTATAAAGCGCGAACATTCGCTCCCAGGGGAGCATCTTGGCGCTAAGCTTGCGAACAGTAGGTTGATGAAAAATGAAGCAGGTGAAAGGATGAGACTAAATGGCTGCCAGTACGGAGGTATCTGATTGTTTGTACACCCATGTCTTGAGGAGTTTTCTGAAAAGACCCTCCTTTTCAGTCAGTCTGAGGCTAACTGGTAGGTTATTCCATGCCTTGGCTGCCAAGACAGTGAAAGTTTTCCCACCCTTGGTTTGATATTTAAATCTGGGAATCAGGATGAGGTTTGTCCCAGATGATCTCAGACATCGCGGAGGATTATAACGCACAAAACGATGTGTAAAGTAGCGGGGACCTGTGTTTTGCATAGATTTAAAAACGGTAAGAAGCAATTTAAAAAGAATTCTTTTGTGCAATGGGAGCCAATGCAGAGCTCTTAATGCTGCTGAAGCTGATGTATCAGCCACACAGTGGCTGCAGGGTGTAAAGTGTCAATGTATAAATCAAACACGTGTTTATATTAAAATTACGTTTTTTTTAAACAAAGGCATTCCCTAAAAAAACTAAAGTTAACATAGAGGTATGGTTGGCATATATTTTTAGTCATACAAAGTTAAGAAATTCTCACTAAAAAAATAGTATAGTTGCCATAAAACCTGCTTTTTTGAGCCTTCCACTCTTAGACAGATCTATACAAAACCTGCGAGGTCAAAACTAACTTCTCAAAAATAATTTTTTAGAACATTTCATGCAGATGTGACAGATGGTACCAAAGTTATTAGCGAAACAAAACTCTGACTTAACCAAACTACAGTCATGCTATACACCATTAAATATCAGCATAAAAAAGTTAAAGTGCAGCTATGATTACCAATTAAAATGGAAAAAACACTGAAATATTTAAGTGTTATGGTGAGGAGCCTGATGGAAAACTTGCACAACAGCAATGCAAACCATAATTTGTGTTATACTAGATTTGTGAATCCTGCACCCAATGACCAGCACTTTAGCGTGGAATTTGCTAAGCCCAAATACAAATATTGCTTTAAATATTATTGTATTGATGGGGAATTCCCCAAGGGGGCCCTCACAAGAGCCGGTGTCAATGTGCTAAAGAAAGCAAAAAATGCCTTTTCAATGGGATCTCCGACCTAACCATGACTACAGAAGCCCTATTATCATTCATCTTTTAAATAATTTACATATGTACCTGTAGGGAAAATTGCAGCAGTAGTTGTGGCATTTCCTTTTTTGCAGATATATCCGAGTTTCTGTAAACACTCTTTACTTTCCCATTTTGCTCCTTTACCAGGATTAAGGACAATGCAGGTTGTTCCAGGCTCAACAGAAGGACTTCCTTAATAAAAGAAAAATTCATGGGTTGAATGAGTAAAATTGTTCAAACCTAGGCTGCACATCTGTAAATTCTCATTTGATTGACAAGCATGCTGTACCGTATACTTGCATTATATCCTATTTTGTACAACCTAAAAGATTATTGTTACTGTTTTTCAGCTGAGGTGGAATGCACGTGAAAAGCTTATGCCCTTGCAGTACAACCAGTGTTGTATTGAAATTGTTACTTATGACACTTTTGCGTTGTGGGATGTGTCACCTTTTGGGTTTGGCCTCTCCCAAACGTTATGCCTTCCTCCGCCATTTTTTTTGCTGCTATCATGTTTTTGGCCTTATGACTCTGTGCACTTTACCACTGCTAACTAGTGCTAAGGTTTGTGTGCTCACTCCCTATAACATATTAACATTGGGTTACCTTATTGCATTTAATAAGTGATAACTTTCAATAATGCATTGGAACCGCACTGCACAATGCATCACTGTTGTAGGTCCTTGTATCACAACTCTGAAGAACCGCTGTTGAGTGTCGCATCCCTGACGCAGGACAACACAAAGCAAGCCATTATATACAGCATCCTAAATGACGACACAGGACCTCGCATCACAAGCCCTATCAACAGCTTCATCCGGACCGCAACTCCACAACACATCTTTCATATGAGACCCCACTTCTCAGACAGCAACTTCTTTAGAACTACAGCTGCATGATGCATCCTCAACTCAGGATCTTGCAACACTCCATAGCAGGGATTGAAAGTATTTTGTCCAGCGAGCCTAACTTGGACTCTGTATCCAGACTGCACTCCATTGCAATCTGCCTCAACTCGTGACTTTATCACAGTCTGGCACAACCAGATAACCACATTTGGTGCTTTCACCTCTTAAGCATTGTTTTCACTCAAATCTTTAAATTGGATATTGTCATTTTGGCCCCACAGAATTCATTAAATTGGATTCTATTTTTTTTAATTCATGTGGCATTTTTCTTGTGTCATGTTCTCACTTTATTACTGTTTGAAGTGCTGCTTAAATAACCAGAGGGTTAAACACAGGTTAATTTGGGGTTTCTTGTGACTTCACCCTGACAGGAATTGTGGATACTGTTTCACCCCGCCCAACCGGTAACTCAGTTTCCTACATGTGCTGATTAATATGGTAACAGGGATTGCCCTGGGACATTGCAATAAAATAAGCATATTGCACAGATAAAATGATCAGAGGATAAGGAAAACACATTGGTCAATCACTAAGAACAGATAAAGACAACATTTTCTTGTTCTCCTTGATGTTTCGTACTATAGGGGGTGCTTGAGAAAACTTCAGACTTTGTTTGATCAACCCATGGCATATCATGAATGTATACATTTTTGGGTATTAACCCTTTATTAGGTGATGGGGAGAGAAATAAGTCGCTCTACGGCTTTCACAACATTTACAATTTAAGCATATATTTGGACTATTTCCAACTTGCAGCTCTATAAGAAAAGCATGTAATTCCCTTGACTTCAATAGCAGCATCCCCTAACAAAAAAAACACTTGAAACTCTCCTTGTTCTTAAGCCGACCTCAAAGAAGCACCCTGTAGACATTTCTTTCGGCATGCATGCAGCTTGGAGCAGGCTTGTCAGCCTAGAAACCTTTTTCACTTTTTAGGAGAGGAGGTAGAGCATTGGAGGGGAAGAGTAGACTGGGATTTGCACCCAAAAATAATTTCTCCTTGAGGCATGCAATAAAGAGTAGTAACTTTAAAAAGCCTCCACATTTATCTATCTTTCCATGCGTGCTGCACTTTACAGCACACATACATTCTTGTCCCACATTTACCATTCTTGGAACAAGGCATTTCCCCTCCTCCAAACTACTGAGTGCAAGCTCAGGCTTCATTCTTTTAACTGCTCATTTGCCCACCATGCTAACACTCACCACACACTACAAACAGACCTTTCATCTCACATAAAATACAATACAGAATATACAGAAACAGGTTTTGGGTCATCCCTATTTAGCCAGTGGCTTCTATGGGCAAGCGTTCTTTGAGCAATGGAGACGATGGCACTATAAAGGAGAGGCGCAAGTGGGGAAAGGGAGCCCTGAGCACACCATCTAAGGGAGAAGCGCATGCTCGTCAAGGCTAGCATCACCCAGGTACAAAAGGGACGGCTCATGAAGTGTATAGATACTAAATGCAATAGAGACAATACATAATGCTGTGTTTTAGAAATGGGATCTCTGGTTGGCTAAGGCTTGCGCCAACGCCAGGTAGAGACCACCACTCTAGTCAGGGCAAGGGAGTTACATGCCAAAGATAACCCCTGCTCACCCTTTGGTAGCTTGGCAAGAGCAGTCAGGTTTATCCTGGAGGCAATGTGTAAAGCGTTTGCACACGCACACAGCAACAACATACCAGGCACACCACAAAAGGAACTCCACACAAGGCTATATCAAAAATAGCCTTTGTATTATAGCCTTTGTATTCTCATAACACATTAGAATAGTAATCACATCATATACATTGTGCCACCTGGCACTAGGTAATATCTGCAAGGGATTATATACACCTGACAGGGCCAACCGGACCACTGTCAGAACCATCACAAAGTGAACATAGTAAATATAGGACATATCATAAACGTACAACCAGTAATCACTGGCAAACACTGTACTCAGCATCATCCTGTAACATAAACCATATTATGCACAGTATCACATTTAGGCGTGAAATACATTCTGTGCCACCCTCACCAGCATAAACACATTATGCAATCATCTCATAAGTCTAAACGCATTAGACAATAACCCCACAGCATAAATCACCATATGCAAAACCTCATAACATAAACCACAGTAGAGGCATAAATCACAGTGCATAACTCTCAGGACATGAATTACATTTCCTAGCACAACATAAATACCATTAGGGCCTGGCGCCCTACAAACCTAACAGTCCCCCTGGCCAATTGGCCTTCTCAATGGGGCTCTAATGCCCTATGTCCAAAATGTCTAGGCTGCTGCCAAGGCAGCAGAATCCAAAGTGTGCCATTGCGCTGGGGCAGAGGAGTGCATCACACTCCTATCTCCTTTAAAATGCCCCCAAAGAAATGTGGCCTAATGTGATGTCAAACGTGGGTCTGGGCACTCACTATGCCCTCTGACCAATATGCAAAACGTGGTAGCTGCCCACGCTGGTGCAGCGCAGCTGAGAACACCAAGTGAAGGGGCCCTGGCACATCTGTGCCTCTTCAAATCAACTTGCCCCATCATTGCAGTTGCCCGCTGTCAAGCGGGGAAACTGTAACCATCTTTGCAAAGAGGCCTGGCACAATGGTGCCCTCTGGGCCCCCACGGGGCTTTTAAATAAACTTGCTCCCTTGTTGGAGTGGCCCACAATGGCGTGTCCGCTCAGAAAATAGGCTTTGACACTGGGAAAAGCACGGGCCCCTCTGGGCCCTCTAAGAACAAATGGCAACAACATTGGAGCGGCCCGCTCTCTGGTGGGACCGCCCCCCTCCACCGCCTCCGGAGCCCTAACTCACCGGCTCTGGGGGCAGGACTCTGTTCCAGCCTCTCTTCGCCCGGTCTCCTCTCTGCGGGGGTAAACTCTGCACTCCTCTGGCTGCGAGGGGCTTCCCTCCTCTCATGGGAGCCCCGCCGATCAACTGCCACACCTCTCCTCACTTCACCCAGGCCCCCTCCTGGGACCTGGGACTTCTACATGGAGCCTGCGAGGCTCCAGACAGATCTCCGGCCGGGACTTCACTACACGCGTGGCTTCCCCTTCCTCCCGGAAGCCACACCTACGGACAGGCACAGCCTTAACAGACTTCCTGCTTGTACCGGCGGAGGTGATTTTTAAAAGAAGAACACGGGGTAGTCTCCCGCAAAGGCAGAGAACGCGGGGTGGGCGATCGAATTAAAAATAAATATGAGGCGGCCATGTGGGGCGGGCACCCACTGTTTAAATGAGAGGGAAAATAAGAAGAACAGCGCTCCCAGGGCGCAAGTGTTCCCAGAAAGTCCTTAGAGGCCAAGGGGGCAATGCTGGGCCCAGGGAGGCAAGCCCTCGTGGCTATTCCTCCTGGGCCCCAGCAGCAGCACGCCCCTGCAGGTGGATGTACGACATTACAACGCATGCTTTTACATCGCATGCTTTTACAACGCAGTTTTTACAACGCATACCATTACAACGCATAGTGCTTTTGGGCGCTGGATAGTGAATAGTTTAATTTACTATTCCAACTCCAGTCCCCGTGGACACTAGGGAAGGTTATTGGATAGTAAATTAACCTATTCCCTATCCTAGAGCGCCCCCCAGCGCAATGCGTTGTAATGGTTTGCGTTGTAATGGTTGTGATGTAAAGGCACTGCGTGGTAAAAGTTGCGTTGTAAGTGATGTTTCCCCTGCAGGTTCAGCACCAGAAGAGAGAACATTTTCATGGAGTCCTCCCATACCATGAATTACCACTGACACACACTGATCAGGGAATCCCCAATGCTTTCCTATGGGAGGGTAGGCCAATTCCACCAATGTAACACAGAGAGTGGGATGTATGTCAGTACAACGCGATCTTTTAGTTCGCGGTACATGACAACGCGGGCATTACAACGCAAGTCGTTACAACGACTTGCGCTGTAGGTGCTGGATTTTGGAATATTATAATTTTATATTCCAACACCAGTCCACGTAACAGTAGGGAAGGTGTTGGAATATAAAATTACAACATTCCTTGCCCAACAGCACCATCCAGCGCAAGTCGTAGTAACGACTTGCGTTGTAATGACACCGTTGTAAAGTCACTGCGGTGTAAACACCGCGTTGTAAACGTTGTTTACCCAGAGAGTGCGCACACTTCACACTGGACCACAGTGCTAAAGTGCCTAGAGGCCTAAAACAACTAACACCATGTCACAAAAAAGTCTAGGAGAATGCAAAAAGTTTGGGGCCAAAAAGGGCAAAGACTAACACTGCCACTGCTGCCTCATGTGATGGGTCATGTGGGGCTGCAGTGGTTAAACTTGACCTTCCATAGTAATACTCAAAGCAAGCAAGATGCAGTGGGACTTGGTGAAGGTATTGATGTACTACGATGACCACAATCTCATTCCACTAAACCACGCTGGGTGACAGAGGGAAAACCAATTACCCCAAACAACAGCAGCTTGCATTTGAGACCAAGAGGGCACAGCCACTAGACCAGGAGCAAGAAATGGAAGGGGTGGAAACACAGGTTGGCAGACTTGAAAACCCTGCTCCAAAGCATGCAGCAGATCCTTGAGCCAATAGACCAGAATATGAATGCCCTTAGTTGTCAAATAGACAGCGTAACTTCAAGATTGGATAAGTGTTGCAAAGTCATCCTGTGCTTGGCACCCCCCAACTTTTTTGCTGAATGGTACTGGTGGTAACTGACTCTTACTGACCCTGGGCTCTGCCTAACCAGGGCCAGGGCCAATGCTATGCTGAAAGAGACACATTAGAATACAGTTAAAACACCTACATACACTAGGGTACTCAGTTGGTATGGTGGGGTACCCCTGTGATTGGCATGACCTGCCCTATAGGCCCCTAGTATATAATAGGGCAGGGGGAGTGAAACTACCTAGAAGTCCCAGGTACCCTAGGGCATGGCAGTTTAGAGGCCAACAACCCTTTTTAGGACTCGGCTTGGCAGCGCGCATGTGCTGTCTCTCCGAGACTTCAAGTAATCAGTATCAGGGGTGAAACTCCTGGGTACTTTCTCTTGCCGCTTGCCATTTGTTAACTGTGGATGGCTCTTCTTAGCAGGCTTTTGGTTGGCTGTGCATTCCATAAGTCACTTCCGTTTTATCAGGAAGCAGCACTGCCTAACCACAGTTATCCTCCGCTTTCATGTTTTAATTGTGTCAGAGGTGAACTCTTTTTAGTTTTTTTGCAGCCCAGCATGCTCACTTGCATACATTATTAGCATGGAGCTCGTCACGAGCGCTGCACTGTTAATTATACAAAATCAGCATGCACTCGTCATGATGCAAGTTTATACACACTCCGTTGTATTTTTATATTAATTTAAATATGTTTGTTTTTGTATGCGTCGACAGTTTAATATAAATAATGGCACATATTTCACATTTTTGAAGTGCCTGCTCCTTTAAATCCTGGCTTGCGTGCAGCAGCTGCGGTACTTTCACCCCGCCCTCTTCCCCCCTTTCCATGCTGGATTTGTCCAGGCCCCCGAAGCAGCAGCTCCTCGTCATCCCTGCGGCCATTGAACATGACAGCACTCTTTACAGTAAGTATCGCTAAGTAGGGCAACAGCTTGTTGTTACTTGGAGCCGGTTTATCAGCAATATCGGCCCCCAGTAACAAAAGCGCCAGAGCACTGTTATGTTTCCCAACAGCTACTGACTCCCCAGTGCACCGTAATTGTCAGGGCTTTCTTGCTGTTCCCAGTCCAGTCCTGTTTGTAAGGTTGACTCTGGAGTTAAGATGAAGTCTCAAAGCCAACAGCAAAGGTGATGGTGGTACGGGTGTTCTGAAGGCATGAACAATAGTCAAGCGGACATCAACTGACAGAAAAATCCTATGTGAACAGGCATGATGCAGCAAAAGGCAAATATCATGAGGAGAAGACAGATAACAACCCCTACCCACTTTGCAGCCGAAGAATGTGTGAAAGTGGCTTGAAACTTAAAACAAACATAAATATTCATCTAGCCCATGCAGCTTACCTGTAAATTCATTGACTTTTACAGAGGAAGTTTACGGGTCTGATCCAGTGGTCAAAATGGGCGGGATCGGCAGGGCACGGCATGCCCCTACTTCTTAAATTACAAAGATTCCGTTCCCCTACTTATTTATTTTGAAAATGCCCAGGATGCAAGAAATCGCCATCGCCTATAAATAAAGCACGGCGTTCCTGGCGTTCATGATGGCGGGCGGCAGAGAAGTAACAGGACTCTGTTTTTTTCTCCTTGCCCAGAGAAAACAAAGGCCGTGTCCACTTGTGCTCTGCCGCTTCAGCTGCCCCCCTCACTCTTTCCCTCTTCCCTTCTTCCCTCTCTTTCTGTCTAGCAGTTCCTCTCTTACTGAAAACCGTGACTTCAAGAAGGGGCTCTCGCTCTCTTTCCTCTCCTTTCTTTTATTTGCTTCCCTGTGAAATGGATCCAAAAGGGAAAACCACTTTTGCTGGAAGTGTCGTATTCTTTTGACATTGTAATTCCAAAGTAAGCATCAGGAATAAAAGGTTAAAACTATGAGAAATAAATAAAGACTATGGGCCGATTCACAGAACTAACTTAAGATAAAATCCTAAACTTACTACCATTTTAGTATTCACAGAAGGCACTTACTCATTTTGGTATTCACAGAAGGCACTTACACATTTCGGTATTCACAGAAGTTAGGAGTCCTAACTTTAGGACTCCTAAATGCCTTCTGTAAATACCAAAAGTCTTAAAGTTAAGGTTTTTCTCAGTTTAGGAGCAGTAAAGTTAGAACTCCTAGTTGTAGTGCTTAATTTAAATTGAGCCGCAGCCAGGTGTTTATAGCTGGCAACAATTGGGTTGTAGTTGAAGACAATGTGAGTCATTCTCAGTGGGGCAGTATGGTGCTCAGTGGGGGAGAGGATGTGGCACTGTGGTCAGAGCTGCTGAATTTGGAACTGGGGAACCAGGTTCAGCCTCCATGACCAGTCCCTCAGACCACTCCCCCTGAGGGAGCACATTCCCGTGCTAGACATTAGAAGGCTTTGGAAGACCTTAGAAGCCCTGGTGTCTTAGCACCAGCAGGTGGACCCTAGCATGACAAGTTTAAGTTAACCTGCAAGGCTTGTCCACCACAATACATACTGACGTTCACCTCCAGTCTTGCGGGTAGGCCTATGAAGCAGCACACCTTAGAACAACAGTGACTCTGTCACTGAGGTTGCAGGACCTTTGGGAAGGGCCAGCTCTAGGGCGGTGCAACCGGCGTGAAAGCACCGGGTGCTGACTTTGGGTGGAGACATTATTTCTGCAAGTATATTATGGTTTTAAAAGCACTTGCTGCCTCCTTCATGGCCTCCAGCAATTTTCGGCAACAATAAAAATGTCAATATGACTCTGGTGATTAATCTTCTTCCTAGAGAGAGATCAGAATTTTGTCTAGTGGAAGTTTTGACTCACGGAAAGGTAGCTCAGAGGGTTAATGTGCCAGCTGCAAAGAACATGTACCATGCAGCTCACAAAGTGCACATATTATAAATAGGTCAGTGGGCTACTGCTTTTGTCAGAGAGATCCTTTTGTTACTTGCAGTTTATAAGTTAAAATCCTAACATAGAACAGTGAGCTACTAACTGTCATCTAAGAGCTGCATACAAACTGCAAGGTATAAATTAGAGTGTTATGTTTTTCCCCTAGTCTTTGATTATCCTAATGTTGCAAAGAGTGTTCTTTTGTTCATCCCAGTCAGGGATCCGCAGCAACCACAGCACCGAGACTGCCCTCATCGCCGCCCCCGACGACATCAGGACCCTGCTAGACAATGGTGAGACCGCAGCCCTCATCCTCCTGGACCTCTCCGCTGCCTTCGACACAGTCTGCCACCACACAATACGCACACGCCTCCATGACGCAGGGATCCGAGACAAGGCCCTGGAATGGACCACCTCCTTCCTCTCTGGCTGAACCCAGAGCGTTCGCCTCCCCCCATTCTGATCCGAAGCCTCCAAGATCATCTGCGGCGTACCCCAGGGATCATCCCTCAGCCCGACACTGTTCAACATCTACATGGCCCCGCTCGCACAAGTCGCCTGACACCACAACCTCAACATAATCTCCTATGCCGATGACACTCAACTGATCTTCTCCCTCACTAAGGACCCCCTCACCACCAAATCCAACCTCCACAAAGGAATGAAGGCCGTCGCCGACTGGATGAAGATCAGCCGACTGAAGCTGAACTCGGACAAGACGTAGGTCCTCATCCACTGCTCCAACCCTTCAGCCTGAGATGACCCCTGGTGGCCTACGGCACTGGGATCAGCCCCGACCACGCACGCAACTTGGGAGTCTTCCTCAACTCAACACTCTCCATGACCAAGCAAATCAACGCAGTCTCCTCCTTCTGCTTCAACACCCTCCGCATGCTCCGCAAGATCTACAGGGGGATCCCGACAGATACAAGAAGAACAGTCACCTAGGCCCTCATCAGTAGCAGACTCAACTATGGAAAGGCCCTCTACGCCGGAGCCCTGGCCAAGCTCGCCTCTGCACGCCTGATCCTTGACGTACCGCGCCACAAGCATATCACCCCCCACCTGAGAAACCTGCACTGGCTCCCCATCAACAAGAGGATTTCCTTCAAGCTCCTCATCCACGCACACAAGGCACTCCACAAGAACGGCCCAGCCTACCTCAACAGACGACTCTTCTTCTACATTCTCAACCGCCAACTCCGTTCCGCCGACCTCGCCCTCGCCACCGTTCCTCGCATCCGAAGAACAACCACTGGCGGCAGATCCTTCTCCCACCTCGCCGACAAGACCTGGAACACCCTCTCACTGAGCCTATGACAGACCCAAGACCTGCTGACCTTCAGGAGTCTACTCAAGACCTGGCTCTTCGACCAGTAGTGCCCCCCCCTTTTTTCCCCCAGCGCCTTGAGACCATGGTATTACATTTTAAATTATGAGTTTGTGTTTTGCAAGACCAATCACTATTATACTATACAGCCTACTAGTATGGTTTTCATGTGTCTCCTACACCTTGTAGTCCTTAGTCTTATGTAACATTTTCTATACAGTGATGAACACACATATTGATTGTCTCTGTGTAATGTGTGTGATGTAAAGTGCTCTGACACCCTACAATGGTATGAGCAGCGCTGTACATCAAATTAAATGCATTTGAGAGAGAGCATAGTTATGGAGACTTGAGTGGTACTGTTAAAGGGTGGTAGTGAGGGAATCAGTGGCGGAGGGAGTCATTGGGGGGGCACCAACAAACATTGTTGCACAGGGCTCCACCAGCGCTAAAGCCATCCCTGCCCTTGAGGACCGTCCGCCTCACCCATTGGTCCCTCTATTGGCCTTGTTTCAGCAGCAGTAGCTGCAGCTCACCAGGGACTGGCAATGCAGGATTTGCACGCACACTGAACTAATTTCGCAAACTTTACAATCTCTCTGCTTCATTCACAAGCAATTTTAACATGTGCTGCCTGCTGTGGGGCCACTGGAATTAATTATGCAGTAAAGGAGGACAACAATATGCGGCATTGTTAACTAAACTATACATTAAAAAAAGGCTGCAGCATAATGCAGTATATTTTCTGATATTTTATTATTTTGACAAGTGTACCCACGCTAACCCTCTCTGGAAAGATTTAGCCTCATTAGTACCAATGTAACATTCAAATGCAGCAGTGAGAAAGGTCATCAGTCAACTTTTGCAATAGGCCATCCACTCCGCAGCAACACAAGTCAAATTTTGTATTAACCTTTGATACGATTGAGCTATAAACAATTTATTAGTTTAAATGGTCAGATCATGCAGCAGACCTTGCATTATGAGGCAAATATGGCAGAGCCATAATTATATAGAAAACATTTGCAAACTAGGATATTTTGCCATTCATGTTTGAACTGCTGTTGTGGAAAAAAGAGAAGTGCTGATAACAGAAACTCCCTGCTCAGAGACAAATGGCTAGTGTTTCCACATTTTGTCATACTTAGGACATTCTGTGATTAGAAGCATATCCCACTTTCTGAATGTATTTTAATGTAATTACCTCATTATAACCTTAAATAATCATGTGTATCCATTGGTTGATTAAACTGGGCAGTGAGATGCCAAACAAATACTAACAATTTGGATGGTTGCGCATTCTGGCCACACCTCTGGCTCCGCCCTGTAATCCAATCCTTGGGTTATTCCTGCCCTCTGATTTTCCGCCCACAGTTCCCCTACTTTTTCCCCCCACTTCGACTACTGGTCTGGTCAGTATAAATCTCCAGAACAGGAATTTTAACAAACGTACAATTTGTGCACATATTGCTTTTCCTTTCAGAAGTTGGGTCTTTTATATTTGTTTATTAGTGTGTGACTTCTAACGTTTTTGGGGAATATGTTTTGTGGCTTTATTTCTATTCCACTTTTCCAACCTACGGCACTATGTTCTTTTCTCTATCATAACGTCTTGGCTATAGTATAATAGTTGTCAGGTCTCAATTTAAACGTTTGTCTGTCTACATACTTCACACAAGGCAAACACATGCCCTGTGGCACTTTCTTTACTGTCTGGGAGGTATCTTGGTGGATCTTATCTATCGCACCATTTAATGTTTGTAGTGAATTATTCTAAAGCAAACTGTTGTGGTGTGTAACCTGCATGCTGCAACGTCTTTTATGTCAGTGCTAGCGTTATTTAAATTACGAACAGGAAGAGGCCAGACTGGAAGGAAGCTTTGCTGCATTTGTTTATTATTTATTGGTTGTTTTCTGTTCGATGCATCTGGTGTTGGTACAAAAGGTGGGGTCTGGGGACACAGTGAAAAACAACATGCGATACAGCCTCCAGAAGTATCTCTTGGATGGTACTGCATCCATTTCTAACGATAATGGCATTACTCCTAGTCCTACTCCCTCGCCTTCCTTCAGCACACTTGAGGCCCCGCCTCCCACCCAGACCCACCCCCAGCATAAAAACTCTGCCCGCCCCCACCTCCACCTGTACACAAACAAGCCGAGCTAGCACTCAGTTGTACCGCACCGGGAGGGAGGGAGGGTCCTTGAAGGAAGGCGAGGGAGTAGGACTAGGAGTAATGCCATTATCGTTAGAAATGGATGCATTACCTCCCGTCCCTCCCTCGCCTTCCTTCAGCACACTTGAGGACATAGCAAGCAGAAGAAAACAGAGACGGACAACTGAGTGACAAAGAACACAAAACAGTGCCCCAAACACAGCAGATCAACATCCCTGGCCTCGCAAAGAGGACAAGACCCCGAAGCCCAAACCCCCACCAGAGGAAAAGCCACCAAGGCTGGGGACCGAAACCAACAACCCCATGGAGTGGGGGAAGGCAAACACCGGAGCCGGACCAAAGCGAACAAACAGAGTCCGCCACCCAGAAGGACACCACAACCAGCAGGCACCACAGCAAAAAGAGGCCGGACAGCCAAACTGAGCAAACGAGACTCCACAGCCAAGGAAGGAGCAGGACAGAACACAGGCCAAAACCACCCCATGACAGAGCGAAAACGCAGAGCCACCGGAGGGAAAAGGGACGGAACCGGACCCAAAACCAGCAGAACCCCACAGACCAGACAGAAGGGAATGCACAAGACAGGGCCCACAACACCCCCAAGCGCCGTGCAGGGGCGACAGCAACCAAAAAAAACAAGGCCCGAGAGCCACAACCCAAGACCCCAAGGAGCCCAAAGGGTGGATCGGATAGGACATCCAAAACCAGCAGCAAAGGCCCTGAAGGGAAGGACCCGACAGGGCGGAGAATCAAACACACCAGACCCGGAAAAGAAAACCAGGCAACAGACCCCAGGCAACACGCAAGGAAGCCAGGAGTACCAAGAAGCAGGAAAGCCGCCCCCTGCACCCGCAGAGGAGCCACCGACAATCCCAGAAGAGCCCCAGAAGGAGCGAACTGCTACACCAAAAGGAGGCCAGCACCATGGGAACAACACCCAGAGCAGAACCCCAGGCCCAAAGGCCAGCAAACACAAAGCATAGGACAGCCGAAAGGAGGACCGACAGGAAGCCCGCAAGCCACCACCAGCTGGCCGAGAACCCCCAACCCAGCCAAGGCCAGCCGCACAACCGCCAGGCAGCAGGGGCAAGCCCAGCAAAGAACCCAGGCGAAGGGCTCGGAACATCAAAGGGCACGAAACCCCCGGAAGGAACACCCACCGAGCGCAACACAACCCGGACAGGAGGGGAAAACAAGGAGCCCAAGGCCAACAGGGAGCAACCAACAACCCCCGAGAACAGACCCACAGAGCCCGCACCAGAAAGGCCCGAACTACGTAAAAGGCAGGGCAGGGAAAGGCACACAGAAGAGCCAGAGGCCCAGGAAAGGGCCAGACACCCCCCCCCCCCAAAGACCCGGGACCCCAGTCCAGAGACCCGAACCGGGCCACCCAGGCCGACCCCGGTGCCACGAACAGGACCACCACATGGAGGCCCCAAAGACCCACCAACAGTCCAGACCCAGGGAAGGAGAGAGAAAACCCAGGAGGAAGGAAGGACCCAGCATAACAGAACTGCCAGCACACAGGTCACCCACAGAGGCAGAGAGCCGACAGCCCCAGCACCCAGACCAGAGTCCACAGAAACAGGACGCAGGCAACCAAGGAACAAGGACCAGAACCCGGACCCACCCAGGATGCGGCAAAGGACAACGCCACCGGAGTGTCAGACGGAGCCAACACCCACAGACCCGCAGAGAGCCCCGAAAGGACACCAGGGCAAGGCCAAAACGCCGCAACAGCCACCAGCAAGCGGACCCCTGGGAGAGCAGCAGGAACCAGAACAGGAACCCAAACCTAGCCAAGCCCGAACAGGCCGGCAACCGAAGCCACCACAAGTGGAGCCGGAGGAGCCAGTGAACACCGAGCCAGAAGGCAACAGTGGCCGAGCCACCAGGAGAGCCCCCCCGTGGACCGACCGACAAGGGCAGCAGGGACAACAGACCCCGGAGACCAACCCAACAGGAGCCAGAGTGACAGGCTTAGAAGAAGAAAACAAGCCCAGGGAACACCGCAGAAGCCAGGCGCCCCAGCACCAGCAGCCACAGGACACGCCGGAGGAGCCCCCGGGGCCACAAGGCCGAACCCATGAAGGAAGAGAGACCAGGCACCCACCGGACAAGGGAACGGGGCTGAGCTCACAAGAGCGTCTGGACAAGCGGGAAGACCCAGGGCGAATGCCCGAGGCCAAAGAGGAAGGATGCAACACAGAAACGGGCATACCCCACAGAGAACCGCAGGAAACGCAGAAAGAAACAGTGACTGGGAAGAGGTGAGAAGCGACCCCAAAATACAGGGCACGCCAAAACCACCAGGAAGGGCCCGCGGAAAGGCAGCCCGAAGGGCCAACACACGGAAGGGCACAGGCCAAATCCAGGAGCAGACCCCCAGGAGAACCAGGACAGGCACAAAGCCGCCGGACACCCCAGCCACAGCACCAGAATGGAGCGGGCCCCAGACCCAAGCCCCACCGACAGGAACCCAGCAGACGGAACACATGGCAAGCAAACAGGACTCCCAGTCCAGCAGAGCCACCCAGCAGGAACCGGAGACAGGCACTGGAGACAGCCATACCCTCTCCAAACCGGTGGAACCCGCACCAAGCCGACCCAGCACCCAAGAACATACAGCAGTGACAGGAACCCAACAGGGCAAGGCACACTGACCAAGAGGCAGTCAGCCAGGGCAAAAGAAACGGTCAAAACCGCGCCCACCCGAAAGACGGAGGAGAAACCCACAGCAGGGACCACGGAGAGGCCCCAGTGCAAGGCGCGGGAGAAAGGCAGGATGCCCCAACCAAGGCAAGGCAAGCAGAGGGCCCAAGGTGGCGACATGCAGCCACCACGAACCGCCACCGCAAACTCCACGAAACCCAGCACCAAGGAGGGCACAGAAGAAGCCGAGAACAGGCCAGCCAGCGCCACGGCAGCAGCCAAGCAGAACAGGCCCACCAATCAGCGCGGCCAGGACAGAGGCCAACTGCACAACAGGAGGAAAGGGGCGACCCACACCAAGAAGCAAAGCCACTGGAGGAAGACAGGGACACGCAGCCCAGAAGCGAACGCCCTGGCGCAAACCGAGAGCGCAGAGAAACCTGAAACCAATCAGGACCAACACAGCGCAGAAGGAAGAAGGAGGGCTGGGAAGAGACCGCCAATGGCAGGCCGCACTGGAAACCGCCAAGCAACCGTCAGCAGGGCAGCACCACAGCGGACAAAGCCACACGCACCACGCACATACAACAAGTACGAGCAACGCACGCTACACGCAGCACCAACCCCCACCCCGGCACAAAAGGGCAAGCCCAACCGGGAGGGCCGGGGACACCAAGGAAAGAAACCCACAGGCCCCGCCCAGCAGGAAACAGGAAAACCCTGCCGACCAGCACAGGAGTCCAGCGACCCACGGCCCGAACGCTCACCACCCCAGAGCCACACACAGAGCAGAGGCGGGAGAAGGATCCACACCCAAGGACCCAGACGGGAACCACGCGCACTAAGGAAAAGCCGGTTGAGGACGGGACGCGGAAAGCATCAACCAAACCCCAGAACACAGGACAGGGCAGCCACAATCAAGGCCAGCACCATTATGAGACAAGAAAGGCAGAACACCCCCCACGGAGCCCATTGCGACAAGGGCACCCCAGGGGGACCGGAGACCCAGCAGCAGAGGAAGAGGACACCAGTACGCCCCCAACCAATCCCCATGCGACCCCGACAGGAGCAGACCCGGGGGCAGACAACCATCAAGGCTACCACCAAAGGGAACATGGAGCAGCAGGACAAGAACAGAAGCCATCCAGCGAAAACCAGTGCCACCAAAGGACTTCACTGAGGCACAGCACCAAGGCCGGTCGGCATACAACATCCACAGGGCAAGAAAAACGCACAAGCAGGCTGTAGAAACCACAGGCCGTAAATATGTACATTTACGCCTCAGCAGTGCGAAGAATCTGTCATTGGCACACAAATCCAGAAGGCACGAAAAAGGACATGTGAAGCCGAGGAGCCGTGGATGGAAAAAGGCACAGGGAAGCCCCGGAAAACCCACACGGTGCACTTCAGAGGAGCAGGGGGACCATAGCAAGGGGGCTGGGCCATGTCCAGCCCCTCACTGGGCAGCCGGCAGAGCGGCAGTCCCCGGGTGCAAGAAGCAATGCGCCCCGCCAAGGAACAAAAAAGGAAACGGGCACAAACCCGTCCTACCTGGACTCCTGGAAGACAGCACACCGGGAGGAGGCAGCCACGCAGCCCGACCCGGAAACGCAGCCCCAGCCACAGGAGGACCGCCGGACACCGCCGAGGATTCCTGAGCCACCGCTCAGCCCCCATACGACGAGGGAGACGAGGAGAGGAGGCACAGCCAGGAGAACGCTGCAGAGTGCACCGCCGTAGCAGAGAACGAGACCGAAGACGGCACCGCCACAGAGAGGAGCTGAAAAGGTAAGTCTCACTAGGGAGACAGAAAAAAACAGGTGGAGGTGGGGGCGGGCAGAGTTTTTATGCTGGGGGTGGGTCTGGGTGGGAGGCGGGGCCTCAAGTGTGCTGAAGGAAGGCGAGGGAGGGACGGGAGGTAATGTCCATCTCGTTCCTTAGTATGCAACCAAGTGGACACTTTACGCACTGTACCGCCTAAAAATAATAAGGCACTCCATTCTTAGCAGAACTGGTGCGATCTTTAACTTTCAAAAATATATCCGCTGAAGTAAAGCTTTAGTCTGAATGAGTCTTGCAGTTTTTCGGCAAACAAAGCAAAGCTGCCTTTTTGATTATAGGGTGCTGTGGGAGTGCAGTGTGCTGTTACTGTTACTTTGGGGTTGTATATGCTTTTAACTATTGTATACTAAGTCAGTATGTGTCTGGATGCTGCCCATTTATGTGTAGTGGGACATTTTACCTTACAGCCTTAAACTAAAAATTCAGTCTGAATAAGTACAATTTAGTAGCTTGTTGCTGTGTCAGCAGACAAAAGAAAGCTGCCTTTTTTGGATTCTAAGGTGCTAAAAGTGTACTGTACGGTTCCTGGCATCCCGAGGCTGTATAAGTGTTTGAGGGTTGTATACTAACTGAGTCTGTGTTTGAATACTGTCCGCTGGCGGCGCTATATGTGTAGTTGGAACATTTCACCTCACGGGCAGTCCTAAAGTGTACAGAGCCCTTATAACTTTTTGTGTGCTGTATCGGCTAGTGTAGTGATATCTTGCCCAAAAGGGTGTGCTGGCTTGATGTTTTTTTGTTTTGTTTTGCAGTTTTATATAGCGCGAACTCAACCCAAAAAACAGTGACAACCTTTACAAGAGAACTAGTTTCATTGCACAAGAACACATTGCCTTTTAGAAGCTGTGGGGACATTAACTAATTTGCCCACAATACCAGTATAGTAAGCTAACATCCTAACTTGTACCTGGCTTTCTAGCTTTCCGCTCGCAGCTCTGGGCCTTACGCCACATTCTTGTGCTTTAGGGACATTGCCTACTGTCATGTTGTACAGGGACGGACTGGTTACCGGGCAGTTGTGTGTGCTTCCGAGCTGGGGGCAATTTCTCTGTGGTGGGGGCTTATTTCGTTGATGGGGACCTGCGTGCGCATTGAAATAAAAAAATCAAAACTAATTTTGTTTTTCATACGCAGGTCCTTATCAACGAAAACAGCCCCCAGCTCGGCAGCACACACAACTGCCCGGTAGGCAGTCCGGCCCTGATGTTGTACTTATAGTATGTCTGCATAGTACTATTACAGAGAAGGCTACTGTGCCGTAATGTTTTCTGTAATACGCCACAGTAATGCAACACTTCACATGTTGGTGTGGAAGGGGGGGTCGAGAGACACAGTGAGGAACAGAATGTTATAGAGTCTCCAGAAGTGTATCTTGGGTGGAATTGTCCCTTTCGTTCCTTAATATACGACAGGCTGAATACTTTACTTTAGTGCAATAGCAACAAAGCTGCATTTTTTGGATAAACAGTGGTGCCATGTTTTATAACCGATGTTTTATAATGGACCACTCATGGCGCGTTTTTGCAATTAAGTTTACATCAGTAGTGCGATGTTTTAAAATATGGCACTCACGGCGTTGTTGTAATCAGGAAATACAGCACTCATGGCGTTGTTGCACTTACTGCATTTTTTGGGGAAACAGTAGTGCGATATTTTATAATACTGCACTATTGGCACGTACACGGCACTCACAATGGTGTTGCAATAAGAAAATATGGCGTTGTTGCACTGAGTGCATTTTTGGGGAAAACAGTAGTGCGATCTTTTATAATAATGCACTCATGGCTCGTTTTTACAATTATGTATTACATTGGTGGTGCAATGTTTTAAAATTTGGTACCTACGGTGTTGTTGCATTAAGGAAATACAAAACTCATGGTGTTTTTGCAATAAGTGCATTTTTTGGGTACACAGTAGGGCGATCTTTTATAATACAGCATTCATGGCCCGCACTCTTCTTTTGAGTACGTGCCTATTAAAAACAACTTAGCGCATTTACTTTCCCAACACGCAACGCTATCTTTTCAGTATGTGGTTTGGGAAATGTTTACAATGCTTTTGTTCATCCAGCAATAGGCATTGTTTCAAACAAACTCATAGTCTAATTACAGATTATTTATTCTCTAGATCTATGCATAAACAGCATCTTTAAACCCATCGACAATATCGACTGTATAGTCCATCCAAACACAATAACTGTTAAAGGGGTGTGCTGCCTTTCTGTTTTTTGTTTTGTTTTGCAGTTTTATATAGCGTGAACTCCCCCCAAAAACATATAAATACACAATAATTGTGCTGGAGCTATTTAAGCATGACTATCAATCAACATTATTGCTACCCTAGCTAATGCTGCAAATGCTATTATAACACAGCAACTATTTATTGCAATACTCAACCCTGCACACTACTGCTACATACACCTATTGCCACCAGGGCTAACTGCACATAAGGTATAATACACATACTTACTCCACACATACATGAAGCTCATTATCTGGCAAATACATGCCGTACACCACATACAAACACAATAAGCAACATTGTATAACAATGCCAAAACTCTAACTCTAACTCCAACTAATGCCAGATCTGTTGCATTGCAAATGCTTGTTGCACTTGTATGTGTGCACTGCTGAAGCCTGAGGTCAGTTTAAAAGCAACCCCTGGTGCCAGGACTACTTTTAAAAAGTAAATTGTGCCCAAACTGGGGTTTGGGGTTTGGGGCACTTAAAAATGGATAACCTACAATATATGGCATATTAGGAACCCCCAGGGTCTCCAATAGGTGTCCCAGGAGTGGGGGGCTCATATGCATAAGGTACACCCTTATAAAATGAGTTTTATAAGCCACGGGTTAAGTGAAATTTCACATTTCACTCCCCACATTGTGGTAAAGTGCTGCTCAAATTTGACTTTGATGCTAAGCGCACTGTGGAGGGAGGATCTGCAATATTTCTACAGATTCAGAACCCCTAATGTCTACCCTGGTTGCACATGGGGTGGGGTTCCTGTATATAGAAGACAATTTCTTATAAAATATGTTTTTTGTAAGTCCTGGTGCTGGATAAATGGCCCAAGCTATTTTTCCTATGCAAATCCCCTGTTACATAGGTGAACATGGTAGGAAGTTATTGACTAATAACTCTTGATAGTAGAGGTCTAGACATGCCATTCAAAGACTTCCCAGAATGGTATTAATAAATATAACAATATCATATTGTTGACGTTCTACTAAAATGTACGTACAAGAAGTTATAAGACGTTCTTGTTTGTAAGTCCAAATTCAGCCTTCCAGTGGTCTGCCCTGATTGGTCAGAGTTAAGTGGATTAGCCAGGCTGCCTTGTGGAGGTGATAAAGAGCCCCTGGGGTCAACCAGCTCTGCTGACAGGGCAGTGTGCTGTTCCATATGAATGCCAGGCCAGGCAGAGGAGTTATAAACTATGTTCTTCAAACAGGAGGGCAGAGAACAGTGTAATTTACAACTCTGAACTTCCCAATTTAGTCAGATGGTAGGATTAAGGAAGGTATGAGCAGATGCAGGGGGGAAAGTCTAAGTAAATTAGCCATCATAGTGGTGTTTTTAGCCAGCTCTTACCTCCTTGCTGAAAAATCAGCCATTATGGATTTGGAAGATTTGATGCACTCCGGGACAAAATAATGCCACACTCTACAGGATGTGGTTATATAATGGAGGAGTTACCCAGCACCCATTGGTCAGAAGTGACCTCCTGCTTGACCCAGAGAACTTGGAATAAGTATCTGAGAGGGGCAGAGCCCTTCAGATCTGCTGCTTGAAACTTACTAAAGCAAGAAGTGCCCTGTTGAGACGTTTTGCTGTGCAAAGATTTCTAAGGCCTGACCTCTGAAGACTGCACCATCTGAAACTACAGCCCTGTGGATTATCTTGCTGAAAAAGAACTAAAGAGTGGACTCCCTGAAAGCTACAGGTTAAAAGAGTTCACCTGGAACATCACAAACTAAAATCTACACCTTGGAGAACCACCAGTGGATTTGTAAGGGTGTTGTACCAGTGGATTGTGGGAACTGACGTCCTCAACTTTCAAGGACCACCTTGGAGGTTCCAGACCCTTGGAGTGAGTTTGAGACACTTTGGGACCCCTTGAGGAACTTCAGGAAGCAGTTCAAGAAGTTTGGAGAACTTTGGGGCAACTTTGGAAAAAAGCTCCATAGAGGGACTGACTCAACTTGGCCAGCCAGGCCGCCTGCCTTCAACCGCGTGCCGGCCAAGCCAACCAGGTTCGTCCAGCTAAAAGCTCCATCGTTCCAACTTCCAGAGATTGACTGGGACTAGAAGAAAACTGAAGCCGGTGAACCCTCACCGGATCCGGCTACCTGAGGAGCATCGAGAGACCCTGCGAGAAAAAGCTCCAGAAAAGTTTCTAAGTCCACTCGTAGAAAAGGTGACTGGGAGCAACCGTGAAAGCCAAGCCGTCTGCCTTCCATCGCATGCCGGCCTGGATTGCCCTGCTCAAGCAATCTTGAAGAATTTTTTAAGTCCTCTCCAGGGAAGTTGACCGGCACCTCGTCACGAGTCAATCTGGCGAACCCTCACTGAATCTGGACTGGCTGGGAGCTCAGAGGGGCCTTGAGGAGAAAAGCTCCAGAAAAGTTTCTAAGTATGAAGGGAGAAACTGAGACCGGGACCTGCTGCGAGCTGTAGTCGCTCAGGGCTCCATCACGCGTGGCCTGAAACTTTGACTTTGGCCCAGTCTTTTGCGAGCAGGTATCACAATATGGTGCTATAATCTTCTAAATGCTATATTTTATTATTTCTTTGAAAATTCATATCTCTGGTTTCCTACATTGGATTTTTGTCATTTTGGTTTCTTTTTACAGATAAAAATATTTCCTATTGCTATAAATTGGTGTTGGGTTTTTATTATGTGTTGTATCTTCATTATTCACTGAATTGGTGTTTTTAGATGCTTTACATACCTCTCTTTGAAGTTAAGCCTGTCTGCTCACAGTCACGTTACCGAGGGTTGAGCATAGGAATCATTTTGTAAGACCTATGCTGAGTCCTATCATGTGTTAGTGGCCTTATTGCCAGTGACAGACCTACATTTGCCCCTACCAATAACCCACTTTCCAACAATAAGCAAGACACACAGTTTATGGAAACAGAAACAAAGAGTATCATATAATGAAGATACTCAGAAAAGAGGCAAAGAAAAACTTCTGAATATAAAAAAGGTGTTAGCACTCAATAAAAGCAAAAACTAGGATCTGGAGGCCAAATCCCGAAGAACTAATCTTCGGATAGTGGATGTGACAGAAACCGCTAACACTGACAAAATGGAAAGATATGTGGAAGATTGACTGTCTACATAATTAGCCTGTTAATATTTCTCATCAATGTCTGTTGTGGAAAGAGCACACCACAACAGTCCCTGGCAACATGACTCCCATCAGGGGCACCCCCACACTCCATCATTGCCAGACTGCTAACTTCTGAGACTGGGATCGGGCACTTCAGCTAGTGAGGGCAAAAGGAGACCTTCAAAACGACAACAGTAAAGTATCACTATACCCTGATTTTAAACTTGTGGTGCAAGAAGGGTGCTAAGCATTTGTGGCAGTGAAAAAGAAACTGGTGCAGCATAAAATGCCTTATGCAATTGTATATCCTGATCGCCTGCAGGTCGAGTACCACCAGAGACCAATGACCTTAATGAGCTAGACTGCCTAAGGCCATCTTGTTCAGTCTTTAAGAGCCCTCCTTGCCTTTTTGTGCCCAGAAGTGAGGCTTATCTGCGGTGGTTCGCCCAATGCTGAATATGTCTGTGTTAGAACCGGGGTCTCTAGTTGGCCGAGGTATGCACCCTAGTCCAAGTAGGGACCACCGCTTCCGACAGGGTAGCTTGGCGCAGAGCGGGAATGCTTAACTTCAGAGGCAATGTGTAAAGTATTTGTGCAACACACCAACAGTTTCCAGTAAAACACGCACAGAAGAAAAAGATACTACACCAGTGAAATATAAAAATATGAATATCTTTATCCCAGTTTCAGGCAAGATCAATCATCCGATAAATGCAGTTGCAGGCAAGAACAATAATTAGACACATCTAGCTTCCAGGCAAGATCAATAGTATGAATGAATCCAGTTGCCAGGCAAGATCAATGAGAACGGAGTTCACCTGGGCTAAGGACTTCCCTTGCGCCACATAATCATGGGATTGACCTGTAGGCTCCAGGAGTCTTTCTGTGACAAGGTTTGTGGACTCACTAGTCAGTCTGGGCTCAAGGAGAGGAAAGAACCATGTGCGCATGGTCAGTCTTTACTAACGTCCCTTTAAATGGGATTCAGCCACCTACGTCAGTACAGTGTCCCTAGTGCCACCGGGGTTAATCTCCTGGAGTTAATGTTCCCCTGCTGTGCCCCCACCTACAGGAATGCACGATCCCCGGGACAGGCCAACCCTGAATGTGGCAGGAGTTCATGAGCCCTGGTTTGTGATTGCACTGTGAGCGGGCTTGCTAGGGTTCCACGTATCCCGCCAGTCCTCCAAGCCCAGTGGGTTCCCGGACCGAACTGCACCCTCCCATGGAGACTTCCCGCAACCCGCCTGACAGCCACAACCAGGCTGATAGGGAGGCATACCTGTGAAGGCGGGCGTAGGTTTCTCCTGCTGGCGTTGTCTGGAAGAGGAGCAAGGTAGCCCCGCCCGCTCCTGGGGTGTCTCCTTTCCTGCTATGGCGCTTTCCCCAGGGAGTCCCGAATGTTAGCCGGCCCCTCGGCTCTACTCCCGCGTCACTCCAGGCAGCAGCGGGCCCGGGCCGGGTGGCGTAGTGGGGCCACATGCTTCCTCGGTCCCAGCGCGGTACTCAGGCTGGCGCTCCTGTTGCTGGGGCAACCCCCGCGCCCCGACACCCAATCACAGCGCGGCGGGTCCCTGACGTCAGAAGGGAAATCCTCGCTGGGCTTCTCTCGCCTCCCGTGCGGCGGAGGTGATCCCGGGCACTTAACCCTTCAATGCCTTAGCGCTCCACGGTGCAGTTAGGTCCCGGGCGGCGGCTGGGAGGATCGGAAGGCAGTTATTTTTTATATGTCCTCTAAACCCAGGTAGTGGCTGTGATCACCAGAGGGCAGCGCTCCCTTGCCAAAGCGCTTCAGTTCAATTAGGGCCAAGGTTAAGGCACTTTTTCTCACGGCCGCGGCGGTGACTTCAGACTTGCAGCGCCTCTTCCTCCCAGCGCTTTCCAACTCAGTTAGGGGTGATAGAGTTAGCAACACACAGCCAGGGCTGCAGAGGTGGTTTCTGGAGAAGTCACAGGGCAATCAATGCTGCATGCAGGCACAGTGTTGCAGGGGAAGCCTTTCCAATATGGCAGGTTGCAAAGACGGTCCTTAAAAGGTTGTAGTCCCAAAGAGGCAGTTCATAGGAATTTGGTGGAGACACTCTGGGGATGATGTTTCAGTCTCCCATGCAGGGCAGGATCAGCAGACCGTAGGGCAGCTCAGCAGGTTGTGGGGCAGCAGTTCCTTGGAGCAGTCAGCCTCCTTCCCAGTGCCAATCCTCCTGCACAGCAGTCCTCACTCCAGCAGGGATTCTTCCAGGTCCAGCAGTGTAACAAGAATGTGAGGCCAGGGCCCTCCCTTATATATTTTTAAGTCCAGAGGCTAGAAAGTGGTGGAAGTCTCTGGAAGGGTCTGGGGGCCGGGGCTTCTGGAAGTGTCCAGGGAGTTCTGGGATGTTCCCTGCCTTCCCTGACCTGGCTGTCACATTGACGAGAGATAGGGCTGTTAAGGCTACAGTGGGCAGCCCATCACAGCCCATCCAAAGGAAGAAGGTGTGACTCACCACTCCCACCTCCCAACCCAGGCAGGCTATCAGTATGCAGAGGGGAGGGGGGAGACTGCAGTGCCCAATCTAAGTGTAGGCAGGAAAAGGTCCACTTTCTAAAAGTGGGATCCCTAGCGTAGTAGTGCCCAAACCCATTGGAAAGGGTTCCCCGCCCCGAGTCCAACAAGACCAAACATGACAGATTTATTAGGTCCCTGTCAGAAATTATCCCATAAGGGGGGGTTCCCAATACTAGCCTATAGAGAGTGAAACCTTACAGCAGTAGCAGGGGCTTTTAGCAGATATGTCAGCGTCACAAGGTTTTAGGGAAGAGCACCTGCACCTCAGCACTGTTTAGCAGTGGTGAGGCGCCCAGAGTCCTAAGTCCAACAAAATGTAAGGTAAAAATGGGAGGCAAATGGGCAAAAAGGTAGGAGAAGACCACCCTAAGTCTGACAGGTCCAACAGTCTGGATTTAGACAAGACAAAGCATAAGGGAAAACCTGCAACCCACTTGCATTCAGGTAAGGGTAGGAACTCACATGTTAGATCTAACAGAGTTCAGCCCACGTTTTTCTTTAGACCAGAAAAAACATGGAAACCATGGAAAACAGGAAATTGGAACTTTGGAGGTAGACTAGACCACAGCATGAATTACGGAGTGAAGAACATTTCCTGAGTTTTGAAGTCATGAGAGGCAGTGGGAGCATGAAACATTCTGTTACTAGTTCAGAGGTGCCTGACACCGCTTTGCAGTTATATCAGCTTTCGTTCACCCCATTCTTCATACCTCCACTTTGATGTTTCTTCCCTTTCTCAGTTTGCCCCTTGTTCCTCTTGTATTAGAGAGTTTCTGTCTTCGTTGTTGCTGTTGTGCTTGTGCTGTGCTTCTACTTTCCCACTTAGTACTAACTTTGCCTGTTAAGCCTTAGTGTCACCTTAGCATCCTAGGTTCAACATCAGTATCCAGGTTGATGAGTGGTGTCGTCATAGCAACTGCCATGTTGGTGAAGAATAAGCCAGATATCCAACTCTAATGCTGCCATTATGACCAAATTCCATACTCCTGCTTTCCACTAATGTTATATGTGCATTCTATTTTTAAAGAACGCTTTGAGGGAAAGCGCTGCACCCTTTGGAGAGATGCCTCTGAGACGTGCTGTTCTGACTAGATGCCTCTCTGAGAAGGGCAGTGCTCACATCTTGACAAGGGTACACAGTCAAAATATCGAGTTGTAAATATCGACCTACACAAATATCGAGTCAGAAATATCGAAGGTAAAGAATATCGATGTCAAGAATATCGTTGGACAGAATATCGACACTAAGGTAAGTAATATCGATTTTTTTATATCGATGTAAGTAATATCGAAGTCAGTAATATCGATATCAAACATATCGATGTTAGTAATTTCGATGTTACTAATATCGATATTTGTACTATTGTTATGTATTTTAGTATGTATTTAATATGTATGTGTTATATGTTTTTTGTTAAGTATTTTATTTGTTTTAATTTATATGTGAACTATTTTCATATATTTATAATGTTATTTTTAAGTCAATTTTATGTTTTAGTACCGGAGCGGGTTGTGGGTTTATAGGGAAATAGGGTGGGAAGTAATTTAATTATATTAAAATATTTATTACTTTTTAGGAAATATAAATTAATGTTAATTAATTTTTGCGTTTAAGTTCTGTAGCGGGTGGTGGGTTTATAGGGGAATTGGGTGGGAAGTATTTTAATTGTAATTAAGTAATGAATTATATTTATTTATTGGTATTGATAATTAATGTATTTTAATTAATTACTAATTGGCAATTAATACATTTAATTGGTAATTAATTGTTTTAATTGGTAATTAATATTTGTAATTGGTAATTAATGTTTGTAATTGGTAGTTAATGATTGTAATTGGTAATTAATGTATTAATGTGTAATTAATTTTTGTAATTGGTAATTACTTTATTTAATTGGTAATTAAATACATTTTTATGGGAAATTATTTGTACATATATCGTAATTAATGTGTTATAAAAAGTAATTTTTTGTATACGAATAATTATATTGTTTAATGTTTTTTAATTGGTAATCAATTATTAATAATATATTTTTTGTTTTTTACAGTATTTTATTGCTTAATATTTATTATTTGGTAACTATTATTAATTAATTGATATTTATTGTAAATTTATTGTTAATGATTTATTATAATCTATTTTTTTATATATTAATGGGTAATGTGTACCCCTACGCTATCCAGTGCTTTCCCTACTGTTTAACTCTCTGGAGTTGGAATAGTAATTTTTACCCCTACGCTACCCAACATTTTCCCTATTGTTGCACTCTATGGAGTTGGAGTAGTAATTTTTACCCCTACGCTATCCAACGCTTTCCCTACTGTTGCACTCTCTGGAGTGGGAATAGTAATTTTTACCCGCCCGCTATCCAACGCTTTCCCTACTGTTGCACTCTCTGGAGTTGGAATAGTAATTTTTACCCCTACGCTATCCAATGCTTTCCGTACTGTTGCACTCTCTGGAGTGGGAATAGTAATTATTACCAACCCCTTATCCAACACTTTCACCACAGTTGCACTCTCTGGAGTTGAAATAGTAATTTTCACCCCTACGCTATCCAGAGCTTTCCCTACTGTTTCACTCTCTGGAGTTTGAATAGTAATGTTTACCCCTACGCTATCCAACGCTTTCCCTACTGTTTCACTCTCTAGAGTTGGAATAGTAATTTTTACCCCTACGCTATCCAGCGCTTTCCCTACTGTTTCACTCTCTGAAGTTGGAATAGTAATTTTTACCCCTACGCTATCCAGCGCTTTCCCTACTGTTTCACACTCTGGAGTTGGAATAGTAATTGTTACCCCTACGCTATCCAACGCCTTCCCTACTGTTGCACTCACTGGAGTGGGAATAGTAACTTTTACCCACCCGCTATCCAATGCTTTCCCTACTTTTGCACTCTCTGGAGTTGGAATAGTAATTTTTACCCCTACACTATCCAATGCGTTCTCTACTGTTGCACTCTCTGGAGTGGGAATAGTAAATATTACCCACTGGCTATCCAACGCTTTCACTACAGTTGCACTCTCTGGAGTTGGAATAGTAATTTTTACCCCTACGCTATCCAGCGCTTTTCCTACTGTTTCACTCTCTGGAGTTTGAATAGTAATGTTTACCCCTACGCTATCCAATGCTTTCCCTACTGTTTCACTCTCTGGAGTATGAATACTAATTTTTACCCCTACGCTATCCAACGCATTCCCTACTGTTGCACTCACTGGAGTTGGAATAGTAATTTTTACCACTACACTATCCAACGCTTTCCCTACTGTTGCACTCTCTGGAGTGGGAATAGTAATGTTTACTCCTACGCTATCCAGCGCTTTCCCTACTGTTTCACTCTCTGGATATGGAATAGTAATTTTTACACCTACGCTATCCAGCGCTTTCCCTACTGTTGCACTCACTGGAGTTGGAATAGTAATTTTTACCCCTACGCGATCCAGCGCTTTCCCTACTGTTTCACTCTCTGTAGTTGGAATAGTAATTTTTATCCCTACGCTATCCAGCGCTTTCCCTACTGTTTCACTCTCTAGAGTTGGAATAGTAATTTTTACTTCTACGCTATCCAATGTTTTCTTTACTGTTTCACTCTCTGGAGTGGTAATAGTAATTTTTATTTCTATGCTATACAATATTTTCCCTAATTTTGCATTTTTTGGAGTGGGAATAGTAATTTTACGTTTTACTCTATCCAATGATTTTAATACTGTAGTTTTTTTGGGACTTTAAATAGTAGTTTTATTTATTATTCAGAATGAATTTAGATAATGTATTATGTTACTAATTTTAAAAATATTTAAAGTATATTTAATTTTTTTGATTTATTGAAAATAGTTATTTACTTTTTTATGTAATTATTTTATGTGTGGAGATGTATTGGTAATTAAATAAATTTTTATGGGAAATTATTTGTAAATATATCGTAATTAATGTGTTATAAAAAGTAATTTTTTGTATACAAATAATTTTATTGTTTAATGTTTTTTAATTGGTAATCAATTATTAATAATATATTTTTTGTTTTTTACAGTATTTTATTGCTTAATATTTATTATTTGGTAACTATTATTAATTAATTGATATTTATTGTAAATTTATTGTTAATGATTTATTATAATCTTTTTTTTTTATATTAATGGGTAATGTGTACCCCTACGCTATCCAGCGCTTTCCCTACTGTTTAACTCTCTGGAGTTGGAATAGTAATTTTTACCCCTACGCTATCCAACATTTTCCCTACTGTTGCACTCTATGGAGTGGGAGTAGTAATTTTTACCCCTACGCTATCCAACGCTTTCCCTACTGTTGCACTCTCTGGAGTGGGAATAGTAATTTTTACCCACCCGCTATCCAACGCTTTCCCTACTGTTGCCCTCTCTGGAGTTGGAATAGTAATTTTTACCCCTACGCTATCCAATGCTTTCCCTACTGTTGCACTCTCTGGAGTGGGAATAGTAATTATTACCCACCCACTATCCAACGCTTTCACCACAGTTGCACTCTCTGGAGTTGAAATAGTAATTTTTACCCCTACGCTATCCAGAGCTTTCCCTACTGTTTCACTCTCTGGAGTTTGAATAGTAATGTTTACCCCTACGCTATCTAACGCTTTCCCTACTGTTTCACTCTCTGGAGTTGGAATAGTAATTTTTACCCCTACGCTATCCAGCGCTTTCCCTACTGTTTCCCTCTCTGGAGTTGGAATAGTAATTTTTACTCCTACGCTATCCAACGCCTTCCCTACTGTTGCACTCACTGGAGTTGGAATAGTAATTTTTACCCCTACGCTATCCAACACTTTCCCTACTGTTGCACTCTCTGGTGTGGGAATAGTAACTTTTACCCACCCGCTATCCAATGCTTTCCCTACTGTTGCACTCTCTGGAGTTGGAATAGTAATTTTTACCCCTACGCTATCCAATGCTTTCCCTACTGTTGCACTCTCTGGAGTGGGAATAGTAAATATTACCCACCCGCTATCCAACGCTTTCACTACAGTTGCACTCTCTGGAGTTGGAATAGTAATTTTTATCCCTACGCTATCCAGCGCTTTCCCTACTGTTTCACTCTCTGGAGTTTGAATAGTTATGTTTACCCCTACGCTATCCAATGCTTTCCCTACTGTTTCACTCTCTGGAGTTGGAATAAGAATTTTTACCCCTACGCTATCCAACGCATTCCCTACTGTTGCACTCACTGGAGTTGGAATAGTAATTTTTACCACTACACTATCCAACGCTTTCCCTACTGTTGCACTCTCTGGAGTGGGAATAGTAATGTTTACTCCTACGCTATCCAGCGCTTTCCCTACTGTTTCACTCTCTGGATGTGGAATAGTCATTTTTACTTCTACGCTATCCAATGTTTTTTTTACTGTTTCACTCTCTGGAGTGGTAATAGTAATTTTTATTTCTATGCTATACAATATTTTCCCTAATTTTGCATTTTTTGGAGTGGGAATAGTAATTTTACGTTTTACACTATCCAATGATTTTAATACTGTAATTTTTTTGGGACTTTAAATAGTAGTTGTATTTATTATTCAGAATGAATTTAGATAATGTATTATGTTACTCATTTTAAAAATATTTAAAGTATATTTAATTTTTTAATTTATTGAAAATAATTATTTACTTTTTTATGTAATTATTTTATGTGTGGAGATGTATTTGTAATTTATAGTATTTTTAAATAATTTATAAGTAATTAAAGTAATTATTAAAATGTAATATTAAGTAAATATATTATATATATTTTACATATGTGTTTAATTAATGTTATATTATTATATATCTATTATTTATTAATGTTAACATTGGTAAATATTTTTAACTATGTTTATTTTATTCATAAGTATTATTTACTTTATTTTACACATTATATTTTAACAGATGTAGAACGATATTTTTAATTACGATATTTTTAACATCAATATTTTTGTTTCGATATTTTTGTACTTACCATGTTGTAGATAGGATGTTGATATACTTGCCTTCGATATTCCAGCATCGATGTTTTGTAGGTCGATATGTTGTCTGTCGATATTCTGTCATAGATTCCTTGACAAGATGTCTGGATTTTCTTTTTACCCCATTTTACCTTTAGCATTCTGGGGGATCTTTTATCATTCTTAATTTATTCTGAACAGTTTGGGGAGGATTGGTAAACTCGACTGACTACAAATAAACCAATCGTCAAGCTTGAGAATTGGGGCCAACCACCATGAAGCATTGATCTACAATGATTGCACTAAGAGTAGACACAATTTGGAAAGGTGGGTTAGAATAATCCTAATATGTTACCCTGCTGAACTGAAGTTAAACATATTGAATTGCTGTTTATTCTGTTTTTGCCAAGCAGTTGAACTTAACATAAATAAATGTTTTATATCTCAACACAAAGACAGTGCTTAATTTGAGCCAGTGGTTTCCGGTGCTTGGCACAAGCCCTTAGTTGTCATTGGTACTTATTTTTGTTTTACAAAGTGAGCACTGCATACAGAAACACCACTGACTGGACGGCATACGTATTCAATGTGTTAACTATATTTAACTTTATTCTCACTCAACCTTGGAGGGTGACACTTGAATGATTTGCTTTATTTCCTCCCTGAAAGTTTCAACCTGAAAAGAAGGTACTTGCCATTTTAACAATGTCCCATTGCTACCTGGCTTCTGTAGTTGCAACTACAGGCATAGTTATTTTCCACAAGGAAATATCAGTTACCTTGAGTCCTCTTAGCCCATGAGAACTGGCCCGACAAATCACATTTAATAATACACATCAAACAACATACTGCACATACTCTCAGTACCGCACCAATGTGCCTTATAATTGGCTTTCAATGTGCTTTATTTAACATCTCTAATCAAATACCATGTACACATACCAAAATGTACAATTCACAATAATCATATGTGTCTTTATTTTTGTAGTTGTGCTCCTTTTGCAAGCAAATCTTCATTTCCTACATTGTCTGTTCGCATAGTTAAAAACTAAACATTAGAGGCTCCTAGATCATAATTAGCCTTTTGTGTATTAATATAGCCTTATAGCCCACTGAAGCGGGCTACACCGCTATTAACGGACAGCTACAGCGTTAAAGGCCCGAGGTGAGAACCTTTAACAAGGGAGCGGGACTTTAATAGCCGGTATAGCCCAGCTACGAAGGGCTACAAAGCTATTAGAACATTATGCCATTAAAGGGCATAATGCTCCAACAAATAAAACAAAGGTCTCTCGGAGTTAGAGGGGTTTATATTCCCTTGGGCTCCGAGAGGCCTTTGAAAACAACATTGGAATGTTGCTTTGCGGGCCTTTACCTTCCCGTAAAAGCATGGAGCACTGTCTTCAATGGAGCGCCCAACATTCTAATGTTCTAATATTTTTTCAAGTGCTGAATTTTAACTACTTGAACTATCCATGATCATTAATGAATCACTTTGATTTTCCTTGTGATTACCAACATGATCGCCTGTGGGCAAAGGGCACAAAATGCCATCAACCGCAGCACGCCATATCTGTTTGAGGTATGGTGATGCAGGACTATATTATCCTATTTATCAAGACACTTATTCTGTGATCAGACGATTGCTGAAATTAAATCTTTTTCTTTGAAGAAATTTTGAAAGTATTGTTTAAAGTTTAATGGATTTGGACAACTAATTGGTATCGTAGACCAAGATTTTCAGTCTTTTTGCCACGAGGAAGTGACTATTTCTTTGCCACAAAAGACAATCATAAGGTCATTCCAAAAGATTAATTAAAACTAGGCTATCACTAAAATAAAAATTGAACACTCAAATAATATTGATAGATATAGCACTAACTAAATAAGTGCATCCTACATTTACTCCATCAAGATATGTTAGACTGAAGATGACACACACTCACCGCACAGAGATATGCCATGTACCTGGATATCAGTGTGGGCGCATTAGCAGTGAACACGAAAGAACACCAAGCATGATTCTGCAACCGAACATCTAAGTATAAACCACTAAATACCAGATATGTAAATAAGGGGACAATGACTTTAAGACAAATAAATGAAATGTGCTACCATGCGCATCCTACCATACGTGCACACATGTTTGGCAAAAGGCACATACACGAGTTGAAACAATGAAAGTATTTGATCAAAGCCCTCAGGTATTACCTACCAGAAACTCTTAACTCTTTCAGGCAGCACTCTAATCTCTGATGTAAACCATGCAGCCATTTAGAAATACATTGCAGAGCTTCAAAAGTGCTGCAAGGGCACACCAACATCAGAACATGCACTATACAGTTGCTGAATTACAATGATAATAACTGCATTTGCTGCATGTTACTTTACAGCAGTGAATTGCAAATGTTTTCTGACATAGTGTAAATGTATGTTCTTTTACTCATTCTAATGCTAATATTCACATTGGTTTGCAAGAACCCACTGAGCTACCATACCTATTATTTTGATTTACACGCTCCACACCCAGGTTTTAACCATATTGTGTACACCAAGCCTGGGCTTCATTTAGGGGTGTATCAAATAGCTTATATAAGGGTTCGATGGAATATCCAATAATTGATTGAAACATCAGCCGGTGCTGAGGTTGCAAATGTGTTTTTATTTTAATATTTGATAAATATACTACATGAAAACAATCTCAATTTAATGTGTAACTGTATTCTTCTAATTCTTTTATTCCTCATATTATCAAGACAGCGTATGTAATTAAAGTGTTTAAGTATAAATTGGAAAGGTATTGTTGTAATGTCATTTCTTGTCTTCCCCCTTTTCACCCTGTCTTCTCTCTTTTTCCAGCCTGAGTATATTTAGAATGTTATATGATGTCATAGAATGTGGGGCGACTCATGTTAGTCAGTTGACTTCAGGCTGAGCAGAAGGAAGCTGCTCCTGGTGGGGCCTTCATACCAACTTACTTACTGGCCTACCTACTACCTTGGCTACATTACCTCTATCGTGGCTACTTACCTCTATCCCCTCTGTAACTGAACCATCTAATAAACTACAACTTGGAACTACTACCTGGACTCTTGTGGAGTTTCTACTACAACAGGTATCAGCATCATCAATTTCAATTCAATTTGTAAAATGGTGGTTTCTGCTGAAAAGGGATTTTTCTATGTGATTCAGCATTTCACAAACCTCTGCTGCAAGAAACCAACTGCAGTTTCGTAAATGCTTTCTTTGAAAGATACATAGCCATATTTTGGCAAAATGCGGCCAAATACTAAATGTAACCTGCACATGCAATACACAACTTACATCAACATCTAAATTAAAATGATTAATTTTATTCACATCTCATAAATGCAATCACTATCCATTACTACAAGATATGTCCTGCAGGAAAACTGCTGACAATTACACATGCAAAGCTTGAACACGTCATTAAACATTAACAAATATGGCCCAGAAAAGGAAACAGTTTAATGCAGGTGAAAGCTCCGAGGGGATTTATTACCATTGTTACATCACTCCTACCTGGTGCCCAGTTTAAGTATCTGAATGGACTTCCTCCACTCCACTGCCATCCACTGTCGGAATTTAAGCTATTTAGTCCTATCCACATAGGGGTATCGAAATTGGTTGTTAGTCCTAGAAAATAAAGGATGTGAAAAGAACAACATCAGGAAAATATATATATAAAAGAGGTTACGTGTCAGTATATCTGAAAAGGCTTTGAATGAATCTATGCGTAGGTAAAAAAATGATACTGTAAATGTATGTGTAAAGCGCACAGTTGACAGTCAGCGACGGAGAAAGCAAATCTAGCAGTGAAGATCTTTGAGCCCTCTTCACAAAGGTCCATTTACAGTGTAGATTTACTCATGTGTAAACTTACCATTGCACCTAGTTGTAACTAAACACTTTTTTGCTATTCACAAATTCTAGGTGTGAATTTACTACAGACTTACTTTTCCTCAAACCAGAGGGTGGAGTCGGCTAGAACAGGATTTACAAGTGGGAAGTTACTATTAGTAACTCCATAAACTCTTCTTTACCTCCCTAAGTGTGTACTCACCCATCCTTATTCCTCTCCAATTTAGTCATAAGTATTCCCAATTTAGAATTAAAGTTAAGGTTTCTTGTATATCTGGGGCAGTGTCAAAAAGCCATGGATGTTGCTGGGAATGCCCCCATCAACACCCATTGCACGCCCCTTTAACGCAGAAAAGTGCGTTAAAGGGAACGATATTTACAAGGCAGCATTAAGCCAAAAAAGTGGATTGTACTGCCTGGTAAATATGAAGCAGGCTCCTGTGCCACCGGAGCATCACAAAAAGTGACACACTGGTGGTGCAGGGGGCTTACAAATAAGCCCCAATGTTGTCATCACACTGTGGCGGCCAGTAATTTTAGAAGGGGGCAGACGAGACACACACATACATAGTCCGAACCATGCATTCACACACACGCACACACAGGCACACACATCCATTCACAACACTCATTACCAGATTTTCAAACATACACGCATGCACATACCAAACATGAATTTTAAAAAATAAAACACACTTACCTGCATCTCTGCCTCGGAGGTCCCAGGAGGGTTGGGACTACTGCCTTCTCTCATTGGCTGACCTAAGGTGTGCCAATGAGGGAAGGCTCCCTCATTGGCTCACCTGAGATCAGCCAATGATGGAAGGCAGCAGTCTCTATGTCATCACACAGTGGGATGGGGTCAGTGAGATTGCTGACCCCACCCCACTCTGTGACAAAGTGTCACTGATTGAGGCTCGACCCCGGGAGCTTCAGGCCTAAAAACTGAAGTGCCCAGGTGCGAGGCAATGAGTGACGCTTCCCTCGTCACAAGGGGGAGGGCCTCAAGGACCTTTGCTGAGCTCAGGAGGTCACGCCCATAGGAGCTATGACATCCTCAGCTCAGCAAAGGTCAGCTCAGGCAACCAGGACCCTGAGCATTTAGGGCATGTCCAGCTCCTGGCTGCCTGACCTGAACATGAACTGTGTCTGTCAGGCCAACACACACTGTTTTTGAGGGGCAAAAGGTGGAGGATGTGGCCCCTCAGCCCCAATAGACCATCACACTTCAAAATTACAAAGAAGGTGCTTCATTTGGCTGGAAAATTGGGTATTCTGACTCCGTAAATGTATGCCTAAATTCGAGCTATATTTAGACAATTTCACCCCAGTTGTTGATAAAACTCTGGGCTTGATTCAGAAATATATAAAGGTTCACTTTTACGTAAAGTTATATTTGTATAGGAATTCACAAACTCCGATTTAATAGCAAGTTTATGACTGTGGCGACTCCGCAGTTGGGGAAATGTGCACATAAAAAAGATAGCACATGCCTATCTTTTTATGAGCAGAGTTCTCTACTCCAGCATCAGTGCTATTGATTACGAGACACATTATTTTAAATTCTTTTGTCCATATACCTCACTCCAACACGCAGGTTTTCATTGCCCCTATTAAGAGTCACAGGTGTTCAAAACGTGAAACCTGCTCTGCCGGCTTGACTCTTGTACTATTTGAAATGCAGCTCTTAACCTTTTTACTGCAGGGCTCATTAGGCGGCAGACTTTTGGCTTGTGACGTCTTATATATCATTTTAAATTTGTAAGTATATTTATTATTGGCTTTATTTTATCCTGATTTGTTTTATGGATTATACACCAAATAAATGGAATTTATTTAAAATAATTTCCTTTTATATGATTCACATAAAATAATATTCCTTTACATTTAACAAGAATATATGGTATATAAATAGAAAACATGACAAAATCATATATTTTGGGTAACTTGTGGCAACTTCCTAAGGTCCTGGGGTTTTCATAACAGTTTCATGTTTAAAAAAGAGGACTTTCAAAAAACGTTACTCAATTCGGTGATAAAATTGTATATTTTATTTGAGAAACTGAAAAATGTTGACAAGTTTCATTTTGAAGTCCTTATTGTATTTATTCAAGACATTTGTTGTTCCAGAGCTCTTAGAGGCAAGCCAGATCCCTGGCTCGGCTCTCTCCATAGCTGTCCATGTCCCCCGAGAAATTTAGTGTATCATACACCCTTGATCCCCAACTCCAACCCCACACCCCATTTTGTTGGCCCACCAAATTCTGAATTCAAGTGCTTTTTGTGCACGTACCACAAAAAGATATTTGTGCATTTTCCATTCGGTCTCCAAGAATAAATTACAGCAAAGCTACATATGTGTGTTCGAACTGGATGTTAAAATGCCTAGCGTAATTCGTAACTACAGCAGACTTGCATACTCGCATTCAGTGATAAATGTACTTCAGTTTGAGGATTTAAACCAAAACAGGAAAGAAAATGCTTTGTTTAACTATAAGCTTTCTGGTCTGTTACCCGCAATATAGGTTTGCTCGTGTAGCTCCGTGATACTTAGTAGGTCTGCATTTTGCTGCTGGCAGCTTATCCTAGCTTGATACCACGCAACTGCAGCCTGGGGGTTCATCTGATAGAACACGCCGGTCAAAGGATCCATCTTCCAGGCATCACTACTATCTATAGGAAATAGACGAGAACATGTCTATTACGTTGAAATAATATAAATTGAAATGTATTGAAAAAATAATTAAGAAGTTATAGGATATGAAATAATAGATAACGTGGTTTATATGTATCAATACTGGTAATCAGTAGATTATCATTACATATTGATGTTATTCCTTGCTAGTACATGGGACATAATTTTTACATCTGTCTGCTCACCATCAGTTTACTTCAACGCATTTTACAGGACTTGGTAGTCTTTCTCTACATCCGTGTTTCCAAATCAATGGAATTAACATGATGTCAAATATATTCTAGTACATGACTTTCTGTTGGAACCCATAGATCCTCTTTCTGGGAGATACCCACATACCTGCATAATTCTCCTCCATGTGTAGTCTCTTTGTCTTGATTGTGGTGAACTACCACACCCGTTCTCTGTTTACTCTACCCCACTCTTTATCTCTTTTCCTATACCCAAGTTGGCCCCTCCTCCCCTTCGCCTCATCCATGCTCCCTTTCTTTACCAAGATCCTCTAACCCTACTAACACCCAAATACCTCTACCCAAATCTATACCCAACAGTACCCCTGCAATATATATCATTGCTATTATATCCTACTTTCCTGTGGCATCTCTAACCACTCCTATGCCACAGTATCTGTCCACGCCTATATATTAAGACCTCTGCGTCTTCCGATACTATAGTACCTCTAGCCCTACCTATAGCCTGTTACCCCTACCACTGAAAACACCCTAGTATCTTTACTCCTATCAATACCCTTGTACATCTGCCAATATTTGATTACCTCCACCACAATCTGGTCTCCAGTACCTCATTTTATGCCCTACGACAACTTACCCCTACCTGTGGACTAGCAGTTCCACCAACATTATTATCATGGTACCCTTTCTCCAGCTATATCCTATTACCTCTATCGGCCATTTTAGAGAGTTAAACGATCTGAATTTCATCCACCTGGGTTAATCTGGCTAGTGGTCTACATTTGGGTTTTCCCTGAAGTGAGATAAAACCTACAGTTCATCTCTCGGCTTTACCTTGAGCACTCAGTAGTGTCCGGCCCCAGCCCTACCCTGCAGCAAATATATGTGACCTGTGGGGCAGAACGAGCTTCACAACTAACCCACTACCAAGACCGATGCATTTTTCAGTGACTGGCGTGCTTCCTAACCGCAGATGAGTGTAGGATCTTAGCTTTGTACACATGCATCTTAATGTCTTTCGGCTTTACCAAAATCCATATTCTTGGCTTCTCTATGCTATGCCGGTGTGATCTGACATCGTTTCATTCCTGGCATCCAATATATATTCAAACAGTTAGGATTTTCTGGTGAAACAAACATATGCTGGAAGGTTGAGCTACAGGTCGGAACAATTTGGTGCTGATCCGGCAAACCTATCTTCTGGGGTGGACTCCTGATGTTCCTTACCTAGTCCTCTCGTCCCACTCCTTTAACAATAATAAAAGCGTGTTAACATTTCAGGCTTCACAAATGGGAATGGTAGCAAGGGGTCCAGTCTACTTTCACATAAATATCCTTTTAGCCCTGAATAAATTACTGAAAAATGTATACTCCCGGATAGAATGCAGCAGTGTCAAGTGTGATACCCCTGTTTCTCATGAATAAACTGCTAAGCTGTAAACCTAAAGGGAATACAAGACTCAACTGTGAGGGACAACTTGAGTCCTCTGACACAGTGAGCATGGAACCCATGTCTGGGCATACACACAACACTTAGGGCATCTACTTCAACAAACTACAAAGTGATGTAAGGAATGCTGAATTAATCTTAGCCACTTCTGCTAGGGGCCATATTTCAGTCCATCATAATTTTCTCACCATGCCACTTTGGCAGTTTGGGCTGAACTGTTTTAATTGGCGCAGGACCAAGACTAAAACTTATTTTCATATGTCTAGTCTCCGACTAGAGTGGATGCTATCATTCTGGAGGAAGACTCGATACATCCTACTTTTTTCCATTGGAAAACAGCAGAGTCCAGGGATGAATAAATTCTTCAAGTGATTGTCAGTAAAAGAACCATCAAAATGAGTCAAAGATGAGGTTGTCTAATTGCTTGAAATGTGTCTAATTTCAAGAAACAAACACACCCCTTTGATCGTAATGGAAAGAGAGTGTTACAGATGAGGTTTGGAATACACAAGCATTTGTGACAATCCAAAAGAATCTTTAGAAGGGAAGCCGTATCATGCTCATTCACTTGCTTCTTTTCATCTTTTTGGCTTTCTTTCTCATCTTCAGTGTTGGGAAAAGAGAAAGATGTTATGTCACATGGAGCATAATGAGACAACAGGGCCTTGTGGGCAGCTGCACTTCCATTAGGGTACTAGACATCACTTCGTATGAAATTGGCTTAAAGGAAATGGCAGGACCGAGGTGCACTTCTGAAAAAGGAAGCAAAGGAGAACCATAATCTGAGAGAAAATACCTAAGAAGTAGATGAACGAGTACCTGAGGAGGCTTCCATCAAAAAAGAAGAGAAGGGGCCAGTTCCTGACCCTCAGGCCATCCGAGTTTCAGCTTTTTCAACAACCTTGAAGCCAGCTCACTGTAGTGTCAATACCTGCTGCCAGGCACAGCAAGAAACTAAGATGACAAATATTCAGTGAACCAGCAGTAAAGCAAAACCACACTTGGGAGGGATCTACAACTGCTTGCACGCATAGACTCTTCTCCAACCTACACTTGGAACCCCCTTCTTAGAATTAATCAGTGAGTATTCCTAAAAACCCAGGACACTTGACCTGCCTAGCTATTGTTTTAATTCTATAATGACAAGAATGCCATATTTGCTTGTGATGGGTGGTTTTAGGGGTGAACGGATTAGCATGAAGTCCAACAGTGGAATGGCAAGGAGGGGCGAAGGGCGGTCTGCTACGGACGAAATGAGTTCTAGGGGCGGCCAACTCCCCTTGCTGCTCTTACCTGCAGCTATCACAGGGCAGCCAAAACCCAAATGCCGCAGGCGGCAAAAGGTCCAGCTACGCCACTGGACTCCAATAGCTGGGGAATGTGGATATTTGGTCTGTCATGCGACAAATAAAAACATTTACCATGCTTTACTTTGAGCAAGGATGGGTCTTATTGAGAGTTCACCTCCATTGGACACTTAGGGGCCGATTCCGATCTGGGTCGGAAAGCACTCCGACCGAGCCGGATCCAGGGTGTTTTCCGACCGATCCGGACTTCTGCAGTCCGACCGAGCGAGTATGATGCAGCCGTATGCTGTCAGACTCGGTTCGGTCGGACTCCCATAGAAGTCAATGGGAGCCGGTTGTATGAAGCGTACATGGGCTCCCATTGAATGAATGGGTACGTCTCGTGCAAGGGCGCCCCTTAGAGTGGGTACGCGTCGGTGCCATCCGCACTGTACATGCCTGTGTTGGGGAGACCCCTCCCCCTGTGTCCGAGTCGTAAGGCTGCAGGTGACGGGGGGTCCGACGAGGACCCCCGAAGTCCAACTCCGGCAGCTATTGCGAGCCAGACGCTCCGACTCGATCCGGCTGTCCGAATCGAGCATCGTACTAGCTCGGTTGTGAAACGTCTCCATTGCACGCCATGGTTTGCTTGTGACCGAGTCTTATTGAGTGGTTTGGACCCGGAAATGATTCGGACAGAGATTTTGCGCCTGTTCGCATCGTACTTCGACGGAAATTAAGCCTCTGAATCGGATCCGCTAATACCCAACCCGATTCGGTGCCCTTCCGACCGAGATCAGAATCGGCCCCTCTGTTGTCAATTGTACGTTACAGGTCACTCATTGATGATTCCAAATTGACATTCAAACTTTATGTTGCATCCTTCACAATTATTTTTAATACTTAAATAACTCTTTTTGTCCAAATAAAGTAGATTTGACATGAATGTGTCATTCTTTACTTGGTAATACAGAAAAACAATTTTATGGATTCTAACAAAATGTTAACTATTTTAAGTAGTACTTACATTTCGATGGACAAAATCCATACATTCTGTCTTTTTCATAGTCTGCTGTGGTTGCACACCAGAGTCGGTTGTCAGATCTTCCATCCGTCGTACAGTCAGCATATAATTTTCCATCATAATTAAAAGGAAATACGCAGGGTTTGCCGTTGGAATTGCCTTGCAGCGTAAATAAATCTAAAGAAACAATGTTATCAATAGACAGATTGAAAACAACTCAACGCAATGTAGAATTTCAAAATCAAATATTTATTAAATGAAAGTAATCTTCAAAATGAAGTCAAGGTTTCAGTAAACCATGTGAAAATAGAAGCAATGAATTGCTCTTAAATATAAATTCGGACCCATTACTTACTCTGAAGGTACAAAGAATTATTTTGGATGAAATCCCACCAATAAACCAGGTGAATATTTTATTAATCACTCAAAAAATAATTCCTTTGAATTTACAATCAATCGCACACCAATGGGTGTGCATAATATTTCAACTAGCATTGACGAGCTGATGGATATAGCTTTAATGTGTTAACCCATGAAACCAGATAAAACAGTCAAACGGTGATTTCAAACGTTCAAAAATAAAAGACATACCTATATGCATTGCCGTGAGAAATTTATTATTTTACTTTGGGGGAAATGCAAATTGAGTATGGCTGATTGTACAAAGGGACAGACTGCTACCAGGATAGAAACACAAAAAGGAATTTTGTAGTCATCTTAGGATCAAACCATTTCAATATTTATAAATGGAAAGACAAATAGAAAGTCATTTTAAAGTCAGACTCTCATTTCAGCATTGATACCTGTGTTTAACAAGACATTTCCAATAGCTCTGGTTTGTGAATTAAAGTGCCTTTAGTATCAATGATGACTTTAGACACTCAGGAAGTCATCCTACTTTGCACTGTTGACCGGTTCTTGCATTCACCCTCTCATACAACTGCATTAAAACACACACAAACTCAGGAACATATGCAAGCTAAATTAAAAGAATACAAGTAGAAAAAGAATGCATGCTGCCATCCAAACTCAGTAGCATGTGCGCATAATAACAAATCTATGCATTACAGCATGTATATGTCTTGCAAATGTAATGTAAATACTCTATTGTTGTGTTAAAGTTCAAGCATGGCTGCCACATTTAGAACCCATGTGTTGGCCATTTTGGAATGGTCAACCAATTATACACCAGGAATAACAGTATTCCAAACTGGTGTCCTGCTTCAGAGGAATTGGCTACATGGGATGGGTTGCATTGCAGATGAAATAAGCGGCAAGTAAGCAACTGTTTAGCACTGCCAGGAGGGCTAATGACTCCTCTGAAAAAACAATAAGATAAAAAAAGAAGAAGCAAAGAAATGGAAGGGGAACTATAAAAGGAGAAATTTCAAACCGAAAGGACTGGCCAACCAGCTGTGGCACTGATGGGCACTCATTTTCAGGTGGAAGTACACACATGGTCAGAAAATGCCATCATTCAAAGGGCAAGAGAAAGTGCTTAATTTGAGAAAGTGGTTGCCAGTACGGGGCACCAGCACTTATTTTGGGGACACAGCACTCATTTCACCACATCAGAGGTTTTCCAAGGCCAACATAGGGAAAGATAAACACAACAAAAAGACGGAGGAATTGAAACACAGAAAATGATCTGTCACCAAGGGAGAAAGCAGACACCTTTAAGAGTGAGATAACGTTGCAGGGAATGACTGGTAGTGAATTAAAGAGGCCTGGGGTGGATTTGGGATTGTGCATCCTTGCTACTCGTGCTCTTACATTATATAGAGGTAGCCAAAGGTATCTGAACAGCGCTTTGAGCACCTGCACCTATTAGTTTACGAATAAAACACTGGCAAGAGAGCCAATGATTGACGCGGACCAAACCATTTCCCCATGCAATTCACGGTCACAGATGGAAGTGTGGTGTAAATGACTGTCATGCAGACCAGTGGCAGCACAGAGCTAAAGGTTTTCTATGTTTCTGTTTGGACATATATTTATGTATATGGATGTATGAAATATTTACTGATTTATTTTATTACAAGATCCTGGCAGGCAGCTAAGAAGAGAATCTAGCAAAAATTAACACAGTGTAAATCTTCTCCCACTAGGCTTTGTCAGAGGGAGTAACAAGTATCAAAATATTTTCTAACAAAATTAACCTGTGACATTTCATTTAACAAAATACCTATCTATAGGCTTTAACACTGAGAAATAAAATCAATTACTATAAGTCCAATCCATTTTAGTATAAGCATTTCAGAATTAATATGTCAGGTCCAATGGGTTTATCATTCTTTTCATAATAAACAGATAAGATATATGCCAACAGAAACGTAGTTTTCCTAGTGATCCAATCAGGCCTATAGCTGTTATATCACAATAACCAAGTGAGGCTTCCTGTAATGAATATATTTGTTCCCACTAGGCAATCATCAAGCATATAGTCATACGAATGACATAGGATAGGCCAGTGGTTACAAACCTAACTTTTAAGTTATTGAAGTGTATCAATCAGTTCTGTTTAGAGCTATTTCTAATGTGTTGTGTAATTGCAGGTCTTTGCTATTCTGATTGGAAGCTGGCTTTTCAGACTAAGGTGCTCTGTGCTGAAACGCGCATAGATTCAAGCCACTAGCAGATTCAAAACATACATTTATTTAATTACAGTTAGCAAAGCAAAATATGATCTCTCCTAAGCAGACTAGGAAGGATTCGGACTGCACACATCTTCTATATCCATGGTTTGTCTAAGGGACTAACTGGTGACAAAGCCCTTCCCTACTATTGCAATCTTTGAGGTTCCATGTAATAAAAATCAGTTCTGCTGAGTGCTCTTTCTAATGTGTTGTGTAATTGCTGATCTTTACTACCTCCAATTTGAAGGTGGCTTTCCTGATGAAGGTGCTCTGTGCTGAAATGAGTGTAGATTCAAGCCACTAGGAGATTCAAAATATAAATGTATTTAATCTGTGTATCTTTATGAAAAAGCACTATAGAGATGCCTGTAAACATTATCAAAACTGTATATAACCAATGAAGAATAGTTCATTGCACAGATTTTTGTGTTTTGTTCCTATACTGTATGGGTGAGATGAATGCATGAGGCCTTGAATGGTGTGATATTTGAGTAATTAGATTGCTGCTATTTATATGTGTACCATGGTACTAATTCAACAATGACATGGAATAACGTGTTTTAATATATTCACCCTACACCTGTTTTGCTGTGAGCACTTGAGATATAAAAATATATCAGATGCACATTTTTTACAAACAATTTTGAGTTGCCTCAGGTTTTCACATTTAAGTTAATGTTCCTGACTTAGAGACTTACATTTACAGCAGGGTGTACCCTTTTCCTCACATTAAATAAACAAAATGGTCACAGCTTCATGGGGGCAATCACTTTTTTGTGTGAAAGCTCTGTCCAATCAAAACATGTACTCCTGGCTATCAACGTGTGGATAGAGCCAAGCCCTCTCTCATTAAAGTGATTCCTAAAGTCCTTTTTTGTTAGGTTAATCACGTAATGTCTTGTGACAGCTGACATGTAATAAAAATATCTGCGTTTTGTAGTGTTAAAAGGTTGCTTTATATTTAGAATTCACGTGTGAGTTAAAAGATTGAATGTGACAAAAAGTCTGCTTATTCATTGTAGCTTTGAGATGTAAAATAATCTGCCTATACAACATGATAGTTAGAGAAAAATACTCCAAAGCCCTACATTTGAGGATATTGTTCACAATAGGTCTATTAGCCAGCTAAAACCATATAGCATTTCCGCAAAATGGACAGATTAATGTGGATCAAGGATTAATATGCAATTTCAATTCCTCTGTCTCCTTAAATAGCATTATTATTGATTATTTTGGCATGAGATTACTATATGCATAAAAATACAAAATTGCATAATGTAAATATACCAAGTTGGGCATTTTTACCTTCAGTATAAATGTTTTCGATATTCTCCTGGGTGCACAGACAGAATATCGAGTTTAAAATGTCGACATACACAAATATTGAGTTTTAAATATCGTGATACAGAAATATCGACAGGAAGAATATTGTGGTCAAGAATATCGACTTGCAGGTATGAAATATCGTTTTTGGAAATATCGAAGTTGGTAATATCATTTGCAAAAATATGGGAAACATCCTTTACAACGCAACTTTTACAACGCACACCCATTACGACGCAACTTTTACAACACAAGTCATTACAACGAATTGCGCTGGAGGGCGCTCTAGGATAGGGAATAGTTGAATTACTATCCAACACCTTCCCTACTATCCACGGGGACTGGAGTTGGAATAATAAATTAAACTATTCACTATCCAGCGCCCCCCAACGCAAGTCGTTATAACGACTTGTGTTGTAAAACCTGCGTCGTAATGGCATGCGTTGTAAAAGCATGCGTTGTAGTGACATACAACCCAAAAATATTGTTGTTTAAAATATCGATGTTTTAATTAGTGTTATGTATTTTAGTATGTATTTTAAAAGTATGTGATTTTTTTTTGTATAAGAATTTGTTTAGTTTTTTAATATATGTGTTACATTTAAGGCGCTGATTCCGATTTCGGCCGGAGGGGCTCCGAACTATGGGGGTCATTAGGGTGGCGGGCAGACTTTGCCCGCCCGCCATCCTCACGGGGATTGGGACCGCCCACCATAAGGGCGGGGGTCCCGTGGGGGGTATTAGGATGCGCCCGCCACTGTGGCGGGCGCATCCTGCATTTTTAGCATTGTGGCGGGCGGTGCTGTCAGCACCGCCCGCCACAATGCTAAAAATGCACTTATGCATTTGTATAAACAAAGCGACAGGCACCGTGCGTGCCTGCCGCTTTGTTTATACAAATGCAGGGGGTACCACAGGTACCCCCCGTGTGCACCCCCCACCTCTCCTTCACTCTGGGGGCCCGCAGGGGGCCCCCGAAGTGAAGACCGCATGCCGATGCCGCCACAGAAAGGCATCTGTTTTGGCCCATGTTAATATGGCTGGCGGTGTCTAATAGACACAGACACCATATTAAACCTTTTCCGCCCCGGCCGCAAGGCGATAAGTGATGACCTTAAAAAATATGTTTTTGTACTGAAACATCACTTTCATGTTGAATTTAGCATTAAGCCCTGATGGAGTGACACAATGTTTGCAAAACACGGGTTGGCTTGTTTTTACATAATAATTAAAATGTTTTTTCAATTCACTTTAAAATAATTTCCACGTCTCAAATTTGTTGATTATACATAAAACATCATGTTTTTCTTGAATAAGCAGCTATAACCACCAAATTCTTTGAAACTACGGTTGATCTCTACTTCAAATCAAATGGAAAATCTGTTATAACAACACTCAAGATTTTTCTGCACTCATGGCCACTTGCACATGGAAACATGCCTTATGATGATCTATTAATTTCTCCAATCCCCGTGCTGAAGTAAGGTGAATATTTAATGTAATGGCAACATTCTGAAAATATCTTCCTTCATACATGTGCTTTCTATTTTTAATTTCAGAATTTGTCAAGGCTGTTTTTTCCTCCTTTTTCTTTAACCATGAAGTACTCTGAGCATGTGGTCAATGTTTAGTACTCTTTCTGTGGCCTGTTTTCTCTTGAGTGTTTGTACTTATTGTCTGACTATAATATGGTTTTATTTGAACTTTATTATATTAATCACTAGACGGGCTCGTTTGAGATGTATTGTAGAATACCTGATCACAACAGATGACAGCCAATTATTTTTCTGATATTTTGACACTTTTCTACACGAGGTGATAATCTCGCCCTATGGATCACCATGACCCATCCACTATGTGCCTCCAGACATTCTGCTTCTCATTCAGATGTCAGTGTATCATGCCTCCAAAGGGAATGGTCTATTATGCACCATTCCCATGGGTTTGCCACCCCTCATTACATCCAGTCTTGTGAAACAACGCTTTGCTGGTGATCGGTGTTTGACCGAGGATGCCAACCCTTTTTTATTGAGTCACATGTATATCAGGTTATGCCAACATGTAAATAATCACTTAAGGGACCTGATAGTCTGGAAGGTCAATGCTCAGCTGGGAAAACTATAAAAGCAAGTTTCAACAGGGCATTAGGACCATACAGTGTGTCATTCTAACATGTGTTGTCACTCTCTCATGTGCTAGTTCATCTATGAAGTTTGAGGTTTCAACCAGCAAGTTAGGGGCAGAGCTTTCCTCCTCAGAGGGAATTCTAAGTAAAGATGCCTAGCCCAGCTCCCACAGCACACTTCAGGGACTGGATCATATATGATAGCGGGCAAGTGTAACATCTAGGTGTGCATCCTAGTGTGAAAACATGAGCATTCCACACAGACAAATTCTTGAGATCATCTTTCTTCAATGCAATGTTCACAATCATTATTGAACAACAATGAACATAATGTCCCCTTTCAATCACAAATGTAATAAATGTGAACAGCACCCATTTTCTGTGAGTCACTGGGTCTCAATTATAAAAGGAGAATAGTATGCATCACCCGTGGTTCAGAAATTGTGCTCCAAAATCTATAATATGTGTCCACCAGCAAGGACTTGGGCAAAGGAGAAGAGAGGGCCTACCCCATCAGGATTTCACAATGGGGAGACTAATTTAGTGTCTCACCAGTCATAGGGCACACTAAGGGGGGCTTCCAAAAGCTCTAGGTCTGTAATGTGGGGTCTTTCATAATAGGGAAACTCTCTGTGGGGGGAAGAGAGTCATGTTGGCATTGACAGTGCTACATGCCAAAGTCGATAAACTCATTTATGGGTTCAGCCTATGCATGAAAACTCTGGGAAAAATGCTCAACCTGTTTCTAGAGCTCGATAAATTTGAAAGTATACTGTGGGTGCTTAGTGGTAATGTGATTAACACCTAGGATCCACCCATATATCAGTGCATTTTGGCACCCAATTTTCCTAGCTCATTTGTGCAGAATCTACACTGAATTACTTTGTTAGACCTGGTATCCATGGCGTGGGTTCCCCCTGTATTTTTGCCTAGGCCTCCTGGGATTATACTGTGTGTTTTGTCTTCATTTTTCCTGGTCTAGATGGTTTGGACACTTTACCACTGCTGTTCAGTGCCAAAGTGCAAGTGCTCCCTCTGTAAATTGTTGTCATGGATTAGTGTTCCCATATTTGGATTATTTGGTTTACTGATAAGTTCCTAGTACAGTGCACAGTGTGTGCCCAGGGCCTGTAAACCAAATGTGGCTAGTGGGCTTGCAGTACAGGTTGTGCCACCCACAACAGCAGCCTTACAAAAGGGTCTCAGGCCTGCCATTGCGGTGCCTGTGTGCAGTCTATTACTGCCATGTTGACCTGGTAAATGCACCCACTTGCCAGGCCCTAACCTTCCCTTTTCTTACATGTGAGTCACCCCTAAGATAGTCCCAAGGTACCCCTGTGGGCAGGGTGCAGTGTATGTGAAAGGTAGAACATGCCCTGATGTGTATGACATGTCCTGATAGTGAAAAACTGCCAATTTCGTTTTTCACTTTTCAAAGACTGTCTGTCCCATAGGATAGAAGGGGGAGTTTACGTATTACATCTTATAACTCTAACTTCCTATGGGAACAAGAAAGGAAAATGGAGTTTAGTATGATGGAACTCAGAATCAGAAGATGCATCTTTTAGTAAGGACAATTTTTACGTTCTAGGTTTCAAAATACCACTTTTAGGTATTTTCTTGTTTAGCCATCAAGTGTACCTCTTCTAGGTCTTCTAGGTTTGTGTATTGACAGTCTGGCTGTGGAGGGACTGATGCTGGGATGTGCATGCTGTTCAGACAGCATCTTGGGGGGGGTGAGTTGTGTCCTGCCTCTCCAGGGTGAATCAGGGCTGGACTGAATAGACCTCACCTGCATTTGCAGTAGGAGGAGGATATTTTTCCACACCTGAATGGGCCTGGTCTGCCTTGGACAATGCTGTCTCCACCTCCTGTCAGGAAGCAGGACAGAACTGGTTTTGGCAGAGCAAAGAGCTTCTCTGCTACCAGGGAACAGAGGAATACGTGCTATAAAAATTGGGGCCCAGACCCCTGAATTCTAGATCACTTTTGGACTTCAAGCGGAACCTTTGCCAAGGAGAAGTGATGGAAGAAGCTAGAGGAGGATTCCTGCCCCTTTTCTGTGTGCTGTTTGGATTTGGCCTGCAGCAGCTGTTTCTGCCAAGGAGAGGAATAGGGTGTGTATCCTTCTTGACACAGTATCGCCATGGGCTTGAGGTAGAGCTTGCCCCCTGGTCAAAAAGTCTCAGGAACAGCAAAGATTTCAGCATCCTTCTGGGCACCATCTCTGGAACTGATGGTTTCAGTCGCCGCGGAAGAAAAGAGCACCAGGCTCTATCACTGAGTCCGTCACTGGTTCCATGTCCTAAAGGCACTGCAGAAGTCACCGCAGCACTTTGCACCACATCTTTGGTCTCACCCCTACGCCACTGATTGACTGTCACCGAGCTGCTGCTTGCCCTGCGTCCTGTGGGCACCGCACTCCACACCTCCTTGCTTCACTCTGCCTGGACATCACCGACCCCAACATCTAACAGCTCCGTCGCAAGCACCATGACCTGCCAGCACCGCATAGCGCACCCCCTCACTCCGCATCGTAAGACTTGGTCTCACTGAAGTCATTGGACGACCATCATCGAAGCGCTGCCTGCCCCGCGCAATGAGGGCACTGCATGCTGCACCGCTTCCACTTCACATCACAACCTCGACCGTCGCCCTGACGACTCATACCAATGGGATCTGTCTAGGAGTCTGTTGCCGCTGTAGCTGGCCCTACCAACGCAGTCAGGTAGAACTGTTAGACTCTGTCATTTTCAGCATCGCAGTAGCCACAGGTCGAGCTACTGACTCAGAAGAACTGTGGTTTTTTTTAATCTATTCTTGCAAATTGAAGGTTATCTTGCAAACTAACTATTTTTATAGCATTGTATGTTGGATTTTTGTCGTTTTTGGTCTTGTTGGTTTAAGATAAAGTTTTGCTAATTTTTCTAAACTGTGTGGTGTCAATTTGTAGTGTTTTCACTATGTTTAATGTATGCATGCACAAATGCTTTACACACTGCCTCTGAGATAAGTGTGTCGCTCATGCCAAGCTACCAAGGGGGAGAGCAGGGATTAATTTAGAAGTGTATCCCCCTTACCCTGACTAGGACGAAGGGTCCCTACTTGGACAAAGGTCCAACCATTGCCAACTAGAGACCTCCATTTCTAACAGACTTCTTATCTGAAGATCATATGGCTATATTATTTGTTTATTCAGGCATTTACTGAGCACCATGAGAATCTTCGCAGAGAAACTTGCTCCACAAAAAACTTGTGTAAACTTTGAACACCATTGTCAATTTCCAAATTAAACCTTTTCTGTGAGTTGTTTCAAACAGAGGTGTACTAGGTCTAAATAAAGTTATGTTTGGTGTTGCCAATTATAAATGTAGTGAACACATGAAGCGGGAGTTGGAGCATCTCTCACAGTATACCATAGACTGCTATTGATCTATGGATATGTTTTCCAAAATATTACCTTCATAACCATGAGAGCACAGATCATCGTTGGTTCCATAGACCTTCCATCGGCTCCAGGTACCAGAGCCCTTGTATATTATGACCTTGGTTTGTTTATTTCCATAGTTAAAGTGCAGGTTTTCGCCTTCTATTCCAAAAAGGGTCTCATTTTTGCACTCCCATTTTTGAAGGTCACTAGTGGCATCACAAGGGAACAAACCCACGAAAGTCATGTCTTTCTTTGCTGGTACTCCCAGGCAGAGCTTTGATTCCATGTTCATGAGCTGTCGCTCTGAGATCCACCGGAACTGTTGGGATTCACTCTTTGGGTTGCATATGGCAGCAGTCATTGAGGTTGTGCTGGTAGTCTGGGCACAGCGCTTGTGTTCTTCATTATAAATAAGAAATGTGCTGGAATCTGCACAAAAAAACAGAAAGTCATGAGTTGGTAAGCTTAAAAGTAATGGTAACAAAGAGTGAAATAGTTGCAGGATTAGAAATTAGATGTAGCAAATCTCCGCTTTTAACATGCAGAGTTTTGCAGACACAAAGTGAATGACAGGATATAAACAAAGCATTGTAAAAATTGGCCCTACATCATGACATTGGGTAAAGAGTTATTTAAAGAAGTTCAAATATCTGAGCACTTTTCATTGCAGATCAATAAATATGTGGTGCCTGAAATTGGATTTCTTTAAGACTCTTTACAACAGCATTATTGCAGAAACAACCAATGAAATGAAGGGAAAGAACATCACAAAAATTCAGCATTCAGGACAGGTGTGATTATGGGTTTGGGTCCTTTCGGAAATCTCCACTGGCCATGATTGACCAGCAAAGCAAGAAGCCATGTGCTATCCTATTTGGTACAAGGTATTGTGAGTCCTTAAATGCATCCACATATTTACATTTGAAAAATGTACATTAAAAAAAATTGTAAACATTTGTTTAGAAATAATAATAACGTCCAAAACATTAAGGAATAGTAACATGCAGAGCAGACGGTTATTTGATTCTGAATAACATTTCATAACATTTGAGTAGATGTTATTGTCTTTTATAAAAGTCTAAATGGGTATAAAAAGTTAATAAGATTTCATGTTGCACAGGATACAATTAAATAGTAGTGTAAAGTACAGAATTCTTGTAATAAAAAGTTATACAAAAGCTGGATATATCATGACATATTCCAGAGTCAATGAGTGCACAAGAAGACCATTAAAGCAGTAAAGTGAATACAGGAGTGGAGAGTGGTGTGAGTGGTGAGGGAATAGGGAGAAAAATATGTTACCTTACATATATAAATATGTATATAAATATACAAATAAACCTAGATAAATATACTTTAAAAGACAAAACTTAACTCCTGCTTTTGTGGATTACTTTACATTGATCCATACACTTAAAGGAGGCTGGAATCTATACTATGTTCCTATTTTTTCCAAAATCTGCATTGGACACTCTCATATATTTGACATTTAAGCCTCACAGATCTTTTGGCATTACCATTACCAGTTCCCTCTGTTGAATCGGACACACAATTTCAAAATCCACTGATAGTCATTGAAAGAAACAATTAATATCAACGTATTGAAAGAGCAGCAGTAGTGAGATCGGATTTCTGGATTCTTCATGAAATAACCGTGATGTGGAATGTAAAGGTGGACGATACATGGTAAAATCAAGAGCAAAAAAAGCATAACATAATATTTCTTAGTTTCAAAGACACAGATTAGACTAGCAGTCCGCATTAATCATTGAATACATCTTGTTGGAACGTCCTAAATTTATGGGTACAAATTGTTCCCTGAATACACGAGAAAATCTCTACCAACGTCTTCGGGGGTATTTTTGATTGTAATGTAAAATGTAAAATGTAAAAAGGTGCTTATATAGCGCTACATTCACCGGGTAGGTTTCTTGGCGCAGGGCTCTAACTGTAAGGAATGGTTAGTTAGAATATGCTTGTGAAAAGAGCCAGGTTTTCAACTGCTTCCTGAAATGAAGGTGATTTTTTTGTTGTCCGTATTGGTAAGGGGATTTTGTTCCACTCTTGAGGGGCAAGTGTGGAAAATCGCAACCCTCCGTGTTTGACCCGCTTGAACTTAGGGATGGTCAATAGATGTTGACTATTAGAACGAAGAGTGCAGGACGGGGTATAATTCCTGATCTTATTAGAGATAAACCTGGGACCTTCTCCAAGTATCGCCTTGTGAACGATGCAGGCCAGCTTAAAGACACTGCGTTGGCGCACCGGAAACCAATGCAGTTGTCTCAGCATTGGTTTCACAAGCTAATTGTTCTTTGCATCTTCCCTTTGTTATGATAGTAACAACATTTACGACACAAAGCAGAGGAGAACAATAATTGATCCCAAGCAATGAAAGGTTGGTGAAGATTGAGTGCTTTTTGGTTATAGAAGAGTCATAAGGTGAATTACCTTATATTGGACAGTATCTAAAAACTGGTAAGAAACACAAAAGCTTTTAGAGTGCGAAACATGTGCAAATCTGACCGTTTCTATCAAAGAGAACATCTTGGGAAAGTATCTCGATTTCTGGAAAATATGACTTTTAAATTCTCAGTAGCTCTTCATTTGTTCATTTTTAAGTATTTTGCTTGACCAATATACGAGTTTAAAGTGTATTTTTTAACAGCTTTAGATAACTTTTACAAACATGTAATACAAAACAAATACAAATATTGTACTCCACCCATAAAAGAAATACATGATTTACAGATAAGGCATTCCTGTTGGATAGTACATTTGATGTAAATCCAGAGTGAGGTGATATCGACTCAGTTCTTTCCTAGACCAACAGCTACTCTTGATAGAACAGAGCTAAGCTGGAAGTAGGTTCAATGCCATGGTCCTGGCCATGGCCAGTCGCTATCCACCAAGCTCGGTGTGGCATCACTGGAGCTAAAGCTTCACGGTCTTCTGCTATTCACAACTTCTCTGTGGTTGACAAATGTAAAACATCTGGACAAACATGTTGGAGTTAATCCATGTAGCATTTTCCAAACAATGTATAGAATTATAGATCATGCTTCTCCAGCGTTTTCTATAGTAAGAGCTAGTTATATTCAATGAAAACCTTCCCAAGGCACTAAATAAGATTACATTAGTGGTCACCATATGCAAGATTAGTAGCAACCATCTCAGTTTATCAAACACAGTTGCTAGCAGTATTATACAAAAGGCTTTGTCAATGTGGAATGCCGGTATGTGGGTAAAACATACCAAGCATAGCTGCAATTTCCCTTTCCCCAAAAGAATAATAATAGGAACAATTCTCCCCAATGCCACATGACGTATCACTTAACTATCAACTTCAACTATATTTTAAAAATTCATCTATATTTAATCAAACATTAGCTCCTGAGGTATGCAAATACATTAATTTTCTTCTTGAATACACTTTAGTTAAATCAACCAAGGAAAAGCTTCCAATTTAGAATGCTGGGCTGTCATGTCCTTTAGAATAGCCCTGTCATGTATACTCCATTTTATATACATTATCCTATTCACACAACTATAACAATTCTAAACAGGTGACCTTTTACATAATAGCTTGCTCCTGTCTTTTCGACACCAGGCTCTTAGTCCTCTATCAGAATCCCTGTACCTGATATACATAAACATGTCCCCAGGCTTGGCAGATGTATTCTTTATAAGGGTCACCACTTATTTTCATCCTTGGCCAACAGCCAGCTGTGCATGATCATTGTTTTCAAAACATTTATGATTGGTACTGTAAGCTAGCTGGTCTAATGGCTGACATATCCTGTGTGGATGTCCAGAAGTGGTAGAGACACCAAGCCTTCAGTTCAGGTCATACAAAGCAGATCCGGTGACTAAATTGTTCCACACATACATTGTAGTTGAACCACCAGATTAATACATTCAATATGAAGACATTGAAGTCCTGTTAACTTTCCAGCAGCATATGAGCTGGTTTAAAGGCGCCTTCTCACACACAAAATTTGTCCTGAGACTCGGTCCGCTCAGGATAGAAGGAGCAGCCTGGTCGGTCCACATCCTGAGATAGATAGACTACCAGTGGATGAAGTCTGACTATGTACAAAGATATAGTCAGGCTATACAGACACATTGTCCAGTTTGTCATGGGAACATTGACAGTCCAACTTAAGAGAAATGCTCCAGCTGGTTCACATCAGACCACATCTATAATTATCTCAAATTAATGAGAGGGGCCCCTTTCACACCAAAGGAGTAGGGCACCAAATAGACCTCAGTCAAAAAAATGATTCCCTTTGGGTAACTTAAAACACCATAGCACAAACGCTCAGACAAATGCAAAGGGTTAAAATCTACTCCAAATCCACAGAGACAGTACCCTATAAAAATGATGCAAACAGACAGATCAAATAAATCATAGACCAACTCAAATACCAAGGAGTAATTGAGATTTGCACCTTCCCAATGAATAATCCTTTGTTTACAGCAATGAAACCTGACAATACATATTGTCTAGTTTTAGATTATCAACATTTAAACACATGCACACACACATTTGCAGTTCAGAAAACACATAGTGACACATTAATGAATAATATTGTGCAGAAGAAATACAAAACAACATTAGATATCTTGAATGGATTCTTCTGCCAAAACATTGCTCCAGAAAGCAGATATTTAACGGGAAACATCCTTTACAACAAAACTTTTACAACGCAGTGCTTTTACAACGCAGGTTTTACAACGAAAACCATAACAACGCATTGCGCTGGGGGGCGCTCTAGGATAGGGAATAGATTTAATTTACTATCCAACACCTTCCCTAGTGTCCACGGGGACTGGAGTTGGAATAGTAAATTAAACTATTCACTATCCAGCACCCCAAAGAGCTATGCGTTGTTAAGGTTTGCGTTGTAATACTTGCGTTGTAACAGCATGCATGGTAAAAGCATGCATTGTAACGTCATACATCCGATATTTAACAGCTTTTTCTGCACTCGCCAAACTTTTGTCGTTTACCTCATGGGTATAAGAACAGCCTGGCAAGACAAGACAAGGTGTCAGAAATATTACAAACTTGCGATGAAGAGGCAGTGTCCTATGTAGATGGCATCTTCCTAACGGATGACAAATTGCATGAACACTTGAGCAGGGTCAACAACATCATTTTGGGTTTTGCCAACCTGGGCTACAAATTTAACTTTGAGAAATCTAAAATTGCCCATCTCAGAGTCCTGTTTTTAAGAAATGAGTTATCGAGTAAAGGCAAGAGCCTTGCAGGCAACTTTTCAGAAAAATGTGCAGTGCTCCAACCTAAAACAAATCTATACATTTTACAAACCATTGTAGGATTTTTAAAATGTGGCAGAACATTCATTCTAGATTACGCAGAACAAGTAAAACCCTTCTACGACTTAATGAGACCTGATTTCACACCACATCAATGGACACAGCAATACACAGATACTCTCCGTTCAGTTCAGGCTGACATGATAGCATCTAAACACTTGCACACACGTGTACATTCTACAAAATTGGTGATCCAAATCTTCCCCGGGTTATAAGGATATACATACATCACTTTCAATGAAGGTGAGGCAGTTCCAATTGCATACAAATCAAAATTTGTACACAAATGCTGAAATGCGATTTGCAGCAACAGAAAAAATAATGACAGTGGTACAGACTGCTGTAGTGAGAGAAAGAGCACTATCACAAGGTAAATGCATAATTGTTGTAACCCCAGTACCAACTTTAGAAGCTGTTACCAAAGCGAGCATTTCAAATGCAAAAGCACTGCATCCATGATGGATACAATGGGTTAATTCTCTCACTGCAACAGATGTAGATTACAGATACAATTCTACATTGAAAACACAAGCGTTCCTGTAGTACGAACAAGAATACCCTCTTCCGAATGAAATCTTGCCTCTAGAAAAATATGAATACATCATATATACTGATGGTTCTGCTCAGCCTGCCATAGGAAGTAAACAGCAATATAGCACTGCATCTGCTATAATTAAGGGACGTATGCGGAACGTCAACCTCCATCCCAGCAATACGACTAAGCAATCTTTAGGAGATTGTACAGAGCAGTTGGCAGAGCTGAAAGTCCTGGTTTTGGCAAAACAGTACTCGGATCAAGTATTCCCCACACTGATAGTGTGCGATTAGTTTTACTGTGTGCAGTCTTACAATGAATGCCTTCATTACTGGGGCCAGAATGGGTTTAGAGATTCCAAGGGTTGCATAATTAAACATAAATTGTTATGGGAACAAGTGGCAAAGCTAAAAGCCAAGTTCAAAAGGCCATCAAGGGGAATCCCAGAGGGAGTGGTTGTTGCCAAAGATAAGGACTTCGGTTTAGTCTGTGTTGAGCTTGAGGCAGTTGTTTTTCATCCAAGCAGTGACATTACTCAAATAGTTGGCAAAGTTTGCTTTAGTGGTGCTGATTAATTCAGTAAGGGAGAGGATGACTTGTGTGTTGTCGGCATAGGATACTATGTTGATGTCGTAGTCTCTGATGATGTCCCCAAGAGGTGTCATGCAGACGCTGAAGAATGTTGGGCTGAGCACGATCCTTGAGGGACTCTGCAGATTAGTTCTTGGGTTCTGAGTTGTAGGGGGAAGTCCAACTCATTGGGTTCTGTCCATGAGGTAAGAGTATATCCACTTAAGAGTCAGTCTGCAGATACCCAAGTGCTGACGTTTTTGATGGGCTACTTGTGGGTGACTATTGAAAGCTGCGGAGAGGTAGAGGAGGAGGAGTGCAGCCATTTCTCCTTGCTCTAGGATGCTTCTTATGTCATCATTGGCCACAATGAGGGCTGTTTCTGTGCAGTGGTTGGTGTGATAGCCTGATTGGATGCTGTCTAGGAGTTGATAGAGGTTTAGATGGTCTGTGAGTTGGGAATTGCTGGCTTTCTCCGTGATTTTAACTGGAAAAGGCAGAAGCGAGTTGGGACTGTAGTTGCTGTGTGGGAGATCCCTGTTAGTGTCCTCAATAAAGTGTTGATTTCTGCATTTTTCAAGCACAACAAGAAGGTGGTGGTGGTTATGGAGGTGTTGAAGGCAGTGGTGAGAGTGGGGGAGATGATGTTTCTTCCAATGTTGTATATGAAGTGGAGGCATGAGACTGTGAGGGTTCCAGAGTGGACAGTATTCATCAGGGAGGAGGTGTATTTTGTTTGAGAGGGGCTTCCAGTTCCTTAGCTGCTATTTGGCAATTAAGGAGGTGTCCGGCTGGTCAGGGGAGTTTATATCAGTATGCTGTGGGGACGATGTTATTGTTGACTGAGGCAGGATTGGAGAACTCCTTGACAATGGAGAAGAGTTCTTTGCCGTTGTTGGAGCTGGCTTTGAGTCTGAGAGTTAGGGCCTTTTCCTTTGCATCTCATAGTTGTTGGTGGTGGAGTTTGAGGGTGGCTTTGTATGTGGATCTTGCCGAGTTATTTTGGTTGAGTCCCCATTTTCTCTCAAGTTGTTTTCAGAGGAGCTTTGATTCCCTGAGGTCCTTCATGTACCAGCTATGTTGCTTGCTATTTCTGTAGGTCTTTTTTCTGCTGGGTTTTCCCGCTCTGGCTTTTTTGCTCACCACTTTTCTCACAAACAGAAGCCCCACCCACCGCAGGACATATTTAATGTAGACTGTAGCACAACCGCATCATGCAAGCCTGTCTGCCTGTCAGAGGAGCTTTGATTCCCTGAGGTCCTTCATGTACCAGCTATGTTGTTTGCTATTTCTGTAGGTCTTTTTTCTGGTGGGAGCAGTGCGGTTGGCGTAGTTGGTGAACTATTTATTGAAGAGCTTGGTGATGACATCAAAGTTCCCAGCGTGGTTGGGTGGGCGTTCCTGTAGGGCCTTGGTCCACTTTATTTGAATATTTTACCCCAGTGTCCGAGTAGACACCTGGACACCCAGCTTGCCATTTGCCAGTGGCCTCTAGATTGATCCAGTTTTGACCATATGACACTGCTGCTATCCGGGTTTTCATGCCTGGGCTTTCCCACTCACTGTTTTTCCTGCCAACAGAAGCCCCACCTACCCCAGGACATACTTCATGCAGGTTGCAATACAACCACATTAGCAGGTAGCTGGACATATCATCTAGCTTGCCACTTACCAGTGGCCTCCATTTTCTGCTTGTTTCAGCCTCATACAGTTGTTGCCTTTTGACCAAGAGACACCACCGCTGCCTGGGTTTTCCCGCTCTGGCTTTTTTGCTCACCACTTTTCTCACAAACAGATGCCGCACCCACCGCAGGACCTATTTAATGTTGACTGTAGCACAACCGCACCATGCAAGCCTGTCTGCATCTGTCCGTGCCTGGATCACACCCAGCACCTGGAATCCTAGCTCCACGGCCATCAAATGCAACCCACAACCAAAGCTGCAGCTGTCACCAGAGACAACGAATGGTACTATTACTCAGTTAAAAGTTGAATACAAAACACATTAAAAATCCCACTCCAGTTTATATAAATAGAGACTATTTTATTGAACAAAATTACACAAAACTTACAAAACAGGGCAACTGGAGACATGATGTTTTAAAGTTTTAAATACAAATAGTAGCAACAAAGCACAAAGAACCAAACACAGTCCACTGATCACACAAGACTGGGACAAAGGTCATATTTAAGGCTGACTGCTATGGAATGTGGATCCGGTACAAAACACAGGTGGGTAAAGCTCAAATAGTTACATTCTGACTTAAACATTTTCTAAGAAGGTAGGGTCCTCAGTGGGCAAGGCAGCAGACTGGATCAGAAGACAGGGTCATTGATGATGGGTTGCCAAAGGACGAGGTCTCATTGAAGCGGTCAAGGAAGGTGAGAAAAGCTCCAATTGAGAAAAGTCTGCAGTTTGCGCATATAAAGCAGTCAATCAGATGCTAATTAGCATCGGGTCCAGTGAAGATTTCTACCTGCAGGTTCAGTCTTCAGTCAGTCTCTTTTCTGAAAGTTGGATACCTTTATTGTGGTAAGTTGCCGGCTGTAGTGGGTGAGGGTAGGATGTCATTGGATGCACATCAGATTTGCTGCTGCAGCGAATAACGTAACAGGACCTGTGGCAAAATCAGGCCCTCCACTGATGCACCCTCTGCAGATTGGCTTGGCAGGTTGGTTCTGGTCCCATAGAGTTCTACAGGTAAAATGCCTTTAAAAGGTTTCTAAGCCCTAATTTTAGGGTTAGTCAGGAGGAGTACCCTCTAACACCAGCCAAGTGTTCCAGGACCGCAGAACATCACTAAGGTCAGGAACAGAAACCATTAGCAGGGCCCAAGGCATGTCCAGTTGAAACTGGTCAACTGGCCTCTTTCAAGAAAGTTATCTTGTTGCATTTTTTGTGACCCTCTATCTTATCTGGAGGTCAGCCAACTGACCCTTGGAGTCTACTTCCCAGCCCTGGATACAATTGGGAGCAGATCCAGTCCTTAAGGTTCTCCTCAAAGGTCAAACCAGAAGCTGCTGTCTTTCTTCTGTCTTCTGAGGTGGATGTCCAGGAGTGTCACATTTATGCCTGGATTTAGCCTGTGGGTAACAGTGACTCCTGGCCCCTCCCTATCCAATAGAGAAAACGTTCCAAGGGATAGCCCTACCCACTTTTGTAGCAGTTCCTACGTGCACGACTGCAAACAATCCCACAGTGCCCCTCTCTACCTAAACCATGATGACAGAACCTTACCGACCCTAGAAGAGCTGTGCTCATCAAAGAGGAATGAGCAAACTCTTACCTGTGGTCACTCAAAAACAGTTCCAGAGGCACCTCCTCTCAAACTTGGATTGGTGGTTAGCTATCTAGAAGGACAATAGAGGGGGCAGGCCGAGGTGTGAGCTACATCTGCCTATTACAGAGTAGGCCCCTCTGATGATATTAAAGTGCCTTAACACTGTCCAGATGGTCATCCTGTCTGAGAAACAGGACACGTCCAGACACCCAAAACCTTTATTTATGTGCTGGCAGCCCATTCACACCTTGTAAATGAGCTATTCAGCTCCTGGTGACAGTTGGAAGCTCATGTTGATAGGCTTCTAGAGGCTTTAGGCAGGTAAAAGGTAACTTTTAAAAAGTACCTTTTGCAAAATACTTATTACGAATCTTGCTTCACCAATTATCTGGATTTGTAATAAATATTTTAAAAAGTCCATGAATGGACTTATTAACTGGTTCCTAGGCAGAGGTAACATTATTTAATTTAAATATTAACTCTCAATGCTTTCCTATGAAACAGGTAACCCTGCTACAGTAAAGATAGCTTTTTAAGCCTTTTCACTGTAAGGACATGTTTAACAATAAACTTCAATTGTCCTACTTTTAAATTCCAAGCACTCTTGCTTATGGGCAATTAAGTTTACCTTAGAGGTGACTTATTAATATTTAAAAGGAGGGTTTAGGCCTCTGAAAAGGGGTTGTGTTGATAGGTCAAGTTGGTAGTTTAAACCTGCACAGGCAGGTTACCTGTGAAAGGCCTGCAGTCGTGTTTTGCATTCTCACTTTAGTGGTGGCACAATATTTGCTGCAGTCCAGTAGTGACATTTACCTTACGCCCTGTATACATATTGTACCATATACTAGGGACTTATAAGTAAGGTGAATTTGTCCATTAGAAGTATAGCCAATTTCCTCATGTTTCAGGGGCCAGAACAAATGCACTTGGTTAGTAGAGTCCCAGTGCACATAGTTAAAAAACAAGAGCACTAGTCAATAATTGGGGGTGATCATGTAAAAAGAGGCCTTGTCAAACACCTTTGAAGGGACAATTTGAGATGTGACTTATTAGTACAAAGGTAGGAGGGCTAAATTCCTTTCAAGTTGCAAACAAGTTGGTGTACAAATTGCACATCTTGAGATTGAGAATGGGATTAGTACATCAAGTTCAAATTCAGCTAAAGTGATTTGATTTCTAAACAAATGGTTAAAAATGTTGTCTTTTAAAAAAATAGGCTTGCATTAATTTGTGTCGTTATTTGGCAGGGACTATTTTTCAACCAGTTGTGTATATTTACTAATGGGAGCACTTGCTTGGCACAATTTAATTCTGAGCCGTGCTCACAATCCTTTTTGAGGAATAGTAAATAGATGCTATGTTTTGGGTTGGGTTGCGCCATGATAGCAACCACTCAAATCTTTAGTAAATATATCTTGAAGCGCGCAAAAGCAAATTAAATGCTTTTGATGACCACATTCCCTTTACTCAGAAGAAGCTGTGGAGTCTTTAAACTAAGTAAAAGGTTCATATTTATTTCTAGAAAAGATAAACAGAGAATAAAAAATCAGTGACAGAGAAGCATACTAAAAATGTATTCACCCACAAACAGTATGTAGATAAGCAGCAGTGTAGACTGCCCTCAAAATACAAGCCCGATGAACAAAACTTTACTACAGAGAGTCTTTAAAAAGGTGCCTTAGCCTGCCGTGTGCAGGAAAGGGATATTAGCAGTGTAATCAATTAAACTGCACTAGACAGGACTTTTCATAAAAAATCAATGATTGTTAGAAACGGAGGTCTCTAGGTGGCAGGTTGTTACCCTGTCCAAGTAGGGACCCTTCTTCCTACTCAGGATAAGGGGGATACACTTCTAAAATAACCCTAGTTTACCCCCTTGGTAGCTTTGCACGAGCAGTCAGGCTTATCTCAGAGGCAGTGTATAAAGCATTTGCAACTAACCAGCTGTAATAGAGTGACATCACTAGTAAAGGACACCACACCAGTTTTAGAAAATTAGCCAATATTTTATCTGTACAAACAAGACCAAAACCAATTTAAAAAATCCTCCACACAGTTCTTATAAATATCTCTAAGCAAAAATAGACTTAAAATACAGTTCCTTGAAGTCAATAGCTGCGTCCGGGCTAGCACGGCTTTGTGTACAACAAATCCAAACAGCTCTTGCTGACCAAAGCGTCGGTGGCCAGCTAACGTGTTGATAAGACTTGCAAACAGTACCTTTAGAAATGCAGGGTGTCGGTGGCCTTGTGATGAGCCTCGAAGAGCTGGCGTCAGCAGGGTTTGGTTCCGGAGGTTGGTGCAGGAGACATTGGGCCCTTGAAGTCACAAGCTTTGCAGATCGAACTCCATCTGGTTAAAGTCAGTAGCGATGGCGTCGGCAGGCATCGAGATGCGGTGCGAAGTGCAGCTGTGCTTCATGCTGTGCCCTCAGGTTACAGTGCAGGCAGCGGCTCGGTGATGGTCGTCCAGTGGTGTTAGTGAGACCAGGGCTGCAGTGCGAAGTGGTGCGGTGCTCGTTGCAGTGCCAGCAGGTCAAGGTGCAGGCAGCGGCATAGATGTTGACGTGGATCGGCCTCGTCGTGGATACGGTGTGAAGTGCTGTGCCCACAGGTCACGGTGCAAACAGCGGCTCGGTGGTGGCATCGGGCAACGTCGTCGGTAAGACCAGGGTTGTGGTGCGAAGTGCGTCGGTGCCCTCTGCGTCGCCTTCAGGACATGGAGATGGCAGCAGCATCGTTGATGGCATTGTGTTGCTTTTTCTCCTGTTGCAGCACAAAACACACAGTTCCCAGTGCTGGTAGCAGATGAACTTGAAGTCTTTACTGTTCCTGAGACTTCTTGAAGCTCTACCTCAAGCCCTTGGAGAAACTCAAAGAAATTGCAGAAAGTTCAATCAAGTCCTTTCTCTACTCAAGACAGAAGTAGCCACTGCAGGCCAACACAGCAAAGCACACAGCAAAGTGGTAGGTAGGTTCATCTTCTTCGTAGGTTCCTTGAGCCAAACGATATTTTAAGTCCTGGAGTCAGGGCCCCAATAATTATACCACATTTTCTTGTTGTTCTCTTTGTTGCAAGGGTCTCTGAGCTCAGTCCAAACCAGTTCTGCCCTCTATGACCCAGCTTTACTTCAGGACATGGAGACAGCAGTGAGCAGAGGAGGCCCTGCCTATTCAGGTGCTAGTGAAAACTCCTTCTACCACTCTAAATGAAGACCAGGTCTATTGAGCCAAACTATGAATTTCCCAGGAAAGGCAGGAAACACCTCAACCCCCCTTGTGACTGTCTACAGTAAATGCACATCCTCAGCCCCTGTCACTCCAAAACCAGACGATCAATACACAAACCAGCAGAGGCACACAGAATTGTTAAACAAGAAAATGCCTACTTCCTAAAAGTAGCATTTCCAAACACACAATTTAATAACCATCTTCCTAAAAAGAGGTGTTATTAAATTCTGAGTTTAGAGGCTAACTCCATTTCTCTATCTTTTCCCAATGGAAAGTTATACTTGTTACAAAGTAACTCCCATGTTAGCATATGGAACAGATAGCCTTGCAATAGTGAAAAATTAAATTGGTAGTATTTCACTATCTGGACATGTCACACACACCAAGACATGTTGTACCTTTCACATACACTGCACCCTGCCCAGTGGTTTACCTTCGACCTACCTGAAGGGTACCTTACATGTAAGAAAGGAGAAGGTTAGGACCTGGCAAGTGGGGGTTTTTGCCAGGTAGACCTGGCAGTAACAACTGTGTGTAGGCAGGTCTGAGACACATTTGAAAGGCAGCTTGTGTGGGGGGCACAATCAGTGCTGCAGGTCCACTAGCAGCCTTTGATTTCCAGGCCCTGGGCACACACAGTGCTCTATACTAGGGTCTTAGTCGTAAATCAAATACGCCAAACAGGGAAACACCAATCCATGATCACAATTTACAGTAGGAGCACTTACACTTTAACACCGAACAGCAGTGAGAAGTGTGCAGAGGCACTAAACCAGCAAAACAAAGTCTAATGTTCCAATAAAAACAGCAGGCCAAAAAATCTCATTGATCATTACTTTGCCTGTAAAAGTTGTAATATTACTGTCCCAGCAGAAGAGGGCTCCACTAGATGTTTTGCACATGTATCAGGTGGGGCTGTTTCACAGCACATACACACAGTATGCACAATACGCATCACGCAGTGCAGCATTTCAGAAAATGGAACTTCAGGGCTTGTCATTCACACAACCTCTTGCCCTATCAGAAGTTGGAACAGAGAAAAAAGGTCTACTTCGACACCTTCAACAGTATTCCAGATTCTTTTTCAGTGGAAGCTCGCGGATATGCTTCTGGCTTCTGCAGACAGATGGGAGTCAGAAATTGTGGGCCTGCTCAGGTAAGCCTTTGCATTTAAAACTGTGAGTGTTTGTGTGCTGGAGAGTGCATCTGTATGTATGTGGGAATGTCTTTGTGTGCATGCCTGCAGCTGTGTTTGTATGCATGTCTGCTTGTGTACGAAGCACATTTCTGCTGTGGATTGGTAAGTTAGGCCCAAGGCACAGTGCTGAATATTGCTTGTAAGCGCACCACTTTCAAAATCCATAAACCGCCACTGATGTTATATACGTTCAAGGTTGCCGTTTGTTTGGGTATTAGGAGTTGGACAGCCCTTAAGCATGAAAGTTAAGTTAGGAGATCATTTTGGATCAGTACATCCTTTATGTTCTTCTTGAATGATTTAACCCCTTCGATGCTTGTGACGGAACCATTCCGTCATGCTTCACGGTTGAGCTGTGCGGATGACGGAATGGTTCCGTCACGACCACACCCAGTTATGGAATGTCCAGCACCGGGGGGAAATCGGCACCACACGCAAGGTGTTAAAAGAGGGATTTGCTCATAACCATGGACGTCCAGATTCTGGGAGCACTCCTAGAGAAGGATAAGAGGTAGTTCGTTGTTTCTACTTAGAAATGTGGCTGTCCCCTGTAGGAGTGAGTTTATTTGCCAGGTACTTTGGTATGCCATGCTTAAAGTATTTATAGGTAATGCAGGACCCTTTGAAAAGCTTCTGGTCTCATTTGAAAGTCAATTGAGGGATATAAGCACCTTGGTGATGTGTTCAGTCTCGCCTTAGCATTTGGGCTTGCTTTCAATGGAATCAGGTGAACTTGGGGATTCCTGTGAGAACTGCATTACCATAGTCAAATCCTGAGACCACAGTTCTGAAATGTGCTTCTGAATGAAGAGTCTGATGCCTCTAAGACGTCTAAGCTGGTGCTGAACACGTTTTGGTATAGCATTTAAATGGGCATGTAGGTTTCAGGTCTTTGTCGAGTGACTGCGAGATTTTGTGCAACCAATAATTGTGGGCTTCCAGTTTAGTAATTTCAGTAAATCAAGTCATGATTGACCAGAGCCAAGTTGTAAATGTAGAGATAAGGAGGAAATCAGCTGTTATAACATTTGGGGCCCACATTAGGATGGCGGGCAGATTGCCCCTACCGGGCCGGTGGTAGTCACCGCCGGCCCAGCGGGGGCAATCTGCCCGCCATCCCTGTAGGAAAGACCCCTCACCACATTACAAAGGCTGGGGGGTCTGCAGTGCACGGAAAGACCGTCCACCGTGTTCAATATGGTGGCGGTGTCTTTCAGACACTGCCAACCATATTAGTGTGCATTTTTGAATGCCTTCGGAATGGCATGCGGAGTCTGCTTGGGGGGCCCGTTGCGGGCCCCCATGGACTCTAGGGGGCTGGGGGGTGCACATGGGGGGTACCTATGGTACCCCCCTGCCTTTCAAAGAACAACAGTGCAGGCACCGCGTGGTGCCTGTCACGTTGTGCTTTGAAAAGCACAACATGCATTTTTAGTTTTGTGGCGGGCGGTGCTTTCAGCACCACCCGCTGCAATGTTAAAAATACGGGATGTGCCTGCCAGTGTGGCGGGTGCATCATAATGGGGTGTGCGGGACATCCGCTAGCATTGCGGGCGGTCCATTTCACCACTGGTATGGCGGGCGGACAAAGTCCGCCCGCCATATTAATGTACCCCTTAGTATCAGATGATTGATGGACAAACAGGATTAGATGCCAGTTAAAAATAGGACCTTAAAAGGAATGTTTTCTTGAGATGACACTTTTAGATAGAGGTGAATGCTTCAGAATCGAGATGATATTAGAGAATTTAACCCATGTGATAACATTTTATGGAGCCGAGTTCGACATTCTAGATTTACTCTGGAACCCCAGGCCGATGTCTCTTTTTCTCAGCATGAAAGTGTAGAGGGGAGGAAAATCGTTAGCCAATCTGACATTACAATTCCAATGACCTATGACTACGAAGATTCACAGACTCCAAAATAGATTTTGTTAATTTATTGCAAAGCCAAGAACAGTTGGACATATAAGCACTGCAAAATGAGGGAGTAGAAGCAAATTGGACCCAGGGGTTGGCGGAATTTGCATGGTCGCGCTACACAAAGCTCAGCGAAATGGTAAGAAATGTGAGAAAGAACAAACTCCACATACACATGAAATCCACTTATGAGTCTAATGTGAGAGCTTATGGTGGAAAATACAAATTCAGGCCTACAGAAATCGTTCAACATGAGAAATGGCAAAAGGCCTCATGGAATTACACATATAAAATTAACATTATTAGTGAGCACATCCAAGTTAACACGTTACATGCGCACATCGATTGTGTAAATGCTTGTTGGCTATTTATGTATGAATTCTACATGTTAATGATTTCCTCTAATCATATGTAATTGCAACGTTAATTTCTTCATGTTTACATTGAAATATCCCCAACACTTCACTTTTCACAATATTACAGTACACGTTCTATTGACCCAATGTTGACACCACAAAGGATGGCGAACGACCATCGCAACGCATGCGTCACATCGCATGCGTTTACGTCGTGTGCTGTCACAACGCCCGCGACGTTATGACGCGTGCGTTCACTACGCACGCCATTGCATCGGAAGTGCCATTACATCGCGGGCGCTTACAACGGACACGGACGGCGGGGAGACAACGCTTCTGGAACCACGAGAGACAGGTAAGGACGACGATGTACTCGTAGTGTTTTAGGCTTTAGGGTAGTTGGTGGGGAGTGTAGTTGAGGGGTAGGGTTTTAGGCTTTAGGCCTTAGGGTTAATAGTAGTATATGGCAGTGTTTTAGGGGTTAAGGCTTTCAGGGCTTAGGGTCAGATATGGTAGTGTTTTAGACTTTAGGGTTAGGGCTTTTAGGGCTTAGGGTTTAGGGGCGTATATGGTAGTGTTTTAAGCTGTAGGGCTCAGGGTTAAGGGTCGTATATGATAGAGTTTTAGGCTTTAGCGGGTCGCAGTGTGTTTAGTATGTTGCTTACAGTGTACTTTAGGCTTTAGGGGCAGGGGGCATGCGCATGGGGTAAAAATCGCGATTGAGAACCATGCGGCGTGTTTGTATGCGGTGTGAATGTATTTTGCATGCTTTTAAATTGAAATGCAACGTAACTGGGTGCGTTGTGATTACTTACGATGTAAAGGGACATGCGATGTATAAACGGCGATGTGAGGGCATACGATGTTAACGTTTGCGATGTACCATCATACATCCACAAAGGATTATATGCGGGCGAGGACTACCAATGAGTATAATGCACCCGTACAAATGAAAGCAAAATCTGTGCTCTATCAAATCAAAACCAAACAAATCACTATATGACACAAGTGGAAAGACCTCTTTAAACAAACAAAGATAGATCATGGAACTCTCAATTTAAAGCCTGTTTAACAAATACCAGACTCATACTAAAAGCATCTGTGTGTTTATTCTGAAGCACCAGAAGGCAAATTAAAGTGTGCAGATACAAATTAAATTAGTTCCAAGGACATAACACTTGCTCAGGTTTATGAAAACGTTGCAGAATGCACAACTGAAAAAGATAAAAACGGCCTCTGTTTTTCTGGTCACTTTTATGACTCATGCATGTCAGATAGCTACACTTTCGTAAAAAATATTCCATGCATGCCAACTGACACGATTCAGGCAGAAGACTCGTGGGGGATGTGTACCAGGAAGTGGAGGAGAGAGGCATTAGCCTTCCTGGCTTAACAGCTCTTTTCTCCACTTCTGAAACGCAAGCCTGCACCATATTTACAAGAATGTGGTGCAGTCTTCGGTTTCCCCCTGCGATTGCTCTAAGTTTAGCAACTTAGCGCCAATGCAGGCACCCTTGCACCAGAGTGCAAGGGTGTCTGCGTTTAGCAACTTAGCGCCAATGCAGGCACCCTTGCACCAGAGTGCAAGGGTGTCTGCGTGCCGGGGAGGATTGTTTATGTGTAGGAAGGTGTTCCTTTCTGCACATAAACAATCCTAGAAATGCCATCCTGTCACTTTTGTGAGTGCTGCTTCATGCAGCACACATGAAAGTGACAAAAATTGCATTATTTTAAAGTTTGTTTATGTACAGGAAGGAATACCTTCCTACACATATGGCATATTAGTTTTTCTATGTGTGTTGCACAAGGCAGCACACATGGAAAAAGCACAAATGAGGAGAAATACTGCATTTGTCTTTGTTTCACCATCTAAGAGCAGTTTTTACCTGGTCTTAATTTTGTCGCTGCCTCATATGTACGCCACCCTTGTATATAGGGAGCAGCTTCAAAATGAATGGGTGTTGCTGTGAAATGCCCACCATAACACCCACTGCCCAACGCTTTAACGCTAAGCATAGCATGAAAGGGGGTCTTCTGTACAAGGAAGCGTTAAGCCATGTCAAGTGGCTTAATGTTGTCTTGCGCAGCCCCTATCCCCACCACAAAGTCAATATAGGTGACGTTGTGGTGGCGATAGGGGCTTGTACATATGCCCCTTGATTTCTTTAAGCCCCAAATGGCTTTCTTTAAGTTGTCTTCTGCCTAGTATTGTCTCCGCTTCAATGTAAGTCAACAGGGAAACAACCAACCCTCACCACTGATATTTCTTTTAAATCTTTCAGGTTTCAAAATATTGCCAAATGTGATATTCTGTCTTTGAAAAGCAGCCCATAGGACCTAAGGGGAAGCATTTTAGGAATGTTTACTTTGCTGTGTAAGTTCTTTTTAAAATAAGAAATGTAGGTCTGGATTGGCCATTTATTCCTTAAGGCATTTCCCTAGAGGCTGGATACCTTCAAGGCCAGGATTTTTAAAGGCTGATGGCTGCTCCCATGGATTTATGGCAGGAGGCGCAGCAGACAAAAAGAGAAAGAAAGACAGAGAGCGAGTGAGATAGACAGAGACATTTTAAAGAAAGAACAGTATCGAAATACAGAAACGAAACAGGGCTGATTTAAATAAATTTGAGCAGGGGCTGGTTTAAACATTTTTACTATGGCTGCTTTTGGTTCCAAGTCCAGCCTTCAAGAAATGTGCCCATGCTCCAAAATAAAAGGCTGCTCCTTGTCAGTGTAGGGGGATTTGGTGCTATTTCACCCAACACTATGGGGTAAATTCTCAAGGATTTATCGCCGAGTTAACTGCACTTTATCACAGCCATAGTGGCGATAAAGTTATCACCCCATTCACAAGCTGGTTCTAACAGCCCATATCACCAGTTTACCTGCGATAGCAGCCGTAAAAAACATTGCCACAAATGACCCCAGCAACTATCGCTAATGAGATGCAGAGTAGGCGTTCCCGTGCAAAAAGCGGCCACAACACCACTCCGCAACATTCTCAACGACTGGCCAAATAGGCGATAAGATCACAAAACAGGCGATAAGGCGCGTTAGCAGCAGGAAATTAACACCTGCCCAGACCTGGTGTAAAGTCGGACGATAGCCTGCACCAGAAAAGGGAGCTCAGCTCAGAGACACACCTGAAGACAAACAGAAGCCATGGAGCTACTGATCATGCAGCTCGGAGCCCCAACAGGCCCACAACAGCCACCGTCATCATCCCCAGGTCCGCCACCACCCTGGGCCCCCTCCCCCGAACCACCACAGAGGCAGCCCAGACACAGACTGCGGACCTTCAGAAAACGCACCAGCCTTACAGTCTTAACACCAAAGTATGTCATTGCCCACTACAGGCTCAAAAAGACAACCATCCTCCGCATTCTGAACATCATTGCCCACAGGCTGATGGTACCAACACAGCAGACAACCAACATCCCACCCCAGACAAAGCTGCTGGCTGTGCTGCACCTGTTGGCCTCTGGTACTTTCCAACCAACAACCGCCAGAGTCGGAGGAGTCTAACAGCCAGCCCTATGAAAGTTCCTCAAACCTGTCCTGGATGCCATTATCAGCTTGGTACCCCAGTACCAATACTTCCCCCACACTGCGCAGGAACAACTAGAGACCAAGCAAGGCTTCTTTGCCATAACTGGCTTCCCGTATGTGTTGGGGGAAATTGACAGCACACATGTCCTACTTGTGCCCCCTGACGACACTGCACACAATTACCGCAACAGAAAGCACATGCATTCCATCAATGTGCAGGGAATAGTGGACCACCGGGGACTCTTCACCAATGTCGTTGCCAACTACCCAGGCAGTGTGCATGCTTCATACATCTTCCAACAGTCCATCATCAACCAATGCTTCCAAGCTGGCACCTACGGAAATGCACTGCTCCTTGGTAAGTACCAAATGAACACACCACATAACTCTTATACACAATCATGCAATTCACAACTCTGGGAATGCACACGTCACAAAGTTAAATACAACATGCCAAACAACATGCCCACCCAGCAGACACAACAGCACAACTTAGTGTGGGAACCTGGGCTAGCCACGTACATGAGCCATCAACGGGATGGCACCTCAGTTACACATTAGCAAAATGTGGGGAGATATAGGAACCAGGCATGTGCGAAGGAGGCAAGTGACCAACCAATGACACTACACACAATGCCAAGTGTGCCGTGGATGTGCTGTACAGACTGTAGTATGCAGACCACACACATATCCATGTCGACATATACTGCTGTTGGTGGTAGTATTGTGAACAGTGGGCACAACCATGTCACCCCAGCCAGTGGGGGAGATCACGGAAATGTAGCTTGTTACGTCCCCCATGTAAGCGTGTGCAGAGTGGGCTGGCCCGGCGTACGCCAGGCTAGTGTAGAGGTGTGAATAAAAAGCACGTAGCCCTGGGCCTGGTCCTCTTCTGGAATGGCCAACGTCCCTGCCAGGGCGGCGCCTCTCACCCCACCACAAGACCGACGCCGTGAGTGTTAGTGCCTGTGATCCTGTCCGCCTGCTGCACCCCGGCTGCTGGTCCCCGAAGCCATCATGCCCACCCCTGCACGTTCAGGCATCACTGCTCAACTGCCGACACCAGTCAAAGAGGGCCCACCACGTGCCGCTGCAGGCACCAAGCCTGAGGCCGCGACCTTGGCAGCCTCCTCAGACCATCACAGCCTCCGCGACACAGGCCCGCAGTACTCCTTTCTCAATGACGTACTCCACCGGCTGACACCGAGGACTAGTAGGTCACACATTTGGAACTGAGTCTTGATGACACTATGGCAGAGTACTATTGTATGGCAGAGTTCATATCACTATACTCCCTTCGATGTGGTGCCACCAACTCCGCGCATAGCATTCCAACCACACGTGTCTGTGGGCATTTGCTGACTGCGGCCTTCGGCATACACTGTGTCCTGCAGGCCTCACACCAATCCAATGCAGTCCGTATCAGGCAGGACATTGCATCATCGCAGGCTGCACACCTGCTCAGCTCTGGTGCCACTACCTCCGTCAGCCACAAATCTTCTCCACATGCCATTCCAACGTCGTGTGTTAGAGATCCAGGAGGAGATGGCTGGACAGCGGTTAACCCGAGCTGAGCCTACACTGCGGTCAACGAGGTCACATATTTGGAACTGAGTCTTCATTTCTTCATGGCAGTGTTCATGTCACGGTACGCAAGGAGAGGAGTAAGAGGAAGACGCGCTTCAGTAGGAGTAGAAAACACCCACCTTTACGGAGGTGATGGGACACTACCAACAACTGCACTGGTGCAACTGACTCTGTGCATCGCAGGCCTACGCCACATGGCTATGGGCCACTGCTGACCGCTGCCTCTGGCACAAATGTGGTGGAGTAGGTCACACAATTTGACCTGAGTCTTGCTCTCTTCATGGCAGAGTTCATGTACAGGCCTAATCGCAAACTGCATCCCCTTTCAGCTCTGGTGCCACTGAGTATGTGCCCCGAAATTCATGGGCAATCTTTGGTTGAGTTTCAGTGGCATCTGAGTACATGGGCTGGGGGTTGTCTTCCTCATCATGTAGTTGATACTGACATGGTGGTAAAGAGGAGTCTGTAGCATTCAACTGCCATCTGCCTTGCTTCTGCCCTCTGCATCTTCCCCTGGAGGAACCCTTCCACTGTCCCCCACAACCCGCAACATTCTCCTAGGACTTTGACGAGGACCAGCTCAGCTCGTGTGGCCCTACCTCAATGCACCGCAAGTCACCGTCCCAAGACGGTGTCAACCTTGTACTGCTGATTGTCTAATCACTGTTGTGGTTGTTGCCAGCACCAACCAACCCCTGAGGGGTGGCTTACATGATCCAACACCCATCCAGCACAGGCGTCACTGGACATGTGACCCTGGCAATATAAGGGGGAGGGCGCAAGTGCCCGGAGCCAGTTCCACAAACTCACTCTGTGTGTCTGTGTGGTCATTATGTATGCATGAGGGACCCGGGCCATACCACATTACATTGTGCTGTGCACAGCAGGCGCAACCATGTCACCGCAGGCAGTGGGGTAGACCTGGGACATGTAACTGTGTCGTACCTCCCTGTGAGCGTAAGCGTAGTGGACAGGCGTACGACAGTAAAGCGTAGAGCTGTGGCTCCTCCACATGTGGATCTGGGTGTGGTTAAGTTTAGGCCTTCCAAGGATGTAACTGATGCGTGTGTCTCTGTTGTAGTGTCTGCGCCATCCTTCCCACAATGGACAATGTTGCTATGTGGCATGCCCCCTGTGTGCATGCTTGGCCAAAGGGGTACATGGGGGAGGGCATGCCCACTCGGGGTGAGGGGTCACACATGCCAACTGTTGTGTGTGTTCCTATTAGCGCAACATGAGCCAGAGATCTATCCTCAACTGCATGGCGAGTTCAGCCAGGCAGATGCTCTACATCTGTGTCAGCCCTGTCCTCACAATGGGCCTACACACACGTGGCCGGCCACCTTCGGCGCCCATCTTCACTGTGTCGTAGTCAGGCTTGTGCACATGCGCAGACAGGCATGACAATGGTGTGCCGTAAATGTAAATGTAAATGTACATGTATTTATATAGCGCAAATCACCGACCGGTATCTAAGCGCTTGCTTAGGGAACCCGTCCTGGTATTCCCCTGTGAGATACCCCGGCAGGGTATCCACAAGGTGAAAGTCAGGCATCCCGCCGCAAGGGGCCGTAGTGGAGATTAAGCAAGCTATTGCCCAGAGTCGCAGAGTGTGACCCCGTGAGTCGAGTAGGCACCGGATGGAGAATTGTCGAGTCTGTGGAATTTTTCAGCTCGAGACCCGCCGAGGCGGGGAATCGAACCCTGGTCCACGGCCGATCTCAGCTTCCGGGTCTGCCGCCTCTAACCACTGAGCCATGCTTCTCCACGTACGGGTGCAAGTGATGCAACCGCGCTGCGCACACTAGTGACTTTGCTCGGGGGAGGAAGGAGCAGCAGTGAGGCTATGTAAGACACATTTATGCCACTCATTTGCAACAAACAGTTCATGTCATACAGGAATTACTAAGTCACACATATCACACACCAATAAACCAGTGAGGCTGCCAACACATCATGGAGTACATAGTCTTGACTCATGTCTCTCTGCACTGTCACAGGTGACCAAGGATATGCACTCTGCGCTTGGATGATGAAAGCCCTCTGAGCCCCGAACACACAAGCCCAGAGGTAGTACAATTTGACCCACAAAGGCACCAGGGCCATCATTGAGCGCACATTTGGCTTGTTGAACTCACGTTTCAGGTGCCTGGACGTCACAGGTGGAAGGCTCCTGTACAGTCCAGACATCGTGCGCAAGATGATTGTTGCATGTTGTGTGTTGCACAACATATGTGTACGCAGCAAAGCCCCATAGATACAAGTGCAAGATGCACCGGATGATGATGATGAAGATGAGGCAGGTGGACCACACCCACTACAGCCTCTGTAGGAATAGCCCGTAGGAACAACAGTGACAGTCCTTAGCAACAATGGGATAGTACGATGAATGACCACAGGCACAGCATGTGCAAATAATTGCATTCCAAAACGCATTCCCTGCATGCATGTCACTCCTCTGTACAGGCACTTCACTCAGAGACAATTTTTGAATGTGTTAATTGATGGTGGGTGTGTGACCTCTGTGCAGTGAGGCTGTTTAGGTTGTCACGTATTCGAACTGCCAGTTCTGTGTGTCACAGTTGGTACGGTATCCCACTCTTTGGCGTTTCTCATGTGTCCCAATTCATTCTATTTTGGCTGTCATTTGTGGCCTACAAGTGACAACAGGGCTTCTTTTGGGCTCTGATATGTGCCGCCATGATGCAGGGAAGGACCCTGTGACTCAAGTCCTACGACATGGGCAACATATATGTAAGGGGGAGTCACTGCCCCTACATTAGTCCATGCTTTATTATTGTTTGATCATGGACATGGCTAGACTGTGTGCAGGAGGTGTTGATTGTCCCTCTGCAATGTGAAGTGGAGATGCGGTTTCACGATGTGTGTTCCATGTATGTTTCCGCATCAGCGCAGGTTACATACTAAATGCATGTCAATGTACATTGGGGCAGTTTATGAGGAGATGCCTATCTGATGTCGAACAATGGTCATTGTTAGAATTGGGGGTCTCTGGTTGGCACAGGTATGCACTTGTGACAAACAGGGACCCTCTCCTCTAGTCAGGGCAAGGGAACTACTCCTTAAGAATAACCCCTGCTCACCCTTTAGGTTGGGTGGCGCGAGCAGGCAAGGCTAATCCTCAGGGTGCTACGTCAGTTAGGCATTTATGACCACATACAGTAATATCAAAGACCCACCACAAATAGACACAAGGCGGTATTTAGGAAAATACGTGTACTTTATATAATAAGTTGCTATGCAGATTTATCACAAGACCATATTAACGATGTAAAAGTGAGGCCACAGTATCCTGAAGTAACAAGCGTTTCTTGGAGTTTCTTAAGAATGTTCAGTTCGGGGTCTTGTGCGCTGCGCACAAGGTGGGCGACCCCTCTTTAGTCAGTTCGTACCTCTTGCTAGCGTCAAATTAACATTGCGGACCCTGTGGTCCGAGTTGCACCGTACCTGAAAAGGGCGGAAGTCCGGGGTGTGCAGGCGCGACCCCAAGGAAGGCGGGCCCGGGACGAGGTCTGCAGGGCTCTCGGGCAGTCCGGCTCAAAGGGGACCTCGAGGGATGAGGCGACTGAGCGGAACTGCGGAGAAGGGGGGCAGACGATCCGGGGCGCAGGCTTTCAAGGAGCGCGGCGTCTGGAAGAGGCGTACGTCTTTAGTACGCGCTGATGGGGGGACCGTACCACGGGTGTGGGCGATCTCGTGGGTGCCTCAGGTACGCACCGTACCGTACGGGTTGGAGCCACAGGGGAGTTAGGAGAGAATTGCAAGTACGAGGCGGCACCTGGCGGTGGGTACAGATGGTACCGGTGGCTTTCTCCTGGTGCGGTGCTTCGCCTCGGAGGTACGGACCGTACCTTCCGTTTGTGTTGCCGTAGACAATGCGGGTGATCTCCTCAGCAGGCCGGAGTGGGCTGCAGGCCCACTAGCAGCATTTGTATTTAAAAGCCCTGGCACTCCTGGTGCACTTTACTGGGGACTGACAGTAAACCAAATAAGCCAATCAGGAAAACCAATTATTATTAATATTATGAAATTTATAACGCGCTCAGTTACCCAGGGGCATCCCGGCGCAGGACACAGCGAAGGAGAAAAGACTCAAACTCAGCCATTACACCGGAAACAGATGGGTCTTAAGGAGTTTCCTAAAGTGCAAGATGTTAGGCTCTGAGCGTATCTTAAGGGGCAGGGAGTTCCACAGTGCCGCTACTTGCACCGAGAAACGCCGGCCACCCGAACGAGCTCTTTTAACTCTGACTGACTGAAGCAGGTGTTTTTGATCAGAGCGAAGAGCCCGTGTGGACTTATATGGACGTGCCATATTAATCAAAATGGAGGGGCCCCTCCCATGCAGGATTTTGTGTGCAGTGCATAAGGATTTGAATTTCACCCGCTCCTTAACAGGGAGCCAGTGAAGAGTTTTCAGGGCCGGAGCAGCTGATTGTCTCCTAAGGACCATCATCAACAGTCTAGCGGCTGCATTCTGAACTTGTTGGAGGGTCTTAAAAGTCGACTCCGGGGCACCGAGGAACAACGCGTTCCCATAATCGAGTCTAGACAAAACAAGACCACGGATCAGAAGTTTCCTTGATGAATCCGGGAGCAACGGTAACACCTTGCGAGCTGACCGCAGCAGGCCAAAACAAATCCCCGCTGTCTTCCTGGCGTGTGTCCTGAAGGACAGATCTTCTTCCAACCATACTCCTAAGTGCTTGATCTCCTTCTTAGGAGATGGGGGAACGCCCAAGGACCGGGGCCAACAACTAGCTATGAGTGAAGGCCTGGATTTACCAAGCAACATCAGCTCAGTTTTTTCTCCATTGAGCTTCAAAGCAGAGTGGGACATCCACCGATGTACATTGGCAAGACAGTCGTGGAGAACCTCAGGTCGTTCCGCCAGCTGGGTCAGACCTACTACCAGCTGAGTATCATCAGCATAGCTGATGATCTTCACACCTGAAGGGGAGACCACTCTTTCAAGTGGAGTCATATAAACATTAAATAAAGTAGGGCTCAAAGATGAGCCCTGGGGGACTCCACATTGAAGAGGGAACGAGGTCGACTGCTCTGCCCCTTCCCAGACTTGATAAAAACGGTCTGAGAGGAAGGACTCAAGCCACTTCAGGGCCAGTCCCGTAATGCCCACCTCTGACAGACGTTGGAGGAGCACCTGATGACTAACGGTGTCGAAGGCAGCACTCAAGTCCAGGAGGATCACTGCCACTGACCCCCCTGAATCAAGAATGCTCCTTGCTTCCTCCACCACTGCCAATAAGGCCGTGTCCGTCCCCTGACCAGGGCAAAAGCCAGTCTGGGAGTCTCCCAACAAACGATGGAACTCAAGATGGTGTGAGAGCTGGCGATTAACCAATTTTTCTGCAATTTTAGAAAACCCGGGCAAAAGTGAAATGGGCCTAAAATTGGCCAAATTGGAAGGGTCCAAGCCCGGTTTTTTCAGCAGTGCTTTAACAACTGCTTTTTTCCAACTCTGGGGCACCGTACCCTGAGAGAGGGAAAGATTGATAAGGTCTGTAAGCGGGGTGGAAAGAATGTTGGCCACTTGTTTAAGCCATTTCATGGGCACCGGGTCACTAGGCGACCCACTCTTCATTACTTTCAGGACTTTTACAACCTCTTCCTCTGTAAAAGGGCCAAAGGAGGACAGCTCAAAAGGGCATGTTACTGGGCCAAAACCCACCTCCAAGATCTGTGATGTCACCGGCAAAGAGGACAAGATCTTCACTATTTTAGAGTGGAAGAAGTCTGCCAACTCCTCACATTTTTCCTGAGGGTTACCATGCACGACTGGAGGGGCCGGAGCCTTCAGAAGATCCTTAAAGATTTTAAAGGATTCCCCTGAGGAGTTACTCACCCTATCAATCCTGTCACTGAAGTAGCTAATTTTCGCGTCCTTCAAAGCAACTTTGTATTTCCTCATGGCTACCTTATAGTCTTGCCGGCTTTCTTCATTCCACTCTCTCCTCCATGCCCGTTCCAATCTTTTACAGATTGTTCTCAGACACCTAAGTTCAGGAGTGTACCAGGGAGCGGAACCAGTTCTTCTTTCCCTGGTAGGCCTTTTCTTTTTCGGTATTATTAGATCAAGGGAACTAGTCAGCCAATTTTCCACGTGCTGGTCAGCTGTAATTGGGTCAGAGACAGGAGGAGGACAGGTTCTCGCCAACTCAACCGCCCAGCTGTCCACTGGCAGCCTAGACCATAGCCGCTCAACTGTATACCGTCTGGGTACAGGATCTCTCCCCTTCTCCAACTGCCACCTAAGGGGGACTAGGCAATGGTCTGTCCAAGGAAGCGCCAGGGGCGGCAGGGCCTGTAGGTTCTCTGAATTAGAGAAAGCCACATCCAATTGGTGACCCTTGTTGTGGGTAGCTCCGATGTTAATGAGCTGCAGATCAAGTGCTCCCAACATGCCTCGTAGGTCTCTCGCCACTGCATCGCTCGGATCTTCAAAATGCAGGTTGAGGTCCCCAAGTTGGAAGATGCGGCGGCTAATTGTATAACAGACTCAAGAAAAGAATCAGTGAAATTCCCTATCACTGCAGGAGGCCGATAGACGAGAAGGCCCGCAATAGCAATGGTAGGAGAGATAAGTAGCGAGAATTGACAGCCTTCACAGTTATCCATACCGCTATCTAAGGCTTTACACGTAAATTTATCTCTGTACAAAATGGCCACTCCTCCCCCTCTCCCGACCGGCCTATCTAAATGAAACATAAGATATCCAGGAGGAAGGGCTTGGACAATATCAGGTCCTGAGCATGGGGTCAGCCAAGTTTCAGTGAGAAGCAAGGCGTCTAAGCTGTGGTCCAGAATCAACGAATTAATTTCCGTGGCGTGACAGGGCAATGACCTGCAATTAAGCAGAGCCATAGAAATTTGAATGTGATCTTTTGACGAACTACCGGAGCAACATAAGGAGCAGTTCTTAAAGGGGACACCTTCTGCCCATTGGTAGCCGCAACTAGGGTCTCTAGGAACGCGTAGCGAAAGTAAAGTGTTACTGGAGTACCTGCGAGTAGGATCCGTGAGTCCGGTCGAGCTGGGCAGAGTAATGCGCCCTATGCCCGTGTGGGCCCGGACGGGCCCAGACGGGCTTAACTCTGGCGAGACTCCGGCGACGTTCCGGCGATGACGCTGCGTGATGACGCTGCGCGTCAGCATGGCTGGCTTTATGCTCGCCCAGCGTCAATAAACTAGAGCGCTGACCGCGCCGCCGGCAGTGTACCCCCTCCCAAAATGGCCACCACAAACGAGACAGTGGGCAAGGGACCCGCGATAACGCGGTGTTCTCACAATTAGAGTGGGGGTAAGCGTGACAGCCGTTCAAGTCTGCGGATGGCCTCAGGTAAAAACAGGGGAAAAAGGTAAACTAAGAAGCAAAACAAAATAGGCAAAAACGGGACGATTAAAACAGAATTAAACAGAGCAGAGTTGCAGTAATATGCTGTGAGCACCAAGTCCTTCCTAGAGCGCTATGAATCAAGATGTTAAGGGCGCTCACCTGGGAAGAGCCTGTCTTTATGCTCGCCCAGCGTCAATAAACTAGAGCGCTGACCGCGCCGCCGGCAGTGTACTCCCTCCCAAAATGGTCACCACAAACGAGACAGTGGGCAAGGGACCCGCGATAACGCGATTACATATACACTTTTCATAGGGAGCACTTGCACTGTGGCACGGATTGGCCGTGGCACAGTGCCCTGAGCAGCTAACACCAGCAAAACATCTGAGGCACATCAGCAAAAAGTGGAAGGGAGACTCACACCAAGGTGCCAGGTCTAACAGTCATTTTTTCTACGTCACAGCTGTGGGGTTGTGCTCGTACGTTGTCATATCACCGGTTTTTACTCTGCTTTTATGGAGCATTTTCCCGCATGACGCGTGGGATTTGCAGGCCTGTTCCTGGTTTTCGCTGCTTTTTGTATTGCGATTGGCCTCATCGCAACTTTTTTTGCGTTCGTGTTATGCATTTTTGCAGTGTCGCGTTGACTTTATCGCAGACATTTGACGCATTGCCGTGGGTCTATCGCATGGTGCCTCCTTGTTGTGAATACTCAGTTAACACTGCGTTATTTTCCCGCGATAGACTGCCGATTTTGAAAGTTGCGTTAAGCTAATTTTGGAATGATTAGCACAAGTTCTTGAGAATATCCCCCTATCTCTCTTAACCTTTGAGACAGGAGACTCCTGGGTTGTAAAGCTTCAAAGCTTTATTTTGACTGCCTCCCTTCTGAAATTACCTCTGCTTCAATAGAAGTCACTAGATGAAATACACTAATTATTTTGTTTTAAATCTCCCACTTTCCTTTTCTTAAAATGTGGTGGGAATGTATGGTTAAAGTCACACATAGGATGCAGTTATTTCTGCAAAGTGAGTACAATTTGAGAACTGTTTTAAATATTTCGTCCTAACTACTTTATAGATCTCCAAGTACAAAAGAATGCTAGTGTTCTGCTTTACAATGCAGTAACTCATAACCCGGAAATAGATAACCCTCTCTGAATAAAGAGGAAAGCGTTTCACCAAGAGATAGTCCATCCAACCTGGGGCTTCCTTTTCCTGTCTTTTGGCTGAAGCTTGTAGAAACCAACAAACATCTAATGATCATCAGACATTTGGCAGCCAATCAATTCTGCAATGAAAAAACAATACAAGGAAATGTATTTTCATCTATTTTTACTCACGTCTTCGAGATACCATTACTGAAGACAGCTGACTTTGCTAATAGTTAACTAATCTCATAAACATTTTGGGGAATCAGCTAAACATAAAATGATGTTTTTATGGCAGTCGGCACGCTGTAAACTCAGCCAAAGCAGTGCTCTTCACACTAAAACACCTCAAGAAAATTAAACCATTCATCCCCTCTGATGATTACAAGATGGTTGTCCAATCTCCTCTCATCCTCTCCAGACTGGACTATGGTGATGCCATCCTCACAGGGATTCAGAAAAGGGGGTGGTGATGGACAGAGCATCTGAATTAAACAGAACACTCATACCCAGTCAGAAGAATAGGGCTTGATCCATCACCGTTTTTTTAGCTCACTGCATCATCCCAGTTCAGAACCTGGCTACATGCAAATTAGTCTGTCCCTGGCCCAGTGCATCATGGGAACAGGGCAGACCAAACTACCCAGCCAATTCTTTACTGGAAAGGAAACAAGCTTCCGGGGACCGGTTTCTGGCATTGCAGCCGTCTTCGGCCCAGATGTGAGTCCCTTGCTCACTGCACCATCAGGATTCAAGCAAGCCGAGCCGACGACGGCTGAAATGCCAGACACCGGTCCCCTGAAGCTTGTTTCCTTTCCAGTAAAGAATTGGCTTGGTAGTTTGATCTGCCCTGTTCCCATGATGCACTGGGCCAGGGACAGACTAATTTGCATGTAGCCAGGTTCTGAACTGGGATGGTGCAGTGAGCTAAAAAACGGTGATGGATCAAGCCCTGATCTGTTGACTGGGTAGGAGTGTTCTGCTTAATTCAGATACTCTGTCCATCACCGCCCCCTTTTCTGAATCGTTTTGGCCACCACAAGCGTGGCAGGGCATGCTCAGATGTGAGTCCCTTGCTCACTGCACCATCAGGATTCAAGCAAGCCGGGCCGATGACGGCTGAAATGCCAGAAACCGGTCCCCGGAAGCTTGTTTCCTTTCCAGTAAAGAATTGGCTTGGTAGTTTGGTCTGCCCTGTTCCCATGATGCACTGGGCCAGGGACAGACTAATTTGCATGTAGCCAGGTTCTGAACTGGGATGGTGCAGTGAGCTAAAAAACGGTGATGGATCAAGCCCTGATCTGTTGACTGGGTAGGAGTGTTCTGCTTAATTCAGATACTCGGTCCTTCACACCCCCTTTTCTGAATCGTTTTGGCCACCACAAGCGTGGCAGGGTATGCTCAGATGTGAGTCCCTTGCTCACTGCACCATCAGGATTCAAGCAAGCCGGGCCGACGACGGCTGAAATGCCAGAAACCGGTCCCCGGAAGCTTGTTTCCTTTCCAGTAAAGAATTGGCTTGGTAGTTTGGTCTGCCCTGTTCCCATGATGCACTGGGCCAGGGACAGACTAATTTGCATGTAGCCAGGTTCTGAACTGGGATGGTGCAGTGAGCTAAAAAACGGTGATGGATCAAGCCCTGATCTGTTGACTGGGTAGGAGTGTTCTGCTTAATTCAGATACTCTGTCCATCACCACCCCCTTTTCTGAATCGTTTTGGCCACCACAAGCGTGGCAGGGTATGCACAGATGTGAGTCCCTTGCTCACTGCACCATCAGGATTCAAGCAAGCCAGGCCGACGATGGCTGAAATGCCAGAAACCGGTCCCAGGAAGCTTGTTTCCTTTCCAGTAAAGAATTGGCTTGGTAGTTTGGTCTGCCCTGTTCCCATGATGCACTGGGCCAGGGACAGACTAATTTGCATGTAGCCAGGTTCTGAACTGGGATGGTGCAGTGAGCTAAAAAACAGTGATGGATCAAGCCCTGATCTGTTGACTGGGTAGGAGTGTTCTGCTTAATTCAGATACTCTGTCCATCACCACCCCCTTTTCTGAATTGTTTTGGCCACCACAAACGTGGCAGGGTATGCTCAGATGTGAGTCCCTTGCTCACTGCACCGTCAGGATTCAAGCAAGCCGGGCCGACGACGGCTGAAATGCCAGAAACCGGTCCCCGGAAGCTTGTTTCCTTTCCAGTAAAGAATTGGCTATGTAGTTTGGTCTGCCCTGTTCCCATGATGCACTGGGCCAGGGACAGACTAATTTGCATGTAGCCAGGTTCTGAACTGGGATGGTGCAGTGAGCTAAAAAACGGTGATGGATCAAGCCCTGATCTGTTGATTGGGTAGGAGTGTTCTGCTTAATTCAGATACTCTGTCCATCACCACCCCCTTTTCTGAATCCTCACAGGGAAGCAGAAAACTCACCTCGCCTCCCTAAGATCAGTTCTAAACATGGCGGCCCAGCTCAGAAAAGGTGTTAAGCGGTATGAACACATCACACCAGCCCTCAAGATCCTTAATTGGCTACCCATCAAAGGAAGATGCACTTTCAAGACTGCCTGCATCACCCACAAACACCTTCACTCACATACCCCCAGCTATTTCGACAACAAGCTCATGAAAGCGGCACAAACCAGAACTTTGAGAAGCTCCAACTCACTTCTTCTCATACTTCCCAAACTAAAAAAGAAATCAACCCAGACTCGCTCTTTTTCTGGAAATGCACCCAGCACATGCAACTCTCTACCTAGGGATCTACGATGCAGCCCCTCCTTCTCTTGCTTCAAAATAGACCTGAAACTCATCCTCCTCTCAACAAATACTTTAATACCTAAGCATACTGAACTTTGTTATTATCTAATATTATAGGTCGAGACCCTCTGTGAAAGACGGTTGAATGTTTATGTATGTTGTCGATTACATCTTTTTACCCCTTATCACACATTGTTGTTATTGCCCACATTTGGCAACTCACGCTCAATACCCGATTTTCTTTGCATATTTGTATGTGTGTTATAAAATCCTATAAGTCTCTCATCATATGGTAAGTGACTTGATTATTTTGTGTTCTTCTCTCATTCATGTAAAGCGCTCTGATGCCCTCGGGTCTAGCTAGCGCTATATAAAACCTACTAAATAAATAAACAAGCTAGGTTTGAGGTGTTTGCACAGAACCGAAGAGTCAAAGCTCAGAGACGGGGAAAAAGTACACTGAGGTCTAGATTCATTAGGTTTACAGCTCAGGGATAATTTGGATTTCATTAGCTCATTGTAGCAGGTGAGGTTAAGCACCTAATGACGTCTGAAAGAGGTCAGGGTAAATGTTGAACAGGAGTGTGGTGATAGCCGATCCCACAAAGAATGCCTGTATCAGATTCAACATTGGGCTGTCTCACTCTGTTTACCTTCATACCACATGTGCATGTACGATTAAAAAACATATTGTTAGAAATGGGGTTTCTGGTTGGCTGAGGTATGCACCCTGTCCAAGGAGAGACCACCACTCTAGTCAGGGTAAGCTAGAAACACACTAAAAGATAACCTGTTCTTACCCTCTGGTAACTTGGCACAAAGCAGCCACACCTATCTAAAGAGGCATCATGTAAAGTGTTTGTGCAATATGCACACACAGTAACACCATGAAAACGCTACACTGGTTTATGAAAATATACAATTATTTTACAAAAAAATCAAGACCAAAATGACAAATATCCAATGAGTAAAAACTGGGTAATACATTTTTAAAGAATAAAAAGTGTCCTAGCGCTTGGAAGCATTAAGTACCAATGTGGGGTTATCTGGTCACACTGGACTGGGGCAAAGTCAACAGGTCAGGCCACCGCAATGGAGTTCAACCAGGGGACAAGAGCCACGCAGGCCCGGTGACCAGAGTACCTTAATCCTGGTCACAACAGCGAGATGCGGGGTGAAGATGAGCGAGACGTCGATGTCGGGCCCTCAGTCAAGGTGATGCACTGATTTTCTTCCTGCAATGGCGGCGATGCATCAGGTCTGTTGAGTGTAGCACCGGTTCTGAGTGTGACAGTTATGAGGAGGCCGGAGGGGAAATGGGTTGATGTTCTCCACATTATAGCAGTGATGACTTGGCTCTGTAGTGGTGATTCTGGATGAGATGCCGCTGTTCCGAGTGCGATGTGCAGGGTCTACTCCCGCAATAGGGTTGATACACCTGTTTAGCTACACGAGGACTGGAGATGTGTCCATTTCTCTGATGCAAGTTTCTAGGTCCACTTTCAGTGAACCAGGCACAGGAGCAGGGGTCGAGACTTTGATATCCCTGAGTCTCAAGCAACAGGAGGCAAGCCGCTTCCTGCCTCCCAGCTGCGCTTTCCTCCCCCCTCCCCTATTTAATGGAGGCCACTGCGCGGAGGAGCAAGCAAGTGCCCTGACATTCAGGCCTGAGTGCCGCTCTCCCTCCCCGCAGATCTGCCTGGCCACTCACCACCACTGACTGGTAGAACAGGGTTCAAGTCCGCTCTCGACCCGCTCTCTGTGTTTGCCTTGTTTTGCCTGGGGTACATTGTTGATTTATTGTTGTAGTTTCTCTGGCCTTATTGTTATTTTTGTGTACTTTGTTCTTGCCTTCTCCTCTCTGTTAATTTCTCGCCACCTGGTGACCCCGCCCACCTTCACACTTGCCGCTTCCCGCCTTCTTGCCTCCCATCTGCGCTTTCCCTCCCCTTCTCCTATTTAAAGGAGACCGCTGCTCGGAGGAGCAAGCAAGTGTCCTGACCTTCTGGCCTGGCTTCGGTTCTTCCTCCCCGCACCTCCACCTGAGTGCTCGCCACCACTGACTGGAAGAGCAGGGTTTGAGTCCACTCTCGACCCTCTGTGTTTGCCCTTTTTTGTCTGGGGTACATTGTTGATTTATTGTGGTGCTTTCTCTTGCCTTATTGTTAATTTTGTTTGCTTCACTCTTGCCTTCTCCCCTCTGTTCATTTATTGCCACCTGGTGACCCCCAGCCCACTTCCCCGCTTGCCGCATCCCGCCTTCCCGCCGCCCAGCTGTGCTTTCCCTCCCACCTCACCTATTTAATAGAGGACGCTGCGCCGCCGTGCATGCCGCTTGTGCGCCAAAGGCAAGCCCACCTGCGCCCGTCCATGACCTCACCGCGACCAGTGCTAGGAACCCTGGATCCACAACCACCCTCCGCTACGATGTAACTACCCTCCTCGCCCTCAACCCCGGAAGGAGCATCTACTGCCAGCTGTCCACACTAAGCACCACCCAAGGACAATTCTCCTGCCACCACTGCCGCTAAAACTTCAGCACCATCACCACTGCTGCTACGACCACCAACACCCCCAAAACCCTGAGGTGCATCCTTCTCAACGTGCATTCCCTACACAGACACGCCATGGAAATCTGGGACCTCCTCGATACCCTCTCACCAGACGTTGCCTTCTTCGCAGAGACCTGGACCTACACCTTCTCCACACCCAATATCGCCACCGCCATCCCCGACGGATTCAAGATCCAGAGGAAAGACTGCCCAAACTGCCCAGGAGGAGGACTCACCATCGCACACAAGAGCTCCCTCCGACTCTCCACCTCCACCACGAGTGGCCCCCCTCTCCACCACCAAACACCTTCACTTACAGATACAAACAAGCCCGAGAAACATTCTTCACGGCACTCTCGCTTACAGACCCCCCCGAACCTTGCACCTCATTTGCCGTGACCATCGCCGATGTCATTGCACCCCAGGCCATCGCCTCCATGGACAACATACTCATTGGAGACTTGAACTTCCACCTCAAAAACTGCATTGACTCCAACTCTACCACCCTCCTGGACAACCTCACTAACATCGGCCTGAAACAACTCATCACCACACCCACCAACAAGGCAGGACAAAGCCACGACCCCCATCTTTGCAGGAGGGAGCAACATTAATTTCAGCCACACTATGCAACCCCATGGGCGGACTACCACTACGTACACATCAACGTCGACAAACTCACTGCCCCCAAACCGGCACTGCGCCCTCCACAGAGGAACTAGATGAAAATCACTGAAAAGCAGCTCAACCACACCCTCATCCGCAATGCCCCCACTACCTTGACTAACGCCAACCTCACTGCCAAAGAATTCCACACATGGATCTCCAACTGCACAAAAAAACTCACACCCCTACGCAACTCCAACAGACAGCGCCCCAGAAAGGCCACGATTTTCACCACCGACCTCCAAGAATCCAGACGCACCTGCAAACGTCTCCAGAAGAACTGGAGAAACAGCAAAACCCCAGGAGATCACACCACCTACAAAACTGCCCTTACAGAATACCACCAATGCATCAGAGTCACCAAAAGGACCTTCCTCCAAAACAAGATGGCTGCCAACTCCAGCAACTCCAAGGAACTCTTCAGCGTCATCCAGGAGTTTATCGAGCCCCCCAGCAAAACCACAGCATCACCCCCTCCCAGGACCTCTGCGACAAGCTCAGGTCCTACTTCCATCTAAAAATCAAGGGCTTCTCCGACCATTTGAAAGACCAAACACCGACCATCTCCTGCTGTACCTTGGCCACAACCGAGGACACCACCTTGACCATGAAAGACATTCACTCAGGAGCCCCCGCGGACTACTGCCCGCCACACATCTACCACAGAGCCGCCATCGCTCCCAAACTTTGATGCACCATCAACACCACCTTCAAGACCTGCACTTTCCTCGATTACTGGAAACGCACAGAAGTCAGACCCCTGCTCAAGAAACCATCAGCAGACCCCATGTGCCTCAAGAACTACTAACCCATCTCCCTCCACATTTTCACGGCTAAAGTCAGAGAGAAGATCGTCAATGCCCAGCTAACTACATCTATCGAAGGAAACTCCATCCTCGACTCCTCCCTATCTGTGTTCCAAAGCAACCACAGCACCAAGACTGCTGTACTCGCCACCACAGATGACATCCGCATCCTCCTCGACCAAGGACACACCACAGCCCTAATCCTACTCGACCTCTCCGCAGCATTCGACACCGTCTCCTACCGGACCCTCACCAACAGACTCCATGACACCGGCATACAGAAAACCGCCCTCAAATGGATCGGCTCCTTCGTCACCGGCAGAACCCAAAGGATCAGACAGCCACCTTTCCTCTCCGAACCCAAGGAAATCAACTGTGGAGTACCCCAAGGATCGTCACAAAGCCCCACACATCTACATGTCCCCCCAGCCACCATCGTCAGACACCATTGACTCAACATCGTATCCTATGCCATCGACACCCATCTAATCCTCTCCCTCACCAAGGACCCCTTCACTACAAGACTCAACTTCCAGGAAGCAATGAAGGGTGTTGCATCCTGGATGAGCAACAGCTGCCTGAAGCTCAACTCAGAGAAGACAGAAGTCCTCATCCTTGGACCCTCCCACTCTACATGGGACAACACCTGGTGGCCCACCACCCTCAGCAGCCCTCCAACACCCGTGGATCACGCCCAAAACCTTGGCATCGTACTCGACTCCTCCCTCTCCATGACCCGACAGGTCAACACCGTCGCCTCCCGCTGCTTCAACATCCTCCGCATCCTCAGAAAGTCCTTCAAATGGATTCCCCCGAATCAAGGAAGACCGTCAAACACGCACTCATAACCAGCAGACTAGACTATCGAAACACCCTCCACGCTGGGATCAACAAGTCTCTCACCCACAAACTACAGACCATACAGAACCCCGCAGCCAGACTCGTCCTGGGCATCCCTCAACAGGAACCCATCACACAACACCTGAGCAACCTCCACTGGATCCCTGTAGAGAAAAGAGTCACTTTCAAGATAGTCACATACGTACACAAATGCCTTCACAACACCGGACCCCAATACCTCAACTCGAGAATCTCCTTCCAAGTACCCAAGAGAAACTTCCAATCCGCCAACCTCACCCTCTCAAAAAAACCCCGCATCAGCAAAGCCAGGACAGGTGGAAGAGCATTCTCCCACATAACGGCCAAAACCTGGATCGCACTCCCGAAGGTCATCAGACTAGCCCCCTCCCTGAACATCTTCAGGAAACACTCAAGATCTGGCTCTTCGACTGAATGGAGCGCGCTTCACAATTCCTGATTGATTTGTGTTGTGGCAGGACACTGTCGATTCAGGTTTGTCAACCCTTACCTCCCTTCCTGCCCAGGAAAAGCCATCAGAATGGAAATGAATTTTCAGACACACCTTGTGTTTGTGGCTGTCCAAAGCAAATGCACAAAGGGTAGCTATCAGCCATCCAAGTTGTGTATTGGAGACAAGCTGCAGGCACACAGTGCTGTAAGGGCAGAAAAATGCTTACTTTTTCAAAGTGGCATTTCTAAAATAGTAATGTTAAATCCAACTTTGCCAGTAAAGAGGGGTCGTCATTACCATTCCAAAGATATGAAACATGAACAGCTACTCTTATCTAATCAGGAATTGAAGCTTTAAAGTGTTTTAAGGAATTTCTAATGTTAACGTAATAGAGGAGTAGGCTTTACAGCAGTGAAAGGTGTTTTTCTCTACCATGACAGGCAAAACGTAAAGGTACATGTCCTACCTTTTACTTACTCAGCACCTTGCCCTATGGGCTACCTAGGGCCTATTTTAGGGGTGACTTATGTGTAATAAAAGGGGAGTTTAAGGCTTCATAAAGAGTTTTAAATGCAAAGTTTAAGTGGCAGTGAAACTGTGCACACATAATCTGCAGTGTCAGGCCTTAGACGTGTTTAAAAGGCTACTTGTTTGGTTGGCACAATCAATGCTGCAGGCCTACTAGTGCATTTAACCCCTTCCACGCTCATGACGAGCTGGGCTCGTCATGAGGTAGCCTCCTCGCACGCTCATGACGAGCCCAGCTCGTCATGAAACATGGGAATAAGTAAATCTCAGCACAGGAGGGGAAAATACATAGCATCGATGTGGTTAATGTACACACCCTGGGCACAGGTAGTGCACTTTACTAGGGACTCACATATAAATTGAATATCCCAATTGTGGATATACCAATATTACCATGTTTAGAGGAGGGAACACATGCCCTTTAGCACTGGGTGAACTCAAGTTCAGTAATGCTAGCTCTGCAGTACTCCATGCATCACACATGGCAAATCTCATCACCTACCATAAGCTTGATGCCCTAATCACAGAGCAATGGTTCAACCCTGCATCCTAGCATATCCTAGACATCATTCGTACCATCTATCATGTGGAAAGCATCCAGTGTGTGAACCACCCACATAAGGGAGGAGGCCTTGCTTTCAACCATGGATCCTCCTGGTTCTGAACCCCAAGCACACAAGTAACTACTTAAATGCCATTTCCCACTTACTTTGATCTGCAACTGAACCCCAGTAGCGTCTCCTCCAGCCTTAAGATAGAGAATACAGAAAACACCTTGACCACACAGGAAGCCATCACCACTTAGGGAACCACGGCCACATTAGGACCATTCACTTTGGGGCTCCAGCAAACCTCTTACCCTACCATATCTACAAAAAAGGATTATCCCTAATCAGCAAAGCACTCACCTGTATTTCCAGCACCTACGTTGACACAACCACCTTCCCAGAAGCCTGGCAAAACATGCAGCGGTCAACGAGCTCCTAAAAAACTCTCTGAAAATCTAGTCCAGCTTGAAAACTACTGACCAATATCCTTCATACTGCACCCAGTCACAGTCATGGAAAAAAGCCATCAACAGACACCTCACAGACCACCTCACCAAACAACAGTTTCTAGATGCCACTTAATCAGGTTTCTTACCAAACTACAGCACCGGGACCACCCATGTCACAGCAACAAACAGCATCCATATGATCCTAGAATGGGGAGAAAGCACACCCCTCATCCTGCTTGACCTCTCGGTGACCTTCAACAGAGCCTCCCACCTCACCCTGATCAAAAAATGCTCTAGACTGGCATCCTAGGATCCACCCTTCACTGGATATGCACATTCCTCACTAGAAGAACTCAGAAGTCTACATATGCAAGATTCCCCAGGGATCCTTACTCAGACTGACCTCTTCAAAACCTACATGATTGCACTGGCTGACAGCATCTGGACAAAGGTCATCAACATACTCACCTTCGTTGATGATACTGTCCCTCTCAAATAAGATTCCACAGCAAGAAACAAAACCTGCTTAACGACCACCTGGATGAAGTCCAACTGCCTTAAACCCATCACAGACAAGACTGAAGTGGTTATCTTTAGAAAGTAGAACCCATTCCCAGTGCTCAAGCAAGAAAGAAACCTCAGAATCATTCTGGACAACAAGCTTAACATGGCTTTCTAGGCCATCTCTGTCACCACATGTCTGTTTACCCTGAGGGTGCTTTATGCGATCTTCAAGCGGCTTCTGAACAGTACCAGAATTGTTTTTACTCAAGACCTCATTACCAGAGTCAGAAAATAGTTTATTCGACTCTTGAATGAGCCATGAAAGATTGCACATACATAATTTCATTTAAAAATGAGAAACGCCAACAGGTCCTCATACACAATATTTACACATTATACTCAGTAGTTATTATTTTCTGTGAATCTTAAAAGTAGTAAAAGGATAGTTTAAACGACAGTATGTAATGTCTGATGTTTCTAATGCGAGTAAATATTTGAATGCCAATTTATCAATCAATCAATCAGGTCATTTATAGAGCGCACTACTCACCCGTAGGGTCTCAAGGCGCTGGGTTGGGGGGGGGGTGCCGTTACTGCTCGAACAGCCAGGTCTTGAGCTTCTTCCTGAAGGAGAGGTGGTCCTGGGTCAGGCGCAGGTCGGTCGGGAGTGAGTTCCAGGTCTTGGCGGCCAGGTAGGAGAAGGACCTTCCTCCTGTTGTCGCTCTTCGGATGCGGGGGACGGCGGCGAGGGCGTGGCTGGTTGATCTGAGGAGGCGCTTGGGAGTGTAGAAGTTGATCCGGTTGTTGAGGTAGCTCGGGCCTTGGTCGTGTAGGGCTTTGTGCGCGTGGGTGAGGAGACGGAAGGTGATTCTCTTGTTGACCGGGAGCCAATGCAGATCTCTCAGGTGTCCGGAGATGTGGCTGCGTCGGGGGATGTCGAGGATGAGTCTGGCCGAGGCGTTCTGGATCCGCTGGAGTCTCTTCTGGAGCTTGGCGGTGGTTCCGGCGTAGAGGGCGTTGCCGTAGTCCAGTCGGCTGGTGACGAGGGCCTGGGTGACCGTCTTCCTCGTCTCGGTGGGGATCCACCGGAAGATCTTACGTAGCATGCGCAGGATGTTGAAGCAAGACGAGGAGACGGCGTTTACTTGTCTGGTCATGGAGAGGGAGGAGTCCAGGATGAAGCCCAGGTTGCGTGCGTGGTCCGTCGGTTTGGGTGCGGTGCCCAGGGCGGGGGGCCACCAGGAGTCGTCCCAGGCGGAGGGCGAGGAGCCCAGGATGAGGACCTCCGTCTTGTCCGAGTTCAGTTTCAGGCGGCTGGTCGTCATCCATTCGGCTACATCTCTCATCCCTTCGTGCAGGTTGGCTCTGGCGGTGGCGGGGTCGTTGGTCAGGGAGAGGATCAGCTGGGTGTCGTCGGCGTAGGAGATTATGTTGAGGTTGTGTTGGCGTGCGATGGCCGCGAGGGGGCTCATGTAGACGTTGAAGAGGGGGGGGCTCAGTGAGGATGGTTTATGATTTATGGTTTCTAATCCCAACAGTTCGTAAAAGTGAACAAATAAACCGTTTCCTCTGAGGGGTATAAAAAGTGTATAGTGCTTTGGCATGAACGACTATCACAACGGCATACTGGAAGTGAAGCAAACCATGAGCCTTGGGTGGGAAAAGCAATTACGCAATGGATTGTTTTTAACCGCGACCTAGTCAGCAGAAATTTCCGCCTTTCATTTAAATCCATTTGTAAAAAAAATTGCTGGTTCTCTTTATAGCTAGGAAAGAGGCTTTGGAAAGTTAGTTGTATTACAAGTAATATCTGTTCGCTCATGACTTTGGTAATAAAAGTGATTTAATAGAGGTTGACGAAACAGGGTTTGTATAATATTCTGTTGCACCCATTTTAATAAAATTTATTTTGACATATCTTAACCATGGTATATCTAGGCTCTTATCCAGCTCCATACAATCAGTCTGTATTGTCATGCAAAGGGTGGCCTTAGGGTTTTCCCAAATTTGTAACCAAAGCAACAGCGGTTGTAGTGCAATGTTATCTTTCAGGTAACTCATTCCTACTTCATCATGGCAGAAAGCAACAGGGAAGCTCTGGGGCATTGATAGAAGTCTCCTTACAAACTTGTTTTCCGTTATGTGTAGTGATTTACTATTTACATGTCCCCAGCCCCCATCCCCAAAGGTTACCACCGAGAGACTTTTACTCTTAAAGATGCATAAAATCTCCTTGGCCGGTTTGTGACCCAGTCTTTTAGCAAATCTAAAAATTGCATCATTTGATTTGTGGAATTGCATCGTTCTAAGGCTTAAAGCATGTTTCGAATTAAAATCAGCATTGAATGGTATCCCCATTTCATTATAAAAGATTTCATACGATTAACTTTTAACCCCAGATCATTCATAAATGCATTAAAAGAGTCGAACAGTATTTGTAGGCCATTTGCTGTCCTGTCTATCGAAACAGCATCGCCAGCATATAGCAATATAGGGATTTGACACGTTTAATCTCAGGATCCCCCTCATTAGCAGCAAATTGGACTATGGTAACTCAATGTACACAGGAATACCAAAAAAAAAACCTGAACAGACTCCAAACAGTTCCAAACTGTTTCTCACCACATCACACCACACCTAAGGGAACTTCAGTGGGTCCCAACACAGAAATGCACACAATTTAAACTACAAACACACAGTACAAAGCACTTCACAACACTGGTCCAAGGCTGGACTGGCTGTACCAAGCATTGGGCATTTCCCCGGGAGGCTGGTGGGGTGGGCCAGTTTTCTAAGTGTGAGGGCTAGTTTTGTAGCAGTACACTGTGTCAATCAGGCAAGATCGAGGGGAGGAAAGTGTTAATAGGCCCTGCTACACACCATGCATAAAACCGCTGTTCAGGTATCACCACAGACCAAATGAAACTGCTTATTGAGTCCTTCATTACCAGAGCAGACAGGGCAAATCTCTTCACATCCTGTGGCACTTTGAAAACAACATGACTTTGTGTAATGTAACTGGTTCAAATGTGAAGTGCTCCAATACCGTTGGGTCAAGCTTGTGCTGGGTAAACATTGTAGAAAATGTACAAAGAGTTTAAAATAAAGTGTTAACATGCAAAGGAGAGAGAAACAAGTGACTAATGTGTACAGATTGAAACCAGAAAACCTAGAAAAATCACGACTTCCCCACTTAAATGGTGTGACATTAGGCAAATATTTTATTTCATTCAAACTCCTTTTCCTTCATTATCACATATGAAAGCACTATTAAATATATGAGTTCAGAATACAAATGGCGCAAACATTTTTGTGTTTGATTTAATAGCTAATTATGTGGCTTCATAATAATCTGGGCCACTACAGGGTTTACATGTTACTGTCTTGCCTTGCTAGTTCACTAATGGCTCATGTTTAAAAACTATCACTTTTAATAAACATGTTAGTGTCAGAGCTTTTACATATTAAGAAAATGCACTTTTCTGAATTTTGAAAATACTTTATCATATTTTACGTGATGATTGTTATATGATTTACATAGCAAACATTGTTTGGGCTTAGATCGTGTGCGGGCTCTAAGAGCCATGCGGGACCATTGGCCCAGCCCTCCCTGTTAAATTGTTGACTCACCCACCTCTATCCACAATGCTCTTCCCAGCCTCTGATACATTTCTCAGCACGCTTAACAAACTTTACATTCATCGCCACACTCAAGGGACATTTTATTTCATCGAAATGATGGGGACTTGTGGCCACAGCAGGAACAGAAAGGTTGCCTCACCTGCTAAGATTAGAAAGAGGTTTAACTTTTTTTTCTTTTGCTTCTTTTCTAAGCTGGGAGGGCTCCCTGGGAAGATAAAGAAGAAAGACCATGGACATCATTTAGGAGTCACCTGGGATCACAGCTATGACCCCTGATTTGCCCCTGTGGTCCTCTGTCACTGCATTAATGCCCCTGGCCTCGGAGATGGCAAAATAAATGTCAAGAACACAGGGGCAGCTCCGCATTTCTTATTTTCTGCCCTTTTTCATTCAACTAGTTGTGAATAATATTCACTGTTAATATATTTTTGTATTTTTTGCATGCATGAGTGTGTATATGTGAGACAGGGCACTTGCGTATGTGTGAGCATGTGTGTCTGTATCTGTAGATATGTGTGTTCTCTGAAGCATAGATTTTGTACTGGAAGTAGTGCCTTCCAGAATAAAAACTATGCCTTAAGGCTTTCCCCACTTCGTATGGATGCTGTACAATGCAGCACACATACACATTTGTAAGAATGGAAAGTAAAGAAAACATTTCTCATTGCTACACCTGCCTCAAGGAGGCATATGATTTTAGTGTTAATTCCTTTCTACAATGTTTGTAGCTAGGTATTTGTATCAAAACCCATGAATGGCTGCATGGGAATGCCCATTCACTACCCATGGAACGCCACCTGGTGCAAGCAGTGCAAAGCGCAACATTGAGTTACTTTGGGATACTATCCAATGCAAATCCTGATTGGCATTGGATAGTAAAACCCACCTAAATGCTTTGGCAGGAATGCGAGTATGAGCGAGAATGTGATATGATACTTGTGATGTTTATGAGTTTACTGACATAATGAAATTATTAATTGTCTTATAGAGACACCCAGGGTAAAATACTGTCACCGGCACGTCAGTAATTTTTAGCATGACAGAGCCATGTGACAAAAGACTGGCATAAAGGGCACCAATGGGCCTGATATACAGAGGTCGTTTTGACATAAGGGTCACATATGCAAAATATGGCACTGGCATATTTTATGTAATTTTTAGGTCGACCATAGTGTTGCAGCACATGCGCTGCCCGCTTTGCGAGGCATGCAGTATTCAGTATAGTGGGGAAGCCTAGTGGAAGCTCTGCCCACTCTCTGCCCATCTTTTGTATTGGCTTTTCTCTTAAAAGCTGCCTTCCGATTGGGTATATAGCTTGTTAGTCCTTCCTTATGACAGCCATGTCGTCATTTGTGTCCTTACATTGTTACTGTCCCCTTTACTTCAGCACTACTTTTTTAGTGTGCCCCCCCCACCCCCCGGCTGCAGTCCATGCCTTCTCGCCCGTCCCCCCCTCCCTGTTCGTGCCTTCTGCACTCCCGGTTTGCAATGCAATAGGTTTCGCGTAAATGCAAGTACTATTGCATTGCCAATGCTGGTTGTCTTCCTGAAGCCCGCACACGCAGCATCGGGCCCCCCACCTCGCCGCAGTATCAGAAGCCTTGGGTAGTTAAGGAGAATGTTGGGACACACTTCTTAACCATTTGGAGTGCCTTATTAAGTGCTTGTGTTGTTTAGCCCGCTCTTGTGTGATACTGTACGATGAGTTTATATAAACCCAAAACCAAACTACAATGTAGTGGACTGAGGTGGTAAAGTGGGACGCTCGCTCTTTCGAGGCTGTGATCCATCTAACGGCGAATCGAAAGCCTGTGAAAAACTATGTGTGCAAATGCGGGCGCCGCAGTCTCACTCCGCCTATTCTGTATCTCTCAGATTATATCCAAATGGGTGTACAGGGTACCGCGTTTATTAATGATTTTTTTATTATATTTCTTTGGATTGACGTTTCGCAGCGGCCAATCTACTTCCCGATCATATTTTCAAACAAAGTCGCGACCGCGTATTAAAGGTAGCGGGTTCAGCGAATGGCCAGTGCAGGGGCGTCTACAGGACACCGTGATTGGCTGGTGGAGCCGATGACAACGGGGATGGAAGTGGAGAGATGGTGAGAGTTCTGTTCTAGTTGTAAACACGGAAGTGCAGGCATAAGAGAGGTGGGCCAGGTGATGCGCTTGCGTGTTGCAGAGTATACCACTGGCGCGATAGGCTGCACAGGATGTTGAAAGGTGGGCTCCCCTACCTCTCAGGGGGTAGAACAGAGAAGACAACTGTAGGCTCCGAGCTCAATATTTGTAGGTGGCAAGGGTAAAATTACATTGTAGGCCAAGGAGAGGATGTGGCTAGAGCGGCCAAGTTGAGGAACCAACCAGGTTCGAGTCTGGCCGGAGGCTCAAGCATCCTGTGATTCTTGGCAAATCACTTAATATCACCTTTGCCTAACAAAATGAATGTGTCCATCTGTAATGCAACTTATGTTCATGTAAAGCGCTCTGATACCTTATGGTCGAGTTCGCTCTCTATACAAAACCAACAAAAACATCATAGTGCAGGGGGGAAATTAAATCACAGTAAAGATAAACTGCTCTGCTGACTTTGACTCTGGGGGCATATTGAACCTACCTCCTTGATCCCGTGCTGCTCCTTCTTCCGCCATTACAGCTCCTGGCTCGGGCCTCGTGTCTCCCCCCCGCCGCCGTAGCTCTTTCCCACAACTGCGCGGCCGCAGAGAGGGGGGGACTACCTTGCCCAGGAGCCCAAGCGGCAGGAAGCCGCCACCGACCATCCCGCGCCCGGAGGTGCTTAATACTGAGCAGAGCCCCGGTGGAGCGGGTGCTCTGCTGACTTTGACTCTGGGGGCATATTGAACCTACCTGCCACCGCCCTCCTTGATCCCGCGCTGCTCCTTCTTCCGCCATTACAGCTCCTGGCTCGGGTCTTGTGTTTCCCCCCCCGCCGCTGTAGCTCTTTCCCACACCTGCACGGCCGCAGATAGGGGGGGACTACATTGCCCAGTAGCCCAAGCGGCGAGGAAGCCACCACCGACCATCCCGCGCCCGGAGGCACTTAAAACTGAGCAGAGCCCCGGTGGAGCGGGTGCTCTGCTGACTTTGACTCTGGGGGCATGTTGAACCTTATTATTTCACACGAAAGAGGGGCGAGGGTCAAGTCAGTTTATACTCTAACACCCCAGACCCCCAAGAAACTCAAATGTACACACATAGGGGGTGTATAGAGTGAATTACACATACAAAATATACAAACAGAGAGGATCCCAATAAAGCAAATCGCTCTGTTTAGAAAAACTGCCCTCACTCACATACCGGGGTATGTGACATGCATCATCATCGGGCCTGCTTACAATACGCCCTGGCGTAGCCACACACAGGGCGGAGCATTAGAGAGGGGGAAAAAATAATAAATTCCTCTTAACAAGACGTACAACCAGGACAGTTCAACATAGACGACACGTAACACAAATATTGTTGAAAGCCGTGCAAACACCAAGTGACCACAACTGAAAAGTGCGACAAAAGGTGCAGTTTGGAAAGTGATTAAAACTGATTAAGGGTGCCAACCAAAACACAACCTTTATTAAACTTTTCTTGATACTCCTATCAGGATTAAAAAAATGAAAAGGGATGGGAAAAAGCCTCAAAGAGATAATTAGGAACCTCAAAGCTTCCCTCCTACCACTGCCAGAGTCAACATGTTTCGATCGCTCTGTGTGTGCCTTAAAGGTCACTTCGGTCTTCTTCAGGACCGTCGCATTCAATGCCACTCTGAGTTCCTCCGTACTGCGGATGATGGTACCCCAAGGATGAGGCAGGTCTACTAGATCCGTGCCCCTCACGTGTTGTGTGTGGAAACTGCTCCCTCAGATGCGGGAAAACATTCACGAGTTTATAGATTTTACAAACTCAAACTGGTGTCCGGCAAGAAGGACGCCAAAGAACACAATCGTTCTGTAGGCAAGTCCCTGCTCAATCACCTGAAACCGTGACACCCCGCATATTGAACCTACCTGCCACCGCCCTCCTTGATCCCCGCTGCTCCTTCTTCCGCCATTACAGCTCCTGGCTCTGGTCTCGTGTCTCCCCCCACCGCCATAGCTCTTTCCCACACCTGCACTGCCGCAGAGAGGGGGGGACTACATTGCCCAGCAGCCCAAGTGGCAGGAAGCCGCCACCGACCATCCCGCGCCCAGAGGCGCTTAAAACTGAGCAGAGCCCCCGCGTCACGGGTCTGCGCGCGGGCCGCGCCGGGCTATGCCTGGGCAAAGGGCGGGCAGTCTGTGGCCGTCCGGGGCCGGGAGAGGCTGGGCTGGGCCACCCCCCCTTGGTTTATGTCCCAGTTTTTAACAAGCTAATGTGTTAATGTTTTCTTGGTGTTAACCAGTCACCTTTTTAACAGGAATAATTAGCAATACTTTATCAAAATGTAATTCTACTTTTAAATAAGAGTTCATTTTTCTGTACCTCAGTGCATGAATTGTTTCTGTGAATCTTAGTACTATTGTATTGTTTCTCATATTAATCTAGGATTTTGCTGTAAATCTCTGTGCTAAATTATGGGTAAGAATATTCCCACGCAGTCTGCCCCTGTTACAAAGCAAAGGTTAGTTTTAAATACTCCTCTCCCTAGTCTGACAGCAATTGATCGAATGCTGCAAAAAACTATAGGGGTAGTCGCGTCTGCCATTGAAAGCACAGAAAGGCGCCTCTCCCTTCCAGCTGGTACGCTTCCCCCTTTGCCTGCTACTAATATATCGATGTTCACTATAAATTCCCAGGACTCGATACTAGCACCTTCTTTTGTGGGCTTGCCGGGGGCCCAACCTATCTTACTAACGCATGATATCGTGTCTGCTACGGGTAATATGCCATCTGAACCCTTTCCCCCTTTAACCAGGCTATCTTTGACACCGACAATTTCCCTGGGGAATGTAACCTCTGAGCCTCCACTCTTGATTGAGGACCTTACTGAAAAGTTGGGGTTTGACACGCCTTCCAGCCCGATTTCTGTCTCAATGTCAAGTGTTAATTACGCTAGCCTGCATGTAACGACTTGAGGGCAGAAGGCGAGACGTAAATTAAAACACATTAATAAGGAAGGGTCACTCGCAAAAAATGCTAAAGGGAATGTCGGCCATAAACAGCGAAAAATTCCTGTAAAACCAACTGGAATAAAAGGAAAAAATGGTAACAGTCAGACAGAGAAGCACATGCATGGCGTGCTCTCGGGTTTCCTCGAGTCTAATGATCTCCTGCATCCCTCGCAATCCGGCTTTCGGCCAAACCTGAGTACGGAGACGGCACTCCTCGAGGTGTCAGCGGTCATCAGCGAGACTTTGGATGCAGGAGGGAAGGCTGTGCTTGTCATGTTGGACTTGTCGGCGGCCTTCGACACCGTCCCCCACGAGGCTTTACTCTCCAGACTCTATGACATCGGTCTGAGGGGGACGGTGTTCAAATGGGTCACCTCATTTTTGGAGGACTGTCGACAAACGGTCTGGGCCACTTCGAGCTCTGCTGAGATGCCGCCACTGGGAGTCGGGGTCCCACAGGGCTCTGTGTTGAGCCCGACCCTGTTTAACATCTTTATGACCCCTCTGGCGGAACTCGTGGAGGCCTCGGGGGCCCAGATTGTGTCCTATGCGGACGACACGCAGCTTCTCTTCACCTGCAGGAAAGATCAATCATTTGACGGGGAGAGCATTCAGGGCTGTTTGAAGAGGGTCTTTGGCTGGTTTCAGCAGAATGGTCTCAAGGCCAACTCCAGTAAATCGGAGGTTTTACTATTTGGGTGCGCGTCGGAACCGGAATGGCGTGACTGGTGGCCGGCTGATATGAGCCCCCCTGCCCAGCCGTCTGTGACTGCCAAAAATCTTGGTGTCAAGGTCGATAATGACCTTACGTTCAGATCGCACATCCTTGGTCTGACGGGCACCTGCTTTGGCATCCTTAAGATGCTCCGGAAGTTCCTACCCCTGCTCACAGAGGAGCATAGGAAGATCATTGTCCAAGCTCTTATAGGATCTAGACTGGACTACGCGAATGCTCTCTATTTAGGACTTCCGGAGTATCTGATCCAAAGGCTGCAGGTGGTGCAGAATTCTGCAGCTCGCGCCATCTACGGCCTTCCCAGGCGGGCAAGAACATCTGGGGTGCTTCAGTCACTCCATTGGCTCCCTATACGAAAGCGGATAATGTTCAAAACACTGACTTTGGTGCACAAGGCACTTTCTGGCTCCGGTGCTAAGTATCTGCAGCGCAGACTGGCCTTCTACCGTCCAGCCCGCTCCCTGCGGTCAGAATCCCTGTTCCTGGCTGTGGTGCCCCGTGTGAGGAAGGCTCACCTGGGGGGTCGCTCTTTCAGCTTCAAGGCCCCCCAGCTGTGGAACTCTTTGCCCCTTGTTCTACGCAGCATCCCTAGCTTGCTTCTGTTCAGGAAAAACCTGAAGACCTGGCTTTTTAATCTTTAGGTTGTTTTCTTTTGCACCTCACTTTCTGATTTTCCTTGTTTGTTCTCTAAAGCGCCGGGACACTCTTGTTGAGTAGCCGTGCGCTATATAAATAAAATCATAACATAACATAACAGAGAGTATTTTTCCTTCAAGTAGCATAGGCAATCTAGCAGCTGAGGAGTGCTTTTGGGAAAGAATGGAGACACTTTTGACAACTCTTCTAGAACCTATCCGTTTAAAAGTTACGAATATAGAAACCAGGGTAACTAATATGGAGGAAAAGCTTGTTAGTAATCAACAGCCTATTCAGGACTAATTAATCCCCATATTACCTCAACCAATTTTTAAGGACTTTAATGGAATGCTTAACAATACATCAAGGGTTCCAGTAACTCAAACTCAGTCCAAAAATAGTGAAGCTAATGGACGACTGGAGCCCAAAGAGTCAAGTGGTAATATCGGAACTAATGCACCTGGTCCATCTGGTCCTGTCCAAATAAATACTAACAAGAATGTAAGTCAAATAAGAAGAGCAGAGGATAATAGAGAGGCTAATGTAACTTCAATCTTACCTATTTTAAATCTACCTCAAAAAGCAATGCCATATACAGTGGTGCTGGCTAATGTTCCTCCCCTCCCCCCCAATGTCTTCGAACACTGGTCAACTTTGAGGAACAAATCCCTACAATTTTTTATCTACTAAGCTTGGACCCAGTAACTCTTTGTTCTCTGAATTTAAAATGGCCAGAAGAGTGAGCTGGGTGGGTATGTCAAATAAATCACTGAGTGTGGACTGTGTAATTTCAACAGTTCGGTCACCTATGCTTGTTCGTACTATAATCGAGAGGGGTTGTACAGGGTCTGTCGATCCTGATTTTGTTAACATCCTCCCCCTTGGGTTTTTCTACTGCCCCCCGTGACCGGTTAGGTGTTTAGGTCCCCCCGACCACTATCACATCAGGGGGGTCAAACAGGTGGAAGATATGTTATTCCAATATTTAATCCCTTTGACATCCTTAGCGGACTAGATAATAATGATTGACTACAGTTAGACACCCCAAAAAATCCCCCAGGCACATCAGCTGACCTTACGTCTGCTGTTAGCCATGGGGAAAATCTAAAGGTAGGTAGGGGGAAAGTTCCTAACACGATAGGGGTTGAGGGCTCCATAGGAGGCCTGGAGGTTCTGGAAATGGGGTTAGAGATAGGGAGTGAGCACAGGACTGTGACCTTATCTGTAGATCATAGTCCTGTTGCTGTCGCTCCTGCTTCTCCCCCACTGGTCCCCCCGTTATGCAGGGTTTCCTCTTGGAACATTGCTGGCATTAAATCTAAAATTGGTAACCCACTCTGGCAGGACTTTATCCTTACTCAAGATTTAATTTGCCTCCAAGAAACATGGAGTAGGGATCCGGTCCATCTTGATGGTTTTAAAACCTTCTATACTCCAGCTGTGGAGGTAATACATGGAAGAGCGAAGGGGGGATTGAGCATTTATTTGTCAAATAAGTTGAATATAATAAGGGTCACAGAGCCTGTTAAAGATATCTATTTCCAACTCTTGATACTTGTTTTGGCTTCTGATATTCCAATTGCCCTGCTCAATCTATATAATAATATTCCCCTTGCTGATGTATCTAATGTCTTCAAAAAATTGGCCAAAGCACTGTCTTTACAAGATACGGTTTTTAGACATGATTTGATGATTCTCTTTTTAGGAGATTTTAATTGTATTTTGTGTAACATGATGGATGATAACAGGTGTGGAATGACACGGGAAGATGGCATGTGCCAGTCACACTTCAATCATTCCGTCTTGGGTGAACAATTTAATGAATTGCTTGGTAAATTTGATTTGGGATTTGCAAATGAAGTTAATATGATACCATCTTCCCTATCCCCAACATTTAATGGGAGGGGTTGTGCTTCTATTATTGATTACGCTCTCGTAACAAATAAGCACGCAAATAGAGTTTACTCTTTTAAGGTCTCAGATATCGCGTTAAGTGACCACTTTCCGCTCTGTGTAGCCATTCTGATCCCAAAGAAGTCTACCTTAACACGTAAAATAGAAAGGGATGAAAATCTGTCTATTGGTAGCACAAATGGTTATTCATTAAGATGGGCTATGGTGGATCAAACTGAAATACTTAATACAATAATTGGTAAATGCATATCTGAGCTAGCGATCTGTTTGAGGGAAGATTCGACACCCGAAATGCTCCTTGCAGCTTTCCTGACTATTTCTAATGAAATTAAGACCTCCCTTACGAGACAGTGTGAAAATGCCAAACAAAAAGGAGGATGGTTTGACTCTAGGTGCACTAGAGCTTATGCACTTCTAAAGAAAGAATTGCATAAGAAACCTAGGTGTGCTGAGGAAATCAGTAGACTGAGGAATGAGTATAAAATCGCTATAAAAAACAGAAAGAGTAAGCTAAAAGTAGAAGCTTGGGAAGCCCTGCATCTAGCTCCAGGTAGGAACGATAGTGCGGGCTTCTGGAAGATTATCAGAACTCCCTTTCTTAGAGAAGAGGTTGGTCCCTGACTAGAGATTGCAATTCCTGAATCGGATTGGATTGGGCATTTTTCCAAGGTTTATGAGGGTGAGGGATTGACGAGTCCTCCCTCTGTCTCTATTGCCCACTCCACCTCAAGAAACTTAATGTTTACCCTAGAAGAGGTTGAAAAAGCCTTGCATGTAAGTCAGGGTGGGAAGGCCCCCGGTCCGGACGGTGTCCCTATAGATATTTTTAAAGCTACCATTCCCTGTGGGGCTCCCTTCTGGTCCAGGTACTTAATGCTAGTAGTCAGTTTCAGTTTTTAACGTCTTTATTTCGATTTTTCATCATAAAAGACACATATATACAAAAAATTTACATAGTCTACAATAGATACAGCATAGTCATAACAATATAAATATCTAAATACATACAATAACCAAATTAGAAAACAAATGAGGTTAAGATCTCAATTAAACATACATATAAAGACGTCAAGGGAAATAGTAAAATCATTAGAGCATATATAAAAGTAGCAGATCATCAATACTATTAAATTCATAGACCAATGAAGCAGTCAGGGAACATGATATACAGGTTGTTTAGATCGTGAATTATGAACTAATTGACTTAGACCTTATCAACCAAGCCCACCCGAGGAATTTCGCCAATCCTATAGTTAGCCATTCAGAAGTGTTCGTTTTCAAGGTGTACAATGCTTCACTACTCACTCGGGTGTTTAGTCTAGTACATACAGGTTTCAGCCACTTTTTACGAGGTTGGTGATAGGCAGTACAGACAAATAAAAAATGGCCTAGTGTTTCTTCACAAACGGCACAACAGGGACAGAAGCTCGACTCCGGCCCCTGCCAGCCGCTAGTAAAGGCCCTCAGGGGCAATGTGCCCACACGGAACTGATGATATAGTTTCCTATCCAATGTTTTAAGGATTACATCCCAATATGCTTCTTTGTTAGGAATTACTTTGTGGAGCAAAAACTGGCCTGTCAAGTTTGCTTTCTCAGAAAGTAAAACATGTTCCGTTTTTACCATGGACCAGAAAAAAACTTTAAATTCATCCTTAGTAGGAAAGGTTTGGGAGCCCGGCTCTGACCATAGCAAAGGAAGGCCCATTTCAATTAAGGTGTTCTTGACTTGCTTTAGCCACGGTATATTGCCTGCCCCTTGTTGCAGTCTCACATCTTGAAGCTCACGGGCAAACATGGCCAGTTCCGGGGTGGACCATATGCGTCTCCATAGAGCCACCATCCTGTACTGGGCCTGATGTTTAATGGTATGCATGCCCATGTCCATCAGAAGTGGAAGGACTGGTGTTGATGGGGGGAGACTAACTAAATTACGAAGAAATGTATTCTGTATCCTTTCCAGGACAGCCAAGTCCACACAACCCCAAATGTCTGCCCCATACAATATCGCTGAGCTAATTTTAGCACTGTAGATTTTGAGCGCGGGCAGTACTCTTTTAGTCAGGGAGCGCCGCTGCTCTTTTACTAGGCAGCCAGTCAAGCGGGCAAATTTCAGACAGAGTGCCTCTACTTGCTCTTTCCATTTTAACCTGTAATCCAAGGTAACACCAAGATAAGTCATTACATCAACCTGTTCCAGTCTGGACCCATTCATTATAACATTGCCCCTCAATGGCTTTTTCTTGGTCAAGACCATAAACTTGGTTTTATTAATATTAATCTCAAGATCATTCATATTGCAAAAATCCATAAATTTGTTTATTGCAACCTGTAAACCCTTCTGCGTTTTGGCCAATATGAGGGTATCGTCTGCAAAAATTAAAAGGGGGAATTTTGTCCCACCCAGTGAAGGAGCATCAGTGGGGGTATCTGAAAGGAACTTAACCACCTGATTAATAAAAAGCACAAATAGGGTGGGGGCCAGGACACAACCCTGCCTCACACCACGGGTCACGGGGAAGGGTTCGGTAACCTGGCCCTGACGACCCCATCTGACTCTTGCGAAATTACCCTCGTGCATCCTAATGGTAAGATCTAAAAGTGCAGAAGGAACCCCCATCCTTCTCAGTGCAGCCCACATCTTCCCTCTAGGGACCAGATCAAAGGCTGATTTGAGGTCCACAAATGCAGCGAAGATCTTCCCATCTCTCAGTAGCACAGTTTTCCAATAGATCATGACAAGTCTTAAAATCTGATCAACTGTGCTAATGTGTGCCCTAAACCCAGCCTGCATTGGGGACAGGATATCTACTTCAGTCATCCACAAATGAATCTTCCCCAACAACATTCTGGCTATTACTTTTTGAAGGGCATCGATGAGGCTGATGGGGCGGTAATTTCCCGCATCAGATCTATCCCCTTTTTTATGCACTGGCAAAATCTCAGCCCCTTTCCAGGAGTTAGGGATCCTAGTGCCCCTGGCTATAGCATTTGCTAAGTTTAATATATACGGGACCCAGTGTTTTTGGTCATATTTGAAGAGGTCTGCGGGGATACAATCTATGCCGGGGGCTTTGCCATTCTGCACCTGTTTAAGAGCAGAAATTGCTTCGGTTTCGGTAAAAACAACGTGATCAAATGAGGACAATTCAGGCTGCACACTGGCATCTTCCCTAATGGTAGTGAGGGAGATCCGTTCCGTGTGGCTGAACTGCACCTCATAATGTTTGACCCATTGCTCTGCTGGAACGTAGTTTACCGGGCTATGTAGTTCCCCAGATTCCCCCCATTTCACAACCTCCCAAAATCTTTGTTGGTTGGATGAGGTACTTGCCTGGTATAAATCCAACCAACGCTGGTCGTCCCATTTAGTTTTTGCCTCTTTTAATGCCTTCTTGTAATTCACCCTCGCTATCCTTATGTCCACACATGATTTAGATTTAATGGCACTTAGCAGAGAGCTGTGGGCAATACTACAGGTCTTGTCGTACCATTTCAGCCTAGGATGTGCTTGGGCTTTGTTGCTTCCTCCCTTAACAGGTTTGATAAAAAAAGACTTAATTTTATTAAAAAGAGTCTCATGTATAGTTCCAATTTGGTCGAGTGGAGTACCAACCTCAAGTATGGGAACCATCTGCTTTGTGGCCGCTAAGACCTCCATGGCAATCCTGCTAATAATAGCAGTGTTGTCTTGAAGCCCAGCCCATTTTACTCTTCTGCAGTCATTTGTAAGGCCAGCATCTGCAGTTTCAATGTTTGTAGCAGGGTTCATACAGAGACCCCCAGATACTAATAATGAAATCACCAGGGGATTATGGTCACTCTCAGTTCTACTGACTACTTCCATATCCACCAACATTTTCCAAAACTCTATCTTAAGTAAAAAGTAATCAATACGACTTGAGTTTATGGAGTTATCAAATGTAACTTTTCCCATCGGGTCTGATTTAGTCCTACCATTTACTGCGCGTAAGTCCCATTCGAGACAAAAACCTAACCATTGCATAACTGCCTCCGTGACTTTTTTGATAGGGGCAACAGACAAAGGGGGAATATTCCAAATCTGATCAATTTCCCCATATCCCCCACTGTCAAGGTTGGGAAATGGTTCGAAGCAACAGTTGAAATCGCCTGCCACCATGACACAGCTATCCCTGCTAATGTTATTCAATAGAAAGTCGAGTTCAGCTACCACTCCCGCAGTCTTCCCACCCGGTATCCCTCTAGCATAAATGTTAAACAGAAAAAGGACCTGATTATTGTTGTCTGTTAATTTCAGTGCTAGAATATCATTACCCAAGGTAGGGAGTTCAGTGATGGTAATGGCTAAGGATTGTCTGATCCAAATGACTAAACCCCCTGACGGGCGGCCCTTCGGTCCTTTGCTGGCTGGTTTATAGTAATTAAGAAAGCCAACCCGATAGATAGCTTCTGTTGACCAACTTTCCTGCAGGATAATTACATCATGTAGATCCACAAAAGAACCCCAAGCGGCCTCTGACATTTTCCCTTTCAATCCCGCTATATTCCAAGACAAGACTGCAAGGGTGTATGTTGATTTCTCTGCCATATTGGCAGATGGGTTAACAGTGGCCTTAATGTTTTTCTGTCTGGGATTACCTGACAAGAATGTTTCCCTTTTTTCCACCCTCTTAGGGTTTGTACCAGATATGGAGACAGTTTCTACCCCTGAAACATACACATTTTTTGGAGAGCAAGTTAATACAGCGCTAATACTCCCAGTATTCAGGTGTTCTACATCAAGTCAATCCACTCCTTCTAGACCGGTGAGGGTGGCAAACCGGTTCGCAAGGTGGGGATAGAACATTGGATAGAGCGGGGTATCGAAATGAAATCTCCCTCTGGGCCTGTCCCTTCTTGAGTGTTGGAAAGGAGTGTGGGATCTATTAGCATGTAAAGCTGGATAAAAGTAATGCAATAGTAAGGTTTGTACGTCCCCAACTCTACCAAATCTTGGTTCTCTGCCGATGTATTCGGCAACCCAGGGCTCTCTGAAACTAACCACCACACAATCCCCCTCAAGATCTTTCTTACCATAACCTATCCAGTCCACCCTCCTAACGTTAAGTATTTCAGGATTTAAATTGGGTGGGAGTGGCCGGTTTTTATTAAGCCAAAATGTGACCTTATTATAAAGATCCTTGTGTGTTTCCCTCTTGCCGTGTACAAGTGGAGCCACGCCAGTTAAGACGATTGTGTAGGGCACTGACTCCGGTGGAAGGTTCACACACTGTTTCTTGGGGATGGGTTTGGCAATGGGCTGATGAGTGGTGTTTTGGCCCCTGAATGGTGTTGGATTATTCTGTACCTGCTGGTCTTTGGTGGGCTTAGGCCTTGCAGGATTCTCTGTAGGGGCAATTTTTATTTGAGCGGGTCCTGTTTTTGGCGGGGCCTTTGATTTAGAAGCTCCTACTTGTGTGTTGTTACCCCCTACTTTATTATTTGTCACAATCAAGGACTTCGGATTGGACGGGACAGGAGGGGACAAACCAGCTTTTGCTAGGCTGGAAAGAATTCTATCAGAAGTCGCTATACTATCCTTCACCAACAGATCTAAGGTGTCCATTTTTGTGTTTAACAACCTTGTCCTTTCAAAAAGAGGTAAAAGAAGAGATTTAAGTAGCAACTCAATTTTAGCCAAGAATATTTCTTCTGTGATGCTAATCATTGTCATAGTCTCACCCCCCCCTTGTTGAGTAGAAGCGTTAGTGTTAGGTGGCTGTGGGGGCGAAGCTGAAACATTTACCACCCCCTCTGTTTGTTCCACCGAATCTGGTGAGGCAACCCTCTTACGTTTCCCAGGATTCTGGGTCGGTGTCTGCTCTGATAGAGAGGGAAAGTCCATTAAATCATTACTAATGTTAAGTTTTGGTGAGTCTGAGAGACCAGAATTATCCCCGGTCTGATCTAAACAAATAGTCCCACTATCGGGTAGATTCTCATGTGCAGTATTAAAAGCATTTTCCTGGTTGGTGTTCGTAATCTCCCCGATGTGAATCTCAGGAACAGGTGCCAACATTACATCTACATTGATATCCGTATTCAACGTAGAGAGTAGGACAGGAGAGACAGCCTCACTTATTTTACCAAGTGAGGAGCGCTTGCCAGTTATGATATCAAGCGATAGGCGTTTTTCAACTAAGGCGATCTCCTTCTCTAATATAGCAGTTGAGCGTTTAAAAAATTGATCAATTGTACCAGTAAAGGTACCATTAGAGGTGGAGACCTGAACCTGCCTCTCCTTGCCAGATCTTAGGGTCATTTTTATTAATCTTTTTTGAAGTATAGCAAGCAAAAATATGACCAACCTAAATAGGTGGCAGAGCTACTCAAGACACAAAGTTAATCTGACCAGCTAAGGGGACTTTAACAACACTGCTTACACAAGATATAACCATATAAAAATAACCAAGGTGCAATTAAGAATATTTAAAAGGTCAGGAAGGAAAATATTAGTAATGGGGCCCAGCCCGGCCTCCTCCGGCCCCGGACGGCCACAGACGGTCCCGCCCTTGTCCCGGGCTTCTCCCGCGCGCTCCCGCGCCGCGGGAGTGTTAGTTCCTATATATAGGTGTCCAAATAGCTTATCAAGAGTGAGGGCGGGGCCGGCAGGGAGAGCAGCCCAGCTGGAGAAGGGCTCGCGGGGACTCCTGGTCCTCGGAGTCCGCCGCTGTGCTCGCAGCCCTGCCGGTTGCTGGAAAGTAAGCCCCTTCACAAGAGCAGAGAGAAGAAGAAAACGGCTGCTACCGCGATGCGGGACCCGCGCAGCGGGTCCGGCGAGGGGTGGCGGCGTGCAGCAGAGCACTGGATTCCTAGGTTCCTCCCTCGGGTGTGGTGTCCGTCGGCAACGAAATCCGCCGAGTCCAGGTGAGGCAGCAATTTAAAGTGGTCAAGAGTGAGGGCGGGGCCGGCAGGGAGAGCAGCCCAGCTGGAGAAGGGCTCGCGGGGACTCCTGGTCCTCGGAGTCCGCCGCTGTGCTCGCAGCCCTGCCGGTTGCTGGAAAGTAAGCCCCTTCACAAGAGCAGAGAGAAGAAGAAAACGGCTGCTACCGCGATGCGGGACCCGCGCAGCGGGTCCGGCGAGGGGTGGCGGCGTGCAGCAGAGCACTGGATTCCTAGGTTCCTCCCTCGGGTGTGGTGTCCGTCGGCAACGAAATAATGCTAGTAGTGTTTCAGATTTTTTGCCCACCTGGGTAGAATATACAATAGTGCCCATCTATAAAAAGGGGGATAGACATGACCCGGGTTGTTATAGACCCATTTCCCTTTTAGATTCATTCACTAAAATAGTGGGCCGAATAATCTTGGACCGGCTCTTGGTCTGGGTCGAGGATAATTCTATTTTATCTGGTTTACAATATGGTTTTCGTTCTGGCTTAGGAACAGTGGAACAGGGCCTAAATCTTTTAATGCTAGTCGCGAAGTACACAAGGGCCAAGAAAGGGAACTTGTTCCTCGCCTTTGCTGACCTCTCGGACGCTTTTGATTGTGTGGTTCATTCCAAACTATGGATATTGTTGGGACAACTTGGGGTTGAAGAATAGATTATTTATTATCTTAAACGTTTTTATAGTGACGCTTCAGCCCCCGTCCGTTATGGCCTGAAGGGGGAACGCACGGACAAAATCCCAATCAGGAGTGGTGTCAGGCAGGGCTGTGTCATGGCCCCATTCCTTTTTAACTTGTACATAAATGGTCTGGAGAAAGCCCTGTGTAATAATAGTCTAGATCCCCCATATGTAGCTGGCCGTCCAATCCCGGCGTTTTTTTATGCTGACGATGCTGTGCTAATGTCTCGTACTCAAGTGGGTCTTCAGCGCATGGTGGATAGTTTTGCCCTCTTTATGAGTGAGTTGGGCCTAAGAGTAAATACGTCAAACACTTTAACCATGCACTGCGGCAGGCACCTAAAAACTAAGAGGGCCATTTTTATAGCAGGACAGAAGCTTGAATCCACTAAGCAATTTTCCTACCTAGGCATACTGTTTAATCATAGTGAGTCATGGGGACAGGCAGTGGCAGCGAAAAAACTTGCTATGGTTCGCTCGACGGCTGCCCTCAAGACTTTCTCAAAGAAATTAGGCACCAGACCACCTGTGGAGTTAATTAAAATCTACAAAGCCAAATGTGTATCGGGTGCAATTTACGGTAGTGGGGTATGGGGGTTTGCAGACCCTATGCCCATCCAGGTAGTTGAGAACTCCTTTCTAAAGTTTATCCTTGCAGTTCCTAAGAGCACTCCTAATTATAACTACCATGCAGAATTGGGTCTTGCCTATATATCTGATCTCATCAAGCTTGAACCTGTGCTATTATGGCACAGTCTGTGGACTGAAGAAGAGACAAAGCAGAATAGAGATATTCTGACAGATATTCTGAAACTAGAAGGAGCAATGAGGATACCTTGGCTGAGCTATGTATGTACATTTTTAACGGATATTGGGAAGTTAGATTATTTTCTAAATCCCCTTACTATCTCAACCATATCACGTAAGGATTGAAAAAGAAGGGCCTGGCATTTTTGGATTCCTTAAGACTTACATCTGAGGTTTTAAAACCTACTGTCCTGCAACATCAAATGTTATTAATAACTTTTAATATTCAACCCTATTTGATGCATGTTCCCAATAACGATGATAGATTTCGATTATCCCGTTTTAGATTTGGAATTTTTCACAGATTGGTCAGTTTCCCAACAGTAAATAATTGGATGCAAGATTTACCGCCCTGCCCCTGTGATGATGCTTCCCCCCAAAGCACTATGCATGTTATTTTATTTTGTAAATTCTATAACCAGATTAGGCATACCCTTTTATTGCTGCTACTGAGAGAGATGGGCTTTCGGCAGTGCCGTCTGGCTATGTTAAGCATGCAATACCTGGATAATCATCTATGTGTTGCAACAATTACATTGTTTCTGAAAAAAGTGATTTGCAGTAGAAAAAGTATGATCACATAATGCACTTTAATGAGATTAGGATGTTACAAAATGGAAACCTTGCCATTAATGAATTTTTTTATGTATAACACTGAGAGATTATAAAATGAATTGAAATGTATTTTAATGAAATGTTTTTATGTATACTTTTATGATAGCTTTTTAACAATCAAATAAAGTTATATTTGATTATTTGAACTGCGTATACCCACCAGTGAGAAACAGCAGAACTTAATGTTTTATATACATAACTGTTTAGATTGTATTTTTAAATAATGAATGCGTATCGGGTTGCACTTTTGCTCCAAAAGATGCCTTTCCTAAAAAGTAACTCCTTCTCCTACACGCCTGCATGTTCCAGGTGAACAGCTTTCGCAACTTCTGTTACCTTCGTTATACCATTGTTTTCAATACCAGACGAAATGTAAGGGCGCTATTATACGGTATGCTTTGAGTTCTACAAATTAACATAAAGACCAGCTTGTGTGGGAGTCAGAGTTCATTTTATGTCAGATATTATTGTCAGTTTGATAATTTAAAGTTTAACAATTCAAACTTGCTCAGAAATGTATTGGAGGAGGAGAAGAAGGAGCCAGACTTGCTATGTAAACGGTGTCTACTAAAGTTGCATAGCATAACATATATTTGTAAAGTGCATGTTCACCCAGCCTTGCTGCTGAATAGCAGATGTTTGTTACCCAACGGTACTCATTTTATCGACCTCAGAAGGATGAATGTACCCGCTTGGATTTGAACCTGCGATCATGAGGTCGAACACAGGGCAGCCATTACCGTGAACGTATTACTCCACCAGACGCAGCCAACGTTCTACCCGGAGGCAAAGGAGTCCATTGCGATATTTCATTCCTATAAACATATTAACGCCACTGTTTTATCAATGTGTTGCAGATCACATCTCTAAACGGATATCCAGCATGTAGTGGTCTATTGAGGGGTCTATATCAAGTCCAGTTTGAGGGAGAAATAAGGATACATTTCTCATCTTATTGGATGATTATCAGGATTCAGGAGTTTCACCTAGACACCATCTTTTTATCCTACATCGAATAGTGATCTCTGCCCTTATTCTCTATGTATTCTGTGCAGCTAGTTATACCGTGATTTTTTTTTTTTTAAGGACACGTGTCATATGTATGTAACAACTTGTGCTCCTTGATCTGCACAAGGGAGTAGACACGTGTTCATTTTTGTAAGCAGCACAAGGTAGAATATATCATTTCTGTCTCTTAAAACATGGAATACCCTGTGTTTAGCAGTCTTTCCTGTTTCAGCAAGCAACAGAAAGGTCCTTTGTTCTCCACCATTTAGTCCTGATAAAATGGTTCATGTAATTTTATGCTGTGACGGGATGCCGCTGAGGCTGAACATACACTTGACAGAAACATTTTAAACTGGCTTTGAGTGTATTCATAAGCTTATGGTCGAGGACAGCTATTCTCCTCGTACTAGGTTCACAGGGCAAATAAAGCATAAACATGTTGATGAGAGGGGCAATTTCGTCTGATAACTACCTGCTATTTGGCATTGATGAAAACACCCACATGTCCTGGCTTTTTCCTGGTTTTTACCTGCACAATCCTCCTTCTGTTCTTCTTTAACTCGGGCATGACTTTAGGTTGGCAAGCATCTTTGTTTTCAATTACATCGCTCATGTTTCAGAGAATTGTGGTCTTGCTTTCAAGAATATGCAAGTCTCCTAGCCAGTGCTACTGTGTGTTAGTTATTTACAGAGTGGTAACTGTCTACAGTACATATGTTCAACATAGTTCGAGCGAGGTCAATTAATGCCAATTCTTCAGGATCCTCGCCTAATGTAAAGTTGAATACTATTAAATAGTATCCACATATTTATTGGATTTTCTAAAATGCTGCAAATATCTAGCCATGCTGTGCCTTCGTTGTACGCAACTCACAGTTTCACTCCTTGTAAATCATCACTTTAGCAGAAGAGCTCAGCACGTGCAGGAAAATATACTTAATATTATAAACGTACAGTGATTTTCATAGAAGCAGTGCACCAGACGTCTATATCTCTAGAAAACACATACCTTTATTAAAAGTAGGCATCCCAGTTTCATGCTGTTGTGTTTTTTTGGGACGTTTCCGACTGTATTTATCCGTATTTATTTGGTGTTAAAAAAGTGTGTTTCAGCTAGTACATTTCCGCACTTCCCTTACTAAGAAACTTGTATTCAGACTTGGATGCCTTTGACTTTTACTGCCATATAAGTAATATAAAAATACTCTCCTGAAAACATTAGCAATGCTATACCCACACCCATTCAAATGAACACTTAAGCTTTATTAGGGAACTGTGCCCTGCCCCCTAACCCACCCCCTTTTTTAGGTCCTGCATTCGAGACCTCCTATATATACTTTAGTAAATACTTATGTGTATGTTTTAGGTCGAGCATTCGAGACCTCTTGTATATACTTTAGTGTATTATGTGTATGTAATTTGTGGCTCTGGAGATCAGACCTAGGACTTGTCTGCTTCCGCTTAAGGACTTTTTTTCTGTTCAACTGCCTTTATTTAACTGTCTTGATAGAAAACGACCAGCAGAGGTCAGTAAAATACCAAAATCACTTTAGCATTATCTAGATTCCAGTCCATAGAAATTGTCTTCCACGAGCACCCGTAGACGATAATATTTTTTTAAATCTTGAATTTTGAGTGATATGACCACCAAAGGCCCTGATTTTATATAAAAAACAGAGCTTTGGACTATACCATTTCCTGCTGAAAGGCAGTATTTCTCTCCATGTGTTCCCATACCTGGCGTGTCACGCAGTTTGGTGCCTACTTTACCTCAGTGTTAAAGAACAGTAGATGTTTCAGCACCCAGGCTAATGTGCTGCATAACTAATTACATATAAGGTCCTAAAGGCGAGGCTGATTGCATTGCAAATGCGTGTTGTCATAAGGGGGCACCCATGACAAAATGCTAGCCATGCCACAAAGGAGGTAGTTTTGTACATATGAGGACACCCATGCCACACTTTTTTTCAATGGGATCCACTCTTTGGGAATGTCAAGTTTTACTGCCATGACACACCTTGAAAGGGTTTGAATATTGAATAAGTGGCCTGTCAGCACCTAATGCATTTTAGCAAATGTGTGTGAAATTTGTGATTTAAAATGCACTATTTCACCTCATTCTTTTCACATTTTTCTTGCGGGGAGAAAACCCTTAGTAGGAGTCCGGCTTACTTCCTTTGCTTGCCCACTACAATTGAGGACCAGTATTATGCCTCAGAACTTTCAAGATCGAATCAGCAGTATAACATAGGCGATATCTAAAATAGATATGTGTCTGTGTTATGCTGTTATAGCAATCATGCAGTTATTATTAAACTTTAGTGATGTCTATTGTTATGTTCATGAGACATGCCTTCCTGGTAAAAATTCAGGGTCAATGATCACATGATGTTGCTTCCTGTGATACCATGAAGATCAAAGAATATATGATGTCACTTTCATTACTTCTGGAATTTTGGTGAACAGATGCCCATTGGAAAGAGCACTTATTCAACAGCGAATTGTCCCCTTTCTTGCTCATCTTTCTGGGGTAATGAAACAAGACACTTGACTTAACCATACCGTATAACTCCATTACCTCGTGAATCCACTTTCCTCAGAAATAAGATGATTTCCCTGCAGGTGGAGCCTCCTGCTTGGCTGTCAATTGGTTATTTTCTCCATGGTGGTCTCTTGTCGTGAAATATTCCTCTCCTGGGGATGATTCTCTGATCTCAGGTTGTGATGGTCACTCCCTGTGGATGCTTCACGGTGGTTGTGCTCGCATTATTTGGCATTTGCTTTGAAATCAATCTGTGAGCTGGATATGTGTGCTGGATCATTTTTGTACCTTCTTCCAGGTTTTGCCTAGCCCTGAGTTCAGATGATTCATACATCCACTATACGTTCTTCATTTACTATGCTTTAAAAGCTAATAAACTTGAATTTATAATAAAAACTACTTTCCCCGTCACACGTTGCTGCGATCTCCGAAGAAAGGAAATTCAAGGAAACTCGTTATGATAACATTCTATTTACATTGTGTCATTTTTATTGAAACATATTCATTTTAATATGGAAAACATTTCAAAGTGTCATTTTAATTCTATTTATTTATTCGAGTGCTTGTAGATACACAATTTTTTTTCCCGTTTGGTGCGTACATCAGTATTCGAAAGATTATGAGGGCCCTGGGGAGCCGATATTTTAAAAAGAATTATGCCAGAAACCTTCGCGGGAGTGTACTCAACAACTTCCCAAAGTTCCCTGGCGATCGGATGAATGGTGTTTTAATTCTATTTATTTATTCGAGTGCTTGTGGATACACAACGTTTTGTTTCTCCGTCTGGTGCGTACATCAGTATTCGAAAGATTATGAGGGCCCTGGTGGGCCGATATTTAAAAAAATGTTATGCCAGAAACCTTCGCGGGAGTGTACTCAACAACTTCCCAAAGTTTCATGGCGATTTTTTGTTTTTCCGTCTTGTGCGTACATCAGTATTCGAAAGACTATGAGGGCCCTGGGGGGCCGATATTTAAAGTTTCATGGCGATCGGATGAATGGTGTTTTAATTCTATTTATTTATTCGAGTGCTTGTGGATACACGATTTTTGGTTTTTCCGTCTGGTGCGTACATCAGTAGTCAAAAGATTATGAGGGCCCTGGGGGGCCAATATTTAAACAAATGTTATGCCAGAAACCTTCGCGGGAGTGTACTCAACAACTTCCCAAAGTTTCATGGCGATCGGATGAATGGTGTAGTAATTCATAAAAGACAAACAAACAGACAGACAGACAGACAGACATACATTAGTTTTTATATATATAGATGTGTTATAGAAAGCAGAAGTGTTTGCCATATATTGCCAAATTTTCTTGGGGGGGGAGAACCCTCAACTTCAAGCTTCTCTTCTGGACAGGTATGCACACTTGCTACACACTGTAAGGGGGCTGGTCTGGCAACATCTGCCAGGTCTGCTTTGGGTTCCCTGTCTGGCCCTGCACAGGTCCTGCCTACCTTACCAGTGCTTACTTCTCCACCTATATTGTAGGCAGCTCCACTCAACCAGACTCTCAGTGGCATGCGTTACCAACAAACACAAAAGGAAATCAGGATATATTCCCTTCTTGAACACTGCTCCTAAAGCATGGAACAACCTCCCACAACACCCCAGAGCTTCTTCATCTCTACTTGAATCATGCAAGATGCTGTAGACCTGGCTCTTCGAGTAAGGCACCATAGGCTCCCCTACTCACATGCAAAGCGCCTGTATGCGCTCATGGATTACAAGCATGCTACAAAAGCACTCATAACATAACAAGGACTTCACTGATTAATTACCAGATCTCCTTGCCAACTTGTCCATCCAACACACCCTATCACCCTCTTGGAAGAATTTATCCTCCCACACAATACAAGCTCAAAAAAAGCAATTCAATGTAATCCACCCATACTCTTGGTGCGGACCTACCAGCATGTCATCCCTACTTCCCTGATCAGCGTCCTACCAACAAACAGAGGTTAAGACAAAAGAAATGACCAAACCTGAAGATCCTGCAAAGACTTCTTCGTGGACAACCTAATATATTACTGCGTCTCTCGCTATGCTAACTCCACGGATGATGCCAACAATCTTCTAAAGAATTTCAACTTTTTTTGGAAAACAACGTGAACATCCATGCATCTATGAAGGGACGCAACTGTAATTAAAAAAAGTCTGCATCTTGCTACTCTAAAAGTTTACCTCTGCTCTTCTCTCATTTACCATTCTCTTTTCTTTTCACCCCTTTCTGTTTTACAGGTTATCTCTTGTCTGCCCTTAACCTCTCATTCCTCTCAGTCCATTCCTGTATGTTAACCTCTGCTCCTCTTGACCTTTCTACTACTCTTTCATGCCCATCCATCCTTTTTACAACACCCTTTTCCTATTTCATTTTCCTCTATCCTCTTTCCCATCTCTTCTTCCCCCCAATTTTACACCCTCGTGTCCGTCATCTGTTATGCCCCTCTCTCCATCCCTCCCCGCTCCTTTTCCCTCTCTCTCTCCCTTTATCTACTCATCTTTCTCAGTTCTCATATCCTCTTTAACCCGATCAGATATCAGCAGAATTGATTACCCATATTAGCAGTAGGAGAGGGTATGACTGGTGAGAAACTTTACCGGCACAGCCTGACCCAGTCAAGTGAGCAACAAGTGCCCAAAGACCAAGGGACAAAAATAGAAGGTAGAGGGCATTTCATCTGCGTACCATCTGACAATACACAGTATCAGACAATGCCTTGATCCAGTTTTCAGCTTATCTTGATTTTTTGTGCTGTGATAGTACAGTACACTTCAGAAGGAAGCAAGCAGCGTTCATTGACTTCACATGATATGGATCTGATTTTTATAATTTGTTCCACAGCTGCCTTTAAACCAAATCATGCTTGGCAATTTAGTTTTCACTTAAGGTCTGAACTATGCAAGCAGACAGCAATGCTTAATGGTTAACATGATAGGCCTGTGACAGAATTAAAATAGAATCTCTGTTGCACTGCAACAAATTACAATGCATATGTCAACAAGGAAAATGCCCAACTCATACAATATATTTTTAGGACTGTCTGTAGACAGCTTTTTCTGCCTGCCAGAGCTAATGCCTTTGATCACAAAAAACAATTGAGTGACTTTGGGAGATACACTTTTTGTTGTTGCTTGAAGGAAGCATCATCCTCATTTGTTCACATTTTGGATCAGGACAAACGGAATTGTAGTTTCATCATTAGCTACTGACTATTAGATGTGTTAGTCGCCTGCTCAAAGAGTGCTACCCATAGCCATGCAGGTTCGGTGTCACCTTTCTCCTCCAGATGTCGCTCCACACTCTTTTTAATGCTGCATACCAATGACAATTCTGCATCTAAATGTGAATTTGCACTAAAATGTGTTTGTACTTCTGAATATGATCTGTGCTCATTAACAGAGTTTCCAAACTCCTGCTGATGTTTAACCTCAGGTGATTTGACACATTACTTGATTTAACATACGGGTCTGATTTTGCTTCTAAATATGATACCGTAATGCTTCTTGCAACATTAGTGATTTTATATCCAAATGTGAATTTGCAGCAAAAAGTGATCTTACACCTTGATGTGATTTGTGCTTGCACAGCAAATGCTCCCAGCCGTGAAATCACCAGGTGCCTCATGTTAAATCTGAGAGCCTTAGGATGGTCTTCCCGCCAAATTTTCACCTTGCACCTCCACTTTTCTGATCTCATTTTTGCTGGTAAGAGGACTCTACACACTGTATCACTGATATGCAGTGCTAAAGTGATTGTGTTGTCTCCTCTAAACATTGGTTCATACACATTTTTACTTAGGCATCCCTGGTAAAGTGTACTACATGTGCCTAGAGCCTGCAAATTAAATGCTACTAGTGAGCATGCAGCACTGCTTGTGCCAACGTCTTAATTAGCCCTTTAACCATGTCTTAGGACTGCCATTGCAGATCCTGTGTTTGCAGTTTACACTGCCATGTCGACCTGGTAAACTACACCTTTTACCAGGACCAAACCATCCCTTTTTAAACATATAAGTCACCCCAAAAGGTAGGCCCTGGACAACCAAGAGGACAGGGTGCAATATATTTAAAAAGCAGGACATGTACTTGTATGTTTTATATGTCCTGGCAGTGAAAAACTCTCACACTTGTTTTCCACTACCGCAAGCTCTATCCCACCCATATGATAACATTGGGATTACCCTATTACATTGTATAAGTGTAATTTCCAATTGGAAAGGGATAACCCTTTAAGTCTGGTGCCTCTGAAATCCCAATTTAAAATTCAAACTTATAGTGAAGTCGGATTTAAAACTGCAATTCTGAAAATGCCACTTTTAGAAAGTTGGCATTTTCTGGCTTAAACCATTTGGTGCCTCTAGCATGTCTTTGATCACACGACCGGGTGTAGTTGGCAGTTGAGCTTTGTGTATTCCTCCTAGACAGCCACACACAATGGGAGCTTAGATGAGTCTCAGAAGGGCCATCTCTGGCAGAATGGGTGGGAAGCCTCACTTACTCCTGAATAGACTGTGGCCTGTCCACAGACAAAGGGCTGTCTACCCCCTGTAGTGAGTCTGGGGCCAAGGCAGGAAGGGAAGACCTCTGTGCACTTCAAATGCATGTCTTTGAAGCATCCTTTACTTCAAAGGCACCACTGGGTATAAGTACTGGACCTCAGACACCACCACTTCAGTACACTTCTCGACCTATAGATACTCTGCCAAGAAGAAGGACTGCTGTGCTGCTGAGGGACTGCCACTCTGCTGAACTGCATTCTGCTAGACTCTTGGTTTGCTGTGCTGATCTGCTGTCTGCTTCCCTTTTGCTTGAATGAGAGGGACTGGACCTGCAGCTCTTGACCCCAGAACCCAGAGTGACTCCAATGGCTAGTTGGCTGGCCATCTGCTCCGTAGCCTCAGGGACAAAACAGGCTACCAACAGCTTGACTCGGATATCTGTGAGTCTACGCTGCCAAGTGGTGCCATCCCTTTCCTTGACTTTTGGAAGTGGGCCTAAGGGGCTTGCCGGTGGAACCGACGCATCTTCTCTGCTGAGCGACGCATCCCCAAGCAGAACCGATACATCTCCTTGGCTGAGCGGTGCAACACCGAACAGAACCACCACATTTCCACTTCTGCGTGGATTGGACTCATCGCAAAAGATTCAAATCGCCGATGCCTCCCGCATTTTGGGACAGACACGTCGCCTTTGGAACCGCCGCTACATGACGCTTTTCTCAATGCAAACTTCTTGCATCTCTCTTCGTCTGCAGCCTCAACCACAAAACTTCACATCGCAGCGTCACTGCTCATTAGAATCGCTGCATCACCTCTGCTGCACCTCTCATCCTCGACACCGGACTTTGCATCACAAGCCCTGTTGGCAGGACCCCCGACATAGATGCAACTGGACCTCGCCACGCAGCCTCGCCATGTTTCGGAATCGAGGCATTTCCTCGCTACGTGACATATCTTCTATGCGGATCGACGCAACGCTGCGCAACCAGGCTTTAAGGTACTTGGTTCAGCAGACCTAGCTGGGTCTCTGTAGCTGGCCCACGCACCATCGCTCTATATTTATGACTTTGTCCCGGCCTGGGGCGACCAGATATCCCCAATAGCGTTTTGTGCTCTTTGGCGCTACTTTACTTAAAAATATTGAAATTCAGTAAAGTCACTTCTACTCATTGGATTTTTGTCATTTTGGTCTTATTTTATTAAAATAAGTCAGATCCATTTTTATACCTTGGTGTGGAATGTTTTTGTGTGGTGTTTCACTGTTTTACTGTTTGAAGTGTTGCAAAACTACTTTACACACAGCCTCACTGCTCAGTGCCAAGCTACTGGAGGATGAGCACTGGTTAATTTCGGGTTTGCCTGCCACTTACCCTGCCTAGGATTGTAGTTGCTGATTGACCAGTGCTCATAACCTAGTCAACCAGTAACCCAATTTCCAACACCTTTCATCAAGGGTGTTGAAAGAAGAGTAACAGAAAAATGCAATTGTTTTCACATTGCAAATCCAAATATGTGTTTAATATTTGTATTGTGTGAAAGACATGTGACAAAAGTATTTTTAAATAATTTAATTAATTACATAAATGATTTTGTCTTCATAAAGATTTCCCACACTTGCACCAAGGATAATTTTGCAGTTCAATGTGACAAATGTGATGTCATGTTAATGTACACATTTTACATCTATTGAGACATTTAGCTCCTGGACGTTCCCCTGCATACAGTGATGTTGCATATAATAATGGTACCACACTCCTTCTGGCTTTGCACAAAGAATGATTGGCACCTACATCTGTTTCTGGACCTAAGGTGAGTACTGCTCTGAAATGTGTTTCTGCATCAAAAAGTATCTCTGCGCCCCTTTTGATGTTGCACAAAGGGTGAACTTGCACCAGTAATCTTTTAATGAACAGTGATTTTGTACTTCAATTCACAGGCAACCAAATGTGAGGTTATACTGATCTGATGCGCAGCTTTTACACCAAGTGACATCTTACTAAAGCATTTCTCTCTCTACTGACTGACATCATAAGGCTGATTATTGCATCTTTTCTGTACTTCATCTGCTTTTCAAGTTTAAAAGCCAGACTATTTTTGTATGATCCTATAGTGACTACCAAACCTAAAACAAATAGAGCTTCAGATTAGCCCTTGGTATGCATGTAACATCACCTAAGACACTCTGGTCTAAGCAAAACTATACTCAAATGCCACAGAGGCCTGACTGCCAGTCGAGAATCCTTCAATAGTGGCACATGACATTTTCTGGGCCTTGTCTTCATTAAAATTGACCTACTCCTTTTTTACTCGAGGACATACCTTCCGGGAAGGATACACTATTTTCTTCCTTATTGGTCTCAGAAACACGAGAATACCTTACAGGAAAAAACGTATTACCTCAAACTACTATAACTAGAAATGTAAATTTCACATCACCCTGAATGAAAATGGGACAGCGGATATCCAATCTTCAGATTTGCACCTCCATATCTTCACCCGATTAATACCATGAAGGCCCTAAAAGCTTACACAATGGCTAGAAAAATTGACACTGATACCGTATCTACCATCCTGACTGCTCATGGTGCCACAAACTCACCTTCCTCCACACCCCCATTTCCTAATTCTCAGCCACACTCATGGAGTGAGACCAGAGGCAATAATGGTAGCATCAATGGCCAAACCCACAGTCCTCCACGAACCCACATCTACCTAGTGGTGCTGTTTGTGTCAACAAAAGTCCAGGTCCAATCGCAGTGCACCAAAAAAAATGCAGCACACAAACTTAATCTACACAGATTACTCAAGTCTCATAGGAAATAAATATCTTTGGAAACACTTGACTGCTCCCGGGAAATCGGACTCATTTGCTCTGCTCTTTACTGCAGCTGCTCTTACTACTTCAGATAACCACGTTATTTGATGAGTCATGGACACCAGTTAGTGTCATTCAGGAACAATCTATCCAACCTTATGAATCAGTGTACTTTAATCTGAAATCAGTATTAAGGGTCGCTATTCTCGCAATGGTCTTTTAAATTCTCACATTCTCAACTGCCTCTCCTCTCATTCTTTAACTCTTGTTTTTGTCTGTCACATTCTTTCTATCCCTCAGCTAACCACTTTCCAGCCTATCTGGCACACTCGTTCCTTTTTTTTCTATCTCTTTCGCCCTTTTACCCATCTAGCCTTGACTTTTACAAGTTATTTTCTCTCTCTCCAAGCAGTCACCCCCCCCCCCCTCCCTTTCTGTCTCCCCCCTTTGCCCACTCCCTTGTTCTCTTTCCCTCTTTGTCGGTATTTGTTATGCATATCATAATCTACAGCGCCATCTCCTGGTAAACAAGAGGAATCTGTTATTCTTGGAACCTGCTATACTTGGAAACTTCCCAATAATTCTCGCTGGGCAAGCACTCAGAATGAATATTGATTATCTTTTATTGGCGCGGGGTCTTCAGCAGATACACCTCCCTGTCACAAGAAGACAATCCTCCACCCAGCGACCTTTTGGCTACAGGTAATGCATATTTTTGGAAAGGCGTGACGTAACTAGAAAAAACCAAATCGTGCATAGTACCTGAAAACAGCGCGCTAGTACCACCAGAATAATGTTACAATTAGTGCTGTGTTATTATTAAAGTACATTCCACGGGTAAACAAACACAAGAGAAGGGACAAAATAAACACTAATGCTAACTATCTGAGGCACTAAAGGGCCTCTCTCCGGTCCTTCCATCACTAACCATCACCATACAAGAGTCACCCTGGAAGGTGTCTTTGTTTGATGACGCCAACTCGGGTTGTGAGACATATTGTGTCATTCACCTGCTGGAGACTTTAACATTAAGGTCACATTTTTCGACGAGGCTGTACATTTGGAATAGCATCTTTCCTGGTGCGTACAACATTCGGGAAAGTCGGGGGCACTTACCCAGCTGAAGTGCAGGCTGCAGGAAGCACAGGAAGAGCGCCAACAGGAAGGCCTTCATGATAGCTGTTTCATAAATTAGTTCCCATAAATACAGAAGTGTATGTTCACGAGACCGGCTTCAAGAGTCCCAGCTAAACCACCTCTGCAGCCACCCGCCTTGCCTCGCTTTTGAAGGTTTATGGGAATCTTTGGGAAGATGTGGCCTCTTGGTGATAAGAAAATATCCTGTCACATGGGGTGTTGCCAAACAACAGGAATCCGCGCGTCAAGCGGTGCTTACGGCGCTGATTTTACGGACGAGGAAACGCTGTCCTCGGAAGTCAGGGACAATCCGGGACGGCGGCAGATAGCTCGGGCCTGCTTTCTGCAGGTCTTTGTTATAGGGCCGCGGGAATAGATACCCGATAGCATACTTGCTGAGCTCGCGCAGCACTTAAAACACGGAAACGGCAAATGACATGAAGCCGGCCGGGGTTAAAGGACAATGGACACTTATTGTATCCGCACCAGCAGCACGGGAAGATGCCATTTCGTGTAGATAGAGGCGACCAGTGTTGGACTGGAATCAACAATAGACCCGGGCACTCTAAAAAAAAAAAAAAGGCCCAAATTTGCGGACTGTGCCTTTTCGCAATTTTTAGGTATTATGAAAAGTAGGAGGGGGGACATGTTTAATTAACATCACTGTGAAAAAAGGTGTTACCAGGACGTTTTGTGCACTGAATATTTTACACCAGTGAACTACAACTGGATGTACGTGAGGACACTTCTGCTCAGCCCCTGCTCAATCTACATTCATTAATGGGCCGGTCCTACGAATAAATGAGAATAACACCTCTGCCCCGTTGATGAGACGGAGGTATGTAACTGAGTCCCACCTGCCTCCGGAACGGCCGCTCAGGCTTCCATTCGGCTTCAGGCGGCATCTCAACAGCCCAGGCACAGCTTAACTCGCCCACCAAACTGGCCAGAAAAAGCAGCCCACAGCTGCACCTCCAATACCGGCCCATTACATACTGCCCGAGTGCCTGCTGCCTTACCAATCCAACCCTGAGGGCAACCAGGCTGGCCCGATTTCCCCCTTTTATTTTCCTCCCCTGCCCTAGCCCAACCGTAGTACATTTCCTGTTAATAAATAACTGCCCAGGATCGGCTGGAAGGTTGTGGTGTTTCTTTGTAACACTTTCTGTAAATATGTACTTTCTATTCCGCCCTCCCACCCCCTTTGAGTCTTACTATGACTAAGATGACTACTCGTCACCAAGTAAAATTCTCGAGAGTGATGGAAATTGTACAGAAACAAAATGTGTATAAAACTAATTGTAACAAAAATCTATAATAATTAACAGCGTACAACCCTATTATATACATATTTAGCCACTTATAGCACCACCTGGTACTTTGCTTTCGGCCAAACCATCATTAACAAGCATTAGAAATGCAATCGGGCTCGGATTTATTTGAGTTTGAGCTAATGGCATTGTAAATGCCAATGTATTGTTGCTATGTGTTATGGAGTGTGTTCATGTGGTGTGTACTGTACTGCTAGTGATCTCCTTGTGAATGTGCGAATATTGCACCACTTGCCTGTGATGTCCTTCTTATGCACCGCCACTCTGCACCGCCACTCTGCACCGCCACTTTGCACCACCGCACTGCCACTCTGCACCGCCACTCTGCACCGCCACTCTGCACCGCCACTCTGCACCGCCACCGCAGAGAGAGAGAGAACATGACGGGAGCTCTTCTCCCCTGCTTCCACCACACAGCTCACACTGTGAACATGACGGGAGCTCTTCTCCCCTGCTTCCACCACACAGCTCACACTGTGAACATGACGGGAGCTCTTCTCCCCTGCTTCCACCACACAGCTCACACTGTGAACATGACGGGAGCGATTCTCCTTCTTCAGAGCCACAGCTGCTATTAAGTACTGAGTTTTATCTTCCTTCAACTGCTCACAAACGTTGGCAAAGCATGTGGGTGTGGCCTGTAAATCACAATGCAAGCCGGGCCTAATTTGTTTCTTTATGGCATGTTTTACCTGAGGTGAGGGAGAATATGCGGGGGGAAAAGCAACAATGGCGGTGGAGGAAGAGCATGGAAGCACACTAAATAACAATGGCAATGGAAGGAGGATGGGTGCACACTAGTCGGCAGCAGTAACGGAGGGAAGGTTGGCAACAAAAAAAGCAACAATGGCAATCAAGGGGTTACGGACACTAAGCAACAGTAGTAATAGAGGATAAGTGGGCGGGGAAAGGAACAGCAACAACTGTAGCAACAGATGGAGGCTGGGTGGGGAAAAAGCAATGGTGTTTACAAAGGGAGGGAAGGTGACAAAAAGGGATATCAGTGAAAAAGCGACTTCGACAATGGAGGGGGAGGTAGGTAGAGGGAAAAAGAAACAGCTGCAATGGAGGGTGTGGGACACTAAACTAAAGCAGCAGCGGAGGGAGGGTGGGTGAAGAAAAACCAACGTGGAAAGTGAGGGTTGATGGACTGAAAGAAGCTTCGGGGGGGGGGGTGAAACAGCACTCCAGCAAGAGAAATTAATGTGGCGCGTGGGGTAAAAACACGGTTGGGGAGAAGGCAGAGGATAAAACAACACAGAGGGAGACCGTGTGGGAACAGAAGGACTCAGGCAAGAGACAACAACGTGGAAGGCAGAAGGGACAGGAGAACACTGGAGAGAAACAACTTTGACCACTGAAGGTGGAAAGAGAAGCACACAAAGGAGACAGATGGAAAACACATGCACTGTCATGGAGTGCTTCACAAAAATGAAAGCTGACACTGTTGTAAGCATAGAAGGAGCCCGTCAGGGAGATGATAACCAGCTAGGCTCTGCGGGAGGGATAAACACAAGTCGTCGAGCTAAAGCAAATAAAGCCAGTGAATAGACAGCAAGCATGAGTGACAAAACACCAGCCCAATGGTAAACAATGGACGAAGTTCATTCATAGGTAAGCTTTTGGCATGTCCCCAAAATGTATGGCAGACTTCGACATAAAATGCAAGAAACCCTTCTTTGACAGATCCAACTTCTCTGCCTTCTTATGGATTTATTAGTAATAGAGGTATTGCTTTAGGCAGGATAAAGCTGTAGTAGTCATTGTAGGGATCTCTGGTTTTGGAATTTGAGAATACATTATGGTAGTAAAAAATGGATTCCAAAGGTAATTCTCTTACCTCATGGGAGTATTTTAAGAGGGTAAAAAATACAAAATAAATTTCGTTTTCAAAACCTTTATTTTTATCTAACCCATGCAGTGTATTTTTTTCACTTGCAGCCCTGTGTTCTTCTTTTTTGCAGGCACAATAGATGTTCACCTTCTTGTGGACATATTACTAATACATTAGCAATGAAAGTCAGGTCTGAGCTTTGTCTACCCATTAGTCCCCAATTCTTTCCTTGAGGTATTTGACACAAGAAGGGGGAACAAAACGTATACAGGCAAAGTGAGGCAGACCAATGACCGAAGAAGGTGAACCTAGAACATGTGGGCAATGGAAAATGCTTCTGAGTGGAAGTTCTGGCTCCTACTGGTGTAGAATTATGGTGGTTTCATGTGCAAGCAGCAGGGTATCCTATGCCCAGCATGCCCTGCTACATAATAGAGATGTGTCCTTCAGTTAAATGCAAGTGAATTGAGCAAAGAATATCCTGCCATATTAGAAACCATACGTGTGGAGAGCAGGTTAATGAAGAGTGTTTAATGGCAGTACTAAATCTGGTTTCTTTTTGGACTGTATTAATAATAGCTTCATAAACATCACAGCTGGATAGCTCTGCAGTGTAGTTTCGCGTTTTGCTACAACATACAAATCCCAACATGCAATCATTGTTCACTGTGTGAGAGAGTTGTATGGACCTTGGAGAGGGGGTGGCCTTTGGGGCAAATGTGGAACTTTGGCCTGTCAATAGGAGACCAGACAAGGAGCGGTATTCAAAGGTGCAGGCCTTAGAGAGTCATGGGAAGGTTGCAAACCTGTGATAGATTTCAGCTGAGACTGCAGCTTGATCTGGAAACTCACTTTGTGCGGTGATTTCCAGCTCACCTTGCCTTTCACCGTGTGATATCGGCTCTTTACTGGGTAGCCAAATAAAGGTACCGTGTGAATGGGGGTAGGCTGTCTGAAGTAGATCCCACACTCGTTTTTTACCTGTGTCTTGTATTTAGGGGAGTAGCTATCAATAATACAGTGGGTTCAGTGGCACCAGGGCCTTAGGGGGGCAAGGGACACCATGCACAACAATTTTTGCTATATTTTCATAAGCTAACTGCGATCAGAGGCGCCTTTTGTCCTTGCTTGCATTAGGGCGTTTGAAATCGTTGCTTTCGCCACTGCTGCTTTTGCCCTTTACTGAAGCCAAGAAAAGTGATGCGTGTCAGAAAATGCTCTCCCCTAAGTGCTAGTCTAACCTCGGGTTCACTTCACAATGCACGTTCCTGTGACCTCGGTGAACAGCAGCTAATTCAGACACAATTAGGAGCCAAGTCAATATTTCCAGGCTCGGGAGCCGCGCTTTAGCTTGGGGTCGGTGATTGCCGGCTTCCAAAAATACACAAGGACTCTCATTTGTGTAGAGCGCAAGTAACTGTAAAGTGGCATTTCCGTATCCGGCTTTAGGACGAGTTCCATGCCATTCATTTTCCTGGCATTCCTTCCAAACTCTGTGCTTATCCCCCACTGACGTTGAGGTTCACTCCTTTCAGTTATAGCTCAGTTTTGGGACGGGCCAGTGGCTGCATTGGTCCCACTTATAAATTGGAGGTTAATGCTTATCCCCGTGAAAACAGGAGTTCGTGCTGGTCTCTTAATTCTGAGTTTTGCAGTAAGAACCGCCTCAATATATCTGTGGGAATGATACATGGTGCGGTAAACACTGTTTACGCATTTATACAAGCTGCAGCCAAAGTGCAAAAAAAGGTATGTCAAGGATTTACAACGAAGTGCAACATTAAAACACACACAATGTGTTCACAGCCTGTGTTTTTTGCAAAGTTCGGTCTTGCCCTCAATTACGAAACCAAAAAAACAAATATAGCTTGGAGTTGCAGTTCGGTTTACCTTACCTGAACTTTGAAATAAGAGTTGCGTGTGGAAGCCCAGTCTGAACTGGAACAGTTTAGATCAGCAAGGGGTGTGTTCCATCATGGTGAGGATCCGAGTTTGTGATCCGGAGGAGTGAGGCTGATGAAGCCCTTTCCCGGCCTGGCATGCAGCAGCTGCGCGCTGAGCGCTGCTGAATGGTGAACGCGCCCGGCCATCTGGATTCACTTATGGAGGCACCCTGACAGCTCCTAATTATAAGTAATGTACTTCTTTGCGCGAGCACGAACGAAATATGCCCAAGATGGCGGAACAAAACTACATTTACCCTATCACTTCAAGCCTATTAAAACGACAACACAACGAAGACGAATCACTGGCCAGATGACAGAACACGCTAAGGAATGTGTGGAATTTGTCTCGCCAAAGCCCTAGGAGATACTTTTTTTTCTCTTCTTTAACATTAGGATCTCGAAACTCCTCCCACTTTCAGTGGGGAGGAGTCCGAGCCCTAAAAAGGAGGGCACTGGACTATCAATTGATTGCTCACATGCCCTTAAATAGAGTGTCAAAGCATTAAGTGCCATTTATCCTAAACTAGAGAAGCGTTTACAGGCCTGGGTAAACGTGGCAAAGTAGCATAAAGTCATAACAGTATATTTTCCACCAATGTAAGAATAACATTTATCATTCCCCTTTTGGTACCTTCTGCACAGTAGTGGCTGCTACCAACCAGGAAAGGTGGTGGGGGGAATAAATAAAAATACAAAGCACTTACCTCTTTACCGCGGACCGCCGGCCGCCACCTCTTCTTTCTCCGTCCTCCTGGCAGGAAGCACACAACCTCCCAAAATCCGCTGACCAATCACAATGCTGCCTGAGCAACTTTATAATTGGTCTGAGTGCCAGGCTTCAGTGCTCAGGCAGGGGCTGGCAGGCTGTGCATGTTCTCCACCCAGGCTGGAATGCAGCCTGTGTGGAGAACATACAGAGTGCGCATGGCGCGTTGGCCGACACGAGATGGCCAGCCAAAGCGGCATGTGCACTTTAGATGCTGCCATCACTCCTCCCCGTGACGCTGGGAGCCTAGCCCCAACTGCCTGGCTTCAGCTGCAAGCTGGATACAAAAAACAAAATGATAATAATGAACGCTGTTATAATTCATTTTTTTAAATTCATTTTGCAGCTGAAGCAGTAGGGCCACGTTCCTCCGCCTTAGTGGGAGGAGCTGCCACTGTTTCTGCACCAAACTAGATATTTGTTTGTCGGAACGGTCCCGAGCCTAAACCTTATAGAGCATATAAAGGATAAGTACGTTCACTAACACTTCTCCCCATGTCTTGAATAACGACCTCAAACTTCAGCACTTTCTCTGGAATGATAGTTGTGGCTTCTACTTGACTCTTGTAGCACTGCAAGGCAGTTAACAAACCTTAACATTCTACTATTTCCTATTTTGGCATTGTGTGTTACCATATTAGAACTCTAATACCTTATGCTTTAACATTTATATATACAATGCTTTAACATTTATATGTGCAAAAAGATCAACATGGACAGAATGCTTAACAATGTCAAACATTCACCCCCAGCACAGATATCTGGGCCTAAATCCATCTTTTCTTGCCATACCCATTTAGACCCAGCCATATGCAAGTCAGTCTTGACCCTGCTCTTCTTGGGAACAGTCCACCTCGAACTGCCAGGCCAGGTCCCCCCTGGACCTGAAACAAGCATATTGGGGCCGAGTTCGGAGTATCACCTCTCATCAGCCAGGCTAGCTTGACTCCAGTGGCATGGTGAGCATGAGACCCACGTCTGGGCATTCCTTTCCCACTTAGTGCAAGAAATGCAAAAAGAACAATTGATGGATGGAATGCTGAACAATATAAATCCCGAAACCGGTCCCAGGTTAAAACTGATTTGCATATGGCAGGGTTTAAAATGGAATGGCATGGGGAACAAAATCATTATGGAGTTAGGCCCAGATCTCTATACTGCTGTGAATGTTTGACATTGTTCAACTTTCTGCCGATCAATTGTTCTTTTTGCATTTGTCACCTGGAGCTGGGCGGGTATGCCCAGACATGGGGCTTGTGCTCTCCATGGCACTGAAGTGAAGCTAGCCTGGCTGATAATAGGTGAAAACCACAAAACTGGTCCCAGAACGACCTGCTAGGTGGCTTTGACTGATAAGGCTACCTGCCTACCTGCTCTGGACTGCCTGCCTGCTGTGGACTGCCTGGCTGCTGTGGGCTTCCTGCTGGTGCTGTCCACCAGCTGGGGATCCCTTGCCACCCTGAAGAAGACCCCTGCCAGCCCCTTCTGGGCCCCCTGCCTGATTTGTGGGACCCTCACCCTGCTATAGCTGAGGGTCTGCCTGCGTCCTCCACCCATCTACTGGTTTTGAGGATAACCTACCTGCTGCCAACTCCCTGAGGAATCCCTCTTTTGGGCATAGCACAACAGAACAGCAAGATGAGCAGACCAATTAACCGATGGTTCCACCACACAGTAAACCTGCAGAGGAAGGTGGAATCAGATGGCTTCACACTACTGCTGAGCAGGAAGATCTTCACAGAACTGCTGGTAACTAAGATGGGTTTCACAACAACAGAAATCTGGTGCATAATGTCGGATGCACCCAAAGGCACCAACCTGCTTACGTTCATGTTTGAACAAATCTGCAGAAGATATTGGCAGATGTGCTGGTCACGATGAGAGGAGAAACCTTTCTCTGACTTCCAACTGGAATGCCAGCTCATGCTGGAGGTTAAGAGAATGACAGTACACGTCTACAACACACACGTCAATATCCAAGACCTGACAACCTTCTTACACCGTCACTGCACAGTGACAAAAGAACCCTCCCGCAACCTGGACGGTGAAGGCATCTGGGATGATAAATGAACAGTGATGGTAAAGCTGAAGGGAAACAACCCTTACAACGCAACTATTACGACGCACACCGTTACAACGCACACCATTACAACGCAGGATCCGTTACAACGCATGGCTTTACAACGCATGACATTACATAGCAGATGCTATTACAACGCATGCCATTACAACGTAAGTATTGGTAAGTATGTTTTTTTTTTTAAATCATTTTTTTAAATGTAAATTAAATTAATTAATTTAAGTAATAGTATACATTTAGTTTTGGGTTATGGGGTACAGGGGTATTTTTAGGTTTCAGGGCTAGGTTTGGGTTTTGGGGTACAGGGGTATTTTTAGGTTTCAGGGCTAGCTATGGGTTTTGGGGTACAGGGGTATTTTTAGGTTTCAGGGCTAGGTATGGGTTTTGGGGTACAGGGGTATTTTTAGGTTTCAGGGCTAGGTATGGGTTTTGGGGTACAGGGGTATTTTTAGGTTTCAGGGCTAGGTTTGGGTTTTGGGGTACAGGGGTATTTTTAGGTTTCAGGGCTAGGTTTGGGTTTTGGGGTACAGGGGTATTTTTAGGTTTCAGGGCTAGGTTTGGGTTTTGGGGTACAGGGGTATTTTTAGGTTTCAGAGCTAGGTTTGGTTTTTGGGGTACAGGGGTATTTTTAGGTTTCAGGGCTAGGTTTGGGTTTTGGGGTACAGGGGTATTTTTAGGTTTCAGGGCTAGGTTTGGGTTTTGGGGTACAGGGGTATTTTTAGGTTTCAGGGCTAGGTTTGGGTTTTGGGGTACAGGGGTATTTTTAGGTTTCAGGGCTAGGTATGGGTTTTGGGGTACAGGGGTATTTTTAGGTTTCAGGGCTAGGTTTGGGTTTTGGGGTACAGGGGTATTTTTAGGTTTCAGGGCTAGGTTTGGGTTTTGGGGTACAGGGGTATTTTTAGGTTTCAGGGCTAGGTATGGGTTTTGGGGTACAGGGGTATTTTTAGGTTTCAGGGCTAGGTTTGGGTTTTGGGGTACAGGGGTATTTTTAGGTTTCAGGGCTAGGTATGGGTTTTGGGGTACAGGGGTATTTTAAGGTTTCAGGGCTAGATTTGGGTTTTGGGGTACAGGGGTATTTTTAGGTTTCAGGGCTAGGTATGGGTTATAGGGTACATGGGTATTTTAAGGGTTCAGGGTAACAGGTATTTTTAGGGTTCAGTTTTTAAATAAATAATTTTAAATAATTTAAATAATTAATTTTAATAATTTTATTATTTTTTAATATTAGTTCTTTAATAATAATTGTTCTTTTTAAAATAAACTATTTTTTAAAGTATATATATTTACAAATTAATTATTAAAAAATAATTTAATTTATTAAATTAATTAAATTTTACTAAATTACATTTAAAAAAAAAATAATATACTTACCTATACTTACGTTGTAATGGCATGCGTTGTAATAGCATCTGCTATGTAATGTCATGCGTTGTAAAAGCATTCGTTGTAAATGTATCTGCGTTGTAAAAATTGTGTTGTAACGGTGTGCGTTGTAAAAGTTCGCGATGTAACCTCATACATCCAAAGCTGAAGGAGGACCCGTCGGCCCAGATGGAATCCACCACCCCCTTCCACCTTCTCCCTAGGGCGCGACTCAGGATACCTGTACTACCCTGGGCAGCCCAAACTATGCAACAGGTGCAGCAAATCAGGCCACACTGGCAATCCCTGCAAGATGCAAGTATGCAGGAACTACAAACAAGAAGGCAACATGCAAAGACCTGCAAAGAGGAAACACCATGCAACCTCTGTGGGGGTGTAGGCCACCTCTTTAAGGACTGCCCAAAATGAGCCAAATCCTACACCCATGCTTCCAAACCTCCATGGAGAGACCAACAGGAGGAGACGGATGAGACCAGGCCTCCAGCCCCAAGGTGGGCCAAGGGAACTGGGAGAGGGAAGGGCTCCAAACAGCACGAACCCAGACTCTACCATGGCCCCAGAGCTACAGACCTCAAAGATATCCCCCCTGCCATCCCTGAGCCCTGTGAGCCACAGAAAGCTCTGCCCAACCTGCCACAGAGGACCAGAGTGAGGTCCCCTTGACAAAACAGGTGAACAGGAAAAAGAGGCACAGCACCTCACAGTATACAAGAAAAACATGCAAGCAAGTCATGATCAGCCACAACCTCTACTTCGTGCTTGAGAATTCATAAGAGGAAGATCAGTCATTAAAAGACAGCCGGGATGACCAACTCGAGCAAGCATGGAAAGTGCTAAGGGAGAGGAGGGCACTGGCAAACATCATGAAGCGTCCCCACCCCCATCGCCAACAACAGTAGAACAGGAAGAGACCTCCAGTGGAGAGCGAGAACAAGGCCCACCCATCACCCTGGAGGTGGTAGTCCCCAAGCTCAGCCGAGTGTGTGGGTCAGCCATCGATCATCAACAAGCAACAGCGGCCGAGCAGGAAGTCCAAGCACCAGAGACCCAACAGGAGCCTGATCATCACTATAAGTAGCCTTGTCACTTGCATTTTTAACCAATTGCTCTGACTTGATAATTAGTCTTTAAGTATTAAGTTAAACTCTTAAAAACTTATGATGGCTATTTCCTTATTTTCTGTAAATGTCAAAAGTATTAGAGACAGGCACAGATGTGCTAATACTTTGAGTTTTCTTGCCATCCAGGAATGTGATGTATACAGGATTCATGAATATAAATGTGCCATCCCCTTCGCAACATTTAGAAGCTACAGGGGTTGTCCAACAACCCTGAACCAGGGACAAACGATCAATACACCTAACAAGAGGTTCAGGAGAAAGGTCTCATAAATTATGCAACTTCACACATCCAATAAAATAAAAAATGATAAATAAATAGAGAAAGAAGGAAGAAGAAGCCTATCAATTCATACATTCAGAAAAGTATTGCGTATCAAAAAACATTATAATTTATTGCATGTATCAGGAATTAAAAAGAACAGTTGCGCTCAAGACAAAATGTTGGTATACAAAAAACAGACACATCACAAACCAAACAAGTGGCTTAACAAAAACATTACATGTGTAAAGAACAACACAAACATAAATAATGTGTCCTTAAATAATTATGGTCACAAAAAGCGTAGACGGCGTTTCGACTGCTGTGTTATTGTACGGTCATCTTCAGGACTTAAATTTGCTTGAGCATAACAAATCTGTATAAAAACGACGAGCCAAACAGGAATTGATGGCTGTCAGGATAATTCCAACTTGCCACAGACAAATTTCGGGTGACACACAATGTGTCAGAGGAGTGCAGTTGAATCTATAGATGATCCCAATGGTCCACCATATAGTACGCCCAATAAATCGGCGATATTATTTCGGCACCCGCGGCACACGAAGGAGGTTCCAACGGCGCCTCGATAGATTTCGCAACATCATACAAAAGCAAAGAACAGCAGTGGACCCTTGGGCCTTCCTTCTGGTCTGGGGGAACAGAAGTAGGTCTGTATGAGTGGCTACCTTAGCCAGAGGACTCAGTCACTGAACTGGAGGGCAGCAGGCTCTTATCGTTGGTGGATCGTGGGCAGGAGAGCCAGATAGACCTATTAATGTGTATGTCCTTCGTGATGTAGGCAAGTGACGCAAGCTGTTTCAGCATCTCAGGCCAAGAACAATTTTGATGTGTAGGGATTTCAACTGCATTCTAGAAACAGGTGGATGATTTGGGCCTGGGCTGGGGAAGCATGGTTCTATGATACAGCAAAACTCCTGGTGGAGTGACAGACTTCTATGGGGACATCTATTCAGATAAGAAGTCAGAGGGAGATCATTTAGAAATGTTTCTGTCTGGTATCCCAAAAATAGACTCAAGTGCACCATGGAAGAGCTAGTTCTGTCTAGATCAGGAGAAGGCCTTCGACTGCATCTCCCATGAGTTCATGGAAATGTGAATGCACGGTTTTGGGCTGGGGAGCAGTTTTGCAGTTACATTAAAATAATATATAAAGACGTCTTCAGTTCAGTCATTTTGAAAGGTTGTAAAACAGACCCCTTTCCTATCAGGTCTGGGGTAAAACAAGACTGCCTGCTCTCACCCTCTCTGTTTGCTTTGGTTATAGAGCTACTCGCTGAGTACATCAGGGAGAACACGAACATCAGAGGGATCCTGACACCAGGCGACGTGAAGAAAGAGGTCTAGTGTGTGCTGTACATGGACGATGTCACCCTCTTCTGCGCAGTTGGTAAATTGGTCGAATCCCTGCTGGAAGTATATAAGGACTTCAGCAAGGCATCAGGGCCAAAAATCAATGTGGACAAAACGCAGGTGAAACTCTTCTTTGGGCGATGGGACCTATGCAATGAGCCTCTCCCCTTCCCAATTGAGGCAGAACTGGTAAAGATTCTCACATCTGGTTTGGGGGACCGGGGGCAGCTGTAAAGAGCTGGAACGAACATCTGGCCAAGGTGAAGCAAAAACTGGGTCTCTGGAGTTTGAGAAACTTGAGCATCGAAGAAAAGGCTCTGGTGCTCAGAAAAGATACACTGCCCGTGCTGCAGTACGTGACACAGGCCTGGCCAACCTTGGCCAACGTAGTACGGGCACTAAATAGCATTGTGTTCCATTTTGTCTGGCACTCGAAGATGGACAGGGTTAAAAGGTCAGTCACGCACAAGCAGTACTGCAAAGGGGGGAAGGCAGTCCCCGACATCCCAACAATCCTCAGGGCCTTCTTTGTGAGTGGCTGCGTGCAAATAACCCTGTCAAATAAGAACAAGGACCACTCATCCCACAAGGTGTCCCTCTTTTCCCTCTTCCCGGTGTGGAGAACACTGGGGTACGATAAGTGGGAAAACGCAGTGCCATTTAACTGGGACCTCCCATGATACTATAGGGAGGTAAAAAGGTTTGTGGAGTAATCTTGAACCACTGGCAATGGCAGCACATGTGTGGGGAAATGTATCCTTGCCAAACTTGTCAAACAGACACAAAGGCATTGCATGGATGGCTGTGAAGGGGGGGTCTGCCAGTAAGGTCATTCATGCATAGCAGTTCCTGCACAGAGACTGCCCAAAGGGATGTCCCATAGAGGAAACTGCATACTATCTTTTCTGGGCCTGCCCCTTCACCCAGATACTATGGGCTGCCTTAAGACAAGACCTGGAATCCCACATCCCCTAAACGAACATAGCACATCAGTCCGTGCAGTATGGGCTGTTTCCACAGACACACACAGTTGGAGCTATCCAGGGGTGTTGGAGAATCATCTGCTGTGTGAAGGATATTCTCCTGTATGTTAGGACGCCCCTGGTGGCAAACGGAGAGGTAAGCAGGTAAGTATGCCACAGGATGTTGCACAGCGTACTAAGGAACTATGCAGCCAAGGACAAAAAGGAAATAGAGGAGGAAGAACTGTAAAACAAATCCCTCCTTCCCCACGGTACTCTTTGAAAGCCCCCCCATTAAAACTGTGACTAACCCACGCATAGCAAGTAACTTTGAATCCCTACCCAATGGAATGTATATGTGAAAGTACATTTGAACAAAAGTTAAAGTGGACTGGCCTCCCTAAGGGAAGTGGGACAACTTCCTTATTATCTATATATCGCAAATGTTTAAGCGCTTAATAAAAGTTTTTGACATGTAACTAAAAAAAAACAACCCCAGAATGCTTGTTTCCGGTCCAGGGAGGACTTGGCCAGACAGATCGGACTGGACTTTTCCCATGGGGAAAAGGGTCAAGACTGATTTGCCTATGGCTGGGTTTAAACTCGAATGCCAAGGGGAACAAAAAAACGATGGCTTTAGACCCAGATCACTGGACTGGGGCTAATGTTTGACATTGTTCACCATTCTGTCCATCAATTGGTCTTTTTGCACTTGTCACCCCGAGATGGCTGGGTATGCCCAGACATTGGTCCAATGCTCTCCATGCCACTGGAGTCAAGCTAGCATGGCTGATGAGGAGGGAAACTCAAAAACTGGTCCCAGGATGCTAGTTTCCGGTCCAGGTAGGGCCTGACAGTTCAGCATGGACTGTGCCCGAGGGAAGCTTGGTCAAGACTCATGTGCATATGGCTGGGTTTAAACTGGAATGGCATGGGGAGAAAAAACAATGGATTCAGGCCCAGATCTCTGTACTGGGGTGAATGTTTGGCAATTTTCATCATTCTGTCCATCAATTGTTCTTTTAACATTCAACATTCATACATGGCATGAGCAAATAGTCCTGGCTTAAGAAACTTGGATGAGACAGCAACGTGCATGGTAGAGAGTTGGCAACTCTTTTGCTGAGGTAGTGGAGGTCTGGTATGGCATCTAGCACTGAGCTCAAAGACAGAGGCAGCATAGACAGGGCAATTCAGGGTGGGAAGGCAGGTCAGGCTCCGATGAGTGGCAGTGTAGGCAGACTGTTGGACAAAAGAGAAGTGCTAGGCTCTTTTCAGTAAAACAGGCTAGGGGACAGGGTAGGTCCACCCCGGGTGGACCTACCCTGGATTGAAGAAGGGAGAGGACAGTGAGTCGACTCATAAGCCAGCACAACAGCACCCTTAACTTAACGAGACAAAGTGGACAAGGAAGGAAGGCCGAAGACCCATCCTGAGAGGCTGTATGTGACAAACAAAGAATCAACTGTCCTAAAACCACTGGTCTGGTCCAAATAGATGCGGAGAGCCCTCAGCACATCCAAAGAATAGAGAACCACTCCCTCGAGGGAGGAGGGGTCTGGAAAAAAGACTGGGAGGACAATATCCTCCTGATAGTGGAAAGAAGACAAAACCTTGGGCAGAAAAAACTGTTTAGGACAACGAACGACATTGTCAGAGCAGAAACGCAAAAAGGGGGGGTAGCCATCAAAGCACCAAGCTCACCAACCTTAGCAGAAATGAACTTTAGGTCCACAGAGAGCTGAGGCTCAAAAGGGGGCCCCTTCAAGTCCTGGAGAACTAGGGGAAGATCCCAGGTTGGCACAGGAGAGTGAGAGACAGACCGCTCTATCGAAAAACTTCACGAGAGGCGAGCCACAAAAGGGGAGACAGAAGATACAGAAGAACCCCGAAAAGCCAGAATGGCAGCCCACTGCGGCCCAAGTGTGGACACAGCAAGCCCCTGGACAAAACCATCCCGCAAGATGTCCCGCACCCGTGCAGCTGCACAGGAGGAGGAAGACAGACCCTTACCAAGGCACCAGGAGGAGAAGTTCATCCAATGACGGTCGTAGGACTTCAAGGTGGAGGGGCGTCTAGACAACTGGATGCACTGGGCAACCTCCACAGAACAACCTTGACCCAACAAACTTAGCCTTTCAAGTGCCATACCCCCAGCGGGAGGTGGCGCAGGGCGGACAGGTGGAGAAGAGGAGCCCTCAGAGGGGAGGGACACAGGGGAAACTGCCAATGGGGGCACACAGACAAAGTCAGAAGAAGGGAAAAGCAAGGCTGACGGGACCACTCCGACACCACCAGAAGAACCTCTGCCCGGTCCAACCGATTCTTCCGGAGGACCCGGGGGATCAAGGCAAACAGAAGACCCAGTGACCACGGAACGGAGAAAGAGTAGATCGCCCAGGCCAGTGGAGATGGAACAAGGTTGCAAAAATGAGGAAGAAGGGCCAACTCCTCCGAGGCAAACAGATCCAGCCAGGGAAGGCGGAACCAGAGGACAATCTGATCGAACATAACTGGGGACAGACACATGGTCACAGAGAAAGGGAAGACCCTGCTCAGGGAGTCCACAGGCCCATTCTCCCTCCCCGAAAGATAGACAGCGTCAGAGACAAGAGACTCTGCTCAGCCCAAAGACCGATCTTCCTGGAAAGGAGAAACAGAGACCGGCACATGCCCCCTTGGTGATTCACATACGCCGGAACAACCTGGTTTTTGTTCTGAACAGAGACAGCACGGCCCAGAAGGAGAGGAGTAAACCAAAGCAGAGCCAAACAAACTGCCCACAGCTACTCCCAGTTCGAGGACTGAAGAGACTCTAATCGGAACCACCGATCCTGAGTCTTGGAAGCACCCAGGACTGCACCCCAACCCACGGCACTGGCATCGGTGGACAACACTACCACAGCCGGAGGAGGTAGAAGGTCCAGGAGCAACCCGAATCCCCGGCGTGACGGGAATAGGAGCATCATAATACTGAGAGGCAGGATCCCAGTGGGCCAGGACGTGATGCTGGAGGGGATACAAATGCAGAGGGGCCCAAGGGAGGAGATGTAGAGTGGAAGCCATCTCCCCTTGACTCTGCAACCAGAGCCGGGCAGACACAGGGGACTGGGACTGGACCCATGAAAGGTGACGGAACAATTTCAACTGTCTCTCCTCGGAGAGGAACACCATCCCAAGATCCATGCGGAAGAGAGCCCCCAGAAACTTCAAAGTCTGGGAGGGCAGCAGGGAGGACTTCCGTTGATTGATGAGGAACCCAAAGGACTCCAGAAGATGACACACCTGGTCCACATCTGGCAGAGCCTGAGAGAAAGAAGGAGAGACAATCAACCAATCATTCAGGTAGGGAAAAACCTGAAGACCCTGGAATGGAGAATACCCACCAGAGGGGCTAAGAGCTTCGTGAAAACCCGTGGCGCCGATTAAAGGCACCTGGAACTGATAATGCCGGGAGTCCACAGCAATTGCACAGGAGAAGGAGTGGGGACAGCACCACCGGCTGGGGCCTGGTACTTGGCAATTAGGAGCCGCCTGGCTATGACCCCTGCCACGAAAGGGCTGCGGAGCACCCTGAGTAGAAGAAAAACCAAAGGCACAGCGGTAGCCAAACCCCCGCCCCGAGAAGGAGGGTGAACAGGAGCCAGAAGCTTGCGGTTCTCCGCTGACTGCTTGACCAAATACTCCAGCTGGGGCCCGAACACTCTGGACCCCACAAAGGGCAACTTAAGCAGGACCGACCTCTTGAGAGTGCTCAGCCTACCAAGAGCGCATCCAGATATGACGCCTAGCAGCAATCGAAGCCCCAGAAGCAGCCGCAGCAGCATTCAAATTGTCAAAAGAAATGTCCGATAAAAGGCACACGTGCAGCTCCATGAGGGCCAAGAGAGAGGAGGCAACCTCCCCATCCTGCAAAAGAAGAGCCAGGGCCTGGAAATCTTTCAGCAGGGACTGGACTACTTAGTTGGAGCAGGTTGTTGCTCTGACCGCAAAGTTGGAAGCAGAGTAGGAACGTTTCTCTGCCCCCTCTACCCGCTTGTCCACAGTGTTAGCAGGAAGGGCATCATCAGACAGAACCAAACACTGTGTGGAAAGACCAGCCATCAAATAGTCCACCTTGACAGAATGAGGGAACTCAGTGGCAAACCCCTATAATGGATATCACTTACCCAAAAAGCGAGGGAAGACGGACTTATCCACATCCTTCCACTCATGTACAAGCACCTTGCGCACAGCGCCATGCAAGGGCAAGGACTCAGGATACGGCTGGCAATATTGTGTAAAAAATTCATCCTCCAGGACATCTGGCACAGGAGGAGCGAAACCCAAAGTGCCACGCAAATGGTCAAACAAGTCAGAGAGCTCTGTACCCTGAACAAAGCGAACATGTACACAGTTATCCTCCTCGGTCCCCACACCATCAGCCGAAGGGTCAGGCTGAACAAGAGACGCACGAGGCACCCAGGCCAGAGGGCCGGCTGCTTCCCGAGCCCGGAAAGCATTAGCAACAGCCTCATTAATCAGGATGTGCAGGGCATCCAGAGTAGGAGCGGCAGAATCAGAAGCATCCATGGCAGCACAAGCAAAGTGTAAGGGGCACCAAATACAACCAGCAGAGGCAGGAACCTACAGAAAACGGACCCGTATTTCTAAGAAACCGAAGTCCCGAGGCACCCGACCTCTTGCGCTACCTGGCAAGGGGGTGCATGCATAAAAAACCAACCGGCCGCCCAAAAAAAAAACAGGATGTAGGAATCCTAAAGTACGCTACGCGCAGCTGGGAAAAAACAGAAGACCCCCGCCCGCTAAAGCAGGCTGCAACGGGACCTCACAGGGGAGGAGCGGCCACCAAAGCAGGCCGCGCACAAAAAGGCGAGGAGCCGGGAAAAAGAATAGGCACAAGTGACCACTAGAGCGGGCCGCGAGGAGGCTCAGTATACGTTCCCGCACCCACAACATTAAAAAAACAAGGAAAAGGGCAGCCGCTACAGCAGGTCGCCAAAACACACATAAAATAACAGAAGGGACACTTACCTGATCGGCAGCTCCGCTAGGCAAAAGGCAAGTGGCAAAGTCGGAAAAAAGGAACAGAATGTGTTGTTACACACTTCCCCCTTTATCCTCACCGGATTGGTGGCGCCATATTGGGGGAAGTGATGAAATCTCAGCTAGGTTTTAGGTTTCTGGGGAGCAGACTAGCTGCTCACTGTTCAGGAATAGGACGTGAAGACAGGACGAGGAGGTAATGGAGTCAAGTGTTATGGAGTGATGTAGAGTGGTTTTAGAGTGAAGTGGTGTAGAGTTGAGTTGAGTAGCGTAGAGTACAGTGGCTTAGAGTGGCGTAGAGTGGCGTAGAGCAGAGTGGCGTTGAGTGGGGTGGCATAGAGTACAATGAGTGGCATAAAGTGGAGTTGTGTAGAGTGGATTGGTGTAGTGGCGAAGAGTAGAGATGAGTGGAGTGGCATAGAGAAGCATGGTGTAGAGTAGAGTGGCATAGAGTAATTTGATGTACAGTGGCATAGAGTGTGATGAAATGGAGTGGAGAGGCGTAAAGTGACTTAGAGTGGCGTAGAGTAGGGTGGCATGGAGTGATGCAGAATCAAATGAAATGGCTTAGAGTGGAATGGCATAAAGTGGAGTGGCATTGAGTGGAGTGGCATAGAGTAGAGCCGCATAGAGTTGGCGGATGTAGACTGGAGTGCGGTGGCATACAGTAGTGTGGCATATAGTTTAGTGAAGTGACACAGAGTGGAGGGGTGTTGAGTGGAGTGCAGTGTCATGGTGTGATGCAGAGCGAAGTGACATACAGTAGAGTTGAGTGGCATAGAGTAGAGTGGTACCATAAAGCAGAGTGGAGCGGCATAGAGTAAAGGGGTGTAGAGAGGAGTGGCGTAGAGTGAAATAGCATAGAGTAACATAGAGTAGTACATTGTTTGTGTAAGTAACTAAAATGTCAATAGAGATGGCAAATAGAGCCAAAGCAACATAAATAAGAAGCCATATGCTTGTTTTAAAAGTAGGAAAGCACATTGGACATTAGGAATGATAGTGAAATGCTAAAAGATTAAAAGAACAAATGTACTTGGCCCATGCTGCAAGGAGGAACTAACACATGAAAGGAAGAGAAGTCTACTGGATCTAAGCAAAAGAAAGATTGCAAAAGAGAGTGGCAGCGAAAAATATTAATGGTATGCTATGGGTGTATTATAAGTCCACTGAATTGTAAACAATACATCTCACAGCCTGGCCATGCGCTATGTAGGTGAGAACTAAAGAAGAAGACCTTTTTATATCACACTTGCACGTCACTTTAGTACCCTCAATTGAACACGATAACCCATCCCCCACACCCCACACACCCACATGCATCAATCGGCAGTCCTATAAAAAGATCTCCGATAAAGAGACCCTTCGGGGGACCTGTAGGGAATTGCAGCGCCGGCCCTATGAGGAGCAACTGCCCGATGATGAAGCATGACACCTTTCGGGGTGTGTGAGGGCAACAGAGGACAACTATATGGTTTTCCTTTCACTAGTGGGGACTGTTACCTAGGTTCCCTTTTCTTTTTCTTTTCTTTCCCTGGTTTTAAAATGGGTGACTTTTTGCACCCTCTTGCATGGGTGACTTTTGCACCTTGCATTAGGAACAGTGTTCTCTATTTTGATATACATTTATAATTAAGGAGCATGGACACTGGACCTTTAAAAGCTCCTTGGTCCCCCCCTCTTTTGTTGAAGCAGCTAAAGAAGAAGGCCTGTGCTGATTGATAAAGCACTACTACCAAGCTGATCTGAAGGCAGGACTTGTCGAGAGCTCATGACTTCACATATTCCTGATAGGGTTTCCACCCAGCCGTTTTTCCCCCCTAATAAATACAACTTGAAACTGTAAATGTAAGAAGAAAATACTTTAGAATATGTTCTACAGCTAGCTTAATGCACCCTGACTGAAAATTAAACAAAAAGAGAAACGCCATATTAAAAATTAATACATATAAAAGTCTTCCTAAGAATCAGGCCCTTGCCTTCGTAGAATCTTAAAACTTGAACAAATGTCCGACATTCTTCTATGGGAAATGTGCCAACCCTAATTCAGATCCTCCAACCTTTTCTCCAGCAGCTCAATCTATTTCTCCCTCTTCACCTACCCCAGCCTCTCGTTCCTTCTACTGTCTCCACCATTTTAATCTGCCACCTCCTCCCTGTTCTTCTGTCTGGTCCAATACAACTCTCCGTGATGTTCAATAAATGTGTCAGCAGCTTTAAGTAGCTTTTTTTTTATAAATATGAAAAAAAAATCTGGATGAAGCGCTACCTTTAGTTGAGGAGCAACAGTATCTAGGAGCAACAAATACAACAGGGAGCAAGGTAGTGCGGGAAGCAGCTAGAGAGATCATAGCAGCAAAAGGGAAATGATTTAAAGTATATATGTGATGCTACTTTATATTTACACTCACAAAATACTGTGGGCGGATACCAATGGTGATGGACAACTACAATAGCCAGTACCTAGGTAGACTGAACCAGAGAAGCCAATGCCTGATCGGGGCTGTCCAAAAGCCCAATTATTTATATGTATCAGTGTGTATGTGTGTGCTGTGCGTTGGGCAGTGTGCGTTGGGTAATGGTAAATGCTGCTGCTAAAGCTGCCTATAGGAGAGACGTAAAAACGGATGGTACCTGTAGTAGGATGTAAATAAACAAATGATTAGCTTCTTAGTTGCTAATGATTCATTGTTTTATTACCTTGCTGGATATATTTATATTATTGAAGGTGTTTCTAAGCTTGAACCTTGCCTAGAGGATCACAGCGCTATACAATAGTGCACATCACAAGTTCTAAAATGAAATCAATATAGTTTCCTGGATAGAAAACGAGGATAATTAACGAACACTAGGACTGGTTGCCCCCAGGAGCCTTTTGTGATCTTTACTATCTGGGGTCCTTGATAACCATTACTGGCTAGGGCCAAACATGATGTTCTTTAGTATATGGAGCTGTTTACGCTCGTTATTTCCGGAGGCTAATATTGATTGTGCTACTGTACTCGGTCACTATTGCTCATACTTGCCGAGGGCTGTTTGTAACCATTAATGCAGGGAGCCTTCGAGGCACGTTCCTTTCGGGGACATACGTCTTGCCTATGCCACAGGATTTTGAGGTTAATTACTACCTACGTTTTTTTGGCAAAGGTGACAGCCGGAACATAAGTGTTAGTCTGTTGACCTGCGTGCATGGGTGTTTGCATATCTATGGGTGTGGTGCTCTTGTATTGCTCTTCCGATATATGCACACACTTGTGCGATCTACGCCAGTGTCTTCATGTACTACACAGGAATCAAAGTTAATACACTATACTATTTGTTTAATAGCACGTGCTGGTGTCACGCATCAAGTAGAAAACCGAAAGTGTTATGAAATAAAAACAATATGAACATATCGAATTATGCAAGAAAAGTGAAGTTGGAAGAGTGAAATAAATATGATAAATACGCACTTTATCATAATTATTCAAGACAATATATATCTAGATTTAAAAAAAAGCCAAACGATGAACAATCTACCACAAGAAAATATTTCAACATCATTGAAGGGAATAATGATATCATTTCATTCTAGCATGCAAAAAAGAATTGGCAGCTCTTTAGTTTTCCATTTACGAGCAATTAAAAGACGAGCAGTAATCAGAAGAAAAAAAAGACCTGTGGCATTTGGCATCAGGAATTCCCAGCACAGTGTCCTGTGCTTCTTCCTGTATTGAGTGAGGCATCAAAGCAGAATGACATATAAATTCACCTTGCCAAAAGAAACAAACATATATAAAAGACAAATCAATCTAGTGGCCCTCTGACAAAAACTTCCTGAACAGTCTGTCGACAGGGTTGGCAACGATTCATATATAAAAAGAACAAAATATGGATGCGAAGACTTTATTCAGTGTTTGTAGAATTGCGAGGGGTCAACTATTTTCGTATAGGGAGGTAATTCATGTCAAGCTCGAATTCTGCCACAATAATTTCCTGCTCCGCTGATATTGAGCCCCTGTATACTGCTAGCAAGATGTAACAGCTCACCACGATCAGCAAACGTCTGGTTGCCATCTCCACTTGGAGCAATCAGCATTTATTTATTTATTCATTTATGTATTTACTTATGTATTTATTTATGTGTTTGTTTGCCTGCTACCTTGTTTTTTTAACATATTTATGGAATTATTTGTTTGCTTTTTTATTTATTTATTTGTGCGTTAAATTAGCATTTCAACAAGAAATGGTGTAAATCCCATCAGAACCACAGATGATAATCAAAAACAGTTCTGGTGTTAGACATATATTTTAGGTGGTAAGATCCATGATTATGTGTGAATTCAGAGGATAAACAGGTCGCAGGCTCCATTAAACATATAAGGCAAATACTTATCATCATGGAGGTGGATGAGGAAGAGTGAATTAGGATTAGCTAATACCACCTACATTTTTAGTAGGTAGGGGACGTTCAGGCAGATTTCAACGTGGTAAGAGGGGAAGTTGACGTGGTTCGTGTGGGAGTATATGCCAGAGATAGGACTCAAGCAGCAGGGATGTGCAGCATAATGAAGCATCACAGAAAGGTTTTGGTGTGACAAATATGTTTCTGTTAGTTGAGCAAAGATTACACGAGACCTCAAATCTGTTGACACTTGAGATAAGTGGTCAAAGGATAGATTGTTTGAAGGCTTTGAACACTAGCATAACTAGTGTGTTTTAAGCCCTATTTTTTGCTGTTAACCAGTTCATTTTTGACAACACTATGGAGCTTATTTATGAGAGGTGTGCGCCACTGGAACATCCCTTTTTGACGCTCCCGGCGGCAGAAGCCTCTTAATCATATCCATGAGGCCATGCAAAGCCACAGTGCATGGCATCATAACTATGGAGTAAGAAAAAGCAGCGCAAGTCAGTGCATTGCCTTACTCTGCGCTAGGGAGATGTTCCATGGGGTTGTAGTGGGTTTTCAAATGCAACACCCATGGATTTTGATGCTGCCCCAGATTTATTTAATCACGGAAACCTGGGGCAGCGCCATAACCTTATAGGTCCCCATGGTGCAAAGGTGCCTGCGGATTTTCCGTGTGCTTCTTCTTCTTCCACTATTAATGTGACCAATATCAATAATTAGTTTGGTTATCCTATGGATACATTTGGGTTAGATTGTTGATAACTAACTCTCAAGACTTATGTTAACAAATCAATCCAAGTAGTTTACAAACAAAATCCCTTGTAGCTATTCCCTACTCTATATTGCATTGATGCTAGGCAGTGAATTGTGAGCCTGTGCAGGGGGAAAAACAGGAATGCACCGTATTTCATAAATATAGTGCCTTCCTGCCCTTTCTCATTGGTTTAGGGTAGTACTGTCTTATGCCAATTCCCAGTAAATGAGGGCCAATGAGTGTTCCAGGGAAGTTTAGGGAAGATTCTTGTTGCTAAATTTAGAATTTTAACCAGTGTAGGAATTAGTGACACCAGTAATAGGGGCTGTCGAACTCCCAGAAAACCTGAAGTGGTTCAACTGAGAAAGTGCAGTATAGACACCTTTTGTTTTCTATTTTTCTTCCTTGCAACATTGACTATATGTTCAAAGAAACACTGCCACATGTACAGCAACATATTTTGATAAACCGGGGATAAATCCTTTAATGTGAAAATTTAGGGGTACTCTGACTCCAAGTTATTTTGTAAAGTAAAACTAGCCATTTCTTGCTGGGACATGGACATGTGAAAAGGAAGGCTACAATGTATATGCATTTTGTAAAATGTATACGTGAAAATGATTGTTTGTCTTAAGAACTAAGCTATATAGGTATTTCAACATGTAGAAGGAGATGGGGAAGTAAAAATGAGGTATAATGTCTCTTCGTTGTGCTTTGTGTTGGAATATAAAGATTCAGTCGAGTCAAAACAAACAAAGGCATTCTTTTACCGTGTGTGATGTATACATGGTAAAACTTTACAGATTTTATTTTATTTCTCCACTTTAATCAACACATTTCAATTTGAAATGGACAGAATTGTCACCCTGAAATAACTGTATTCTGTGACATAGCAGTCGAAGGTGTTATTGTCATACAATGCTATTTGTGTGTGTGTGTTCAAAACAGTTTATTGATTATAATCAAGACAAACAATGAGGAACATAAAAGATAGTACCATAATTTCTCAGCCACCACCCTACCTCATCTACATCCACAAACATATTAACACACTCTCAGCAAACTCACACTACTCATTTACAGCAAACAAAGGCTATCCACACTTCAATGTCTTAACAAACACTACAAAACCCCACAAAGCACATCCATACACCCTTTTCCTCCTACTGCCTCACAATAGCACCTGCACTCTCACACAAAACAACACTCTGTCCTATATGACTATCAAATCCACATAACACCAACACAACACAAATATATGTTATAAATAATCTTAATCTCTTCAAACGCAAACTCCATGTTCATACAAAGCATCAGTTCTACTCTATACGTATTCTTAACATACCCTTTTCCATCACCAGCAACACAATACTCAAACCTCTCTCATATCAACCACCAGCAACACCTTCCTCCTCTTTCTACCAAAACCACACAATCATATCCTTACACTCCACTCCACCACACTTATGACCTCCTCCTGCTAATAAATCTAACACAAACACGCATAACCCATATCCATCCCCTCTCGCACACCACATACGCTCTCCTCCAATGCACATCACCACCCACTTTACCACTCAATTTCCACTCACCAATAATACTTTGCATTCAAATAATTCACAGGAATTCACTTCATACTATATTCCGTCACAAAATAGAAACAAACACCCACTCCCAACCTCAGGACTACACAAAGAATATAGATCCTAAACCATCTTTACTCCCAAATCTTCTATCTGCAACAACACCTACCACAAACACAACACTCATTCACCCGCCTCTCATTCATTTGACAATTTAGAGCCTTAAAACATGACCCACATGCTCCATCACCACCCTTACTCCATACACCTTCCACCCTAAACAGAAAAAACACAATAAACAACATGCCACTCTTCATAACTTCACATCTCTATGTCTATTACACAACAAGGCTCACCAACTCACTCTTAACCACTATCTCAACCAACTACACAGGCAGACCCAACATAATGCCTTCTAAACCTACTGGGTGAGGATTATGCTATAGAAAAACAACATGATGGCTATTTTCATGCAGTTAATACCACCGCTAATAATACACGCGCTACAAGTTTAAAGAATACTACTCACTCCTCTAGCAAACAAAGTCACACCACTACCAAAATACAAGCTCTACACTGCTTACAAGCTCTACTCTGCTCGTTCACGCCGCCGTCTGCTAAGCAATGCGCATGCGCGGGAGGCCGCGCATGCGCATTTCTCGCATTGCTTAGCAGACGGCGGCGTGAACGAGCAGAGGGAGCCCCGGGACGCCGCGGACAAGGTAAGTGACTTTTATTTATTTCTATATGCCCATTTAATAAAATTAGGTATGTTCGGGAGGGCGGGAGGGAGGCGGGTGGCGGGCAACTTCGCTATGCCCAAGGAGTGGGCGTAGTGTTGCCTGCTTCACCTACTTTGCATAGGGTGAAGTAGGCAACACTACGCCCACTTCGTGGGCATAGCGAAGTCCTTCGCCCAGGGTGAGTATGAACCAGTTCCTCCAGGCTATCAAACTGTCACACAAAATCGCATAGTCAAAAGAGGAGGTGGACTAGCTGTTATTTTCAAGTAAACAATACATCTCTCCAAAGCTGACAACATTTCCATACAAGGTTGTTAGGCCCTCATGACCAGATGCAAGCCGCCTACACCAACTTCCTCATGTAACGTCCTCTTTCTTTACAGACCACCACCTAGCAATGCAACATCCCTAGACACGTTTCAAGACTCAGTTTTAAACCTTATGACACTACACTCCAACCTATGCATCCTTGGTGACCTTAACATATGGTTTGAAAAACCCAATATGCGGCATCCAAGATCTATCATTACTGGCCTAGACACACTTAACCTACATCAAAATGGCCACAAACACACACACATGGCTGGGCACATCCTAGATGTCATTTTTACAAGTCCAGAACTAATTACCTATCAAAAGATTACTCCAGTCACATGGTCAGACCACCATCTGATAGTTTTCCAACACAAGACACCACAAATCAACATACCTAAGGCCACCATAAATGCATCCACTTATCGACTGTGGAACAAACTCAATTTTGAACATTTAGAAACACAACTAGCTTCCAACAAACTCATAACGGTTTTGAATGTCATTTATTGTGACAGTTAGTCACAATAAATGCCATCCAAAAACGTTATGAGTGGCTCTGGGAAGCATTTCATATCCTAATTCCACTAAGAACAACAAAACAGGACAAAAAAACAAAGCACCATGGTGGAATGCAGAACAAAGCAGCAACACACCTGGTTCAAAATAAATAGTAATCAAGACAATCTTCAGCCTCACAATCTTAACAGAATATACAAGTCAGCAATCAAAAAAGCTAAAAAAGTACTATTCAGATAGGATAAAAAATGCTAAATGTACAAATACATTTTTTTATGAAATGCTCACATAATTTTGTAAACCTTAATGCACAGGAGGAGCTCATCCCACAACTGACGAATTTACCAACAAACTGGCAATTCATTACAAAACTAAAGCAGACATGTTGGACTCTTATTTAAAACAAAGGAAAACCACCAGTACCAATCAATTTCTAACAATTCCCTACAAGAGTAGGCTATCCCAGCCTCTGCATTTCTTCACACACACTTTCACAAAGTCAATGTATGGACCTGGTCAAAGCAAGCAAGCCAGCCGGCTGTGCTTCTGATGCTTCCCAACCATAAATCTTCTAGAACAGTCTTTTAACTACCTCTGCTGCCACACCAGTGAGAAAAATCATCAATGATTCATGAAATAGAGCAATCTTTCCAGAAGACTTAAAAAGGCCTATATAATTAAAGAAAACAAACCTGGACTTGCATGACCCAAATAACTATAGACCAATTACAAATAGGTCTTTCCTGTGCACACTGATAGAAAGAGCAGCATCCGTCCAGATGTCACAATTCATTGAAGATAACCCCATACTTTCTGACTTCCAAACATGATCAAGCCCAGAAAGAGGTACTGAATCTGCTCTCATCACCATCTGGGATAACCTCAAAAACACAGTAGACCAGAACGGGGTAGCTGGACTACTTCTGTTGAACCTTTCAGCTGCCTTTGCCAAAGTTGACCACAACACTCTAATCCAAAGACTTTACGAAGCTAGCATAGAGGGGACTGCTCTCGACTGGATCCCATCCTACCTTCAAAACAGGATAAATGTCATTCATACTCCACCTTTCCCATCCAAACTGTACTAGACAAAAGCAGGGGTACCTCAAGGCTCTATAATCTCACTCATGCTTTTCAGCTTCTAAATGAACTCCGACGAGGTAATCTTATGGCTCCTATGATGTCATATGGTGTCACGAGCGGAGCCGTGCTATTATGACGTCCTTGTCGACGTGAGAGAGCTAGGAAAGAATTTCCGTGGAGTGCTGCTGCAGGGGATATTCACCTAAGTGTTCAGGCTGGTCCTCTGGGAGCAACTGTTTATGTTGCCACTCCAGAAAACGAAACCAGTGATCCGAGGGAAGAGGCCTTGCAGATGGCACACAAGGTGGGGGTCCAGTCGTCTGCACCGGCAGGGCAGCGAAGTAACAAGCACCACAACCCACAAAAAAAGTGACGAGGGCACTGAATAACACAGGCTCTTCTCTTTGTATCTGGCAGGAAAAACAAATTTAAAATGCCCTAGTACCAAAAGGTAGAATTAGTGCTACAACTGTCTTCAAGAGGACCTGCGATGCCGCTTCTGCCTCCCATACCCTGGAGGCGGCACATGGGTCACACGGTATTGTTTATACTGCGGTGGGACGCACACTTGTTAACCTCTCATGGCACTGCTCCACACTTCAGGGAGGATGCTTTCCATTAGCTATGTTTTCTGATGATGTGTCGCACTGACCCCGTCCAACAACAGAACTCCTTTGGATCCAAACAGACTCTTCCACTCTCTCACCAGAAGTGAAACCAGGCCACATGGACACTTTCACAATACAACAGCCAGGAATGCACTTTTCGGTAAAAAAAACACATTGCTTCATCCTAATTAATCAAATAAACATCTCACAGAAGAACAGGGGCCAGCTTCGACTGGTAAACAGCTGTTACGACTTTTTTACTTTGCGCTACCATTACAACGCATGCATTACCATGCATGCGATGTACATCGAGAAGTCATTACTACGCATTTTTTTAGGACGCATGGTCATTTACCACACATGCCTTTACAAAGAATTCTGTTGTAAATGTATGTATGGTAAATGACCATGCGTTCCAAAAAACATGTAGACGATTCACATCGTTGTAAGGAAACAGAGGCTGTTCCGTTTCCTCACAACGACGTGCACCTCCCCTCAGAGACAACGTGAAGCAGGAACCATGAGGAGAGAGAGGTAAGGGGGATTGGGCATGGGGTGGGGGTTTCTCTTCTAGGGTTTAGGGTAGTGCAGTGGTGTTTGGGTAGTGTAGGGGGTCGTGCTGGGGGTAGTGTTTTAGGGTTTAAGGCAGTGCAGTGGTGTTTGTGTAGTGAAGGGGTCGTGCTGGGGGTAGTGATTTAGGGTTTAGGGTAGTGCAGTGGTGATTGTGTAGTGTAGGGGTTGTGCTGGAGATAGATTTAGGGTTTAGGGTAGTGCAGTGGTGTTTAGGTAGTGTAGGGGGTCGTGCTGGGGATAGTGTTTTAGGGCTTAGGGGAGTGCAGTGGTGTTTGTGTAGTGTGGGAGGTCATGCTGCGGGTAGATTTAGGGTTTAGTGTAGTGCAGTGGTGTTTGGGTAGTGTAGGGAGTCGTGCTGGGGGTAGTGTTTTAGGGGTTAGGGTAGTGCAGTGGTGTTTGGGTAGTGTAAGGGGTCATGCTGTGGGTAGTGTTTTAGGGTTTAGGGTAGTGCAGTCATGTTTGTGTAGTGTAGGGGATCGTGTTTTAGGGTTATAGGGTAGTGCAGTGGTGTTTGTGTACTGTAGGGGGTCATGCTGGGGTTAGTGTTTCAGGGTAGTGCAGTGGTGTTTGGGTAGTGTAGGGGGTCGTGCTGGGGGTAGTGTTTTAGGGTTTACGGTAATGCAGTGGTGTTTGTGTAGTGTGGGAGGTCGTGCTGGGGTAGATTTAGGGTTTAGTGTAGTGCAGTGGTGTTTGGGTAGCGTAGGGAGTCGTGCTGGGGTAGTGTTTTAGGGTTTAGAGTAGTCCAGTGGTGTTTGTGTAGTGTAAGGAGTCATGCTGGGGGTAGTGTTTTAGGGTTTAGGGTAGTGCAGTGGTGTTTGTGTAGTGTAGGGGGTTGTGCTGGAGGTAGATTTAGGGTTTAGGGTAGTGCAGTGGTGTTTGGGTAGTGTAGGGAGTCGTGCTGGTGGTAGTGTTTTAAGGTTTAGGGTAGTGCAGTGGTGTTTGGGTAGTGTAGGGGGTCGTGCTGGGGGTAGTGTTTTAGGGCTTAGGGGAGTGCAATGGTGTTTGTGTAGTGTGGGAGGTCATGCTGGGGGTAGATTTAGGGTTTAGTGTAGTGCAGTGGTGTTTGGGTAGTGTAGGTATTCGTGCTGGGGTAGTGTTTTAGGGGTTAGAGTAGTGCAGTGGTGTTTGGGTAGTGTAAGAGGTCATGCTGTGGGTAGTGTTGTAGGGTTTAAGGTAGTGCATTCATGTTTGTGTAGTGTAGGGGATCGTGTTTTAGGATATAGGGTAGTGCTGTGGTGTTTGGGTAGTGTAGGGGGTCGTGCTGGGCGTAGTGTTTTAGGGTTTAGGGTAATGCAGTGGTGTTTGTGTAGTGTGGGAGGTCATGCTGGGGGTAGATTTATTGTTTAGTGTAGTGCAGTGGTGTTTGGGTAGTGTAGGGAGTCGTGTTGGGGTAGTGTTTTAGGGTTTCGAGTAGTCAAGTGGTGTTTGTGTAGTGTAGGGAGTCGTGCTGGGGGTAGTGTTTTAGGGTTTAGGGTAGTGCAGTGGTGTTTGGGTTATGCAGGGGGTCGTGCTGGGGGTAGTGTTTTAGGGTTTAGGGTAGTGCAGTGGTGTTTGTGTAGTGTAGGGGGTTATCCTGGGGGTACTGTTTTAGGGTTTAGGGTAGTGCAGTGGTGTTTGGGTAGTGTAGGGGGTAGTGCTTGGGTAGTGTTTTGGGTTTACGGTAGTGTAGTGGTGTTTGTGTAGTGTAGGGGGTCGTGCTGGGGCTAGTGATTTAGGGTTTAGTGTAGTGCAGTGGTGTTTGTGTAGTATAGGGGGTAGTGCTTTAGGGTTTAGGGTAGTGCAGTGGTGTTTGTGTACTGTAGGGGTCGTGCTGGGTTCTAGTGTTTTAGGGTTTAGGGTAGCGCAGTGGTATTTGGGTAGTGTAGGGGGTAGTGCTGGGGTAGTGTTTTGGGTTTACAGTAGTGCAGTGGTGTTTGTGTAGTGTAGGGGGTTGTGCTGGGGGTAATGCTTTAGGGTTTAGTGTAGTGCACTGGTGTTTGGGTAGTGTAGAGGGTAATGCTTTAGGGTTTAGGGTAGTGCAGTGGTTCTTGTGTACTGTAGGGGTCATGCTGGGTTCTAGTGTTTTAGGGTTTAGGGTAGTGCAGTGGTGTTTGTGTAGTGTAGGGGGTTGTGTTTTAGGGTTTAGGGTCGTGCAGTGGTGGTGTTTGGATAGTGTAGGGGGTCGTGCTGGGGTAGTATTTTAGGGTTTAGGGTAGTGCAGTGGTGTCTGTGTGGTGTAGGGGGTCATGCTGGGGGTAGATTTAGTGTTTAGGGTAGTGCAGTGGTGTTTGTGTAGTGTAGGGGGTTGTGCTGGGGGTAGTGTTTTAGGGTTTAAGGCAGTGCAGTGGTGCTTGTGTAGTGAAGGGGGTCGTGCTGGGGTTAGTGTTTTAGGGTTTAGGGTAGTGCGGTTATGTTTGGGTAGTGTAGGGTGTCGTGCTGGGGGTAGTGATGTAGGGTTTAGGGTAATGCAGTAGTGTTTGGATAGTGGAAGGGGTAGTGTTTTAAGGTTAAGGGTAGTTTGCCCAACAAGCCACAATATCCGTGGACAAAGGGGATCCTGACTCTTTTAAATGCTCCGCCACTTGAATAATTTGGGTCAAGGGCCCTACCACGTCCAAGACCTATCAATTCCTTTCTTGGGATCCCTCCTATACTTGGAGAAAAAGGTACATAGTTTCTCACTGAAGGGGAAGGTGTGTGCCACCTTACCCTTCAGTGAGGGCCTGGGGCATTCTCCCCTCATCCTATTCCTGACCTCCCTTTCAAAAGGTTGATGGATTTTCTCCACCACATACTCTGCCTCTTTGGTGTCAGGGGTCCACTCTGCCGGCCTAGGGTGGTAAATTTGGGTAGGCTCGAACATGTCCGAGTGGACCCCGTCCCCAACAGGGGACTGAGAGGAGTGGGAGTCTGGACGCCAGGGACGCCCGAGTCTTATCCTCATCGGAGGAGAAATCATCCTCCGATACACCCTCTCCCTCTAAGGGAAACCCGCCATTGGGGTCTACAATAGTGGTGAGAGCATCCCAATTCTTTCCAGGCTCCTCCTCCTCCCGGCAGGGTGCATGTTTTAGCGTTCAAGCACTCTTGAGGAAGGTATCCGTAAGTTTATCAAATCCTTCCAAGTGCCCAGCGTTATGCTTAACGGCCCTTTTATTCCCCATCTGGGAGCTACTGGGACCCGCCACCACCAGATCTGGGTCACTGAACAACCCAGGGGTGCTTTTCGCCAGCTTATCAACCTGATCCCTAAGAGGAACCAGTGCCCTAGAAATAGCCGGAGCGAGGGCTTGGTCCACTGCTGGAGGGAGAAGTTGGGGGGCCCTTCCTCCTCCACTTCCTGGTACGAGGAGTAAAAATGGTCTTCTGGAAAAGACATGACACCAGAGGGTGTGAGCACAGAACAAATGCCCTTAAAATCCTTTTGCATATGGCCATGTCTGAACTGGGGTGGCAGAGTGGGCTAAAGAACGGTGATGGATGAAACCCAGATCTGTTGACTGGGTGTGAGTGTTTGATTGGTTCAGATGCTCCGTCCATCACCACCCCCTTTTGTACCGCTTTGTTCGCCATAAGTTGGCAGGGTATGCTTAGACCTGAGTCCCTTGCTCACTTTGCCACTGGATTCAAGCAAGCCTGGCTGAAGACGGCTTTAATGCCAGAAACCGGTCCTAGGAAGCTTGAATCCGGTCCAGGGAAGGCATGGCTTAGCAGTTCGGGCTGGACTGTTCCCATGAGGCACAGGGTCAGACTGATTTGCATATGGCCATGTCTGAACTGGGGTGGCAGAGTGGGCTAAAGAACGGTGATGGATTAAACCCAGATCTGTTGACTGGGTGTTAGTGTTTGATTGGTTCAGATGCTCCGTTCATCACCACCCCCTTTTGTACTGCTTAAAATCCTTAAGGCAGCCCCCTCGCCGGTGCTCCAACAGCTGGGCTTTCCCCAAAGCTATTATAAGAATAGATGCAGGCGCAATACCAATTACCACCACCAGGTGGCACTGGTCACTAACGTGGCCGTGTGGGGAAATCACCGCGTAGCGGTGTCAAAATTAGGCGAGGGTTGGTTGGAAATCAAGCGGACACTAAAGGAGTGACCGGATTCCCAAACTTGCGTAAAGACCAGCGGGAGCGCTCGACGGAGCTGCCTCGCTCGAACCAGACGCGCCTGACAGGATCTCACTGCATGCAGAGCGCACAGCGGGAGAAACTGAGAGGGGGAGAATGCGCTCGGGCAAGAGTCTGCTGCGCAGGGCATATGAAACAATACCAAGGCAATAATGCTAATAACTTGCACAAGAAACCGCTATACAAACAGCAATAACATCAGCCAAGAATGTAAGGAATGCACTTACCCGACAAGCAGTGAAGAAAGAGGAAGCGGAAGGGACGTCACGATATTATATACAATGACTGTGATATGATTGGACTATAGTTGCCTTGGAGACTACACCCCTCATGGTTCATGGGTTGTGTAGTCTTTTGTTTAATGATTGTTGTGTTACGTTTTCTTTGACCTGCTATGCAAATAAAGTGAGGAAAGAAATGCATAATCCTCGCCTCCGTCCTGCCATAGAATTCATTAAACTTTATTCGATCTGATTTAGAAACATAGATCATAACAGTGTACAAAAAAAAACAGTAAATCCTCTTTCCTAATACAATACAGTGAGAATTAATTAAAACCAGTAGGTAAAAACGGGTGTTACAAAGCCCGGTTCAGAGCAACATTCAGGTTAACAGAATCGAAAAGTTCAATTTTTCGCAAGATCAATCCCATATACTTCGTGCAAAATACGCAATAAGGGGTCCAAATAAGATGTAACGCTCCAATACCTGACCAGTCTGCACTATAGAAAACTGCAGAAAAACTGAAAATAAAAAGTGTTTTGCACACTTCTATCGTTGGACTATATGTGGGCTACATTTGGGTGATATTTGTGCTACATTTGGGCTCTTTTTTCTCTGGTGGCCATCTCAGGAGACTTTTTTGTTATGAAGTTTTCTAATTTCCTCATGTACTGCAGTCTCCTCAGTAGGAACTGCTTTCAGTTTTTTACTTTGAATCCATCAAGAAGGCATTCAGATGTGTCACACATTTGCCATACATTCAGAATGTTAGCACTCTATTTGTTCATTAGATCACTGTAGTAAAGCTCCTGCTCCCCAGGGAGTTAACTGGAAGTCTACTGCTGGTATTGAAAGTGATTGTTTCAGTCTGCATGTAGGAATGTTCTAATGAAATAGAAGAGGATTTGAGATCTCACTTAAAACATGCCCTACATTTTCTTTCTGCAGCACTGACCATAATTTCTATCGCAAAATAAACCCCCTCATTTTGCTCCTTTTTAAATTAAATGTTTTAAGTGTTACCAGTTTATACCAATCAAGATGGCTTCAGGTGTGCCATCATTTTGTCATAAGTAAGACTGTTAGCTCTCTAGCTGTTCTTTCGAACACTTTGGGAAGCTGCAGTAGAACACAAATGCATTAACTGTTAGGTTGCTCCTGCTGAAATATAGAAGGAAGATATTTGAGATCTCACTTAAAACATGTCCTAATTTTTCTTTCTGCTGCACTAACCATAATTTCTATGACAAAATGAACCCCCTCATTTTGTTCCTTTTTACATTAAATGTTTTAAGAGTTACCAGTTTATTCCAATCAGGATGGCTTCAGGTGTACCATACTTTTGTCATAAGTACGGCTGTTAGCGCTCTTGTTGTTCTGTAGAACACTCTGGGAAGCTGCAGTAGAACACAAAGGAATCAACTGAGAGTCTCTGCCCTTGTTGGATGTACATGTTTTACTGAGAATGTCAAACTTCATTCTCACATGACTGAGAAAGATAATGTGAATTTACAGAAAATATGTTCTCATTTTAGCTTCTGGAGCACCTTCCAAAACTCTATGGGACAAGCATGTGAAAATAGTTTTCTCTCAAACATGATTCATGATATCTCAGCAGAAGGGTTTTCACAGGGTAAAATCACCTTAGAACACACCACAATTCCCGAAATTAGTATGGTACCATCGACAAATGAATTCTGATGTAACTAAAGGTTGTTATCACCCTTTATAGTTCTCCTTTTGGTAACCCTCAAAATCTTCGATTCACTACAATGCATTTCAATAAGGGTACTAACATGTATATTGGTCTCAAGATGACTGCCAGCAATTCCAGGATGAAGTGCTGACAGTCAATCAGATCTCACAATGACAAGTGTAGTTAGGCTCTGCCAGATATCAATATTTTTTCTTTTTCAAATTTCTCAACAACTACTGAATGGATTTACACCTTTCTGAACCAAGGGCTACCTTTTTGCCAAATTTGGTGTAATTCCGTACAGCAGTTCGGGCTGTAGACACGGCTAAAGTTTCCTATGGGAAATTGCATGGGGAAAACATGTTTTGGGACCCCCCCTTTTTCTCAGCCCCCCCTTGACGAATCACCACAAAACTTTCAAGATAGGAGCTGACCAGAGCAGACGATAAGTTTTGGAAATTCCGCAAAGATTCATCAATGGGCGCTTAAGTTATTGGGAATAGAATGTGGTCGCGCCCCATGCGCGCCGAAGGTGCGCCAAAGGTAAGCCCGTCTGCGCCCGTCCGCGCCTGGACTGCGCCCAGCACCAGACACCCTCGCCCCCGCAAAATCTACTCAGCCCGCATTACTTACGTCACCGCAACCCTCTCAGCTCTTAACCCCGGCCGCACACCACAATGCCAACAGGCTGCCCCAGGACCCACCCATGGACCCTTCACCTGCCACTCCTGCAAATTCGACTGCATCAGGACCCACACCAAATCCACAAACTCCAAACAGTGCTCCGACAACAACCACCTGAAGTGCATCCTGCTCAACACCGGCTCGATCCACAAACACTCCATTGAACTCTGGAACCTACTCGACACCACATCTCCGGACGTCGCCTTCCTTACAGAAACATGGATGAACGCCTCATCAGCTCCAGACATCGCCATAGCCATCCCGGACGGCTACAAGATCATCTGAAAGGACCGCACCAACCAAACAGGAGGAGGCATCGCCATCGTCCATAAGAACACCATCCGCATCACGACCAGCTCCGACGATAACCTCGCTACCGCCGATCACCTTCACTTCCAGATCCACACCGACCCCAACACCACACTCAGAGGCACCCTCATCTACAGACCACCAGGACCCCGTACACAATTCAGCGAAGACATCACTGAATTCATCAGCCCACATGCCCTCCCGTCCGAGAACTACATCCTACTGGGAGACCTCAACTTCCACCTGGAAAAGAAAAACGACAGCAACACCACCAACCTTCTGGACAACCTAGCCAATCTCGGACTCAAATAACTCGTCGACACCCCCACCCACCTTGCCGGACACACGCTTGACCCTATCTTCACCTCCAGCAAGCACATCTCCTTCAATCACACCACAGCTCTCCATTGGACGGACCACAGCTGCGTTCACTTCAACTACAAAAAGACCACGACCCACAACCCCCCACAACCTATTCCCCGAAGAAACTGGAACAAAATTACCACCGACCAGCTCCTCACATCGCTTCACCAAAACCCTCCTGCCAAATCATCGGACCCAAACCAAGCAGCCACCAACATCTCACAATGGATCACCCACAGCGCAAACCAACTAGCACCCTTGAAAAACCATCAAATCAAGCAAGGTAGCAAAAAAGCCCCCTGGTTCAACGACGACCTTAAGATATCCAAGAAGCTCTGTCGTACCCTCGAGAAAGCCTGGAGAAAAAACACAACCACTGACAACCGGGCCTCCTTCAAGAACGCCACCCGCAAACACCACCAACTCATCCGATCCACCAAGAAATCAGCACTCAAGGATCGACTTGACAACAACGCCCAAAACAGCAAGGAACTATTCAACATCGTCAAAGAATTTACCAACCCCACCGCCGGCTCCAACGACATCACTCCCTCCCAAGACCTCTGCGACTCTCTATCCTCATTCTTCCACAACAAAATCGCCGACATACATAACAGCTTCAAAAACCAGCCCGAAGACCAGCCCACTTCACCCACCCCCGAACCAAAACCGCACTCTAACAACCTTTACGCCTGGAACGCAATTACCACCAAAGACACCATCCGCCTGATGAACTCCATCCACTCAGGATCGCCTACCGACCCATGTCCCCACCACATTTTCAACAAAGCAGACTCGATCATCGCACCCCATCTCCGCGATGTCATCAACTGTTCCTTCAACTCTGCTACCTTCCCGGAAAGCTGGAAACATGCCGAACTCAGCGCCCTTCTGAAGAAACCCACAGCAGACCCCACTGAACTTAAGAACTACCGTCCCATCTCGCTCCTCCCATTCCCTGCCAAAGTCATTGAGAAAGCCGTCAACAGTCAGCTCGCCGCCTTCCTCGAATCCAACAAATCCCTCGACCCTCACAGTCCGGCTTTCGAGCCAAACACAGCACCGAAACCGCCCTCATCGTAGAACAGACGACATTCGAACTCTACTGGACAACGGAGAAAGAGCCGCCCTCATCCTACTTGACCTCTCCGCAGCCTTCGACACAGTCTGTCACAGCACCCTCATACAACGTCTCAACAACGTTGGAATACAAGGAAAAGCACTGGACTGGATCATCTCGTTCCTCGCCGGAAGAACCCAGAGAGTCCGCTTTCCCCCTTTCAGATCAGAGGCCACCGAAGTCATCTGCGGCGTACCACAAGGATCATCACTCAGCCCCACCCTCTTCAACGTATACATGAGCCCCCTCGCACCCATCGCGCGCCAACACAACCTCAACATCATCTCCTACGCAGACGACACCCAGCTGTTCCTCTCTCTCACCAAGGACCCAAACACTGCCAAAACCAACCTACACGAAGGAATGATAGAAGTAGCCGAGTGGATGAAGAACAGCCGCTTAAAACTGAACTCGGACAAAACGGAAGTCCTCCTCTTAGGTTCATCCCCCTCCGCCTGGGACAACTCTTGGTGGCCACCAGCCCTGGGAACCCCACCCATACCTACGGATCACGCACGTAACCTGGGCTTCATCCTAGACTCCTCCCTCTCGATGACCAGACAAGCCAACGCCGTCTCATCATCCTGCTTCAACATCCTACGCATGCTCAAAAAAGCCTTCCGTTGGATCCCCACCGAAACAAGAAAGACGGTCACCCACGCCCTAGTCACCAGCCGTCTGGATTACGGAAACACCCTTTACGCCGGAACCACAGTCAAACTACAGAAAAAACTCCAACGCATCCAAAATGCCTCAGCCAGACTCATACTGGACATCCCTCGTCAAGCTCACATTTCCGGTCACCTGAAAGACCTCCACTGGCTCCCCTTCAACAAGAGAATAACGTTTCATCTCCTCACCCACGCTCACAAAGCCCTCTACGACCTCGGACCCGAATGCCTCAACACGCGACTGTGCTTCTACACCCCCACCCGCCAACTACGATCATCCAATCAAGCCCTCGCCGCAATCCCCTGCATCCATAGATCCACCTTGGGAGGCAGATCCTTCTCCTACCTAGTGGCCAAGACCTGGAATTCTCTCCTCACCCACCTCCGCCTTACTCAGAACCACCTCTCCTTCAGAAAACAACTAAAAACTTGGATATTCGATAAGTAAACGCACCCCCCTCCCCCAAGCGCCTTGAGACCCTCTGGGTGAGTAGTGCGCTATATAGATTTTTGAACTTGAACTTGAACTTAATGTTGCGATTTTCCTATGGCAACTAGGCCCTAACTATAACTACCTACTGGTGACCGCCAGTAGGTTATATATATCTACACACATCATTTTATGCTTAACATGTATACAGGTCACTGTATAGTTTTCATATAAGTTATTTGATTGAATGCTTATGGATCTTTGTGTATTTTCTCTATCACAATATGTAAATATGATTTTAGCAATTGTATCTATAGGAGCTCCACTATTGAAATATTGAGGAAAACATCAAATTAAAAAAAAGAAATATATATTTATATATGAAAATGCACAAATAAATTAGCTTTCATGTACAGCAACACCTGAAGCTCTGAATTTCTAACTATCTATCCATATTTGCACATATGGAATTTTTTGCAATACAATTTAATATAGCTTTGTAATATTCATTTATGCCTGTATAACTTTTCTATATAGTTATGTATCTTAGTATTGTATAAATTAAATTGTATTGTAGAAAGAAAGGAAGGAAAAAAAGGAAACCTTAAATTCCTTCCAACGCACTACTCTATGTGTCATCCTATACCTCTCTCAATATATATTTGCTAACTCCACTCTCTGACTCATCCCAAACCTCATTCTACTACTACAATATCCCTAAGATCCTTTCTTGGCTCTTCCCTCCACTATGATCTCCCTTATAACCCTTTCTAGACTATTCCTCCTCTATCCCACCGTTGACTCATCCTAAACCTCATCTAAATAATATGATCTCCCAAATAACACTATCTAGACTCTTTCCTCCTCTATCCCTCCTTTATTCTCCCCAAACCTCAGTCTACTACTATGATGTCCCATATAACCCTTTCTAGACTCTTCCCTCCACCATCCCTCCTTAACCTACCCCAAGCCTAATTTTACTATGATCTCTGAAACAACACCTCCTAGACTCTTCCCACCTGTATCCCACCATTGACTCATCCCAAAACTCATTTTACTACAATGATTTCCCTAATAACCCTTACTAGACTATTCCCTCCTCTGTCCCTCCTTTGACTCACTCCAAACCTCCTCTAACTGATATGATCTCCCAAATAACACTATGGAGACTTTTCCCTTCTGTATCCCTCCTTTATTCTATTCAATCAAACTAACAGACTTGCATGTCTACCGCTCGAATTACAAACTTCTTTTTCCCCATACTAATCCACCACTAATCCTTAGGATTCTGGAGTAGCGAGCTGCTCGCCAAACAGCGCTTCACCACCTTTTCAGGGGTAGTAAGTGCAATATAAATGCAATTACAATTACAGTAACCATAAGGACTAAAATCTATCAAATTGTGGGATGACCATAGTAATAATAAATTATATAAGCATATTAGATTAGTAAAACTGGCTAAGAACCTAAACAAAAGGACAAATTTAAATTGTAAGGGCTACCACAATAAAAGAGAGAGCACTACATTGCATTAGAGTTAATAATGTATGAGTCAGGGGTATACTGCACAGTGGAAACAATCATGAGAGAATACTTACATGGAGATAATATTGAAGAATTCCCACTTCTATCAAGAATTGTCCAGTCCCACCAATCATGAATAGATAATATTTTGATTCCAATTGCAGTTTCAGTTCCAATTTGATATAATTGATTTAACATCTGTAGAGATAAGGAAATCAAAGAGCTAAGCAATCATCATGAGAAAAAGGGTATGTAAGAGTACGAGATTTACAAATAACGAACTTGAACTACAAAGGTATTTTAAGGCAAAAATGAATTCTAATGACTTTCCATACTTCTGTCCAAAAACTGAAAATAACACCATAGAGCATCTGCTTTAAAGAACCTGTTGTATGTATGCAATCGCAACAGTTTAGTCGCTTAATTAATTTTGCTGTAAACATTTTAATTTGAGACTAGAAACAATTATATAAAGACATCTATTAATGTGTGAAAGAGAAGCCAGGAAAAAACTAGAGAAAGATTTGCATACATAGTGATTTCAAATGTAGCAGCACATGGTTAGAAAACTGTGGGGCATATGTACAAGCCCCTACCGCAACCACAACATCACTTTTACAGATCTTGTGGTGATCATAGGGGCTGCGCCGTATGTACAAAGTATGTACAGTAACAATGGGGTAACCCTGTGTCCCTCAGAACCTGGGTATGATACAAAAAGGCTACAATTGGTTCTGTCGGGTATGGAAATTGCTTGCGTAATCAAGGATGAGTCATCAACATTGTTCCAACAAAGCACTACTAGAGTGGGTGCGCTGGAACACGAAAGCCAACATTTATGCAGAGTTGTAAATGTTTACTGTTTCTCTGAATTTTTCTTCATGCAGCTGTCAACATCTCAATAAGAACAAGGTTATATTAAATAAAGTGAGGAAAGTGCGCAAGTGACATGAGTTAATAGGTGGCATTTACATATTGGTGATACACAGAAATATATTCTATATACAATCTGTACAAGAGAATGATTATTCAATGCGGCCAGTATGAAAATTAGTCAGGTGTCTCTGACAGTTTGCAAAATTGCTATGCAGTTTAAGAAACAGAGGTCCCCGTTAAACTGGACGGATGTGGAACGTTGACATTTCGAACCTGACGTATGCGTAACTTAAGGAAGCTTCATGGCGGGTCTTCTTCAGGACAGGAGGCCAAGAAGACAGCCTGAAAAGACATTATTAAATGTCAGGCTTGTTCCAGCTGGTGAGAACTAAACTGGTGCTGGTACCAAATTGATTCTACTCACCGATTCAGTCTGGAATGGAGCAATGAAGTGAGAGGTGAAACGTAGCACAGAACGTGTGCCGGCAGCCCACTGGGCATCTGAAATGATTAGAGACGAGTGAAGCTATCACTGACTAGGCAAACTAAGCCTGAGTTGATGTGGCACTGGCTTAAAGTCTTACCTAATGCTTACGGTGGGTGGGTTGACTCATGGAGACAATGCGAGCACTTCGAGATGCCTGGAAAGTTGCTGGTGGAACCTGATTGTGGATCAAATAAGCGGATGCAGTGGTGAATCTGCAAGCGGGGCGGAACTGTACAAGAAATTTTAATTAAAATTAAAACCCTGTTATTTTCCAATAGTGAATGGCCGACATATCTACCACCTTAAGACCCGTGAAAGGATTACCTCTCTTTTTTACTTGGAGTATTCCATTGCCCTTGGTATGCTCCTGGTCAAAGTCCCTAATAAATAAAGCCCAGGCATTAGTCTGATATATTACTTCTACATACATAAACTAAAAGGCTAACAAGTGGCACTTCCAGAGGAGATTTACTGGCGTAAGGTAGTGCAGCAAGGGAGCTTACCTGGATAATGACAGCACTTGGGTCTGTCAGGAAGCAGGCTCGAGAGAGTCCACTTCTGTGCCGGTAAATGAGGATTGCCCCATTCCAGAATGTCAATTTGGTACCAACAACAGTTTAATTCTCACCAGCGGGAACAAGCTTGACATTTAATAATGTCTTTTCAGGCTGTCTTCTTGTCCTCCAGTCCTGAAGACGACCTGCCATGACGCTTCCTTAAGTTACGCATACGTCAGGGTCCAAAAGCCGACGTTCCACATCGGTCCAGTTCAACAAGGTCACCTATTTCTTAAAATCCATAGCAATGTTGCAAACTGTCAGAGACACCTGGCTCATTTTCACACTGGCCTCATTGTAAAATCATTCTCTTGTACAGATTGTATAACGAATATATGTCTGTGTATCACCAATATGCAAATGCCACCTATTCACTCATGTCACTTGCGCACTTTCTTCACTTTATTTAATATCACCTTGTTCTTATTGAGATGTTGACAGCCACATGAAGAAAAATTCAGGGAACCAGTAAACATTTACAACTCTGCATAAATTGTAGCTTTCTTATTCCAGCACACCCACTCTAGTAACGCTTTGTTGAAACAATGTTGATGACTCATCCTTGATTATGTAAGCAATTTCCATACCCGACAGAACTAATTGTAGTTTTTCTCCTTATGTACAAGGCAGCATTAAGCCACTTAACGTGGCTTAACTCTGCCTTGGACAGAAGGCCCCCTTTAACGCTATGGTTAGCGTGAAAGGGGCATGCAGTGGGTGTTGTGGTGGGCGTTCCACCACAACACCCAATGTATTTGACGCTGCTCCTATGTACAAGGGTGGGGTACATAGGAGGCAGCGCCAAAATTAAGACCAGTAAAACCCTGGTGTTAAGTTGGCGGAACGAGGAGAAACACATTATTTCTTCTCGTTTTTGATTTTTTCCATGTGAGCTGCCTTGTGCAGCACACATGGAAAAAGCAAAATGCCATTGTTTGGTTATGTAGAGGAAGGTATTACTTCCTGTACATAAACAAACTTTTTAAAAAAATGCCGTTTTGGAACTTTCATGTGTGCTGCATGAAGCAGCACACATGAAAGTAACAAAATGGCATTTTAGGATTGCTTATGTGCAGAAAGGGACAGCTTCCAACATATAAACAATCCTCCCCTGCACACAGGCACCCTTGCACTATGTGAAAGGGTGCCTGCGTTGGTGCTAAGTTGCTAAACTTAGCACCATCGCAGAGGGAAATACAAGGCTGCACCACATTCTTGTAAATATGGTGCAGCCTTGCGTTTCAGAAGTGGTGGAGCCATGAAGCAATGGCATTTTCAGTGTCCATAAACACCAACATATTATTTGGCGGTGTGATCATCTATAAAATATTACAACTGACTCAGAAAATTGAACAACCAACACATAGGGCAGGACACATGCTAGACCTCATGTTTTCCAATATAGGATCCATTCTCATTAAAGAGATAAAACCACTGACATGGACAGATCATTATATGATCGAGTTCTCCATCAAACTGTCCGTCAAAAACACCAGACCGCCAGCTCTGGAGGCGGAAAAACTAGGAGCTGGAAGAAGTTCTCAGTAGAGACATTACAACAGCATTTCGTCCACACAAATACTGTAGGAACTCCCATTGACGATGAAATAGACCCATTAAAGAACAACATCATGAATGCACTAGAACACTGCTCAGTGCTACGCTCTAATCATACACCCAGACGTACTATGTCAGAAAAATAGTACGGGCCAGAATTAAAGACACTAAAGAGTAAATGTACAACACTTGAACATAAATGGAGACTTACCAAAACCCAAGATGCCCGACTCATATATAAAAAAGAACTCATAATTTACAATAAAGCCATTAGGAAAGCAAAAGAAGGATACTTCACACGCAGAATAACAGAAAATAAAGACTCATTCAAAGAACTGTTTAAAATAGTCAAAGAACTTTGCTGTCCCACAAGTCTCTCGTTAAATCTGATTCCATCACAAGAAGGTTGTGATAAAATAAGTGACTTTTTTGTGACAAAATAGACAAAATGTACACCTCGTTCTCCAACAAAGAACTGGAACACATAGAGCACATAGAGCACTATGTGTTATCCACCTCGCAGCCTGGCTGTTCCAGTTTTGGACCTTTCTCAGAAGAAGAAGTGGGTAAAGTCATGTTACAAGTCAAATCCGACTCCCCATTGGATCCATGCCCGCATCATATTTTTCCCTTCCGAGACATGCGGTGGAAATTCGCATGCTCCTGGAGGAACGAGTTCTAGATGCCCTATTTTTGACAGAGACGTGGCTCACTGAGGCATCAGATCCGGATGTCGTCAGGGCCCTACCGCCTAGCTATTCAATCATTAGGCTGGACCGTCAAATCGGTCATAGAGGAGGAGTGGCCATAATTTTTTAAAACTCAGTTATATGTAGAACAACTGAGAGTCCACTTCTGGATTGTGAGAGTTTGGGCTTTTCAATTGCATTTCTCCCCTTCCTGTACCATGTCAGGCATCCTGGTCTACAGGCCGCCAGGCGACCACCGCGGCTTTTGCAACAATCTACTGGACAAGATCTCAGTGTCCATTAGTAGTTTACCAAATTTCTCAATCATGGGCGACCTTCATGTACATCTCGATGAGGTGGACGACGCTGCCTCTCAGTGTCTGCTGGACACTCTGGGAGTAGTGTACCTGGAGCAAATTGTGACTGGACATACACACATAGCAGGGCACTTATTAGATCACTTTTTCACTAACCTCAGTAACATTAGGTATGACCATCCTAGCTTTTTTCCTTGGACAGACCATGCCCTGCTCCCTTTTGTCTGGGCCCCTAGAGACCAAAATCATCCCACAGCTAGTCTATCTATAGACTCAGCCGAATGTGGTTAAGGCTGTCAGTGGAGGACTGGGAGGCTGCCTTGCTGAGGTCCCCCCCGGCCCCTCACGATAACCCTGTTGTTGCCAATGAGGCCTTTAATGAGTGGCTTACCTCTACATTGGACGCCACTCTTCCAAAAAAAGTGGTTCAACACAGGATCGGCCCTAATAAACAGCCTTGGTATTCTAGGGAACTCAAGGAGCAAAAACAGCGCTGTAAAAGAGTGGAGAGGAAGTGGAGGAAAGATTTTGCAACTGCCTCCAAAAATGAATACAGGTTAGAGTTAAGGGCATATAAAAAAAAACTAAAAATTGCCCAGTCAGCGTACTAGCAGGTTAAAATTACCGAAGCAGCTAATAGGCCAAGAGAAATCTCTAAAATATTTCAAGCCCTGGTCACCCCCCCTCGGCCACTATGGCCTCCCCTGATCCCCAGAAAAGATGTGACGATTTGGCCGCTTTTTTTGCTGCCACGGTGTCTGTTATCTATGCAGGTTTTGAGTCTTCAAGACTGACTTCTGACTCCACGATAAGCCTGGCTGGGATTCTAGAAGGGACTCCTTCTGATGCCTCCGAAAGTCTTGACGCCTTTCCCCCACTCGACCTGGCTACTGTGGAAGGACTTCTCGACGGCCTCAAATCGGGCTCAACCCTGGATGCTGCGCCTCCTGCAGCTCTCAAACAGGTTTCAGGGGACGGTGTGCCCTGTTATTGTGCAGGTCATTAATTCATCCCTGAAATCAGGTGTGGTACCCCCTATCTGGAAGATGGCAAAAGTGAAAGCCCTCCTAAAAAAAACGAACTTTGACCCAGAAGATCTAGCTAATTATAGACCCATTTCGTTGCTACCTGGCCTGAGTAAGATTGCTGAAAAATACATCAACCAGATCCTTTCCTCATTCGTTGAGACCTCGGGCGCCCTCCACTCCTCTCAGATGGGATTTAGAGCCAAACAGGGTACGGAGACTGCCCTGGTGGCGGTGGTGGAGGCGACTAGGAGTATTGTGGATGCCGGGGCCTGCGCTGCGGTGGTCCTGTTGGACCTCAGCGCAGCCTTCGACACTGTTAATCACCCACTTCTGCTTCAGCGCCTCCATCAGGCAGGGATCTTCAGGAATGGCCCTTAAATGGCTCCAGTCCTTTCTGGCAGAGAGATTTTTCTCTGTTTTTGAGGAGGAGGTATCATCCGACCAATTGCAACTTTGTCACGGCGTTCCCCAGGGCTCCTCTCTCAGTCCAACCTTATTTAACATCTACATGAGTCCTTTGGCTGAGGTGGTGCTTCCCTGGGGAATTCAGCTTATCACCTAAGCCGATGACACGCAGTTGGTCGTCTCTCTGGCAAGAGATGACGCCGGAGATCATGGGAGTAACAACTTGACCCCCCTGTCTCACCAAGGTTTTGGAGTGGATGACGACGTCATTTTTAAAGCTAAACGGGGCAAAAACTGACATCATGCTCCTGGGGTATAAAGCTCCCATTAACCTCGACCCATGGTGGCCGCAGTGTCTGGGCCCCCCTCCCACCCCAAAGACCCAAATAAAGAGTGTGGGGGTCTGGCTAGACACCACCTTGGGGTTTCAGGTTCAGACCAAGAAGGTGGCGGTGACTTGTTATGGACTGCTTAGGGTCCTTAGGAAAGTTCTGTCCCTCCTACCTTTTGAGGCCAGACGCTTGTTGGTCCAGTCGCTGATTTTATCGTGTCTGGATTATGCAAATGCCGTTTATCTGGGAGCTCCAGTTGGCTCTATCCAGATTCCCCAATCAGTACAAAACTGTGCAGCTCGGCTGCTTATGAATCTTCCCAGACGCTGCTTGCCAAAGGCGGCACTTCGGTCACTTCACTGGCTTCCGATCCAGGAAAGGATCTTGTTTAAAACATTCTGTATGGCGCACAAGTCTATAAGTAATGTTGGTCCTACCATCCTCCAGCCCTTGTTTCGCCGGCATCATGCCTCTAGATCCTTGAGATCTAATCAGCAAAATCTGCTGGTGGCACCCAGGGTGAAGCGAGCCCGCAAGGGTGGCCGCCAGCTTTCCTTCCATGTAGCCAAGGGCTGGAACAAACTCCCAGATAACATCAGGCTGGAAATGAACCATCTCGTATTCAGGAAGCGATTGAAGACATTTCTTTTTCACCGAGTGTCTTCTTCTGTCCATGGTCTCGCAGCGCTGGGATGCCTCAGGGTAGCCATGCGCTATATAAAAGCGTACTCATTCATTCATGCATTCATTCATATTTTCTCGCAATTAACTCCGATAATTTGTCCGGCAGTAACACAAGTACTCAACCATTCACTACAAAACTGCGGAATTCCCAACAATCTGGATAAACGCGATAGTCACCCCACTGATAAAAAAAGCAGGTGTAGATATCAATAACCCCGCCAATTATCGACCCATATCACAACTACCCTATCTATCGAAAGTCCTGGAAAAATTGGATAACAGGCAGCTTTCTAATTTCCTTGAAACAATTTGGACGTCTCTCAGACGGGTTTCAGGGCCAATAATAGCACAGAGACAACACTCCTGGCCGTGTTGGATAGCATCAGAGCACAGGTAGATCGGGGAAAACAGTCGCCCTGATATTATTAGACCTCTCGACGGCGTTCGACACCGTACCACACAACCTGCTATTAGGAACCCTCGCAGCAAAAGGAATCCAGGCAAAAGCACTAGGCTGGCTGAAATCATTTTTGTCAGACAGAACTCAATCGGTGCGCATGGGCAACTATTCGTCTCCCCTCCGGAACATCAAATATGGGGTCCCACAGGGGGCCTCATTGAGCCCAATGTTATTCAACATGTTCGTGTCTTCCCTGGCAGAGATAGGAAGGAGGTGGGGTATCGATATCTGTTCATATGCAGATGATACCCAACTAATGGTAACCCTAGATGGGGAAAATAACCCGAAGGACAGGTTGTTAAATTGCCTCACCGAACTATCTGGCTGGATGCATAGCCACTGTCTAAAGCTTAACGCAGATAAGTCAGAAATACTGCTGTTCGGTGGACACACACAGTTATGGGACAACAGCTGGTGGCCCACTGCCCTGGGTACCCCCCCCAATCCAACACTGACAGCAAGGAACCTAGGAGTCATTATTGATAACACCCTGTCTATGAAAAATCATGTGTCAATAATTTGCGGGAAAGGTTTCGCACTACTGAAAATGCTCAGAAGAGTCTTTCCTTGGATCCCCACTGAATGTAGAAAGATTCTAGTCCAGTCACTGCTGATGAGCAGGCTGGACTATGGAAACTCCTTGTTTGTGGGTATGGCAGACTACCTCTTTACAAAACTGCAACTAGTACAGAATGCAGCGGCAAAGGCAATCTGCAATAGAAGAAAATATGACCCAGCCAAGAGCTGCCTAAGAGAGCTCCATTGGCTCCCAATGAGACAAAGAGCCACTTTCAAGATGATGTGCATAACACATAGAGCATTGTATAACACCGGCCCCTATATCTTAAAAAATAAGATCAAGTTCTATGCACCCACTAGGAACCTCCGCTCTCAATCAGCAGCAAGAGCAACAACAACCCGAGTGAAAAGAGCCAGGATGGGAGGACGTGCCTTCTCCCACCTGGCAGCAACCAGATGGAACGACCTGCCCAAGGATCTCAGACTCACGGACTGCCACCTGACTTTCAGAAAAAAACTGAAAACCATTCTTTTTCCTAAACCCGATTAACTCTATATAACTCAAGTATTAAACCACCGCTTATCACAGAAATCATAGCGCCGTGATATCCTACCCAGGATGATTGATTGCGCTTTAAAAGCAACATTAACATTAACATTAACATGTCGTCGTTAGGCCAAGGAGGTTAACAACACGTTCCTCCACTTCCTTGTGCCTATCCCCCTGTGACTTATTAGATCATTTATTGGGTGCACTATTTAAATCTCTATTTTTAAAATGCTGGTATTGTCACTGAGGGACCAAGTAGTGAGGACAAGCAAGTATTACAGATGTACCAACGATTATATTTTTACATTTGCTAAACTGGTGAGGTCGTTTTAGTGATGTGACAAATTCATATGCAAGCAGGCATAACACACCTATCAGGGGTCTGGCTGAGAAGAACTTACGTTAATATTTGCACCCAACGAATTAACTGAAGAATTCATATTGCTTATGCTAAAAGCAAGTGAGTTGAGGTGGCAAAGCAAAACACAGAGTGGAGGTTGAGGAAAACACGGTTGACCACTTAGTTGGAACCAAACCTTGCTATAAGTCCACAAAGAATACAACAAACGGAAATTGAGCCATAGCACCATCTTGTGAATCTTTTCTCTCAAGGATTCACTGAAATAAGCTGCTTAATATTTTTCTAGTTGGCTGCTTGACAAAAGTTTGAAAAGCAGAAAATGTTACACCAATTGTATTATGTACTGAAATTCTGTAAACCAAATGGCATGTGCCCTCTTGACTCGAGTGTCCATGTGTGCTTCCAGTAAAAACGTGTGCAGCAGTTCCGTTTTTGCTCAGGATTTGGGTGGGGAAATTTGGGTGTAATTCTTGTTCATAAGGAACTAAACAGACTTTGTCATATGAATTGGGTGGGGTATATGTGTGTTATTCTTGTCAAAAAGGAACTAAAAAGATTTTGTAATAGGCACAGTCATTAAACATTTCATCAGAAGTTGTCATGGTTTCCCAACAAGAATCCATTCCAAACATATGAGATTTATTGCACACATCCACTCATCCATAATGCCAAGGCTACAGCAGCAGGTTTTAACAGATATAAAATTCATGCTGGCAATGCTAATCATTATAGCATTTGTATTTTGAACCGATGGTTGAAAGCGGAGTAACAAACAGACGGGGTAGCACAAAACAGCAGTGGGGATGCTTATTTGCCACACAACCGTGTACTGCTGCTGCTGCGTATTATCTGCCTCTTCTGAGAGGAAACCGCTGCCAGCTTTGTTTTACCTGTTGTTAGTGTTAGGAAAGCTTGTCTGCTACTGCCCTTAGTTGTTTCAGTGAAACTCGGGAACCCGTTTCTCATCTATAGAAAGGTCAAAACGGTTGTCTCTATTAGGGCAGGGCCAACACAGGGTGCAGAGGGTGTGAATGCAAGGTTCAAGAGGTGCACAGGCTGCAGAAATGGGGCGAGAGGGGAAAGATTCCCTTGCGCACAGAGCAATTACTAAGGAAAAGAAAAAGAAAACCACTCCATTTATACCAATAAATATCAGGGCATAGCAAGTCCTGAGATTTATAAAGTGGATTATTAGTGGAAGTGGTTGGTAGCCCTATTCAAGGAATAAAGGCACTATTCCTTACTAGGACCAGTTAGGTTTTAATAATATAAACCTGAGCTCAACATTTGATACCTAAAGCACAGAGCAGACAGGCATAACTTAGGATAAATGTGTAAAGAATTTATTGATACATAAAACAGTTAAAAAGCAGACAACACATTCAACAAAAATAGCACTCAAATGTATAACAAGCTTTTGTAATGCAATCGGTCTCGCCTTGGTACCTTATATGTATTTAGCTATGCAGCACATTTGCCTGGGTGCTGAAACATCTACTGTTCTTTAACATAGGACAGAATTTCTCCAAATTTGGCAACAAGCTAGCTTTTGGTCAGCAGATTGTGTTTTTGTTATTTGCTGTAAATGGGTTCTGTAGTTGTTGAGAAATTTAAGGAAATCCAATTTGTTTATCTGTGCTCGCGGCAAATTCATGAATAATAACAAGCTTGCGCAGGGAAATGCAAAGCTCTGATTGGCAGCCAATATTTGAATCAGGAAGTGTTTGCAGCCATCTTGGTACTCAGCTTCAGCTCAGTCTAACAAAAAAGGGGGAAGAAAAGAAAAGGGGTGGGGTAGGAATACCCTGACCCCAAAACTTGGTCTTGGGGTTCCCCTGAAATCCTGCCATGACATAAGTGAATTTTTTTTAATACACAGCAATTTTCGTGAAACATTTGCAAATATCGACGTGAATAAAAAAAATAAAAGTTAATTGGTTATGCCGGCTGGGCCAGGGGATTATTAAAAAAATGCAGAGGGGTGCACGGGGCCCCCCATCCAAAGGCTTAAAATTGCACCGGGGACCACCACTTCTTCATGGCTAATTATATTAGGAAGCAGGCAGCCGGGTAGACCCCCAGCCCCCTGAATTACCACCTCCCTAGGTATTTATTATTTATTTATTTATTTATAAAACTTATAAAGCGCACTGTCGCCTTGCAGGCATCCTGGCGCTGGTGCTCCAAAGACATGAACGGAGAGACAGCAGTAAAAGTCAGCCAACTCAAACCCTAGGGAACAGCCAAGTCTTCACGGATTTTCTGAACGGGAGAAGTTTATCCAGTTGCCTAATCTCCCAAGGTAGACTGTTCCAAAGTTTGGCCGCAGCCACCCCAAAAGATCTTCCCCCTGCCCTAACTTTTTTAAATCTAGGGACTCTCACCAGGCGTGCTGACGAGGAGCGCAGTGCCCTGGCAGGGGTATACCATGCAAATTTAGCTTGCAGCATTCTGGTTCCAAGCCCATGGAGGGCCTTAAAAACAAGGCAGAGAGGTAGATATATTAAATGCTTGAGGGGGCCTCTTCGACCCCCACCTCCCTGTGGCTCACTAAAATATGGAGCAATTGTGACGCACAGACACCCACAACCCAGGGACCATGAGCTTCCTGGAACTTTCTTCATTTTTTAAAGGAGGAAGAAGGCCACAAAACCCCCCTTCATGAGCCATTTTTAGCCCCAGGGACGATCACCTCCCTGAGCCAGGTATATGACAGTGAAAGGAGGGGGTTGCACAGCCCCTTTCCTGGAGCCAGTAATGGCCCTCTGGACGACCACCTACCAGGGCCGGCACCTGCTATGTCCTGCTTTGCCCATCTGTGGGACATAGCTCTTTGCTGCAACTTTTTTTTTTTTTTTTTCTGAATCACTGCTATATCCACCTCCCACCTCTTAAGATATGCGAACACCTGTCTGATCTTTTTGGGTTGAGTTAACCCCCTCACATTCCATGTTAAGAGGTTAAGATGCATTTTACCGTTGCGACCTGTTACCAGTGCCATATATCATAGCGTAATTTCCTTCCTGCCAACCGGAGTCTATTGGTCACAACACAATACTTCGATTTCCACTTGCAGAGTTGTGGAGTCCCTCCCCTCTCCACCCCACCAACATTCCAGAAATGCACTCGCATAATCATTGTCAGTCTCAAAACAGTAACAAACCCCCCCTGCCCACCACCCCCACCCACTCCAGCAACCCAATTCTGCCGAAGCCATAGACCCATATTTAACTCATACAATTAACCGTTCTAAATGAACAACTTTGGTGGGTGTTACCCTTTTAGAGGTCCGCCTGGGGCACAACTCTACACCCACATGCCTGGGTGCAGACGACTCGCAATGACAGTATATCTCCATGCAAGTTATCTGCGTCCTACTGCCACTCACCCGCCAACCCTTGGCCCACTTCCCATTAGACATGTCAGTAGTTGACCACCTTCACATTACCCTCCCAAGTAGCCTGCACTCGTGCGATCTGCCTGGCCCGTACCCTCCGCACGGCTAGGCAACATAATGAGTGTTTGTGCGACATCCAAGCCCCATTTTTGCAGCGATGAATCTAACACGGAGTCTCAGTAACCCTCGCTAGCCTCTGCATGTAGTTCGCACATATACATCCGTAGATTGAAAGCACCAGAGCCTTGGAAGGCGAGAATGCCCACGTGTAGACAATGTTCTACATGTCGCTCCCATAGTCCGAGTGGCTCAACCGCACACGCACCATTAATACAGAAGTTAGTGTTCAGCAGGTGATATGCAGCAGGCCCCATAGCGACACCCAAAGAGAGAAAGGAACATTCTTACCACAAGTTTGGTTCACACCCCCTTCAAGCTCACTCCTGTGAAGTGTTCGTATCTCTACATCCAGATTCAACACAAGCTGGTTCAATGTCTCACACCCAATGTCCACAAGTGTCTTGCATGCGCAGATCCGTAGACCTCATAATCAGGGCCTGAAATCAATAGGGTATCTAGGTGCATGTAAAGTTTATCCCGCCTTTCTCAAAGCCTGTCCAGTGCACCTATACGCGCCCCATCAGATCATAAGGCTGCAACTAGCACGTGCTTCGTAGGTGGAGCCATCGGAGCATGAAGAGGGAACTGCATGCCCGACCTCAAAGCAGGGCCAGTATTCGTGCAGGGTCACTCCGCTACATCCGAGTCCTTAAGTTGCTCCTCTCGTACGCGTTGTTTATTGTGCTGGACAATTTTTTTGACGAAGTCTTGCGCTGCTTTCGGTGATTGTAATATCACTATCTTTTCCTTCCATGCCACTCGGAGTTTCGCTGGATACAGCATGGAGTACTTCACGTTCAGGTCCCTGAGTTTAGCTTTTGCCGATGCAAATTCTTTCCTCGCCTGTTGGACCGCCACGGTGTGATCCGGGTAGAACTCCAGATTGTTTCCTTGGTGTGTGATTTTGCCCTTCTCGCGCGCAAGACGTAGCATGGTGTCCCTATCGCGGTAGTTGAGGATTCTCGCCACAATTGGTCTCGGTGTCGCTCCAACTTTGGGTTTGGGTGCCAACGATCTGTGGGCTCTTTCAACTATGAAGATATGGGACAGGGCTTCTGCCCCGAAAACGTCTCTGCATAGCTGCTCTATGTAGGGCTCCATTTTGCCCGTGTTGGTCGTCTCCGGCAGGCCAGCTATGCGTATATTATTACGTCTGGAGCGGGCTTCCAAATCTTCCTCCCGTGCCTTGATCACCTCCAGAATACGCTCCATACCGTTACATTTGCTAGTCGTGGCGTGCGATTCGTCCTCCACCGCTGATATTCTCGATTCGGCTTCATCTAGTCTCTCATCATGTTTTTCTAGTTTGCTCGACATCCCGTCCATTCTACAAGTAAGACTGTCCAATTTACCGTTGATATCCTGCACATTAGCTTGAATGGACAACAATATTTTTTCCATGGTGGATGTAGTGTCCGCCATCACTGCTCCCTCTCCTTCCGGCGCCTGGTCTGTGCCTTTCGAAGTTTTCTTGTTTTCAAAAGAGATTTTCGGCTGTTGTCTATCTGGTTTCCCCATTACTGGTGTTGCCTGGGGTTGCGTACTCTGCAGCTTCGTCGTTTGCTCTATAGGTCTGAGTAACGCTGCCGCAGCAGTACTCCTTGCGGTGATCCTTGTGGACGATCTCGTGGGTCCGCGGGCTTCCAGCTTCCCTGCACCTCTCACACTCGATCCCAGACGTGCACCACCGTGTTTGTCGTCTTCCCTCTTGAGGGCCGTTGCTTATACCCGTGTGGTGACCGCGATTATCTCCATCGCGTACCCCGGCAGGGCTACGGTGCACCTGTGGGCACTAACATTCGTGGGAAGACCGCCTCTCTGTGCAGTGCTGAAAGGGAGTATTCCACACGTGAGCAAGCACCCCACCTGTCAGATATCTTGAGCCACCTACGGCAACGCCGTCACACGACACGACCACCAGGCGTACCACGGGAGATTATGGCGGGACCGCGCTGAAATCCCTCTGTGATGTACCCGGCAAAATCCGCTTGTCTATCCCTCTGTAGGATGTACCTCTGAGCCACCTCTGAGATCTGCGAAGGGCTGCGGGTGTTGGTCATTGGTCTCCCCGTTTTCACTGTCCCGCCAATCCTCTCCCCTCTCTATGGCCACAGCATGGAGAGAATGCGTTGCACCTCCAGCCCAGGATCACAGGACACTTTAACCCGCAAGGAGGGAGGATGGTCCGCCGAGGTCAGTCACCAGCGTCTGCTGTGCGTGTCTCAACCCGTCCGCTGTAACACGCTCCTCTCCCGCCTCTTACCGCAGTCGTTTGCCGTTTTTATGGACACGCGGCAGGCCGTCTCATACACAGACAAGAGCGGGTGCGTTCCGATTCCTAGCACCGCGTCTGGTAGACGGGCGCCGCCATTTTGAGCTCGGCCGATCCAGTTCTCTTAAAGGGGCCATGCTGAAATGCGCACCAGAGGAGCACGGCTATTTTTCCCGTTTTCCCCCAAAGTTCATCTGGGCTGTACCACCCCGTTAACCGCTCACCTGGCTTGGATAGTAAAGGCAATCGCCAGGGCGGCGGGGGTCTTAATTGTGTATGAAGCGCCCAGCGCACTCGGCGCCCGCCGCCATCTTGCGATATCCTGCCCAGAGCTGCCGCGATCTTCACCGTCTCATGAGCGATTCAGCCCCGCTCCGCAGTCGGCGCTTGCGCTATTCTGAGCCCGGGATCTTCATAACTCCAATTTTGTGTCAGCCAGCATTGGGGGTGGTCAATACGGACACTTATCGTGCATGTCCGCGAGTCGTCTGGCGGAGCTGTGTAGCTACCCAGCCATTCCGCTGTGCGCCCCCTAGCGCCCTCTTTGCTGCAACTTAGTGGAAGCTTTGACAGATCCCACCAAGTCAGAACAAGCACTCCACTTCCAGCAAGCAGAAGCTGACAATATTCTCTCACTTGCTGGAAGTGGAGGTTCCGTCTGTTTACCTGCCCACTGTTAAACGGTTAGGGAAAAAGGTGAAATGATTGCTCTCACAGACACGGAGCAGCATGTTCAAAAGTTTCCTGTCTGTCCAATCAATACTCACTCCTGCAGGAGGTGAGGAACTGGCAGGAATGGCAGGGGCCCTAAGCCTCCCCCATGGTCCCTGGGGAAAAGATCAGAGAGAGGCAAAATAAGGTGAGAAACTAGCAGAAAGAGGCAGAATAAAGGCCAGCAACGGGCAGAAAAAGGCAAAATAAGTGTGAAAAACTAACTGAAAGAGGTAAAATAAAGGTCAGAAACGACCAGAAAGAGGCAGAATAAAGGTCAGCAATGAGCAGAAATAGGCAAGATAAAGGTGAGAAATGAGGCAGAATAATGGTCAGAAACGAGCAGGAAGAGGCAGAATAGAGGTTAATAACGTGCAGAAAGAGGCCAGATAAAGGTGAGAACCGAGCAGAAAGAGGCAAGATAAAGGTCAGCAACGAGTAGAAAGGCAGAATAAAAGTCAGAAATTAGCAGGAAGAAGCAAAATAAAGGTCAGCAATGAGGAGAATGAGGCAAAATAGAGGTCAGAAATTAGAAGTAAGAGGACAAATAGAGTCCAGAAATGAGTAGCAAGAGGCAGAATAAAGATGAAAAACGAGCAGAAAGGCAAAATAAAGGACAGCAATGAGCAGAAAGAGGCTGAATAAAGGTCAGAAATGAGCAGAAAGAAGCAGAATTCATGCCAGAAACGAGCATAAATATGCAAAATATAGTTCAGCAACAAGCAGAAAGAGGCAAAATAAAGGTCAGAAGTGAGCAGACATAAGGCATAAAATGAACAAGAACCAACTCAGGCACTCATGCACCCACTCACAGAACAGCTCAGACACTCTCACATCCACTCACAGACCCATTCACACGCACCCACTCACAGACAAACTCAGACACGTAAAACCACTCACAGACAGTCAGAAATTGTGCACCCACTTACAGAAGCAATCATACTCTCTCACACCAATCTCTAAACCTACTCAGATACTTACACGCCCACAGAGACACTCATACACTCACTCAATCACTCAGGGTCAAAGAATAGTGGTTACAGTTAAGAAATAAAATAAAAAATACTTTACAAATTCACTTACAAAACCAAAGGTTACAGGATCATTATAGTTAGGAAATAGAATTAAAAAAAAGTAGAAATTCACTGAAAAAAACAAATGTTACCTAGACTTATAATTAGGCTCAGATTTCACTCATACAAAACCAGTGAAATTCGGCAGTTATAGTTACCTGTGATAACTATAACCTATGCCTGCAATGCACTGCTTATGACCTCACATATTGCATCACTCATGACATGGTCAGTGACATCACTGATGTCATCTCAAATGGTATCACTCATGACATCATCCAGTGATTGTTAGTGTTTTGTAAACGTTTCTGAGACTTAAAGATGCATACTAAGTTACTACAAAGTTAAATTACTATACGGTGCGTACTACTAATGAGTGATGCTACCTCTAACATATATTATGTGAGTGACTGTGTGTATCTGTGTATGAGTGGATGTATGGGTTTGAGTGGGTGCGTTACGGTTGTGAGGGTGTGTGAGTGGGTGTCTGTGAAATTCTATGCATCTGTAAATGTGTGTGTGTGGCTGTATGGGTGAGCGAGTGGCTGTGTGAATGGCTCTATGAATGGGTGAGTGGGTGTATAGGTGACTAAATGGCTGTTTAAATGAGTGACTGAGTGTGTACGTGGCTTCATGGGTGAGTGAATGGCTGTTTGAGTGGGTTAAATAAGTGGTTGTATGGATGGGTGAATGGGTATTGTAGTATTTGAGTAGTTTGATTGACTTACCAGCACTCTCTCCTGAGGCGGAAAGCCGGGGGACAGCGCGAGACGTTTTAAGCATTGTTTTTAAGCATTCTTTTTATAACTGTGTAATAACGTGCTTTTTTCTGGGCATTTTACCTTTATTCTGTGCAGCTCTTTGTGTGGCGCTTTGAATTGGTCTGGCGCTCTGTTGTTAGCCCAGCCTCACTTCTCTTTCTCTCTCCCAGCACAGCGCAGCAGATTGCTTGCTGACGCTGCGGGAGAGACTCGCCAGATCCAACATATTGGAGGGAGGAAAGGGGTGCGGTCCAGTTGCTGGCCGCATCCCGCCCTCCCTGAGTACTTAAGCCATACTCTAGTGCGAGCGCGGCCATTGACTGACTTACCAGCACTCTCCCCTGAGGCGGAAAGCCGGGGGACAGCGCGAGACGTTTTAAGCATTGTTTTTAAGCATTGTTTTTATAACTGTGTAATAGCGTGCATTTTTCTGGGCATTTTACCTTTATTCTGTGCAGCTCTTTGTGTGGCGCTTTGAATTGGTCTGGCGCTCTGTTGTTAGCCCAGCCTCACTTCTCTTTCTCTCTCCCAGCACAGCGCAGCAGATTGCTTGCTGACGCTGCGGGAGAGACTCGCCAGATCTGACATATTGGAGGGAGGAAAGGGGTGCGGTCCAGTTGCTGGCCGCATCCCACCCTCCTCCATACTGGATAAAAGGACCCCCACCCGTCCGCGCAGCGGGCGCGCCAGCGGCGCGCCGAAGGTGCGCCAAAGGCAAGCCCATCTGTGCCCGTCCGGGGCCGGAAGGGGCTTGGGGCTCAAACCCCTGCCCAAATCATCAATGATGTCCAAAAGCCGATTATATATACTAAAGACCAGCTAATAAATCTCCGCCCAGCCACACACAGAAAACGTGTAATCATACGGTGAATGCCGCTAGCCTACACCTATTTTGTGAGAACTGCCGTTATATCCCTGCTAATGACACCATCGCAGAGGGTAAGTCTGAGTCTCTGAATATGCTATCGATTAATTGACACTCTCTGAGGAAGCATAAGCTAGATATATACGACCTTTTAGCGGAAAAACAACCTGATGCACTCTTTTTAACTGAGACCTGGCTGGATGCAGAGTCCAATCCTGATATACTGGAAGCACTTCCCCAGGATTACGGGATAATAAGACTGGATAGGGTCAAGCAGAGGGGAGGGGGGATTGCTATTATTCATAAATTGGATCTGTTATGTACCTTGGAGACAGTAATAATTAAAGATTGTGAGGCTGCTTTATTTACGATAAAATACCATCATAATAGGGCCATTAATAGATATTTGATCTATCGTCCGCCAGGCAAGTCGTCGCTTTTTTTGGAGAGCCTGACGGAAGTAATTGCCTTTCCTGCTCTAAGGTATAACAAGTTCCTTGTGTTGGGTGACCTCAATTTCCATATCGAGGATGAAAATGATAAGGGAGCTCTAAGTCTACTTGCTTCTTTAAAAATGTTTAATCTTAATATTCAATCCCTGATACCCACCCATAAAGCTGGCCACTTGCTGGACCCTATTTTTGCCAACTGGGAGGGGGTGACAGTGCAACCCCCCATGAAGGTATTATGGACTGACCATTTTCTGGTGGAGTTTACCATCTGTAAGGAGTCCAAGTTACTACCTAGTATCAAACCAATGGAAGCTAAACGGAGGCAATGGGGGAAAATTAAACAGGACCAGTTAGAGTTGGCTCTAAAAAGAGGCTGCCCCCCACTAAAAGCCAATGTAGATGAAGCTTGGACAGATTATAAAAAATGGCTGTAAGGAGCCTTGGATGAAACTGCCCCGTGGACCTCTAAGACCCCTGCGAGGCGCTCTAAAACAGCTCAGTGGTTTAATAAGGATCTAAAAGCATGTAAAACGGAATGTAAAAAATTGGAGCGCGTCTGGCGCAATAACTATGATGAGGTGGCTAGACTTAACTATAAAAACAGTATAAAGAGCTATCACAAACTGATTAGATCCACAAAGCGCAACTTGTTAAAAAATAGAATTGAATCGGCTGATGACTCTACCAAAGAACTCTTTGTTATTTACAAAGAACTTACCTCATTGAAGAGAACTATAGCTCCTGAACTACATTCTAGGGATATGTGTGAAGCCATTGCTGACTTCTTTGTGCAGAAAGTGGATAAAATATATAAAACCTTTGCAGATAAATCGGCAGAACCCCCTCAGGACACCTCTACCAATAGGCAGATGATTAACAACAGAGGCCTCAATCAGTTTGTGTTGCCTAATATTATGGAACTGGTGAGTATCATGCATAGTATTAAATCTGGCTCACCGGAGGACGAAGCTCGCCCCAAGATCTTTAAGAATCAAGTCGAACTTCTGGCGACTCATATAGGCCACATGGCGAAACAGTCATTTCTAACAAGCCAAATACCGCAAGACTGGAAAATAGCACAAGTCATTCCCTTAAAAAAAAAAAAACCATGTGAGTGCAGCGCAGTTGGACAACTATCGACCTATATCGCTGTTGCCTTTTTGTGCCAAGGTGGTGGAAAAGATAGTTAATAAACAGCTTTCTGAACATTTGGATAACGGACTGCATCTGCATCCTTCTCAGTCAGGATTTAGAGCACACCACTCGACGGAATCAGCACTCCTCTTTTCAACTGAGCTACTGAGGAGTAGAGTAGATGAGGGGAAGACAGCCGCGCTCCTTTTATTAGACCTGAGCGCGGCATTTGACACCGTCTCCCATCCCATGCTGCTCTCTCGTCTGAAGGAGGCGGGTATCGAGGGCTTGGCTCACGAGTGGATGTGTTCATATTTGGCGAATAGACAATTTCAAGTCTATTGCCCTCCGTTTAAATCCGAGGTGCGCTCGCTCAGACACGGGGTGCCGCAGGGCTCAATTTTGACCCCGACTTTGTTCAATCTTTATATGGCACCCCTGGCCAAGCTGGTTGTGACGTACGGGGTGGAGATAGTGTCATATGCTGATGACACCCAGCTAGTAGTGACACTGTCTCAACCCCCGGAAGAGGCCTCAGCCAATTTCTCGACATGTCTGAGCGGAGTAGCCGGATGGATGAACACCAATTGCTTGCGCCTCAACGCAAATAAATCTGAGCTTTTGGTGTTGGGGAAATCTCCATCCATCTGGTCATCGGCATGGTGGCCTAAAGAACTTGGCACCATCCCGAAACCATTAGATCAGGTTAAAAATTTAGGGGTCAGATTGGACGAGACTCTTTCCTTTGAACACCACACTAGAGGGATAGCAGGGAAATGCTATGGGATCCTCAAGGTCCTACGCAAGACCCTGGACTCGCTCCCTGCAAACAGCAGGAAAACGCTAATCCATACGTTGGTGACGCCTCATCTTGACTATAGTAACGCCTTGTATTTAGGCTTGAGTAGGAAAGGTTTGCATAGGCTACAGTGTGTCCAAAACGCGGCAGCGAGACTAGCTCTCAACCTCTCAAGAAGATCTTCAGGGAAACAAGCTCTAGCTCAACTCCACTGGCTCCCTATACGGGAACGTATTATCTTCAAGAACATGTGTATGACCCACCGCATTGCCTATGAGAGAGGGCGCGCTTTTCTGAAAAAGCTACTTACCAAATATCACCCCAATCGTCCTCTACGATCTCAGGGCCGTATGCTCTTTCAGGTACCCAGAATTCAACGGGCACGGATGGGGGGTCGGTCTTTCAGATATTTGGCTAGCAAACAATGGAATGACCTCCCCATTGAGCTCCGGATGGAGCCATCAGAAGCTAGCTTTAGGCGCAGTCTGAAAACTCACCTCTTTCCCAAATCTTAATACTCTCCTGACCTCTCCCTAAGTGTATTTTTTGTTTATGGGGTTTAGTGCTGGTGAACAATTTCAAAGCGCGGGGACACACTGTTCCTAGTGTAACCAGGCGCTATACAAAAGGTGTTATTTGAGCATTGCCTAAAACTTACCTGACACTGCTGACGCGCCAGCGCCAGGAGGTGCATATCATCGGTGCGGAGCCCGGCGGAGAAGGGGAGCATTGCCTAAAACTTACCTGACACTGCTGCCGCTGCTGGGAGGAGGAGGAGGACGCCGCTACAGGCAAGAGTCAGCCACGCCATTTCCGACACCGGCAAGAGTCAGTAACGCTACACCTCGCGCCGCCGCCCCGGGACCACAACCCCCGGCAGGCTCAGCGGCGGCACGCTTTCCTGACAACGCGCCAGCGCCAGGAGGCGCATATCATCGGCGCGGAGCCCCTCTTCGCGGGACGCGCGCGGGCGTGCACCGGGCGAAGCCCGGGCCAAGGGCGGGCCCGTTCAAGACCAGACAAGGACGGGACGGGCCACCCCCCTTTCATCCATCCCTGAGACTGTATTGTGAGTAATTTACTGCTTTCTATTGTTTGATTGCCTTTATAATGCCCCCAAAGGAGTCCAGAGGCAGAGTGGACAAAGATAATCTCACAGAAACAATGGACCAGTTTATTACCAGGGTAAATTGTGTTATAGACGAGGGGATCACGCTGATGGAACGTCGTGTATCCCAGGATCTAATGATCGCAAGAAGGTCTTCGATGGGGCGCATTGCTAACGCGCAGACCCCTGTCCACCAAGGTCAAAACCATGGTACTGGTGCATTAGCAATCCTAGATTCCCCGTTGATACACCAACCACCCTTAGATACTAATCATGTTTCCTCTGGGGACCTGTCCACGCTCTCCGAATCATTATTGATGTCTCCCCATAAGCTGCCACCTGTGCCTAGCACTGTAGAGGAGAACAACACCAGACAATTGCGTGAGAGGCATCCAGGGGCTATTCCCAAGTATAAGCAGGGGTTGCCCAACAAGAATGGTGGGAAGAAAAGGAACGCACCACAAAAGTCTAAAGCAATTCCTGCCACAGGGAAGTCCGCAGCGGAAGCATTAGGGCCTGTAGTTATACCCTTAGCCAATCCAACCCCCCTCAGAAAGGAACCACAAGCTGCAAGTGGGGGGATAAGCCTCACTGCAAGGGCAGAGCTGATGGATCCAACATTGACTTACATATGTGACACTATCAGACTTCTCCTTCGCCCAGTGGAGGATAGACTTAGTAGAATCGAACAACATTTAGAAAAAATGGAGCTTGATCTTAGGGGAATTGGTGATACCTTAAAAAAGGATGTTCCATTCACGGTTGCTCAACCACTAGAAAAAGCGAGAGGGGGAATACCCCAGCTATCCCGAGGGTCAAGTTGACGTTGCCCACAGCCCACCAGGTTCCAGTCACAGCCCCCGGCAAAAATACAGCTACATCCACTGTTAGCAAATCATGTCACCCCAATATATCTCAACTCAGCGAGGGTAGAGGGACCCCTATAGTCCGGGCTCCCAGGGATAAAAAAGAAAATGTTTTCAACCTACCCCCGGAAGTCTGCCCATTTGTGGTAGTTCTTGCAGGGGTCCCCGAATTGGGTAAACATGAAGTTGAATCTCCCACAGCCCTGAGGAATAGGGTCGCCCATTGGCTAAATAAAAACAGACCACTGCCACCACATATAGTGTGTAAAATATTGATGGTCCGGAGGGTGCCATGGGTGGGACATCTGGCTAAGAACATAAGGGGGGACTGTGTGCTGGTCAATTTTAATGACCCGAGAACGGTTGATCACATTTGTAACTGGAGATATCCCAGCCCAGGAGTTTCAATTCGCCCTCTACCTTTAACCTACTTTTATCCTCCAGGTCACTTTACCTCAGTAGTGGATGGGTGGACCCTAGTGCAGCCAAATGAGAGGGGGATACCTCAGGGGGGATGGCCCAAACCTTCTTTTTCTTTAAATCAAACTCCTATCCAAAATTGATTCAGCTGTTTGGAGGATGTCGATTGACTTCAGGTTCGAGAAGGAGTACCAACTAGTTTTTCTTCACTCACAGCTAGCTGTACTCTTAGTCCTCCCGTCTTGTCTCAGTCTCCGGGCTTTGAAACAATAACATCAGTCCCAGCTCCTCAGAGGGTTATCAACACTAATGCTGGGGTCCCAGATCAATCCTCAAGTGTTTCAAACCCCTGTGATGGTCTTACCAGCAACCTTAGACTCATCTCATGGAATAGTGCGGGTTTACGTAACAAGCTCTCATTACCAGACTGGAATGATTTCATTGACGGGTATGACCTGTGCTTATTTCAGGAAACATGGTGCCTTGAACCTTTGTATAAACCTGGCTTCTCTTGTTTTTTTGTACCAGCTACCACGTCTGGCTGAGGTCGCCCATCTGGAGGGCTTATGGTATGGATTAGGGAAGAGCTTAATCTTAAGATTTCTCACCGTCCATGTACATCACCAGATGTGATGAGACTCTCTCTCAAGGGCAACATGGGCAACACCAAGTGGGAACTCTTTAACATATATGCTAGAGGCACCCAAGGGGGGGCTAAATCTTTCACCATCTCTGTCCTCTCAGAAATGCTCCTTTCTTGTCCCTCTGAGTCCTTTGTTTTGGTCGCCGGCAACCTAAATTGCTCATTTGAGCCCTTGGCAATGGAAGACATTTTAGGAATCTATGAGGAGGATGCCAGATGGGGCATTCCCTCTTTGTCGCTTGCGCCAGTGAAGAAATGGTTGCCGGTGGTCATTCAAATAAATGCCTTATTGCTAGAATTTGGGTTAAGAGCCGTAAATGGCCGTACGTCCTCCGACGTAATGGGAGCAAGCACATACAATAGGGTCACCTGTCAAAGTAGAATTGATTATATATTGGTTGACAGGAGGTCATGGAAGTTTGTGGTTGACATGCTCATTATACCATCAATAGATAGTGATCACAATCCCCTGTCACTTACAATGTTGGAAATGTGGGATAGGAAGGTGGGCAATTCTATTACTGGAACAAGAATGTTAACCAAGGCAGTCCTACCTTCCAATTGTAACAGGTTCCTCAAATGGCCAAAGTTCATTTAAAACGAGCAAAGATTAAGAACTCTTGGTGAAATACTTAGTGACCTGACTATTAGGCTATCTGCAGCATGCACGAAAGAGGCTGGGTCCGTTGCAGCCGAAGGCATCTATGTAGAAACTATAGATATGATTGGCACCTTGTTTGTAGACCATAGCAAAAAGCGCCCGATGAGTGCTAAGCCAGTACAGAAGTGGTACGATAAAAACTGCAGATTAAAAAAAAACAGTCTGATACTTGCTATTAAATCCAATAACCCTGCTACGGTTCGGCTGGCAAGAATGCAATATAGACAAGCGATCCTAGAAGCAAAGAGAGGGTGGGAAGAATCACATTGGGACAGTCTAAAAACAGCGAGCCAGTCCAAGAATGGCGAGCTCTTCTGGGCTTTAGTGAGAAAATCTAATGGCTGTGATTCGGACCAAATTCCAAATCATATACCCGATAGAGAGTGGTATGACCACTTTAGGAAACTCTATGTAAGGGATGACGACTCAGGCAGCATAGGGCACCCAATTGGTGTCACGATAGCTGACCCCGCTCACTGCTCCTTTCTTAGGATAGAGAAGAAGGAGGTGTTGGCTGCTATTAATAAGATTGTACCCGCCAAGGCCCCGGGACAAGATGGTATACCGGGCGACTTGTTTAGAGCTAATGATGAGGAATGGGCCACCTTTTTTGTATTTCTCACCAATGCTCTGTTGGAAGGTTCACCGGTTCCATACTCATGGAAGGGGGCCGAAGTAATCCCCATTTACAAGAAAGGATCCAGGGGGGACCCTGCCAACTATCGGCCAATAAGTCTTATAGACGCTGGTCAGAAGCTGGTTGGCAGGGTTCTCCTGGAGAGGATCCTCTTATGGTCGGATGAAAACAACATCATTGCACAGTTCCAGGCGGGCTTTAGGGCTTGCACAAGCACAATAGACCAGGCATTTAGGCTGGCACTCTTGCATTGGAAGGTGGTTACCATTGGCAAAGGCGGCCTTTATTTGGCGTTCATTGATTTAAAGACCGCCTTTGACCTGGTCCCACGAGACCGCCTTTGGCTGGTCTTACAGGAGATGGGGATCCCCCCGCCTATTCTGAACCTTTTGGCCCGCATGCACGACGGAAACTACGCCCGCATCAGATGGGGATCACAGGAGCAAAAAACGGATAAAATCCCTGTGAATAGAGGCGTCCGCCAGGGATACGTACTGGCACCCACACTATTTACGCTTTTTGTGAACGGCGTAGTCTCCTTCCTGCTGGAAATTGATGCTGAAGTCCCGGTCCTGGCAGGTGATAAAGTCCCCGCATTACTTTTTGCGGACGATACGTTGTTACTATCAAAAACCCGTGCAGGGTTACAGAGGTTATTGGATCGATTCTGCTTGTTTTGCAAGATGAGGGGCCTAGTCATTAACACCTCCAAAACTAAGTTCCTCTACTTCAATCCAAGCCGATCGTCTAGATCTACTTTGACTCTTGATGGAGTGGCACTGGAGCGTGTCAAGGAGTTTGACTATCTGGGGATCAGAATTTCTGATAAATTCAAGTGGCAACTACATATTGACAAAATGGCCCTAATCATAAACGGGTAGTAGGAGTATTAGGGAGGGAACATCGCGCGTCCACCACCAGGCCCATTGCTCCTGCTCTGGAAATTTATGCTGCTAAAGCCGTTGGCTGCACCCTATATGGAGCAGAACTCTGGGGCTTTGGATGTGTGGACGCGCTAGTTACCTCAGAAAACAAGTTCTTTAGGGAGCTTCTATTACTCCCGAGGGGCACCCCGACTAAGCCACTTCTGAGCGACTTGGGTCACCGTTCAATCAAGGACCTAGTCACTCTGCGTCCTCTCTTATATTGGGCTCGGTTATGGCGTACTCCTGAGCTTTCTAGGTATGCCGACGGCCTAAGAGAGGTCATGAACCTCCAAGGATCCCACAAGATCGGATGGTTGACCAACATAAGGAAGCTTCTCCTGGCCATTGGCCTTTCTACTGCTTGGGAGTCTGGGGCAGTGTTATCAAAGGCTGAAACCAAGAGAGCCCTTTGGGCATGGGTTGACAACCAAGAGCAGAGGGACCCAAATCTAGGTAGGGTGACTGAGGTATTTTATCAACACAAGCACTTACCTCGCCTAGAGCCCTATCTGGACTTTATCACAAAACCGAGAGACAGGACTCTCTTTATCCAATTTAGGATGGGCACCCTTCCTCTTCGTGATCGAACTAGCAAATGGAAACCCCCTCACCAAACGCACGTGGACTGTCCAAACTGCGTAGGTGTCGCTGAAAATATTCCCCACTTTTTCTTCGTTTGACCAGCCTACACAAAACCCAGATTGACATGGCTTAAACCTGTGTGCCTGCAGCTTGAAACTAGGGACCACTCTGTTGCACTTAGAATACTTAAAGCTGATCCTAGCACAACCCTAGCTTGTGGGGTGGCTAAATTCTTAAGCTGGGCATGGTTGATTAGACGAAAGGCCTTATGATGAACCTGTATAATGAATAGTTTTTTAACTTCAGCAAACTGTCAAAATGTAATACATTTTTATTTTATTTATTGTAAAAAAGTTTTATAGATGAAATCATCTTTTAATGTATTTTTTATGAACTGTCTTTTTAACCTGCAAATGTGCTTTTATGATATCAAATATTGAAATAAAGTCTTGTTGAATGAATGAATGGAGTATTTGTGTAATTGGTTGTATGGGTACGTGATTGAAGTGTTGATAGGCTGTATGGGTGTGTGAATGGGTGTTTGAGTGGCTGTATGAGTGAATAAGTGGGTGTCTGAGTAGTTGAAGAGGTGAGTGTGTGGCTGTATGAGTGGCTGTGTGGGTGAGTGAATGGTTTTTTGAAGAGCTGTATGGGTAAGTGAGTGCTTATGGGAGTTGCTATAGGAGTGGGTGAGTACGTGAGTAATTGTATGGCTCTGTGAATGGGTATGTGAGTGGTTGTATGGGTGTGTGAGTGCGTATATGAGAGCCTGTATGGGGTATGAGTGAGTGTGTGAGCAGTTCTGTGGATGATTTCATCAGTGATGTAATTTGAGATGTCACTGACCATGTCATGAGAGATGTGATATGTGAGGTCATAAAAAGTGCATTGTAGGGGCATACGTTATAGTTAGCTCAGGTAACTGTAACTGCTGAATTTCACTGGTTTTGTATAAGTGAAATCTGAGCCTAACTATAATGTCCCTGTAACCTTTGGTTGTTACAGTGAATGTTTAAAGTCTTTTTATGTCTATTCCTTAATTATAGCGTCCCTGTAATCTTTGATTTTTCCATTGAATTTCTATGTGTTTTTCATGTTACTTCCTAACTATAACATCCGTGCAACTGTTGGCTTTTTTCTAAGCCGAAATCTTTTTTATTTCCTAAATGTCACATGCCCCTTTTGAGATTGGGTGTGTAAGTGGCTGTATCGGTCAGTGAGTGGGTGTGTGAGTGGCTGTATAGGTCTGTGGGTAAGTGTGGGAGTACCTGTATGGGTCTGTGAGTGAGTGTGTGAGTGTTTTGGTGGTGGGTGTATAAGTGGCTGCATGGGTCTGTCAGCGGATGTGTGAGTGTCTTTATAGGTATGTGAGTGGGTGTGTGAGTAGCTGTATTGGTCAGTGACTGGATGTGTGAGTGGGTTATGGGTCTGTGAGTGTGTGTGTGTGAGTATGTTAGTGAGTGTGTCTGTGATTGGCTATGAAAGTGCCTGTGAAGGGCCTGTGAGTGGGTGTGTGAGTGACTATGTGGCTCTGTGAGTGGGTCTGTGTGGGTCTGTGAGTGGGTGTGTAAGCGCCTATGTGGGTCTGTGAGTGGTTCTTTGAGTGCCTGCATGAGTGGGTGTATGAGTACCTATGTGGGCAACTATGGCCTGCGCAGGTAAGTGGGTGGGGCAGTGGGTCCCAGTGGGGAGATTTTGACAGCCAATGATGAGGTAAAATTGAATTAATAACTAATTTTACCTCATCATCGTCCATCAAACCCTCCTCAACTGGGCCTCCCTGCTCTTACCTGCACAGGCTGTGGCTGTGTGTGTGTCCGTTAGTGGGTCTGTGATGCCCTAATTGAGTGGGTATGTGAGTGTCTGCGTGAGTTTGTGAGTGCCCGTGTTGGTCTGTGAGTGGTTGTGTGAGTGCCTGTGTGTGTTTGTGAGTGGGTGTGTGTGGTGCTATGAATTTTGGGCATTTGCATACTTAGTGCATTTCAAAGGGAGAATCATCAATTGTGCTCTCACCAAGAGACAAGATAGAAACAACTCATCACAGTTACTACACATCAGATTGTGTTCCAATAGATCAGTGATGAATTCACCTTCATTAAGGATTTTAATATCGTTTATCAACATGGATTACAAGAGGAAAGACATTTGCTTTGCCTTTGTGAAGCTCAGGAATTTAGGATCATTTTTGCTTTACAGAAGTGAAGTATCAACTGGGGAACCTGCTATGTTTAATTTTGTAAGTGCTTCCTGTTGAGGTTTAATTTCTGAGAAATGAGCATCAGGGCCATAAAGGAATCTCATTTTTGTTTAAGAAGAGTCCAACTGGAGCCCTTTCTACTGATTATTTAGTAAGTGCAACCTTGCTGGGTAAATGCCAAGTGCATATCCTACACCACAGCTGTGTATAGGACCACAAGGTAATGTCTCCAGTGACCCTCTGTGCTTGTAATTTTGGCAATGTGATTGTTTGTGCAGCATCCTAATCCACAGATCTGTCATAGCATGAATCCTCCTCAATAGAAGACAATGAGACTACAAAAAGGAGTGTCTTCACTAACAGACATTGTGCGAATTAAATATATGAAGTAAATGCTTGTTTGTTTGGTGCAGATGTCCTTGTATTCCTCTGCATCAATAACGCATCACCAAAATTTGTGTGAAACGCGCTTGGCGGCCTTTTTGGAAACTATCCATCTACAATGGAAATGGCGGAAAGGGCTTTGCATACCACTAAGGAAAATGGGGTGGGCCAAATAAGCAGAGCTTGCAGAGGATTTTGGCCATTTGCATACTCAGGGTAATTAAAAAGAAAACCCATGGTCTTTCTTTTTATATTTTCACAAGGTAAGGGGGGTTGCGCCTCCCCCATCTCCCGGGCCGATTTCATTCCCGGGGATCTCATCCCTAGGGTCTGCCTAGAAATCTATGGGGGCCATGTGGCCCCTCTCTCTGGGCCAATGTTTTCCCCGAGGACCCCAAACCCCCAGGGCCCGGCTTCTTTATGTTATGTTATATCTATACAGTGCAACGGATGTATGACGTTACAATGCAGTCTATTACAACGCCTGCCTTTACAACGCGGTTTTTACATCGCATACCATTACAACGCATAGTGCTTCTGGGTGCTGGATAGTGAATAGTTTAATTTACTATTCCAACTCCAGTCCCCGTGGACACTAGGGAAGGTTATTGGATAGTAAATTAACCTTTTCCCTATCCTACAGCGCCCCCCAGAGCAATGCATTGTAATAGTTTGCGTTGTAATGGTTGCGTTGTAATGGTAGTGCGTTGTAAAAGTTTCGTTGTAAGTGATGTTTCCCCAGTGCAACGAATCACACCTAAAGGTGAATCTCAGCGCTCAACCTATTCAAGTACAACATACACTCACTAAAATAGCCAGGTTTTTAAAAGTCACTAGAACTGGGTGAAATCCACACAGAAGTTGACTCCATGCCCTCAGAGCCGTGTAAGAGAAAGGTCTGCCACCATATCTAGAGGCATGAATCCTAGGAATGATTAACAAAGCCTTATCACAAGGTCTGAGAGTACATAAAGAATGGCAATGACACAGTTTGTCCCTCAAAAACGGAGGAGAATTTCTAACTAGGGCTTTGTGGACAAGACAACATACCTTGAATAAGATGCATTTTCTGATGGGAAGCCAGTGGAGGGACCTAAGAATAGGGGATGATCAAGAGCATGCTGGAGATTACAAACTAATGAGGCAGCAGTATTTTGTACAATCTGTAATTTTGATAGAAGGGTGTCATTTGCTGCCATAAGCAAGGCATTGCTGTAATCCAGCTGACTGATAATAAGCGCCTGGACCAGTGTCTTCCTGGGAGAGCCCGTCTGCCATCCAGAAATCCTTCAGTACTCCCCCGGTCGCCTCTTTACGACCGACGGAAGACGATGGCAGTTTTTCACTGCCTTTTCGTGCCGGTGTTTCTATCACAAAAAAACAGTTGGAAACTGTCTCTGGGGTGCCCCTCTGTTGATCCCTGCACCCGGTGGCAGGCACCTTGGGGTGCCGGCCACAGGGAGCAGGGATGAACTGCACCCCTGCTGTATACAATGCAAGGCATGCATTCCTCTTGTAATGCATGCTTCCATTGTGAAGCATACGAATGCGACCGAACAGGGTTCGGTCGCATCGTACTTGCAGGGCCGTAACCGACGACAGCAGGTCGGTCGGTTATGGCTCCTGACTGATGTCGGACGGACCTGAGTTTGTTCTACATCGGAATCGGCCCCACAGTGTGTATCATACTCCAAAATGTTTAGCATTGGTGTGTATGCCCCAGATTCAGAGAGGAGAAAGACAGTTCCTTTAATCTAGTATGGTAGTGACCCATAGTGGCAAATTATTGGAGAAAGGTGATTGGGGTATTGGAGAGGACGATGGCTAGACTGAGTCAGCTGGACCACTGGGTGTTGCTTGTTAGGGTAAGAGGAAAGATAGCATCAGATTAATTGATTCGTCTATATTGCAGGTAAAATGAGAAGTAGCCACATCCTGGAAATTTCCTGTGGCCCAAGTTGGTTCAGTGGGTCAGAGAAACACAATACTGGGCCAAAATAGAAGCAGAACAACTGAGGCTTGACAACTTTAAGGGTAAGGGGGTAGGAAATTCATGCAAGGATGGGTGGAGATACTGGAATTGTTCAAAGGGGCAAGGAGCTCAAATGACACAGTGGAAGCCTGAAGACACAGACAAGGGCGGACATAAGAACTAACTTAAAGAACACCTAGAGGAGGTGCACGTTTTAAAAATGCAGTGGTATAGTGTTCTTGATAAAAAATAGGTAAAGCATGTGGCTGGGCTTCTGAGCCCCTTCCCTCCCCAACTTACAAGTGCCAATGCTCAATTAGCAACTCCTACTTTATCTTTAGCAAGAACGTATCAACCCCTAGTATGAACCAGCAGCATCGAACAACTGTAAGATTTAATGTATGAGATCAGCATACCTGACACCACCAAATAGAGATATTATTATTGTTCCTATTTGTGGTATCACCTATGTTTTGCTAGTTCTGTTCTTGATATTTTTTAAAGAAGTGTAGTCCAAGTAATAATCTACCAAATATCGTGACCGCCACATAATATGTACGAAAAGAGCAATCAGTAGATAATGTGAAAACAGTTCAACTTTGCTATATCTAATGTTACTTGTAAAAATGTAATTAAATAAAAATAGATAAAAATAAAACAGAGCAAGATGTTTTTGAGGCATTCGTAAGAGGTATATGCACACAAAATTTCTTTGGAACAAAATTCACTCAGAACAGAGTTGTAAAAAGACTAGAATACGAAATGAAACAGTATTAAAATGGCAGCAGCAAATCACACACAAAGGAGTGAAGATTTAAAAAACACCAGGGTCAGGTATAGAGAAACAGCAGCCAGAATGGACATGTGTGATTATAGAAATTATATTGTTAGGCAACATGGGAAGTGGAAGAAACAGGCAGAATACTAGCCTAGCTGGTGAAAGATGAAAGTCCCATTCAGCCTATTAGGTGCCTCTTCAATTTCATTGAAAACTGCAGCACAGTTGGTGGAAGTACTTAATATGGAAAAAGCTTTGGCTATTTAAACTGGGAATATTTATTTGTGTCTTGACATTCAGGGAATTTGATACAAAAATTCATAGCTCCCTAGATTTACTATATGCAAGCCATATATCCAGAGTAATAAATAGGGAGAATGAACTCTGAACCAATAAGGATAAAACAGGCACAGTTCAGGGTGCCAATATCCACAATTTTATCCACTTTCGCAAAGATCCGCTGAGCCAAGAGGATTAAGTCAGCTATTCTTTTTCTTTTGACTTATGTGAACCTCCACAGAATCATGTCAATGATGGAATATCCTGGTAGTAGTGTCTCCTCACACTTCTATACCTTAGATGCATAAAAGACATACATGTATATCAAAATATACTGGCAAACATGTGACAATTACAAAACAGTATCAATTAATAATAAATGTTTCAGAAGACTGAGAATTGTTGCTGTTTATCTTTTTTAGCAAGCCCACACAGTGTATTTATCAGACAATATAAAGAAAAATCACATAAATGACACTTTTAACCAAAACCTTAAACAGTCAACCAATTGACATTACTTTACAATGTATGAATTGACTGATTTGCACAATTTTTTTATATACACAAGAATAATTGTCCAGGTGCACAGACATAATATCGAGTTTTTTTATTTCAAACTACAGAAATATTGAGTTGGAAATATCGAAGGGACAGAATATCGACATCAAGAATATCGGTGACCAGAATATCGACCTGAAATATCGTTTTTGTTAATATCAAAGTCAGTAATATCGTTTGCAAAACTATTGTTGTTAATAATATCGATGTTTATATTAGTATTATCTATTTTAGTATGTATTTTATATGTATGTGTTCCATATTTTTTTTAAGTATTGTATTTTTTTAAATATATGTATTACATTTTTAGAAGTTAGTACATTTTTTTAAAGTAAATTTTTATTTTTAGTACTGTAGCGGGTTGTGGGTTTGTAGGGGAATAGCGCGGGAAGTATTTTAATTATAGTGAATAAAAGAATAATTTTTAGAAATTATTAATTATTTTTAATAACATTTTGTGTTTTAGTTCCGTAGCGGGTTGTGGGTTTATACATAGGGGAATAGGGTGGGAAGTAATTTAATTATAATAAAGTAATTATTATTTTTATTTTTTGGTATTGATAATTACATTATTGTTAATTAATTATTAATTGGTAATTAATTTGAATTCATGGATTAATTGATAATTATATTAATTGTGTTAATTTATTTTAGGAGCGGGTTGTGGGTTTATAGGGGAATCGGGTGGGAAGTAACTTATTATAATAAAGAAATTATTAATTTGTATTTATTGGTATTGAAAATTAATTTATTGGTAATTAGTTATTAACTGGTGATTAATTTGTATTAATTGATTAATTGATAATTATATTAATTGTGGTAATGTTTTTAGGAGCGGGTTGTGGGTTTATAGGGGAATAGGGTGGGGAATGAATTCATTATAATAAAGTCATTATTAATTTTTATTTATGGTATTGATAATAATCAATTAACAATAAATAATTATTTGCTAATTATGATTTATTAATTGATTATTATATTAATAATTAATAACTAATGTTAATTTATTATAGGACTGGGTTGTGGGCTAACAGGGGAATAGAGTGGGAAGTAACGGCTAAGGCGCTCGACCTCGGACCTGGGGATCTGGGTTCGAGTCTCGGTAACGACGCCAAGAACCCCCTGTGATTCTGGGCAAATCACTTAATCTCCCCGTGCCTAAAAAAATGAAAGTGTGTCCTCATGTAACGTAACTGGTGCTATGTAAAGCGCTCTGATAACTGATTCGGTTCGGTTCTAGTTCGCGCTATATAAAACTCCCCCAAAAAAAAAAAAAAAATAAAGTAATTATTATTTTTTCTTCATTGGTATTGATAATTATTTTTTTGCTAATTAATTAATAATTGGTAATTTATTTGCATTAATTTATACATTTTAGTTATATGAATTGTGTTAATTTGTTTTAGAAGTGGGTTGTGGGTTTGTAGGGGAATAGGACGGAGAAAAATGTAATTTGATTAAAGTAATTATTAATTTTAATTTATTGATATTCATAATAAATGTATTGTTACTTAATTATTAATTGTTTTTTTAATTTAAAAAGTATTTATTTGATAAGCATGTTCATTTTGACCCTCTGCTATCCAACACTTTCCCTACAGTTACACTTGCTGGAGTGGGAATAGTAATTGTTCCCCCTACGCTATCCAACACTTTCCCTACTGTTGCACTCTCTGGAGTTGAAATAGTGATTTTTACCCCTACGCTAGCCACCCCTTTCGCTACTGTTGCACTCTCTGGAGTGGGAATAGTAATTTTTACCCCTACCCTATCCAACACTTTCCCTACTGTTGCAGTCTCTGGAGTTAGAAAATTAATTGTTACCCTTACGCTGTCCAACACTTTCCCTAGTGTTGCATTGTCTGGAGTGGGAGTAGTAATTTTAACCCCTTCCCTATCCAACACTTTCCCTACAGTTGCCCTCCCTGGAGTGGGCATAGTAATTTTTAATCCTACGCTATCCAACACTTTCCCTACTGTTGCACTCGCTAGAGTGGTAATAGTAACTTTAACCCCTACGCTATCCATCACTTTCCCTACTGTTACTCTCTCAGGAGTGGTAATAGTAATTTTTACCCATCTGCTCTACAATATTTTCTCTACTGTTTTAGTTAATGTAGTGTATAATTTATTTTTAAAAGAGTTAAAAGATTGTAATCTTTTAATTTGTTATATATATATTTTATATTTTTATGTATATTATTGTTTTTGTTGTATATATATTTCATTTTTTTATTTTTTTTACCAATTCATGTTATTAAAATAATTATTTATAAATATTATTAAGTACGTATATATATTATATGTTATATCTATATATGTTTAATTTGTTCTTACCTTATATGTATAAGTTATCATTTTAAACATATTACAATTATTTTAACTATGTTTCTTTTAATTGTATGTATTATTAATTTATTTTACATAATTTTTTAAACATTAAAAAACCAATATTTTTAACAATAATATTTTTGGCAACATTTTTTTTCTCAATACTTTTGTACTTATCATAATGTAGATAGGACTTCCATATTGTGGACATCGATATTTCGGGTCCGATATTTTTGTCGTCGATATTCCTGTAGTCGATAATGTTGTGTAGCGTTTTAGGACCCTAGTGTAATTTTCCCGATTCATGTCCTTATGTAGGTATAAAATACTGTATCCTTATATAGGCATTGAAATCATAACCATATTAAGACATAACTCAAGTAGTCCTAATACGGCTTGGCTACTTCTACTAGTTCTGAAAATCTACAACGATTTCTTGGAAAAAACCCACCTTCAGCAGTCAGGGACCTCCCACTGCATGAATATTGATTTATCCAAGAACTCATGGAGTTTTCAGAGAATGAAGTCTCTAATGATGTTATTATGTCCAATCTTACGTCAAACTTGGCACCTTCGAGGTATAAATATGCCCACACTTGTCCAAACAAACACACGGTGGTTTGGAGCAGTTCGTCTATCTGCAGCAAGTGCCGAGGAAGCCGACCCTCCAGCTGACGCACTGAGAGACGCTGTACTTTCTCCAGCCGAGAAATCCAGCTCCAGTGTTTCCAGGCTACCCTTGCGGGTTGCTGGGAAATCGAGTCCTGAGAAAGAGATACCAGACCTCCTACATTCTAAAAACAAAGGTACGGAGGTGATTAGACCCTAAGAGAATTCTTGGATTAGATTCTTGGCAAAAGAATACTGAAACTAAGCTACACCTCACTTACTTCTTCCCTTGTACAAGACCTAGGATAGGTACACCGGGGTAGGCGTATTTTAGAAGCACCAGTTGAGTACTTTTAGTCATTATTTATTATTGTATGTATTTTATGGCTTAGAAACCATATCATGCTTTTACAGTATTATTTTATAATACTCTTCGTACTGTACGCATTGTACTTTGCAACCAGTATTATTATTATAGCAGTTCATTTCCTCTGCATGAGAAAGAAGACTGTTCAATAAATACTTTTTATTGAAAACGCCCGTCTCTCTATTTTCTCTGCACCTATGGTGAAATGAAGCATGCACGATTGACTGAGTGAAATAACTATGAATTGTTTCCGCGACTCTAGAGATAGATTTCTTATTCTTGGGAAACAAAGTTGTCATGTTTATGCAGTTGTCAGAAACTAATCCCTTCTTATGAATTCTCGAAAGTTTCTAGTGACCTCTGAGCTAGCTGGCACTCACAATTAAGTCTAGTATATTTGATGGAGACCTAGTAGTCCTCAGTCCTACGGCAAAACTATAGGATATATTATTCCAATGCACAGAGCTTATTGGAAATATAGCAACTACACTACAATATTTTGTCAGTGATTCAATTGTCCAACATACATAGTCACTTAATACTGTTGGAACAAATGCGTATTGTTTAAGGGAGTGTCCAACATGAAAAGTGAAAAGGCTAAATTTACTATATTGTGTTCTTCCAAGTTTGTGGTCCTACAGGTACTATGGAGCTAAACAAATATTCTCATTAATCTCTTGCAGGATCTCCTGCTGTGTACTGAGGACTCGCGCTAGGAGATTTCCTCAGGTACTGACAACTTTTAACTGGGCCTCCTTTTTTAATTGTGCAGGGCCTATATCTTTTTGTTGCTTTGGCCTCTGAGGAGATGGGAGACACCAGGGATGATACGCATAAGAAGGCCCCACACACGCCTGCTCCACCAGCACATTAAAGGCATAAGGATGCACTAACCTCAGAGCCAAGGCCCACCACAAGGGCTAAGTTTAAAAGAGTAGAATCTCTAGATTTTTCCATAGAGGCCAAGTTGTGTTCTTGATGGTGAGCATTAGCCACCAGAAGTATTGTGAACAGGCTTCCGGGCCTCTAAAAAGGTGCATTCTGTGAGGAACAGGGTTTACTGGCTATCTGCACCAGCCTTCTCCTCTGCCTGGCCCCTGGTGCTCCCGCTAGTGGGGTCACATTACGTAGGCCCTCTGTTAGACCTGACACCATTAGCATGGGTCTCCCTTCCATTTTTTTGCCTTTACCTCCTGTGTGTTGCTGTGTGTTGGACTCCATTTTTGCTGATCTAGATGCTTTGGGCACTTTGCCACTGCTGTTCAGTGCCAAAGTATGTGCAAGTGCTCCCTTTGTAAACTATTGTTATAGATTAGTGATTTCATGATTGGCCTATTTGATTTACTTGTTAGACCCTAGAACAGTGCACTATGTGTGCCCAGGGCCTGTAGTCCAAATGCTGCTGGTGGGCTTGCAGCACTGATTGTGCCACCCACAGAAGCAGCTTGAGAAATGTGACTCAGGCCTGCCATTGCAGAGCCTGTGTGCAGTCTGGGACTGCCATCGACTTGGCAAGTGCACACACTTGCCAGTCCCTAAACCTTCCCTTATCTACATATTAGTCACCGCTAAGGTAGGCCCAAAGTACCCCTGTGGGCAGGGTGCATTGTATGTCCTGATAGTGAAATACTGCCAATTTCATTATTCACTATAGCAAGGCTATTTGTTTCCATAGGACAGAATAGAGAGTTTGTTTATAACATCTTACAAACATGACTGACCCTAGGAACAAGATGAAAAGTAAAAGAATGCCTGAACTCAGAATGTTAAAGTGCATCTTTTAGTGAGGGTGTTTTTTACATTCTGTGTTTGAAAATACCACTTTTAGAAAGTAGGTACTTTCTTGCCGAACCATCCAGTGTGCCTCTGCTAGGTTTGTGTATTGCATGTCTGGCTTTTGGATGGCAGGGGTTGAAGAGGGGCAGCGGCTCCAGAAGTCTGATGAGTCGGGGCTGAGCTAAATAGGCCTAGTCAGCATTTGGAGTGGTGGGAGGAGTAGCACCTTCACGTGAATAGGGCTGTGCCTGTCTTCCACAATGACGGCTCTGCCCCCCTGTGGTGTGTTTGGAGCCAGACTGACAATGGTGGTTGTTGTGCACTTGCAAAGTGCCCCACAGAACTGGTTTTGGCTGGGTACAGGCACTCTCTGCCTTCAGAGAACAAAGGATTTTGGTGTATAAAAAGAGGGGCCCAGACTTTTATATCACTTCTGGGAAATTAAGAGGAACCTTTGCCAAGGAAAAGAGCCGGATAAGCTGAGGAGGAGTACTGCCCCTGTGCTATTTGCTTTCTGGGGTTAGCCTGCAGTGGCTGCTTGCTGCCAAGGAAAGGAGAAAAAGGACTTTGCTGTTTGCTCTGTCACCTGCTTGAAGAAAATATCTACAAGGGCTTGAAACTGAGCTTGCATCCTGTTCCGAAGTCTCAGGGACACAAAGACTTCACCACCAGCTCCACTGAATTTCCGTGCTGGGAATTCCAACGTGCATAGAGTTGCCTGCTGCTGTTTAGGACCTCTAGAGACTGTTTGTCACTGGGAGCTGGAAAATCGACACAACATCGAAGAAGCGTGTCGCATCCGCACCTGTTTTCCGACGCAGCACCAAAGAAACCATCGCAGCGCATGCCGCGGCTCGAGAAATCACCGCACGATGCATCAGGTGCAACGATCTCCGAAGTCCGTGATCACCGCACTGATCCTGGTGCAAGCCTGCTGTGCAGCTCAACAAAATGCATTGTACCGGATCGACGCATCGTTGCGCCAAGACTGTCGCATTGATTGGGGCCACAGTAAGAAAAGGACACATCACCTCCTCTCCGGTAAGGAACCAACACATCAACTCCCCTGCGCTGCAGTGAGGAACCGATACATCACCTCCCCGGAGCAAGATATAGACCCATCACCTTCCCCAAGTGTAAGGAACCGACACATCACCTTCCCTGCGGCCATTCTGTTTGTTTTGCATGACGCAACTAAGGTACTTTGTGAGAAAAGTGTCGCATTTACAACATGCATTGAACTGAACTATTTCTACCATTAAAAAATCATATTTTTATTACTGTACTGTGGAGTTTTGTCATTTGGTCTTGTTTTGGTTTAGATAAAGTTTAATTATTTTTCTAAACTGGTGTGGTGTCCGTATGTAGTGTTTTCACTGTGTTACTGTATGTGTTCACAAATGTTTTACACTTTGCCTCTGAGATAAGCCTATCTGCTCATGCCAAGATACCAAGGGGGTGAGCAGGGGTTATTTTAGGAGTGTACCCCGCTTACCCTGACTAGAAACAAGGGTCCCTATTTGGACAAAGGTACCTACCTCTGCCAACGAGAGACCCCCATTTCTAACACCCTCCAATACAAGCCAGCAGAGCACCCTCCTCCCTGCATGCCCATGACCTCAGAGCCTCCTTGGTGTTTTGCAGGGCATTCAGTGGGAGCTCTGGAGTCCAAGTCTTCCCCTAACTGGTCCTAAGGGGGCATAAGTGGCCAGTGCCATTGGTCCTGGAGAGACCCATCCAAATCATCTAGCTTATCTTTTGACAAAGTCCTTTGTCCATCTTGCAATGCATCAGGTGGATCCTCTTTCCAGCTGGTCGTTCTTCCACATTCATTGCCTCCCAGGTCCAGTCCACTCAACTGTCTTTTCCCAGATTGCAGACAACAGGTCCAGTGTTCTTCTGTCCTTTCACAGGCCCAGAAAATGTTCTGAGGAGGGTACTTTGGGTGGCACATTAATGCCATGCATCAGCCTGTGGGTGTTGGTTACTCTTGGCTCCTCCCTAACCAAAGGACTAAAAGTCCCTACGGGCATCCTTATTGGCTTTTTCAACACTTTGTGTGTACCCTTCTGCAAACAATCCCACAATGCCTATCCTTGCCTAAATCCAAGATGGTGAAGGCTTTCTCGCCTAGTACCAGCCCAGGAGGTGTGGCCAAGGAAATGAGCAACCCCTCCTCTGTGGTCACGCTTAACCACTTGTGGGGGCAGATCCTCTCCTGTTGGGATTGGTGCCTATCTCGCTTGGTTTGAGCTAACCTTTGCCTCTGACAGGGTAAGCCCCTTTGAAGTTAAATAAGTTCCTTGGGACAAGACAGATAGTCATCCTGTCAAAAAAACAGGACACCAAAGGCCTTTGCCTCTGCTCTGGGAACAACTTCACACCTTATCTTGGGGGATATTCAGTGCTTCAGTTACAGTTTGGCTCATACAAATGGGATTCTTGCGGCTATAGGGAGGGAGACAGTACCTTTTCAAAATTACCATTTCCAAATATTTACTACACATCTGACTTCACCAGTGAACTGGAAATGTAATGATTTTCAATGTTCAAGAAAGACATTTGAAGCTGTTTCCTAGCTTGAAATAACATTATTCAATGTAATATTGTATCCTTGCACTTTCCTATGGAACATCTAACCCTGCTACAGTGAAATAGCTTTTGGGCCCTTTTCACTATAAGGACGTGTTTACTGTTAAACTCTTACATGTCCTGCTTTTAAATACCATGCTCCCTGCCTTATGGGCTATGAGGACAACTTAGGGGTGAGTAATTAATACTTAAAGCAAGATTTAGGGCTTTCAAAAGAGGTTTTTATGACAGGTTGCATTATCAATGGTTCCAGCGTTCACCGAGCCGCAGCACCAGCAGCAAAGGGCCGGGCTTAGCTCCGCCTGGTTCCCGGCCGGGCTTGGCTCCACCGGGTCCCTACCACCACCAGTGACGCCCTGAGCAGCGCCAGGAGGCGCATAAAGGCAGCACCGGTGCAGAGTCCTGTGGGGTTGCATTATCAACGGTTCCAGCGTTCACTGAGCCGCAGCACCAGCAGCAAAGGGCCGGGCTTAGCTCCGCCTGCTCCCCGGCCGGGCTTGGCTCCGCCGGGTCCCTCCCACCGCCAGTGACGCCCTGAGCAGCGCCAGGAGGCGCATAAAGGCAGCGCCGGTGCAGAGTCCTGTGAGGTTGCATTATCAACGGTTCCAGCGTTCACCAAGCCGCAGCACCAGCAGCAAAGGGCCGGGCTTAGCTCCGCCTGCTCCCCGGCCGGGCTTGGCTCTGCCGGGTCCCTCCCACCACCAGTGACGCCCTGAGCAGCGCCAGGAGGCGCATAAAGGCAGCGCCGGTGCAGAGTCCTGTGGGGTTGCATTATCAATGGTTCCAGCGTTCACCGAGCCGCAGCACCAGCTGCAAAGGGCCGGGCTTAGCTCCGCCTGCTCCCCGGCCGGGCTTGGCTCCGCCGGGTCCCTCCCACCACCAGTGACGCCCTGAGCAGCGCCAGGAGGCGCATAAAGGCAGCGCCGGTCCCTCGCCCCGCGGGACGCGCGCCGGGAGAAGCCCGGGACAAGGGTGGGGCCGTCTGCGGCCGTCAGAGGCCAGAGGAGGCCGGGCTGGGCGACAAACTTTGGGTCATCTTTTCGGGACACTCTGTGAACTGTGAGTGTTTATTACTGGGTTTTTTCGACAGGCTGGTATTTGAGCAAGTCTGATATGGCTAAATTGCGTTCCTCAAAAACGCCATCACTGTCTGGGCCGATAGATAATTATATGGTAAAAGTTGTGAGTAAAATTAACACAGCACGCCGCATGTCTCTAGGCCGAATCAGCCCGCCTGCTTCACCTACAAGTGGTCTAGTACTACCAGAGATTTTTGATCTAGCTCCAGGGGGTACTCAAGGAACTCAAATAGCAGTGGATACAGACAAATCTGCCACCTCAGCACCTACTGTGGCGATATTAGATATCTCCCTGTCTTCAACATTACAACCTTTACCAACATCTTCTCCGGAACCCTCTCCGGTACCCTCGCAGGTACGAAGAAAAGTGAGGGCCTGTAGAGGGTCACAAAGTAAACGGGGAGGGTACAGGAGAGCCAAGAAGGCAGGCACCACACCTGATAAAGTAGGAGTCTTCCCTGACAAAGTAAATGAGGCTGACACGACTAAACTGAATAATGATCAATTCGACTCCCTGGTTAACATGTTTGCGCTGAAAATGGAGACTATGTTTAGACCATTGGCAGACAGAGTGGAACAGGTTACAAAAGAAGTATCTAAATTGGGCACTCTCTTAGCTTCCCACTTAGCCACTTCACAAAACTCTCAAAAAACTAATGCGAACACCAAAGAAATTAAGGGTGCTTCTGTTCCCAGTAAAGGGATTGGGGAAAAAATGGACCAGGTTTCAAAGGAGGTTTCCAGGCTGGGTGTTCTTTTATCTGCACATTTGTCCTCATCTAAAACAGCTAGGAATACTAATACTAATATGGGCACTGCTGTAAATGAGGGGGCTGCAAGTTCTTGTAGTGGAGGACACAAGACAACATACACCGCGCCAGTTGTAACACCTGCACAGCCCCCTAGCAATCAAACCACCCCCCACCCATTTTGAGGGCTAACTCGCAACCTAATGTCGCAGGCGACAATTCGGGGCTGAGGGAAGGCAAGCAAAGACCCCTAGTTAATCTTCCACCAGATTGCGCCTCATATATAGTAGTGCTAACCAACGTCCCCGGGGTAGACTTGCGGCTAAATGGCGCAAGGGGGGAAACGACTGATTCCTTGAACTATAAAGTAGTAGCATGGCTGAGTAAATATTGTGACTTCCCTGTTGCATTCTGTAATGATATTATATCGACACGTAGAGTGGTCTGGATTGGTAATTCAAGAAAAACGATTAGGGGGGGACTGCATCATTGTAAACTTTAAGCACCCACAGCATGTAGCCACTGTTCTGCTAAGGGCTGCTTCTCTACCAAATACAGATGATTTTATATGTGCGCGCCCCCTTGGGTTTTTCTACAATCACCTTAGTAACATCTCTAAACCTCAAACTGCCCAACAAAATCCATCAACATCTTCATCCATGCAGGGCACTGTGCCATGTGCCCATTTTGGCTACCAAAACTCCATGCCAACGGATTCTTATTGTTATAGTTTGTGCAGGCCAAACTTTCAAGCTGAACAAAGTCTCCCATTGTTCAATCGGTTAACGCCCTTAGCCTCCTTGGAGGAAAACGATTGACTGGTAAATAATTCACGGACTAACCCACAATCTTGTAGAATTATGACCTGGAACATTGCCGGGATTAGGGGTAAAGGTGAGAATGAAATATGGAATGACTTTTTGAAATCTTTTGACATTTTGGCATTTCAGGAGACCTGGGACCTATTGAACAGCTTTTCCCTAGATGGATACAGACACTTTTTTATTCCAGCCACAAGTAGCGTAGCAGGAAGACCAAAAGGAGGTTTACTAAGTTTGTTCAAACTTGATCTAAAAGGAGTGTTAGCCCAGCTTGACTCAGGTTGCCAAAACTGTCTAATTGTTGAATTGAATTCCCCCGATTCACCTAATATTTTGTTTATTAATTTATATAATGCAAATGCTAATGAAAGTACCAGATATAATTTGGATTACCTCGATAACTTTTTGTCAGTTTATAGAACCAAAGTAAATTGCTTTGAGATAATTCTTTTAGGTGATTTTAATATTCATCCCTGTAACCAGTCCTGTGCCAACTCAGTAGAAGAGGGACCTCCCTGTTCTACAGTTACGCATTTTGAACACTCAAAAAGAGGGGAGGCCCTTGAAGATTTCTTGGCTGTGTGGAATTTGTATGAATCTGGATGCGGTGAGGGTGAAAATAAGGTTCCTACTTTTAAAGGACCTGGTGATGGCACAATTATTGATTTTATTTTTATGTCTTGTTATATATTAGGCAAAGTGGTAAGGTATAAAACAGAGGTCTCAGTTTTTAGTGATCACAACCCGGTCCTAGTAGAGGTATTGTCTAGGGACTTTTTAACCTTGAAATCAGTGTTACATAAGGGAGGCCAAAATGTGATTCCCATAGACCAAGGTCGTAGGTTAAAGTGGTAGAATATAAATCCTGAAAATATTGTACAGGACGTTTTGGCTAGGGCGGAGGATGATGTAGCTATTTGCTTAGATACATGGGCATTAAGTACACAAGTAGTTATGCCGTTTGATAACATCTGCAAACAGATCAACCAAAGTTTAACTGGGGAAAAGGGACCCCCTAAACAACATGTAAAGAGATGGTTTGATCATTCATGCTCAAGGGCACGTGCTGATCTAATTAAGGCCCTGAAGACTAGTCCAAAAGATCGTGCCCTAATAGCTAAGTTAAGAGTTTGTTATAAAAATACTATACAAACCAGGAAGAATGAGCTAAAAGAAAAGGCCTGGTTAAAGCTACTTGAACCAGAGACATTAAAAAACAACAGTCAGTTCTGGGAAGTAGTAAACCAGCCACTTTTCTCAAACGAGGAGAATCGCCCCCTTGAGTCCAATATTCCTGATGATGCATGGATTAAACATTTTGGGAACATATACTCTAATACCGCCCAGCAGGACCCATTAAATGACACCATCTATAGTAAGGAGGGTTCCTGTGTTACCTTTGAGGTCTTAGAAGTAAAAAGGGCGATAGACCAGACCCTGAAAAATAAGGCACCTGGCCCCGACGGGGTCCCTGCCGATATTTTTAAACATGCCCCAAAATTGTGGTCTAAGATCCTGTGCAAGGTCTTTAATGCATTAAATCATAACAACATCCCAGCTTCTTGGAAAGAATCCATTATCATCCCAGTTTTTAAGAAGGGTGACAGGGTAGACCCAGTCTGTTATCGACCGATCTCTTTAATAGACTCGTCGGTCAAAATCTTGGGACGGGTCATTTTGCACAAGTTACAAGAGTGGCTTGATGACAAAGGTATACTGTCAAACGTGCAATATGGATTCAGATCCAAAAGAAGCACTTTGGACCAGTGCCTTAACCTACAACTGCTGGTGGATAAATACACCAAGGCCAAGAATGGGTCATTATATCTGGGGTTCATGGACCTGTCCTCCGCCTTTGACCTTGTAAATCGCACAAAACTTTGGCAGATTTTAATTGATTTAGGTCTTGATCACGCCCTGGTAATTTTTTTAGCAGACCTACATTCTGGTCTCTTGGCTTCTGTTAGGGTGAACGCAGAGGGGCGTTGTTCTAGCCACTTTAAATCAGAAAGGGGGGTTAGGCAGGGGTGTATTATGGCCCCCCTTCTGTTTACAGTCTACATAAACGCCCTTGACCCCGCACTTAGGGAGGCCACGCTTGACATACCGCATATAGGGGAACTTGGTATTCCGGTTCTCCTGTATGCGGATGACCTATCACGGACCGGTGTCGGGCTTCAACGTTTGCTGGACGCTTTTGGCCTCTTTTTGACTTCCCTGGACCTCAAATTAAATGTAAAGAAATCGCAAATCATGATTATGGGAAGGGGTTCAAGAAAGAAAAACTCGAAAACGGGGAACTGGGGACCACAGATTAAAAATAGAAATGCTGCCTTTGCTGGAACCTCCTCAGCAATCATGGGCTTTAGCAAAAAACTGGGGGCAAGGCCCACAGTAGCTCTGTTGAACATTTATAAAGCCAAATGATTGACGGTAGCCACATATGGCTGCTCATTATGGGGTCATAGTGCCATAGACTGTCTACAAGTCACTGAAAATAAATTTATGAGATCGATCTTATCAGTGCCACAGTCCACTCCATCATACACGATCCATTCAGAGCTAGGGGCCGGTTTTATTACAGACATGATAAGAGTGGCCCCCTTAATATCTTGGCTGAGGACCTGGTTGAATGATGAACTTTCCCTGAATCATGTCATTCTTAAAGATTGCCTCTTACTAGACAATGTAAATAAAATTAAGTGGTTATCTTACGTTAAACAGTGGTTTCATAAACTAGGGAGACCGGAGCTCTTTTTCTCACCAGATAAAATAACTCGCAAGGACATAGCATCAACGAAGGGGGCCATGCTACAGATGCTGTCCTTAAACAGAGAGGAAATTGAGCTCAGAAAACCCACTGTAAGGGCTAATCTTATCGTTGCCAATCCCCAAGACCTGAACTTTACCTTGTTTTAGTTAATCGTTCTTACCACAGGTTTCTTTTAACACGTTTCTGTCTAAATATGATCTATTTGATTTTAGGTCATTTTCCTGAATGGAGCAGTCCTGAACAGGCACCACCGTGTTCATGCGATCATTTTTCCAAGCAGGACACAATGCATTTTTTGATGTTTTGTGGTCATTACACGGCTGTAAGGACGAAGTTTCTTGTTCCCATCCTTAAGGAGGCAGGGTTTATTCAAGCCAAGCCCGCTCTCCTATATTTACAACTATTAAATAGCCCCAGGGTTATTTTTCATGTTGCCAGTTATTTGGTGGGTGCTGTTAGGGTTAGGAACAAGAGAATGATAAATTGTAATTAATTGTATTTTTATAAAGTTGGATTTTCTGTATTGTATATATTTTTCATTTTATTGGGCAATGTAATATGCCAGCTAAATTTCCTGTAAAATGATTTTCCAACATTTATGAAATTTGTGGGATATTTTTAAATATAATAATTGTAATTGTTTTTAAAGTGTATTTGATTGTATAGTATGTATCACCGTCTTTTTATGATATTGAATTATCGAAATAAAGTAGTTTGACTGACTGACTGACTGACAGGTCAAATTTGCTGTTTAAAATTGCACAGCCAGCCTACACATGGGTCGCATACAGTCAAGTTTACACTGACACTGTACTGGATAGCACAATGGGTGCTGCACTCCAGTTGTGACACGTACCTTACAGGTCCTGGGTACACTTTTGCACCATATAATAGGGACTCGTAGTTAGGTTAAATATGCCAATCAGGTGTATGTCAGTTTAATCGTGTTGTAAGGAAGAGAAAAGATACTTTATCACTGGTATGCAGGAGAAAAGTGTACTGAGTTCTACAGCTAACAAAAACAGTCAGGGCAAAAATCGAAGGGAACACTATGCAAAAATTGTAATTTCCAACAGTGAGTCATTAAGATTGCAATGTAAAGAGAGTGGCAAAGCAGCATTCTTCTGTTCTTCCATTTCATTCTCACAAGGGTATGAATCAATGCTTTGTGATTAATCATGTGTACGCTAATCACTGAATGGGTATCTACTGACATGATGATCTGGCAACTATTTACAAAGTGAAAGTTGCCATCGAGCCATTATTCCAGCACCAAAATCCAGCAATTGCAAGTTTTGACCCTTTATTAGAAAACAACCAAAGGACCTGGAACTTGCTGACTTTTTTCTCTTGCTCAGAGTTGAGTAAAGAAGTCAATGGGAGACCAGTAGGAGGCAAGGGCAAGGTTAGACTTGGGGAGACTGGTCCGACAGGGATCAGGTTGCGATCCTGCCTGTATTCCTCCTCGAGGCTATTCTCTGAGTGGAATATCATTCTATGTATAAGGGCCTATGTGGTAACAATTTGGAAAACATGGTATGAAACAGGCAAATAAAGCATACTGGATTTGGTGGTAATGGTTCTTAAAAGTTTGCATCAGTGTTATAGCTATTTTATTCCAAAATATGACTCATTTTTATGAATTGCTTTTGTCATCACAAATATGATGAATTTCCATACAATGGCAGCTCGTAATATCTCAGATTTCAAGTTACATTCCTCTTTATTGAGGACCACACAAATGTGTAAATAAGGTTACTAAGCTGCATAGTTGACTGTTACGGCTTATAGTGGAAAAAAGGATGATTAGTGTGGCTTGTTAAAAACTGTAATGGTATGAGTATTGCCATTTTCAATTATGTAGCACACTTGTCCAACTGGTGTGTTCTTGCAGAACCATTACATTGTCCTGAAGAATACAAGCAATAACTTGTGTGCATGGTTAGATGCTAACTGAGAAAAAATACTTAGTAAATTGAGGAATGAAAATATATAAGAAATGAAGCATTTGCTGGTTTTTCTCTAGGCTTGGTGGTTTTCCATCACCCAAAATGAAATTTCCTCTGAGTGTTTCCTAAATCTTTTTCCTCCAATTCTGAAGAATACGTGGAAGGTTTGATTTCACTTTTTTAGTGTGGGGTGCTTCAGAACTGCCTAAAGAATATGTAAATGTGCATGTGTGTGTTTGAAGGCAACGATGTAAGGGACAAACCATTGTGCATATCATTCGTTTTGCCAGTATTTTCGGTGCTATTCGTCATTGGCCACAGAAGTAGCAAACAGACTCAGCCCAAGAGGGAGTGGCAGGAAAAAGTAACAGATCTGGGAGTAAATATTGGCCTAAGATGGAAGGTATCAGCCATGCTGTGCACTGTGCCCTGTCTATCCTGTGTTTTTTGGCCATCTTCCCCATTGGATTCCATTGTTCTAAGTCGCTTGCTCCTATCACTTTCTCCAATCAACCTCGTTGTGCTAACTTTGCAGTATCTATATAAATAAAAATTTAACTGTCCGTTCGTTCAAAATCTCAAATCTCCGAAAGTTCTTCACCGATTGCTTTGAAATTTTGACACAACGTTGCATTCGAATACGCACGTTTTTTTATTTACACAAAGTTCGATTCGAATACGCGCGTTTCGAACACGCGCGTGTTTTTAATCGAAAGCACAGACACATAAAAATGGCAATGTACGTTTGATAAAAATCTTAAATCTATGAAAGTTCTTCACCATTTGATTTGAAATGTTGACACAATGTTGCATTCGAATATGCAAGTGTTTTTATATACACAACATTGGATTAGAATACGCACACGTCGAATACACGCATGTTTGTATTTGAAAGCACAAACAGACACATAAAAATGTCAATGTGCGTTTGATAAAAAATCTTACATCTACGATAGTTCTTCACCGATTGATTTGAAATTTTGACACAACGTTTAATCCGAATAAGCTCGTGTTTATATATACACAACGCTGGATTAGAATACGCGCGTGTCAAATACCCGTGTGTTTTTAATCTAAAGGATGAACAGACACTATTGATTGGTTTGCTGCGTAACAACTACAATATACGCATAGAGACAATAGTCTACATATATTAGGATGGACAGTTGGTGTCAGGATGGCAGACCGGGAAGTGGGTGGAGGGAGGGGAGAGGAGTTGGTTCACTTGGCAACATTAAGAAAGGACGCATAGAGACAATAGTCTACATATATTAGAATGGACAGTTGGTGTAAGGATGGCAGACCGGGAAGTGGGTGGAGGGAGGGGAGAGGAGTTGGTTCACTTTGCAACATTAGCGCATGTTTATATATACACAACCTTGGTTTCGATTGCATGCGTGATTTGGTAGCTGCGCAACAAATACAAGGGACGCATATAGACAATAGTCTACGTATATTAGGATGGACAGTTGGTGTCAGGATGGCAGACCGGGAAGTGGGTAGAGGGAGGGGGAGGAGTTGGTTCACTTTGCAACCCAAACAGACCCTATCGATTTGGTTGCTGGGCAACAAATACAAGGGACGCATATAGACAATAGTCTACATATATTAGGATGGACAGTTGGTGTCAGGATGGCAGACCGGGAAGTGGGTGGAGGGAGGGGGGAGGAGTTGGTTCACTTTGCAACCCAAACAGACCCTATCAATTTGGTTGCTGCGCAACAAATACAAGGGACATAGACAATAGTCTACATATATTAGTGGACAGTTGGTGTCAGGATGGCAGACCGGGAAGTGGGTGGAGGGAGGAGGGAGGAGTTGGTTCACTTTGCAACATTAGCGAGTCAGACCGGGAAGTGGGTGGAGGGAGGGGGGAGGAGTTGGTTCACTTTGCAACATTAAGAAAGGACGCATAGAGACAATAGTCTAAATAGATTAGGATGGACAGCTGGTGTCAGGATGGCAGACCGGGAAGTGGATGGACGGAGGGGTGAGGAGTTGGCTCACTTTGCATCATTAGCGTGTCAGCCCGGGAAGTGGGTGGAGGAAGGGGGGAGGAGTTGGTTTACTTGGCAACATTAAGAAAGGACGCATAGAGACAATAGTCTATATATATTAGGATGGCCAGTTGGTGTCAGGATGGCAGACCGGGAAGTGGGTGGAGGGAGAAGGGAGGAGTTGGTTCACTTTGCAAAATTAGTGCGTGTTTATACATACACAACTTTGGATTAGAATACGCGTGTGTCCAATACACGCATGTTTTTAATCGAAAGGCCGAACAGACCCTATTGATTTGGTTGCTGCGCAACAAATACAAGGGAAGCATATAGACAATAGTCTATAAATATTAGGAAGGACAATTGGTGTCAAAATGGCAGACCGGGAAGTGGGTGGAGGGAGGAAGAGTTGATTCACTTTGCAACCCGAACAGACCCTATCGATTTGGTTGCTGCGCAACAAATACAAGGGACGCATATAGACAATAGTCTACATATATTAGGATGGACAAAAACATATTGTATACCCACAAGCATTGTGAAATTAAACATATTAGAAATGTGCGCTTACTCTTTTCTTTCTCTTCCATTTAACCAGACTGAGCCACAGCAACGTGTGGCCGGGTACAGCTACTATTACATAAATATTGTTACCTTAGTATCTTCAAAAATGTCACTAGACGAGAAATAGATTTACTATTATTAATTCCATTGGGCGAGATTCCATTATTTATGACCCAATATTTTAGTCAGACAATATATAGGCAACAATATCCCAACAACATTGCATTGAGTTCCAGAGGGGAAATGTGTGTAACCAGTGCGATATGCAGATTAGATCTGCTCAAAATCTACATTACGCACGGTCAGTTTGCATAATTTGGAGAATTTTGCAGTATACTGGTTACACGAACTTCCCATAATTGCACCATTTTGTATAACAATGTGTCATTTGTGATACACATTTACAGTAAATGGTGCATTTGATGGTTAACATTTACCATGAATGCGCTAATACAAAAGAGCACGAGCAGTGGTTGTTTGCAGAGCTATTAATTAAATGCATCCTCATTCCAAAGAATTGGCATGAGAACACATTAAAACAAGGGGTCTATTAGGGTGGAAGGTGGATAGCTGCTGCCGGTCGCAATCGAAACCCGGAAAACCGCTGGCCCGATTAGCATCGCGGTCGTGACCGGGGAGGTGGGATTTTCCGCCTGCCACTTTTCCGCAGGTTGCAGTCTGCCCGCTTGCCTGGCGGGTGGAGCTGGACCACTACAATTGTTGGGGATCAGGGCCAAATACCACTGGCACGATTTTGATGCCGGAGGTAGCCAGCCTTTACGCAGCGGTGGACCTGCCATGGAAAGGCATGCAGAGGCATGTTCCGGGAGCCCATTGCGGGCCCCTAATGTGTTGGGGGGGTGAGTTTACTGGGGGGGTACCCATGGTACCCCTCTACATTTCCCTATGCCAGGCAGCAGGCACTGTGCAGTGCCTGCCACGCAGTGCAAGGAGATGCAGGACATGCTCCTTTTAACATCGCAGCAGTGCAGCTTGCAGCAGCGACCGCCACAATGTTAATGGCCAGAATCCGTCCGCCGCGGTTGGATTTCTACTGCAGAGCATCCTAATAGGACCGGCGGTTATGCCTTGGTCATTGCAGGCGGTCTTTTACTGCTACCATGGTGGTCGGGGAGGTTTTCCGCCCGCCATCCTAATAGACCCCATAGTGTAGAATGATAGATTTGAATTTTGGATAGATATATGGAATTTTGTATGGAGTTGTTAAAACTACCTAAATTTGGTAGGTCCCTTAAGAGTTTCAGACCCTGTACTGTGTTTAATGACTTTTGAGCGAGTTTAACAAAAACCGAAAAGCTTAATTATATGTGTCTCGGTCTGTTTTATAACCTACCAAGGTGTCAAAGCACTCCTTGAGTTAGAATAGTAAATACACCCTTTATTATGGTCGATAGCTAGTCCTCATAAAAATAGGCATGGTATGTGTGTGCACGCATGTGCGTGAGTGTGTGTGTCTGTTACCTACTGTCGGTCATTAGTAGGTATTAAAAGTAAGGATGTAGTTTCCATAGGAATAACGAGATACTAGCTTGGCACTCACTTCAGTTGCTGTCTTGAAAGTTTTGGGGTGATTTGTCAGGCGGGGCCAATATAAAGGAGGTCCCGAATACATTTTTCCCATGTTAATTTCCATACGAACTTTAGTTACGGCTACAGCCCGAACTGCTGAACGGAATGACACCAAATTTGGCAGAAAGGTAGATTGTGGTTCACAGAAGTATTTTTTGTGATTTGGTGTAAATCCGTTCAGTCGATGAGGGTTATTTAAAGAAATTTCCAATTGTATATATAGGGACGCAGAGGATCTACTACCCCTCCGGATCTCGTACTGATATCTGATTGGCTACCAACACTTTAAATGAGGAAGTGATGGCAACCATCTTGGGACTCAGCTTGAGCCAAGTCCCAGAAAAAACATTTTAAAAAAAGGAAAGGGGGCAGAGTAGAAGTACCTTGACTCCCTAGGCCTCTTGGATCCTGCAGGGCCAAAAAAGCATTATAAAATAAAGAATTACTGTGGGAGTCGCAGGGTGTCTTCGGATACTTCCAATATATATCTTTTTTTTTTTAATGAAGCACATACTCCAGTGCTTTATTAATAATTGTCCCCTGGGTGGGCCAGGTCCCAGGTCATTTTCCTACTAAGGGAAGAAGGCACACGCTCCCCCTCTCCTGGGGGCTTATTAATGCCCCAGAGACCACCACCTCCCCTGGGCTTATGTATTTCAAAACTGAGGTCATCTCAAAACCCCTTAGGCTCTGGGAACCACCACCTCCCTGGGGCCACACTGTTAAAAGAAATGGGGGGTCCCCCAGGGACCACCAGCTCCATGGGGCGTAGTGTATTCAAATCTGAGTGACTATCAAACCCCACTGTCACAGGGACCACCACCTACCCAGGGACATAAACAATTTGGGGTGGGGAGGCCTCAGGGACCCCATTCCCAGGGGACCACCACCTACCCTGGGCCAACTTCTTTTTGTAAAGATAGAAGGGGGCCATGTGGCCCCCCTCCAAGTCCGTTCTCAGCCCCGATGGCCACCACATTCCCTGGGAAGACCACATGGCTCCCCCTGAGCCATAGTTGTCCACAGGGCCTGCTCCTGCTATGTCCTGGGGTGCCCACCCCCGGGACATATCTGTTTGCATTGGTTTGACTGGAGCTTTACCACTTCCACCAAGCCATAGAAAACACTCTGCTTCCACATGGTCCTCCTCCCCTTAAAGTATTATAAACAATTTTAAGCGGCTGGGCCCTAGGGGATGGGGTCCACAGGTACAAAATCAGCCCCCTCCCCTACTGTACATAAAAAAGTAAACAGGCCGAGGCCCATGGGATGGTGTCCATGAGGCCAAAATAGCCCCATAAGCTTAAAAAAATAATTTAAAAAAAAGGCCCCCATGAGATGGGGCCCCTGGAGCAGAAATCACCTGGGGAGGGAGGACAGATGGCCTCCCTCCTCTAATAAAGCCCCAATTCTTTTTTTTAAATGCCAGACCCAGCAAGTTGCCTGAGGCCATGCCCCCTTTTGCCACCACTCTGAAGACGTGCCTCATGGGGCACTACTAGTTGAGAGATAAAAGTCCCCATGATTCTTGAGGGTCGTTTGGGCCAACTAACCCTTCTATTACCCCTAGTAAGTCGCACACAATTGGATTGCTGAGAGGTCGATGGAGGCTTGTGCCTCTTGGGGCACTACTGGGCGGGGATGAAGTCCCCTGGGTGCTGAGGGTCCTTGGGGGCAAGGAACCCCTCTGGTTTCTGCCAGTAAGTCCCACATAGCGGAATTGCTGAGAGGTAGTCAAAGGCCAAACTCCTTACTCCACTACTCTGCAAACACACCTCCTGGTGCACGACTTAACCCTCAGCATCCAAGAGGACTTCATCCCCCAGCCAGGAGTGTGCCAGGAGGTGCGCTTGCAGAGTGGTGAAGAAAGGTGACGGGCCTCTATTGATCTCTCAGCAATCCCACTGTGTGGAACTTACTGGAGATAACAGAAGGAGGAGTTGGCCCAGAAGGACCCTTTTGCAGGAGTCAGCATTGCTTTAAGACATAGGGAGCTGCTTAAAATGCAGCTCCTTCTGTTTGCATTTTTAATGCTCTCACTTGCTGAAAGCGGAGCGTTTGCTGTGGCTTGGCAGGAGCAGTAAAGCTCCCACCAAGCCATAGCAAACAGATATGCCCTGTGGGTTGGCACCCCAGTACATAGCATGAGCTGGCCCTGGTGGGTGGTGGTCTCCAGGGACAACTATGGCTCCAGGAGGGGGCTTACATGGTCCCCCTCCTTTCTCGATGTTGGGCCTGCCATGGGGAGGTGGTGGCCAAGAAGTTGGCCCAAGGGGAGGTGGTGGTCCCCTTAGGCCAGCCTACCACAAATTGTTTATGGTACCAGGGAGCTGGTGGTACCCGGGGTCAGGGGGGGTCCAAGAGTCCCCCATTCAAAAATAAATAAGCAATGTGTAGGTGGTGGTCCCTCGGGCACAGGGGTCCACAAAGTCCCAAGATTTATTTTAGCAATGTGGCCCTGGGAAGTGGAGGTACCTGGGGGGTCCGAGAAGACCCCAATTTTAAAGTAAATAAGCCCCGGGAAAGTGGTGGTCCCCGTGACATGTGCCCCCTCCCTTATTATGGAAGTACCCCCTGGAACCTGGCCCAATCAGGGCTGATTAATAACGAAGTGGGAGGGCCTGTGCTTCCTTTTTTAAAGTGTTTTAGCAGTATCTGCGATACCCACGGAAAATTTTACAAAAAATGCTTTTTTGGCTCTTCGGGGTCCTGTGGGACCCCCCCAAAAGACCTAGGGTGTCAGGGTAATTCTACTCTACCCCCTTTTTATGTCTTTTCTTGGACTCGGTTCAAGGTGTGCCTAAGATGGCTGCCAACACTTCCTGGTTTGGAGTGTTGGTAGCCAATCAGATCTCAGCACGAGATCAGGAGGGGTAGTTGATCCTTCTTGTCCCTATATCTACAATTGACAAGTTCTTTAAAAAACTCTGGAGCTACTGAACGGATTTGCACCAAATCACAATAAGGTACTTCCTTTCTTCCAAATTTGATGTAATTCCATTCAGCAGTTCGGGCTGGAGCCGTGTGTAAAGTTCCTAAGTATATTAAATGGGAAAAACACATTTTGGAACCTCCCTTTTTTCTAAGCCCCCGCTTGATGGATCATCCCAAAACTTTAAAGAGAGCAACTGAAGTGAGTGGCAAACTAGTTTTAAAAATGTCATGAGGATTCATGAAGTCAAAATTATTGGCAAATGAAAAAATGCTCTTCCTATGGAAACTATATCCTAGCTATAACTACCTACTGGTGACCTCCAGTAAGTAGTACATATAGACATTCTTCAATGATGTGCATTGAATGCACCGAAATGCCATTGGTGCTTGTTGATGGCGTGTCCGCCCTCACTCCTTATAAATTCTCCCTTCCTTTTTATCTGTCAAAAGAGACACCACTCCAGGAGCGATTGCACAATAGCATGCCTTTAGTTTGAAAAGAGTATTTATGGAGATACACTAGTTATAATAATTTGAAGGTGGTGGATCCATTTTAAATTGAAGTTATAACTACATCTTTAGAATCTCGAAAGTAATAGTTACCCTAACTATAACTATGCTTTAACCTATGTTTTTTTCTTTGAATTTCAATTTGCTTTTAAAAAGAAAAGTTTTTAATTGTTTCAAATTGTACAGTCATGTGTCCTGGAGTGGAGTATCATTATGTGGAGTGTCGTACAGTATAGTGGAGGAGATAAGAGTGTCATACGGTATATTAATTTGGAGGTATTACCTTTGCGCTGCATACAGTTTTTTAAAATTAAAATGTGTAACAAATATGTAAAATAAAATTCCGACATTCTGGAAAATAGTACATAAAAATCTTCTTCACTTAAGTTGTAAAGCTGGACAGAAGGCTAAGATAGCAATTAAAATCTTAAAATCTTGAACTTCATTATTCCAGATAGGGCAAATGTGATCCATATATTCTTTTTTTCTTAGCACCTGTTTCACTTCTTGAAGACAGTACCTGTGCTCTTAATAGTAAGGACATGCGCCTATCCTTATGATCTAAAGACAGTTGAAGAATTGTTTCACCTGTGCAATATCTGTGATGAATTTATATTTTAATAATCGAGATCAATGATGTGAATCGATTTCCTTGCTCATTTGAGTAGGAACGATTTTTGAATATGACTTTCACTGTCGGCACTTAAATACACACATACATACATAATACATACATACATACTAATCATGCTAGAAATAGTACCATTGTTAAGCATTCATTAGAGCACAGGCATTTTGACAAGACGGATAAACCATGGCCCTGGTCAGTAAATAGGCAGGCTGCCCTCTGTGGCCACACCACTACCTATGGGGTCTCTGGAGGATGCAAAGCAAAGGCAGGGGCTGTGGGCAAGGGCCAGTGATAGTATGCTGCAAGAAAAGAGCAGGAATGGGAATGCTGCTGCCGTCACCGGGCTAGTAACTGACTGCCAGCTCATCACATGACCCAAACATACGCTTCCTGACCCTGCTTCCTCGCTCTGACAGGATTAATTTATTACAGAATATTATTTTATCTTATCTGGATTCTGCAAATGCTCTGTGTCAGGACCTTCCTGTTCTCTTTGCTCTGAAGAATTTAGAAGGTGGTGAATGTGGCTGAAGGCTGCCAGTCAGATGAAGCTTCGTAAAAGGCTTACAGCTACAACATATATTTAAAGCCACGCACTTCATGTATCAATGTACAAAATATCGCTAAGTTACTGCTCAAGACTCTCGGATGTTTTCATCTGTCTTCAGCACACGGGGATTTTATCACTATCGCTACGTTTTTACACCATTTTAGGACAAACAGAATATTAGAACCACTTTCCTCTACGCACTGCTTCTTTTCCCTCTGGGTAGCCCGTAACCACTTTGATTGTAAAGAAAACATCAACCTGTGAAATTATTGCTAACCTTGTTTTACAAACACTGAGTTAAAAAATACTTTCTCCCTAGCTCAGCACTTTCTATGGCACTCTGAGGCCCTGTGACTCTCGAAAAAACGCCCTGATGGCCAGACAGACACTGAAAGGCGTTAGAGGGCCTTGGAAAGAAAGAGATTTTACGAAGTCACGTGATCAGTGGAAGGATTTGATGATGGGTGAGTTTGTTAACTTTAAGATTAGTTGAGAGAGAGTTTTTTGTTAACTTTGAGGTTAGTTGAAAGTGAACTTGTTCATTTTGAGGTTGGATGAGATCGGTTGTTTACACTAGCAACATTTCACATTTCATGAAAGATGGAAAATATTTTTTTTCTCCGTTCAATTTGCATATAGTCATTCATTAGTTTATTAGTAGGGCTTCCGGTTTTATGGTATTTTTTTCACATTTCCGTCTGTATTTATCCATATTTATTTTTAGTTCCTTTTATCTGTATATATCCGTATTTATTTTGTGCTTAGTGTAAAAAATCAAGGTGCAGTGGGCATATTTCCACGTTTATTTAACTGACAAATGTGTACTTGTGTTTGAATGTCTACCGAGTTATAGCCATTTACAGTACAATGCGTTCATCTGAAGTCATTTGCATTGTAGAACAGCTTCAACAGGTCAACTGCTCGAATTACTTAAGCTTCACTAGGAAGCATTTTTTCTATTTTCAGAATTTTTCCATATTTAAAAATAAATACAAACAGGAACGCAGATTGTTTTCTATCTGTATTTATCTGTACAAATCAGTAAAAACTGAAAACAGGAGGACATATTTATGAGTTATGTAGAGCGCCATACCATCTCACCACATGGCCTCTTTAGGTAGGGTAGAAAATACGTGTGGTTGATAAAGACAAACATATTTGTCATTCCACTACTAATGTTGACATTGGCTTAATGGACCCGAAAGAGGTGCCAATAATCTTTTGCTGGACCATGGTGAAGGAAAGGTGAGAATGAGTCGGCTCTGTCCCATCAGTTCAAGCTCCGGAGAAAGTGAGTCTTTGGTTGAAGCGGTACTTAAGTATTATTCTATTCTACGGGTGTACCAAACCTCAACTGAAATTTGGAACACAAAATGACTGGGCCCCCTGTAGAATATGATGAGAGGCCCCTGAGTTTCCAGCATCTCACAGATATTTATCGACCTTTGGCTGAATGAGGCCCTCTGAAGAGATGGGGACCCCCTGCACCGCAGGAAATTCATGGGCCTCCGCTAAGCAACCCCTGTGCTAAAACTGAGGTATTCAATCTTTACGCAACGGCGATTATAAAATATTTTCTGGAGTTCTTGTGGCTGGCTGAATAAAGTTTTGGGGCAGCTGATTCATCAAGATCAAAAGGGATTTCTTCCTGGGAGGTATATGAATGAGCTTAATTACACCTTGATAGGCTCTATAGATCTAGCTATAACACAGGATGCCCCCCTTGCGATTGTCACTCTGGATGCAGCAAAAGCATTTGATCACGTTTATTGGAGGTATTTCAAGATTACAGTAGAACATTTCAGTCTAAGTAAGAACATGATAGACACAATCTTCACAATCTATATTGATCCAATAGCGAGGGCCCTGGTTAATGACAGCCTGGCTCCTCCAGTGCGATTTGAGAGCGGGACAAGACAGGGCTGTCCTCTATCTCCATTCTGTTTTCAATCTTTACATAGAGCCTTTTGCTCAAAATTTAAAACTAAATTAGGAGATGAAACCTTTTAAAAGCGGGGCATAAGCAAGGAAGATTTCACTCTACGCTGACGATCTTAAGGTTTACACCTCATAGTGTCCACCTTACCATATCTAATGGCGAAAGTGAGGGAATTTGGTAAACTGGCAGGATATGCAGCAAACAAGGAAAACACAGAGGCAATGATCTGGAACCAAGACCGTGGAGAAATAAACTGTGTTGAGGAACTGAGATATCTGGAGATTAAAACAACTAAAGACCTTGGGAAGATAGTAGCAGTAAATCTGGAAAGAGTAGGAAAAGAGATAGATGTGTAATTTAAATGATGGCAGAACCTTCCAATTACAATTTATGGATGGATTAATCTGGTGAAAATGTCAATGTTGCCTAAACCTACTTTTCTTTTCGATAATATACCTTTACATAAAAAAAACACTTCTGAAACTGTAAGGGAAGATATCATCCTTTATTTGGGCTAGTAGAGCAATACCCCTCTCATGGACAAAGCAGAAACGGAAAGCGGGACTGGGGGTTCTGGGTCTCTCCGACCTACAGCTCCATTGTTGGGTGTTCCAACTAAAAAACAATTGAATGCTTCTTCAACGACCCAGTGACACTCTAATAGCATTTATGTTTAATTCCATGCTGGTGGACTTACCCAAGGAGGGCTTTTCTTATAAATATGGGGCTCCAATTCTTTTTTAAAAGGTTAGACTAAAATGTCTCCAGTCAGTGGCAAGGACTGGTATGAGATAAGATTGATCTTCGGCATACCTTATTGCAGCAGGATGTCCCCCATATGGGACTCGCCAGGAACCCCAGAATGTCTATCTGATAGCTAGGCAGTGGGGTCAGTTGGTAGATGGTGGACAAAAGTTAACATAGAGCTTTTGGTACAACAAGACGAAAGGGGCAATCTCCAGATTTAAAATCTATCAGGTCAATACTTGGTTCAAGAGCCAAAATGGGCTGGAAGCACATTCAGAACAAGTGGAGTTGGATCTTCAAGATACAGCAGCAAAAAAAAATAGATGGCACTTTGGTATCAACACCTCCTGGCAGCAGAATTGGTTGAAATTAAAACACCATGGGATGGATGCTTGCTGGAGGTGGAGCTGGCAGATTTATGGCAATTATCTTGTGCAACACTTTATTCGGTGGTTAAACCTGTTGCTTTAAAGAAAAATCACTTTTTTGCCTTGCATAGAATCTACTGGACCCAAAGAAGCTGGGAAAGATAAAAGGAAGTGCTGATTTAAAGTGTAAATGGTGTGGTAGTGGTAATGCTGATGACGTACACATGTTTGCCATTGCTCAAAACTTGAAGAATTCTGGTCAGCAGTCGGTAAGACTATCTCGCTCTCCGTGGGTGTCAACATAGACCTAAGCCCTGACCTAATTATGTTTGGGATATCCCAGCAGGTTAAAGATATGTATGATTTGCAGGCAAACGGCACCTTTTTGATATTCTACTTATTAATATCAGCAAGGAGAGACGTCTGAACACTATCGTGAGCACATATTGGTTGTGGTGCTTATTTGGTGTTTAATTTACATTGCTCTGTCTTAGCTTGCTGTGATATCTTAAGGCTGTTTGATGAGTAATGAAATGAAATGAAATGAAAAGTTTTATTGTTTCAGTTAATTAAAACCATAACAATACAATTTTATAAAATCGACTACTCATTTAAAATTCCTTTTATATGGATAAATTCTCTATTAGTTCATTCTACGTCTAGTGCTAAAATTTGTTGTTAAAAACAATTAAGCAATCCATGTTGTTTATAGTTCCAAGAGTTCTGATATTTGTTCAGTTCAAAAGAGCCCTCTCACTGCGCTACCGCAGTTTTGTTGTCATTATATGTGCCGGGTGCCTGGTTGTATTTTAACGCTTGAGCGTGAGCCATGAGGAACTTTAATAGTAAACAGTTCAGACGAGTGTCTGTTGGATTCAAAGTTGACATAATCGCGGATCTACACGTTCTTATGCCTCGTTCGTTCATTGCCCTTTTTAAGAAGACTGCTCGTGCTTGTGCTAAGTTCGGGCAGATACAAACTAGATGAGTAAAGTCCTCCTTGCTGCTCCCACATAGTCTACAGGTTTTGGGTCCGTCGTGTAGCCAAGTTGGTTGGTCCATAGTTGATGGAAAGTTTCCCAGACGGAGCCCCATTACCTTTTGTTTTTTGCAAGCCGGGAATGTAATTGTTAGATATGGGGCTGCAGTGAGAGTTTTATAGTTTGATATGACCATCCAAGCGTGTTTTCTTGTGCTGAACGTGGCTTTGTCGAGTAGAAGAGAATGGAATTTTGTTGACTTGTTTATGGCTTGTTTAAACACTGGATAAGGCAAATTCAGTTCCCAGAGATTTCTTGTTCCAGTCTCGGTTATGGCCTTCTCAAGGTACTGGTTGTGTGGGGATTTAACATCATTTTTTATCTCTTCCCACAATGCTTGATGCAGATCTGAGGTTGCTATGTTCTGTTTCACGCTATACCAGTACTTTATATTTGCGTACTTTCTTCCCACTATTTCATTTATTATTCCAAATTCCAATCTCGTCTGGGCTGGTGAAGCTCCCCGTTGAATTTGGAAGGTGGATTTAAAGATGGCTGTCGGCATTTTATTGAGCAATTCCGCGTCTTTCCCGTGCAATCCCACGCTGCCGTATGACAGGGTGGGAAGCACCTTTGCTTTTATCGTTGCCAATAGGGGTTTGTAAGATGGCCCCTTAAGCTTTTTGGCTAAGGATCTAAAAGCAAATGACAGTGAGTTTGCTCTCTGGGCGATGTACGTCTTTTGCTGCTGGTGGTTATGTCGATTGTCAAAATAGAAGCCCAGATATTTATAGTTGGTCACGGCCTCTATTTTTGTTCCCTCCAGTTGAATGTGTGAGTTGACTGATCGTCGTCTGGTGATGACCATTGTTTTTGTTTTTGTTGTATTTATCTCCAGGTTGTTATTTGTTATGAATTCCGCAATCCCAACGAGAGACCTTTGAAGGCCGATCTTCGTTAGGCTCAGCAATACCACGTCATCCGCGTAGGATAGATGGGTTAAGGATAAGGAGCCTAGCTTGGGTGAATGGGATGAGATCTTATTTAGGGTTGGGGCTAAGTCTGCCATAAAAAGATTAAAAAGATGAGGTGCCAGAACGCAGCCCTGCTTGAGGCCTCTGCTGGTATTGATTTGTCTTGAGAGCCGTGTACCGTTCCCCAATTTTACTTCCATCCAAGTGTTGGAATAAAGGAGTAGGATTCCTCTCAGTGTTTTGTCCGGGATGTTCCAACTGCGCAGTTTTCTCCATAAGATGTTACGATCTACGCTATCGAAGGCCGCCTTTAAGTCGATGAAACATAGGTAGAGGGGCAGTTTTTTCCGTAGGTATTTATCGGCTAACACTGAGAGAGACAGGATGTTTGTCATCGTCCCGGTCCCTTTCCTGAAGCCTGTTTGGTTGGGCGGTATTCTCTTTGTGGCATCAGACCAGTTTGTTAGATCTTCCAGGATTAGGGATGCAAAGTACTTCGCCTCCACGTCCAGGAGGGCGATCAGTCTGTAATTTGCTGGGGATGTCCTGGCTCCTCCTTTAAAGATGGGTGAGATTAGGGAACCCCGCCAGCTTGGTGGAATTAGATTTACCCTTTCTATCTCGTCAAAGAGTTTTTTTAATTTTCCGCTCCAGAAGTCCGGATCAGTTTTGAAAATTATCGGTGGTATCCCGTTTGGCCCTGGAGCTCCACTGCCGCGAGTATTCCTTAGGATTTTCCTTATGTCCTCTTCGCAGAGCCTCATCTGTTGCTTTAAAGAAAAATCACTTTTTTGCCTTGCATAGAATCTACTGGACCCAAAAAAGCTGGGAAAGATAAAAGGAAGTGCTGATTTAAAGTGTAAATGGTGTGGTAGTGGTAATGCTGATGACGTACACATGTTTGCCATTGCTCAAAACTTGAAGAATTCTGGTCAGCAGTCGGTAAGACTATCTCGCTCTCCGTGGGTGTCAACATAGACCTAAGCCCTGACCTAATTATGTTTGGGATATCCCATCAGGTTAAAGATATGTATGATTTGCAGGCACACGGCAGCTATTTGATATTCTACTTATTAATATCAGCAAGGAGAGACGTCTGAACACTATCGTGAGCACATATTGGTTGTGGTGCTTATTTGGTGTTTAATTTACATTGCTCTGTCTTAGCTTGCTGTGATATCTTAAGGCTGTTTGATGAGTAATGACCAAGCGTCTCCAATGTCATGCTAGATGCAATAGACACAAGGCTCTCAAAGTGTCCTCCGTTCTGCAGGTGTACTCCCAGCGCTCGTTGTTATAGGGGGTTACATTGGTGTTCTACTTCACATGGCTTCAATCTTTCTTTCTTGTGTAGTAAGCCCATTCATGATTGGTGCTTGCAATCCCATTTTGAATCTCCCTACAGTATCCTAATATGTGGAATTATGTCTGAAAAGTGTGTAAAAAAGATACAGGTCAATCATTAACAAAAGTATTGTATGTGTATACCCAAATGGCATATGATGTACTTGGCACAACAAGGTAATTTGCAAGCCCAACAAGTGTTGTGTTGAAAACGTGGGCCTACAGCCCCTGCGGCTATTTTACTAAATAGCAAATCAGAAGAGAAAGGGAGCGAAACCGATAGCAGTCGCACACTACTGGAAGCATTCACTATCCCCACAAACTGACAGCAACGTTAAAAGGTCTGTCTGATAACAAAACGTGCCTCTTCAGTGATTAGTGATTAAGGGTGTGTGGTATTGTGGATGAGCGAGTGCATCAGTAGATGCATGAGTGCAACGATCAGTGATTGAGTGCATAGCAGGTTGAAATGACTTGATGTAAATGACTGAGTGTATGAACAAATGGAAGGATCCATTGCAGGCCTCATGTATTTGACAAACTTATTTTTATCTGATTCGGAGGACGGTCACACTGCTCACAACAGCTCTATCATCCCAGCAACAGTTAAAAAAACACTTAGCATAACACATTGGAAAATACTCTGCACATTCAATCAGCTCTGCACTAATACCCTATATTAAACAATTACAGCCTCCAACAGAAATCACTAAACAAGCCACATACATACATCAGATCTTCACTCTCTTCATAAAACAATATACCTGCCCATATCCAGGCATAACAACATACTATGGTAATACTGATTGAAAGGAATGCAGTCGACCCTATCAAGTAGCCTCATACACATACCTAAAGCCAGGCAACTAACATACCAATCTTTCAGATGATAAACCCTCAAATTGGTAAAACTCCTTGTCCAAACATGTACAAATAATAATAACTGCATCCAGAATAGTGATGATCTAGCTCAAACATAAAACAAACCGCAGTCTGTGGCGGAATCCACATGGCCAGATCATGAATGTACATGAGCCTGACACCCTTTCGGGCCACACTAAACTGCACGATGCTAAACAAATCTCTAACATAAAATAGCTCTTGTTCAAGATCCCCTTGATGAGTCCGTGTCTCTGCGTCGCCATGGCCAGGGCTGCGGGAACAAAGACCACCTGCCTGCCCACTGTGCCCCCAGACAGTCCCGTAATTGGAGAGTGAGATCCGCAGTTGGCTGCCACTCCTTCACTGCACGTTCTTCGCCCTGTAAATATGGCACGCGGGACATAAAACAGCATCAATCAATCAATTAGGGACCAGTGAGGGTTCTAAAGGTTCTGTTAAGCCGATGAGCAAGGTCTTGAGAGTCTTCCTGAAGGCGTTCAGGGAGGCGGCACGTCTGATGTCGGTCTGGAGCTCGTTCCAGGTCTTGGCCACGATGTAGGAGAATAATCTTCCTCCTGCTTTGGCTCTGTGAATGCAAGGGGTTTCGGCGAGGGTGAAGTTGGCTGATCAGAGGTTTCTTTTGGGTGCGTGGAGGGTGACTCTGTCATTGAGGTATTTGGGTCCGGTGTTGTGTAGGCATTTGTAGGCGTGGGTGAGGATCTTCAAAGTGACTCTCATTTCCACAGGGAGCAGGTGGAGCTTCCGTAGGTTTTGTCTGATGTGCTTGTGTCGAGGGATGCCGAGGACGAGTCTGGCGGCGGTGTTGTGTATCGTCTGGAGTTTGCGGAGTAGGGACTTGTTTATGCTGGCATAGAGTGCGTTTCCATAGTCTAGCCTACTGGTGACAAGTGGGTGGGTGACTGTCTTCCTTGACTCAGGGGTGGGGGGATCCATTTGAACATTTTACGGAGGATGCAGAAGTTGTTGAAGCAGCTGGAGGAGATGGCGATGACCTGTTGGTTCATGGAGAGGAATGAGTCAAGGACGATGCCGACAATATATAGACACAGAGTTCGAAGAACTCTGTCTTTCACCTAGAAAGATCAATGTGTCTGTAAATATGGTTCAGTACCACCCTCATTTCATTATTTGCTCATCTCATTTTTATGCAGTTTAATGTCAGACGTCCATAACACCAACGCACTGTTTCACAAGAAGACAGCTAGAACCTGCATGTGGGGTACAATGCGGTGTGTTGAATAACAGAAACACCTCACAGAAACAGTTTGAACACATAGCTGTTCTTTTTGCCTTTCCTGTCATCTGCACTTCTGTCCAATTCTTCACACCCCTAATCACAATGCTACCAGACCATAGATTTGTAGTTCCATATGAATCATCTAAAAATTCTACACAAAGGTTAATGACCCGGTTACCCAGAGTCCTGGTTTTCCTGTCACAGTCCTGAACCCTCCTGTGGGATTGACAATTGATTCTGATTTCTTCTCAGCTTGCTAACCCTAGGAAGTGGTCATACTCAGTTCTTCCTTTTCTGCATTATGGAAATGGGTGCCATTTTGGAGGAACTTTCTTTCTTTAGGTTAGGTAATCGTGTTCTGTGAAGCTGAGAAACTGTGGAAGGAAGACTTTTTGTGCCTCTGTTAGGTAAATCCCATGGTTTTGGAACACATGTGTCTCATCATCTGCCAGCCCTATTCAAAATGCTTGTCCTGGCTACTTGAAATGCCTCAAATCTTCATTTCCTTTGTTGCACCTGGAACAGTGGGCTGATTTGAAGTGTTACCTTTGGACTAATTTTCCACTCAACATTAGACTGTCAGCTCTTCTCAGAGTAGAATGGCTTTTAATTTTTAAAAGTATGATGAGAAAGCTTAGGTGTGGGTTGGGGTGCAATTCTAATCGGAAAATATTATTAGATGGAATACTGCAGACGTGATGTGAGTTCTTTCTATTAGTATCATTCCCCATTTCTTACTGACATTTATCTAAGCAAATTTTACGGTATGAGATCTTACTTGGGGTCTCTTATTTGAAAGCACTTATGGGACCAGGTATTCTGCTCTGACCCGATTGCCTGAAGGAATCTGGGCTGAGTCAATATTGCCATCTGTTCTCCCCATCGTGTATTCACCAAATGGTTGGTTGTCCTGTTTATGGCAAATCTCTTAGGTCCCCTCTTCACTTGATAAGTTATAGGGCTGAATACTTTTTTGCCCTCCGAACCTATGTTGGGAAAGCCAGGTGTGAGATGCAGCAGTTTTTCCAGAATATTCTTTTGATACTTTGAGTTTTTTTTGCGTCATCTAAAGTTTAAACCCAAAGTTTCAGTTCCATGTGAAAGTATTTCCCCAACATGGGGCTGTGCTGTTGGAAAATTATCATATTCTCCAAGTATGGAAAAAATGATATATCTATGAGAATGCACACTCCAGAATTTTTTTTACTGTCATTCCCTTTTTGTCAATTTTGGTTGGAGATTTTTTTCTTTGTGTTTCTCTTCAAACTCTTACATTTACAGTCATATATTATATTTTTTGCGTCCAGGCCGTACTGAAGAGGTTCTTGAGAGGAGCAGCTCGTACTATTGAGGACGTCTTTATTGTAGCGTGACGCCGTCGCTGATACAAGCTGGCGGTATTAATATTACTTGATGCTACACTCTTAGACATACGATTGTAAGCGTTGAATTGACTATAATTCACGTGCTACTGAGTGCCACTTTGTTAGCACACAAGAACATCCCCATTTGGGACTGATGTGCACCAAACATTCCAATACCAAACTTTGACGCACCGCCTACAACAGAAATATTTGTGCTGCTATAAACTATCGTTTAAGTCTCATCTTGTGTACTAAAAAAGGAAACTCCACACAATCATGTTATACTGTGGATCCTCTGAAATACTAGAGGGTTTCGAGGAGCATTTATGTCCAAGAACCAAAGAATATTTTGTGAGCCTTGAAAAAGTCGTATCAAACGACGAAACACGTGTCGGCTGTCTGCTTCTACGATACGTACTTTGTGTCAACTGAACCAAGACTCTTAAGGATTTTCTACCTTGTGTTACATTTTTATGAATATCCGTTTTGAATTATATATATTGTGCCAATTTGGGTCTATTAAAATCACACTGACTACAAGGTCAGTCATAATACTTTAAAGTGGTTATGCTCTGTAAATTGTATGGGATTGCATTATATAGGGGGAGGTTTTTCTTCATATAAGACAACACTGATAAATGGCACAGTGTTTTGCATAGAGCACGCCAAGATAATTTCTAGATCCCTAAAATATTGTGAGAAGGTTTTCACGGAGGTGTAGACTAGGTCGTTCTTTGTCACTGCCATTTGTTCTAGAAATTGTTAGGTTCTTGACCATAACATCATTTTAAAAACCCCACCCAGGGTAAATGTTTGAGCATCATTGTGTCAATGTTTTAGTAGTAAAGGAAGAAGAAGAGATGTCATTAGCCAGCTTCACTGAAACCCTCATTTAGTTTAAAATCTGCTGAGAACTTTCCCTGCTGCTTCCAGCCAGGGTTTGCCAAGAAAGAGGACCACCAACAACTTCTATTCATGGACATCTAGTTAAATATGCTCCATAGATTTATTGACTCTTCATATTTGAGCAAAGTTACCAACAGTTTGTGAGGCAGGCCTGGTGACACAATAGTAGCACTGTCTCTACTGCGCTGTATAATATTTATACTATCTTCAGTTTTTGATCTCTATAGGCTGAAGAGGGATTAAATGTAAAAAATAACATTGGATTGTCAAAATCAATCTGCACTACACTGGAGAAGTCTGCTTACATCTGCAGGGCTTTAAAAAGCCCCACTGTCCTGGAAGCATGGCCAGCTCTTGGGGAAGGTTTGTTGGTTTACCATGTTACTGCCTTACCTGATAGCATACCTACAACCATTCAGGAAGTTGCGTGTAGATGCACCTTCACTAGTTGCTCCTTTGGATCGTTCATCCCTGATGGAGACTGAGTCCTATTTATTTTTCACTCACAAGAGTGTTTGATTTCATGAAGTCTAGGAGTTGTTCTCAGACAGAACATTGAAACAGCTTGGGATGGAATGAAATATTTGAGATGCACATGTGGCTTTCATGGTCTTCTGACCATAGCGAGAGATTCGTTTAGTGGGGATTTTAGAAATATAATTCTGAAATCCTTATAGATTGTGCCTTGTTGCAGCATGGCTTTGAAATGAGAGCGAATCAAAGCAATGATGTGTGCTAGTGTTCCTTTAACACAGATGAGGTGCATGGCTAGATAGGGGAAAATGTGTCCTTGTTGTTGGTTTATAGTTTTTGGAGCTGTGACAATGTGATCGAAAGGAATAGTTTCAATAAAGGATTGATTATTGTGTGGGTGTCGAATGATAAGAAGTTTTTCATGATCCAGGATTGAGAAGATTATAGTAGATGCTTGTGAAATATACACATGTCCATAGCAGGTCTAATGGCTAATTTAATGGTTATTTGGCATAGAGCTACAGATACAGAAAATGAGATGCAACGAAACACAGCTAAAATTCCGTATTTGTTGTCCATTGACAGAGGTTTCAAAGGAATTAAAGATTTTCCTACATGAGGAAAACATCTTCTAACATAATCCTTCACTCTCAAGCTTCTGCCTTTCTTTTTTTTCTTGTAATTTTTATTTCAGTAGATGAAGACGAAATTACAAGTTCATATAATGAAGGAGCAGTAACAATCAACATTTCTTCAATCAGAAGCCTCCACAATAACAGTTAAAATATATTTTGTGCAAACATTGCAGTGCTAATATTCTGACACAAGTAGGAAAATATTACTTACAGGAAAAAAATGCTAAAAATTCATAAACGATTCAAAAGGGGGTGGTGATGGACAGAGTATCTGAATTAAGCAGAACACTCCTACCCAGTCAAAAGATCAGGGCTTGATCCATCACCGTTTTTTAGCTCACTGCACCATCCCAGTTCAGAACCCGGCTACATGCAAATTAGTCTGACCCTGGCCCAGTGCATCATGGGAACAGGGCAGACCAAACTACCAAGCCAATTCTTTACTGGAAAGGAAACAAGCTTCCGGGGACCGGTTTCTGGTATTACAGCCGTCTTCGGCCCGGCTTGCTTGAATCCTGATGGTGCAGTGAGCAAGGGACACTCTGTTCATCACCACCCCCTTTTCTGAATCATTTTGTCCACCATAAGCATGGCAGGGTATACTCAGACATGAGTCCCTTGCTCACTGCTCCATCAGGATTCAAGCAAGCTGGGCCGACGACGCCTGAAATGGCAGAAACCGGTCCCCGGAAAGCTTGTCTCCTTTCTGGTGAAGAATTGGCTTGGTAGTTTGGTCTGCCCTGCATGATGCACTGGGCCAGGGACAGACTAATTTGCATATAGCCAGGTTCTGAGCTGGGATGGGGCAGTGAGCTAAATAACGGTGATGGATCAAGCCCTGATCTTTGGACTGGGTAAGAGTGGTCTGCTTAATTCGGACACTCTGTTCATCACCACCCCCTTTTCTGAATCATTTTGTCCACCATAAGCGTGGAAGGGTATACTCAGACATGAGTCCCTTGCTCACTGCTCCATCAGGATTCAAGCAAGCTGGGCCGACGACGCCTGAAATGGCAGAAACCGGTCCCCGGAAGCTTGTCTCCTTTCTGGTGAAGAATTGGCTTGGTAGTTTGGTCTGCCCTGTTCCCATGATGCACTGGGCCAGGGACAGACTAATTTGCATATAGCCAGGTTCTGAGCTGGGATGGGGCAGTGAGCTAAATAACAGTGATGGATCAAGCCCTGATCTTTGGACTGGGTAAGAGTGGTCTTCTTAATTCAGACACTCTGTTCATCACCACCCCCTTTTCTGAATCATTTTGTCCACCATAAGCGTGGAAGGGTATACTCAGACATGAGTCCCTTGCTCACTGCTCCATCAGGATTCAAGCAAGCTGGGCCGACGACGCCTGAAATGGCAGAAACCGGTCCCCGGAAGCTTGTCTCCTTTCTGGTGAAGAATTGGCTTGGTAGTTTGGTCTGCCCTGTTCCCATGATGCACTGGGCCAGGGACAGACTAATTTGCATATAGCCAGGTTCTGAGCTGGGATGGGGCAGTGAGCTAAATAACGGTGATGGATCAAGCCCTGATCTTTGGACTGGGTAAGAGTGGTCTTCTTAATTCAGACACTCTGTTCATCACCACCCCCTTTTCTGAATCATTTTGTCCACCATAAGCGTGGAAGGGTATACTCAGACATGAGTCCCTTGCTCACTGCTCCATCAGGATTCAAGCAAGCTGGGCCGACGACGCCTGAAATGGCAGAAACCGGTCCCCGGAAGCTTGTCTCCTTTCTGGTGAAGAATTGGCTTGGTAGTTTGGTCTGCCCTGTTCCCATGATGCACTGGGCCAGGGACAGACTAATTTGCATATAGCCAGGTTCTGAGCTGGGATGGGGCAGTGAGCTAAATAACGGTGATGGATCAAGCCCTGATCTTTGGACTGGGTAAGAGTGGTCTGCTTAATTCAGACACTCTGTTCATCACCACCCCCTTTTCTGAATCAAAAATTCATAAACAGCAGCTTTGTAAATCATAATCACCCCCTAAAATGGCAATTATAATATTACCTAAAAGACTATAATCATAGTTTTTCATCAAAAGAGCATTTTGTAAAACTAAATAAAAAATAGTGGAGTTTTCTATGCAAGTGCATCGTGTCAAATAGGGAAGAACAACCAGTTATTTTAGCCATCTTCTATATGTGACTTTCCATCCCATCTATCTTTTTAACACTTCTAAGAGACAAGGAGATTGGAATACAATATTTATCAACCATTTGCAGCCAGAATTAAAAAAAAACTGATAATATTGCTTTAAATCTCTGGACGGCCCCTATCCGTTTAGCATATGCCTCTTCCCATGTATAAGTCTTGGCCCTCTTCTCCTACCAATGTTGTATTAATAATATCTTATCTGATTTCCAGTTCTGGAGTATCAGAGGTCTGGCTACAGCTATGGCAATAGACACATAACATTGCTGAAATTTTTTCAGACGGTAAACCTCGTTTGAGGACCCAAATAGGACCAATCTTAAAGAAAGCATGATTTTTGCTGATAGCGATAGATTAATAAATTCAAACACTTCTGCCCAAAATCACTGCAGATGGTGACAATGAAAGAAAATATGGTTCCAAGTCCCTGTTCTTGAGTTTGGAATCTGAAACGTTGTTCTGAAAGGAGTGGGAACATTTTATGTAACCTTTTCGGTGTATAATAAGTCAACCATCCAGAGAGAAAAGCCATAATTTTATAATTGGCAGCTCTTACCGCTCTACCCCCACTTCACAATGTGTGGTGTCAGATGGCAACTCAGGGGCAAGGTCGGGAGAACTGCCAACTGGCACCAAGCTGCTGCCTTTCTATCATGTTTTCACCACTCTTCTAATGTTTCTATTCCAGAATGTCTCATAATCACCTACCTGCTCATCCCTCAGCCCGACGCTGTTCAACGTCTACATAGCCCCCCTCACACAAGTGGCCCGCCAACACGACCTCAATATCATCTCCTACACTGACGACACCCAGCTCATCCTCTCCCTCACCAAGGACCTGCAGACGGCCAAAACCAATCTCCACGAGGGAATGAAGGCCGTCGCCGACTGGATGAGGAACAGCTGTCTGAAGCTGAACTCGGACAAGACGGAGGTACTCATCCTCGGACCCACCCCCTCAGACTGGGATGACTCCTGGTGGCCGACCACACTGGGAACAGCACCGACACCCACCGACCATGCACGCAACCTAGGATTCATCCTCGACACCTCCTTCTCCATTTCTAAACAGGTCAACGCCGTCTCCTCCTCCTGCTACAACACCCTCTGCATGCTCCGCAGGATCTACAAGTGGATCCCAACCGAAACAAGAAGAACGGTGACACAGGCCCTCGTCAGCAGCAGACTGGACTACGGCAACGCACTCTATGCAGGAATCCCAGCCAAACACCTACGATGACTACAACGCATCTAAAACGCCTCAGCCAGACTGATCATCAACGTCCCCCGCCACAGCCACATCACCCCCACCTGAGAGACCTACAGTAGCTCCCCATCGACAAGAGGATCACCTTCAAGCTCCTCACCCACGCACACAAAGCACTCCACAACGCCGGACCAGCCTACCTGAACAGCAGACTCAGCTTCTACACCCCCACCCGCCAGCTCTGCTCCGCCAGCCTCGCCCTCGTCGCTGTTCCCTGCATCCAACGAACAACCTCCGGCAGCAGATCCTTCTCCTACCTCGCCGCCAATACCTGGAACACCCTCTCTACCCACCTACGGCAAACCCAAGACCTACTCGCCTTCAGAAGACTCCTCAAGACCTGGTTCTTTGAGGAGTAGCGGGACTCCCTCCCCTCAGCACCTTGACACCCTCACGGGTAAGTAGCACGCTTTAGAAGTACTCTGATTGATTGATTGATTGATTGTGCTGTCTGTTTGCTTTCTTACCCAGTACCCACTGCTTGCCTCCTCCCCCTTCTTCAGTCACCACTCTCCTAACTACCCTTGCACCCTTTTGGTCTCCAATTGTTCTTGCATTTTTCCCTTCCCTTACTTTCCTAATAGGTTGGACTGCACTTCACATCCAGCAGTTTCTCCTAACAGGTTAAAATTCCCTTTCTGCCGTCTGACCCTGTACCAAGGAAAGAAACGAAATCCCTGGTCAGAATGCTCTCAGCCGTGCACTGGTGTTTAAAAAAAAGTAATGGATGGAATGCTTGAATTATTCTCTGCCATTGGCAACTACTCGGGCTGCATCCCAGTCCATCACTATTTTGCAATCCATGTCACCTCAGTTTCGAACCAGCCATATGCAAATCAGTCTTCAACATGCTCCAATAGGAACAGTACAGCTTGTACTGCTGTGGGCTAGTAACGTGAAATTTACCAGTTACTTTCTTTCTCCTCATTTGTTTCTCAAATCCTCCCTTTCATGGCAATAGTTGGAGGGCTTCCTGCCCTTGCTCAAACCAGGTCGTAAATGGGATTGGAAAAGGGACAGTTATTTAGCCTGACATAGAAATCCACATGTAATTTTAGACCTGGCAATATGGGGTTGGCATGTTATAAACTGTTTCAGACTGAATATGTTGTAATAGCTGGATTTAGGGGCAGGGTCGGAATCATAAAATCCAGCACGCTGGTATCCCTACACCCAAACCTAAACTGCTTGCGATGAGTACATTGGACTTCATAGACTTCACATGCAGATTTGTGGACAAAGTTGCTAGTGTGTCACTAGTCTTTCACAGAGTAGGCTTGCACTTGTTACTTTTTTTTTAAGTACAGAAAGGTTTTATTGTCAAAAATAAAGGTGTCAACATACAATTCACAATATTGAACTCATGTCATTACAATTAAAATCTCTATAGTACAGTAATTTAAAATGGACTCAAAAATAAAAGATGAAAGGAGCAAAACAATATAATAGATCATGAGAGTCATTAAGATATCGAAAACAAACTAGAAGCCTTAAGGGAATTCAAGGGGGTTTTAGAACTTCTTGTCAAACTGGTTGCAGCTGAGAACACTGCTTGGCATTTGTGTCAAGGTATAGTGTGATGGGTGCCATATGTAAGGGCTTTACAAAAGCTGTGTCTAATCTGTGATTGTGGCATAAAGTATACCACCACGCCTTATAAGAAGCTTTTGTGAAGTCTTTCCAATTTGCAGTAATTTGTTGAAATGCAACCGCTAATAACAAATCAATAATTTTAACATTAGGCATAACATTCTCCCAGCAGGAGGATATACTTCCTAAGAAAACATTGGTAAAAGAAAAAGAAAACTTAGTTCCATAAATCAGGTTAATTTGAGACTATACTTATTTCCAGAAATTATGCACATTGGGCAGGAGAAAATCATGTGAAATAAATCAGCGTTTGGGGAGGTACATGTCCAGCAAGCATCAGGTACAATCATAAATCGTTTACTTAAAGCATTCGGTGTCAATAAAAGTCTGTTATAAACAAAAATAACATTATAGTTATTTATTTATATAGCGCTGAATCACCCATGAGGGTATCCCGGCGCTTAGGCTGTGGAACCCTTCCTGGCTCTCACTGTGAGGGGCGGAGCCAGGCATCCCAGCGCCGGTGGGGCCGTTGTGGAGATTAAGCAAGCTATTGCCCAGAGTTGCAGCGTGGGGCCTATGATTAGAGAAGGCGCTGAAGCGAGAATTATCGAGTCCGTGGACATTGATCCTAGACCCTGCCGCGTCAGGAATTGAACCCTGGTCCCAGGCATGATCTCTGCTTCAGGGTCTGCCGCCTCTAACCAGTGAGACACACTTCTCCACTATGTTTGTGTTACATTGGCTGCTCTGGATGATTTACAAATCTTGGTCCATATCTTATTCCATAAGGACACAGACCAGGATAACATAAAATCTTTTTCCCATGTCTCTTCTATTTTGGATTTCTGCCTAACAATGTCTTTGCCTTGTAAATAGATATATATCATATAAGCTTTAGGTGTAGTTCTTAGCAATGAGCAGGGTTGTGAGGTGGAATTTGGGTTAGTGGAAATAACAGGCACGGCAGAAACTTGATTGTATGTGTCCATCACAGCTTGTTTGAGTAAATTGTACTTATGAATAAATGAAGCAGGCAAGTTGAATAATTGACTGAGTGAAATAAAGGGTAAGAAGTCTGATTTTGAATATAACTGATGTATCCAAATTAATCCTTTTTTTCTCCACGACTTCCAATAAAATGGTTTATTACGAATGAGCAGGTCCTTTCAGGTCGATAGTTTCAACCAAAGGATCTATACACGAACCCACGGGTAAACTGATCGACAAATATCTCCAACCGCTGGTCATGAAAGCCAAAAGCTACATCAAAGACACGACTGATTTTTTGCTTAAACTAGCGGAGATTCAATTCAACCATAGTGATTCGCTGATACTCTGCACCGCAGACGTCAGCTCGCTATACACCTCCATACCTCATCAGGGAGGAATAGAAGCCATTGAACAAGCCCTTCTGAACACCTATGCAGACATTCATCATGGAGCTCATGATGTTCACATTATACCACAGTTACTTCCAAGTGAACAATAAATGGTATCTTCAGCTATCCGGAATGGCAATGGGAAACTGTGCCGCCCCGACATATGCCAATATTTACATGGAGAACTTTGAGAAGTTGCATATATATGCCAACAACACCTTCTATGACAAAATTAGAATGTATGTTCGATACATCGATGATCTGTTCCTCATATGGACAGACACCAAAGATACCCTCACTAATGCTCTGCTGGAACTCAACACGAAAGATCCACGTATCAAACTCACATGGACAATAAGCGACACAGAGATATAATTTCTTGATGTCCACATCAAGATCACTGAAAACGGATTCAGCACTGATCTACATCGAAAAAGTACAGATCGGAACAATACGTTACATTTTAACAGTTTCCATCAGGGATCACTCAAAAGACATTTGCCGTTTTCCCAAATGCTACGCATCAGACGCATCGTATCAGACGAGCAAACTTTCAATAACAGAATCCAGGAAATGCATCACCGTTTCCTAGACAGAGGATATCCTGAAAACATTCTTAAGGAAGCCCAAAACAGAGTCATAAGCATCACCAGACAAGATAGTCTCCTTAAGAAATCCAAACAAGCAGAAGAACGTATGGTTCTGGTATCCAAGTTCTCTACAGCCAGCACTAAATATAAAAAAATTATCCTTAAACACTGGCCAATCCTACAAATGAAACCTGACTTCCAGGAAATTTTTCAAACTCCTCCATTGTTTGCCTACACTCGTAGTAAGAACTTAAAGGAAATCCTCACCAAACCAACATCTGACATTACAGTTTATAAAGGAACACAGCCATGCCTAAACTGCAACAACTGTCATTGTATAATCAAAGGTAACATCATCAAACATCCAATGAAAGGACACTCCATCAAACTACAAGCTAATGCTACATGCGACTCTAAGAACCTGATTTACGTATTGAAATGCCCTTGCGGCAAAATGTACGTCGGCAAAACCGAGAGAAAAATCAAAATACGCATGAATGAGCACAAATCAAACATTCGCACAAAACAGGAGAAATCCAATGTTGCCATGCATTTTCATGAGTGTCGTCACACTGTAGCACAACTCCGATTTATTGTACTGGAACTTATCATCATCAAAGAAGGCACTGACAACCGCAAGTTACTACTCAGAAGAGAACTTGAATGGATGTATCGCTTACAGACTTTGAAGCCACATGGGTTAAATGACCGTGTTGAATACATCTGTTATTTATAACCATGATATGCTTATTATGTACCTTATTGTTCTTTACCCATTGCTCTTTATTCTCAGCCTAACTCATCCCCCCTTTTTTATCCCCCCTTTTTTCATCCTTACACTCAGCTCTCCGCACTAACACCTGACATCACCACTCTAAGATGGCCCCCACACTTTTCATGCAGTCCTTCCTTTATGTTTACTACTTTAACTAACCACACTAGGCCCTCTTCTATTTCTCTTTCATCACACCTTGTATTTTACACCGTTTTCACACACTCGGGTGATTCAATACTGAGACCCTCAGACCTACGGACCGAAGTAGCGAGTGCTCTCGCGACTCCTTAGAAGTAAGTTGTTTGCCGACCGCTCGTGCGGTCTGACATATAGCGCTGTTCTCTTGCACCCGTTTTTGCACCGCGCGATAATTAATCCCCTTCACCTCCATTCACCCCAACCTCCCTTCACCCTCCATCTCTTAGACTCTATCACCGTGCACATCATAACACATTCGTGCGAACCAGAACCTGCACTTTATTTGATCGGCACCTTAACATCATTAATCAACTGCGCATCCCGCTTTAGATTGTTTCTTCCACCCTAACCCGGGCTCGTTTTCACTCTTTCAGCTCTCCTTGATAAAGGGCGTTTATGCCCGAAATGCATTGGAGTTCGCATTTACAAATGGAAATGTATGCATTAAATGATCGCCATTGATATGATGTAAATATCAGCGAGAACTGCGACACAACTATTATGGAATAAAAAAAACTTTAAAATTTTCAAAAGAAGAATTTTGGAATCAATTTGTTTGATCCTTCCTGGAGTGCCTCATTAGGGGATGTATTTGCATGTCCATGCGTACACCACATGTTCTATAAAGTAAGCGTTGACGGTAACGCTACCCTTGAGTGCACCCACACTCTTTAACATCATCCAAACGTTGATTAACACGAGCAGTGCACCACCAATATCTCTCTTTTTAGTCAGGTTCTTATTGTGCCAGATTGTTGAATTAAGGAAGGAATCTATAACATTATAGTTAGGGAGAGAAACAGATTCCAGGAGTATGGATGTTAATTTAATTATGGGAGTAGATAAGGTCTGTGGTGTACGTGAAAAGGAGATGTATTCAGAAAAGGAAAAGGGGGATAAGAAGAGACGCTCGATTGTAGTCCAAAGAGGACAATCCTCTGTGGAATCTAACAACCAGAGAGAAGCCTGACGTAAGAGAAATGCTTTCTGATATGTCTGAAAATCGGGAAAGTTTACTCCCCCTTCTGTTTTAGGACGAGTTAATTTAAATAAAGACATTCGAGGCCTCTTATTATTCCATAAGAAAAAAGAGAGGATAGAATTGATTTAGTAGGAATAGGGACCGGAATGTTAGAAATGGTAGATAGAACTATGGGCGACAGCATCATCTTTATAGTATCCAAACAGCCCCACCAGGATAAATATAAGGGATGCTATTTAGTGGATAGATCTGAAATTTTTTCAGTGCATTTATTCATGCAAAGTGCTATTGTATCCGAAATTATAGGGGTGACATATAATCCTAGATATTTAATGTGGTCAGGTTTCCATTTAAAATTGGAAGCACTAAAATCGGCCTTAAAAGTATACTTAGTTAAGGGCAAAATCTCACACTTATCATTATTCAGCTTATAGCCAGAGATATTAGAATAAGCTTGTACTTCTGCCAGAAAGGCAGGGATTGAGTCATTCAGTTGTGACATAAAAAGCAAAATATCATCTGCATAAGCTGCGAGTTTGATGTGGGAGTTTGATGTCTGAAAACCATGTAAATTGGGGTTTTGATGTAATTTAGAAAGAAAGGACTCCAAAGCCAAATTGAAAAGAAAAGGGGAAAGAGGGCAACCTTGACGAACTCCTCTAGCCAAATCAAAGAATGGAGAGATTAGATCATTGGCGCATACTGCTGCACGAGGATTCGAATATAGAAGGGAAATCAGGGAAATAAATTTAGGACCAAAACCAAACCACTTGAGGGCATAAAATAGATAAGTCCACTCAACCCTATTGAATGCTTTTTCGGCGTCCAGTGCTATCGCCGCAAGAGGCTGTTTTAAGTGGGAGGATTTAGACAGAACATTAAAGAGAAGTTGTGTGTTGTCAGTTATAAATCGACCTTTGACAAATCCAAATTGTTCTTTTCCCAACAGGTCTGGTACGTAGGAGTCTAGCCTTATGGCTAAAGCTTTGGAAAAATGTTCTAGTCACTATTAAACAAGGATATAGGCCAATAATTTTTACAGTATTTAGAGTCTTTACCTTCCTTGGGGATGAGGCAAATATGTGCTTCTGAGGAGATACCCAATAAGTTAAAAGAATGAATTAGGGAAGAAAGTTTGGGCAATAGATGTTTAGAGAAATGGAGATAAAATTCAACAGTGAAAGCATCAGGTAATGGGGCTTTATCTTTTTTGAGGTGTTGAAGGGCCTTTAATAATTCGTGCAGTGATATGTCTAGCTCCAGGGAGGATAAATCCGGAAGAGTTTGTTGAGATTTTTGGATGTTGGAGAAACTTTTTGACAATTACGGATCAGTGGGTTGAGTTTCGGAGTTGTATAGTGATTTATAAAAAATTGAGAATTCGTCCAGAATTTCTACATCCTTGAATTTTAAATTTGACTGTTCATCATATATTGAGTCAATGTTTAATTTGTTCTGTCTGACTTTTAAATAATTGGGCAATATTTTCCCCGCTTTGTTTCCCCCCCCCATAAAATTTTGCGCTAGATTTTAACAAGTACAGTGAGGCATCTTCAGTAGATTTCCTATTAAATTGCATTTTGGCATTGATAAGAGCTGTCAAACAATCTTTCAAGTGAGAAGTATAATAAGAGTGCTCCAGTCTCTTAATATCCTGAAGGAGATTCTTAGTAAATTTACGGGCACTTTTTCGTTTCATAGCAACAAACCCAATTATAAAATGTCTCGCAGAAGCTTTAAAAGCATCCCATACAGTTGAGAAAGGCATGAAGGAAGTCTGATTAATCTAAACAAAATCGTCAAAGAAGGTCATGAAGGAGGCAGTAAATTTAGGATCTAAATGGAGAGCATTATTAAAGCGCCACCTCCTAGGACCTGTAACCTTAGGTAAGATGTCAAGGCCAATTGAGACAGGTGCATGATCTGATAATAAAATGGGACCAATCTCTGCATGTGTGAGGGTTTGTGAAATGGTATGGGAAACAAACATATAATCAATTCTAGATTGGGTCTGATGAGAAGGGGAGTAAAAGGTATACTCTCTGGTACTCGGGTTACAAAGATGCCAAGCGTCAAGGAGTTTGTGTTGAGTGATAGTGTGAACCAAGGACTTATGGGGTTTATTAGGAACAAAGGAGACTTTGGAATTTCTATCAATAAATCGATCGAAAGACTGGTTACAGTCTCCCGCTAGAATGAAATTATTGTCCATGCAATAAGATATTTGCTGAGCTAATCTGGACCAAAAGGAGGGATCGCCACAAGTAGGGGCATAAACATTAAAAAGAGAGACTGGAACACACTTCAATGACAATTTAACATTCAACCATCTACCATCATCATCTAAATCTTGGGACACAAATGTGAACGAAAGAGATTTACGGCAAAGTATCATGACTCCATTACGTTTACCGTCACCTGGAGCGTAGAAAACTTCACCCACCCATCCTTTTTTTAATTTCAACGATTCAGCATCTGAAAGATGTGTTTCTTGCAAGAATGCAATATCCGCTTTTAACTTGGCCAAGTGAGTCAGAACTCTTTGTCTTATAATGGGAGAGTTTAATCCCTTAACGTTCCATGTAACCAATTTCAGTGACATAAGTTGATAGACACAAAATTATCGAAGAATGAAAAACAAGAGTCCATATCATTATAACAACAATAAAGAAAGTGAGAGAAGGTGAAAAGGTAGAAGATAGTTAATTCAAATACTGAATAAAGAAAGATATATGTCTAGAAGCAAAGGCCGAAAATGAAGGTCAGAAATAACTGTACTGTAATGAACAAACCAATTAAATAGAAGAAAAAAGTGCGAAAACACACAAAGAAAAGGACGACATGAGAAGCAGAGAAGGAAGATGTTGACAAGACTCATGAATGGAGGAATAGGAGTATCTAGAGAGGAAGAAAGAAGATAAAATGGAAAAGAAGAATTCAAAAAGGAAATGAAATGGAATAACGTACTTACATAAAAAAGAATCAGGGAAATAACACGAGGGGGATGGAACCACATGGAACACAAGGGGCATCCGGGTGCAGCCAACGGGGGACCAGGAAGGGACCACGCCAAAAAGGTGAAAGATCTGTGGAGGCGAAGGATAACAAAGATTAAGACAACAGATAGCAAACGTGCCTTAAGTGTAAATTCAAAAAACTCGGTTATCTAGATTATTGAGTATTTATAAGTCACATAAAAAAATAAAAAGAGAAAAAAGAGAAGGAACGAAAGCTACATTATATGCAAGTGATGCATTTAAATAACAGATGTATAGTGCATACAAAAAACCCAGGAGATTTTAAGCAATCATGCGACAAAAGAGTAAAGCAATATGCAGCTGCAACAGATACAAATATTCAAGTAATATTCGAAGATGAGGATCCTACAGAATCTATGGCATTCGGGCCACAGGAGTTAACCCCTCCCCTGCACCGCCGATTTTGCGGAAGTGCGGCACTTCAGCAAAACCGGCGGGGCCACGTCGGCCATTGGCCGACGGCAGCACCAGCGAGGTAGTTCAGTCGTCGGCCAATGGCTGAATGGAAGGGGTTAATGAAGCTCTGTAGATGCAAAGGATCATCATATGATGTTGTTCTGTTGCTGTAGGTAACCTTGAAGAGCAGGGATGGAAATGACCATAACGGGCTCCCATCGATCTCAAAGCTGGTCTCATATCGAGAAACGCCTTGCACCTGTTGGCAGTGACTTTAGCGTAATCCTGTGCGAAAAATAAGGTTGATCCAGACCAAGTAATTCGTTGAGAGGATCTGACCACTGATAAAACCTTTAGCAGATCTGTGTACTCCAGAAAGTATAGAATAACTCCTCTAGGCCTCTGCGTAGATGAAGTGCTAGGTGAAGGTCTGCCCAATCTAAGTGCTCTTTGTATGTTGAGAGACGTGTTGTCTGCCAAATGAAGCAATTTGGGAAGGAAAGATTTAAAAAAGTTGAGAGGATCTGACCCCTCAATTCCTCCGCCAGGCCGTAAATACACAGATTATTCCTCCTGTTGCGATTTTCAAGGTCCTCAAGCTGACTTTGGAGCACAGCGACCTGTGATTGGATCAAAGAGATATTCGCATTTGTATTTGTGAAGGAGGATACACTCTGTTCAACTGCGGTGACTCTTGTGTCAAGTTGGGACCAATTGTCCGTAAGAATTTGTAACTTGGTATTAGTTTCCTCCATGAAGGGTCGGGGGGCCCTAATTTCTTCCAGCAGTAACTCCACATAAACAGGTGAGGTTGATTTAGGAGGAGAGGGTGGATTATGTTTTAGGCGCTTAGTGACAGATTTGCCAGGGGGTGCTGTAGAGAGATCCATGTCTGGTACATATAGTTTGGGACAGAGACGATAGAGAATCCTCCAACCTGGAAAATGTAGTAAACATTTCTGAATTCTTGACGAAGGTCTGTTTTGGGTTTCGTTGTTTAAATAAAGCACTTTTCAATCTACCCATCGATCATAGCACTGCCTCACGCAATAAGCCAAAGGTAATATAGAGCAATCGCCGTGAATGAGAGGGAAGAATCTGTGGAAGAATCTGTCAAAAGACATGAACATGACTGCCAAAGCTATGCATTCAATAGCTGAGTTGTGGTCGTGGTGAAACTCCACTATAATGCAGTAATTCACCAAGAAATGGAAAAATTAAACAGTTTGCGCAAGTGTTAGTGGGCGTACCAATAATATGGGTCGAAATGTGCTATCAGTATTGTCTCAGTGAGGCAGAGTGTCAAAGGGATCCCAAAATGTCCGTTAGGAAAATCCTTCCATCCAATGTATTAAATGCAGGGAGCTCTAAGCATATAGCACCGCTTGTGGAGTTTGGGACACAACAAAATGAAGCAAAAGTCAGTGCACATGTACTGGAGAAAAGCTGGAGTAAATATAGACAAAAAGCGCTGCAAACGAGGGGAACGCCAGTAAGTATGTAAAATCAATATGGCGGCTGTTACCGCGATATCGAGTCTCCCTCAGAGCAGGTCTCATTCCAAAAATTCCTCGCCTCCTCATTGCATGCAGGACCAGGGAGGGTCGCAGGTCGCTCACTGGATCTTCAGGTGACCTCGACGCCTCATTTCTTTATGAGAGGCACTCTGGAAGCGCGGGACCGCCAAGTCGCGCCGCGGAGCCTCAGCCAGACGCCACAGTGATCGTCGGGCGCCAATCCATGCCCCCCTTGCACTTGTTACTTAAAGCAGCAGCTATGACATGGGACATCAGGTGTACTGCTTAGCACACATTGCACTTTGAGGGCGCATTAAGCAGCACTGCTCAGTCTATATTGGGGTATCTAGATTAAAACTGTCATAGTAGATTTTTTCTTTTTTGACTTGTACATTGCCACGGAAAGTGCAGCAGTTACTCATGCAACAAATACGGTTTATTACAAGACTTGAATGTACTAGGAGCTTCACACAAGCTGTACTGGTGCAACCAGCCATCAACTTTGTTACTCTTTCCCAACTGTGCTACCTAAGTATGGGTCCAGAAAATATCTGTCCTTGTCCATAAGCAAATGTTTCAAACCGAACATCCACACATGGTCATTTGCTGTAAACATGCAACCCGCCTTTACCAGCATATTTAGATTACAATTAGTTGCCTGCATCTAAGGATGTTGCTTTTAATAAGCAAATTCCTCTGTAGTGGTACTGCCAGCTGCTGTAATCGTAAAGTGGCCAAAGATCCTTCTCTGCCTTTCTTGTTCTATGTGTCTAAGAGGAGTACATGAACAATTCATTATTTGAGTGAGTATCCATTGCAGGCTCCTGTAATATACGCATTACCAAACGCAATAGTTCGGGAGCTAGCTGCCAGGATTTTGACTTTTCTTGTTTTGTTTTGCCATGGTTGCAAAACTTTATTGTTGGGGGAGATGACGAACCCTCATCAATCTAAAACAAGCATTAGCAATGCAATAGGTCTCGCGTTTGCGAGAGTTTAAGCTATTGGCATTGTAAATGACTTATCCCCAGATTCATCAAGAACACATTTTGCTAATCCTTAATAGTGAAAAATACCGAATCGCTATTAAGGAATAGCAAAATGCTATGCATCAAGAAATCACTAATAAAATAGCGATTTCTAATAATTCCTTAATTGCGACTCACAAATTGCGAGTCGCAATTAAGGAATATCTCTCTATTCATTCCTATGGGCCTAGAGGCCCATAGGAATGAATGGGAAGACAATCTCAATTTGCTAATCGCAATTAGGAATTCGCAAATTGAGATTGCGATTTCAAAGGTGCGGGGGTGTCCAAAGGACACCCTGTTGCACCCCTGAAATGATGTGTGCACCTATGTTGCGCACACACATGCCTTTAAGGCATGTGTGTGCGCAACATGAAACTTTGAAAAATGCACTTTAGTGCATTTTTCAAAGTTTTTGCAAATTACCATGAAGTTGTACTTCATGGTAATTTGCGTGCCCTAATAGCAAATTCGCTATTTTTTTCACTTTCATGCATTGCATTTAAGGATCGCAATTTAGCGAATTCTTAATTATCGATTTTTGCATTTGGGATGATGCATCCCAAATGCAAAAATACCGCTAGCAAAGGGCCAGATTCTCAGAATCTGACCCTTTGTGAGCGGATTTTCGTTTGATGAATCTGGCTGAATGTCTTTTATTTATCTATTTTGATAATTAACACATAAATAAAAGGTATTGTCATTTACAATGCCAATCACTCAAACTCCTGTAAATGCTGACCTATTTCATATCCAAGAAGCGGCCGCCATTGTCCCGGGCTGCTTGGAATATGAAAGTGCGCATGGTGATCTGAATGTTGCAGGAAAGCATGTCGTGCCTGCAGTAGGAGAAACTCATTAACGAAAATAGTGGTTACAGACATAGGGGCAGATTTATGATGACTGGCGCATCCCCAGGGATGCGCCAGTCTTCCTGCGCCGCTGCTCCGCCACCCATGGTGCGCCGCATTTGCAATGCGGCGCACCATGGGGCAAAAACGGCACAGATGCGTGACGCATCTGTGCCGTAAAGGTGGCGCATTGCTGGAGCTGCGTCGCAAGCGCGACGCAGCTCCAGCAAGGCTCGGGGGTGCCCCATCTCCACAATGCTGCGTCAAGACCTACGCCTGCTTCAAGCAGGCGCAGGGTTTTGGCACAGCATTGTCCTAAAAGTGACTGAGTGAAATCTTATAGATTTCACTCAGCCACTTTTAGGAGGCGTTCCTGCGCAGGAACGCCCCCCCCCCTGCGCAGGAACGCCTCCTATGGCGCAGGGCTTTACAACGTGACGCATCTCCTAGATGCGTCACGTTGTAAATAGGGCACATTGTTTGCGCCGCCGTTGCGTCAAATAAAGTGACGCACCGGCGGCGCAAGGCCGTCATAAATCTGCCCCCTAGGGTGTAACAACAGAAGTAAAAGGGCCAGTCCTCATAGGAGGTTACAGATAAAGGCAAGGCTGTATTAATGAGGGACTAGCAAGCCTATTGTCGAATCAGAAGCCAGCATTTACACAGGACAATGACACAAGCCAATGAAAAATATGGTGATGGAGTGGGTGGAGCTTCAAGTCCGTACTCAAATACAGCATGCCTCGCAGAGCAGCGCATGCGCTGCCCAGCCTCGACCTAAAAAGTGGCAGAAAGCAAAAATATCCTGTTGATCTCTAAAATCACACATTGCAATAGTAGTGCCTCACATTGAAGGCAGCTGTTTTGTGTGCATTTGTGTTCCTTGTGAAAGGGCAGTGAATTTAGCCAGTGGCTGAAGTGGGCTGACCTATTTCCCCATGCTGTTGTGGGAGGAAGAAAAATTAGAAGAACACAATTGCAGACCAATGGATTAAGAGGGCTGGCAGACACTCCTTCTCAGTATCAAATCAAATGGTCCTGGATAATACCAGCTCTAAAAACACATTTGACGGTCAGGATTCCATGTTTCTTGACTTGTCTCAGTTAAATGTTATTGGCACCAGGATTTATTTGTGTAACTCTTAGACCGAATGAGCCAGAACGAAAGAGGCAGATTCTGTGCTAATTGATGGATTCTGTGTTAAGGAGGTTTTGCTGAAAAGCAGAGTTTCATTGAGAATTAAATAGACTAACTTTCACTCGCATTTTTACAAGTTTCAACATTCACATTACAGGATGCTTGCGCACCACTCCCCTGAGAGCTCCTACAAAGGAATAAACCAGAGGATATGAGGCAGAGCTTTCCCTTGCACAATGGGGGATGACTCAGCTGTATCCTCTTAAGTTAAAAGCAAGGTCAGACCACAGGGACAAAAAGGTCAGGCACATTCATATTTCTGCTTTTTTACATTCCCCACCTCCCCTCATGATTGTGGGCCCATAGAAAATAGTTGAGGGATACATTGTAGAAATCCATGACTAGCACCGACACAACCGTAGTGTGCCTACTAAACTTGCATATGCGATTGTGTCTACATGATGGGCAAAGCGGGCACACAAAGGTAAGCGGATGTGCGCACACTAAGGCACAATTGCCCTTTATCTAGCTTGATGTCCACTAGAGGATGCCACACAGTTGCACAATATTTCTTGTGCTTTATTTGAGGGGCTTAGAGTACCCGCAGGCGCATGCACAAAGTGCACTGGGGTTGTCTTGTTTCCCTTTGCAGGCTTCCAGTTCTGCACAAAAGCTGTTCTCAGGTTCATCATACGCACAGTCACCCAGTGTTCTCGACAACTTTCAAAAAGTGTAAATGCGACGTGCTGCACTTCCTGTAATGGTAGCACATTTAGCTCTTGGCAGTTCTGTCAGTGTTTTCCCTTTGTGACAGAGGCTGGGAGGTATGTCCAATCACTGGTGTCGACCATTCCTGAACACATCAGTGTGAATCGTCCTCAACACCTTTAATTTAGTGTTGGCCATGTTTAAAACCCTACCCCGCCTACTTGAACTGCCATTTGAACCTAGCCTGCCCTGGTGTATCATGGGGCCAAACTAGGAGGGAAATAGATTTGTGGGTTGGAAGCGAGGCCTCACCAGCGCCATACTTTACAATTTTTGAACTGCTGAAGGTGTGTTCACCAAGGGGGATCATAAGGAAAAAAGAGGTGAAAGCAAACAGCAGTGACGCTTGTCTTTCCTTAAAGAGTACCCCTGCGTGGGATGCAGAATAGAAGAATTGCAGATTACTGGTCACATTTAAACCCTTCAGATGGAAATCTAAGTTTAATCGCTGCAAGATATCTGGAATCTAAAAATGAATTGTTTTGATTCGTTTTGAGGGACAATATTTGTGCTGAAGGATGCTGATGTGCGTTAAGCACAACTTGTTCTCCAGTGATCTTGATCTAGGTACGTGAGCGGCCGACAGCCCCACATAATCCAACTACATTGGCTGTCCATTTGAAGAGAATGGCACCACATTTATTAAGAAGACTAAAAGAACATGATCTCATGATATCCTTGGAGAAATGGTCCCTCAGCCATTCAGAAGCAAAAAAGTGAGCTAAAGTATGCCACAGAAGGTGCATCCTCGATAACGTATAATCCAGAAAGTTAACATGCCTCTCAAAGTCTGTAGAAACTGTAAGCTAAGTCCCTATTGCAGACTGGGCTACATTCCTATTGTGGCTTAAAGACACCAAAGGATACATCATGCACCACTTGCGTGTTATATTAACAAAGGGTGTAAAGGGATCCTCTATCCAAAGCACCAGTGGGGGCACAAACTATGGGAAGAAGAGCTGGCCTAACAGCCAGGCAGTCAACCTCAAATCTGGGGAACCTGGTTCGAGTTTCCGCAAGGACGCTCACCATCCTGTGATTCTGGGCAAATCATGTAATCTCCGCATGCCTAACAAAACAAGCATTTACAATGCAATAGGTCTCGTATTCACACGAGATTGAGATATTGGCATTGTAAATGACAATGCCTTTTGTTTATGTTTTGGGTTTAAAACATAAATAAAAGGTATTGTCATTTGCAATACTAATAGCTTAAGCTCTTACAAATGCGAGGCAATAAATGGCCTTCTCAACCGCCTTCTCAACCACTTCTTAGATTGTAAATATCACAGGAAGAGACCGGCTTGCAAAGTCTTCAAAGTAGTGATAAATAGTGCAGTGAGGAAGATGTGTAAGTGTTGTAAATTACAAAGATTCAAAGTGTTAAGTGAGAGTTACATATTATCCAAGCTATAAACACTAACAAAGCGCTCCAACACTTTTCACTCTATGATTACACTGTCAAAGATCAGGAGGAAGAGCGTGAGGGTAGGCTATTTCCTGCCCTCTCTGTGATTTGCCTGCATAAAAAGAAGGCCCTGGCTTCACCTCCTGCTGCATGGTAGGCTGTGCTTTATGGCAGGCATGGAGGCATGGAGGGAGGGAGGAAATGAGGAAGGGAGGGAGGGATGGTCTCAGCTGTCACTGCTGCTATTACTAGTGAGTGAGAGGTGCTGTAGTGGTGGTATTGGTATTGGTGGTGGTGGTGTGGTGGGGCTGGTATTGGTGGTGGTGGTGGTAGTATTAGTGGTGGTGCCATTGGTGGTATTGGTGGGGGTTATATGGTGGTGGTGGTATTAGTGGTGGTGGTGGTATTGGTGGTATTGTTGGTGGTGGTACTGGTATTAGTGGTGGTGGTATTGGTGGTGGCAGTATTGGTATTCATAGTGGTGGTGTTATTGGTATTGGTGATGGTGGAACTGGTATTGGTGGTGGTGTTACTGGTATTGGTAGTGGTAGTATTGGTGGTGGTATGGGTGGTGGTATTGGTAGTGGTGGAATAGTTGATATTAGTGGTGCAGGTATTGGTGGTAGTGGCCTTGGTATTAGTGGTGGTGATATTGGTAGAGGTGGTACTGGTATTGGTGGTGGTGGTATTGGTGACGGTGGTATTGGTGGTTGTGGTATTGATATTGCTGGTGGTATTGGTGGTAGTATTGATATTGGTGATGGTGGTATTGGTGGTGGTGGTATTGGTGGTGAAGGTATTGGTGGTGGTGGTGGTGGTATTGGTAGTGGTGGTGGTATTGGTATTGGTGGTGGTATTGGTGTTGGTAGTGGCATTCATGATGGTGGTATTGGTGGTGTATTGGTGGTGTTAGTGGTGATGGTATTGCTGGTATTGATGGTCATGGCATTGGTAGTGGTGGTGATATTGGTGGGGGAGGTATTGGTGGTGGTTATTTCGATGGAGTTGGTATTGGTGGTGGTTGTGGTATTGGTGGTGGTGGTGGTATTAGTGGTGGTATTGGTGGTAATGGTTGTATCAGTGGTGGTATTGGTGGTGATGGTGGTATTGTGGTCGTGGTATTGGTGTTAGTGATGGTGGTACTGGTATTGGTGGTGGTGGTATTGGTGGGATTGGTGGTACTGGTATAGGTGGTGGTGGTATAGTTTGTATTGGTGGTGCAGGTGTTGGTGGTATTGGTGGTGGTGGCATTGGTGGTATTGGTAATGGTGGTATTGGTGGTGGTGGCATTGGTGGTATTGGTCATGGTGGTATTAGTGGTGGTGGTGGTATTGGTGGTGGCATATTGGTATTATTGGTGGTATTGGAGGTGGTGGTATTGGTGGAGGTGGTACTTGTATTATTGGTGGTGGTATTAGTATTGGTGGTTGTGGTATTGGTGGTGGTATCGGTATTGGTGATGGTGCTACTGATATTGGTGGTGATGGTATTGGTGGTGTTAATGGGATGGTGGTGGTGATATTGGTGGTATTGGTGGTGGTGGTATTGGTGGTAGTATTGGTGGTTTTGGTGGTATTGGTGGTGGTGGCATTGGTGGTGTTATTGGTGGTGGTAGTATTGGTGATATTGGTGATGGTATTTGTGGTGGTACTGGAGTTGGTGGTATTCTATTGGTGGTGGTATTGGTGGTGGTGGTAGTGGTGGTGGAATTGGTGGTGGTGGTATTGGTGGTGGTATTGGTGGTAGTGGTATTGGTGGTGGCGGTGGTACTATTGGTGGTGGTGCTATTGATGGTAGTGATATTGGTGGTGGTGGTATAAGTGGTATTGGTGGTGGTAGTGGTATTAGTGGTGGTGGTGATATTGTTGGTGGTATTGGTGGCGTTATTGGTGGAATTAGTGGTGGTGGTAATGGTAATGGTGGTGTAGGTATTGGTGGTGGTATTAGTGGTGGTATTAGTGGGGGGGTGGTATTGGAATTGGTGGTGGTGGTATTGCTGGTAGTAATGTTGGTGGTGGAGGTATTGGTGGGGTGGTGGTATTGGTGGTGGTGGTATTGGTGGTTGGGGTGATATTGGTGGGGCAGGTATTGGTGGTGGGATTGGTAGTGCTGGTGGTACTGGTGGTGCTATTGGTGCTGACATTGGTGGTGGTGGTATTTCTGTTGGTGGTGATAGTGGTATGGGTAGTTGTGGTATTGGTGGTAGTATTAGTGGTAGTATTGGTGGTGTTGGTATTGGTGGTAGAGGTATTGGTAGTGGTGGTGGTAGTGGTATTGGTGGTGCTGGTATTGGTGGTGGTACTGATAGTGGAATTGGTGGTGGTGGAGGTGGTAGTATTGTAGGTGGTGTTGGCTGTGGTATTGGTGGTTGCATTGGTACTGGTGCTATAAGTGGTGATGGTAGTATAGGTGGTGGTGATGTTGCTGGTGTTGGTGGTATTGGTGGTGGTGATATTGGTGGTGGTGGTATTGGATTGGTGGAGGTAGTATTGGTGGTGTTGGTATTGGTGGGTTTGGTGGTGTTGGTGGTGTTGGTGGTGGGGGTATTCGTGGTAGTGATGATATTGGTGGTGCTGGTATTGGTGGTGCTGGTCTTAGTGCTGTTCTTGGTAGTGGTACTGGTGGTGGTGGTAGGTTTGGTGGTGGTGGTGGTATTGGTATTGGTGGTGGTATTGATGGTAGTGGTATTGGTAGTGGTGCTTGTGGTGGTATTGCTGGTGGTGGAATTGGCTGTGGTGGAGGTTGTAGTATTGATGGTGGTGGTAGCTGTGGTATTGGTGCTGGTGGTATTGGTGGTGGTAGTAGTATCTGCGGTGGTGGTATTGGTGCTGGTGGTAGGGGTATTGGGGTTATTGTTAGACTGGTGGTGCGGTTATTGGTGGTGACATTGGTGGTGGTGGTTTTGGAGATGGCACGTGTAGAGGTGGTGGTGGTGGTGGTATCAGTGGTGGTGGTGGTATTGGTGTTGGGGTTATTGTTATACTGGTGGTGCGGTTATTGGTGGTATTGGTGGTAACATTGGTGGTGGTGGTGTCATTAGTGGTGGTGATATTGGTGGTCCTGGTATTGGTGGTGCTGGTCTTGGTGCTGTTCTTGGTGGTGTTACTGGTGGTGCTATTGGTGGTGGCATTGGTGGCCGTGGTAGGATTAGTGGTGGTGGTGGTATTGGTGGTGGTAGTGGTATTGGTGGTGGTATTGGTGGTAGTAGTATAGGTAGTGGTAGTTGTGGTGGTATTGCTGGCGGTGGAATTGGCTGTGGTGGAGGTGGTACTATTGACGGTAGTGATAGCTGTGGTATTGGTGCTGGTGGTGGTGGTATTGGTGGTGGTGATGGTTTTGTTGGTGTTGGTTGTGCTATTGGTGGTTGTGTTGGTGGTGGTGGTGGTTTTGGAGATGGTACTTGTAGAGGTGGTGGTGGTATCAGTGGTAGTGGTGGTATTGGTGTTGAGGTTATTGTTGTACTGGTGGTGCGGTTATTGGTGGTATTGGTGGTAGCATTGGTGGTGGCATTGGTGGTGGTGGTATTGATGGTGGTGGTATTAGTATTGATGGTGATAGTATTGTTGGAGGTGGCACCTGTATTGGTGGTGGTGGTTTTGGTGGTGGCAGTATTGGTATTAGTGGTTGTGGTATTCGTATTGGTTGTTGTGGTATTGTTGGTGGTATTGATATTGGTGATGGTGGTTTTGGTATTGGTTGCAGTGGTATTTGTGGTAGTTTTGAGTTTGGTGGTGGTGGTGGTATTGGTGGTGTGGTGTTAGTGGTGGTGGGGTATTGATCGTGGTGGTATTGGTGGTGGCGGTGGTGTTGATGGTGGTGGTATTGTTGGTGGTATTGGTGGTATTGGTGGTATTGGTGGTGGTAGTATTGGTGGTATTGGTGGTGGTATTGGTACTGGTTGTGGTAGTATTCATTGCTTGTGGTGTTGATAGTGGTGGTATTGGTGGTGGTAGTGGTATTGGTGGTTGTATTGGTGGTGGTGGTATTGGTGGTGGTGTTGGTTGTGGTATTGATGGTAGTGCTGGTATTGGTGGTGGTAGTGGTGGTGCCGGTATTGGTGGTAGTTGTGGTGGTGGTATTAGTGGTGGTGGTTCTATTGGTGGTGGTGGTGGTGGTGGTATTGGTTGTGGTGGTTGTATTGGCGGTGGTGGTATTGATGGTGGTGTTGGTGTTGGTGTTGGTGGTGGTATTGGTGGTGGTACTGGTATTGGTGGTGGCAGTGGTGGTGCAGGTATTGGTGGTAGTGGTGGTGGTGATGGTGGTGGTATTGGTGGTGGTGGTGGTATTAGTGGTGGTATTGCTGGTGGTATTGCTGGTAGTGGTGGTATTGGTGGTGATGGTGGTATTGGTGGTGTTGGTGGTTGTGGTATTGATATTGGGTGTTTTGGTGATATTGGTGGTGGTATTGGTGGTGGTGGTATTAGGGGTGGTGGTAGTATGGGTGGTATTGGTGGTGGTGGTATTGGTATTGGTGGTGGTGGTATTGGATTGGTGGTGGTATTGGTGGTGGTGGTGGTGATATTGGTGGTGCTGGTATTGGTGGCGGTATTGGTGGTGGTATTGCTGGTACTGGTATTGGTGCTATTGGTGGTGGTGGTGGCATTGGTGGAGGTGGTAGTATTGATGGTGGTGGTTGCTGTAGTATTGGTAGTAGTGGTGGTATTTTGTGGTATTGATGGTAGTGGTGGTATTGATGGTGTTGTATTGGTGGTGGTGTTCTTGGTGGTGGTATTGGTGGTATGGGTGGTGGTGGTGTTAGTGGTATTGGTGGTGGTGGTATTGGTTGTGGTGGTGGTATTGGTGGTGGTGGTATTGGTGGTGGTGGTTGTGGTGGTATTGGTGGTGGTATTGCTGTGGTATTGGTGGTGGTGGTATTGTTGTTTGTCGTGGTATTGGTCGTGGTGGTATTGTTGGTGGTAGTGGTGGTGTTGGTATTGGTGGTGGGTGGTAGTGGTGTTGGTGGTGGTATTGGTGGTGGTGGTGGTATTGGTGCTAGTGATATTGTTGGTGGTATTGGTGATATTGGTGGTGGTTATGGTGGTGATGTTGGTAGTGAGGGTGGTGGTGGGATTAGTGATGGTAAAGGTGGTGGTGATATTGGTATTGGTGGTGGCATTGGTATAGGCATTTTTTATTGGTGGTGTTGGTGGTATCGGTTGTAGCGGTATTAGTGGTAGTGGTGGTATTGGTGGTGTTGGTATTGATGTGGTATTGCTGGTGGTGTTATTGGTTGTGGTGTTATTGGTGGTGGTGGTGTTGGTGGTGGTATTGGTGGTGGTTGTTTTGGTGGTGGTGGTGATATTGGTGGTGGTAGAGGTGGTGTTATTGGTGGTGGTAGAGGTGGTGGTATTGATGGTTGTGGTGATGTTATTGGTGGTGCTGTTGGTGGTATTGGTGGTGGTGCTATTGGTGGGTCTGGTGGTATTGGTGGTGTGGTATTGGTAGTGGTGGCGGTATTAGTGGTGGTGGTGGTGGTGGTATTTGTGGTGGTGTTGGGGGTGTTGATGGTGGTGGTATTGGTGGTGGTGGTATTGGTGGTATTGATAGTGGTGGTATTGGTGGAGATGGTGGCATTGATGGTGGTGGTTGCATTAGTGGTGGTATTGGTGGTGGTAGTGCCGGTATTGGTGGTAGTTGTGGTGGTGGTATTGGTGGTGGGGGTTCTATTGGTGGTGGTGGTGGTGGTATTGGTTGTGGTGGTTGTATTGGCGGTGGTGGTATTGATGGTGGTATTGGTGTTGGTGGTGGTATTGGTGGTGGTACTGGTATTGGTGGCGGCAGTGGTGGTGCAGGTATTGGTGGTAGTGGTGGTGGTGATGGTGGTGGTATTGGTGGTGGTATTAGTGGTGGTATTGCTGGTGGTATTGCTGGTAGTGGTGGTATTGGTGGTGATGGTGGTATTGGTGGTGTTGTTGGTTGTGGTATTGATATTGGGTGTTTTGGTGATATTGGTGGTGGTATTGGTGGTGGTGGTATTAGGGGTGGTGGTAGTATGGGTGGTATTGGTGGTGGTGGTATTGGTATTGGTGGTGGTGGTATTGGATTGGTGGTGGTATTGGTGGTGGTGGTATTGGTGGTGGTAGTGGTGATATTGGTGGTGCTGGTATTGGTGGTGGTATTGCTGGTACTGGTATTGGTGCTATTGGTGGTGGTGGTGGCATTGGTGGAGGTGGTAGTATTGATGGTGGTGGTTGCTGTAGTATTGTGGTAGTGGTGGTATTTTGTGGTATTGATGGTAGTGGTGGTATTGATGGTGTTGGTATTGGTGGTGGTGTTAGTGGTGGTGGTATTGGTGGTATGGGTGGTGGTGGTGTTAGTGGTATTGGTGGTGGTGGTATTAGTTGTGGTGGTGGTATTGGTGGTGGTGGTATTGGTGGTGGTGGTTGTGGTGGTATTGGTGGTGGTATTGCTGGTGGTATTGGTGGTGGTGGTATTGTTGTTGGTGGTGGTATTGGTCGTGGTGGTATTGTTGGTGGTAGTGGTGGTGTTGGTATTGGTGGTGGGTGGTAGTGGTGTTGGTGGTGGTATTGGTGGTGGTGGTGGTATTGGTGCTAGTGATATTGTTGGTGGTATTGGTGATATTGGTGGTGGTTATGGTGGTGATGTTGGTAGTGAGGGTGGTGGTGGGATTAGTGATGGTAAAGGTGGTGGTGATATTGGTATTGGTGGTGGCATTGGTATAGGCATTTTTTATTGGTGGTGTTGGTGGTATCGGTTGTAGAGGTATTAGTGGTAGTGGTGGTATTGGTGGTGTTGGTATTGATGTGGTATTGCTGGTGGTGTTATTGGTGGTGGTGTTATTGGTGGTGGTGGTGTTGGTGGTGGTATTGGTGGTGGTTGTTTTGGTGGTGGTGGTGATATTGGTGGTGGTAGAGGTGGTGTTATTGGTGGTGGTAGAGGTGGTGGTATTGATCGTTGTGGTGATGTTATTGGTGGTGGTGTTGGTGGTATTGCTATTGGTGGTGGTGCTATTGGTGGGTCTGGTGGTATTGGTGGTGTGGTATTGGTAGTGGTGGCGGTATTAGTGGTGGTGGTGGTGGTGGTGGTATTTGTGGTGGTGTTGGGGGTGTTGATGGTGGTGGTATTGGTGGTGGTATTTGTGGTGGTGTTGGGGGTGTTGATGGTGGTGGTATTGGTGGTGGTGGTATTGGTGGTATTGATAGTGGTGGTATTGGTGGAGATGGTGGCATTGATGGTGGTGGTTGAATTAGTGGTGGTATTGGTGGTGCTGGTACTGGTGATGGTGTTGTTAATAAAACAGGCTTTTCAAAACAATCCCTCAAGTGGCTTTATGACAGATGACATGTGACACAGATGTGCTGTTGTTAGCTTCAGCCCATTAGCACAGGATTATGTGCTACCTGGAATTCACATGACTTAATTCACTAATCATGTCTGAATTCATTTTACTTGGGGGTTGAAACAGACACAAGATAATTCCAAGTTAAAGTGATTGAAAGCAGGCTCCCGTGTTATGCGGGTAGCCTTGCTGCTTAAAAAAAACACGAGCGGTTTCAGCTGAAGCAGTGCATGTCCGGCCTGCAGTAAAAGAAGCTCATTAAAATAAATAGTGCTTACAGACTAAATAACAGATCCCATGTAATAACTGAAGTAAAAGGGCCAGTCGTGATGGGAGGGTACAAATGAAGACAGTTCGTACTAAGGAGGGATTAATAAGCCTTTTAACGAATTCGAAGGCAGCATTTACAAAAGACAATGACACAAGCCAATGAAAAAATATGGGAGGAGAGTGGGCGTGGCTTCTCTCCCATACTCTACTACAGCAGTGTCGCAGAGCGAGCAGTGCTTGCGCGCTGCCGCTAGGCTCAACCTAAAAATGTATGTGTCCGCATGTAACAACTGGTGCTCGTGTAAAGCGCTCTGATACCCGACACGTTTGTGTCAAGTTCGCTCTCCATATATCTCCGTAAAAAAAACTAAAGAAAAAAAAATATGGCAAGCACAAGTAGTAGAGAGCCAACATGTGTTTCCCAGAACAGATAGAACAAATATGAAGCACTAACACAATTGGTCATTATTAGACTTCACCTGTTGAATGCATGTGAAAATCCTTTAGAATAGAGCGTTTGATACACATGTCTGAACATTTCTGTGCCATAGCGTGCTGCTTAGCTTTTCCACAAAAGAAGATGGCTAAGAGTGCCTGAATCCTTCAAAATCATTGGAAATTACTTTGAATGCATGCCATTCCATCATTCTGTCAGCATACTTGTGCTACCAGTAAAAGGTGACGTGATCTTGCAGTTCTGGTTAACTATCCATTTTGAGCTTACTGAAGGCTGATGCCCAAATGGTTGGCCCCTTTATCTAATGCTACAGTGTGCAGTGTTGGACTGGCCTGTCAGGTAGTATGACACTCTTGCTCTGCCTGATAGGCCAACTTGAAATTGCAGTTTGTGGGCTGGAAGTAAATTGAGGAATTTGAATCTGTAAAATGTTCTTTGAGAAAATATGGACATCATGTAAGGAAATCAGTGAGAGCAAGGATTAATGCCTGTGAAGGACCAAAGCTTTATTATGAAGTATGTTGGTACCTGGTATTTAGTGACAATGCACAGAAGTTTTTGACAGGAAGTTGCTGGTTGGTCGGTATCTGAAGACAAGATCCCACATTTCAGAATCTCTATTAGCCATCTAGTGGATAACACAGAGAAATTCCAACCAGAGACTTTGGACAAAAGAGAAGCAGAGAAAGGAGACAATAGATATAGAAAGAGAGCTAGCCTGAGCAATTAGATCAACCATCACTAAATCCAATGCTGTAGCCTTAAATATAGCTAGTACTCTGATACCTGGATTGTAAAAAGCTCCACAAGCGCAAGGCATCAAAAGACCAAATGAAAGGAGGTCAGCTTAGAGAATATAATTAGAAGTCAGGGATCTTGAGAGAAAATGCACAGAACAGCAAAACAACACCATGTTATGTATTTTGGACAGGAAAAGGACAGGAGGCTATTACCTGACAAAATGAAGAACATGTATGCTTTCAAAAGAATATTGCCAACACAGTGGACAGGAATTCAGGATTGCATGGACTTCCAAACCAAAGCCATTCTCAGCCACTGTTAGAAATGGGGTCAATACTGTTGGTAGTAGATTGCACTCTGTCCAAGTAGGGACCTTCACTCTAGTCAGGGTAAGAAAGTTACACTCTCAGAATAACCCATGCTCACCCCCTTGGTAGCTTGGCAGGAGCAGCTAGGCTTATCTCGGAGGTAATGTGTAAAGTATTTGTGTACACACACACACGCACACACACCAATAACAATCCAACATACACAACTTAAGATATGAATTTTCAAATTCAAATAAAGTTATAGTTCTTAGAAATAAATGGTTGTGCTTGACCAGGACAAAGTGCCTTAGATGCGTCAAAAATCAAAGACGATGCGTGGCGCAGGATAGGTGAAGCGTCAAAAAAGCAGGTGATGCGTTGGTTCCCTACTGCTATGCCGATCATTGACATATTGGTACTAGCGGACAGTGTGTTGCGCAGAGGAAGTGATGTGTCGCTGTAGACAGTGATGCGTCGGATCCTTAAGGCGGTGCAGAGTCACTAATGCCTGGTGATGATGAATGGTGCAGGGTAGGTGATGATCAATTTGTGGGCACATTACTTCAGTTCCTTACTGCTGTGTGGTGTATAAGATGAAAGTGGCACTCAGGAATGATGTGTTGATGATGTATTCAAATTCATGCCACGCTGCACCTATTCCACTGTGTTCAAGCAGGCACTGCATCAGAGTTGGAGCGGTGGGCCCCGGACTTTGGTGCTACATTGCTTGAGACTCACGCAGCGGCAGTCCTTCTGAGGCACTGCGGTGAAAAGTCTGCACTCGCCTTGAAAGCAGCAGTCATTGCATCGAGGGGCGACCACCCTTCGGGGCAGGCAACAGTGATGCATTGAGTTTTGCAATGATGCGCCAGTTCTGAAATGACACTTAGAGTCAATATATTCATTTTCTTCTCTTCTGCACCATTTGTTATCACATGGCAGAGTAGGGCCCTCAGCAGAGGAATCCAGGTGCTTGCTAGATGAAGTATTTGATAGCCCTGAAACTTCCAGCAGCAGGCAAGCTCAACTCAAGCCCTTAATGAACCTTAGAAGGCAGGGTGTAGAAAGAGTCCAGTCCTTTCACTCACAGAACAGAAGCAGCAAGCAGAAGGCTAACACAGCAAAAAAACAGCAAAGTGGCAGTCCCTCCTGACAGCAACACAACTCTTCTTCCTGGAAGAATGTCTTCAATCCAAAAGTATGAATATATGGTGTCAGAGGTCCAGTACTTATATTCAATTCAGCCTATTAAAGTAGGCAAACTTTAAATACAAGTTTTTGTAAAGCACAAGACCCTGCTTCTCCTTGCCCTGGCTCCAGACAACCTACAGGGGGTGGAGAACTCTTTGTTTGGGGACAGGTGTCAGTGTCAGCTCGTCCCACCACTCTTGCTCAGGAAGGCCCATCAGCCCGGTGATGGGCCATCAGGATATGTTGGGCACACCGCAGCTCCTTTTGTGTGACTCTCTAGAGTGAATGTACAAGATCCTAACTGTCACCCTGACACTGATGTGCATTCAGTGGATGGCAGAGGCATGGAATGGTTAAGGAAAACACTCACTTTCTAAAAGTGCCATTTTCAGACCCGCATTGTAAATAAAACCTTTGCTAAAAGATGTGTTTATTAATTGTGAGCCCAGAACACCAAACTCCAATTTGTTATCTGTTCCCAAGTGGAATACACATTTGTAAGCTATGACAAGGCGGTTCCAATGCTAACCTATGGGAGAGATAGACCTTGCTGTAGTGAAAAACAGAATTGGCAGCCTTTCACTACCAGGACTTGTAAAACACAACAATACATGTTCTATCTTTTAAATACACTGCACTCTGCCCACGGTGCTACCTTGGGCCTACCCCAGGGGTTCCTTCCATGTAATAAAAGGGAATGTTTTGGCCTAGCAAGTGACTGCACTTTACAAGTGGAAATGGCAGCTTAAAACTGTGCACACAAACACTGCAGTGGCAGGCCTGAGACATGTTTACAGGGCTACTCATGTGGGTGGCACAATCAGTGCTAAAGGTCCACTAGTAACATTTGACTTACAGGCCCTGGGCACACCTGGTGCTCTGCACTAGGGACATACTGGTAAATCAAATAGGCCAATAATGTAGAAACCAAATATACCATGTTTTAGAGGAGATAGCTGATGCTTTTTAGTATTGATTAGCAGTGGTAAAGTGACCAAAGTCCTACAGCCAACAAATAGAAGGTTGGAAAAATAGGCAGAGAAAGGCAAATGTTTGGGGTGAACCTTGCAAAAAAGGCCAGGTCTAACAGCCACAAAGGCACCATATACTTTAAGGACAAAGCCAAATAGGGGCCCTATAACATATAGGTGACGCTTTTCCTGTTTGTGCCATGCGCACCTTCAAACTGGTGCACCGTGCACAAAAGGGTAAGTGTTCCCTAGGATGTTGAATGCACAGCCATCAGGGCAGCCACAAACCTGCACTGCCCCAAACTTGTGCTGCCCCTGGGGCAGTGCATTCAGATCAAATATGGATCAGCTTTGAAGCAGCTGCTCTGTGTTTCACTGTGCAGGCGGCAAACCACCTGCACTTTTAAGAGGGAAGAGATATCCCTGTGCAGGCGGGTGCAGTAAATGAATGCACCTGCCTGCAAATGGTTGTCTTGGAGGCTATTGGACCCCACTGACCCCTTCCAGAAGGCTGACAGTGCATCATCTATTTGTTGTGTGCAGTCAGTGTGCCTTCAGACAGCTTCTTTGCCTCTGCGCCTATGTCTACAGTACAGCATTTGTGCAGAGGCAAAGAGGTTTCCCCTTTTGCATGGGGCCATGCCCCCATGCAAAAAAGGGAACACCCTTTTGAGATAGTGCTGGTTATACATGTGCACCAGCACTATTTGTATTACAGAAGCAGCCGCACAAGCATCTGTGGCCCCTTCTATCATACCAAAGTGCCCCGGGGATTCACAAAGTAGACGCACATGACTGTTGAAAACCAAGACAATTTCTATAATATAGCCCCCGATGCCATTGATCCTAGCAGAATATAAATATTTAATATTAAATATAAATTTAGCGACTCAAGCTGGTGGTATTGGCGAATGAAGTTTTCATAAACAACAAGAGACTTAGTGGGCTTCTAATGTTTAATTTACCCAAAAATATGAGCTCAACTGTGGGAGGATATTACAGAGAAGATAAATGCAGTGTTGAGCTACTTAGAGAAATTGAGAGGTCAGCTAGAGAAGAACCCACAATTTCATCAAGCCCGACTCAATAATCTACACCCACAAGAGTGCTTGAGAGGCACAAAGTACCATGGGTCTGGCCCGCCAAAAGATTAAACACCAGGTGTGAGTACGTATAAGGCCACCATGCACCACAAGCCCCAGACTACCAACAAGAACCACCCTTATGTTCCATCAAAGGTTCTGATACCACGGAATAGTCCCTTTACCATCTTGTAGGGTTAAGCCCTATTTTCCAAGCTAAATCCTTCTTCTTCTCTGGGATTCACAGTCAATGAGCAAAACAGACATCTCAAACTTAAATTTAATTTCAGTGATGAGAGTTTTATTGTATTTTCAAAGCTTTATTTCTCATTAAGAGAATAGTAACGTTATTTTCTTTATTTGCCATCTTTATTTCGGTTAGTCCATAAATCAAATAAGTTTACAGAAATCTTATTAAAGAAAATGGTTAGGATGAAGCATTACAATATAATTCCATCAAGAGTGTTCCATAAAGTGTATTCCATTAAGGAAATAACTTCCCTATTCTATAGATCAGGATCTGAGCTTTAGAGTTCAAGAACTCATTAAGAGTTTATGTCACTTCAAGGTCAAGCTCATAAATCATGCTGTGCATATTTCAGCAATATTAGGGTAATTTCTGATTAAAGAAAGCTTACTTCATAGCCTTTCTTTGGCCTACATGGGTAACTATGACTGCCAATTGTGAATCAGCACATTTTAAATGTGTTTCAGTTTAATGTTAAGCGTATTGTACATTTAGTTTACTGAGTTACTTAAACTTTCATTCAACTTGATGGACTCTAATAGCTCCAACGTCATAAGATCATTCCATGTACAAAATCACATTACTTAACAGTTATGAGGTCAAAGACCACAGTGCAGTTATTGTTAAAAAAACCAATACATGGTCACATAAGACTAGGGACACACATGATAAAACATGTCCCAGATGGGGTTTCAACTGAGAGGTTTGTCATGCAGAAAAGTAGCATCAACTGCCACATCCACTGGAACTTTGTTGTCAATGACCACTACCTCACCTGGGTAGCACATTAATAGTCACATTTCAGAAAATGCCATTCGAGATACAGTTATGGTTAGCTGCTGATCTTTCTGCTGTTACCTCCATGCATACTCTGACTTCATCTGACTCACCCATGGCATCTCCAATTCACAGACCAAATCACAGTCACCTTTGTTGTCATCAGGTTCCCAACTGAATATAATTTCAGCTTCCATAACTGTGGCACTTAAGATCTCTCCAGAGGGCGAACTTCCAATGGTCCCCTTGCCAGTGCACTGTAAGCAAATTTTACACATGATTTAGAGCGCTCCAAAACACTTGAGGAATGGGTTCTTCAACATCTGACTAACAAATACGAAACAGTAGGAATATAGGATTCTGATAAATTATATATTAGAGAGCTAATGCCAACAAAACACAATATTTCTATGCACAACATCAACCTAGAGAAGGACATGATAGACTACTGAAGATTCATAACAAGCTAATTGAAAGTTTATTGGTAGTGCCAGAAATAAGAGTCATCCTATGGCTCTTATTTGTGGGAACAGAATAGGAATCTACAAGACAGTACAGGAAGCACCAGAGGTGCAACGGGGGCTTCCACAAATGGCCCTTTAATCAACTGACAGCATCTAGTCTTACTTTAAGTCGACAGATGGTCAAGTGTCATACATGTATATGTGCCTCATTTAGTACACTTACAATATTGCTGGAGAGGCAGGAGATGGCACTGTTTCAGATGACACTTTTCAGGCTTGGACAGTGCCTCTCTATCTACTGTACCATCAACTCTAATTATGCCACCTGCTTCCTAGATTTATCTAAAATACATCTATCTACACCCATGGCAAAATGTGCTGCTCCTCCTGGCAAGTGAGCCAGGATCAAAGACAAAAGAGTACTGATAATCCCCATCGTCATTTATGAAGGTTTATTGTTTGGCTATTTATGTAGTTTGAATTTGCATGTTAGTGAGATCATATTCCAAGTGAGAAACATGATTCTACATATTCATTATGATCCATCCCATAAAATGTACAAGTCTCATTGTTTGCTGATGTGCAATTATGAGCATAATGTAACCTCACATTTGAAGTAAGACTCAAACATATTTTTGTAATGTTGTATAAAAACAATTGCTCAGCCATTACCATTTTTATTCCCCCTTATTTTATTCCATGTTATTATATTGAAGTGAGGAATACACTTGAATGTACATTAATAAAAGTTAAGATGAGGCAGCGACATTGGCGATGGCACTGCCATCCAGAATAAGATGCTGTTTTTCTACCTCTGAATCATCTTCATCACATCTGTTGGCACTCTCTGGAAGATCATCCTATGCCAATCTACCATGCCGATGGCACGCAGATTACTGTATCTATTCAGATGACAGACATTCTATAGCTGTCAACTTCAATAATTGCATGTTGGCAATTTCCACCTGGATGAAGGGTAATTGTTTGAAATTAAATGCAGATACAACTGAGGTCATCATCTTTTGAGGTTAGTCCCATGATCTGGCACAGCAATCGGTGGCCATGTGCATTGGGAACTTTACCCTTTCCTGCAAAATTGGCAAAGCATTTTGTTGTTATTGTGGACCAATGCCTCTCCTTCGACCTACAGTTGACCTGAATAGTATCAACCTGCTTAAATATTGTTAGGATACTTTGGAAAGTTTTTCCTCATATCCCCTCAACAGAACAAAAAAGTGGTTCTGGTGTTGATCTCATTGAGGATTGACTACTGCAATGCTCTTTATCAAAACATCAAGTCCTCTCTTGTAAAATGTCAAACTGTTCTGAATGGAGCAGCGAGGGTCATCTTAGATATATAAATATCACTTGACTTCTGGTGCGCTTGACAAGCTTACTTGATTTCCAGTTGGAAAGCAAATAATCTTTAAAGCCCTGTGCATTGCACATAATGCATTACATATGTCAGGCTAATCAGATCTACGTTCCATTGGTATCTGCCGACCAGGTCTCTTCGCTCGGCTAAACACAATTGTGTGGTGATCCTAAAATTTCTGAAAGGCAAGGTGGGGAGGTAGATCCTTTCCCAGTGGCCACAGATATGCTGTGGATTACTCTTCCTAACCATCTAACATGCCTTAGAAATCACATGGCCTTCAGAAAGGCTTTTAATCCTGCCTTTTTTTCTCATAGTGCTCTGCGACTCCACAGGTTATCCAGGATAACGATCTGGCCTCGAGCTTAGGTGGTTCTAATGGTTTAGCACCTTCACGCCTTTCAGTATATGTGCACTTTACACATTTGTTTTCAGTTCATTGATTTTGTTTAATCAGAGAAGGAAAAGTGATGTCTTATGGCTAAATATATAGTGGTACAAAAGGGGGTGGGTAAATATATAGCATGGCACACAAAAAAATAATGTATACTCTAGGGCAATTCCACCACGAGGCAATCATCTAAATCTGTATTTTAACTCACCAAATGCCCTTTCAGTTGCATTTATTGTACGAATATGGTCATGGTAGTATACTTTTTCTTGAATAACTGACTGGTGTTCATAATGATGGGAGGCTAAAGCCGTTTTTCCTGATTTTAGAAGTCTACATTATACAGTGCATATTGCCAGGATGAATTTGGTATCCCTTTATCAAGAGTTGAGAAGACTATTAGTGAGTATGACGGAACTAAAATTCTGAAGCCCTGAAGAAGCAAATTAATTTAATGAAACACATGTTGCCTTGGCTGTTCTGTACCACTACTGTGTGAAGAGAATTTTGTGATCAACCATATGATGTACTTCGAATGTTACTTCTACCAAACTTGAAGAAAACTTGTTTCGTGTCTGAACAAGGACAGATGATAATAAAGGAATTTTGCATGGACATTTTAAGATGCAAAAAGTGTGTTTTTCTCAGTGATTAACCTAATGCGTGACTAATCCCTGAAAGGAAAACAGGGATTATGGGAACTAGTGCTGGGCATTTCTCTAAATTACGTCTGTTGTTGATGTTATGTGTTGATGTAGATTGATATATACATACAGATATAGCTTTATATAGATATGTATTCACTGAAAACACCACAAGTTGTAGGGGCTTTATAGTTTGGAATTGAATTAAAAAAAACTTGGAAATGTACTAATAACCATAGGTTAAAGAGACGTTATAGTTAGGTTCAGATTTTACACACATAAAACCATAGAAATTCAGCAGTTATAGTTATAGTTATCTCAAGAAACTATAACTCGTGCCCTAAGGTAACTATAACTCATGCCCCCATATGCACAGTTTTCTCATCCATAAATGTATTGCAAATGTTGCAGTGATATTATCAATAATGTCATAGAAGATATCATGACTGATGCATTATTTAGGGTAATTGGCAGGGCATGGCCCGGGCACGCACAGTGAAGGTTGGCTACAAGGACTGGCCTGCAGCCAGGCACTGTGGCCAACCCCCACATGCAACCAACACCATGCTGCACTCAGGCTTTCGCCGTGTGCAGTGGAGTCTTGACACAAGGCCTGACCTGTGGCCAACCCCCCCCCCCCCCATAGGCAGCCAGCCTATGCCCCCCCCCCCCCCCTCCTAGGGCTGCTTTTGGTCCAGGGACCCTATCCTCTGGGGCCTGGCACATTTTTTAGGATGATTGGGGCACAGGGACCTAGTCTGCTTTTGGTCGCATTCTCCAGGGCTCAACAACATATTTCAGGGGGAGGAGGGTATGTGGCCCCTTCCATGGGCTGATTTAGGCACTAGGGAGACCATCCTTCTGGGCCCGCCACTATGTTTATGCGGGACACACAGGCCCCCTCCCTGGGCCAATTTCAGCCCTGGCACCCCAGGGCCCAGCCATATTGAAATAGGTGGAGGGGGGCATGCAGCCCCCCTCTCTGGGCAGATAATAGCATCGAGAATCCCATCCCTGTGGCCTAGCCAACTAAGGGTGGGAGCCCTAGTGTTCATTGTAGTAGTAACCAACATTGTTTCCGTCCTCAGAGAGCAGCTACAAACGATGTCGGTGAGGGCAGGAGGAATCTTTTTATCTCTTTCCCTGTCCACTTGAGTGCAAGCAGGGAAACAGATGAAAGGTCTGCTCCCAGTGGGCGGGAGCATTTTTCATGAGGACTTGGTGTTTGCTCTCACTTGGCAGGAGTTTTGAAATTGCTCCCGCCAAAGTAGAGCAAACACACGTTTCCCTCTCTGTGCCAGTGAGGGTAGGAAAAACCGCAATGTCCCAGGGGTGGGCACCCCAGGGCATAGTATGAGCCAGCCCTAGGGGATGGAGTCATCAAGTTAATTAATGGCTTAGGGTGGGGGGCTGCTTCCCTTTCTAGCCCAGTCCAGGCCCTAGAGGATGGAGTCACTGGGACTGAAATCATATCATGGAGGTAGGTATACAGCCCCTCTCTCATTTACATATACGGCCAAGACCAGAGGATACGGTCCCACCAGGCCAAAATCGGCCATGGGAGGGAGGCCGCGTGCCCCCTGCTTATTTTTTAATATGGCTAGACCCTAGGGGATGGAGTCCAGAGGGCTGCAATTGGCCCGGAAGGGGGGTTGCGTGCCCCCTACCCCTTTTTGCAAAAAGCCAGGCCCCAGGGTATGCAGTTTTCTGTCTGAAAACAGCCCAGGGATGGGGAGCCACAAAACGCCTAAGTCCCGAGTCCTAAGATGGCTTCCTGGTTGAGGTGGAGACAGCCACTCAAAGATAATTGTGAGATTTGTCAGATCCCCGAAGTATTTCCATCTATAAATATATATAAATGATCTTTCTTTGCTAACTTTAAAACTTCTGAACAGATTTATACCAATTTAGAGTAATTCCCTTCAGCCGTTTGGGCTGTAGTTGTGTCTAAACATTCTATGGAAAATTGCATGGGGCAAATTGCGGCCAACTCCCCCTACAGGCACCCAATCCTTTGTGCATGCCACGGGGTTCGCCACAGGGCCTGGTCTCTGAGCAGCCAACCCTACGCCAAGCACAGCCTTCTGTAGCACCAAAATATAAAAGGTGAGCATATTGGCCTAATCAAGGGTTAAGCATGTCAATGGAATACTATCAATCCAAAGTGGAGCTGCTCATTCCCCGTCCATAGAAAATGCTCCAGGAGGCACATACCTGCAGGATGCTTCTGCAAACCATGCATGAGGCTCAAATCATTATGCTTCCCAAACTGAGGATGGATCAGTTTGACTGCAGTTCTTATAGACCCCTCTTGTGTGGAGGGTAGACATGAAAATACTCGCTAAGGCTCTTGTGAATACTCTACAAAGGGTGGTCACCCAATGAAGATCAGTGCGTTTTCATGATAGGTAAGTGGCCAAATATGAATCTCAGGAGGCTGTCCCATATATTGCAGACTGCAGCAGACAAGAAGATGGAGGCAACACTAATAGCTTTGGACATCGAAAAGGCATTTTGCATGCTAAAACTGGGAATACCTCTGGAAGGTCCTCCAAAGAATGGAGTTTTGCATGGTGTACTTATATTGGGTTTAACTGCTCTACACTGCACCGGTGGCATGGGTACACACTGGGTGAGTGTTGTCTGATTGCTTCCCCATTCAGAGGGGTACTTAACAGGGGTGCTTCTTTATGCTTTCTCAATGGAGGCCCTGGTCACCAGGCTATGCCCCAACATGGCCATATGGGGCTTTGAAGTGGGGGGAGTCACACATGTTGTCTCGCTGTATGTCAACAACGCACTTGTCTATGTTACACACCCTGAGCAGTCGGTTGTGGGCTTACTGCAAATTAAGGCTGTATTTGGCAAGATGTCTAGTTTCAAGGACAATAAACAAAAAGCAGTGCTATTTTACATAGCTGCACTGGTGGGGGCAACCGGCCGAACTGTGCTTGGTTGGAAGAGAGATTATTTTTGGTACCTAGGTATACAAATGGCAAATTAATCAGAGGCTTGTTACCACCTCAATATAGGTGAAGTACTTATAGGATTGGAGGAATCTATCCGATTCTGGCTCTGCCTAGACTGGTCAGTTATGGGCTGATTTGGTTGAGCAAAATGGTTTTATTACTTCGCTGCCTATACACCCCCCAAAATGCCATGTACGACATCCTGAAATCCACATTAAGTCTACGCGGTGAACTCCGCTCCACTCATAGAGTTTGCTGAGTTTTCAGCATTCCACGTTAAGCGTAGCTCGCAGAGTTCCCAAAAACGTTTTCCCTCACTCACGTTCATCAATGTCAACTTAGTGAGCACAAGCAAGTAAAATCCACCTCCCGGCAAGTTATTTCCTTGCTCTGATTGTCAACATCAAGTTGGTGAGCGCGAGCGTGGGAAAATCAACTTCCCGGCTAAATTTCTCAACGCGGGTGGTCAGATTTCTCATTGCGAGGTGTCGCCTATGCTTGCACGTTGAGAAACCGTCCATTCACATTGAGAAAGCTGCCACTCGAGTAAAAAATATACTCGAGTGGCAGAAAGGAAGCAGCGCCCACTTGCGCTGTGCATGGATCCCCTTTGGGATGATTGCGCAGTGCGAACGAGCACCGGGCACTGAAAATCATTGAGAACAGCATTTATGTAACGGGCTCTGCCACTTGCACATAGGAACTCAGCGAACTCCGCCCAGGCTTAAATCCACATTTGCCAAACTTAATAGCCTCCTGATATCACTTGTGTGGTATGTTAAGAGAAGCAGGGTTACATTGAATGCTCTAAAACTAGGCACCGAACAGAGAGGTCTGGGACTAACAGATCTGTAATTGCATCATCTAGCTGGTCTGTTGGAATACGTGGTGCAGCGATGCATGGAGGGACCAAACACAGAAAAGAAACTCCTGGGGATGTGGGGAGTGGAGGCAGACCTCACACAATTCCTCATGCTGGGAATGGGGCTTACAGGTGACCACCCCTTTATTTTAAGACGAGTGGGAGCAGGCAGTTACCCGAGTGCTGCGGCGACCACCTTAGAGAAAACTTTTGCATCTCCATTGGCTGCAGCCCAAAGGAGACATACAGTTTGTAGTGGATATCTCACAATGGTTTGAGGGTAGCTGTAGAGCAGCGGGTGAGATATACCTTAACAGCACTTTCCTCAAATGGAAGGAGGCCCAGGATACCTTTAGTGTTCTGCAGGGTCAATTTCTGCAGTACATTAAAACCATGCACTTTTCGAGAGATGTCGACTGATATACAAGCTGAATGGGAGGAGTCACAGACATTACAAGTGATACTAAATCCCGTTTCCACTTGCTGATTGACTTCCCACATCTATATGGCACTTAAATGTGCTCACCGCATAGCAATGGCGGGGGTCCAACACAGATGGACAGAGTGGTTACTAGACCCCTATCTTAGGGGGCATGGAAAAGAGCATTTGCACAGGTCAGGGAGGTGGTTAGTAATGCGAGGTTTAAACTCATATAATTTCACTACCTGCACCAAGAATACATGACCCCGCAACATTTACATAGAATCAATAGAGTCCACTCAGAAGACTGCTCCAGGTGTGAGACCACACCCACCCTGTTACTTCATATCACATGGACTTGTAGCAAACAACTGAGGTTTTGGAGCAAGATCATATGGGTGCTGCGGAAGATAACATAGGCGTATGAGGACTTATCCATTGGCCATTATTTGCTGGGGGTTCTTTCTGACACTGAAGCAGAACATCAAAATTAACCACAGATTCATGAAATTGGGGCTTCTTCTGGTGAGTAAGCAGGTGGCCAGTCATTGGCTGCAAAGTACAGACCCGGCAGTTAATAAAAGGATGACTTATCTGTTTGAATGGGGCAGGGAGAAGGAAAGGTGGCTTTACGCACTGCGAACAGATGAGAAGGCAGACCACGACTTGGAGGTATGAGGCACCATGCTGGAGGTCCTGCTGGACATGGTGGGGACAGAGTCCACCAACACCCCCCCACAAAGTTGGGCACCAGCGACCCCCAAGGGGGTGGTACAAAGAGAGGATAGGGCAATTGAGAGCTACTGAGAGCACATATTATTGAGGGTGAGAAGGGGATACAGAGGAACCATTAGAGGGGTCGGGGTGCCGCACTAGGTGGCTTTCTTTTTACATAGTTTTTATCATTAAATTTTGAGGGTGAAAAATGTCAAGGTGTGTAGTCAAATGCATATTTTTAAAAAATAACACTATTAAAACAAACATGTCTGTGTGTGCTTTTTTTAACATTTTCAGCCCTAACATGCAATCATAAAAACAACCACAAGAGGGCCTTGTATTTTTTTCATTCATCTTCAGGCCACTGAAAATGCTGCAATCGAACCAGTCCCTTACCTGTAGAGCAATAGCTCAAGGCAACAAAGTGGTTGAAAAAAATATGGTAAGTTTTACTGGGGTCATGGATTTAATGACCAATAGGCTTATTGTTTTTTTCTAGTGTTGCTGGTGAATTTCAGTGGTTTTTCGTATTTAAAATGGCATGTTTTAACTGATTTCTTCACCTAACTCTAACATCACTTTACCCTTAGTTTTTTTTAAAATTAATTTTACGTATTGTACACTTAATTTAGCAAAGCTTTTTAAAACCTATTTTTTTGTTTTATGCAAACCCTGCTAACTCAAATAGTGTTGGGTTAATATTACGTAGCCTTTTTGATCAGCAGGTTGCAAAGGATGATTATTCAAAATAAAACTGTAATTAGTAGTAGGTTATTTCAAGAGTTGGTCGTAACCTTCGTATCCAGGACAACTGAACCAAATAACTCAACATGGAGGGCTTTATAAGTAAACAGAGCAACATCATTGGAGGTGATTTCAAATGAGTGTAGGAGACTAGGAAATTCTTATGTAGCTAATTGTGATGAATTGTCATTAATCAACACTGAGAGGGTAGATCAAAGCAGATGTGCTTAAAAAGGGGGAACTGGGGTTAGAGGGCCATGGGGGGCACCATTTTAACCCAAGAGTCAGCAGTGAAATAAGGCCTGCTCAAGGGGGAGGGGGAGAAGATCATTTGAGAAGAGAACTTCATGTACCTATACCAGTACTCCCTATAGCGCAGCAATCAGAGTGTGACAGAGGTTGTTTCTCCTCCCTGCACAGGCAAGTGCTCTCGGCCTGTTGCCTGTGTTGTAAATCAGCATGTCAGGACAATAGCGGGGAAGAGGGAGCTGGTATGCATTTTCTGGTGATGGCCGTATTAGCAAGTAGAAGGGCTAGATCCCAAAATCTAGGGCTCGATTTAACTTTCTCGAGTTAAGGATAAATTCCCAGGAGTACCAGCCGGGGGTGGGGGTTGGTGGGGGGTCCAGGGTCAATCATTCAGTGATCTCAGTTAGTGTGATCAGAACCCCAGACCAAAAGGGCTGTAATGTTGCACAGCCTACAGTTTGTGGGTTGGGTGGGATGGGGTGATGTGACATCTGGGGCATTCTGGGGATGCCGAGCAGAAGCATTGCTGTAGCTTTTTTGGAATGAGGTAGGCCCTATGGACTATATGGGCTTGTATGTGTTTGAAGCAGGTATTTTAAGTGATCCTGGAGAGGTATTCCGATGCAACCTAACATTCCTTATCATTTAAAGCGATTTTTGTTTCAGACTTTCTTAAAGGGTAATGGCATGACACCAGCAAGTTCCTTGATTCCCCTATATTGCAATTGTAAATGCGTTATGAATGTATTATAAAGCTAAATTTCATGCGTGTTTATTGTAGTTTGGAGTAAGTATAGAATGATAGGAATGGATTTAGAAACGGGGAGTTTGGAGTAGGAATAGAACGATAGGAATGTATTTGTAAAGGGAAAGTAGAAAGGTTTTTGGAAGTAGGGGTCATCTGTGCTTGTTAGTTGAGTGGGAAGGCTAGAAAAGGTGTGAAAGTATGAGACGGATATTTGAGCATTCATAGTAGTGAGAAACTGTCGGGATGAGACAGAGGGAGAGGGATGGGAAGGATGGAAGGGGGGTATTTTTTGTTTTTTATATATTTACATAGACATGATGCTTTGTAAAGTTATTTAGCTTGATGGACCGCCTCTATATAAACAACTATATGTACATTGAAGCACCGATATTTGCTTGGTATGCTTTCCACATTTAGCTTGTGGTACATATTTTATTGTTTTGAATATGTGTAAGCAACTTACATAGACATAAATATAGACATGGCACTTACTGTATATATTAGTAGCACCTATCCCAACCTCCAGGATGAACCATTGTATCAGGTATTGGGTTGATTTTGGAGTTATTATCAAAGTTTGCCGATGCTTTGCTGCGCCCAAAGACACTAAAGATGTCCTGAAGCTCTTACATGACATGAGCTTCGACATCAAAGGAATTAATAATGGGCTTAGATGTAGAGAGCCTCTACACCAGACTACCTCATGATGAGACCTTGTGCATCATAGAAGATGTACTCTTTGAGATTGATTGGGAGTACAGACCCCACGTAACATAGTTATGGTTTGTTATAAAATGGCTCTGCACGAAAACTTCTTTCAATATAAAAATACACTCTATCTCCAGAAGCAACGAACCAGCATGGGCAGTACATTTGCTTTTAGTATAGCCAGGCTATATGTCCACCACTTGGAGGCACACACAATTCCTAACCCAAATAACCCTTTCCAATGACACATCAGGGTATGGAAACGTTATATAGATGAGGTTCTTGTCATCTGGAATGGCGATGAGGAAACAGCCAACAGGTTCATGACTTGGTTAAATTACCAGAACCAATTCCTCAAATTCACTAACACCATCTCCAATAAAGAACCTGTTTTTCTGGACCCAAAGACGGTGGGCTGATAACTACCACACATTTCAAAGCAAAAGCTAAGAACGGCCCCTCCTTTACGACAGCTTCCATCCCCGACACTTGTGGGATAATCTCCCTTTCGGTCAGTTTTTAAGATTGAGGAGGAACTGTTCTGATGTAAAGGATTTCAAGACCCAAGCAGAAGAACTGCGGAAGAAATTGGTGAAAAGGAACTATCCAACCAAGGTGGTGGAGAGCGCCTTGAAATGCGCTAGAAACAACAATATGGACGCCCTACTTGAACCCATACCTCAGAAAGTCAAAGAAGATAGACCAATCTGTATAACAACTTTCAATACCTGTTCCAATCAAGTAACCAAAATAATAAATAGACACTGGGGCACACTCAACTGTGGACACCTGAACTTTCTCAAAATCTATGTACTCACGCAGGAAAGGGAAAAGTGTGCAGGACTTAGTGGTACATACAAGACAGCGAAAATTGACAGAGAGTGTAGTGTCAAACACTCTTCTTCTACCACTGAAAGGTTACCACCCCTCTGGTCAATGTAGCATATCCCATCTATCCAGAATGAGAAAGAACATTACTTTTAACAATGTCACTAAGTGGGAACAACGTAGATTCCCCACGTGCAATAGCAAGAATGTGATCTACATGATCACCTGCCCGTGCAGTCTACACTATATTGGGATGACCACACGCCCTGTGAAAGGGCGCATGTGCAAACACAGAAGCAATCTACTTAGAAATCAACCACACCATATTAGACCTACGGTTGACAGTTATCGAACAAATGGACTCAGAAACCACTCTGTTTGAAAAATAACAGCGGTGGGTCTTCCATCTTGGCACACACGCAAGGGGCCTTAATCACGATATTCCATGGGGACAAATTAAGTAGTCTACATATATTTTTCCATCTAGTAATTACTACTCATACCACCACTAGTATGCATTATTTATGAACATTATTGACTCCCTATGAGACCTATCTTCAGTAATAAAACAACTGATCTGGTGTTTCTTACATCAATGTTTTTGCAAACGTTCGCCCCTCAATTTTGCAAACTTATTTGATTAATATGCACTGATACATGTGAATAACAACCAACTAGGGGGATCTGCCACATTGGGCAGTTTTTTCATGTACCAGACGAGGTAAAACCGCACCCCCCTGTTTTTTCCAACATTAGGAAGGTTTTCCTTTCATGATCAAGAAATGGCTCAGCATAGTACTCATTTTTGACATAATGCTGATCATGACCCTTTTTCATTGGTAATTAATGTTGCCTCATAATTTTAATTCTCATTTCAAACCTTTCAGGTCACACCTGACCGGTCTATAGGCAACCGTGAACCCCAGTTTGTATCAATTAACCAACTAAAATGTTGTGTCATATTAAGGTGGCCATTTTGTGAACCCTGCGTTCTTGTTTCATGGGTGAAGCTTTACCTCAAGCCCAGAAGTTACTCATTCCAAGGTAGGCGGCGATCTTGAAGGTTATCATTCTAGTGTTTAGATGCACATGCATGCTGATTGCAGAACAAACCTGTCATAAAGACCGGCGCTCTCCAAACACTCATTGTTCATCGGAGCCATGGGCAGACAGTGTCTTGGGTGAGAGAGATGCTTTGACGAAGTGAGTACGGCATAGCCGATACCCCGGGCAGCATATCCAGACACACTACCATTCTGGTATGTATATATACATTTTTTAACTTTGACTGAATCCTTCCTCTACCCACAGTGTTTGACTACAAGCGCTCCTCCCCTCCCGTGTTGAAGCTCATGGGGCCCCAATTTGGCAACCTAAGTGTACGTTCTCTGTCAGTTTTTATAAAATGCTGAGAAACTGTCACATTGTGTTTTTTCTCTCCTGTATAGATGGCTACTGCCACACAGCACTTATGCATTAGAAAAGGGCTCCAATCTCTGCTAACTGAAAGCGCATTTAGAGTGTGCGTTTCTTGTTATATGTATTACATTATCTTGTACGTCTTAATACAGATTTTCAAAAGGGCAGTACGATATACACATAAAAATTACAATGAACTATTCTGCATGGAGTGAAAAATATATCACCTTTTAAACCTTTCACGAGTGTGGTGAAGGGGTGTTTTGAGTATATCAGAGTATATACTACGATTATTAACATTGTTCCTCTATCCTTCCAGATCGTTTTTAACGAGAATACCAAGTAGGTATTTGATGAATGTATTTTTGACAAAGATGCATATTAGCTTTTGACATTGACTAGGCTGCCCACACCAGGTAACAGTCAGAGTGGTAAAAGGGATCAACTTCCATGGTCCTGAAGAGAAGCTTAGGGGTAGGTTTCGAAACATGTAGACCTGTGAGGAAACGGCCCATTATAGCATTTTTTCCTTCTTTTCCACACTTTTAAATAATACCAGGTACAGGGAGTATTAAAGTTAAGTTTTCCACGCAGCCAGGTATTTTTTACCTCACTTATCTTCTGACCCTTCCACTTTCACATCCAACACATTATTTTACTTCACTTGGAAGTGCTCCCACATATCAGTAGGTCATAGCACACCCCGTCCCGCAGAGAGCGGGAAGAACCCGGTGATGAAGCATTCCACCAAGGGACCTTTTGGTGGGTGAGGGCTATTTTAGAACACATATCATTTCTCCCATGCTAGAAACTAAATGGTTCTCTTGGGTTTAGTCACTGTTTGTAAGGATAGCATGGTTCTTCGGAATTGAGAGTGGACTCCCTTTGTTTTTTCATATATTAGTAGCAGGCCACGTAATGAATCATTTCCCATGCCTTATCTTGAGGAGCGTTTGATTGTAGCAAGTGTGGAGGGTTCCATGTGTAGAGCCACTGTAGTTGTACAGTACAATAGTCAGCTCAAAAGTCTAGTGCGTCAAGGCTTCATGGTTAATGTGAATTCAAAAATCCAAGTCCATAAGTCCAAGTCCCTAAACATCTTAACTGGGACAATGTCTAGAAGATTCACAAAGTGATAAAGTAAGCGTGGCAGCATTACCAGAGGGTTATTCTTCTCTTAATCAATGGGAGAATGGTAACCCATAATGCTACCTGTGTATGGTGCACTCATATAGTGCCACCAAGGTTGCTCTCTAAAAGATCCTTTTGGGAGTGATATATTTCTATGCTCACATAGCGAAAAGCATGGCGTGTCCATTATATGGGCTCTGTGCCACTCAGAAGCCAAGGGGGTGTGTCCAAGCACAGAGGGAATATGACATTTTTGTTGGGATTGACTTTAAGCCCAGAGAGAGCATGGGCTTTGTCTAGAGTGGAAAATATCGGTGCAAGGTCCAGGCAGGAAGTATGGAGGAAAAGAGCATACCGTCAGCATATTAAGAGACAACATGCATCTCATCTTTCAACAATATGTCCCATTCTCCTTCCACTGCTCATAGTTTGTTCGCCAAGGGTTCGAATTCCGATACAAAGAAGAGTAGGGACAAAGCAGATCCCTGTCTTGTTCCCTTGGAAATGGAGTAACTGCCTGAAATGTGTCAACCCTGGCTGTGGGGGGAGTGTACAGTAATTGTATCCATTTTAACAGTTGGGGACCAATTATAAATCTTGCAAACACAGCACACATATGTCCAACTCAAAATATCAAATGCCTGCTTGAGGTTAAAGAAACACATGATGCATCAGGCCAGGCATGCTTAGCTGTTTCCATTTCTCAGTACAAGGATATTTAGAGCAGTATCGTGCTGGGGGACAAACCCTTTTGGACCGGATGAATTGGGGAAGGAAGGTAGGGCATGAGCCAGTCTGTCAGGTTCTTGCTTAGAATATTGCATTCTGCATTCACAATTGATAGTGAGTTATATTTTCAGGTAATTCAGCATAGTTGAAGTGAAGTACCCACAAACATTTCAGCATTGGAGGTTTGGATGTACAAATGCCAATGTTCAATACCAGTACATTTCCTAGGGAGTGCAATACATGTTGGATTGTGTCCATGTTTGACCTTTTGTTGTAAGTATCTCTTCTCATGTCAAGTTAAGTGGATCCAGCCCTTTACTCAGACTTTTCGGTTCCCTCTTGCATCCCTGGACCCTTGGACATTGCGTCATTGTACACGGCTGCAAGACTTGCTGCTGAAGTATGGGTAATTTGCTCAACAGCATCAAGAGTCCCAGCAGTGGTTTGTTACTACTTCTGGTAGGCAGTGTAATTAAAACTACTGTTCTAGTGCAGATGAATGTGTGCTGAGGTATGAGATTTGTATTATGTGGCATTTGTTTGGTACAATGTTACACATTTAGGAGTGCCAGAGGATTTATGCAATCCTCAAGTTTATTAGAGTTCTTTGCAGTTAAAAAAATCATATACTTTGACATTTTTTAAACTTCTTGTGCAATTCAGAACAAAAAATGAATTGTAATTCATTTTAATTTCCACATGCAATCAAAATCACATGCACTAAAGCTATCAGTCAGTCAGTCAGTCATCATTCTTGATTCAGCTATAACTAACCATAAAAGCACATATATTAAAAGAAAATATGTATCCAAAATTAAATTAAAGGACACATTTAATCCATTGTTAAACATTGATATCGAAAGGAACTATATAATACATTCAAACTATAGTCCATATCACAACCCTCAAAATCACGGAGTATTCTAAAAAAAATAACAATATAAAATATAGATACAAGGCCAAATCTTTAAAGAGCTTGACTAAGGTATCTATTCTAAATTCAGTAAACATCCCTACATAAGCGAGTAAACATAAGGTGCCTTGTGCTTAAATAAAGACTGTTAGAAATTGGGGTCTCTCAGGGGGCGTCGCTTCGGCGCCAACAAAGACGTCCGGCTTTGCGTGGGGCTCTATGGCGGTGTAAGGGGACAGGAGACCTCCAGGTGACAATACCTGTTGTCCCGGTCTCAGACCACTCACGATTGAAGATTGGGTCCTGCTGCACATTTTGCAACGTCTACAAGTGGCCGGAGGGAGCGCCAGACTGCATTTTCTTCTCCCTTTTGGTCGCATCTCCTCATAGATTCTTGTGGCTGCCATTTTGTATGTTTGCCACTCGGATGCCTCAGGAGTCTCAAACGTAATGCTTTTACCATAGCAGTGTTTTTGTCTATTTTATCAACCTAAAGGCTCATTGATGAATGCTGGCTTTGTGAAGACTAGTTTCCATGGCATAATGTATTTTTCTCTTTACAAGTTATGAATGACGCCTTTATAGGGGTATTTCTTGAACTCCTGACTCTTCTAGGCAGTATATATTGCTCCATTTAATTTATCCACAAGGGTGCTCCACGAGGGTGCTCCTGACACTACATAGTTTATGGCAAAAAATGTGATCTACTAGTAGTGGTGTTCAACCTCTTGACTATATTCCATTAGAAGACTATGGGGCACATGCATCATTGTAGGATTTTGCACTTCCTAAATTGCGAAAATTAAGGAATCGCAATTTAGGAATTGCAAAATCCTATGCATCAAGAAATCCTAAAAGTTTTTAGGATTTCTTAATTTTCGGAAATTACGATTCCTTAATTGCGATTCGCAATTAAGAAATGGCATTACATTGATTCCTATGGGCCTATAGGCCCATAGGAATCAATGCCTTTTTGCATTTCTTTTTTTTGGAATTCGCAATTTGTTGATGCATTGCAAGGGTGCAGAGGGGGGTCCAAAGAACCACCCCCTGCACCCCTGAAATGTATTTTAAAGTGCATGTTTCACACACACATGTCCTAAGGTCATGTGTGTGTGTAACATGACACTTTCCAAAATGCATTTTTGTGCTTTTTAAAAGAATTTCGCAAATTAACACGAGGGTCAACCTCGTGTTAATTTGCACTTCCTATTTCAAAATTCGTATTTTAAAAAAAATGTATGCATTGCATTTAAGGAATCGCACAATTGCGATTGCATAAATGCATTCGCATTTTTAGGAAATGCAAAAAAAAGCGAATTTTGAAAAAATTTTCATGCATACCAAAAACTTATTTAGGAAGCGCAAACGGACGAATTTACCGATTCGCACCGTTTGCACTTCCTAAATAGGTTGATGCATGTGCCCTTATGATCCTTACAGCATTCTACAGGAGAACATGGAGGACTTGGAATCCGGTCATTCAGTCTCAGGTGGTGCAACGCCCATTACGCCTCGCAATGCTTCTAAACCGATATCTAAAATACCCTCCACTTCAGCATCTGTGTCAGGTAAACGAGTCAAGAAGGACCCATCTTCTCCTACCACCTCTCCATCGTCAATATCTATTAAGTTAATCTTTGAGGAGATACCTGCTCTCAAACCTTACATGGATGAAACAAATATTCGCCTCCAGAGTCTCAATGACAAATGGTCACATAGTTGACTCTATTCAAGCTGTCACCAGCCAAGTGCCTTCTACGCATATGGAGATTTCACATCTTAAAAAACAGGTGGAAAACCTTGAAAATCCTAATAGGCGTAACAAATTACGCATTTATGACCTGGGGCTTGAGGGTTCAAATCCTCTCTCCTTCTTTCAGTCTTTTTTTACAAGTCTTCGTGGTTTTCCTAAGTCTCCACTATTGAATATTCAAACAGCACATCGCTTGGGGCAAAGTCCACGAACATTATCTTCTTCAACTAAACCAAGAGGTGTTATTTTATACTTTTTGTAATACACCAATTTGCTTAAAGTCTTACAAGCTGCCAAACATAAAGGAAAAATATCTTTGCAAGGATCCAATCTTTTCTTCACTCAAGATTATGCCAAAGCGACAGCAGATTGACAGAAGAAGTTTTTGGACATGAGACCTACTCTTCGAAGTTTGAATGCTAGATATGGTCTGTTTTATTCTTGCTTTTTCAAGGTGACTTTTACAATAAAACTACTAATTATGAGGATCCTGGTCTTCTACAACATTTCTTGGATACCTATAAAGAAGAGAACATGGAAGTTCCTTGTTCATCGATGATTTGACTGTTCTTTTAATGTTGTAGTTACTTGTATTCTCCTTATCTTGTTATGTTTTACAGTTGGCTTGTTGTACCTCTTAATAACGAATTCTCTTTTTATTGTCAAGTGCGGTTTTTCTTGGTCCCCGATATGTGATCTCTCACTCCACTTGGATGATGTCTCCCTTTACCGTCTTCATCCTGGGGTTTCCCGCTTAGCTGTGCGGTCTTCCTTATGTGAATCCACCACCCCTGTGTTCATTATATGTTTGTGGTATGTCTTTTAGTTTTTCTCTCATTTTCTCTCTGTCCTGTCCTTTTCCAGCGTATCTTTTCCACCATATACTTCTCATTTGGTTAATTTTCCCATCTCTTCATATTTATTCTAATTTATTCTTCCTTTTCCCTTTCCTCTTGCTGGCTTCCCCCTTTTCCTTCTCATACTAGTCATTTCTTGATTTTTTTTTAGCTATGTTCCTCTTTAATATCTTATCCATCTATACTGTTACTCTATTGTGTTCCTCTTACTGGAAAATGTTACTTATATTGCATTAATGTATTTTGTTGACTGCAGTTATTCATATCAAGTTTTATTCATTGCTTTGTATATTTAGATGTTGTTAAAAGTTTTATCTTGGAATGTTAAAGGTCTGGGATCACCCATAAAATGTCAACGGGTTTAATCGCACATTGCTGGGTTGGAAAGGTGATATAGTCTTATTGCAAGAAATTCATTTGACACATAGGGAAATTTCAAACTTCAGCGACAATGGGTGGGTCATGTATTTGCCTCTTCTGGTTCCGGGAAACGAAATGGCGTGGCAGTTCTCTGTCATAAACATTTGGATATCCAACTTGTACATCAAGATGTAGATACTGAAGGTAGATGGGTTTCAGTTTCTTTACTAGTCAACGAGATTTCTTTGACTATTTTTAATTTATATACACCCACTAATCCTGATAAACTCTTTTGGCCCCAGATTTTATCTAAATTAATGGTATATAGTGATGATTATTTTTATTGATAGACGTTCTAATTCTAAATGTATTCCCTCTTTTATACACTCTCAATTCACATCTACTTTAGCACAAAGATACCTTGTTGATGCCTTGAGACTGTGTCACCCCACTCTTCAAGAATATACTCATTACTCTCCTGTTCATTACTCTCAATCTCATGTGGATTATTTGTTTACTTCTAAAGCCCTTACACAACATATTTCTCAATCTGACATGGGATCTGTATTAATTTCAGCCCATGCCCCTGTCTCCTTGGATTTAGATTTACTCCCTCCCATTGAAGGAGTTAGGAGATGGAGATTTAGCAACTCCCTTCTATTGCATCCTAAGTTTATCCCTTCTTTACAGAATTTTGCAGACACTTTTTTTCTAGAAAATGAATCTCCAAATACCTCTCCTCAACTTATTTGGGACACCTTCAAAGCTGCTTCTAAAGACTTCATTATTTCTTTTGTAGCTCAGAAACAGAAATCTTCCTCTAAGAACATACACTTACTTAACATATTAAGCAATTAGAACTTTCCTTTTATTCTACAAAAGCCCAATCTGCCTTGGATGAACTTATCAAAGCCAAATTCACCTTTGATAAACTTTCAACTGAATCCGCTTATTTATATCTGCTTAAATCTAGTGCTAAATATTATGGTGCTCAAAATAATGATGGGAAACTTCTTGCCAACTATCTTACAATCAAAAAGAATGCACTAAAATTGATTCAATTTTAACTTCAAATAATACTACAGTTCATAAAAATGAAGATATTCTTTTAGAATTTACCAATTTTCACCAATCCCTCTATATTCCTGAATCTCCTCCTCAACCGGATGATATTGTTCATTATTTATCTTCTATTGCTCCTCCTTCTTCTCTTGATGTGGATTTCTCTTCCTTAAAAGACGATATTCAAATTAATGATATTCTCACTACTATTCAAACTATTAAAAAAGGAAATGCTCCAGGGCCTGATGGCTTCACTATCAAATTTTAGGCACATTTTTCCAAGATACTTCTTTCCAAATTACATCAATAATTGTTATATTTTATCTCAACACAGAAATCAGGGGGATCTTTTCAGGAGGCTATATTATGCCTTCTCCCGAAAGAAAACAAAGATCATACATTGTGCAAAAATTATAGACCCATCTCTTTAATCAATTTAGACTATAAAATATTTGTGAAAGTACTTGCCCTTCGTTTGGACTGTTTATTACCCAACTTGATTGGGAAAGAACGGTGTAGCTTAAGTACGGGATGTCATTTATCTAATAACACTCAATTGTTTTTCAATAAATCATTTACAGCAATTTCACTGGATGTCGAAAAAGCGTATGATAGAGTCAGTTGGCCCTTTATTTTCTCAACGCTTGCTTGGTTTGGTTTTGGCCCAAAATGTATTAAATATGTTTCTCTATTATATTCCTCTCCCAGATCCTTTATTTTAGCTAATGGACTTGTATCCCCTTCATTTCCCCTTCGAAGAAGAGTTCGGCAAGGTTGCCCTTTATCTCCGCTACTATTTATCCTTGCCCTCAAACCTTTTTTAATAAAAATTAGACTGAATAAAGATATTTAATGATTCCCGTTTGGTGGCAATCATTGAAAACTTTCAGTATATGCGGATGATAGCTTATTATTTATTTCAAAGCCACAAACTTCCTTGCCAGCGTTTCTGTCTGAGGTGAACGATTTTGCTCTTGTCTCAGGTTATAAACTAAATGCTGATAAATGAAAACTCCTTTCCTTTCATTGAACAAACTCTGTTTTCATGCTGATTTTTCATCTTCCTCTTTTCACTGGAATCCAAATCAAATTAAATATTTTGGGCCGTGGTGCAATGCTTCTATTAAAGACACTGTTGCTTCAAATCTGAAGGAGTTACAATCAATATTAACTGCATCTATGTCGCGATGGCACCCCCTATATTTATCATGGTGGGGTAGTCTAGATACTATAAAAATGATTAGTCCCTGTAATATTGTCCTATTTATCCAATATTCTGATTAATATTCCTAAGTCTTACTACAAGAAGCTACATAGTATTTAATCAAAATTTTTATGGCATAATAAAAAGGCTAGAACGTCTCTTTGTAAACTTAAAAAACCTAAACATATGGGAGAAGTTAATTTTCCAGACTTACACTCCTATCACACTGCGTTTTTTTCTTAAACAGTCTTCTTTTCTATTGTCTGATAATGGGAATGACTCTACACTTTACCCCCTGTGGGTAGAAGTTGAATACTGCTTTATTCATTCATTTTCCTCTGAGGAATCTATTTCCCTTTCTCATATTCCCTTAACGCTGTCTCTTCCTACTCTTAAAGATGCTCGTAAAGTCTTCCGGCCACTTTTCTTATCTGCTCAAGATGATCGTGCACACTTTTTAAACTCAACGATTTGGTATAATAAACATATCAAACTTTACAACAAATGTATTTTCTGGAAGGATTGGTTGCTTACGGCCTTAAATGGACTCATCAGCTTTTTCAAGATGGCATTTGTATTCTCTTTTCAATAAATCAATCCCACTTTTCTCTTCCTTCTTTATGTCAATCCAAATATATGTCCTTGACTGCGGTAGCACAAGTCTTTTATAATACTCTGTCCTCTAACCCTACACTTACTCCTTCACCTCCTACCATATGATCGATTTTATGTAACTCTCCTTCTGCATCTCAAATCTATAAAAATGTAATGGATATCCCCCTTACTCGTGATAAATTAGAAGTAGAATGTAGTTGGGAAATCGATCTGGGAGCATCTTTTCCTATTCCAGTATAGAATAAAATTTGGACTAAAATAAGGAGGTCTTCTAGAGCAGCAAATACCACTCAAACTTTGTTTTTTATTTATAATAGACTTCTGATCACCCCAGCTAAGCTACACAACATTGACCCTGTCATCTCCTCTACTTGTTTATCTTGTACTGCCTCACCAGAGGACCTCAAACATGTGTTATTTGAATGCCCAGTCATTCATACTTTTTGGACTCGAGTCTGGCAACAAATCAATACTGTCTGTTACACACATATTCCTTTCTCTTTCTCACACATTTTTCTAGGAAGCATCTCCGAGGTTTGGTCATCTCATTCTTCTGATATACGTATTATTGATTTACTCCTCGGTGTTGCTTTTCAATAGGTTACTAAGTCATGGAAAGATAAATCTGCTGTGTCTTTTCAGGCATAGTGGGATGGGGTCTGCTATAACCATAGATTAGGTAGAGCCTATGTACACCCCCTCACGTTTGCTATTAAAAGAGACCTGCTTTGGTTACCTGTCACTGATTTCTTAAATGTATCAGCTAAAAAGACATCTTCACATAACCCATATACTGAGGAAGTTTCCAAGTGCCTTGACTTTCTAAATATTGTTGTTTAAATAAGTATATCCTATGGTTGTTTGCTAATTTAATGCATTAGAAACATTTATGCATTACTGTTTTTGCTTATAGTACTGGTATATATTCTTCCTTTCTTTACTTTTTTCTTCCCTCCTTCCCCTCTTCCCCCTTTTGTCCTTCTCCTCCCCATGTGATCTAGCATTGTTGTTCTATGCTTATGCTATATACATTTTTTTATTGTATTATGTTTTATCTTTTCATTAAATAAAAATCTTTTCAAACTAAAGAAATGGGGGTCTCTAGTTGGCAACGGTATGCACCTTTTGTCCAAATAGTAACCCTTCCTTCTAGTTGGGATAAGGGGCCTACGCTACTGAAATAACCCCTGCTCTCTCCCTTGGTCGCTTGGCACAAGAAGTCAGGCTTATCTCAGAGGCAATGTGTGAAGCATTTGACCATAACAGACAGTAATACAATGAAAACACTACAAAAGGACACCACATCCATTTTAGAAAAATAATCAATAATAATCCGTGCAAACAAGACCAAACCCATAAAAGTACAACGTACAGTAAACAGAAATATGCATTTTGAAAGAATGACTTTAAAATGCATTTCCTTAAAGCTGGAACTCCGTTCAGGGCTACTGCAGTGCTGAAAACAACAAAATCCAACAGTTCCGGCCGACAGTGTCGGTGCAGACCAGCTTAAGTGTCAGCAGACTAGTAAACAGTACCTTTGGTTCTGGCTGACCACTTTGGTGCGGGCTGGTCGCAGCACATTTTGCGGTTGCTATGTGAGGTGTAACGGTGTCCTCAAGTCGCGGTGCTGACAGCGGCTCGGTGACGGTCATCCAGCGGCATCGGTGAGACCAAGGCTGTGGTGCAAAGCGGGGCAGTGCTTGTGCTGTGCGGACGAGCAGGGGGAGTCTGCTCCTCTTCCAACGGGCTCTGTGAGCCTATGGTGCCTGCCAACATCTCTGCATTGTGCCTGCCACACAGTGCAGGGATGTTTACAACCTTCAATTTTCCAATGGGAGCTTGTGCTGCAGATGTTTTCAGCCCACCGCACAAGCTCCCATTTGAAAATTAATGTTTCTGACCGCACTCTATGAGGTTGCATCCAAATTAGAGTGTCGTAACATCCGACATATGGTCAGGCGGTTCGACATCGTAATGAGGGTAAAAGTGTAGTGCGCTTTAGCTGGAAACATTATCATGAGGTCAATTAGAAAGCACTGTGACCCAAGTTATAAAGCTCTCAATGTTTACTCCATATTACATTCTTTTCATGCAATAGGTTTCACTGCCAATAGTTACCTCATGCAATTGTTAATGTATTCCTTTTAGATTGGTCCCTGATTACAAACTAGGACTTTAATTATCATCCCTGATAAATTACAATACCATGGGGTACGTTGTTTATCAAGGGTGATAAATAATACCAATATGAGTTCATGTGGAATAACATGATAGGGTACATTTTGTATGTGTATTCCTCTGTTAAATTTTGGCAGGTTTGACCTGCCGACATTTAATGAAGATTGAGTTGCTTAAAGTATCCTATATTTACTGGATGCATTAAGTACATTCAAACTCCAATTCAAGCACATGTGTGAAAAATAGTTTATGCATGAGTCAGAATATTATGAGGCGCTCGTAATCAGGTGTTTAACCCCTTCTGTGCTCATGATGGAAGACCTTCCCCAACCTCCCAAGGCATATTTGTTTTTTTGCTTGTAATGACGATTGCACACATGGCGTACTGTTGTCATTACAATGAAAACGAAACTGAAACTTTCACTGTTTCTGTGCTCGTGAGGCTATCCCAGCCCCCTGAGCACCGAAACACATGGAAGAGGTTCTGTTGTAAAGAGGGGTATACCCCCTTTCCAATGGTACCCTTCCCTAGTGGATCCCTGCTTGGAGATTGCCCCAGGAGGGGGATCCCCAAGCAGGGATCCACCCACTACCACCAATGAGGGGGGGCTGCCTCTTGGGTCAGGGCTTTGCTCCCCCCATTTTATTCTGCCACAACCAGTCTTTTTGCCCCATCTGTGAGGCAGATGGGTCAGTGGCCCCCAATCTGCCCCCCATGGGGGGCAGAAAGCATCCTAAATGCCAGGGATTCTTTTTGTATAGGCCAGGGGTGGGGGCTGCCTAGAATGGGCATGCCAATGCCCCACCATTCCCCCCAAATAAGGCAAAAGACTTTCTGTTCTCCCTCAGTAGGCATATGGAGGCAATAGCCCCTCATGTTACCCCCGGGGGGCAGAAAGCCTACTAGGCACCAGGGATTCTTCTTTTATGGATAGGGGTGGGTGCTGCCCTGAAAGGGCATGCCAATGCCCCCACCTCCCCAAAAATTGCCACTGTCTTTATGCCCCTGGGGGGCATATGGGGTAATAGCCTCTTATCTGCCCTCGTCCGCTAGGCACCAGGGATTTTTTCTTTCTCCAAAGTTGGGATGGGGTTGCCCAGAATGGGCATTCTAAGGTCCTGTCCCCATCCTAAAAAAATTCCACGGACTTTCTGCCATCAGGAGGCAGTTGGGGGCAATAGTCCCTGATCTGCCCCCCCCACAGGTGGGGCAGAGAGCCCAGTAGGAACCAGGGATTATGCTGGCTTTTTTGCGTGTAGTGGCTGCCCAAAATGGGCATACCGATGCCCCCAACCACCCAAAAAATAGTCACAGTCTTTCGTCCCCCTTTGGGTGTATATCGGGGCAATAGCTCCCAATCTTCCCCCCAGGGTGCCTGAAGGCCATTGGGCACTGGCCTTTTTTTGCAGTGTGCCTAGATGTGGATTTTGGGCCATAGAGCAGCCGGCACCAAGGTAAACCTAGCAAACCTGTACATGTTTTTAAACTAGACACCAAGGGGAATCCAGAATGGGGTGACTTGTGTGCCTCTCACCAGATTCTATTGCCTAGAATCCCTTGCAAACCTCAAACTTTGTAAGAAAAACGTATTTTCCTAACTCTTCTGTGATGGAAAGTTCTGGAATCTGTGTGGATCCACAAACTTCCACCCTCTCCGAATTACCCAAAGTCTCCCAATAAACATGGTACCTCACTTGTAGGCCTAGTGCCCGCAACAGGAAATGGGACAAAATACAATGAGGACACTCCACATTTTTACAGTGAAAACGGACCCTTTGTTGTGAAAGTGTCTAGCTGTGGAATTTGAACCCTAGCTTTGTCGGAACCTGGGGAAACCTCACACGCCTATACATTTTTTAAAACTAGATAGTCAGGGGAATCCAGGAGGGAGTGACTTGTGTGGTTCTCACCAGGTTCCGTTACCCAGAATCCCTTTCAAACCTCAAACTTTGTCAAACAAATACACATTTTCCCCACATTTCTGTGATGGAAAGTTCTTGAATGTGCGTGGGTCTACAAATTTCCATCCACCACCCATTCTCCAAAGTCTCTCGATAAAACAGTACCTCACTTGTGTGAGTGGGCCAAGTGCCTGCGACAGGGAAGGGCCCAAAATGTATTGTGGAGACATCAAAATTACCTATCAAAAAATGACCTAATTTTGAAAAGGGGCTCACCTGTGTTTTTGGCCCAGCGCTCGATGGCTATCTAGAGAATCCTACCAAACACAAATATCATTGAAAACTAGACACCCTGGAGAGTCCATGGAGGTATGGATTGTGTGGACCCCACAATGTTTTCCTACCCAGAATCCCCTGCAAACCTTACATTTAGCTGGAAAACCTATTTTTTCTCAAATTTTTGGGTGGGAAGGTTGGAGGTTCACCAGGGTGACACAATTGTCCTACCACCCAGCATTCCCCCAGGTTTCCTGCTACAAATGGTATCTCACTCGTGTAGGTGGGCCAAGTACCCACGACAGGCAAGGGCCCAAAACGTATTGTGGAGACATCAAAATTACCTATCACAAAACTACCTGGTTTTGTAAGGGGGTCACCTGGGTTTTTGGCCCCGGGCTCAGCGGCGATCATGGGAAACCTACCAAACTCACACATTTATGAATACTAGAGACCCAGGGGAGTCTAGGGATTCATGACTTGCATGGCTCCCCCCCAACGTCTTACTACCTGGAATCCCCTGCAAACCTCCAATTTAGCCCAAAAATTTAATTTTTCCTCAGATTTCTGTGTGGGAAAGCTGTGGGATCAACGGGCTGACATAACTTTCCTATCACTCTTCACTCCCCCAGGTCTCCTGGTAAAAATCGAACCTCACTCGTGTGGGGGGTCCAAGTACTCCCGACAGGCAGGTTCCCAAATTGTATTGTGAAGACATCAAAATTACCTATCACAAAATGACCTTGTTTTGCAAGGAGGGTACCTGGGGTTTTGGCCCCAGGCTTGGCAGCCATCTAGGGAAACCTACCAAACCCACCCGTGTCTGAAAACTAGAAACCCTGGGGAGCCCCCAGAGTGTCTAATGTTCAGAAATGTGTGGGTTTGGTAGGTCACCCTAAATGTCCACCAAGCCCGGGACAAAAACCCAGGTGCCCTACACCCCTTGGAAAAGCAGGTCCTAAGGAGACTTTACAAGGAAGATTAGCTGTGCTACAGGATAGTCTCCCACTTTACTAGCTGCTTTGCTGTGTTAGGCTGCTGCCTGCTGATAGCTGGGCTACTGGAGGGACTGCCACTTTGACACCTGCTCTGCTGTGTTGACCTGCTGCCTGCTGCCTCTAGCCTGGGCTGTGAGAAAGACTGGACCTGGTCTCTACAACCTTTCTCAACCTGAGTAACTCCAAGGGCCCTATCCAGGGAATCTCAGGGCCATTAAATATTTATTTTGCACAAAAAGACAATGCTAGGGTCTGCTACTCCAATGTCTAATTCTGACTAACTTGGCCTCAACTAGCCTTGGGCCATTTTTATAATGTTGGAAGCAACTTTGCGACATCAGCACGGTTCACCAATCAAGAACAGCAGTGTCTGCATGTTCAAGAGACGACCATCATGTTTGTTGACCTCGCTGAAGCTGCAGAGCCAGAAGGCAGTCCAACCCGACCATACGCACTCTGCACGATTCAAGGAAAGACAGGCGTCTGCCCTCCATAAATCCAATTACCGCATCGTTTCCAGTAACAGGAGTCTCCAGCAATGTTGTTCCCAATCCCGAGGCCAACAGCACCATTGCAATCCCCCAATAAAGGTCTTGTGTACTCTGGGACTTATAAGGGTCCCTACCGCCGATCATTCTCCCCCAACCTTGACATTGCATTTAACTGTAATAATTTTGAAAGCATTAGTTCACACTGACCTGGGGGGGAAAGATCTTTTCCTGATCCAGGACATGAATCGCTCTCATTTCCTCAGTGTAACTTTAAAGAACCTATTGAAAGGGCAAGGGCTCTTTCAGCAATGTACTTTCTTGAAGTATTCATATCTCAGGTTTTTTTAAGTGGATTCCTATAATTTTTATCTTGTTTTAAAGTTTAAAAAAGATATAATCTTGAAATTTCTTTGTGGTGTTTTCACTGTGTTTCTGTAGCCACATAACGTATTAGGTAACACTGGTTGCTAAGTGGCCATTGTGGTCCAAAATAGACACGAAAATTGCTTTAGAAATAGATCAATATGCCTCAATTAAAGTAGACATGTATGGTAATTATTGACAAAGGGAGCAGCAAGGAAGTATTTTACCAGGGACACACTCACCTTAAGTAACACATGGTATTTATTTTCAAGAATATGCAAAAATAGTTCAGGTGCTCACATAAAAGTGACAGCAAGCATGATGTGGTGAGTGAGGGTGGCTTTAAAATATATATATATTGCATTGACAACATGAGGTGGAAACTCCTAATTGGCAACTTATAAAAAATGCAAGGAGTTCCTTGTTGTAGGGGTCAACGGCGTTTCGATCTCAATGACTTGAGATCCTCTTCAGGACAGAGCGTATGTGAGCAAGAAGAATCTATAAAAAACATTACAGTATGTTAAGTTATGGTCCCTGGGTTCATGTTCCCTTATAGTACATTATTTTAATCAAGTGATACCAGTGAAAACATTCTGCACAATGTGGCTAGACAATTTACTGGTAAGTGACATTCAAAGTCTGAATCAGGCAAAAATTAATTGATATGGAAAATCTTTTAGACAAGGGAAAGCTTTTGCCAAGAATAGCATAGTAGTAGAAACAGCGTGAGAAATACAAACGTGTGTAAGAAGAGAAATGTATTAGAAAAGATCAGGATGATTTAAGTGAAAGTGCACATTAATAGCACCAAGCGACTTACTGGGACAACCAGTCGAAGCCAGTATTACGGAAGATTAATTCATTCAAAATGTCATATACTGCATTCAATGTCCATGCAAATTAATGTATATAGGACAGGCGACCCAGAAGATAAAAGTCAGGATATCACAACACAGGAGCTGGATTCGCTGCAGGATCACCACAGCACCACTTGTGGAACATTCTCTTTAAAAAGGGCATTCTGATCTTGATTTCTCATGGCAAGTTATTGACAGCTTACGTGCTAACTGCAGAGGTGGCAGTCAACATTAGACTCTGAACAGATTGGAGTGCAAATGGATATTTAACTGTCATAGTATTGAGCATGGACTAAACTCAATGGATAAATGGAACCCTAATATTTAACAACTGTTTATTCGCCACAAATGTGAAATATGCAGTAGACTTTGTCTTGTAGAGAATTCCGCCATGAATGCTCCACTGAACCTTATTTAATAACTGTGCTCTCTCTGAAGCCAATATTATTATTTATCTTTATTAGTTATTATTATTTTTTTTATGTTACTTGTGCTTAAATACATCTCTCTGCCTTGACTCTCAAATCCTCTATAATGATCTTCACCCATATGTTCCATATCTATCACGTTTCACTCAAATGCTGCTTTACCTTGTTGATGCTTTACCTATTTTCAGCACAATTCTAGCTACTACTTAGCCTGTGGCCGATGCCTTACTTAATTCTCTAACTCTGAGGCATTGACTTACAACAGTGCGCGCTCTCTTAGGCATGCATGGGGTTATCTTCTACACCCCCACCCATTTGACTAGGCTCAACAGCCTTTCAACACTGTGTGCCTTTCCATGGAACACACAGGGTTAACTGACACACTTGCCCCAATTGAGCTGCTGCACACCACACACGCTCACCGGCAGCTCATTTAACCAGCACCTGGCAGGCTGTTAAAGCCCTGATTCTTCAGTTTGCCAGGAATCTTAGATGGAGCAATGGCCCGTCCAGCCAGCACAGACCAACTCATGCAGTCTTGCCTCAAGTAAGTATGGCCACTCTCAGGCTCTGCGACACCCCACATCCGCATTTTTCAGGATGCCTGCCTTACCTTTGCCTTAATTATCACTGTGTATCTTTCTCAGATTTGGGTACTACGACTGAACGTGCTATTGAGCCATACCTGAACGTTGTCACTAACTCAATCCACCCTTTTTTTTACTCAGATTCAGGTTGAATCAATTTCATCTCCTCCTTGCTGGATACCCGGGGTGTAAAAGGGAGGAAGATTTGGGGATCTGTTCTGGTGATGGCTTTTCTGCTAAAGATACAATGCACTTTATTTTTTTCTGTGAGCACTTTCTTCATATTCGTAAAAGTATTATTATCCCTATTTTAAAAGACAAAGGCTTTATGCAAGTTAAACCAGCCCTCCTCTATCTGCAGATGCTTTTGAATGTGTGGGAGATTTTTAATATTGCTAATTTTCTTACTGTGGCAGTAAGATTAAAGAAGAAAATTAGATGGGAATAACCAACGTCATGAACTAGCCCAAATTAACTGAATCTAAGAACGTTTTAAAATGGCAATATGTTTTTTTTTAAAGTAATTTAAACGAAATGATCATTGGTACTGTATGCACTTTAAGCTTGTATAGCCTTATTGTAATTTTATGGTTCTTTTTTACAACCGATTAAAGTACTTTTGACTGACTGACACACAGTAGAGCCAGTCCAAAATGTTCTGTGATCAGGCCTATTGTCTAAAATGTGTACTTGTAGTGCTCACTTTATGTGATACAGCCCCATGACTCAAACAAGTACTTGCTGGACTCGGTTTTTGTGATATGGCCGCATGGAGATTAGCACTTGCAGTGTGAACTTTATGTGATGCAGCTGCATGTCTTAAAATAGCAACTGCAGTGTTCACTTTATGCGATACGGTGGCGGTCCGCCCTCCATAGTAACCAGGGCCTTAGACGGGTCACTTTATGTGATAGGGCCATTTTGTCTTAAATGAACAGATTCGTCGGTTTATGTGATAGGATGCGCATTTTAAATGAACAGTTAGAGTGGTGGCTTTATGCGAAAGGGACACGTCTTAAAATTAGCGCTTGCAACACATTCTTTATGTGATATGGCCACATCGAAATCAGTGCTTGTAGTGCTCACTGTGTTCCATACAGCTCAGAATTTATCTTCATTGCATTTATCGGTGACACTGGAAAGGGGTAGTTACTCAAGTTTTCAAATTTCAAATAATATTAAAATCTGGCACAGGCTTATTTCATGGCGAGAGTTTGAAAAGAGAGAAGGTAAAGAAACTTAAGAAGCAGTCTGGAGGGGTCAGTAAGTGTCTTAAGAGATAGCACAGATGTATGAGGAGAAGCTCAGCACAGGAGGTGAGGTCTAATGCTCACTCTGGCCATGGCCTTAAGAAGAAGAGCTCTATGTTTAAAAAAAGAAGGAGGTAGGACCTGTCCAATACGGAAGATTGGTTCCCACTGTAGTATTCCACACACATTCCACGGTGCTACTTCGTGTTAGTGACAAAGGCGTGGAAATGTGTCTTTGACCACAATGCACTACATTTGAGGCACCTTATATTTAAACAACCAGGTCAGCATGTAATGTTCCAGTAATTGGTGCATTTCTGACATAACAAAGGAAGTTCAAGGAAATCAGACGGATATATCCATTGGCGTCATTCGTGTGTGAGTTCCAGGGCAACGTTTCCCCATCAGTAAAAATTAGCGCCGTAAGCATCATTTGACCGGCGAATTCCTGTTATTTGACAGAGCCCCATGTGACAGGATATTTCCTTATCACTCAGAGGCCACATCTGTCCCGTTATTCAGAAACCCTTCAAAAAGTAATGACTGGCCAGGGGGGCACAGAACCAGTTTAGTTTAGACTTTGCGGCGGGCAGCGTCCTAAATCTTCACCCTGGTGTTTGTGGGGAGAAAAGAATGAGAAGGTTATCATGACGGCCTTCCGGCTTCTTGTTTTCCTGTGCTCCGTGCAGCGCGCGCTCCTGCTGGGTGAGTGACTTTGAGCCTCTTGCTGTCTCACCACTGAAGGTGTTCGTCTGCACCCGCAAATCTAGCCTCGCTCGTACTTTTGTATTTCTGAAAGGACGAATTAAACCTGACTGACTCCCTTCCCGTTAATCTCATGTAACCCATTTTCCTACTTACCACTAACGCATTATTTATTTCAGAATATGGCGCTTTTCATGCATTTCGACTAGGATGTGCTATGTGATAAATTGTTTTCAACACCTTGTTTTTCCAAAAATGCCCTTACATGACACTTGGGAAATGTTGCAGAATTGTAAATAAAAGAAAATCAGTGATGTGAATGTTTGTAACCGTGATCAGGGACAGTTGTTGTCCGAAACGCGTAGGTGGGGAACCTACAGAAAATAAACTAAAGATCAACAATTGAAGTAGTGTGCGGCGTTTTCTCTTTTCAAGAGTCTTGCTGAAAACATTGTTTGCGAGGGTGCCCTGAACCTTGCCGCCAGCACCAGCCACTGTTGCTCCTCTCATCTTGGGACATTTGCGAGTACATATATATATATATATATATATATATATATATATATATATATACACACACACACACACACACATATATATATATATATATATGTGTGTATATATATATATATATATATATATATATATATATATATATATACATAAATACATACATTCATACATCAGGGTCTGGCTCAAGCAGAATCAGCACACTTCATAGAAATGCTTTTATTGCTGCAAAAGCAGTTCAAACATTTAGTGCAGCACATATTAAATTAGAATGTGAAGGATATGGTGGGGTTTCGAACTAAGGGAATATAAGACAGCACAATACGTCCTTTGGGAGTGTCCACTGCAGGAGAATCGGATCCAGGGCAGACTTTCTTGTTCATCATGTAAGATAAACTGCCATGTAGTTAATTAAGATATAACTATGCATTTCAGTGGTTATTGCTTCTCCTGAAAATGCGGCATGTATTCGTCCCTCCGGGACATACTTTGAGCAAGTTTGGTGTATTTTGTGTGAGCAGTATTAAAAATATGCTTTCATTTATAAGCAGAGGATATACATCGGATTGTCTTACAACACATAATTTTCTAGGCTAGTGCTGAAGAGGAGACTCGAACCCACTTCTTCAGAGTCATAGGATCGGAACAGAGCAATTGGACGATTTAAGACAATTGATAACCAGGACACGTTAAATAAACTACCATAGTACTAATATTAAATGGTATTATCGTTTTGCTCGTCAACCATATTTCATATGTTAGCGTCACTCAGCATGCACAGCGGAATCAACAATATATGTGCTGGTGTGACCTCAACATGTATAGTCTAAGTAACACATCAATGTTTAATCGAATATGAAATACCATAGTTACAACAAAGTAGAAAGCTAGTTTCTAATTATGTTAGAGGGAAGTAACAAGTTGAACTGGAGAGATAGTGACACATAGACATGAAGGGAGGCAGTGAGGCGCAGTATAGAGTAACAGAACAGAAAGTTAACATAGGGAAGTATGAGAGGTTGAGGGCAATAGAGTCAGAGAGACATAGAAGCAAGAACTGAGGTGGAAAAAATGAAAGTGCTGCACTTTACTGGAAGAGAGAACAGGGAGATAACGGGCTTAGAGGCAGAAATTGATTGAAGAAAGCCAAGGAAGAGATACATTTCGATAACAAAATATAAAAAAAATAGATTTACTTGAGTGCAAGAAGACATGCCCATTTTCCTCTGTAGATACACAAAGGAAGCTTATTTTTTATCAAAAGCATAATCTTTTGAACATCCAAAACGTGAAATTAAAACTCAGAAGTTTCATGTGTTTTTTATCGTGGTGGTGACATTTGTAGGCGTTCTGTACGGCCTTGGCTTATGTGATGACAAGAGTAAGAATGAAAGGTTGGCAGATAAAACGCCTGGCATTTCAATAACTCTTGCAAAGTTCTGCGTTTAAAAAAGTGGTGACTTCCTGAACTCTTCTGAGTTTAAGGAAGGGGTATCTTCCTGAAGTCTACACAATGTTTATTTTTCAGACACATCATCGTCCTCTCTTATCTTATTCTTCCATTACATGCATAGCAGGCACTATTTTAGTGAGGAGCCACATTGCTGCTTTTACCAATTGGAGCTAATGTTTTATGTCCGTTCATGTTTCCAAAGTAGGAAAAGCGATGCATATTAAGAATAAACCTCAGTTAATATAAGTATACACTAATTTTTTATTGGTATGTGGCATGACCCGGGTTTAGGAGATTTTTTTTTTTTTTTTATAAATTCTTTTTATTGTTGCAGCAGGCGAATCATAAGTATTAGGAACAAGACAGCGCGGGGGAGCATCAACATTCCGCTCTACCCGCCGTTACGCAACTTTTGAAATAGTCAGTTACATTGCATTCAACCTGACGAACTTAGTTATCATTTTCACCCCGAACTCCCCCCCCCCCATCAACTATAAGTAGAGGCAGTAACTGAGAGACCTCTCCTCGAAGCCCCCCTTCCCGTCCTTCCCCCCCCCTAAGCAGCAGAACACCCTCCTCAACCACCCCCCCCCCGACCCTCGCGGCTCTCTCGGTCCTCTCAGTTGTGTGACATTGAGCATAGGCAAACCCCCCGTCCCGAAGTCCTCAAGGGTACAAAATGCTGGAGCCATTGACATATGCACCATCCCTGTGATTCATCCCACCACCCGCCCACTTCCCCCACCGGTCCCACCCTACTACTCCAACCCATGGTAGTGCCTCCACTTGGCCCATATTTTTCTAAATTTGCGGGGGCACCCTCTAGCTTTGTATGTAACTCGTTCAGCTGCCATGTACATATCTAGACCTCTTCTCCAGTCCTCGAGATCTGGTTTCCCAGGCGCCCCCCACAGTCTTGCAATGTCTCTTTTTGCGACCACCAGGGCCAGCTGCAGAAAGATGAGTAAGTATCGCGTGATATCCACCTCCGTGGACATTCCCAAGAGCGCCAGTTTGGGGTCCTTAGGTATCTCTACCTCCAGTACCGCACTCAATTCATTGAAAACCTCGACCCAGTATTCCTGTATCACTGTGCATCCCCAAATGATGTGGAAGAAGTCGCCTGTTAGGTGTTGGCATCGTAGACAGGCGGTGTTGGTACCCCTCCCCATCCGGAAAAGCCTCACTCTGTCAAAGTATGCCCGATGAAGGACCTTAAACTGGATGAGGCGAAGCCTCGATTTTATGGCCACTTCTCGGGGGTGCATGAGTACGAGTTCCCAGTCCAGGTCCTCCAGCGCACCCACGTCTGCCTCCCACCTCTCCCTGAGGGCCTGTAGATCCCCCAACATGTTATTTGTCAGTGTTTTGTAAGTCATGGAAACCGCCCCCCTTTGTATCTGTTCTTGCAGTAGACGGCCCTCAAGTGGTGCGAACTGGGGAATGTCAGTGAGAGATATGTTCTGGGCTCCCCATGCATGTCGCAGCTGTATGTATTTGTAGTATTGGGTTCCCTGGAGTCCAAATTCCTGCTGCAGTGCCTGAAAGGTTTTAAGTTCTCCCTTTGCTATGACATCACCAACTGTGGAGATGCCAATGTCATCCCACCTTTGAAACCCACGCAGCTTGTTTAGTTCAGTCAGCCACCTACATGACCATAAGGGTGTTTGGCGGGTGAGCCTTTCATGCCAGCCCATTCTAACCGACGCTCTGCGCCACGCCGACAGGGTAATCTTAGTCGCAGGGAGAAGCTGGCGCCCCCCCCTACCCCCATATAAAAAGTGGAGCACCGTCTTATTGCCCCACGTAGATCTCTCTAGTGCATAGGTGGGGTGGTCAGCCGGGGCGTGTATCCAATCGTTGATCGGGGTAAGGTGTTCCGCCCAGTAATAGGCCTCCAAATTGGGTAATGAGATACCCCCACTATATTGGTGACGCTGCATAGTCGTGAGTGCCACCCGGGACTGCTTCCCCAGCCACAAGAAGGAGCGGAGATCGGCATGGATTTTCCGCAGTGTCAGAGCCGGAAGGGGATAATACTCATTTTGCAGGGCGTATAAAAACTTCGGGAGTAGGATCATTTTATATAGAGCAGCCCTGCCCAACATGGTGAGCGGGAGCGGCCTCCATCTATCCATCTCCGCCTTGGCTGCCACCAAGACTCGGTCGACATTGTCCGTGAAGGAGCGCCGCTTATCTCGGGTGATAAAGACCCCTAAGTACCGGAAGCCTTCCGTGGTGTGGATGAGCAGCTCAGGCAGCTCCTCCCCTCGCGGGGCACCCTGTGGGTCGTAGAGGACCGACTTATGCCAGTTTATAGCGTGTCCGGCTACCGCCCTAAAGTCGTCTAGTTCCCTGAATATGGCCGGTATCGTCGTAGCCGGGTCGGTCACGTATAACAGTACATCATCGGCGTATAGGGAGATCTTCTCCTGTTCAGTGTCCGATTCCCCCCAGTGGAAGCCAGTCACCTCTCGGTTAAGCCGGATACGGATCGCAAGGATCTCGATCGTGAGGGTAAAAAGGAGTGGAGACAGCGGACACCCCTGCCGCGTCCCCCGCTCTATCGCGAACTCCCTCGACAGTCGCCCATTTATTCGCACTCTAGCCCTAGGTTTCGAGTATAGAAGTTTCACCCAGCGCTGGAAGGAGGGCCCAAACCCAAACCGTTCAAGGGTCCCCATTAGGAAAGGCCAGTGGACCGCATCGAACGCTTTCTCCGCGTCCAAGGAGAGGAACCAATGTGGCTCACTCCTGTCGCCGACTTCTTGGAGCCAGTTGTGGGTGCGCCGCAGGTTTAGTTTGGTGGCCCTGTCCGGCAGGAACCCGGACTGGTCTGGGTGGACCAGGCCCGGTATTACCTGTCGTAAGCGTCGTGCCAGAATAGTGGCCAGGATTTTAGTCTCAATATTCAGCAGCGAGATTGGGCGATAGGAGGAACAGTCGCCACGGGGCTTGCCTTCTTTGTGAATCGGGATTATGGTAGCTAGGGCCAGGTCCGGCGGTAGGCCTCCCGAGGCGAGAGCGTCCGCATATAGCGACTTCAAGTGACGCGAAAGGAGGTCCCCCGTTCGTTTGAAGAACTCCGCTGGGAAACCATTTGGTCCCGGAGCCTTCCCCGGTTTCAGGGCAGCCATCGCCTCTGCGATTTCATCCAGGGACAGGTCGGCTTCCAAAGCCTCACTATCTTCGGGGGTCAACTGCGGAACTTCCACGCCACCCAGGAACGACTGCACCGCCTCGCGGTCCCCTAGGTCCCGCGCCCTGTAGAAGTCTTCGAAATAGGTCGCAAAGGCCTCCGCTATAGTGTCGTCTGTGGACGCCCGTGCCTTACTGGGGAGCTCAACCCAATCCACCCACCTGGCAGCTTGCTCGCGCCTGCTCAGCCATGCCATGAGTTTACCAGATTTGTCTCCGACATCGTATAAGCGATGCAGGGTGGCCAGCGCCTGTGTACGCGCCTCGTCCGTGCTTAGCTCTCTATACAGCCTTTGAGTGTCTAGCAGTATTCTGAGATCTACCTCCTCCTTCGTTCTGTGATATTCAGCCTCCCGGGTCAAGATGTTTGCCTCCTCCTTCGCTATAGCTTCCGTGCGTTTCCTTCTGGCCTCCCCCACCCTGGATTGAAAGCGGTCCCTCAACACCGTTTTCATGGCTTCCCATAGTGTCACCCCGGACTGTACCGATCCCTCGTTTTCCGCCAAAAAAACTCGAATATCCGCTCTTATGCCCCCTAGAATAGCAGGAGTCTGTAAATCCCATGGCGACATATGCCACTGTGCCTGACCTCTCCCCCTTCCCCGACCTATGTGTACGAACAGCGGGGAATGGTCCGAGATACCCCTCGCCCTGTAGTCTGCCTCGTCCCCCGCCGAAAGTTCCTGTCTCGATGTGAAAATGTAATCTAGCCTAGAGAAGACCTTGTGGGCCCCAGAGTAGAATGAGTAGGCTGCGTGGGTAGGATGAAGCCACCGCCAAACGTCGGTGAGACCGATCGTGTCCATTCTACGCGCCAAAGCCGTCTCCGCAGCCACCGTGTGGGGGTTCCCAGAACGATCGCGCATCGTGCACATCACGTCGTTGAAATCCCCCCCCACAATCTGTATCGTGTCCGCCGTGTCTAGCAGAATGGTCGTGATCTCCTGCATTGTTCGTGTTTGTAGTTTGGGTGGAGCATAAACCGACAACAGAGTGTACCTGCGCCTCCTCCATGTCCCCTGCACCCCGGCAAACGATCCCTGTGGGTCCAACCATGTACGTGCGACTGTGAAAGGTGCTGTTTTCCTGACTAGTATTGCCGTGCCCCGTGAGTCCATGGTGTACCCCGCATGTGCCAGAACGACGTACTGCCCGCGCGCCAAAAAAGCACAGCGGTTCCCCCTCAAATGTGTTTCCTGCAGGAAAACGATGTCAGGTGCTACACGCTTAATATATGCAGTAACCAGGCTCCTCTTAATTTTGGACCCCAAACCGTTCACGTTCCAGGTTAGCGCCTTAACCCCGGCGCCTTCACCGTGTGGTGTAGCTAGTGTACTCGCCATTGTATCACCTGAGAACTGTCCAGTACCGGGCCCCAGGGCCGGGACGGTAACAAGGGTAAACTCTCCCGAAGTTGCTGCTGCATGCACACCTGTCTCCCTCCCTTCCCAACATCCCAACACCCCAACATGAGGTAAACTGTAACCAAACCCCTTCCCGCACCCCCCTCCCCACCTCCCTCCCCTTCCAGTTGCATCCCAATCCGGGTCTCAACTATCCGTGGGAGAAGGCCTGTCGCCCTCCCACGCATCCCACCCTCAATCAACAAACAGTAACCAGTACTGAAAACTTAAGGAATAGTAGGGGGGTGTGTCAACTTGCGTGCTCCGCTGCGCCGAGCCGCTATCTTCCCCGATCCCTATACAGCAACGATCACGAATGTGAGTCCTGAGTGTCCATATTCATCCCTTGACCCGAGGAGTCTTGTTCCAATTGCTGGATTTCTGCGACCAGCGGGTGCACTGAGTCGTTCACTGTTTCCTCGTCCTCTCTTCCAGATATGCGGTCCTCCAAGTCCTCCACGTCTTCACCTTCTGAACGGGTTCCATTCCGCAGGCAATGGAATCTCGAGCCCGCCACGGAGTCCGCGCCCGGGGAAGTGGATCTGCTGCCTCTCCCACCCTCCTTGTCTCGTGGCCTGTATGGTGTCGCCGGTGTTTTCTTCTGCGTCCTCCGTACTCCCCGTCGCCGTGTTTTCGGCATTTCCCAGGGCGTCCTCTCCCGGACCGATTTGTCCAGCGCCGCTCGACCTGCCGCCTCTCTACTGTTTAGAATAGGTCGCTCTTCGAGCCATTGCCACACATCCTCCGGGTGAGCAAAAAAGATGGAGTTGTCTTTATAGATCACCTTGAGTTTGGCGGGGAAAAGGAGCATGTAAGTAATGTTCAAAGATCTCAGCTTTGCCTTCACCGAATCAAACGAGCGGCGTTGCTTCGAGACCTCCTGACTATAGTCCGGAAAGATCATTATGGTGGTATTCTCCAAACGGATCTCCCCCATTTTCCTGGCCTCCCGTAAGATCAGGTCTCTGTCTGCATAGTTCAAGAAGCGCGCTATCACTGGTCTCGGTCGCGCACCCTCCGGAGGCTTGGCTAGAAGCGCCCTGTGTGCCCTTTCGATGATGAAGCACTGGGAGAATTGCGCTGTTGGGAAGGTATCTTTCAGCCATGAGAGGAGAAAGGCGGACATGTTCTTTCCCTCAATCCCTTCTCTAAAGCCTACAAAGCGAAGGTTATTGCGCCTCGACCTATTTTCCGCGTCGTCCACCTTCCACAGCAGCTGACGGTGAGAGGCCTGGAGTTCCGCCATGTCCTTCTTGAGAGTAGAAATCGAGGCTTCATTGTCAGTCAACCTAGATTCGGTTGCCGTGACCCGGTCCGTCAAATTTCGGAAGTCCTGCCGCAGTAGCGTCACCTCGGACCCTACCTCTCCAATTTTCGTCTCCAGGGCCGTCCGGGACGCTTGTATGTCGGTCCTGGACGCTTGGATGGCCTCCATTAACATGGCCGTGTCATTGCGCGTGTCAGGCTGCAGAGAGTGTTGCACCGCCCCAGAACGCGTTGCCGTGAAGTCGTCCATAGGTCCCCGCCTCGCAGCCCTGCTCGCCGTGTCACCCTTCCCCATGATGATGAAGTCTGCAGGCCGGAGGCTCCCTATGCAGGCGTCCTGTCTCAGAGGCGCGGAGGGGCCCAGTCGCGTAGCTCCAATGACGCTAGGTACTCCGGATGTCACTGTCCGCTGTACCGCGTCAGCGGTCTCCCCGGCTCACCTCCCGTCGCAGTCCTGAGGTCCCCCAAGTGTCACCGTGAGGTCCGATGGCAGGGGTCGCGTGTCTGCCGTCCTGCAGACTAAGTCTCCAATGGTGGGGGCTGGGTAGTCAGGGCCCAGGCTCTCAGCCACTTTTCTCCCTCCAGTGCCCTTCAGGTCGGGCGCCTCCGCAACCTCGCCGCCATGTTGGTAAAGGCGGGAGCCGCGCTCGAGCCGGTCTCTGCTCTCAGAGTGCCAGGAGGACGGCCCTTGAATCCTCTGTCCTGGGCTTACCTCCGCTCCGCCTCGGCGAGCACTCTCGGGCAATCCGCGACCCGGGGAGTGCAGCCGGTGGGGGATTTCGCCGTCACACACCGCCGGCCGCCATCTTGGTGCAGGCAGCCGGTGCCTCGCGACTGTCTCGGCTCACCTCCCCTCCTCTGCCGGCTAGACGTTGGTCACTCTTGGGGGTCAGGCGGGTCGCGAAGCCACCTTCAGCTGGGCAGTGTGCGGCAAGACCACACGTGGGGCACTGGGAGCGCCGCGCTCCGCCAAGCGCCGCAGGCGCCCTCCTGGCCGCCGGAGAGCCGCCGGGGACACCGCACAGCCCGGGTTTCTGCAAAGGCGGCTGCTCTCCACTACGCAGGTACTCCAACCAGGTGCCAGGGTGTATCGACGTCCACACAGCGCCTCTGTGGGATCGTGGGGGATATGAAAAAGTCGGATAAAGTGCCGCTCGGCCGGAGCTCCGGCAAGGCACGTCTACTCAGCCATGCTGTTGGCCACGCCCCCCGGGTTTAGGAGATTTTAGTCTATAGAAAGTATCAAATTGCTAGGAAAGTGGAATGGATTGTAGAAATCCTGTGCATCCAATACGGCTCCCTCATTATCTGATACCCCAGAAATATTTTTGTAATTAACGTTGTTGGTATCTTTTCCTGGGCAGAGAACTCAATTAAACAGAATACAGCAACAAGCTACTGAAAAATGACAAGTCAACTTTTGCAAAAGGTCTTACACAGTGCAGCACCAGCACCACGTGGCCCTGCTTTTTTAGTAACTTTTCATCCATGCGAGCTGGAAACAAAAAATGTGCAAATTATGCAGGATATGATGGGTTATGTGGCAAATGTGGCAAATCCATAATTATGTCGAATAAGCCATGGTCGCAGAATCACATATTTCTACTTGCACTGTATAGTGAGAACTTGCAAGTTGCAACATTTATAAATAACAATCTCATTTTACATTCCTCAAACTGACATTAGTGGTGCTTAATTTTTAAACAAAAACCAAAAACACAGAGAAGTAAGTGCAGGGGTCAATATTTTCCGTAGAAACCTTTTAATGATGATGCTGAATGCCAGGATTGCAGAAAACCAAGTTTGCTGAGTCCTGCCTGCGCTGACCGAGTACCTATTTCTCACCCTCCCACACATACTGTCTTTTTATCTCACACTCGCAGATTATCATCTCTTCTTCCTCACTTTGGTACCGCTTTCTTACGTTTGTCTTGCTTCTTCCTTTTCCCTTTTCTGTACTTCTCGCTCTTACTTTGCGTCAAAGCCTGATGATTAAAAGTAAGTTACGGTCTTCAAAAATGAGGGCTGGATGGTGCCAACAATCTGCATTCACGGGAGCAAATTAAGCATTGGACCTCAGGGAGGCTTCCTCCCTAAGAAATGTTGGCGAACATACTTCCAAATGTGCATGTTAAAATCCACATGCTTTGAATACAACTCTGGGAAAAACTTGCAAAATAAACTATGTTGTGATCTTTTAGTACTCGACCATTATTTTTTGCACCAACCAATACATGCATATCTCAAGTCAAGACATTGTTCATCCCCGTAAGAAAGCCCATCATGTTTGACATGGTCCCTCAACTTTTCTTATTGTTTTTCCTGCCTCTAGGACTGTTAAACAGTAGTAAAATGACTGATTTTCCCCTCCTTAAAAATGCACTGGATTCACCTAACTGTCACATTTAAATTCCTTTAAGATCATGATAGGTGAAGCAGAAAATGCACCAATGGCATATGCGTGCTGCAGTGTGAAATTGAGCTACACCCATGCCTCCCCACATATATGACGAAAAATATGGCACTCTTCCTGGGCAGTGGAGGGCTGCGTGAAAATACAAAGTTAATTAGCCATGCAGGAACACCTTGTCTGAAGGTTGAGTTGCAAGTTTTCTAAAGCCCCCCATCAGTCTTCCAAAGACAAAGTATCATGGTAAATGCACACAAGGCAGTCCATACTCACGGTTTGTTTGTCTTTCCTTGTGTCTTAAAGTCCACCTAATTTTGTATTGCCTTTGACACTATTGTTTAGTCTTTGTGGACTTATCAGAAAGGCAACTATTCTGTTTGGGGATGGGGGAAGGTATGACCTGCTTCTCAGTTTATAGGAATTGGTGCCCATTCTTCCTTGCTAGTCGCACACTTTGGCCAAATTAGAGATATTTATGGTTCCATCAAGTCTTTATTAGTAGTGTCAGCCCTAGTAGGATCAATGACTTGATTTGGCCACTTATAAAGTGTGAGCAGTTACTTCTAGGTAAGTTTCCCTTCGATGTCAAGGGAAGTGTGACCCATGTCTAATTCAATGAGTTTTGAAACAATTAATACAGGGAAAGACGAGAAAACGGCACAAGATCGAGGTATTATTTCCAAGAAACCATAGTTTTAGCTTTTATATGAGAACAGAAAGTTGTCAATCTGTTTCTAACACGTGAGGAGGCTAGCTGTGAGCGGATTGCTTATGGCAATAAATTCCACATCTTGTGGTGGTAACACGCAATGTGCAGTCACCATATCTAACTTTTCTGAGTGTTGGAGTCACAAATAAAGATATATGTTTGTAACTAAGCTATTAGGATGGGACGTAGCAGGATAAGAGTGGTGGCGTGTAAGTACCCTGACTGGTGCTATGAACTTTTGGCACATATAACGCGCTTTAAATAAGCACCTTTTGTGGATAATAAGGCAGTGCAAATTCTGTAGCTGCTCTGATTTCCCCAGTGGCCCTAAATCAGCCTGGTGGTTGCATTGTGCTGCAGCAGCTAAAGACATTGGATGAAATGTTTAGGAACTCCCACCATTTGGAATTTACTAAAATATTATCAGGGCTGGAACCAGGCCCTTTTTTGCACACAGTGGAATAAAGGACAGGATTTTCCTGAATATTCATAGCAACCGGAATCCTGTTGTGCAGATGGCCTTTGCATGCTCTGAAAACCAGTATTTTTCAATGATTACCTCCAGATTCTAAGAATGGGATGAGGGAAATGACAGCACTCCTAGATTCCATTATAAGCCAATATAGTTGCAGTGAATGAAGGCAACACTGAACATTGCGCCAAAATATCCTCATACCTAGGGTGACAAGGTTTTGTGTTCCGTTTAATGGAGGAACAACCACAACATGTTGTGTATAGAGTACATAAAAGCAAAGTAAGTCGAGCATGTACTAGCATGATCACTGTCGCCTGATAAAAAAGACCTGCAGATCAGCTATGTGCAACATTTGAAATGTAATATAAATAGACAATTTAATCAACTATCTTTCCCTCTATTAGACAAGGATCAAATTGTCTCCTTAGGTCCCACATTGTTCTCAACAGTAAATTACTCGATCATCAGCTAACATAGCATACGAATCATTATATCATCAGTTTTTATTATGCAGATCTGCCAATGCCTTTGGTAAGATGATATTGTTAAAATCCCCCAGGCTTGTGCTGCAGCGATTACAAAATCATTCGTCAAAAAAGGACATTTTGCACAATATAACCCTTTCGTAATTTTCATCGTGTTACAATAGTACCTACTTCTGAGCTCTCTGCACAACATGGCTTCACAGATTTACATTCCAAGCACATGCACTCTGCATTGTAACCTTCTGTGGTCAATAAAGCAAGCACTGCTGGTGGATGCTACATTCAAGCCCCTGCATGACATCCTGCAGTTTCCTCACAATTTACAAGTGTCCTATAACAAGCATCTGCTTGCTATCCACCACTTTCAAAAGACAATTCTCTATCCTGCCATTAGTCAACTCACCCAAAACCCACAAATGTACTTCATGATCTCTCATATCCCTCAGTCTCATACATCAAATACCTTATGTGCTGGCCTCCTTCCTCCCAAAGCACAGATGCCTAGATCCCTTCTATTCGTTCCCTTACCAACGGGGCAATTTGGCAGGTGTTCCACCTACTCTTCAAAAAGCATAATCTGACATTGTTGTCATTCTCCATCTAAAAGAAAAACATCCAGTTGTCAGTCTCCTCCATCCAACTTGACCTCCCAAAAGAAACATATTCAAGGATCCCTGATCTGCTCCCTATACAAAATGTATACCTGGGGCGTATTACAGAAAGTGCCCCAAGGGTGCACCGGACATGTGCTCCCGCTTTGTGCACCCACTTTGTGCATCTCCGGGTCACTTTGGTATTACAGAAGGGACCGCAGACTCCTATGCAGCCCCTACCGTACTACTGATTGCTCTGGCGCACATGTGGTGCCGGCGTTATCATGATAGGGCATTCCCTTGTTTGCATGGGGGCGTCGCCCATGCAAATCAAGGAATCACTGTGCCTTTGTGCCTGTGCCATACTAACAACATGGCCGCAGAGGCATATATGCCTTTCAGTGCACCTCCAAAAGGCAATGCTCTGGAGTAGACAAATTGGGTCCCAATGGCTTCTGAGACATCCCTTTGCTGGTGTTTACAGTCACCACTGCACCAGCCTGCAAGGGGATCCCTCTAGAAACATAGACCAGTTTTGAAGCAGCTGCTCTGTATTTCACTTGAATGTGCTGTCCCAAGGACAGCACAAGTTCGCAGCTGCCCTGAGGGCAGATCATTCACCATAATAGCGTCACTTTTCAAGTTAGCACCTGGTTCGTCTGTTTTAAGGTGTGCGTGATACAAACAGAGAATGTGCGCCCTTATGGTAAAATGGGCCCAGGTGCACTGACCCCTCCGATCTCTCCCAAAAGACCCATTTGCTTTACAAACTAATCTATCTCCTCCACCTCATATATACTTGTATCCATCAACCCCCAGCTCCTCCTGAAAGACCAGTATACTTGCATAGGCGCACGTGGCCTCAAGTTAATTGGGACACCTTAAGGCCGTCCTTGGTTTTTATTCTAGAAGACTTGACATAAAGCAATTACTGCAATTGCTAAAAAACAAGGGAGCAAGGAAGCACACATCCTGTTGTACCAGCACACATTTCCCCTAGATGCGTTGTTGTAAATGCAGTGTGTGGTAATACTCACATTAATTCAACTAAAATGTCTTTGCTGTATACCCCATTGTTGGCGGAGCTGTGCCGCGTATCTCTGCACATATTTTTCCGGATTGTTGTCCTTCTTCAGCAGCGAGCAACTCATAAATGTGAGGGTGCTTTGAAATACTGCTTAACGTCTTCTCAGGTTTCAATCACACTACCAGAGCGTAGGTGCATTCCCATGAGTTTGTCAGCCCCATAACTCCTAAGTGAAGCCAATCAAAAAAGAAGCCGTATTACAGAAAGTGACCCAGGCACTGTTGTAAATACAGTGTATGGTAACACTGAAAGTAGTTAAACTCACAAGTCTTTGCTGGATTTATCGTTGTTGGCACAACCCTTGCTGTATATCTCTGGATGTATTTCAGGACTGTTGTCCTTCAGTAGAGAGAAACACGTACACTTTGGAATGCTGGAAATGCTGCTCAAAGTCTTCCCAGATTTCAATCCCATTCCCAGAGAACAAGTGCATCCCCTTGAGCTTGTCAGCCCTGACTCTAAGTGGAGAAAATCAAATAAGGGAGGAGAGCACACTTTCTGGAATACTGGCACACAATTCGCCCAGATGCATTGTGTTAAATGCAGTGTTTTATAACACTCACTGTAGTTAAGCTCACAGGCCTTTGCAGTATTCACCATGGCTGATACAGCCAGTGCTGTGAATCTCTGGACACATGTTTCACAGCCATGACAGACTTCCCAGCTCTATCCCTGTCGAGCTGCTCTTGTCCAAGATTTTTCCTTTGAATTCTTGGGCCAGTTGTCTAACTTAGTTCATTATAAAACCAGGACTACAACTCCCAGAATTCCATAAAATAAACACGTACTGGAGCAGGTCATCCCACATGGTCTCGGAAACCTGGCAGTTATTGTTTCAGGATTGTGATCCTTCTTCAGTAGAAAGTAGCACATGAGTTTGGGGGTGGTTGGACAAAGTCCAGAGATACAAAGCACTGGCTGCACCAACAATCGTCAATACGACAAAGACTTTCAACTAATGGGAGTATTATTATGCACTGTATATACCACAATGCATTTGGGAGCAATGTGTGCTGATATGCCAGGCAGTGTGTTCCCTCCCACTTTTTTGATTGGTTCCACTTTGGAGTTATTGAACTGATGAGCTCATGTGGATGCACCTGCACTCTGGGAGCGGTACCGTAACCTGGGAAGACTGAGACTGTATTTCCCAAAAACTCTAAAGACTCATATGGTGCTCTATGCTGAAAAAGGAAAACAGTCCTGAAATGCACATATAGGGATATACAGCACTGGCTGTGCCAACAATGTAAAATACTGAAAAGACTGTCAACTAAAGTTAGTGTTATCAAGCAACACATTTAAAACAATGCACTTGGGAAAAATGTTTGCTGGTATGCCAGGCAGTGTGCTCTCCCCACTCCTTTTGTATTGCAATTTATTATAAATACAATATTTAAAGCAAAACTGCAAGTACTAGTATAAAGTGTACTGTCAGCTTAAATGGCAGGCTTTCTGAATATATCACACGTTACACAGTCCTCTTGGCAACTTTGCAATTGGTGTTTTGCTCCCCACCTAAAATATTCCTATCTGTTACAGGAAGGGAATACGGGCTGTCTCTTAGCAGAATTTGCCAATTCATTGATGTTTGAGCAAATTCAATGTTTATGATCACAAAAATTAGTTCATGCTCTTACATTGATTTGCTCACGAGTAATATTACAACAGAATTGTGTTATGTTACATGTAGGAACACTTCTCCAATGGATGGGTTGTGGACATTCCTGAGTGAGCGCGAACTTAACCCGAAGGCATCAGGTATCAGAGCGCTTTACATGAGCACCAGTTGCGTTACACAAGGACACATTCAGTTTTGTTTGTCATGGGGAGATTAAGAGATTTGCCCAGAATCACAGGATGTTGAGCGTCACTGCTGCGACTCGAACCCGGTTCCCTAGATTTGAGATCGACAGCCCTAGCCGTTAGGCTACATCCTCTCCATCACTTATCCCTCTGACTCTACCTCCTTCCTCAACTTGCTCCTCCCATTTGCACCAACTAGATCGGCTGAGGAGTTTTCCACCTAACAAAACTAGAAATAATGAGGTCCAATAGTGCTTTTTACACACCACTTTCCACTTGTTTGCTAAAACGGGTTTGCTCTGCTAGGGCACTCTTGAAACTTCCACTACTTTCCTGGTCTGAGTTTGGGGGATGGTAATGGCTGAGGTCCCATGTTACACTAGTTTAAATAACAGATTCAAATGTCATGAATATCATGTGACAATATGTATAAAAAAGACATGGGGCGGCCACGTAAAATCGGACCAGAGAAGCCCTGTGTGGCTGGGAGCACATACCTTTTTCTTCAGCGGGACCCTGCCAGCTGTCTCCACCCGCCGCCGCAGCCCCTGACATCGCGCTGTGCGGGGGAGACTACAATCCCCAGCCTGGCTTGCGGCAGGAAGCCGCGGGATAGCACTTCCGCGCCAGGAGGCGCTATAAAGTCCCTCAGTGGTCCCAGGGGAGCGGGCGGCCACGTAAAATCGGACCAGAGAAGCCCTGTGTGGCTGGGAGCACATACCTTTTTCTTCAGCGGGACCCTGCCAGCTGTCTCCACCCGCCGCCGCAGCCCCTGACATCGCGCTGTGCGGGGGAGACTACAATCCCCAGCCTGGCTTGCGGCAGGAAGCCGCGGGATAGCACTTCCGCGCCTGGAGGCGCTATAAAGTCCCTCAGTGGTCCCAGGGGAGCGGGCGGCCACGTAAAATCGGACCAGAGAAGCCCTGTGTGGCTGGGAGCACATACCTTTTTCTTCAGCGGGACCCTGCCAGCTGTCTCCACCCGCCGCCGCAGCCCCTGACATCGCGCTGTGTGGGGGAGACTACAATCCCCAGCCTGGCTTGCGGCAGGAAGCCGCGGGATAGCACTTCCGCGCCAGGAGGCGCTATAAAGTCCCTCAGTGGTCCCAGGGGAGCGGGCGGCCACGTAAAATCGGACCAGAGAAGCCCTGTGTGGCTGGGAGCACATACCTTTTTCTTCAGCGGGACCCTGCCAGCTGTCTCCACCCGCCGCCGCAGCCCCTGACATCGCGCTGTGCGGGGGAGACTACAATCCCCAGCCTGGCTTGCGGCAGGAAGCCGCGGGATAGCACTTCCGCGCCAGGAGGCGCTATAAAGTCCCTCAGTGGTCCCAGGGGAGCGAGCGGCCACGTAAAATCAGACCAGAGAAGCCCTGTGTGGCTGGGAGCACATACCTTTTTCTTCAGCGGGACCCTGCCAGCTGTCTCCACCCGCCGCCGCAGCCCCTGACATCGCGCTGTGCGGGGGAGACTACAATCCCCAGCCTGGCTTGCGGTAGGAAGCCGCGGGATAGCACTTCCGCGCCAGGAGGCGCTATAAAGTCCCTCAGTAGTCCCGCGTCACGGGAGCGCGCGGGAGCGCCGGGTTAAGGCCGGGACAAGGCGGGACCATCTAAGGCCATCATAGGCCAGAGGAGGCCAGGACGGGCCACCTCCCCTGGCCGTGCATTCAAAATAGGTAAGACATCTTGTGTAAAGTTTTTCAAGTGCAAGCAGGTGACTGCTGTTACTCACAACATGTCTTGTAAGGGGGCCCCAAAAACACCTACTGGGCCTAGGGACCTGGCCAAGGGGACGATGGTTCAATACCTAATTAAGACAACTCCGTCTACTGTCCAACAACCCGTAAGAATAGCACCAGATCGATTGTTCACCGACTGTTCCTGTAGTGACATCATTCCCCCTCAGTCTGCCGTCGCATCACCAAACTTATCATTCCTGGAGGAACTTAATAGTTTATGCCAATCCAAATATGCGGCCGTTAAGTCGACATCAGAGCATACTAATGCCTCCTTTTGTCCTACAGTCTTCACAAGCCCCCATCCCAGTTCATTATCCCCACCCTATGGAAACCGCTTGGGTACTTCTCTCTGTCTACCTGAATCAGGTAACACGAACCCTATAATGTTTTTCCAGGACCCCTCTGGCGAAAGAAATCGATCAGCGGACAAATATACAGGCACCCATGCGAAGGAGAATAAATTGCTTGTACCCTCAATTACACCAACACTCTTGGCCCAGATACAAACTATGATTAATGCCGCAATACATCCGTTAATAGAAAGAATGAAAAATCTCGGAGATAGGATTACGGCAATAGAGGATAAGATCAAGACAAACTCGCTCCCCCTAAAAAACTTGGCAGACTCCAATCTATTACAGCCTTCACGTGATACTGTAAAGTCTTTAACAACTCCACAAAGTAGTGTCTTCCAACTCCAACGGGCAACCCCAGGTATGCCAACTCAATCCAGCGAGAAAGTTCCCATCAAAATAAAAACATTACCTAGCTGTTCCTTCACCACGGGGCTGAATAATGTAACAATACCATCTACAGGGCCACTCCCCAAGATAAGGAACATGCAAAGGAAAACAAATCACATTCATCTACCACCGGAGGCTGCCCCGTTCGTGGGTGTCCTGTCTGGGGTGCCGGAACTCTCAAAGGGAAAAACTGAAAGTGAACAGGAGCTGAGAAACAAGGCACTATTTTGGCTAACAAAGAATAGACCCCTACCCCCTTACATTGATGGCAGAATACAATGTGTTAGAAGGGTGGGATGGTTGGGTCCGCTTCGAAAAGAGAGATCCGGTGATCTGGTGCTGATAAAGTTCATTAATAGCAATGTTGTCCCTTACCTCCAATCTTGGAAACCACAGATAGGAGACGGACCCATACACACCTGGGGGCTATCTGACTTTTATCCTAGGGAATCACTACACCCCCATTCAAGATCATCGAAGAGACTAACTTTTGGCTGGGCCAATATAGCTCCGGGGTGAGGGGCTTTTAACACACAGCCCCTGACTGGACATATTATTGATTCACTACCTGATTTTTCTTAAAAGTTTTTATGTTATAAGGTTATCTACTGTGATATGATTTGAAATGAATTGAAATGATTTGAAATGTAATTTTGTATATATTTTGCAATGTGCTTTTATGATTTTATACTTAAAAATCGAATAAAGCTAAAGTTACTTACTTACTATGTATAAAAAAGATTTTAAACTGTAGTCTAAATGCTTGAACTGATGAAAAGCAGATAATACACTTGAAGGAAACCGGTGCTTCAAATAGCAATCTAGAATTGCAGGCACTCATTATGCTAGTGTATCTGTTTGCTACAGAGAAATTGTGATGCTCTTCCAATACTTTCTATAAACTCAAAACAATATCATCTTGATTAAAAAACATTTAAGAGCATGGAACAAAATGAATCAAGGAAAACAAACAGAGCCTTGGTTTAGTACACGAGACAGCATCCCAAGGTAAGAGCATTGAGAGAAGCAGTAGAGCATCTGAGCTCAGGGGCTAGATTAATTGAGGGCTTACGTTGCCCTTGTGTCATGTAAGGTGACTCAACACAACATAAGAAGCCCTTAAATCAAATTTACTATAGCCATACAGACCCACCTTGCAAGGCTCTGTGTAGCATAGTTGTTCTGGAGTGACACAAGGAAGTGCAAGTCCCTGCCTTGCATTCCTCTGCACTAGGAAGGCTTTCCATGGGGGTGCGTGGTTGTTCCCATACATACACTGATGGTATTTGGCGCATTCCCAGATTTACTGACATTAGCAAACCCGGGAATGTGTCAAAATGCTACACCTTCTCAGGTGAGGCATTAATAGGAGGAATATATTTATTTTTCCTCACTATTTCCTCTTTCTATGTATGCTGCATTCTGCAGCACACATATAATTGAGTTTGATAAAAGTACATGCATAATATATTTGCTTATACTGGCTTTCAGGTAGACCTACTCATCCATTGGTTTTTCACTTTGTCATTCTCAATTTTGTTCTGTATACTTTATCATGGACAATGGGTCAGTCAACCTTAGCCATTGGCCAACCTCACAATGAGCGATGGCATTCTGTACTTTAGCAAGTAGCATATGCATACACAAAGTAATTCCCTTCAGTTCCAGGGAATAATATTGCAATGAGCACTTTTTGAGACCCCAAAAATATTTCTGCTTTTAGCCAAGGTTTCATTTTATTTGGACGAGGGCTGGCTAGTTTCCCAACAAGAAAGTTTAGCAAAAACCTTGAGAAAAGACAAGGCCAAAGCCAAAAGGCTGACAGCCCACCCCGACCTACTGGCTTTGCAAATGTTTATTTAAATACGAAGTTAGTGAAATTAGTAAATATTTCAGGAGGGATCTTGAGTGGAAGATATGAAAATGTAAAGGATTGTTTCTGTCAGATATTTTCTTTCAATCATCATTTCAAAGCTTATCAGGGGTTTCCTGAAGGCTAATAAATTGGGCTCTAGTTTGGATGTTCTCAGGAAGTTTATTTCAGGTTCTGGCTCCTAGAACAATGACTGATTTTCCACACAAGTGGATCTCCTGTATCAAGTCCCTCTGGTTACTGAAATATGAAGCTATTAAAATAGATAGGAGTCAGAGCTATCCAGATATAAATGCATTGTTATTTTTTTTCGGGAAGAACACAGTTATTTTGGAATATACTGCTCATGGCTGATTAGCATTGGGCATTTTCCATACTTTCATCTTATTGCATACATTCCATAAGACTGCTAGACAGCAAGCTCCTCTTTGGCCTTACTTAGGAGTAGGTCCGTGGGAAGGTGCAATTTACTGCACCTGATAAAATCTGACTCCATGGGGTTCAGACTTTATCGCGTACAATATAGTGCAGCTATTCTGACTTTTTGGGGAATAACTTGCAGCTTTTGGTGATTACCACACCAAATTTGGTGAATACCTTACTCTTTTCCCTTTAAAATTCCAGCAGTTTGATGTGACAAACTTTATTCTAGCATGAGGACATTATTGCTGATGGTGATCCCTTTGTGGTAATTTCCATGCAACTCAGAGTTGCGACTGACTGAGTATCAGGGCCTATGTGTAACTTTCACCACCATCGGTATGAGGTCAGTACACTTACAGTGGAATAAAGATAGGCAGATATTCATCATTGTTAGAATTACTTCCTATTTTACATACTACCGGGGGATGTATGACAGTACAACGCGATCATTTTAATCGTGGTACTTTACATCGCGGATTTTACAACGCAAGTCGTTACAACGACTTGCGTTGAAGGGCGCGGATTGAGGATCATTATATTCCAACACCAGCCCACGTAACAGTAGGGAAGGTGTTGGAATATAAAATTACTATATTCTTTAACCAACAGCGCCATCCAGGCCAAATCGTAGTACCGACTTGCGTTGTAATGGCAGCGTGGTAAAGGTCGTGCAGTGTAAACACCGCGTTGTAAACGACGTTTACCCTACCGGATCCAGCACTGTGTTCAATAGGGTCGTTATATGTGCAATTGTGTTTACATAGTCAACATTGCTAGCTTCACTTCTATTTTATTATTCCAAAAGCCTGTTGCATTTCTTCGTTTGCAGACAATTACTTAACTTGTTTTATGCAACTCATAACTCAAAACAAGTGTTCCTAAAGAATTTAGGGGCATAATATCAAGGGGGTTTATCTCCACTTTTTTGGCTTTAAAAGCCAAGAAAGCGGAGATAAAATTATCTCCCTATTACCTAGCTGTCGCTAACACCAGTTAGCGACAGCCAGTAGGAGATAGCGACCATCTTGGGCCACGCTTTGCATGTCAGTGAAATTTATCACTAATGACATGCAAAGTGGGCGTGCCAAGATGGTAGCGACTGGAAACAGTTGCTAACATCGCTATCTCCTATTACCAACTTTTGGAGATATTCGCGCTAAGCGCGAATATCTCCAAAAGCTAACACCTGCCCCTGAGCAGTTCTTAGCCATGTTATCCAATGGTAGGTGGATAACATGGCTAAGAGCATTAGCTCGGTAATGCATGAATATCGCTGACTTTTCAGCGATATTCATGCATTTCGGCCGATTTTTATCGCTTAGGAGATAAACCTTGATAATAGCAAGGTTCCTAAGCGATAAAAATCGCCGCAGCACGGCGATAAAAATATTGCCGCTAAGCCAACATAGCGATAATTATCGCTAGTTGTCGGTAATATGCCCCTTAGTTCCCATACATACACTGATGGTTTTTGGCGCACTCCCAGATTCGCTGACATTAGCAAACCTGGGAATGTGTCAAAATGCTACACCTTCTCAGGTGAGGCATTAATAGGAGGAATAGCTTTATCTCTCCTCATTATTTCCTCTTTCTGTGTATGCTGCATTCTGCAGCACACATAGAATTGATTTTTCTAAAAGTATATGCATAATGTATTTACTTATATGGGCTTTTAGCTAGCCCTCCTCGTCCATTGGTTTTTCACTTTGTCAATCACATTTTTCTCTGCATACTACAGCATGGCAATGGGTCAGTCCACTTCAGCCATTGGCTAACCTCACAATGAGCGACGGCATTCCGTACTTTTGCAAGGAGCATTTGCATACACAAAGTAATTCCCTTCAATGCCAGGGAATAATATTGCAATGAGCGCTTTTTGAGACCCCAAAAATATTTCTGCTTTTAGCCAATGTTTCATTTTAGATGGACGAGGGCTGGCTAGTTTCCCAGCATGTAAGTTTAGCAAAAACCTTGAGAAAAGACAAGGGCAAAGCCAAAAGGCTGACAGCCCACGTTGACCTACTGGCTTTGCAAATGTGTATTTAGATACAAAGTTAGTGAAGTTAGTAAATATTTCAGGAGGGATCTTGAGTGGAAGATATGAAAATGTAAAGGATTGTTTCTGTCAGATATTTTCTTTCAATCACCATGTCAAAGCTTATCAGGAGTTTCTTGAAGGCTATAAAATTGGGCTCTAGTTTTGATGTTCTCGGGAAGTTTATTTTAGGTTCTGGCTCCTAGAACAATGACTGATTTCCCACACAAGTGAATCTCCAGTATCAAGTCCCTCTGGTTACTGAAATATAAAGCTATTAAAAAAGATAGGAGTCAGAGCTATCCAGATATAAATGCATTGTTATTTTGTTAGGGAAGAACACAGTTATTTGGGGATATACTGCTCATGGCTGATTAGCTTTGGGCATTTTCCATACTTTCATCTTATTACATACATTCCATGAGACTGCTAGACAGCAAGCTCCTCTTTGGCCTTACTTAGGAGTAGATCAGTGGGAAGGTACAATTTATTGCACCTGATAAAATCTGACTCCATGGGGTTCAGACTTTATCGCGTACAATATATTGCAGCTATTCTGACTTTTTGGGGAATAGCTTGCAGCTTTTGGTGATTACCACACCAACATTGGTAAATACCTTACTCTTTTCCCTTTCAAATTCCAGCAATTTGATGTACCAAACTTTATTCTAGCATGAGGACTTTATTGCTGATGGTGATCCCTTTGTGGTAATTTCCATGCAACTCAGAGTTGCGACTGACTGAGTATCAGGGCCTCTGTGTAACTTTCACCACCCTCGGTCTGAGGTCTGTACACTTACAGTGTAATCAAGATAGGCAGATAGTCATCATTGTTAGAATTACTTCCTATTTTACACACTACCAGTTCCAGCACTGTGCTCAATACGGTCATTATAAGTGCAATTGTGTTTATATAGTCAACATTGTTAGATTCACATCTATTTTATTATTCTTAAAGCAAGTTGCATTTCTTAATTTGCATAAAATTACTTAACTTGTTTTATGCAACACACAACTCAAAACAAGTACTCCTAAAGAATTTAGATTTTACCCATTTGTCATACTTTGTAAGATGAACCCCTTTGTTCTATAAGGTGGGGAGCCTTTGACTGAGGTTAAGGGGATGATCAAGATCTGCCTGAGATCTTTGCCTGTGCCATTCTTTACAGCCAAATATTTGGCCCTTAAGATGCCTTCTTCAACTCATTTGTGAAGGTGAAGCTGGGCAGTGCTTCGGCCAGGCCCAATTGAGCCCATGAACAATTGACAATGAATGTATTTATGTCAGGAAGACAGGTCAGTTATTGGGGCAGTTATGGGACAGATGTTGTTGCCACCATCAGACCAGTAGGAAAATGGTGAACAGTCATTAGAACCTGCCCTGCAGGCTTTATTGGCGGCTCATCATGGGCCCCCTGGATACCTTAATCATTAGGCACATATGAGGTAAAGAAGATTTAGCATCGGGTGGGCTTTCATCTGGCCCAGGAGGTCACAATATAGGAGGCCCATCCAAGGGGTCCTTCTTCGTGGAAAGGGAATCTACTTCTGAGCAAAGTGCAGTAAGGAGTGTGGATTATTGGAAGAATGCAACATACTTTTATGCTCATTAAAGAGACACTACAAAAATATGGCTCCACAATTTAATGGGGAGCAAGGTTTGCGCAAGTATGGGGTATGCATTCTTTTACAATTCACCAAGTTCTATGGATATTTTGGGTATGGTTAGTCATATCTACATCGCAACGTGAAGAGTAGTTGCAAGGGTAGCGGCACTTGGCCCTGATTGGTTGGAAACATCCATGGAATAGTGAAATAACCAAGATGTGATTTACTGCTCTCGAATTTGTTTGATCAGCATTCTCTTTCTGACTCTTTTATTTAATCTTTATTGCTTTATTTAGTTTACATATACAAACCATGAACATTTTAAAAGCACTTAACAACAGCCCATGTGTTAGCAATAAAATACAGAAATGGTGCATTCTCTTCTATTTAAAAAACTCAGAAGGATATCTACAGCTTCAACAGCTTGTCTTAAAACAACCATTTTCAAACACATAGTCCCAACTGGATGTAGTGTAACCTTTCTTAATATTGTACAATTTATAATTTAATTTTCCACATTATGAAAATGGGATAGCCACTGGTTCCTGTTTAAAGGATTCCATGGCATAAATAAAGCCAACAAGAAATGGCAACGCTTTTGGGGCATATTGGCTTTGATATTGGTTTGTAGGCGTGCTCTATTGCATTATTAAATTTAAAAAAACTATAAAAAATGTACTCTATGTCACATTATTTTGTAGGCATGTGTGCCCCTACAAAATGACATGAGCATTTTTTTTATTTACCGAGATGGATCGGGAAGTAAAAAATGGGTGGGATGAAGCAATTTGGTGGGATAGAATCAAAACAGACAGTGGGATAAGGAGGAGAACCAACAAGCAAGAACGAAGAAGGGCACGGTTGGGGGAAGCAACACAGTGGGGTTGGGGATGAGAAGCAATGCGCAACAGCAATGTGGAAAGGGCAGTGGAGAAGTGCATGGACAAGAAAGCAGCGGGGGAAGTACATGAAAATGAGCATAGCATGGAGATTGTGGGGGGTAGAACATAGGTGACTGAAAGAAACAGAGTGCGGGGAGAGAGAAATGCAAATGGGAGACAGTTGGAAAACATATGCACTCTCATGGAGTGCTTAACCCAAAAGAAAAGAGTAGTACCTGAAAAGAAAGCATTGGAAGCACCAAAGCAAGCAAGCCAAAAGAATGGTAAAAAGGCCCTGCTTCATGTGCAGGACAAATTCAAGATTGACAATCATAAATAGATGCACCACCTTATGAACAATGTCACTAAATCACAAAGTCTACGTTCAAAGTTGTTCTTCTAGTCCTCCGTTTTATTTAATTACAATTTAATTTGAACATATCATAAACCGTGTTGAGTAGACCAGCCAACGTGTTTCGTCCAAAACATTGGACTTCTTCAGCGCATATGGGTGGTCATCTTAACATATGGTGTCAATGTACCCGTAGCAATTATGAATATTCAGCATGTGGTCATATAACTGTAGAATGGACAATTGGATCACTCTGTATATGTTATAAAGTGAATGTAGATAGCTATGTCCTACTAACCGGTGCCGGACTTCCACAATGCATCCAATTATAGTGAACTGCCTGGTCACACACAACTAAGGTGGGCCAAAGCAGATAAAATCAACAGTTCCGCACCATGATAAGTGCAAAATCGGGAACATAGTGTAGTCTCCTTCCGAAATTCGGATATGTTCAAAATAAATTGTAATTAAATAAAAAGGAGGACATGAAGAACAACTTTGGATGCAGAATTTGTAATTTTGTGACATTGTTCATAAGGTGGTGCACCAATTGCTTTGTTTTTATTAAACTTTGTTAAGTCCAGTTGAGGACTGCACCATGACAGTGGGTGCTTATATTGTGTGCACACAGATTTGGGGTACTTCCCTTTTTCTGTATAAAGTTGGAGATAGCAGGTTAGGTGCTAGGTCTTGCAGGGTTCCACAGTCAACTATTGCATGGTTTTAATAATAAATAGATGTCTTCAATCAGGGAAGAGACCCTCTTATTGCTTAAGGTTGGCATTATTGTCTGACACTTACATCCAAAGGAAAAGAACCCTCAATAATTTCTAGAGAAACTAAGAAGACATTGCTCTGTTGTCAATGCTAATGTAGTCTTGGAATCCAAATGGGGAGACATATTAGTTTGAAATCCAGCTTCAAGCCAAGTCCATTGGAAATATGCAATTGTGCTGCAGCTTAGCTTTTACCCTAAATATGGATTTGCCTCATTTGCCACATAATCCATCATCGACTGCATAAAGCGCAGATTTTAACAAAAACAAATTTGTTTCTAGTTCAAACGGTTTACATGTTACTGAAAACTCAGGCACATTTGTTGCCACGCAGTGGAAGGCTCTTTGCAAAAGTTGACTGACCACCTTTTTAGGACTCGCGACCTATCGATGCGCGCATGCGCATCGAGCGGAGCGAGAATTCAAGCGGCGAAAACATCATGAAACCACCAGCTTTTTGCTGGCGTTTTCATGGCGTTTTCCTGCAGTTCATGTGAACCACGTGTTCAAACATGAACGCGCATCAGCCTCCCTCCATTTGCCGCAGAGCACATCAAAGGGCTTCGCCCAGCGTGCGCTCTGCGGCTTCTCGGCTTCTCCTCCCCTAATTACGCCGCACACAGCCTTCCTTGCATTTCTCCTCCCCCTCCCCAGCCAGCTTCCCCCAGGCCGTGTTCCCTCATCCCTCGCACCCCCTCGGCTCCCTTTCTCCGATTCCTCTCCATTTGTTCTTCCTTCCTCTACCTTTTCACATTCTCTCTCTTTGCCTGTCCTACTTCCTCTTCATACCGCTACACCTAAATCCTTTTTTTTCTAAAGTTCATTCATCTTATATCTCTCACGTGCACAGAACAACTTATCTCACAAACACGCTAACTTTTCCTTTATCTCGCACATATACACATGTGCACTTCATTAGTTAATTCCCGTCCCATAACCTTTGTACTCTCTCGGAGGTAAGCTCGCCCACCCCCTCTCATGAAAACCCACTCACTCTCGTGCACACATGCACACTGATTTGTCGTGCCATGATGTTTGTACGAATCCACTCACTGCCTCTCTCGCTCCCACGTCTCCGACACACTCTCCCTCCCGGCATTGATGACCCTGACATTCCAATTAGCAGACTGTGAAATGCAGGGTTTCCTAATTAACACAGCCCTCCAACTACGCACTAGTCGTTAATAAAGGGCCATTAACAAGCTCGGATTCTGGCCGTCCTGGAACTACACTCGGGCTCCTGGTTTTAAATACTACCTGCCCGCAGTGGAGCTTGTTTGTTGAAGATGCATGCTGCTGTAACCGCCATCTGCACTGGCGCGCGACGCAGATCGATGCAATAGGCTCATCCCAGGGACCAGAGGCGCGAGCTCCCCTCGCACTCAATGGCGGGACAGAACAGCAGCAAGAGAGAGTAAGCACCGGTGGGAAGCAGAACTGGAAACTACCCACACACACCGAGCAGGGGCTCTCACGGGGGCAGCAGTGAACCACCACACACAAAGGATATGGAGGGACATGTTGGGCGCCAGCAGGGAAAACGCGCCTCACACAAACAGGGAAAGAGGAGTCGGCAGCAGTGAAAACATACTTCACACAAACACGAATAAGGAAAGAAGAGTTAGCCACAGAGAAAACACCCCTCACACAAACAAGAACGGGATAGGAAGAGTTAGCATCTCTGAAAACGCCCCTAACTCAAACAGAATAGAGAAAGAAGAGTTACAAGCAGCGAAAAACCTCCTTACACAAACAGAATAGGGAAGGAAGAGTTAGAAGCAGTGAAAACGCCTTCACACAAAGGGAATATGGAAGGAAGAGTTAACAGCAGTGAAAAACGCCACTCACACAAACACGAACAGGGAAGGAAATATGTTGGCAGCAATGAAAACACCCCTTACACAAACAACAATAAGGAAAGAAGAGAAAGCAACAGTAAGTATTTAGTTTTGCAGCACAATATCCGATTATGCAACAAGGATATTGTGCTGCAAAACTAAATACTTATAAGGTCCCCAAGCGAGACCTATTGGCAATGCCAATGCTTGTTTTTGCTTATTGCTGTATTTTGAGATTAAACCGGTACAAATGAGGTGCAACTAATTACCAGACAGTGTTAACAAGTATAAAAATGTCAAAATAATGAAATAATACTATTACAAATTGTGCCACATTATGCCGTATCATTTACTTTTCTTGCTGCATAATTTACTGAACCCTGTCGCATAATTTGGCCCTCCTCTGCTGCATAAGTCTAGTGGCCCTGCTTCAACCCAATGTAGCAGTGCTGTGGAACGTGCTCAGTGCTGTGGAACGTGCTCAAATGCAACCCTATTTAAGCAAAATGTATACTCCACTCTATGCCACTCCACTCTATGCTATTACATGCCACTTTATTCTACTCTATGATACTCTACTCCACAACAATCAACTCCACTCTAGGCCACTCCACTCTACAACATTCCACAATTCTGTACTGTACTGTATGCTGCACTACTCAAAGGTATTCCACTGTACACCACTCTACTCTATGCCACTCCACTCTATTCCATTCTGTGCCACTCCACAACACTTTACTCCACTCTACACCACTCTATGCCACTCTTCAACACTCTACTACACTCTATCCCACTCTACTCTACTCTACGCCACTCCTTTCAATGCCACTCCACTCTGCAGCACTCTACTCCACTCTACTCCACTCTGTGCCACTCTACTCTACAGCACTCCACTCTACTCAACTCTATGCCATTGTTCTCCACTCCACTCTATGACACTCTATACCTACCTACTCCACTGTATGACACCCCACTCAATGCCACTTTGCGCCAATCCACAAAACTTTACTCAACTCTACAATACTCTACTCCAGGGTTTCCCAAACTGTGGTCCGCGGACCCCCAGGGGTCCGTGACACATTCCCAGGAGGTCCGCAGGAGGAAGTTTTAAAAGCACTGCAAGGTTCCTTGTCTAATTAGCAGTTTTCGAGCAACAATAAAAGTGTCATAATAAAGCTAGTGATTAATGCACCTGCTGGAGAGATTAGAGTTGTTTCCAGTGGCAGCTTTGAGTTTTCTAATGTAGCACAGAGGGTTAATGTGCCTACTGCAAAGAACCATGCATTTTAACAAACACTATTTTTGTATGCATAGGGGAGTGTGTTACACTGCTTTTGTCACAGAGATTATTTTGTTACTGTGCAGTTCATAAGTGACAACCGTAATCTAGCAGAGTGCACTATAAACTGTTTTCAACAAGCTACTTGCAAACTGCATGGCACAAGTTAGTAACATGTTTTTTCCCAGTCTTTCATTATCCTGATGCTGCTAAAAAGGTTTATTTTGGGCGGAAATACATTTTTATTGTTAAAGTCAATGCTAACCACTGGGTGATGTTCTGAAACCCTAGTTTGTGCTTCTCCAGACCAAGTACTCTTTAAAAATGCCTACCAGTATGAATGACATGTGAATCCTACACCTTGTAGAACCCTTTGCCTTTTGTAACATTTTCTATACACAGATTTACGCGTATGATTTATTGTTTCTATATGTGTGTGATGTAAAGTACTCTGACATCCTACAATAGTATGGGAGATGCTATAAAACAAGTGAAGTACATGTGATGGAGAGGGTATGGAGAGATGAGAGGCACTGTTGAAGGGTGATAATAAGGGACACATTGAAGAACCCCAACAAAGTTTGTCGTATCCTAGTGCATAGTAAGGTCTTCTTTTATTATTTGTTAAAAGCTAGTACAATTTAATATATCATGATAAATGTGTTTTAGAATGCACCACTGTTTCCTAAATTTCTTTGGGGAAGAGCCTCCCAAATCCCCCTTTGTAGTGGTCAGGCTCACACACTGCACTTGATGCGCACCGTATGGCGACTGGTTTGAAAACATTTTCCAGGGCTGCCTTGGGTTTCAGATCTAGCCCTGGCAGGAGCAGGAGCCTTGTACCACAAAATAAAACCAACCAATTAAAAGTTAGTCACAGAGTTGCAGGAACAACCTCCCAATTAAATTGTTTTGTCTTTTACAAATTCTTTGACTATAAAATACTAAGGGGAATGGATATTAACCGCATGCGTGCGGGCGGAATTCCGCCCGTACGCTGGGTTTTGCGAAACCGCACTTTACGTGACGAGCTGGGCTCGTCATGAGCGTGCGAGGAGGCTACGCCATGACGAGCCCAGCTCGTCATGAGCGTCGAAGGGGTTAACAAGAGAAGTGGCCGAGAGTCCCGCTACCCTCCTTGGCTTAACGATAGGCTCCGCCACTTCAGAAACGCAGGGCTTCACCATATTTACAAGAATATGGTGCAGCCCTGGTTTCCCCCAGTGCTGGTGCTACACTTAGCAGTGTAGCGCCAACGCAGGGACCCTTGCACCATAGTGCAAGGGTGTGTACATGCAGGGGAAGATTCTTTATGTACAGGAAGGTCCCGCTTCCTGCACATAAACAACCTTGAAATGCTGTTTTGTCACTTCTATGTGTGCTGCTTAATGCAGCAAACATTGAAGTTACAAAATGGCATTTTTTATAAAGATTGTTTATGTGCAGGAAGGGTCACCTTCCTGAACATAAACAATCCAAGGTGTTTTGTTTTTTCCATGTGTGCTGTACAAGGCAAGCGACATGGAAAAAGCAAAAATGAGGAGAAAGAAAGGATTTCTTCTCGTTTTGCTAAGTTAAGACCTGGCTTTCCCCGGTCTTAATTTTGGTGCTGCCTCCTATTTATGCTGCCCTTGTAAATAGGGGGCAGTGTCAGAATCAATGGGTGTTGCGGTGAAACGCCCACTGCAACACCCACTGCCCACCCCTTTCATGCTAAGCATTGCGTGACAGGGGGCTTATTTAAAAGGCAAAATTAAGCCATGTTATGTAGCTTAACGTTGCCTTGTAACGAAGTCGAAGCCTCTATCGCCACGGTAAGGTCGCAAAAAGTGTGCGCATGTGTTTAATTTTGGGGAATTAGTGTTTTAATGTTTGAAATTTAAATCATACAAATTGCTTGGGGGTCCCCGGCTTCCAGTGGTGACTCAATGGGGGTCCTCAGGAGGCAAAAGTTTGGGAACCACTGCTCTACTCCACTCAACGACATTCTATTCCACTCCACAACATTCTACTTCACTGTATGCCACTCCAGTCTATGCCACTCTACGTCACTACACTCCACACTATTCCAAGTCACTCCACTTTATGACTAAACAGCAGCCACCCTGATGTACAACATTGCTAAAACACACTAGCAAAGCCAGTTGCTCTGGAATAGGCACCTGGCGTTTCTGAAGGCTTGGCCACAAAAAGGAGGGTTTAATAGTCCTCTCTAGATTGATCTGATGTCACCAGACACACCCATTTCCTAGAGAAGAGAAGGAGAGGAAGAAAGGTGAAACATGTAGTACTTTATGGCTCCACCCACTAGATGGCGAAATATTAGGAGATTCAAATATAAGCAGTGAATGATTGGATATTTGAGCCACCAGGTGACCTGGCGGTCCACATAGACAGGAATGTGATGGTGGCTCCTACATTGGTCCACTATCTCCATGGAGGGATGGGCAGGGGTTCTCCTGGTGGCAGCTCAGACTGCCCTAGTGGCCTTAGACAGAGCCTGTGGCTGAAAAGGAAGGTCACGCTCAAGACACTGCTGTGGGAGGGGGCCATGATCAATATACACACAGCTCATTTATGCACTCCAAGCTAAGACTTTAACCTGGTGAAGGTGAAAGACTGCAACCTACTGGAGCGCAATGTCCTATGGAGCAGGCTGTGCAAGGACCTGTCTCTTTGATCAATAGCATGCCTGATGGTTTGAAGAGCATTAGGAATCGATGGAAGAGAGATGTGGGGAGCCTTGAGGATGTTGACCGGGAGACAGCATTGATGCACAGCAGGGAAGTCGTCTGAAGAGTGTGGTTCCACCTGATCCAGTTCAAGATCCTGCATAGGGCGTATTTTTATAAGTCCAAACTTTTCAAGATGGGGAGGGCTCTGACACCTGCATGCTAGACATGCAGCACAGTGGATGGAACATTTTATCATGACCTGTGGGAGGGTACCAGGCTCAAGGAGTACTGGACGCTGATCACAATTGGGCCGAAGAGCTTTGTAGATAGTGAGGTCCCTCTCAACCTCTCCTCCATCCTCTTGGGGATCCTATGTGATATAGATTTTCCGCACAAACAACTCTAATTCCTTCAACTGGGTATAGTGGTGGCAAAGAGTTGCAGGTGTGGGATACCTCATCAGTGCCTACGAAGATTAAATTGTAGATGGGTTTGGACGGGTGCATGAGTGCCAAGAAGGTGATGTATGCCAGTAGGGGCTGCCCTAAGAAGTCTGGGCATGTGTGAGGCAGATGGAAGGTCAGTTGGAGGGGACGTGATGTATGGTGCTGACTTGATCTCACAGTCTATGCACTCACAGACAAGTCGGCTGGAGGGTCTTAACTGAGTGGTAACTTGCCCTCCATAGGAAAGGGACTCTTTGGGGTCAACTTGAAATGAGTATCCAAATACAGTTGCATAACATAGGCTCCTGTTGCCCCTGCTGTGGGGGGAGGGGTGGCTTGAGCTCCAGGGAGTCCCCTCAGCACAGTATTCTGGCCTGAGAGCTCTTGACTGAGTCCAGAGGGGGGGCCTCCATGTAGTTTGCAGGTGGGGCCCTCAAGTTTCATTACGCCAATGTCCAAATGGTCTGACCAGGGGATTCCAGTCTGTGAGCAGCATCCAAAATCTGCCTAAAAGTGCTCATGGAATTATAGTGCACTGTACTCAATATCTGAATTCCTTGTGTTATTTTGCTGTAAAACACCCGATATAACAAAATAAAAACGTTAAAAATTGTAATATGCTCCAATATAATAAATATTATAATCAAGAAGAGGAAAAAGAAACGCTCCCATGATATTTCTAGTAGTTTGAAAGGGGTCAGTTATGTTAAGTTCTTCTTTCAACAAACTGTGGTAGAGCTATCCTCTCATAACACCTCAATAAGAGTTATTGAACATTTGTTCATATTCAGATTGTTGCCGTTCTGCAATGGTAAAGTTAGAATTTCAAAGTCAATGATAGAGGAAAGCATAATAGCATGGTTTTCAACACAAAATAATTGTCAATAGTTAAGAATTCAGCCAGCTAGTCAGCTTGGTTTTTGTGGAGTATATAATTTCCCTCTGATGGTTCCTCACCATAGTTCAGTATCGCGGATATGTGAAGATAATGATGGGGAGTTGTCGTGCATCAGTGTGTGGATGTAGTGTGGGGATGAAGTTTGGCAATGCGGAACTGTGTTGGATGAGGAGTAATGATAAATCCAGAGGCTGGTAATACACTGGTGTATAGTGCAGTGTTGAAGACTTGGGTGGAATAACAATGTTTGTGTGGTAGTTGTCCTTGTCCCATATGTCACGCTGCCAGTCATGATGGGATCACATGCATGGGCTCCATAAAAATAAAAATCATATACGTGACTCTTAAAACCAATAATTAACTGTCACCTCTCAAATTCATTTTTCATCTGAAAGATTAAAAAAACAACATCCTCCTCATTTTCCTTTTCAGACTTCATTTTGCAAAGATACAAAAATAGATTTATTTACATATCTGTATAAAAATACACATAAAAGTGCCTACACAGTGCATCTTTTCACCATAGAATAGCATTAATGTTTCAGTTGCCTTCACAAGATTTTCCAAGGTGTTACTGCCAATACATGTGCACAAATTTCAATACGTTGCTGCAATTAATTGCAAGCAAAAGCCAATGATGTATAATCAGAGATTCATTTGTAAAGTAATAAGTGCCAGTGCCCAAACTTTTTCTCAGAAGCCCTCTGCTGATCCTCCGAATGCTGGAGTTGCTGATTACCAAGGCTGACTAGTACTCATTGAAGCTCATGGTTCTTTCATTCGCTACCCCTATACTCCCTGCACCTTTATTTCACATGTGCTGGCTCTTTTTCATACTTTCTGACTTCGAACTGTTGTTCCATTGTCTCTTCTTGTTCCTTACCTTTTCTACCTTTCTCTCTCTTGTTCTAGGTCAAAGTCAAGGGATGGAAAAATAAGTCACAGGTCCCTAAAAATTAGTGCAGGTGGGGCTCACCTGCAACCATCAGCTAAAATTAGGCACTGTTAATAATAGCTGTCATGTGTGGAGGGGTGTAACAGAAAATAATTCATCTGCTTTACCACAATAATTTCCAATTACAAATAATCATTCATCATTTGGTCTCAAAATGCACAGGAATGTTTGGTATCCATATTACATAATGTCATTTGCATATGGAATAGGAAAATACCAGGGACATTTGTCATAATAGTACTTAAATTATATTGTTGCCAATACTAAATATTATCAATTATAGTAAACATAATCATGTACACAAAGTGCATATAAAGGGTAATACTACAATGAACAGTTTATTCCTCATTGTTGTAATTCCATCAAACAAATTGACGGTTACTCAGACCAGAGTCCTGGCAAGAACTCTTAGCCATCGTCCAGAGGTTTGCCAGGCCCAACAGCAAGACCACAGACGTTCCACCCTCCTAAGACCTCTGCAACAAACTAGGCACCTTCTTCCACAACAAGATGAGGCGGATCTATGACAGTTTCCATACCCAAACAAGACCCATCCACCATGCCTGACACCACCGCACCCAATCACGCCACACCCCAACAGCTCCTGCTCAACTGGATCCCGCTCACCACAGATAAAGAACTCAAAACCATGAGGAGCATCTACACAGGTGCCCCCCCTTGGACTCCTGCCTGCATCACATCTTCCATAGACCAGCCACCTCCATCGCCCCCGAGTTTTGGCGCACCATCAACTGCTCCAGCGAGACCGCCTCCTTTCCCGACGACTGGAAACAGGCCGAGATCAACCCCGTGCTGGAGAAGCCATCCACCAATCCGACAGACCTCAAGAACTTCAGCCCCATCTCCCTGCTCCCCTTTCCCAGCCAAGGTCATCGAGAAGGTCATCAACATCCAACTTTCTGAGTTTCTCAAAGCAAACCACACCCTGGACATCTCCCAATCTGGCTTCCGAAACAACCACAGCATCGAGACCGCACTCCTCACCGCCATCAACGACATCTGGTCCCTCCTCGACCTGGGTGAAACTGCAGCCCTCATCATCCTGGACCTCTCGGCCTTCTTGGACACTGTCTCCCACCGTACCCTAATCACGAGACTCCATGACGACGGCATCCGCGGCAAGGCCCTGGACTGGATCCACTCCTTCCTCACCAGATGAACACAGTGAGTCAGGCTACCTCTGTTCCTCTCAGAACTCCCAGAGATCAGCTGCGGAGTGCCTCAGGGCTCCTCCCTGAGCCCTACCTCTTCAATGTCTACATGGCCCCCCTCACAGCCATCGTCAGGAACCATGGACTCAAAATTGTCTCTCACGCCAATGACACCCACCTGATCCTCTCCTTCATCAACCAACCCACAGCCACCTGAATCAACTTCTACAGCAGGATGATGGCCATTGCAACTTGGATGAAAGACAGCTGCCTCAAACTCCACTGGCTCCCAGTCAACAAAAGAATCAATTTCAAGCTCATCTCATATGACTTCAAAGCCCTACACGACGCAGGACCAGCATATCTGAACCACCGCCTCTCATTCCATGTACCCACCAGACACCTTAGCTCTGCCAAACAGACACTGGCCACCATCCCACTGATCCACAAGACCAGAGCCAGAGGAAGATCCTTCTCCTACCTCACCGACAAGACCTGGAAAACCCTGCCTCTCCACCTCAGGCAATCCCCGTCACTAACCCAATTCAGGAAGGATCTCAAGACCTGGCTCTTCAACTGAATGCCAGCCCCAGACAGATCAGCAGTGCCCCCCTCGCCCCTCTCAGTGCCTTGAGACCCTCATGGGTGAGTAGCCGCAATTTATAAACTCCTGATTGATTGATTCTAGAAGCATATTGTGAATCAAACAATGTAATCCAGCAGATGTAATGTGTGTACTACCTAAATTAATAAAGACATTTATCAATGTTCAGTTTCTCTGACATATAGTTGAAAGTCGTGTAATCAGTTTTGATTCTAATTGTCTCAAACCTAGTTCCCCTTTTCCATGCTGTGTGCTGGCACTCTACATATAACTTCAGATTTAAAAGTCACTGGATCACTGTTCTGATTCTCTTTAAAATGATCTGCAGCTGGGTATTGGTAATCGGCTAGATTAATGGCACTAATGTATTCATCTGCATGGCTTTAACTCGTTAACCGTGGCGGTAATTACGCCGCGGTGCGGGTGTTTCCTTGCGCGGGCGGGGCCGCGTCGGCCGTTGAACGTGTGCAGCACTAGGAAGGTAGTGCGCACGACGTTCAACGGCCGACGGCAGCATGCAAGGTGTTAAATTGCAGATTTAATGCAAACATCAAACTTGTCCCATGATTATATACAGCATAATTAGTCAAGGTTTACTAACCTTGAAATCCAGTTCCAAGATGCAATATGCAGTTCCACACATCTCCAAATCCACTGCCAACCATACACTTATAACATGTTGATTAAAAGTAGAACCAGGAAATGGGGAAGGAGACAAGAGATAGAAGAAGTTGGATATGTTACACTGCCTGCAGAAACATTGCTGTGCAAAGACTTGACATCTAAAGTCTGATATTATATACAATATACCTGCTGACAAAATCAGTATTTCCAGCTCTCTAGGAACAAATGAAAATAGTTCCTCAGACATGAAATAATTAGAGTTTATATAATATTTGCTAATAGAACTATGAGCTAATATTCCTTGTTTGTTAAATATAGCAAGATAGAGTTTGGAATCCTAATAGATGACCTGTAAATAAAACAAAAAAGTGCAATCTCTTAATCAATTCCTGAAATAATGTTCAAGGTCAAAGTCTACTTCCTTTTACACAAGTGCTATGCTAGAATACATCTCTGACTCCAGTTATGGCTTTCCATGACTTTCAAGGGTACAGAGCGGGAATATCGTCGTAAAAATATCGACTAACATTAATATCGTCACAGAAATATCGACAAGAAGAAATATCGATGACAAAAATATAGTTTGACAAGAATATCGACAGACAGGTAAGTAATATCGTGAACATTAATATAGTTGTAATAAATATCGTTTACAAAAACATCGTTTACAAAAATATCGTTTTTTAAATAATAATAAGTAATTAAGTGTTTTTAATGAGTATTGGTTGTCAAAGTAGTATTTTTTGTAGTATTTTATTAGTTAATACCATATTTTATGTTGAATTTAGTGTTAATAGTTCCGTAGCGGGTTGTGGGTTTATAGGGGAGTAGGGTGGGAAGTAATTTAAATATAATAAAATAATTGATTAATGTGTTAATTGAATATAAATAGTGTAATAAATAATAGTTAATTAATTTCAATTAGTTAATTGATTAATAATTATGTAAATTAATTATGTTAATTGTTTAATTAATTTTAGGTGTGTGTAGTTGAATTTTTAAGTGAAAAAGTAGTGAATTAATTACATTTTAATTGAATAAATATTTAATTAATGATTAATTAAATAAAAATAAAGATTTGTTAATTTTTAAACATTGTAAATATAATGAAATAATTGATTAATGAATGTGTTAATTGAATATAAATAGTGTAATAAATAATAGTTAATTAATTTCAATTCGTTAATTGATTAATAATTATGTAAATTAGTTATGTTAATTGTTTAATTAATTTTAGGTGTGTGTAGTTGAATTTTTAAGTGAAAAAGTAGTGAATTAATTACATTTTAATTGAATAATTATTTAATTAATGATTAATTAAATAAAAATAAAGATTTGTTAATTTTTAAACATTGTAAATACATTTAGTAATTTTAACCCCTACACTATCCAACGCTTTCCCTACTGTTGCACCCTCTGGAGTGGGAATAGTAATTTTGACCCCTACGCTATCCAACGCTTTCCCTACTGTTGCACCCTCTGGAGTGGGAATAGTAATTTAAACCCCTACGCTATCCAACGCTTTCCCTACTGTTGCACCCTCTGGAGGGTATACAACCTTTACAACGCAACTTTTACCACGACCTACCATTACCACGCATTTTGTACAACGCAGGATCCATTACAACGCATACCATTACCACGCATGTATTTACAACGCAGGTACTTTTACAACGCATACCATTACAACGTAAGTATTGGTAAGTATATTATTTTATTAAAAATATTATTTGGTTTTTTTTGTAAAGGGGTATTTTTTGGGTTCAGGGTCAGTTTTGGGTTTTTGGGTAAAGGGGTATTTTTAGGGTTCAGGGTCAGTTTTCAGTTTTTGGGTAAAGGGGTATTTTTAGGGTTTAGGGTCAGTTTTCAGTTTTTGGGTAAAGGGGTATTTTTAGGGTTCAGGGTCAGTTTTCAGTTTTTGGGTAAAGGGGTATTTTTAGGGTTTAGGGTCAGTTTTCAGTTTTTGGGTAAAGGGGTATTTTTAGGGTTCAGGGTCAGTTTTCAGTTTTTGGGTAAAGGGGTATTTTTAGGGTTTAGGGTCAGTTTTCAGTTTTTGGGTAAAGGGGTATTTTTAGGGTTCAGGGTCAGTTTTCAGTTTTTGGGTAAAGGGGTATTTTTAGGGTTCAGGGTCAGTTTTCAGTTTTTGGGTAAAGGGGTATTTTTAGGGTTCAGGGTCAGTTTTTAGTTTTTGGGTAAAGGGGTATTTTTAGGGTTCAGGGTCAGTTTAGGGTTTTTGGGTAAAAGGGGTATTTTTTGGGCTCAGGCTCAGTTTTGGGTTTTTGGGAAAAGGGTACAGTGTAAAAATTAAATATAATTAAATTTAAATTACATTAAATTAAATTGATTAAATTAAATTAAATTAATTAAATTAAATTAAATTAAATTAAATTAAATTAAATTAATTAAATTAAATTACATTAAATTACATTATATTAATGTTAATTAAATTAAATATTAAAAAATATTATATACTTACCAATACTTACGTTGTAATTGTATGCGTTGTAAAGGTATATGCGTTGTAAATACATGCGTGGTAATGGTATGCGTTGTCATGGATCCTGCGTTGTAAAAAATGCGTGGTAATGGTAGGCGTGGTAAAAGTATGCGTTGTAACGTCATACATCCCCTCTGGAGTGGAAATAGTAATTTAAACCCCTACGCTATCCAACGCTTTCCCTACTGTTGCACCCTCTGGAGTGGGAATAGTAATTTAAACCCCTACGCTATCCAACGCTTTCCCTACTGTTGCACCCTCTGGAGTGGGAATAGTAATTTTTACCCCTTCACTATCAAATGTTTTAATTAATAATATATTTTATATTTTAATTATATGTATGTATTATTGTTGTTATATAAAGTAATGTGTTAAATATATGTATATGTACACATTTATTAAGTTATAATGAAAAAGTGTATTTAATTTGTTTTCAATAGTCAAAAAATAAAAGTAATGTAATTTATTTTGTTAATAGTACTTATATTTATTTAATATTGAATGTAATTTTAATTAATTTAAAAATTCGATATTTTTTACAACGATATTTATTACAACGATATTTTTGAATCGATATTTATGTACTTACCTGTTTAGGTATAGGGTGTCGATATTTTTGTAAACGATATTTTTCCAACGATATTTTTGTCAACGATATTTTTGTAATCGATATTTCAACACCCTACCCTTTCAAGAGTAACAGATTGCGAAGATTCCAAACTTCTGAACAAGTAGTCCTTACTGAAGGAACTAGTTTTCAAGATTGCCTAGCACAGTCACTATGGACCAAGATGAACTTATACTCAAAGCATTCAAGCTGTCTGCTGCCACCTGCAAGTCTTGTGAGAGTCCTGAGCCTCCATGGTACATGCAGTCCGCCTTGCTTTCACTCAAGGGTTTAAATGCACTGAATCCATTTGAAACATGAAGCCTTTTTCCAGGTGGTACCTACACTCTATATACTACCATCCTTTCCTGCTACTGAAGACATGTATGTTCAGAGATTCAGACTGACGCAGGACCAGCGTGTACATCTAAGTGCATCCTAACAGTTAGTTAAGGGAAAGTGTTTCATTTGAACATGAATATATAAAATTGTGCCCATCACATACATGCACATATTACTGATGCCACACATACAAACATCAGTGCATGGCAACAATTTCCTCTTCTCAAATTTGATTCAAACAAACATGGACTTCAGGTCAGGGTAGGTGACCGTCTGCAAATAATATCAGTTTCATAGATTTTCTCATGGGCATGATTTGGACATTGGCAGGCAGAATACTCACCACACATGCCCCCCCCTTTATGAGTAGGATGGACTGTTATCTTTACAATGGCAGTGCCCCCCACTGGATCTGCCATCTGTAAGCATACTCAGATTGACCAATGGAGTATACACTATTGAACTAAGGACATCAGACATCAGACCACCTGTTCTATTAAGAGCGGACTTTCGGGTGTATTTTTTCCTGTCACTCACAACCAGGAAAACATGGGGTTTTGAACAGACAAAATGACCCACACAACCTGAGAGAAAACTTCCACGATGTGTGGCTAATTGGTTTTAGTTTTTCCTGTAACAAAAGTATGCGTTGGCAGTTTGTTTTAGGAAGACACCAACCATGCAACAAATTTACAGTACCTTTAGAAGAACTATTGTGACTGTTGCTCCTCTGAAGACAAAGAGATCACAAATGGGTCAGCAGTGATTTCTAGACATAGTCCATCAGGGTGGCAGACATAATGTCCTCTGCTACCTTGACTGATGGCGGGCTGCCACCAATCATTAGTCAGATTTTATTTTTTAAGAATCGAAATTATTTTATCATGCTGGCATTGTCAAAATATTATTTGTTGAAGAGGAAAGAGAGAAAGAGAAGATGCAGCAAGTACAACGGGATCATTAATTGGCTGTTGTGGTCCTTCTTCAGGACACATATGAATAAGCTAACTTCCTGGAGTAAAGACCTACATCCAGTACCTTTAATAGCAGCCTAAAATAAGACCAATAGACATAATCCTATCTATTGAGACTCTTTCCACTGAAACGCAGATACTGATACAGAAAAGAGACAGGAGGTTTCACATAATGAAATGGCCCCATATCCCCAATGACACTATAAATAGTACCTCACATTGGTACTATCACATCTGTTAGATGTTTTATATGAATGGACTCATATTTACGTAAACCATCGACAGGATTACATTGATTCATTGTAAGAGTACATGGAGTGTTAATATTTTTATATTGACTATCTTTTATCAGAAAATGTTTTCAAGCACCCACTCCACACAGCTATTTTAAATAAATTAACACCGTCGCCCTGATTTTGTGGACAGAACATTGAATTGCTTCTGAAGCTGCTGTGAGGACATATGATGTGACTACCCAAGTTCATCCCATTCATTGCGGAGCCGTCCAACCCATAAGAATTATCTGCCTTCTGATCTCACTCTGATAGGCTTACTAGGGAATCAAAATCCCTGATAACAGAGTTACTCTGTGTTGGTCTTACAGGTGCGGTGTTAACGAATGACGTTCTCTGTGCAAAATGTTTACTAATTTTAAATTTCCTGGTAAACTGTAACATATCTTTTCTGCAGCTAACCAAATTGGTGTTTTGTGTAGAAAAAAATTGGAGTCTATCTTTGAACACTTGAATTTCATCAAAAATCAGAGGAGCAGTCTCATGAATAAACAAGCATAGGCAAATCCAATATGTCTGGGCTTTTTTGTTCTCCCGCTCAGTGTGGAGTACTTGTAGGTGCCCACTTAGAGCTGGGTTATCCATCCTTTAAGATATATATATATATTTTTAATTTTCAAAACCTTTATTGACAAGTTCAATATAGTCAGAATACAATTTGCATCAGATCAGATCGATATACACAGTAGATTTTGATACGAATATCATAAATGTAAAGACATTCCCAACATGCATGAGACAAATTCCATGAGGCACTGCTATGACACTAAAATTAACATGTTGATCCCCTTCCTAGAGGAGGTGGGGGCATAGCCGCAGTGATGGGGATGAGTGCAGCGAGCAGGGGAGACAGAGGGAAAGAGAGAGGGTGTTACTGACCAGCACCGGTGGCCGCCGCCGGCGGGGTGCCGGCGGGGAGCATGGGAGAGGCAGCACGGCTCAAAGGAATTCGGGAACGAAGATATGCCACTAAAGGTCCCCATATGTCAATTGGGCGAGACCTCGCAGGAAGTAAGTCCCAGAATTCCGATAGCAAGGTTTGGCATCTCAAGGCGTCTTCGAGCCAGTGAGCGAATTTGGGCGCCGGTCTGCGACCTCAGCACATGGGCACCCTACACCTAGCCAAAACAAGCAGCATTGCAATCAGGCATCGAGAAGCATGATGGCAGAATTTTACAAAGCCTAGCAGACACAACGGTGGGTCGGGCTGCACCGGTGCGCAGGTAATCATGGAGATAGCGGAGCATACCGCCCGCCAAAATTCCGACACCTTGGGGCACAGCCATGCTAGATGAGCAAAGTCTGCCACAGGGGCAGCGCAACGCATGCAACTATCGCTGGGTATGAGTCCTAATTTGTGAACCTGGGAAGGAGTGCGATAAAGCCTATGTAAATATTTAAAATGAATGAGACGGAGCCGGTAGTTGGGTGACAGTTTCTTCGTCTGATTGCAGCAGTAGAGCCAGTCAGCCACTCATCGATGTCCATGCCCAGATCCTCGCCACACGCGCCCGATCTGTGGAGATGGAAGTGGACGACAACGTGAGGGCGTACAATGCAATGACTATTTTGTGAGGAGTCAGGGATGTGTATATAAAGTCAAGGCAGGCATCGTGGGCGGAGGCTGGGGGAACGTAGGATGTAATTTCCGGCATATAGCGCGCAACGGACAATAGTGTCCAGCAGACCAGAAGAGGCAGGAAGAGAATAGAAAGTGTCACCAAGATATAAATCTGCCAAAGTCGACAGGCCCACAAGCATGATGCATGCTTGGACATGCTGGATAACTGGAGAGGGGGAAAGGCAGGATGTTGCACAATCGACATAGTATTGGCCGATAGCATCAGGAAATTGGAGAGTCGGCGCACTCCGGACTAGGCCCAGTGCAATGTCTCAACCGTGTCCACCTCCGCACGCAGGTGACTCGCCGGGGCAAATAAGGCCATGGCCAACGCCCAGGGGATGCAGTCTCCACAGCCACGTGTGGTTGGTAAGGAGAGGGGTGGATCCAAAAATGCAGAAAGCTGGCCTGAGCGCATAGGGCGTATATCTTAAAATTGGGAGCACCCATATCCCCCACCGACATAGGAAGAGTGAGGATATCATACTCGATTCTAGGTTGTTTACCAGCCCAAACTAGAGAGATGATCAAAGAACGTAGTTTGCAAACGAAATGGGCAGTGAGGAGGATATGGATGTTCAAAAAAAGGGAAAGGAATTTCGGCAGAACCACCATCTTAGCAATGACTATGCGACATGCAAGAGACAATGGAAGACGACTCCACTGCAGAATTTTGGATTCCAGCCAATCCACCGCACGCTCGAAGTTAGACCTCCAGAGTTCGTCAAAGTCCTTACTCAGCCAGATACCCAGGTAACAGGTGGGGTAAATGGTCTGGTGGCATCCATAAGGGGAAACAACACGGACTTGCTCCAATTTACCTGTATGCCAGACAATACACCAAAGCGTATTATCTCAACTACAAGAGGGCTAAGATTGTCTTGGGGGTGGCAAACATACAGGGTGATGTTGTCCGCATACATAGAGACCAGGAGGGATAGGGCCGAGAAACCTATACCCCTCTGAGTGTGGTGCTGCCGGAGTCTGGCTGCCTGAGGCTCCTTCGCGATAGCGAAGAGCATAGGTGATAGAGGAAACCCCTGCCGAGTGCCGCGTTCAATACAGATGGGATCCGATATTTGCCCATTAATTCGGAGACAAGCTGAGGGGCGAGTATAGAGAAGAGATATCTTTCATATAAACATATTGCTAAAACCGATGCGAGGTAGGAGAAAAAATAAAAAGGGCCATTAAAAGCGTGTCCAACGCCTCAGTGGCGTCTAGAAGAGCGGCAACTGGGGGGAGACTAGGGCTGATCTGGTGAAGACCCAAAAATATAGTTCGGAGGTTGTGCGAGGTGGCCCGGACCCAGAATGAAACTTGACTGGTCATGGAGAGCAATGAGAGGCATAAGTAGAAGAAGGCGAGAGGCAATTAATTTAGCGAACATTTTATTGTCAGTATTAATAAGAGAGAGGGTGCGGTAGGAGTCGCAACAGTCTGCAGGCTTGTCCGGCTTGAGTAACAGCGTTATCATTGCCTCACGGAGAGACTGAGGAAAGAGCCCATTATCAATAGAGTCGTTGTACATGGCAGCCAAATGTGGTTCTCAAAACGATACATAAGTTTTATAAAAAAGAAGCTGGAAGACCATCCAGACCGGGAGCCTTGTCGCCCCGCAAGCTATTTATGGCAGCAAGTATCTCCTCCTTAGTAAAGGGCTCATCTAAAAATTTCCGATGATAATCCTCCAGCCATACCAACGCTATAGTCTCGAAATAGTGTTCGAAGTCCTCGCGTGAGGGGGGAGGGCCAGCGGTGTAGAACTGCGAGTACAAATGCATGAAACTGGCCATAATTTCATCAGGAGAGGTGGTTCTAGTGGGGCCCCCGTCACTGAGAGCTGTGATATATATGACGAGGCACAGAGAGGACGTAGGAGGTTGGCTAAGGTCTTTCCAGGCCCGAAGCGACGAGCTCGGGCCTCTCTGCCCAGGAAAGCAAGCTCTCTATCAGCTTCTTCAGTGAATTCAGTGTGCTTTTGTCTTAGAAGTGCGAGGGTCTCGGGCCTGTGGTGCGCAGCAAGAGCGGCATCCATAGTCCTAATTTCAGTTTCCAACTTTGCCAGAGTGGTACAAATAGAACAGAGGACACCGGCCTGTTTAGAAATGCACTTCCCCCGTATTACTGTTTTGAAGCCTTCCCAAAGTACGGAAGGAGAGTCTACCGAACCCACATTCAGATCAAAATAGTTGATGATGGCTGTTTGGATCTCATCGCAGAAGACTGTGTCACGGAGCGTGTTCTGAGGGAGACGCCATGTGAATGCTCGCTGTGGGGAGTAAGGGGGACGAAGACTGATTTGAACCGGTGCATAATCCGAGAAGGTACGCGCTATATGAGTGGCTGAGGTAAGCCAGGTGAGGACATCCGGGGATGTGAGCCAGAAATCAATGCGTGATCAGCAGCCCCAAGCCCCCGTGATGCAAGTGTCCTCGCGGGCGTCGGGCCACATATGACGCCAGGCATCATAAAGTGAATTGTCAGCGAGTATGGACTGAAGCAAAGTAGTAGCACGTGGATGGGACGAATGGAGCCCAGAGCGGTCCAGTGCTGCTGAAAAAGTAACATTAAACACCCCCCCACCCCCCCAGAGAATAGCCGCCGGGCCAAAGGAAGAGATAAGGTGCCAAATGTGGGTAAAGAGATCGGGATCGTCCGAGTTGGGGCCATACACAGCAGCGATCGTCATGGGTTGAGACAACAAGGAGCCGTGCATAATTACATATCTACCCTCTGGATCCGTAAGTGCCTGAATAGTTTGACAAGGAGACCCCTGCATAACAAAATGGAGACCCCCCTTGCGTAAGAGGAATAAAACAAGGAGTGTGATTCTCCTCAGTAGCGCAACTTGAGTCTGGAGGCAGCCTCAGGCAAGAGGTGTGTCTCCTGTAAGAAACATATGTCTACCCTGTGTCGCTGAAAGTGAGAGTGAATGAGCCTGGCTTTTCGGTGATCGTTGAGACCACGGATGTTCCAGGTCCAACAAATTGTGTCGGTCATGTTGTACTATATCCAAATGAAGTGCTGTGCGGTGCAAGTAGGACAGACCTCGGACAGAGCCAAATAGTGAGCAGCAGCGCGGTACCTCCCACCGGCAGCGAAACAAGGCAGGCACCCTCAGCCAAAGGTTAGGCAAATTGGAAGCAAGTCGCTTGAATAGGCCAAGGGTTGATGGAAGCCCTCAATGCGCACAGACCCAGAAGGAAAAATAAAAGGAAAGGGGAGAGGGAAGAGCTGTGCTATTCGGACAAAGGGAATGTTGTGTACAGACTTGCTGCAGAAGGGAACAATAAAGCTTTTCCAATAAGAAGAGAAGAAGAATCCACATTTGTAAAGCGCACAATCACCCGTTAGGGTCTCTAGGCGCTGGGGTCCGTCGGGAAGATCAAGCAAGCTATTGCCCAAAGTCACATGGTGCTGGACTAATCTGCCGCCGGTGCCAGGGATCGAACCGTGATCCCCAGCTTCCGGAGTCAGTCGCCCTGGCCAACCACCACCCAGCAATCCCCCCCAGCAGAACAAACAGCAGCGTCAAAAGGATCCCAAACCCGCCATCCGCTCCTGCCCCCAAAACAGACCCCCAAAGACTCACCACCCCCAAACCCATACCAGTCCCCCAATCAGGCTGAGATACCACAGATTCCCACCCCCGGAACCCACAACTTGAATAAAGGGAAACCATAATGAGAAAGGGAATTATCCTGTTAGTGTATGGCAGGGCTCGGCAGACACCCCTGCAGTTAAGCAGGGTGGCCAAGCTACCAGAGCGTCAGACAACGTTCAGTGATTAATAATCCTAGAAAATACAACCAGCCAATCATTGTCGTGAGGGTGATCAACTTCAGCAGGCTGCGAGCTGGATGGAGAGGGACGTGATGATCTGTTGAGCTTCTTTGCGAAGGCAAGGGCATCTCTGAGATCAGGGAATATAAGCGTTTTAGCCCCCTTTCGAATTCTCAACTTTGCCGGATACGCCAAAAAGTAAGAGACCTCGTGTTTCTGCAAAATCCGCTTTGCAGGAAGGAATTTACATCTGGCTGCCTGAACAGTGAGGGTGTAGTCCGGAAAGAAAGAGAGCGAATTGCCTTGATGGTTGATTTTGCCAATGTCCCGTACTGGAAATGTTGTCTTTTTGCGATGATAGGGCGAGGAGGTAATCCGGGACCTGGGCATGGACCAAGGGAGCGGTGTGCATGTTTAACAATAAAAACTGAGGAGAGCACATCACTAAAGAGTTCCTTGACCAGTTGCTCCAAGAAGTCTTCCATACGGGCTATGTTGGTGGATTTTGGGACGCCAAATATGCGGAAGTTACTCCGACGGGAGCACGCCTCTAAGTCCTCCTTTTTCTCCCGGATAAGAGCAAGGATTTTGTCCATCTGTAGCAGCTTCTGGTGATCCTGAGTGGCAGCATCCTCAGCGCCCGAGACCCTGGATTCAACGTGGAGGAGACGATTGTCTTGTGAGTCAACACAGGCCTTCACAGAGTCCAGCCGGGCAGAAAGCTGGTCTAGCTGAGTCGCTATTCCTGTGACCATCGACTTTACATCCAACATCGTGGTGTTGGGGGGCGAGTCCATGGTGGTAGCGGGGTCACCACTGTCCAAGCCAGTGCCGTCCTGGCAAGTCGACCTGCGCTGTTTGAATGCAAATTTGGGCTGTTTGGGGTCGGTCCGCCCCATGTCCCTCCGCCATGGGGCGGACTGACCCCAAACAGTCCAGGCTGAGGGACCTCACAGCAAGCGCCAGCAAGGAATGCGGGGGCTACAGAGTGCCCAGGGTGAGCAGATTTAGAGCCAGGAGGAACCGCCAGTCCACCACTGAGTGCTAGGCCTGGGCAGCAAATTCTGTTCCGCTCCCGGAATTTGCAGAATGTGGGTAATTTCACGTTCCGCGGAGAACGCAAAATTGAATAAAATTCTGCGTTCCGCGACTTCGCGATCTCAAAATGCGTGTTAGCGAGATATTTCCTCCCGAGCACGCAAACAGCAATTGCGAACAGGAAAAAAGCACCGCAAACAAGCAATTCCACGTGTTCGCGGAATTGCTGCGTGTTCGTGGAGATTTTTTACCGTTTCGCGATTACGCAAATTCCGCCCACCCCTAGTGCCCACAGCAACTGAAACAGAGGACACTGGATAGAGAAGATCAACTTGCAGCGTGGGTCTAAGGATGACAGTCCGGCCGGGAAGGGCACCACCGGCGCGACTCTCGAGCGAACACAGGTATGGGAAGAAGGCGAATGGGCAGGCAGAGAGCAGATTGAAGATGTGAAGGGCCTACAGGTCCCAGAGAAGAAGTCCCAGTCACCCGGCTTGAGGGGGGCCCACAGATCAAGGCACGCGGCACACTGTGCCCAGGCCCCACAGGAAAGCCTCCACCGATGACCGCAATGCCAGGAGTCCAAATACGGCACCTCAGCAGGAGTGTGCTGGAACAGTCTCGATTGGCACCAGACAGCGGCTTCGCAGCACCACTGAGGCGATGAAAGAACCTGCGGGTAGGCGGGCCCTCGGCAGCAGCAGAGGCACGGGCCCCAACACGGCCAACAGCGGGAGCAGCACCAACCGCCCAGGGCCGAGGGGAGTGGGCACACCCTGCCTCAAACAGCAGCAGCACACGTGGCGGAGAGGGTAGGCCGAGCCGCAGGACACACACGGCCCGCACAGATCTGGCATGTAGTGTCAGGTTGCCGGCCGGGCGTAGGGGAATAGAAGAAGCCTCAGCAAGTCCAGGCCCCTGATGACGTGTGTGTCGGGTGCTGCGGTGTCACAATCTGCCGGGAGAGACCCCAGAGGCAAATGCGGGACCAGAGATCTCTGCGCAGCACCACAGCAGTAGGGTGAGGAGTGCACACCAACCAGGGGCAGACGCGCCAGGGAGGCGCGGGGGCACACTGCTCACATTACCGTGCCCAGGCACTTGAGAGCGAGCAGGGAGAGCCAAACAGGAACAGAGATGAAATATGGCGCCGGAGCACCCTGAGCCCGGGCTTGGCAGTTCAATGCTAACACCCGCAGCCCTGCCGCAGAGGGCCCCTGGCAGCGACAACACTCACAGGGTGACAGCCAGAACCACCGATGATCCTCCGACTGCACGGTGCCCTATGCAGCCCCGCTGGTGGCAGATGCGAAATGGCCGGGCCTCCACAGGCCCGCGAGGCGTAGGCCCGGCGCCCCAGACGAGCTGCAGCTCCCAGTCCGTGAGCGATCCCGGGGGGGGGGGGGCGAAAACAGCTCTCAGCGTGCGGCAGGTGAGGATGTGACAGGGTATACTGGTTGCAGCTGTTATAAAGGCCGTCGTCTGCAGGATTGTATCGGATCTTGAGCTTGGCCAGCAGAGCCCACTTGGAGTGCGGCCATCCGGTAGCCGGCCAAACCACGCCCCCATCCATCCTTTAATAAGGCTTTGATGAATGAATGGAAGAATGAGTGAGAAACTGGATGGATGAAGTGGTAAAGGAGGTGCTAAAGGAAGCAAGGTGATCAATGCAGTAAGGGATCAGACAATCTCGGTGTGTGAGGGTAAGGTTTGTGCTTGGAGGCATGACAGGGTGATCTCGCAGGGTGAGGGGCTGTATTTTGTGGAGGAAGAAGTTTATGTTGGCAGATGTGAATTTGAAACATATTATAATGATTCATGTAAAATGAGGAGCTTTTTTTGGTGGTTTCAGGCAATATTTTCCTTTGATAGAGAGGTGTGAGTGACAGCATTATATTTGCTTTGGGCAGTGAATGTTTTTTTTTTAAGATGAGATATGTATTTACACAGCTCTAACAAATGCAGGATTTACTGTTTCTAAGTATTGCACATTTTTTGTAACCATTCAACAATTTCATGGTACTGTATTTACTGAGATCGAGAATATAAGTCGACCAGGCCTTACTGTATCCACAGCCTTGACCCATAAGCCACTGCAGATGCCAGTAGCGAGCAAGGATAAATATGGAACACAAATGCACCCAAAGAAACACACTCATATATATTTTTTAAAATGCAACATATTTGCACAGATGTATGCCAAAACAGCTCTGGCAACAGAAGAAGGTACACAACACTGTCATACGAACACACCCAGACTGCAGCCACAAACAGATGTTAACATACCCAACATGGGCACAGCAATACCCAAACCAAAGCAAATTCATGGACAGCTAAAACACAAACATAAACATAGACACACTCAGACACAACCATGCAAATACCTACACATGGTACCACACAATGCAACAGATTGTCACAAACATGGGGACATATATACAGAACAGCCGCCCATTCCGTACAAGAGTTGCAGACAGTTTTCAGCATCCAGCTTGACAGCAAAGGACCTTATCTCCTCTGCAGTGACAGCGGCAGGCACTGGGCAAGGCGACAAAACATTTCTGCAAAGAAGAGACGAACCATCTGCTTCAACCTGAACGATAGTAATCACAACAAATGATTCCCTCTCTTCATATCGGAACACATTCAAAACATAGGTATAGAAAGAGAAAAGGGGGGAAACGAAAAAGAAAAATAGGTAAGAGAGAAATAGATCATTTAAAAAGTAACACAGCTACGAAAATGAGCTTTCTGTGCGCAAAAAGTGCAAGAAGTAAGGCGTTAGATCAAAAAAAGAAAGAATATGGAAGAATAAATGGCACAGCAGCATTTTCAAGCAGAACACCAGCTCAACACATGCCCTTGCCAAGAAGAGAGCACACTTTTAGGAGTGAGAGCAAAATATTTCAAATTAGGCTGCCATGTGCAATTCTGTCTTCAGATGTGGCACAACAGTGGCAAACTAATACCGGTTCAAACCACAGAAATAAAAATAATGTAATTCAGTATTTACAGATTCTGCCTTTAGTTTTTGCTGCCCTTGGAAAGGTACGTCAGTGTAAGCACAGCAAAATATTAAGTGAACATAAAACACTTTAAAAGCAAACAATGTCTTACTACACATCATGCCTCTTGCACACACGTACAAGATTATCTCAAATACACATGCACTCACTATGCTCTTTCAAATACACAAATAAGTGTGCAAGTAGGCAGATTAGTTTTGGGAATATTAACCAGACAAATCAGGATTGGACTCTTTACCATGAATGAGGCTGCCAATTGACTAATACTCTCATTGAGCAGTGTAACATATGTATTAATTAGATAGGAAAAAAATCGGAAAGCGAGGCAGAAGAGGTAGTTTGGCTGAAAACCTGTGTAAGGAAATGCCTCTTTTTTACATGATCACTCTCAAAGTTTTGGACTGATGCTGCTGTTTTTTTTTTAATTTGAGAGTGCAATATGTCCTGCTAACCAGGCCTTAGTGCCAATGTTCTAACCCGAAAAATGATATTTTTGATTGGCTACCCCAAATTGAGGTGTTAACTGACTTATAAGTCCCTAGTATATGATACTAGTATGGTACTAGTCAGAAGGAGTTAGGGCATGTAATTTAAAGTGTCTCTCAGGAGCTGCAGCACTGATTGTGCCACTCTGGAAAGGTGAACAACCATTACAACGCACTATTACATCGACATACCATTACCACGCAACTATTACAACACAAGTCATTACAACGACTTGCGCTGGGGGGCGCTCTAACATAGGGAATAGTTTAATTTACTATCCAACACCTTCCCTACTATCCACGGGGACTGGAGTTGGAATAGTAAATTAAACTACTCACTATCCAGCACCCCCCAACGCAAGTCGTTGTAACGACTTGCGTTGTAAAACTTGCGTGGTAAAGGCATGCGTTGTGAAAGCATGCGTTGTAATGACATACATCCCTCTGGAAATATCATGTGAATATAAGAAATATTGAAATTTTTTGGCAAAACCACAAATTTGTGCTTTCTGCAGAAAAGGTCATAAAAAGAAAGTACATTTTTCTAACTCCCTCCTGGGAATTCTGCTGAGAAGTAAACAGTCAATGCTGTGCGATTAGTCAAAGCTACTTCATACTCTGTAAAAATGTCCCATTACAAATCCACTTTTTCATGAAAAGATTTTTCTTTCATTCAATTGATAGAGTCCAATCTTCATATATTTACAAGAACAATACTTGCAGAGGAACGTACTGTTTCCTCAACTTGGACCCCGTACTCGGAGGATCTATTGGGAGCTTCGGATTGGATGGATATGTGTTTTTGATCTGAGGACTGACTGTCCTTTACCTGGGATAATTGCCTTGTGCTAGACGCTGCACCTTTTGGAAACTTATGAATTGTTCTGCTTGAACTAATACGCCTACGCTTACCCATTGGAAGCTTGCAATTGACCGATTTTGCCCTGACGAAGTCTAGTGGTCTTAACGACCTAGACGAAACACGTGTTGGCGGTGTTTGTGGTTTGTCTCTTGTAAATATATGAAGATTGGACTCTATCAATTGAATGAAAGAAAAATCTTTTCATGAAGAATAAAATGAGGAGCACCTAAAATATTGGGACTTGATATCTTGAACTCATTTGAACTTTTTTCCAGCTCAGGATCTTGTGCATGTTTGTATTGGTTAACTGTGGCCCCTTGGTGTCGCAGGTTTTGACTCTGGTGGGGTGACCAGAATCTGATCCTTGGAGCTTACTAAATATTGTGTATTGTACTTATTTTCTTTCCCAGCGCATGTTATCCCCTGTTCACCCCTTTTTTGCTGTTGCTGTTTTACATAGTTATATCAGTTGAATCAGCGAGTTACAGGTTACATAGTTACATTAGTTTGAATCAAACAATCACAGAGGGAGGAGGAGGGGGAGGGAAGGAGACACTAACGGGGAGACGAAGAAAAACAATATCAGATGACCGGCTGGGTAGGTGACGGCCATGGGGCCAGACTCCTCTATAGCTGTATAGGACAGCTCCATCGGGTATCGGCCATGGTTGCTCCGGCTCCGCAGTAGGTAAATGCTGTGGGGTTGGTCGCAACCAACTCATAATTTCCAAATCCCCTTTTTGATGTACACAACATGGACATTTTTGTATTTGTTCAGCAGTTTTTATCAATTAGTACACTTCTACATACTAAAAGAATGTTTATGGGAATTCAAAGAATGTCTATGGAAATTTCTATGGAACATTCCCTAAACATTTCCACAGAGTAGGTGGAAATTCTGTGATGTGTCAGAATTTGTCTCCAGACGCAACCCCTTTTTCTTGCAGCCTCACTGAAAATATACTCAAGTATCTACATAAAGTTCAGTATAAGTATCCAATCTAGGAAAATATTTCCATAAATCTGGAAAATTGCACCATAAACAGACATCCATACTAATATTATAAAGAGAGAGCCCAAACCTTTGAGGCGGGTAATCTCAGTAACCACAGCACCAATCACAACACCCAATACAGTGTTGGAAAGGGCAGTTGCAGCAGAAGGACATAGGCTATGCAGACGGCCACCATATATATATATATTTTTTTGCAGAGTTTTATATAGCGCGAACTTGACCCGAACTGAATCAGGTATCAGAGCGCTTTACATAGCACCAGTTATGTTACATGAGGACACACATTCATTTTTGTTAGGCACGGGGAGATTAAGTGATTTGCCCAGAATCACAGGATGTTTGGCGTCGTTACCTAGACTCGAACCTAGATCCCCAGGTCCGAGGGCGAGCACCTTAGCCGTTAGGCCAAGTCCTCTATACATTTAAAAGGTAAAAGAACCGTGCCAGCAAAGTAGTCCCTTGTGGGCGTGTCTGCGTTGTGCTGTGGGCGTGGGCTGGGTGCCTGACTAACGCTGGGGGAGTGTGGTACGACCATCACATCGTGGGCTGTGGGCGTGTGCTGGGGGCATGACAAACGCTGGGGGCGTGACAAACGCTGGGGTCGTGTGTCCACCCTTCATACCATGTGAGTGGTACATACAAGCGCCATTTACGTTGCTGCGCAGCATCAAGGGGCACGCTGGGGGCGTGAGAAACGCTGGGGGCGTGTGTCCGGACTTCATGCCATGTGAACGCAAACGCGCCGTATCAAGGGGCACGCTGGGGTCGTGAGAAACGCTGGGGGCGTGTGCTATGTTCCCCCTTCATGCCATGTGGCTTGTACATTAATCAGAAGATCGTCTGCTGTGGCCGTGTGCTGGGGGGCGTGACAAACGCGTTCACCTGGAGGCCTGGTAAGTAACGTTACTGCAGCCTCTCCTGCGCACTGTTACTGAACTCTCTCATTCAACGAAATTACACGCGCCTGCTACCATCAACCAGGGCTCTAGCCGGGCTCAGGTGGCGGATCAGTACACTAATTACACGCGCCTGATAACATCAACCAGGGCTGCAGCTGGGCCTCAAGCGGGGGAACACGCGCCTGCTAACATCAAACAGGCCTGCATATGGGCCTCAAGCAGGGGAACACACAAATGAGCGTGTCTGCGGGGACAATTACTGCAGCCTCTCCTACTCGCTGTCACTCAACTCTCTCATTAAACGGATTTACCCGCGGTTGATAACTCTCTCATTCAACGACATTACACGCGCCTGCTAACATCAACCAGGGCTGTAGCCGGGCTCAGGCGGCGGATCACTACACCAATTACACACGCTTGCTAACATCAACAAGGGCTGCAGCTGGGCCTTCTCCGTCCCTATTCTAATGAAACAAAAAATGTTGTCTACCGCGAGATTTTAAAATAAATTGCCCTTGCCAAATACACACATTACACACATTCTATTTCATACCTGGACAACGTCGGGACGGGCTGCTAGTGTCTAAATAAAGGAAACCCTCTTTATGAAAATGCCTTAGATGGAAAACTCAATTTAATTGGAATTTGTCTTGCTTGCCTGGCCATTTGAATATGCATCCAAAGAGTGTGTTGAATCACATTAAGCAAAGAATTAGAGTGTTTCTACCTTTGGAATGTACATCAATGCGTAATTAGTGTGGTTGAGCAATGTTCTTACTGCTCCGATGAGTACTGACGTCACAGCAATGCGCACGATTTTCTATTGTTTCTTCATGGGAAAAGCTAATTTTATTTACTTATTTTTGATTTACAAAAAGAAAAAAAACAATATTAAATACAAAGTTCTTTGAGTCAAATCAAAAAATATAGTTAGCTTCACTTCATTATATACTATATCTTACAAGCATGTAGTCATAATGCAGAAGTGAACCCTAAACTTATATGAATGAAATACCCATATTTATAACCACACATTGAAAATACATATACCAATTAAGCATAAAAGCATGCATTTCCAAAGTATATTTACACTAATTATGAGGTGGCAAAGACAGTGTTTATGAGTCACCATGTTAAAATATGTTAGCAAAGTCAGCTTCAAAGTGATGTTAGAAAGTCTACAACTTACACTGATAGGGAACCCGGATTTACTGCTATGAGAAAATTCCATAATATGATAGATTCCTTAAATGCATCTATTGGTTACAGTACGTTCGAGAATGTCTTTGCAGCTTAGGAAGGGCAGATTTGTTTGACACTCCAGAAGCAATAAGTAGAAGGGATCTAATTTGGCTGAAAGAGTGTTTTCTTAAAAAGGGGTATTTGAGATAGAGAGGAAGTAGAGGCGAGAAAACCCAGCGTGCGCAGGTACGTTGTACTGAAAACTGTGACAACTATTGAACCATATCTTTAAAGTAACCATGATCACTTCTTACTGACTAGATTTTGGCTTGATCTTTTGATTATCTTTTGGACCAAACTCGTGATACCCATAGAGGGCAGAGTCTCATACCCTGGGGTTGAGAGGGACAGTCGCCCCAGGATATGATGCACTTTTTACTGTTTTGTCATTTTTACTAGCTCCCAGGAAGTCTTTTATTATTCCCATCCCTAAAAAAGCTTACTTTAGGAGGGTCAGACCTGCCTTTATATTTTTGCAACTTCTCCCAAGTGATTCAGATCTGTATACGCTTAGCTTTTTAAGGGCTGCCATCAGCCTTCGGTCCAGTTGTGATTAAACTTGATAGTGGGTCCTACCTTTTTAACTCTGAAACAGGGGTTTAAATAGTTTTATGTATTGACTTTGTATATATGCTGGAATTTTCTTTTATCGATGTTTGTATGACTTTTATGGTTTTTATTGTCAAAACCGAATAAAGTATGATGATGATGATGATAGATTCGCACTGGATTCCTGCACGAAGCGCCCTGTCTCACGTTTTTGCCCCTTTGATGGAAGAGAAAGAAATCTCCATTATTATGTCCTTGTTAATATACCCCAGTAATGTTCCACTCGAGACAGGAAAACATGGGTAAATCTACAAAAAAGCAAATATGCCTCATTCTGCATTTTTGGGAGCTCCTTTTTAATAAAAAAAAAAAAAAAGCATTTGTTGGGGTGATCTGTACTTTATATTGTTAAATGTATTTTCAGTAGACTTTGTATTAATACTTCAAGTCGTTTTTTTGGTTTCGCTGAAAGCAATGCAGTCGTGTGCCAGATCGACCAAAGCATCCACTGGAAGAAAGTGAGAACTGAAAAGGGGGAAGTAACTGACCTGCACCTGTTTCCGTCTTTTATGTTTTTATTTGCTGGTTTGTGGTTTTTGAACATCCTTGGCAACAGATGCGCAATGAAAGTGAATCACTTGCTTATCCTGTTTCCTTCCTAGATATACATGAGGGAAGAAAAGGCTCCAGGCTCCCTATCTGTTCATCCTCTTCACCATACCAAGACTCAGATCTCAGCACAATTACCCACGACCGGAAAAATGCACCACCTCGCTCAATTTAACAAAAGACACACAAACATTTAGAACCGTTAGACCTCAGAGTAGTCTTTTTGCAAAGGCATTAGTGACGTCCATTACAGAATGGATGGTAGAACACGTTTTAATCCCACTGACACAAACATGCTTCAGGCCTGGTCCTTGCACCGTGGATAACGTTATGTCCTTGAAGATCTTGGCATCTCACATGCATGAGGCTCTAGTGATGCTTTGTCAATGACTTTACAGCCTTTGACCCATTAGAACGTACAGTGCTACGGGAGTAACCCACATATATGGGTATTCTTAATCCAGCACTTTTGAAAACCATCAAGGCTCTTCACAAAAGTACATTGGTCAGTGTGAGGACCCCGATTGGTACTTTCATGAGGTCGATCTGTAGGCCAAACAGATTTGAGCAGCGTTGCCGCCTGTTCTTTATTTAATTATTAATTTATTTGTTTATTTATTTGTAAAGCACACTGTCACGCATCAGGCATCCTGGCGCTGTGGTGCTGAGTGGTAGATAAAGAGTTTCCCCTGCCTGTTTCAAAATGACAAATCACCTGTTCGATGTGAATGGTTGTCCGATACAATAGACTAGAATTCCAATATCCAACGTGTCACATGCGGATGACCTAAAATAATAGGTTAGACCCTGATTGGTCTTCGAAGTCTATTCTTTTCCATGGCAGCTTACAATGAGCCCAACACATTTTCTGTGAACATGAAAAAGAAAATGAACCAGGTGAAGCAATATAATAAATAAGTACTAGCGTGTCCCTTTGACCTCATTTGGACTAACAGATTAGAGCTAACCAATGCTTCAGCCATTCCATGATAGTCAGAGAAAAGGCATGTGTACGCCTCATACTAATGTTTTTGGGTGTAAAACTGTAACATTATGTGCCAATCTTCCTCCGGTACAGTCATTCACAACGCCTTATGATTTGGATGAGAGTAATTCACTAAAAAACTTGCTGAGCTTCAGCAAGGTTATGCAGTAATATTTATTATGCCAGAAGTGAGCGGGCCAGCAGTATAGCATGAATATATGGTGCTGTGTTATTGTCGTGTCACCCACAAACTATTGGGATCACAACCTGTAGAGTTCTCAAACCTAAAAAAACTGCAACCTTTTTGGAGAAAAAGGTGGCAAGTGTCTCTTACATATCCCTCACTGAGGTATGCTCAGATTGGAAAGAGTGTAAGATATCAGATAAATCCATTTCAGAGAATATTTTATGCACAAGGGATACATTCGGGCCCACTCCAATCCCCAAAATCAGTATGTCCTCCTTAGTATTAGCATTCTACATTGTATGATTATTTATTTTGGGAATGGTTATTAATTTTGTGAGCAACTCACCAAAGAATACAAACAATAGGACAAAATGTAAACATGTTCCAAAAATATTTCATCACACATCTCTGCTCCATTAGTCTAATCCCTACCTGAACTCTATCTAGTTGTCTAACAGCATAGCTGTATTTATGGATTTTGATAATATATCAAGTCAAGGAAAGTTTTGCCACATTCCTTATCATGGACTCAGTCCTGAAGTTGTGTGTCAGCCTCCTTCAAGTGATAGAGCGCGCGAGGTCACCCAGCCAATGATTCCGCCGTTTCCGGCTTCAGGGCCCATATACTTTCAATTCACACTATTCATTGACAGGGCGACTTCACGGGCTGCTACCAATTGTGTGTGTTCCCTACTGTTATTACTCAGAGTACCCGACTTACCATCCACCGACACGGGTACCTATGACCTCAACGGATCAGGAGCCTAGCTGTAAAAGGAAAGGCAGCAAATGCAAATTCAAATGACATTCAATATTGTTTGTAAATGACCACGGACAACTGGAAGTTTTAAAATGTTTATCTAAAGTTCGTTTTCATCAAGCATTAAACTTACAAGAATAAGGCAATCAATAACCAAGATAATGAAAAGTACATAACTATAGAGAAATAAAGTCAGGGTAACCATTTAAATGTAATTATGAGATAAAGAAAAATGCTATGCATTTAAGGCAAGGAGTTTTCAGACAGTTTAAGTAAGGCCGTTCTAGACCATATCAGAAAATGACAAACTGCAATGCAAAATATGATTTCCAAAAGGTAGGATAGCATAGGAACAATTTAAAGTTATATGCAATTGACTTTATGATTCAATAGTTTGCGGCAAAAGCATGGAAAAATCAACATGTGCAAAGGTGTGTCTTTATTTAAGCAAAAGACTGAAATATAGAAAGGTGCAAGTTTTAAAGAACTTAGAGCAGTATTTACCTAGACTGGTGTAGAAACCAAACCCTGGCCACGGGTCAGTTAAGGACAGGAAACCCTCAAGGAAGGATACCCCTCAGAGGACAGCAGGTGCAAAATGGACACCCAGGACAGGACAGGATACCCTCAGATTAGGAATCAGGACAGGACCTCAGGACAGGACAGCAAACCCTCAGGACAGGACCGCTCAGGACAGGACCGCACCCGCAGTTTGGAAGCAACGCCTGCGTTCCACCCTCTCTGCAGCTATCGATCAAGATCCCGATTGGATCAGCGAACTCCCAGCAGAGTGCTTCGCCAGCACTTTAAGGTTCAGTAAAACCTTAGTCTATGGTCAATTTCGGACAGAGTGCTCCGCAGCGCTCTGTATCTTCAGTCACCTATTGAGTACGATGGGTCAGTGACAGGTCAGCTAAACCAGACAAGTCGGACAATTTCCCTAGGTGAACCCAGGGTAGATATACAGTTTTGGGACAGGGTACCACCCCCCAAATGTTGCAAAGTGTCAGAATCCCCAATTTCGATTGGTCCTAAGGTAGGATTTGGGTAATACACCAATCATAACACACTATTTGGATGCTTCATTTACATATCTGGGTACCGCCTAGCGAGATCGGGGTTCCCATGAGAAACTGCATAGAAATACAATAGATATATTACATTGTTTCGGAAAAAGAACATGTGATTCCGTCCTGCTAGGGTTGCAGGTCAGTTCTCAGGAGCATCTTGCCCATCACTGCCAACTGGCGGTGTTCCATCAGCCAAGGTTGTCGGTGCCCCAGAAAGTCGCACATGCGTAGAAGGGACCTCCAAGATGGCTTTTGGTGCAGTTAGACCCCCATTCCCCGCGGTACATGAAAAGTAAGCGAAAACAAATTAATACATAAAAATAACATTATGAAAACACATCATTTGGTTTTGAACTTTCAACTTATCACTACAAAATATACTTATGCAGTCTAAATGTTAGCTACATATAACAGGCACAAGAGCAGTGGCACGAGCAGTACCACGTTACTGGCAAGGCTATGTATTACGCATGCGCATAAATTTCCCTCCACTTCTGCAGACCCGTCAGGACACCTGAGTGTGACTGACGCATGCGCAGTAACTAAATACAAGCGGCGGCCATATTTTACGGACAAGGATTAAATGCATTAGGAATACACATAGGCAAGCTTCATAAACTTTGCTTAAACTAAATATAACGTTAGTAAGACGTACACTTATTACCTTGTTACACATAAACGAGGTTCATGAATACAGCAAGTCGCAAAATATGCGAAGCTTTGCTTCATCAATCCCCTCTTTGATGATATTTACTATCATCACAAAATTTAATGGAACCAGATGCCAACTTTCTTTCACACTTTGTACAACTCTATCTCTTCCAGCAATTTCTCCAGTTTCTCCCTTTCAGTTTTGGTAGGGTGAGAATTTTTCACCTTTTTATAGATCTGATTATTCACTTCCTCCAATTCGAGCTCATCCACACTTCGTTTCACCCCTCATGCATTCACTTCATGCTTTCTAGTGTGCTTACGGCATTTGCAACAGACAAATATGAGAAATAGAATGAGACCTATAATTCCAATTGGCATCAGTACTTTAAACAATAAGCCTTTACCTATACTAGCGAACCAATGACCTACATTTGAGAGACCATCTACCAGTCTCTTCCAGGCACTATCAACCTCGAGTGGTCTGAGTTCCTTTGCCAAATTAGTAATGTTTCTCACATATCTTTTGAGCTGCACACTTTTGTCCGGAATATAAGTGCAACAATGTTGCGCCTTCAACATCCGGCAGACTCCGCCCTCTTTCGCCAATAAGGTATCAAGAGCAAGTCGATTCTGCAAAACCATTGATCTGATCGCAACCATTTCGGTATTGACCAGCAGAAATCCATGGGCTGTCTCAGTCGACAACCCATCCACTATAGTGGACAATTTGCATATTCTGTGAGTGTTCAGAACCACTCCCACTCCAGGTATCAGTGCACTGAAAATACTACCCATTATTTCACCTATGCTTTCTCTTTTACTACGCACTAAGCCATTAGTATTTTCACTGCTTCCAGCAACTCCATTCACATGGTATATTTTTGGGAAGACAATGCCAAAATAGCAACTTCCATACCAGTGATCCGGCAATTTGAAATAAGCCTTGTCCCCACAAATATAATAAATTCCAGGAAACACAGGCTCTGACCCATTTTTGAAACCCCAACCTCCAATTACCTAGTAATTATGTTCGCATTCACTGGAACCAATGCAAATGTTATTATAATAGCTAGTCTTCTCGCGGTGAAGACATAGCTTGCCTTTCTTTTCAAAATCCAGCAACAGAGCAGGACCCGCCCCACCAGTTGAGGTGCCTTCCATGTTCTCTACCCACTTTGGCTTTTTCTGACTTTCGTCATTAGCCTTCTTTTGTATTTTAATTCTCCTTTTCTCTGCCATGTTTAGGAACATCTTTTCCTGCTCATGCAAAGAACAAGTCAAGTTATCTCTGTGTGCGTCAGCTATGTCGATATTACCTATGGTTAGGAAGTAATCTCCCATGTATCGTATTGCGTCACTTTTGGTATGTACAGGATTCAAGTTCCCACGTATAGGAAGCTCAGAAAAGATCACGTCATTATTAGAGTAATAGTACTGTAACGGTCCTCTTTTGTAAAATAAACTAGCTAAAATGCTACAGGAGATTCCGTATGTCAGCGGTAAGTGATGGTATGTCACGCCTTCAGCTACAGAGGTAGGTAGCTTCATGCAGACATAGCAATCTTCAATTTCCATAGTCTCTACATAGTGTATTAACAAGTTTGCAAAAACATTTAAGCGTGTCCTGTTTTTAATTCTATGATAATGTAGTTCTCCCTCATCTGATGCTTCTAAGTCTTGTTTTGTTTGTCTCAGTGCTCTCTCATGTCTAGCTACACTCTGTGTTGTCAGCTCTTCACTGTCAGTATTTACAATTTCAGTAGGGACAATATTAGTATCTTTGCTTACAGCAAAGGGAATGAAAATTGTTAGTCCTATCCAGAGTAATATCAGGACAACTATACTACAGACACATACCTTGCAGCAAGTTTTGCAACCGCTGCGACTAGGTCTACCATTCACGTTTGAATCAGACATTTTGGCTTCAGAAGAAGTTTCTCAACCCCTCTTTGTGTCTCTACACAAGTATCTTACTTTGTGCAAATTCACGGTGGCTCTTCTTCCTCTTCGTCAGAGTACTCAGGGACGGGCTCTCCGTCGCTTACGTCAGTGATATCGAGATCTTCAAGTTCTTCTAACACAAGTGTCCATTCAGGTGACTTGTACTTTTTGTTTTGTCTCTTTATCCGATCACTCCTTCTTTTGGAAGTGTCTTCTGGTTGTTCTGCTATGCGAGCACTTCTCCTTTCTTCTGCACGTTTTTCTTCTACTGTTTTTATTCTCAGTCTCAATTTCTTTATGTATCTAGGCTCAAGATGTTTTCTTTTCTTAAGTCTTTTTGTTGGTACTTGAACTTCGTTCCCTTCTCTTGCCCTTTTGTTCTCATTAACTGTTGGCAATTCTGTCTCAGTTTCTTCTTCTTCTATCTGACTAATTCCAGGGCTAGCATCTGTTTCTTCTGCCTGGGTACTAATCTGGCCTTGTTCAGGTAAATTGTGTGTTTGCTCTTCAAGTGTCTCTGACTCTGTTTCCTGAACACGTTCTTCTAATTCTATCTGATCCTGTTCAAGCACTTCGATCTCTGGACTTTCTTCTGCTCGAACTATTACACTATGTCTAGTCTGTCCCTTCCCGATATCAGGTGTCAGTGGAGGAGTATCAATCACTTGTTCTGTATTCCTCTCTTGTTCAGGATCCTTCACTTGTTCAGTATCGGGCACCGGCTCTGTAGCATTCACTTGTTCTGTATCAACCACGTGCTCTGTCCCTGTCTGACCTTCTCCTTCCTCAGTTTTGATGTGAATCTCAAGAGTCTGAGGTTCTTCGCCTGTGCCTTGTTTTTCCTCTCTAGTCCACTCTCTACCTTCCCAAAGTCGTTCACTTGTTCGAATGGGGTCTTCGGTGAGATCAATCAAGGGAATCCACTCTTCTGGCCATATGCTCGGCAGCTCGTCTTCAGCTACTTCTGGCTCAGCTTCTTGGACCCCTTCAGCAGGCTGGGCTCCTGGTAGTTCGTTATCAACTATTCTTGGGCCAACATCTGCTGATTCTGCAGCTCGACTGGTACTGGGCTGTACGTCGTCAGCTACTTCTGGTCTGGCTCCTGCAGAGTCCTCTGCTGGACACCCTTCTGCTTCAGGCACTTCGTCTGGTGGTACCTTCTGGGTGTGGCTGGCGTGTATCCAACGCGGAACTCCTGCACACTTTACTGCTGTGGTAGTAACCAGAATCACCTGACGTTTTTCTCCCCACCTCGGCTCCAGGCAGCTCTTCCGAGTATGCTTCTTTATCTTCACCCAGTCCCCCGGGACCAGTTTGTGGAGAGGAGTCGTTGGATTGAGGATGGCGTCTTCTCCGATCTGGCGAGAGATAGAACGCACTTGGTCACCCAATCTCTTGCAGTATTCAAGTACCAAATCATCAGTAATACTCAACAGTTTGCTTCCAGGCACCCATGCTTGTCTCATCACTCTTCCCATAATGATTTCATGGGGACTTAGGCCTGTCTTGCGATCAGGAATACTTCTGAGTCCCATCAGGACCAGGGGCAGGGCCTTCACCCAAGTCAATTTCGTTGCATCACACAGTTTTGCTAGTCTGTTCTTGATAGTTCCATTTATTTGTTCCACTACTCCAGAAGCCTCTGGACGGTAGGCACAGTGAAGCTTTTGTGAAATTCCAAAGGCCTTACAGAGTTCGTCGATCACTGCATTCTGAAAATGTGAGCCTTGATCTGATTCAATAGTGACTGGAACCCCGAACCTAGGTATCAGTTCTTTTAATAAACACTTAGCTACTGTTTTTGCGTCATTTTGGGGAGTAGGGAAAGCTTCCACCCACTTTGAAAATAAACAGACCATGACAAGGACATACCGTTTCCCTTCACAACGGGGCATGGTGATGAAATCAACCTGTATCCTTACAAAGGGACCCCCGGACCTCCCAATTTTTCCCAGTTCCACCACAGTCCTCTTTCCTGGGTTCATCTTTTGACATGACAGGCACCTCTGGCAGAGGGACTCTGCTACTTTCCTGAACTTTTTACTGTACCAAGTCTGTTGGAACACTAGAATCATGGCGTCCCTACCAATGTGTGATCCTTCATGTATCAACCTCGCCATTGTGCTAAGTAGGTGTCTAGGCAACACAGGCATACCAGTTGGACCTAAAATGACACCATCCACACGTCTTGGTCTACACCCATCGTCCTTCCACTTCTCTCTTTCTTGCCAAGGTGCCGCCTGCTGCCACTCTTTCACTTCATCCCATGTAGGCACTTCTTCAAACACTTGAAGTTGGCAGCTGGTTCCTGGCCCCCCTCGTTTTGGATTTACGATATACCGATCTCTGGCGCACCATTGGGCCACTCGATCAGCATAATCGTTTCCCAGTGATACCTTGTCCATGCTCTTCTTATGAGCAGCACATTTTACCACTGCCAGTTCCTTTGGTAACTGGATTGCCTCTAAAAGGTCTTGAACAACCTTTCCATTTCGAATAGGGGTACCTGATGAAGTCAGGAACTCCCTCTGTAGCCACAACTGGCCGAAGTCATGCACAACCCCATAACAGTACTGGCTGTCAGTATATACTGTTATGCGCAGGTTCTTCCCAATTTGGCAAGCTTTTATCATAGCAATCAATTCGGCTACTTGTGCAGACTTGATATGATATAGGTAACCTGCTTCCTCAATTTTCTCTAAGGAGACTACCGCATAGACAGCACTCAGGCCTCCTTGTTCATGCCTTAGACATGAACCATCTACAAATAATTCTTTGTCATGTTCAGGCAATGGCGTTTCTTTTATGTCTGGGCGTGGCTTGGTGTTGAATTCTGTTAGATCAATACAATCATGTTCATCATCCACCCCCCCTTCCATATCTTTTGGGTCGGGAAGTAAGGTGGCTGGGTTCAGAATACTGCACCTAACAATGTTTACATTTGCAGCACCCACAAGAATCCTCTCATATTTAGTCAGCCGACTAGGGGTGAGATACTGAGTTTTTGTTCTGGTCAACAAAATTACCACTCCATGTGAGACATACACAGTTACCGGATGTCCCATGACAATGGACTCACTCTGCTCTAAACTTGCGCAGGTAGCAGCTACTGCTTTCAGACAACCTGGTAATCCAGCAGCCACTGGATCCAGGGTGGCAGAGAAATATGCCACAGGCCTTCTCGTTGTGCCATGATCTTGTGTCAGGACCGACAATGCACAATTATCACGAGTGTCACAGAACAGGGCAAATTCTTTGGAATAGTCTGGCATTCCCAATGCAGGGGCTGTACACAGACAATCTCGCAGTTTCGTGAAGGCTGTTAAGCTTTCATCATCCCATTCTACAACATCTGGAGTTCCTCTCTTGGTCATTTTTATCAAGGGCCTAGCTAGGACTGCAAATCCCAGAATCCACTGCCTGCAGTATCCTATCACACCCAGGAACATTCTGATCTCTTTCTGAGTACGAGGTAACTGCATCTTTTGTATTATTCTCACTCTTTCTGACGTCACTTTCCTGACCCCTTTCTCTATCTGGTGCCCCAGATATTTCACTGATTTTGCACAGAACTGTAATTTGTCAGGGGCCACTTTATGTCCTTTCTCACTCAGATGATTCAGGAGGGCAATGGTGTCAATCACACAATCCCTATGACTTTTAGACGCCACCAAGAGGTCGTCTATGTATTGCACTAAGACAGAGTTTCCAGGTAAGACCAAAGTTTCCAAACATTTTTTCAAGATCTGATTAAAGATAGAGGGGCTCTCTGTGTACCCTTGAGGGACCCTGTTCCAGCAATACACATGACCATTGAAGGCAAATGAGAAAAGAAATTTGCTATCTGGATGCAAAGGAATGGAAAAGAATGCATGACATAGGTCTATCACAGTGAACCATTCAGCATCCCAGGGAATCTGATACAGAATCACTGCTGGATTCGGGACAATAGGGCAGCAGGGGACCACTATCTTGTTGATTTTTCGTAAATCCTGCACTACTCTGTACTTGCCACTAGGCTTTTTAATGCCCATAATCGGGGAGTTACATGGGCTACTCATTACTTCCTGTATGATGTTTCCTTCTAGCAATTTCTGTATTTCCAGAGTAACACCAGCTTTCACTTCTGCATTCATTCTGTAGGGTTTAGTATTGGGGTATACTGCATTGTCCTTAATGGCTATCTGTATGGGGTCCACATTTTTCATTAACCCTACATCTTTCCCAGTAAAGTCCCACACTTCTGGCTTCACTGCTTCTTGGAGTTCTTTGGGTAAATCCTGCATGGTCATTCGTTTAATTTCTGAGTCAGGGCGGACTAACAATATTTTATAAATGCCGTCTTCATCTGGGGTCTGAATTTCAACACCCTTTGGTGTGCAAAAGATGGTACAGTTCATTTTGCACAGCAAATCACGTCCCAGCAAGTTCACTGGACTGGTGTCGCAAACGACAAATCTATGCATTTCCTTAAAGTTTCCAATTGAGATCTCCATGGGCTTGGTAACAGGAGTACTAATCAATTGATTAGATACACCCACTACTTGGATGGCTTCTCCCGAGAGGGGTAGGTTTGGAACGTCCACTGTTATAACAGTAGAACGGGTAGCGCCAGTGTCCAACAGAAAGGTGACATCATTCCCGTCAACCTTTCCTTCAATGTATGGTCCGGACTGGTCTACCGGCAAGGAGGCGCCAAGTACGCACTCCTCGTCCTCCCCTCTCAGGCCCCGTCAGTACTGGTCATCACAAAGGAAGGTATCATTTAAAAGATACTGCGAAGTTGCTGCATTTCTGTTCTCATTGCTTTCCCAGACTTCTATCTCATCTCCCTCTGTTTGTTTTCCCTTGTATACCTGCTTTGGTGCGCGAGGCACCTGCACTGTCTTTACCTGTGGTTGAGTCTTTCTTGGTCTTTCTTTCTGCGTCTGTGGAGTTAAATCAGGTGTTTTGGGGTTATCATCCGGCAAGTAAGGACACTCGTTACGCCAGTGTCCAATTTCGCCGCACTGATGGCAGGGAAATTTCTTCATAGCCTCCTCCCTGCTCATTCTGGGCCGGGGCTTACTTCCTCCCCCACCCCCAGGTCCTTCGTTCTTAGCATTTTTGACCATGGTACTCAACTGTTTTTCCTGCTGTTCTGCGAGCTTCACCTGAGCCCACATCACCTTCTCCTTGAGAGCCTTTTTCTTTTCTGCCATCTCGTCCTCGCAGTACTTTGCGTACCGCAGGACCTCGTCTACCTTTTTGGTATGCCAACAGATTTTATTATCTTTTATCCACTGACAAATTTCAGGCCTTAAACCGTTTACAAACCTGTAAATGAAATGCGTCATGTCCTTCATCTCGATGTTATCTATACCACTGTATGTTTTAAACACCTGCAACAGCCTTTCATAATAGGAGTGCACTGTCTCCTCTCTTTCCTGCGTTGTTCTATCTATCCTAGTCCAATCAGTTTCCTTTGCTGGCACCTTTTCTTTCAAGTGCTGAATTACCTGCTCATATTTTCTCATGACTTCCTTCGAAGGTTCCCCTGTTTCTTTATCTCTTGTGTACTCCTCACTAGGCCAGGCTATGGCTATTTTACACTCGGTCCATAGATCGACCGGGACCACAATATCGAAAAACCCATCCAGGTCTTTCCACAGGCATTTTTGCACCTTTACGAACCTTTCCACTTGCCGGTACCATTCAACCGGCTTCTCGCGCAGTTTCGGGAAATCGTTAGTAAAGGACACAATATCCTGTCTGGACCATGGAACGTGCACATACCTCCCACCTGGTACTTCACGCATGGGACATAATGTTTCAGGCTTGTCTACTTCTCTTAAAGGGAACTCAGGGGTAGCTTGTCTGGATCGAGCCTCATCTTTCTTTCTTGCCCACCTGCTTCTCCACCTTTCCACATCTCCCCATTTTTGCAAAACTGCAAGCAACTCTTTAATCTGCACCTTCTTACCTGACACATTCAGGTTCTCTAAATCCTTGTCTGAGAATTCAGCTCTGTAAGGCTTTTGTAAGGGCTTGGATCTTGTAATATCTACCCCCATACTAGCTGCGGTGTCTGTCAGCTTTTCGTGGAGCACCCTTGTACTTCTGGTAAGGCTTTTACACATGAACAGCAATTCTTCTTCAGAATAGGTGTTTAATCTGTCTAACCCCACATTTCCTGCCATCAATTCCTCTATTTCTACCCTCAGCTTGTAGAGGTCTAAAGGTTTCGTTTGCGGAGCCTGTTTTTCTAAATCAGCGCCAAGAAACCTAATGGTGTTAGCCGCGCTTAACAAATTCTTTTCAAATCAAATCAAAATCAAAATCAAACTTTCAATCTCTTCCGGAGTTACCAAGGAAACACTCCTAGTCCCTGTTGCTGATTCTAATTTAATTTCTTTCGCATCAAAAGGATTATGCCTCTTCTGCACTCCCTTTCTGGTCTGTTTGTTTGGTAGATCCAAGAACACCACTTCGGACTCGCACTCACTGGACTGATCGTCTATCAGTAGGGGCTCTTGCCTCGGCGGAGCCATTATCGGGTTCATAACTGGAGGGTTCGAACTTCCTTGACTATTCCCATACAACGGGACTACTGGTCCGATCGTTACCGGAATAGTCAAAGCTTCAGGACTGGTATTTAACTGGGAGATTTTCTGAATTATTTCTGTTCTCTGTCTAGCTAGGGCTTCTTGCTCCCTTTCATCTAGTACTCTTCCTAATGTCCGGTCAGGTATCATCTGTGGGGTTAAATGAGGGGTAAGACTCGGGGCAGTAGGATGCGTTTCACTTGGTCCTCCACCATAATTTGGTTTTGGGAACAAAGTTCCTGTGCCAAATGACCTACGCTCTTCCCCATATGGAGGCTGCAAAAAGGGAACTCCTGAACTTACTGGCTTTTCTTCGTTTTCATACAGAGGTCTGGGAAAAAATGTTCTTTCACGGGAATATTTTTCCTCTGAGCTCTCGGGCATTCTAGGATATATATTACGTACCTCTGCGGGTCCGGGGTTCTCAAAATAGGGCAACACCTGGCCACTTCCCCTCCTACATAGGGATCTGTCTTCCTCCTTAATAGATGGACGCTGGAGATTCTCTCCTGCACTGGAAGGTCGGGCTCCCTCATTATAAGGGGGCGGACTTCTCGTGAAGATGTCATCTAACAATTCATCATCTGACTCTCCAAGGGCTCCCCAATGCTTACACTTTTCTGTCTTTTTCTCTTCCCCCGAAGGGGTACATGCTGGCATCATGGGAAACAGACCCTCCACAATCATGCTCTGTCTCCACTGTTTCATCCTCTTGTCCCTAGTCTCCTGTTTCAGCCTTGGGTACCACTTGGTCAGACCTTTGTCCATCCGGGGTTTCTCTCTTTCAAAAGCCTCAATCTCCCATTCCTCTAATGCCTCATACTGCGTTAGTCTTGGTCTGGGATGTAATTCATTCATACGGGTTCTCAAATTGAATAAAATCCTACCATTGAAGGTACCGTCTAACGGAAAAGCCAATACTCCGTCATCTTTTGTGTACCTTACCCAATTCTCCAACCACACACAGGTGTTGTACCCTCGGTCAAACATCATGAATGAGGCAGGAGTATTCGGTGGCGGGATAGTAACACCCTCTCTAGATTTAATCGGTTTGTCCGTTTTGAAATAATTCTTTACCCTATTTACAAGGGACATCTTTCTCTTAGCTCCGTACATAATATCGTATCTATTAGCTTTCCACTGATCCCTTTCAAACCCTTGGTTTCTTGGATCGGGTCTAGTCTCTGGACAATACGAGTGCCACATACAATTTCTACGCTTAACTCTGTTTACAAAGTCACCTCCAATCAGAACGCGTCTTGCAATTCCGTGCGACCAATGAGGTGCACGCGTTCAAATATTTTCGGCCAATGGGTGCGCGGCCCCTTCGTGAGACTGTTCTCACGCTCCGGCGCTTCACCCCTCCTTCACAATTCCAGCCCCGCTACCCGCCCGCTGTTTCTACCAATCCCAGCGCGGCACGGAGTGACGTCAGAGGCGCTTCGCGACTGACTCCCTCCCTTCACAAGGTAACGGAAACTTTCTTTCCTTTTAAAGTGCTCAGTGCTTGGTTATTTTACAACAAATACACATTCGCCACAGTGCTCAAGTGTCTAGACAGGATAGCTTTGTTTTACTGCAAGTAAACAACTTCCATTTACTTTTCACGCGCTGCGGGTAGATCTCTTCCGCCTACCCTTCACTCTAGCATCGGTGAACCTGTTATTCCCCTAAAACTCATCTCCTTCTCCGGGATATATCCGAGTCTAAGGTTTCCCAGCGGACCCCTCTGCTTTCACCCTAGCTCCGAGGAACCTGCTACTCTTCCGATGTGACCCTTACTAGGTTACGCCACTATGGGAAGTTTGCCAATGAACCTCGTTACTGACATTTATTCACACATGTATTCAGAAAACCCTAGTTAGTGCTTCCCGGTTATCCTAACCTGCACCTAACTTTCCTTAAGCCTGTGACCTCAGGACAATGGATTCTATTCACCACTTGCCCTTTCAATTCCCCGGGGAGTTCGGACAACAAGAAACAATACGATTTGCAAACGCATGGATTAATACATATAACAATATAAGAACAAGAATAATAATGAAAAAACAATTCATTGATTTTAGCAGCGTATTCACAAGAGAGTGATCAGTCCCCTCGGAACAGCCGCTCTTATAGCAGCATTAATGTACTAGCAGCTCCCGACTTAACTAGTCTAACTAATCCTGCCTAACCTTTAGCTAGTCCCTAACCATCCTCTGATCTACCAGAAAAACTGATAGAGCGCGCGAGGTCACCCAGCCAATGATTCCGCCGTTTCCGGCTTCAGGGCCCATATACTTTCAATTCACACTATTCATTGACAGGGCGACTTCACGGGCTGCTACCAATTGTGTGTGTTCCCTACTGTTATTACTCAGAGTACCCGACTTACCATCCACCGACACGGGTACCTATGACCTCAACGGATCAGGAGCCTAGCTGTAAAAGGAAAGGCAGCAAATGCAAATTCAAATGACATTCAATATTGTTTGTAAATGACCACGGACAACTGGAAGTTTTAAAATGTTTATCTAAAGTTCGTTTTCATCAAGCATTAAACTTACAAGAATAAGGCAATCAATAACCAAGATAATGAAAAGTACATAACTATAGAGAAATAAAGTCAGGGTAACCATTTAAATGTAATTATGAGATAAAGAAAAATGCTATGCATTCAAGGCAAGGAGTTTTCAGACAGTTTAAGTAAGGCCGTTCTAGACCATATCAGAAAATGACAAACTGCAATGCAAAATATGATTTCCAAAAGGTAGGATAGCATAGGAACAATTTAAAGTTATATGCAATTGACTTTATGATTCAATAGTTTGCGGCAAAAGCATGGAAAAATCAACATGTGCAAAGGTGTGTCTTTATTTAAGCAAAAGACTGAAATATAGAAAGGTGCAAGTTTTAAAGAACTTAGAGCAGTATTTACCTAGACTGGTGTAGAAACCAAACCCTGGCCACGGGTCAGTTAAGGACAGGAAACCCTCAAGGAAGGATACCCCTCAGAGGACAGCAGGTGCAAAATGGACACCCAGGACAGGACAGGATACCCTCAGATTAGGAATCAGGACAGGACCTCAGGACAGGACAGCAAACCCTCAGGACAGGACCGCTCAGGACAGGACCGCACCCGCAGTTTGGAAGCAACGCCTGCGTTCCACCCTCTCTGCAGCTATCGATCAAGATCCCGATTGGATCAGCGAACTCCCAGCAGAGTGCTTCGCCAGCACTTTAAGGTTCAGTAAAACCTTAGTCTATGGTCAATTTCGGACAGAGTGCTCCGCAGCGCTCTGTATCTTCAGTCACCTATTGAGTACGATGGGTCAGTGACAGGTCAGCTAAACCAGACAAGTCGGACAATTTCCCTAGGTGAACCCAGGGTAGATATACAGTTTTGGGACAGGGTACCACCCCCCAAATGTTGCAAAGTGTCAGAATCCCCAATTTCGATTGGTCCTAAGGTAGGATTTGGGTAATACACCAATCATAACACACTATTTGGATGCTTCATTTACATATCTGGGTACCGCCTAGCGAGATCGGGGTTCCCATGAGAAACTGCATAGAAATACAATAGATATATTACATTGTTTCGGAAAAAGAACATGTGATTCCGTCCTGCTAGGGTTGCAGGTCAGTTCTCAGGAGCATCTTGCCCATCACTGCCAACTGGCGGTGTTCCATCAGCCAAGGTTGTCGGTGCCCCAGAAAGTCGCACATGCGTAGAAGGGACCTCCAAGATGGCTTTTGGTGCAGTTAGACCCCCATTCCCCGCGGTACATGAAAAGTAAGCGAAAACAAATTAATACATAAAAATAACATTATGAAAACACATCATTTGGTTTTGAACTTTCAACTTATCACTACAAAATATACTTATGCAGTCTAAATGTTAGCTACATATAACAGGCACAAGAGCAGTGGCACGAGCAGTACCACGTTACTGGCAAGGCTATGTATTACGCATGCGCATAAATTTCCCTCCACTTCTGCAGACCCGTCAGGACACGTGAGTGTGACTGACGCATGCGCAGTAACTAAATACAAGCGGCGGCCATATTTTACGGACAAGGATTAAATGCATTAGGAATACACATAGGCAAGCTTCATAAACTTTGCTTAAACTAAATATAACGTTAGTAAGACGTACACTTATTACCTTGTTACACATAAACGAGGTTCATGAATACAGCAAGTCGCAAAATATGCGAAGCTTTGCTTCATCACAAGCAACTAGTCCATATTTATAACCCAGCTCCTCACATCAGTTTCTTATATACCTTTCTTATGCATGGCGCCCTAGGGAGTGAGGTGGCATCAGCTCCACGCTTGGTTCCTGTTTTACCACACAGGCTTGTAAACAATACATTTTGAAGAAAACCTAGGAAGTGTGTGGATGTTTACTGCTACTTTTCTTCCTCCTTCTTTCAAGAGAGGACTTACAAAGTCCTCTTTCCTGATAGCTACCTTTCAGCTGCCATGTTTAATAAAGAGCTTCAGAGAATGGACAGTTTCCTTTCTGCAGCCCTTTAGAGTCACCCTCGAACATGGCAATCTAGCACACATATTTCACTCGCTGCATAAATTAAATGGCTGTTTTAAGAAATAAGCAGACTCTTCCCTAGGCATTACACACCCAGCATGGACTGTAACGCCGTCAATGCACAATCAGTGACCATGTTAACATGCAGCAAGGGCTGTAAAGTATGTAACATTGAAAAAGTATATGAAAAGCTATGCCACATGTCCCTATAGCTCGATACAGACCAGAAAAAAACGAATTAAAGTTACTTCAGTTGTTAGGCTACTAGTACAGTTAAAGAAAATGGTGGTTCAATAAGACATGTTGGGTTATTGGAGTTACTCCACAGTAACTAAAGCGAAATTTAATAAAGCCCGCCCTGCAATAGAAAATATTAGTTTTGCCGAGGACCTTCTTAAATTTTACAAAACAAAGATTGGTGGTACATTAAAAGAACATTTGATAAAGTTGCATACCAATCGTATTTAGCGTTATGCCTGTGCCTGGATCACTGACAAAATATCGATTACACTAATATAGAATTACAAAAATATCGAGGATAAAATATCGACTACAAAAATATTGAATTCCTATCTACAAACAGGTAAGTACAAAAATATTGAATCAAAAATATCGTTTAAAAAATATATAGTTAGTCAAAATATCGATTTTTTTTAAATGTCTTAAAATAATTTAAAATTAATGAAATATTAAAAATAATTAACTAAAATATACTTAAAATACTTAAATAACCTTACAATTATTAAATAATTAAATTAAGTTATAAAAAAAACATACCATTTTATTTTTTTAAACATATATATTAACATGATATTAATAACAAATATACTATATTCTTACCGTAGGATAGCGGGAGGGTAAAATTTACTATTACCACTCCAGTGAGTGCAACAGTAGGGAAAGCATTGGATAGCATAGGGGTAAAAATTACTATTCCCACTCCAGTGAGTGCAACAGTAGGGAAAGCATTGGATAGCGTGGGGGTAAAAATTACTATATCCACTCCAGTGAGTGCAACAGTAGGGAGAGCGTTGGATAGCGTAGGGGTAAAAATTACTATTCCCACTAAAGAGAGTGCAGCAATAGGGAAAGCGTTGGATAGCGTAGGGGTAAAACGTACTATTCCCACTCCTGAGAGTGCAACAGTAGGGAAAGCGCTGGATAGCGTAGGGCTTAAAATTACTATTCCCACTCCAGAGAGTGTAACAGCAGGCAAAGCGTTGCATAGTATAGGGGTAAAAATCCATATTCCCACTCCAGTGAGTGCAACAGTAGGGAAAGCGTTGGATAGCGTAGGGGTAAAATTTACTATTCCCACTCCAGTGAGTGCAACAGTAGGGAAAGCGTTGGATAGCGTAGGGGTAAAAAGTACTATTCCCACTCCAGAGAGTGCAACAGTAGGGAAAACATTGGATAGCGTAGGGGTAAAAATTACTATTCCCACTCCAGAGAGTGCAACAGTAGGGAAAGCGTTGGATAGCGCAGGGGTTAAAATTACTATTCCTACTCCAGGGAGTGCAACAGTAGGGAAAGCGTTGGATAGCGCAGGGGTTAAAATTACTATTCCCACTCCAGAGAGTGCAATAGTAGGGAAAGTAAATATTTAATATAATAATAAAAATAAATTAAATATCAATACCAATAAAAAATAATTTAAAAGTAATTACCAATGTATTATATTATAATAATTAATCAATTAAAAATACAAATAAATATTAATTATTGAAATTCATTACCTAATACAAATAAATACCAATTAACAATTAATTAATTGGCAATTGAAAATTAATTAACAAGTAATTCAAAATAAATACAAATACATAAATTAAAATATTTAATAAATTACAATTAAATTACTTCCCACCATATTCCCCAATAAACCCACAACCCGCTACGGAAAATAAATTAATACAATTAACATAATTAATCAATTATTAAAAATGATTTACCAATTAAAAATGAATTAATTACCAATTAAAAATTATTTAACAATTAATTCAAAATAAATACCAATAAATAAATTAAAATATTTAATTAATTACAATTAAATTACTTCCCACCCTATTCCCCTATAAACCCACAACCCGCTACAGAAAATAAATTAATAAAAATAACATAATCATCAATTAATAAATTAATAAAGGAGGAGGAGCCAAGCTCGCGACCGTGATGGCCGCGTTGTAGCTCGGCTCCGTCAACCTTCCTGCTTGAACTATCTATCCTGCGCCTTATCCTGCCCCGAGAAGTCTTATTTGATGGAATATGGAAATATGACGTTTTGCTGGCACTTACCGTCTGCTCCGGATGATCCTAGGTGCCGCGGATCTTGAGCTTTGCCCTTGTTCGCTTCGGAGCCTCCGGGGCGGGCGGGCCTGGGACTCGTCTGCGGCGCCCGGGCGGGGCGGAGCGCCGGGGCCAACCCCTTGGTGGAGGAGTGGGGTCGGCCGGAGCGGCCACTGTGCGGTTGGACCGGTGGCGACTGACCGGGCCTGGTCTGGCTGTCCGGGGACCTGGTGGTGGAGCGCTGCCTTCCGCGGACGGGGGTTGACCGCATGGGCGACTCGTCTCCCCTTTGTTCTCCTGTCCGGCCATCTTGAAACCCTCCGCCCGGTCTTGGCGGGCAGCGCCTGTGGGTCGGTGGCGCCGGCTGCCTCAATGTTCTGGTGGCCCGCCTTTCTGCCCTGGAGGTTCCATTGCTTGTCGCCGGCTGGATTTCATCGAGCCCCGCCGGTGGCCGGATTGTGGTCGGAGATTGCCGAGGCCTCGCCGGGCTAAAAAGATGGCGGCCTGCGCCCTGTATCTACGCCCAGTTGGAGATGGCGACATCGGCTGGCCGCACGGCACGTTTGCTGAATACCGTAAAGGTGAGCCTACAGTTAGCGACGTCTTCGCCGCCTTGTGTTCCTGGCGTGCTTCCATGACTGTACCTGTCGCTGGGCCGGATGGTGGTCTTGGTACCGGGCTCGTTGGGCCGTCCCCTGCGTGTGCGGTTCCACCGCTTCAGTGTGCTGCGGGGTCCTTCCTGGAAATTGAAGACACCGGGGCCACCGCTTGTTTGGACGTACAGATGCCTACTGCCTTGTATCGTCAGGAGTTCTTCCCTGTGGTGGATGTACTGGAGGGCCTCCAGCCGAGATCCGTCCGGGTCTGTCTAGCCGGGTCTCCCGGTGTTTTTTTGCCTCGACCTGCCGAGCGGAGATCCTGTAACTGTTTCACCGGGGCGACTTTTTCCCCTTGGTCGGCGGAGCTACGCTTGAGTTGCTTGCTGCTGTTGCTGTCCTTTCTTGCTCATCCGGTCCGAAGCCGTTATGACTTTTGTGGTGTATCGACGATTGGAATCCCTGCTTTTCACCTCTGGCCCCTCATGTTCTGGTTCTTTGTGCACTCTGCGCCTATGGCACTGGACAGACGAGGACAGGGGTGAGTTACACTTGTACCGCTGGACTATTACTTCGTGGCATGGCCGATGACCACCTTGCAGCTGTACGTGTATGATCGATTCCTCTTCATATTCCTGGTGCCTGTTTTTTGAAATGACTTCATCTTCTCGTGGGATCTAAAATGTGTTCGAACGGGGGGTTGGGAGCTGATAGTTTTGATTATGTGTCTCCTCTCCCACTAGAGATTTTTTCTTTTATTTTTTTTTTCCCTTCCTTTCCCCTTCCTCTCTTTTTGCCTATGTGGTTTCTTCCTTACTTTTTGACTCTTCTATATTTCGGGTTTCCTGTTAGGGCGACAGGCACGCTGCTGGGGGGGTAGGCCGTAGCCTTCTGCAGGGGTGCAGGGTGGGGTGGGTGGGGGGGGGTCTGTATTTTTGTTTTTTCTTTGTTCTTGGTTCTATGGCTCTTATGTATCCTATTTTCTGGACGCTGCGTCTACATGTAGGCCTCTTGGGGTGTTTTTGCCAGCGTGGGCCTCATGATCTCCCTGCCACCGATGTTCATTGTGCATCCACTACTCCTATTTCCTTCGGTTCCATAGGCTGGCCTTTTCTTTTGTATGCTTTGCTTGCCAAGGGGCGCATGATGTGGTGCCGCGTTCTCTTTTCCCTGTTTTTTCTACCCTTTTTCTTGATGTCCTTTTCCCCTTTTTTCCCCTTCTTTCTCCCTTTCTTTGGGTTGATGTAGCGGATGGCTCTTTGTATTGCAATCCTGACTTCCTTTTTATGTATTGCTGCGTATTTTCGTAGTAACGGGTGGGCGTCGGGCAGTGGTTGGACTTGCTTGCAGATGGACTTACGTTTTGCTCTTGCTATAATATAGCTGTTCTTTTTGAAATTCGCTGTGTATTGTTTTACTGCTTGCTGACAGCCCGCCACGGACTTTTGGACCCTAATAACTGCACTATTCCTGCTATTCACCCTATTGTATTATAAAATTAACCTTCACTTTTCCTACTCATGGTGGTTTCCTTGTGGCTTTCTGCCTCGCCTTATTGCATCTGTTATATCGGAGACCCGCTGGAGCTTCTTTCCTGGCCTACGTGCTAATACAGTGTGGTGGCCGGCCCGATGGGTTGTAGGCCCGTATTTGTAAGCTACATCTGCACAATAAAGGTTTTCACAAAAAAAAAAAAAAATTAATAACAATTAATTACCAATTAAAAATGTATTTATTACCAATTAAAAATTATTAGCAATTAATTCAAAATAAATACCAAAAAACAAATTACAATTAAATGACTTCCCACCCTATACCCCTATATAAACCCACAACCCGCAACACAATTCAATTACGCAAAAATTAAATAACATAAAATTCATTACTTAAAATAAATTATAACAAAAATATACACTTTTAACACATATACTAACATAGAAAACACTTTAAAAAATTCGATATTGTAAAACATTTGATATATTTTAATACCTATATTATCTACTTCGATATTTTGACTTTCTATACTTATAAAAATCGATATTAAATTACTTACCTTAAATTCAATATTTTTGTTGACTATATTCTGTCCATTTGATATTCTGTCCATTCTATATTTTTACTTCGATATTAATGTAATTCGATATTTTGAAATCGATATTTTCTGTAGTTACCCCTGTGCCTGCAGATAAAAAAAACGTTGACTGAAAATCGTTTTTTAATAATAGCAATATCCTAGAGTTATTAAAGAAACAATATTAGATATTTATAAATAATGCAGTGATACATGTATCAAAATGACATGCAGAGATAACCTGATGCAAAAAATTAAATAAAGGACTCAGGACCTCATTTATGAGGAATGGCGTAGGGCAGCGTTGCTAGTCTTCTTGTTACGCTGCCCTACACCAGTGTGAAAGGGCAGGAATGCCCCATATTTATGAAATATGGTGCATTAATCTCCGTTCACTCTTCACTGGTGCACAGTTTGTTGCCATGCACCAATGTAGTCACCCTTGCACCCTGGTGCAAGTGTGGCTCCTTTGCAGGCAGGCTTGTTATGTGCAGGATAGGGCGCCCATAAGGTTTAGCACTATACCATGAACTCAATGAGTCCTTCGTCACTGGCCGTTATAAAAGTGCTACCCCAATGAAATCATTTGTGGTTGTATTTAAATGTGCTATCACTGCTATGTGTTACAGCTGTGCTGATGAGCACTGAGCAAGGCTAAAACGCTGAAATGCATTTGCTCTATGAATGATTCTCTAAAAAAGGATATTGAATACTCACTGGAGTGCTCCGCATTTTGGAAGCTGTAGTATTTTACGTGATTTCACCCTCACGATGGCGGAGACAGCAGCTGGGTGTTACTGGGAGCGTGATATATATATATATATATATATATATATATATATATATATATCACGCTTTAACTCGGTTGAGTTAAAAAACGGCAAGCACTCAGATATCCGTTCACACAATGCTTTATTATAAACCCCTCACCCCCGACAGACACGTTTTGCTTTGCAGCTTCGTCAGTGTCTGTATGTTTCGCGTGAAATCTGATGCCATTTGTTGTCTGGAGGTGCATATTGCAGTATCTCTATGTGATTGTCACCATATTTGTGTCTGTATTTGTATATATATATATATATAAAACAGGAACCCAAAGCAAGACCACACCGGGACAAACACAGGCACAGACTCCGTAGTTGACTCAAACAAAGAAGTTTATTGCATGTTTATGTCAAAGATGACGCATTTCGACCGCAAATCTGTGTTCTTGATCACATAGCGTGCTGCATGAATAGACACGGTTTATATGGAGGCATGAGGCAGTGACTCTACTATTTCCATCATGACTTTGACATAGTTACACAAACATTAGACATGCAGTAAATGTACATCGCCATCCAGGGCCGGACTGGCCAGCTGGGCAAGCGGGCAATCCCCGGGAGGCTGGAGCCCCAGGAGGCCAGTTTTGACACCTGGAGGCCGGTTGCGCACCCAGGAGTTGTGATGCACGTTACGCGATCTCGGCGGCCTCTCTAAGATTTTCAAGCCCCTTTAAAAGACTAATTATTCTTGCACAGGTGCATGCATGATTAGAAACTGTAGAAATAGCGCTACTGTGCTAAACTGTTATGTACTTGAATAGTTAATTAAATCCCCTTCTGAACAACCAGCAAAACTAGCGTATATAATTGAAACCTCTCAGCAGGCACCTTTCAGTTTGATTTTTCCAAAATTATCCTGGGAAAATCATACTGAGGAAGGTGTCGGGGTCATTCACTCGGTGCAAATGAGGGCTGAATTAATAATTTTTTTGCCAGGGCTGTTTTAAGTTCCCAGTCCGGCCCTGTCGCCATCAGCCTATGACTGGGCACATAACGTGAGGCAGAGATTCCAACTGACATAAACAATAGACTTCCAGCTAGAGATCACACAAAGTGGATGACGTTAACATAGAAAAAACAATAACGTAACGGAAATGGTTCATAACAATCTGAACAAATGCCTAAAAAATAATAAACTGGCAGTGCCTTTGCCTTAGGTACATGAAAATGAGAGGAAAAAAACCCTTAACCCACAGTAAAAAGTGACCGAAGGCGCGCGCGGTCAGTGCCAAAAAAGTGTGATGCTGGTATTGCGTCTGTCCTAGCTACGCTGATACTGGAAAGAATACGCTGTACCTTCAAAGCCATGCAGGAACTTAATTAAACGAGGAGAAGGGATTCAGGTCATGGTGACACCAAATGCCGCTAATCCATCAGAGCACAGGAAGAGCTGTCTAACAGGAATAAAGAGCCACTGAAAAACGGTCTGTGTAAGACTGGGGATAAACTAAATATCTGCTTAGTGCAAAAAAGCCATAGCCACAGACGTGAAATTGCTACTAGCATAACGCTAGGAGTCGAAGTCTAAAAGTGAGATACCACAACCCTCATACTGATATGTGCCATGCCCATGCAGAGTGTAAACCCAAAAGGACGGGTCTCTCACTAAAGTTTTCATGCTGAGAGCGATAGGGAGGGGGTCGGGAAAGCAGAGAAGGTGTTGCATTGTTGGGCGTGATTGGTCAGTATTAACTTGGTGCAGTGTAGTCAGTGCATGTGACTTACAATCACACAAATATATATTGAAAATGAAAAACGGGACAACCAACCGAGAGTCAGCCTACTCAAAACCTAACTCTAATACAACGCAAGCACATGAGAAACAGAGGATAGAAGAAGGCTTGCATACATGCGGCATAATGCATGGAAATGGGCTAGACTGCTCAATCTGTATCAGTACTGACAGTTGTGTCAGTTGGCTTCCCTAGTGACAGCACATCTCTGGGAATGGCGTTAGCTTTGTCGATGGCAACAGTGATATCTCTCTCTGTGTAGCTTCTGGCTTTGAATCTCTCGTGTGTGTCCCTTTGACAGGCTATAAGATCCTCGTTGGAGCTGCAAACCCTGCGCAAGCGCAGCCTTTTGCCAAAGGGAATGCATGATATTAAGGTGCCTGGGATGGAAGCTTGAGGCATGGAGGGTGGAGTTGCCTGCTTTGGATTTTCTATGAAGGATGAAATGCAATGTGCCATCTGAAACATAGAATTTCACATCCAAAAAGTCAACTGACTCAGTGCTCATGTTGGCATTAAATTCAAAATTAAGTTCATTACAATTATTCAGTGTGAAAGCACGTGCTCTCTCGATGTTGCCTTTCCAAACCACAAAGACGTTATCTACGTACCATAGCCAACATTTGATGCTGTTGGTCCAAGCATCAGAGTATTCCGCCATGAGGACCTGCTCCTCCCACCAGCCCACATGTAAGCAGGCGTAGCTGGGGGAGAAGCAACACCCCTGATTTGTTGATACAGTCTATTGTCAAACACAAAGAAGTTATGTTGCAAACAGCATTCGATAAGAAACAGGATGAGTTAATTATGCTTGTAACATGTAATGGGTGTCTTCGCTAGGAAGTGTTGGCCAGCGGATAGTCCATCTTGGTGGCGTATGCTGGTATACAGCGATGTTATGTCCAATGACACTAGGACACAGTTCTGGGACCATGGGACATTCTTGATCTGGAGGAGAAAGTCGCTGGTGTCTCTCAGATAAGTGGGTTAAGGTGACAACAAGTTCTTGAAGAAAAAAATCAACATATTTGGAGATATTCTTACACAGACTTTTTCGTGCTCAGATGATCGGACGTCCTGGTACTGGGGACGTGCCTTTGTGCACTTTAGGGAGGAAGTAAAGTGCCGGTGAGTACTGGGAATTCATGGTTCAAGAAGTTGAACTAATCTCTGCTGAGAATGCCTTGTGTTCTATAGATATTAAGACTCTTTTTCAATTCTTTCCACTTGCCGTAACTTCCTTTGCATTGGCTATCTTGTAACATGTGGCATCGTCCAGGTGTCTGTGGGCTTCTCTCATCTGGAGATATATATATATATATATATATATATATATATATATTTTGTATGTACATATTATCTACTGGCAGTCACAAATAGTAAGTTATAGGTAGGCCCTAGTTTCCATAGGAAAGGCGTTTTTTGGTGCCATTTGACAGATCTTCACGGAATTCTCAAAACTAGTTTGACACTTACTTCAGCAGCTACTGTCTTGAAAGTGTTGGGGAGATTTGTCAAGTGGGGTCCAAGCAAAAGGGGGGTCCCAAAACGGTTTTCCCCATGCAGTTTCTTATAGGGAGTTTAGACACTGCAACAGCCCAAACTGCTGAATGGAATTACATCAAATTTGGCAGAAAGCTAGATGTTTGTCCAGAAAGAGTGCCTTTTGTGATATGGTGTAAATTTGTTCAGTAGTTTTTGAAATGCATGAGTTATAGTTATCTTAGGAAACGAGTTATAGATATTTGGGATAAGTATAACTATAACTGTTTAATTTCTATAGTTTTGTACATGTATAATTTGAACCTAACTATAACGTCCTTTCAACCTTTATGTTTTTTTAGTGACCTGACAAAACCAAAGGTTACAGAGACGTTATAGTCAGGCTCGGATTCCACTCGTACAAAACTAGCAAAATTTAGCAGTTATAAATTACCTGAGTTAATTACATCTTATAACCTCCTATATTACATCACTCATGACATTGTCAGTGACATCATTGCAGAGTGGTGCAGAAAGTAGGCAGTACCTCCGAAGACCTCTCAGCAATCCCGCTGTGTGGACTTACTGGAGGTAACTGGAGGAGTTCTTGGCTGCCAAGGGTCCTCAGCAGCCTAGGGCACTTCATCCCCCAACAAGTAGTGCAGCAGGATGTGGAGGAAGGGAGCATGGCCTCTGAAGATCTCTCAACAATCCCGCTGCGTGTGACTTACTGGAGGGGACTCACCATTGCCACTGACCTGGGGAGGTCACCATCTGGGCCCTGGCATTGCCGCAGCACGAGCGCTGCTTTCTTGCCGCCACCGGACTCTCTGCCTCCCTTCTGTCTGCCGCTTCACGACCATCGCGGCGAGGCAGGAGATCGGCAACTACAGTTCCCAGCACCGCTTGCGCCTAGGAAGGCGTGCATCCTGTCCCGCCCCCGGAGGTGCGCTTAAGGCCAGCGCGAGCCGCGGGGGAGCGGGGGACTCACTATTGCCACTGACCTGGGGAGGTCACCATCTGGGCCCTGGGATTGCCGCAGCACGAGCGCTGCTTTCTTGCCGCCACCGGACTCTCTGCCTCCCTTCTGTCTGCCGCTTCACGACCATTGCGGCGAGGCAGGAGATCGGCAACTACAGTTCCCAGCACCGCTTGCGCCTAGGAAGGCGCGCATCCTGTCCCGCCCCCGGAGGTGCGCTTAAGGCCAGCGGAGCCCCCGCGTCGCGGGATCGCGCCCGGGTCGGCGACCGGGGCTAAGCCCGGGCAAAGGGCGGGCCCTCTACGGCCCTCAGCGGCATAAGAAGGACGGGGACGGGCCAGACCCCTTGACGTTTCTGCTAAAGAAGGTACAGTGCCCATTCTCGTTTGTAGAAGATGCATGGACATCTTGTTTTATCAACTTAGCCACATTACATAAAGTATGACTTCCAAGGGGGCCTATCCAATCTTCTTTCAAAAAGGTCGCCCAGCCAGGAATTGGACACGTTCACTCAGAGCCATCTGATAAGTGATACAGATTCTGATGACTGTCGTCAACTCCTAGACCCAATTCAAACCCTCCCACAATCCTCTGTCAGGACAGAAAAAGTGTCTTATTGGGAGGAATTAAATGCTTTGTGCGGGACAAATTTTATTCCAGTTTTAGCCCCTTCCCCCGTAAAAGGCTCTACTATCGACCCTCGCGCAGATAAACATCGTGAGTCACCCCCATCACCCAAGGAGGATAGCAGCCAAATTATTGGACTTACACAGGGCCATTGTGCAAAAAGGAAGCACGATGAAACAGACTGTACTGATCCCTTATAGCTCGCCATTAATCCTATTCCATCCAAGGCGCACACTGGAACGTTAGAGGACGAAGCAGCATCCTCCCACCTACAACTATTGCCTCACTTCGAATTGATGTTAAGATCTGTACTATCTCCCTTGCTTGAACAAATCAACATCTTAGGGGATAGGTTGACAAGCCTAGAGGCTATTATTAAAGCCAATTCTTTCCCACCTGCTAAGATTGTTATACCTAACTGTTCCACTCTTCCTACTGTCCCCAAAGTGCCTCTCACTACAAAAACTGTCCCAACTATAAATCAATCTCACAACTGTTTACCTAATACCGTTACTAAAACTGCCCATACATCTGTACGACCTCCTAAGAGAAAATCTCCAATTGCCACCAAAATTCCTCGTAAACCAGTGTTATCTAATTCTTCTGCTACTAGAGCAGAACTTAACAGAGCAGCTTGTATAAATTTGCCTCCAGAAGCAGCACCCTTTGTGCTTGTTCTTGCAGGAGTACCTCCACCTACCCACGGGAAACCTGAAAGCCATCAGGACCTATTTAATAAATTCCGGTTTTGGCTATAAAAAAATAGACCCCTCCCACCCAATAAAAATGGTGGCATCCTGAGCGTCAGAAGGGTGGGCTGGCTGGGGTCATCAGCTGAAGAAATTCCCAGGGGACCTAATTCTAGTCAAATTTAGGGACAGGCACACAGTCCCCTATTTACGATCCTCCAAACCCCATGAAAAAGATGGCTCCATTTCCGTTTGGGATCTTTATGATTTTTACCCGAGTACCCCACCCATCCCCTCACCAAGATCAACAGCCCCACGCAATTATCTGTTAGGAAGGGATTCTATCAATTAACAACTCTCCTACCCCTATTAGATCAGCTCTAGTTATGAGAAACCGGTAGTAAATGTTTATGGAAATCAGTATCATGTAAAATATGTACTGTGGTTTTTATTGTAGCTTGTATTTTTATATTGATGTATACTTTTATGATTTCTATGTGGAATCGAAATAAAGTTATATTTGATTTGACTTACTGGAGGCAACAGGAGGGCTTGTTGCCCCCCAAGTGCACTCAGCAGCCAAGGGAACTTCGTTCCCAACCAGTAATGTGCCTTGAGGCATGTTTGCAGAGTGGTGACGAAAGGGGGTGTGACCTCCAACAACCTCTAAGCAAACCCACTGTGTGGGACTTACTGGAGGTAATAGGAGGGGATGTTGTCCCCCAAGGACCCTTAGCAGCCAAGGGGACTTCATCCCCCACGGAAATGTGCGCCAGGAGGCCCCATTGCAGAGTGGTAGTGAAAGGGGGTGTAGCCTCTGATGACTTCCCCAGTGGCTTTTTTTTAATTAGGGAAGGAGGGCAACATGGCCCTCATTCCCCGGGCCTATTTTGACCCCCGGGGACCCACATCCCCCCAGTGCCTGGAATTTTCTTTAATTTCTGTTATAAAATTTATAGGAGGGGTGCTGGCGGCCAATCTCCCTGGGCCATTTTTAGCCCCAGGGACCCCATCCCCATGGCCTGGACTTTTCTTGAAGTTACATTTTTTTATTGACGAGAGGGGCGGTGCAGCCCCCCTCCCTGGGGGCAAATTCGGCTGGGACCAGCCTCCATTCTGGGCGTCCTGGTCCCTCCAAGGGCACTGCCGGCTCTCTGCCTCCTTTGGGAACAAAGAAAAACCAAAGGTGATGATGGACGGAGCGTTGACAATACAAACACTCACCCCCAGTCAACTGATCTGGGTTTAATCCATCACCGTTCTTTAGCTTACTCCGCCACCCCAGTTCAGACATAGCTATATGCAAATCAGTCTGACCCTGTCCCTCATGGGAACAGTCCAGCCCGAACTGCCAAGCCATGTCTTCCCTGGACCGGAATCAAGCTTCCCAGGACCGGTTTCTGGCATTACAGTCGTCTTCAGCCGGGCTTGCTTGACTCCAGTGGCAAAGTGAGCAAGGGACTCACGTCTGAGCATACCCTGCCAACTTAGGGCGAACAAAGAAAAACCAAAGGTGATGATGGACGGAACGTTGACAATACAAACACTCACCCCCAGTCAACTGATCTGGGTTTAATCCATCACCGTTCTTTAGCTCACTCCGCCACCCCAGTTCAGACATAGCCATATGCAAATCAGTCTGACCCTGTGCCTCATGGGAACAGTCCAGCCCGAACTGCCAAGCCATGTCTTCCCTGGACCGGAATCAAGCTTCCCAGGACCGGTTTCTGGCATTACAGCCGTCTTCAGCCGGGCTTGCTTGACTCCAGTGGCAAAGTGAGCGAGGGACTCACGTCTGAGCCTACCCTGCCAACTTAGGGCGAACAAAGAAAAACCAAAGGTGATGATGGACGGAGCGTTGACAATACAAACACTCACCCCAGACAACTGATCTGGGTTTAATCCATCACCGTTCTTTAGCTCACTCCGCCACCCCAGTTCAGACATAGCCATATGCAAATCAGTCTGACCCTGTGCCTCATGGGAACAGTCCAGCCCAAACTGCCAAGCCATGTCTTCCCTGGACCGGAATCAAGCTTCCCAGGACCGGTTTCTGGCATTCCAGCCGTCTTCAGCCGGGCTTGCTTGACTCCAGTGGCAAAGTGAGCAAGGGACTCACATCTGAGCATACCCTGCTAACTTAGGGCGAACAAAGAAAAACCAAAGGTGATGATGGACGGAGCGTTGACAATACAAACACTCACCCCCAGTCAACTGATCTGGGTTTAATCCATCACCATTCTTTAGCTCACTTCGCCACCCCAGTTCAGACATAGCCATATGCAAATCAGTCTGACCCTGTGCCTCATGGGAACAGTCCAGTCCGAACTGACAAGCCATGTCTTCCCTGGACAGGAATCAAGCTTCCCGGGACCGGTTTCTGGCATTACAGCCGCCTTCAGCCGGGCTTGCTTGACTCCAGTGGCAAAGTGAGCAAGGGACTCACGTCTGAGCATACCCTGCCAACTTAGGGCGAACAAAGAAAAACCAAAGGTGATGATGGACGGAGCGTTGACAATACAAACACTCACCCCCAGTCAACTGATCTGGGTTTAATCCATCACCGTTCTTTAGATCACTCCGCCACCCCAGTTCAGACATAGCCATATGCAAATCAGTCTGACCCTGTGCCTCATGGGAACAGTCCACCCCGAACTGCCAAGCCATGTCCTCCCTGGACCGGAATCAAGCTTCCCAGGACCGGTTTCTGGCATTACAGCCGTCTTCAGCCGGGCTTGCTTGACTCCAGTGGCAAAGTGAGCAAGGGACTCGCGTCTGAGCATACCCTGCCAATTTAGGGCGAACAAAGAAAAACCAAAGGTGATGATGGACGGAGCGTTGACAATACAAACACTCACCCCCAGTCAATTGATCTGGGTTTAATCCATCACCGTTCTTTAGCTCACTCCGCCACCCCAGTTCAGACATAGCCATATGCAAATAAGTCTGACTCTGTGCCTCATGGGAAAAGTCCAGCCCGAACTGCCAAGCCATGTCTTCCCTGGACCGGAATCAAGCTTCCCAGGACCGGTTTCTGGCATTACAGCCGTCTTCAGCCGGGCTTGCTTGACTCCAGTGGCAAAGTGAGCAAGGGACTCACGTATGAGCATACCCTGCCAACTTAGGGCGAACAATGAAAAACCAAAGGTGATGATTGACGGAGCGTTGACAATACAAACACTCACCCCCAGTCTACTGATCTGAGTTTAATCCCTCACCGTTCTTTAGCTCACTCCGCCACCCCAGTTCAGACATAGCCATATGCAAATCAGTCTGACCCTGTGCCTCATGGGAACAGTCCAGCCCGAACTGCCAAGCCATGTCTTCCCTGGACCGTAATCAAGCTTCCCAGGACCGGTTTCTGGCATTACAGCCGTCTTCAGCCGGGCTTGCTTGACTCCAGTGGCAAAGTGAGCTAGGAACTCACCTCTGAGCATACCCTGCCAACTTAGGGCGAACAAAGAAAAACCAAAGGTGATGATGGACGGAGCGTTGACAATACAAACACTCACCCCCAGTCAACTGATCTGGGTTTAATCCATCACCGTTCTTTAGCTCACTCCGCCACCCCAGTTCAGACATAGCCATATGCAAATCAGTTTGACCTTGTGCCTCATGGGAACAGTCCAGCCCGAACTGCCAAGCCATGTGTTCCCTGGACCGGAATCAAGCTTCCCAGGACCGGTTTCTGGCATTACAGCCATCTTCAGCCGGGCTTGGCAGTTCGGCCTGGACTGCATTCTGTCCATCACCTGTTGTTTTTGCATTTGTCACCCCGAGTGGGACGGGTATGCTCAGACGTGAGTCCCGTGCTCTCCATGCCACTGGAATCAAGCTATCCAGGCTGAAGAGGGCTGAAAGCCCGAAACCGGTCCTTGGATGCTTGTTTCCAGTCCAGGGAGGACCTGACTTGGCAGTTCGGGCTGGACTCTTCCCATGGGGCACAGGGTCAAGACTGATTTGCATATGGCTGGGTTCAAACTGGAATGGCATGGTGAGCAAAAAAACGATGGATTTAGGCCGAGATCTCTGTACTTCGGTGAATGTATGACATTGTTCTGCATTCTGTCCATCGCCTGTTGTTTTTCCTTTGGGAACAGGCATTGCTCTGACAGACAGGGAACTGCTGAAAGACGGCACCCTGTCTGTCAAACCAATGTTGTCATCTGTTTTTCTGCAAGCATATTTGTGTGCAGAGAAACAGATGAAAACTCAACTTATTTCAAGCCGGAGCTGTTTGATGGCTCTTGCTTGCAGAAAGTGGAGTAATGTTTGCTTTAACTTGGTGAGAGCAAAGCAAAAGCACGCAGCTATGTCCTGGGGTGGGCACCCCGGGACATAGCAGGAGCCGACCATGGGGAGTGTCGATCCCTAGGGACATTCGTGGCCCCCTCCAGCATACAAGTTTGCCCCAGGAAGGTGACAGTCCCAGAGGCTGTGGGTTGGCCCATTGTACACCCACATTGTTTTACATTTGCCCAGGGGAGGTGGTGGTTCCCAAGGGCTGCGGGCAGGCTGTATGGGCTCGCCTGCACACATATTATTTAGTGCGCCAGGGAGGTGACTGTCCCCAGGGCTGCCGGCGCGTGGGCATGCTGGCCCCCCTGCATTCATTTACATATGGCCTGAGGAGGTGTCGGTGCCACCCACATACATAATAAGAAGTGCCCCGGGTAGGTGGCGGTTCCCAGGGTTTTCATAAGCTCTAGGAGGGGGGCCCCGTTCGCCCCCTTCCATTTTTATGATATGACCCTGGGACCTGGCCCACCTAGGTTTATTTTGGTGCACTGCTAGTGGGGCGATGAGGTACTCTTGCGTCCCGAGTACCTTAGGACACACGTGGACTTCATCCTCTGAGCAGCAGTGTGCCAAGAGGCGTGTTCGCAGAGGTGTGTAAAAAGGGGGCATGGCCTCGGACCACCTCTCTGCAATCCAGCTGTGTGGCGCTTACTGGAGCTACCTGGTGGGCTAGTTGTCCCCCAGGGATCCTCTGTATTAAAGGGAACTTAATCCCCCAATTTAGAATGCGCCAGGAGGTGTGTTTGCAGAGTGGTGGAGAAAGAGGGCATGTCCTCTGTCTACCTCTCATTAATCCCACTGTGTGGGGCTTCCTGGATGTAAGAGGTAGGCTAGTTGGCTCCTAATGACCCCCAGCAGTGAAGGGACTTCAATCCCCATCAAAGACCGTGCCAGGGAGCACATTTGCAGAGTGGTGGGCAAAGGGGGCGCGGCCTGTTATGAGAACTTAACAATCCTGCTGTGTGGTACTTACTGGAGGCAATAGGGGGGTAGTTGGTCCCCAAGGATGTCCTTGAGGGCCAACTACCCCTTTTGTTACCTCCAGTAAGTCCCACATAGTGGGATTGCTAAGATGTTTTCGGAGGCCATGCCCCCTTTCTCCACCACTCTGAAAACGCACCTCCTGGCAGACTATGTTATGGGGGATGAAGTCCAATTTACTCCTGAGGGTCTTTGAGAGCCAAGAAGCCCTCCTGGTACCTCCTGTAAGTCCTATGCTGCAAAATTACTGAGCACTGGTCGTAGGCCCAGCACCCTTTCTCCACCACTCTGCAAACGCAACTACTAGTTAAAGAAGTGTTTGCAATGTAATAGTTTCACATTTTTGAGCGATAGAGCTATTGGCGTTGTAAATGTAAAATAATTTTACTAATGTTTTTTGGAGTGGAGTGGATGTACGTTGTGTGTAGTGGAATTATGTGGTATGTTGTGCAGTGAAATTATGTGGATAGAAAGTATGTGGTATTTAGTGTATAGGAATTATGTAGAGTGTGATTATGTGTTATGGAGAGTAATTATGTGGTGTTGTTGAGTGGTAACCTCAGGTTTAGTCTTCATCGTTTCCATAGAAGCTCAACTGTGAACTAGGCCTGGGCGGTGAGTTTTGCTCCGTTCACTGAGTTTGTGGAGTTTTCTGCACTTCGTAATCCATGGAGTTCGCGGAGTGCAGAAAATTCCACTTGAGTTTTTTACCCGCTCGCGATCTTGATCATGAACAGTAAGTTCACAATCGCGCACTGCCGCTTGGGTAGAATTTCTACCAGAGCAGCAGGATTACCAGCACAAACTGCAGTTCGCACTGCACACCACCACTCGCAGAACTTCAGGGAGGTTTTTTGTAACTTCGTGGAGTTTCGCGTAGCAAAACTCCGCGAACTATGCCCAGACCTGCTATGAACTTAGTGAGACAAAAAAAAGAAGGAACCACTGAGGATCACTTGTAGACCTAGTCAGAGGTATGAGCAGGGCCACAGGAATTATGCGACTGTTTGGCTGCACCAACTTTCGCACAAATATACATTTTCCACATTAGCCACAGAATTCATCATCTGTGACCTAATCTGCAGATTTGAACAAAAAAAACCTTGTTTCTAGCTCAAATGACTGAAATGTTACAAGAAATGCAGCGACAAGTGTTACAGCGTGGTGGAAGGCCCTTTGCAAATCTAAAATGTTCAACTGTTACTTATTGCTAAATGTGGGTGTTAAATTGGTACTAATGGTGTGCAAGCCACTCTTGCCTCCTCCTGAGCCTCTCTTGCCTGTTTCTGCATTTCTGTTGCTTCTTTCTGCACATTTCTTTTTCTGAACTTCTCTTGCCTCTTTCTGCAAATCTCTTCTACTTTCTGTACCTCTCTTCCATCTTTCTGCACGTCTGTTGCTTCTTTCTGTACCTCATTTGATTCTTTCTGTACCCCTCTTACCTTATTCTTTAGCCTTCTTCCCTCTTTCTGCACCATTTTTGCCTCTTTCTGCACCTGTTACTTCTTTCTGCACTTCTGTTAGATCCTTTCAGCACCTCTCCTGCTCTGTTCTGCACCTCACTTACCTCTTCCAGCACCTCTGTTGCTTTTTTTCGGCAGATCTCTTGCTTCTTTCTGCACCTCACTTGCCTCTTTCAGCACCTCTTTTGGTTCTCTCTGCACTGCTCTTGCTTCTTTCTGCACCTCACTTGCCTCTTTATGCACTTCTCTTGCTTTTTTCTACACCTCTGTTGCTTCTTCCAGCAATTCTCTTGCCTCTTTCTGCACTTTTCCTCCTTCTTTCTGCACCCCTCTTGCCTCTTTCTGCACCTCTCTTACCTCTTTGTGTATCACTCCTACCTCTTTCTGCACCCCTCTTGCCTCTTTTTTCACCTCTGTGGTTCTTTCTTCAATGCTCTTGCTTCTTTCTGCAACTCACTTGCCTCTTTCTGCACTTCTCTTGCTTCTTTCTAAACCTGTTTTGCTTCTCTCAGCAATTCCCTTGCTTTTTTCTGCACTTCTCTTGCTTGTTTCTGCCTCTCTCTAGCATCTTTCTGCACCTGTGTTGCCTCTTTCTATACTTCACTTTGCTTCTTTCCACACCTCTAATGCCTCTTTCAGCACCTCTGTTGCTTCTTTCTGCACATTTCTTTTTCTGAACTTCTCTTGCCTCTTTCTGCAAATCTCTTCTACTTTCTGTACCTCTCTTCCATCTTTCTGCACGTCTGTTGCTTCTTTCTGTACCTCATTTGATTCTTTCTGTACCCCTCTTACCTTATTCTTTAGCCTTCTTCCCTCTTTCTGCACCATTTTTGCCTCTTTCTGCACCTGTTACTTCTTTCTGCACTTCTGTTAGATCCTTTCAGCACCTCTCCTGCTCTGTTCTGCACCTCACTTACCTCTTCCAGCACCTCTGTTGCTTTTTTTCGGCAGATCTCTTGCTTCTTTCTGCACCTCACTTGCCTCTTTCAGCACCTCTTTTGGTTCTCTCTGCACTGCTCTTGCTTCTTTCTGCACCTCACTTGCCTCTTTATGCACTTCTCTTGCTTTTTTCTACACCTCTGTTGCTTCTTCCAGCAATTCTCTTGCCTCTTTCTGCACTTTTCCTCCTTCTTTCTGCACCCCTCTTGCCTCTTTCTGCACCTCTCTTACCTCTTTGTGTATCACTCCTACCTCTTTCTGCACCCCTCTTGCCTCTTTTTTCACCTCTGTGGTTCTTTCTTCAATGCTCTTGCTTCTTTCTGCAACTCACTTGCCTCTTTCTGCACTTCTCTTGCTTCTTTCTAAACCTGTTTTGCTTCTCTCAGCAATTCCCTTGCTTTTTTCTGCACTTCTCTTGCTTGTTTCTGCCTCTCTCTAGCATCTTTCTGCACCTGTGTTGCCTCTTTCTATACTTCACTTTGCTTCTTTCCACACCTCTAATGCCTCTTTCAGCACCTCTGTTGCTTCTTTCTGCACCCCTCCTACCCCTTTCTGCACCCCTCTTCCCTATTAGTGCAACTCTCTTGCGTCTTTCTACACCTGTCTTCCCTCTTTCTGCACTACTCTTGCCTCTTTCTGTACCTCTATTGCTTCTTTCTACACTTCTCTTGTCTCTTTCTGCGCCCTTCATGCCTCTTTCAGCACCTCTGTTGCTTTTTTCTGCACTTCGCTTCCTTCTTTCTGCAACCCTCGTGCCTCCTTCTGCATCCCTGTTGCTTCTTTCTACACTTCTTTTGGTTGTTTCGGCACTGCTCTTGCCTCTTTCTGCATCCCTCTTGCCTCTTTGAGCATGTCTTTTGATTCTTTCTGCACTTCTCTCTCCTCTTTCTGCACCCCTCTTGCCTCTTTCTGCACTTCTATTGCTTCTTTCTACACTTCTATTGCCTCTTTCTGCACTTCTTTTGCTTCTTTCTGCACATCACTTGCCTTTTTTAGCACCTCTGTTGCTTTTTTCTGCAGATCTCTTGCCTCTTTCTGCACCTCAGTTGCATCATTCTGCACCTCTGATGTTTTTTTCTGAAGATCTCTTCCCCTCTTTTCTCTTTCTGCACCTCTATTACCTCTTTCTGCACCCCTGTTCCCTGTTTCTGTACCTTTCTTGCCTGTTTCTGCACATCTCTTGCCTCTTTCTGTACCTATTTTACCTCTTTCTGCACTTCTCTTGCTCTTTCTGTACCCTTCATGACTCTTTCAGCACCTCTGTTGGTTCTTTCTGCACTGCTCTTGCTTTTTTCTGCACCTCACTTGCCTCTTTCTGCACTTCTCTTGCTTCTTTCTACACCTCTGTTGCTTCTTTCAGCAATTCTCCGGCCTCTTTCTGTACCTCTCTTGCATCTTTGTGCACCCCTCCTACCTTTTTCTGCACCCCTCTTGCCTCCTTTTGTACCTCAGTTGGTTCTTTCTGCACTTCTCTTCCTTCTTTTTGCAGCTCTCTTGCATCTTTCTGTACCTCTGAGTTAGAGGTAGTTTTAATCCCCCTGCCCTATTTGTGTACTTTGATTCCTTTTTTCTGTACCCCACCTGCCTTTCTACACCTCTCTTCCCTCTTTCTGCACCACTCTTGCCTCTTTCCGTACCTTTGTTGCTTCTTTCTACACTTCTCTTGCCTCTTTCTGCACCAATCGTCCCTCTTTCAACACCTCTGTTGCTTCTTTCTGCACTTCTCTTCTTTCTTTCTGCACCCCGCGTGCCTCTTTCAGCACCTCTGTTGCTTCTTTCTGCACTTTTCTTCCTTTTTTCTGCACCGCTCCGGCCTTTCTGTACCTCTCTTGCCTCTTTGTGTACCCCCTCCTACCTTTTTCTGCACCCCTCGTCCCTCTTTTGAACCTCTGTTGGTTCTATCTGCACTGCTCTTACTTCTTTCTGCACCTCTCTTGCATCTTTATGTACCTCTGAGTTAGAGGTAGTTTTAAATCCTCAGCCCTATTATGTACTAAGGCCTTACAGGGGAGGTCATGCCAATCACTAGAATACCCCAACCCATAGTGTACCCTAGTGTAGTGTTTTCACTGTATTCTAAGTGTCTTTCAGCATAGCACTGGCTCCAGGCCTGGTTAGTCAGAGTCAGTTACCACCAGTACCAGTCAGTAAAAGTTTGGGGGGCACAGAATGACTGTGTCTTGGTGTTGAACGAAAACCAACAGTTCAGTGTGGTAGGTGAAGATTAAAGGTAAACAAATATATATTTTCAGCTGCTTTCTGAACTCTATAAAGGGGATTTGTGTGCCAAGGCTGTGTGGGTAAGAAGGCATTCAAGGCGGATACCGTATGAATGCCAAAGGACTGCTCTCCCAGTCTACTCTTTCTGATATTAGGAACTGCAAGAATAATCTAGAAGGACCGGTTGCTGAGGGCAAGACATTTAAATCAAAAACAACTCATGTTATTCTTCAGGTTTAAAAACCAAAGACAGCGGGCAGGAAATATATCTGGTAAGAGGGACAACCTAGGGATTAAAAGGACCATCCGTAGGATTTCAAAGTGACTGTTTTTTAAAAGAAAAGCCAGTGTAGGTGCCTGAAATGGAAAAAGATAGAATAAATAATGAATGCATGTGCTGACTGGAACCATTAATGTTCATCAATTATATTGTCATCATCGTTGGTGTCATTTTTAGTACTCATAATTGCCATGGACTGTTTATGTTCATTGCTACATAAAACTATTGGAGCTCATTAGAGCGCGGGGCCATTGAAACTCATTATTGTCTGCAGGTGTTAATGCATGTACTGCCTGGTGCCAATGATGTTCATTACTGTCTTGGTCCATTGATGTTCATTACTGCCTGGGGTCAATATTATTGCTTATTAATAACTGGAGCTATTGATTTTCATTGTTATTTAGAGTCAATGATACTCATGACTAGACATTGATGTTCAATTTTTCCTATGGCTATTAACTCATTACTGCTGGGGCCAATAAAGGTTTCTTACTTTGTGGGGATTTGAAGCTAACCCCTCCTTGGTGCTTGTGAAGACCATTAATACCTGGGAGATGAGCACATTATTCTGTAATTCTGTGTGCATGGATGCTGTTATGTTTGTCATTCTGCATAAGTGTTTATACATGTGTTGGTTTGGGGTTTTATTAGTATTTATGTATTTATGTAAATTGTTCTGTATATATTTATTTTTATATCTATGGACTTTTTCAATTAGTATATGATTGAATGTTTTTGACCTCTGGTTAGCACTTTTACTACGCAAAAGTAAACCCTACTGTCTTTGTGAATACTTCTATCAATTGTACTTCATAGTATAGACGTGAGTGGGTAAGAGGACTAATATTCATACTTAAAAAAAAATTTGAAGCGGTTGATTTGTGGGTTTCTACTAATTGTTTCCTGAACTTAAAAGGAAGGGAACCTCTCCCAACACTCATGTCTAGGTTTAGGAAATAAAAAAACACACAAGATGATGGACGGAATGTTGCACAATGGCAAAACATTCACTCCAGTCACAGATCTGGGTTTAATCCATCGTTATTTTGCTCACCAAGCCACCCCAGTTCAGACATGGCCATATGCAAATCAGTCTTGACCCTGTGCCTCATGAGAACAGTCCAGCCCGAACTGCAAAGCCATGTCTATTCTGGACCAGAATCAAGCATCCTAGGACCGGTTTCTGGCTATCAGCCGTCTTCAGCCAGGATAGCTTGACTCCAGTGGCTTAGTGAGCAAGGGACCCATGTCTGGGCATACCCTTCCCACATAGGGTGAACAGCAAAACACAAAAGATGATGGACGGAATGTTGCACAATGTTAAAACATTCACCCCCAGTCACAGATCTGGGTTTAATCCATCATTATTTTGCTCACCAAGCTACCCCAGTTCAGACATGGCCATATGCAAATCAGTCTTGACCCTGTGCCTCATGGGAACAGTCCAGCCCGAACTGCCAAGCCATGTCTTTCCTGGACCAGAATCAAGCATCCTAGGACCGTTTCTGGCTTTCAGCCGTCTTCAGCCAGGATAGCTTGACTCCAGTGGCTTAGTGAGCAAGGGACTCACGCCTGGGCATACCCTTCCCACATAGGGTGAACAGCAAAACACACAAGTTGATGGACGGAATGTTGCACAATGGCAAAACATTCACACCCAGTCACAGATCTGGGTTTAATCCATCGTTATTTTGCTTACCAAGCCACCCCAGTTCAGACATGGCCATATGTAAATCAGTCTTGACCCTGTGCCTCATGGGAACAGTCCAGCCCGAACTGCCAAGCCATTTCTTTCCTGGACCAGAATCAAGCATCCTAGGACCGGTTTCTGGCTATCAGCCGTCTTCAGCCAGGATAGCTTGACTCCAGTGGCTTAGTGAGCAAGGGACCCACATCTGGGCAAACCCTTCCCACATAGGGTGAACAGCAAAACACACAAGATGATGGACGGAATGTTGCACAATGGCAAAACATTCACCCCCAATCACAGATCTGGGTTTAATCCATTGTTATTTTGCTCACCAAGCCACCCCAGTTCAGACATGGCCATATGCAAATCAGTCTTGACCCTGTGCCTCATAGGAACAGTCCAGCCCGAACTGCCAAGCCATGTCCTTCCTGGACCACAATCAAGCATCCTGAGACCGGTTTCTGGCTATCAGCCGTCTTCAGCCAGGATAGCTTGACTCCATTGGCTTAGTGAGCATGGATGCTGTTATGTTTGTCATGCTGCATAAGTGTTTATACATGTGTTGGTTTGGGGTTTCATTAGTATTTATGTAAATTGTTCTGTATATATTTATTTTTATATCTATGGACTTTTTCAATTAGTATATGATTGAATGTTGTTGACCTCTGGTTAGTACTTTTATTACGCAAAAGCAAACCCTACTGTCTTTGTGAATAGTTGTATCAATTGTACTTCATAGTATAGATGTGAGTGGGTAAGAGGACTAATATTCATACTTAAAAAAATAATTTGAAGCAATTGATTTGTGGGTTTCTTAAAAGGAAGGAAACCTCTCTCAACACTCATGTCTAGGTTTAGGAAATGCAATTCACTACAGGATTGCTCATGTTATGGCAATGACAGATGAAGCCTTGATTCCAAGGAAAGCATATCAGCAAAAACAATGGGTAGCTCGATGATGACAGTGGAGAAAGATGTGGTGCAATAACAATTATTGTAATGGGTGCAAGGCAACTTAACCTTTTCCACTATGAATAGTTTGACAGATCTTCCCTCAGGTGCAACTGTTGCCATTGACCAGTGCATAGGAGAAACTTGTAAGTCCTCATGTTTGGTACAAGTGCCATGCTGCTAGCAGTGAACACATGCATTAACTGAGATATCTGTGTATAACCTGAATGCCACAGTTTGAATCCCATCATGTTTACTAAGCCTTTTGCCCTTCTGAGGTCTGAACAATCAGTGCCATTGAGCTGAGTTATAACAAACAACTATTATCAACAGCTTGATGTCATACAAATGGTAGAATGTGCTTTGTACAAATTGTTAAGCTGAATTGGTTCAAAGACATCTACATCGACATTAATGCTGTCAGAAACAAACCAGTGTAGTGGTTGTATGGGAGAAAGCAATTAGAGAAAGATGTTTTATTCGACTATTAACATTTAAATGGACTTTCTTACTGTTAAATAGATAAAGAAAACCACAACAATTAGTTACCATCCTTTACAGTGGTCAACACACTGCATCTGTAATTTGGCAGCAAATAATATCTAAGCAGTTTAAGCAATCTTGATTCTCAGAAAAGAAACCATGTTATGCCAATGTGAATTGCTCTTCACTCGCTGCCATTGGCCGAGAGAATAAGTAGTAGTTGTAGTTTATTGTGAGGATTATTTAAAATCTTACAACATTACACATCTAAAAGAAAAAATTTAAAATATATATTCCAGCATAAAATCACATAAAATGTAATTGCGTGACCTTTACAAACAATTAACTCCTTCCATGCTCATGACGAGCTCAGCTCGTCATGAGGCACACTGGAGCTGTGCTAATGACGAGCTGACCTTGTCATGAACAATGGGAAATCATGGAATGCAGCACAGGAGGAAAATATCTCTAGCAGCCAAGGTGTTAAGTATTTGCAATAATTACATCTCCGAGTTTCCTTTAAACTAACAGTAGGAATTTTACAAAGGAAGCGTTTAAAACAATATCATTTGAGACCATACACTTAATCACGGCCTGCCTGCATGTCCGTATGCCGCGTGACTTGAGAGGAACCTTAAGCAATGTTTTTCTCTCTCGAAGGAGTTCAGGGCAGGTACACAAAAGATGTTGAATGTCTTCCTCGCCCCTGTTACATAGTCTGCATTTCGTTTGGGTTTCTTGAAATTCTCATGGTGGGAGATGACATAGCCCTGGCATGGATCCAAATCTCGCTTTAAGGAGCACCTGCTTTTTTTTTTCCGTCCACGGGGTTTTCAGATATTGTTGTATCTCCTTCTTTTTATAGCCATTTAGCACCGTCCAGGCGTGTTTTCTCTTGATAAGGGTAGCCTTATCCTTTAGAATGGATAGGTGGTCTGCGGTTTTTATGTTATGCCAATGTGAATTGCTGTTCTCTCGCTGCCATTGGCCGAGAGAATAAGATTAAATTTTTTGTTTCTGCCATGGCTGGTCCCAAGCCCAGCTGAGAAAGGAGGATAGTTATGAGTGGGGTTAGCTACCCCACAATGTAAAAAATCCTAGTTACAGAAATATCAACCAAAAGACCAATAGATATCCTGGGGTCGGAGAGAGAGAAATCTCCTTCTTAGAGGGCTGTGACTCCTTGTGGTGAAAACCAGAGATCCCTGAAAGCCACAAAGCTGGTCCACCTGTTTTCAACCAAGACCATCACCATTGGGACATGGAACGTGATGACCATATACGAGGTGGGCCAGACAGCCCAAGTGGCAGCGGAGATGAAAGCATACAACCTTTCCCTGCTTGGCATCAGCAAGACCAGATGGACACAGTCTGGACAGAAAAGACTGGTTCCAGGACGAATGCTGCTGTATCCTGGACAAGAGCAAGAGAACACACCATATACTCAGGTAGTAGTACCGATGCTAGCGCCAGCAGCCAACAAAGCTGTGATTATATGGGAAGTGCACAGCCCCAGAATCATCACAGCGACCTTATGCACAAAGAAAAAGAGGGTCAATTTGAAAGTTATCCAGTGCTATGCACCTATAAATGATAACAAAGAAGAAGAAAAAGAAAAGTTTTACAACTGACCTCTGTCCATCCAGGAAATATGTCCTGAGAGAGACATCTATCACCATACTGATCGGGGCCTCAATCCCAAGATTGGAAACGACAATGCTGGGAAGACAATCATGGGAGGCAAAGGCCAGCGATCAAGAACTAGTGAACCAGCCCATGCTGCAGTCTCCAGCAGGCATACAGTCAGCTGACAAAGATTTCCAACCGACTGCAGCAGACAAACCAAGGAAAAATACGGCAAACCAATAAACATCTGAGAAATGGGAAGTCAGCAAGACCTGACAATATTCCTGCAGAGGCACTGAAGGCAGACATTGAAACATTAGTAGACATGCTCTACCCTATGTTTGGAAGGATCTGGGAATAGAAAAAGTTGACGTCAGACTGGAAGAGGGGATATCTCATCCAGATACCCCAAGAAAGGTGACCTGAGTAACTGCAACATTTGAGAGGGATAACTCTCCTATGAACTCCAGTCAAATTGCTTAAAAGAGTCACCACGACCAGAATGCAGCAACAAGTAGATGCTCAGTTGCGAGACCAGCAAGCTGGCCTTCGCAATGATAGACCATGCGCAGACCAGATTGCAACTCTGGGCATCAGCTTTAAGCAGTCGATGGAATGAAACACACCCCTCTATGTCAACTTCATTGACTATGAGAAGGCATTGGACAGCATGGACAGAGAGACCCTTTGGAAGCTCCTCCAGTGTAACAGATTAAGTTGTACAAATCATCCGAAACTCTTATAAGGGATTGACCTGCAAGATAGTCCATAGAATACAACTCACAGAATCTTTCCAAGAGAGGACCGGAGTCAGCCAAGGTTATTCACTCTCCCTTTTTCTTTTCCTGCTAGCCATTGACTGGATCATGAAAATATCAACAGTAAGGAGAAGGAATGGGATCCAGTGGACAAATTGGATGCAGCTCCATGGCCTGGACTTTGCAGACGAGCTGGCCCTACTCTCCCATATTTATCTGCAGATGCAAGAGAAGGCTGACAATGTGGCAGCTACATCAGCACAACGTGGCCTCAATATCCACAGGGGAAAAACCAAGAACCTAAAGGCTAATATGGTCAGCACAACTGCAGTCACTGTTGCAGGCAATGTACTGAGAGAGGTGGAGGCCTTCACCTCCATGGGCAGTGTCATAGACAAGCAGGGTAGCACAGACGCTCATGTCAAGGCAAGAATCGACAAAGAAAGGGCTGCCTTCATCCAGCTAAAGAAGATATGGAGCTCCAATAACCTGACACGGCATACGAATAAAAGGCTTCTTAGCACCAATGTAAAATTGGTCCTTCTGTATGGAGCAGAATCTTGGAGGATAACAGTGACCAACACCAACAAAGTTCAGACCTACATCAACATCTTTCTGTGTAAAATCCGCCAAATCCACTGGGCAAACACTAACAGCAAATACGACCCATGGCAGCAGACTTTCCAACTGCCTGCTCATGAAGAAATCAGGAAAAGATGCTGAGGCTGAAAAGGTCACACCCTATGCAAATCCTCATGAAACTCCACTAGGCAAGCCTGACCTGAAACCCTCAAGAGAAAAGGAAAAGAAGAAGACCTATAAACACCTGGTAGAGAGGCCTCGAGGCTAACTGCAAGGAGATAGGTTACACCTGAAGTCAATGAAAGAAAAACTCAGGACAGAGCTGGTTGATGGCCTATATCCCATGAGGGATAGTAGGCATAAGTAAGTTAGTAAGTACTGTTCCTGAGATGTATAAATGAAAGAATGAAATGTGCACTTGGGGTACGATTTGTTCCCAACTTACTCACAGTATTTAGCCCTAGATTATTAGCACAAAATGCACTTTTTGCTAAAGCAACAGCACTACATGAAGCAGAACATACACAGCAGCATGAGAATCTGCTTGCACTCATTAAATGTGCTCTTGCTGTAGGCTTTTTCACAAATGAATCTTAATTATGCCAGCTGGCATAATCACATTTTTGCATGAATGAGTAACACAGAATTGCCGAAATTACTCTGATTACTCCGTTGTATTAGAAATTCCACCCAGATCAAATTTCAAGCATATACTGTTCTGAGTAAGACTCACCAATTCCTGAATTTGGGTTGAAGCACTGTCAAATTTGTAATTACAGAATGTTTTCTAAAAAAGTGTTGCCAGTAATTTACGATGCCTGAACTCCTCTAATAAGTGACCAAAGGTCTGGCAATACCACTTACAACACAAGCCTGATGTTATTTTACTTCAGGAAATGTACCCACCTAGGAGCGATCAATAGCGCTTGCCCCATCCTCAGTACCCTCATCAATACTGGGCCTCTCCCAGCAGAAAAACAGCTGGCGTTGCCATTCTGTGCAAACTGCATTTTGAGCAGAAGCCCCTATCAGAAGTTAGAGATGCAGATGGTTGTGGCTTATATCTGCACTATATTGAGAGAACAACTCCAAGACACCAAAGGTGTTATTATGGTTCTGGGTAAATTCTACCTGGCATGGGACCCAGGCAGATATAGGACTCCTAGCACATACCAGGGAGCAAGAGTGATGTCAGCACTTCACAAAAAATAGATTATTGAAATGTGTTTACTGGGTACATGGTGACACCTACACCCTATTTTAAGAATTACCCCTTTTACTCCAATGTCCATCCCATCTATTCACCCATAGATTATGTTTTCATTACCCACTCCCTCCTTTGCAAGCTAGATTCATCCTTAAGCTCAGATATATACATATCTGATAATGCCCACCTGGAACTCACTTGGAAAAACTGGCTTACTTCTCTCAGGGACCCCCTCACTGGCAACAGAATCCTAGAATAATGAGAGGCCTAGTGTACAGAGACACTATCACGGATGCAATCAATGGATACTTCACATTTAACACATCTCCTATGATTTCCCCCAATACACACACTCTAGAACGTATTTAATGTAAAGCATCAGGGATACTACTATCAACAGTGTAATAGACAAAGCCACAGAGATGTGTCTCCTTGAACAGACCCTAAGCATCAGATAAGATGCTTAAGAGACTGGATAAGAAGACCCTATCTAAACAAACAGAAAGGAAGCTTGCCATCTTATGAGGTCAATTAAAACCACATAGAACCAATTGTCGAGACGCTCCCTGTTGGCCTTGGGACAATGCTTTTACGATAAAGGAGACAAGGTGGGCACCCATTTGGCTCATTCTATCAGATTACATAGAGCCAAATCTTATATTATTCAAATTGAAAAACCTAAAATGGGTGTTTGGGCTGTGAAGGAAAGTGAAAAAGAGGATAGCTTCTGCAGCCTCTACCAAACTGTTTACCCTCAAGGCATTGCGAGTCAAGGAAATGTGTAAGACTATGTGCACCATTGCACCAGTCACTTCAATCTATAGGGAACTTATCAAAGCTCCTATAGAGCCACTAGGTTGAGGCAAGCGCTTAAATGAATGCCCAACGGGGAATTCTCCAGGCTCAGTGGCCTTACACTGGGGTTTCATCAAATCTTCTTCTCCCCTTCAGGAAAACGTACACTCTCCATTAGACTTCTTCTCTCAGTATACCAGCCTTACCCATATCATGTGTGAAGCAGGGACTGACCTAGTTCCCAAACCGGTTGTTAGATCTGGGGGTCTCTAGATGGCAGAGTTAGGTACCAATGTCCAAATAAGGACCCTTGCTTCTAGTCAGGGTAAGGGGGATACACTCTTTGGATAACCCCTGCTCACCCCCTTGGTAGCTTGGCACGAGCAGACAGGCTTATCAAAGGCAATGTGTAAAGTATTTTTACCAAGACTCACAGTAACACAGTGAAAACACCACAAATGGACTCCACACCAGTTTAGAAAAATAAAGTGTTTTTATCTAGACTCCTTAAGACCAAAACGACAAAAAACCACCATACACTGTTCCAACATAAGACTTTAAAAAGAGTTCAGTTGCGTCACTTTTAGCCCAAAATACCTGTAGATGCGACAAAAGTTCCAAGTGGCAGCAGCAGCGTCAGAAAACAAGAAAACAAGTGATGCGTCACTCCTGAGACCCTCGGGAGTCTCAGGAATCTCACGCAGCGGGCGGGTTGTGTCGAATCAGGTCTATATGGGGGTGATGCGATACCTTGTATGGATTCCAGTTTGCAGGTTCTCCGGTAGGAAGCGTCTCGCACAGGTATGATTCGACGATCTCCGGGGTGGCGACGATCTTTGGTGCAGCGGCGATGCGTGGCACAGCGTTAATCCTCTTCTGTCGTGGCCCCTCGATGCTTTGGTGCTGGACTCTGCTATGATGTTCGCAGCGACAGGATGCAGGCAATCGGTGCGTCGGTTCTCGCAGTGATGACAGGCTCTGCGACGATGTTCGCAGCGACAGGAATCTTCCCGCACCGGGGCGATGCGCTCTGCAAGCGAGCGACGTGTCGGGTCTGGCAGCTGCAATAGGCGCTGCGACAATCTTCGTGGTGACGGGAATCTTCTCGCACTGTTGACGATGCGCTCTGCAAGCGAGCTATGTGTGGCAATTGCAGATCTTCTCCTCTTCTTCCTTTCCAGCTCCCCAAACAGCAGGAAACAACCTCCAGAGGCCCCACAACTGGATCAAGCACTCTAGACAGGTCATAACTCACACAGCAGAGTTCAAGGGGGAAGCTGAGGGTGAGGTCCTTTTGTTCCTGGGACTTCTTAGCAGGAGGCCAGCTCTCCTCAAGCTCCTGGAGATCTTTTCAAGCAGGGTACCCAGAAACAGTAAAGTCCTTCCCCTCTCTTTGGCAGAATAGCAACTGCAGGCCAGCCTACAAACACACAGCAGGTCAGTCTTTCCTCTTCAGTCTTCCAGCTTTTCTCCTTGGCAGAGTTTCCTTCCTGATTCCAGGATGATCTAACGTTCAGGGGTTTGGGGTCCTGTAGGTATATTCCCAAAAGTCTTTGATCCCTTTGTGCAGGAGGGCTCTGAGCCCGGTACAAACCAGTTCTGGGTGTCTCCTGCCAGTGGACACCTTCTTCCTTTGAGAGAGAGAGGGGCAGGGTCGTCAGCTGCCCAGCAGGAGGTGGAGCCAGCATTGTGGAAGGCAGGCACAGCCCTATTCAGGCCCAATTGCTATCCCCTCCAACCACTCAAGATGCAGATGGGGCTATTCAGCCTATTGATGACTCACCCAGCCTCCTGGAGCCACCCCAGCCCCTGGCACCCACAAACCAGACAAGCAATTCACAAACAGGCAGAGGCACACAGAAAGGTTAGACAAGAAACCAGCCACTTTCTAAAAGTGCTGTTTTCAAACACAGGATTTAAAAACCATCCTTCCTAAAAGATTGGTTATTAAATTCTGAGTTCAGGGATACCAAACTTCAATTTTCTATCTTGATCCTATGGGAAGATATGCAGGTAAACATTATGCACAGCATTCCCCATTCTAGTCTATGGGCAAGATAGCCTTTCAATAGTAAAAAACGAAATTGGCAGTATTTCACTATCAGAGCATTTCACCCACACTAGTACGTGCTCTATCTTTCACATACACTGCACCTTACCTTGGGCCTTCCAGAGGGGTGATCAATGTGTACAGAAAGGGAAGGGTTAGCCCTGGCCAGTGGGGACACTGGCCAGGTCAGCATGGCAGTTAGCAAGTGCGTACAGGCACTGCGGTGGCAGGCCTGAGACACCGTTTTAGGGCTACTCATGTGGGTGGCACAATCAGTGCTGCAGGCCCACTAGTAGCATTTGAATCACCAGCCCTGGCACACTCAGTGCACTTTACTAGGGACCTATTGATGAAACAAATCTGCCAATCATGGATAACCAATCACAATAACAATTTATACAGAGAGCATATGCACGTTAGCACTGATCAGCAGTGGAAGAGTGCCCAGAGTCCTATTGCCAACAACCACAGGTCAGAAAAAAACAAGGGAGGAAGAAACAAAATGTTTGGGGATAACCCTGCTGAAAGGGCCAATTCTAACACCAGGTAAGCACCCAGCCAAAAATGCCTCCCACTGTCCAATTGCCCTATTAAATACAGATGCAAAACTCTATACGAATATTATACATCTAGAAACCCTCCTTCTCAGATCAAAATCCTGATCAGGTTGGCTTTATTCAAAACTGCCAGGGAGCAGACACCACTCAACGCCTATCTCACTTGGTTTAAAAAGCTCATAGATGCAGCATTCCAGCTCTGCTGATATTCCTTGACATAGAGAAAGCATTTAACCAGATGAGTTGTGCCTTTCTGAGGGTGGTGCTCGACAAAATTCATCTCAGCCCAGATATGACTAACAAAATCATGGTGGCTTACACCTTTCCTTCGGCGGTCATTCAAATTAATAGACAGTGCACCCATACCATTAAACTTGCAAGAGACACTAGGAAAGAAAGTATCCCCCCTCTCCAGATGCCTCTTTCATCTGGTGGTGAAGCTCTTGGCCATAGGGATTAGACAGAGACAGGAGATTTTGGTATCCCATTTGGGGGGTGACCATATTAAAGTCAACTTATTTGTTGACGACGTTCTACTTACACTGACCAACCTCTCAGATTTCCTACCATTTCTGGTAAAGGTGTTGGATGAGTTTGAGTTGCTATCTGGCTATAGGATCAATAAAGAAAAGTTCCATGCCCTTGACTTAATGATCCGACTCAGCAACCTCCCCCAACACCAAGCACTGGCTCCATCCCAATGGGCCGTCACCTCCATTAGATACCTGGGTATCAGCATTCCAAATCATCTTTTCAGATGAATTAAGGCCAACTGGATGGAATACCGCAAGAACATACTTGACGAAGGCCAAATATACTTAGAGGATGGCATCCTCTAAATCTATGATGACTTGACTTTGGTGTATTAGCATGTTCAAAATGAATGTCCTTCCAAGAATTATCTACCTCTTCCAAACATTCTCCACTCCGAAACCCCCAGATGCAATTAGCTCCAGTCCCAGCTACGATCTTTTATGTGGGAAGGCCAAAAAACCTGCATATCTAATAAACTCCTTATGGTACCGAAAGACAAAAGTAGACTAGTCTTCCCTAATCTCATGGAGTACACAGAGCCGGACATTGTCACTATGTCTCGAAATGGGTGGTGAGGAAAAATGAGAAAAACTGGTTTCATATGGACCATGCAGTGGCATGTCATCCACTGTGTTTGTACATGCTTGTGTGCATTGCCCTAGCATTCATGTACAGAAGGTTTCCCAGAAGCCAAATATCTTGAAATAAACGTTTTGTTTATTTATTAGTACACATTTGTGTAACACCACATGCACCATTTTCAAAGCAGCAGTTATTTCAAAAAGAATACCGAGAACACGGGTAGATGATTACGGTCTGATGTCTTGAATGTATGCATTAAACACATTGCCTCTTACAGAGACACTTTCATTATAAATGTGTAAAATGCACTTCTGTTCTGTGCGGTTATCCCTTAATGGAAAGTGGTGCTTATAGGGGTCCGTAGCAGGGACACAGGATAAACCCAAAAGTCAAGAATCATTACATAAAAGAATGTATGTGTTTTATTACATGAAGTGTGCTCAATAGTCTACCAAATTTATTGATGTATGCTTTACGGAGGCTATTTTACTCTGGGAATGAAAAGGGGTGATGTTTATAAAATGTTTTTCCTGTAGTCCCATGCAAGGCAAAAGTTATTTGGTGACAAACAGTATTTTGAACAGGGCCTGGCAGGCCTTTTATCCACTGCGAAGTTTACTAGTGGGTTGAAATCCTTGTAGGCTGATTTTGAAAGCGCAGGCCTGGCCCGCTCCTGGTGTCTCTGTCACGTTTTCCAGCTCCCAATGGTGAATAGCAGAAGGCACAGGGAGGAAGGGACAGAGACAGAGAAAGAGAGATAGCTAGAAAGAGAGACAGAGAACAGAGAAAGGAGAGGGCAGACAGAGATAGGAGAGAGTGAATGGATGGAGAGATGTATCATGAGAAGAAGAAAGGAGTGGGGCCGGTTTGAGCATTTTCTGTAGGGCTGCTTTTGGTTCCCCAGTGCAATTCGCAAAATAAAAAATACCTCGGGATAGATAAGTATACTGAACAGTAAGACGAAGAGAAACCTAAATTAACTCTTCCTATAGATATAAATCTATTTTCAAGTAACTTCACTCTATTTCAAACATCCATAGTCAATGCTCAAAAAATCTGTGTACAAGATTCCAGTCTCTTTGTATTGTATTTATTTCATACGTTTCTATGCAAAAAGTCATCTTTTTTATATTTTCAAAATATGTATACACAAAAGCATTTTAACACCATATATATACACATATTTACATATTATACATACAACACAAAAACAAATGTATTTCTGTTTTCTTGCTCTCTTCGCCCTTATTCTCAATGGGGATGCACATTAAACAATGTACATTCCCTTCCAAGTTAGATCACCATCTTTGAGCTACCTTGAGGTTTTATAACCTATGTGTTTTAGGTACTCCCAACTTATTCTGTATTGTTTCAATTTTTCTATGGTGTCTCAAAATCTCTGTCGACGCGTTTCAGCCACTCTACTAGTTGGCCTCATCAGGACTAAGGCAGTCGAGTGCATAGTTTTTAATTCCACCAGTCTAGTTGAACTCCACAGGTCACCCTCAATGGATATGTCTCATGTCCACCTTCTCCACTGCAATATATTCCACTCGAAAACTCTTTAAAGAGGCGTATCTTTACAATGGGCGTCCCCTAGGGGCTACCTCACGGTGGGGATCTCGCCTCCTCGCTCTTTCAATCAATCCAGGCTGTAACTATCCGGACGCGAAGCTGTGTGCAGTGCAGCCCAGATTTTTAAAAGCATATGGTGAGTATGTACCTTTTTGTTTCCTAAGAAACCTTTGTAGTTTATGTGGAATCAAGATCATATTTCTAACGATGTGTGTAAAAATGACAGAATAACAAGATATCATTGCCACAGAATGTGATGCATAATATCGCATACATTTTATTTGACTATTTCATAAAGGGTTTTCATACCTTAGCTGTGTGCCTTTGGATGCATGTGTACCACCTGTTTTGCATTTTATATATGGAATTATAATGGGGGATGAGGGATCCAAGGTGATTACAGCACAAGAGAGGAAAAAAAAGAAAAACAAATTATAAAAGAGCATAATTATCACATTGGCAATATGTGCTTTTTTAGACCTGTCATCCTTAGGGCGGTCATTCCTCCAACATTTTGCTTTTGCCTCCTGTTTTTGCTGATATTGTTCTGTTGGCCTTAGGACTCTGAGCACTTTACCACTGTTTATCAGTGCTAAAGGGCATGTGCTTCTCCCCAAAACATGATGACATCGGTTATATTAATTGGCATACTTGTTGCACTGGCAAGTCCTTTTGTGTGTAGTTTACTGCCCTTTCAACTTGACATTTAAAACTACTTACCAAGCCTTAAACTCCCCTTTTATTACATATAAGTCACCCCTAGGTTAAGCCCTCAGTGATCCTAAGGGCAGGATGCAATGAAAGTAAAAGGTAGGACATGTACCTTTATGTTTTGCATGTCCTGGTAGTGGCAAAGAGCCTATTTCGTTTTCACTACTGTGAGCAATACCCCTCTCAAAGGCCAGCATTGGGAACTCCTTAATACACTTTTAATATGTCATTTCTGATCAGAGAGGAGTAGTTTCTTTATGTTTGATATGCTTGGAATGGTAATGATAAAGCCTTCTTACTGGTGAAGTTGTATTTAACATTACTGTTTTAGAAATGTCACTTTTTAGAAAATGGCCATTTCTCTGTACTTACTGAGCCTGTTTCCAATACACATCTGGTGTGGGTGATAGCTACACTTTGTGCATTCCCTCTAGACAGCCACAAACACATCTGCATTCTGAGCACTCATCTGCATTCATCTGCATCCTGGTTGGTCTTCCTGGGCAGGGAGGAATGGGAGGGGATAACATCAATAGGTATTTATTTCATTTATTTATTTTTATTTAAGAAGTTTTCTATAGTGCCGGCCTGACACAAGGGTATCGGAGCGCTTTAAAGCAGGTACATAGCAGATAAACACCAGATACAAAATAGAAGAGCAACATATTAACAGAAGAACGCAAAGTAAAAGAGCAACACATTATAGTGCAGGACAGTTTTAGCTTTCAGGATTCTTTGGAGTCTTAGAGCTGGAGCAGAGCTCGATGTCCGCTAGCTGCCCCGAGCTATCCACTCCCTAGGGAGCGGTTGAGGAACAGGGTTTTGAGTTGGCTTTTGAATTCTACAAAGGCGGGGATGGTTCTGATGTGAGGGGGAATGGAGTTCCAGATTTTAGGAGTGCTTCCGGTGAAGGATCGTTTTTTTTCTTCTAGTTTTTGGTGGGATGAGTAGGAGGGAGTTTGAACTTCTCAGGTTCCTGGTCTGGCCGTTTTTTTTTAGTTTTTTCGCCAGGTATTCGGGTTTGCCTGTGTGAAGGGCTATATGGGTGAGGCAGGCTGTTCTGAAGCTAATCCGCATTTCGACTGGAAGCCACTTAAGTTCCCTGGGTGCAGGGGAGATATGATCAAATTTCTTGATACCGGTGATCATTCTGGCAGCCGCATGCAGCGTTGTTTAGATGGGCGCTAGATGCGATTTTGGAATTCCTGAGAGGACTGCGTTCCCATAATCCAGTCTTGACAGTACCAGAGATTGGGTGGTCTGTTTGAGATCACTGGGCAGAATGAAGGGTTTTATTTTGTTCAGTAGTCTGAGGTTAAGGAAAGCACTTTTGGTCGAATTCCTAATGTGTCTCGTCATGTTCAATTTTGGGTCTAGAGTGATGCCTAGAGATTTGACAGAGTCTGCTAGAGTGAGATTCCCGTTGAGCGCATCGATGGCCTGTAACCATTTGGCAATTTGGGGGTTATCTTCCTTATTCGAGATGAGGAGTGTCTCAGTCTTGTCAGGATTTAGTTTAAGGTGGTTGCATGTCAACCAGTGTTGGACATCTCACAGTACATCATTGAGTCTTTGAATGTCTTTGAGAGAGGTAGTTTCCAAATAAATCTGAGTATCATCAGTGTAGAGATGGAAGCGGATGTTGGCTGTTCTGAGTAGTTTGGAGGGAGGTTCAATGTAGATGTCAAAGACTTGTGGTGATAGCACCGAGCCTTGAGGGACGCCCTTGGTGACTTGTTGGAGGTCGGAAGTGAAGTTTTTGATTTTGGATTTTTGTGTGCAATTGTGTAGAAAGGAGGAGAACCATTTGAGGACTACCTGGCCAAGACCAGCTCTTTCTTGGAGAGCCCTTATGAGGAGTTTGTGATCTACCAGGTCAAATGCTGCCGAGAGGTCAAGGAGAATGAGGCGGCAGCATTGGTCAGAGTCTAGTGATCTGTGGATATCGTTGATGATTTTGAGGATCGCGGTTTCTGTGCTACATCCTTTTCTGAAGCCAGACTGATGGGGGTCCAGGAGGTTGATGTTGTCCAGGTGTTGGGTTAGTTGATGTAATATGCATCTTTCTAGGGTTTTTGAAAGAAGGGGGAGGTTTGACACAGGTCTAAAGTTGTTTAGATCCGAACGTCTAGGCCCGGTTTTTTCAACAGGGGTGTCACTTGTCCCATTTTAAGGCAGTCTGGAATGACTCCGTTTTTCAGGGAGCTATTTATGATTGTGCTCCAGAGCGGAGCTAAGGTGCGCATCCATTTTTTGGTCAGTAGGGAAGGAATGGGGTCTAGGACATGAGCTGACGGTTTGGAGGTGGAGATCAGCGTAACTATCTCTTGAATGGGGTGGAAACGTAGCCAGGAATTGGAAGAGGTACCAGGCGAAAGATCAAGCGACCCAGCCGCGATGCTCTTCGTGGGGTGCGTGTTGTTGACGTCCAGTGAGAGTTCGATTTTAGTGATCTTATCATTGAAGAAGTTGACAAAGTTATCGCATAGTTCTTTGGACGCCTGTATAGAGGAGGACACAGGCTTGGAGGTTTGTTGTCTGATGACGCTATAGAACTCCTTAGGTCTGTTTTTGGCACTGTCCAGCGTTGAACGGAAAAGGCTGGATTTCTTGTTTTTGATGTGATTGTTGTACTTCCTACGGGCTGATTTGAGGTGATCGCGGAGGATGGAGGTAGGGTTATTCCTGCACTTTCTTTCTTTGGCTCTTAGTTTTCTCCTATCAAATTGAGGTCGGAGTTGAACCATGATCTGGATGGAATAGCTCAGCTCTTTTTCAGCTTTAGGGGGGCTAGTTGGTCAAGCATGGACACTAGCTTTGCGTTGTAACATTCAGTGAGTTCATTTGTGGAGAGGTGGTCGTTGGTGTCGGAAAGAAGCAAACTTATCCGTTCTTCAAGGACTCCCATGGGAATCTGAGAGAAGTTTCTCAACCATTTGGGGGGGTCTTGCATAGGTGTTTGTAGGAGAGTTAGTTGGTTGATGTGAAATAAGATTATGTGGTGGTCTGACCAGTCGACGGGGAGTATGTGATTGATTGTGATTGTGTTTCTTTGAGCGATGATGGCATCCAAGGTGGCTCCTTTGTAGTGCGTCTCCTCCGTGCAGTACTGGATTAAATTGTTGTCACAGAGGAGACTTGATAGCGATTGGATTAGCGGGTTGTTAGTCTCATTCCACCGCAGACACACACAAAGCACTGATTTACACACAGATAGCCTGGCAGACATACTGGGTTGAAACTCCAGAGAGCTCCTTTGAAGTCACGCCTACATCAAAGGCACTTTTGGGTATAAGACCCCCTCAAATCTGACACTTCTAGATCTTGAAAAGAACCTCTGCAAGAAGGACTGCTGTGCTACTTAAAGGAGTCACCTGAAATGCTTTTCTGGACTGACTGCTTTTCTGTTTGTTGCCCTGCTTCCTGCTGCTCCCTGACTCTTCTGGCAGGAGAGCTGGACTCTGCCTTCCCTCCAAAGTGATCTCTAAGGGCTTGCTGGCTTGCCTCATGTTTTCTAAAGTCTCAAGGACACAAAAGACTTCCTGCAATTCTGCTGGTGCTGCTGGACTCTGCTGTCTGTGAGTCTTGCTCTTGCCTGAGGTACCCTCTCCATGTTCTGGGCCTCATAATTGGGTCTACAGCTGCTTTCATCTAAAACCAATGCATCGTCACCACTGTGCCGATCGGAACTGACGCATTTCCCTTTGATGCCGGAGCAGACGCTATTCAATGACAGCGGTTCTGCAGCCTGCTCAGCCTGTCGCTACCGCTCTGCGCAGCTCGATTATGACCTATTGCCTTCACTTCAGGGAAGCTCAACAACAATGCAGTGATCTCACTGCATAGAAAGAATTGATGCATAGTGCCCTCAACTTTGATGCTTTGCTCCATCCAAGATATATTAAAACAGGCTCTCTGTGGGTCCTGTCACCAGCCTGCCCTCCATCGCAGTCGGCCTAAACTATGGTGAGGATTTTATAGGAAATGCCTTGTGCTGTAGGCAGATGGAAGCCTTGGCCACATGCGACAGGAACCTCTGTCAGGTGTCATCTCTGAGTGTGATTCCTAAGTCTTGTTCACATCTTTACCAGGGTTGTAAAGGCTACATAAGGCCTCATAAAGGGGGGTGGTGTCTTTCCTGGAAGAACCCTTGGTAAACAGCTGTTTAAGAAGTGTATTAGCTTTACTTTCATTATCTTTCACCATTTGTATTTTCGCCCGGTGCAGGAGTTGATTGAGGTGAAACCCGTCGGCTGCATTCAGGTGAAAGAGCTACCTATGAGTGTGCCTATGCAGTGTGAAACCATCCTAATTAAGGTCTCCCAAGAGTGGTGGCACTCCCTCCTTAAGTCTGCAAAATGGGTATCCATCATGCCCAGCAGGAACTCTGAGCTTTGTAGAATAAGGGAAAAGGGGGAGTGATATATTTGACCATTTGTAAGTAGTTGATTGTATCCCAGTGTCTCAGGAGAGTAGCAGTAGCATACAATGGTGTCTGTGGGGGTGGGGAGTGGTCACGGGTCCACATGCAAATTACGTGGAGTAAGGGGATGGTGAAGCATGCCTGTTTGAAGAGCACACAGTGTTTATTATTGAGGAGAATCAGTCAAGAGCAGATTGCAATTGGGAAGCGTTAATGTAGTATCCTATGTTAGGGAACCCTAGAAATCCCGTCAGTTGTTCTCTTTTAAAGTGTAGCTCTGAGTATTCTGGGCATCGAATTGTGCCACACAAATTGTAGTACCTGTTTTTGAATATGGACGATAGCTGCTTCTCTACTGCTCCTGACTGTTCTTCTCACGCTGGGAGCAGCGCAAATTGGGAGGGACTCAGAGTCCCAGCAGCCTCAGCCCTGACAATGCTGTCAATGCGCATAAAAGCGCGCCTGGAGTCCTGCGGCGCGGGACACACTCGTGGACGCACCGGGCCAAGGGCGGGCCTGTCCACACCCGTCAGAGCCCGGAGGTGACTGGACCGGGCCCACTCTCTGACATCTGTGCGCTGGGACTTCCTAACCAATCTCATTAAGGTACTTTATTGTAGTCTGGCTGGATTGTGTGTCTTTTATTTTTCCACATATACCCCTCATATTCATGAACAATAGCCAAAAGGAAGGCTTGAGCCAAACAGATAGGGGGGAGCATGGTGGGAACACTTGATGCGTTTCTAACAAGGGTAGAGTCGGTCTTGGCTCATGAGATCTCTATAACCGAGAGACGCCTCTTCCTGGATTCCTTGATTGCCCGGAAACACTCCTCGTGGAATTTCAGCATTTGTGATTGCAATTTAGCTGTGTGCAATGCAGGTAAGTAGAAACCCACTCGCAAAATGAGGAATCACAAAATTTGCGATTCCCTATTCTGCACAAGCATTTACAGCCTGATTCATGTAGCTTAAAGCGCTCGCAAAAGGGCCAGATTCTGAGAATCTGGCCCTTTGCGAGTGCGATTTTTGCATTTGGTATTCATCATCCCAAATGCAAAAATCGCTATTTAAGAATTCGCATATTTGCGAGGAATGGCATTTAAGGAATCTCTAATAGAGATTCCTCAAATGCTATTCATGACACAATAAAAAATTGCGATTTTGCACTTTTGGGCCGCTATTTACCGAGAGGTCAGACCTCTCGGTAAATAGCAAAAACTCAGAAAAATGCTTTTAAAAGCATTTTTCTAAGTTGCATGTTGCACACACACATGTCCTTTGGACATGTGTGTGCGCAACACCTGTTCAAATGTGCATTTTAGGGGTGCTACAGGGTGTCCTTTGGACACCCCTGGCACCCTTAAAATCGCTATCTGATTTGCGAGTAGCAAATTGCTACTCGCAAATGAGGGATACTCCCCATTCATTCCTATGGGCCTTTTGGCCCATAGGAATGAATGGGGAGTTATTCCTTTTTTTGCGAGTAGCAAATTTCTACTCGCAAATAGAGAACATGTAGGAATCGCTATTTATTTAGCAATTCCTACATGAATGCCGTTTTGCGTGTCCTCAATAGCGAGTCGCTATGATTCGCTATTAGGGCCACGCAAAACGGCCCGTACATGAATCAGGCTGTTGAGTATCGCAATTTGCAATTCCCTAAATGCTAACCTGGGAAACATCGCAAATTGCGATTTTGCAGTAAGGAATGGCAAATTACCACCAACTGCAGGTTAGTGGTAAATTGAGATTTCCTTGAAAAATGCAATTTTATGCATTTTTCAAAATGCCAAGTGGCACACATACATGCCCTTAGGGAATTTATGTGTGCCACATGTGCACACCTGCTCATTTCAGGGGTGCAACAGGGTGTCCTTTAGGAACTCTTGCAACCTTAAAATTGTGTGCGCAATTTGCGAGTACTTATTGGCCTCTTGGCCCATAGGAATGAATGGGAAGCCATTCCTTATTTGCGAGTTGCAAATAAGGAATGCGCAGGAATCGCTAAAGATTGGCAGATTCCTACCTATGTAGCAGTTTGCTAGTCCTTAATAGTGATTCATAAAAAATCGCTATTAATGACTCGCAAAATTGTACTTTCATACATGTGCCCCTAAGACAGGAAGTGAATTGGCTCCTAATCAACTACTACAACAACTTTGATCCAAATATGTATTTAATAGCTGAGGAAGTAAATAGGGCAGTTAGTAGGATGTGTAATGAGTTTGGGAAAAATAAATCACCATGTATCATCTGCATGGGTGATTTTAACCTCTCCCCCTGCAAATTTACCCACTACTGAATATGTGACCTAGTAGATCTGCTGGGTTATCTCACATATCATTTTCCGCATAATAGTTATGGTTGTACCTTAAATAGGTTCCACTTCACCAGAGACATGACTTTAATTGGTGATCACTCCACAGAAAACTTTCTCTCATGAACATTCCGAGTTAACCATTGATTACATAATGATCGCTAATTCCCTTATTGGTAGGGTTACAGATCTGGTTTTCCGGTTTACCTCCCTAAGAGATCATCCAAGATTAACTTGTGGAGTTCTCTTACCTCCTGGGAATGAGAAAAAGCAGCACTTAATGCAATCCTACCATAGTAGCCAGAATAAACAGTTACCGGTTAAAATGGACCCAAAAAACAAACACAAATTGGTACGGGAGGTGATACACAAATCCCAACAAAGTATCATTAACTGTTTAGATCAAGATTTAGCTCCAGTAGATATAATTTCTTCCTTTGAAGACCTTTTAAATCATATAAAAGGGGCACTTACCCGCCAGAAGGAATCTAAGTCAAGGAAAACTAAAGGCTAGTTTGATACTTCATGCACCCAAGCAGGGAAGGTTCTTTATAAGCGCTAAACAACCAACCTAGAAATAGGGATCACATCTCTTTAGCACGGAAGGTGTACAAAGAAGAGAGGAAGAAAAGGGAAAGATCACTGAGGGAGGAAATATGGGCTAAGTTGGAGCAGGCCTCTATGAACGGAAATAGTAGAGAGTATTGGGATCTAAATAACTCACCTAATTTCAAGCCTAAGGTTGAGCCCTCTCTGGACACTAATGTGGGTGAAGAAGAGTGGGTGGCTCACTTTCAGAGTATTTTCGGTCCCAATCTCATGCTGCTACATCTGCTCCCTTCATATATTCTACCAATCAAGAAAGGCTATCTTTCTTGCTTGTAGAGGTAAAGGAAGGGTTGGGAGCCTGTTCTCGAAGAAAAGTACCTGGACCAGATGGGGTCCCCATAGATTTCTTTCAATAGATCCTAGATCTTTGGGTCCCGATAGATTTCTTTCAGGACAACCTAGAGCTTTGGATACACTTACTAACTAATGTTTTTAATAATATAGCCCGGAGAGGTCCACCAGTCTCTTTGAAATCTAGTATAATTGTTCCTATATATAAGAAGGGTGACAGGGGGAGCCCTAAGAGTTATAGGCCAATCCTCTTTTAGACACAACTGCAAAATTAATGGGTCGACTCCTCTTATCTAGGTTGGAGCTATGGGTAAAGGAGAAGAACATTCTTATGCACGCCCAGTGCGGGTTCCAGCGCGGAAAAGGGACAGTTGACCAATGTCTGAACCTCTCCTTGATTGTGGATAAATACACTAGGGATAAGGGTGGGAAACTTTACCTTGTCTTCATGGATCTTTCGCAAGCATTTGATTGTGTTTCCCACTCTAGGCTCTGGCACATAATGGATGAGATGGGCTGTGATCCAGTAGTTATTAATTTCATTCGACAGCTATATTCAAACACTACTGCCTTGGTGCGTTATAGGAAAAATGAGGAATGTACCCACTCTTTTAAGATCCTAAGGGGGGTGAGACAGGGTTGCATCCTGGCTCCTTTCCTTTTCTCATTATCTACAAACGGAGTAGAAAAGGCGCTTGTGAATACAATTCTGGATGTCCCTATGGTGGACTCCCTTCCAGTGCCCATTTGGGCTTATGGAGATGACGCTTTACTTATTGCTGAACAGGGTTAGGCCTTCAGACTCTCATCTTGGCCTATACGTTCTTTATGGTTTCACTGGACCTCCACGTTAATCAATCAAAAACCTTTTTAATTGCAGCAGGGACAGGAAGACATGATTAAATACCCAGCTTTTACATGGACTCTGGGAAAATCCGGATAGTGGACTCATTTCCTTACTTGGGGGTTCTTCTTGACAAAAATCAGACGTGGCAACAATTAGTGGAGGGTAGAGCATTGGGTCTTGAGAGAAGTCCAACTGTAATCAAGGCTTTCTCACAGACACTGGGGTCTAAGCCATTAAAGCTATTGAAAATAAGTTTTGTAAGTCTTTGGTGTCTCTACCCCAATCTTATTCAAATCATATTGTGCACATTCAGTTGGATTTACCCTATATTACTGACTCAATTAATTTGGCACCAATTCTCCTCTGGCGCTCTATCTGGAATAGGGACACTTTGACCCTAAAACAAAATATTATTACTGATTGCCTAAAATTGGAGAATTGTGTTAAAATTAAATGGCTAACTTATGTAGAGCGGGAATTGACAAATATGGGCCAAATAGAACTGCTTAAAGATCCTTTATCATGTAAAAGAATATCCAGGGGGAAATTGGTGGATATTTTTATTAAGAAGGCCCAATATTTTAGAGCAGAGTTCTAGCTTAGCAATTGGTCCCTCCCCTGATAGAGGGCGGTTATTCGTATTTAGTTGACATTCCACTACCGCAACATTAGTTTATTTTCACTCGTTTTCGTCTGAACCTCCTCCAATTAATGTTGGGTTTCCCGTCAAAAAGATTTAAACACTCTGATCTATCAGACTGCCCTTGTGATAGGAGCTCATCCCAGTCTGATTTGCACCTTATGTTTTTCTGTGGTTCTTATAAAAAAGAAGAAAAGGATTACATTGTCCCAATTTTAAAACGGTTTAATCTTAGACAGTGTCGAGTAGCATTATATTATTTAAAGTTATTACCCGACCCTTTAGTCTGCTATGCAGTGACACACTACTGGTGGGCGTGCATGGGTAAGAGGAAACAGCTGGATCTGGGTTTTAGATGATGAATTTATATATTTTAAGCAAATTGTAATTTAATCAAAATTTCATATGTTCCGATACATTTGTTACTGTCTACTCAGGGACACTGAAAATGATAATTGCTCTGATACTTGATTGAGGAGGAAATGGGAATGAATTGCCAATTTCATTGGTTTTGTCTAAATTATTTTTATGTACTTTTATGATCTTAATTGGCAAGATCAAATAAAGTTTCTAAATTGAAAGTGAAAGAGTATGGAGGATGTTGCGACGGATCCATAGGGGCAAAGTGTGCGTCACGGACAATAATCAGGATCGATAGTTCATTTTCACGCTATTTATATGGCTCAGCCAGGAAATCCCATGCCTACCACAGGTAGGGTTACATGAATACCTTTACCCAGCACATCTTTGCACACATTATTTGTCTCCCCGGTAAAGTGCTGTGAGGTCCTCGCATGGGACATTTTGGAGCTATATGAATACAGCCAATAGAAAATTGGATAGGATTGCAGGATTTTCTTTCTCTGTTTCCATATAAAATTCAATGAAAGGGCAACTGACCTGTGAGATTGCCAATGAACATTCAATATTGTAGAGTTCCTTCCTCATCTGGGATTGTTTGCTCTTTTGCACCGAATAAAAACTATCATGTGCCCTTCCATCTTTAAACAAGCATTGTTAATGCATCAGTTTCGCCTATGTTCTGAATAAAATGGTGTTTTTATCAATCATCGTCTGGGACAAACGAAATAGCTTCCTGACAAGTAACATGGTGTGGAAAAGATGTGGGACAGTGGCCAGAGCTGTTGACTCAATTGCTGGGGTTTCCAGTTCGAGTCTCAGGGGCGCAACATCCTGTGATTCTGGGCAAATCACTTAATCTCGACTGATAAGTTGAATATAAAACTGCTGCAAGACAAAAAAGAAAAAAGAAGCAAAACGTTATGGAAAAATAGTTCCAACAAAGCGTATGTTAACAGTTTTTCGGCTACGCGAAACAGATAAGAGAAGCAGAAGAGGGACACGCAGGAAATGCAGGAAAATATGGTACAGCCAATATAAACGGAGGAAAACTAAGTGGCATGCACAGGAACCAATGAAAAGCCAGGAAAGAGATGGGGCGGGATATAAGCCCTATTTAAGTTTATACTAAAAATAATAGATTTCACAAGCACAGCGCAAGTGCTGTGTAGGCGAAACCTAAAAACACAGTCTATTGTATCCTTGAAAACTGATCATGAGTCTGCGACCACTGCAATTTAGTAACTTTAGATGGAATTTAGAACAACACCGAATGGCGACAATGACCTGTACCTCTGTAATCTCTTAGCAAATGAATAAATAAACACTCAAATAAAGAGATCAAAAACAGCACTGTCTTACGTCTATTGAATACACTTCCACTATTGTGTTGAACATTTTTTTTTTATTTGCTAGTGCAAATGTTCTGTATAGGAATATCACAAGCAACAACGGAAACGCATTATATGGTGCAATATCATGCTAACATTAACCCATGCCTAATTTACAAGGGACAAATACAAATATGTGCAAAAGTTTTTATCAACAATATATTCAATATTTCTGATATAAAACTGTTTTCGTGATGCAACTTGCGGGTGTTTACTGGGGTCTTCTATTTGCACCCGTAGTGAAATGTATATTTCCATTTAAAAACCTCATGATTTTATGATTTTCTTTGCAGATTCCAGTCCATTCCTGATATATAATGAAGAACACAAACGCTGTGCACAGTCTTTTGAGAACACTTCGGTCACAGTTGCCATATGCAATCAAAAGAGCCAATCACAGCAGTTTCGGTGGATTTCAGAAAACCAGCTCATTAACATGGAGTCAAAGCTGTGCTTAGGAGTGACATCAAAGAAGGACATGGCGTTAGTTGCTTTGTTCCCTTGTGACTCCAAGAATGACCTTCAAAAGTGGCAATGCAAAAATGAAACTTTTTTTTCAATCCAAGGGGAAAATTTGTACTTCAACTATGGAAACAAGCAAGACAGAATTATCCTATTTAAAGGGGCAGGAGGCTGGAGCAAATGGAAGATGTATGGAACCTCCGATGATTTGTGCTCTCATGGCTATGAAGGTACATGTTTCATTCTTTTAGAAATATAAAAGATTGGACTGTGTTTTTCACACATTAAGGGTGTGTTCTGTCCTTCTACAAGTATTGTGTCAGTGTATCTTTCATAGTCAAGGGGAAATAAGTTATTTGGGAAATCAGATAATGTCACAATATCTACAAAATAAAGTGGAACTGGCAACACATGATCTCTGACCTCCAAAAAGGTGGACGAAGCGATTTCCACATCATGACTGGTCTCTGCACATTTTAGCAACCCTTTAAGTGTAATTATTGCTGATGGTACATTGAATACGGGCATGATCCTCGGTGAACAATGCCTAGGTGTATACCTAACACTTTGGACCACTTGAGGAACAAAGGTAGTCACATGGCTGACAAATAAGTAGTGGTTAGTCTTTTTTTTTCAATCTAGTTAAAGGAGTGAAAAAATGCCTGGTATACTGGCCGAGCTGTGAATCACATTAAAAAAAGTGAGGAATAAGTATATTAAGAGGAATAAGTGACAATGTGATCCACCAGCAACCATTTCCCAAGATAGTAGATTCTGCGATGGAAAAGTTTGCCTGACTAAAGTTTCTCAACTCTCTGGACAGGCGTAAATGAACATTCAAGATAAACACATTGCAGAGAGTGTGGGAAAAACCTCGTAGAGTATAATTGATTATGTCAATTCAAAAAATTTGTTATTGTTCTCTAAGAGTTGTGAAATAGTATTTGTTAGAAATGGGGGTTGCAAGTTGGCAGTGGTTTGCACCTTTGTCCAAATAGGGACCCTTCCTTCTAGTCAGGATAAGGGGGATACACTACTGAAATAAGCCCTGCTCACCCCCATGGTAGCTTAGCACGAGTAGTCAGGCTTATCTCCGAGGTAGTGTGTGAAGCATATGCACATAACCAACAGTAATACGGTGAAAACACTAAATAAAGGACAACACACCAGTTTAAAAAAAATAACCAATACTTTATCTGTGCAAACAAGACCAAACACAATAAATCCAACATGCATTTCTCAGAAATATCAATACTCAAAATAATAGAATTGAAATACAGTTCCTTTAAGTCAGTAGCTCCGTCGGGGACTATCACGGCGTTGTGAACAACAAATCCAACAGTTCTGGCTGACCGCGGCATCGCGGACCAGCTACGGCATCGGGAAGAACAGCAAAACAGTGCCTTTAGAAATGCAGGGCGTTGGCGACCTCTCGTTGAGCCCCAAAGAGCCGGCGTCCACAGGTGTCGGTTCTGAAGGTCGATGCAGTAGTCGTCGGGACCTTAAAGTCACACCCATTGCAAATCGAACTCCTCGCAGTTGAAGTCAGGAGTGCCGCCGTCGGAAGGCGTTGGGGCTGCAGTGCAAAGTGCAGCGATGCGGCGTGCGGTGCCCTCAGGTTGCAGTGCAGGCAGCGGCTCAGTGACAGTCGTCCAGTGGCTTTGGTGAGACCCAAGCTGCGGTGCGAAGTGATGCGGGGCTTGTCGCGGTGCTGGCATTGTTGCCATTGTTTCTGTGGTGCTGTTGTTGGCTGACAAAGTACAGTTGATGATGCTGGCATTGGTAGGCCAAGGCTGTGGTGCAGGATGAGGGCGGTGCGAAGTGCGGTGCACCCAGGTCGCAGTGCAAGCAGCGGCTCAATGGCTGCATCGCGCATCGTTGTCGGGGAGACCAGGGTTGGGGTGCGAAGTTCAGTGGTGCCCTCTGCGCTGCCTTCAGGACAAAGATTCGGCAGCAGCGTCATAGATGGCGTTGGGTTGCTTTTCTTCTGTTGCAGCACAAAACACACAGTTCTCAGTGCTGGTGGCAGAAGAACTTGAAGTCTTTGCTGTTCCTGAGACTTCTTGAACAGGGAGCAAGCTCTACCTCAAGCCCTTGGAGAAACTCACATGAAGAGGTTGCAGAACGTTCAGTCCAGTCCACTCACTGCCCAAGACAGAAACAGCCACTGTAGGTCAATACAGCAAAGCACTCAGCAAAGTGATATTTCCACCTCTCGAACTTTACTTCTTGGCAGTATTCTTGGCCTGAAAGAGTTCTAAAGTTCTGGCGTCTGGGCCCACATATGTATACTGCATTTCTCTTTGTTCTCTTGGGTAGAGAGTGTCTGTGCTTAGTCCAAACCAGTTTGGTCCTCTCAGGCCCAGCTTCCCAGCAGGACTGACTGACTGATGTATTTATAAAACACTTGATTGCCGAGTCGTCTTGGTGCTAAGATAGGTTCATACTACGTCAAGAGCGGTCAGGAAACAGCCAGGTCTTAACCTGTTTCCTGAAGATAGTCCTGGTGGATTGCAGTCTCAGCTGTGGGGGGAGGGAGTTCCACAGCTTTGAGGCTAGATAAGAAAAGCTCTTACCACGACATCTAACCTTTTTTATTCTGGGTACCAGTACCAGCCCTGTGTTGGCGTATCTCAGGCTTTGCAGAGGATTGTACCAGGAGAATAGCTTTCGGATGTCAATAGCACCACCTCCGTATATTGCCTTGAGCACTAGGCAGAGGGCTTTGAATTTTACTCTTTCAGGGATGGTAAGCCAATGGAGCTGTCTGATGCTGGTAGACGCGCAATGGTATTTGGGAGGAGCGAGCAGCACACGGGCCACCGCATTCTGTAGGGATTGTAATTTTGCAATTTGAGCTTTGTCTATACCTAGGTATAGTGCATTCACATAGGCGATTTGAGAAAGTACCAGGCCTCCAATTACCGTTTTCCTTAGAGTGATTGGGATGAACGAAAGGATTTTGTGCAGAACTTTCAAGGTGAAAAAGCAAGCAGAGGTTACGTGGTTGATTTGCTTCCCGAGCTTTTATTCCCAGTCAAAGGTGAAGCCTAGATTCTTAGCCTTCATCACCGGAGTAGGACATCGCCCAGCCTTCGCAGGCCACCAAATTTGATTCCATTTTGATGGGCCCTTCCCAAACTGAATAACCAAGATCTTATATGTATAAAGTTTAAGGAAGTTTGCGTTCATCCAGGCAATGACTGCAGTGAGACAGCTACGGAACTGGTCCGCTATAATATCCACCCTCTGCTAGACCGACACCACTATCTGGGTGTCGTCAGCGTATGACACCAGATTAAATCCATGCTGTTTAATTAATCTGGCAAGAGGGGTAACATAGATGTTAAAAAGTGTTGGCGACAGAGCTGACCCCTGTTGGACTCCACAAGGAAGGCACAGGTTTGCAGACTTCAAACCTTCCCAGTGGATCAGTTGTTCCCTAGAAGCCAAAAAGGATTACAAGGGTGCTAGAGCCATCCCTCTAATACCTGCTGTCTTCAGCCACTGCACCAGCACCATGTGATTCATGGTGTTGAATGCTGCCGATAGATCTAGCAGGATGAGGACAGCTCTGCCCCCCTCATCCACCACTTTGCAAATTTCATCTGTGGCCATTATCAAGGCCAATTCGGAGGAATGTCTTGCTCTAAAGTCATGTTGGGAGGAATCAAGAAGTAAGCTGTCATCTAGGTAATTCATAAGTTCTAAGTTGATGGCCTTTTCTAGAATTTTAGATGGTAAAGGTAGACAAGATATCGGGTGGTAAATCTTTACCTCAGCAGGATCCAGTGTGGCTTTCTTGATAATCGGCCTGATGCAGGCCTTTTTCCATAGCTGAGGGTAAACATCAGTGCTAGTTACCTCATCCAAGAGAGGGGTAATATGTATGCTGATTTGGTCAGAAGCCAGGTGCAGAATTGATGGAGGACACAGGTCCAAAGGTGATCCAGATTTTTGGGAGAGTAGTAAGTCGTTGACTTTCTCTGCCCCTAAAACAGGAGGTGGAGACAACATTGTCCAAGGCAGACCAGGCCCATTCAGCTGCAAGGAAATCTCCTCCCACTACTCTAAATGCAGCCCAGGTCTATTCATCCTAGCCCTGACTCATACCAGGACCTCGACCCCCCTCCCCCAGTGGCTGTCTGAATAGAATGCACATCCCCAGCCCCTGTCACTATAAGGCCAGACAGTCAATCCACAACCCAACAGAGGCACACCGGAAGGCTGAGCAAGAAAATATCTACTTTCTAAAAGTGTTTTTTTCAAACACAGAATATAAAAAACCTCTTTACTAAAAGATGCATTTCCACATTCTGAGTTCAGGCATACTAAACCCCATTCCTCAATCTTGTCCCAATTGGAAGATGTACTTGCAAAATGTTACCAAGTATTCCCCATTCTATCCTATGGGACAGATAGCCTTTCAAAAGTGAAAAACTAATTATACTGTATTCGCCATCAGGACATGTCACACACACCAGGAAATGTGCTACCTTTCACATGCACTGCACCCTGCCCGTAGGGGGACCTTGGGCCTACCTCAGGGATGACGCATATGTAATAAAAGGGAAGGTTACGGCTTGGCAAGTGGGTGCACTTGCCCAGTCAACATGGCAGTAAACACTGTGCCCAGACACTGCAGTGGCAGACCTTTACAGGGCTACTTCGGTGGGTGGCACAATCAGTGCTGCAGGCCCACTAGTAGCATTTGATTTACAAGCCCTGGCACTCCCATTTCACTTTCTTAGGGACTTACTAGTAAATCAAATATGGCAATCATGGAAACACCAATCCATAATACAATTTACAATAGAAGTACTTGTACTTTAACCAAATGGGGTCGCACACTGCTTATACACCAGCGGGATCGCCCCTAAGGACCATGGTAATTGTAGTACCGTTTTCTGCGATGCATCTTCTTTCGAATTCTCGAGTATCTTCAAGTCTTCGCCATCCCTGTACACGTGTTTCGGGGTATTTACCCCTCGTCAGCAGGGATTAGGCCATCTTCTGGGGTTGCTGCGTGCTGCCAAATATTACCAGGTATAGTACCACACAAAGGCACGCAGGTGTGGGGTCCCGAGCTCGTCAGCCGACGGCTCCAAGGAGCATAAACATTCACCAAATGGGGTTGCACACTGCTTATATACCAGCGGGATCGCCCCTAAGGACCATGGTAATTGTAGTAACGTTTTCTGCGATGCATCTTCTTTCGAATTCTTGAGTATCTTCAAGTCTTCACCATCCCTGTACACGTGTTTCGGGGTATTTACCCCTCGTCAGCAGGGATTAGGCCATCTTCTGGGGTTGCGGCGTGCTGCCAAATATTACCAGGTATAGTACCACACAAAGGCACGCAGGTGCGGGGTCCCGAGCTCGTCAGCCCACGGCTCCAAGGAGCATAAACATTCACCAAATGGGGTCGCACACTGCTTATACATCTGCGGGATCGCCCCTAAGGACCATGGTAATTGTAGTACCGTTTTCTGCGATGCATCTTCTTTCGAATTCTCGAGTATCTTCAAGTCTTTGCCATCCCTGTACACGTGTTTCGGGGTATTTACCCCTCGTCAGCAGGGATTGGTCCATCTTCTGGGGTTGCTGCGTGCTGCCAAATATTACCAGGTATAGTACCACACAAAGGCACGCAGGTGTGGGGTCCCGAGCTCGTCAGCCGACGGCTCCAAGGAGCATAAACATTCACCAAATGGGGTTCCACACTGCTTATACACCAGCGGGATCGTCCCTAAGGACCATGGTAATTGTAGTAACGTTTTCTGCGATGCATCTTCTTTCGAATTCTCGAGTATTTTCAAGTCTTCGCCATCCCTGTACACGTGTTTCGGGGTATTTACCCCTCGTCAGCAGGGATTAGGCCATCTTCTGGGGTTGCTGCGTGCTGCCAAATATTACCAGGTATAGTACCACACAAAGGCACGCAGGTGCGGGGTCCCGAGCTCGTCAGCCCACGGCTCCATGGAGCATAAACATTCACCAAATGGGGTCGCACACTGCTTATACATCAGCGGGATCGCCCCTAAGGACCATGGTAATTGTAGTACCGTTTTCTGCGATGCATCTTCTTTCGAATTCTCGAGTATCTTCAAGTCTTCGCCATCCCTGTACACGTGTTTCGGGGTATTTATCCCTCGTCAGCAGGGATTACGCCATCTTCTGGGGTTGCTGCGTGCTGCCAAATATTACCAGTTATAGTACCACACAATGGCACGCAGGTGCGGGGTCCCGAGCTCGTCAGCCCACGGCTCCAAGGAGCATAAACATTCACCAAATGGGGTCGCACACTGCTTATACATCAGCGGGATCGCCCCTAAGGACCATGGTAATTGTAGTACCGTTTTCTGCGATGCATCTTCTTTCGAATTCTCGAGTATCTTCAAGTCTTCGCCATCCCTGTACACGTGTTTCGGGGTATTTACTTGTACTTTAACACTGCAAAGCAGTGAGAAAGTGAGCCACTAAACCAGCAAAAAACAGGAGCTCAGAAAGCAAAAAGACCGGAAACACACCAAAAGATGCCAGGTCTAACACATGTCCCCGTCAGCTGAAATTAGGGAGAACTACCTAACCTCCTTGGAGTTCTCTTCATGAAGGCAGAAGAACCTGGACAGACCGTCAGTATTAGCGTGTTGTGTGCCAGGGCGGTGTTCCACCTTAAAGTCCATTCCCTGTCGGGAGATGGTCCAACTCAACAGTTTTGGGTTCTCACACCTCATTTGCATCAATCGTCTGAGAGGCCTGTGGTTTGTCTGAACTCAGCAGTGACTGACCGATCTGGCACTTACTAGTCTTGACCGTGCGGCCTGCCTTTTGCAGAGCCTTAAACACTTTCCAGAGGTGCTGCAAGTGTTCTGCCCAGTTGGAACTGAAGACTGCAAAATCATCCAGGTAGGTGGCACTGAAATTCTCCAGCGCAGCCAACACCTGGTTGACCAGCCTCTGAAAGGTGGCTGGGGCATTCATCAACCCAAAGGGCATTACCCGAAACGGGTAGTGTCCCTCTGGGTTTGAAAAGTATGACCTCTTCTTGGCCCCCTCAGTTAGGGCATTCTGCTAGTACCCATACGTCAAGTCAAACGTGCTGAGGAACTTGGCAGCTCCCAACCGATCAATGCGCTCAAGATCAGCCTCCTCCCATACCCTGAGAACCTCAGGGGCGGGTTTCTGCTCCCGCTCCCGCTCCCCCTGCCCTTTCTCTTGGCAGGAACCTGGGCAACTGTTTCAGGCTCTAAGTCCTTCTGACCACCCTTACCGGCTGCCATTGACCGAGTGGTCACACGTGCCCACACTGGCAACCCAAGCATCTTCTGAGCTCAATATCCTTCCACAAGGACTGCTCCAGGTCATTACCTAGCAGACAATCTACAGGCATGGTAGGGCTCACAACCACCTTCAAGGGACCTGAGACCCCCCCATTCAAAGCGAACCTGGGCCACTATACACTGGCGCTCTAAGTTGTCCACAGCAACTACTTGGTGGAATGCCCCGGGGACTACTTGCTCCTCAGAGACCAGGTGACATCAGACTCAGGGGGTCACACTGGGTCCAGTATCTCTGAGGGCCTCTACTCTTCTCCCATTGATGGTCATTCAGGCGCTGTACTTCTTGGTGTTGGCAGGCACCTAGTTTCCTGGGACCATCTCACTGTCCCTTAGTGAGACAAGGGCCATCTCTGCGGGATCACCACCCTCCTGGTGGCACCCCTCCTCCTCAAGCGCTACACTAGCCAACACCTTGGACTGCCCACCTGTGGGTGGCTGTGCCCTCTTGGGACACTTGGGGTCCCCCTTCAAGTGACCTACATGCTCACAGGCACTTGCAGGGGCCAGTCCCCGTAGGCTTTTCTGAAGAGATCCCCTTGTTTCTTATCTCCTGGGGGATGGGAACCTTAACCCCGAATATTAGTTTGGGGCCCTTCAGAGAGCTACTGTACTTTGCCCTTGCCCCCCCCCACTCTTCTGCTGGGGACCCTGTGATGGAGTCACCCTCATATACCTTCTTGTGGACCCTGGTAGTCACCCAGCGGTCCGCCCCCATAGCAAGCTTCCTGGAGTCAGTCATCTTTCTATCATTCAAGTGGTAGCGCAGGTCTGCGAAACACAGACTAGGCAAGTGCTCCCACACAATCAAATTATACAGCCCCTGAACGTCTGTTACATTGCTGCCTTTCACTCAACCATTCAGTGCCCTGCAGAAAGAATCCACTCATTCCAGCTATGTTTGGCGAATCAGTTTTGGTACTAGACCTAAACTGATCACTGTATGTATTAGGGGTGAAACCATACCTAGTGAGAAGGGCCTCCTTCATGTCAACGTAGGTGAGCGTGTACCCTTTAACCAAAGCTAAAAATGTTTCCCTCCACTCTTCTGATAAATGAGGCCACAATCTTGCTCCCCAATGCTTTCAGGACCCCATTCATATGTATAGATGCCTCATAGCCCTGAAACCACGATTGCATGTTATCACCCTTTTTAAATATTAATTGTCTACATTCTTGGGAATGTACAAAAACCTGTCTGAGTGCACTGAGGAATTGCAGCCACCATCCCTGCTGGATTTACTCTTTAACTCCAGCTCCTTGAGCCCACGCTCATCTTCTAAAACCATCTTCTGTGATTCCCACTTGAGCCTCTAAAGCTCTATTTCATGCCTCCTAGCTTCCCTTCTGTCCTCCAGCTCCTCTGGAGACAAGCCACTGCTGCCTGGCCTGGAAGGACCCCCTCTCCCAATAGCACATCTACCCTAGGAATAGGCTCCTCCGCCTCCACACTAAGATCTCCAGACTGCCCACGGCATGTCTGGCTGCTATGCAGATCCTCAGTGCCTTTTGTATCTCCTCCTTCCTAGTGAGCAGCCGCGGGCCGTGGAGGGAGTTACGGTGGCGCAGGGAGGCGGGGAGGGGGAGGGGCAGGGTGGAGGGTGCTAAAAACAGGCATATGGATCATTGCATGTAAGTACACAATTTAATTAATAAAACGAAATTCGTAGCGCGCACTGCATGGCAAAAAGCAATGCTGTGCGCGCTATGAATTTTGTTTTAATAATTAAATTGTGTACTTACCTGCAATGATCTATATGCCTGTTTTTAGCACCCTTTACCCTGCCCCTCCCCCTCCCCGCCTCCCTGCCCCACCGTAACTCCCTCCACGGCCCGCAGCTGCTAGTGAGGCCTCTGACTTGGACCTTTAGGTTTTTACAAATAGCCTTCACCTCCTTGACATTGTAGGCTTCCAGCTTTTCCTCCTCAAAGGCTACTTCTAGTGATGTAATTGATGATTTTGCTCTACCAGGAATGATACAGTAGGAAGTTCAGGTTCAACAAAAAGATTGAACGACAAAAATAGACCAATCACTGTAGATCAAGTGCAAACGCAAGTACTATCGTCACCTCTGATAACCAGTGTTAGAAATGGTGGTCTCTAGTTGGCAATGGGTTGCACCTTTGTTCAAATAGGGACTCTTCCTTCTAGTCAGGATAAGGGGGATACTCTACTGAAATATACCCTGCTAAACCCCTTGGTAGTTTGGTACTAGCAGTCAGGCTTATCCCAGAGGAAGTGTGTAAAGCATTTGCACATAACCAACAGTAATACAGTGAAAACTACAAAAGGTGACCACACCACTTTTAAAAAAATAACAAATATTTCATCTCTGCAAACAAGAAAAAAACGATAATAATCCCTCAAACAGTTCTTAGAAATATCAATACTCCAAAAATAGGCTTAAGTTCCTTGAAGTTGATAGCTCTGTCGAGGGCTATCACATCGGGATGTATGTCAGTACAACACGATCATTTTGATTGCGGTACTTGACAACGCAGTTTTCACAACGCAAGTCGTTACAACGACTTGTGCTGGAGGGCGCTGGATTGTGGAATAATTTAATTTTCTATTCCAACTCCAGCCCACGTAACAGTAGGGAAGGTGTTGGAATAGAAAATCAAACTATTCCTTAAGCAATAGCGCCATCCAGCGCAAGTCATAGTAATGACTTGCGCTGTAATGGCAGCATTGTAAAGGACACGCGGTGTTAACACCGCGTTGTAAAGGATGTTTCCCATCACATCATCATGAACAACAAAATACAGCAGTTCTGGCTGACTGCAGCATTGGAAACCAGCTAGGGCATCGGGGAAAACCCATAAAACAATACCGTTAGAAATGCAGGGTATCAGCGACCTCTTGTTGTGTCCGCAGGCATCAGTTCCAGAGGTTAGTGCAGGAGTCGTCGGGCCCTTGAAGTCACACGCATTACAAATCCAACTCCTAACAGTTGAAAACAGGAGCACCTGCGTCGGCAGGCGTTGGGGCAGTGGTACGAAGTGCAGCAGTGTGGCATGCGGTGCCCTCAGGCTCAGTGATGGTCGTCTAGCGGCATTGGTGATGTGGTGCTCGTCACTGGGCTGGCAGGTCACGGTGCAAGCAACTGTGTCTGCTGATGAATTAGAACTGATTGCGCAGGCGTTGGGAGGCCAAGGCTGCTGTGCGGGATCAGGGCAGTGTATCCGATAACTTAAGAGCAGTGCGTCCAGTAAATTGAGAGTGGTGCCCTTGAACCAGGGTGCAAGCAGCAGCATCTATGTCAGCATGGAGCGGCATTGTAGGGGATACATGGGCAGCAGCATGAAACGAGGCTGTGCAAATTTCAATGCCCACAGGTTGGGGTGGAAGCAGCGACTTGGTGGCAGCGGTGGCAATGAGACCAGGGTTGTGGTGCAAAGTGCGGCAGTACCCTCTGCGGTGCCTTAAGGACACGGAGTCGGCGGCAGCATCATAGACAGTGTCAGGTTGTTTTTTCTTTTGTTGCAGCTCAAAATACACCGATCCCAGTGCTGGTGGCAGAAGAACTTGATGCCTTTGCTGTTCCTGAGACTTATTGAACAGGGGGCAGCAGAAGTTGCAGAAAGTTCAGTCCAGTCCTTTTACTGCCCAAGACAGAAACAGCCTCTGGAGGCCAATACAGCAAAGGACTCCGCAAAGTGATAGTTCCTCCTCACAGCTTCTCCAGCTCTTCTCCTTGGCAGTCTCATTGGTCCAAAAGATTTCTAAAGTTCTGGGGTCTGGGCCTCAATATTTATACTGCATTTCTCTTTGTTATCTTGGGCAGAGAGTGTCTGTGCTTAGTCCAAACCAGTTTGGTCCTCTCTGGCCCAGCTTCCCAGCAGGAGGTGGAGACAGCATTGTACAAGGCAGACCTGGCCCATCCAGTTGCAAGTAAATCTCCTCCCACTGCTATAAATGAAGCCCAGGTCTATTCAGCCCAGCCCTGACTCATTCAGGAAAGACAGGACACACCTCGACTGCCCCAGTGGCTGTCTGAAGAAAATGCACATCCCTAGTCCCTGTCACTCCAAAGCCAGACAGTAATTCCGCAACCCAGCAGAAGCACACTGAATGGCTATGCAAGAAAGTACTACTTTTTAAAAGTGGTATTTTCAAACACAAAATAAAAAAAATCATCTTTACTAAAAGATACATTTCTACATTCTGAGTTCAGGCATACTAATATCCATTTCTCTATCTTGTCCCAATGGGAAGATATACTCGCAAAATATTACCAAGTATTTCCGATTCTATCCTATGGGACAGATAGTGTCCTACCTTTCTCATATAAAAGAAAAGGTTAGGCCTTGAAAGTGGGTGCACTTGCCAAGTCGACATGGCCGTAACAATAGCATGCAAACACTGCAGTGGCAGGTCTGAGATACCTTTACAAGGCTACTTCGGTGAGTGGCACAATCAGTGCTAGTAGCATTTGATTTACAAGCCCTGACACTCCTAGTGCACTGTACTATGGACTTACCAGTCAATCAAATATGCCAATTTTGGAAACACTGATCCATAATACAAAATACAAATGGAGCACTTATACTTTAACACTGGACAGCAGTGAGAAAGTGTGCAGAGACACTAATCCAGCACAAATAGAGTCAAAAACAGGAGGTCAGAATGCAAAAAGACAGGGAAACACGCCAAAAGATGCCAGGTCTAACAGTGAAACATGAATAATATTCTAATATATCTATAAATATAAATATACAAAATATTGTAATTAATGAATACACCGATAAAGCTAACAAAACTCAGGTATTAGACTGTACATAAAGCTCTAATATTTACAAATATCTAACGTTCCTGAAGCTCTTGAGTTGGCAAAGCTCAGAACTCACCTGGGGGCATATTACCAACAAGTAGCGATAATTATCGCTAAATAGGCTTAGCGACGATTTTTTTATCGCTGCCTATCGCTGGATATGTTAGCGGAGAAAACATGCTATTAGCAACTTTTTTCTCCATTGTGCTAAAATATCCATCGATAGCGGCGAAATGCGTGAATATTGCGGAGAATACAGCGATATTCACGCATTAGCGACGAAACGCTCTTAGCCATTTTATCCACCTCCCATTGGATAACATGGCTAAGAACTGGTCTGAGCAGGTGTTGGTTTTTGGCGATAGCAGGAATACTCCCATCACTACGCCTGCCTTGCTAATAGGCGATAGCGACATTAGCGACTGCTTTCAGTCGCTAACAGGTTGGTACGCCCACTTTGCATGTCATTAGCGATAAACATTGCTAACATGCAAAGCGGGCCCCAAACCGCTCGCTATCGCCTAAAAGCTGTCGCTAACATCAGTTAGCGACAGCTTGCTAATAGAGCGATTGAATTATCGCCGCTTAGCGTCCGAAAAAGGCCACTAAACCGGCGATAATTGCCTATTGCCACCCTTGGTAATATGCCCCTTGGAACGGGAAAAACATTTAACCAATGTAATGCAGTACTGCGCCAATCATATACCAGGATTTGTTAGCAGCGAGCATTTGTGAAGAATGGTAGAAGCAAACAGAACAATGTAAAAAAGGTGAGCACACATTCCCACTAAAATGGTTATTTTGTAGAGAATCAGGATTGTACACTTGCGACTACAGAGGTTCGAAATCTTTAGAACAGTTCGGAAACAAGCCAAGAAAAACCATAAGTAACATAGTAACAGTACCTATAAATAAAGGACATTGACTTACAAAGTACCAGCACACAAAAATAAAGGATATTGACTCACATTGTCAAAACCTGATTCGGGTCGGGGACAATCGATATTTGCCCGGCGGTATTGCCTCTGTGACCCTCTAGTTATTTAATCAATGAAGAGGCAGGCGCTGGAGACTGGAAAGCAGGAAACAAGGTTTTTATTTTCTCCGGAGGAGAACACAACGAAACGGACAGAAGGTATCGTTCTGAGGTGCCCTAGATACATTTCTGAGGCCTGGCCTCTTATACACTGTTTTACGACTTTATTGTAGATTACACATTCATGTTAAAGCTTTGATGTATGGAAAAGATATTCCCGGAAATCCCCTTTGGGCCCGTTCCCACACACATTTACAGTTGAAGTCCCCACCCTAGTCACAACAGGTGATGAGTATCACGCAGCTGGATATTCCGCCGATTCACGGAATGTGGGGGGTTCGATCGGATCTCATGGAGTGGGGGCTTTGATCAACCCGGGGATCCTTTGATGGGGGAAGCTTTCTATTGTACGGGGAGGGGCAAGGAATGGTATCGGCAGAGCTGGGTGTCGGCCTGGGAACGGGGAAGACAAAACGGGCACACAGGGAAAAAGGGGGTTTGCATCTAAGGGCCGGAGATCATGAAAGGGAAGCAGGGAGGTGTCGCGCTGGGAACAGGATGAGGGCCTGGGGCAGAGCAGCGCCGAAGAGGGGTTTATGACTCAAGGCAGGTGCAAGCAGGGGGTGGTCAGCGTGCAGGCTTAGTGAAGGCGAAGGGCTATGTCAGGGGCCAGCAGCATGCAAAAGGGTTCGCTCTGATCGGGGCATCTTAAAAAAATGGCGGGCGCGCACGACAAAAGTGTGGCATCAGGGGAAGAGGCAAGATGGCGCAGATAATGTTCACCAAAACGTACTAATTTTCAACAGTCCTCCCTTTAACATATTCAAGACATCTTGCTGGTTCATTTTCTACTCGGTTCTATTGTGGTGGGCATGAGAAAGAAAACGGTAGGAACCCTAGAGGAAAAGAGTTGTAAACAATACATTTTAACGTTTCTAGTTTTTAGGAGGTGGGCCTATTTGATAAACTTTGATCAATTTGTTTAGCAGGAAAGTCATAGGAATGCAATACAAAAACGATTCTGTAGCGAGAGCAAGTATTTCATACAGGCAGGTGATTACATATATATCAGGTTCGGATTGGAGCATGATCAATAAAATGGCGGCTGGGAGAGAAATGAGGTTCAGTAGAAACGGCGATTGGGGATGTCAAATGTTCGAAGTTTAACGAGTTCTCGTCATTCTTTGTTGCCTTTCGTTGGCGCTGTTGAGCACCGGCGGTGGAGCTACAAGTCCAGCTCTGTTCTAAGTTCTGCGTTGCAGGGCACGACCCTTTCCTCGCGTTTCTGGTCGGAAAGGTCCTTTTCGCCCTGTGTCCTTTGAGGTGATTGTCAGAAAGTTCAGATGGAAGAAGAGCGTACAAAACAGTCCATAGGGTAGGTCAGAGGAAAAGGGGGATGGAGCAAGGCCAAATTAGGAACAAAACTAGGGAAACGAGAGACTTCAAATAGGCGGGCGTGTGACCGAATTCAGAGAGCGGGGACTTGTCGACAGACACTGGACATCGAGCAGGGGCATCAGGTCGACCCTTTCTTCTCATGTTGTCGAAAACAGTGCCTCGTCCTGCAGCTCTTTTCTGTCGTGGTCTCGCCTTGGCTAATGTCGCAGGTGTTCCTTAGTCTGTAGTCAGGCCTCGTGCTCCCACATCCGGTCCTTCTCTCCTCCAACAGCAGTACCCTTAAACAAGTTTGAAAAGACAGTCTTTAGAGAATTTGCAGATGAAGATAATCAAAAAGTCTATTTCTCTCCCAGCTCCAGGCAAAGAATGAAAAATGCCCGTTATATTAGTGTTCACAACTGGCATATGAATGACCGGTGACGGGCCTGTTGGATTTACTATGACTTTCCTTTACAATTATTTATTACAGTCACGACAGTTCATCTGATGGTGACCCACCTCCGTGAGACGAACCTGGCAAAGATATGCCGTTCTCTAGAGTTTTACATTTACAAAGGGTACTGTGAGTCGTCAACATGGTACTACACAGGTATTTTGACGAACATGACTAAACATTTCCTTTCTATCGATGCATCCTGCCTTTCAACTACTACGGGGTTCATTTCGATGATTTCTTTACCTTGGACTAGTCTGTTAACCTTGTAAAACATCACTCTGGATCCTACGTAACCTTTTACAGCCCGATTACTTAATTAGGAAGGACAGGGGTTTTATGGGGAACAACCAGGGACATAGGAAACTTGTGGTAAGGGCATAAATCGACCCATCTCTCACAACCGGAAATGAGGGGTAGTTTCATAATTCCAGTTTTTGGGCGGCTGATACAGGGGAGGTAACAGGGGTGATCATTTTTCCGGTTTGGGTATTGCGACAATTCGGGGAGGGGAGGGTCGCGTATTCTGAGGTCCTTGTTTTATACCATAGGAGCCGTTGACAGGTAGTTCCCTTATTTCGGGTCAGATTAGGGAACCTCTGTCGTCTTACCTGTCCTTTCCCTTACGGCCCAACCTCGGTTCATTGACTTCTAGCGGAAAAGGAGAGGTAATGACGCGGCTTCAGGGTGATTGTATTAAAGACAAGTTTTTGTGCAAATACTGACGGTATTTGAAGCCAATTAGGTGGTGTGCTAGGGGTGGCAGTCTGCCAATTTCGGGGCTAATCACTCGGAAGAGTGGGAGTGCAAAAATAGAGGGAGAGAGAGAGAGAGAGAGAGAGAGAGAGAGAGAGAGAGAGAGAGAGAGAGAGAGAGAGAGAGAGTGCAACGGCAGGCTAAATAGTACACGTGCAACAGAGAGGGTGGCGGTGTATTCAAGAAAGGCTATTTAGTGCATTACACAGTAAAGGGCATTCACGGGTCTGCGTTAGAATCTTGTAATCATGCAGTTTGAGCATTAGACAGGGTAGAGGGGACGTGCCTTGAGAAAAAGGAAAGAAGAAAGGAGGTACCATTTTGTCGCACTTCTCGCATTCTCGGTCCTTCGACCAGTTGGGTCGACGCCTCAGTCACACACACACATTCCCTCATAGTTTCGCATCATACGTGACATGGGTTCATTCGTCCGGTCTGGTTTAAGGGTGATCACTTTTTATCAGGTTGCGCTAATTTTTCGGGTTTGTTCGATACGTGAGTAGTTTGCAGGCGCGCTTAGACACCACCTTGCGGCGCTAGTCAGCTTCGTGTATTAGACATGGCAAGGCTTCAGATCTTCGCCACACCTCGGCTGTAATCTCTGATGTAACCTGCAGAGGGAGGGAAAAAAGGGGGTGGGGGAGACAGCATTCGCGCATATTCAAATACATGGATTCATAAGTCCTTTACTTACCTCTTACTCGTCTTTCCTCCTCGGGGCGGGGTCCCCGGGGATATGGTTTCTGGAGTCGAGGGGGGGTAGTGTGTCCATATAGGTCGTGTGCGGGGAAACGTAAAAAGGAAACCAGAGGTGCTTAGTGCGAGGTATCTAGTCAAAGGATGTATCTCACTATCGGGATCCTTAAAACCTCGTTCAACGCGGTGGCGTTCTAAGGTTCTTCGGTTCTTGGGTCAGCTCCGTTCCCTGATACTTTGGAACGTTGTACTTTATAACATTTACATTATTTCATTTCACCCTCCTTTTACATTCCCTCATTTACACCGTTCGTTTTACCCATCCTTGGAAGTCAAGGTCTTCCTCTACGCGAGGGCTCATGGGTCAGTCGCGTACGTTGAAGGCGGAGTGTCGTGTTGTCGATCCGATCCGTCCTCCAGGGCTGGGCAACCATCTTCTTTTAACCTTAAAGAGAGAGCAGAGTAGGGTGCACAGAAAAGAACTTTCCCACCGATCCCACATTTTTTTTAAAATAACGCATGCAATACCCGTCCATAGTTTCAAAAACTTTATTTTGCAAAATCATGTCAGCATGAGGATTATGAGGGTGCGGTCGTATTTGGCCGGTCGTGGCAATGGCTAAAGTGCGTACAGTGGGGGGTGTCGTTTGCAGCAATAAAAACATCGGAAAGTTTTACTCATTCATTTGTAAGAGACTAAAACGTCTATTAATTGGCTGGGGGTTCGGGGGCATTTATTTTCATAATTTAGAAGCATAATCATAATAGTGGTAATCAGATTTCCTATATGCATACCGTACGTGTGCGTCGTAAATGAGGTTTACATCAGTTATAAAAATATAATACATTGTACATTTGTAATCAACATTTGTAACGGGGATCCTTTCATACTGTTCGTCGAGTGAGTTCTCCTTGTCTTTTCTAGCCAAGTGTACAAAGGATCATATAAAATCTCGGAACATCAAGTTTATATTAGTGCGAAGGAACACCACGAGGTGTTCGTAAGTTCCGATTGATACCAGCGCCATTTTGGGCGGGGCCGGCTCAGTCCGGAAGCAGCATCAGGGGGAAATGTTTCCCATTACTGGCAGTTTGGACCAGAGTCCTTTTCGGCAGTTCTAGAATTCATGCTAACAGAAGGAGTGGCAATGTCATGTTTGTTTCGTTGGCGATCAAGGCAGCCGTCCCTTACCGGAAGCCTGCAGAGGCCGAAGGTTCCGCCGGGGACCTTTGTAGGATCTTCAAGGCTGCGGAGATGCTGTCGGAGATGGGGGCTCGTGCTCCAGGGGGCAAATGTTCGAGTTATATTGCTGGTCAAAGTTACTCTAGTGGCCGGGGCCCGCCTTCCAGCGGACCCAGACGCCATTTTGAGGCCCTACAGGGGCCACTCTCGTCGAGTTTGCAAGAGTGGGAGAGATCCTTCGGAGTGAAAGGAAGAGGTCCCTGTTGTGTGAAAGCGGGACGTTCAGCTGGGGTGCAGCTGTGATGCCCCCACCTGGGGGGGGCGAGGGAGACTCGTCCGCATCGTCTCCTTCTCCCGGTGCACTCCATGCCGATCCTTTTCATCGCCCCGCATGAAGGTCTCTCCACATCCGGTGTTCCCCAAGTCCTGGGCTCAGTGCTGTGGGAGTATGGCCACCTGTGGCGCGCATTCGGCGCGGCACGAGTATCAGTGCAGTCATTGCAGGTTCGGTGTTCCGAAAATATGGCCACCATTGCACGTTCGGTGCTGCGCAAGTACTGGGGTGCCACCATGGTGTGTTCGGTGCTGTGGAAGTATTGGCACCATCGCCTGACTGGGGGTGTTCGGCGTCGGGCCGGGGGCTGGGGGACCTCCTATCGGTGGAGGTGGGAGAGGCTCGTCCGCGTCGCCTCTCCCTCCCAGCCCAACTTGGACAAATTGTGGTGGAGGTACGTGCAGGACATCCCGCCGTCCAGAGCTGCTGCGGCTGTTACGGAAGAGAAAAGGAAAAAAGGTGCCTCGTTCTCCTCTGGACATGTGGCGGGACTACTTAAGTCTATCCAGGCCCGTTGCGGCTGGCTGAGGAGACATGTGGCGGGACTACCTACAACTGCCCCGGCTGCTGGCTCCTGCCTCTCCTCCGGCTCCCCCATACGTTAAGATTTCCTGACCAAGAGTTGGCGGCCGGGCCCGCCTTATATGGGTTGCCGTTGGTTGGGCGTTGCCGTAACCCTGCCCTACTTTGGAAGGTTCCAGAATGGGGGGGGGGGCGAATGTTCTGTTTGACTTTCATTTTCTACAGTTTACCGTTATTATTCCTTGTTTGTTGTGCTAAATTAAAAGTTCTAGTTCATTAATGGTCTACGGATTTTGTTTTACCATTTCTTTCTTTCCAGGTTGCTTTTATGCTAAGTTTCTGCTAACAGAGGTTGAGTAACACGGAAACACGTGTAGAGGGATGACGCAGATTTGTACATTACATACACACAAACTCAGACGGGGGACAGTACAAGTACGACATACAAAGACCCAAGACGAATATAAAACAGTTATTGGTCATAATTATCTCTTTCCGTCTGTGAATTTGAAACGAGGCTGGGTTCCCGTCTTGACGTTGCCCGACCTAGGAAAACTTGAGCATGCCGCTGAAATTGTCCTGGCGAAATCTGTGCCATCGGGCATAATCAAACGTGGTGGTTCTGTCTGGTCTGTCTATGTAAGTCGGGTTCTTCTTTGTCTCGCGCTTTTTCTCGTACTGCCGGTCTGTCGTTCCTGTCGGCCCTTTGCCTTTACTCACGCTCAGTAGAGTCGGGCATTGGGCTTTCCAGTGTCCGACATACCTACAAAAAGCGCATTGGTCTGGCCCTAAGTCTGGTCGTCTTTTGCATAGTGTCGGGGGATAAGTTGTGGGTAGCGATGTCCTGGGGTTGTCCTGTCGGTATATTTCTCTACTTGGTTTGTCCTCGTCTTTTCTCTGTCGTTGCATAGCCTCTCTGCGCCACATACCAAGACTGTCGAGCATAATTGGCGTTGTCTTATTATTTCCAAGGGCTATTTCTAACGTTTCTATTTTATCAAGGTCAAAGGATCCTGCCAGTGGCCACTGTTTGTCTTGACTCTCTTCGGTATACCTGTGCCACAATTTATTATAGGCTATGGTGACTAATCCATAGTTTATGAACATGTCCTTATTAGGGGTGCCTTCTAGTGGAGCTATATGGTCCACCTCTAATACACGGTCCGGGCTAAACAGGCTATTAATCAGTGGGGAGAAGACAGACATGACGGCTCGTAACGAGGGACTAAAAAGTCAGCACTGCCTATCTTATCACTAGGTGCAAAGACTGGACAGAATATTTCTATTCAACGTTGTTTGCAGGCAGTGAATACCTCATGGATCAAAAATAACAAAAAGACCAATAAATAACAATGGGGAGAATGAGTAGGTCCGCAAAGATCTGCGTTACCTACCCTTTTCACTATCTGCAAAAAGGGTGGTCTCTTCCCTGTTTGCAGACAGGGAATCTCCAGGAGACAATAGTTTTGCGAACAACAGTTCAGTTTCAAGTAATTATTGAGTGGGGGAGAAAAATAAGCACGGCTGCTGCCCTACCTATCCTCCACTGCTTGCAAAGAGAGAGCCCGTTGTTTCTCCGTTTGTAGACAGTGAATCTCCAAATAAATAAAGAGCAATACTAGTATTTGTAAACAATCAAACAATCAAGCAATTATTTCGTAACTTGTCGTGATTACACGACCTTACCCGGACCATGTGGACAGTTTCTTGTCTTCCGAATCCAGCGCCCGATCGTCCTCTTTTTCTCGTATTTCTCACGGCACTCCTGATGGTCCCCAGTCAGGACCGTAGATCACTCGAGAGAGGTCTGTTCGGAACTAGTGAAGTTCGGATGATCGGCTGCCAGACGAGGGTCTATTGGGCAAGAGCTCTCCCGATCGTTGCAGTCGTTCACTCTGTCGTCGGGACCTCTCCCACTGGATCCACGAGTCGCTGATGGGCCCCACGCTTGGGACGCCAATTGTCAAAACCTGATTCGGGTCGGGGACAATCGATATTTGCCCGGCGGTATTGCCTCTGTGACCCTCTAGTTATTTAATCAATGAAGAGGCAGGCGCTGGAGACTGGAAAGCAGGAAACAAGGTTTTTATTTTCTCCGGAGGAGAACACAACGAAACGGACAGAAGGTATCGTTCTGAGGTGCCCTAGATACATTTCTGAGGCCTGGCCTCTTATACACTGTTTTACGACTTTATTGTAGATTACACATTCATGTTAAAGCTTTGATGTATGGAAAAGATATTCCCGGAAATCCCCTTTGGGCCCGTTCCCACACACATTTACAGTTGAAGTCCCCACCCTAGTCACAACAGGTGATGAGTATCACGCAGCTGGATATTCCGCCGATTCACGGAATGTGGGGGGTTCGATCGGATCTCATGGAGTGGGGGCTTTGATCAACCCGGGGATCCTTTGATGGGGGAAGCTTTCTATTGTACGGGGAGGGGCAAGGAATGGTATCGGCAGAGCTGGGTGTCGGCCTGGGAACGGGGAAGACAAAACGGGCACACAGGGAAAAAGGGGGTTTGCATCTAAGGGCCGGAGATCATGAAAGGGAAGCAGGGAGGTGTCGCGCTGGGAACAGGATGAGGGCCTGGGGCAGAGCAGCGCCGAAGAGGGGTTTATGACTCAAGGCAGGTGCAAGCAGGGGGTGGTCAGCGTGCAGGCTTAGTGAAGGCGAAGGGCTATGTCAGGGGCCAGCAGCATGCAAAAGGGTTCGCTCTGATCGGGGCATCTTAAAAAAATGGCGGGCGCGCACGACAAAAGTGTGGCATCAGGGGAAGAGGCAAGATGGCGCAGATAATGTTCACCAAAACGTACTAATTTTCAACAACATAGTACCAGCACCTACAGATAAAGGATGCTCCCGAGTTTAAATGTGTGTTGAGTGATGTGGTAAATCCAGGGAATGGGTACTGCACGGCCCTAAAAGAATGTGAGCCGACAAACAGACAAGACTCACCACTCATTTAGGGTCTGTCTGGATCCAGCTAGATGGCTGGCAAACTGATTGCCGGCTGACTTCAACCACAGGGTCCCAGTAACAGAAAATAACAAAGGCGATGCAGGGAAGCTTTCTTTGTTCTGTGTTAGTGAAGATTTGTAGAAACCCTTTAGAATGTAATAGACTGAAACCAAATGTTTGTTAAATCAATTACTTTATATTGTTAGAACCTGCAATATTACCACTAATCTCAAGTATCTGAGAATGAGGTTTTAGTTTCAGAAGCAGGCCTCAGCTTTTGAAAGATCGGAGTGTGCATGTTGAGTAATTGTTTCGTAGGTAGTGCATTTCTAAAACAGCTGACAACGTTAAAAATAATGCTTACAAATCTTCCTGTATGCAGCAGCTCAACATCTGCTTGAAGGGGAAGTTGTTCGTGAATTCACAAGTGCAGGACAGGAAGAATAACAATGGATTTACAGAGATAATCTTCAATTATGAAGTGGGACACAAGTTAGTATTGATGGGGATATTGTTGCTGTTTGTCCCAAAGTTTGGCACATATGAAATTGTATGATATCTCGTTTAATTTTTGAAGGACATTCACACCTTGAAAAAAAAACTGTGCAAGCAAGAAAACTGTATTATGTAGCAAGAAATGCAAATAATGCAGCATAATGCAGCACATCTTGTGATAGTATTACCTCATACATTTGTAATGTTTACACGTTAACACAATCTGAGCAAAGGTTACATCTCATTAGTACCATATGTCACCCAAATGCAGCAAAAATCAGCAGAAAGGTGACTAGTATTCCTTTGAGAAGTGCCTTTCACTGCGCAGCAATGTGTTACCTACTGTTTCTTAGTAATCTTTGATCCGTTTGAGCGCTAAATAACATCTTTTAGTTGAAATCTGCATATTATGCAGCAGACGATGGATTATATGGCTAATACATATTTATTGAGTAAACGACTAATTCCAGTGACCCTGATTATAAAGAACTTGTAGAAAGACCTCTGATTGACGAGTTGCCTAATTTAATACCCTACTGCTGTTCCGTATCATGCTAAATGTTAGTCAGCTTTTTAATCAGATTTAACTTTGGTTTTTAGGAATTATTACTTTATTTGTAGAATATGAGTGTGATTTAGTCAGCTTTTTAATCAGATTTAACTTTGGTTTTGAGGTATTATTACTTTGTAGAATATGAGTGTGATTTAAAACTACCATTCCTCACACCTGCTAAATTGATTTTTTGATCTCACTGTCACACACCTTATACAAGCATTGGCATGGCTCTTTGGTTTCTTCTATATAAGGGCTATAGACTTTGCCATGGTATTTTAGCCATGTTATACAATGCAGCATGGCTCAAATTTAGCAAAAAATAGCCCTGCCTGTGTGCTAGAGCTTTTTTTCTACCGTGGGGGGTGAAGCAAGCAACGCAACATGGGAGGGGATGGGGGAAGGGCAAGCAACACAACTCGGAAGGTGGCAAGCAACACAACATTGGAATGGTGGAGGGAAAGGCAAGCAACACAACATGGGAGGGGGAAGGGACAGCAAGCAACAAGGAGCGTGCAGCAAGCACAACACACAAGGTGGCAAACAAAAATGACGTTGCAGCAGGCAACAACAACGGGCAAGAAAATACATGTACCCTTATGGAGTGCTGTGAAACACACAAATAAAGAAGCGCCTTCGAAAGTGCAAGTAGCGGATGGACATACACTGTACATGGAAGCAGTACTTGGGCCATTCTCCGGAGTGGGGACAAGCACACGAAGAGGAGGTGAAGCATCATGTGTTGACCAAATACCATGTCCCCTTATGGCGGCTGTGAAGCACAAAAATAAAGAAGTGCCTTAAAAAGTGCAAGTAGAGATGGACATACACTGTTCATGGAAGCGGTACTTGGGCCATTCTGCAGAGTAGGGACAAGAACACGAAGAGGAGGTGAAGCCCTCATGTGTTGATCAAAGAGGAGCAAGCAAATGAAAGTTAAGATGAAACCATCCAGTGGTAGGCAATGTGCAGGCTCTAAGCCCCTGTAATTATACAAAAACTCTTGCAAACTACAGCACATGTGCGGTGTCGGGCAAGACCTAAAAATCACTAATGGTTTACATAAACCCATCACCAAATGTCAGACGTCTTAATTCATAAGGCATTCCAAAAATCTGATTTGTTACAGTTGGGATGAAGGTTTTGCATCAGTCAAGTTGAAGAGCAAATAAAATGCTAAAACATATCCAACTGATTTGTATGCACTTGAGATCCCAAGACATTGTTTCGAGAGCAATGCTGTGTGTTTGCCATGTACCAGAAATATTTGGATAAGCCTACTAAATTAATAAATAATGTTGGAACAGTCTGCATAATTTCATCATACCACAGTGCTAAACCTCATACATAGGCCCCCTTAAGGTTTCAGTGGTTTTTGCAAAATATTATTCCAAAAAAATCTTATTGTCAATGGCCCATAAACTCAGCAACACTGTTATTGTACTATCTAAGCTAATCAAAGTTCCATGATGCTTATTCATATTGCTTGTATGAAACACTACATAAAACGTTTGTCCCTTGTAGCGGATTTATGGCTTATATAGAAAATGAGTAGTACCTCAGCAGCTGATCAGGCTAAAATCTAAAGAAACCAGTTATGAGGAACATGTGAAAATAGATGCTATTCTGACAAGCAATTGGTACATCCTGTTCTGAATATGGCAAATGTTTAACTATTCTATGCAAATGAATTACACACATCCCCTCAAAGGGAACCGATCAACTTTCTTTGTAGCAGCAGCATGTCAATGCATTGAGAATTTTACCAGGCTTAATTTCCCAAAAAATAAACTGTTTAAATGCAGATAATCTATACATGGGGATTAGCCTTGGAAAATCGTCGGCTCTAGGGAAAAAAACTTCTGATTGAGTTACTTTTTGAATGAAATCAATTAATTTAAGTGGAACGATTAAGTGGTAGTGTTTTAGCCAACTATTAAAAATACCACTCAGCTGGCAAGCAAGGTTCGATTAAAACGAATATAGCCTATAACTTTAGAGAATCTTCGTCCTGTCACATTGCATAAATTGCAAGGACTGCACTACGTGTTATTTATGCAGAATCTCCAGGTTAAGAGACGCCTCTTGGGAGGCACATTTCGCCGAAAGCATGTGCCTAGAAGCAATGTCTTATGTGACTGAATGCATTATGCTGATGTCGCCTCACAACTATGCCCCATTCCAAATGATATTTACCCTTTTCATTTTTTTTCACTTCTATTATACACATCAGCGACCAGTGGTGGCTCCTCCGTTAAGGCGGAGGAGCACCGCCCCACTGCTCTGCGAGTAGTAGTTAAAGGAAAACTAAAATGATAATAAGCAGCATTATTATCATCTTAGTTTTCCGTTTCCTTGTGTCGGTGGGGCTGGACTGCCAGAGTAGGGGCCAGGAGGAGTTGTTGCTTCACTCTAAAGTGCGCATAACTGTTTGGCTGGCCCTCTCGGGCCAACCATAACAGTCATGCGCACGTTGCATGTTCTGCACCTGGGTGCAGAACATGCCTTTTCCCCAATCCCAGTCTAAGCGCTGAACCATGGTTCTCAGACCAATCACAACGCTGCTTTGCAGTGCTGTGAGTGGCTTGGGGAGTCAGGAGCCTGGGTGCTTCCTGGTTCCTGCTTCCGAGGAGCAAGTGGCGGCAGAAAGCGGACTGAGAAGTGGCGGTCGACTAGGTGGCCAGCCTGCAGGTCAGTGTTTTTCATTATTATTCATTATTTTAATTTACACCCCTCTCCACCTCTCCCCGCCTGCCACCCCCATTAAATACCGCCCACCACTGTGAGCGACTTATAGTTGTAGGGAGAGTGAAAGGCCTGAAGAAAGATCGTGATTAATTTAGGAGGAATAACCGTCCCGTCGAAATACACAACGAGCTAGCTCTAAAAATGCTAGAAGTTTTTTTCCCACTCCAGACCTTAGGGAAAAATCTGCCAAGACTCACCCATGGTATACTGCCGATTGCCGCAAACTGAAAGGGGAATTGATTAAAGCAATTAAGGCCAATAACAGATCCCGGATCAGGTCACTAAGGTTTCAGTACAAGCAAGCTATAGAGAGGGAAAGAAAGTCCTGGGTGGCAGAAAAGTGGGATGAATTGAGGACGGCATTACAGTGCAGAGATCTCAAAACATTCTGGGCAATTGTTAGTAATGATGGTAGGGGCGGGAAGAATGCAATCAGCCCCAACATAGCCCCAGCAGTATGGGAGGAGCATTTTGGCAGCCTTTATGCTCGACCGTCTAATGGTGATTCCGAGTTGGTGTCTCTGAGTCCCCTCCACGAGCATGGACTGGGGGGGGGGGCTCAGGAGATATCAATTCTTGAAGTGGAATCTGCCATTATGAAGTTACTACCCAACAAAGCCCCAGGGCTTGATAAAATCCCTGGGGACTTGTTCCGGTCGGAACCGAAAATATGGGCTCCTTACCTCTGCGTCCTGTTTAACACAATCCTGATGGGGACAGACCTGCCAGAGACGTGGCGGGGGGCGGAGATAGTCCCAATGTTTAAAAAAGGCTGCCCTCTGCAACCCTCAAACTACAGGCCTATCAGCCTGATCGACATCCCACAGAAGGTATTCGGGCGGATACTTCTGGAAAGAATCCAGACATGGGAAGAGGACAACAAGATTCTGAGTCCACTACAAGCAGGCTTTAGGACAGGCACATCCACAATCGACCAGATCTTCCGACTACAGGTCCTTTACTGGAAAACAGTGAGTGTGGAGGGTGGCAGCCTCTACCTTATTTTTGTGGACCTGCGGGCTGCGTTCGATCTGGTCCCTAGGGACATATTGTGGAGAGTTCTCCATGATCTGGGTCTGCCACTCTACCTCTTGGAAGTATTGAGAAGACTTCATATAGGCAACTTTGCTCAGGTTAGATGTGGAAAAGTAGGAGAATTGTCCGCACGATTTCAGGTGCAAAGGGGGGTGCGCCAGGGATGCGTGATGGCTCCCACTCTTTTCTGCATTTAAATCAATGGGCTTATTAAATACCTTTTGGGCATAAAGGATACAGATGTTCTGAGGCTAGCGACAGGAAGAGTGCATGCATTAATGTTTGCGGACGACACTCTACTGTTGTCTCGAACATCTACTGGTATTCAACGTATCCTTGATGGTTTTGCAGATTTCTGTGAACTAAGTGGTTTAGAGATCAACCTGGCCAAAACTAAGTTCATGATTCTTAATCCCCCGAGGCAGACGCGGCCAAACCCGGCTTTGAACGGTACAGCCCTCGAGAGAGTAAAGACCTTTGAATATCTTGTATTACTCTCGAGGAACATCTGGGGTGGAATGTACAGATAGCCAAGTCTGCACTGAAACTGACTCAGACCGTGGGTGGGATTTGCAAAATGTACAGAACATCCTCCTGTAAGCCGGCTGTTCCTGTTGTAGAAATATACAAGGTTCAAGCAAGATCATCCGCTTTATATGGGGCGGAACTTTGGGGACACTATCGGCCTAAACGTTTGGCAAGGGTTGAACGTACCTTTATGAGAAATCTGTTTGCCCTGCCAGTCAGTACCCCCCTGGTCCCATTAAGACTTGACCTGGGGCTACTTCCTGTGGAAGAAGAGGTGGCCCTGAGGCCACTCCCCTACTGGCGAAGACTCTGGTCTGTTCCAGAGCTTGCCCCGTATCGTGCAGAGTTTCAGGAGGTTTGGGTTTCCTCTAGATCTAAGAAAATCACATGGTTATCCCATATTAAGGATCTTTGTGCTAGGATCGGTCTCCCTGAGTTATGGGAATTTCCGGAGTCAGCCTGCCCAGCGTATGCCAGGGCGGACCTGGTAAAAAGGTACAGGTCCCATCATTTGATGATCCTTCATGATAGTAGGTCAGTTGGAAGATTGAAAACTCAATTCCTCGATATCAAAGCAGACTATAAGAAAGAGGAATTCCTTGATTTGATTCACCCTGCCCAAGCAAGAAAGCTGTACTTGCAATTGAGAATGGGTACCCTACCATTAAGGTCAATAACCAGCAAATGGGATGCTAATAAAAGCACTGAGTGCCAGGCGTGTGGACACCCGCTGGAAAATGAAAGTAATGTATTTTTTTTTGTCCGGCATATGGGTGGTCACGCGCTTGATGGGTAAAACCTATTTGTAAGAATCTGGGATTTCGCAATTGCGAATATGCGCTTAGAGTACTAAAGTATGATACATACCCCCCTGTCGTATTTGCTGTTTCTCGTTTTTTATATGGTATGTGGATTAAACGCAGAACCCTCATAATGACTTGAAACAGATCAATGGCCTACATAGCTTGCTTTGAATTGCATTGATAACTTTTTAGATGGTTTAAATCTATTTTTAACCATGATAGATTTTGTTGTAAATAGGTGTACATATATGAAATTTGTTTTTTATCTATGTTTATGTATTACTTAAAAATGAATTTTAATTTTTTGACGCTTGTTTTAACATGTACTTTTATGGCCCACAGTGGTCGAAATAAAGTTATCAATGATGATGATGATTAATTTAGACATTCTAGTTTTGAATACTGCTGAGCAAGGCTTCAACTCTTAGCACTCCTAGAGGGTGACCACAGTGCGCAGCACAACAGCAATGAAAATAAGATAAAAAGCAAGTATTGGCACCAGAATGTAAGCTCCCCTCCAGCATAGCTCAGTGAGTTGAGAGCCCCTGAAAGGATTACCGCTAGGATTACCATTGCGCTTGTCAAAGCTGAGCCTCACAAAAATAAGTGTAGGACGCAGATATGCATTGATGCACTGCACATAAAAATAAAGGCTGGAGGCAGAAGGAGGCACTGACCAACAGTAAAAAGGCAAACAAGAGTGACATGGGAGTCAAACAATAGAAAGTAAAGGTAAATAAAGGTAAATAATGGTAAGCAATGGTAAATAATGGGTAAGTAAGGCCGTTTTTATTTTTTGAGGTTTCGCAAGCACAGCACAAGCGCTGTGCATGTGAAACCTAAGAAGAGCACATAAGGGAGCAAGGAGGGTACACCCTATACCAAGGCCCATGTAGGGAGACCCCAAGGGGATGCCCAATCATTTAAAATATTTAAGAATATGTATTTTGTTGCAGTAGCCACGAATCCAGGCAGATAGAATCATGGACTCCAGCGAAGCCACTTGCAACCAAGGGTCAGCCTCAATGTTCCTCAGGTGTTGGTTCCTATTTTGGAACAAATAAAACTATTAACAAAAAAAGAATGCTTCGGCTATAGATGAGACCCTGCGGTCTATATAGGCAATTAGCTTTTTAGTCATATAGGCAGTGGTGCTGGTCGTGATTTCCTAAAAAAATGGTTATGAGCTGCCACTAGCCAATGTTTACACCAAAGGGTTAAGAAGAAAACACCCTTAAGCGTGCATTTGATGGGGTTCCTAAGGACAGCCTCCCCATTCTCAGTATATGTGGAGAAACAGGAGTATGAACCCATCAACCTATTGGGATTGGGGTCTAAGGAAGTGTATATCTTATGATGTAATGCAAATGTGAATGTCGATACTTGTATATAATTACCAAGGTTTATTACATGAATGTTGATTCCAGGCTCTCTTACACACCGAGGACCTGGTCTGATATACCCACTGTCACTATATGTAGTCGCCCCCTTTTTATTATCACCGCAATCAATATGGCTGTATTACTACGCTGTCACGCGCCTCCGAAATGGGCCATGCCTTTAGTCGGACATCTCCCCCGATGTTTTACCTAATGCTACCTGTTGCACATATCGCTGCTCTCCCCTTCCCAGCATTTGGACACTCTGGCTTACTGGGTATTCTGATGACACTCCCACTCATACGTGGGATTGTTTTGATCAGCGTCTCGGTTACTAATGACGCCACCTGTCATCCCTCACCGGGACCCTATCCCAGTCTCCGGTTCATCAGTGGGCGTTCCCGCTTGCCGGATCCAATCCCGATATGTATACCACGAGTAAGCAGCCAGTCACCATAGCGACTGAGCGCTGCTACTCGATTCAAATCACTGCCCGAATTGAAGACGGTAAGACGCCATGACGGCCCCTCCGTACTGTGTGATTCTCGCTTGTTATTTACAGGCGCCCTTTTGACCCAAGCTCTCTGTCCCCACAGATTCATCTCTTTGCCGTGTGATTCATATGACAGCCTTAAGGTAAGACGCTGAGGCTCGCCCAGCGCGCTTCTATTTGGTTTTTATTTGATGCCCCGAGATCGTTGTTCCAACTCCACCCCTCCCTTCATCCCACCAGATAACTGTTTTCCTCACCGCTGAAGTGGACGTTTTCACGCCACCTGACGGCCCTTGCCCATCCTGGACTATCCGTTACTCCAGGACTCTGCTGGTGAGTAGTGCCAGTGCTCTGGCTCGCTCCACACATACCTACCCCCTTTAAATCGTCTTTCATGCCTGAGATATATATACATATATAATTTCAGTTCTCCACGTACCACCCGGATCAAGACCACCACAGGCTTGACTCTAATTGAATCCTTCGACACTGGTCCAACAATCCTTGATCCACGGTAAGCACCATACCCAACCGCTCATATGAGTTTTACCTAGTTACTTGAACCACCCTTGTCTCCCTCCCTCCCATACAGCACTGTACCTAGCCCATCATGTCCTGAAGATGATCCTTATTCATACGGATCGAAACGCCGTCGACCAAACAGCTAGACTCCAGGTGCCCCTCCACAGTGGTTCTCCTTACGAATACTGAACTGAGAAACCATTATTGAACCGGAAAACATTGTGTACCTTCACTGTATATATTTGCACCTTGCACCTTGCGCCGTTCACGTTGTATTCTCTGTCACTTGCGCTGCCGTAGTGTCACAACCCACTGTACTCGTGCACCTTGTACTGCCCTTTGGGCTGATATTCGTTATATGTTTATTTGTTCACACAGTTTATTTATTTATTTTTTGCAATTTTTAAAGCGCACAAATACCCATGCGGGTGTCTCGGCGCTGATATTCACAGAACTCACTTATGTATGGCGGGGGAGTCAAAGGGTGGAGAATAGCCATGTTTTGAGGCTCTTACGAAATTTAAGAAGGGTGGGGGCAGTTTTGATATGGAGAGGTAAAGTGTTCCACAGTTTGGCCGTAGCAATAGTGAAGCGTCTATCTCCCCAGTTGGCCTTTCTTGTCCGAGGAACGTTCAGCAAAAAAGCTGAAGAAGATCGTAGAATCCTGTGTTGTTCCACTGGACAGTGCTGTAACCAATTGTGTTTATCTGCCCCCACCCCTCGTTTCTCTTTAAATATAAAAAGATGCTTTTCTAGCACTATCATGAACAAAATAACTGACTCCTTGTTCGTTTTAGGATAATACTGTATAGATATCCTTATCAAGTACTGTTTATTAACATGTGTAACAATACCATTTGGGATATTGTTCTGTATACACTTCCCCATTCTCAGGGCACACTGACAGTATTCGTGAGAACTGCTAGATCTAAAGTTTGAGAGGTTCTTAGACACTAAAGGCCGTACAAAGTTTACCAAAATAAAACAAAATCCAATGAAGCACCTGAGGACAAAGTGAAAGTGGCACAAATTGCATTGCCTCAGAGCTGGTATTGGACTTCCATACCTTCATTTGCACAATCCCTCATGGCACTACGGGCCTGAATTAGAAAAAAATAGGTGAGGTAAAATCATCCAAATTGTAGTGTCCTCTGTAAATATAATATCCATTATTGGATTTACCACCAGAAGAATTATACATTCCATGGCATAGCAGAAATCAGTCTTACCAATTCATCACCATAACCTTGTCATTGTCATTACCTTGTTACGGCGTTACCATGACTTGCTCTGTCCTCGTCATGGGGTGTTTACTATCCTAAATCCAGTCTGAACAATTTAGGTAACTATTATTCTCTAGAGCTGGTCAGAAGTGAGGAGTAAAAATTGGGTTTGAAAACCAATGGGAGGGTATTCAAATAACCACAAACTTATGGCTATGTGAATGTTCACTACTTTCCCAATCAACACCCCCAAAGACGGCTCGGTGGCGCGCACCTTTAAATGTTGTACAATTGAAAATACGCCTTCGTGGCAGTTTTTCTGTGGTATTATGTTTCATTGTCTTCAGTAAGGGACCAGGTATCCTGATTCTGGGAATCCCAATTTGCTATTTGCAACCACAGAATGGTTTTGGATTAAGCTCTTCAATAAAAATAAAGTCATCATTGATAAAAATAGTGACAAGGATTTGTGATTGTGTCTCTTCACTGGAACTTTATCATTTTCTCTTTATAGATATTTTTACACTTCGAGGGAATTCCAACGGCAAGCCTTGTGTGTTTCCCTTCATGTTTAATAAGAATTGGTATGCCGACTGCACACTGGATGGGAGATCTGATGGCCAGCCTTGGTGTGCAACGACGGCAGACTACGAGAATGACAAAATGTATGGATTGTGCCCGTCAAAACGTAAGTCATGCTTGTCTAAAACATTATTTATTTTATTATTTTCTAGACAACTATAATATGTTATCACCTGCATTATTTTCGCCAAAGAGGTCAATTTTCTAATTATTATGAAATCAGCTTAGATTTAATACGAAACCACCAAAGTAGAAGTGGCATATTTAGATAAGTGTACAACCACTAAGAAAACCTTTGTATGGTTAGTCCGGGCTCAGATGCTGTGATCAAAGTCTCTCTTTTCCAGAGCTAGATATATCACTACTTGATCTTCTTCATGTATGTCTTTGTTGCAGTTCTTCAAAATGAAATATTATTAGGCCTGGGCGTAGTTCGTGGAGTTATGCTATGCGGAACTTTACCGTTCATGACTGCGAGCAGGGAAAAACTCTGCCTCACATCACAGAGCGGAGTTTTCTGACTGAAACGGAGCGAAGTTCACCGCATGGCCTAAACATTATACAGATCAGAGTAAAAAAACATCGCTGCTATGAACTTGTGTGAAGGTACAACTACAGGGTTTACATCGGCCTTCAGGTTGGGAAAAAAACTCATTTTAATTGTGTGTCTTGGGTTCCTATTCTCATTCACTAGCTCTAGCTGAACAATCATTGATAGGGCTGGGTGTAAAACTCTGCTCCCCTGGCGGAGTTTATAGGGTTTTGGCACTCAGCGGAGTTCTGCAAAAACTCTATCAACCACAAGGTAGTTTTACTGGCACCCATGACCGCTATCAATACACCTTTTTCAAAGACTTCAACGCGATTTGAATTGAATGCACCATTCCAAGGTGGCCACTGTATTTATATGCTCAGGACGGTATTTAGCAGCAATTCAAAAAAGCAGTCTTTCTTTTATGTTGAATGTCGATCCTGTCTGCTTGCCGTTTGTGCCCATAGGCATGGGTGTGCTCTTCTAGAGCATTGGATGGCTGGGCTTGGGAGCTTTCTAAGATGACGGCCCAGGCTCAGATGCGAGCTTTGCTGGACCCGCTGATGGGCAGTGGGCACATCTCGAGGTGGTGAGTGTTTAGTCAGTTGGCTATGACTTCCCTGCTCTTCCTCACACAATCCTGCTTCATTGTATGGGAGCAAGAATATGACCCCACTTTACAAGCTCAAATATGAGAAATGTAAATATTCTGTATACCACTGGGGGCAATGGTCATGAATCTAATAATTACTCCACCTGCTCGTGGAACTCCACTGAGTTTTTCGGCAACTCCATAAAATTCCACATTGAGAACCTCCACTAGCTCTGCTCAGGACTAACAATGAATGAATTGTTTAAATCAATGTTTTGTAATGAAGTCGGTAGTCTACTTGATCAATAACACTCTTAATTTCTACATCAATTTACATGAGAGATGAAGCGCTTGCATTTCGCTTAAAATTTTAGGTGCAATTTACCAAAATGATTTTGTATATTTCAAAAACATAGGGGCATATTTACAAGAAATGACGCATCAGCATCGAAGTGTCAGATTTCTTGCGCTAATCACAAATGCCTTGACGACACCATGGATGCGCCGTATTTACAATACAGTGCTCCATTGCACAAGGATTCAGAGATACATCAGAAATTCTGAGACATCTTTTACAGCTAAAGTGATGCATTGCTGCCTGCACTCCTGCAATGTATCTGAACACAGAGGGAACTCCCATGTTAAAAGCCCTGCATCAATCCTTATGCCTGGTTTGAGAAGGCATAGGGATTTTGACTCAGTCAAGTCGTAGAGTGACGTAGTAACAAGTTGTAAATTTCACCGCGTCAGTTCTATGTGACTTTTAACATGGGAACGTCTACCCTGCATACATTATAACCGCTGCATGTATAATGTGATGCAGGCCTCTACAAACTGGCACATTGGACCCAGTTTGTAAATATGGAGCAGTGTGGAGTTGACTTTTCCAGTAATTTACTTTTAATATAATATGGCAAGTTACGAATAGCCTCACTGCAGAAAGACAATAAAACAACATAACATGACATGTATTTGTAAAGTGCAGGCTCACCCCAAAGGGTATCTTGGGGCTGAATAACAGATATTTATTGTTACCCAACTCAATGGTACTCATTTTATTGACCTCATAAGGATGAAAAGCTAATTGCATCCACCAGGATGCAAAGCTGTGACCATAAGGTCAAACCCAGGACCTTATAGTGGACGTTATAGTCCGCTAAGCCACCAGGCCCTCTTGTCTGTCGGCTTCTGTTCACCCTTAAGGAGCTATGCGTGACTAAGGGCTTGAGAATCTTGCTCACCATCAGCTGGCCCCTAAACTACCCATTTACTAAAAGGACCCTGAAGCTCATTTCCACCCTCCAGTCCTCTGAGTCTCAGCTTAGGCTCAGATCCCCAAGGTTCCAGCTGACTCTCAGGTGCCTTTGCATTCCAGCTCATCTTCTGGTCACCTGATTTCCATGTTCACCGTCAGACCCTGTAGCTCTTGCCTACCCTTACTGAAGGACTGTGTTTGCTGATATTCCACAAAGTGTATATTTCCATATAGCTCCCTTGATTTTCTGCTACTCTAAGGACATGAAGTGTACTGTCACTACCAAAGTGCTCAATGTCCTCCTTGTCCTTAGCCCTTGCAGTGGGCTTTGGGATTGAACCTATGCTTCAGGGGACATTGCTTAGGAGAGCCTCAAGCTCACCTTAAAGTTCCTGATGTTCATGCTCACTTTTAGTCACCTGAAATCCTGCTGACCCTTAGGTGTTCAAGGATCCTGAGTCTCCCAATGGATCTTGCTCCCCAGGGGATGCCAAGGCTCCTGCTCTGTATCATTTACTTGTGACTCCTGGCCATGCTCAAGTTCCCAGAGGTTCCTTCTCAGGGACATTGATCAATGAAGCTCCTGCTTACCTGAAGCTCCTGGAGGCCATGCTCATCCTCATGTTGCTGAACCTCCTTCTTAACTATACATCCTAATATGTCTTGCTTATTTTCAGATGAATGACTTTCTTAGTGACCTTGAGGTCTCCTGAGGCTGCCCTCTCTTCAGAAAGTAAAAAAACTCCCTGCTAAACCTCAGGCATCAGTGCTGGACACATCAGAGTCTTTCATGGACTAGTTGGATGCCACACAGAAGTTTCTCTGAGTGTGATATCTCGGGGGTCTATTACAGCTTAGTACCTGCTGACATGATCGGAATCTGCTTGACATGCTGCAAGGAATCCCTTCAACTACAACTTTTCTTTTCACTTCCTTCATATTGACTGTGCCCATGCTCTGTCTTTTGTTCACACACTCGCATGAACCAGTGTTTAGGTTGTCTGACAGAATAGGCTTTCAATAAACACTACGGGGGTAATTTACAAGCCCCTTGTGCCGTCTTGACATCAATTTTCCAATGTTAAAAATGACGCAAAAGTGGCACAAGAGGCTTGTAAATCTGACCCTATATTAATAGTGCATAGGGCCAGGACACCCTCACAGGTGATATGGTGCTTTAAAATAAATATAACATATCAAATTATGTTTTAGAGATTATTCACTACACGTGTACAGTACTTTAATTCAAATCTCATGTCCGAGTGTAATTGTCACTAAATGCTACAGGACACACACAAACTTTAGTAGCCGGTGGCCACTCACTCACGCTTGGTTGTCATTACTGTGCTCCTGTGGCAAGGTTTTTGCCCCAAATTACTCCTAATTACCCAAGCTGGTCTAATTGCATTTTTTTGCATCACAAGAGTAATGAGTAATTAGCTAAATTACTCCGGTTACTCCTAAATAACGAACATTGGCCCCAAGCCTAAACGCTACCTCTTCCCCGGTCCAGTCCAGTGTTTTTTGCCCACCATACCACTCTAGGCAAATCAGCGCCTTACCTCTTTCCTGGTATTACATGTGTGGTCGCGACATTGCTGTGACATAATCATGAGTGCTGAGATTGTGGTAGCTGTCAAACCAAATGGTAAACCTTGAAGCAACATGGTGTGACCATCTTGATACAGTAGATCACTCGCTATAATAGGGTTTGGCAATTACAATGACAATCATGGAAATTTCAGTAGCTGCAGTGCCACAGAGTTCTCTGACTGGCTGCAAAGCAATAGAAAAATGCCACTACCTCTACTTATATTTCTGATGCCTACTACTATCTCTCCATCATAAACTGCACGCTACTGTCAACAAGTGCTCTCCTTTGCAGTGTTAAAAAGTAGCTGGTACAGCTGACTTTTGGAAAGTTTGGAGAACATGCCCTGGGCCATAACATATACCCAGTAATATTAGGTGCGCTCTTGCAAGCCATAATGCTCGAAATGTGGACATTTAAGTCCAGAAGATTTCTGAGAGTGAAAGTGCAATGCTGGGCAGGTACTAAAGAATTCTTAACGATAGTGCAAATATAAGTAGGTACTTGTTATTACTGAGTGATGAGGCACATCTGTACACACACACAGGGATTAATTAGGTAGAGTTCATTTCTGAAGATGCAAATCTGTGCCATGAATCAAGATTTGTGAGTGCAAATCTTAAATGAGTAATGGGCAGCTCTACCCATGCTTTAAGGATTGCTAAAGAGTGGTGCAAATCTAAACACACACTATGGGTAACTGAGTGTGTACAGCAGTGATAATTAGTGTTAAAATATGACCACCTACCCCTGCTCTATTGCTTGTGCTGGCACAATATTGTTAATTCTGGACATTTTATAATTATCACACCCATTACTGATTGTTTTATTATAGGGTTTTTGTCAACAGTGTATGTAAAGAAAATACCAACTACAAAACCAGTACCGTCGCCACTTTTCCCAGCGGACAGATTTCATTGCAGCAGTCAGGGTGAGGCTTCATGAGGGAAACAAAGAGAGGGAGGCAGGAGGAAGGTAGGTGAGAGGGGAGAAGGAGAGGAAAAGAATGGATGATTACTCTCGAACATGTCAGAAGTCATCCAACCCGCGACCGCCCAAAAATAACGCAAATGAAAAAACAGTCCTTATTAAGAAATCTTCCCCTGTCACCAAAATCACGCAAATATCAGTTTGACGTTTTTCTAAATAATTCTGCAGGGAATGTTGGGGGGAGTGGGGGCGAGAGGGGATTCTTTCAATACTTCAATGTGCTTATCTTTTTAAGCTATCGTGAAACGGAAAAGGAAAGACAATGGGGGTGCAGATGCTAAGCTTTCGTCCCTTTTCCTGCTGGGAATAGACAGGAAAATGTGTTCAATTGATAAGTTCAGAAAGAGCGTGGCCATGTCATTTCACTATTTATTTAAACAAAAATTCATTTCCTGGATAACGCAAACTGGCCAATGTAGTGTGGTTGTGGAAGTGTTATTGCAATATTAGTTAGTCGTTGGCTACAGTCCTGATAACAGTGCAATCAGTCAATAAACTCTATTTCGGGCGATAGACCTTGAAAGATAACAGTGCAATGATTAATATTTCATCTAATTTCTGATGCCCTTCGTGGGGAATGCAGATGGAATATTAAGTTTTCAATGGATTTGTTAATTGTGTTTATTTAATTTACACCATTACATTTCGGCAACACATACCAGTCAAGTTGGCCACCACTCATTTCAATATAGAAAGTATTCATATTACATGCATTGGAATATATATGATTTCGTATAATATAATTTCATATTTTATTTGATGATTCTATGTAGTATCCTTCAGTAGTTTAAAAACAGGTACATTAGTATTTAAAAGAAAAGAGTACTTTCCCCACAATGCCTTTTACATTATGTTGCATAAAAGATTATAAAAGAATTCGAACTGCCTTAAACATCCATCTAGGCATGGCTCTGGTCCAAGATGCTGCATTTGGACAGCGGTGCGTCTTCAAGCTTACTGACTTTCTCGTCTGTTTTTTCCAAGCTGCGCCTTACTTAGTTTGCACTGCTCTAAAGTTCAGAGTATTCATGAGTGCACTGCATCCATGGGACCTTAAATGGTTCTCCAATGATCCTGAAAGCAATTCTATTAGCTTCAAATTCAATAATTGGGATAGAAGGGACACCTAATCTCCCACCATCTTTTAGAGGTTAAACTCAGTCGCTGAACCAATAATAATGGGATTTTTGGGATGCTAATGGGGGGACCCTGGATAGGTTTGTATGCTGGGAATATATTTGGTGGTATTTGCTCAACTTTTCTCATTTGCACGAACTCCTATTTGCTCTTTATGAGCATCCTGTGCAAATGTTTCTGTTGGTCCAACTGTGATAATATAAGCTGCTCTATTAACTCACTCGACCTCACCAAGTTATAATGGGCAACATGTTTTTTTGATAACTAGTAAGATTCCATGAATTATTCATTCCAGCCCTGATTCTGACCCATCCTACCTGAGTTAGTGCATTTGTTCCTCTTCATTCTTTTTGCAAGGGTCCTTAAGCTACTTCAAGGTAGAATTCACCCCATCCCTGCACTTGCTCTCTCAACAATCACCAGAAATAGCCATCATCCATCTGGTGTTGTAATATTTTGTTGTTCACTCCTCTTTTTCACCCTAGCCAACACGAATGTAGGTATTGCAGAGGAGAGAAATACCAGGTCACCCCTAGTTGGTTACGCTTCCTATTGTGTGAAGAAATAATGGGACAACATTGCTTTAATCTTTGGGTCTGCCATAATGACTCCTACTTTATTGGCTTTGTTAGACCTGTCAGCCTTCGGGTGGTCTTCCGCCAAACCTTTTGCCTTCCCCCCTCCTATTTTTCCAAATTATTTTTTGTTGACCTTAGGGCTTTGTGCACTTTACCACTGCTAACTAGTGCTAAAGGACATGTGCTCACTCCCTAAAACATGATAAAATTAGCTTACACTTGATTGGCATATTAATTTAGTTATAAGTCCTTATCAAACTTGTATACCAGATACCCAACACAGGTAAATTAAATGCTACTAGAAGGCATGCAGCACTAAAGGCGCAACCCACTTAAGTAGTCCCTTTAAACCTGTCCCAGGCCTGCCACTGCAGCCTGTTGGTAGTTTTAAACTGTCAATTCGAATTGGCAAAAGAACCCCCTTGCCAAACCTTAAACTCCCTTTTTATTGCATATGGCACCCGAAAGTAGGCCCAGCTAGTCCATAGGGTAGTGTGCTTGGTAGCAAAAACATTAGCCATGTACGTTCAAATTTTACATGTCTTGGTAGTGAAAAACTCACAAATTCATTTTTCACGATTGTGAGGCCTACGTCACCCATAGAATAACATTGGGAACCCATAGTACATTTAATATGTGATAACTTTTGATTGGGAGCAGGTAGGAAAGTCATGTTTGGTTTCTGGGGAATTGTAATTTAAAATCCTCTTTAATGGTAAAATTGGATTCTAAGTCACAGTTCTGAAAATGCCATTTCTAGACAGTTGCAAAAAGTACCATTGATGGACAGAATGCTAGCAAGCTTGACTTCTGTGGCATGGAGAGCACGAGACCCACGTCTGAGCATACCCGTCCCACTCGGGGTGATAAATGCAAAAAATGCAAAAAGAACAATTGATGGACAGAATGCTGATCAATGTCAAACATTCACCCCAGTACAGAGATATGGACCTAAATCCATTGTTTTTTTTGCTCCCGTGTCATTCCAGTTTAAACCTAGCCATATTCAAATCAGTCTTGATCCTGTTCCCTGTGGGAACAGTCCAGCCCAAACTGCCAGGCCAGGTTCTCCCTGGACCAGATACAAGCATCCTAGGTCTGGTTTCGGGGTTTCATCCCTCACCAGTGGAGCTCAACTCCAGTGGCATGGAGAGCAGGGGACCCATGTCTGGCCATACCCGTCCTACTCGGGGGCAGCCGCGGCCGGCAGTGGGAGTAAATGCAGGGTGGTGACGTGAGGAGGGGGAGGGGCAGGGTGGGGGGTAGTAATGTATGGATTACGGAGTTTTACAGGTAAGTAAACATTTAAATAAATAAAACGACTTTCGTTGCACGCACTGTATCGCATTTTGGTATGCAGTGTACTCAACGAAATCAATTTTATTTATTTAAATGTTTATTTACCTGTAAAACTCCGTAATCCATACATTACTACCCCCCACCATGACCCTCCCCCTCCCCACGTAACCGCCCTGCATTTACTCCCACTGCCGGCCGCGGCTGCTCGGGGGGACAAATGAAAAAAGAACAAATGATGTACAAAATGCTGATCAATGTCAAACATTCCGTCCAGTACAGAGATGTGGGCCTAAATCCATTGTTTTTCCGCTCCCCATGCCATTCCAGTTTAAACCCAGTTAAATGCAAATCAGTCTTGAACCTGTTCCCAATGGGAACAGCCCAGCCCAAACTGCCAGGCCAGGTTCTCCCTAGACCACAAACAAGCATCTTAGGACTGGTTTGGGGCTTTCACCCCTCATCAGCCAGGCTAGCTTGACTCCAGTGGCATGGAGAGAACTGCATATGGCTCGGTCTAAACTGGAGTGGAATGGTGAGCAAAAGAACAGTGGATTCAACCCAGATCTATTGAGTGGAGGGGAATGTTTGATTTGTTCTGCATTTCGTTCATCATCTGTGTGTCTTTAGATTTTTCGACAGTTAGCATTTTCCCATCCATTTGGTGCCTGCAGCCTGTTCCTGGGTCACATGACTGGGTGTAGTTGGCAATTGGCCTTTGTGTCTTTGGTCTTTGTCTCTCCCAGACAGCCACACAACAGAGGTACTACATGTATCTGGATGGGCCAACATAGGCATAATGGGGGAGGGGGAGCTATGCACAGCTCTACTTGCACTTCTAAAGACTGTACCCCACACTCACATAAAGAATGTCACACTGGTCTATTATGACCTCAGACAATCTGGGGAGAGGGCAGGGAGGAAAAACATTCTTGGGGGGAAACTCCAGGAGCTTATCCCAATTCCTAAGCTGGCACCAGGTATAAATGGACCCTCAGAACCAACTCTTCAGTACACTACTGGACCTTTGGATACTTCAGAAGAGGGATGCCATGCTGCCCTGCTGTTTGAGTCCTGCCCTGCCTGCTGGGAAGGAAGACTGGACCTGCTCCCTTCATCTCAGACATAGTGACTCCAAGGGTAAGCTGGCTTAGCTCTTATTCTGAGTTACAGGGACACAACACGTTTCAGAGACCTACCTGCAACTGCCCAGATGACCTGGCACACTGGATCTGTCTAGACTTGCAGCTGGTCCTGCTTGAGCCCTGCTGTCCTCTACTCGAGTGCTTTCCTGCCTCCCCAGGTCCTGGACCCTTGGCTGGCATCAGCGAGAGTTATTCCTTTCCTAAATGAAGGTTTCACTAAATATGACACAGAGCAACACGAAGCACTGCAAACCCTCATCACACAATTACACGCTTCGTCAGAACCAACACACAGTGATTCATAGCCCTGCAAAGCCTCACCACACAACTGCCAGCCTCTTTGGAACCAATCAGTGGCGTAACACAGGCCGCAGCAGCCCCTGTGGTGGGGGGGCATGCTCCAGGGGGCCCCCTCAGCACAGTGCTTCGGCCGGTGGGCTTCCAATTTAGTCCACAGTGGGCCCCTCCACATACCTTGCAAGGCGGCCCCCTTAAGTTTTGGACCAATGCAGAGTGATGTAATGTCCCATGAAGCCTCGCAGGAATCCTGACTGTCTCATTGAAATCTATGTCAATTGAAAAGAAAGACCCACAAAGCATGGCCAAACAGCTGCGAGCCTCATCAGAACTAACACAGAGCGATGAAAAAAGCCCCACAAAGCCTCACCACACAGCTTCATCAGAACCGACACAGACCACGCACCAAGGACATAACGTACAATCCTCAGCAGGCCAGTCTTGGTCCTGTGCCTGGACTGTGCTTCATTGTGGTTGACTTGGCCTGAACTTGTGAATTTGTCGTGGTCCAGTGTGACCAGATATGTTCAGTTGACGAGTTGCAAACTTTGGCAATACTGTTAAATATACATTTTAATTGCATATCTCCAATTCTACTGATAGGATTGTTGCCATTTAAGTGTCACGTGATTTACTAAATCTTACTCTAAATTGGTGGGAGATTTTTCTTGTGTTTCACTTTTATTACTGTTTGAGTTCTACATATATGCTTTATACTTTGCCTCTAAGTTGAGCCTGACTTACTACCCCCTTCAAGTTTGTTCTTATATTGCCTTTCTGCACCCAAATCCCTTTGATCACCCTTTAACTCTGCCTGCAATTTTGAAAAAAAGATCAAGAAAAGAATGATGATACCCATGCACATTTACATTGCTTTCTTTGTACAAAAGATTAAATATGGTTTCGCTTAACAAAGTACTCTGCAAAAGACCAAAGTGCCTCAGGGTTTAAATATACCACCATCCCTACACCCTACCCCAGACCCAGAAGTAGTGCAACTATGGTGATGTTCACACCAGTACCTGTTAATTCCTTGATTTAGCTTGTCCAGGATGAGGGTGGTAGCATTAACAGGAGGAATGTTCACTGGCACAGTTAAACTATGCTAAGGTGCTGGCTGCCAACTTGTCGCCCGATGTCCAATGTCAACAGCATCAGTATAGTAAATTGTGCTAGATGAATTATTTGAAACTGGTTTTATGTCAGAATATCAATAACAAAAATATTGTCTGACATAAACATTGTGGGGCTTATTTACAAGCATTAAGCACCACAAGTACATCACTTTTAACATGGACAACGGTGACATACGCATGGCGCAAGGGGCTTGTAAATAAGCTCCTGTGTTTGTTATATAATTTACAAAAGCATCATTGGGTGTAGATTTAATATTATCAGCTGCAATGGACAATATTTCTGGAAACAATATTTAGGACATTACATTTTTCAGTATATATGTTCATCCATTGGCTAATCTTATGGAATCTTGTTGCTGAGTTTTTCATTGAAAAGGACATGCCTAAATTCTGTTTTGCCTTTGCCATAAGATTAGAGAACAGCCACAGTTTTAACAGTGCCCCCAGAATGAATGTGCATACTTGGATGAAATCCAACTATCTGAAGCTTAATAGTGAGTAATCACAGTTGGCTTTTGTTGGCAAGTCAAAACATACTTCATGCCCTGGCCTTAGTATCTATTACGAGTTCATATACTAGTGATCATAGTAAACGTTAGTGTTCTTATAGATAATGCCTCCACCATTTCGCACACCCGACTTGGAGGCATTGGAGGGCACTACATGAGCACCAGCTTTTCGGCTGACTCTCGCTTGGTGGTGTCCTTGCCAGGAACAGGCCGGCAGAATGACAGACCGTATTTGGGTGGTGAGCTGCACTGGACCGGCTCCATGGGCCACCTCTGAGGTAGCAGTAATGTTGGCTGTGGTTTGTGGCAGGCTCACCACACAGAACATAATCGGGTGATCATACCACGAGGTGGCGGTTGTCGGTCCGCCGAAAACGCAACAGCTGGACACATCGCGCCGTCATTGTAATCAGGTCCTATGTTAACCTTCCCAAGTGCCAACTGGAAAGGGTACAGAGAGTGTAAAACATGACAGCATGCCTAGTGGCCAATGCTGGTACCTTGGAGAATATTACTAGAGTTTTGAATAACTACTTTGTCTCCTTCCTTCCTGATACTCTTGTCCAATTATGGTCTAGATAATAGAGCACCCTTGGAACAGGCTGCAGTTTATTCATTAATTTGTGTCATCACTGCAGGCCTGTGTGCTCCACAAGAATGCCAGATACTTATTATCCATGTGGAAAAACATCAACAGTACACTGGTAGATTGTTCTTTCTAAAAAAAAAAAAAAAAGAAGTATTGCAGAATTTAAAAAAAACGGAAATTATCATGACATGGGGAAAAAATTAAAGCCCTTCCCTTCCATTTGAAACAATCAGCAATCTGTTTCATCATAGTTATTGAGTCATTGGCGCCATGTTAAACACATTTGGTGTAAATATGCCCTATAAAATATAACGTAACGCTGTGACTGAAACTTTACATTTTTTTATTAAGTTGAAAATTATCTAGCTTGCTCAGTTGAACTGAACATGAGAAAAAGCTAGAATGCAGCAGGCGCTCCGGATCTTATTACAAGAGTTTAAAGCTTCGGAAGTTCCTGCTAATATGGGGCTAGTTTTCTTTAAGAATTAATGTGTAATGTAGTTCATACATTCTTTTCCCAGCATCAATTAGTGTTGTATGTAACCAGAGCCGCTCACATCAGTGGGGTTTGGCAGTACCTGAGGTCAAACTCTTCCTTCAACAGTGAAATGTAATGCTCAAATGTACCAAACGCATCACGTTTTCTAAATGAGAGAACTGGAGCAGGAAATGTGTAGAATTCTTCCAACTAGAATAGGAATTGAACCTGAGCTTGTACTTCAGGGATGATTGGGGTTTTGCGAGGAAATTGGAAATTATTGGTTAGTTGAGGTCTAGCTTAAAAAGAGCAGTGTAAAATATTAACCCCGAATGTTAAGTAGCTTAATTGCTAAATCATTTTTACGTTATAAGAATACAATGGTCCAAGACCTCTATAGTTTATAAATTGAATCCATCACTAAAATGTTCATAAATTCAACAAATTTAGGAGCATGTATACATTAATCAGCTCTATCCATAAATGCATATTTTCATAAAACAATATAATGGCCAGGGCATAAAAAACACAGCAGTATCAATAAAGAGCAATATTTTTAATTCATTGCTCCTCAGTCAAACAAATTTACAAAAATTCCTGATTGCAAAACATTACAATCCATAGTGGTTGCCCCAAAGGAGCGTGTAACATAGCAAAGAAGTGCCAAGAAGTGGGTAGTGAAGAGAGAGAAAATGAAAAATCAAATAGATGGTGACACAAAATATTCAAATTAATTTCGCAAAAACAGTAACGGATCATCATTGACCCATCCTGCAAAACCTGACCCTCAGAATATTCAAAGGAAAATATTCTCATACATTGTAAATGAATATATCATACATTTTGCACATCAATGCATAGAAAATTAGTCAGGTCCAGGTTATATAAATACTGCGTCAACGTTTCGACTCGTCTTATGGTCATTTTTAAGCCTGGGCCATGCGAGTCTTCATCAGGACAATAAAAGGTGGGGCAACCAAGGGATTATAGATGTCCCCTGAGAGGTGTAAGGTGGTAAAAATTCCCACGCAAGCTGATGGCTCTATGTCCTTATAGGTTCCAGGTCGAAAGCGAATTTCAATCGATGGTGGTTGGTGGATGTTACCCTGCAATTGGGTTCTATAACTATGAAAAAATCCTCCTCAACCAATGGTAGTTTCTGTGACCATACTCGCTCCAATTTTACCGCGTAGTATGCAATAGACGTAAACGTTTTTTCGCGAAGGACTCACGGAGTGCTAAATCAAGCAGCAAAGAATAAAGCAGGAGATAGATGCATTTCAGCTTTCTATAGGATGCCTGCAAGAAATCTGAATTGCTAGGACGGACAGGGGACTATATGAATGGATAGGAGAAGAGCAATTCATCAGGAGCTCAATGAGAGCCTCAGTCAAGAAATTGCTATATTAGAATATAACCCTAACTTTCAGATTGTATGAGGGAATCAGACCCAAACCAGAGCTGGGTGGTTTTAGGGCTCAGCATATGGAATATCCACCTGACCAAATGTTTCTTATACAGCCTCAAAGACGATAAAATTGGAAATTGGGGAAATTGAAGAAAGTCATCTGACACTACCCAGTCCTTTTATTATAATAGGTGACTTCAACTACATTACAATGTGCACTTGTAGGCAGTAGACCTCTTAGGCCTATAGATCTCTAAGCAGAGATCTTTGATGTAATAGATCCCTGAGATGGCAACACCCCGAGTGACCTACCTTTACCTTAAAGCCACCTAATCAAGGATGAACTTTTCCAAAATGTCTCTTGCAAAAAAGGGCTACATGATAAGGGGTCAACGCCTTTGTTAAAGAACTTTTTAGTTTACATTATGGTACAGGTAACCTGTCCCCGATACTCTTCGCGATCGCCGTCGAACCCCTAGCCGCGAAGCTTAGACAACACCACAAACATCGCGCACTAGTGTACCCGGATCGGCAACTCCTGATCGCATTATACGCTGATGACATGACCCTCTATGTAGACAATCCGCGAGACAATCTAAATCCCTTACTGCGTGAGATTACTAAATTTGGGGCTATAGCGGGGATACAGATAAATTGGGCGAAATCTGCCATGTTCCCCCTGACAGACAGGACCTTGGAGTTTCCTCTGGACTACCCCCTAGTATGGGAATCCGATGAAATAAAATATTTGGGCATCAGAATCACCAGGAATCGAGAGGACCTGATCAGGGCAAATTATGGGACGGTCCTTGACAAATTGACGGACAGCGTTGCCAGGTGGCTACACCTTCCCCTATCCATGGCAGGCCGCATATCGCTTATAAAGATGATGGTCCTCCCCAAATTATTATATCTATTTACGAATATACCGTATAGCCCGGGCTCTTGCTTCTTTCGGGCCCTCGACTCCCAGCTGTCGCGACTGATCTGGGGAGGCAAACAGGCGAGACTCAGTTTGAAAACCCTGATGCTGCCTTACCACCAGGGAGGGTTTGAAGTCCCGGACTTCCGAAAATACTACGATTGTGCCCAAGGACACTTTGCTTCGTACTGGTTCCATCCCCCTCCATTCATGGCCCACCTGGCGGTTGAGGATGGATACATGAGACCAGAGAAACCCTCTGGGTATCTCTACACTACGGTCAGTATGACCGACAGAGACCCATCTACGGTGGAATGTACTGTTAGAGCCTGGAAGAGCATTGCAGGACATATGGGAGTACTGTTCGCCTACTCGCCTCTAATGGTGGTGGCTAATGACCCCAGATTGAGTGTCGCCCGGGAAGAATTAGGACGTAAATTCCTTGTCAAATATGCTATAAACACCTGGGGCGATCTTTACCTACAGGGCACTTTCCGCACGGCAGTGCAGATTTTTGGGGACAACTCCCCCACGATGATGGACACATTCCTCTATGTTCGCCTCCGGCAAAACATTAAATCCGTCACACCCGACTTTCCGGACGAACCAGAAATCATGACGCCTCTACACTCCCTGCTCCAGGCTACGGTCCCGAAGCATGTAGTCTCCATGTTGTATAAACACGTCCAGGCGGCTCACGCGCCTCCCTCCTTTAGAGCCAGACATGACTGGGATACTGACCTACCCGAACCCATGACAGACGAGCAGTGGGAGATGAGCTGCTCTCACACACACGCTGTAACCGGAAACACACGCCTCCGATTGATACACTATAAATTCCTGCACCGGCTCTATTTCACGCCAGCAAAGCTGCACCGTCTTGGCCTCAAGGACGACGATAGATGTCTCCGGTGTGGCACCCCGGGAGCAGATTTTATACATCTGGCGTGGGGATGCCGAGCGGTCGCCGCGTACTGGCGGGAGGTGTTTGACGCTCTATCGGCCATGATCGGAATGTCCATAGACCCTTGTCCTGGGATAGCACTGCTCGGATTTGCCCACCCTGCTGTTAAGACGAACCGCAAATTTTTTGCACTAAGCCTCCTCTTGGCTAAGCGACTGGTGGCATGCAGATGGGGCAGGGGGCGGGCACCTAAATTTAAGGACTGGCTGAGTTGCATGGCTACCTGGCAAGAACAATTACACAATTATGCTGACCTCTTACCATCTAAGTCACGACCCAGGGACCTCTGGGGTCCCCTCACTTCATACCTACTTCGGTCACACACTGATGAAGCATCCACTGAAGGGGATAACTGCGGGATAGATTGAAGTGATAGCTGCACCGCCACCACACATGGGCTATACCCACTCTCACACTGTCAACTAAATTACCCTAATGCGCGCCTCCCACATATGCTATCCCATGCTAAAAAATGCTTGCTCTAGGACCTGCGTTTGCAAACACACGTAGCACCGAACTTACGCCCCCTAGCACACAACGTACAGGACATGGAGGGACTGGATTGCGAGGAGACGGGCGTCCCCCCCCCCCCTTTTTATGTATTCGGACTTGGTTTAAGGACGGATGATCTCACTCAGGCAGATGTCCAATGCAACCCACCCATGGCACGACACAATAGCGTACTCTCCGCATGGCAAAAGTGCAACATACTTTCCCCGAGGCTGAGTCACCTCTGATGCAGCGGTGACGACACGGCCTGCATGGCCTGACGTCCAGGGCTGGACAGAGAGGTCAACTCCGCGCCACCGCGCTACAAAGCTCCGCCACAACACTGCTCCAGCATGGGGGCTTCGCTTTGGGGAGGAAATGAACATGATACGTTGTTAAGTTGTTTTAAATGTTAAAAATAACCTCATTGCATTGTTGCTCAAAAAGCTTGTTGTAATCAAGTAGATCTCATGCAAACTCCTCTATGACCCACGTCTAATTACATCGCGGCCGGCCCGTGGGGGTTGTAGGCGGCTTGCTGTGTTAACTCCATACCCTTACTGAGACTACTTGACCATCTTCCTATGGGACACTGTAAATGCCGGCCTACGAATGTAGGTTGTAGGCACTGAGCTGTAATTTCATGTGTTTATGACAAATAAAGGTTTTCAAAAACAAAAAAAAAACAAAACAAAAAAAAAAACCTGGGGACGGTTTGGGTTTCTCTGAAAACTGGCATCAGAGGATTCATACAGGAATACGCTGTCACCAGATGCCAAAAATAGACTAGCCTTAGAGCACAAACATGTTTCTCTAGTAATCAATGCAGAGTGCAGTCTTCATGGATTTCAGGATGGGATAGGCATGATCTAATATCAATCTGGATTATTATTAAAGAAAACGACTAGAACCACAACATCAGAGATTCCAACATCTAAGAATGGAACACAGAGATAACACAGACCCCTTGCTAGCAATCCTAAACCCGTGCTTGAGGCACCTACCAAATATTATTAGAAATCAATGTTTCAGCAGGGAGACACACTGATACCGATTTAGAAATATAAGAAGTGTTTGGCAAGCACTACTCTCAATTATATGCTTTATCCATAGGAAATGAGAAAGGTAGGGGTATTTAGCTTTTTTTCCCCAGACCCTCGGCCCATACTTTGCCAATCACAGCCACAGGATATATAGCATCCCCAGTCAAAATGGGCACACATAACACCATAAGAAATACAGTTTGGGAAAGTGACAGGCATTCAATCCCAAATTAATTATACATTGTTTGTATTCCTGAGATCACACCACGTTTCCTTCAGCTTCTTAGGTAAGTTATGAGTGGGCATCCTTTACACAGTTCTTGACAAGCAGCATACATTATGGACTTCTGTAAAATGGCTCACCTGCCTATAATCCTATAGACCAGTTTTCCTGCTATGTCCTGATTATAAAATATTTACTCATATTTGAACCCATAGGTTCAATTTGATCATTAATGGCTTAGTTACTTCGTGGCAGCATGCAGTTATTGAGACTAGGCTGGGGTGATGTTGTTGATGGTAACTATTCATACTGAGAAAAAGTACATTCAATTTCTACTTGGTGAACCAGTTCAGCTCTAATACCCACCAAAGGAATGGTCATTCCACCCTATACTATGCTTTTTCTGTATCCAAGGCATTCACAGATAAGGGGTTGAGTTTGTTTCTGCCCAGTGTATTAGGACAGTGGTTAGCCAGCACAGTCTGTTATGTTACAGTCCCAGGTGGACTTCTGACAAGGTCATGTGAAATTTTTATGCTCCCCTATTTTCCCTTGACATTTGTTGCAATTTCCTTTCTCCCAAGGCATGATTAGCTGCTTATCTTGAATTCATGATGTAAATACAACTTGCCCACTGCAACTTTTATGAAGGAATATATTTAACATTTCTAAAACAAATGCAGATTTTCTGGTGCTGTCAGTTGCAAGTGATTAGCATTTATCAATGAATATGTACATAGTAAATATGCTGATTTGATATCTTTCACTTTTAGTAATCAATTGCCTCCTGCCCTCTCACCCAGATGGAACTCTAAGATACATCATTGTTTTCAGGATCCTGCACAAAACTAAATATCACAACTTGCTCCCTCAGATACTACAGATATGTGGTGGAGTATGGATGCATTGACCGGTGTGCACTATCAGATAAACTCTCAATCTGCCCTTCCATGGCACCAAGCAAGGGCTAGTTGTCAACAACAAAATGCAGAGCTGCTAAGTCTCACAGAGCTTCACGAGCAAACATATATTGCAGGTAAGAGACCACAACACTGCGAAATTGCACAAACCCAGTTTAAATCAGGTTTGTATAGAAAAAAAGTAATTGTGAGGCACAGCTGTGCGGCTGCAAGTACAAAGAGCCTCATTACATAAGACATTTGCACAAAGGAATTTAAGCACCTAAAAGCTCTAGTTTACAAGTGTGTGTTAATGTATGCTGTTCATAAAACGCAATTTTACAATTGTAAATGGATTCATGCGGCCCCCGCTATATAATTTGTGATTGCCCCCAGGAGGTGGCCCCCCCAGGGGCTTAACAATAAGGAAGCGTTTTTTTATACATTTTCTCGGCAGGATTCGCGCACCCAGCGCAAATTCTGCTGTTTAAAAAAAATTGTTTTTTTGGCCCTTTGGGTCCCTGTGGGACCCCCTCAGCAGGCCTATGGGGTCAGGGTGTTTCTACCCTGCCCCCTTTTTATTGCTTTTTAACCTCTTTTTCACTGTTTTCTTGTGACTTGGTTCTACCGAGTCACAAGATGGCTGCTAAGACTTCCTGCTTTGGAGTGTTGGCAGCTAATCAGAGTGAAGCTCGTGCCCGGGAGTAGGAGCGACTCCTCCTCAGTGCTCAGATATCGATATTTTTCTTTTTCTTATTTCTCAGGAACTACTGAATGGATTTACAGCATTTAAAAAAAGGACTCTTTCTGAACCAAGGGCTACCTTTTTGCCAAATTTGGTGTAGTTTCGTGCAGCAGATCGGGCTGTAGTTTTGTCAAAATTTTCCTATAGAAATTAACATGGGGAAAATGCGTTTTGGGACCTCCTTTTTCTCAGCCCCGCTTCATGAATCACCCTGAAACTTTCAAGACAACAATAACTACCTACTGGCGACCCCCAGTAGGTAATATATATATATATATATATATATATATATATATATATATATATATATATATATATATATATATATATATTTATATATATATATATCCAGAGGTAATTTTACATAAATTGTTCAAATAAAGCGCACGCTCGAAGTCCTCTGCAAGTGCAAACTGGAAATGTATTCCTCAGTCGTTTTTTATTTTTTTATTATATATTTTTTCTGGGTGTAGGAGCACATGTGTACCTGGTTTGCAGACATTTGTACTTTGATTTTTAGTTATTTTGTTTTGAAAATGCACTTGTGCGAAAAAAGTACATGGCAATCCATGACTTAAAATTAAAATTGAGGCAGGCTCGCAAAACATCAAGATAATTTTCATATTTGGTTGTATTATTTTTATTTGTTCTATTAACAGGTTGATATTTTTGTCTGGGCCGCTGGTTTACCGTCACTTAGTTAAAATAGATTAAAAAGTGTAATTTAAGGGGTTTGTGAAATAGAAATAATTGTGCCGACTAGAGGAAATTGTCCCGTACGAAGGGACAATTTTAAAACAGTGCTCCTCAGCCATCTCTGGGAGGGCTGAGGAGCACGGGCTGGACTGTTCCCATGAGGCACAGGGTCCGACTGATTTTCATATGGCCATGTCTGAACTGGGGTGGCTGAGTGAGCTAACGAATGGTGATGGATTAAACCCAGATCAGTTGACTGGGGGTGAGTGTTTGATTTGCTCAAATGCTCCGTCCATCATCCCCTTTTGCATCACTTTGTTCGCCCTAAGTGTGGCAGGGTATGCTCAGACGTGAGTCCCTTGCTCACTTGGCCACTGGATTCAAGATAGCCTGGCTGATGAGGATTATGAATCCGAAACCGGTCCCAGGATGCTTGTTTCGGGTCCAAGGAAGACATGGCTTGGCAGTTCGGGCTGGACTGTTCCCATGAGGCACAGGGTCAGACTGATTTGCATATGGCCATGTCTGAACTGGGGTGGCTGAGTGAGCTAACGAATGGTGATGGATTAAACCCAGATCAGTTGACTGGGGGTGAGTGTTTGATTTGCTCAAACGCTCCGTCCATCATCCCCTTTTGTATCGCTTTGTTCGCCCTAAGTGTGGCAGGGTATGCTCAGACGTGAGTCCCTTGCTCACTTGGCCACTGGATTCAAGATAGCCTGGCTGATGAGGATTATGAATCCGAAACCGGTCCCAGGATGCTTGTTTCCGGTCCAGGGAAGATATGGCTTGGCAGTTCGGGCTGGACTGTTCCAATGAGGCACAGGGTCAGACTGATTTGCATATGGCCATGTCTGAACTGGGGTGGCTGAGTGATCTAACGAATGGTGATGGATTAAACCCAGATCAGTTGACTGGGGGTGAGTGTTTGATTTGCTCAAACGCTCCGTCCATCATACCCTTTTGTATCGCTTTGTTCGCCCTAAGTGTGGCAGGGTATGCTCAGACGTGAGTCCCTTGCTCACTTGGCCACTGGATTCAAGATAGCCTGGCTGATGAGGATTATGAATCCGAAACCGGTCCCAGGATGCTTGTTTCGGGTCCAAGGAAGACATGGCTTGGCAGTTCGGGCTGGACTGTTCCCATGAGGCACAGGGTCAGACTGATTTGCATATGGCCATGTCTGAACTGGGGTGGCTGAGTGAGCTAACGAATGGTGATGGATTAAACCCAGATCAGTTGACTGGGGGTGAGTGTTTGATTTGCTCAAACGCTCCGTCCATCATCCCCTTTTGTATCGCTTTGTTCGCCCTAAGTGTGGCAGGGTATGCTCAGACGTGAGTCCCTTGCTCACTTGGCCACTGGATTCAAGATAGCCTGGCTGATGAGGATTATGAATCCGAAACCGGTCCCAGGATGCTTGTTTCGGGTCCAAGGAAGACATGGCTTGGCAGTTCGGGCTGGACTGTTCCCATGAGGCACAGGGTCAGACTGATTTGCATATGGCCATGTCTGAACTGGGGTGGCTGAGTGAGCTAACGAATGGTGATGGATTAAACCCAGATCAGTTGACTGGGGGTGAGTGTTTGATTTGCTCAAACGCTCCGTCCATCATCCCCTTTTGTATCGCTTTGTTCGCCCTAAGTGTGGCAGGGTATGCTCAGACGTGAGTCCCTTGCTCACTTGGCCACTGGATTCAAGATAGCCTGGCTGATGAGGATTATGAATCCGAAACCGGTCCCAGGATGCTTGTTTCCGGTCCAGGGAAGATATGGCTTGGCAGTTCGGGCTGGACTGTTCCAATGAGGCACAGGGTCAGACTGATTTGCATATGGCCATGTCTGAACTGGGGTGGCTGAGTGATCTAACGAATGGTGATGGATTAAACCCAGATCAGTTGACTGGGGGTGAGTGTTTGATTTGCTCAAACGCTCCGTCCATCATACCCTTTTGTATCGCTTTGTTCGCCCTAAGTGTGGCAGGGTATGCTCAGACGTGAGTCCCTTGCTCACTTGGCCACTGGATTCAAGATAGCCTGGCTGATGAGGATTATGAATCCGAAACCGGTCCCAGGATGCTTGTTTCGGGTCCAAGGAAGACATGGCTTGGCAGTTCGGGCTGGACTGTTCCCATGAGGCACAGGGTCAGACTGATTTGCATATGGCCATGTCTGAACTGGGGTGGCTGAGTGAGCTAACGAATGGTGATGGATTAAACTCAGATCAGTTGACTGGGGGTGAGTGTTTGATTTGCTCAAACGCTCCGTCCATCATCCCCTTTTGTATCGCTTTGTTCGCCCTAAGTGGGGCAGGGTATGCTCAGACGTGAGTCCCTTGCTCACTTGGCCACTGGATTCAAGATAGCCTGGCTGATGAGGATTATGAATCCGAAACCGGTCCCAGGATGCTTGTTTCCGGTCCAGGGAAGATATGGCTTGCAGTTCGGGCTGGACTGTTCCCATGAGGCACAGGTTCAGACTGATTTGCATATGGCCATGTCTGAACTGGGGTGGCTGAGTGAGCTAAAGAATGGTGATGGATTAAACCCAGATCAGTTGACTGGGGGTGAGTGTTTGATTTGCTCAAACGCTCCGTCCATCATACCCTTTTGTATCTCCACTTGGTGAATCAGCACCATATGTGGCAGAGCCTTGGTGCAAGTAAATCTGGTGCCTTAGTTCAAAATTGTTTTACATGGGTTAAATTGTTCAAAAACTATTAATGAAACTCACTTATGGATATGAGCATACAAAAATCACATGTTCACCATTGCTTTCCATTGGAGCCCTAACTACTAGGCACAGTTACAACAAACTTGCCAACTATTCATTTGTTTAGGTTGCGTAGAAAGCCATCTGCACTATTCATGGCAAAAAGATTGTAGACCAGACATAATAAATGATAGATGCATTACATGCAACTATTTCATTGAAGCAGAGAAAGAATGTGCAGTGTAACAACTGCCCATGACTCCTCCTTTTCCCTGTCCTCAACATGGCGTCTGCAACATCCTCTAACCCGCTGGCTGTGGACCAGTTTTACTACATCACTGCCAAGCATATATCATGTGTACTGTGACATTCCACTTGGAAGAGGGTACGTATGAAGAAGTAATTCTTCAGACATGACATATAGGTCTTCCACCGAGCGCCGGTGTGCGGTACATGCTTTGGAGACAATTACTAGGGGCACAGCACCGGATGTCAGCTTGGCCACAGCATCACAGGTATGCAAGGCCACAGCGGCTTCTGAGGAGCTCTCCCCCTCCTTGCACCCAACAGCCTGCACTGACGCTAATGCCAGCATGACCTTGTTTCATGTCACGCTTGGGTCTGCAAGGGCTTACATCACCACCCTTAACTTACGTGTTTTTTTCATTTACAGCTGTCCCATTTTACTCTGTACATCTCACTTGTGTTATACTTTCTCAGAAGATTCATGGAGGAAAGACTGCCAAGACACAGCTGTTTTCAACACCATTCCCTCGCATTTTACTGCAAAAATGTGCGTTTCAGGGTAGGCTCTCAGCATCCCTGAAGCATTCGAAAGTGCTCTTCATTTCCATGTCACAAGCACTCACTCCAGTGAAATCCCTGGAGCCAGCTCCCCGTCACTCTAGCACTCTGTCTCCACATTGCTCTGCCCAACCAGCGCAAACTAAAGCCACGACTTCCTCTAGCACCTATCCCTCAGTACTCAGCCATAAAAAGGTTAAGAAAACATTTTCTGAAATCTGTGTACATGAGCATAATGAAAACTCTTTGCAGAAGGTGAAGAAGCTATTAATGTTTGAATCAGTTATGGAAAGCTTCTCACCTTAGGCAAACCTATGAAAACTCAGTGTGTCCAAGGAGGTGTGCAGTGCATTGCTTGTTGTAGTTTGGTGTTAATCTGTTCATATATATTTCATAAATATTTATAATTAGAAAAAGTCTGAATTGATTGGATGAGGATACTTCCAGCAATCTAGTTTGCTAAATTACATTGAGGGATACTTTATTTATTTATTTATGTGTCTTATAGAGCGCCCGAATCACCCCCAAAGGGGTATCCGCGCTATAGGAGTGCTATTAGGTCAGCATAGGGAGACTGAAGAGGAGTTACAGTCAACAAGGGAGTCTGGAAAAGTTTGGTTTTGAGAGATCGACGGAATTGCAGATAGCGCATTCACGAAGATGATGAAGAAGTTGATTCCAGTATGAGGGGGCAAAGTGGTAGAAGGACTTCCCCCTGTACGTGATTTCTTTATCCAAGGGACCACAAGGAGCAATTTTGATCTGGATTGGAGTGTTCTAGAGGGCTGATAGCGTATAAGTCTATCGCTAAGATAGCTGGGAGCATTGCTTCTGCACTATACAGCATGTTTTAAAACAAATCCGCTTCCGAACAGGCAACCAGTGTAGTCCCTGGAGTAGGGGCAAGAAAGCAGTTCTTGGTGGAGAATTGGAGACTAATTGGGTGGCGGTGTTTTGAACCATCTGGAGTCTATTAAGTGATGCTTAAATGGCTGAGATTAGGAGGGCAAGGCAGTAGTCAAGGCGACATACGACAAGAGCCTGTAATAAGGTTTTCCTGACTGTCAAAGCCTTCCTCAGGAGACTTAATATATAGAAACAAGAGCTCATGGTGGCTGTAACTTGCTCTTTCATAGAGAGTTTATGGTATAAATGCACACCTAGATTTTTCACCACTGCTTTTGGAGTAGGGGCGGGACCTAGAATGTTAGGCCACCAATCTTGGGACCAGAGTAAGGGCACCTCTCCGAAGAGCATAATTTCTGTTTTACTGGCATTTAACTGGAGAAAGTTTTTTCTCATCCATTCTGAAATTGCATTCATACCTTCAGAGAAGGCCAACTGAATATTAGCAGGGTTTTTGTCAAACGCCATTAGGAGCTGGGTGTCATCCGCTTAAGAAATAGGGATGAAACCCTGGTTCCTAAGAAGATCTGCAAGAGGGGCCACATAAATGTTAAACAATGTGGGATTTAAGCAGTGCTTAATTTGTAAAATATGAGGTGCAGGTGCTCTCATATTTTGAGGAGGTCACACACACTTTCACCGGTGGCCCCACCCACTGACTATTTGCTCTACCCGTGCTTAATTTGTAAAACAAAAAGTGCCTGGGAACTTTTCAGGAGATCATGACAGCCTGCACCACCCATTGCCCCTGCCAGTGACAGTACCCACACAACTACATACCACCTCAGTCCTAAAAGTGAAACAATTCAGACTTTTTTAAAATATATTTTGACTTATTAAACACAGTTGTTGTGCTCTTGTGGGCAATATTTTTACAGGCATGGTTAGGATTTTAATGCCTCTCCTCCCATATGAGTTCTAGTTTGCATAGAGCCTCTAAGCACTATGCAGTTTTTCATAATGAGATACCGGTTTCACCTCTAAATATAATCTACTTTCCCCAGTTTTCACGGTGCTCTAGTGAACACACACATTGTCTGGGGTTATGAAAATTCTCTAACAAAAACGCACTTCAAGTTTTAAAAGTATGTCAGTGATGTACATATACAGTACCCATAAAAATACTGACTGCACGTTTTAGAAACACATAATTAATACATGTGTTGCCTATTTTGCCACTGGAAGGTGCACTATTGCAGTATGCATACTGGTTCTGATAGTATACATTGAGCAGCTGCAGTAAAATATGGTTGGGACTGCAAGGCATATTGGGGGCCACAGCCCCTACTGGCATGGGTCCCGCAACAGTAGACTATGACAATGTACTTGCACATGGACGGTGCCGGTGCCGGAGGCATGATTGCTCAGGGCATACCGGCTTGGACTCACATGAAGTGAACTGTGAAGTCCACTGTCCAAGGCCTGCCCTGAGCAATCATGCCTCCGCAGTCAGCACTGTCCATGTGCAAGTACAATGCCATGGCAGGGGTCCCAAGTAGGCCGCACAGCCATGTTTTACGGTACCGCTGAAAGCATAGGGGTAGGGGCCCCAGCCTCGCAGCCATGACCCAACGTTGCCTGGGAGACCACTGGCCCAGGTGAGGAAAACACGCAGAAACCTACTCTACTGACTGCCAGTGCGAGGAGAAGGCTGGTCTGCTGGATGAAGGGCAGCAGGGCCGGTGCAGCCTGCAGGGCCTCTAAAGTTAACCCCGGAGGGCTGGACTTAATCACCGAACGGGAGCAGGAGCTAGCCTACGCTACCACGCCCATTGACTGTCAGTTTCAGGCAGTGTCACTCCAAACAACACGCTCCAAATTTTTTAAAAAAAGCAGCGTTGCTACTTATGGTTTGCTGGTGGTGGTGGGCGGCAGGGCACTGGCCTGCCTGCCTTTATTCAATAGGCAGCCTGGGCTTGCTGCTGCCTGCACAGCAACCAACAGCCTGTGAACCCTGATAAGTAATGGCGAAGACAAACGTGCGCATGAGTGTGCCAAGGTGTGGCATACTGAAATAAATACACACACATGCTGCCTGCCGCAGAGCACAACCCAACCCAGCAGAACACAAAACTCAGCCCCCTGCTCAATCAGTATCCTGGGGCCGCGGCCCACCCATTGGCAGCAACACTGAAGGGCCGCTGGCTATCCGCTGTGGCTTTGTGCCGATTAGAGCAAATTTGAAATGCGTCATCATCGGCATTATTGGAATTCGAGGTCTGTGGAGTCAAATGTGAATGATAATTTAGTTTTATATACTGACACACATTGCCTACCTACCATATGACTATTTATATGAAGTGCAGTCTCAGAGTTGCGTGGGGGTGTATGTAGAGCTGGCCCTGTCAAATAGGTGCCGTTGCTAAGCACCGGAAAGCACCGGCACAAATTAAGCACTGGATTTAAGCAAGATCCTTGGGGTACGCCTTTGGTCAGCTTTGCTGTGGGGGATTGGAAAGTGCCCAGATTTACAGTTTGAGTGAGGTTATTTAGAAAGCTAAACAGCCACTGGTAAGCTCTATTTTGGATACCAACATTTCTTAATCTAGATAGAAGAATGGGATGGAATATCATGTCAAACGCTGCTGACAGATCCAGCAGCACTTACAGTACTGCATGTCCATTATCTAGGAAATATCGGAGGTTATCAGTGACTGCAATTAATGCTGTCTCCATACTGAATCTGGGACGGAAACCAGACTGTGAAGGATCAAAACCTCCTATTGCTTCCATAAAGTGTGAAAGATGTTCACATGTTTCTCCAGGAGTGTACTTAAGTAGGGTAGCAAGGAAATAGGACGGTAATTGGATAGATCTTCCAGAGGAGCATTGGGTTTTTTCCTGATTGGAATTATTTAGGCGGCTTTCCATTCAGTAGGCAATATGCCTATGGTCAGGGAGGAATTAAGAAGGATAGGGAAGATCAAGGGAACCAACTGCTTATGAAGCAGAGAAGATTTCTTAGTGGGTAGAACATCCTGAGGTGAACCAGATTTTACTGTTTTCTGGATTTTGGTTCATGAACCAACCGCGGCCCGTGCAGGTAGGAGTGATGAGGCAATCGGGCCAGGTGTTGGGGGGGTTTTGACTGACGACAACACAAGAAAAGAAAAGAAATAAATAATTTTTCTTCGCTGTCGAAATTCCCCCCACCCAGCCACACCGCTCTTACCTGTACGGGCCGCGGCAGGTTCATGAGCCAAAATCCACAATAGACTGACTATATTTGGTAAAGTTGATGGCATATTGACCCTGGTGGTAGTGAGATACACCCCAGGAGAATTAAAAATGCTTTAATTCTCAGTCACAAAACAGAGTAAAATGTGTAAACCAGGCTGTGATATTTATATAGTCAAGGGACTTTGGGGCAAATTTACAAGCTCCTATTGCCACGGGAACATCACTTTAACGCACATTCTATTAAGACCAGGGAAAACGTGGTCTTAACATGGCGCAACGAGGAAAAATGCTTTATTTCTCCTAATTCTTGCTGTCTCTATGTGTGCTGCATTGTGAAGCACACATAGGAACAGCAAATTACCATGCATGACTGTTTATGTGCAGGAAAGTGTCCCTTCATGCACATATACAATCATTGACAAAATAACAATTTGCACCTTCTCTGTGTGCTGCTCAATGCAGCACACATAGAAGTTACAAATTGCCATTGATGATTGTTTAAGTGCAGGAAGGGACACCTGCCTGCACATAAACAATTGTACCCTCAACACAGGCATCCTTGCACTGTGGTGCAAGGGTGCCTGCACAGGCGCCGGGCAGCTAAATTTAGCACCAGGGTAGGGTGAAACACAGGACTGCGCCAAGTTGTTGGTAATATGGTGCAGCCTTGGGTTTCTAAAATGACGGAGCATGGCGTTAGCCTTCTTGGCTTAACACAGCGCTCCGTCACTTTAGTAGTAAATATGTCCCTACGTGTTTGGTGTTGAATGTGGTGTGAGCCCATTCAGGTTCATATAACAAAGTCATTCTTGGACTTGAATATGTTTGCCTTTGTTGGCAATGAAGAATTAACTTACTCTTGGTGGGGTTCAATTTCAGGTGGGGACTCAACATTCAGGCTTGGAGCAGCGAGAGCCATTCTTAGAGCTGAGTGATGCTCTATCTTGTTGAGGGTTCAAGTAAAGGTGAAAGTCATTAGTGGACTGTCTAATTTCCCATGTTGTGATTGGCCAGAATTACTGCTAGGGGCATCTTTTATAGATCAATGACAATGTGAGAGACATTGACTCCTTTCAGTACTTTGTAAGCCACTGGTTTTGTTTGCAATCTAGATATATTCATCTGGCATGTCTGGGCATTTGAATGTAATTTAATGTGATGAAAAAAAATACATTTGGCTAAAAAGCAAACCTTAAGCTCCGTTACCACACCCTTTCCTAATCTATACACCATGCCACAAACACCACAAAACACATTAGGTACAGATGGCAACATGTCACTGTGAAACAAAACCAGAATGCCTTCATACTTCTTACAGCACTCAAATAATGAACCTTCACCACTGTAAACCAATGCAGCCATCGCAACAGTGCACATTAGGCATACCAACCACCAAAGTCACCTGAAACAAAAAAAGAATTCCAAAGGCCATACACATCAATCCCTTACCCTCTAACAAGAGTAAAGCAGAAAGGGAGAAGCTCATAACGTAAACATTCACTTTCATATAAAATGCATAGTTTAGGTTTGGCCCACTCAATATAAGGGCTGGGAGTTAGGAATGGGCATACAGCACAGATGCCCACTGTCGTTCTTGATGTTCACTTTGGCACTAGAGCCCATTGTGATAAAAATTTGCAGAGACATGACTTTGTGGGGCATACCTGTGGTGGTGGCAAAACACTTGAAATTGCTGTATGCAGATGCCACGCTGTTATATTTTAGGGCCCCACTGGAATACTTGGGTTTACAGCTTTGTATCCTTGATGACTTTGCAGCGATCTCCGATCTGCATTTAAATCTGAAGAAGTCTTTGGTTTTCCCTCTCTTGGCATTGGTTGGGACCGCGGTGGAACGTCTCCCTGATCTGGGCTTTTGTTGTGAGATGGGTAGATTCTGTTGCCTGGGGATTATGGTTGCTCACTCAAAAAAAGGTTCAGATGCAATATTTCATGAGCAGATTTTCAGTGTGGGACCTGGCCTTTTTTCTCAGTATGCAGGACTGGCCGCACTCGCCAGGGAGACTTGGAGGACTTACCCGGTGGCCCCTCCTGTATCTGTCACACTAGGGGTGATTTTGACTTTTAGCCTTCTCCTGCCCTTATTGTGACATTGATGGCGCAGATTTTCTGCATTTGGCCTGGGGCTGCCCGTTAGTGCACGATTTCTGGATCCAGGTATTGGATAGATTTACACACACCATGGCAGTGCATGGAACTCTCACACCTCAGTTTTGCCTGCTGGGTAATAAGGCAAGACCCAAAGGGAATTGGCTAGATGAGGCGTGGCTATTACATGGATGGGGCACCCTTGCTTGCCCACTGGGAAAGGCATGTTACTGAGTGGTCTCTGGCAGAAGAGATTCAAATGAACAGTAGTAGAACTGATGAGAAGTTACAGGAAGATATAGAACTGTGGGTGAGATTGTGGTATTGTTTCCTGGTTCCTGAGAGTGTCCCGAATAAAAAGATGGAGATACTGATTTTTTGGGGAAACCATTTTTATTAGTTTTGTCACATTACAATACAATATGTGGAATATCATAGTATAAAGTATTTTTAAGATTATATGTGTGGTCATCATGGGATATTACCAGGAGTAAATGGTTCAATATGGCATATACAGTTTTTAATAATCAACTCCAACTTCAGATCTCAGCAGCGGAATCACTTTCTAGGTGTCTGCAGGCCTTACTCATCTCTCTTCTTTGAGGCTCATCCCACCCATCTAAATGTGAATCTACTTCTATAGTGTGCCAGTATGCATACCCCCTCATCACCTCTCCTTCCAAGGGTGTTTTGTATTACTGGGTGGTCATGTGACGTGGTTCGCGGCAGGGGGTCCTTGGGACGTGGGGAATACTATTGGGGGTGTCGATGACAAGATGGGATGAGTGAAATTTTGCAGATGCGCTCTTAAGGATTACTTATCACCTGTTCTTCTGATTGGGTATTGTACAGTAGTTGTAGCTCTTGCAGCATGTTCTCCCACAATCCCGCTATGGGAATTCTTCTTAATCCCTTTAATCTCTTGTCTCCTTAGTGCAACTACTTCCAACCTACTCCATTTCAATGTTGCTGCTTGCCAGTGCTGTTCACTCGAGAGGGTATGTGCTTTCCAGTGCATTGCTATCAAGACGGTCACTATAAGTAGTGCTAGGTCTATGAATCGGGTGGTCACCTTTTGGGATTGTCTTCTTATATAGAGGCCTAGTATCGGCCCTTCTAGTGTATGTAGGGCTGTTCGGCCTGTCAGTGTTGCAAGTGTGTCTGTAGCACATTCTCCACAATGTTGCTGCTGCTGGGCAAATCCACAACATATGTGCTAAATTTGCATTGTGTGCATGAAATCTATGGCAGAGGTGGGAGGCCTGAAATATTTTGTGGAGGCTGACGGGTGATGTAAGCTCTATGCAATATGTTATGTTGAATATTGTCGAACTTAGCTTTGCGGGACACTTTTTTGTGGATAGTGTGTGGCTCTTTCCCGCTCTTTGGGTGTCAAGTCCTTACCTATATCTCTCTCCCAGCCTCTACACGCCCCTAGTAGGGGATCAGTTATCGTGTGCGCTAACACCTTGGAAAATCAAGTGACCAGGCTGCGGCCACCTCCCATAATGTGCAAAGTGTGTACAAGGGGATGTCACTCGGGTTGCTTGTCTGTGACATTCCATAGACTGCCCAACTCAGCTATCAATCTGCCATAGGCCAGAAAGTGGCCTGCTGGCAACTCATATTCATATTATAGTGGGGCAAAGGGCATGAGCACAACCTCTCGGAACAGATCCCTAAGGGTTCCTACTCCGGACCTGGCCACGTCACCAGGCCATCCCACCCTTTGAGTTCCTGAAATGGCAAAGATCCCTATTGCCAGGGTATACAGTATCAGGCATGCCATAACTTGCATGTGCTCTGAAAAATATTGCAGGTAAATCGTACTAGGTTATTTGCCTCTGGGGGGATCCCCGCTCCTCGGAGCAGTTTCTCTTCCATCATAGCCTCTGCTATAGTCACTGACAGTCTGCCTATCTTGTTGGTCTGCCTCACTGCCAGCCACCTCACCAGCCCCAGCAGCTGTGCTGCCAGATCGTAATGTTCAAACTTGGTGCTCCCAAGCCCCCCATCCACTGGCAATTGCAAGTTGCGCAGTGCACAGTGCCACTCGACTCCTCCCCTTGGTTCACAAAGAAAATCCCAGCATCGAATGTAAGGCATGGAAAGCGGATCTTGATATTAACATCGGGAAGTTATGAAAGAAATACAGGAGCCGGGTCCGCACTACCATTTTTTGGGAGGGATATGCGACCCTGCACCATGAGTGACAGGGTGCTTCAGAATGCAATTTGCGGACGGAGGCGGGAAATGGCAGTGGCGACATTTTGATCCATAAGGTCTTGGGTGTTATGGTATATATTTACCACCAAATACCGAAACATATGAGGTTCCCATCTCACCATGTGGTTCCTGACAAGTATTTCCTGTGAAGGACAGCTACCTGAAGCTGAAAGACACATGATTTTGACCAGTTATTCCCAGTCCTCTTATATTCCTCTAGTATACCAGTAATCTCTGGGATTTCCAAGCGTATGTTACATATATACAAGAGGACATCATCCGCATAAAGGGCGACTGCATGTACTCCATGATGCAGTGTAAGTCCTCTTTCTTCTTCGCTCTTTTGAAGTCGTTTAGCCGAGGGCTCCATTGCCAGAGCAAATAACAGCAGTGAGAGGGGGACAGCCCTGATGACGATGGAGACACAGACGGTTAATAATATATCACTTTGAAACCTGAATCAACACATGTCTTGATTTACTCATTAACTGTATCCTCATATTAGTCCAATGTCATGTGATGTTTTGAAATAACCGACTGTGGATTGTGGGATGCCTTATGTGATGTATTGGGTTTAGCTTGACAGGAAACCATGGAGATATATGTTCACTAACTAACGTGGGACCTAAGTTTGTTTATGTGTTTCAATTTTTAAAAAAAAGAGTTTACAAAAATTTCTAAAATACCAACTGGTGAATTTCTACTTTATTAACTCTTATGACCAATTATCCTATGAAGCAGCAAACACAGTAATTGCTATAGAGCTCAACAGACTCATCAACTCCACATTCTCAAGAAACTATCATAGCACCAAAGGACGTAGTGAAGTCAATGTCGTGTCATCAAACAACAAAATAAACAGAGATGCTTGGTAACAGGTGCGCAGTATTACAGTCACCACTTGGCCATGTATACCACTGAAGTACTAATATTTGGCCTCAGTGTTGAGTAAATCATACAACCCACATGTCTGTTATCTCATTTTCTTTGCATGCATACAATGCTAAAAGCCAAACACCACAGATGCAAAGGTCAATAACTTATACATCGTGTAACCTTGGAGCCTTATCTATTTAGTTGCTGGAAATGTTTAAACAAAGCATTATTTAATTCTTTGCTTTAGAGAGAATAGAAAACACACATACTTTAAAACTGCATTATCATGTTATGTTTAATATTTCTTGCTTCATTAATAAGTTCTTTTGCAGCTAATGTTATGTGTTTAGTTAAAATAAAATGTTTCTTTAAAAGAAGGTTAGATGAAGTCAGAATGTGTCATGGGAAGAATTCTCACCTGTGTGATTAATGACTTGCGCAGACAGCAGACAGGTGGAGGTGTCTTTTGTAGAATGCAATTGGATGAAGATGGACCTCATGCCACATGCTTTGTCACATTATTTTTGATACAAAAGTGTTCCTAGTTTAGGAGTTTCAGAACTCTTGCAGAGACCTTTGCGAGAGGCAGACTGCATAGGAGTTTCAGACTTCGATGCAGAACTGAAGGGAGCAGAGCAGATGTGATTTTCAGATGCAGGGAAGGAGAGGGCAGACCTTGATGGAGTGCAGAACGGAGGCAAACAAAGGCAGACTAGAAGCATGTTTTGTTTCATTCTAACTTTTATTAAAATCCCCAAACTTTATCCTTTGACTAACTGACTTGCTAAGACTTATTTGTTCTATCTTTATTTCTCTTTATGGGAGATTCAGTAATTATTGTAAAAATTGATTTAGCTTAATGCTAATCTCACTCTTGCTTCTGTTCTTGAACTCTTCATGAATTCTGACTGACATCATTTTGACCCCATTTTTTTAGAATAGGGATTCTTTCCATTATGGAGTGTGCTGTATGCAATTTAGGATATGCTCTCTTTTAACTTTATGTTTCTATTATCAATTCTGTAACCTGATTGATACCTGACTAATGAATGAAGATTCAGAGATTCTTCAATATTAATTACAAACGAAATCCATTTAAAACTACTCACAACTCCCATTATTGTCTAAAATGTTTATTTGCATTTGATTATGTTTCCATGTTCATAAAGAACTTTTTTGGCCAAAATACGGTGTCCAAGATTCATCACCTTGAGCGGAAACAAGCGTAATGGTAATTAAAGGTAATGGTGCCACATTTTCTAAATTTTCCAAAAGATATTACCCTGAGGTTTCCTCATTATAACAGCCATCACACTAATGGTAGCCTGCAGGGGGTAGCAGACTACCATATCTGTGATTACTTTTAAATAAAGCAAACTTTTTTTTAAACACAGCCCATTTTCCTTAACGGAAAATTAGCTACATTTAAAGAGAACAAAATTAAACTTAAAAGTTCCAATTTCAATTTGTGCTTATGTACATTTGAAAACGCATCACAAACTGCCCAAGTATGCAAACGGCCTATTTGGGACTGCAAAAATGCTTTGGACATCTGGCCCTTAGGTCCACCATCACTCTGGTATTAGTTCTTGAGGGTACAAAATATCAGAGAAAAAAACAGCATGTGGACAAAATATTTGGTCAAGAATATCAAGGACAAAGAAATCGTAAAGGTACGTTTCTATAGGTCAGCCAAGTTTTACTATATGTAACTCAACATATATGTACCTTGACGATAATTATATCTTCAAGGTACGTAGATGTGGAGTTAAGAATAGTGGATGTATACTTAGCATGTGCAATTCCGTTCCCAATATTTTGGTCCTCAATATCTTTCACATGATAATTTGTTCACATAATATTTGTGTTTCTGATATTCTGTAAATGCAATATTTTTGTTTTTGATATTCTGTCAATGATCCAGTTCTTGAGCCTTTTACAACCATTCAAAAGGTGAATGATGATAGTTCAGCTAATAAGTTATCACACTCATGGATTGCCAAGAAGCCCCAACAGGCCACACCAGGAGCATGTGTACACTCTATAAGTGCTAGAAACTAATTATACCAAAACATAAGAGAATTTCGCTATTGTTACCTGAGTGCCTTTACTTTTATTGAATTCTCTCTACTCCATAAATACCTTCACTGCAATCCCCTCATACTTTAAAAAAGTTACCTTTACTATATCATTTTAATGTGTACTACTTCTTGGTCTATTTATTGCTTACTATACCTCATAATTGAGACCTTCATTTTAACTATAGTGTGCTAGCACCGTCTCTGTTCAAATGTATAAGGGACTCTAACAATATCCTAACCATATTAGTAGTAAAATGCCCTATTACTGTCATTACAAATATTTTTTACTTAAGTCTGTTGCCTTATTTTCATTTAATCTAAACTAAGCTACGGAATGTCCTGTCTAAACCTTCTATAACTCATTGCTATATCTGTGTTTAGTTGGTTTAGGTATATTTAATTATATTTACAATTATTAGAACTCCATAGCTTATCATAAAATTAATTGTAACATTAAGGTTTTTCTATCTAATTGTAATTAATGCATTGAAAGAAATTACTTTATTAGTAAAGTGGTTGTTTTGCATGAATGGGGGAAGCACCAAAAAACACTTTTTAAAAGTTGCATTAATGTACTAATTTGAATTCTTCTAATGCATTGTTACTTTTTATGTTAACTTTTACATTCTCTTTACATTTTAGTCATTATTTCTAAATAGATTTTAAACAATTGAGTTACAATTTAAGTTAAAGTCCAAATGCACAAAACAAATTGTCAGCAGACAAAGCAAGTCTGTTAAAGTAAAAGTAATGGAATTAAATTAGTGGGGTGGGGAGGGGGCCGCCTGAACTATTTCTATTGACTTTGTCGGTGGGCTGAGGTTTGATCTAAGGAAGTAATTCCTGAAAGCGAGACAATGCATTTGTTGAGACTAATGTGTTCCTTATAGATGTGCAGAGGATAATTTCCGCTGACTGGGATGTGCAATGTTCACAACTTCATGAAAACCCAAAGTTTTTGTGACGTCATAAGCCTCTTGAGTCAATTACGTTTTGGTTGATTTTTCCTCCCAAAGCATCTGTGTTGTATAAAAATTCTCCTGCCAAAGCTGTATTGAGAAAGAATTATTCTGCAAAACTTCGATTTTGAAAGATGCTTAATCAACAGAATCATTTTCAGAATTTGTGGCAACTTCATGAATTTCAAAAAGTTGGAAACATGTATAAAACCTTGAAACCTCAGGGATAAGTGAAACTGCCTAAATGGGCACACCTCTACAGACAGGTAATATTCAGAATGTACCTCATTTTTAGTTAATAACTAAACCCAAAAACATTTAAAGACAACATTTTGAAATAACATTATGTATGCAGTAAAAAGGTACTATATACCTAGACTAGATTTGAACTAAAATATGCAGTGCTATATAGGATTGAGAATTGAAAGCGTTTTCTCAAAATTAATAATTGAATTTGAATAGTGGGTTCTGAAAATCCTATATATATATTCAACTTTGGTGTAGGGCTTATACACAGAGAAAGAATATGTGTATCCTTTTCAACATTGATACATAGCTCCATGTTCACAAAGGCCAACAAACATTTAGTTTGCGCACAGAGCAAGAACCATCAAAGCACACACACACATTTACATTCATCATTATGGATAGCTGATGCGTAGGGTGATTTGCTATTAAAAAGCATAGGATGGTTTATGTGGTCATCTGGAGAGCAATGGATAATGTGCTCCACAAAGTGCTAGACGATATACTCATGTGTCTCATTAGACCACTAGGTGATGTGTGTCAGGGTAGGACTAGTGTTGTGCATCATGTGAGCAGGGGTTGATATCTATTTGAGCGGCTTGATACTATGCATTATGAGTGCACCAAGTGATGTGTTACATTGGCTACAAGGTGATACACACTGGCTACACATGGTCATGCATAAGAGGGTTAATGTCTCTTTGGACCCTATATCATGTCTGCCAACTTCAGCCATTCCTGGACTACTTGGACAAGATAATTTTGCATGTTGGGATTAACAGTCCAGTTCTGACAACTGTAAAATTAAGGCAGCAGGTCCTAGAATGATGAAAGACCAGACCTGTTTAAATGTTTCTCACATGACACTGGACCCTTGGCAGTTATGCGCATGACAGACTGGATAGAACAGTAAAAATAATTCATCCACTTTAACATTATGACAGTTTGACCAGTTTTTAATTTGTTTGAAATATACATTTCTTCTTCTCGACAATCTGCCATAGTTTTGCATCTTTAAAACGTTCTTCTCTTTGTTCTTCTCATACATTCTGAACAAAAAAGTGACTTGTAATGACCTGCTCTTATATTTTAATGCAGCATTTTCCTTCAGACAAAATAGGCATCATGCAATAAATCAATTTATGGAAATGCGTGATAGGTAACATTGTGTAACTGAATTAAAGTTGAGGCTCTCTGTCAGATACACTGGCTGCCTTGAATAATTTATGGGAAGATTTCTTTCTCGGGGTTATCTCACGAAAGAGGGTCTAATTGGAATACTTCTCACCAACCAATGTACTACTCCACTTAACTTATCTCACACAATGTATGGGGATGGTACAAAAGAAAAAAAAGAGCAAAAACAGAAAGAGAGGGACTAGGAAGTGCTGTTGTGTTAAGATGAGAACCCATACTCCCCCTAGGGTGACATGCATCATCATAGGGTCCCTTCTTCACACTAAGACTGCAAGGTACCCAGTGTTGGCTTCTACTTTCCCGTAGGAGAGGAGCATTTTATTTTGCTGTCAACCGCACTACTAGTTCTGTTTTCTGTGGGGAGGGAGAGGCAGAGGGCTAACAAAAAGTGTGTGTAAATTAAAACTATCTCTTAGTGGGTAAACACAAATTTTATTCTGGTACCACCAATGGATAGAGTAAACAACAGGCTTGGTGAGATAGGGATAGGGATATTCCCCTATTCTATAATCTGATCAACATGTTTCTGCCTATATAGACCTCACAGGTTCATGCCACTCCTCAGGACCAAAACTATTAGTCACTCTGCTTGAGATAAAAAATCTGAAAAGTGAAAAACATACTTTCACTGGTATGGATCAACCTCGTGGTACCAACATTTGGTAGAGTCCAGAAGATACTCTCTTGCGGTCCCAGTTGAAGAGGGGACCCTATGATGAGGCATGTCACCCTAGGGTGAGTGAGGGTTCTCGCCTTAACACAACAGTGCTTCCTAGTCCCTCTCTTTCTGTTTTTGCTCTTTTTCTTCCTTTCGTACCATGCCCGTACATTGTGTGAGATAAGATTTCTTTCTCAACATTGCCCAACCAATGATATCAGAAAATGCTATGAAACGAATGATGTGGAAATGTAACACTCATGCCTGTAGAATGATTGTGGAGTCTTAACAAATAGAAAACTAGAAATGTCATCACATTAAGCATTCAGCGTAGCTGTTTGTGATTAAGATCTTTCTACACCAGCAGATCATCATCAGATCTTTGCATATTAACATTGCCAGCATCACTAGTGTTTTCTTGGAATAACAATTTTGCAGCTAAAGAGTTTCTCCAAAGTAATATGGTATCTCGTTAGTTAAGCTGAGTACCTTAAGATGTTACTTACCGAAGATACTTTTTGTTATTTTTTAATGTAGGACTAACAAATAACGGTGAGACTCCAGTGTGGATAGGACTTAATAGCCTTAATTTCAACAGCGGATGGCAGTGGAGTGGTGGAAGTCCATTCAGATATCTCAACTGGGCACCAGGTACGTTTGATGAAACTATGACTAATGTTTCCCAATTTAATGTAACTTTTACAAAAACCATAACCTATCAAATCAATTAATATTAATATACAAGGCTAAAGGTATAAATATAGGAGTTTGGAAAATAAATTGCACACACATGTACACAGTTGTAAATTGGATAAATTTGGGTTTGGGTTAATTCATTGGTAAATAGTGTTTAATCGTAGATGTATTGGTTATATGTTGATGGTTGTTTAAATAAACTGTCTATCTAGAATCCTTTCAACATTATTTTGAAACGTTATGTTCTAGAAATCTGTAATAAGTAAAATATTTCTTAAAATTGATTCACTCATTCTTCCAAAAATAGTAAGTATTTAACAAAAAAAGGTAAGCGCTTTCTAGCCTGGCTAGAAAGATCCTTTTCTCAAAAGTAACTTTAAAGGTAAGTAGAATGTATTGTATTTTCACTGCATCATTTAAAGTAGGCGTGTGCACATTTTCAACCTTTGCCTTCGAAGTTGTGTAACTTGACAAGCTTTGCACTTTTAGCAGTTTGCTTACTAGCAGGACATTATTTCTACAAATAATTTTCACGGGAGTATTTTCTTTCAAAAGCTGTTTGGGTGAAGAATTTCCCCCTTAATGTGGTGCACGTTGCAAAAGATTATTCGACAACCCTAACTGACAGGAAATGTACTCCCGTGGTTTTATTTTTTGTACATTTTATAAACGTCCTAGGGTTCATAAGCCCTCCAACTCATTTTAAAGAAATCACAAAGTTGTGAAAGAACAATTTAAAAAAATATTTTTTCTAACAGTTTTCTGATTAATTAAAACATAGACGTCCATACTTTAAATAAGTGATCCAAAAGAATAACTCACATTAGTCATGATGTCAAAGTCTGCTGTGACTAAAATGTCAATGCCTAGGTAGCATTCCTACTTTTCAACATTGTACTGCAACCGAGCTGCTTTAAGATTGCTATTCTGAAAGGGAAACAAGCGGACTCTTAATTGTATTCATGAATTCACTGTTACCTGTTACAAGCCTTAAAGGTACCGTTATAGCCTGTCTTTTTATTCAAGCACAGTACAAGATGGCTATAAAAAATTACAGGGTTTTAAAAACTATATGTGGAGACACTCAACATCTAACTCCTTTAGCCTGTTATTACCTGACCCAAGCAGCATTACATATAAAAAGGACCAGACTGACCGTAGAAGCCATTAGACATTTGCCCGGCAGGCTGCAAGGGTGGGGGCCAGTTTTGGAGTAGTGGGGGTTCTGTTTTGTTACTGGGAGCCGGCTTTGCAGCAATGCTGCAATATTGTCTACCAGTAACAAAAGTAGAAGTGCTGGGGGCCAGTTTTGTTAAGCAGCAGTGCTTCAGGCTGCCCCTAATCGCCCCCCTTGGGTGTGGGCCATTTGTCAAAATTGCCAGGGGTGCGTTGAGTTCCCAGTCGGCCCTGCATATAAAGTGCCCCCCCCAACACACACATGCATGTATCACATCAATCCTCATCTTTCACAATAGTCTTCTTGTAGAGAACCAGGCGCCATTAAGCTAACTTCCCCTTTCACACTTAGATCCAGAAGATTTGCATTGGCAGGTGGTTACTCAACCTGACAAAGGAAAGATATGCAATGGCTACCACTTGAAGCTCCCATGTTTTCTTAAGGCTTAAGGCAAATCCACACCTAGTGCCTATTTTCGGAAACCTCACAACCCACAGTCTTTCTAAGCAATACAGCATCCAATTCAACATTGACTCTGACCTATAAAATCTCATCTTTTCCTCTACCATAATAACCAGACCCAGGTAGCTTACCAAAAATTCTTCTCAGTGTTGCTGATTATGGAAATCTCCATTCCTACCACACATTTCCAGAACCAGAATATGCAGTTTGTCCATTACAGCTCACATGCCACCATTGTGAGCATGGTAGAAGCAGATCACTGCTCTCAAGGAAGATGTTTGAGTAAAATAGAGTATATTTTCAGAATACTTTTGGCATTCACACGAAAGACAAGGATGGGAAGGAATGTTCTGACTGCGAAGCCCAAATTAACAAGTAGTGGCTGTTTGAAATGGAGTTTCTGGTTGTCTAGGGTATGCATTACGCAGGCAGAATCTACCGCTCTAGTCAGGGCAAGTAAGTTATACACCAATGATAACATGTACTCATCCCCTTGGTAGCTTGGCACAGAGCAGTCAGGCTTATCCCAGATGCAATGTGTAAAGCATTTGTGCAAGATACTCACACCAGCAAAACAATAAATACATCACAAAAGAGACTCCTGCCTAACGAGGATGCTTTGAACCACCAAGAAGGTTATACTTGAATAATAGGGCTGCTGCTATTTCAAAACTTTATAAGAGCTCACTGCAAAGTTTGAAGCAGAGGCCTTTTCCATACTAGCATTTAACAGTAGCTTATATTTCGATGCCATAAACCTGCATAACTTGAATAGTAGATAACTATCTAATCCTGGTATCAATATAGCGAGGCACTGAAGCTGACTTTACAGTGCCCACTATGAGGAGCAACATTAGTTAGCAACATACTGGGCCCAATATATGCAGCACTTTGGGGAAATACCTGAAGTATCGCTAGTTGAGAAAGCTGGTTAAAACACCTCCTGCTATAGCCACAAATGGAACAAACAGTGTAGCTCCTATTAGTCAACATGTAGGGCTGATTCCATAGTGTCTTGGTAGAGAAGTACAGCAGGATTTAAGCATTGTTGAAAGTGGGGCATGCTTGTAAGTAGCTAACATGGTGAGGCAAACATTCATAAAAACAAACAAATATCTTCTACAAAATGCATGATCTCACAGACGTTTGCAAGACGCACATGCTTTTCTTATGGAGAGCACATTCACTTTCAGAGGATGTTTCCAACTAGCCTTTAGTTGATGCTGATTTCTTCAGTTCACTTTTGGGCTATTGTCTTAATAATTTTGCTGCTCTTTTTTCTGGTCCCAGTAAGGTGTATGCGAAGAGGAATTGACTAGAGGCTTTATTTCTATGTAATATTCCAGGCGGTCTGTCTGTTGCATTTTTTCTGGTGCGTCACTTTCTTTCGAGTTGCTGATGCGTTTAGTGGTTCTTAGTTCTGTGGTGCACCAGCTAGCCTGTTTGAAGGGTCTCTTTGGTTTGGTGGGTTTGATCAGGGAAACTCTGTCAGCACAATCAGTTATCCAGGTGGAGAAGTTTGTGACAGCCTGTCTTGGTTGGTAGAAGTGTGCAGGGGAAAGGGTTGAGGGTGTTGGTCCATTGGCTCTCCGATACTTCGTTCCAGATTCAGTGAGAGGTGTTGGGTGGTTTGGTGGTGGTGCTTGAGGGGGACTGTGATGGTGAAGTGGACGATGAAGTGGACAGTCCAGGTGAGTTCAGTGATGGGGCTGTACTTGACTCTGTTGCTTCCCATGAAGATAGGGTGAAGCGTATGTCCTGCGATGTGTTTGGGGTTGGTAACTAGTTGTGTGAGGCTGAGGGTGTTCATGCTTTCAATGAAGCTGGCGAACTTGCCGTTGCCTGGGTCGTCTAAGTGGAAATTGAGGTCTCCGAGGAAGATGTAGTTATTGGAGTCAATGGCGAGCGGGGGTATGAAGTCAGGGATAGTGTTGCTGTAGCTGTGGTGGAGTCCTGGCAGGCTGTAGGTGAGGGTGCTTCTGTTGGTGGTTTTGCCATCAGTGTGGAGTTGGAAGATGAAATGCTCCATGATTGGGGTGGCATTGTATGCTGTGTTGGTGCAGAGGAAGGTTTCCTTGCTTTTGATGGCGATTCCACTTTTGTGATTGTTGATGCGATCTCGGTGTGTTGTTTTGTAGTCTTTGGTTATTGCTGAGGTGATGCAGAAGCAGATATGGGGTGCCAGTGCTTAATTTGCAGAAAAAAGAGGGTCAGATTCCTTATCAGGAGGCCACTGTAGCTTGCACCATCCATTGTCCCTGACTGCAATCAATGACAGTACCAACACAACTACTAACCCTCAGACTCCTAGAAGTGTGGCAATTCAGAATACTCCAGGTTCCCAAAACTACAGTAATAGTTTGGGATGCAGGTAGTAGTAATTTATATTGTATTAATAAACAATCATTGTTGTGCTCATGTGTATATTACACAAACATCACTACCATCTGGAAGACTCTCATACGTGCAAGTGTTGACAGTTAAGTGCCGGTGCCGAGCACCACAAACCACAGACTCAAATTAAGCACTTCCCCATAGTCTTTCATATCTCTCATATATTCATTGGTCTTTGACTGAATCGGGTCTCCCCATGGCGAATTGGGGGTCCTGGAGGCCTGAGCGCCCCCCTGCACCACAAGGGCTGGAGTGGCCTGCATTATGCCCCTGCTGGTGCCTAATAATCAGTATACATTCAGGGTTGGTCAACAAGGGTCCTCCTGATGGTGGGTTTTCACTCTGCAGGTTTAGGTCCAAGGTTCTTTCAAAGGTGTCCATTTAGTCTACCACTTTTGTCAATAATCTCAGGAAGCGTTTTTGTTTCACTCTGTGTCTTCCGCAGGGTTGATATATATATATATATTTTCTCTGTTGGGATGGTGATGAGGAAAAGTTAATGTCAGGAGTAATTATAGGTATTCGTTCTCACGTGAAGACATCATTGTCACATTTTTGGTGTTCTCTTTCTCCCCCAAACCATATCCGTCCACAATTGGTCTCGGTATTACTCAGAATGTGGGGGGGGGGGGCTGGCAACTTCTATGGTGGCTAGAAAGGGAGGCACCACCAAAGAGTCACAGGAGAAAGTAAGAATTCTTTTTTTTTTTACAGTATTAGGAATTCTAATTATATCTCCCAGGCAAGGCTTCACCTCACACTGTCAGGCATTCTATGTAGAAGACCTTGATTGGGAGTAATTATTTCCAGTAAGTAATCTGCGCATGTGACACATGTCTGAGGAATTCAATAATTATTACAGGGAGAACAATCTAAGTAATAAGCCTGCAAATTAAGAGTTTAAGTTTCACTCAATTAGTTTACCACTGCTGTAGAATCAGTATGCTTGGACTGCTGGGGTGGTTCAAAAAGGTGTGCATGGTCTCAGGAACAATGCATACACATGCATCTGAAAGGACATCCATTTAAAGAAGAGTCATTGATAAGGTAAGAGAACAGAGCGCTCAGGTGGTGGGGTACCATGATTAAGAAACAAATGTGACGGCACAACGTTTACAGGTTTCTTTTCATTCTAATGTATGTCATTCCTAATGTGCATAAGCATAGCGTTTCTAAGCTTCATTTGCACTGTTAATCTGATCAGTAATCATTTTTTTTGCACTTGTCTTTTCTTCAGGAAGCCCGTCTGCAGCTCCCGGAAAAGCCTGCGTCACACTTAATCCTGGCAAAGGAGCAAAATGGGAAAATAAAGAGTGTGCTCAGAAACTGGGGTATATCTGCAAAAAAGGAAACATCACTTCTTCCACTTTCATTATTCCTTCAGGTAGATATTGGTAGAACTGGCAGTTTCTAGTTAGCTGAGGCAAGGCCCTAGCCAGGCAGAACCGATCACTCTTGTCAGGGATTGGTGATTACACTCACTGTATAAGCGGCACTCACCCTTGGGTAGCTTGGCACTGAGCAGTCATGCTTATTACAGAGGCAAAGTGTAAAGCATTAGCACAGCACTCACTCTCAATAAATACGCTGAGCACCACTAAGGAAACTTCACACATGATGTATGTGAATAACTTTTGGATTTAACACAAACAGTGATCAACACAACATGAACATCATGTATTTCTGGGCATAAATCACACTTAAAAATGTTACAAGTGATTCGTTCTGTTACCCACCCAGCATTGCTAATAATTAACCCATTAGTCTATATTACCTAGCAGAAGCAAACAAATAAAGCAGCATTTGTATCTACCATTCTTCATTTAGTCCAGCAGGATTCTCCGCATACCTGTATAAAATAAAAAGACACCACATAGACAAAAGCGTACATAAAATAGGCACATGCCATTATTTAAAACAGCCGCAATTAATAAAACAATAGACAAACAAAGTTAGTAAATTATTTTTAAAACGTACTTGCTGCAACATAAAGCACATAATGTTAATCCCTTGTATTCGTGAATGCAACTTTAATCTAGGTTGATTTAGTAAACACACAACACACATCATCATTAATATTTTTAATTAATTATGGAAGTGTAACTTCACGAGCTGAAATGAATGCATTTCTGAAACTCGTTCCATCAACTCCCTCATCTGGTGATTTCAAAATCACCACACCACACCCAAAATTTAGCAAATAATCTACGATTAATATGATTTGATATCACTGTGTTAGTATTTCTAAAGACTTGCTTCAGCTGTATCTTTGCAACTATCATATTGAGCTCTACGAAACTCCTCCAGCTCTACCTCCCTCTCGTGTTCCTTTCTGATTTTGTAAATTCTTCTCTTTTCCTTCATGTACTTTTTCCTCTTATGTAACATGCAACTGATCTTCAACAAGACTATCACAAAAATTATTACAAACAAAGGTGTTAGAATTTTGCCAAGAACTGAACCACCAATTTCTTGAAACCAGGTTTTGATAGCCTGATATCTTTTGGAAAGACGTTCTGAAAAATCATCTTCTTCTAAGGGAACTATTTCCGAATGCATCTCTGTGATGTTTCTAATGTACATTTCAATATTTCTACTCTCATCTGGGATATATGTACAGCAGTGTTGGACATGTAAAATTCCACAAACTCCTCCCTCTTTTGCTAGAAGTATGTCCAGGGCAAGGCGATTCTTCATCACCATCGATCTAATCGCAATAACTTCGGTATCCACTAATTGGAAACCACCAGCTGTGTCAGTTGACAATCTGTCAACTATTGTGGACAATTTTCTAATTCTACCTGCATTCAGGGTAATACCTACTAAAGGTATCACTGCCTCAAAAATGTCTCCCAAAATTTCTGAGAAACTTTCTCTTTTATACCTATTTACATGATTACTAATTTCAAATGAGCCCTCTGCATTTCTGTCAACATGAAATATTTTTGGAAACACAAGACCAACAAAACAAGTCCCGTACCAATGGTCAGGGAGGTTATAATAGGCTTTGTCTCCGCAAACAAAATAAATTCCAGGAAAAATTGGGTCTTTACCACCTTTGAATCCCCAACCCCCCATGATTTGGTAAGTATCCTCACAATTGCTAGCACCTACAAAATAATTGTCAAAAAGTGCATTATCTCTTCTAATGCAAAGCTTACCACTAATTGGTTTGTCTATGAGAATTGCAACATTGTCAAAAGATTTGCCATTGAATTTTTCATCCTCCTTCTGCCAAAACTTGGATTTGGTCTGTTTGACCATCTCATTCCTTTTATAAATTGCCCTCCTCTCCTCAACTAGGTTCAGGAAAGTCTTTTCCTCAGTTCTCAATTTGCAGGTTAAATTATTTCTGTAAGCGTACTCATAGGTAAGTTCATTAGTAACTAAAAAGAATTCCCTCATCTGTTTAGCTTGTTTGTGTTTATTTAAAGCCTTCTCAATTTTCAGGTTAGCGAAAATCTCATCGTAATTAGAGTAGTAATACTCCAAACGACCAGTCTGATAAAATAAGCTAGCTATCACACTGCAGGTCATGCCATAGGTAAGAGGAAGCATATTGTATGTCACTCCCTCAGAAACAGAAGTGGGCAACTTTACACAGATATAGCAATCTTTGACACCCATAACCTTAACATACTCTCCCAAAAGCCTTGAAAATGTATTGCTAGAAAAATCACCAACAGACCTGTCTTGATGAGCCTCTGGTCTGTGGTCAATAACTTTGTTAGCTTTGTTTGTTGCACTATGTTTATCTTGACTAATTGAAGCTTTGCTTGTCATATTGACTTTGTACATCTCCTTATCGATCCCGAAAGGAAAGATGACAGCTAAAACTAACCAGAGCAGAATTAATATGAGCATACATATCAGAGTCATCTTACAGCAATTTTTAAGAATGGAACATTTCGAAGTACTACGCTTCAGAACAACAGGCATTTTCACTAGCCTTATCTCAGAAAAAGAAAACAAAAATTCAAAAAAATATGTCTAAATGTAAAACCTAAAATTTTAAACACCCCCCTTTTTAAATTTTTTTAATTTTTTTATAAAACCCTCTAACAACTTTTCTTCGACCTTGCGTCACAAGCTATTTACCAACTAAACACAATTTCTTCGACCTTATGTCACCTAACACAATTTCTTCAGCCTTATGCCAAAAACAGAAACCTAAATTCTAACAGATTAGTACTTCAATCATTGGCACTATTGTCTTCAATCTCCTCCTGACTGCTACTATGTATCTCAACTACAGGTGGAATGATAATATAAGCCCACTCAGGAGACTTATACTTTTGGTTTGGCCTTAAAATTCTCTTTGTTTTTCTAGATACAACTTATATTTTCTTCCCTACCTCTACTTTCTTTTCTGGGTCTTCTTGACTAGATATTTCATTCACCTGCTCTTTTGATCTGTTTATCAATCTGAATCTCAGACCTTTGTTTTCACTTGGCCAATTATCACCTTTTCTTGGTAATTTCTTCTTTGGCTCAGTCACATTCACTTCCGTTCTCCAAGATCTCTTTCTCAATCTCCCTATTTGAGAATCTTCATCACTTTCTCCAGTATCGCTTTCAGAAATTTCAATTCTTGACTCAGGTACTTCTCTACTCGGCAGCTTCACTCCGTTAGGAACACCACTTCCACAACTGGTACTCGGCAATTTGTCTACTTCTTCAATTACCTTCAACTTCCCAGTTTCAGATTTCTTGTTCCTGCTTTCAGAGCTTATTTTCTGCTTTTCAATACTCTCCTGGTCTTGTTTTTGAACTTGATCAGACTCTTCTGCCTCTTCCTCTTCTTTTTCAGATTCTTCTGCTATTTCTTTTTCTAGCAGATCTTCATCATCCTCAGAGTCTACAACAATGATTTTCAAATCTCTTTCAGTCAAATCTCCATTCACAGATTTATTTTCCAGATGTCGACCTTCCTGTCGATCTTCAGAATCTGGATTTTCTTCAGCTTCTTCTTCTGAATCTGAATCATCTGTTGTATCACTTTCTTCATCAGAGTTTTCAGGTGTAGGATAGGAATAGTATGACTTGGATGAATCCACCTTTTTATTCCTCTACATTTCACTGCATTTGTTGTCACAAGTATCACCTGTCTCGGTTTCTGCCACCTCGGCACTAGACAGTTCCTTCTTCGGTGAACTTTTGTTCTCACCCAATCACCAGGTCTCAGATCATGGGTTTGCACTTTGTCGCTTGACTGTACTTCAGTTCCCACCTGATTGGACACAGAAGTCACGACGTCAGCCAGCTTCTTACAGTATTCCAAAATTGCACTGTCATTAATGCTCAACAGTTTTCCTACTGGTATAAATGCTTGTCTCATGACTCTGCCCATGAGGATATCATGAGGACTCAAACCTGTCTTTTTATCTGGTGTACTCCTTAGGGTCATCAAAACAAGTGGAAGAGCATCTGTCCATTTTATACCTGTAGCTAGACACATTTTCCCTATTCTATTCTTGATTGTTCCATTTATTTGCTCTACAACTCCAGATGCCTCTGGTCTGTATGCACAGTGCAGCTTCTGCTCAATGTGTAATGCTTCACAAATTAATTTCAACAGTTTGTTATCAAAATGACCCCCTCTATCACTCTCAATAGTCACAGGGAATCCGTATCTTGGTATAATCTCTCTCAGAAGCAGTTTTGCTACAGTAATTGAATCACTGTGACATGTGGGGAATGCTTCTACCCATCTTGAAAACAAACAAACAATCACCAACACATTTTGTAGCCTGTTGTGTTTGGGCATCTCAATGAAATCCATCTGTAACCTTGTGAATGGACCACCCTCCCGTCCTATGGTTCCCGTTCCCACAACCGTCTTTCTGTGTGGGTTCATTTGTTGGCAAGTCAAACACCTTTGGCAGAGAGATTCTGCAATCGTTCTAAATTTGGTATTAAACCAAGTTTCTTTGAAAAGCCTAATCATCGAATCTCTTCCAATATGACCTGGGCCATGGTACATTCTGGCCATGTCAGCAATCATGCAATTTGGTAAAACTACCCTGCCATCTTTGTAAGTCCAAACTCCATCCTCATCTCGCTGTCTACATTCTGCTCTCAACCATGTGTTTTTCTCTTCATCATCAGCTTCATCCTGCAAATCTTTAACCTCCTGCCATGTTTCAACTATTGATGTTAGCATTAGTGAATTCGAAGCATATTCATCGTTTTTCTCTCGATTAAGTGCAAAATTGTTTCTTGCACAATATTTAGCAATTTCATCTGCGTAAGCATTTCCTTTGGTGATAAAATCCTCACCTTTCTGATGAGCAGCACATTTTACTACTGCAATTTCCTTTGGCAACTGTATGCCATCAATCAATCTTTTGATAAATTTGGCGTTTCTGATTGGTGAACCTGCTGATGTCATGTAGCCTCTCTGAGACCACAGCTGTCCATAATCATGCACAACTCCATACCCATACTGGCTATCCGTTATTATGGTAACTCTCAAACCCTTTGCTCTTTCACATGCACGAATTAAAGCAATTAATTCAGCCACTTGTGCTGAACGAATTCCTTCAAGACATGATGCTTCCACAACATCTGCAACTGTGCAGGCTGAATAGGCTGCCCTTAAAATGCCTCCTTCTGATCTCAGACAGGAACCATCTACAAAGTAGACATGATCTGAAACAGGCAAAGGTACATCTTTAATGTCCTGCCTTGGCTTGGTAGAGTACTCCAAAACATCCAAGCACTCATGATCCGCATCATTTTCCTCTCCAATTTCTGTTACAGTACCATCAGGCAACAAAGTGGAAGGATTTAAGTTCACACATCTTGCTATCGAAACGTTATCTGATCCCAGAATAATTTTTTCGTACTTTGTGAGTCTATTGCTAGTCAGGTGTTGCGTTTTGCTCCTTGTAAGGAGAATCTCAACTGAATGGGGTACATAGACTTTCACAGGAAATCCCATTATGATTCCTTCACTTTGCTCAAGACTTATACTAGTTGCTGCAACTGCTTTTAAGCAACCTGGTAATGCTTTTGCAACTGGATCAAGGACTGCTGAGAAGTAGGCAATAGGCTTCCTTAGATTTCCGTGTCTCTGAATCAACACAGACAATGCACATCCCTCTCTTTCACTGCAATACAACTCAAAGTTTTTCTCATAATCTGGCATACCCAGAGCTGGAGCTTCACACAAACTTCTGTTTAGCTTTTCAAAAGCTTCCAACTCAATTTCAGTAAGGACAATTGGATCTTTTATGTCTGATTTTATCAGTCTCTGCAGTGGTTTCGCAATTACTGAAAATCCACTAATCCATTGACGACAGTATCCAACCATTCCCAGGATCATTCTGACCTGTCTTTGCGTTTTTGGAGGTTGCATTCCCTGAATCATTTTAATTCTCTCAATTGTCACCTGTCTGACTCCTTTTGCAATTCTATGACCAAGGTATTTTACTTCCTGTTTACAAAACTGCAATTTTGCAGGAGACACTTTATGTCCCTCATCTGCCAAATGATTCAAAAGAGTAATTGTATCTGTAACACAGTTTTCTCTTGTTTTTGCTGCCACCAAGAGGTCGTCAATATACTGGACTAACGTTGATCGACCTGGCAAATTTAGATCTTCCAAAGATTTTTTTAACAGTTCATTAAAGATAGAAGGACTCTCTGTAAACCCTTGAGGAATTCTACACCATGCGAGGGTCCTACCTTGGAACCTAAACACAAAGATTTCCTGGCTTTCTGGATGCAATGGAACAGTAAAGAACGCATTGCAAAGATCAATGACAGTATACCATTCTGCATCATGCGGAATCTGATAAAGAATGACTGCAGGATTTGGAACAACTGGACAACAAGGAACAACAATTTGGTTAACCTTTCTCAAATCCTGAACAATTCTGTATGTTCCGTTCGGTTTTTTGATCCCCATCATCGGTGAATTACAAGGACTGCTCTCAATTTCTTTCAAAACACCTTGCTTAATGAATTTCTCAATCACAGGAATAACACCCTCAATTGTTTCAGCTTTCATTTTGTACTGTGGAATGTTTGGAAAATCTATTCCCTGCTTCACTGTGATTTTGACTGGATCCACATGTCTCATTAAACCCATCTTGTTTCCTGTTAGATCCCAAATTTCAGATTTGACTGTCTCTTTAAATTCATTAGGCAAATTTTCTTTATCAAATACAGGAAATAGTCCTCCTCCTTCTGCTTCAACCATTAACATTGTCAATCTGTACAGCCCATCTTCCTCCATGGTTTGTAATTCAATTCCTTCTGGTGAGCAATATATTCTGCAATTCATCTTGCACAATATATCCCTACCCAATAAGTTTACAGGACTGCTGTTGCAAACTACAAACCTGTGTTTGTCCTTAAAATTGCCAATTTCTACCTTCACAGGTTCTGTCAGATCTGTTTTAATTTGCTGATTACTTACAACGACTACTTGGATGGTATCCCCAGAGAGAGGCAGGTTTTCAATTTCCACTGATCTAACAGTAGAACGGGTAGCACCAGTGTCCACAAGAAAAGTGATTTCTACATCATTTACTTTTCCATTTACATATGGACCAGACTGGTCAACCTCAAGAGTGGCTCCAATTACACACTCTTCCCCCTCTCTCGGGCACCGTTAGAAGCAGTCATCACAATCGCTCCCTTGGTTTCCTGTTATCAAAAATTATCCCGATGCATTTTGCACATTTGGCCTTTGAGCTCTTATTACCTGATCACCTCCGTTGAATCCAGAGTTTGAGTTATACCTCTGACCACCCCCGCAGTTAGGAAAAGGAGGCTGTGGAATCTGACTCTGCTGTTGCACTAACTGTCGCTGTAGCTGTTGCTGAAGACTCAAATCGTTCAACTGTCGCTGTAGCTGTTGCTGCAGATCCACATCACTCTGCATCTGTGGATTTAATGATGCATTTTTAAAATTTCTGGGTGGGTTTTTACACTCGCGCTTCCAGTGTCCAATCTCCCCGCAATTAAAGCAAGGTAATTTCTGTTTTAATTCCTCAATGTTGACATTAAACTTTGGCTTGTTAAAATTATTTTTAAACTTTCTCTGACCCTGATTTTCATTCTGATTCTGAACAAAATTTACATTTTTATTCTCAAGGCTTGCGATTTGATGTTCAGCCACTTTCACTTGTGCCCACATTGCCTATTCCTTTAATTTCTTTTGTTTTACCTCCAATTCGTCACTACAATATTTTGCTTTCCTCAAAATATCATCAACTGAATTTGATTGCCATCCGACAATATTATTCCTGATCATTTCTCCAATTTCTGGTCTAAGACCATAAACAAATCTGTAAATAAAGTGGCTCATATCCTTTTCATCTAATTTTTCATAGCCACTGTACTGCTTAAAAACCAGTAGTAACCTTTCATAAAATGAATGAACTGACTCCTTTGGTTCCTGGTTTGTTCTGTTTATTTTTACCCAATCAACTTCTTTTGGGGCAATTTTCTTTTTCAACCATTAAATCACTTTGTCATACAGATCCATGACCTCTGATGCTGGAGCACCTGTCTCTTTATTTCGCTCTGGTTCCACTTTTGGCCAACTCACAGCTATTTTACATTCTGTCCAAAGATCTGATGGGACAACAATGTCAAAAAATCCATCCAGATCAATCCACAGAACTTTCGAAACTTTGATAAATCTGTCCACCTGTCGATACCATTCCACAGGCTTTTCTCTCAGCCGAGGAAAATCATTTGTAAAAAGCAAAATATCCTGTCTTGACCATGGGACATGAACATATCCACCACCAGCAATTTCTCTCATTGGAAGCTGTCTAGATAGATTTTCTAACCTTTCGTCTTCCTTCTTTTTGGTCCATTTCACTCTCCATTTACTCAGATCACCTAACCTTTTGATGTACACAATCAGCTCTTTTATATGCATGATTCTTCCCATTGTGTTAAAGTTTGCGATGTCTTTCTCAGTAAAATCTAATCTATAATGTTTTCCAAAAATTTTCTGTTTACTCAAATCAAAATTCAACTCTACAGCTAATTCTTCCAACTGATCATATTTATTTTTTGTTTCCCTTTGAATGCTTTTGCTGATGAACAGGAGTTCATCATCTCGATAATACTTTAAACTGTCAGGACCAATTGTGCCAATCATTAACTCCTCTAAATCTGCTTTTAATTTTGCCACATCAAGTTTTGAATTAGACTCTGCTTTTTCTGAAGTTTCAGCATCAGATTCTGCACCCATTGGTGTTCCGTTAAAACCTTGATTAAAAGTTAAATCAGGCATTTTTGTTTTCTCACAATGTATTTCAGTTAAATCCGAATAAAACTTTTCAGCCACTTTCTGAATTTCTGCATTTAATGGAATTGTCAAACCTGGTTGTTTAATTTCTCCTTTATCAAAAACAGGCTGGACAGGACCAATCGTTACTGGAACTGTCACCGCTTCCATGCCCTTTGATAACTGCCGAATTAATTCCTCTTTTGACCGTAAATAGTCTGATGTATTTGCAACTTCCTCATCTCTCCTAGCTCCCAATGAATTTCTAGGAGCTTCCCTTCTCTTTGGAGTTTCAGAAAAATTTCTACTCTCATTGTAGATACTAGAATTAGTCCTTGTTTCAAACATTTCAGGAGTTTCAAAAGAGTCAGAATTATTTGGATACAACATGGGTGATTCTTCATTTAAAGGAGGTGCACTCGGTGTGGTCCCTGGAGAAACCATCGGAGTGGACCGTGAACAAGTTGGTTTTGATTGGGCCTGCTTTTTATTTGCGGTATAAATTTCTTCTAAAACTGCATCTTCCGATTCACTCTCTACAACAGCATTATTTTTCTTTTCAGTACTCTTTTCACCTGGTTCTCCAAAAACCATTTCTCTTATTACATAAAGACCCTCACACATGTCTGCCTGTCTCCACACACGCATCCTATCCTCATGTGTTTCTCGTTTGTAAATCGATGTTTTAGGAGGTCTAATTAAACCATTTGCTTCCTTCTTAAGTTGAAACATCTCATCCTCCCATTCAACTAATGCTTCGAATTGTGTCGGTCTAGGCTTTGGAACAAGGGCTGTCATTTTTTCTCTTAAGTTTCTCAAAATCCTCATGTTAAATGAACCATCTTCCGGCCAAGCTAAAACACCATCGTCTCTAGTGTAATGCTTCCAAACGTCAAACCATAGGCAAGTATGATAACCATATTCACCTTCCATATATGCTGCAGGTGTTTTGTATTTATGAAGTAATTTACCACTTCGCGTTTCAATTTTCACATCAGGTGAAATAAAAATTTTAAACTTTTGAAATAGTGTAAGCTTTTTCTCAACATTCTTGTAAAAATATCTCATTTTTAAATCAAATCCGCTTAGTCAGAAACGTTCGTAAATATTTCCTGGTTGTTCCGCAACACCAGCCAATCCGTGCGCGAAACACACCAACAGACCACTGAGGTTCGAGCTACGTCACCACCTTGCTCAACCAGTAAAAACGGAGCTTTCCGCAAAAGCCAATCAGCGTCTAGCTCGTCAAAGTCACGTGAGCCAATCAGAGTACTAGCTGTGACGTATGTTACCCAATCACAGCGCAGACGCGTGACGTACACAGCCGCTGCGGTTTCTCGCGTCTCACTCCCAGCGCTCACCCCTCCTTCACAAAAACTTTTCACAGCGCCATTTTAAGAACGTCTTTTTCAATGAAACTCAATTAATAACGACAAAAAGAACAAACCATTTGTCTGTTTCTCTAAAATAAAGTGACAGTTTTTACAGACATGCAAGAATTTCTTTACGTGGAATAGACGACGCTACTCTCACAGAATATACATTTGCCGATAAAGTAAACTTTTACTCTACCCTTCAAACAGGCAATAGCGAACGGGTTTCCCTCTGAATGCACATAAAGTAGCAATTCAAATTTGGACTCGAACGAAATTACAGAATCATTTACGCACTTTCAAACGGAAAGTTTTCCTAACCATACATACATGAAATCCTGGCAGGACTCTAACCAGCCACAGATAACCTGAATCGCCAGTAAAATAAACGACGTTATCCTACCCTTCACACAAGCTTGAATATATTCTATTACTCTTTTCACAGTGAGTTTTAGAACGGGCTCTTTGTCCCTATACTCAAAGTTACGATTTCATAGATAAACCTCACTATACATTTATTCAAATTAGCACACCTAAATCCCTAACCCGTGTTGTACGACCACAACACCTGTGATATAAATTAATACCACTATTCTGAAACAGATCAAATGCACTGTGTAACTTCACTCTTGTCACACCACTCTGTACCGGTACAACTAGGATTTTTCACACTGCAGGAAAAAAAACGTTCGACTACATGTAACACAAGTGAACAAACTCAACATATGTTAAACATCGATTCCTATGAAACTACCATGTAGCATGCTGGTTACCATAGCAACCATATCTCTGCTACCAGAAAATTGATCCAGCGGCCTATAGGAAATATGCCATAAGCAACGCTACCCAACTTCACAATACTTACCAAAATTTATTCAAAAGCCCATAAACTAACATGACATATTTTGACCAACTGGATCATGTGACCTAATTAACCTTTTCACAAATTATATACATTTATATACAACTACAGTAAACAAATTCATCACACTTTAACAAACCCTACGATTAATTAAGCCACTGTGGCGAAAAGATCTGCTAATGGTAACCTAAACCGATGAAATAACAAGGCCAGCTTGTTTTTCAAAGAATGTATTTATTAACCATTATTTTAGAAAGTGCAATAGAATCTTTTATTAAAGCATTTTATTAAAGTCTTTGCAAAAGGTAATAACGGTTGCAAGTAAAATTCAAAAACATAATTCAAATAGAAAATAGCAGTTTGGCATCATTAAATTTCTAAGTTCCTGGCTACACTTGCTACATAAAAGAATAAAGGTTAAAAGTCTTTAGGGTCTCTTACGTGCTCCAAGAGAAGTTAGTCAGCACGACACACCCATCTAAAGGTCAGCAAGAAACAGCACTCTCTTCCCCGGGGGAAGAGTTTTTATACCTTTCTACGCTAAGCTAATCTAAGAAAATGTATATTTCTCTGCTCAAGTCAGTGTCTGATTGGCTGTCAAGTGACAGGCCATCATGTCATTTCATTCTTTAGAACCTTAGTTCCGTCTCTTGCTTAGAGTCCATTGTCCTTTGCTTTTCGAAATGCGAGGCTTCCTCTAGTTTGCAACATTATAATAACAGAGTTTATAACTTCCTCGACTTGTCATTCTCCACTGCCGGTTCCTGGCCTTGGCCTTGCTTGACTAAAGAACAGTCAGCCCATCACGTTTCATTTTTCATCACGTCAATATTTTGGCAGGGAAGTTCGACCACATTTGGACTCTTGCTTTCTCCAAGCAGAATATTTCTCAATCACGAATGCACTAGACCTCAAAAATGCTTTCACGTTAACTAGTGTATAAACAAACATAAAAGAATAATTAATGCAAGAAGTGAAATTCGTTCTGTTACCCACCCACCATTGCTAATAATTAACCCATTAGTCTATATTACCTAGCAGAAGCAAACAAATAAAGCAGCATTTGTATCTACCATTCTTCATTTAGTCCAGCAGGATTCTCCGCATACCTGTATAAAATAAAAAGACACCACATAGACAAAAGCGTACATAAAATAGGCACATGCCATTATTTAAAACAAAGTTAATAAATTATTTTTAAAACGTACTTGCTGCAACATAAAGCACATTATGTTAATCCCTTGTATTCGTGAATGCAACTTTAATCTAGGTTGATTTAGTAAACACACAACATACATCATCATTAATATTTTTAATTAATTATGGAAGTGTAACTTCACGAGCTGAAATGAATGCATTTCTGAAACTCGCTCCATCACAAGCACTACTAGCCCAACCGTGTTGAAATGACACCAGTTATTGGGCACACTTCGCACAGATCCTCTCCTACCCCTCAGCACCCTTATGCGGTGCAACATGTTGTTGAACCTAGGCCTATCCTGGCAATTCTTATAATTAGATACCACACAGTTATAGGGTGCCATCCAGCTCACAGTGATATTAGAAATATGTACATGCAAAGAATTATAACACTTTAGCAGCACCACGGGCAGAGGCCGCAGGGGTAAAACCAATGTCAAGCATAGTGTTCTTCTGGCAAGAATTCAATGTGTAAGGCAACACCACTGGCCAGTGTCTTTACTCACAGGTGGTATGCAGACTGTCACTCCCACACACACTCACTCAGCACCAATACGTGGTGCAACAGATATTAGGCAGGTCTGTAGGGAACGCGCTCGCCCACTTAAGCACACAGCACCGTAATGTAGTGCAACTGATACCCAGCAGATCAATTGATAGCACATTGCAGACCCTGTGGTCCAAGTCTCCTTCCACCCTCCACCTCACCGTGACTACCCTACACCCACAGATTCGAGATAACCAGCCTACCCCGGATACTAGGCAGCATGCTGCCAAAGTCACACTTAGTCAGGGTGCCCAGGAAGCAGTTGGGGGTAGGTAGTAGAAGTAATTAGGAGGCAGTTGTCAAATGGGGATTTGGCCCCCAATTGTCAAATGGGGATTTGGCCCCCACTCTGGAAATTCACCCACAGGATGCAAAGCAGAAGCAGGATGAGTGCAATAGTCGGTCACTCAAAAGTGCCTGCACAAGGGTCTTCCAGCACCAGCTCAGTTCTGCTAAGCACAGGGGGAGTCACCGAGTCTTTTGACCTTCTTCTGATTGCTCTCAGAAGGTTTCCTTCAGCCGGGTCAATCACTTTCACTACCCAGGCCCAAGCCGGGTAATACTACCTGACAACACACTGTCATTGGGGGCCAGGTGAGGAGAGGGCAGTTGGTCAGCTGCACTGAGGGCCAAAAAGGGAATAATCGATGAATGAGGAATGAAGCAGGTGAACCTCTTGGAAGGAAGAGACACCCCATCAGGTACACATCGATCAGAGTTGCACCCAGGCAATCTGGCTACAACATCTGGTGCACAGTGACATGAGTCACATCAGACAATTTTGACTTCCTACAATGAAGAGTTGCACTCTCAGTACCTCCCTTTAAATGAAGCACAATGTCCGGTGCATGTTGATATGGGTCACATCAGACAATCCCGGTCACACACAACAAAGAGTCACCAAGGCCGTACCTACCTGGAAATGAGGCACAATGTCTGGTGAGCATTGATACTGGTCATATCAGGCAATTCTGGTCCCACACACAGGTGAAAGATTAGCAATGCCGCACAAGGTAAAATGATACACTACTACGGTTACAACCCCACCTCCGAGGGTCACAAACTGTGACTCGGACACTGCACGCAATGAGCATACAGTCGACATGTCCCACCAGAGAGATGCAGCATGATCAACGATGTGGGCCACGCTGGATCCTGCGACCAGTAAATCTGCTCACCAGCAACAAGACGCTTTTGCCTGGTAAGGTCCCTAGATGCAGAGGCCACACACCTTAGATACGGGCAAGACTTCTGGGGCTCTGCACAAGGCAATCTGGTCTCCAGGTCACAATTCTTAGCCCCACACCCATGCCAATCTACCAGTTAAGATCCAGCAGACAAGCTAGGCATCTAAGAGGGCACCGCACTCCAGGTGTTACAAGTAGAGGATGTGGTTCCCTTGTAACAGATGTTTGATGTCCCTGAGACCTTTACAGAACAGGGACACTCCAAAAAGCCCTTGCCTTGGAGGGCACACTTCAGGGTGCCACACAGCAGCAGATATTCAGCCCAGGCCAGCCTCTATTCAGTATGGGTGCATGGGTGGCCAACAGATTCCTCTGGCAGTGTACCTCATGCAGTCTAGGTTCTCTGGTTCCACGTTCCGACAAATGTATCTCTCCCCTGATGAAGTATGGCAATAGTAGTTATACTGTAGTGTGCCTTTGAGGTGGGGGTGGATCAGTCCTGTCTGCCATGAGGCTGCAGAATGCAGGTAATAATCTTTAGTTGGGCAATGATCTGGCTTCCAGAGGCAAAGTGTCAAAACCTCTTCCTCCAATCTATCCAACCAGGCCCTCAAATGGCAGAGGTCTGTCATTCCAGTTGCTTGCCCAGTGTTTAATAGCTGTGGCTGAAGAATGACCATATGTGCTCCCCCAGCTACCAGTGTGGTGTGGAGTAAACTGAAAGGCACACAAAGATTTGTAGAGCAGAGAAATACCCACTTTCTAGAAGTGGCACTTCTCTGCTAGTAATGGCAAAACCACTTTTACCACAGGAAAGGGGTTGTCATTGCAAATCCAATGCTAGGAAACATTATGAGGCCTCTCTACTGCAATCCACTATTGAAGCCTGAGGAAATTTCAACCATTTCCCTAAGTTAGCCTATGGGAAGAGCAAACCTCATAAGTAGTGGAAACACGTGTGTTCCTCACTTCCTAGGCAAGAAACACACATGTTCCTGCCTGACCTTTCACCTACCACTCACTTCACCCCTTAAGATGTGCCAATGGTGTGCTCTAGTGGTAGTGAAAGGTCCTCTCAGGGTTGGCCAGTGATTTAGAAAGGCCAACCTGACCATAAGTGCAATTGCGCACACACAGACCTGCAATGACAGGGTGGACACAAGTTTAAAAACACGATAAGTGCAAACAAGCACATAGGCATACAATGGCAGACTTGTGACATGCTTAAAACATCAGGGAAGCACCACTTCCTAACGTGTGTGGAAAGGGTGCACACACTTCCACCCTGCATTTACAGTGGGAAAGTGCCCAAAGCCCTGAGGCCAGTACAAGAGAATCAGCAAATCCGAGGATGAAAAAGCAAAACGTTTAAAGAAATACTTCCTGAAGAGTACCATTCGGTGGCATCATATCAACAAATACAAATGAAGAACCCTAAAGTCTTGGCAATGTTGAAAAGACAGTAGAGTCCCTTCTTGTGACTCTTGTTTCAAAGATATTTGGTGACAGGCCATTGCCCCGTTTTCATAACAAAAGCAAATTTGAAGAGATGACTCTAGATGACAGCTGGACAAAAACCTGTGGTTGTAATATACAATGATTGCTACTATAGACATTATCCTGGTTCCTATTATGAGCCTTGTTAGAGATTGGGTTTCTGGTTGACAGATGTATGCACACTGCCCAAGCATGAACCACAGTCCTAGTCAGGGTACTTTAGATGCACACCCTAAATTAACCTGTGCTTACCCTCAGGGAGCTTGGCACAGAACAGTCAGGCTTAACTTAAGAGGTAATGTGCAAAGTACTTGTGCAACTCTTCAAACAGTAAAACTGTGAAAACACCACACAAAAAGATACCACACCTAGTTAGGACAATTGGGCTTAATTTATTAAACATACAAGCTCAAAACAACCCAACTCCAAAGAGTATAACTAGAGTTATACATTTTAAAAGAATACACTGAAATGTAGTGGTTAAAAGGATAAGGTGCATACTGTGGCTATCTGGCTGCGCTAGACCAGGTCAAATCCAAAAGTTCAGGCCTGCTGCAATGAGTGCGAGTCGGATAAAGGGACCAACTTGGCCCGCTGCAACGTACCTTGTTTGCGTTAACGTCGAAGCTGAGATGCAAAGGACGAAGGTGATGCATCGGCATCAAGGCACTCGAACTCGATTCGTCAGAGAAGCGATGCACCTTATCCTTGCACAGTGGTGATGCATCATCGTCCAGGGAGATACTCAGGTTCTGAGTAATGTAACAGCGTTGATATGTGGATTTCTCCTTCAGCAGCAATTTATACCCACTTCCAAGGGTCCAGGACTGGGTTGGTACCACTTGGCAGAGCAAGAAATAGAGATGGCAGAGTCGAGGTGCTATAGCAGGGTGGTTGGAAGTCTTTTATGTCCTTGAAACTTCAAAACAAGAGGGAAGCCAGCAAGCCCTTGAAGTCACTTTGGTTCTGGCTTGGAGAGATGCAAGTCTAGTCCTTCTCACCCCCAGGCAAGGAGGGCAGTAGGCAGCAGGTGAGCACAGCAGAGCAGGAGTCCAGCAGAGTAGGGGTCCAGCAGAGTGGCTGTCCTTTCAGCAGCACAACAGTCCTTCTTCCCGGCAGTGCATCCACTGGTCCAGAAGTGTATTGAAGTGGTAGGTTCAGAAGTGCAGTTATACCCAGTTGCGCCCTTGAAGTGGGGGAGACTTCAAAGAGATATCTTTGAATGCACAGAGTCCCTGCTCTCCCTGCCCTGGCTCTGTACACTACAGGGGGTATGCAGTATTTTGTGTGCAAACAGGACACAGCCTATTCAGGTGTAAGTATCAGCTACTCCCTCGCATCCTGCCCTCAATGGCCCATAAGGCTGTAGATGGTACATCAGTCTCACCTAGGCTTCCTTTGTGTGTGGCTGTCTAGAATGAATGCACAAAGCCCAGCTGTTACCCACCTGTGATGTGTATTCATAGATAGTCAGAAGGCACCAAATGGCTAAAGTAAGAAATAGCCAAATTTCCAAAAGTCACATTTTCAGAATTACAATTTAAAATCCGACTTCACGATAAGTTGATATTTTAAGTTATGATTCCAAAGACACTAAACGTGGGGGTCCGATCTCTTCACAAATGGCACAATCAGTGCTGCAGGCCCACAAGTAGCATGTAATTTCCAGGCCCTGGACATATGCAGTGCACTTTGCGGGTTCTAGCTATTGTTACAGGCCCGCAAAGGGAACATTCTCACAGCTTCCAGTGTGTGCTGCTCGTGCCTGGTGTGCTGCAGTAGCAAGAACTTAATTTTACTTGAAAAGATAGGGAAAGCAGCTCCATTTTCTTGAGGCGTTCCCTCAGCCTTTTTAGAAGCAGCCTGTTTTTGCCCCTTTTGTTTTTTGCTGAGAAGAAAGCCAAATCAACAAAATAAGGTTGAGAATTATGAACATATATATTTATTTCATATTTTATTTTTTAAATCTGTCTGATTCTATCTACAGCCTCCTTCATAATAGAAGTGTAAACATTTCGGATGAGCAATTGGTTGGCCAAGATCATAACAAGTGTCGATTGATCTTACCCTTTGTTGATCATGAGAACTATCCTATTGATCTCCTTTGGAGGTCCTGTTCCACAATTTGTTATTCTTCTCTGATTGTATTTATATTGGATTTGCGATTATTCCTATGTCTTTACCTGTTTCGTACTCCTCCCCCTAAAGCGCTCTTATAGCCTGATGGGTCATGTTTGCACTATATAAAACTTCATAAATAAATAGTATCATTTTAGATTTTTGGTCACTGCCTACTACCCAGGGGTGGCCGACACAATTCACAATGGGGAAGCTTTCCTTGGAGGTGTTAGTAATTTTTCGATTTTTTTTTTTAATGCAAATGCAGTCTCAAACATTGATACATTGCACTGTGACTCACAAACGTCAGGGAATATCCGTTTCATGCCTCTGAATTGTGATTCGGAATGAGTTACACAACTTCTTATGGGATTCGGAAAGCTTCCATTCCAAAATCGAAAAAAGGCGTCAGAACATTCTTAAAAACATTTTGCAGCTGCCCCTTTATTATTTCATTGCATGTTAGTCTACAAATAATGTTGATAGTGAATGAGTCATAACTGGACTTACATATTTTGTGTAGCTAATCGATAAACCATGTTTAGGCTAGCCTTGAACCAACATCAGTACACCATGTTTCATCACTAAGGTTTGTCCAAGGAATGGAATTCTCAAATCATTTTACTCTGCCGTTTCAATGTTCTCTCATCTGACAAATGGAGAGGGCTTAGAAATAATATACCTCTACGGAGCTGAATAGTTATGTTTGCTTCAGTATTTCGAGCTACAGAAATGAAATATGCTGTGATTAGCAATGCTGGAGCTGGACACGTGCAATGAGGAAGCTGGCTACACAATTGTCAGGCTATTCATACTCTAAGTACCACATTTTGATAGACATTTAGAGGTTATGCCACTGCATCCATCCAAATCCTTACTATGCAAATTAGTAGTAGTAGTAGTAATAAGCTTTATTCGATTTTTAAATTAAAAATCATGAAAGCATTGACAATACAAAATTAATAACGAAGAACACCATAGACATTTCATTTCATAGACACAATAAACACAATAAACACAGTAAACACAGTAAAAAACCATCATTCAACAATTATAGTGCAAGGTTCAGTTACCATTAAAAAGACTCTAAGTATTTGTCCTATGTAATGTGCGGGGGGCTCGGATAAAAATCATACAGGTCCCAAACGCGAATTGAGCCTTGTCTTTCATTGGGGGTACAAGCTCGTAAAAAGGGGACAACGTCGGTGTTTTTAAATTTAATTAGTACCAGATCCCCAGTACTGCGTTTGGGCAGCGACCCTAGCCATCCCACCCTCCTGACACTCAAGAGGCCCCCGTCTAGCCCCGGCGGCAACGGTCTATTCTTTTCTAGCCAATAAGTGGCCTTGTTTAGCAGTTCCTGCTGGGATTCGCGTGTACCTTGGGTGAGGGCAGGGACCCCAGAGAGGACAGACACATACGGGGCGGCCTCAGGGGGCAGGTTAATATGTGGCATTCTTGCCAAGGCGGGTCTAGCCACTCTGTGGGTTTTTGGAGCAAGTTTGACAGATACTTTGGGGCCTTTTAGAATAGGTGTGCGTGATGGCTGTATTTGGGTGGCCTCGTTTCCCGCTTTATACATTTCGGGGGCGGTGATAGGGTTAGGACAGACGCATGTGGCCATACTGGTAGCTGGAAGCGAGTGCTTTCTTATTACTGACTCAATATTGGTCAGCCTTTCCCCTAAATCATTTATTTTTGTGACCAAGGGGGAGATAGTAGCAACCAGCAGTTGCTCGATTTTGGCCAATAAAGTCGTATTGAGAGACAAAAGAGGGTCCTCAGGTTTGTCCGCGGCCGGGTCCTCGATGAATGCTATCGGATTAGCAGGTGATGGTATACTTGTATTGTTCCCAAAGTTAGTTTCAATGTCATGCTTCCATCTATTGTAGGAACCCAGGGGCGCGGCATTTACTTGGTTATGAGCTTTATCTGCGGGGCCATTTACTTTAAGACAAAAAGAATCCACAGCTGGGGAGGTTATAAGATCAGGGGCGTACTTAGTGCCGCACAGGGCATTGAGTTCCTCCCATATGGACATCGTGATTATAATAGTTTAGAGGAATGCCAAGAAAAATAGCAAATAACAAATAATGTTAAAGCACAATACCTCCCTCAGTGATGGAACCAAGAGGGGTGGCCCGTCCCGGACTCCTCGGCCTCGGAGGGCCACAGAGGGCCCGCCCTTTGCCCGGGCTTAGCCCCGCGCTTCGTCCCGCGTGCGTCCCACGGGACGGAAACAGGGAGTGTATTTATTAGGCAGGAGGCGGAGCCGGCAGGGGAAGAGTACCAGCTGTAGGTGGTCAAGGGAATGCTGGTACTCGCAGTCCCCGGCCGCCGCACCCGCCGAATCCCCGGACACAGAAAACAGGGGCACACAGCAGCAAGCAGTCCCCAGGGGGAAGAACGGCTCCTCGGGTCTCCCACAGGGTCAAGTCCCGACCCACCTCGAGCCGCGAGTCGCACCCGCGGAGCGGGGGCGGCAAGAGGTAGTCACAGCAGGCAGGAGGCGGGGCCGGCAGGGGAAGAGTACCAGCTGTAGGTGGTCAAGGGAATGCTGGTACTCGCAGTCCCCGGCCGCCGCACCCGCCGAATCCCCGGACACAGAAAACAGGGGCACACAGCAGCAAGCAGTCCCCAGGGGGAAGAACGGCTCCTCCTACTATGCAAATTAACTTATTTCTAACTATATATTGTTACTTGGTTGCAATATGCAAATTTAAACTCCCTTAAGAAGATGGTGCCCGTTAAATTCATTCTTGTGCTTCAGAGGTAGGTGCACAGTCTTACTCACTCAGGGGAGTAACACGAACCCCTGCAGCCCATGTGTTGAACGGGGCCTTACCCTATTAGGGCCCACGGGCCCGTAGAGTGCCCTCAATCAGGCCAAAGTCATTGAATATCTGTATGATATCAAAGACTCCAGGGGTTCCTCATCACATTCTGCAGGGGAAAACATAATTTTGCGATGCACCTCTGCAGCCACTGTCTTTGAAACAATCTCATTTTGCTCACCATGGTAAGTAAGCTCACATATTTCTATCATTTATTCCTGCACATTGAGATCAGATTCTTTTTTATCCCTGTAAATAGTCAGACATTTGCAGGAGACGTATTGGTGTGATGATTTGCATCATGCAGGTGTCTCACCAATGTTGTTTCCCAATGCGTTCACTCTCTTATTTGCTAAAGCACCCATTTTCGTTGAGTCTGCTAATCAATTGTTCTTAACTGAGTTTTTTAATTTTCCAGCGAGTGATGTACCCATAAACTGCCCCAGGCTGTGGTTGCCCTACGCTGGTCACTGCTACAAGCTATTCAGAGACATCAAACTCTGGAAAGAAGCCCAGCTGGCCTGCAGGAAGGAAGAAGGTGACCTCGCAAGCATCCACAACATAGAAGAACACAGTTTTGTTATTTCTCAGCTTGGATACGGTGAGGCTTCTTAAATATCAAGGGCTTTTATCATGCATTGCATTTAACATCTGCCATTGTATCTGTATCATTTCATTCATTTATTTATCCCATACAGTGTATATGGAAGAACCGTATTGACTAAATGAAGCATAGTTATACGTCCATGCTGTGCTGGAAATTTGTGGGAATACAGACAGGGGTGCACGTGTTGTGCCCCTAAATGTATCCCCATGGCGGGGGGGGGGGGACATGGGGGCCCTGTAGCATAATATTAGTTTACCCACCTCCAGCCTTTTCGTGGCGGGCTCAATACCATGAAAAGGCTGGCAGAGGTGAAACAAAGGGGGCCCTACAGGGCCTTCATGCCCCACTGCCCAAGGGATGCACAACATATGCCCCCCCTGTTTGCATGCATCCCAAGTTCCATGGTGGCATGGACTTCACAGTCCATGCCGTTCTGGAACTTCTTTTGCGTTGAATTTGAATTTGAATTTAAAAATATTTATATAGCGCACGTTTACCTAGCGGTTTCGTGGCGTTGCGGGGTCAATTCAACTTCAACGGCAGGGATAGAGTTGGATTAGGATGAGAAGGCCTGTGAGAACAGAAAAGTTTTCAATCTCCCACGAAACTCCATGTAAGAAACTGATGTTCGAATGGGTAGGGGCAAGGAGTTCCAAAAGGACGGGGCAAGGACAGAGAACTTGCAACCTCCTGTCCTACTTTTCTTAAATCGGGGTACCACTGAGAGAGAAAGGGACGAGGAGCGTAGTTGCCTACTGGGGATGTAATGGTGAATATTAGCTTTAATGAAGGCTGGAGCTGTACCGGCAAGAGCCTGGAAAGTCAGGCATCCAAGCTTGAACAGGGCTCTTTCTTTTATCGGGAGCCAATGTAAGGAACAAAGAGACGGAGTGATCTGTTGGGATCTAGGTAAACTAAGAACCAAGCGGGCAGCTTGGTTCTGCACTAGCTGGAGCCGGCGAAGGGCATAAATGGGAATACCATTGTACAGTGCGTTACCATAGTCAAGGCGGGAGAGAACCATCGCCATGACAATAAGTTTAAGAGCTGAGGAAGAGAAAAAACGTAAAACCTTGCGAATAGTACGCAACGCAAAAAAACAAGAAGAAACCACCGTGCTAACGTGCGAATGAAGAGTGAGGTGTTGATTAAGAGTGATCCCCAAAGTTTTAACAGAAGAAGAGGGAAGAGGAGGGGGACCAAGCGAGGAAGGCCAAAAAGCAGAAGACCAAGGGTTAAGTTTACCTCCAGTCAGGACAAGCTCAGTCTTATCAGGGTTGAGTTTCAGATGGTTGGAATTTATCCAATCCCTGATAAAGACCATCACTGACTGGAAGTTGTGAATGGAATAGGGTGAGTTTGACAAAGTAAAAATAAGCTGGAGGTCATCAGCGTAATTGAACACTGTGACCTCCATCTGCTGTAATGCAAAAATGAGTGGAAAAATATACAAGTTGAAGAGAAGGGGGGAAAGAGAAGAGCCCTGGGGAACACCACATTGTACTTTATGAGCCATTGAGGAAAAATCTGCCAGATGGACGGCTTGGGTGCGATCACTGAGAAATATGGTCACCCAAGTCAGGGCAGAGCCCCCGATGCCTGCCACCTCGACACGGGAAAGAAGGATGGTATGATCAACCGTGTCGAAGGCGGCAGACAAATCAAGAAGAATCAATGCTTGTGGGAGATTGGAATCGAGCCCCTCTCTGAGTGTGTCCATAACGGACACCACCACCTTTTCGGTGGAATGGAGGGGGCGGAAACCCGCTTGGGAGGGGGCAAGGAACGCACTGGACTCAATAAAGGAACTAAGAGTTATGGTGATATGCCGCTCCAAAACATTTGCCAGGTAGGGAAGAAGGGAAATGGGGCGGTAGTTTGCCAGTACTGTAGGATAGCCGCCAGTTTTTTTTAAAATGGGAACAATCGTGGCTGACTTGTGGAGAAGAGGGACAGTTCCAGTTTTGAGGGACTCATTAAGAAAGGTAAGGGGAGGGAGAGGACAACTCCGGAAGATGTCACACATAATGTGAGCTGGACAGACATCTGCAGGTGAGCCAGATTTAACACTGGGGAGAATGTAAAAAAAGTCTCCTCAGATAGCAAGGTTAATTGGTCAAGGTGACAAGAGTTATTCGGCGGGACAATGTCAGAGAATGAAGTAGAGGGGGAGGGATATTGGACTTGATGTCTTCAATTTTACTGATGAAGAAATCATTCAGAGAATCACACAGCTTTTGAGAGGGAACCGGTTTGGCAGTTGTTCTGTCCGAAGAGGCCAATTCGAACACTGTGGCAAAGATTTCCCTCGGTTTGTTCTCCGCCTGGAGAATCTTGCCTGAGAAATAAGATGTTTTTGCCTTGAGGATAGCTTTCTTGTACTCCGCCTGGATCGAGTTATACAAAGTTTTTGAGGTCTCACTATAGGTGCGTCTCCAGGTGCGCTCTGCTTGGCGAGCCGCCAGTTTTTTCTCTTCAAGCTCCTGGTTAAACCACTTGTTCGCATGGTGGGTGCGCTTCACCTGAATACGCCTAAGGGGGGCCACCCGATCACATGTCCTGGACAGCCATTTGTTTATAGCCTCAACTTGAGATGGAATAGAAAGGTTATCAATGGCTGGGCTAGTAGATGAAAGAGAGGAGCACAAAGATGCAATGTCAACTTTACCCCAATTACGCGCCCAGGTGTTCTTGGGGAAAGGAAGCTTCTGAGCTGACCTCAGGTCCAGGGAGAAGGAGATCAGGTGGTGGTCACACCATAAACAGGGAGTAACAATAGCGACGGAAATAGGAGTGTTAAGAGCCCAGATTTGGTCCAGGGTATGACCCTGAACATGAGTGGGAGTATGAACGTGTGAGATAAAATTTAAGCTGCCAAGCAGTTCGGAGAACTCTCTGGAGGATGCGTTTTCCGCTGGAGCAAAGGGCCAGAAATTAAAGTCCCCAAGCACCAGAACCGATGAGTGGCTTACCGCGAGTGTAGCTAATAATTCCTGAAGAGCTGGGAGAAAATGGGACATGGGTTGAGGTGGGCGATACATCAGAACACAGGTGATACGGGTTTTGAAAGACACAGAACGGGCAACCAGAAAATCAACCTCTAAAATAGAGGGAGAGGGGAGTAATTGGAACTGAATGCCAGTGCGGACAATCATAGCCACCCCTCCTCCTGCCCTGCCAATGGGCCGGTCCGCTCGCAAGGCATAGTATGAAGTGGGTAGAGCAGCCAATAGGATAGGCAGGGAATCAGGGCGGAGCCAGGTTTCCGTTAGGAACATTAAGTCCGGTTTGTGGGTGTCCAAGAAAATAAACAGGTCTGACTGATGTTTAACAGCCGATCGGGTGTTCAACAAGAAAGCCGAAATAGTCGGGTGATAATCCCTGAAGGGAGAGATGGAGGTATGGTGACAGTGTTAGGAGTGGCCATGGAGAGTGGAGAAGTAGATGGTAACAACAAAGGGGATACATTAAAAGGAAGGGAGAGCAAGGGTGGAACTCTAGCAATGCCCATGTCACTGACATGGCCCTGAATTACAGGGTCTAAATGCCAAGAACCTTGAAGAGCGCAGAGTTGGTCGGCCGAGGAGGAACAAAAATTGGCATAGTGCCGTGCCCCTTGCCCCGTCTGGCTGCAGACGGGCGCAGACGGGCTTACCTTAGGCGCACCTTCGGCGCGCTCAAGGCGTGCCCGCTGCGCTCGTCCGCTGCGCTTCTGATAGCACATGCGCGCTTTGTAGGGAGCAGCCTCGGGCCGCTAGACCGCTGCCTGCGATGTGCGCGCCCTTCAGGCTGCTACTAAGATGGTGCCTGCTCTTCAGCTGACCGGCACAGGAAGCCGCGCTGAAGGAGCTGCCCTCCACGCAATCGGCACTAGGAGCCGCGCGGGACCGGGGCAGAGGAGGCCAAGATAGTAAGTAGTTGCATACAAGTTCCAATGCACCAATACAGTTTTAAAAATTACACGAGCAGCAGAGAGCTGACTGCTTTCAGCAAAGTGAAAAACACAATAAGGGGTGGATTCAAATGATCAGCAGTATTAGTGACTGCGGATTAAAAGTATTATTAGCCAACAGTGCTGCTTAAAAATCGTAGAGCCCCCATTGAGCCCCAGGAGCTGCCACCACCTGTATGACTTTGCGTTCCCATTGCAGTGCCTATTTTTTCCTGGGCACCGCTGTGGGAACGGCAAAAGAAAAGACAGGAAAAGCCCACCAGACACGGGTTCACCTCGCAATCTGGTGAGCGATACCTGCATGGCTTTGGCGGTGCTAAGCTAGTGCATAGCTGGTGCGGCACCCACAAAATCATAATCAGCCCCTGTATTTTTGTAAATGATATTAATGACTTTGATATTTTCAAAATCGATATTACTTACCTTAAATCGATATTCTTGACATCGATATTTTTGCATATGATATTTCCATATCATGATATTTTGGACACAATATTTAGGGAGCACAATATTTTTGTTTCAATATTTTGTCTGAATACCCATTCACTCTTTCTACTTGCTTCAATAATTAAGGCTGACTCGTGGGGGGTAAGAAAGAGGGAAATGGCAGGTTGGGGGCCTATTCTGTGAACGTTCCAAAATCTGTGCAGTCTGCGTTATATGATGCCCCTGTCAGTGAGATTCTAGACATCAGGAAGAAGACACAGTACCCTTCCATTCAGTATTCACTAAATGAAACTATCACCTGTTCTTGGAGATTATTGAAATGTATGCTGTACATAGAACTGATGGACGGAATGCAGAACAAATCAAAACATTCACCCCCAGTCAAGAGATCTGGGTTAAAGCCATCATTCTTTTGATCACCATGCCACCCCAGTTTAGACCTGGCCATATGCAAATCAGTCTTGACCCTGTGCCTCATGGGAACAGTCCAGCCCGAACTGCCAAGCCAGGTCCTCCCTGGACCGGAAACAATCATCCTAGGACCGGTTTCAGGGTTTCACCCCTCTTCAGCCAGGATAGCTTGATTCTAGTGGCACAGTGAGCCCGGGACCCACGTCTGGACATGCCTGGCGAGCGAGAAAGCAAAAGACACACAATTGATGGACGGAATACAGAACAAATCAAAACATTCACCCCCCAGTCAAGAGATCTGGGTTAAATCCATCATTCATTTGCTCACCATGCCACCCCAGCTTAGACCTGGCCATTTGCAAATTAGTCTTGACCCTGTGCCTCATGCGAACAGTCCAACCCGAATTGCCAAGCCAGGTCCTCCCTGGACCAGAAACAAGTATCCTAGGACCGGATCTGGTGTTTCACCCCTCTGCAGCCAGGATAGCTTGATTACAGTGGCACAATGAGCCCAGGACCCACGTCTGGGCATACCTGGCGCACCTAGAGCGAGAATGTATGACATTGTTCTGCATTCTGTCCATCAACTGTTGTTTTTGCATTTGTAACCCCTAGTGGGATGGGTATGCTCAGACGTGAGTCCCGTGCTCTCCATGCCACTGGAATCAAGCTATCCTGGCTGATGAGGGCTGAAAGCCCGAAACCGGTCCTAGGATGCTTGTTTCCAGTCCAGTGAGGACCTGGCTTGGCAGTTCGGGCTGGACTGTTCCCATGGGACACAGGGTCAAGACTGATTTGCATATGGCTGGTTTCAAACTGGAATGGCATGATGAGCAAAAAAACTATAGATTTAGGCCCAGATCTCTGTACTGGGGTGAATGTATGACATTGTTCTGCATTCTGTCCATCAACTGTTGTTTTTGCATTTCTCACCACGAGTGCGACGGGTATGCTCAGACGTGAGTCCCGTGCTCTCCATGCCACTGGAATCAAGCTATCCTTGATGATGAGGGCTGAAAGACTTGTTCTCTGGCCCTAAGTTCCGAGCCAGACCTTTGGCTCAGCTCTGTCTCGGCTCTCCCTTTTAATTTTTTGGATCCAGTGGCGTAACATAGACCCCCACAGCCCCCGCCATGTGGGGGCCTCAAGCTCCACAGGGCCTCCTTAGCACAGTACTCTGGCTAGAGAGCTCATTATTGAGTCCAGAGGCTGCCTCTCCATATGCCTTGCAGGGGGGCCCCTTCAAGTTTCGTTACGTTCGCTAGTTGCTGGATCGCCCACCTCTTGCTGTACAAAGCCATCACTCACCTTGCTACGACTAAAGCGTACCGACTGAGGCTGCTTTCGATCCTATAGAACATCGGAATAGGGCAAGTTGCACTCCAGTTGGGATGGGGGCAAGTGGTAGAATATGATCTAAAACAAGAAATGTGAAAGGCGTTACCATTTGATTTCCTCACATAAAAAAGGTCCCTGTATCCAAATCCTGAGTAGGGTCCTTCATGCCTTTACCTCTATGAAAGTGTGTGTGACTTTGAGTGATGCATGCGTGGTGAGCTGAAATGAAGTGTGAGCTATTCTCCACACAATGTCGTGAGTATTTAAAATCATATCAGTAAACCGAAGCCATATGGTAAACATGGATTCACCGGCAGCACCGACATTTACTTGCAGTATAAAGACATCGCTGTTGAAAGAGAGAGAATTTGTGGAGGCATGTCGTGCAGCTATTTCTCACATGTCTGTTGCCCACACTGCATATAAATAAATTCGCTCAATCTATGCGAGTGGGATAACTAGCTGCGCACGCGGGCATATCACATCATAGAAAAGCCCGAAAGCTGCAAAATGCCTGCACGACACTTCACACATTTTCCAATTGGAGTCTGAAAAAAATATAGGTCGAGAAAATGATGGAAAAAATGCCAGAAACACTGGCTGATGAATTAGATTGATGTCAAAGCATATATTTGTGATTTCAGAACTGATTTTAAGGGTGCATAAATCAAAGCAGTGCAGGGTTTACAGAGCTGCTTAAACCTTTATATCCATATACTATGCATCTCTTTTGAGCATGACTACTGCATATCATCTAAAGAGTGGCTTCACTCCTTTAAGGAGCTTTATCTGCCAACACTTTAGGATGGGCACCTGACTCCATGCCATCATGAACAGTTTCAAGTCCTGAGCTTTCCTTTGACAGTCAGCTGCTGGGCCTATGGTCTGCTTCCATTGCCCTAATTAGACCAACACACCTGGAAAAGTGTTTCTGTGGAGTCAAGGAGCACCCTACAGGGATCCTTTGACTAAAAGAGAACTCTTGAGCTACTAGGTGAATATACCAATTCTCCAGTTGGCAGTGCCAAGAGGTCTTAATTTCCCCAGGTGCATCAATCAATCAATCAATCATATCATTTGTAAAGCGCACTACTTACCTGTGCGGGTCTCAATGCACTGGGGTAGGGGGTGCTCCTACTGCTCGAAGAGCCAGGTCTTGAGGAGTCTTCTGAAGGTCAGTAGGTCTTGGGTCTGCCATAGGTGGGTGGGGAGGGTGTTCCAGGTCTTGGCGGCGAGGTGGGAGAAATATCAGCCCCTGTAGGTCGCTCTTTGGATGCGGGGGACAGCGGCGAGGGCGAGGCCGGCGGAGCGTAGCTGGCGGGTAGAGGTGTAGAAGCTGAGTCATCTGTTGATGTACGCTGGTCCGGTGTTGTGGAGTGCTTTGTGTGCGTGGGTGAGGAGCTTGAAGGTTATCCTCCTGTTGACTGGAAGCCAATGCAGGTCTCTCAGGTGGGGTGTGATGTGGCTGCCGTGGGGGAAGTTGAGGATCAGACGTGCTGAGGCGTTCTGGATGCATTGCAGCCGTCTCAGAAGTTTGGCTGAGGCTCCTGCGTAGAGTGCGTTCCGTAGTCCAACCTCCTGCTGGGTGACCGTTCTTCTCGTTGCCATGGGGATCCACTTGTAGATCCTGTAGAGCATGCATAGAGTGTTGAAGCAGGAGGAAGAGACGGCGTTGACCTGCTTAGTCATGGAGAGGGTGGAGTCGAGGATGACCCCTAGGTTGCGTGCGTGGTCGGTAGGTGTTGGAGCTGTTCCCAGTGTGGTCGACCACCAGGAGCCGTCCCAGGCCGAAGCGGTTGATATGATGATGAGGACCTCTGTCTTGTCCGAGTTCAGCTTCAGCCGGCTGTTCCTCATCCATTTGGCGACAGCCTTCATTCCTTCGTGTAGGTTGGTTTTGGCGGTGTGGGGGTCTTTGGTGAGCGAGAGGATCAGCTGGGTGTCATCGGCGTAGGAGATGATGTTGAGGTTGTGCTGTCGGCGATGTGGGCGAGGGTTGCCATGTAGATGTTAAACAGCGTTGGGCTGAGGGATGAGCCCTGGGGTACGCCGCAGATGATCTCGGTGGCCTCGGAGCCGTAGGGGAGGAGGTGGAGGCTCTGTCGTCTGCCGGAGAGGAAGGAGGTGGTCCAGTCCAGGGCCTTCTCATGGATCCCGGCGTTGTGGAGGCGTGTTCATAGTGTGCGTTGACAGACCGTGTCAAAGGCAGCTGACAGGTCCAGGAAGATGAGGGCTGCTGGTTCTCCGTTAACCAGCAGGGTCCTGATGTCGTCTGTGGCAGCGATGTGGGCGGTTTTGGTGCTGTGGTTGCTGCGGAACCCTGACTGGGATGGGCCCAGGATGCTGTTCTCCTCAAGGTAGTGGGTCAGTTGTTTGTTGACAGTTTTCTCGATGACCTACGCCGGGAACGGGAGCAGGGAGATGGACCGGAAGTTCTTAAGGCCCTTGGGGTCTGCCTTGTGTTTCTTGAGTAAGGCGTTGATCTCGGCGTGCTTCCAGCTTTCCGGAAAGGAGAAGTTGATTACTTTTCCAGAGATGGGGTGTGATGGCTGTGCTGGCTTTGTTGAAGATGTGGTGTGGGCATGGGTCTGACGGTGATCTGGAGTGGATGGTGTTCATGATCTTGCAGGTTTCGTCGTCGTTGATGTTGGTCCAGGAAAGCAGGCGGTTGGTGCTGGTGGTGGTCGAGGGGGTGGAGGTCTTGGTGGTTGTCGGGGTGGTCATGGCGTTGAAGCTGTCATGGATGTCTGCAATCTTGCGGTGGAAGAAGGTGGCCAGCGAGTCGCACAGGTCTTGCGAGGGTGGGAAGTCGTTGGTGTTGGAGCTGGGGTTGGAGAGTTCCTTCACGACGTTGAAGAGCTCTTTGCTGTTGTGTGCGTTGTTGTCTAGGCGGTCTTTGTATGAGGCACTTTTGGCAGCTCTGATGAGGTGATGGTGTCTGCGGGTGGCATTCTTGTGGGCTGGGTGGTTGTCCGGTGTTCGTTTGCCGAGCCAGTTCTTCTCCAGTTTTCGGCATTTTCATTTGGAGGCCTGGAGTTCCTCGGTGAACCAACTGGCTTTCTTGCTGGAGGGTTTCTTGAGCAGGGCGAGGGTGTTGGCGCAGTCGTGGATCCGTTGTCTGAGGTTGCAGGCGGTAGTGTCGGGGTCGATGGGGTTGGCGGGTGGGCTCTGGGCGAGGGTGGTGGTTAGCTGGTCATCGGTGACTTTGCTCCAGCAGCGGCGAGGCATCTGTTGGGGGCGGTGGTGTGTGGTGGGCTTCCTGAAGGTGAAGTGGATGCAGCGATGGTCGGTCCAGTGGAGTTCGGTGGTGTGGTTGAAGGAGACGTGGGGGCTTGCGGAGAAGAAGGGGGCAAGCGTGTGGCCGGTGGCATGGGTGGGTGTTGTGACGAGTTGTTTGAGTCCTAGGTTGTCGATCAGGGTGGTGGAGTTGGTGTTGTTGTTGTTCTCGAGATGGAAGTTCAGGTCCCCGAGGAGGATGTAGCCCTTCATGATTGAATAGCTCTCGAGGGCAGGCTTTTTATTTGCATTCTGGCACTCGGAGTACTGTATTTACAATGGATGTAGAGAATTGAAAGTCATTGGCTGCAAACAAAAACCTGAACTAGTTGAGGTGCTCACATATGGACCTGGGAAATGTGAGAGCTTCAAGAGCATCCTCATACAAGTATGTTGTTTAAGGACAAATGCCTCTGAGTTTAGATCACCATACTATATGTCTAGGAATACAAGACAACTCAATGGCAGGACCTGGGCCTTTTTAGATATGACGTGACGAGGAGTATTTCTCTTTCACCTCATGCTATTGGCTGTTTGGTGTATCACACTGGCTCATAGACAACTCTTCATTGTAATGTACACAGGACTATTTCACGTCTTAAAAGTACATTGAAGAACCACATATTAGATTATTTATATCATAGATGCATTGCATATAGAAAGTAATTTCTTGTTGTGTCTTTCCATTGTGGCAAATTGATTGTTGATGTTTTAGGCAGGTCTCAGAATACAAGCCAGACCTATTGGGTTTGTCAATGTTTATTTCAAATTTTGACACTATCTGGGCAAAGGTTATACCTCATTAGTCTCAGTGTAACATCTAAACAGATACATCAGCAGCTGAAAGATGACCACAGGGTTTTCCACTGAGCAGCAACACGTGGGGCATCGTTTAAAGTAACATTTGATCTGATTGACCCAGAAACGATTTTTTAAATAAAATCTGTAAATTTTGCTGTAGATGATGGATTATGTAGTAAATCCAGCAAATTCTGAATTATGCGGAAAAAGGTGTGGCTTCATTTTTACAGCGTGCATGACTATGGGATATCAAGAATAATCAAAACAAGTGCTTGGAAAAATATTACTAAATCCATGTTCAGATATTTTTAAACACATTCTTGGTAATTTGATAAGAAAATTTGACACAGAAATAATCTGCTTTTAATTTTTCAGCAACAACTACATACACCGTCCCTTTCCAAAGAAATGTGGCAATCTCTTTTTCCCAAAACTCACCTGTGCCAACAGGTGAATCATACTCTCAAAAATATTTTTTTAACAAATAGCTATGTGGCTCTCTCACAGATGTTAAACAGCTTTATATATAGAATATTTAGAAATTGTGGGTGGATTTTTTTCATCTGCTTTAGTGGTGCTATTTATCATGTTTATGAAAATATAGGTGTTTATGTTCACAGAGCCGACGGATGAGCTATGGCTTGGGCTGAATGATCTTAAAATTCAGATGTACTTTGAATGGAGCGATGCAACTCCTGTGACGTATACCAAATGGCTTCGGGGAGAACCATCCCACCACAACAACAGGCAAGAAGACTGTGTCGTTATGAAGGGGAAGGTAAACATTCTTTCAGAACTTGATAAACCTGTATCTAATTGTCCCTTGTGCTGGTTTACTACCAGAATTATGATTTTGAAATATTACCGTGTAAAAATATTGCAGCCAGAATATCAACGAACAAAATACGGTAAACAGAAGTATATATAGATAAGTATAGGTTTACTATACTTAACACCACATACATGAATATTAGTAAATGTATATAAATATTCAAGGAATGTAGATGTTGAGTAAAGAATAAATAATAAAGCAACAATTACCTACACATGGTTGTCTTTTCAGAGTCAGAGTCAAAAATACTTTATTCGATTATTTTAAAATCATAAAAGTATACTACGCACACAATTATACAAAAAAAAACACTTACAAACACTAATCAACAATGCAATTCAGTTATAAGCAATTAATTAAAAACGGTTAAGAACAATTGAGTAGGAAAAAGTCAGAAACAGTTATCATTTAAAAATAATTCATATACCCTAAAACCATCATATTACAGTTATAAGTAGTTTCATTTGCCTTATTACTTCATCCTAACGCTTGATCACAACAGGGAGAAAGTAAATGAACAACTCTTAACAGGATAAAATTAAATCTAAACTTGGGCTACTCCAGAATGCATTCCATCATTGGAGTATTCAACACTCTATGTCGTTTAGCTCGCATCGATGCTACCAAGAAATTAGCAACCCCGAACATCACAATAGGGGACTCCATAAGTTGTAAAAACAACAATGCAGGTTTCACTTGCATAAATCCCTTGTCCCTCAGAAGTGGTATGATATATTTTTTCCTTCCCTCAACAAAAAAGGGACAAAAAAAGACAAAGTGTATCAGGTCTTGATCAGTGAAACCATCACATTTACAAGGAGCATTATCCCTAGGCATACTCCATTTCAGATATTCACCTAATAAAAGATGCATCTGGTTAAAACGGAATTTCGTCAATAGCCATCGATGATATGGCCTGTTCACTACAATCAAATAAGGCTGAATTGTCATAGTTGATATTACTGTGTAGTGTGCCCTTATTGTAGTTTTCTCAATTTCCAGAGCTTCACGATGGATATTTCTATAATTCATAAATTGAACTTTTATCCATGTGACATCATCTTTACACAGGCTTTCGGGGTTAAAGTATAATTCCGGGCGGCCCAATTGTGTAGCTACGGTTTTAATATGTTTCAACCATTTTATGTCTTTGGCTCTATCTCTCCCCATACAATCGCTGATAATTTTGCGATTTAAAGTCAGACTAGGATTCAGCCATAATTTCACCCAAAGAAGTAGAGGGGCTATATTAAGTGCATCCTCAATATAACCTAACCCTAGTTCCGTGTGGACAGCAAAGGAGGGGGTAGACTGTGGTAAACCCAATAGAGAACGCATGGATTTGTTCTCTTCTTTCTGAATTGGGGCAAGATCCTTATAGCCCCAGATCCCAGCCCCATATCTTGCTAGGGCCAAAGTTTTGGCTCTATACAGGGTGAGTATGGCTTCTGTGGGTTTCCCTCCCAGTCTTTTAGCGAAATTCAATATGGCTGCAAACGACCTGCGCACAGCCAACGCTTTATTTGTAATATGGGGAGTCCAGGTGCCCAGGTCATCGAATATTACGCCTAGGTATGTAAATGTTTTAACTTTGGACAGTATTACACCGTTACATCGCAAGGTTTTTGTGGTTTTCTTTCCTTTCCCCAGTGACATAACGTGTGACTTTTCCATATTTACTACCAGGTCTAATTTCTGCATAAAAATCCCAAATGAGTCAAGAAGCAGCTGTAATCCATTTGGGGTTCTAGAAATAAGGACCGTGTCATCGGCATACATCAGTACGGGCAGGGGGAACCCATCCATGCTAGGTATATCTGGGGTAACAGTTGATAGAATTGAATATAATGAGTTGATATACAAAGAAAACAACATGGGGGCTAGGATGCACCCCTGTCTTACCCCTCTAGCTGATCTAAACCCAGCGGTGCATTTTCCATCCATTGTCATACGCACTGATGCAGTCAAATCTCTGTGCAAATAGGCTAGGAAATTTACAAGTGCTGGGTCCAAACCCAACTCCATGAGCATTGTCCACAGCTTCGACCTATTAACTAAATCGAAGGCTGTGGACAGGTCCATAAAAGCCAGATGAATCGACCCCCTCGCAGCAACAGTATATTTACAGATGGTCATATACAGATTAAGACACTGGTCCTCAGTGCCCCTCCCGGTTCTAAACCCATATTGGGTATTGCATAAAATTTTGTTTTCTTTTTCCCACTTATTAATTTTGTTTAAAATGACTTTGCCTAGAATCTTAAATGACGAATCGATCAACGATATCGGTCTGTAACACCTAGGGTCTCCCCTTTGACCTTTTTTAAAAATTGGGATAATGATGGAGTGTGACCAGGATGTAGGTATATTAGATTTGTCCATACAGACTAGGTTAAAAACATTTGCAAGGGCTATGGACCACACATGAGAGTGTGCCTTATACATATCAGCGGGAACCCCGTCCGGGCCGGGGGCCTTACCACCTGCTGTGTTTTCTATGGCATTTTGTACTTCTTTCACCGTAATTCTCAATGTAGTTTCTGGGATTATAGATTCTATAGGGGTGAAAGGAGTTGTTGTGATCTTACTGCCATAAATAATCTCAAAATGGTCCAGCCACTGTTTCTCAGTGATGTTGACTTCCACCACCTCATTTTCTCTGCCATTAAACAGTGGTGTATTCACTATAGACCAAAACTTGGCACTGTCCCTCAAGGTCAGTCTATCATATAATAATGGTTGTCTTTTCTGATAGTATGATTCTGTCAGCCTGACACATCCTTAGGATCGCTTCAATACAATATCTCAGAAAGTTGAGGCGTTCAAGCGAAGGAAGGAAATGGGATGGGAACAGCAGCGAAGGAGACCTGTAAAATAATATATATGATGAGACATCTTCCTTATAGATACTGAGATATATATATATATATTTATCATTGCCCATGACCCAATCTTTTGCATGAAACACATGTCTCACCAAGCTACAAAAGTTGCAGAGTTTGTTATAGTCCTCACCATCACAAGGAACTCCATAAAATAATCTTTCTATCAGCTAAACTTTGCTGTGAGGCATGATGAGGTAATAAAGCTTTATGTTAAAAAGATGATGTGGAACTACCTCTACCAGATACTGAAGTATTGGAAATCGTTATTGACTCCGCCAGCATCAGCCAATCAGTACGAGACCTGTATGATAGTAGCAATTATTTAGTGGGGTTCTGGTATAAATTATAGATTGTGGTACTACATGCATCCTAAGGTATCACCATTCTAGCTGAAATGCAATACTTTGTTGATAAAGTAATATCTTATTACTATACTTAAATCCACCTGCCCGCAGTGCACAGCCTTTAGCTGAACATAGCAGGGGCTGGCTGCAGGGCAGACCGACACTGCGGGCATCCCCCCAAAGGTAGCCAAACCCCAAACTGTGCAGGGCCCTTGGTCGTCCATAGCATGAGGCTGGCCACAGTGCTTGTCATGTGGCCGGGCCCTAAAGCCAGCACGCTGCATGTAGCCACTGCCTTTAGGTCAGATCCTTTGGCCAGACACTGTAGCCGACCCCCCCAAAGGCAGCCAATCCCACACTGCAAAGGGTATTTGGTCATGTGTGGCAGGGGGTTGGCCACAGAGCTTGGCCTGCAGCTAGGCCCTGTGTGGTCCGGCCTGCGGCCATGCCCTGTGGTCCACCCCTTTAAGACAGCCACAGGCTTCGGCCATGCGCGATGGGGGGTTTGGGCACTGGGCCTGGCCTGCTGTCAGGCCCTATGGCCAATCACCCCAAAGGCAGCCAACTCAAACACTGCACAGGGACTTCAGCTGTGTATGATGGAGTTGGAAGTAGGCATCCAACCCCAGGCCACGCAGTGCCTTCTATTATCCACGTTGGGGGTTGATCCTTGGTCGCGTGGCATAGGGTAGGCCTTTGGGCCACGTGGCCTCACCAATCCTTAATAGGCCCCAGGACTCCATCTCCCGGGGTGAAATTCACATCCTCCTTGAGCTTTATTAGGCCCCTGGGACCACTGGCAATAAAAAATAGGAGGGGGCCATGCGGCTCCCCTCCCCAAGCCTTATTAGGCCTGGGCGACCCCATACCCGGGGCCATACCATATTTTAAAGTGAAGAGGGACTGCACGCCCCACCAGCCTTATTAAGCCGTGGGGACCCTATCCCGGGGCCAAAATATAATTAAAAGGGGAGGAAGGCCTTGCAGATCCCCCTTCCCGAGCCTCATTAGGCCTTGGGGACTCCATCTCACAGGCCTCTTTTTTTTTTAAAGGATAAGGGATCATGTGCCCCTCAAGCCTCTTTAGGTCCTGGGGTCCCCATCTCCAATTGCTGTTTTAATTTTAAGGGGAGGGGCTGCCTGCCCCCACCCACCTGAATCTCTTTAGGCTCTGGGGGACCCCATCCCCCAGGGCTGATTTTGTTAGAAAGGAGAAAGTGGCCACATGACCCCCTCCCGAAGCCTCATTAGGCCTTTGGAACTCCAACCTTAACAGATTTTTTTTACAGGGAAGGGTGGCCGCATAGCCCCTCTCTTTGAACCTATAATGGCATGAAGGACCCCATCCCTGGGGCTATTTTTATTACAAAGGAAAGAAGGGCCATGTGGCCCCCTCTTCCAGAGCATACAATGGCCCCAGTGACCCTATCCCCTGGGGCCTCATTCTAATATTGGTGGGTGACCCAGTACCAACCCAGGATATGCACAACACACATTGGGAGCTGTGGGGTGAGTGACACAGCCCCAGCCAGCTCCCCACATGCTGCGGAAGCCACCATTGCTTCTGCTCGCAGGGAACAGCTATTTATGCTGCACCCTACAGGGTGGGAGTAATATGTAATCAGTTTCCTTGCACGCATCAGTGTGGGCAGGGAAACAGATCTTAAGTCTACACCCAGCCAGTGAGAGAATTTTTAAATCTCCCGCTTGCTGGGAGAAGACTTTGTGTTTGCTGCCGTTTGCCAGTAGTCTTAAAAATTCTCTGGCCAGGTGTGAACAAACACAAGTTTCCCTGCTCGCTCCTGTGCGGGCAGGGATACTACTGTGCCTTGGGGATTGGCACCCCGGGACAAATCAAAAAAGGCGGGCTTGCTGGGGCCACTAAATGCTCAGGGAGGGGGGCCTGGTGGCCACCTCCCTTTTAATTGTGGTGGTGGCCCTAGGGGATGGGGTCCCCAGGTGTTTTAAAAGGGTTGGGGAGGGTCCCCTTAAACTGTGCTTTGGGCCCCAGGGTAGAGGGTCCCTGGGCTGAAGATGATTCTCTATGCCCTCTCTCCACGTAAAAAATACTTTCAGGCTTTGGGGTATTTGTCCCACAGGCCTAAAAAGGATAGGGTAGGTGGGCTTTGCGCCACCTCCCCACAAAAGGTGTGGGCTGGAGGAGTCATGTGAGGGCACAGGAACGGGTCCCCGTCCTGGCCGTAGTGTAAAGGAAGGCAAATAAATTACAGGGGCAGGGTCTGGAGATCCGCTGTCAAGGACCGTAGGTGAGGATGGAACACCGTCAAAGTCCGGTATTCATGAGGCGGCCAGGAGGTCTGATCAGTAGACCGTGCCCTCACATGACTCCTCCAGTCCACACCTAGTGTACCCTGCTTCCGGACCTCCTCTCATCGTGCCTAACGGGTCTCTGTTTTTGTGCATGATTTTCCATCACTGTCGTCATTCGGCAAACCGGTCCTGATGAAGATCCTAAATCAATAGGATCGAAACGCCATCGACCCACAATACAGCGCAACCCATGGCACATTACCTGCTTTGGTTTCCAAACTACTTACCAATACCAATTCACTAAAGAAGAACCAACAACTTTGTATATATTATGTTTTTCATTTTTGTCAATTTGCGTCCTTCTCTGTTATCACCCATATGTTACTTGCGCCGACACTGTTCGTCTTACTATCATGTAGCACACTAAGCCCCCTTGGGTTGCCTCACGCATTCTATGCCTCCAGTGCTGTTATCGTAAACTTTTCTGACAATTGTTTTTGTTTAAACATGTCCTCAAATATATGATGCTATATGCACTTCTAAACCATTTGAAGTTTCGAGTCTCTCTTCTTCCCCAGTTCTCTTGGAATGTCCTGTACATGCAATTGTTTCTGTCGTTTAAATGAATCCAATTGAGATATTGTTGTTATTTACATTGATCACATGACAGCGTAAGGGATTCAGATTGCCAAATTTAAAGTGCTAGTGCGATCAAAGTCATTAATGAAAATGGAAAAAATACTCATGTCACAGTATCTTAATACTGATATTGTAATTATACATATAGATATATATGTATAGATATAGATATATATATTAACCGGTTAATTTTTGCTCTTGTCCGGAGCCTCTTGTTACAGCTTTACGCGGCAGAGTAGCGAGCCTCAATATCATCCACAAAAAAACTGTACTATGGTAATTTCCAAAACAGAACACACAGTGGCCCATATGCTGTTCGTGAATTAATTGGCAACGACACTCACTCAATCAATCAATCATAGCATTTGTAAAGTACATTATATACCCCTGAGGGTCTCAAGGCGCCAGGGGGGGGTGGAGAGGATCAGCTGGGTGTCGTCGGCGTAGGAGATGATGTTTAGGTTGTTCCATCGGGCGATGTGGGCAGGCGGTGCTATGTAGACATTGAACAGCGTTGAGCTTAGGGATGAGCCTTGGGTTGTGCCGCAGGTGCTCTCGGTGGCTTCGGAGCAGAAGGGGGAGAGGCGGACGCTCTGGGTTCTTCCGGAGAGGACGGAGGTGGTCCAGTCCAGGGCCTTCTCTTGGATTCCGGCGTGATGGAGGCGTGCTCTTAGTGTACGGAGGCAGACTGTGTCGAAGGTTGCTGACAGGTCCAGGAGGATGAGGGCCGCGGTTTCTCCGTTGTCGAGCAGGATCTTGATGTCGTCGGTGGCGGCGATGAGGGCGGTATGCTGTGGTTGCTGCGGAACCCGGACTGGGATGGGTATAGAATGTTGTTCTCTTCGAGGATGCTGGTCAGTTGTTTGTTGACGGCTTTTTCGATGACCTTCACCGGGAACGGGAGCAGGGAAATGATCCTGATGGTGTTGTCGTCGTTGATGTTGATCCAGGCGAGCAGGCGGTTGGTGCGGGTGGTGGTCATGGGAGCGGGGGTGTCAGTAGTTGCCGGGGTGGTGACAGCGTCGAAGCTGTCGTGGATGTCTGCGATCTTGCGATGGAAGAAGGTGGCCAACGAGTTGCACAGGTTTTGTAATGGTGGAATGTCGTTGGTGTTGGAGCTGGGTTTGGAGAGTTCCTTCACGATGTTGAAGAGCTCTTTGCTGTTGTGTGCGTTGTTGTCTATGCGGTCTCTGAAGGTGGTAATTTGTGCGGATCTGATGAGTTGCTGGTGTCGGTGGGTGGCGTTTCTGTGGGCTGTATAGCTATCCGATTTTCTTTAGCGGCTCCAGCTTTTTTATAGTTTACTGCAGGCTCGCTTGGAGGTCTGGAGGTATTCGGTGAATGAGCTGGCTCTCCTGCTGTTGTGGGTGTTGGGGGGCTTCTTGAGCGGGGCGAGGGTGTTGGCGCAGTCGTTGATCCATTTTCTGAAGCTTTGGGCTGCGGCGTCAGAATCGGTCGGATCTGTGGGTGTGTTCTGGGCAAGGGCGGCGGTTAGCTGATCCTTCGTGATCTTGCCCCAGCTGCAGCAAGGCATCTGCTGGGTGCGGTGGTGTGTGGTAGGTTTCCGGAAGGCAGCAGTGGTCGGTCCAGTGGAGTTCGGTGGTGCGGTCGAAGAAGACATGGGCACTGGCTGAGAAGATGGTGTTAAGCATGTGGCTGGCGGAGTGAGTGGGTGTTGTGACGAGTTGTCTGAGTCCGAGGTTGACGAGGATGTCAATCAGGGTAGAGGAGTTGGCGTCATTGTTGTTCTCAAGGTGGAAGTTCAGGTCGCTGAAGAGGATGTAGTCCGTGGATGCAAGGGCGTGTGTGCTGATGAAGTTGGTGATGGAGTCGCTGAACTGCGGTCAGGGTCCTGGGGTCTGTAGACGAGGGTTCCTCTGTGGGTGGTGTTGGGGTCAGTGTGGATCTGGAAGTGTAGGTGTTCGGCGGTGCTGAGGGTGTCGTTGGCGTCCGTCGAGATTTTGAGAGTGTTCCTGTGGACGATGGCAATTCCTCCTCCTGTTCCATTGGTGCAGTCCATGTGGGTGATCTTGTAGCGTTCCGGGATGGCTATGGCGAGGTCAGGTGCCAAGGAGGGGTTCAGCCAGGTCTCTGTCAGGAAGGCGACGTCTGGGGCGTTGGTGTTGAGTAGGTCCCAGAGTTCGACGGCGTGTTTGCGGGCGGCGCGGGTGTTGAGCAGGATGCATCTGAGGAAGTTGGGTTCTTCGGAGTGCCGGTTGGCGGGCCAGATGCTGGTAAACCTGCAGTTCCGGCAGGAGAAGGGTCCTTGGGTGCGTTCAGGGCGGCCTGGCAGCAGGTGTGAGATCGTCCGGTGTTGAGTGCGTGGAGGGTGCTGTAGTCGTAGTGGAGGCAGGCGCTGTGGTGTGTGCGGGGGCCAGGGGTCCTTGCGCTGGGTGCGGTCCTGGCGCTGGGCGCGGTCCAGGCGTGGACGGGCACAGACGGGCTTGCCTCAGGCACGCCTTCGGTGCGGCTGCTGCGTGGCCGCAGCACGGCGGCTGCGCGACCTCCATATGAGGGGATGTGGGTAGGAGGAGCAGCTGGGAGGCGGCAGCGAGGTGGCTAATGGGTGTGCAGGGGGTGGGACCGCAGGGAATGCAGTGGCCAGAACCTGGAGGGTGGGGCGGGTGGGGTCACAGAAGGTAAAAGGGACAGCAAAAGGAGGGGGCACAGGGGTGTACAATGGGAAAAAAGGTGCAAAGACCAAACCGAGGGGGCACAGAAGGCAAAAAGGGACAGCAGAGAGAAGGAGGCAAAGGGATGTGCAATGGGGCAGAAGGCACAAAACCAACAGAGGGGGCACGATAATACAGTACAACAATTAAATACAATACAATCATACAGTAGCAGTGTCAGGCTCAGAGGGGGGCTGCGTGGCAGTGAGGTGAGCGACCTGCCTGGTGACAGGGTCAAGGGTCGCTCAGTTGCCAACTAAATTCATGCTTTGAACAGCATTTGGGCCGTGGTATGTTCTGTTTTGGAAACAAACATAGCACTTTTTTATGGATATATATATATATATATATATATATATTTTTTTTTTTTTTACACAAATTGCACAGCACTCCAAAGTGGAAGTCTTGAGTTTGTTTATTTAAACAACCGAACCCAACCAACGCGTTTCAGCCTCCTCGGCTTTGCTCACGGTTAGTGAGTTTTCTATTTCCACACTATTTAAGCCTAGTCAGCCATTATGGGGCATTCTGGGCAATGTAGTGATTGGCTTTTGATAATCAAATTAAATAACAGAAAAAGAAAAATAACAATTTACATTTTCTGACCATCTCATGGAGGTTATTTACACTTGTACATTTTTCAATTCTGCGTAATTTACATTTCAGTGCTTTTAATGTTTTTATCTGAGTTCCGCCTTTGACTTGTTAATGCTATTAACCGAGTACAGTACTCATAATTCTACTTATCCACAAGGTTCTATATTCCTACGTATTATCTCAAGGCTTAGTGCCTGTCTACATTCCCATATTCAACCGTCCAGGCGTGCATCGTATTAGACTAGGTTCGTCTAAATGCATATATTATTCTCTCTTTGTCTAATTGGCTTTTGATAATCAAATTAAATAACAGAAAAAGAAAAATAACAATTTACATTTTCTGACCATCTCATGGAGGTTATTTACACTTGTACATTTTTCAATTCTGCGTAATTTACATTTACATTTCAGTGCTTTTAATGTTTTTATCTGAGTTCCGCCTCATACGCAACCGCCAAACACATGAAACACATGATACAATGTCAACAAGGAGATTGGAGAGCGATGTCCTATTATGGCATAAAAACAGTTACTCTAAATGAACGCAGCGGGAATAGAACTAAAACATTATGCCAGATGGAAGACAAGTTGATCATAAGACTTAAAACTAAGACCCCGAGAGGGATGAACTCTGATGAAGAACTGTACATACACTTAGAAGAATAGAGACAAATTGCTAATGTTGAGGGAATCTGAAAGCATTGTTGAACTGTGTGGCAAGAAAAACTTAATTTACGATTCTGCAAAAGATTATAGTAAATGAATCCTTAGTACTATACTAATTAGACAAAGAGAGAATAATATATGCATTTAGACGAACCTAGTCTAATACGATGCACGCCTGGACGGTTGAATATGGGAATGTAGACAGGCACTAAGCCTTGAGATAATACGTAGGAATATAGAACCTTGTGGATAAGTAGAATTATGAGTACTGTACTCGGTTAATAGCATTAACAAGTCAAAGGCGGAACTCAGATAAAAACATTAAAAGCACTGAAATGTAAATTACGCAGAATTGAAAAATGTACAAGTGTAAATAACCTCCATGAGATGGTCAGAAAATGTAAATTGTTATTTTTCTTTTTCTGTTATTTAATTTGATTATCAAAAGCCAATCACTACATTGATCAGAATGCCCCATAATGGCTGACTAGGCTTAAATAGTGTGGAAATAGAAAACTCACTAACCGTGAGCAAAGCCGAGGAGGGTGAAACGCGTTGGTTGGGTTCGGTTGTTTAAATAAACAAACTCAAGACTTCCACTTTGGAGTGCTGTGCAATTTGTGTAAAATTGAATTTTCGGAGCCGGCTCCCTCGCCAAGCACCCACTGCTAGAGCGCGCTGTGTAAAGGATCACTTTGTGGACATATATATATATATATATATATATACTAGCAGCCCGTCCCGACCTTGTCCGGGAGCAATCAGGCTTCCCCGACCCCCGCCTGCCCCGACATGACCCCCGCCTGCTCCGACATTGCCCAGCATCCCGGGCCCCCGGCCGCTCTGTCCCCCGCCTGCCCCGACCCCCGCCTGCCCCGACATTGTCCCCGGATGTCACAAAGGCCCAGTGTTGAGGCGCTCTGCATAAATCTCCATGGCAGATGCTGTAAGTCCCCGTCCCCCGCCTGCCCCGACCCCCGCCTGCCCCGACATTGTCTCCTGTAGCCTTTTCCTCAGCCGATGTAAATTGTACCCTTCTGTTTTGTTGTAACTGCCCGTCCCCCGCCTGCCCCGACCCCCGTCTGACCTGACATTGTCCCCCAGAGCCTTACCTCAGCCGATCTAAATTCTATCCTTCTGTTTTGGTGTAAGTCCCCGTCCCCCGCCAGCCCCGACCCCCGCCTGCCCGACATTGTCCCCGGAGCCTTACCTCAGCCGCCGCTCCTCAGTTCACCGCTCCTCCTCCTGTTTTGGTGTAAGTCCCCGTCCCCCGCCTGTCCCGACCCCCGCCTGCCTGACATTGTCCCCCGGAGCCTTACCTTAGCTGCCGCTCCTCGCCGTTGGTCACCGCTCCTCCCGCCGGTCCGCTGCTCCTCACCTCCTCCCCCGCGCCATGTCCGCCGCTCGTCACCGCTCCTCCCCCGCGCCATGTCCGCCGCTTCTCCTCGTGCTCCTGGATGCCGCACCTCCCCGCGCTCCTGACGTCAGCACGCAGGTCGCGGCCGGCGCTACTTCGAGGGGACTACTTTTTTTATAATGTTAATTTTTTAAATATAACGTATTTTTTAACTTTATATAGCCTATGTCCATCTGCATACCCTAAGGATTACAACAATGGATCGGGTGTGTGGATTGGCGCTTTGGTTCCCGAGTTTACCCGCCTCAAAGCCTCAAAGCCTCAAAGTTCTTCCTTTATAATAGTAGTATAGATATATATATATATACCATGGAGAAGGTTTTTGGCTGTATGCATAGGGACTCGCTATCCCATCCGAGGCCCGCCTTTGAGAAAGCGGCAGGGTTCTAAAGCGACTCGTCTGGTTGAATACATATATATATATATATATATATATATATATAATCAGCTCCGTTGCACCTTGCCAGGGCACTCGTTGACGGGTGCTTTGAAAGCAGAGGTGCGTCCGCGAAAAATAATGGCTGCTCACTTTTCCTGATTCTCGTATCCAAGAAAAAAGCACTCACATGGGTTTCTTCTCAATATCTATCAATGTTTTATTTGGGAGCAAATATGACGCGTTTCTGCATCCGCCTTACTCTAATGTTTGGCTAGCGCACCAAAAAGCAGTACATTCTTTTAAAACAGTAAATCATATGATGTTTTGCAACATTACCATAAAAAACGGACCACCCACAATGTTAGTTTGTTTTTGCAAAATTCAGTGCCATATTGGTATAGATACCGTAACCATATAGTCAACATGCATATTCAATAACATAGTGTGTCCCGTTCTTTCTTTTTGTTTGTCGCCAAATACATTTGTCAATTCTATCAACAATTTACTTATTGCACCGCACCAGAGTTTTTATGTCTCAAAATGACAGCATTAGTGTGAATCTCAATCCCCAATGGTATAACCTTATCACGCCATGTATTTGCCTGAACTCATATTTGGAGTACAATTTGCAAATAAAGTGCAATGCAAATTTATAAAGCTTTGTATCGGCGAAAGATCATCAATGAGAATACCAGTTGTCAATATTGATTAAAAAAACCCTTGCAACATTGGAACATTTGAAATATATATATAACATTGCAGTATCAAAAGACCGTTGGAAACTTTCCCTAACATTAGTTAAACACAAAACTAACCAAACTCATCATTTATTTAATTATTGTTTAAGGTTCCTAAGACGAGAGCAAAAGAACGATCTATTGATCTGCCTATATTGTTACTGACTAAGAAGAAATATGCAGTTTAAAAACAAGTACTGACTTACATGGCCATCAAGGCACAGAGGGACCGTATTCTTCAAAAGTTCTAAAACTTAATGTTAGGAGAGAAATCCGCTGGGCAAAGACAAAAAATTCATGGCACCTTTAAGATCTATTTGATGTGTTAAAAATATTAAATATAAGCGATAGAGGCACACAAACCTTCGTTACAGCATTGCTATGTCAAAGGAGTACACGTTCACGTAGCAGTCGGTGAATGCACCCACTGTGAACGCTCGCCCGTATTTAAGCGTGTTGTTCTTTCCTGAGGGTTTGGAGATCAGAAGAGGACTTCCCAGGTGTTTCATATGGCTGCCATCTTGGAATTAGTTTTGTAACAAAACTTTATTTAAATGATGACTCTGTATTTGTTGTCAAAAATAAATTCAATGTACCTCATTTATTTAGGATTACGCGCACTTTACTAAATGTTACAATGAGCTGTGACAAACGAACCTTATTTAAATGATGACTATATATCTTCAAAGATAAATTCGATACGCATAATTTATTTAAGATTACGAATGCTTTACTAAATGTCACAATTAACTGTGACAAACAGCCCAAGATGGAAAATCTCCAGAGACGGAAAGTCAGAAAGGATTTAGAGATACCCCATTCACTGAAGAAAGATATGTTTTCACACAATGCTAAATAATTTAAAACATTTAATCTGTAAATACAAAATGTATTATCATTTCAATTGAACATTTTCATCTTACAATTTTACAAGTACATGCATTAATCACCATTTCCTTAAGCTTAAAGTTGTGTTTTACAATTTCACTAACAGCCAGTATATATAAACATGTATTCACTTTTCTTTTGATGACTTCATCACATATACATCAAAGAATCTGATGTAGCTTATATACATACTTTCAAATCGGGTCTCTGACCATGATGGTGGACTTCATGTTTTACATATCAGCATATATTCTATGCATACAAAAGGTAAACTTATACACATAATAACATTGGAATTAATGGGCCATACATTCATGTAGATGGAACAAAAAGATGTTACATTTTCAGATACAGATATTAGTTACCTCCAATAATTCCTGACTGATGGTACAACATGGAGAATACATAGTTTAAATATGAGTTTACAGAATATAGGCAAGTGTGTGCCATTCAGTTGATGAATGTAGGCCCTTGTTGATGTTATCAGTGCAGCAAATCAATCTATTTTCTTTCATGGTCAATATTTTGTCCACATTTGCCTGTCTTTTGATTGGTTTCACTACCTCTATGACCCACCATATCATGTCTTTATCAGTATGGCCAAATCTGTGAAAGTGTTCCACTAAGGGAGTATTTTCTACATGACATCGAATCCTCGATTGATTTAGCAAAATGCGTTTTTTCACCATCTGAGTTGTTTTGCCAATATAGTTGAATCCGCATGGACATCTAATATGGTACACCACATTGGAGGTGTTACAGTTTGAGAATTGTTTGATGTTTATATCAATTCCATTTATAGTGCAAGTTTTTATTGTTTGGGTAGTAGTGCACGCTGTGCACATGTTGCATTTATAGTTCCCCACAAGTGGAGCCAATTGTCTCATGTTGTCAACCATCTTGATGGTTTTGTTTGCATAAGCATGTACCAAGCAATCTTGTAGATTTGAGCCACTCTAAAAAGAGAACATGGGTTTGTCTCTTAGTTCAGGTAGACTTTGAAAAGGGACCAGTGTTTATTGACAATCTTTTTAATGTACTTAGAGTGAGTCCCAAAGGTAGACACACATACTAGATGGGGATCTTTATGGCGTTGTCTAACCTCTAACAATGCTTCCTGGTTATTTTACCAAGCACGTTTGAGTGATTCTTTAGAAGTTTGGATGGGTATCCTTGTGCTTTTAGTTTTTCTTTTAACTTTTTTGTTTCTGCAAAATAGTCTTCCTTGTGTGTACAGTTACAACAGAGTCGTAATAATTGCCCGAAGGGCAACCCATCCTTGAGTGCTTGGGGATGGTGACTGGTATAGTTCAGTAATGTGTTTCTGGCAGTTGGGTTAGTTTAGTATACAACGTAGTATACAGGCTGTTGTTACTATCAGCTTTTATTCTTATGTCCCAAAAAATCGTGCTTTGTGAGTCTGACTCAATTGTGAATCTAAGATGGGGATTTTTTGTATTTAGCCAAGCATGAAAGGTATCAATTCGTCTTTGTTACCACGCCAAATCAAAAAGACATCGTCGATATATCTTAGCCAACAAATAATGTTGGCTGAGAAAGAATTGGATACATTGAAAATGTATGTATTCTCAAAGTTGGAAACATAAATATTTGCTAAATCTTGGGCATAGACCACACCCATAGCTACACCTTTTAACTGCTGATAAAAGGTGTCCTCAAAAATAAAAATAGTTCTCACACAAAGATAATTTTGTACATTCTATGATAAAACTCGTGGGCACTTTGTGAGGCCTTGGTCTACTATCCAGTAGGGTATCCAGGATGGTAAATATATCATCGTGGGGGATGTTCGTGGTTTCTTCTCAGTTGGTCTTTTTAACTTGTCTTCTTTTTTAATCAAGTATCTTTTCTTTATCACATTTTGAGTTTCATTCAGCAACTAAATCACTACTCTTGCTCTATTCACTTTACACTGGTGTATACAAATTTCATTTAAAACTAACCAATCAAAATTATGAATACTATGCGTTAATTATTGGATTTTCTCTTTCTCGTGTATAGATAAGGGTCTTTTTTAATCAATATTCTCAACGTCCTGAAGATGGTCTAGTGGACTGTGACATTAATAGACTGAAACTTCGACTATAACACCTATTTGTCAGTTGAATTTAATATGTGCAATGTTTGTTCTGTATAAATTCTACAAATTGCCTTAAAAATGTCTTCTGTAAAGGTGTCCACAACTGTAACTGAGAAGAACACTCAATCATTTGTGAATATTGATTTCCGATTATATTGTGTTGTTTGTTTATCTGTACCCTACCAAACAGACCTATTTTTCATATAAAAAAGAATTTTCTTTGAATATACACACCCGTGGTTTTTGTAATTGTTTTTCTGACTAATTGACTGTTATTTGTTTGAAGATGTATTTATTGAATCTCTTTGAAATTAGATTTCAAACAAGTTGATAGTAAGTTACTTAGATAGAGCTTACCTCATATACTCTTTCCTAAACATTTTTTTTAAACTAAATCCCTTGAGAGCACCCTTACCTGCTCATATAGCACATAATCAAAGCAGGCCAACAGTGGTGCTAGAAGTGGCATACTTTGCTTATCCACTAACATTTCATCTGAGGTAAAGTCCACTGAGTGTCTATCAGAGTGAGTTCCTGAATCTAAGCCTTAATTGTGCTCACAGATGAGGCCCACTGCTGCCAGCAGGACCCCCACCCTGTCCCTCTACACTTGGGTCTTAATTAGACCTCGGACAGAGCTCGCATTAGACTGAGCTCAATGTCTCCTCCTTGGGAGAGACCATTGCTCTGGTGCTTTGCAGTTCGTGCCCTCTGCCCTGTACTTGTCCATCCACTCCTAGGCATCAGCGGGATTCAGGAAGATGTATGTGGTTCCATCAAAGAAAACCCACAGCTTAGCAGGAAACCATAGGAGATATCAGAGGCCAACTTCAATCCTTTCTTGGCGTAACCTTCAGATTGGAAACTCTTTTAGACTGCACTGCAGCAGTAAAATCGGGGAGCAAGTTCACTGCTGCATTTTCCACTTGAAAGAAGTCACTCGTGGGGGCTTTCTGGAGTAAGAAATCATGATCCTGGTAATGCAGCAGGTCTTGGTGGACAACCCAGAGCAGGGGGCATCACATGAACTCGGTCGATGTCCCATGGTCAAGGGCAAAGAACGAGTAAGGGCCACTTGGGTTTTCGTCCAGTTTTCCATTGATGCAACCATGTCATTACCCTCCATTCCATCGGGCAGCCCTACAATCGGCATGTTTTTGCACCGGTTGGGGCCCTCAGCATCCTCCACTCTGCTCTCCAGAATTTTGACACGTTGAGTAAGGTCCATCATTTGTTGCCACAGGGACACCTCAGCTACTACCTCTGTCTCCTTGACCTTATTTGCAAGTTTACAATGGTAGACTCACAGAAGGCTGAGTTCCCCTTAAGACACTGCTTCTGCTGGGAGGCTTTTGAGTTCACAATGGCGAGCAGAATTTTTTCCAGAGTCTGCTGAAGGACAGGGGACACTTGCTCTGCATCAGTCCCAGGCGGCCATTCGTCTGTCGTGGCTGACCCCTGCAAACCTGTGGTGGTGGCAGTATCTCTCACCCTGGGTTTGCCCATTGATGTGCTCTTTATGTTTGGTCCCGCAGGCCAGTCACACAGTTATGTCACTCCCCAGCAGTCTGTGATTCACTCTTAGGGTTAAAAAATTCTGCTCTCCACAGGTCCCAGCCAGCCAAACATCCAACAGAAGCACCCCCCCCCCCGAGGTTACAGTCACAATTTGGTCAGGGCTGTTACAAGGGGAAAGTTGTGTCCTATGCCATACTCTAGGTCTCTAGTGGACAATAGGGGTACACTGAGAGGCATTGGACCCCTATTGTCCATTAGGACTACAAGCCTCCCAATCAGAGGTTTCGGCCTCATCCAGGGCCATGATGCATGCTGAAGAGGCTAACGACCTATGCCAGGCCTGTCCCCTTCATACATGGTCCCCTTCATACATGGTCTAGTGGACTGTGACATTAATAGACTGAAACTTCGACTATAACACCTATTTGTCAGTTGAATTTAATATGTGCAATGTTTGTTCTGTATAAATTCTACAAATTGCCTTAAAAATGTCTTCTGTAAAGGTGTCCACAACTGTAACTGAGAAGAACACTCAATCATTTGTGAGCCACTAGAGGACTGCAGGCCAGCCCATGCTCAGCATGCTGTTCCAAGGCCTCACCTGGGGCCCATCCACCTCCTGTTACAGTCCAGCTCCAAGCTTTAGTTTTTTTAGGCCTCCATCATCTGTCCCCAGGTGTCTCTCTGAGTGCCAGGTGTTAATAGGAGTGTTAGACCCCCAATGCTTGTTCACAATTAACAAATCTCCTACACCTTACTGGTCACTCACCTTTTCCACTCCAGAAGGTGGGCTCAACTGCCGGTCTAGGGGGTAAGGGCACTCTGTCACTCTGCAGGGCAGTGCCAGCTCCAGATGCAATGCCACACAACAGTCCGGTCAGGGGGCCCCAAGGGGCCGCAGAAGGAGGGCTAAGAGCGGACCCGCACACAGAGCAAGTCAGCTAGGAAACCCGCATAAAGCGCCGCAGTGCTGTTCCAGTGCATGCAGGTCCCGACCAAAGCACAGCTGTCCCTGTCGAGAAGGGCAGTCAGTTGGCAAGCAGGGCAGTGCAAGCCCAGGATACATTGCAATATAATGTCTCCTTTGCTGGGCCCCTGCTGGGTCAGAGAAGGAGAGATGCAGGCACATCTTTCTGCAGGACAATGCATTAGGGGCCCATTGTTCACAGCGCCACTGCACCGATCCAGTGCACACGTGTCCGCTGATGTTGCTGCCGTACACGTGAGCCACCGTCAAGGCTCAGCACACCTCTGATGGAAGCTCTTACCGTGGGCTGGAGTTTCTTCACTGGCAATCGTCTTTTTTTTAAAAATAAATCTTATTTGTCACGTTTCACATAAACTGCATATCTCTGCAGTCCAGAGGCTTCTGCACACATCAAGTACACAATAATAATAACTTTGACTTTTATAAAGATGGACAAACCGCATTTTAACGAATCCCCCCAACTCCCCCCTCCCCACCCAATTGCGCCCATGTCCCAAAGGAAAAAAGGATACATCAAGAGCATAAGTGCATACCCGTCGACCACCCAACCAACATAGAACCAGCATATACGTCAGTCCGGCAAGCGTACATCTCCCTCCTGAGGCGGATCCAGTTCCAGTCCCCGGTAATCTGTACACCTCTTCAAAATTCTATAATGTTTGCGTGGGCACCCCCTAGCAATGAAAACTGGCTGTTCGAGCCCCATGCAAAAATCCATCCCATTTCTCCACGCAGCCAGTGACGGAGCCCGGGGCGCCTTCCAGGCCCTGGCAATATCTCTTTTTGCCAATGTGAGACCTAGGAACGAGCGGTGTCACTTATAGTGATTTCCCCCCACTCCCTCCATAAGGTGTAGTAGGGCCAAGCGCGGTGTGCAGGGGAGCTCCCAGCCCAATTCCTCCGACAAGCAGGAGTACATCCCCCTCCAGAAGCTATGCAGTGAAAGCCAACTCCAGACTGTGTGCAAAAGCATACCCTCCTCCCGCTGACAGCGGAGACACTCGGGGGATCCGATCATACCTGCCCTTCACAAACGCACTCTAGTGAAGTACACTCTGTGTAGGTATTTAAATTGTACCAATCTCAGGTGCGTAGGTATTGCCATCCCCCGCCGGCTCGCTACAGCCTCAGCCCAGTCCTCCTCCTTTAGTTTATCCACATCCGCCTCCCATGCATTCTTAAGTTTCTGCAGATTCGTGGAACAGTGAATAACCAGAGTTTGGTATATGCGGGAGATCTTGCGGTCCGGTAGTACCCCCCCATAACGATCTTTGCCTCTATGGGGCTGAAGTCAGGGAGAGACTCCAGACCCTCCAAACTAGGGGCAAAGGCGTGTCTAAACTGTAGGTACCTATAGAATTGGGATTGTGGCATCTCATATTCGTCCTGCAAATCCTGAAACGATTTAAATGTCAGATCCTTCATAACGTCCCCCAGAACCGAGATGCCTATGGCGTCCCATCCCCGGAAGCCCTGCAGTGCTGCCAACTGAGGCAACCGCCCATTACCCCAGAGAGGGGTCTCCCTGGTCAAGACATTCCACTACCCCATCCTGCCCTGAGCCTGCCTCCAGATGTGAAATACCACCCGCGTGAAAGGGCGTATGGGGCCTCTGAAGCGGTGCAGAATGTAATAGCGTGTGTAGAGAGTTGCTGCCCATAAGCTGCCGCTCAACCGCGTAAGCTGGATCCCCCCCTGTCCCCGTACCACCACTTGTTGAGGACCAGCAAGTGTGCGGCTTGATAGTAGGAGAGGATGTCCGAAGAAGCGAGGTCCCCGGAATAGGTAGCTAGGAAACAGGTGCGTAGGGCCACTCTCACCATGCCCCCCTCCCACAAGAACCCTCCCAGCGCTGAGTTTACCTGCCGGAACCATCGGGTTGAAACCTGATATAGATGATTCTGCAATTGATAGAGGAGACGGGGAAGCGCCACCATCTTGAAGATGGCTGACCTACCGTATATGGTTAAGGGCATGCAGGACCACACCTTAAGGTCTTCCCGGGTTCGCTCCCACAACGGGATCAGGTTGCGTTACCAGGACACCGCCGGCACGTCAGATAAAAAGCCCCCCATATATTTCAGCCCCCTTATCGCTAATTGAAGGGATGAGGCCCATGCTCCCACCCTTGGTCGACCCCCCTGGACCCACAGCGTGGATTTGCGTGGATTCATATACAATCCAGAGGTCTCCCCGAAGATTTGCAGTATGCCCAGCAGTCATGGGCCTGACCTATCCAGGACGGTAAGAAAGAACAGGACATCGTCCGCGTACAGTGCTATTTTGTCAGTGAGACCCGGCGGCCATTCAAACCCCAAAAGATGGGCATCAATGTGCACCCAGGCCACCAGCGGCCCCATAGTGAGCGCAAAGAGATAGGGGGAGAGGGGGCAGCCCAGTCACGTGCCCCGCTGGATGGAGAAAGCACGAGATATCGGCCCCTCTACCTGCACCGATGCCGTTAAACCAGTGTAGAGCAGCTGCAAATAGGCCAAAAATTGCTTGCCGAGATTACGTTTCCGCAGAAGATCAAGCAAGTACACCCAGCTCAGGGAGTCAAAGGCCCTATCCATGTCAGCCAATATTAGCGCTGCCGGCTCCCCAAGCCGCCCACTGGCCAACACAGCAACGTGTGCGCACCTAATATTATGACGGGTCGCCCTCTGAGGCATGAACTCAGCATGGTCCGGGTGTACCAGTGTGGTGATATGTGGCAGGAGCCAGTTGGCCAATGCCTTGGCCAAAACCTTCACCTCCACATTGAGAAGGGAGATGGGGCGATATGATGCATGCTGCTCCGGAGGCCTACCCGGTTAGAGGTACACTACCACCTTCGCATGTCTCCAGTCCGGAGGGAGCGAACCATGCTCCCGCGCCTCCTCCACCACCGGCTGAAAGTGTGGGGCCAGCTGTACAAAGAATTTCTTGAAAAACTCACTGGGGAAACCGTTCGGTCCTGGAGCCTTCCCGGGGGTCAATTCCCCCAGGGCCATACCCAACTCTTCGTCTGACAGTGGCCTATCTAGGCTGTCCCTCACCTCATCTGAGAAAGTCTTAGGGAGGAGGTCATCTATAAATTTCACAATGACAGCGGCTGTGAGACATTCTTTGGGCGCATAGAGTTCTTCATAATATGCTGCAAAGCTCTCCGCTCAAGAAGCTGCGCCCCCTCGGGGTCCAGGACTCGCGGCAGAGGCTGGGCATGTAAGGCGCGCGGACATAAGCCATGTAGCATCTTACTGGATTTGTCCCCCCATTAATATACCCTACTACATGTTGCCAGCCAGGCCTGACAGGCCTCGTCCAGCAGCAGGGCTGCATATTGTTGCTGAGCCAATACTAACTGTCGTCTGGCCGGGCCGCCGTCCGCCTCCCGACCCCAACGTTCCAACGCCTCCACCTCCGCCTCCCGACGTACCAATTCCCTCTGCCGCTCCCTTGCGCTGCCACACACCACGTGATATCCACCCCTCGCAGTGTGGGTTTCAGTGCCTCCAAAAGTACCCCTAGGGATGTTACCGACCCCACATTGGCTACCAGATAATTATCTAACTCTTTGGTCAAGTGTTCCCTGTATTCCTCCTTTTGCAGCTGCCACCCTGACATATGCCATCTAAGTGACTGCATCCCTGGGGCAATCCGGAATGTGAGGGCAACTGGTAAATGATCCGACAAACCTCTGGGCATAATGTCTGCTGACAATATTATGTGTATTAGTCCCCTGGGAACAAATATATAATCGAGCCTCGAGAAAGAATCATGTGTTGTGGAGAAGTAGATATATTCCCGAAGGAGACCATGTAGGTGTCTCCAGACATCCACCCAGTCCAGTTCCGTCACCAGAGAGTGTAGTTTGGTAGGGGATCCACCCACCCCAGCTGTGTCCCCTCTCCTCCATCTATCCTGACCCAGCTTCATCACATCATTCCAATCTCCACCCACGACTGAAAGCGTGTCTGGCATGTCCCCCCCAGATATGTAGAAGTCGTTCCACTAAAGTCCTTTGTAATGGCGGTGGAGCATACATGCTGCCCAGTGTTAAGATGTCCTCCCAATCCTGCCCTGTATAAAAATGTACCGTCCCTGCGTGTCTGACAATGTTTCTCTTGCGTATATGGGACCCTGCGATGGATCAGTATCGCCATGCCTCTCGAACCACGCGTGAAGCCTGAGTGGAAAATGTGTTGATACCGTACCTTTGCAGGCACAGGGCTTTAGTACCCATCAAGTGTGTTTCCTGTAGCAGGAGCACATCGGCCCCAACCAGTTTGGCATAACGGAGGATGTCTAGGGCCCCCTGGACATTCCAACTAACTATGCGCAGGGAACCAGGGGTTATCTGCGTTTCCTTCTGCATGCCAGACACAGCAAGTGATTCATACCATTGTGGCCAGTGTATGCGTTTCCCAGTACGTACAGTAAACTACAAGCAACCAGTAAGGACGCCCAATCTAACAACCAGAACAAACCCCCACCCCCCAACAACCCCCCACCCCATACCTCTCAAACATGGAAGTATCTGTCGAGGTCGGATAGGCACCCAGTCCCCAACCGGGGGACAGGAACCATACCTTCCAATGGATCCCCAACTGGCCACCCATAGCCCTCGGGCCTTACCCGTCCCCGCCCACCACTGTGTGGCCGTGATCCCAGCCCAATAAACGTGCCTATCTGATCACTATCCCAAGTCTCCCAGCACTTGCCATGCCCACTGATCAGTCTGCCGAAGCCTGTCTCTCTGGAGTCGATCCCCCCCGCAGAAGGGCGGAGCTGGACAGAGAACAACGCCTGGACCTGGATCTCCTGTTACCTCTCCACTGACCTCAAGGGCCCCTCCGGGCCACCTCATTGGAAGACGAGTCCGATTCCCTACCCGGTGGCGTGTGGACTCGCACCCGCACAGTCTCATCAGTCCATTTGGAAACTTCCTCCGGGGAGTCAAAGAAATGTGTACGAGAGTGGTATACAACTCTCAGGCTAGCCAGAGTCAACAATGCTTATGAGAGCTTGAGGTCCTGGAGGCAAGCCTTTGCCGCAAGAAAGGATTGCCGCTGCTGCTGCACCAGTCGCATGTAGTTCGGGAATATGAGGATACGTGTGTTATCACATGTGAGGGATTCCTTAGCTCCTGCCTGTTTCAGGATTGTGTTCCTGTCCATGTAGTTCAGAAATTTCGCGGGGACATGCGTTCCCTCCTTCCCAAGCCTTAACAGGCCCTAGGGACCCCATCCCCCAGGGCCTAATGGGGATTCCCCGGTGTCTACACAAGGCACATACAACACACAAGATTGAGTGCTGAGGGGGGGAGCCAAGCCCACCTGCCTCCCCTGCATACACCCATCTAGGGTACAGCAGGAGCTGGCTTTGCTCCCACCTGGGGGGAGCGGATTTTGTTCTCTATGCCCTCCAGGTAGGAGAAATCTCTGTTTCCCTACCTGCAAGAGCATGGGCAGGGAAAAAATGCATGCTCTCAACTAAATGGAACATTATTTCAGCACCCGCTCGGGTGAGAGTACAACCTAGAGGTTTAGGAAGTGGGACCATGCACCCCTCTTCCATAAATATACATGGCACCACCCCTAGGTCCTGTCATTCACCATGGGTGTTTTTTTAAGCACAGGAACCCATGATTTAAAAAGTACCTTTTGCAGCAGATTCAGAGATCAACTGCAAATTTGCAGCAACATTTTAAAAAGAAAATGTTTTTGGGCCTTGGGTGGTCCTTCTGGGACCCCCAGTAACCCTGGGGGCAGGGTATCTGTACCATGCCCCCCTCCACCCCCAATATCTTTTTAAAACTTTTTTTAGGATTCAGTACTGAACACTGTGTCCTAAAATGGCTGCAGCCCCATTGTTGTTGTGGTGGCAGCCAATCGGATCTCATCTCTTGAGATCTGTCAGCCATGCAGCGTAAAATATAAGAAGTTTTTGAGGCTTAATTTACATCAAATCACAAAAAGCACTCTTTACGGACAAAGATTCTGTAAATCCCGTTTGAACTGTAGTTGTATCTAAATTTCCTATAAAAAAAGGAATAGGGAAAATGTGTTTGGGGAGCACCCCTTTTTCCCTTCACCTGCTTGACTAGTCACCCAAAAACTTCCCAGGAATGAGCTAAGGTGGATGAGACTTTCAATCGGAAGGTTTAGTGAAAGTTCATCAAACGGCGCTTCAGTTATAAGCAAACAAAAAAATGCTTTTCCTATAAGTACCCTGGGGCAGTCACAACAAGGAAATATATATCTGTATGTTTATATATTCACAGAAAAAACGAAAGGTTGCATTATAGTTAGGCTCAGATTTTGCTTGTACAAAATCCTCTTACATACCCATACAGCCACTCACACACCCATACAAACACTCACATAACCATTCACACACCCACACAGCCACTCACACAACAGCCCTGGGGAGTTAATGGTCCCTATGGCATTTTTAAACCCTTTGAGGGTGACCTTGTGCACCCCCTCCATTTCTGTTTTAAACACCGCATGCCCCAGAGACTTGGCGCATACAAGGCTACAATTAAAACAAGAGCAGGAGACTGTGCTTGTTTTTTTTTTTAAATCACTGCAATATTTGTGAATGTTTTGCGAAATCGCCATACAGTTTAATTAAATGCTTTGTACCCCGAAGGGGACCCCCTGGGACCCCAGCACCAGAGCTAGAGGGTCAGGGTATTCGTACCCTGCCCCATTTTTTGTAATTTCTTTTAGTACTCGGCTGCTTTATACAGCCCCCCCAACCAAATTAGCAGTTTATGGTGCCCTTGCAAATCCTTGGGGCACCATTAGACCTGGAATGTTTAAAAACAAGGCACATGCAGGGTATTATGGGGTGCTCATAGCAAGTGCAGTGAATAATAATTGAGTGGCGTCACTGCTTCAATACTGAAGCAGTGAGGCCACAGTTGATTTCTGTTACTTTTTTATATTGTATGTGCCTCGATTCCAACCGGGTCACCCACAGCCTTCCTTCTTTTTATTTTAAATCAGCTACAATATGTTAATCAGTGGGTGTGAGGGGCCCGACTCCTCTGTTGTAAGGTATCATGCAAATAGTTTCCTTTAAAGTGGAAAGAGTGAATACACCAGTAAAGCGGATGTCGTTCTGGGGAGCCTGGACATAATTTATTTGTAGGAGACACAACTTTGAAAAGGAGAGCATCTGAAATCACAAACCCTATATGGGTAGAATAGCTTTCAACAGGCTTCCCATGAATGACTACAGAAAACAAATCAGAGAAAGAGTGCAGATTCTTCATTCTGCTGGACATAATTAAGGGTAGAACAATAAAGCTAACAGCAGTCTACACCCCTAATATGGAGAATCATCCCAGAAATGGAGAGAAGGTGACTGCAGTATGCTAGCTGATCTTTTCTGGGGTGGAAAATCTTTCTGGCAGACCACTTTTCAAATAACCCCTTTAAGGCCAACTGGGGCAAACAGGACTCTGCTCTAATCACAGACAGCACAATCACGATTCACAAATATATCAATGGTACACAACTCTACTTGGAATTTTCCTCTGCTTCAGACATCCATCACCTCCAACACCACCTACCTAGTAATGCCCTAGTCCATGGCCTCCCAGGCTACCCTTTGGCACCACTTATGGACATGCCTCAGCACATCTCATGCAGGAGCTGTGGGAATTTGAGCACATCACCTTATCTTAATGAAACTCCATTGACTCTCATTACCAACCTGCAACATCTTCAAAACCTGCTGCATCATTTACAAAGTCATCACAAACAACACCCCACTTATCTTGCATGTTCCTACAGTTAAAAGGCCCAACAGGCCATTTGTACTGCAGCATCATTTGCTATTCCATTGGAAACCATTAGGATACAATATTTAATATAATATTGATATATCTGCTTAGGAAACAGCTACAGCATTCATTCTTGGACTTTTTAAAATATTTATTACAAAAGAAATGAATTGGTAAAGTCTATTTTGTCATCAATATTTTAGAACTGGTTCTTTTAAAAAAGCCTCTATACATCTATTTGCATGGGCTTCCAACTGTCACCCAGGAGCTGAACGCCCCCCCCCCCCCTGATGAGGTGGGAAGTTGCTCTGAGACAGAAGGCTTGGGTGTGGGGAGGTGACTTGCTTCTCTAGCAAACTGACCATCTGGGCTGTCCCCATATACTTAATTATCTTTAAAGTGGCCTACCTGTCACAGGCATGTTAACACTGGGTTGCCCCCTTTCTTTGCCCCTAGCCAGTCAGGTACAGACTCAGTGGAAGAAGACCTACACCCAGAACCAGTTTTGAGTGACCACGGAGGAGAGGTTTCTCATTTCCCTCATCACACCTGAAGGGTGGGCACAAGAGCTCTGCAAAGGGGGAGAAAGGTTCTGCTATGTTGTTGGAGTGGCACTGTGGGATTAGTTGTAGCAAAACTCGCATCAAGTACTGCGATGGTGGGTAGGGTCACCCCTGGGAAGTTTTCCCCCATTAGTTAAGGAGTGTACAGGAGTTTCCCCCACCCACAAGTTGGGACTGGGTATAAATGTGTCACCCCCATTACCCTCACAGATCACTTCTGGACCTGTGGAAAAAAACAGAGACAATAATCCCAAGGACTGGAGCTGCTCTACCTCTTGTGCCTAGGACAAAGACGATGACACCAAGGATCATAGGGCTGGCCTTCTGTATGGCTACAGGGACACAACAAGCTCTAACAGACCTTTTTCTGCATTCCCAGCTGACCAGTTGCAACTGGAACTGACTTTGACTTTGTTGCTGATCTCGGTTTGGGTGAATCTTGGTCCCCAAGTGCTGTCCCCAAATGCCTGACCCCTTGGCTGGTGTCAAAGTATATGCCTCCTAACAATCCTGAAACCTGGGAGGTAAAAACTTTTTAAAACCTCTTGGACCTAGAACCAATGGGGGACCGGACGAATCTACCAAGCTGATCATGGAGATACTTTGTTGCAGAGCCAAATATCGAGGTTGCTCCTGCTACAGTCGCTGCAGCAGCAAATCAATTAATTGGGACCTCAGGGAAAAGGTGTCCGGCCTTGTGAAACCCGCTTCAGCCAAAGCCTGCAGCCTTACCCCACTGGAAGAATCTGAGCTCAAATAAAGTAAGTCCAAAGGTAGAAATTATCTCCAGGCAAATGGAGGAAAAGTATCCGGCTGGCAAAGGACCTTCTGTGGTTGTGAAATTCTAATTTATCCCACTCTGGACTTTCTTGCCACAACTCAATGGCTTCACCGAGTTCTTGCCCTGCTGCTATGTGATAATTTAGAGCCCTCTTTGGCTACAGCCTGCTGACATGCCCCAAGGAGGATTGTTTTCTTCCATTCCAGAGAATAAGGGCCAGATTTATCTTTTCTCTCACACAATACCTAAAGGCAATTTGCTGCAGTGCGTTGCGTGAAAGGGAGAGAACAGAAATGCTGCACTAAGATATGGCACACTACTGTTCTCTCCCAGCGCTGGCACACTGTGTGCTGCATAGCTCCAATGCAGGCACCCTTGCACCATGGGACAAGAGTGCCCACGTCAGGGGCACAATTGTTTTTGTGCAGGAAGGCCCTTTGTGCACAACAGTCCTTAGAAGCCTATTCCTCTTTCCATATCGAAAGTGTAAGGAACAAGGAGCAATTAAGATATTTCTCCTCTTTATGCCTCTGTTGGATAAGTGCACCACTTTGGTGCAAAACTGGGTTTACAAGTGAATGCGGGTTTGCATCAAAATACATGGGTGGATGCATGTAACTGCCCATGCTCCACCCATGGAAAGCCCATCAGAAGCAAAGCAATGCTAGGCAGCTCTATATGCTAGGTTGCTTACTTTGTATTTATTAAACCTCGCAAGGTCATGAAAATCAACCTTGCTTGCCTTAGTAAATGCCCAAAAAGTATTTTGTGTCGGGCTGTGCCACAAAAGTGATGCAACCGCAACGCAAAATCACAGTAAATCTGGGCCTCAGTTGGAATGAAAGACGTTCACCAGGTTGAACTTGGTCCCTGCATTTGACCAGCGATCCATCACTGTCAGCCTTAAGCTTTATCCTTGTCCACATCAAGCTCTGCCAGTTATCCACGTTTGGCACCTAACCCTTTTTAGCGTTATTTTAAAACTTAACCTTTAAAAATTCATAACTCCAGTTCTACTGATTAGATTTTTGTCATTTTGGTGTCATGTTTTTTAAATGTACTCTATTTTCCTAAATTGGTTTGGGATTTTTCTTGTGTTGTGTGTTGACTTTATTACTGTTCACTACAGAAATACTTTACACATTCCCCAAATTAAGGGGCACATTATGATGGCGGACGGACCTGAGTCCGTCCGCCACCATAGAGTAGGAGGGAACCTCCGCATGGGCTGCGGAGTTCCCTCCTGTGCAATTAGGATGTGACCGCCACCCTGGCGGTCACATCCTCTATTTTTAACATTGCGGCGGGTGCGGCTTCAAGCTGCACCCGCAGCAATGTTAAAAATGCACGCATTGCATTTGTATGTAGAAAGTGGCAGGCACCGCGCGGTGCCTGCCGCTTTCAACATACAAATGCAGGGGGGTACCATAGGTACTCCCCATGTGCACCCCCCACCCCCCCTTCACCTAGGGGGCCCGCAACGGGCCCCCGCAGTGAAGTTACACATGCTTTTCCACCGCGGAAAAGCATGTTTCAGAGCCCATCCTAATCTGGCTGATGGTGTCTGAGAGACACTGTCACCATATTAGTGCTTTTCCGCCGCGTTTGTAAGCCAACCGCGGCGAAAAAGCTGCGGACGGAAACCAGGACCCACCAGCCATCCTAATGTGGCGGTGGGTCTTTGGTGGGTCCGCAGAGGATTTTCCGCATCCTCCGGGCCGGCGGTGGCTTCCGCCGGCCCGGAGGATGCGGAAAATCCTCCATCGTGATAGGCCCCTTAGTCTGTTAGCTCTGTGCCATAGCTACCAGTGTATTGAGGACAGGTTTATTTAGTGACTTTAGTAGTTTACCCTGACAAGGATTGTGATTATTTGTTAAGGTGGGTACTCACGCCCTCTTGACTAATACCCCCAATTTCTCACACCTGTTAACCTATCTCTTTCAAAGGACAATTCGCTTCAGAGGGTCCCTTTATCTGTTTCCTTAACACTCAGTCTGACTCACTACAAAGGATCTCTGGAATGTTCTTGTAGGAGCCCTGCAATTTGCATCTGCTGTCTGGACTATCCCCACAACCCTTCATCTTAGGTACCAGTAAACTGTAATGTGTAATGTACTCCAATGGGACATACATGTTCCACCTGGATGGGTCAAGGACTCAGATGAATGGCAATAGAAGAGAATGTGAAAACAGTGCCTCCTACTATTTGGGACATGCAATGCAATGTATTTATGGTTTTTGAGCAAAATTGTTGTTGCAAACCATGGAAATGTTACCAACTCCTCAAAAATATGGGGAACGGGTTTGAAGAGGGAATCGTGTTGGTCAGCATCTGAGAAGCAGAGAAAGAAACACTGCCCGCCCAACGCGTGGGGAGAGCAAATGTTCTTTTCTGGAACATGGTCTCCTTTACACAAAATGATTTGTCCCTTTTGGGAAAAAATGTGATGGTGATCCTTGCAGGTCTTCATCTCTGTGCTTTTAGCCAATCACGGGGTGTTGCACACAGTCACCTACCTAATTAAAATTAATTAGGCATGTTGTACTGCAAACCTTCATGAGTTGAGAATTTGCTATGTGACCTGTTAGTTCATACGGTGCATCACAAAATTGTTAGTTTAAAAAAAGTTAGTACAGAGCACTCACATGATTGTGGTTTGTGCTGGGGCAATTGTCAAAAACTACAGCTTATTATGTTGGTTTTGAGGCGAGTGCACCCTTGCCAAAGCCATGCCGGGGATTTTTCTCTGCCCTAACGGATGTTACAGGTCTAATCTGTGTATTATGAAAAGGTATGACAAAAGCAGTACGGCAGACATATTAATTGTAAAAAACATTTTTAAGTCAATAGTCCTTTAAGCAAGGATTCACTGAGTGTGTACACTATACATAATAACATTCCAATAAAGGACGATCTATGCTATGTTTAATTTATTTGCTTTTTTATTATTGCATGTATAAACCTGTCACATTTAGGTGGATTTATGTTTTATTGGTTCTTTTTTCTACTTACATTTTTTAACTTCACTTGTATGTGCTTTCTGAGTGTCTGTTTTCTGTTGAGAAGGGAAGTATAGGTGAATGCAAGAATGAATTTGAGGGTGGAGATAGGCATGCATGAGTGCACTTATGAGGGACAGAGTGCACGTATGATGCGTTATTGAGTGCCTAAGCTACCAAGTGTCTGAACAGGCACTTTCATTTACAAGCCATTTTATTGGTGTTTCCAAATATTGTTATACATCTTTATTCAACACTGTGAAATGTATAAACTAATACAAAAAACATTTTCTCGTGGAAACATTCTAGGAAGGCTTTTGGGCTGACAGTATGTGTGAAAAGAGACTTGGCTACATTTGCAAGAGGACTCCCTTGCCCCTTGAGCCAGGTCATGTGGACATCATTGATCCTGGATGCAGTAAAGTGAGTATAAAAACATCGTTAATCTAAAGAGGCAGGAAATTATGGGAAAATATATACCATTAGTCTGGATATTATTTTAATTAAAAACCTGAATTAGGTTTTGATGATTTAGTTCCGCTTGAGGATGAGTTCTGAAGTTTAATTTAGCAATTTTGCCTTTGTTCTCATGTAATAATTTTGTTGATTAATTACGATAACTGGGTTCTGTAAAATGCTATATTGTAAAAAAGGAAAACGTTTTTATTTTTAATATATACCTAGACGAATCTTGTCCTGGTTGCACTCTTTAAAAATGAAACAAGATCAAGTAAAATTTCATTTCAAAATGTACTATCATTCAAAATAAATGTAAGTGAACCATCCAGAATCAGAAATCTTTTAAAGAAATACAACAATTTCAGATCTATTTCTCTAATTTTAGTAAAATGTGTCTAAAGTCAAATCAGAAAAGCAGCATGCTCAACAAATCAAGCTGAACAATCACAATCCTTATAACTCCCTACTACTACTCCGACTACGGCGTTAAACAGTGAAAATAAAAAACACAGAATCTCCCTTTCGTCAAGAGTCTTTGCAATTGTGTTTCATACTTGACTCTTTCGTAGTACACAGTACACACGTGGGCCAAGAATGAATTAGCATTCTCTTCCGATATACTTATCAGTGGTGATCACTATGGGCCTGAGTACGATGTAAGTTGGACTCTCATCATCCCGGCACTGTAGCGGAAGCAGGACTGTGCGACTAGAAGTCTACGGTCGCGCTGCCCCGCTGCCCTGATTATGATGCAACCGCCTTCAGGGCGATCGCAATGTGTATAATTTCTATTGTGGTGTGTATTGCGGTCTGCAGCACACGCTCCAATAGAGAATAAACCTGCCACATGGTGCAGGGATGTTCAGGGGGGCACCATAGGTGCCTCCTGGCACCATAGGGGATGGCCAAGGGGGCACGGGGCTATGCTAGGGGTACACAAAGAGACTTTCCACCTGCCTTTTCATGGCAGGTGAACCGCCATGAAAGGCCAGGCACAAAGGGACATTGTAAACCCTACGGCAGTGCCTGAGCAGGCACCACACTCATTGTAGGAATTACTGACCCTCCAAAGTACCCCCGTTGGAAGCGTAGCGGACGGTCCCTCCGCCAGATGCCTCCACCCACCGCATTGTAATGTGGTAGGCGGACCGCAGGGGCAGATGTCGATGGCTCCAACACCAATGGCTTATTGGTGTTGGACCCACCGACATCGTAATCAGGCCCTAAGTTCTAATGATGCTCACCTTTTTGTTTCACACTAACTGAAATCTGTTTTCTTCTTAAATGTACTGAAAAAATGTTAAAAACATCAACCTCTATGAGCCAAAACATTAATCACTAAGGAACACTATTCCACCACCCTCTCATTACCCAATCACGGGATGTCTTTGAAGTATCCTGAAGAAGCCTACAACTTCCAGTCCACAATTGCTGTATCTTACCTGTAACTCTCCTGCCTTCATGTATGTAGTCAGTTGAGAAGTGTCCATGCCCTTGTATGTGTCCAGACACGATTAATGCTAGAACTCAAGGTACACAACCAAAAAAGGACATGTCCAGAAGGCATCTCATAGAACTGCCCCAGTTCAGAATCAGCTCATAATGTAGTATTCCACAACAAATCCCCCTGCAAAAGATGCTGAGGATAGACTTGAAAAATCCTACTCACACATAGTAGAACATCATAACATATTAGTCCGCATAGCTGGATCACCTCAGGCCATAAACCACAAGAGAAGAAAAGCCAACTGTTTATATAGCAGTAGGTTCACACAACAAATGAGAACCAATAAAGTCTGTACAAGGTGTACAAATAAATTCGCTCAAGCAGAATCATCTCTTCAAACGAAACAACACAATCATTAAGGTTTATAAGACAGGAACTTGCCCAAGTCTTATCACTTCACTCTGTTCTACAACTGCAAATGGAACCACGCGACTAAGGCCGCCTGTCTCTGACAAAGGAAGTTTTCAAATGCAGAACTTATGTCAGCTCATAACATGCAGTACTCGGGTAGAAATGATTTGTCAAAGAATGAGTCACAGGAACATGTGGAAGAAATTGGACCAGATGTATGAAACTATTTTGCAATAACAAAATTTACTGGGTTTGCAAACACAAAATGGTTTCCATTTTGGTAGAGCCTTTCAGAATAACAAACAAGTTTAACAACTCATTCCGAATCGCAAATAGGAGGGAATGTGAAAACATTGGGGCAGATGTATCAAGATACCATTTTGGGATTCTCAAATAGCGATTTTTAAGGAATCGCTATTTGAGAAGTGCAAAATGGTATGTATGTAGAAATTCGCTATTTTTTAGCGATTTCTTAAAATTCCTTAATTGCGATTAGCAAATTGCTAATCGCAATTAAGAAATAATTTCCCATTCATTTCTATGGGCCAGGAGGCCCATAGGAATGAATGTGAAATTATTCTCAATTTGCGATTAGCAATTTGCTAATCGCAAATTGAGAATAATTTCAAGGGTGCAAGGGTGTCTTAAGGATACCCTGCTGCACCCCTGAATTTGACATGTGTGCGCATATGGCGCACATACATGCCCTAAGGGCATGTATGAGCGTCATATGGCACCTTTAGAATTTAAAAAAAATGCATTTTGAAAAGAATTCGCAAATTACCACCAACTACAAGTTGGTGGTAATTTGCGAATTCTTAGTCAAAAATCGCAACACTGAAATGCTTAATACATTTCAAATAAGAAATCGCAATTTGCCATTTCTTAAAAGCCTCGCAATATTAAGGAATCGCTAAATTTGCGATTCCTTAATATTGTGAGGCTTTTTGCATGATACATTCCAAATCCCGTTTGTTTTGTCGCAAACGCTGCTATTTTGCGAATCGCAGCGTTTGCGACAAAAAAAACAGATGATACATCTGCCCCATTGTCTCCTACTATTTGAGATATGCAATGGGATGGATTTATGGTTTTTGACCAAAAGTGTTGTTGCAAATCATTGAAATGTTACAAACTCCTCGAAATTATAGGGAATGGGTTTGGAAAGGGGATCGTGTTGGTCAGCATCTGAGGAGCTGAGATAAACTGCCCGACTGACATCATGGGTAGAGCAAATGTAGTAATTTCTGGAACATGGTCTGCTTTACACAAAGTGATTTGTGTGAAATACAAACAATGTAATGGGGATCTGCTGGTCCTTGCAGGTCACCATCTCAAAATTGAAAACTGGTCACACAATTCTGATACACAATATGAAGCCACAATTTGCAACAGTGTGAGTAAACCTCTTCATTTATTCGTAAGTGAACAATTTCTGTATAAGCTTTTATTTCTGCAACTGAACGTTGCCTTCAATTGCTAGAAACAAAACTTTCTAGCCGGCACTTAAAAGATAATCCACTCTTTTTTTTTTTTACAAGCTGCACAATATCTCATGGCAATAGCACACAAAAAATCAATGGCACATTATGAACTACAGGCAAGAGCTGGAAACGCAGACATCACATAAAGAGTAATAAACAATATTTCTCTTGCGACCCCAGCCCCTCCTGTCAGTGCACTCTCCCATGGTGGCACTGCCGTAGAGGTCAAGTGATGATGGGGGACCCGAGTGCCTACTGGAAGCAAGCAGATAAGTATGAAGGACTGCATAGAGAGGTACTGGAGGTTGTTGGGCTAACTGATTGGTTTTCAGGTCTCTAGCTGCTTGCCTCCCATTCTATGACTGCTGAAGCTGGATTGAAGCTGCACAGACTGTGTGTACAATGATTTGAGGGAGGGGCTAAAATGAGTGAGAGACAATGAACGTTAGAGGCTGTGGGTCCACCTACTGGACAATGCACAATGAGCATGTACAAAGGCTGGTGGTACGCAGACCCCAGCAGCTCGGATTGAGGATGAGGGCCATATCCATCCCCTGTGCCAGCCTTGCTCTGGAATGAGAGTGCTGTGCCTCCCCTCCCCCACTACAAGTGGCATTACCAGATTCATGTGAGTCTCCCATTGAGGTAAACATAGACTGTGAAGCCCAGGATGTACTGGAGATGACAGCTGTCTGTCCAATGCTGCAATGCGACTGTTAGTGTCTGGGGCTCAAGAATCACCATGTCTTATAAAACACTTGTCGGTCCAGCAGAGAACTGCCATTTCCCTTAAAAATATGACTGTGGAGTTGAAGTGGCCTCAGTGCCATTTACAGGAGAGGACTCCCATACGGCATGACTAGCTAAACCAGCCATGTTGCTTGGCCTATAGATGACTAAAAGTCAGAGAGAAGACTGTCTGGCTAGGCGAAGGAAGCTTCCGGTGATGGAAACTGGGTGAGGTGGGATTAGCTGAGGATTGGTAGAGATCTGTAGAAACGGATCCTCCTTTCTGGCAAACTCTTAGGAGGTACTCTGTTAAGACCATTCATCAATAAGTAAGGACCTTTTACTTCTACATGCATGACTATAGGCATGGAAATTCATCACAACTAGTACGCCGATAAGGAAGAGGTAGAACACAGAAGGACTGATCTCAGATGGCCACTTGCCAAGTACTGCAAAGCAGATGTCAACTCGATCTGTCCTTGAATAAAAAGATGTACCACCATCAGAGGTCTCAAGGACATAAGCAGTTACACGCCCATGCTGCCCTTCCTGCAAACAATGCACATGCACATGGATCATGCTCTTCCTCGCCTGCAACAGTTTCTAAAGGGGATGTTGAACTTCTTACTAAAATGATCTATGATCATGCCTTTGAACCCAAAAAAGAATGCTAGGATGATCCTAGCAAGAGATTTGTGGCTTAAAAAAAGCTTTTTTTGAGGCCTTTATGACATTTAGAGAAGTGGTTCAAATAAGAGGCTGTGTTCTAGAAATGTAGGAAAAGATTACACGCCCATGCTGCCCTTCCTGCAGACAGTGCACATGCACATGGATCATGCTCATCCTCGCCTGCAACAGTTTCCAAAGGGGATGTTGAACTTCTTACTAAAATGATCTATGACCATGCCTTTGAACCCCAAAAAAGAATGCTAAGATGATCCTAGCAAGAGATTTGTGGCTTAAAAAAGCGCTTTTCTGAGGCATTTCTGACATTTAGAGAAGTGATTCAAATAAGAGGCTGTGTTCTAGAAATTTAGGAAAAGATATGAGTGAGTGACTCAGCTGCAGGTTGAATACGTAGAGATGGGGTGGGGAGCGAATCCTTACAAGTGTTCCTCCTGTTGAAATGCAATGACCTGGAAAGTAGCGCAGGGTTAGACAAGGTGAGAGTCTGGAACTTGCAGGAGCTGGTTGATGGTACTGACATTTTAGAATATGTGAGGCTTCTCGCAGATTTTAAACCTCAAGTGAAGGACACCGTTGAAATAGAAAGAGCATGCCTAGTTGAACAGCGAAGTCAAGGAGATGATTGAGTCCCAATATGCATTGCTGTTATAATGTCTTAAACACCTACTTACAGAAGCCAGAAAATTGGTGACATGCTCCTACCCGTATCATCTCTCTGTTCCCTGCCATTGAAGAAAGGTCAATGCTCTGTGTCCTTCATGCACTCTTTTCAACAGCCATCTCTGGTAACCACAATTGGAACATGCTGGGTAGGATGGACAGTTTCAAGGTCACTTAAAAGTCTTAGCTGTCATGTCATTGTAGTAAGTCACATAGTACTAGTGACCATCTTGAGCATAGTTCTGTATAAAGGTTGTTCCTATGCCTAGAGGTGTTTCTATTTCTACAGAACACAGTGATAGAAGGCTTCCCATTGTAGAGACTCTCCTGCTAGTGAAGGCGCAAACCGTGTTGCAGGCCAGCCTTCATCTCTCCCGACTTCTGTTTTCACTCCATTGCCCAGTGAAAACCAGTAACCTGAAACAAAAGACAAGAAACATTAAAACAAGGGGGAATGTGTTCTGCTGTCCTGCCTCTAGACCTTCCCTGAATTGGAATAATAATGTTAACGTGCTGCTCCTAGAACCGTCATAGGCCCCTCTCACCATCTCCTCAATAGTCTCATTGGTTTGGACAGGAGGACAAAGAAAGAAGAAATGACTTATCATTGTGCTTAGTAAAATATAACAAAAGAGACTGTGAGAGAACATCTGATTAGCTGATAAAATTGTTTTGCCATATGACATTTAAGAATATTTGCTATTCTAATTGAGACATTGAAGTGCACAGGATGTTTCATCTCGAAGTGGGTAGTAGCAACAACTATATAGGCTGTGATTTTGTCAAATTCCAGAAGCAGTTAAGTTAAGTGCTTACCAACTATTTTGATCTACTGGGGAAATCTACCCAAAAGAATACAAGTTGAGAGCTTTCAAAAAATGGAGAAAGAATCTTTTAGTAACGAGATATGTCCATAAAACATATGTCTGATGAAATGTATCAAGGATTCCACTGCACTATTTAAAAAGACCAAGGTGAAGAAACAGCTCAGCTAGGAGCAACTGTATCAAGGAGTGGGCATAACATTGTGTGGGCTGTCTTATTCTGTGACTGCTCTGAGAATAATAATGATGATGCCCTTCTATTTACATATTCAAGAAGCGCAAGAGAAGCATTATCAGTTGATAGTCCATTAGAAGTATTAAAGAAGACCACACCAAGAGAAAACGGTAAAACTCAGAAGCAGTATTTCATTCTCTTGTTCCAATCCCACTTTCCTCCATTTGGCAGTGTTAAGCACTGTGTGTTGTACAGTGGGGAGCTTGGTGGGAAGTTCATCACTCCCACCAGAAACAATTGGATACATTATTTTTCGAAGACATTGTTACATTCTATGTGTGGAGCTTTAACGTTTTATAGTTAGGTAGAGTTTTGAAGGATACTAGGGTTGAGGGTGGATTTAGGCATTAGAAAAGTCAACACATATCCTGTAATCGATAGATGACCTCGGACGCTACCATACCATGTAGTATATTGATGTCAAGGGGCTTAAATTTCCTGTGAAAATGGCTAGAGCATATGTCTTTTTGACTTCTGACAATGCAGAGGTAGTGGTGCGGCAGGAAACACATCAAATGAAGGGGGACACCAGGAGGTTTCATTTCTAAACACTACCACAAACACAAAAAATGCAGTGGGAGGAATGCTTGCAATATGTCTAACCATTAGCAATCACTCATGATAGCATTGGAACCCATCATTCTTTTGCCCACAATGCCAACTCGGTTTTGACCCAGCCATACACTATTCTTGACCCTGCTTCTATAGGAACACTAACACAGCCAATATTATACATCTGCAGACACCAAACAGCGCCGGGTGGCTATACTATTTCACAACAAGCTTCTTTTGTTACTTAGGAGGTGATCCTTGATGAGAAGCATTGTTGTGTTTTAGTCACAGGTAGACTGGGAGACGGAAACCTCATAGAAGAAGCCTTGCATGCAAGGAACCGGAGACAGTACTTCTTCTTAGTGAAACTACAGTGCATAATAGATGGCTTTGTGGAGGCTCGCTTGGTGTTGAAAGTACATTTCAACAAACTGATGCACTCAGTTATTTTAATGACATCCTAGTGGACAAGGGATTCTAGGAAGTGCTAAAGAGTGTTTATTTTTTGAAGAGGGACTATATATTTTACTCACATGCTGACCACACATATTAGAGGATAGACCATGTCTAAGTATCAAACACATTTTTGTAACACGTAAGAGAGGTATACATTAGATCCATCTCCATACAGACAAGGTGCTTGGGATAGTGAATATTTGAACAATGGGAGATGTAAAGCGGGAACATAAATACAAACTAGTTAAATACCTACTCCAATATGTTGCAAATAGAGGAAGAATAGTTGAATTCATTTTGCAATACATAGGGGTGAAAGTCACAACCAAGCTGACCAGAGTGGCTCGCTTGGATGAATTGAAGGTGCTTTCGTAGAGCAAATTTTCCTTGCTGGCAATTCTGGTACAAAGCAGAGTGGGAATTAGTGCAGCCAAACCTGGAGGGGCAATTTAAAGGGGCTAAAGACTGCAGTGGAAAAAGTATCAGCAATAAGGGAGAGTACATGCATTTGATACAATATGGCCTCCCTTCAAGACTTGTATAGAGGATGCCTGACCAGACTGCCAGACCTGTTATGATGCTCTAATTTATCTGAGATGTTATTTATATCTGATAGCATGAAAAGTATCTTAAGTCCCCTTGAATAAGTGAATGATCATTACTCTCATGAGTGGCTTGAAACTATAATGTTGCATCTCTTTTCTTCTGACTCTTGAAAACGTCAATACTTAATTCCTGGCTGATATAAAAGAATATCAAATTAGACATGCTACTAGTTTTGAGGGACACAAATGGATCAGTGGTATTTGAGGTTACCAGAGATGGCTCTGAAACTTATATTGCTTCCTGTATGGTGACAGAGAGGAAAAGGCCCTACATGTGTTTTTGGATAATTTGATATTTTTGACAGTGCCATCTGAACACAAGACTGATTTAGGGACCCAAGACAATCTCTGAGTTGCTTACTGCAATTATACGGATAAAGTTACGATACATGCTGGTCCTGATGTTATAGTATGGGATTTTTTTTGACGTTTGTAAATAAAGAGCCACTCCCCCATTAACAGAGTTGCTCAGATCTTTGACCTCATTGGGCACATTGGTCCCCATCATGGCTGAAGCAGATAATGTAATAATAACCAAGCCAAGGAAAGACAGTCTAATATGGTCTTCATAGAGTATTGTTGTAGAAAATTCCTTCAATATGGTGAGCTGAGCATTTCTGAGGAATGTTTCGGAGAGATTTGATTTAGGTGAGGTGAGTTTTAGTCAGGCAGGATACACGACGCCTGGAGCTACAGTGATGGTAAATACAGTTATTTCCTCTCCTTACGACATGCACAGAGGCACTTCTACATCCAGTGCATTTTCCACTCATGACAAAGCCAGGGGTGGCTGGCATGGATCAGGGGTGGCAAGAAGGAAAAAAATAAATTACCTTTTAACTGCGTCTCTACTCCATCGTCTCACCTGGCCAGAGCGGAAGTAGGAAGCACACAGGCTCTCCTAAGCCAAACACAATGCTGCAATGCAGCATTGTGATTGGTCTGAGCACCATGGTTCGTTGCTCAGACAGGCAGGTGACCGGCCAAACTATTATGCGCACTTACAGTCTGCCCACTACTCCTCCCCCTGCTCCTCTGTGAGCAGAGCAGCCCCGTTTGCAAAACTGCTTCAGCAGGGAAAAAGAAAATGATAATAACACTATGCTATAATCTTTTTAATTTTCAGTTTTTATAATGCGAAAAAGCAGTGAGTCTAGGCTTCTCCGCCTTAGCCGAGAAGCCGCCACTGATTAGAGACATCCATGGGATGTTGCGGTCAAGCAGATTGAGAGAGGCCAGGCTGTTACAACTTGCCCAGGCTACACTTTGGTCGGTGTATAGCTCCCTCTGCTGCATAAGAGGCTGGGTTGACAAAGTCCATGAGATTGTGAAGAGAATAATATAATAGTTCTACTAATTAATTAAACTTGGATGAGGATGGAAGGGCAGGTGGGTCTACTCTGGACAAAGGGTTAAAAATGTGTTTGTGTCATATCTGTTTATATACACGGGTGCCATTTTGACAAAATTAATTGTGAACAATCATGACACTTTAAGTAGTAATGTCTCATGGATCAAAATGTATGTTTTTGTCTCTTTAAAAGCCAATACCATCTTTAAAAAATAACTATTACCTTAATAAAATTATTTTCTAAATGTTCCTTAGTGCAAGATATTCTGGCCGAAGACACACTACGTGCCCAACTCACAAAAAAATGTAACATTTTGGCTGGAGTTGTACAGCGTCACGTGAATGTGTCTTTACAATTTTTTGATAATCGGAAACCATGTGTAACAGTGAGCCTGGAATGCCATTCCAGGCGCATGGCATACACATTCCACACAGAAGGAAGGCTAGCCGAAAGTGCAAAAATACTATTTTTTTTCTCTGCTGGGAAAACAATTTTTCCCATGAAGAAAGCCCTTCCCCAGCACCTCCACCAAATTTGGACATGATCCGATCCCCTTCCCATCAGGAAGGGAGTTAGTTACTCCAGTCACTGGAGTACATGTACATATTGTGGGAATTCACACATTTGCAAGCCAAACCACACCTTGTACTTTCCACTTCCAGCTCCTTGAGTGTGATTTACCACTGTGGATTTCGCTTGGCTTATAACAATAATAGGATGGCTGTATATCAGATTTGACGGATTTGCTTCTGACCTAATTCCTTTGGTTTATCTTGAATAAGTAAAAGCACAACTTCAGATGTTTAAAGTCTCACTTCTACAGAATTGTGCAGAATGTGCATCCTCTTCTACAGATCGCTAATGTGTCCCAATTATAATTCTTTTCATTACAGGGCTGGAACAGACATGGCTACTACTGTTACCTGTTGACTCAACAAGCAACAACCTTTTCAGAGGCCAACGACACATGCATAAAGCACAATGCCTTTTTAACAACTGTTCGAGACAGGTACTTTGTGAACACCTGATGATGTGATCTGTGACGACATTTCTAATGTACTATAACTTGGATAATTTCCATTTTATGTGGCCTTTTCTCCTTTCTCCCAGAAGAGCTTTGAACATCAAGTTAACCTGTTCCCCATTGTTCTCCTCTGCATTTAACATGTTTAAATTCTCTCAGTGCCTGATACCCAAACGGTCACAAATGCACACTTGTAAACTTCTATTTAAGTTTGGGGTGTATATTTATACAATTTTTAACTTCTCAAAGAATTCTATAAGAACTCCTGGGAAGCTACAACATTGCAGCTTTTCCGCAGTACTCCTCGAAATACGCAGTGACACATGCTTAAGTTTACATAGAGTACAATAATGCATGTGTTACTGCTCACCAAAAGTGTGCATGCTAACTTTTTAATTTTACTTGACAGGGAAAATATGGTTCCTCGAGGAGAAAACCGTTCTAATGAATACCCACCAATTTTAAGTGTGTTTCCTCTCTATTGCTATCCAGGACAGAGATTTACTCCTGCCTGTAATAGTAGTAAATCTCTCACCACATCCAAGATGGAAATGTCCCATGGAAGGGTCCTCTTACACTCAGAGGCATATTTACTTTTACAGTTACTAAGATATGGCTCCTTTCTGCTGTCTCCTTGCACTGCCGCACTGTGTGCTGCCTAGTGCCAATGCCGAAACCCTTGCCCCATAATGCAAGGGTGCCTGTATTACAGGCAAGATTATTTTTGTGCAGTAAGGCATATCTTCCTGCACAAAAACCACCCTTAAAGTCATTTTCCTGTTTCTATGTATGCTAAATTCTGTAGCACTCATAGAAAGTGGAAATAACTAGGATAAATAAAGCTATTTATCCTTTTTATGCCTCACTAGCGAATGCTTAGCATTTTGACGCATTCCTAGGTATACAAGCTTTAGGCCTGGGCAGTGAATTCCGCTCCGTTCACTGAGTTTGCGGAGTTTTCTGCACTCCACGCTCTGCGGAGCACACAGAGTTCCGATAAACTTAACTCCGCAAAGCAGAGTTTTTTTTCTCACTCGCGTGTGCCAGCGTTAGGTTGTTGGGCGTACGCAAGATAAATACAATGCTAGACCACCTCCCAGCAAGATTTCTCAACATGGGCAGTCACGGATAGTCACGACTGCTCGCTTTGAGAAACCATAGGTTTGTGTTGAGGAAGCTGCAGCTAGAGTAGAAAATCTACTCGAGTGCTAGGAAGAAGCGGCGCCCTCTTGCGGAATTCCGCAAACTCATCCCAGGCCTAACTAGAGTTAGTAAATCTGGAAATGAACCAAAATCCATGGGTGGATACATGGCAATGCTATTATCCTCCCATGGAACGCCTCCCTAATGCAAAGCAATGTAGTTGCTTTTTGGGAAAAATGTAATTCAAAGCCAAACAAATCAGATTTGCATGGCTTTATAAATCACAAATAACACTTTGTGTTGTGGCTGTGCCAAAAAAGTGGTGCACCCACAACGTGAATTGTTAGGAAATCTTCCCTTTAATATATTATGAGGTTGTGGTGATCACCAAATTTCCTGACTTTCATATCCTGGAACACTTACACCTTGTCCCTGAGAGCAGATTTACTCCCATGTGATATTTCACTATACTATACTGTTTCAATAGTAAGTCTAATTTGTTAATTGAATTATTTTTCATAATTTAAGGTATTTGTTCAATTTTGCTGTGCAAATGGATACTGAATCTTAAGGACATTGCTTTGCTCTGTCTGACTCTTTACATGTTCATAAAAGAGGAAAGTTAGCTGCCTTTTTTGCAGACAGTGAGCAAGACAATAGAAAGCTGTGTCTTAGGCTATGAACTGATATTGTGCTTTCCTAGGTGTTTATATTCAGATTTATTATCATTGGATATATTTGAGAATTCAGCAACTGAATGTGATTCCTGCTGAAGAACGACTCAGAATCTATGACATTTATTATCTGATAATTTGGTATCTGAGTATACGAAGGAGCCTTTCTCCAGAGACGAGGTCTAGGCATTCAAGCTTGTCAGATCTCGCAATAACAAAAAGAATACAGAAAGACTGAAAGAAAATAAGTTAAAAGCACGTTAATAAAGCATGTGTTGTTATCGCGCTCTAAAGGACTACTACCATCAATACCTATCCGGTGTGACCCTGCTCGCAGGACAGGCTGCTCCTCACGCCGCACAGCACCACCAGTGCGCCTGTGTCTCTCCACCCGCTGCTGCCGCTAGTTTCGCCGCTCCCCCGTGACTCCTGTGCACTATTACTCCTGTGTGCCCCTTTGCTGGTGATTACTGTCTTTGCTTGCTGTTTTTGTAGTATTGTCTGTTGTTGCCTTATTTCCACTGTTGCCCCTGTGATTGTCTATTCTCTGCGACCCCTTTTTTCCCTCTGTACCCCGCCCCGATTCCTGTCCCCGCCGTGGCTTCCCTGCGGCCCAGCCCCCTCGCCCACCTATTGGCCGCCCCGCTCCCGCCTACCAGCTGCTCCTTCCTCCCACTTGACCCTTATATGGCAGCCGCTGCACGGCCGCGCAGCAGACGCGCGCAGCGGGCGCACTACTGGCGCGCCGGAGGCGCACCTAAGGCAAGCCCATCTGCCCACGTCCGCGCCTGGACCGCGCCCAGCACCAGATCCCCTGGACCCCGAAGACACCACGACACCCGACTGCAGTACGATGCCAGCACCCTCCATGCACTCAACCCGGGATGAGAACACACCTGCTACCGGGCCACCCTGAAGCGCACCCAAGGGCCCTTCACCTGCCGGAACTGCAGCTTCACCAGCATCCGACCCGCAAAACCACCAACCAACGAACTTAACTACCTGAGATGCATCCTCCTCAACACTCGCCCTGCCCGCAAACATGCCATCAAACTCTGGGACCTCCTCGACTCAACCGCCCCAGACGTCACCTTCCTGACGGCGACCTGGCTGAACCCCGCCTCAGCACCCGACTTTGCCATAGCCATCCTGGAAGGCTACAAGATCTCCCGCAGAGACCACACTGACGGAGTAGGAGGTGGAATTGCCATCGTCCACAAGAACACCCTCAGAGTCCCAATCAACACTGACGACACCCTCAGCACTGCCGAACACCTGCACTTCCAGATTCACACCGCCCCCACACCACCCTCAGAGGAACCCTCATCTAGAGACCCCCTGGACAGAGACCTCAGTTCAGCGACTCCATCGCCGACCTCATCAGCATCCACGCCCTAGCCTCCACAGACTACATCCTCCTAGGGGACCTGAACTTCCACCTCGAGAACCACAACACCATCAACTCTGCCACCCTGATCGACAACCTCGGACTCAGACAGCTTGTGACAACACCCACCCACGCCGCCGGTCACACGCTTGACCCCATCTTCTCTGCAAGCCCCCACATCTCCTTCAACCACACCACCGAACCGCACTGGACCGGCCACCGCTGCATCCACTTTACCTTCAGGAAGCCCACCACCATGCCTCGTCGCTGCTGGGGAAAAGTCACCGAAGAGCAGCTAGCCACCACCCTCGCCCAGAGCCACCAGCCGACCCCACCGAACCCGACACCGCTGCCCTCAACCTCCGACAATGGATCACCGACTGCAGCAACACCCTCGCCCGCTCAAGACACCCTCCAACAGCCACACCAGCAAGAAAGCCACCTGGTTCACTGAAGACCTCCAGGCCTCCAAGCATACTCTCCGGAAACTGGAGAAGAACTTGCTCCGCGAACGATCAGCAAACAACTTCGCGGCCCTTAAGAACGCCACCCACAGATACCATCAACTCATCAAAACCGCCAATAGGACCGCATTCAAGGACTGCCTGGATAACAACGCACACAACAGCAAAGAGCTCTTCAGCATCGTGAAGGAACTCTCCAACCCCAGCTCCAACACCAACAACACCCCCCCTTCGCAGGACCTGTGCGACTCACTGGCCACCTATCTCCACCGCAAGATTGCAGACATCCACAACAGCTTCAAAGACACGTCCGCCCTGCCAATCACTGAGAGCCCCTCCGCCGCAACCACCTGCCGCCTGATCGCATGGTCCAACGTTAACGACGATGACACCATCAAAATCATGAACTCCGTCCACTCTGGATCCCCGTCTGACCCATGCCCACACCACGTCTTCAACAAAGCCAGCATAATCATCGCACCCCATCTCTGCACCGAAACGGCCCTCATCGCTGCCACCGATGACATCTGGACCCTGCTCGACAACGGAGAAACAGCAGCCCTCATACTCCTGGACCTTTTTCAGCCGCCATCGACACGGTCTGCCACCAGACACTACGAACATGCCTATACGATGCCGGGATCCAAGAGAAGGCCCTAGACTGGACCACAGCCTTCCTCTCTGGCAGAACACAGAGCGTCTGCCTCCCCCCCTTCAGCTCCACCGCCACCGAGATCATCGGCAGCGTACTCCAGGGCTCCTCCCTCAGCCCAACGCTGTTCAACATATACATGACTCCCCTCGCCTACGTCGCCCGTCAGCACGACCTCAACATCTTCTCCTACGCCGACGACACCCAGATGATCATCTCCCTCACCAAAGACCCTCACACCGCCACAACCAACCTCCATAAAGGAATGAAGGGCGTCGTCGAATGGATGAGGAGCTGAACTCGGACAAGACAGAGGTCCTCATCCTGGACTCACCCTTTCAGCCTGGGACGACTCCTGGTGGCCGACATTACTGGGAACAGCCCCGACACCCACTGACCACGCACGCAACCTGGGGGTCATCCTCAACTCCACCCTCTCCATGACCAAACAGGTCAACGCCATCTCCTCATCCTGCTTCAACACCCAACGAATGCTCCGCAGGATCTTCAAGTGGATCCCCACCGAAACAAGAAGAACAGTAACCCAGGCCCTCGTCTCCAGTAGGTTGGACTACGGAAATGCCCTCTAGGCAGGAGCATGAAACAAGTTCCTGAGATGGCTGCAACGCATCCAGAACGCCTCGGCACGACTGATCCTCGACATCCCCCGCCGCAGCCACATCACACCCTACCTGAGCGACCTACACTGGCTCCCCATCAACAAGAGGATAACCTTCAAGCTCCTCATCCACGCACACAAGGCCCTCCATAACGCCGGCCCAGCGTACCCCTACAGACCCTCACGGGTATGTAGTGCACTTAACAAATGTCCTGATTGATTGATTGATTGAGCACTACCAATTACTATAAATCTCCTTTTATGTAAAAGTGAACAAAATAAAGTATGGGTTACAATCATAGAAGTACCCAAAGTAAAAGCAACATCTACAGTGCTCCTTTATTTAAGTATTTGGAAATCACTGAATATTTTTTTTTTTAAGTTTGAGTTTATTTGAAAACAGCAAAGAACAGCGTTACAACAATGAACACATGCCATCAAAACAAAGACAGAACAGAGGTAATAAGCATCAAAGCATTGAATAGTTGATAAAAATAGATAAAAATACAATAAGATGGAAATTCTACGCTGTAAGCAACTGTATAGTAAAAAAAGAAAAGGGGGAAGGAAAATGAGAGCAATATGTAGCATACTGTATCAAATATAGAAATATAACAATAGCTAAGAAAATGTAGACATTATAACAAGAAATGGTGAAACAAAAAATCTTTAAAAAAGGTTTATAACATTGTAAAAAATATTCTATTCATATAAAGGCAGAGCAGGTGAAATTCAAGGTGGCTTTCGTACTTCATCTGGCACAGTAATAATGTTATTGGTCGAAGAGGCACGAAAGGATAAGTACTTGGTAAGTGGAAGCCATAAACAATCTCTTTTTATAGCTAGAGACTTAGGAGTGACATAGATGGTATCCAGTCTATGGTGAAAACAAATGGCATTCTACCAGGACCTGAAAGTGACATTTTGAGCTTGTTTCCAATTTGACATCATCAAATAAATGCAACAGACAATAATACATCTAATTACTTATAGCCTGGATTAAGATGAGACCACTGAGGAGCCATACTACCTAAGAAACAAATAGTGAAGGCTAAAGGAATAGCAACTTTGAAAATCTTATTAATTTGAGTCCAGCCAATTTCCCAAAAATGATGAATAGCAGGGCATTCAAATAACATATGCTTAAGATATGCAGTTCAACATGAAAAGGACCAACAAGATGAGATTGCACCTGGAGAAAAGGACTTTAGGGTGACGAGTGTAAGTGACAAAGGGAAAAGACAAAGTAAAGGGTTTGTGTAATATTCGCAGTTCTCATAGTTTTGTGGAGTTTAAGCCAAATCTTATATATTAAAATTGTAGGCCAACATTCCACCAAATCCTTTTCCCATGCTAATTAAGGTTTTGACTTGGCTCTATCTGAGGTTATTTGTAATGATTTATAAATAACAGATGCTGACAGAATATTTTTGAGCAAGGGAAAAAATGTGGTAGATATGGGGGGGTAGCAGCCGGCTAAAATCATTTTGTTTGGAGATCAGAAAAGGATGAAAGTAGGTCATCAGCAAAAAGTTGTGATAACCAACATAAACCCCTTGCTTGTCAAACTTTTCAATATAGGGAATGATTCTTAATTCATAGAAATTTGTTATGGCAAATAGATTCTTGTTGATAGCAAGCGAGGTAACTGTAGTAGGTAAATGAGGTTTCGAAAGAGGCATAGAGAGATTTCTCTAACTGTAGCCACAAAGGAGGATATAAGGGGAGGTCTGAAGAAACCCAATGAGCAGCCTGTTTCAATGAGAAAGCATAGTGATATTTTTTTTAATCTGGACATTTAATGCCTCCATTAGATTTATCCTTTTTTAACTTTAACGAGGACAAAGTTATACTAGGCGACCTACCTTTCCAAAGAAATTTTGAATAAAGAGAAATAATTTTAAAAAAAAATAATAACCAGGGAAATAAACAGGAATCATAGCAATAACATATTATATCAGGGGAGTGAGCATCATTTTAGAAGAGTCAATCCCACCCCACCAAGAGAGAAACAGTGGATCCCATTGGGCAATACTATCACTCAGGGGCCCATTAGGATGGCGGGCCGACTTTGCCCACCCGCCATCCTGTTGGTGAAAGAGACCGCCCGCCATAAGGGCGGGGGTCCCGTGGGCAGCATTAGGTTGCGCCCGCCACAGTGGCGGGCGCATCCTGCATTCCTACCATTGTGGCAGGCGGTGCTCTCAGCAATGCCCGCCACAATCGCAGGAAGGCATGCTGTGCACTTCCATGCACAGCATGGCAGGCACCACGCGGTGCCTGCCATGCTGTGCATGGAACTGCTGGGGGGTACCATAGGTACCCCCATGTGCACCCCCCACCACCCAGAATCCCTGGGGGCCCGCAACGGGCCCCTGCAGGGAATCTCCACATGCCTTTCCGTGGCGGCATTGCCGCCACAGAAAGGCATTGTTTAAAGCCCATGCTAATATGGCTGATGGTGTCTGATAGACACTGCCACCATATAAACCCTTTTCCGCCCCGGTCGCAAAGCGACCGGGGCGGGAAAGCGGCGAACGGTCTTTCCGTCTGCCGTGGACCCCCAGCCATACTAATATGGCAGGGGGTCATCCTGGAGCGGATGGCGGGCGGATTGCCCACGCCAGGCCGGCGGTGACCACCGCTGGCCTGGCGGGGGCAATCCGGTCGCCATCCTAATGGGCCCCTCAGTGTCTTGATAATATAATCAAAATTCTGTTTCAGAGTTTCTTTAGTGGTCTGTGAGAAACGCAATCCTAAATACATTATCTTGGTGGGTTGCCAGGCAGACCCCATGTATACAAAAAGTTGTTTATTACACAATACATTTAAAGGTAGTACTTCACACTTTTCAGAGTTAAGTTGATAACCTGACAAGTGAAAAAAAGTAGTAACTTGCTGAAGGAAAGGGGGGAGGGAAACTGTAGGATTACAACAATATAGAAGAATGTCAGCAGCATAAATTGACATCTTAATTTGTTGTGAACCAGTTTGAAAACCTGATATATTGTACAGTATGCCAAATTTGTGTTGAAAAGGGTTCAAGTGCTATAATAAAGAAAAGGGGATAATGGAAAACCTTGACATACCCTTCTGAAAAAAGGAAAGTATAGCATACACAAAAATTAAAGCTTCAGGATCTGTGTATAATAAGGATATTAAAGCAATCAATTTGGATGGAAAACCAATCTTTTTTAATGCCTATAACATAAAGTACCAACTGATATGACCAAAAGCTTTTTCTGAGTCCAGAGCAGTAACAGCAGCAGGATGATCCAGTGTAGAGGCCTTGCTCAGGAAGTTAAAAAAGACATGAGCATTATCTGAAACCATTCGACCTTTAAGAAAGCCAGACTGTTCAGGACCTATTAGATCAGGTAGAAACTTTTAGAAAAAATGTTGTAATCCATATTGGCTAAAGTAATGGGACACTAATTTTTGCATTGTGAGAGATCTTTGTTGTCTTTTAGAATTCAACACATCATGGCATCCGGAAAGGAGCCCTGAGAGGTCCCTTGAGTGACAAAAGAGTTAAAGAAATGGAAAAGATTAGAAAGAAGATATTTTGCGAAATAGCAATAAAATTCAATAGTGAAGCCATCAGACCGTAGAGCTTTTCATCTACGAAGTATTGAGACTGCATGGGTTATTTCTCAGAGCAAAATATCATCCCCAAGTGGATCGAAATCAATATGATGAGAAGAATGGGAGGCAATGGATGGAAATATTAAGTCAAATCTGATTGTAGTGGTTGTGTTTCTGGGGAATATAAATGGTTACAAATTCATGCAATATATCCTTATCCTTAAAGAGAATAGTACCTGTGCTGTTTCGTAATTATTCAATATTGGCTCAGTCTTTTCTGATTTTTAAATAGTTTGTGAGCTCTTTTCCCATTCTATTTTGACCACCATAATAACATGCACTGCTCTTCAACAAGTAAGAAGAAACAGCGCTTGTTGATAATCTATGAAAAATACATTTGGAATCAATGAGGTGTTTTTTAGAGGTCTCATTTTTAGAGTGGGAAACCACAGAGGTTGCTAATAATTTGAGTCAACAGTAAGGCAAAATGTCCAAAGATAAATTTCATTTTCACCAATGTCAAAACGGAACACTCTTATTAATACTATCATCGTAGTAATATTAATTAAACTTCAGAAAAATGCCATTTATACATTTGCCTCAAATCACAAAGATAGTAAGTGTCTGACGTAGAGTTAGAAGTAAAAAACAGGCCATGCCTTTGATCATAGAAGCCCACTTTTGCACTATACCTCTTCTAGAAGCTGTATTGCCACACATAGCTAGTAATACCATCCACTTTTGTTCTGTTTCTCCTCATGTCATTCAATAGGTACGAACAAGCCTATCTGACAAGCATTATTGGACTGAGGCCTGATAAATATTACTGGATAGGACTCTCTGATATACAGGAGAAAGGGACATTTAAATGGACGAATGAAGAGGCAGTTGTCTTCACTCACTGGAATTCAGAAATGCCAGGTATAGTATTGGGCCACTGTGTATATTATCTGTACAATCAGAATTCATATTCTGGTATTCTGGTGCAAAGGCCTAACCCTTCCAATGCTGATGCTGTATATCATGATAATTTTGTTATTAATGAGGAGGATAGGGGAACAAATTAGCGACCATAGACATTACCATTGTCTACTGGAGAAGATTCAGACACATTGAGATGGGGTAGGGAAAGAGGATGTAAATCTCCTTTCCCCTTATGGGAATCTGTATCCTAAAACATTCAATGTACAAATGGGGGAAGGGAAAGAACACTCTGTTTCATGTAGCTCCCTTAACTAAATGACTTAGACTGGATTCAACCAGTACTTGGATTCTGATAGAAAAAGGTGGCTGCTGGCCCAAAGTGGTTATGCATGGTTTGGAATGGGGGTGCCACACACCTCAAGATGTCTTTATGCTGGTTGCACAAGGAAGTGGCAACCAGCAAAGGCTGAGCAACCCCATTTTGAGGGTGGATTGAATGTGGATTCCCTAAATAAGTCACCTCAATGAGAAATTATTCAAAGTGACACTGCATAGTTGATTTCTGCGTATTCACTCTTGAGGCTCTTGGTAAGACAAAATGAAGCAATATATACCTCCATATTAGTTGGCTGGATGATAAATTTGTGTTTGTGTCAGCATCATGATTTAAAAAGCACCTGTTTTGCAAATTAATATTTTCATTCGATAGATATGTTCATTCCCATTTATCAGCACTGAAACGAAAAGGACAATCTGGCCAAGCCTTCTTAAAAAAGGTATATCTTTATTACATTCCCCTAAGAATAGAAGTAATTTATTAAGTGCCATATTTTGTGGCAGATCATTTCAAAGGGTACATTTCTGTGCCAGAAAAGCACAGCTGACTTTTCCTGTGCTTGGCGGACTACCAAAATGGTATTGCTAGATCTTAACAGATGCATGAGCTGGGAGAGCTGCAGCACGTGTTTCAAATTCTTATGAATATTGACATGCGCGTTTGTATGAATCAGTGAAAAAAGTTTGAATGCCTCCCTCGCCTATGTCCTTAGCCAGTGCAAATGTTTCAAATTAGGACATGACCTCTTCGTACTGAGTTTGTGTTTGCTGTTTCTGCAGTTTTGCAAGGCCTACAATGTGTGCATGTTGGAAATGGCTAGTGGCTATGCTTTGCAGTGCTCTATTTCTACCCAAATGGTGGCCACGAACAACAGTGACATCCCTCAGCTGCTAAGTGGAATTTTACTGGCAAACTCTTTTACAACACCTCCGGCACTAGCAGGATTTTGTCTCCTATCTGAAATGTTTATTTTTAAATGATATCCACCAGGGGTGGGATCCCTTTTGGCACACTGACAAGCATAAACATCATCAGGGCATTTTGGAGACAACCTTTCATGATGTATATAATGTATATATATGTCAATAGAGCAGCCAAAGTGTTAAATTATTATTGTACAATCAACAGGCTAGCCCGCAATACAGATGCAATACAACTACTAGTATTTGGACATTATGTAAAGAGAATTGGAGTTGGGTGCCTTAAGAACAACCCCCTTGAATGGCTTCAGTCTTAAAAGAATTAAGGGAGTGTGGTTTAGCGAGAACTTCTGACACCTTGAAAAACAAGGATTAATGAAATCTGAATTCCCTGACCTATGCATTGTGTTGTCTCTCCCGGAAAATTGTGGGGAAAACACTTGCTCTGGTTTTACAACAAACTAGTGTGAACTTGTTTCCAACTATTACCAACACAGCTGGATGGAGATTTTCCAGATGAATTTATTTGTTAAACTTGGCCCAAAGCAATGTCTGTTGAACATTTTACACACTGTCTAGAGCCACCTAGCTTAGGCTTGAGCATCACTGATTTTATTTTATTATAGTTTCTGACATCAGAGCGAGGACATCCATAAGTTTAATTTTGTTCTGTTGGGATCAAAAAGACTGCTAAGTAATGTAAGAGGTAACTTATTGCAATTGCAACTCTTCAGTTTAACAATAAGCAGTGTTCAAGATGGCGATGATTGATTTGATTTAGTGTGCCTAGGGAGTGAACATTCTGGGATGTACCTTGACGGTTTTTACAAACTTTTGTTATAGTTTGTGTTGAACCAACGCATTGGGCTTGATTATGAGCTAATATGTCATTTATTACCCCAGATAAATAACGATACAATGGGCTACGTTATTAGTTTAGTGTGATTAATAACACCGATCAAGAGTTCATGGGGAGGCGCATGCGGATGTTTAATGCTCCAAAATCCTCATGTGTACAGTAAATACCTTAATTTTTCCCCTGGCAGGTTTGACCTGGTGAAATTTATTGAGCCTTAAGGTATTTAATGCATCTAATAATCATTAATGTATTAAATACCTTCAAACTCGTAATTCGGACCCATGTGTGAACAGGAGTTTACGCATAGGCTGGAATATTAACAGTAACTCATAATCAGGCCCAAAATAATTCAACTGAACCCAATAGCTAGGAAAATACTTTCAGTCTTTCTTCAGTCTATTTTAGGATCCTTATTTAGGTGAAAAATTATCTGAATGTCATCTTTCGGGCAAGTCAGTTTTCTAGAATTTTACTGGGATGGCCCAACATAAAAGCTGATAAGAGACTGTGGCAACAAACTAGTGTCTTGAAGTACTGCATGTGGGATAAAAGCAAAGGTGGCTTGGTGTTGACCAATACATACTCTCGTCTGCCTAGTGCTACTAAAAGATGTAACACTTATTATGATATCAATACCACTTCCTCCACCATTTCTAAAAGAGTGGCCCAGTCAAGGATGACAAAATCTGCTATTAAATCCAACAGCATTAAAGGAGCAGAATCCTTTGGGGCATATTTATGAAATCATGTCAAAACACAGTGAAGCAAGTCACCTTGCTGTACTGTGTGATAGTGAAAGGGCAGGAATGTTCTGTACTTAACAATATTAATTCCTGTCATTTCCCAGAGCTGGCACACATTGTGCAGCCTAGCGACAATGTATGCCCTCTTTCACCATGGTGCAAGGGAGACTGTGTTGTAAGCAGGATTGTTTATGTGCAGGAAGGAACACCTTCCTGCACACAAACTCTCCTGAGATGCATTTGCCTCTGGCAACATAGAATGGGGAGGCAACAAGAAGAAATAATAATATTTCTCGTCATTACGCCTCACCTGGGGGAGGTGTAACATTTTAACGCATTGCCAGGTTAACTAGTGTTGGTAAATCTGGGAATTCACCAAAATACATGGGTGGATGCGTGGGAACACCCACGCTCCTCCAAGGGCATAGTAACGCAACACCACGATTTGCGCTGTGTTGCATTACTCTAGATTTATCAGGTCATGCAAAGCCATGCAAGGTGGCCTTGGGAGGTTTGATGAATCCAATTTAGGTTTTGCATCACCTATGTACACCCTCACATGGCACAAGGGCGATGCAAAACCTTCATAAATATGACACTTTGTTTCCAAAATGTTGATGCAAGAAGTTTGGAAACATATGTGTCTGTTCTACTAGGTTGAAAGCCCAACTGCCATTAACCTAAGATGTTATTTTTCCACCAGATAGAACTGTAATTGATCTTGGGTAGTTTTTGTAGTTTTTCCATGAAGCATTAATAATAAAAGGATATTCCATAGCTGTCGGAAACACTTCCCATCTAGATAAACCAAACATGATTTCATCAACAAGGGTATGTGAAATGCCCCTATTTAGGTTTTTCCAGGATGCTACTTGAGCTAAAAGAGAAATTAATGAAGTCTTTCACAGAAGGTGCCACATCATCAAAACCCTCTTAGATCACCAATAAAGTAACAAAATCAGTAAAAGAAGTAGAGTTGAAATACTTAAGATGGAGGTGACTCTCTCTACAATCACATTCTGATTGACAAAATATGCAGTGTAGTCAACAAAGCTGTTTCACTTTCACTTCAATCTTCTCCTCTGATTGCCTCACTAGGTGGATAGTCGGTATGATCATTTATAACTTCTTTCCAAACAAATTTGCAGAAGTGCTGCAGCAATCACCTGGCAAAACATGAATTAACCTCTTAGAGGATGGCTCAACAATCAAATTTAATGTCATATTTTAGTAATTTAGTAGAAACCCCTTTTTATTAATGCATGTTATGTCCATTTTATTGACGTTTTTAAAAACTAGAAATTCTCGAATTAATCTAGATGAGACATACGCATTTTATTTGTATTCTCATTATTATTCTAGCAAGAAAATTTGTCTAGATTCTCCAATTGCTTTTTAATCCTTCTTTCAGCTTACATTTCTTCAAGCTTTGTGACTACTGGAACATTATGATTATTTAGGACAATTTACATGATAGGCTTGCTATCAAGGATGTTGATGAGGTTTCTGGCATGGCATGATGGGGAGGGTGCTGATCCTAGTTCAGCGAGGCACCAGGAAGCATTCCAGGGAGTGTTACTAATGCCGAATATTAGTTCTTCTGTTTTATCAGTGTTGAGCTTCAGGCAGTTGTTTCTCTTCCAGTTGGTGATGCTCATCATGCTTCTGTGGTAGCTGGTTCTGGTGGGGTCCTTGGAGAGAGAGAGAATGAGTTGAGTGCTGTCTGCATATGATATGATGTTGAGTCCGAGGAATCTGACAAGATTGGCATGAGTGTTATGAAGGTGTTGAAGAGGGTTGGCTGAGGGAGGAGCACTGCGGAACAATGCAGGTGATTTCCTTGGGCTCAGTAGTGAAAGACGGTAGGCGGACAGTCTGAGTTCTTCCGGTGAGCATAGAAGCAATCCATCTGAGAGGGTCTCCATGTATGTTGACGCTGTGCAGCTTGGCAATCAGTGTGTGGTGTGATACGGTGTCGAAAGCTGCATGGAGGATCAGGGCTGCCATCTCGTCTTGGTCAAGAAGGGCTCAGATGTTGTTGGTGGCTGTGATCATAGCAGTCTTGGTGCTGTGATTGGGATTCAATGTTTTTGTAGATGGTGGAAATTTTGTTGTGGAAGAAATTAGCAAGGTTGCACTGATCTCCAGGGAGGGGGTGATGCGGTTTTCTGTAGCTGCAGGACTGGAGAACTCCCTGGCGATGTTTAAGATTTCCTTGCAGTGGTTTGGATCTGGAGTCAATGTGAGCAGTTAGGGCATCTCTCTTCTTCCTTAGTAGACGGTGCTAGAGGTTTTTGGGAGGTCTTGAAGGAGGTTCTGTCAGTTGTGTCCTTGGCAGTGCTCCATCTTGTTCCCTGTTGTTTGCAGATGCATTTTGCTGCTTTAAGTTCTCCGGTGCACCAAGTGGCCTGTTTTGTGGATCTCCTGTGGTTTCTCTCTTTGATAGGGTTGATGTGTCTGCGCAATTGATGATCAAGGTGAAGTTCCTGACACTCTTGTCAAGGGATGTGGTGGTGTCGAGCACAGAGCCATTAAGGGCGTCAGGCCATTAGGTCTTGGATGTTTTGCTCCAGCAGTAGTAGGGGGTGGGTTGGCAAGTTTGGGCATGGTGAGAGGGCAGGTGACATTGAAATGGATCGTACAGTGGTGCAGGTGAGTTCGGTGAAAAGGCTGTATTTGGTGCAATTTCTAGAGGTGAATATAGGGTCCAACATGTGTCCTCCTATGTGAGTGGGGTAGTGGACAAGTTGGGTGTGTCCTTTGTGGTTCATTCATTCAAGGAAGTTGGCGGTGTTTTTATCTCTGTCATCGCCCGAGGTGGAAATTGAGGTCTCCGAGGAATACGAAGTTGTTGAGGTGCGATGAGGTCAATGATGGAGGGTTATCCTTGGTGGTGGTGCACTGGATGGTATCTTTTTGAATGATGGTGAGTTCTCCTCCAGGTTTGTTGATGCGGTCCGGGTCGGGTATTGCTCTGGCGATGTCTGAGGTGGATGTGGGGTTGAGCCATGTCTCTGCGAGAAAGACTATGTCAAGTGCGAGTGTTGATTTTCTCCACTAGAAGCCAAGGAAGCATCTCCCTAATACTAAGGTACACATAATATTTTCTCTGAGATTCTTCATGCAACCTTCCAGATCATTCGTACACTTGTGGGCAGATCAGAGCTTGTCCCTTTATGGGAGCAGTTGAACTCCCCTCTTTCTCTGGACAGCACAATAGTCCATGCATTAGTATGTCCTTTGATGTGTCACTGGGCATGTTGTCTGGAACAATAGCTCTTCCCACGATTCGAATCTCCTATCTAGGGGAAATGTTCTGAGAGCCTCGCTATTAGTCGTCTAATACAATAAACAGTCTATCCACTAACTCACAGAAAAGTCCTCAAAACAGCACCGTATGTGGGAAACATAAAACATGCAAAGTAAGCAGAAATTAAATCTGCAGACTTTCAGCCTTTAACTTGAGCCATGTTACTTTCAAATTTGTCTGCTAGCAAACTAAGGTTAGCATAATTTTATTACCCATTTGATTAAACTCCGGTGATGCTTATAATCGCTAGATGTGGTCACCTTCTAGATCTTCTAGATCTTATGTAAATGATACACACATTTTTTAATATTGTTAAGGCTCTCCACACCACTGGAGTCAAGCTATCCAGGCTGATGAAGGCTGATAGCCAGAAACCGGTCCTTGGATGCTTGATTCCGGTCTGGGAAAGACATGGCTTTGTAGTTCGGACTGGATTGTTCCCATGAGGCACAGGGTCAGAGCTGATTTGCATATAGCCAGTGTCTAACCCAGGGTGGTGTGGAGTGCAAAAAAACGATGGATTTAGGCCCAGAACCTTGTACTGGGGTGAATGTATGACATTGTTCTACATTCTGTCCATCAACTGTGTTTTTTGCAATTTTCACCCCGAGTGGGCTGGGTATGCTCAGACGTGAGTCCCAGGCTCTCCACACCACTGGAGTCAAGCTATCCAGGCTGATGAAGGCTGATAGCCAGAAACCGGTCCTTGGATGCTTGATTCCGGTCTGGGAAAGACATGGCTTTGTAGTTCGGACTGGACTGTTCCCATGAGGCACAGGGTCAGAGCTGATTTGCATATAGCCAGTGTCTAACCCAGGGTGGTGTGGAGTGCAAAAAAACGATGGATTTAGGCCCAGATCCTTGTACTGGGGTGAATGTATGACATTGTTCTACATTCTGTCCATCAACTGTGTTTTTTGCAATTTTCACCCCGAGTGGGCTGGGTATGCTCAGACGTGAGTCCCAGGCTCTCCACACCACTGGGGTCAAGCTATCCAGGCTGATGAAGGCTGATAGCCAGAAACCGGTCCTTGGATGCTTGATTTCGGTCTGGGAAAGACATGGCTTGGTAGTTCGGACTGGACTGTTCCCATGAGGCACAGGGTCAGAGCTGATTTGCATATAGCCAGTGTCTAACCCAGGGTGGTGTGGAGTGCAAAAAAACGATGGATATAGGCCCAGATCCTTGTACTGGGGTGAATGTATGACATTGTTCTACATTCTGTCCATCAACTGTGTTTTTTGCAAATATGGCAGATGTCATACAAAATAAAATAGTAGCCTATGCATATCTGTAAGCTGAGGGGGTGGTGTGGAATGTGTCATTCAGGATAGTGACTCTTGTGAAATCCAGGGTATGTGGTCCCAGGGCAAATGGAATTATTGGCTTCAGTTGAGACAATTGGGGTCTTTTGATTCTGTTGTTCAGATGCTCCTGTGTTTCTGAGCTTCAAAGGAAGAACCAAATACCCCTTTTAGCACTTGACTCTCAGGGCAGCAGAGCACAGCAGTCTAAGGCATACCCAGTGTGGTGCTGGTGGTTAGAAGCTTATAACGCGCCCACACAAGATATAATAAATCAGTGTTCAGTTTTAAAAAAAGTACTTTAAAGTATTCACAACTAAATACTATGCACAGTATTACAAATCTGTACAAAATGGCAGATGGTAAAATCATTGGCCACGCCATCTTAAAAGGCCCCACAAACTACTGGGATGCTACCCAAAGAAAGGTCTCAATAGTCAACTAACACCTTAAATGTAGATTTGACTCTGTAGGTCTGAGCCACCTTTTATGGTTTGTGGACCAGCAACCCCATAAACCATAACACCCCACATTTGGCTTAAACTAATAGTTAATGTTTGCTGTGGGTGCCTATTGGGCACACCGATTCAAAAGGGGGTGGTGATGGACAGAGTATCTAAATTAAGCAGAACACTCCTACCCAGTCAAAAGATCAGGGCTTGATCCATCACCGTTTTTTAGCTCACTGCACCATCCCAGTTCAGAACCTGGCTACATGCAAATTAGTCTGACGCTGGCCCCGGTAGCTTGTCTCCTTTCTGGTGAAGAATTGGCTTGGTAGTTTGGTCTGCCCTGTTCCCATGATGCACTGGGCCAGGGACAGACTAATTTGCATATAGCCAGGTTCTGAGCTGGGATGGGGCAGTGAGCTTAATAACGGTGATGGATCAAGCCCTGATCTTTGGACTGGGTAAGAGTGGTCTGCTTAATTCAGACACTCTGTTCATCACCACCCCCTTTTCTGAATCGTTATTGGGCACACCAGCACATAATTCAGACGACAGGGACTCATTTAGCAACATATTCGAATAAACTAAAGTCAAGGGTATTGATCTTTAGTAACCTTTGCCACCATGCTCCACTCACTTCCCATAGCGCTTTTTGGAAATAAAAAGCAAGGGCTGAAATAAATGAAACAGGATGGAAACGGTCACATGGTGGTAGTGCAGTAAAACTGTTGTCAGTTCACTATCTCTGCTACATCTCATCTCTAGTTGAAATTCACACTGTGACTATACAAATGAATCAGTTAGTCCATCTTGTGTAGATTGCCATGAAATGAATCATACATATGTTACCTCGTATAAGGATAATGTAAGCTTCCCTATAGCACAGCGACCAGCTATGTCAGTACTGTTATCAGATATTTGAGCATATTTTATATTTAATTCCTGCAAAATCCTACCTATTGGCTTTGACACGTTCAGTTGTAAACGTTACACAACAAAGAATGTTTTGATGAATAGGTAGATGTGTGGTTCTGTACACAGAACCCAGTACACTTAGAGATGCCTCTACTCCTCTGGTTTCATCACAACCTAAAAATATGAAAATTATTAGTGTCTTTAGGGGTTATGCAGACCTCCTTTATCCTTAATGCATCACAACTGTGCAGTACATGTTTCCTTTTAATTATTGCTCTTTAGGTATGGCCTAAACAGACCATTAGCAATTTTTCCAGCCCCATGTTTTACAAAAAATATCATCCAACTAAAATATACATGTAGAAGAATTCTCTAGCCGCACTCTTTCTCCAGTGACCTGTTTAAATATCACTCAAATTATTCTGCATCTCACCCAGCCCATTTCAGACATTGGATGTTTCTCTTTCACCTTTGCACATATATACATAACCTAAAATTACTTCCCTAAGAATAGAAGTGTTTAGACTCTTGCACTTCCCAGTGACTGCTAGTCCCTATGTATAGTAGGATGTTATCAATTATTTCCATAACATTCAAAACATTCCTTATGAGTTGCAACGTTGATTCATTGCTAGAAAACAGTTTGGGCATTTTATTTATCATATTCTGGCATTAAGGACTTTTTGTTGAACTAGTTGATATATTTCAATTCCAAAGAATCAATTTCTGACTCACAAAAGTGCCATATTCCAGCAACCACGGGGTGTGAGACCTCATCAACCACCCTCCAACATGGCCCTTTAGGGCCATCTTGAAATGACCAGAACCAGACACTACAGCCAATATGGGAGAGTACTAAAAGAAACCTGAAGACATTCAGGAAAAATTGGCAATGGGAGTGAACTTTGAAGATAGGAAATAGGAAGCGGTTTTAACTTACACTCTCAGGGTATCCCGAAACGCAAGCATAAAATGCCCGCTATACAATATACCTCCTAGATCATATTTAACCCACAGATTAAGCTATATATCCAGATGCAAGTGTGTGTTGCCTAAGGTGTAGTACACCAGATGCTGACATTTTCACAGTATCAGCCAATGCCACCCCTTCTGTAACAATTAGAACGGAATCACAAATATACTGTCACATAACTGAAAACCTGTTGAATGCTGCCCTCTGAGATATATGATACACTATGCACTGAATAAGTAATGTTACGCACACCTATCTTGTACAAGACTTCAAAGTTGCCTCAACTAGTTTGATGCTTGTGCATGCCAACCAGCAAGAGGTTGCCTACCCCTTTTATAACGATAAGTAAACAAGTGACCCTTCACTCGGTATCTGGTTTCACAGCATGAATTTAACTATTCACCTCATTAAAATTATACACAAATGTGAAGAATACACCATAAAATGATTACTGTTGTAATTCAGTCATTGTTTAATGTCATAGGACATTAGTTGTGTAATTAAATACTAGTAAGCAAATCCAGATTGAACAATCAATGAAACCGTTATTTAACATGTTTCAGAAAACTATATACAATATGAACAAAACGTTATTTAGAATTACAAAGTTCTTCAACATCCAATAATCGATAATGCCCAATGCATTTCAAGAAAATCAATCCCTTCTTCAGGGGCCTCTGTGAATAAAAAATAATAGGAATTACAGATTCATCATGTTTGAACAGACGCTAAACTGCAGTCCGACCTGGAAGTTTCAGGGAACTCTGTTCAACGTTCCCTGGGGATAGGGAGGAGAGTACCTCAAACAATAGTGCTCCTGACAGTAAATTGTCTTTGTCTGGTGAGAATGATAAGGACTGTGATGGGTGGAATATGTTGCTTGGGTGCTGTACCCTGTACAAAGTCCACGTTAATATTTTTTTATGATGGACTGTATCATCTGTGTGTTTAATAAATCCGGAATGTCAAAGACTGTGCTGCCATAGTTCTCTCAATGCAACTTGATGTTGACAACATGTTATTGTTTTTCAAGAAAACTGATAAGGGTTCTTTAAAAAATTGGTTATTTCTTTGAAGTATGTCTTCTACTTTAACAAAGATGATTAGAGCACCACATTGACATCTACGTAAATTATTAGTTTTAAAACATGGAATTTTCCCAATCTCTGGTCCCCCGATTATAATTGGGAACCAAGAGATGCCATTTTGTCATGTGCATTGTATATAGGTCCAATATTGGCTTTGTATGTTTAGCATTGCTTTCTGTTAAGGTTTTCTTCTGGCACACTTATTGGGATCAACTTTGTGTAGGTGGTCTGGTTGGATGCTCAATTAAAAGGAGACACAGTGAGGTAAATTAGTTGGCACAGGATCATGCAATGTGTTCACAAGAGCACTTACTGATTCCAAAATATCCCTATCTTCTGGGGAGTCCCCTAGGTGTCCATACAATGTCCCTTCATCATCACCCTCTATATAGAGCTGCTTGGTGCTCTACTCACACAATAGATTCATCAATATGCTAATGATACTCAATGTGACTTGAAAGTCTGCTCTGGTTCAGACATCCATTGCCTCAAACACTGCCTCCAAAACATCCAGACCTCAATGCACTAAGCCTACATGAAGCTCAACCCAATCAAGACAGATTACCTGTTATTTGCCAACAAATAGAAAACAGCAGAATCCTGGCTCAATGACATGAACTTTGACTGTAATCACCTGTAATCACCGGAGCAGCGTTTGGAGAGCTGAGGAGCTGAGGAGGGAGCCTGCTGTCGTTTGCCTGCTTCTTGTCTGCTTCTGCCGCACAGCTCGCCGGACCCGCTTCGCGGCTAGGAGCGGTTTCCTGGCACTTGGAAGGGGCTTGCTAGTGGAATTTAAAACCGGCAGGGCTGCGAGTGTGTAGCGGTGGACTCCAAGCTCCAGGAGTCCCCGCGCGCCCGTGTCCACCTGGGCTGCTCTCCCTGCCGGCTCCGCCCCTAGAGACCAATTAGCCAGCAACAAAAGGGAAGCATCATCCCCGCTGCGCGGGAGCGCGAGGGAGGGCGCCGGGAGAAGCCCGGGACAAGGGCGGGACCGTTTGTGGCCGTTCGTGACCCGGAGTGACCGGACCGGGCTACCCCTCTAACCTGTGCGAGTCTCCTTCTTCAAGGACTATGGCTGGCAGAGACAATAGGATCAAATCCTCCTTAACTGGTAGCCTGTCAACCGCTGGAGGTATGGAGAAATTCCTCATAAGGGCTAATAATATTATAGATAAGGAGATAGTCATACTGGAAAAGCGTTTGTCAACTGAACTTACCTCTCTGAAACGCTCATCCTTAGGACCCCTTGCTAACGCTAAAACGCCCAATAGAAATAGCGACCAGTCTGCTATTACGGATACAATATCCCCGCCTAGAGAAGATCCCGGCTCCATGGCTACCTTGGTCACCACAACTGACATTGTGGCCGACCTTAACTGTGTCCCCATAAGCAATAATGTCTCCCTCTTATCCCACCTTGATGTGAGCACTTCAGAGAATAAGAGCCAAGGGGAAAGACAGGGTGCTGTGAGGAAACGGAAAAGAGTGTATAACAAGAAAGAAACTAAAATGGGAAGAGCTGTAAAATCTGCTAAAGTGCGGGAGGTGCTACCCAAGACCACTATTAACCCCCCTGACGCCCACCTCCCGAATAGAGAAATATCTATGGAATGGGCCGTGGCCATATTTAAATCAATTATATCCCCATTAGAGGCTAAACTGGATAGGCTTTGCTCCAGAATATCTAATGTAGAGAAAACATCTGCCTCCATTTTAGCCACCCTTGGTAACCTCCAGAGCCAACATATTCCTCCAACCATTATAACTCCCCTGATTACCGCCCCTCCCAACTCGCACTCGAATCAAGCAAATATCCCCCCGCTGAATATCAATATACCAACCCATATTCTCCCTCAGTCTAATAATCCAACAACCGATAATGTGGCGAGCCAACCACCAAGCCAACCCAATCCACCAGCCCATACGGTTGAGGGAAACCAGGGAGCACCGAGTGAGGTATACAATACCCCTAGACCTAGATGGCCTGATCTTCCACCGGAGGCTAATCGGCTTACTGTCATTCTAGCCGGAGTTCCACCACTAGAAACAGGGGAATCGGAAACCTTTAGCTCCCTGAAAAATAAAATAATAAAATGGCTCAACTGGAATAGACCACTCCCGGGCCACTTACACAATGAAATCATTATGGCCAGGAGGGTTTCCTGGATAGGCAAGACCCCTAAAAACATCAATGGGGACTGCCTAACCGTTAGTTTCAGAGACCCCCGCACAGTATCTCACATATGTGCGGGTTTTAATAGATCCTTTGATTCAACCATCCAGACCCTCCCTGTTTCCTATTTCTTTCCACCAACTGATATCCGTTACCAGCCGAGAAGAGGGGATTGGACCGTTGTGGAACGGAGGCGTAGGCAACGAGCATACGATGCTGGACCACCTAGACAACCTCAATACGCACCCCAATTCCACCCCTTCACGGATCATAACCGTTTTGGTTGTTTGGATGGCCTAGAGGGAGTCGACTGACTACACCCTGTCTCTTCCTCCTCTGTCTCCCCCTCCTTGGAGCAGACCCATGTCCTAGTTAATATTGATGTTTTACATACGGTTCATTTACCTACCCTCATCCCAGCTATCCCCACCAAACTGGCCCAGATTCCACCTGTTACAATCCCTACTTTACAATGCTCGGTACCCATTCCCACCACTCCTACCCCAGCTACCTCCACTGAACCGGACCTGATCCCACCAGATACGACCCATACTACACCTTTTATCCCAACTACCCACTTTGATACAGTACAGGACCAAAGGCTAAAGGGATTTTTATTGGCGAGCTGGAACATTGCTGGGTGGCGGCAAAAAGTCTCAGCCTTGGGTTGGAGGGAACATATTGTGGATTTTGACATCTTATGTCTGCAAGAAACGTGGTCAGTGGAAGATATTGTTTACGATGGTTTTGTTTCATACAACTGTAATGCGGTAGAATCTGTAATGGGGAGGGCCAAAGGGGGTTTACTGATTTTATTGTCTGTACACCTCCCCATACATGTAAGGAAAAGTCACATAGTGGGATCCCATTCGCAAATTCTGGAATTATTAGTAGGCAGGGACAGAAATCTATTGTTGATTAATCATTACAATAACACCTTTGACCCTTCTAGTACCACTGTAGTAGACGAACTCGAATCTGTTCTGGACTCCATTTTCTGTAATTCGGCTGTATCGTATGACATTGTTTGGGGGGGAGATTTTAACATCAGAAGTTGCCCCCTCTCATATTCAACTACATGTGGTTACGATGGTGAAAATGGGGAGAATTTACTACACTTTTTACACTCTCCATATGGCACCTCCCTTAACAACCTGATGTTGAAACTTGATGTAATCATCCACCAACATGCCCCTGACAATGAGGGTAACCTGCCGCCAACCTTCACGGGGAGAAACACAACCTCTATTATTGATTTTTTTATCATCTCCAACCGGGTAGCTCCCCATTGTTCGGTCCCACAGATCTTAGACCTCGGTCTGAGTGACCATAATGCTCTTACTTTGATCCTATACTGTGAGCATCATAGGGATGTATTTTCCGGTAGGGTTGTTGACGACATTATCCCATGCAGACCAAATGGGACCCGCATCAAGTGGTGTGGGGAAAAGGCAGAGAATCTACATTGTAGGGTGGTGAAAGCTGGTCTAAATACGCTACTTAGCTGCCTTGATACGGAAGCCTCCCCAGACCAATCTGTAAATAATTTTGAGAAGTTGGGCGCCATAATTAAGCAAACCCTCACAACAAGGAAGGCTAAAACTAGACGGGATACACAGGGTTGGTTCAACCAAGCATGTACAAGGGCACTAAAAGCCCTTAAACTTGCCCTCTCCACAACCCCGAGAGACAGGGAAGCGGTTACATCTCTGAGGGCTAATTACAAAAATGAGCTCAAAATCAGGAAACAAGAACTAAGAGAAATAGCCTGGGAAGACCTGAGCAAAGCGGCAGCTCTCCGGGACAGCAAACTATTTTGGAGTACCATCAACAGTCCCTTCCTGCAAAAAGAGGAATTCCCTGTCCTCACTGCCCAAGTTAGCGAAGATGGTTGGGTGTCCCACTTCTCAGGGATCTTTGATCCCACTGGAGAGCCCAATGGCATTTTTAATTCTATCTGTATTATCCCAGTTCAAACTCCGAGAATTACGATCCATGAGGTGGATATGGCAATAATGAATAGTAAAGGGGGAAAGGCTCCAGGCCCAGATGGGGTACCAATCGACATATACAAATTTGATCCAGCTCTCTGGAGCCCATTATTGACCATAGCTTTTAATGCTGCTATGGATAACAGGACTCCCTCTACTTGGGGTGAATCCATTATTATCCCAATTTATAAGAAGGGGGATAGAGGAGAGGCCAAAAACTACCGCCCTATCTCCCTTCTGGATTCCTCACTAAAAATCTTGAGTAGGGTCCTGTTAGTACGTTTGGAAGATTGGGCCTTAGACAACCATATTCTTGCCCCATCCCAATATGGCTTCAGAAAGGGCCTTGGTACGATTGAACAATGTATCAACTTGAACCTTTTAATTGGGAAGTATACCAAGGCCAAGCCGGGATCACTATTTTTGTGTTTCGCAGATCTTTCAAGCGCCTTCGATCTGGTCGATCATGCCCTGTTATGGACAACTTTATTGGGTATGGGAGCCCCTCCTGATATTATTCATTTTTTAGCTACACTTTACTCAAATTTATCTGCCCAAATCCGCTATGGACCAGAGGGGGAGTGCACCCGAAAGATTAGTGTAAGATCTGGCATCCGGCAGGGATGTGTATTGGCCCCGTTGCTTTTTTCACTCTTCATTAACTCGGTTGAGCAAGAATTAAAGCAAATCCATGCCGATGCCCCACAAGCAGGAGGCACCCCTATCCCGGTACTACTCTATGCCGACGATACGGTTTTATTGTCCAGGACACCTATAGGCCTTCAAAAACTGATGGACGGGTTCTATGATTTTATACAGAGAAGGAAACTTAAAATCAATAATTCCAAAACGTTTGTCATGGTGTGTGGGAAAAAGCTGAAACTTTTTAAACCCTTCTGTTTTAAGGAAAACCATATTGAAATTGTTACCAATTTTTGTTATTTGGGTGTTACTTTTAATGACAGAGGATCGTGGGCCCCAGAGGAGATTAATGTCAAAGCAAGAATGGGGAAAGCCTCCGTAGGCGTCTTCCGCTTTGCCTCTAAAGTAGGAAGCCGCCGTATTGCTGATATGCTGACTATATATAACCACAGATGTACCTCGATAGCATTGTATGGTTCGGGGGTGTGGGGACACTGCAATGCCAGGGCCCTGCAAACTGAAGAAAACAAGTTCATCAAACGGTTGCTTTGTCTTCCCTCCTCGGCATCTACTGTTTTAACTCATTTGGAACTAGATTTGGATTACCTGTCAGATCTTACCGGACTAAGGCCATTGCTGGTATGGAAATCCATTTTTACCAAGACGGAAACTGCCTTTACCAAAGACATCATCAAGGACTGCTTACTCTTGGATAAAGTTTTAAGTATACCATGGTTAAAATATGTAGTTGCGACTGTCAAGGACTTGTTTGACATGGACTTATGTAATGACCCCACCTGTCTGAACTTAGTTAGTAAACAGGAACTAAAAAATGTCTATCTTAGGGCGAAATCGGATGTGCGAAGGTATGCTACCAGAGAATATTCCACACATATTTTTCACTTCTCATTGAAAGATGATAGTTGTGGTATTCCTATGTACCTCAATGTTATTCACAGACAGTCTCACCAGTTTGTCCTCTCAAGATTGAGACTAGGTATAGTTCATAATCTGGTTGCCTTCCCAACAACGAAATCTCATCCAGTAACTCCTTGTCCATGTGACGGTTTTACCAAACAAAGCACATCGCACTTTTTACTAACATGTCCTTTGTATAAAGCGCAGCGCATTTGCTACCTCAAGCCTATGTTTCTTAAATATTCCATGTATACTACAGGTAACGCTATGAGGCTTCTCTTCTCACTCTCAAGCCCTGATATATGTTTTTTTACTGCCACTTTTATTTTGAAATCTATTAGAGCTAGACTTAGTATGGTTTTCGTGTAAATTTATGTGCAGCAACCCGCACACCTTGCGACAAGGTTATCCCTGTATATTTTTTTATGAATCATGTATATGTAATGTTTTTTAACTGTACACTTTTATGATGTTTTTTAAACATTCGAATAAAGTTATAAACTGAACTGACTGCTTTGAATCCAAACTTTCATAGAATTCCAATTCACAATGCACCTCATCTTACCCTGGACAACAACCTGACGGGCAAGTACCACTTTGTCAAAAGCAAAGCATACATGGTATCAACTCGTTTTTAAAGAATTTTAAATCATTTCTTTCAAAAGCAACTTCAAATCAGTTGATCAAGCCCTTGTGATAACGCCTTGCTCATGACCTCAAGAACTCCACACTTCCACCCCTTAACAGCACATCTCAGCTGCGCCAGTACTATCTTTAAAACTAGGTGCATCATGACTCGAATGGGGAACATAGCGGCCGGTTGTTAGGCAGTACACGAGATTTCCTACCTCTCACTTACCTCGGTGGTGTGCAACAAAGTGGTGGGTTCCAGAGCAACAGGAGCTTTGGAGTCTCCGCTACTGGGTCCTATGTGTCTTTAATGCTGTAATATAGATCCATAAATTAAATGAAACTTGGAAGAATCCACCCCTCCTCTTTGGTTGATACAGTTATGTGGCAAACGGAAATCTTTCACCTTCATGAGGTTCTCCTTGTCATGTTGTATCAGTTTTATTTGTGAAATGGCTGCTTTTTCAAAGGTTAAACATTGCCATTCCTTTTAAGCGTAAATTATTCTGTTTATGATTTTTGTTCTAAATAAATATTTACATGATACTTAATTTTTTTTTATGACATGAAGGTAGAAAACCAGGTTGTGTTGCAATGAGAACTGGAGCTGCAGGTGGATTATGGGATGTGATCAGTTGTGCAGAGAAAATTAAGCCAATCTGCAAACAGTTGGCTGTGGGTGTAACTCCGCCACCAATACCAACAACAACAGCTCCTCCTAAGTGCCCACATGATTGGCATGAGAAGAAAAATTCAAAAGCATGCTTTAAGGTAAGAAGACAATTTTCGCATCAGATTACTGTATGGGCTGTTAATTAATGGAATTGTTTTGGGGGTAGAGAGCCTTGCTTTCTGAAAGTTATCTCACTGCTTCGCATGCTGCACCTCTTGTGCATCAGACATTTTAAGCCTCTAGAATTGTAGGACCCCTGTATTTAGTAATTGGCTTGCTTATTCAGCTTCCATTTTGTCTGAGGCTATCAAACTTTGGAGAAGGTTGGGCTATGATGTTCGTGAAGGTCTCTTAATTTTAGCTACAACTGCTGTGAATTCTCTGGAGCCTTGTGGAAACTAACTGGGATTTATCGTCTCTTTGATTCAACTGAATCCATCATTAGAACCAATACAGAGGGAAGCCTCTCCAAAAATTATTTCAAGGGTTTCCAAGATTACGGTAGCTGCCTGCTACAGACCTATTGTTTCCAAAACATGCTGTATTCTTGAAGTGGGCTTTGGGTGCATTCTTGCTCATGATTGATGCTTTGTTGTCTGTCTCATGTCCCTGCTCATGATTCAGTAACTTTACTCCCTTTTTTTTGTGTTTCTGCCACCAGAAGCAATTCAGTCAGACAGTGCTTTGAGTGGATAAGTTGTACTCTTCCACTGATAACTTGAGTGGGCTCGATTTTGCTTTACATTTTAGCACCACTTGGGAAGGTATGTTTGTCCTTTCCCTAGCTTGCCCACCCCTAAAATACTAGTCCCCCACACTCTCTTCATTTACTCCTCGCTCAAGATCCTAAATGCTCCCAATGTACCTTTTTATTTTATAATGCAATTTTTTATGAGGGAGGGGCAGCTACAAAGCTGTTTGCTCGCTTTCTGGTTTTACACTTACGAACCTCGCTTTTGTAGTTTTTTAACTTTTAGGTCACTGTTCTAAAATATCCATCAGCCATGTTGGAATAGTAGATTAAACATGCTACTGGGGATTTCAACTAAGCAACTTAGGCTACCATACTCTGAGTATTTCAGTTGCAATAACTAATCTGGGTTTTCTTTGGTATGAAGTTGTTTCTGTACCAGGTCTTGAAATGTTTTAAAAAATTCATCGTGTTCTACAAAAGAAGATTTCTAGGGTTTAGAATTAGTGCAGGACAACTTAATGTGTTCCTAACTGTTATATTTTTAGAGTGGTAGTGCCCACATTCTTATCTCCTTATCGCAAAGGGTGATTCCCACATATACTGACAGTACCAAAATCCCAATATAACATTTCATTCACTGTTCCGCCCTCAATGGTCCATCTAAATTAACCAGTACCCTCCTTGGTGGATGAGATGCATTGGCAGTGTCCTTCATGTCCTGTATTTGCATGCTTGGAATTGCTCTGGTTGATCTTGACTTCCTAGTGAAGATGATTTATCTCTGCAGAATCCACCATGTTTTTACCATCTGTCTAGCCAGCCTTAAACCTAATCTGGCGAGATAAAGAAATGTGGTTTACCATCCTAAATCCCTTTTAGCTTTGCCTTGATGAGCATCACAATTTAACTTGCTGTTGTGCAACCTATATTTCACTGCCTTGAATAACATTGCCTAGTGCTGTATTTGTTGTGTGTCATTAAGAAGGACCTATATCAATAATCCCTTAGCCTCTGCTGTTGTATTGCTTTTTGCCCGGCTACCTCCATAATTCTGAAATCTGCCTTTAATTGTGTGCAGCAGTGCTCTAATTTTGGGCATTGGTGAAAGCCGTCTTTGTGCTCTTTGTAGTGAAAAACCTCAATGGGCCTTTAGGTTTTAAAGTCTTTACACATCCTTGTTCTAAGAAGAGACCAACCAATGACCCTTTAGCTTGCTAATGGAATCCCATAAAATGCTAATTATTTCAGCATTATCTACCTTATATATCCTCAAATATTGTTTCTAGCACCTGCATAGTTTCCTGTAATTTAATATTAGTTGGGCACATCTCAGCCATGTTGTTCATTTTTGACTTTACAGCAGTGCTCAGTTTGTGCTGGTGGTTTCCGGTGCTCGGCACTGGCACTTAATTGCCAACAGCGGTAGTTATGACAATCTGAAATAATACAATCAAGCGAAACCGCTTGCCCTCTGTGCACTGTTGCTAATCCCAATTGGAAATTAATAAACTGAATTCATCAAATGTATTTCATGGTGTCATGTAAAAGGCTCGACTTGTAATTTGATTCAAAACTTTTTTACTGAAATCTCTTAGTCCATCAAAACATTATTATGTATCATAACATTCCATGTGCGTTTATAATACAATACTTTTACAATCCATTATTTACAGTAAATCATAAAAGCTGATAAAAATACAAAGTTCATATAAGACACAAGAACATGACAACATGTATTTCAACAAGTAGAATGAAACACCCCATTCTAAAAACATAGATACATAAAAACAAACAGTACATTTGTCTACAATTGGAGGTACAACAGAGTAGGCCTCTCTTCCCCTTACAATATGAGAGGGGGATTTACAAATTCCCTTATCAGTTTCTTCGGATTCATGTCTGATATTGTATAGAATTTGTATTCATTACTTCAAGTCTAGTGAGACAATTAAAGCTGTCTCTTATCAATACTTAAAATCCAGGAATGTGAGCAGTGGAGGGATATGTCCGCCAATAAGAACACCTTAAGACTGAAATGCTTCTTCACAGGTCTAACATAAGAATAAGAAGAAAAGGCATGGAATCAAGAGCACACAACCGAGATAGACAATAAAGCCTCTTCATTCATGTGCAACGGGCTGATCCAAAGTCCATTCCAAGTATATGTAATGCATTCAAAACTATAGGTCTGCCTACAGACAGTGTAAGATGTCTGGAGCCAAGATGTAACAAGCATTGGAAACACCTACAGGTCTTGCCTGTTGACTTTGACAGTGCAGACCTCTTGGGTTTGTCAATGCTTTTAGTGATGCTGTTTAGCATTCAGAAAAGAAAAGAAATGACTATTGCCAAACTTGAACAGCATCACCAAAAAAGCGTGATAGTATGTATGCATGCACTTAAATATTTTCATACTACAATGGCCCAATTGGTGCCAAAGTGTGTTCTTTTTATGAAAAGGCCATTTTAGCAGCAAAGGTAGGCTGCTGTGTCTTCCCAAAAACAAAAAAAGCAACACGGGATGCAGGGATAGTAAAAGTGCTATGGTCCACAAAGTCAAGGGTAAGAAGGCAAGCCATTGCGTAAGAAGAAAGGAACTGAGGATGACAAGAAAGCCAACCAACGTTGACTAATAGGCTGTTGGAATGCCCACTGTAAGTATCGGTAGGTTTTTGACAACAGATAGCTAAAAGCTGTCTACACGTGTCCCTTTGACTCTTGGAATCATATCTCATAAAGTGAGAACATAAGGTACTAATTTAAGACAGGCCTCTCCCACAGCCTTGCGTTGACTTGTTCACATTGTAGAGAATGAGAGATAAAAAGACCAGTTCCTTAGGTCAATATTACACGAAAGAACAACTGGAATTTTCAAATCAAATTGGGGAGGGGTGGGAAGGGAATTTTATACTATGTTCCAAGGTAGTCCCTCCTCGCACCTCTAGGGTACCCAAAGATATTGGAGTGAATGCCTCACTCCATTATCGTGACATGCTTCATCATCGGCGCCTATCCACACCCGGGTAGTGTAATAGCACCAGGGTGGACTCGACCAAAGATAGAATGGAAGTTCCTAAAACGAATCAAATTGTGTAAGCAGGGATCCTGTTGAAGGGTTTATAGTTAAAAATACCTGCAGATATACCCAAAAGTTTCCTTTATTCCTAGGGTATCTGGGGTACGGATAAAAAGTTTGTTGATGTTTTTTATGAACGACTGTTCAATTAAACGGCAAAAGAGCGTGCTAACATATTTCAGCCCACGTTGTGAGCCCGTTCAGGTCTGGGGCCTTCGTCAGGGTGTATTGAATGTATCACTGCTTTTCTATGCATACACAACATGCACACTCGTGAGGCCTTAGGCTCTCACCTGTCTTAATTTCTATTTTGAGGATTTTCCTATTTTCTGTTTTTTCAAGGGTCTTGCGGTTCTGGAGGGTGGTGCGGTCTTTCAGTCACACTTTCCTCAAAAGCACAGCACCGCAGGACTACCTGCTGCCATCTCGCAGACCGCCGCTGAGCAAGGACCTGCTTTGAACAGAGTACAAAATTCCCCTTTCTACCTGCATCACCCCCCCCCCCCCCCCCCATTTGATTTGAACATTCCAGTTGTTCTGATGTGTGATAATAGGTTGGGTTGTGTCTTAAGCAGTTGAACTGCCCAAAATAGCGGTATTTTGTGACCTTAGGCGGTGGCAAATATTTGTCAATGGAACGTTAAAGGAATGTGCTGTTTTTGTCTGGAAATGTAGCAGCATTTGTGTAGTGTCTAAAGTAAGCAATAGAACATAACAAAATGAAATGTCACAAAGAAAAACAACACAGCAGAAACACAAAAAGCACAACAGAACAAAACAGATTTTCATAGGATATCATGTAGCCCAGATTCTTCATGGAGAATGGGTCAGATGAGTAAATACCTATGCACTAGATGTGGAGAAGCAACCGCCGGCTTTTATTATGTAGTCAGGAAATGGGCTCCTATTCAGAGGTATTGAAGGGAGATACGTGAGGCCCTTATGAATATTATAGGCACACCACCCCATTCGTATCCTAAGGTGGTGCTGCTGGGAATTTTGGAGGAATGGACAGAGATACGTGTCCATATAGCCCTAGCCAGGATGACATTTATGAAAGCCAAAAAGGACATCACCCGCCATTGGCAAGAGATCTCCACTAGTGAGAAATTGGCATAGAGGCATAGAATGCTGTGCAACCACATAGAAAATGGTCTATAACTGGTGAGGCTGCGAGAAAGAGCCTCCGGAAATATGGGGACCCTACCTTTCCAGTCAATCAGATGGTTAACTTGGGAAGAGTGAGTTCTCCCCCTCAGTATATTATTGGCCTATAGAGTACCCATAATTGAATTTTTGAAAACCTTGTGTGCTCAGTCCCATTGATCTCGTCTTATCTGATGACATTATTATGGTATGTTGTGCTTCCTTTATTGTTTGTTGCAAAAGAAATGAAAAAGTATATAAAAGAAGCAGTCACATAATGTAAAAATGCAGCACAAAAACGTAAAAGGACAAAAACATCACAAAACTTCACCAACATACCTGAAGGCAACATAACATTCTAGTCACCCTTTAGCCCCTCGAGAAATCTCCTTTGCTAACATGTTGGTAAGAGGTGTTACTGCTAATGACATGTGTCAGTTTCAGGGAAAAGAATTTGTGATATGCTCATGAATTCTCCCTGTGCACCTCAACATTCCTCCTTGCCCAGCAAGACTGAAATCATATTTGAAAGATGAGCTCTAACGTCAGATGATAAATACATCCGGTTTAATGCCTCCCGGAGTGCACTTATAACAAAAAGAACCATCTTGAGGGATCGGGGGTCTTGGGGTGAAATGTTCCAAACAAGGTCTGGCTCTAATGTGTCTCTGCGATGCTTGCAGTATAGCATGCTAGTAGTGGACTCATTCACAGTGTTTTTCAGGAATATGCCAATAGTCCACAGAAGATAAACAAGATGTAGTGCAGATTACTCACCTTTTGTGTCACAAAATGTAAACGAATGTTTGGTAAGCTGAGTTTAACAAGCATTTGCAATGCAATAGGACTCGCATTTGTGAGAGTTTAAGCTATTGCCATTGTAAATGCCAATGCTTTTTATTTATCTGTTTTTATAATTGACAAATAAATAAAAGGCATCGTCATTTACAATTCCAATAGCTCAAACTCTTGTAAATGTGAGACCTATTTAATTTCAAAGAAGCGGCAAACAATGTCCCAGGCTGCTTAGAAAGTGAAAGCGCGCATGGCACGCTGAATGTTGCAGGAAAGCATGTGGTGCCTGCAGTAAGAGAAATTCTTTAAAGAAAAATAGTGCTTAAGACCTACGTGTTGGCTGCCTGTTATCAATATAAGCAGGAACCCAGAAAGTACAATCTAAATAATTTAAAAAATACTGAAAGTCAACATGGTCTCCATCCCTCCCTAAAAACCTTTGGAAGACCCTTATGTAGATATTATAGCAACTTCTAGAATGCCCTGCAGAGTGTTTCTGAATAACCTGAAAAAGGAAATTGGCTACATTCTGATACCTGAAAATGTGATACCTTATTGAACCTTGTTGCTTTAAACAATATTTGTGTAAATGTACCCAATGCAAGGGTTAATCTGACCTAATTAAATCGTCAGCCTTAATCTCTCACTAAAAAAGAAAGACTAAACTAACAAGCATCCGTTGTTTTGTTTACAAGCTGATCTCACTATTAAAAACTAGGGCAGCACGGCGTGTTTACATACCCTGACTTCTCTCGGTGGACCGTGGATGGCTAGCAGTGCTTGCACAATATCTGATGTCCTTCTTCCACCTGAAGCAGGCACAAAATCAAGATAGATACACTGACATAAAATATGCATACAGGAACAGTGGAAACACAGGCTTGTGTGCATTAGAGGTGCATACGGATGAACAGATTTAAAACATGCAACAGACACACAAACCAGACATGTGTGCAGAGACACACACATAGGCCATGCATACAAACAGTGGCCGAAGTGGGGGGAAAAAAGTAGGGGAACTGTGGGCAGAGACTCCGAGGGCGGGAATAACCCAAGGATTGGGTCAGTGGGCGGAGTCAGAGGTGTGCCCAGAATGTGCCAAACATCCCAATTTTTTTTATTTGTTTGGCATTTCACCGACCAGTTACAGCTTATTGTGTTATTTAATTCAACCAATGGATACACTTGGTTATTTAAGGTTTAATAGGAGTTATTGGCATTTTGTTCAAATCTGTTTTTATTGTGAACACAGCGATAAGCCTACAACCCCTCATCGGGGCCGGCCGCGCAGATAGAAATCAATAATAGGAGTAGGTAACCAGGTGGGGTGGAATCCTTAAACACAGCGCCCTGCCTACAACCCCCAGGGGGCCGGCCGCGTGGCCTAAGGGAGTAGAAAGCAAGAGGTGGCCATGTGCTGGCAATGTGCCATAGTACGGGGGAGGCGCGTATGGGAAGGAGAGCAGCGGTGTCACATTAACAAAGGCCCGACAGGGGCCAAACTGCCCCAAAAGGGGGGCGAAAGCCAGAGTGGCAAGGCAAGGAAAAAGAGAAAGTCGGAAGAGGAAGAGCAGGGGTGAGGTGGAGAGGGGCCAGGGAGGTGTATCTGCGGTCGCCCACAAGAGGCATAAGACGCAAACCAGCATTGAGGGAAGTGACTATGAGCCTAGTCTGCTTGGGTCGGCAGGGATGAGGGCGTCCTCAAACAATTGCAAAGCGCGGAGCCTGGGAGGCATGTGGCGGGCATAGCTTATGGAGCACAGGTGATGCACGAGGGGTTCCCACACTGCCTTGAATCGCACCCCCCTTGATTGTATCCGTGCCGTGAGCAGCTCCATGGTCAGGACCTGCCAGAGGCGCACGAACCAGGAAGCTATCGGCGGTGCCTCAGTCCGCTTCCAGTATAGTGCAATGAGTTGTTTGGCAGCGCCTAGCATGTGGAGGGTGAGGATCCAGTCGCTGCGCGTGAGTGCTTTAAGTGTGGGGGGTCGTATACCCAGCAATAGTGTGCAAACCTCCTCAGGGAGGGGAAAACCCAACACCTCCTTAATGTGACTGAGGACCTCCTTCCAAAAGACAGCCAGGGCAGGGCACGACCACCAGATGTGTATGAAATCGCCAGTCGCAGTGCCACATCTCCAGCACAGCGGTGAGGAGGCAGGGAACATTTTGCTTAGTCGCAGGGGGGTGTAGTACCATTGTGTTAACATCTTGTATGCATTTTCCCTCTGCGGTATGCTGCGGTAGGATTTGGGGATGTCGTTCCAGAGCCTAGACCACTGAGATGGCGTGATCTCAGTGCCAGTTGCCGTCTGCCACTGCCTTTGGTAGGGATGCGCAGGCGGAGTGGTGGGATGCTGCAAGATGTTGTAGATTTGGGAGATGAGTCGTTTCAGTCCCCCGAGGGAGCGTGCCAACTTTTCAAATGGAGTGTGCGCCCTGGAAGCGGCCTGATACATGTCATCTCCCGAGGTCCAGTGGCGCAGCTGCGCGTACTGCAAGCTAGCAGTCGAGGGGAGGTTGAACTCCTCTTTGCAGTCCAGCCACGATTTAGGCGACCCACAAAGAAAAAGATCTCCTGCAACCCTGCAGTCTCCTTGAGTCCAGCTCTCGAACGCCCGGGTCTGAGCAGCAGGGGGAAAGTGCGGGTTGCCGGCAATGGGGGTATGCGGAGAGGGGAACGTGGTCAGACCTTTGGACACTGCCACTCTGTCCCATACTTCAAGAACCGTCCTCGTGGGGACCGCCATGTATGCACTTCTGGAGCGCGCCACCCGCGGTAACCAAGGCAGGTCCCATATGGTGCGCCCCGTAACCACTCGGTCCATGTGGAACCAGTGCTTGTCGCTTTCGCGTGCACCCCATTCTATCACGAACCGGAGATGCGCCGCCCAGTAGTAGTGGAGAAGATTCGGGCAGGCTAGGCCGCCCCTGTCCCTCGGCTCCATGAGGACTTTCTGTGAGAACCGGGGTCGTTTGCCTCCCCATATGAAAGACGTGAGGTCGCGTTGGAGGGTCTTGATGCAGTGAATCGGTATCGGGGTGGGGAGGCACTGGAAGACATATAGAATGCGGGGGAGGATCGACATCTTGACCGCGTTGAGCCGCCCTAACCAGGAAATCATCAGGGGTTTCCATTTCCGCAGGTCCGCCAGGACATCCTTTCGGCAAGCAGCCCAGTTTTTCGAGGACCACGAGTCGAGGCGAGGAGTGAGGTCCAGACCCAGGTATTTGATGTGTTCATCCGCCCAACGGTAGGGCGTGACCTCCCTCAGCAGGCAGACCTCCTCCTCGGGGATGGTGAGGTTAAGCGCCCAAGATTTGGTGTGGTTAATTTTAAGGCCAGACGCCCGCTCGAACAGTGTGAGGGCGTCGTGTACCGCTGGGAGTGAGACTCGAGGGTTCGTGAGAGTAAGGATCAGGTCGTCCGCAAACAGCGCTACTTTGTTAGCACGCCCCCCGTGGGGGATGCCATGGATGTCAGGGGTACGCCTAATCAACTCCGCCAGCGGCTCGACCGCCAGGGCGAACAGGAGCGGCGAGAGCGGGCATCCCTGCCTCGTACCCCTGTGGATCGAGAGCGGCGGTGTCAGTTGGCCGTTGACCCGGATTCTAGCCTGTGGTCCAATGTAAGGGGCCATGCACCTGGAGATCATGGTAGGGCCAAGACCCAGTTTCTCAAGGACCGCCCTCAGGAAGGTCCAGTCGACCCGGTCGAAGGCCTTTTCCGCGTCTAGCGAGAGGAGGCAGGCCGGGATTTTCCAATGGTGTACCTTTCCCACCAAGTGTGCCAACCTGCGAACATTATCGGCCCCCTGGCGGTCTCGTATAAAACCCACCTGGTCCGGGTTCACCAGACCCGGCATATGTGGATCCAGCCGTTTGGCCAGGATCTTAGTGTAAATCTTAAGATCGGTGTTAAGGAGGGCGATGGGGCGATAGGAAGCACACAAGTCGGGGTCCTTCCCAGGTTTGGGGATCAAGGCTATTTCCGCCATGCCCATATCGGGGGACGGGCCGATAGCGTCAGAAAAGGATCCATAGAGGCGCAGTAGATGTGGGCGGAGCTGGGTCAGGAACAGGCGATAGAAGGCCAATGGCAGGCCATCCGGCCCCGGGGTTTTCCCCACGGGGAGGTCCCCTATAGCCTCTGTCACTTCCTCCTCCCGCAGGGGGTCCTCCAACGTGGCTGCACACGCCGGGGACAGCGGGGATCCCTCAAAGAGTTATTGGCATTTTAATACATTCACAAAGTGGAATATATTTCCAATCACACAATGTCCCAAATACGCTTAAAAGTGGAATTACAAGTCATTTTTCTCCTCCCTTCTTCCACAAGAGCAGTTCAAACATGAATGGCAAAATATCCTAGTTTGCAAATATTTTCTATATAATTATGGCTCTGCCATATTTGCCACGTAATACATCATCCACTTCATAATCTTACAGTTTTAACTAATAATTTTTGTAGCTCAAACGGATATAAAGTTACTAATCAACGTGACTGGAGTTGATGCAAAGTGGACGACCCTTTGCAAAGGTTGACTATCACCTTTCTCACTGCTGCATTTGTATGTTATACTGATACTAATGAGGCAGAATCTTAGCAGAGACTTAACATGTGTACAAATGTCTAAATAATAAAGTATAAGAAAATATATTGCTTTACGCTGCAGCCTTTTTTTGTTGCATAATTTAGTCAACACTGCAGCATCATTTTGTCCCCCATTGCTGCATAATTCCAGTGGCTCCAGAGCAGGTAGCACATGTTAAAAGTGCTTGTGCATGAAGCAGAGAGACTGTGAAGTTTGCAAACTTAGTTTGGTGTGCTTGCAAATCCTGCATTGCCGAGCCCTGATGAGTTGCAGCTACTACTGCTGAAACAAGGCCAATGGAGGTACCAATGGGTGAGGCGGACTGGGATCTATGGCAGGGTCGGCTTTAGTGCTGGTGGTGCCCAGTGCAACAATGTTTGTTGGTGCCCCCAATGATCACCTACGCCTCAGACTCCCTCACTACCACCCTTTAACAGTGCCCCTTAAGTCTCTATAACCACACTCTTTCTCAGATGCATTTAATTTGATTTACAGAGCACTTTACATCACACACCCTACACAGAGACAATCATATATATTTGTGTAAATCACTGTATAGGAAATGTTACATAAGACAAAGGACTACAAGGTGTAGAAGCCACATGACAACCATACTAGTAGGCAATATAGTTTAATAGCTCACTGTTCTATGTTAGGGTTTTAACTTATAAACTGCAAGTAAAAAAAGGATCGCTCTGACAAAAGCAGCAACCTACTAACCTAGTTAACAATATGTGCACTTTGTGATCTACATGGTACATGTTCTTTGCAGCAGGCACATTACCCCTTTGTGCTACCTTTTCAGGAGTCAACCCTTCAACTAGACAAAACTCCGATCTCTCTCTAGGAAGAACATAATCACCGAAGTTATCATGACATTTTTAATGTTGCTGAAAATTGCTGGAGGCCAGGAAGGAGGCAGACAGTTTTTTTTAAACCATAATATACTTGCAAACACTATGCACCCACCCGAAATAGGTACCCAGTGCGGTCACACTCGTCGCACCGTCCTAGCCTGCTCAAGGTTCCTGTGACCTCTGTGACAGAGTCACAGTGACTGGATCACTGCTGCTCTAGGGTGTGCTGCTTCGTAGGCCGGCCCGCAAGACAGGAGTTGAGCTTCAATGTTGATTGTGGTGAACAAGCCTTCAAGGTTAATCCACACTTGCCACCACGAGTTTCCACTTGTTGGTGCTAAGACACCAGGGCTTCTAAGGTCTAGCAGGGCCTTCTAAGGTCTAACATGCGGATATGCTCCTTCAGGAAAGTGGTCTGGTGGTCTGGTCCTCAAAGCTGAACCTTGATTCCCCAGTTGCAAATTCAGCAGCTCTTACCATAGTGTGACATCCTCTACCCCACTGAACACCATACTGCCCCAGTGAGAGAAACTTGCACTGCCTTCAGCTACAACCTAATTGTGCCCCGCTATAAACACCTGGATGTGGCTCAATTCAAATTACGCACTAGACAAGAGTAATATGCTGCCTTTAAAAAAAAACATCCCGGCAAAACCAAACACTCATAGGGAGTGCAAGATTAAGTAAAGCATGTGAAATGTAAGCAGAAACAACATGGTTACCTTACCGTTTCAATGCCCATTGCTTATATCCATACAAAACCTAAGCAGTACGGTTTTAAACAAACACTTCTATAAACAAATAGCCATGTTATACATTTTGTTTTCCAATCCACCCATCAACCAGGTATTGCAATACATCCAGGAATGGTGCACTTCCCCACCTAGGGACAACAATGATGTTCAAAGAAAGACGAGAAAACAAAAGTAACGCTTCATTGCAAGGTCTGTAAAGTGAGGCTGATGTGTTTGGATGTGAATAATACCAATCTGGCCGCCACTTTGCAACCACTCTGTCTTGCTTTAATTAGTTATGTATTTATTTTTCATATTTAAAACCTTTTATTTATCTCCATCCCGAGGCTGCACTTTGGAGTAGAAAAATGTCAGAAAAAGGGCATTTCCCCACAAGAGTTTTTTTTCTTTTTTGGATCCATTTCACAGGGAAGCAACTAAATGAAAGAAGGAAAGAGAGGTCGTGAACCGTTTCTTCAAGTCACCGTTTTCAGTAAGTGAAGAGCAAGACAGAAAGAGAAGGAATAATAGGAGGAGAGGGTGGGGGCAGCTGGCAGCACAGAAAAGAAGAGGACATTATCCATGTCTGCTCTGGCCAGTAAGGAAGAGACAGAGTCCTTTTCCTTCTCAGCCCGCCCCCGAACGTCCACAAAAGCAAGCCAAGCCTTATCTGAATGGACACCGAAGAGCAAACAATGCATGCAAAGAGATACAAAGACATAAAAGAAGCATAGATACACCACAACAAAACATGCCTACGAATACACAAAACAATGTACCTACGGAGCATGTCGACACAAAGTATACAAACAGACAGCACCAATGTACACAGGCACAGAGAACACTTACACACGGAGAACGTTCAATCACAGAGCACACAGAAAACTGTGCCAGGGAGTAGTCGAGCCAAAGACACACGTTACTCACTGATTCAGTACTCCTGGGCAGTCCCCATCAAGGCACAGCTCCGGAACAGGAGCCATCATTCTAGCTGATAACAGAACCCTGCACAGCTCATTCGAGACACCGATAGGAACACAGTGTGACCAAAACACCAGATGCTCTCTGTACCACACACGCAGCAGTGTGTAGCAACATAAATGAAACTGAAACAGCACTAAAATCATGGCTGGCAAATGTGAATAGTTAAAAAAGTTCCTCTCGGACACAGATTAATCTGAAGAGCGGACGGAAACTGTAGTTAGGCGCTGCTGCTTCCGGAATAAACAGAAGTGAAGCTTTGCCTCTACAGCCAATAATAAGTCCAAAAAGAAAAGCTATGATAACGTTAAACGAATGGGAAGAGGCAGGAGAAATTAGGCGGCAATAGGCAGAGTTTCTCCCAACATACAAATTACTTAATGCCTTGTAGAAGCAGCGCATGTTCTGCCCCATGAAAGACCTAAAAATGGCACTGAGCAGGTTAATAAAAGACACGTGGACTTTTTTTTTGCTGCAACACCCACTACCAACCTAGTAGCCACTTACCACTGAAAACGTCCATTTTTCTCATTATATATATCACCCTTTGAATAGCTCTAGGCCAAATTGATACCTAGAGAGTTGGACCTTTGGACAAACCACAATGGTGTATTAATCAAATCAACTGAATTATGTTTTTGGGATTAAAAACTACAGTTCACAATAAGTACTAGGTATAGTAATCTGGGAATTGTGCGGTTGACTAGCAACTGCAGGTAGATCATCGCATTAAGGTTATAGGGAAACACAGGTTGGCAAGTCAATGCTTCCTGGTGAATCAAATGAGGAAGAATGGCAAATGCACGCCCTTGATTGCCCATTGTCAGTTTCAAATTACCCTCATCGGCTTCACATTTCTAACTTCAAGCAGGATCTAATGACCTTCCAACTTTAGTATTGAGTGTTGAGAGGTGTAACATTTGAAAAAACTACACTGAGGGGCACATGCATCAATATTGCATTTTGTGATTCCTTAATTGCGAAAAATAAGGAATCGCAATTAAGGAATTGCAAACTGCAATGCATCAAGAAATCGCTATAAAAATAGCGATTTCTTAAAATTCCTTAATTGTGATTCTCTAATTAAGAATCGCAATTAAGGAATACCTCCCCATCCATTCCTATGGGCCTAGAGGCCCATAGGAATGAATGGAAAGACATTCTTAATTTGCAATTCACCATTAGAAATTCGCAAATTAAGAATGCAATTTCAAGGGTGCAGGGGTGTCCAAAAGACACCCTGTTGCACCCCTGAAATCTGCTTAGAAGTACATTTTGCACACTCACATGCCCCAAGGGCATGTGTGTGTGTAAAATGGAACTTTGAAAAATGCACTTTAGTGCATTTTTCAAAGTTTTCGCAAATTACCATGAAAGTCAACTTCATGGTAATTTGCTCCCCTTATTTGCGAATTCGCAAATTTTTAAAGTTTGATGCATTGCATTTAAGGAATCTCAATTTGAGATTCCTTAAATGCAATCGCAATATAAGAAATCGCAATTTTGCGATTTCTTAAATTGCGAAAATTACAAAAATGTTAATGCATCCCCAAAAATGGAATTGCATTCGCAAACGGCCGAATTTTGCGATTCGCACCATTTGCGAATGCAATTTGCATTGATCCATGTGCCCCTGAGTCCTTTAACATTGCTAGCTTCCCCTTTTACAAAATAAATGCATTTGTCCCAGGTACCATTAGTCAAAAGCTTCTGGCAAATGGCGCTTGGGAGAGGGTGTGACGTGATGGCCAGATGGTCAGAGCTGATGACTGTAGATCAGGGGAACAGGTTTGAGTCTCGATGTCTGCTCATCATCCATGCTGGGCAAATCACTTAATGTCTCCATGCTTAAAAAATACCACTGAATGTGTCCTTGTGTAATGAAACTTGTGCTCATGTAAACTGTTCCAATTCTTTTTGGTTGAGTTTGTTTTATATAAAACTACAAAAAAAATCCTGATTTGTTTTTCTTCCCCTTAAAAACATCTTATGAAAAAAACGTGAATCATAAATGCATGGTTACTCACCAGTAATCTTCATTACTCCGCGTCCTGCTTTTCCCGTTACATTCCTTATCTATGAGCAGCTTGTCTGCTTCACAGAACGTTTTACCCAGCTAAGGACAAAATACTTTCCCATATATGGCGCTGCCTACCCAGCAGGTAACATCACTCAGACAACCTAAGAATACCAAAGAAACTCAAAATAAAATAAAAACAATCACCAGTACCAGAAACCAGGGAGGGATGGACGGGCGCTGGAATGGAATGGGAAAACCCAGACTTGGAGTAATGAAGATTACCAGTGATTAACGGGGCATTACCTCATTGTCTATTTTCCCGCCTCAATTCCTTATCCATGTACTCATAACCAAGCACACAGTGATTCATGCACACAGAAACCAAGGATGATGCCAAACACTGGATATTTTAAATGCAAAAAAACAAGAAAATTACAGACTATCCACAGCAGATAAAACATGAATGCCAAAATCAGAGGAGGCTGCCATCAACATCTGGAGATGGTAGTGGGAGACAAAAGTGTGGTGAGAGGCCCACGTAGCAGCATTACAAATGTCCCACAGAGATGCTCTTTTAAACATCACCCAGGAGGAGGAAACACCCCAAATGACCGCCCATGGACAGAAGAGGGACGAGGGAGGCAGGCAACTTCGACTTTGTAAGACAAGACCACAGCACTATTCCCCAACGAGTAAGATTAGACAAAAAAGGCCACATCCAGATAGAACATACGTAACAAACAAGGAATCATCTGTAAGATTAGACAAAAAAGGTCACTCCCAGATAGACCATACGTAACAAACAAGGAATCATCTGGTTGAAAATCACTGGTACGATCCAGATAGATGCAAAGAGAATGGAGAACCTCCTCTTCAGGAGTAGAAGGATCAGGATAAAACACCAGAAGGACAATATCCTCCTGACAGTGGAAGTCAAGCAAGACCATGGGCAGAAAAACTCACTATGGCACAAAATCACTTTATCTGGACAGAAACACAAAAGGAGCAAGAAGCCAACAAAGCCCCAAGCTCACCAGCCCTGTGACCAGAAGAAACCACCACAACAAAAGAACTTTAGCTGAAAGAAACATAAGGTCAATGGAAAACAGGGGATAAACAGGAGGACCAGTCAGAGCCTGTAGCACCAAAGGGACATCCCAGGCGGTCCAGGGAGAGCAGGAGATGGGGTGTTAAAGCAAAAAGCTCCACATCAGGCACCTCACCAAGGGAGACACATAAGCTAAATCAGAGCCCCTGAAAGCCAGAATGCTGATCTATTGGGTCCAGAGGGTGTACACCACTAAACCTATCACAAACCCATCCTAAAAAAATCCAACACCTTGACAGATCAAAGGAAACAGGAGACAGACCCTTCCACTGGTACCAAGAATAAAAGTTCTTCCAATGACGAGTGTAAGACTTCTGGGTCGAAGGCCTGCGAGACAACTGGGTGTACTGGGCCACCTCAAGCGAACAACTCTGAGCCAACAAGGACAGCCTCTCAAGTACCATAGCCGCAGTCTGAGGCACAGCAGACACAATGAGATAAGAAGAGGAGCAAGCAAGGGGGAGGGATGCATGGGAAACCTCCAATGTGGACAAACTGCCAAACCCCAAAGAAGGGGAAACCATGGCCTGCTGCACCATTCCGGAACAACCAGTAGAACCTGTGCCTGGTCCACCCGAATCGTCCTGAGGACCCGGGAAATCAAGGGAAATGGGGGAAAGGCAAACAGGAGTCCCTGGGACCACGGGATAGAGAAAGCATCTATCGCGCAGGCCAACCTCAAGGGCATCGAGTTGCAAAACAGAGGGAGAAGGGCTGTCCCATCTGAGGCAAACACATTCAGCCAAGTAAGGCCGAACCTGGAGAGAATCTGTATGAAGAGAAGAGTCAACAGGCACATGGTCACAGATGATGGGAACACCCTGCTTAAAGAATCCACAGAACCATTTTCAGTCCCCGAAAGAGAGACTGCAGAGAGAGAGAGGAGATTCCTCTCCACCCACAGACTGATTTTCCAGGAAAGGAGAAACAGAGACCAGCGCATCTCCCATTGCCGGTTGACCTAGACACGCACAACCTGGTTGTTGGTCTGAAAATAGACGGTACAAAAGGGGTTGGTGATGGACGGAGCATCTGAACCAATCAAACACTCACACCCAGTCAGCAGATCTGGGTTTAATCCATCACCGTTCTTTAGCCCACTCTGCCACCCCAGTTCAGACATGGCCATATGCAAATCAGTCTGACCCTGTGCCTCATGGGAACAGTCCAGCCCGAACTGCCAAGCCATGCCTTCCCTGGACCGGAAACAAGCTTCCGAGGACCGGTTTCTGGCATTTCAGCCGTCTTCAGCCTGGCTTGCTTGAATCCAGTGGCAAAGTGAGCAAGGGACTCACGTCTGAGCATACCCTGCCAACTTATGGCGAACAAAGCGGTACAAAAGGGGGTGGTGATGGACGGAGCATCTGAACCAATCAAACACTCACACCCAGTCAACAGATCTGGGTTTAATCCATCACCGTTCTTTAGCCCACTCTGCCACCCCAGTTCAGACATGGCCATATGTTAAATCAGTCTGACCCTGTGCCTCATGGGAACAGTCCAGCCTGAACTGCCTAGCCATGCCTTCCCTGGACTGGATTCAAGCAAGCCTGGCTGAAGACAGCTGTAATGCCAGAAACCGGTCCTAGGAAGCTTGAATCCGGTCCAGGGAAGGCATGGCTTGGCAGTTCGGGCTGGACTGTTCCCATGAGGCACAGGGTCAGACTGATTTGCATATGGCCATGTCTGAACTGGGGTGGCAGAGTGGGCTAAAGAACGGTGATGGATTAAACCCAGATCTGTTGACTGGGTGTGAGTGTTTGATTGGTTCAAATGCTCCGTCCGTCACCACCCCCTTTTGTACCGCTGAAAATAGACAGCATGGTTCCAGAGGAGAGGAGATAGGCAAATTAGTGATTTCCACACTGCCATCGATTCACTCCAGTACGAGGACAGGAGACCACTGTACTGGGACCACCTGCCTTGAAGCTTGAAAGCCCCCAGAATGGCACTTGCATTGGTCTTCGGGACCACCGAGGGAGGAGGATTAAGATTGAAGTCCTGGGACAGATTATGAGGTGACAATCCCCACTGGAGGGACTCCCGGATCTCCAGGGTGACAGGAATGAGAGCCTCATAAGCCTGAGAAGCCGGATCACAGTGGGACCGAGGCAGGGGAGGATACAAATGGAGGTGGGCCATGGAAAGCACATGCAGAGTGGAGGCCATCTCCCCCTGACTCTGCAGTCAGAGACGAATGGACACCTGAGATTGGGGCAGAACCCAGGAAAAAGTTTGGAATAGAATCAATTGTGTTTTTGGAGACTGGAACTCCATCCCATGGTACAGCTGGAAGAGGGCCCTAATGGACTTCAGACACTGAAAGGGGCACAGAGAGAACTTACTGTGGTTGATGAGAAACCCAAAAAACTCCAGAAGATGACATGTGTGTCCTCCATAGCCTGTGAAAAAAAAGGAGACAATCATCCAATCATGAAGGTAAGGATACACTTGAATACGTTGAGAAAGAAGATTATCTAATAGGTTGGCCAAGATTTTCATAAAAACCCTTGGCGTTGATGAATGGCCGAAAGGATGCACCTGGAACTCGTAGTTCTGGGAGCCCACCGCAAAGAGAAGAAACTGCTGTTCGGTCAGATGGATGGGAACATGCAGGTAGGCTTCCATCAGGTCAATGGGGGTGAGGAAGCCCCTCCCCCCCCTATGCACCTGCTGTAGGATCGACTGCTGGGTCAGCATCTTGAAGCAGCGATGAAGAATGTGCTGATACACCCCCTTCAGATCCAACATGGGGCGTAAGTCCAAGGTGTCCTTCTTCCGCACCAGAAAAATTATTGAATAGTAACCCAGCCCCTGCTCCAGAGGCAGAACATCGATGCTGCAGCCTTCTCCAAAAGAAGCCAAACACCCTCCTACAATCTTGCCCAATTCATAGGATTCCAGGGCAAAGAGTCTCCTGGAACACCTGGGTGGGGAGGGAGGCAAACTCGATCCGGTAACATCCGGTAGCCTGAGGTCACTGTCCGAACTACCCATACACCCCTCCCCCACTGGAGACAAAAGAAGTGAAGACGACCACCAACTGAAGGGGTAGATAATCACTGCTTCGAAGAAGGAGCAGCGGAGGCACCTACAGACTGGCATCGGGATTTGTCCCTTCCACCACCCCTGCCTCGAAAGGGCTGGCCAGCCCCCCTAGCGTGAGTAAAAGCTAAGGGGCAGCAATAACCAAAACCCTGCCTCCGGGCAGGAGGTGTGAATGGGAGCCACCAGATTCCAGTCCTCGGCTGACAGCTTCACCATCTTCTCAAGGTTGGGACCAAACACATTTGAGCCATCAAATGGTAATTTCAAGAGAACAGACTTATGTGGGGTATCTGCCTTCCATGCCTGCATCCATATATGACGAGGAGCCGCAATGCAGGCCCCCGAACCCACTGGACCGGAAACCAGGTTATCGAATGAGATATAGAGCAAGTAACACACCTGGAGTTCCATCAGAGCCAAAGAGAGGAAGTATACCCCCCTCATTCGTCTTCAACGCCAGGGACTGGAAATCCTTCCAAGGGGACTGAACCATAAAATTGGTATAGGTGGTAGGCACTAATGGAAAAAGTGGTGGTGGCGTAAGACCGCTTAAAGGCCCCTTCCACCTTCTTATCCACTGGGTTGGAAGGAAGGGTGTCTTCTGAAAGCACTCAGCCCTGGGAGGAGAAGCTAGCCGTCAGGAACCAGCCTTGTCAATCTCCTTCCATTCCTGGGCCAGCAACTTGCAAACTGCTCAATGCACGGGCAAAGAGGCTGGGTCAGGACGCTTCCCCTCTTCATCCTCGGGGTCCTCGAGGTCCAGCACGGCACAGGGCCGTTAAACCTTAGCCGGAGGCTCTTCTCTTTCTCTGGCCTGAAAAACAGCCTTAACCGCCTTGTTAATTAGCAAGAGTATTGCATCTAAAGTTGGCACCCCCACAGCACCTTTCGAAGTTGACTCCATAGGCGGCAAAGAAACACAATGAAGCTGCCTTCAGCAACTTGCCCATATCTAGGCAACACAACTCTTGTGGCACCCAAAAATCAGCGGGAGCCACGAGAGGCAGGAAGCAGAACAGCCCCATAAACAACTGCATTGAAACACGTGGCGTCCGGTGGAGAGAGGAGAACACCCAGAATCGGTGCGCCTCTGCTGCCTACCCCAGATAAGTGGCAACACAGTGGGGAAGGGGGTTGAAAGTATGGGAATCGGATGCTTCACGCTCCACTCATGAGAGAAGGACCTGTGCCCGCTGGAGCATGGGTTGTGGGTCAAAAAGAAAAACAGACCAGGACTTCAAGTCCACAAGACAAACACAACAAAACCAGAGAAACACTTACCTCTGACCCGCTAGGTATCATCGCACTACAGTGCAGTTGAAAAAGAACAGGCTGTCAGGGTGATGACCTTCCCCCTTATGCCTGTTGGGTAGGTAGCGCCATATTGGAGGATGTATTTTGAAACGTTCTGTGGAGCAAACAGGCTGCTCATGGATAAGGAATGGGACGTGCAAACAGACAAGGAGGTAATTGAAAATGCCCTTAAATTTCCATTCACCACCCTGTGCACGTTTTCACCATTCATCTCCATACAGAGCTTTCTACAAACCCCTTTCAGGTGTCCCTCCCACTTTACAAAAGCTTCAGGCGAATAGTGCAGGGCACCCCCATAACTCCCTCAGCCACAAAGCATTGTTTACAGGACATCCAAGGCATGCAACTTTGAAACAAATGGTGCGCATTTGTTTCTTTATATTGGAGTGGAAACACGAAGTTTCCCCTTTAAAGGTAAATTGTGTGGCTATGTGGTGTTGAGTTGGGGTAGGGGGTGAAAATAAAACAGTCAAAACAGAGCCTGGAGGGGTGAGGCAACGATAGGATGGAGAGCAAGGTAGTAGCACAGGAAGATCATATTTAGCAAACGCGTTTTTAAATAAACACTGTGGAAACAGGCAAATTACCTGTGCCTTGGGTGAGTGCTTACACAATCTAGCACCCAAATGAAATAGTACTGTGCCCTTTTTCACCTACAGGCAATGGTTATTTACGTGCAGGTCTGTAATATTAGTTTCCTTATATGCATTCATGAAAATGAGCACTGCCAAAGTATTTTAATGACATGTTTGATGTGCTCTTTTTTCTGGAATGAAATCATCTTTGTCTATTTTTTGTTTGTATTCTTGGGAAGAGGAGTGAGTGGTGATGATGTAATTGTGCCGATGAGAGACTGGAGAAGGGCTTCAAAACACATACCTTCTCAAACAGTGCTTGAGCAAAAAGAAACAAAAGTTCCCCAAAAGTGAGCCAGTGTAGGACACAAGTAAAGAGGCTATGCTCAAAAGGAGGGACACACAGATGATGTACAAGGTAAGCCATTTAATAAAAAGCAAGCAAATGAGAGTGACATGAGAGCCAACCAATGGTAAGCACTAAGCCATTGTAAAATCTTGCAAAGCTGACAAGAAGACTTTTGCAAATAGACAGCTTGCATTGTGTAGTAGGCTCGGCCTAAAAATATGGCCACCTAGCCATTGTTTTACAGTTTTCATATTAGTATATTTTAATAGCAAACCATTCAATTTAAGTTTAACTTTATGTTAGTTGGACAGCAAAGGGCAATATATATATATATATAATATGGGATAAATACTTCTCTAAAGGCAAGAGGCAGAGTATCTTTAGAGTTAAATGGGACCATTGTTTGGGTGTAATTGTTTAGGATGCTTGTGTTAAAAATAAACTGTTGATATTGTGCTCTTGTAAAATAAAGTAAAATACATCCCTGAAAGTGTAAGTCACCATTTGTCTAGGCAGTGACCTATTATCTCAGATCTTCCCCCATGGGATCCAAATCATTAGGAAAAAGCAGACATTGAAAGTATCATGCTTTCTCCCTGATCTATTAGCTGACAGTACCAATTAACAATGCATCCAGTGATATTTTAGTAATGTGGACACCTGTTAATTGATAAGTGACACCAATAATTCATTTTTTATGTGGTCACACATGATTAAACCACTATACCTTTGAGGAACTTCACCTAAAAGGACCTAAGGATGTCAGATCATTGCAATTTGCTGCAGAACAAGAAAAATCAAATGCCTTTTTAGGTCTAGCTTGACAGGACAGCTGTCACCTTACTTCACGTGATCAATAGAAATCAAGCTTTGAACAGGGTTACCGAGAGAGCAGCTTTAGCTTTGCTGAAGTGTTCATTGACTTAAAAACAGATTTTGATTTGATAGAATGTGGATTCTTCCGCTCAAAAAGGTTGCTGGTACTGAACATTTCGCCTTGTAAGAAAGCTTATGATAAACACTGTAGATCTGAGTCGGATACGGTCACAAGTCATTGATTAAAGCTGTAGGCCTGGTCTGTTGATAATGAAAAGATACAACAAAGACAAAAGGCTTGTTTTTATTATTGTGAAAAGCACATGTTAAAACCAATTGGTCTTTTGGTTTGGATTGTCATTACAGTGCAATTACACTATGTTAACGCTTGTAGACTGGTATTATGTTACATTGAATCTGAGAGGTTACCATGATACGCAAGGGTTTCGGTGAAGGTAACCCCACAATGACACCTCTGGGTAACAGATTTGTGCCTTGAGAATCTTAGTTATGCTATTTCACGACGGGTTGTCTATTGGTTGGAGAACTATAGTTTACACATAATTGTAATTTTATGACTGCAAATAGAGGGTCTTTGTCTCCCCTCAAAAGATAATTCCATTTAGTTCAGATTTAATTGAGCAAAAGTAGTGTGCTTCTGCTGAAAAAGTGTGCTTGGATGTCACTTGTTACCCTGTGGGAATTCTTACACTGAGTACAGCAGAAGTGGGCTGTTTATGGTGCCAAACCATTGATCAAGGCTACAGACTTGATCCGATTATTATGTAAAATACAATAAAGGCAGTAGGCCTGACTTATTTACTGTGAAAGCATATGTTAACGCCACTAGATCTTTCAGTGTGGATTTACTTTACAATGTGTTAAAGCTTGCAGACAGGTAATTTTGCTACAATGACTATCATAGATTACCATTGTTGGCAAGGGTTTTGGTGTTGGTTACCCACTTTGACAAAATATTGAAGATTTGCACTGTGAGAATCCCTGTTATGTCGCTTTAGGAAGGATTGCATAGTGTGTGGCTTATTGTCAATTTGAGGAATATCAAAACGGGGAGTGAAGAGGTGGTGCAACTCGGCACCTCGGTGGGCTAGTCCTCCTCTTATGAAAGCATAAATAATCAACAGAGACCACCTGAAAAAAATTTATTCAGTATATATTCCGATGTTGTTGGAATATACTCAGTGTGTTAAAATACCCCTCACACACCAAAAGGGCCCTTGGTGTCATGCTTCATCATTGGGGTCTTCCCGCCCCCGCTGCGGGACGGGGCAGTGCTGCGACAAGCGGCTACGCCGGAGCACCTTTTTATTGTGAGTGCTATGTGAGTGATAATGGAGTGAGTGTCAGTGGGGTCAGGAGTGATAGACAGTGAAATTAAAAGATACCTGGCCTGGTGTTTAAAAAAAAAAAAAAAAAAAAATTATTTAATAGGCACTGGCTGGTATCATTAAAAGGGGTGAGGCGGAGGGCAAGAACGAGTTACTAGTCTTGCTCTCCTGTGTGGGTCAACATGTTTCGGGGCGACATGCCCCTTCGTCAGGACCGGGTATATAGATCCCCCTGTCACTCACTAATGCGCTCCCACAGATAGAGAGTGATATGTATGATCAATGTGTATAGATAAATTTTATACACGTGTAAAAGCTAGCTCAGTACTACTGATGATATAAGCCTGAAAGGATAAGAACACAGGATTTAGAATGAGCGCGGATCCCAATGCGCTTTACTAGTGAATACCTGTAAGGAAGGAAAATACAAAAAGAGGGAAGGAACACACTTATAGGCTGTTACATGGCACGCCAAAGATTTCTTGGGGGGACCAGGTTTGCCGAGATGGAAAGAAGAAAATTTCAATAAAGCGGAAACAAACATTCATTGGTTTGTATGGCCAGCCAAGGATTTCAAGGGGGGGGCCAGGTTGCAAGAAATTGGTAAAAATGGGAAGGAATAAACACACATGTACACACACACAACAATATAGAGCATCAGAAACTAGCGGTAAGATGCCTATTGAACTGGATACATACTTTTTGAATGAGGAGACAATGCCCCATGAGCCAAGCTGGGCGAAGGGTAAAGAGGGTCCAACTGTGGGAAGGAATGGAGAAAAGGCAGAGATAGTATCGCCAGGACCTAGATTAGCAATTTACACTCAATAGGTTAGAGTAGTGTATTCCAGGTCAGGTCTATCGGCTGTGCCGTACTTACTCAACCCCCACACCTCAGTGCTTCCTCCTTCGTCAGTGGCTTCCGTGGTAATGGTAAGCCTGGGCGGGGTGGGTCTTTTATAGTCTGGCTAAAGGCTTGTTGATTGAGCCCTGATTGAATAACTCGAAACCGATGTGAGCGTTCGGTCGAGTAGTTAGTGCTGGTGACTCAAGCGGCCATTGTTAAATGTCTGAGGTCTGCTGGGCGGAGGTGGGTTTTTAGGGGTGCTTGCCAGAATCTGTATGTCTTATTCCAATGTTGGGTAGCGGTAAGCAAAGGGTGCCGGCAGATCGCTAGGAGACACCCTTGGTCCGTGCAGAAAAAGTGTATCGGCGTCTGCCGACCGGGGCGCATGCGCGGTGATGCTCTGTACGGAGTATACACACGGCGCATGCGCGGTGGTGCTCCGCTTCCAGTCTGTTTCCGCGCATGCGCGGGAGAGCGGCGTTCATTCACGCAGCCCGATCTGGATCTGTAGGAGATCCCTGTTATTGTACACAAGTGGGGAAAAAATGGACCTCTGGGCTGTTAAAGAAAAAGGCACATTTGAGGCAACCTACTTTCTTGTTATTTTCTAGTGGAACAGAGCGAAAAATATATATAGATATCAGTATTTGTGTCTATGCAGGCATTTTTTACAAAAGTTAAAATACATATTATCAAAATAAATTCCACTATGTCAGTCTACAGGTTTTTTGGTTAATTGGAAACTGGAGCCACTCTTATTTTTATAGCAGCTGCTCCAAGGGAATAATTCTGATTTTTAGTTTCTGCAGACATTATGGCACACAGTACAGAAAGGATGCACATTTTCAAATCATGTTGACCTGCACCAGCTCGCAGGTTACTGAGATTGCTTGACGGAGACAAAGGTGTCGTTTTTATAAAAAAGACACTGTGTTCAAGTGCCGAACTGTGATCAGGAGTCTTCTAGGTACCTGGTTGGATCAAACCTTGAATTGCGACCACGGAATATCATCATTCAATCCTGTAAGGTGGGTGCCCAAGCGGTAGACCCAACGTTGTTCTTTCGCAAGAAGGTCCTTGTCACTTCTGTAGGATTCAATGACTGTCCATTTTAGGTCTTCTACACTGTGGCCCATTGTGGCATAGTGAGTGGCCATTCTTGTGGTAGTTCTTTTGCAACGTACGTTGCTGCGGTGTTCGCTCATTCGTATTTTGACCGGCCTAGTGGTCATGCCAACATACTCTTTCTTGCACGGGCAAGTGATCAGATAGACCAAGTTCCGGCTATTGCAGTTAGTAAAGGAACGTTGTTCCCATGTAGACTGGTTGGAAAAAGTTAAATTCCGACTTTTTCTTGTGTACTGACAAGATGTGCATGAGCCACACGGGTGGTGCCCTCCAATAGTTGAGATGGTTGAGGGTCCCTCGTTAGTGAGTTGTTTCGGTCTCGTGTGGACCAGCAGATCCTTAAGGTTCTTACCTCGCCTGTGTGCAAACATGGGTTTAGGGAAATCTAATTCCCCGCAATTCAGTATTTTCCAGTGTCTATTCACAATCTTTGTGATCTGGTTCGAATTGGTGTTGTATGTTGTGACACAAATAGGGCGTTGGTCTTGTTCCTTTTCTGCTGTAGGTTCTAACAGGGCATCTCTGTTGTTATTTCGTGCTCTCTTAAAACCCTTGTTGACCACCTTGCTTGGATAATTCCTGTTACTGAGCTTTGTTTTCAAGTCAGCTGCTTGGGTTTTAAAGTCTTGGATAGCGCTGCAATTACGCCTAAGGCGGAGGAACTGTCCGTAGGGTAAATTGTCGCGTAGATGTCGTGGATGGAAACTGCTATATAGCAACAGGCTATTTTTAGCCGTTGGTTTGAAGTGAGTGCACGTTTCTAAATTACCATTAGCGGGGTAGATATTCAAATCAAGGAAAACGAGGTTTTCATTTGAGGCTGTGTGGGTGAACTTGAGGAACCGGTCTTGTTGGTTCAGCCAAGTCATGAATAGGACCACAGAATCTTGATCACCCCGCCAGATGACTAATACGTCATCTATGTATCTTTTCCATGCGACCACATGGTTCCTGTAGGGGTTCTGGTCGTTCAGGATTCTGGTGGCTTCGAGATGGTGCACATAGAGCCCAGCTAGGCTCGGCGCACAGGTGCTGCCCATGCTCGTGCCGTGTTTTTGTAAGTAATATGTGTTTTCATACATGAAGAAATTCTTTTTCAGGGTCATAGAGATGCATTCAAGGACCACCTGTCTCGGGGTGTGGTACGCCCATGGGGTAGAGAACAAAACTTCCTCAATTATTTCTAGAGTCTCTTGGTGGGGGAGACTCGTGTACAGACTCTCTACATCTAGTCCCAGAAGGAGGTCTTGTTCGGGGTCAAAAGGTATTTCTTTTACCAACTGTAGGACTGCTTTTGTGTCCTTTAGATAGGTACTCGTCTTCTGTACTATCGGTCTAAGGAAAGCATCCGCAAATTTTGATAAGGGTTCAAGGATTGATTGTATTCCGGATACTATAGGGCGCCCAGGTGGATATGGGGCATCCTTATGGATCTTGGGGATGGTGTAGAAATAAGGAGTTTTTGGATTCTTTTGAATCAGAAAATCGCTCTCTTGTTTTGTTAGCCAGTCGTGTGCCATTGCTTCTTCAATCATTATGAGGATGCAGATCCTGACTTCTTCAGTCGGGTCTTCCCTTAGTATTTGATAATTGCGTCTGTCCTCAAGTAGTTTCCTGCACTCCCTATCGTAATTGGTATACGTTTGTATCACCGTAGCCCCGCCTTTGTCGGCAGGCTTAATTACAATAGTTTCATTGTTTGCCAGTTCGTGCAGGGCCGTTCTCTCAGCTGTGGAGGTGTTATTAAAGACATCACCACCGTCAGTGGTTAGCTTCTCCAGATCTGCCATAACTGCCTTTTCGAAGGTTAACAGTTCAACAGGTAACATAGAGTCTAGAGGTGTGAAAGAGGATTTGTTTTTTAGGCCTGTATCTGATTGGATATTTGTTTCATTGTTTGAGTCCTGAAAAAAAGCTTTTAGCTTAAGTTTTCGCGTAAACTCTTTCATCTCTTGGCAGAGTTTGAATTTATCCATTTTGTGAGTTGGAACGAAACCCAAGCCCTTACTTAGGACATTATCCTGGGCTTCTGTTAATAGGTGGTCAGACAAGTTTACTACTAAGTTCCTCGACTGGTTGACGCTGTTTGGCTCCGGGTTGATACTCCTAGGGGTGTGACTGGCTGTTGATTCCAGTGGACCTGTGTGCCTTTCCGATTGCGGCCCTTTCTTGTTCCTTGGCGCTGGCCTAAAAAAGGCGGTTGGCCATAGTGGTTGAAAGGGGGCATCTGTTGGTCCCATGGTGGGAATTGATTCCCCATGAAGACAGGCCCTGGTGGGTATTGCATGAAACCTGGAGGTCCTTGCATGTAGGGAGGTGGTCCTTGATATGGGCCCCAACCTCTCCCTCCTCGTGGGTAGCTTCTACCAGAGTATTGTGTCCCTCCTCGTGTGCTCTGGTTGCTGTTCCTACTGGAGTTTGATCCATTGGAACTGGTATCCGACATGTCAGTGTCCTGGTCATTATTCTGATTTTTAGACACATGATCTTTTTTAATGTAGGGGTAAATACGTTCATGCGTAAAGTTCTCTGTGTCTTTTTTGTGTTTCTTATACTTGTTCTTTTTAAGGGTGCACTCAAATTCTGTCATTTCTTGATTTAGTTCCTCCAGTCTTTTTTTCAGAGCGGTTGGGGATAGGTAGCTTTTTATCTTCACTTCTAACTGGGTTATCTCTATTTTGAGTTCTTGTGTTAGTTTGGTTGCAGTTTTTACTATAAGGACTAGCCAGTCCCTAGTGCATTTCCAGCTTATAAGAGACCAATCCCTCTTAAATTCCAAGTCATGTGTAAAGATAAACGGTTCATTTTTCACTATTAGGCCAGGGGGTGCCGTTTTTGATTTTAAATATTCGGACATGAGAAGCCCGTGCAGAGCTGTCTTTATTTGCGTTCTCCTAAGGGCTGCCAACTCGTCCCAGTCACCTTCGTTGATGCCCGGTTCAGTGTTGCTCAGCCCTTCGAATGGGCGTAGGTTAGCTAGGATCCTATCGACCTCCTCATCGTCAAATGCGAGGCCTCCAGCTTCCTCCATCGAGGCTAGTAAGATGTGTGTATACTGGAAGTGTGTGCGTAGAAGGTTGGGACTATGTGTGACCACACACATAGTCCCAACCTTCTACGCACACACTTCCAGTCAACCAGTCGAGGAACTTAGTAGTAAACTTGTCTGACCACCTATTAACAGAAGCCCAGGATAATGTCCTAAGTAAGGGCTTGGGTTTCGTTCCAACTCACAAAATGGATAAATTCAAACTCTGCCAAGAGATGAAAGAGTTTACGCGAAAACTTAAGCTAAAAGCTTTTTTTCAGGACTCAAACAATGAAACAAATATCCAATCAGATACAGGCCTAAAAAACAAATCCTCTTTCACACCTCTAGACTCTATGTTACCTGTTGAACTGTTAACCTTCGAAAAGGCAGTTATGGCAGATCTGGAGAAGCTAACCACTGACGGTGGTGATGTCTTTAATAACACCTCCACAGCTGAGAGAACGGCCCTGCACGAACTGGCAAACAATGAAACTATTGTAATTAAGCCTGCCGACAAAGGCGGGGCTACGGTGATACAAACGTATACCAATTACGATAGGGAGTGCAGGAAACTACTTGAGGACAGACGCAATTATCAAATACTAAGGGAAGACCCGACTGAAGAAGTCAGGATCTGCATCCTCATAATGATTGAAGAAGCAATGGCACACGACTGGCTAACAAAACAAGAGAGCGATTTTCTGATTCAAAAGAATCCAAAAACTCCTTATTTCTACACCATCCCCAAGATCCATAAGGATGCCCCATATCCACCTGGGCGCCCTATAGTATCCGGAATACAATCAATCCTTGAACCCTTATCAAAATTTGCGGATGCTTTCCTTAGACCGATAGTACAGAAGACGAGTACCTATCTAAAGGACACAAAAGCAGTCCTACAGTTGGTAAAAGAAATACCTTTTGACCCCGAACAAGACCTCCTTCTGGGACTAGATGTAGAGAGTCTGTACACGAGTCTCCCCCACCAAGAGACTCTAGAAATAATTGAGGAAGTTTTGTTCTCTACCCCATGGGCGTACCACACCCCGAGACAGGTGGTCCTTTAATGCATCTCTATGACCCTGAAAAAGAATTTCTTCATGTATGAAAACACATATTACTTACAAAAACACGGCACGAGCATGGGCAGCACCTGTGCGCCGAGCCTAGCTGGGCTCTATGTGCACCATCTCGAAGCCACCAGAATCCTGAACGACCAGAACCCCTACAGGAACCATGTGGTCGCATGGAAAAGATACATAGATGACGTATTAGTCATCTGGCGGGGTGATCAAGATTCTGTGGTCCTATTCATGACTTGGCTGAACCAACAAGACCGGTTCCTCAAGTTCACCCACACAGCCTCAAATGAAAACCTCGTTTTCCTTGATTTGAATATCTACCCCGCTAATGGTAATTTAGAAACGTGCACTCACTTCAAACCAACGGCTAAAAATAGCCTGTTGCTATATAGCAGTTTCCATCCACGACATCTACGCGACAATTTACCCTACGGACAGTTCCTCCGCCTTAGGCGTAATTGCAGCGCTATCCAAGACTTTAAAACCCAAGCAGCTGACTTGAAAACAAAGCTCAGTAACAGGAATTATCCAAGCAAGGTGGTCAACAAGGGTTTTAAGAGAGCACGAAATAACAACAGAGATGCCCTGTTAGAACCTACAGCAGAAAAGGAACAAGACCAACGCCCTATTTGTGTCACAACATACAACACCAATTCGAACCAGATCACAAAGATTGTGAATAGACACTGGAAAATACTGAATTGCGGGGAATTAGATTTCCCTAAACCCATGTTTGCACACAGGCGAGGTAAGAACCTTAAGGATCTGCTGGTCCACACGAGACCGAAACAACTCACTAACGAGGGACCCTCAACCATCTCAACTATTGGAGGGCACCACCCGTGTGGCTCATGCACATCTTGTCAGTACACAAGAAAAAGTCGGAATTTAACTTTTTCCAACCAGTCTACATGGGAACAACGTTCCTTTACTAACTGCAATAGCCGGAACTTGGTCTATCTGATCACTTGCCCGTGCAAGAAAGAGTATGTTGGCATGACCACTAGGCCGGTCAAAATACGAATGAGCGAACACCGCAGCAACGTACGTTGCAAAAGAACTACCACAAGAATGGCCACTCACTATGCCACAATGGGCCACAGTGTAGAAGACCTAAAATGGACAGTCATTGAATCCTACAGAAGTGACAAGGACCTTCTTGCGAAAGAACAACGTTGGGTCTACCGCTTGGGCACCCACCTTACAGGATTGAATGATGATATTCCGTGGTCGCAATTCAAGGTTTGATCCAACCAGGTACCTAGAAGACTCCTGATCACAGTTCGGCACTTGAACACAGTGTCTTTTTTATAAAAACGACACCTTTGTCTCCGTCAAGCAATCTCAGTAACCTGCGAGCTGGTGCAGGTCAACATGATTTGAAAATGTGCATCCTTTCTGTACTGTGTGCCATAATGTCTGCAGAAACTAAAAATCAGAATTATTCCCTCGGAGCAGCTGCTATAAAAATAAGAGTGGCTCCAGTTTCCAATTAACCAAAAAACCTGTAGACTGACATAGTGGAATTTATTTTGATAATATGTATTTTAACTTTTGTAAAAAATGCCTGCATAGACACAAATACTGATATCTATATATATTTTTCGCTCTGTTCCACTAGAAAATAACAAGAAAGTAGGTTGCCTCAAATGTGCCTTTTTCTTTAACAGCCCAGAGGTCCATTTTTTCCCCACTTGTGTACAATAACAGGGATCTCCTACAGATCCAGATCGGGCTGCGTGAATGAACGCCGCTCTCCCGCGCATGCGCGGAAACAGACTGGAAGCGGAGCACCACCGCGCATGCGCCGTGTGTATACTCCGTACAGAGCATCACCGCGCATGCGCCCCGGTCGGCAGACGCCGATACACTTTTTCTGCACGGACCAAGGGTGTCTCCTAGCGATCTGCCGGCACCCTTTGCTTACCGCTACCCAACATTGGAATAAGACATACAGATTCTGGCAAGCACCCCTAAAAACCCACCTCCGCCCAGCAGACCTCGGACATTTAACAATGGCCGCTTGAGTCACCAGCACTAACTACTCGACCGAACGCTCACATCGGTTTCGAGTTATTCAATCAGGGCTCAATCAACAAGCCTTTAGCCAGACTATAAAAGACCCACCCCGCCCAGGCTTACCATTACCACGGAAGCCACTGACGAAGGAGGAAGCACTGAGGTGTGGGGGTTGAGTAAGTACGGCACAGCCGATAGACCTGACCTGGAATACACTACTCTAACCTATTGAGTGTAAATTGCTAATCTAGGTCCTGGCGATACTATCTCTGCCTTTTCTCCATTCCTTCCCACAGTTGGACCCTCTTTACCCTTCGCCCAGCTTGGCTCATGGGGCATTGTCTCCTCATTCAAAAAGTATGTATCCAGTTCAATAGGCATCTTACCGCTAGTTTCTGATGCTCTATATTGTTGTGTGTGTGTACATGTGTGTTTATTCCTTCCCATTTTTACCAATTTCTTGCAACCTGGCCCCCCCCTTGAAATCCTTGGCTGGCCATACAAACCAATGAATGTTTGTTTCCGCTTTATTGAAATTTTCTTCTTTCCATCTCGGCAAATCTGGTCCCCCCAAGAAATCTTTGGCGTGCCATGTAACAGCCTATAAGTGTGTTCCTTCCCTCTTTTTGTATTTTCCTTCCTTACAGGTATTCACTAGTAAAGCGCATTGGGATCCGCGCTCATTCTAAATCCTGTGTTCTTATCCTTTCAGGCTTATATCATCAGTAGTACTGAGCTAGCTTTTACACGTGTATAAAATTTATCTATACACATTGATCATACATATCACTCTCTATCTGTGGGAGCGCATTAGTGAGTGACAGGGGGATCTATATACCCGGTCCTGACGAAGGGGCATGTCGCCCCGAAACATGTTGACCCACACAGGAGAGCAAGACTAGTAACTCGTTCTTGCCCTCCGCCTCACCCCTTTTAATGATACCAGCCAGTGCCTATTAAATAATTTTTTTTTTTTTTTTTTTTAAACACCAGGCCAGGTATCTTTTAATTTCACTGTCTATCACTCCTGACCCCACTGACACTCACTCCATTATCACTCACATAGCACTCACAATAAAAAGGTGCTCCGGCGTAGCCGCTTGTCGCAGCACTGCCCCGTCCCGCAGCGGGGGCGGGAAGACCCCAATGATGAAGCATGACACCAAGGGCCCTTTTGGTGTGTGAGGGGTATTTTAACACACTGAGTATATTCCAACAACATCGGAATATATACTGAATAAATTTTTTTCAGGTGGTCTCTGTTGATTATTTATTATTATTATTGTCAATTTGTACACTTTTACATGTCCATGACTGTATAATGATAGCTGCCTTGTGGGAAAGTGTCTGCAGAATTTGGTAGGCCTGAGTTAGATGCGGTGACCGGCATGTATGTTATATGGTGGTTACTCTGTGGTAAAGGCCATGGGCATTATTTTTTTCATTCAGAAATGTTTTGTCAAAAGATGGAAATATGACCTGTTTATAATGAAAAAATATCACAAAGTAAAAAGGCTTGCATGATGTATTATGAAAAAAGCCAACAGACCTTTAATGGTGGATTATTATTACGCTTTGTTAAAGCCTGTAGACAGGTATTGCATTACATGGATTCTCACACATTACCATAGTATTCAAGGCATCAGCTGTTGGTTACTTTCCTGACAAAACTCAATCCTTTACATTCTGCTGTATTCAATAGGAGCATACTGCATGGGGCTATGGGTTAGCCCACTTCTGCGAATGGCTATAGACCTATTCGTAACAATATTTTGCCTGGTCAAATTTGCGCATTTGCGCTTCAGTGACTGGGTTGGTGGCCAGTTCTTCAGTTTTCAAATTCTATCCTTTTATAGATCTCCTTTTATTTATTACCTTCCCTTTTGTTTTTAAGAACATACTTTACATCACCTGACAGTCCTACCGGACTGACCCATTGCCTCTCATTCCATATGCAGGGTGCTCCATTCTGTGTAGCCTCTATGGCATCCACTTTGGACTTGCATATTGCTTCAGATTCTTTACAATGTGGCGTAATTTCTCACCTGAAGAGATGTTACTTTCAATTTAACTTGTCAAAAACTGGATACAATTTAATGCAGCTCCACAACCTCCAAATACTTAACCAATACACTGTTGTATCTGTGGAGTTTTGGATCTTTGTCTAATAATAAACACTTCAATAATTTTGAATCCCTTCATTACTGCCACACAAGTCATAAATAAAACATATGAAAAGAGAGAATACAATGATGGCTACTTGATGATGTCAATCCCGTACATTAAAACCACACTTCAAAAATAGCATTTTTCAGACAGTCTTTAGCACATCATACATCTATATGTTCCATTAATGTACTAAAAATGAACCCCCAGCAATTGTCATTGTACAAACAAATTGAGTCGATACAGATTTCCTACAAGAAGATTGTGGATAATATGTGGTTGCGCGAACTTGCATCACGTTTACCCCACTCACAACTACAAAACCCTCTCGGCTCACAATCAGGATTGGTCATGCTTGATTTCAGCGGGATACACGATCACACTGAAAACATTATTAATATATCTAATCCCTTCCTGCTCTGAATGGACGTTTGTACATGCAGACACTAGTCATAGCACTACATGTGGGTGCATGAATGCATTTTTCACGGACATGCATGTAGCATAATGAGTGCTTGCTTATGCGAAACACATGAACCACAATGTTGGCCCTAAATTCACATCTGCTCCAGCAGCACTTGGATGCTAGATTGGCTTAAATACAATGTTGCCCTGGAATACTTCTTTGCCTTGCAAGATACGTGTTGTAAAGAAGTTCAGAACCACTTCGCGCAGGTAAGGATCACTTTCATTATTAGATGGAGAGACGAACAGAACAGACACTTCCCACCTAGGATAAACTGACTACCCAGGGAATGTCGTATTTGAGTGGTGCTGTGGCATTGAGTGGTGCTGTGGCATTGAGTGGTGCTGAGTGATTCTGTGGCGCTGAGTGATGCTGTTGCGTTGAGTGATGCTGTTGCATTGAGTGGTGCTGTGGCATTGAATGGTGCTGTGGCATTAAGGGGTTGGGTTGGAGGGTGGAGTTGGAGGGTGGAGTTTGAGTTGGGGGGTGGAGTTGGAGGGTGGAGTTGGAGGGTGTAGGGTGGATTTGGAGGCTGGATTTGTATGTAGGATTTTAATTTGGATGGTGTAGTTGGATGGTGTAGTTGGATGGTGTAGTTGGAGGGTGGAGTTGGAGGGTGGAGTTGGAGGGTGGAGTTGGATGGTGGAGTTGGATGGTGGAGTTGTAGGGTGGAGTTGGATTTTGAGGGTGGAGTTGGAGTCCGTAGTTGTAGTTTGTGGGTGGATTTGGAGAGTGGATTTGGAGTGTGGATTTGGAGGCTGAAGTTGTAGTTGGAGGGTGGATTTGTAGGGTAGATTTGGATGTTGGAGTTGGATGGTGTTTTTGGAGGGTGGATTTGTAGTTGGAGGAAGGAGTTGGAGTATGGATTTGGAGTGTTGAGTTGGAGGGTGTAGTTGGATGGTGGAGTTAGAGGGTGTAGTCGGAGGGTGAATTTGGAGGGTGTAGTAGTGTTTGGATGGTGGATTTGGATGGTGGATTTTGAGGGTGGCGTTGGAAGGTAGAGTGGTGGGCGGGTAGAGTGGTGGTGCTAGAGTTTGGGCGCTAGAGTGTGGGCTCTAGAGTGTGGGCTCTAGAAGGGTGGATAGGGTGGTGATGGATAGGGTGGTGGCGTATAGAGTGGTGGTGCATAGAGTGGTGGCGCATAGAGTGGTAGAGTGTTGATGGAGAGAGTGGTAGAGTGGTGGAGGTAGAAGGCTGTACTGTGTGTGAGAGAGAGAGTGTGTGTGTGTGTGTGTGTGTGAGAGAGAGAGTGTGTGTGTGTGTGTGAGAGAGAGTGTGTGTGTGTGTGAGACAGAGAGTGTGTGTGAGAGAGAGAGTGTGTGTGTGAGAGAGAGAGTGTGTGTGTGAGAGAGAGAGAGTGTGTGTGAGAGAGAGAGAGAGTGTGTGTGTGAGAGAGAGTGTGTGTGTGAGAGAGAGTGTGTGTGTGAGAGAGAGAGAGTGTATGTGTGAGAGAGAGAGTGTGTGTGTGTGTGAGAGAGAGTGTGTGTGTGAGAGAGAGAGTGTGTGTGAGAGAGAGTGTGTGTGTGAGAGAGAGTGTGTGTGTGAGAGAGAGAGTGTGTGTGAGAGAGAGTGGGTGTGTGAGAGAGAGAGTGTGTGAGAGAGAGAGAGAGAGAGAGAGAGAGAGAGAGAGTGCGTGTGTGTGTGAGTGAGTGAGAGAGAGAGAGTGTGTGTGAGAGAGAGGGAGTGAATAACAAGAAGCTATACAGCCCGGAAGGTGGTCTCAACATCCTTTCCGAGTACAAGCAGAATGGGGACACCAGCCTTCACTTTCGTAAATCCAAAGCAGTCTACTTCTTGATAAGAACTCAAGGGAGGCAGGAAGAGGTGAAATACCTTCCAGTTGGAAGCACCATCAAAGGGCTGTTAAAATCGGATGCAAAGTATACCCTTATTTGTGAATTTTAAACGCTCTGGCATTGTCAATAAAGCATTCTCAAGTTGAATTGCATGGGAGAAAAAAATGGAAAGCGAGCGACAGAAATCATAGCCAAGTGGAAAGAGTCCCTGTCTAATCTGTAGTAGATTCTGCTCTCTTGCATAAAAGCGTAGGATGTCTTATACCAGAGCCGCGGATTTTGAAACTGAGCAGCATACAGTGATTCTGGGCAAATCACTTCATTTTTCTGTGTCTATAAAAAAAAAACAAGACCAAAAGAAACAGGAGGAAATTACACAAATGGAAGGGGAAGGAAAGAGATACGAGGGAAAGATAACGAGACAGAGAATGAAAGATGAGTTGAAGGAAATAAAGAAAGGTGGTGAAGGGTGTAGCGACTAGCGAGGGAGAGAAAACATAGAAGGGGAGAAGAAAATGAGAGGTGCTGTGGCATTGAGTTGTGCTGTGGCATTGAGTGGTGCTGTGGCGTTGAGGGGTTGTGTTGGAGGGTGGAGTTGGAGGGTGGAGTTGGAGGATGGAGTTGGAGGGTGGAGTTGGAGGGATGATTTGGAGGGTGGAGTTTGAGTTGGAGGGTGGATTTGGAGGGTGGAGTTGGAGGGTGTGGGGTGGATTTGGAGGGTGGATTTGGATGTAGGATTTTGATTTGGATGGTGTAGTTGGATGGTGTATTTGGATGGTGGAGTTGGATGGTGGAGTTGGAGGGTGGAGTTGGAGGGTAGAGTTGGAGGGTGGTGTTGGAGGGTGGAGTTGGAGGGTGGATTTGGAGGTTGGAGTTGGATGGTGGAGTTGTAGGGTGGAGTTGGATTTTGAGGGTGGAGTTGGAGTCCGTAGTTGTAGTTTGTGGGTGGATTTGGAGTGTGGATTTGGAGGGTGGATTAGGAGGCTGGAGTTGTAGTTGGAGGGTGGATTTGTAGGGTAGATTTGGATGTTGGAGTTGGAGGGTGGAGTTGGATGGTGTTTTTGGAGGGTGGATTTGTAGTTGGAGATAGGAGTTGGAGTGTGGATTTGGAGTGTTGAGTTGGAGGGTGTAGTTGGAGGTTGGAGTTAGAGGGTGTAGTCGGAGGGTGAATTTGGAGGGTGTTGTAGTGTTTGGATGGTGGATTTGGATGGTGGATTTTGAGGGTGGAGTTGGAGGGTAGAGTGGTGGGCGGGTAGAGTGGTGGTGCTAGAGTGTAGGCGCTAGAGTGTGAGCACTAGAGCGTGGGCGCTAGAGTGTGGGTGCTAGAGTGGTGGATTGGGTGGTGGTGGATACGTTGGTGGCGCATAGAGTGGTGGCGCATAGAGTGGTGGCGCATAGAATGGTAGAGTGTTGATGGAGAGAGTAGTAGAGTGGAGGCAGTAGAAGGCTGTACTGTATGTGAGAGAGAGTGTGTGTGTGTGTGTGTGTGAGAGAGAGTGTGGGTGTGTGAGAGAGAGAGAGTGTGTGTGTGAGAGAGAGAGTGTGTATGTGAGAGAGAGAGTGTGTGTGAGAGAGAGAGAAAGTGTGTGTGAGAGAGAGAGTGTGTGTGTGTGTGTGTGTGTGAGAGAGAGAGCGTGTGTGTGAGAGAGAGTGTGTGTGTGTGAGAGAGAGTGTGTGTGTGAGAGAGAGAGTGTGTGTGTGAGAGAGAGTGTGTGTGTGAGAGAGAGAGAGTGTGTGTGAGAGAGAGAGAGTGTGTGTGTGAGAGAGAGTGTGTGTGTGAGAGAGAGAGAGTGTATGTGTGAGAGAGAGAGTGTGTGTGTGAGAGAGTGTGTGTGTGAGAGAGAGAGTGTGTGTGTGTGTGTGAGAGAGAGTGTGTGTGTGTGAGAGAGAGAGTGTGTGTGAGAGAGAGTGTGTGTGTGAGAGAGAGTGTGTGTGTGAGAGAGAGAGTGTGTGTGTGAGAGAGAGTGTGTGTGTGAGAGAGAGAGAGTGTGTGAGAGAGAGAGAGAGAGAGAGAGAGAGAGAGCGTGTGTGTGTGAGTGAGTGAGAGAGAGAGAGTGTGTGTGAGAGAGAGAGGAAGTGAATAACAAGAAGCCAGGCAGCCCGGAAGGCGTCTCAACATCCTGTTCGAGTACAAGCAGAACGGGTACACCAGCCTTCACTTTCGTAAATCCAAAGCAGTCTACTTCTTGATAAGAACTCAAGGGAGGCAAGAAGAGGTGAAATACCTTCCAGTTTGAAGCACCATCAAAGGGCTGTTAAAATCGGATGCGAAGTATACCCTTATTTGTGAATTTTAAACGCTCTGACATTGTCAATAAAGCATTCTCAAGTTGGATTGCATGGGAGAAAAAAATGGAAAGCGAGCAACAGAAATCATAGCCAAGTGGAAGGAGTCCCTGTCTAATCTGTAGTAGATTCTGCTCTCTTGCATAAAAGCGTAGGATGTCTTACGCCAGAGCCGTGGATTTTGAAACTGAGCAGCACCCTGTGATTCTGAGCAAATCACTTTATTTTTCTGTGTCTAAAAAAACCTCACAAACTAGACCAAAAGAAACCGGAGGAAATTACACAAATGGAAGGGGAAGGAAAGAGAGATGAGGGACAGATAACGAGACAGAGAATGAAAGATGAGATGAAAGAAAAAAGAAAGGTGGTGAAGGGCGTAGCGACTAGCAAGGGAGAGAAAACATAGAAGGGGAGAAGAAAATGAGAGAAGAGAAAAGGAGGGTAGAAAGAAAGAAAACAGCAGCATGTCTTATTAACAAGACTGAGAGACAGCGGAAGATTAATGAGAGAGAGGGCTGTGAAGAGGGAGAGAGAGAGAAAGGGCGAGTGAGAGAAAAATCAGAGGTAAAATTGAGCGCACTCGATTAAGAAGCAGAAGGCCAAGGGAAGATAAGTGGGCATTAATGAGAGGCCATGGGCTTGGAGGGAGAGGATATGGGAGGGGGGAAGGAGGGAGAGTAAACATAAGCGAGTGTGTGAGGGAGAGTAAATGAGAGGAGGGAAGGAGAGAGCGTGAGAGAGAGGGGGGAGAGACAGGAGGCGAGAGCATATGGACATTGTTGTGGGGGTGGGTGGGCGGTTGAGCAGCAGCCTTTGATGTCTGGTGGTGTGAGAGACAAATGTTGGTGTGCGAGGCTTCCTTTCAAGTCGGGTGGGGGGGCGGGTGAGCAAGGGAGCAAGCGAGTGGGAGGGAACGAGCATAGCACGCGCCTGGCAAAGCTTCACGCTTCAGTAGACAACATGCATTGGGAGAAATCCGCTTGTTCAAGAGGGTTGTTTCAACTGCAATAGTTCAGAGCTATAAATAGCTCGACCTAACAAAAAAGACTATTACAATGAAAATATATGCAACTACTTCAAGGTACAAAGAGCCTCATTTACAACAAAATTCTGCAGCGTGGCACCACAAACCCTTTGGCTGTGCCAAGCTGCAGCACTTTCAGAGCAGAGGGATGTGACATATTTACAATAATAGGTCGCATTCCTAAGCTCTCTCCTGCACAGGCGCACAATGGGCTGCCATGCGCTGACGCAGACACCCTTGCACCATTGTGCAAGGATGCCTGCGTCACAGGGATGATTTTTTATGTGCAGGAAGCGTTCCCTTCCTGCACCTAAACAATCCGAAATGGCGTTTTACATATTTTATGTGTGCTACAATAGCACGCATAGAAGTTGCAAAACGTCATTTGTTTAACCCCTTCACTGCGGTGGCTATTCCGCCGCAATGCTAAGGGGCGGGGCGGCCGCATGCTGGTGACGGAACCGCTCCGTCACCAGCGTCGGTTGAGCTATGCTGGTGACGGAGCGGTTCCGTCATGGCCCGCCCCGCTCAATAGAACCCTCAGCGCAGGCGCGGAATTTGCGCCGCACATGAGCGTTCTATTGAGCGGGGCGGGCCATGACGGAGCGGTTCCGTCATCAGCGTGCAAGGGGTTAATGATTGTTTAAGTGCAGGAAGGGACACTTTCCTGTACATAAACCATCACCAGATGTGATTTCCTCGTTATATGTGTGCTGCAGAATGCAGCATGCATAGAAAGTGGGAAAAAGGAGGTGAAATTAATACATCTCTCCTCGTTGACCCTCCCTATGCCTCCCCTGGGGGCGTAGCATTCAGACGCATTTCCGGGTTTACAATTTCTCATAAATTGGGAAAGGTGTCAGGTTCCATGGGTGTTGTGAGGGAACACCCACAGCAACATCCATGGTACTCCCCTTTTACGCAAAGTGCTGCGTGTAAATGGGCCATATTTACAAGGACAGTTAAAGCCACGGACTGTAGCTTTTCCTGTCCATTTAAATATAGGGCAGAAAAGTGCGCTGCTGGTGCATCACAAAAAGGGACGCCCAGGTGGCGCAAGGGGCTTGTAAATCTGCCCTAAATACTTTTAAGTATTCAGGTGGCCTGCAACTTCTCGAATATCTTACACCCTGGGAAACTCTCTCCACTGAGAAGTGTAACAACTATTACCATCTGCCACAATATGTCCATTGTCCCTATTTCTTCGCTTTTTAACTAACTGTTTCACAAAGTATATTTAATATATATCTGTTGTCTTTTGATGTATGTGTGTATTGTATCATTTTTTATAAAAGTGCTCACCGCCCGTTACTCATGGTATATACAACACAACTGATGTATAGGCACCTATATCTATATATATGTCTTTTGATTATTGCTTTTTGATGCTTTCAAAAATAACTTTTTTTATAAAAAATACTTTAATAAAAGAATAACTATCATGTTTTAAATAGTCATCCTTCACTTGCACTGAGCTTGGGTTATCCCCCACATCATGTAAATAAATCTATGTAACATACATGTTTTTCACTGCCTAGGAAAGTTCTTTTCCCAAATTGGTAATTTACCCCGTCCTAGGAGCTCTATAGTTATACAGGCGGTCCTTAATTCTTACATTGGTTACTTCTCGAAAATATTACACCCTGGGAAACTCTCTCCACTGTGGCCCGAGACAAACTCCCACTATCTGAAAGAGGCGGCATAGGACCATCCCCAGTAGTCGTGTTCGGGCTGTTTTCAGGAAGGGAAAAGGCATAAATTACTTCTTGAACTATTGTCTAGAAAAAGTATTCACTAGCCGTATTAAATAGGTTAGTCTACAAGCAATAAATAAATAAAAAAGAGAGCAGTCTGCCCTTCTAGTAGAGGGCTACTTACACATGAAAAAAAGGTTATACAGATTTAGAAAAAGGTTTACCAAATTAACAGGAAGGAAGTAATTTACCTAGAACAATAGACCAAGTAACTTTCCTGAGAGTAGTGTCAAGTCTTCTCGAGATGTCTGATGATCCAGTTCTCTAATTCTCCGCCAGACATACAACTACTCCATCTCGAAGAAAAGGCAGAAGTTTAAATATACAAAAGTAATGTGATTCAGCAACTTATGAAGAATAGTATGCATACACTGCATGAAATATATAAGATGAGCATTGGCCAAGAATTGTTTGGGTATGAGCAATTGATAGACAGTCAAGCAGACTCATGCTACTATTAGTATTTTAGAGGGTGGGATCTCAAAAGTGAAACACCTGTTGTTGTGTTTTCTTGCAGTTCCAAATCACGCTACCAGAAGGTCAGAACACATACCCAACTGAAAAATTGAAAAAGCTTTGTAGAAGCTGGACCACATTTATTGGCTGTCTCTTCTCTTTCCACAATCTCCTTTCCCCCCTTGGCACACTTCTATATGTGGAATATTAAGACTTGGCAGAGGTGTTCAGAGAGGGGCATTGGGAACTAGCGTTGTTCTGCTGCTGTGCAATGCAGTCAGTAAACAAGGGACCCTGACAGGAGATTACACTTTTCACCACCCTCTAAAACAGGGGTCTCCAAACCGGTCCTGGAGGGCCGGATCCATGCCAGATTTTTTGGATATCCCCATTGAGATACATGTAGTTATTTTTAAAATCTGGCATGGATCCGGCCCCCCAGGACCGGTTTGGAGACCCCTGCTCTAAAACCATGCAACGCAGAAAAAAATTCTTGACCTTGAACAGCCCTTTGTATTTATAGAGACCTCTGCCGATTCCACCCGGCTTGACTTTGACCAAGTCTCCTACTGTGATGCGACCCCCCCTATAAAAGAAGGATTATCAATACGAAACATACTACTCTCACCACTGTTAGACACCCACTCTTTTATCCATGCAGAAACTAATTTTGTACCTGGGAATCTCCCATGCCTTAATTCAAAAGGAGACTTAACACTCTGAACTTGCTTAATAGTACAATATGCCCACACCACCTCATCCAATATTTTCTGCACCAAGCCACCAATTACACACGCCATCTGAATTATACCTTGAACACATCTCTTAGCTCTCTTACATAGGCCATTAACTTGTGGGTTGTGCAACGAGGTGTGATGATAAATGAAACCACAACTCTTAAAGAAAGTTTGCATATCATGTGAAACTAACTGTGTTTTATTATCAGTAATAAGAACAAAGGGAACCCCCTCTTCATGAAACAAACTGCCCAAATATATTATGCTGCTTTCAGTGGTGATCTCCTTCACAAACTTTACACACAACCATTTGGAAAAAACGTCTATCGCCACAATAGCAAATCTGTTGCGAAGAGGCAATTCGGCCATGGGGCCAATTAAATCTAAGCAGATGCTATGCCACACTTTACCTGGATCTCTAATATGACCCATTTCAGTTCTGCAGCCCACCTTCAATCTCTTCTCTCCCTCCTTGCAAACTATACACTTTTCAACCCATGACACCACTTGCTCATCCATGCCTGGCCACCGAAAATGAATTCTGGGGTGGCATTGGGTTAAAATCTGTTTCAAATGACCTATGTGACAACAGTTTCCTTATTAACCCAAAAGGTGGAATAAATCTTCTCCCCTCATCAAAACATTCCCTCCACAAAGAGACAACTCATTTAACTCATTAACGAAAGGACGCACCAACACAACAACACAACTATCTCTCCTAGATCCAAGATTAACCAAACTCATCACCACTTTAAGAACATCATCTACTTCCATTTCTTGATGCCATTCTTCAATTGTGAATGCCCCTTCCCCAAGCATGACCGCATCTTCCACAGAGCAACAGCACCATCATTTTCAGAATTGGAAACAGGGTACCCATCAACAATTTTCCAACCCACAGACAATCTGAATAGGAATCAGTCTGAGAGTTTCTCCAGACATGAACATGTTCAGCTTCGTACTGGTATGCCTGGAGTTTGGCAGCAAATCTTGCTAATCTAGAAGAACCCCTGCCAGCATATCCAGGGGACAACATTTTTACCAGGGGCTTGTGCTGGTCGGAGGATAAACTGACCACCCAGGGAATGTTGCGTTTTGAAAAGCAACATAGATCATAACCGCCTTACTGTTGCATATAGGCAGAAAGCCAATGAACATAAGTACATCATGAGTACAACAATATGTTTCTTAGTGCAAGGTTACATAAAAATGTTGTAATGTGGAAGACAGAAAAAATAACGAGAGGTGTTTCAATTGTACCCATGCACCCTAGGTTTCATATTGCAAATTTGTCTTTATGCATAACATTTCTGAGCTGAAATCTGAGCAAGCCCTGAAGATCAGTAAGTGAAGGTTCAAAATGAAACATGCCATAAGAATTGCACAGTGGCGGGGCAAATTTAAGCAAGCACTAATGATGGAAGAGTAATGAAACAAAATTCAAACATGCAGGGTTACATAAAAATGTTGTAATGTGGAAGACAGAAAGAATAACGAGAGGTGTTTCAATTGTAACCATGCACCCTAGGTTTCATATTGCAAATTTGTCTTTATGCATAACATTTCTGAGCTGAAATCTGAGCAAGCACTGAAGATCAGTAAGTGAAGGTTCAAAATGAAACATAGCGAAACAAAAGGGGATGATGGACGGAGCATTTGAGCTAATCAAACACTCACCCCCAGTCAACTGATCTGGGTTTAATTCACCACCATTCTTTAGCCCACTGAGCCACCCCATTTCAGACATGGCTATATGCAAATCATCTTTAACAAAAGAGGGATGGAGAGGGAATAGTGGATTCTGTCTCCCCTAGCAACTATCATAAACAAAAGGAATCCACTAGGTGGACGGCGGCTGTTACCACAATGGTGGGGAGCAACCAGTGTTGTTAAAATACCCCTCACACACCAACAGGCCCCTTGGTGTCATGCTTCATCATCGGGGTCTTCGCAAACCTCTATGGAATGCGGCGTGCTACGACTTCACGACTACGCAGGAGCACTTTATGAGTGAACTATGTGTTTGGTGTGTGTGAGGGTACCAAAATGTGAGTGGTGAGGTGAAAGTGAAGGATTAAAAAATACCTGGCACGTGAGTGCAGAAATTTTTTTTTAATGAGTCTCCGGCTGGTATTATTAAAAAGAGTGCTAGAGTGGTTGTGGTTTACTAATTAGGGTAACCCAACCAAGTTAGTGCGTCGACATGTTTCGGAGTTATGGAACTCCTTCTTCAGGACGGGAATATGCACTACTTATCCCCACCTTACTCACATGTGTGTAGATTTTAAAAGTGTGCTCTACAAAAATAGATATGGTGAATAATGTACCTATCTATGTTGGATGTACGGTCCGTTGCGCCCAGTTGGCGGTTCAGGATACCTGTAACAGAAAAGTCATGTAAAACACGATGACACAGATTTTTGTGTCCATACTGTGCAAACACACAGAAGGGTAATAAGGAACAAAAGTGAAGGTCCAGGAACCCTAAGAATTATTATTAAACAGGATAATACATGTTCTCGTATTTATACTGTGTAAATACACAGAAGGGTAACAAGGAACAAAAGTGAAGGTCCAGGAACCCTAAAAAAAGGAAAAAAACGAACAACATATAGACTGAGACACAAACACATTCAAAGTATCAGATAGGTCTTAGAGGGTATGGTTTCTGACCCAATTGTGTAGCTTACTTATTAAGAGAGGTCCAATGGCCTCATGAGCCACAGCGTGTTGGGGGGTCCGTTCTACCCGATATGGCAACCTGTGAGGTATTTAAGGGAATGGATCAAAAGGTTTGTAATCCCTCGATAATAAAAGATCACACACCATTAGGCTTGTTCATACATCCATGCACACTCACGGTTATTCACAGGGCTGTCTGGCTTGCTCCCCCTCCACGCGGCTCCGACGAGTGAGGCTGTGAACTAAGGAGCGAGTTTAAATAGTCTCAGAAGACTTCAATTAGCCCCTAATTGGAAGCGGAAAAGGCCCATAACTGGTCCGGACCCCTAGTCTGCATTCCGCATCTGCGCGCACCGGGTAGGGTGTTCCCGTGTGGATGCGCATGTGCGGAGGAGTAGTGTTAAAGTGGTGCGCATGCGCCCCTGCTCTATTCGTCAGTGACAACCCTAAGTCGCTTCGCGCATGTGCGATACCGGTGACAGACCGGACTCAGTGTCTGCCGCCTCGCGCATGCGCGGAGAGGGTATAATTGCCTGTATTCGAATCGATTTAACATAGAAACCTCGTGTGTTACAAGGAGACGAGCTGAGATCGCTTTGGTGACAGTAAAAGGCGCCATGTATAAGCCGCCTACACAAAAAGGGATAATGATAATATTTAACCATGGGCATTAAGGGGGGAAATGTTACAAGTATTTAAAGCCTGGTAACAAGCCGATTAGGAGGTAAATTTTCAAAACAAAGACTAATGGACTACATCTATCACTGGACCCCTATGAGCCAAAAGGAACAGTAGGGTTTTTGACCTGGATGTTAACGAGGATGTCCTCCTGTGGAGTGAGTATTGAGGACAGGGAAAACTAGAAAAAGAGTTTGGAGGGAGATGGTTAACAGATCTCTGGGTTCTAGGCAAAAGTGGTGGTTATTTAACGCAATTGGCTACATGGAATGGAGTAGGTGTTTTACAGATCTCGGCGTGCTTGGCAAAAAATGGGGGTTATTTAGCGCAATTGGCTCCATGGAATGGAGTCGTTCAACCCAGTCACATCTGAGCCCAGACGGAACACCCATCTTTGTTCCTTCTCAAACAAGCCTCTTTCAGATTTCAATTGCTCAATAACAGTCCAATGTATATCATTCACACAGTGCTGTGCCTCCAGGAAGTGAGATGCCATTTTCGTTGTCTGTTTTTTGCATCTCACATTGCTCTTGTGTTCATTAATTCTGGTTTTGACTGCACGTGTGGTCATTCCTACATACTCTTTTCCGCAAGGGCATGTGATAAGATACACCACATTGCGGCTGTTGCAATTCGTGACAGCGCGTTGTTCCCATTTCTCGCCATTACTAAATTCAAGAGTCAGGCTTTTCTTCGTCAGGTGGCAACTATTACAATTCCCACATGGGTGATGCCCATGTAGTCCTTTTAGCCTTGTCTGCTGTGTTACATTGGTTTGAGGTCTTGTATGGACCAGGATATCCTTCAAGTTTCTTCCTCTCCTATGTGCAAAGATGGGTTTTTCCAGATCTAAATTCACACTCGTTAGGATGCGCCAGTGTTTGTTTACCAGTTTGGATACCTGGTTTGACACGGGGCTGAAGGTCGTGACACAGACTGGTCTGACAGATTCCTCTTTTGGTGGGTTGTCATCTAAAAGAGCTTCCCAGTTGTTGTTCCGGGCTCTTTTCATAGCCTGGTTAATGATCTTATCTGGGTATTTCCTCTGTTGTAGTTTTTTGCTCAGATCCAGTGCTTGGATTTTGTACTTTCCCACATCGCTGCAGTTCCGACGTAGGCGAAGGAACTGTCCATATGGTAAGTTCTCCCTCAGGTGACGTGGATGAAAACTGTCGAACCTGAGGAGGCAGTTCCTTGCTGTCGGTTTAAAGTGTGTCTCTGTCTTTAAATGTCCAACCTCATGATAAATGTTGAGGTCTAAAAAGACCATGGACTCATTGGACATTTGATGAGTAAATTTCAGGAAATCGTTCTGGCTGTTAATCCATTGCATGAAATCCAAAACAGATTGGTTATTGCCTTCCCATATGACCAAGACGTCATCGATATAACGTTTCCATGACAGGATTTTACTCCTGAACGGATTGTCCTGGTGAAGGATTTTGGTAGTCTCCAGGTGGTGGACATAGAGACCCGCCAGGCTTGGAGCAAAGGTGCTCCCCATGCTAGTCCCATGGCGTTGCAAGTAGAGGGTACCCTCATACTCGAAAAAATTCTTCGTGAGGGCCATCGAGATGCATTCCATCACCACACCTCGTGGGGTATGGTAAAGCCACTGCTTGCTATACAAGACTTCCTCAATGATGTTCAGGGTTTCATCGTGTGGGAGACTGGTGTACAAGCTCTCCACATCGAGGCTCAGTAAGAATTGTGAGGTTGGGTTGAAAGGATGGTCTTTCAGTAATTGAAGGACGGCTTTCGTATCCTTAAGATATGTATCAGTGGCCTGTACCAAAGGTCTCAGGAAGGCATCCGCGAACTTGGAAAGGGGTTCCAAAATAGAAGCGATGCCCGACACGATGGGGCGACCAGGGGGGTTCTCGAGGTTCTTGTGAACCTTGGGTATCGTATAAAAATACGGTACCCGTGGGTTTTTCTGTGTCAGAAACAGAGCCTCTTTTTTCGTGAGCCAATCATGGCTGAGAGCTTCTTCGGTCATTGCTCCCACTTGGATTCGTATGGACTCTGTGGGGTCCTCATCCAGAACCTGATAATTCCTACTGTCTGCGAGGAGTCTCCTGCATTCTTGATCATATGCCGTCATTGTTTGAATCACAACGGCCCCGCCCTTGTCCGCGGGTTTTATGATAATCAATTTGTTTCTTGATAATTCCCTCACAGCCTCGTTCTCTAGTCTGCTCATGTTCTGAAAGACCCTGGAGTCTGTATCCAATTTGCCTAACTCAGTCATGACAGCTTTCTCAAAAGCTAAGACTTCCACTGGGAGCTGGTTATCCTGTGGTGTGAAGGAAGATTTTGGTTTCAAACCCGTGTCTGATGTCTCGACATTAGGTTCTTGGTTATAGAAAAAGGCCTTCAGCTTGATGGTCCTGATAAAATCCTGGACCTCCCTGTGTAGAAGAAAAATGTCTGGTTTGTTCGTTGGTACATAACCTAGACCCTTGTTCAGTACTTTTTGCTGTATCTCAGTTAATGGCCATGGGGATATGTTGATAACTAAGTCCCTCTCTTGCTGGTTGAGGCTTGACCCGCTGTCATGTTTGCCAAGCACGCCGAGATCTGTAAAACACCTACTCCATTCCATGGAGCCAATTGCGTTAAATAACCACCACTTTTGCCTAGAACCCAGAGATCTGTTAACCATCTCCCTCCAAACTCTTTTTCTAGTTTTCCCTGTCCTCAATACTCACTCCACAGGAGGACATCCTCGTTAACATCCAGGTCAAAAACCCTACTGTTCCTTTTGGCTCATAGGGGTCCAGTGATAGATGTAGTCCATTAGTCTTTGTTTTGAAAATTTACCTCCTAATCGGCTTGTTACCAGGCTTTAAATACTTGTAACATTTCCCCCCTTAATGCCCATGGTTAAATATTATCATTATCCCTTTTTGTGTAGGCGGCTTATACATGGCGCCTTTTACTGTCACCAAAGCGATCTCAGCTCGTCTCCTTGTAACACACGAGGTTTCTATGTTAAATCGATTCGAATACAGGCAATTATACCCTCTCCGCGCATGCGCGAGGCGGCAGACACTGAGTCCGGTCTGTCACCGGTATCGCACATGCGCGAAGCGACTTAGGGTTGTCACTGACGAATAGAGCAGGGGCGCATGCGCACCACTTTAACACTACTCCTCCGCACATGCGCATCCACACGGGAACACCCTACCCGGTGCGCGCAGATGCGGAATGCAGACTAGGGGTCCGGACCAGTTATGGGCCTTTTCCGCTTCCAATTAGGGGCTAATTGAAGTCTTCTGAGACTATTTAAACTCGCTCCTTAGTTCACAGCCTCACTCGTCGGAGCCGCGTGGAGGGGGAGCAAGCCAGACAGCCCTGTGAATAACCGTGAGTGTGCATGGATGTATGAACAAGCCTAATGGTGTGTGATCTTTTATTATCGAGGGATTACAAACCTTTTGATCCATTCCCTTAAATACCTCACAGGTTGCCATATCGGGTAGAACGGACCCCCCAACACGCTGTGGCTCATGAGGCCATTGGACCTCTCTTAATAAGTAAGCTACACAATTGGGTCAGAAACCATACCCTCTAAGACCTATCTGATACTTTGAATGTGTTTGTGTCTCAGTCTATATGTTGTTCGTTTTTTTCCTTTTTTTAGGGTTCCTGGACCTTCACTTTTGTTCCTTGTTACCCTTCTGTGTATTTACACAGTATAAATACGAGAACATGTATTATCCTGTTTAATAATAATTCTTAGGGTTCCTGGACCTTCACTTTTGTTCCTTATTACCCTTCTGTGTGTTTGCACAGTATGGACACAACAATCTGTGTCATCGTGTTTTACATGACTTTTCTGTTACAGGTATCCTGAACCGCCAACTGGGCGCAACGGACCGTACATCCAACATAGATAGGTACATTATTCACCATATCTATTTTTGTAGAGCACACTTTTAAAATCTACACACATGTGAGTAAGGTGGGGATAAGTAGTGCATATTCCCGTCCTGAAGAAGGAGTTCCATAACTCCGAAACATGTCGACGCACTAACTTGGTTGGGTTACCCTAATTAGTAAACCACAACCACTCTAGCACTCTTTTTAATAATACCAGCCGGAGACTCATTAAAAAAAAATTTCTGCACTCACGTGCCAGGTATTTTTTAATCCTTCACTTTCACCTCACCACTCACATTTTGGTACCCTCACACACACCAAACACATAGTTCACTCATAAAGTGCTCCTGCGTAGTCGTGAAGTCGTAGCACGCCGCATTCCGTAGAGGTTTGCGAAGACCCCGATGATGAAGCATGACACCAAGGGGCCTGTTGGTGTGTGAGGGGTATTTTAACAACACTGGTTGCTCCCCACCATTGTGGTAACAGCCGCCGTCCACCTAGTGGATTCCTTTTGTTTATGATATATGCAAATCAGTCTGACCCTGTGCCTCATGGGAACAGTACAGCCCGAACTGCCAAGCCAACCGGTCCCAGGATGCTTGTTTCCGGTCCATGGAAGACATGGCTTGGCAGTTCGGGCTGTACTGTTCCCATGAGGCACAGGGTCAGACTGATTTGCATATAACCATGTCTGAAATGGGGTGGCTGAGTGGGCTAAAGAATGGTGGTGGATTAAACCCAGATCAGCTGACTGGGGGTGAGTGTTTGATTAGCTCAAACGCTCCGTCCATCATCCCCTTTTGTTTCAAAATGAAACATGCCATAAGAATTGCACAGTGGCGGGGCAAATTTAAGCAAGCACTAATGATGGAAGAGTAATGAAACAAAATTCAAACATGCAGGTAGGTTCACATAGTGTGATGACAAATCGGAGCATGCCAATGGCACGATGGAGCTGCCATCTCTGTTGTGCTTTAACTGGCTTAAAGTTGTAATTATTGGTTATTTTTTTACATTTTGGAACAATTTTTCTTCTGCTGTAAGATTTGTGTGATCTGTTTTCAGTCATCCACTCAATTCATCAATGCGCGCATCAATATCTTTATTTTCCCAGACATTCAAATACCTTTGAACTCACTCATCCAGTACCTACCCACATGTCACCTACTCATTCATCCATCCAACCATTGAGCGGATATCTCTTTTACACTTCTGCCCATCCAATCAACCACACAAAAATGGCAATCAATGAAATACCCCTTCACTAATCACTAAATAAATCATAACTAAATAATAATGACGAAAATTGGAATCAATATTAGCATTGCTAATGCTTGTGCTTAGTTTTTTATACCGCATCAACTTTGCCTCACTTCAGTGTTCTTTATTAATATATGTTATTGTTTCTAGATTTTTGTAAAAGAGGATGCTGAGAGGAAGACATGGTTTGAAGCACGGGATTTTTGTAGAGCGATAGGAGGAGACTTAGTGTCGCTTAATAACAAGGAAGATGGAAACACAATCTGGCAAATGCTAATGTAAGTACCTTGACTGCAGCAAGTGTTATTTGTTAGGTCTGGGTATGGACAGCTTTTGTAATTTTTATGATTTTATGTTATCAATTCTTTAAAAAAATACAAGAAGAACTACATAGCATGGGCTTTGGGGAAACCAAGGGCCAGATGTAGGTAGAATAGATTTACCGATTCTTAATTACCGGATTTTACAGATTCGGTAATTAAGAATCGGTAAATCTGAGGGACGGATATGTAGGTATTCCAGATGTGCTGGAATACCCAATCGGAACAATTCGGTATTTACCGATTCGGTAAATACCGAATCGGTAATGCCCATTCATTCCTATGGGCTTTGAAGCCCATAGAAATGAATGGGCATTACCGATTCGGTATTTACCGAATCGGTAAATACCGATTTTCACAAGGGTGCAGGGGGTGTCACTTTGACACCCTCTGGCCCCCCCAAAACAGACTCAGGTGCCATGTGGCAGGCATACATGCCCTAAGGGCAGGTCTGCCTGTCATATGGCATAGGTGTGCATGCACACATGTGCATGCACACCTGAATTCGGCATTTTAACACCCGATTGGATTGGGTGTTAAAATACCGAATTTGTAGGGCCTTTGGGATTCTGAAGAGTCCCACCTACATCTCAGATTCTGTAAATTTACCGATTCGGTAAATTTACAGAATCTGTAAAATTAAGGGCCCTACATCTCAAAATCCAATTACCGGTCGGTAACGGCCAAATTCGGCCATTACCGGTCGGTAATTGGCTACCTACATCTGGCCCCAAATTCCGCCATTGGCGTTCATGTTTTTCATGCTTTGCTAATTCCTTAACCGCATGCGTGCGGGCGGAATTCCGCTCGCACGCTGAGATTTTTAAAAACGCATGTTACATGACGAGCTGGGCTCGTCATGAGCGTGCGAGGAGGCTACCTCATGACGAGCCCAGCTCGTCATCAGCGTCGAAGGGGTTAAATAGGCTACCAAGTCCATGATATTTTAAGGATTGTTACATTTTCCCATTTGCGTTATCATTAGGTTTTTGTGATGAGACGCAAGTATTCCTATTGTCAGACTGCAGATTCTACATCATATTCATTTCTTTTTTCAATCAGAATTCAAAATTCATCTTAAGAGCTAAGGCAGCGCAAATGTGAAAATACCCACCGTGAATCAGAGCAAGCATCGTAAAATGGAACAGAGAACGCAAATCCAACAAGCTCTCCAACTAAACAATGAAGGGGGAGATTTACCAAAAAGTACTGCAACGCAGCGCAGCCCCCCACAAGGCAGCGCTGCATTGAGCGACAGGGAGGGAGCAGGAGAGCGCCATATCTTCAGAGATATGGCTCTCCGCTCCCCTTTCCCTTGTGCCCGCGCTGATTATAGCTGCCATTTTTTTCCCAGTATGTACACATGCTGCACCGTGCAGCATGCATGCAAAGTCGGAAAAGGAATGAGAAATGAAAGCATTTCTCCTTTAGTGTGCCATGTCAGAAACAGCAGCAGGATCTTCACAATTATCCTCACAGGGAGGATGGCATAAAAGGAAATTGAAACTCACCCCTGAAGAGGTAGAGATCCTAATAGCAGAGGTGACGAAGCAACAGCACCAACTTTTTGTTAATTCCAAGCTACCTGAAGCTAAAAAAACAGCTTCAGGGAAAGCAATACAAATAAAATCAATGTAGTGGCCCCAACAGTGCGAACTGTTGATGAGGTAAAAAAAAAAGTGGCATGTTTGCAAGACGCGCACAAAAGAGAAAATGGCACACAACCGTTGTAGCGCAATGGTAACAGGCAGGAGTGGCTACTAAGCTATGGCGGAGGAACATTGCCCCACTGCTTTTAAACAGTGGGAAGTAGAAACCTAAAATGATGATATCTTTGTGTTATTATTTTAGTTCTGCTTCCTGCTGCTTTGTGGGTGTGTGAGTGGGTGGGGCTGCTCTGCTCTTTGAGCAGGGCAGCGGTGGAGTGGTTTGCCCACTCAAGCCCGCAATGACTGTTTGGTCGGCCCTCTCGGCCGTCCAAATCAGTCATGAGCACTGTCCTCTTCTCCAGGAAGGCTGCATTGCAGACTGCATGGAGAACAAGCCTAGGCCCCCATTCCCTGGTTGAGCATCAAACCAGGACGCTCAAAACCAGTCACAGTGCTGCTGTAGCGTTGTGTTTGGTCAGGGGACCCTGGGTGCTCACCAATCACAACGCAGCATTGCAGAGTTGTGATTGGTTAGTTGGGCCTGCTTCCTGTTCCTTGATGTGCTCAAGGAGAGCAGGAGCAGAGAAGCCACACCCGGCAAGGTAGGTTTATTTGTTTATTTTTTAAATATATATATTGTATCCCGCTGCGCACATCCCCCGTGGCCCCCTTGCGATCTCTCGGCCACCCGAGAGCCATGACGGCCATCCCTGGCAACAGTGCAGACACTTACATCCCACTAACATCAATGGAGGAGCAAGTAACAGCAGTAATAGGACCAGAACTGGTTGAAGGAGTAAAAGGGCCAGATACAGCTATGATTCTGGACCATACAAGTACCAGTAAGTGAATGTGCAACTTGTATTTATACACATCTAATAGCAAAATACTCACAACAATATTACATCTGCAGTGGAACCCCACTATATATGTCAAACAGATGATCAAGGTCACATGTACTCTTATATCACCATGATCAGACCCTAAAGCAAAAAATATGAAGGGCAAATATTGAGCACATATGGCACTCCTAAAAAATGCATTGTGTAGGTATAGTATAGAAAGAGGTCACAGGACGAGTGGAATCAAGAGTCCACATGCATAATTCTTGATAGAAATTGTGATACAGGGGGGGGCCAAATGTGCAAATGAATGTTTATATGCTAACACAAGATATATCCTAAAATATCTTTACAACACTACCTACCTGCATGTTTTCAGACAGATAACATTTGTGGGTTTTGTACTTGCAGATTCTAGTATATTGACCCTACAAGGGTGTGTTGCATCTACTTTCTGCCTAGCAGCGGGTCCTCCTTTAGGACGGAGGAGCATCTCCCGCATGCTGGACACACGGCAAGTGCGTGAAACAGAAATTAAATAAAATGGTAATGGTGATTACCATTCTAGTGCACCTTGTGTATGAGGATGGGGCAGGGCCATTCCAACTTGAAGACAGTTGCCTAAAATGCGAATGTCGGATTAGCCGGCTATCCTGCCACAACCAGCCCGACATATGCACTTCAGACCTCAGTAATCTGTGAGCTGTATAACAGCCCCAGGGACAGCAGACACAGGCTCCTAACCTGACAAGGAGCGCTGCCTTAAGCTGCTACGACCAATCCTGGAGCTGCTTTCATACATGAGAGCACCTCCATGATTGGTTTTGTTAATTTGCTCACTCTTCATTCTTCACTGCCTAATATATCAGATGTAAGAACACTTTGCATCTCCAGTTGCCAGCTTTTTCGCAATTTCATAACCACTTCAATGATCTTCATTGCTTAGGACACATTTTAATTGTTGTCTACCGCCCTTCTGTAATTTGAAGTATAACAATTCTGCTTTGTGTCTGTTCTTTGGCTTTTGTGTTGTCAAATGTGTTACTAACCTGTGATATGATGTTGGGCAGATAATATGGGATGGCTGCTGGGTACAATTTAACAAATATGATTTGTTAAATAGCTTGTAAATGTTAGATGGGACATTGTGGAATAATTTACATATGTTAATAAACTTCATGCTATAAGTCTTTTTTTCAAATATGGAATATGTGTCCAATGCGCATAAACATTGACATAAATCTTGAGATGGTATGTTATACTTATACTTTGTTGTAGTCAACTTTCAAATGACAACAGTTTACTTTTTTATCCTCGCTCAAAAAAAGATGGCAAAGTGACAGATCATTAATCTTTAAATGTACTTTATTTCTCAAACACATATGTTTCACATTTGGTAGTTCTCTGGAAACAATTAACTGGCAGATGCATTAACATAGCCTTTTGCTATTCCTAAATAGCGATTTTTAAGGAATCACTATTTAGGAATAGCAAAAGCCTATGCATGTAGGAATCGCTATTAAAATAGTGATTCCTAAACATTCCTTAATTGCTACTCGCAAATTGCTAGTCGCAATTAAGGAATGCTGTCCCATTCATTCCTATGGGCCTACAGGCCTATAGGAATGTATTGGAGATTGCATGAGCATTTTGCGAGTACCAGTAGGTACTCGCAAATTGCTCATGCAATTTCAAGGGTGCATGGGTGTCAAAATGACACCCTGTTGCACCCTTGAAATTGATCTATGCACATATGTTGCACACACACATGCCCTAAGGGCATGTGTGTGTGCAACATGAAACTTTGAAAAATGCACAAAAGTGCTTTTTTCAAAGTTTTAGCAAATTACTTCATGGTAATTTGCTCCCCCTATTAGCGAATTCGCTATTTTTTTGACTTTCATGCATTGCATTTAAGGAATCTCAATTTGGGATTCCTTAAATGCAATCGCAATTTAAGGAATCACAATTTAGAGATTCCTTAAATTGCGATTTTTGCATTTGGGATGATGCATCCCAAATGCAAAAATACCGGGTGCAAAGGGGCAGATTCTGAGAATCTGCCCATTTGCTCACGGTATTTACTTTGATGCATATGCCTGTAAGTGCTTGTTTTACTTAGTAAAATTAGAGGTTCAATCTTTAGTACACATCTTGTGGTGTGAAGTTGTAATTCATTCCCCAGGCATGCAGTTACTTTTGCTTTCTTCATGCAAAGAAATTGGCAACAATAGTATTCTTTTGGCATCGACCTTCATTGGATTCCTGTTTGGCATTTTGCCTTTCCTCAATATTTGGTATGATGTGTTCAGAATTTGCTCTAGAAGCAACAGATATGTTCACATTGCCTCAGACTGTGTAATATGCAACCGACTACAAACATGTTGCTGAATGTTGTTTGCCTGTACAATAATCACCCACCAGACATTGTCTGTTTAAAGCTTTTGTTTTCGTGACTGCATACGGTGTAGGATATAATTGTGGACATGCGTTTACCAATCAGAGAGTGGGTGACTAATTCTCATACGACCAGACAGTATTGGCGGACCAGGACCATTATTTGCAGTTAGCACCATCTACGACTCATTACCAACATTGAAGACACGCATGTACTGACATGTAGATACAGTGTATCATGTGATGGTACATTGCTGTGACTCCACTATGCTTTTAGTAATTTTAGTATGACTTATTCATTCATTATTTAATTGATACAGACCACTTGGTGATTAAATTATGTTTTTTGGTACTTTTGACTACTATGTATAATCTGAAACAAATACATACCAAGCGGTACACCTTGTCAATATATTCCATATTCCTTGTCAATATATTCCATGGAATGCCCCTTTCAACCAGAGTTATGGGAGAAATAGAGACATATTTACAAGGGCATGAAAAGTTATGCAGTGTGACTTTAGATTGCCTTGTAAATATGGGAAAGCCCATTGCGCTGCCTGTGTGTCAATAGAAGTGACGCACCGGTGGTGCAACAGGCTTGTAAATGAGCCCCAAACTACCTTAGACCAGTTGCTAACTCCTTTTTGTTTCATAGAGGGGCAGCTACACATGGTTGGAATTGGCCAAACTAGGTATAATTATTTCATGAGCACTGGCAAGTCTGCATCTGTAAAGGGTAGAAAAAAAGTTTTCAGTGATGATTCAGGTAGTTATTTTTATTGGCTTTCCAGATAATTGACTCACTAGTACCATAAGAATTACCATGAAATGCAGAGAACAGCTGACATAGCACTGCTCTCTTTCAGCCGAGACTCCATGATTTCTTTCCCTGAGTGCAGACCACCGTCAGTCCCAACCCTCAAATAGCTGCCACTGGCCCCTTGTGATGTAATGCCCGTGAAGGATGAAGGTGGTGGACAACTTCTCATTTCACCATTCAAGGGGAAACAACACTGTTTGCAATATTTATAGCACCATGTTATCATAAAAGTTTTGGGGGGTTTAAAAATCCTCTCAAAAACAAAAAACATATTAAAACTTTGAAGGATTGCCCATCATTTTGATGGTACCACCTGTCAAACTTTAAATACGTTGACAGGAAGCGCAGTGACGCCAGTTCATACCAATGATTAGAGTTGTCTATTAGGCTGGCTGATAACTCTAAATTTGGCAGGCAGAAGACCCTTGGTATGGCAGGTGTGAAGTACTCCACAATGCCAACTGACTTACCTCTGCTAAACTCTAAATCAGCTCCCTAGAAATACAATATTGCCCTTATTTTACTGAGGTAAATTCTCTCTTGTATTGAGTGAAATCACCACTTGCTACTGTTTTGTGTTTTATTTAGGTATTTTTGTAGATATTATTTGATTGAAAGTTCATAAAACTTTTGGCACTTTCAATCAAGTGCCACATGAATCAGTATTCATATGGAATATTTAAATAAAACATGTACATTAAATCATTTTACATTTTCTGGAAAACGTTTCCCAAATATCAGCTTTTCATTTCCGGGACACACAGTCATTTCTACCACAGCAAATCTTGTAATTGTTTTAAAAATAATTTGTCCTATGAAAAAAACTGGAATGACATTTCTACTATACCTCTCAGGTTGGTCTCCAAATACCAACTTCCAATATTCAACGTCACTCAAATGGAGAGACTATGTGGTCCGATGGGATGACTACAGCGAACCATGCCTCAGAGTAGCCACAGGTGAAGCTGCTGCTCCACCATCAGCAATGGAGAATCGTACCTGGCAGGAGTGATAGTGATTGCGCTGAGAAGAATTCTCTGTTTCTCAGCTGCCCGCAAACCCCCGAAAGATGCTGAAGACGTGAAGCGTTTGTTGGGCCCTTAAAGCGGATTCTCTCTTGAGGTGTAACGTTAGGCAGCCTCAGGAAACAGACGTGGACGCTAACGTCAAGAACTGATAGCGGAAGCGGGCGGTAACCGCTGTTACAAAATCAGCTGTGAAATCTCCTGGGGCAATCTTTCAACTGCTCTCCTGTGGTGTTTTTTTCGAGTTGCTTCGCGGTGCCAATTTACAAGGTGAGCTGCGGCCATTGGAATGCCAGCTTGCCTACCCCTGAGCTTATGGGTCTTTTGACTGTGTGGAGCTGAGTGTTGGCATTGTATCAGACTACAGAGTGCAGTAAGCTGAGTAGGAGCGGACGGAACCCCTGTAGAGCCGGGAGTCCTGTGAAGAGCTTGCTGAAAAAGTGCATGATTCAAGGTATGGAGGATTTAAAGGGGGCACCGAGAGATGAGAGGGATATAAGAGGGAGAAGGGGAGACTAGAAGAAAAATGGGAAAACCTCTGAAGCATTCCAATGCAGTCGCTAAAGTCGACTCTGCGGCCCGCCTCAAGGCCAAAACATGCTTAGCCCAGGCAAAAGAAACTGCACAGCCGCCAATAAGGAAAATACCACCAATTCCCTTGGCCTGGATGGCACCCTTGAGAGTTTGTAGGAGGAGGTGCCCCCTATAGCCTCCCCGGAACGAGGGGTACTGGTGGTAGATCAGACAAACGCTGCATTAAAACTGATAAAAGTCGCAGCTTCAACGTTTAAATTACAGCAGGATAATTCTTTACTCGATGGTCTTAAAAAAGGATTAAAAAGGGCAAAGGAATTTCCATTGTTTTTAAAGAAAGCAACTTTAGAACCCCCCTCTTTAAGTCCAACTACCAAAACGTCAAAAGGGCCTTCAGCAGTACCAGTGCCAGTGCTACCAGTATCATCAGACGATCTAACTATAAAAGACCAGGAGAGACCACAATGCCACCTGAAACCTGATCAGATTCAACTACTGTCCATAAGAAATGATTAGGCAGTTCTGGAGCCAGGTCAAGGTCTAAGTCAAGACAAGGTGGTTTCTCCAACACCATCAAGGCTTGTAGAAATTACTGTTTCCAGCTCAATACAGTCAAAGCTACTTGGAACTTCAGATAAAGGCAAAAAAAGACACCAGTAAATGTCCCTTTAAACCCTATGCTACCTCAACCTCAATTTCAGCCCCAACTCCAACTGCGGTCTCAGGGTCAACTGCTGACAGGGGGTTTACTGGTCCAGGAAGATTCTATGGTTGAAAATCTGAATCTGGGCATTACGGAATTACAATGTAACTCCAGCCAAAGATCGGAAACATCAGGAGTTTATCAGTTGGACATTAGAGACATCCTGAACTTAATATTGGAAGAGGTTCGGGAAATGAAAAAAAACCAAAAACAGGAGATTGCCTCCTTGCACCAATGGCTAGACAAAATTGAAGCTGCAATGACATGCTGCCCCATCAAACTCCAGAAAGCGGAAGCCAGAATTTCAGTACTAGAAGATCAAATGAATACGGTTATTGGGGAAGTAAAAGTGGCAGCAAAACACAAAAGCTATCTGGAGAACAAACTTGAGGAGCTCGAGAACCATTCTCAGAGGTCAAACCTCCGAATAGTGGGGGGCCCTGAAGGAATTGAAGGGTCTAAAAACCCTGCAATGGGTCAATTCCTTTATTAAACAGAAAGTTCTTCCGGAATTCGAAGGAGACCTTTTAATTACCAGGGCACGTCGAGTCCCAGCACATCCCTTCCCTAATTCTACGATACTACGAACAATCTTGCTGAATTTTGCAGACTTTCGTATTAAGGAGAGAATCCTAACGAAGGCAATCCAGCAGAAGCAGTTTTTTGTAAACGAAATCGCTAAATGTTGTATATTTTCTGATATGACTGCTGCTGCTGCGCGTAGAAGAAAATAATTTGTTAAGATTCTTCATTTGTTTAACGCCCATGGCGCCCAAGCATCAATTGCTCAACATTCTAAACTGCTGGTTTTAGTTAAGGGGAAGTTTTTCATGTTTTCTGATTTGGAGGAGGCTCAGGCCTTACTAAAAGAGATCTCGCGTGGATCCTGAGCTCTAGGGAATAGTATAAAATACCCTGGTCCCTCATACTTGAAAATGGGCTCTGCCCGCTCTTGGCGCTAACGTGTGTTCGCTATTAAGTAATTTTGACTGTTTCTTTTCCTTTGCTGGGGTCAGCGGGGTCGCCCATGGTGTAGTTAGATGACACTCAGGAGGTTAGATGGGTGGGACAAAATGTGCCTAGCGTGGCTAGTGTTTTTTTTTCACATTTCGAAGATGTGGTTTGGGAAGGGTTCACAGCAGGAAAAAGAGCAGGAGCAGAAGGATCTCTTAATAAACGAAAATACGGCTCTTTTATTATATGGTTGATATCATTCAACCCGCGAGTTTTGTTTTTCCAAGAGACACATTTAAAATCTAATTCTCCTAAATTATTTTTAACCAAGGTTTTTTCTAATATCTTTTTTGCATCCGCAGGCCTTGCAATGAGAGGAGTTGCCATCTATTTTTTTTAAAAAATACCCTGGGAATTTGTACAAGTTCAGAGGGATCCACAGGGGAGGTGGATATGGGTGGTAACAAAGTTGAAGGTGAGGACTTTAAACTTCGTAAACTATGATGGCCCTGTTTACGACGACACCTCAGGGTTGTTTAAAATCAATGAGCTTCTGAGGGGAGCCCCTGGGCAGAATATTATAGGAGGTGATTTTAACTTTATACAGGATTTAAGAAGGGACAATTCAAATAAAAAAAAAAAAAAACTTAAACCCAATACAAAAAAATGGTGGAGGCCATTAAACAAGAATATCAATTAATAAATCCTTGGCGAAATATAAATCCTGATAAAAAATGTTTTACTTGCTATTCACACCATTTTCAAACCGTGTCCCAAATTGATTTTTTTCTTACATCTAGATCTCTTCAGGTGTTAAAGGCAGATATTGGGTGTAACCCCTTTTCGGACCACGCATATATTGGGCTCAAACTCGTACTGGGGGGGTGTAGAGAGCGGCCCAGGTGGCAGCTGGACCGCCTCCTCCTCCAGGACCAAGATTGGGTGAAAAGCTTCAGAGAGTGGATCTCCGAATATTGTAAGATCAATGATAACACGTCAGAACCGTTTTCCGTATGGGGTGGGTACAAGGAGGCAGGACAAATAATTGCCTACTCGGCTTCCCAGTCAAATATTCAGAGGCTAAAAATAGCAGAATTACAAGCAGCGGTCGAGAAAGAGTATGCCTAGCAGATTTAGCTGCATCCTCATCATCTTGAGCAGGGTAGAAAAGCTCTGAGGGATTTTTTGGTTTTAGAAGGGATATGCAGTTCCCAAGTGTATCAACAAAGGGTCTATGAAGATAGCCGGCTAGTTGGTAAACTATTGGGTAACTCTAAAAGAAAAAAACAAGAAGCAGCTATAATATCAAAAGTGTTTGACCCTAGGACCGGATTAGAAGTTGCCAATGGCGATGAGATCCCACAGATTTTCCTAGAACATTTCCAGCAACTTTACCCTACCAAATATTCGGTGGGGGAGGAGTCGATTCAGGATTATTTCACGAAAGTGAATATTCACAGACTCTCAGATAGCGGATTAATCAATTAGGTTCGGATGTGGAGCCCGTTGAGATTTTGGCATCCATTAAAGCAACAGCCGGGGCCAAAGCATGTGGGGAGTCTGGCTTCCCCATTGAATATATGAAACTTTTTCAAAAGAATTAATCTCACCTCTGAAAAAATTATTTAATTATATTAAAAAGGGCGGTCTGGTACCCTTGTTTTTTAAAGAGGTGATAATTATGTCCTCTGTAAAAAAAGATAAAAATCCAACTCACGTTAATTCTTATAGGCCTATTAGTCTCCTAAATTCAGACTATAAGATTTTAATGAAGGTATGGGCCGAGCACTTTTTATTTGTCCCACAAGAGACAATCTACAGTGACCAGACTGGTTTTATAGCAGGAAGATTTATGGCAGCCAATACTGAGTTTTTAATACAGGCCTTGGATTACTTTAACACCAATTTTATTCCGGCCTGTATTATGATGGTCGATGCTGAGAAAGCATTTGACTTGGTAAATTGGAAAACTCTGTTCTTTGCCCTCGGTCAATTTGGCTTTCCTCCCCAGGTCATTACCATGCTACGTAATAGCTATCATGAGGCTTCAGCTCAGGTAGTAATAAACTTGAAACATGCAGGTATCGTAAAAATTAACCAGGGGACAAGACAAGGCTGTCAGCTTTCGTCATTGCTTTTTACCTTTTTTATAGAACCTTTGGTAATGAAAATGCGAAATAATGCTGCTATTCAACCTCCAATCTCTGGCATGGCTAAATGGAAACTTTTTTGCGGACGACATTATTTCCTATTTGAAGCCCAGCAAAGATAATTTGGAAATAGTATTGAGGGAATTTAGGAATTTTTAGCTAATTGGCGGCTATAAACTAAACTCTAACAAAACTGAAGTTTTAGCCCTCAACACAGATTTAAACTTTTCTCCATCTTGCCTGAGGGCACAAGCTGCAAAGCTAGATCCAATTAGATATCTGGGGATCTATGTGTCCAATCAATACCAACAGTTATATAAATTGAATTATTTAAGGATGAAAGAAAAAATTAAAAGACACTTTAGAACAGTAGCTTTTACTCCCTTTAACGTTAGTGGGAAGAGTGTCAATAATTAAGATGTCCATACTTCCGTTGCTTATATTTCTTTTTATTAATGTCCCAATAAAAATATATGTGTCTTTTTTTAAAGAAATGGAAACCCTGATCAGAGAGTTCGTCTGGGGGAAGAAAGTGCCAAGGGTTAAATTGACCGCATTACAATTATCGACTGCACAGGGGTGTTTATCTCTGCCTCATTTAAGAACCTATTATGAGGTCTCATTTTTAAACCTATTGGCGGGCTTGATGGGATCTACGTGTATTAGAGATAGCTTCGTTATTGACAAAATTGCACAAGAAACAGGATCTCAAACTCGAGTGTTTTTAAATACCTCCAAACTTTAAAAAAAACTAGATACAAGACGTTAAAGGACTACTCTTTTAGACTTCAGTCCTTTTTTAAAAAGATGGACTCCTCGGGTTTACAGTAATTGAGATTGGGAGAATGTACTAGCCTCCAGATTCGAGAAGGCCATATGAATAATTGGGAAGGTTGTGGGCTAGGGGAGTTAAGATATTTTTTTATTCAAAATAGGGTGATCTTCTGGCAGGAGGAAATGGCAAGGGCTGGGAGTCTAAGGAAACCTGCCTTTTTTGAATATCTTCAAATTGTTCATTTTTTTAAGAACACGAATGGCATTCTTGATGCTTCTAATAAACTTGTGGTAGCTCTCTATGGGGACAAAGTAAATGGTGTTGGGAATTGGTATCGCTTTCTACATCATCAGGGTCAATTACCCTTGATAGAGAATCATTTGGCAAGAATAGTCTGTGAGACACAATGCATTTTTTCCATTAATGAATGGGAAGCCTTATGCCACCTAGGAAGTAAATCCCTGAGCGCAGCTAACTTCAAAAGGATGGCCTTCCTATCACAATGGCTGGCCTATCTAACTCCAGAAGCACTAGAAAAAAGATATCCGGATGCAGAAATAAGGTGCTTCTGATAGAGCGCGCGAGGTCACCCAGCCAATGATTCCGCCGTTTCCGGCTTCAGGGCCCATATACTTCCAATTCACACTATTCATTGACAGGGCGACTTCACGGGCTGCTACCAATTGTGTGTGTTCCCTACTGTTATCACTTAGTGTACCCGACTTACCATCCACCGACACGGGTACCTATAACTTCAACGGATCAGGGGCCTAGCTGTAAAAGGAAAGGCAACAAATGCAAATTCAAATGACATTCAATACTGTTTGTAAAAGGACCACGGACAACTGGAAGTTTTAAAATGTTTATCTAAAGTTCGTTTTCGTCAAGCATTAAACTTACAAGAATAAGGCAGTCAATAACCAAGATAATGAAAAGTACATAACTATAGAGAAATAAAGTCAGGGTAACCATTTAAATGTAATTATGAGATAAAGAAAAATGGTATGCATTCAAGGCAAGGAGTTTTCAGACAGTTTAAGTAAGGCCGTTCTAGACCATATCAGAAAATGACAAACTGCAATGCAAAATATGATTTCCAAAAGGTAGGATAGCATAGGAACAATTTAAGAATATATGCACTTGACTTTATGATTCAATAGTTTGCGGCAAAAGCATGGAAAAATCAACATGTGCAAAGGTGTGTCTTTATTAAAGCAAAGACAGAAAATAGAAAGATGCAAGTTTAAAGAACTTAGAGCAGTATTTACCTAGACTGGTGTGGAAACCAAACCCTGGCCACGGGTCAGTTAAGGACAGGAAACCCTCAAGGAAGGATATCCCTCAAAGGACAGCAGGTGCAGAATGGACACCCAGGACAGGACAGGATACCCTCAGATTAGGAATCAGGACAGGACCTCAGGATAGGACAGCAAACCCTCAGGACAGGACCGCTCAGGACAGGACCGCACCCGCAGTTTGGAAGCAACGCCTGCGCTCCACCCTCTCTGCAGTTATCGATCAAGACCCCGATTGGGTCAGCGAACTCCCAGCAAAGTGCTTCGCCAGCACTTTAAGGTTCAGTAGAACCTTAGTCTATGGTCAATTTCGGACAGAGTGCTCTGCAGCGCTCTGTATCTTCAGTCACCTATTGAGTACGATGGGTCAGTGACAGGTCAGCTAAACCAGACAAGTCGGACAAATTCCCTAGGTGAACCCAGGGTAGATATACTGTTTTGGGACAGGGTACCACCCCCCAAATGTTGCAAAGTGTCAGAATCCCCAATTTCAATTGGTCCTAAGGTAGGATTTGGGTAATACACCAATCATAACACACTATTTGGATGCTTCATTTACATATCTGGGTACCGCCTAGCGAGATTGGGGTTCCCATGAGAAACTGCATAGAAATACAATAGATATATTACATTGTTTCGGAATAAGAACATGTGATTCCGTCCTGCTAGGGTTGCAGGTCAGTTCTCAGGAGCATCTTGCCCATCACTGCCAACTGGCGGTGTTCCATCAGCCAAGGTTGTCGGTGCCCCAGAAAGTCGCACATGCGTAGAAGGGACCTCCAAGATGGCTTTTGGTGCAGTTAGACCCCCATTCCCCGCGGTACATGAAAAGTAAGCGAAAACAAATTAATACATAAAAATAACATTATGAAAACACATCACAGGGTTTGTACTTTCAACTTATCACTATAAAATATACTTATGCAACCTAAATGTTAGCTACATATAACAGACACAAGAGCAGTGGCACGAGCAGTACCACGTTACTGGCAAAGCTATGTATTACGCATGCGCATAAATTTCCCTCCAAACCTGCAGACACGTCAGGACACGTGAGTGTGACTGACGCATGCGCAGTAACTAAATACAAGCGGCGGCCATGTTAAACGACTCGAGTAAATTATTTTAGTAAAACACATATGCAAGCATCAAGAAACCTTGTTCAAACATAAAATAACGTTAGTAAAACGTACATGTGATTACCTTGTTACACATAAACGAGGTTCATGAATACAGCAAGTCGCAAAATATGCGAAGCTTTGCTTCATCAATCCCCTCTTTGATGATATTTACTATCATCACAAAATTTTAATGGAACCAGATGCCAACTTTCTTTCACACTTTGTACAACTCTATCTCTTCCAGCAATTTCTCCAGTTTTTCCCTTTCAGTTTTGGTAGGGTGAGAATTCTTCACCTTTTTATAGATCTGATTATTCACTTCCTCCAATTCGAGCTCATCCACACTTCGTTTCACCCCTCTTGCATTCACTTCATGCTTTCTGGTGTGCTTACGGCATTTACAACAGACAAATATGAAAAATAGGATGAGACCTATAATTCCAATTGGCATCAGTACTTTAAACAATAAGCCTTTACCTATACTAGCGAACCAATGACCTACATTTGAGAGACCATCTACCAGTCTCTTCCAGGCACTATCAACCTCGAGTGGTTTGAGTTCCTTTGCCAAATTAGTAATGTTTTTCACGTATCTTTTGAGCTGCACACCTTTGTCCGGAATATAAGTGCAACAATGTTGCGCCTTCAACATCCGGCAGACTCCGCCCTCTTTCGCCAATAAGGTATCAAGAGCAAGTCGATTCTGCAAAACCATTGATCTGATCGCAACCATTTCGGTATTGACCAGCAGAAATCCATGAGCTGTCTCAGTCGACAACACATCCACTATAGTGGACAATTTGCAAATTCTGTGAGTGTTCAGAACCACTCCCACTCCAGGTATCAGTGCACTGAAAATACTACCCATAATCTCACCTATACTTTCTCTTTTACTACGCACTAAGCCATTAGTATTTTCACTGCTTCCAGCAACTCCATTCACATGGTATATTTTCGGGAAGACAATGCCAAAATAGCAACTTCCATACCAGTGATCCGGCAATTTGAAATAAGCCTTGTCCCCACAAATATAATAAATTCCAGGAAACACAGGCTCTGACCCATTTTTGAAACCCCAACCTCCAATTACCTTGTAATTATGTTCGCATTCACTGGAACCAATGAAAATGTTAATATAATAGCTAGTCTTCTCGCGGTGAAGACATAGCTTGCCTTTCTTTTCAAAATCCAGCAACAGAGCAGGACCCGCCCCACCAGTTGAGGTGCCTTCCATGTTCTCTGCCCACCTTGGCCTTTTCTGACTTTTGTCATTAGCCTTCTTTTGTATTTTAATTCTCCTTTTCTCTGCCATGTTTAGGAACATCTTTTCCTGCTCATGCAAAGAACAAGTCAAGTTATCTCTGTGTGCTTCACCTATGTCAATATCACCAATAGTCAGGAAATAGTCTCCCATATATCGTATCACGTCACTTTTGGTATGTACAGGATTCAAGTTCCCACGTATAGGAAGCTCAGAAAAGATCACGTCATTATTAGAGTAATAGTACTGTAACGGTCCTCTTTTGTAAAATAAACTAGCTAAAATGCTACAGGAAATTCCGTATGTCAGCGGTAAGTGATGGTATGTCACGCCTTCAGCTACAGAGGTAGGTAGCTTCATGCAGACATAGCAATCTTCAATTTCCATAGTCTCTACATAGTGTATTAATAAGTTTGCGAAAACATTTAAGCGTGTCCTGTTTTTAATTCTATGATAATGTAGTTCTCCCTCATCTGATGCTTCTAAGTCTTGTTTTGTTTGTCTCAGTGCTCTCTCATGTCTAGCTACACTCTGTGTTGTCAGCTCTTCACTGTCAGTATTTACAATTTCAGTAGGGACAATATTAGTATCTTTGCTTACAGCAAAGGGAATGAAAATTGTTAGTCCTATCCGGAGTAATATCAGGACAACTATACTACAGACACATACCTTGCAGCAAGTTTTGCAACCGCTGCGACTAGGTCTACCATTCACATTTGAATCAGACATTTTGGCTTAGAAGAAGTTTCTCAACCCCTCTTTGTGTCTCTACACAAGTATCTTACTTTGTGCAAATTCACGGTGGCTCTTCTTCCTCTTCGTCAGAGTACTCAGGGACGGGCTCTCCGTCGCTTACGTCAGTGATATCGAGATCTTCAAGTTCTTCTAACACAAGTGTCCATTCAGGTGACTTGTACTTTTTGTTTTGTCTCTTTATCCGATCACTCCTTCTTTTGGAAGTGTCTTCTGGTTGTTCTGCTATGCGAGCACTTCTCCTTTCTTCTGCACGTTTTTCTTCTACTGTTTTTATTCTCAGTCTCAATTTCTTTATGTATCTAGGCTCAAGATGCTTTCTTTTCTTAAGTCTTTTTGTTGGTACTTGAACTTCGTTCCCTTCTCTTGCCCTTTTGTTCTCATTAACTGTTGGCAATTCTGTCTCAGTTTCTTCTTCTTCTATCTGACTAATTCCAGGGCTAGCATCCGTTTCTTCTGCCTGGGTACTAATCTGGCCTTGTTCAGGTAAATTGTGTGTTTGCTCTTCAAGTGTCTCTGACTCTGTTTCCTGAACACGTTCTTCTAATTCTATCTGATCCTGTTCAAGCACTTCGATCTCTGGACTTTCTTCTGCTCGAACTATTACACTATGTCTAGTCTGTCCCTTCCCGATATCAGGAGTCAGTGGAGGAGTATCAAACACTTGCTCTGTATCCTTCACCTGTTCAGTATCGGGCACTTGCTCTGTATCATTCACTTGTTCTGTATCAATCACGTGCTCTGTCCCTGTCTGACCTTCTCCTTCCTCAGTTTTGATGTGAATCTCAAGATCCTGAGGCTCTTCGCCTGTGCCTTGCTTTTCCTCTCTAGTCCACTCTCTACCTTCCCAAAGTCTCTCACTTGTTCGAATGGGGTCTTCAGTGAGATCAATCAAGGGAATCCACTCCTCTGGCCATATGCTCGGCAGCTCGTCTTCAGCTACTTCTGGCTCAGTTTCTTTGACCCCTTCAGCAGGCTGGGCTCCTGGTAGTTCGTTGTCAACTATTCTTGGGCCAACGTCTGCTGATTCTGTAGCTCGACTGGTACTGGGCTGTACGTCGTCAGCTACTTCTGGTCTGGCTCCTGCAGAGTCCTCAGCTGGACGTCCTTCTGCTTCAGGCACCTCGTCTGGTGGTACCTTCTGGGTGTGGCTGGCGTGTATCCAACGTGGAACCCCTGCACACTTGACTGCTGTGGTAGTAACCAGAATCACCTGACGTTTTTCTCCCCACCTTGGCTCCAGGCAGCTCTTCCGAGTATGCTTCTTTATCTTCACCCAGTCCCCCGGGACCAGTTTGTGGAGAGGAGTCGTTGGATTGAGGATGGCGTCTTCTCCGATCTGGCGAGAGATAGAACGCACTTGGTCACCCAATCTCTTGCAGTATTCAAGCACCAAATCATCAGTAATACTCAACAGTTTGCTTCCTGGCACCCATGCTTGTCTCATCACTCTTCCCATAATGATTTCATGGGGACTTAGGCCTGTCTTGCGATCAGGAATACTTCTGAGTCCCATCAGAACCAGGGGCAGGGCCTTCACCCAGGTCAATTTCGTTGCATCACACAGTTTTGCTAGTCTGTTCTTGATAGTTCCATTTATTTGTTCCACTACTCCAGAAGCCTCTGAACGGTAGGCACAATGAAGCTTTTGTGAAATTCCAAAGGCCTTACAGAGTTCGTCGATCACTGCATTCTGAAAATGTGAGCCTTGATCTGATTCAATAGTGACTGGAACCCCGAACCTAGGTATCAGTTCTTTTAATAAACACTTAGCTACTGTTTTTGCGTCATTTTGGGGAGTAGGGAAAGCTTCCACCCATTTTGAAAATAAACAGACCATGACAAGGACATATCGCTTCCCTTCACAACGGGGCATAGTGATGAAATCAACCTGTATCCTTACAAAGGGACCCCCAGACCTCCCAATTTTCCCCAGTTCCACCACAGTCCTCTTCCCTGGGTTCATCTTTTGACATGACAGGCACCTCTGGCAGAGGGACTCTGCTACTTTCCTGAACTTTTTACTGTACCAAGTCTGTTGGAACACTAGAATCATGGCGTCCCTACCAATGTGTGATCCTTCATGTATCAACCTCGCCATTGTGCTAAGTAGGTGTCTAGGCAACACAGGCATACCAGTTGGACCTAAAATGACACCATCCACACGTCTTGGTCTACACCCATCGTCCTTCCACTTCTCTCTTTCTTGCCAAGGTGCCGCCTGCTGCCACTCTTTCACTTCATCCCATGTAGGAACTTCTTCAAACACCTGAAGTTGGCAGCTGGTTCCTGGCCCCCCTCGTTTTGGATTTACGATATACCGATCTCTTGCGCACCATTGGGCCACTCGATCAGCATAATCGTTTCCCAGTGATACCTTGTCCATGCTCTTCTTATGAGCAGCACATTTTACCACTGCCAGTTCCTTTGGTAACTGGATTGCCTCTAAAAGGTCCTGAACAACCTTTCCATTTCGAATAGGGGTACCTGATGAAGTCAGGAACTCCCTCTGTAGCCACAACTGGCCGAAGTCATGCACAACCCCATAACAGTACTGACTGTCAGTATACACTGTTATGCGCAGGTTCTTCCCAATTTGGCAAGCTTTTATCATAGCAATCAATTCGGCTACTTGTGCAGACTTTATATGATATAGGTAACCTGCTTCCTCAATTTTCTCTAAGGAGACTACCGCATAGGCAGCACTCAGACCTCCTTGTTCATGCCTTAGACATGAACCATCTACAAATAATTCTTTGTCATGCTCAGGCAATGGCGTTTCTTTTATGTCTGGGCGTGGCTTAGTGTTGAATTCTGTTAAGTCTATGCAATCATGTTCATCATCCACCCCCCCCTCCATATCCTTTGGGTCGGGAAGTAAGGTGGCTGGGTTCAGAATACTGCACCTAACAATGTTTACATTTGCAGCACCCACAAGAATCCTCTCATATTTAGTCAGCCGACTAGGGGTGAGATACTGAGTTTTTGTTCTGGTCAACAAAATTACCACTCCATGTGGGACATACACAGTTACCGGATGTCCCATGACAATGGACTCACTCTGCTCTAAACTTGCGCAGGTAGCAGCTACTGCTTTCAGACAACCTGGTAATCCAGCAGCCACTGGATCCAGGGTGGCAGAGAAATATGCCACAGGCCTTCTCGTTGTGCCATGATCTTGTGTCAGGACCGACAATGCACAATTATCACGAGTGTCACAGAACAGGGCAAATTCTTTGGAATAGTCTGGCATTCCCAATGCAGGGGCTGTACACAGACAATCTCGCAGTTTCGTGAAGGCTGTTAAGCTTTCATCATCCCATTCTACAACATCTGGAGTTCCTCTCTTGGTCATTTTTATCAAGGGCCTAGCTAGGACTGCAAATCCCAGAATCCACTGCCTGCAGTATCCTATCACACCCAGGAACATTCTGATCTCTTTCTGAGTACGGGGTAACTGCATCTTTTGTATTATTCTCACTCTTTCTGACGTCACTTTCCTGACCCCTTTCTCTATCTGGTGCCCCAGATATTTCACTGATTTTGCACAGAACTGTAATTTGTCAGGGGCCACTTTATGTCCTTTCTCACTCAGATGATTCAGGAGGGCAATGGTGTCAATCACACAATCCCTATGACTTTTAGACGCCACCAAGAGGTCGTCTATGTATTGCACTAAGACAGAGTTTCCAGGTAAGACCAAAGTTTCCAAACATTTTTTCAAGATCTGATTAAAGATAGAGGGGCTCTCTGTGTACCCTTGAGGGACCCTGTTCCAGCAATACACGTGACCATTGAAGGCAAATGAGAAAAGAAATTTGCTATCTGGATGCAAGGGAATGGAAAAGAATGCATGACACAGGTCTATCACTGTAAACCACTCAGCATCCCAGGGAATCTGATACAGAATCACTGCTGGATTCGGGACAATAGGGCAGCAGGGGACTACTATCTTGTTGATTTTTCGTAGATCCTGCACCACTCTGTACTTGCCAATAGGCTTTTTAATGCCCATAATCGGGGAGTTACATGGGCTACTCATTACTTCCTGTATGATGTTTCCTTCTAGCAATTTCTGTATTTCCAGAGTAACACCAGCTTTCACTTCTGCATTCATTCCGTAGGGTTTAGTATTGGGGTATACTGCATTGTCCTTGATGGCTATCTGTATGGGGTCCACATTTTTCATTAACCCTACATCTTTCCCAGTAAAGTCCCACACCTCTGGCTTCACTGCTTCTTGGAGTTCTTTCGGTAAATCCTGCATGGTCATTCGTTTAATTTCCGAGTCAGGGCGGACTAACATTATTTTATAAATGCCGTCTTCATCTGGGGTCTGAATTTCAACACCCTTTGGTGTGCAAAAGATGGTACAGTTCATTTTGCACAGCAAATCACGTCCCAGCAAGTTCACTGGACTGGTGTCGCAAACGACAAATCTATGCATTTCCTTAAAGTTTCCGATTGATATTTCCATGGGCTTGGTAACAGGAGTACTAATTAGTTGATTAGATACACCCACTACTTGGATGGCTTCTCCCGAGAGGGGTAGGTTTGGAACGTCCACTGTTCTCACAGTAGAACGGGTAGCGCCAGTGTCCAACAGAAAGGTGACATCATTCCCGTCAACCTTTCCTTCAATGTATGGTCCGGACTGGTCTACCGGCAAGGAGGCGCCAAGTACGCACTCCTCGTCCTCCCCTCTCAGGCCCCGTCAGTACTGGTCATCACAAAGGAAGGTATCATTTAATAGATACTGCGAAGTTGCTGCATTTCTGTTCTCATTGCTTTCCCAGACTTCTATCTCATCTCCCTCTGCTTGTTTTCCCTTGTATACCTGCTTTGGTGCGCGAGGCACCTGCACTGTCTTTACCTGTGGTTGAGTCTTTCTTGGTCTTTCTTTCTGCGTCTGTGGAGTTAAATCAGGTGTTTTGGGGTTATCATCGGGCAAGTAAGGACACTCGTTACGCCAGTGTCCAATTTCGCCGCACTGATGGCAGGGAAATTTTTTCATAGCCTCCTCCCTGCTCATTCTTGGCCGGGGCTTACTTCCTCCCCCACCCCCAGGACCTTCGTTCTTAGCATTTTTGACCATTGTACTCAACTGCTTTTCCTGCTGTTCTGCGAGCTTCACCTGAGCCCACATCACTTTCTCCTTGAGAGCCTTTTTCTTTTCTGCCATTTCGTCCTCGCAGTACTTTGCGTACCGCAGGACCTCGTCTACCTTTTTGGTATGCCAACAGATTTTATTATCTTTTATCCACTGACAAATTTCAGGCCTTAAACCGTTTACAAACCTGTAAATGAAATGCGTCATATCCTTCATTTCGATGTTATCTATACCACTGTATGTTTTAAACACCTGCAACAACCTTTCATAATAGGAGTGCACTGTCTCCTCTCTTTCCTGCGTTGTTCTATCTATCCTGGTCCAATCAGTTTCCTTTGCTGGCACCTTGTTTTTCAAATGCTGAATCACTTGTTCATATTTTTTCATCACTTCAATTGACGGCTCCCCTGTGGCGGAGTCCCTCGGGTACTCCTCACTAGGCCAACCTATGCCTATCTTACACTCGGTCCATAGATCGACCGGGACCACAATATCGAAAAACCCATCCAGGTCTTTCCACAGACATTTTTGCACCTTTACGAACCTTTCCACTTGCCGGTACCATTCAACCGGCTTCTCGCGCAGTTTCGGGAAATCGTTAGTAAAGGACACAATATCCTGTCTGGACCATGGAACGTGCACATACCTCCCACCTGGTACCTCACGCATGGGGCATAATGTTTCAGGCTTGTCTACTTCTCTTAAAGGGAACTCAGGGGTAGCTTGTCTGGATCGAGCCTCATCTTTCTTTCTTGCCCACCTGCTTCTCCACCTTTCCACATCTCCCCATTTTTGCAAAACTGCAAGCAACTCTTTAATCTGTACCTTCTTCCCTGACACATTCAGGTTCTCTAAATCCTTGTCTGAGAATTCAGCTCTGTAAGGCTTTTGTAAGGGCTTGGATCTTGAAATATCTACCCCCATACTAGCTGCGGTGTCTGTCAGCTTTTCGTGGAGCACCCTGGTACTTCTGGTAAGGCTTTTACACATGAACAGCAATTCTTCTTCAGAATAGGTGTTTAATCTGTCTAACCCCACATTTCCTGCCATCAATTCCTCTATTTATACCCTCAGCTTGTAGAGGTCTAAAGGTTTCGTTTGCGGAGCCTGTTTTTCTAAATCACGACTCCAACTTTCAATCTCTTCCGGAGTTACCAAGGAAACACTCCTAGTCCCTGTTGCTGATTCTAATTTAATTTCTTTCGCATCAAAAGGATTATGCCTTTTCTGCACTCCCTTTCCGGTCTGTTTGTTTGGTAGATCCAAGAACACCACTTCGGACTCGCACTCACTGGACTGATCGTCTATCAGTAGGGGCTCTTGCCTCGGTGGAGCCATTATCGGGTTCATAACTGGAGGGTTCGAACTTCCTTGACTATTCCCATACATCGGGACTACTGGTCCGATCGTTACCGGAATAGTCAAAGCTTCAGGACTGGTATTTAACTGGGAGATCTTCTGAATTATTTCTGTCCTCTGTCTAGCTAGGACTTCTTGCTCCCTTTCATCTAGTACTCTTCCTAATGTCCGGTCAGGTATCATCTGTGGGGTCAGGTGAGGGGTAAGACTCGGGGCAGTAGGATGCGTTTCACTTGGTCCTCCGCCATAATTTGGTTTTGGGAACAAAGTTCCTGTGCCAAATGACCTACGCTCTTCCCCATATGGAGGCTGCAAAAAGGGTACTCCTGAACTTACTGGCTTTTCTTCGTTTTCATACAGAGGTCTGGGAAAAAATGTTCTTTCACGGGAATATTTTTCCTCTGAGCTCTCGGGCATTCTAGGATATATATTGCGTACCTCTGCTGGTCCGGGGTTCTCAAAATAGGGCAACACCTGGCCACCTTCCCCCCTACTCAGGGATCTGTCCTCCTCTTTAATAGATGGACGCTGGGGATTCTCTCCTGCACTGGAAGGTCGGGCTCCCTCATTATAAGAAGGCGGACTTCTCGTAAAGATGTCATCTAACAATTCATCGTCCGACTCCCCAAGGGCCCCCCAATGCTTACTCTTTTCTGTCTTTTTCTCTCCCCCAGAAGGGTTACCTGCTGGCATCATGGGAAACAGACCCTCAACAATCATGCTCTGCCTCCACTGTTTCATCCTCTTATCCCTGGTCTCTTGTTTCAGCCTTGGATACCACTTGGTCAGACCTTTGTCCATTCGGGGTTTCTCCCTTTCGAAAGCCTCAATTTCCCATTCCTCTAATGCCTCATACTGCGTTAGTCTCGGTCTGGGATGTAATTCATTCATTCGGGTTCTCAAATTAAATAAAATCCTACTATTGAAAGTACCGTCTAACGGAAAAGCCAATATTCCGTCATCTTTTGTGTACTTTACCCAATTCTCCAACCACACACAGGTGTTGTACCCTCGGTCAAACATCATGAATGAGGCGGGAGTATTCGGGGGCGGGATAGTAACGCCCTCTCTAGACTTAATCGGTTTGTCCGTTTTGAAGTAATTCTTTACCCTACTTACAAGGGACATTTTTCTCTTTGCTCCGTACATAATATCGTATCTATTAGCTTTCCACTGATCCCTTTCAAACCCTTGGTTTCTTGGATCGGGTCTAGTCTCTGGACAATACGAGTGCCACATACGATTTTTACGTTTAACTCTGTTTACAAATTCACCTCCAATCAGAACGCGTCTTGCAATTCTGTGCGACCAATGGGTGCACGTGTTCAAAATGATTTCAGCCAATGGGTGCGCGGCCCCTTCGTGAGACTGTTCTCACGCTCAGGCGCTTCACCCCTCCTTTACAATTCCAGCCCCGCTACCCGCCCGCTGCTTCTACCAATCCCAGCGCGGCACGGAGTGACGTCAGAGGCGCTTCGCGACTGACTCCCTCCCTTCACAAGGTAACGGAAACTTTCTTTCCTTTTAAAGTGCTCAGTACTTGGTTATTTTACAACAAATACACATTCGCCACAGTGCTCAAGTGTCTAGACAGGATAGCTTTGTTTTACTGCAAGTAAACTACTTCCATTTACTTTTCACGCGCTGCGGGTAGATCTCTTCCGCCTACCCTTCACTCTAGCATCGGTGAACCTGTTATTCCCCTAAACTCATCCACTTCTCCGGGATATATCCGAGTCTAAGGTTTCCCAGCGGACCCCTCTGCTTTCCCCCTAGCTCCGAGGAACCTGCTACTCTTCCGATGTGACCCTTACTAGGTTACGCCACTATGGGAAGTTTGCCAATGAACCTCGTTACTGACATTTATTCACACATGTATTCAGAAAACCCTAGTTAGTGCTTCCCGGTTATCCTAACCTGCACCTAACTTTCCTTAAGCCTGTGACCTCAGGACAATGGATTCTATTCACCACTTGCCCTTTCAATTCCCCGGGGAGTTCGGACAACACAATACGAGACGGTTTACAAATGCATGGATTAATACATATAACAATATAAGAACAAGAATAATAATGAAAAAACAATTCATTGATTTCAGCAGCGTATTCACAAGAGAGTGATCGGTCCTCTCGGAACAGCCGCTCTTATAGCAGCATTAATGTACTAGCAGCTACCGACTTAACTAGTCTAACTAGTCCTACCTAACCTTTAGCTAGTCCCTAACCATCCTCTGATCTACCAGAAAACTGATAGAGCGCGCGAGGTCACCCAGCCAATGATTCCGCCGTTTCCGGCTTCAGGGCCCATATACTTCCAATTCACACTATTCATTGACAGGGCGACTTCACGGGCTGCTACCAATTGTGTGTGTTCCCTACTGTTATCACTTAGTGTACCCGACTTACCATCCACCGACACGGGTACCTATAACTTCAACGGATCAGGGGCCTAGCTGTAAAAGGAAAGGCAACAAATGCAAATTCAAATGACATTCAATACTGTTTGTAAAAGGACCACGGACAACTGGAAGTTTTAAAATGTTTATCTAAAGTTCGTTTTCGTCAAGCATTAAACTTACAAGAATAAGGCAGTCAATAACCAAGATAATGAAAAGTACATAACTATAGAGAAATAAAGTCAGGGTAACCATTTAAATGTAATTATGAGATAAAGAAAAATGGTATGCATTCAAGGCAAGGAGTTTTCAGACAGTTTAAGTAAGGCCGTTCTAGACCATATCAGAAAATGACAAACTGCAATGCAAAATATGATTTCCAAAAGGTAGGATAGCATAGGAACAATTTAAGAATATATGCACTTGACTTTATGATTCAATAGTTTGCGGAAAAGCATGGAAAAATCAACATGTGCAAAGGTGTGTCTTTATTAAAGCAAAGACAGAAAATAGAAAGATGCAAGTTTAAAGAACTTAGAGCAGTATTTACCTAGACTGGTGTGGAAACCAAACCCTGGCCACGGGTCAGTTAAGGACAGGAAACCCTCAAGGAAGGATATCCCTCAAAGGACAGCAGGTGCAGAATGGACACCCAGGACAGGACAGGATACCCTCAGATTAGGAATCAGAACAGGACCTCAGGATAGGATAGCAAACCCTCAGGACAGGACCGCTCAGGACAGGACCGCACCCGCAGTTTGGAAGCAACGCCTGCGCTCCACCCTCTCTGCAGTTATCGATCAAGACCCCGATTGGGTCAGCGAACTCCCAGCAAAGTGCTTCGCCAGCACCTTAAGGTTCAGTAGAACCTTAGTCTATGGTCAATTTCGGACAGAGTGCTCTGCAGCGCTCTGTATCTTCAGTCACCTATTGAGTACGATGGGTCAGTGACAGGTCAGCTAAACCAGACAAGTCGGACAAATTCCCTAGGTGAACCCAGGGTAGATATACTGTTTTGGGACAGGGTACCACCCCCCAAATGTTGCAAAGTGTCAGAATCCCCAATTTCAATTGGTCCTAAGGTAGGATTTGGGTAATACACCAATCATAACACACTATTTGGATGCTTCATTTACATATCTGGGTACCGCCTAGCGAGATTGGGGTTCCCATGAGAAACTGCATAGAAATACAATAGATATATTACATTGTTTCGGAATAAGAACATGTGATTCCGTCCTGCTAGGGTTGCAGGTCAGTTCTCAGGAGCATCTTGCCCATCACTGCCAACTGGCGGTGTTCCATCAGCCAAGGTTGTCGGTGCCCCAGAAAGTCGCACATGCGTAGAAGGGACCTCCAAGATGGCTTTTGGTGCAGTTAGACCCCCATTCCCCGCGGTACATGAAAAGTAAGCGAAAACAAATTAATACATAAAAATAACATTATGAAAACACATCACAGGGTTTGTACTTTCAACTTATCACTATAAAATATACTTATGCAACCTAAATGTTAGCTACATATAACAGACACAAGAGCAGTGGCACGAGCAGTACCACGTTACTGGCAAAGCTATGTATTACGCATGCGCATAAATTTCCCTCCAAACCTGCAGACACGTCAGGACACGTGAGTGTGACTGACGCATGCGCAGTAACTAAATACAAGCGGCGGCCATGTTAAACGACTCGAGTAAATTATTTTAGTAAAACACATATGCAAGCATCAAGAAACCTTGTTCAAACATAAAATAACGTTAGTAAAACGTACATGTGATTACCTTGTTACACATAAACGAGGTTCATGAATACAGCAAGTCGCAAAATATGCGAAGCTTTGCTTCATCACTTCCGCTGTCAGGTGGATGGAGAGGGGGGCTCGCACTATATGTTTTTTTAATTGTCCATGGTTGAGGCCCTTTTGGGGGGCAATTTTTTCAGATTTAGATCAGGCTATCGGGAAGAGAGTTGAGCTTGAGGCTGAGGCTGCCCTGTTCGGACTATGTACAGACAGAACAATTTTAACAGAGGCCGAAGAAGTTGTTCTATTTATTTCTTGTACTGTAGCCTGTTCTTTAATTCTTCAAAATTCGGAATCTAGGGATGTCCCCTCTCATCTGAAATGATTTAATAAAATGAAAAGGACTCGAGATTTTGAAGAAGCATATGCAAGACGGGTGGGAGCCACTAGGAAATCTAATAAAAATTTGAAGTTTTTAAGCAATTTAAAAAACTTAAAGGAGGGATAATATCACTCATTATTGATTTTGACATTTTAGCAGTTTTGTGATAAAAGCACTAGCACTTTGTCTTTGCCACTGCACTTTACTACACGTTTTGCACATTGTTAACTTGTAACTACTACTGATGTTATATCAATTAGCTGCTACAGCCATACTTTTTAAGAATTTGTCATGGAAAGAAGAAGCTATTTGGTTTGTGTTAAAATGGATTTTATGATTGTTTCGATCTTAATATGTATATCATGTTCTTAATGCTCTGCTCAATAAAAAATATAATTAAAAAAACACTCAAATGTAGTATTGCACCAAAGGGACCGAACCCGCCTTACATGTTGAAGTACCACAGTAACAGCCTAGAGATTCTCATTATAAACATGTTATAGCTACCAATTTCAGGAATACCTATCTTCTGCCAAGGATCCAGTCTGAAGTCATAGGAGACCACCATATTCAAAATACTACCATACCTGAGTCTCAAATGGCACATGCCACAATAATTCATGGATGCTGGCAGTATTCTAAGGAAGGCCATTTTATACCGTGGCTAGCTTTATCTCCGAGAGCCAAAGACTGCTCACAATATGCCAATGAAGACTACATTATGGCTCAGTGATTATGATGCTTAAAATGCCCACAGTGTGCCAAGGAAAGCTGTCCTCCAGGAACAACATGGTGGTCGAAACACACACAATATGCAATGAGAGGCTCTCCCCAAATTTATCAGTGTCACTTCTCTACTTCTTCTTTGAATCACCTAGTTTTCTCTGATTCTCTCACGATCATTTTCCCATTATTATACTCTTCTAAATATCCATCTCCCAATCGCCACTGCCTCAATGGGTTCCCCTTTTCGCTCCAAATTACTGTTGTTTTTTTTAAACACATTTTATTGAGTTTTAAAACAGTCATACAGCGATAATAGACTTCCGATTACAATTGTGATGAATCGACACTCTTAGCCATAAGAGTCAGGTACTTCCTGTTGTGGAGTGGGAATTGCTTCGGGTGCTCCAAGCCCATCTCCAGCAACCCCCTACTTATTGGTGAAACCATATAATATGTTATTAGTCCACGGAGTTCTCTATCATTAGTCCTTGTGACCTCTGTTCAATTATGAACCCTTCCACAACTAACCCCCTCCCTCCCCATCCCCCAGGTGTGTCACGTATAATACATCTTTGGGTTCTGCTCAGCGCCATGATGCTCCTTGCAGTGATAATAGAGCTTTACAAGTTCTAATTACATTACAATCAGCTTTGTATCTTTTTACACCAGGGTTGTGATATGCTTAGCTCGTCCTTCTGCTATAGTGGGTCTACATCACTGGGTCATCAGCCTGGGGGCAACTAACTTGGTGTGCTCATGTCAACATTTGGCAACCAGACGAATTTTAGAGTGAGGGGTTCAATCTGCATTGTCTGGGGCCTACTCTATTGAGGTGTCATCCCTCTCCTCCTCTGGGCGCTTTAGAAGCTCCACCAATGCAACCCATGCTCTGGCTGTTTCCAGTGATTTCCGACTCCCAGTCCGACTCCAAATTCCTGTTCATGCCTCATTTCTCATCCTTGTGTTCTTGGTGTGCTTTTGACCACACTCCTACGTTAGTCTTTCTCTTTTCTGTTTCTTTGTATTTTCCTCCTGTCTCCTTCTCAGCTGTCCGAGTCTCAGACTTCATCTCTTCTCCCTGCTTATCCTGTGTAAAGGCAGGGAAGCAATAGATCCACAGGAACTATGAGACCTCGCCTGCCTCTTTGACACAGGATGCAGACAATAAGCCATGGATGTCAAGGCGAAAGGGGAATAGGATAAGAGAACAAGCTGCCAAGACACAGAAGATGTGGATGATTCTTCTGTGTTGCATCATCTGTCGCTGGTGTATTGAGGATCTGCAGATGACGTTTAGTCTAAAGAATGGTTCCTATGAATACATAACAAACTCTCAATTTCAAACTTCACCTCCTATCACATATCACTTCACTTTACCTTTAGGCCTTTCCATACCTGTTCCCTGCTCTCGTCTAGCCCCGTGTTTGTTCACTCTGAAAATTACTTGGAAACCCTAAAGGTAAAAGGCACATTACTATGTATTGTGAACTGTTCCCATTAGCTACCCTGTATCGTGAAGTCTAGTTCCCACCCCTAAACCTGCCTGAGTCCCTGTGGCTCTTGAATGTGATTATTAGACTTTGGATCTTTTGTGTGAAGGATACCTGGTGTATGAATATGTCCCAACATTTCTCTCATAATTCTATTTTCTTTTATTCATTACTGTTTCTTCTTCTCAGGCCGTCTATGCAATTGCTGCTTTCTTTTTTGTGCCACTCTCCATATTTCATACTTCTAGCGAATTAACATTTTCTATCCTCCATTATTTTTGTTCTTATCCCTTGCATTGCAAATCAAACTTTATTTCGAATACTTCCTATCTTGCTTTTGTCATTCATTCTTTTATTTCTTTGTCTGCTTATTTTGACGTTTAATTTGTCCTCTTTTCGAGGCAAGATTGCGGTCATGCCACGGACCGAGTGAGACAGGCTGTGGACTCTCCCTTCTTTTAACCCATTGGTCTCAACCTCCTGGCGACTAATGAAGCGAGGGACGTCGCATGAACGCTGTTAGAATATTTGGGCATGTTGTGGCTCTGGTTTTACCTGCATCAGAAGGGATCTCTACAATTTCCGCAAGCTGTGTTTCACCGTGGCTCACTTGCATACTGGTGGAGCCCCGGAGCACTTGATTTCCGACGGCGGCGCAAGACAGAGGCAGCGGCTGTCGCTCAGACAGAGGGCTCGCTGGAAAACCCGGAGCGTGCAGGTGGCAATGGCGCCCAAAAACGCCAGCAAAGATCCTAAGACTCGGGCGGCTGCCACAGCCAAATTCCCCCCTGCACATGTAGATGCTTCAGCAATGGACGAGGTGGCACTGTTGGTGTACGACAGGATAAGGTTATATCTCCTTCAGGAGGCACACGGACTGGTGATGGCACCACAGCAAAACTGAAAGTTCCAGGGATCTTTAAAAAGATGCAACTGGAAGGTAAGAGCCTGGATACTGTTTCTTACTTACTTAATGACTCTGAGCCCAGAACCAAACAAAACCTTTTATTTTCATCAGTACAGCAAGGTGCAACAGGGGTAACAGTGAAGGGTGAAATTATGTCTGTGCCAGATTTAGGTTGCAGCAGCGAAGGAGCTGGATTAGACATTAGTCTAAATGAAATACCCTTCGGGGGAATCACAATATTAATGTCAATGTCGAGGTGCAAAATGAATCCGCCGAATTATTAGAGGCACCTGAAATAACGGTTTTATCTCATCAGACACCAGTTGTTGCAGTTAATCTTCAGGGGGGGCTGCCCTCATTATTGGCTTGCGGGAATCCTGGAGAGTACAACGAGAAATGAGGGCTAGTATGGAAAGTCTTGGTAAAGATGTGATTAACGATGTTGACTCTGCGGATTCGGGTGGAAAATTCTATTCAATGTCAGAGCCATCAAACTCTTCGGATAATAAGAGTGTTGAAGGTGATTGGGCAGATGATAGAAGTGTTACTAGCTCCGTTCTACAGGATGATGATAAAACAAGTTTGGATGTCTCAGCTGATAAAGGAACGGTGCGGAAAGCAAGGGAAGTCTCCAAATCAGCCTCTAAGGAAATACCCGATAAAGCTGGGACATTAGTGTGGGACTACTCATTTTCACTGCAACTTGGGGAGATGAATGGTGGGCCGGGTAGCTGCATTAGAGCAATCGGAGAGACCAACAGTGCTGGTACCTTGGCAGAGAAGGAGATCACCCTGTCCACCATCTATCAAGCCATAATGACACATCAAAAGGAGACTAAAGCAGAGGGACTAATCACACAGGGTGCAGTCCGTATACTTCAAAATACGGTGTGTCGTGTTGTTAAGACTTGCACAGAGATGTTTTCAAGGATTGAGGAAGCTTAGGCAAGAATATCTATAATTGAGGATGAGATTGTGCAGCAAAGAGCAGATGTAACTTCTCTACACTCTACGAGAGAGGATATCAATTGGAAGCTCATCGACTTAGAGAACTGCTCTAGAAGGAACAATTTACGGGTCCCCGGTGTCCCAGAAGGAAAAGAAGGCAAAGACATACAACAGTTTGTCATTGACTTATTTTCAGAAGCCTTCCCCGAACTGAGTCGATGGAAGTGGGAAGTTGAGTTGCAGAGAGCACATAGATTCCCATTTTTATGTGTGGGGGGGGGCACAAGGGCGTTAGATAGTAAGCCCAGGGCCGTACTGATCTGTTTAAATAACTTTCTTCTTCGTGAATCTTTGTATGATTTAGCAAGACCAGATCGGAAGAGAGGTGGGAAGGGTTGTGAATTTTTTGTGCGACCAGATTTTTGTCAGGCCACAGTCCAACAGAGATGACACTTGCGTCAGTTGATCCCTTTATTTCAAGCTAAAGGCGCACAGGCCTATCTACTTAACCCATCTAAACTTATAAATATTCATCAGGATGAAACACTTTTTTTGGTCTCTGAGATTGCTGCAAAGGAATTTCTAGGTACAATATGAGAGGGAAGGTTGCTTAGAAGGTCATCTTTAGGTCTTTTTACGCCGGGGGTAGGAGGGTAAGCGGAGTGTACACAATCCTTTCTCTCCATCACCAACAAGGACTATTCAGTCCTTATGCCTCTTTTGGGTGGGGGTTTGGGACGGGGAGGTAGCTTTCGGGGTGGTAAGGGAGGTGGGGTGGTGGGGCAAGGAATAGTACAGTATGGGTGTGGTATGTGTCCGGCAGCAAATATATGGTAAATAAAGCTTTCAATATTTTGTTTTTTTTACTATTGGGATATGGTGCAGGGTTTGGTCAAAGCAAGCAAGGAATGTTCAAAGTTACTCTTTATAATGATGGGTAAACTTTCCATGTGCTCATGGAATATTTGTGGCATGAATGATAAAAAAAAGGGAGATTATGGCCCAGATTTTAACTTTAATGCAGGTTGATCTGCTCTTTATACAAGAGACTCATATTACATGGAACAATCGGAAATGGTTGAAGGATCTGGGTATGGAGCTCTTGGGCTGTATTTGTCAAAGTTCGACAACGAGAGGGCTAGCTATTTGGAAGAGATCTGGTTGGGGTGATTGTAAGCGTGTTAAAGAAGATCCTTGCGGACTTTGGGTGATCATTGAAGTATGGATTGAGGGTGCTTCAATGACAATTTGCTCAATATATGGTCCTAATCTGGATGATCCAGATATGCTAATTTTTTTGAGTATTGAGTTAGTGGCATGGCCATCTCCACTGATCCTCTCTTGGAATTTCAATCTCCATTTGGAGGGTGGTTTTGATATAGCAAGTCAGAGGCCTTATGACGGGTGGAAAAATAAGGTTTTCAAAGCCACCAGAGGGCTTGTCAAAGAATTTGGGTTGGTGAATGTATGGTGGGCCAACGAGAAAGGAGTCTCGGGGGATATCTTTTATTCTGCAACTTATAGAAAGCTTCTGAGTCTTGATTATTTTTTTATAACAGCAGAGAAAGCAAGAAATGCCAGGATTGATATTAAGCCCAAGATAATATCAGATCATAAACCTATTGTGTTAGAATTAGAGGTTAGACGTAGATCGTCTTCAAGAGCCTGGACCTTTGAACGCAAACTTCATTTTGATCCGGTATATTGCGAACAGATGTGTAAATGGATCTATGATTTTTTTAATAATAATCGGGGCTCTGCCTTAGATCCTATTGTTTGGGATGCATTTAAGGCGGGGGTTCGAGGCGAAACATTAAGCTACTCTTTTAATAAACAGCGAAAATTGAGGGGTGAAGTGCAGGATGGGATGAACAAATTAAGGCTATCGGAAATTGAGTTTATGGGGGCAGTCACCAATGGTCAAAACATTGAAAACATTTTAAACAATATAGCTGTCCAAAAAATGAGATTATATCAGAACTTTGCCACAAAACTAGCTAGTAAAATCGCTACATATAGGTCTGTAGTGTACGAAGTAGGCGAAAACTCTGGTTGAATACTGGCAAAAAGACAATATCAGAAAGAGGTAGCCAATAGGATAAACAAGATTCAGCATGATCTTTGGCAGATTCGGGACAAGTCTGATGAAGTGCTTGATGTGTTTAGTATATTTTATCAACAGCTGTACACTGAGGATGAGATTATTGGAGCTGAAGGGAAATTTGAGGAATTTTGTGTTGATGTTGAAATTAAAAAATTGACACGTGATCAAATGGTAGAATGAGATGTTACTTGGGAGGAAGTGGAGGCAGCAATAACATCATTGGCAGTAGGCAAGGCTGTGGGACCCGATGGCATCCCCCTTGAATTTCATAGGACTTTTCGGCATGTTTTAAAACCAGAATTTATGACTCTATTTTTCGCAAAGAGGGATTGCACCAGTGTCTTGGTGCAAGACTACTATTATAGTTTTCTTGAAAAAGGATAAGCCTGATTTACTGCCTACGTCATATAGACCGATTTCATTATCAATTCCGATAGAAAAATGTGCTCCAAGATTATTGCTATGCGTCTGGCTAGTGTTATTTTCAACACAGGTTTATACTTGGCAGGGATACAGCAGACCATGTGAGGCGTGTGTTATCTTTTCTGGACGTGGCTCAAGGAACTGATACCACACTGGGGGTAACCCTGTTGGATGCCGAGAAGGCATTCAACAGGGTTTCCTGGCCTTATATGTTGGAGGTATTAAGACTGAAGGGATTTGGTCCCAAGATTGGCAGGCAGTTAGGACACTTTCTATCTGTCTGGAAGCCACTATACAAATTTTCGGTCAAGAGTTGGGTCTATTTAAGATAGGTCGAGGTCCACGGCAAGGTTGCCCCTGTTCACCCTTATTATTTGCCTTATATATTGATTTTTTTTTTAATACGCTGAATCGGTTTAAAGATATAAAACCAGTTCAACTTTGGCATATGGAGTATAGGGCATTAGCATATGCTGATGATATTGTTGTAGTCACAAGAGATATTGTCACTGCACTCCCCGCAATCAATAAATTGGCATCTCAGTTTGGGAGCTTTTCGGGTTATAAATTAAACATATCCAAAATGCAAGTGCTCTATGCAGGTGGGGATCCTCCTGAAAATATAGCTACTGTATCAGAAGCTACATATTTGGGAATTAAAATTTCAATCCCTGTTACTAACATCCCAGAGCTAAATATGAATCCTGTATTGACAAGGGTGAATTCAACATTGGAGCGGCTAGATCATTTGCATTTATCTCTTTACGGCAGATCAAATGTATTAAAAATGATGGTATTACCAAAGTTTTTATATATGTCTTGTTTTAGGAGATTAGAGAGGATTTGCTCTAGATTCTTATGGGGGTTATAGTCGATAGAGAAGGGCCTATAAGAAAATGATGCTACCTAAAGATCGTGATGGCTGGGGTTTGCCACATTTTATGCTATATTATTGGGCAACTATCCTGGTAGTCGGGGACAGGGCTGAAATCCTGCCCTGCCATAGACCATCAATATATGAATTTGGGCTGGGAGATGAGACTAGGGAATGCCTCGTCAAAATAATAGAACCAAGCTATTTTAAGAAAACCAAATTTAAAATACTTAAGGCAGCCTATTCTGTTTGGAAGCAGGTCAAGCGGCAGTTAGGTGTCTGAAAGCTGAATGCATATACACCATTCTCAGCTCCCGGGCTACTTCCAATAGTTTTTCGTGATTAAGTGACCAATAGATGGGAATTAAAAGGAATTCACTATTTAGGGGATCTATGTGATGATGGTCAATCGGCAACATTTACAGATTTGCATGCTAAGTATGGTTTAGCTAAGCATGATTTTTTTTAAATATCTTCAAATTCGTAATTATTTTAATAAGCAAGGGTCTGGATTTGAACAACAACTTGTTAGGATCCCGCTTATTGAAAAAGTGAAGAAAAAAACATATATTGGGCAATATTATGCACAATTAATAGACATTTCCTGATGTTATGCCAAACTTTGAAAAGCACCGCCAACAAGTTTTCGATCTCCACCATGTGTGGTTAGTAAAGTCTAGAAGCAGTAAATATTTCAAATTAAAGGACGCTGTATCCGTAAATGCAAAAAAATTCAAGATTCCTTTAATGATCCATTTGAAATGCCAGCCAACGCGTTTCGTTCCGTCAAGCGGAACTTCTTCAGGGCTGTAAATCAGAGAATAAAACATACAAAAAACCCCAGTGAATTTCTTCAAATTAACATGAATACACTCGTGAAACGTTATACAGAAAACATAAAACATAAACATAACATATACCAAAACCAATACCCAAGTTAAAAACATCCTGTTCACATAAAAGTTGCAGCATGTACCGACACATTATTTTCTCCCTTATTTTGGGTACTAATGTTCCACGATTGAATGCATTGACAATATTATTGTACACACTCACATAGTCCAGAGACAGTTAGCAAAAAGCGAAAGTGAAGAAAAAATATATATATCCATTCTTTAGGTCACATGTTAAAAATTTGTTATTAAAACACAAATCCACAAGGGTTTCTGCATTTGATTAACGGAAACAGCGTCATTCTTATTCTAATCATCCAAGTCTAAACATAGACCTGCAATCACAACTCTGCACCAAACGTTAGCATATCTAGACCAGTTTTATAAATTGCTAATATCAGTAATGTTTATTTAACCATATGGTCCTAGGGAACCCTTTTTGGTTTTATCCCCATTTTGGACAGTGCTTGGAACCTATTGCATGAAGTCCACCTGTTTGGGACAACTCTTTGTCCCAGCCACAACTAGAGCCGGCCCCGGCCACACAGAAAGAACAGCGACCCCCTCCACACCAATTTATCATGATTACATAGTGAGACACATGCGAATCGCACAAAGGAAAGGAATAGGAAACACAAGTTCCTCCTACCGCAATAAGTGTAGTCAGGCGTCTTGATCTTCCAAATCACAGTATCACGATTGGGACACAAATCAGTTCCCTCAATATGAGTAATTGATATGCGGGCTCGATCCAGAATCAAAGATGTTTACTCTCTTATTGATTTATCAAATAGTTTCTTGCCAATTATTTCACCAAATCTATCTACGATGTGAAATACACCTAGAATTATATCAAGTGAGAATACATGTAAGCGCACTGTTTGATCCCACCTTTTCCTACAAGCACATATATTTCATAAAGAACTTGTTTGCATTATCCACAAATAAAGTGTATAATCAATGTATATAATTCTCTACCTTACGATTTCGAAGGGTATGTTCCTCGGAAATGATTCCTATCTCTCCATCCTCGTTGGTGATATTATTAGATGCTTGTCTTAAGGGTACTAACCTAAAAAAATTATATATATTCATGATATAGCTAATTCCATTGCAGGATGTACTTAAAACTCTACATTGTTAGCATGTCTATCTTCATGCCAGTAAGAAGCTCATTTAGAATATTGGCAATATAAGTCACCTACCTTAGATAATGTCACGTGCGTGTTCTGTACCGTTATTTGGTCAGACTTCTATGTTCTCAATATGACTCACAGTTTCCATTTGTTTAAGGCAGTAACCTAAGGAATCAATCGATATAAATATCGGTATCTATGAACTACAAAATAAGCTCCGCTCATAATCTAAGTCCTAAATCTCATGCATTTCCACAAATACCATCAATATAAGTCCGGAATGAGTGGTTCGAAACAACCCTCCACAGTAACCCCCAGTAGTGGCACACGGGAATTCAATAAACTTGCACGTTGTCCACATTATCAATGTTACAGGACACGGCATAGAGATGTAATCGATTAATAAAGAACGGCCATGGGCAACACGAAGAGAGACAGGCAACAAAAGTATTTGTTTACACTTTATAAAGGGCACGCTGTTAAAAGGGCAACCCGCCTTAGCAAGGTTTTTGTTTCTTTTATCGTATCCCAGAGGTAAACGACATAAAAATATAAATGTAGCTTACTACTTCAGGGAAAGTCCGCTGTTGAGACGGCAACCCCCCTTAGCAATGTAATATCATTTAGCGTGTCTCTGAAGTAAACGTCGAAAATGTAAATTTATACTAGTGAAAAAAGCCGATGTATTGGGTATAACCCGCCTTTGCATTGTTGTTTCATTCGGCATGTCCCGAACGCGAATGCAGTTATTTAGCTCTTACCATCTTGTAACATATCGTGTAAGCCCGCTATAAAAACCGCAACCCGCTTCAGCGAGATAGTAAAATTAGTGCATGTCCCCGATGTAGATAATTTGTACATTGTTCTTACCTGTCAGGGTCAAGTTGTAGGACCCCCAATTGGCGTCTGGGTGATCCGCACGCCGGATCCTTTCCCGCAAAGGTTGCGAGGCGCCCTGCCTCCGGTGGGTTTAAAAACACCCAATCCCGGCCCACATGTGAGTGACGTTTGGTCTCACAACCTTTACCACTGTATTTCGAACTAATGCCGGCGCCATTTTAAGCTAGTCAGCCAGGGCTCACGTTAGCTCTATCTTTTGTGTTAGCCTGGATAGAATATCGATAATCTCTTCTAACTTCACGCAAATCCCAGGCCGAAACATCTTTAATGTTATATAGTTGGATGTAATCCATAAAACGCAACGTTATTTATGCCGGTTTCATTGGATCAGAATACGTTGGATAAGTTGTAGTTGTGAAAGTGGTCCACTGCCCATATCTCTTTTTGTAAAAAAAGACATTTCCTGATGATTTGGATGTATGTCAAGGAAAATGGGTGAGGAAATTGAGGCTAGAGGATGTCAATATGGGGAAATCCTTAGGGCTCGCCAATCAAGTTTTGATGACTTGGAGGATACGCACTCAACATTACATGGCCATATATGATATGTATTAGACCCCAAGTAAGATTTCAAAATGGGGGACATCTGTTGGGATTAAGTGTAATAGATGTGGCTTATATGCAGTGAATGCAGTTCATATGTTTTTTTTATGCCCAAAGTTAGGGGAATTATTTAGAGAAATTGAGCAGTTTTTAGGTATAATAATGAGATCCTCCGTGAGTATAACTGGGGAACTGGTTCTGATAGGCGTCAGCTCGGATAGTACTGCACAGACTAGACAAAGAGCTATGGTATCTGTTTTGTTTACCTGCATGGTGGTGGTGAGGGCCTGCGTTACTAAGGATTAGATTAGCCCAGATCCACCGACATTCTCGAGCTGGCGTTCAAGACTATTTAGTCATGTACAATTTAGAATTAGCAATTTATAAGACTAAGGGGAGGAGGAAGAGAGTAATGGGAGCCAAGATTTGGTCTGCTATAACTGAATGGATCCAAGTACAAAAGTATATGGAAAGGTATCTATTATAATTAGCCATTATTTTGCTTTGTGATGTAACTAAGCCTGCTTTTACTCATCTGTATGTCAGTGTGCATTAATTTTTCTGTGCTGTGATAGAACCTTGTTACTGCTCAATCTTGTCTTTTTCTTTTTTTTCTTTCTTAATCTTGCTGCCTAATGTGTTTGCTTTTTTTGTATGTGAAACTGTGCAATTCCTTGCACAAAAGGGGGCAAATTAATAAAAAAATAACAAATTAAATTAAATAATTGGTCCTCTTTTCTTTCATTCTCTATCTTTATTCTCTCTTCCTTCTTGTTTATTTTCATCTTCCACCGCTTTAGAATTTGTTTTCTGACACAGCCTATTCTTTCTTCATTCTCTTTTCTTTCTTCTCCCCTTTCATTATTTCTTTATCCCTTTCGCTTATTTCCTCTTCCAAAATAATGTCTTTCCTCATTAGTTCTTCTTGTTTTACCTTGTATCTTCTTCCAAGCCCATCTTTCTCTCATTTTGTTTCTTCTCTTGTTTCATGCCATACAGCCTGATTCATGTACAATCCGTTTTGCGTGGCCCTAATAGCGAATCATAGCGACTCGCTATTGAGGACACGCAAAACGGCATTAATGTAGGAATTGCTAATGAAATAGCGATTCCTACATGTTCTTTATTTGCGAGTAGCAATTTGCTACTCGCAAAAACTCCCCATTCATTCCTATGGGCCAAGAGGCCCATAGGAATGAATGGGGAGTATCCCTTATTTGCGAGTAGCAATTTGCTACTCGCAAATAAGATAGCGATTTTAAGGGTGCCAGGGGTGTCCAAAGGACACCCTGTTGCACCCCTAAAAAGCACATTTGAACAGGTGTTGCGCACACACATGTCCAAAGGACATGTGTGTGTGCAACATGCAACTTAGAAAAATGCTTTTAAAAGCATTTCTCTGAGTTTTTGCTATTTACCGAGAGGTCAGACCTCTCGGTAAATAGCGGCCCCAAAAGTGCTAAATCGCAATTTCTTGATGTGTCATGAATAGCATTTGAGGAATCTCTAATAGAGATTCCTTAAATGCTATTCCTCGCATATTTGCGACTTCTTAAATAGCGATTTTTGCATTTGGTATCATGAATACCAAATGCAAAAATCGCACTCGCAAAGGGCCAGATTCTCAGAATCTGGCCCTTTTGCGAGCGCTAATGGCTACATGAATCAGGCTGTTAATTCTTTATTTTGTCTCCTAGCATGTTCTCTCTATCGCCTTTCTTTTACATCTTTTTTTTCTCTCCTTATGGTCTTTGTCCCACCTTATCTTATGTTATCCTCCCATTTGTCTTTCTATCCATTATTATTTCTTTCTTTCTTTCTTTCTTTTCCTCTGTCTCGGCCGGTGCACTAGACTAGTTGTCAGCTCTCAGCCCCCACTCCTCAGCTCTGCAATGGTATTCCTATACTGGGGTTTTTATGAACATTTGCTCTCCAAACAATGCGGCCAATCAATCTCTATAATTAGCTAATAAATGATTTAGTGTGGCACAGATTTTCTGCATATCTAGTTCACAGGCAACCCCTGCAATGGATTGGTGTCACTACAACGCGGTTTATAACAACGCATTCCGTTACATCGGAATTTTTACAACGCAGGATCCATTACATCGGATGCCATTACAACGCATGGCATTACATAGCAGATGCTATTACAACGCATGGCATTACATCGTAAGTATAGGTAAGTATACCTTTTTAAAAAAAATGTAATTAAGTTAATTTAATTAATTTAATTTAATTAATTTAATTAAAATACATTTTAAAATAGTAATTAATTTTATTTAATAAATTTAAATCTATTTATTTAAATTAATTTTAATAAAAATTGTAATTAATTTTATTTAATTAATATAATGAAATTAATTTAATTTAAATATTTTTTAAATTGTAATTAAATTAAATTATTTAAAATAATGTATGTAATTTAATTATTTTAATTAAGAAATGTAATTAATATAATATAATTAATTTAATTTAACCTAAAAACACCCCTGTACCCCAAAACCCAAACCCTGCCCTGAAACCTAAAAACACCCCTGTACCCCAAAACCCAAACCCTACCCTGAAACCTAAAAACACCCCTGTACCCCAAAACCCAAACCCTACCCTGAAACCTAAAAACACCCCTGTACCCCAAAACCCAAACCCTGCCCTGAAACCTAAAAACACCCCTGTACCCCAAAACCCAAACCCTGCCCTGAAACCTAAAAACACCCCTGTACCCCAAAACCCAAACCCTGCCCTGAAACCTAAAAACACCCCTGTACCCCAAAACCCAAACCCTGCCCTGAAACCTAAAAACACCCCTGTACCCCAAAACCCAAACCCTACCCTGAAACCTAAAAACACCCCTGTACACCTGTACTTATTTTAAAAATTATTTTAATTAATATAATAAATAATAAATTAATAATAATAAAAAACAAATAAATATATTTAATTATAATTAATATTAATAAAATTAAAAAAAATTAAATACTTACCTATACTTACGATGTAATGCCATGCGTTGTAATAGCATCTGCTATGTAATGCCATGCGTTGTAATGGCATCCGATGTAATGGATCCTGCGTTGTAAAAATTCCGTTGTAAAAGCCTCCCGTTGTAAAAGTTACGATGTAACGGTGCATCACCCCTGCAATAGCTGCGGGAGCTTGGAATTTCTATCAGTTTAAAGCACCAAGATAATCATTGTGATGCAGGAAGAAGTGTAACGAAGGTTTAGTAACAATGTATTTTTGTATTCATCTCAGATAAAAGAGTACCTAGCATTTTTGGGCTAAATTGATTCATCCGCTTAATTTTATGGGAAGATACAAAGGTTAGCAGTTTCTTTTTTCAGTTTTTAGAGGTTTGGGGCTGCAGTAAAATTTCTTAACAAGGTGGAGTATAGATTTCTAAATAGAGGGCTTTCCTAAAGTACCGGTGTAGACACATTTCACTTGAAAGGCAGTGGTGAAAAATATCGCAGTAACATAATTTTATTTATGTTTTTAAGGGAAGACGCACTTTATCTGGAAAGTTACTGGATTGGTCTACATAGGGTGGATGCGGAAGAAGGATTTGGGTGGTCAGATGGATCTCCAGTGAGTACATATATTTTTCTTTTCAGACAATAAATTCCTGTAAATCTTGAATTCTAGCATATATTTTAGACTTGTATCACTATGCTAAATGTACACCACCATCTCACAAGATGCCGTGTAGGCTATGCACAAGAAAATCAAAAGGAATTGAGATTGGTCCCCATTTTCTTACAATGTTTTTGAAACTGAATGGGATTGTCTGTACATATGTATGATAATAGTTTCTTTCGTCATGTGCAATATTATGTCTATGTCAATCAAAGGTATGCAAGGATGATGATGCCACTCACAAAGAGTGTAAGCAAGGACTACTTCAATCGTCTGGACTAGAATATATTTTAACATTTCTTTCACTTCTATCATGGTCTGAAAACTGATATCTTTAACATCATATCCTCACTTGGAATTGAGGAAATATTAATCTAATAAAGATTAAGAGTCTCATTTATGAGGTTTTTCCGTAGGGCACCACGCAGGCCTTCCTGCAGTGCTGCCCTACGGCAAAAGAAAAGGGCAGGAATGTGCCATATCTATCAGATATGGTGCATTCCTGTCCTTTTCCTCTGCGCCTGTGCGCATCATGGTGCAAGGGTGCCTCAGTTGCGGGGATGATTATTTATGTGCAGGAAGGAAAACCTTCCTGCTCAAAAATAATCACAAGAGGCTTTTTCTTCTTTCTATGTTTGCTGCAGAATGCAACACATAGAAAAAGGAAACACTATGAGAAATAAAGATATTTCTACCCGTTCGACCTCTTTTATGTCTCCCCTGGGGATGTGTACATTTTTTACGCTACCTCAGATTCACGATTTCAAGTAAATCTGGGGCAGTGTCAAAAAGCCTTGAATGATGCTGGGAATGCCCCCAGCAACACCCACTGTATGCCCATTTAACTCAGAAAACTGAGTTAAAGGGAACAATATTTACGAGGCAGGATTAAGCCAAAAAAAGTAGCTTAGTCCTGCGCCACGGACCGTCACAAAAAGTGACGTTCCAGTGGCGCAGGGGGCCTCATATATGAGGCCCATATGGTTTGCCAAAATTGCTATCTGATAATCATAGGCCTTTTGGTGAAAATTATTTTTCTCATTGTAGTACAGCTTTTTATGGATTGTTTGGTGGGAAGGCAGAGAGGCTCATAGTTCATGTAAAGCTCTCACTATCCCTGAGAGTAGGATAGGTTTTGGCACCATCTGATCTTCAAAAGTATGTAAGGCAGGAGCGTTTGCAAAAGTCTCTCTTTTACAGCAGTGTTATAAAACAAATTGAGAGGTCCTACTACATTGCATGGAGAGGAGTACCACCTCATTTTGACATCTTTTTTATAATCGATATCAAGGGTCCCTAATGATAACCTGACAGTTCAAGAACTGTTGTTCTTCAATTAAAAGCCCAATAAATAAGTGATATAATATAGTAATATACTGCTCATACTAGGGATAAAGGTTCTTTATAGATTTGTTTTTGCATCAGTATATTGAAAAGTACATTAGTTCGGAATTATACACAGAGCACATATGTGCCCTAAGTGAAAAGAGAGCCAAGTAAAATATATATGAAATATCAGAGGCAAGAGCTAGAGCTGGTATGGGGGAGATTTTGTAAGTAGGCACATTAGTGGCTATGATGGAAAAAAAAATTGGGAATGATTTATAAAAGGATTTAGCCTGGAGATGGTATTAAGATGAGTACCTGTTATCAAGTCAAAGACCGAATATATCTACAAAGCTATCAAACATATGGAAAAAAATAATAGCCAAAAGATTGCAAAGTTATCTACAGGCTATCAGAGCATGTGATGTCAAACTACCAAAGTGGCAATGTGGGATAGCAGTTCGAAGACGGATTCAGATAACATAATGTACAGCAAGGAATTGTTCCCAAATATGGGTCAAGATACAAAGTTCATACAGTAATTTCTTGGGTGTTTCCATACTATCTAAAAATAGGTCTAGTGCCTTTTCTCTTTAAATACGTATGGTAGAACTGGGAGATCCAAATATTTACTGCCCAGTATTTAGGCTTCCATTCTTTGCCAATATCCTGGAAAGCTGAGTGAAAACTAAAATAAGTAATTTGTAAAAGGATACAACTTGGATTAATTCCAGTCTGGTTTCAAAGCAGGATGCAATACTCAATTTACTGCTGAATTCAATACTGTCAACTTGATATCAACAGTCATATTATGAAAGACCACATGGAAATTGCAGGAAAAGCCCTTGACTGTTTCAAATCTTATCTAGCCAGTAAACAAATAGAACTGCTCACTGCTCAACCTAGTAACTGTATATTTGGGTAGCACAACACTCTGTGTTTAGTCCTGCTTCTTCAATATTTGATTTCAATCTGTACTTGAAACCTCTAATTGATATCATAAACAAATCCAACATATCTTACTACCAACATATTGAGGATACCCAACTTTACTTGAAAGTTTCATCTCCTGCTGATAACTCTGTTTGGGCCTCGACTTTTGAGACACATAATCCTAGATGACGTTGCACCGATTAAGGTTAAAGTCACCAAACATGTAGTTCATTTTCATTTCGCCCCAGGGATCCCCTACTCCAGTACAAGAATGGCTCCACTCCACAAACGTATTGGACTGCTCTACCTCCATCATCGAAAGCAGTGTAGACCTCAGTTAACAGATGGTGAGCTGACCTTCCTTTGGCCAGGGGCTGCAGGCGCTTGCGTTACGCCCCTGTATTAACCCAATATTGATGCTTCACAGGCGTGGATACAGTTGAGTTTGGAGACCACGGACAGTGCATTCTTTCACATTTATTAATATTAGTCTTTTGGGAGTAATAGTGACTTCAGTTTAACACGGTGGTACCATCGCCATATTATTGTGCATTCTCCTTACAACTTACTGGTCTACAGGTACTTTAGAAATAAGGAATTGTACAGTGAAAAACTTTCTTTTTACTTTAGATTTGCTTTATTGATGCCTAAATGCACCTGTCTCTTTGCCAGTTAAATGTATAATTTATGTGTGTTCGACTTGGCCCATTTTGGCAGGTTCACCCCAGAACTTTTTGCCTTAAGCTCCGACATAGTGGTAGTAATTTTAGGCCTCCCGGCATTTTAGCACTGTGGCCCAGAGTAAAGTGAGTGCGCTCTCTGAGTGTGTGTGGTGAGATTGGCCTGCCCTCCCATAGGAATGCATGGGGGATATGTGTGTCCATGGTAATTCCTGGTATGAGAGGAGTGCAGGGTCGAGTTTACTATGTATGAACTCGTGAGGATAAATGCTGTGCAATGGTGTGCACAGATTTATGGTGACTGGTGGAGAAATGCCACTTTTAGAAGTTAGCATTTCTGTGTGATGTTTGTCTGCCTGCCTGATGTGAATTGCATGTCTGGCTTGAGACTGACAGGAACTCAAGGGTGTGGGTGGCTCCAGGAGACAGGGTGAGTCGCCCCAGTGATGAATAGAGAGATCTGCATGCAGATGGTAGGGAGGTGTTGCACCTGGGACCTGAATAGGGCTGTGCCTTCCCTCCACAATGCTGGCTCCGCCCGCTGTGGTGTGTCTGATCATTTCACCAGTTTATAAGGCGGGGGACAGAACACTGCCGAAAAACTACTGGCTGATAGCACACCTGGATATTGAGGCTAAATATTTCGCGGGGCTCCTACTAACCCAACTGTGCGAATGGGCAACAAACCGCAACATAATTCCACCCAGTCAAATGGGATTTTGCAAAGAAACGGGAACAACATCAAATCTGCTGGCAATTTCACTACTTATTGACAAAGCAAGGGTGACTAAACAGGCTCTCCACCTTTGGTTTGTGGACTTCAAGGCAGCATTTGACAATGTCAACCGGGGCTACCTTTGGAGAAAACTGGCCTCTTGGGGGATTCCCGCGCCTCTATTAAACCTTCTGATTGAATTGCACACCAACACGTGGGTTCAGGTAAAGCTCGGTAACGGCACACACCTCTCCAGGCGCATTCCGACTACAAATGGCCTAAAGCAAGGGTGCGTTTTAGCGCCGACCCTTTTCAACTTATTTACAGCCGATCTACCACCTGCCCTAGAAGCTTGTAACGCGCACGCTCCACGTTTGGGGGGCAAAGCGCTGCCCATCATATCCTACGCAGACGATGTGGTCCTGGTTAGCCACACAAAAGTAGGTCTTCAAAATCTCATCAATGCGCTGCACGGATACGCCGAAGCAAACCTACTAGAAGGAAACATCGATAAGACCAAAGTTCTGTCCATAACTGGGAAAAAAAAGTTGCACACTTGGTTCCTTGGAACAAAGGTTGTTGCAAACTGCTCAGAATACAAATATCTCTGAATCTTAGTCGATAAAGGAGGTCGCTTCTCAAACCAACTAGAGGCAATCAAGAGGAAAGGGTTGCTGATAGCTACTACGCTTAAACAGCTAAAGTCAAACCTGAATGGTTCTACTCTTCTCCCACTGCTCCGCGTGGCGCAAGTCAAAATAGAATCATCTATCAAATACGGCAGTGAGGCTCTAAGAGGCATAGACGCGAAACTGCTGGACACAACCCTTGCAAAGGCCTACCGACTTCTCTTTAACCTGCCAACCTACACCTCACAAGCCCAGATCCGGTTAGAATTTGGACTGACCTGCCAAATGCTTGCAAGAAGAGGGTCATACATAAAGTGCTGGCAGAAAATAAAGAACTCGCCAGAAAACACATTGAACCATCAGCTATGGCAAGACTTAACACCTTGCGTGCGGCGCAGATTCTCCCCCGGTGCTGAACATTCCATTCGTGGGTGTGGTTGTGACGGAACCATTCCTTTATCCGCACAGCTCAACCGTGAGGCATGATGGAATGGTTCCGTCACAAGCATCGAAGGGGTTAAGCAGCTCCTCTAAACTGCCGGCGAAAACATTTTTAGAGGAATCCCTGACTGTCACAGGTCTGAAAGAATTATGGGAAACTCCACTACAGCATGTGCAATTCAAGCATGTTGTAAACAAGTGCATAAAAAGACTATCGCATGTGGAAGACAAAGCTACCTTTTCTCACAGGCGACAGGCCTGGATGACTTTGTCCACATACAAATCGCCGGGGTTACAAGCATACTTTGGTCTGGGGTATGGCAGGAAATCTAAAGAAGACTTTTTAAAACATAGGCTAGGAATCCTACCATCCATTCCACATTTACACCCATGGCTAAGAAGGGACTGTGGGACAAAATGCAGGCTCTGTGGTGCAGAGAATGAAGACTTTGAACATCTATTATGCACCTGCGCGAGGCTGAAAGAGGAAAGAGTAGCCCTGTTAAAAACTGCCTTTAATGAACAAAAAATCCGCACACGCAGACAAGCAGTTCTTGCTTGTTTCGACCCAGGCCTTCCGCCATTAAATGGGAAGTTGGTCAAATTCCTGAAACTTTTGGAACTGAAACTGAAAATCATGAAGTCGGCCCAGACCAGATTAACTGAACAATGGCCAAGACACTACACTATGAACATGCACACCTATCAAACTGTTTTTAGTACTAATCAAAGTTTTCTTGTTTTTAAATTTTTTTATTATAATCTTTTACCCGATGATATGAGCTATCAATGTATTTTTTGTAATGGTTTTAATTAACCTAAGACAATAAAATGTACTTACTCACTGATCACTGAGCCCCCACCTGACAAAGGGGAGAGGAGCTGGGCAAAACAAAGTGCTCCAAATCCCCCCTAAACCAGTTCTGACTGGTATCCCCAAGCCCTTGCTGTGACACAAAGGGATTTACTGATATAAATATAGGGGCTGTGGCCCCATGAAAGTGAGTTGTATTTGGTGCTGTTCCTGCTGGGGCGTGCTGCTGCTGGGGCCCAGGGGGAGGGGCTGCCAGGAGGGCTTTCCTCCCTGGGCCCTGCATTGCCCTTAATCTCTACAGGAACTTTATGCTGATGCTTCTTTCTGCAGGACTGTGCTTCTAGTGCATTTCGAGAGCTTTATTTTAATTACTCTCCCAAGCAGGAGCATGAGGGCTCCGCAGTGCTGGGCTGCAGTCTTCCTGAGGAAATCCAGATGTGGGGATTCCCCCTGCTGGAGGAGAGGGAAGAGGGTGTCCACCCCGCATGGATGCCGTAACTGCTGAGAGAGAAGGGGAGCCCACCCCCCGTTATGGTGTGCTATGGTGGGTGCCCACCCCGCATTGTGCATCTTGGGATTCGATAGGTGCCCACCCCGCCACTAGCTGTGTTTAAAAAACGGGAGCCTACCCCGTAATGACCGAGAATCACCACTGCAGCCCGGGCGACCCGGAAACCAGGCGCTTCCGCCTGACTGTGGGCGGGGCCTACCTACTTCTTGGAGCCTCGAGGGCTCCACTTCCGCCCGCCACATGGAGAGAGAGGTCCCGGCAATGCGGAGAAGTGTTGCGGCGGTTCGCCGGGGCTCCCATGGTAAAGGGAGAGCCCTGCGGTGTCCACCGCTATGATTGAGAGAGCCCCCGAGGAGTGGGGGCCCTCCTCCGGCACTCTGCCAAGATCCCCGGTGAAGTGAAGAGGATCCCGGTGCCTGTCCCCAGTCCGGAGGAGACAGGTGAGTAGGGTAGATCGTGAGGCAGCATTTGTTGAGTGAGGAGCCTCAGTGGGGGCCCCATGTGCACAGTGGTAGTACCCGGGCGGTCCCGCCATTGCAGGCGGCTCCCACGATGGGCACAGGAGTTCCTGGACCCCAGAGGGGGTCACGTGGTGCCTGTGCCTACTTCCGGAGATATATCCAGCTACCTCATTTGCAGAGGGCAGCTGCACCTATGGAGATTTGGGTACAGAGCCCCAGTGAGGTTGTGCCAGGGCCTATTTGTGTATTCACAGCTGTCCCACCAGACAGAGGGCAGCTGCAACGCTCTGGACATGGGTTCAGAGGGCACAGTGAGTGCCAGAGATTTACAGCTGCGCAGCAATTGGTGCCAGCTGCACTGTTTAGGATATTCTTTCTTTGGGGGCATCTTTTTAGTTAGGAGTGAGATACACTCCTCTGCCCCATACTTTGCCAGCTGCCCAGCAAGTAGAGGGCAGCTGCTACATTTAGGTTTGCTCAGTGGCGCACTTTGGATTCCGCTGCTAGGTAGCAGCCCTGACATTCTGGACACAGGGCATTGGAGCCCCTTTTGAGATGGCCATTTGGCCAGGGGGACTGTTAGGTTTGTAGGGCGCCAGGCCCTAATGTGATTTATGTGGGGCTAGGAAATGTGATTCATGTAGTATGATTTACGCACCCTGTTTTATACCTCTAAATGTGTTTTTTATGATTATGAGGTTGGTTTGCATATTATGGTTTATGCTAGTGAGATTATGTTCCACTGTGATTTGTGCCCCTAATGTGAGTTATGCTTAGGAGGTTAGGGTCTAATACGTTTAGACTTATGAGATGATTGCATAATTTGTTTATGTTAGTGAGGTTGGCTCAGAATGTAATTCGCGCCTAATGTGATACTGTGCATAATGTAGTTTATGTTACAGGCTGATGCTAAGTACAGTGATTACCAGTGGTTACTGGTTGTACGTTTATGATATGTTTTACTTTTACGGAGTTTCCTTTGTGATGGTTCTGACAGTGGTCCAGTGGGCCCTGTCAGGTGTAAATAATCCCTTGTAGATATGACCTAGTGCCAGGTGGCACAATGTATATTATGTGATTACTATTCTAATGTGTTATGAGAATACAAAGGCTATTTTTGATATAACCTTGTGTGGAGTTCTTTTTGTAGTGTGCCTGGGATGTTGTTGCTGTGTAGGTGCGCAAATGCTTTACACATGGCCTCCGGGATAAGCCTGACTGCTCGTGCCAAGCTACCAAGGGGTTGAGCAGGGGTTATCTTTGGCGTGTGACTCCCTTGCCCTGACTAGAGTGGTGGTCTCTGCCTTGTTTTGGCGCAAGCCTTAGCCAACCAGAGATACCATTTCTAACAATGTCTCTTTCATCCTCCACAAGGCACTCCGCGACCCGTTATTCCTCTCTTGCGGCTATTTTTCATCTCTTTCTCCCTTTTTCACTGTTTTCCTTGATCGTGTCTTTTGCATTTGATAAGTGGACCCGACTGCACCCACCTGCTCAAATTAAGCACTGTATGAGTCTTTGTCTTCCTTTGTTCCCATGTTATGTATGCATGGGTGTGTTGAGGGAGTAAAACAATGTTTATGAAAGGCAGTGAGTAAATCATAAGCATCTGACTGTAGGACGGCAGAGTTAGAGACAAACTAAGACAATAGGACAGTCCACATCCATTAAGGGTTAGCTGGGCAGATGCTAGAGGTGAGGAGTGGGCTGTGGTCATCAGAAGAATCAGAGCTGTTTTCTGCCTCGTCAGCATGCTCAGAGATCTTTTAATGTATGGGCAAAGTGTGCCCCTAATAGAGCCCCCTCTGTTCTGCAGAGGGGCTTGCCCTGATGACCTTGAATAATTACTAAGGAGATTGTTTAAAATACTGTTCTCCTTTAATTTGTTTTTAATGTGGGTGCTGTGTGAGAGTCTATGATGGGCATTTTACAGTGAAATGTTGTGTTTATACTTCATGCAACATCCTCCCCAAAAATGTATTTTAGAGATTATTTGCAGTAATATTAATGAGCGCTGTTGTGCTGCAATATAAAAAACACACACATCATATCCCTTTAGATTAACTGTAAACATATTTAGAATTTGGACGAGCATGCCTGTGCACTGTCTAACCTGGTCAAAGAAAGCATAAAAGAGCTCAAATTGGATCATACATTCAACACTTTTCCAAACAGGGGCCCCAATATACGTTTGGCAGTCTCCTTAATATGTCCCTGAGCTCGCTTCAGACTGCTCAGCACTGGGACACTCCTTCCAGGAGTAGCTTTGTGCTTTATAAAATGAGCATTCATCCATTCATTCAGTTGTTATCATTGTATAGGCCTAAATGTGAGCATCATTGCTTAGGCAGAACAGGTGCGTCTAAGTGGAGAAGCTAAAAGTAAGCAGGGAGAAGGAATTTGTTATCCCCTACTTAGTTTTATAACATGTATTCCAGCCCTGCTGCCTCTAGCTGCTCAGCCAGAGTGTGAGTTGGTCATATAATGTTGGAGTGCCTGTGTGTCTGAGTGGATGAGTATTGGCAGTTAGAGATGGGCTGAGCAGCTAGGCAGGCTGCTCCTGGTGGGGCTGGTACCACACTATGCCGGCTTGACTATAGACTGATGTAACCTGAAGTGGAGACTGAATAAAGAAAACTTAAATATACATCCTGGCTCCTGGTGGGTACCTTCAAAAGACACAACTTATTTTGGTGACGAGCGGACTTGGACCCTAGAGACTCTTGGCACAGCACAGAAACAAAGGAACTACAAAGAAATTTCAAGTGAAACCAAGAGATCCTACAAGCAAATACATTTACAAAGAAAGTATTTCCAGTCAAGCCAGCGCCAGCCTCACCAGTGTCCTACAATGGACAGCCCCAATGAACAGTGTCACCACCAACTGACACTACTGCCTGGGAATACTACAGCCAACTAAAGGAATACAGTGAGTTGGAGGAGTAGTTCAACTACAACCGCTTTCCGTGTTCCAGCCACAAAAGAATTGCAGTGAGTTGGAGGAGTAGTTCAACTACAACCGTATTTGACAATTTTCATTTCAAAGATGGTAAATCTAACAGCGTACAGTTGCTGCACAGAGGGAGATTGCAGCAGAAGAAATTTTAAAGAAACGTGGGACCTTTTTATAGCACAAGGTTGGCACTACGTGTTAATTTGGAGAATGCAGTTTGGGAAATTGAGGGTCAACCTCTTTGTATGGGCACTTAAGAGACAGTGTCATGGTTCCTGGCTGCACCGGAGCAAGCACAAAGATGGGCCTGTGTGACTCCCATTCCTGCTTTTCGAGGCAGTTATTGAATTGGCGTTTCTCTGCCATCCTCTTTACTTGGGCAGGTATGGGGGTAAGCCAAGCCTGGAGAAAGGATTTCAGCAACTTTAACTACGTGTGGGAGCAGTGATTCCCTCACATTGGGATCCCCTCACATTAGGATCCCCTCACATTGGGACTTTCACAGACTTTCCCTAGTACAAGCAAGATCAGCTGTGTGCATTTTGCATTATTTTTTTATGAGGAATGAAACTTTCATTGGAGCCGGTTTATCGGCCCTGGTGAATCGGCTTCCTCAGTTTGCATGTTTAAGATGGGGGTAAGTCACTTTTGCCATTTGTTATGGTCCCTGGTTGTCCCCTCGACTTTTGCCAGTTCAACCGCCTCCCAGTTATTTGAAAATGAAGGCGCGCGTAGTTCTCGTAGAGTGCGCAGCCTCACCTGTAGTTTCAATCTTGCTGGTCTCCTTGGATTGCGATGACGAGCCTCTTTGTTCCATGTGTTATCTGCTGCCTCTAGACTTCACTTGCAAGATGTGCCGAGAGCCACCCCGCTGCACGTCAGCAACATCCCACCATCTTGTGGTTGGCAGCCTTCCACGTATTTTGCCAACCGCGCTGTTGGTTTCTTTTGCCGCAATAAAGTTTTCATTGAACTCTATGGAGTTCGGGGACAACACAGGGTTTTCTTGTTATGGAAGCAGTTAAGGAATCGTCGTCTTCTGAGAGGTTCCTTTTGGAGGTCCAGTGCGGCATGGTGCAGCTCAGGTCTGTCAGCATACATCATTTTTGGTGGCGCCTTTTCAGCACTTTGAGGTTACAGCTGTTTGTTTGAAGATTTTACAATGAAAGATAAAGGTACATTCAGCTGTCTTTTTGTTAAAACTGATTTTGGGTGGCTTCATGGTGTCCATGGATTTTGCGGTACTTTTCGTGTTTGTACATGACAATATAACCTCGTCTGGACATACTCTGAGTGGAATCCTCCGTTTCATGTATGTCGGAGTTGTTTCACTGGAGGTAATGACTGAGGTGTGAATTCTTAAGACCTCCCATTTCAACTGGACTAGGGGTCATTTTTTTCTTCAAATTGGTTAATTTGGGTTAAGTTCCATTTTTTCACACTGTTTTATTTTGGATCCATTAAGCTATGAGTTCTGAGGTGTCCTGTAACTCTTATGTGCCACGGATTGAACATGTAGGGCTGTCAAGAATTGTAGTTCTAAATCCTGTTCTTGGTTTCAGGTGGCGTATATTGTTCGTGTGTTCACACAGTGCAGCGATGATTTGTGTGACTTCGCACACTAGTGTTTGTGTTTTATTAATTTCCTTACGTAGGGGAAGTCCAGACCTTTCACAACTCGGGTGAGATATCGCTCAACGGCATGTGGCACAGTGCACCAGTCCTCTACAGTTAATGGAATGGTTTTAGTATTAGCTTTGTAAAAGGTTAAAAGAAATTGTGATGCAACAAGTTTATGCTTTGTGAAAGTTTAAAATAAATCGGGATGCCACGAGTTTATGTTTTTCGAGGGATGGTTCTTCCTTGAGTTCTTGTGGGTGGTCATCACATTCTTACCATACACGAGGGATGGTTCTGGGTTAAATTTTACTGTTTGTTACTCCTACATGGGGGTATGTAACCTCTACAAGGGGGCTTGGGCATGGGTTAGTTCCCATATTGGATCCAGGTTAATCCTTACAATGGGTCTGTTGTTACTCCTACATGGGGGTATGTACCTCAAAAAGGGGGTTGGGCTTAGGTTAGTTCCCATATTAGTTCTAGGTCAACCCTTACACTGGATTGGGATATGGACTTAGTCACCATTTACAGTTACGCACAGTACCAAGGTACATCCCTACACGGGTGTTTCTATGGGTGACGACCCATATACATTTTGTTTCCTTAAATTTGGGATTGTTGTTGCAGGGTGTGTTGTCCTTTGCGTCTGTATGCATTTGCTTACAGTGTTTACTTCGAATGTTAAATTTTATATTCCTACAGATTTGCACTATTTGCTCACTCTTCAAATAGTTTTCATGTCTTTGCATGGGGAGGATGGTGGATATTGTTGCTCAATCTTATGTATGTATCTTGACCATCCTTTCTTGTTTTAATGGTTCTTTCTCCTGCCATGTTTTGTCTTTATTGCTGCATCCTAGAGACATGTACCATTATTCATTTTTCTTGTTTATAGTGCTTGCTTGATGTAATATTATTTAAATTTTTCGATTTCTTTGAAGAAAAAGGGATAATGTTATCCCCTACTTAGTTGTATAACATGTATTCCAGCCCTGCTGCCTCTAGCTGCTCAGCCAGAGTGTGAGTTGGTCACAGAATGTTGTTGTGCCTGTGATGCGTGGAATGCCTAGGTGTCTGAGTGGATGAGTGTTGGCAGTTAGAGATGGGCTGAGCAGCTAGGCAGGCTGCTCCTGGTGGGGCTGGTACCACAATAGGCCGGCTGGACTATAGACTGATGTAACCTGAACTGGAGACTGAATAAAGAAGACTTAAATATACATCCTGGCTCCTGGTGTCTACCTTCATCGGACACAACAAAATTATTAGCTGGTTGGTGGGATAAGAGGTTGTGAAGTGTATGACAAAGGCAGGGCCATCATCTCAGAATCTGGGCTGGTGGGAGTCCTGCCTTGGTGGGGGTCCCCATTGTCTGGACAGGAGAAACACTGAATCAAAGCAGGGCAATGCCATGGCTGGGCAGAGTGGCAGTAACCTGGCAGGTTAAGAAGAGGCGGGACAGCAGTTTGAAACCATATACAAGAAGTGTCAGTTGTTGCTGGGGGTGTTGGTGGGTGTGCAAGAGGTGGTGATTGACAGGACACACTGGGAACAATACCTAGGCCTGCCAGCAAAGTATCTTTTCGTTATTTCTTAGGTTTTTGTAAAGGTTTTTGTATAGCAGTTATGTCCCTGATAACCTACCTGTGTGTCTATGAATGCGTTAAAGGAACCTTCCGGGGGAGCAGGAATTGCTGTGTACCTGAATACCTCATCCTGGAAAGTTATTTACTCCCTTTTTGTAGGAATACGTGTTCCATCTTTTCAATAGGAGGAAGGGGCCAGAGAGGAGTTAAGGCATGCCTGCAAACAGGTATGTGGGTAGTCACAAAACTCACAGGGAATTCTAGACCTGGAAAAACCTTTTCCTGTTCACGCAAACAAATATATTTGTGTGCCTAAATCTTTTAAAGTGTGCAAAACCAACCTTTGTGAAATGTAAGTGTTCCACTTATAAAAAAAGACTATGGGGCATATTAGCAAGAACCTCATTAAAATTATCGCTGTTTCAGCCGCTAAAACGGCGATAAGGGGCTTGCTAATATGCGTTATAGAATTCCAATAGAAGCCCAGGTTAGATGTCCTGCACATCTAACCTGGGCTTCTATTGGAATTCTATAACGCATTTTAGCAAGCCCATTATCGCCGTTTTAGCAGCAGTTTCCTTCCGCTAAAACTGCGATAATTTTAACGAAGTTCTTGCTGATATGCCCCACGTGTGCGAACCAATCCTGCGCATACAAAGGTCTCTGTGAATCTGACTCGCTGTTTGAAAGTATGGCATCATTTTTAAACAAAGTTGTGTTGCTCCAACAGATGGGTTATGAAAACTGGGATTACGGAGAGCCCAATAATATGCAAAACGTCGAAAACTGTGCAGAGTTTGATAGGAAATGGAACGACGTACATTGTGATTTTGTTCGCAGTTGGATATGTCAAATTGACAAAGGTATGTAATATCAATTTCTTCTCATATGTGAATTAAGCTTTTCTAATTATATAACAAATGAAACATTTGGACAAATTTAAATGAAGGTCCTTAACATAAAAATGTGAGTTTCAGGGTAATGTAGGGAAATATATGTGCCTCTGCTTTTAATTTTCTATCACAGTTTAGAGAAATGCCCAGCACAGTAACAAAAAATTAAACATGTGTACATTTCTTTTGTAAATCTGGCTACAAAACGTTTTGGAATCTGCAGAGCTCATGTTATAAATTCTTTTTTTTAAAGTACAACTTGAAGTACAATTAGTAGGTTTTGGTTACTCTGCTTCAGCTTTCAGCCTTCAGTTTATTTGTGTTTTTCATGGTGGTTGCTTACATTGACTGTCTCTCAAGGCCATAGCATTTAATGGATGGTTATATGGTCACATTTCCGTTCCTACTTGATTTCAGTGATGTAGCATCGAGTTGTCATTTTGTTAGACCAGAGGTTAGTGTATGCTGTTTAGTTTTTTTTTTTTTGACCTTACAACACTGGTGATTGCTCGTTTACAATTTTTTGTCTGGGAATTGTGTTTTCTTTGTGTGCCTTCGTGCGTCATGAAGACATGGTGCTACTTACTAATCACTGTTGCATGTTCATTTGTTTTCCTGTTAATATGATGCTGCATTTACAGCTTTTTTGGTGTACAAAGTAAAAGTGCATTCGCGTAGGCTTTCTTAAAGATACAATGAATACTAACACTTTTTTTAAAGTACGTGCTTTGCAATATTGTTGTTTACCTGCCTTTTAAGTTAACCATTTACAATGAAAACCTCACTTCTCACTAATTTTTATAACACGTTTCTTGAGGGTACAGTTTAAATCTGCTAATGGAATCTATTCATTAAAGGGGTCCTAGTTCCATCTTAAGGTCCTTCACTCATGGGTTCCAGCATTCAAAGATGTTCATAATTTTCAATCTTAAAGGGCACGTTATGTCATTATTAGGCCTGGGCACAATTCAAATTAGGGATTCTTTACCACGCCTACATGTGTGGTGCAAAATATGCCGTGCCAACATCACTAGTGACATTTTGTACTGAACAAAGGAAACACAATATGTCATTTGTTTAATGTGACTCAATGTCCAAAATTCCAAGTCACTGTGGAAATCCCAATGAGAACTCATTCAAAGCTTGAATCACAGTCAGGGCTCCAGGAGGCCTGATATATTCTCCTGAATATTCCACTATGTCACTCAATGTGCACAGATTACAAGAATGGGAAGTGCTCTGATAAGCCCAGGATGAGGACCCTGGGTACTTGGTTTTCATGCATTGTGTCGCAAAAGGCCATTTTTGGGGACCCATGGGCCCTAGGATGCCTTCTCTGCTTGCCCATAATAAAAAGCTCTGACCTGACCCCGTGTCAGAGTTCTGACATGCCCAGGGTTTGGAGCCCCAAGCCCAGGGCTCCCTTCTTCTATCCCACCATGTCACAAAGTGGGCAGGATGGGATCTTGCAGTACTGGAGAGGTCTCACCTGCTTGTCCGGGTGCAGACGCTCTGACCGGGACCCGGGACGAAAAACCCTGTTGCCCCCTGGGTTGAAGCCCTAAACTCCCTTGACTGGCCCACCTTGGCACAACGAGCCTAGAATGGGATCCTGCAGGCCCAGGATGGCCTCCCTTTCTTGTCCAAGTTCAACAACTTTGACCGGGCCCCGGATCAGCATCACAGCGGGCCATGGAATGAAAGGCCCCAGCCCTGGACGCGATCTATTCCCCGCAATGTCTCAAAGTGTCATGGATGGGGACCCACAGGGTCGGGGAGGCCTCCCCTGCTTGACCAGGTCCAGAAGCTCTCACCAGGACCTGGGACAAAGCCCTGAAAAAGTTATAAGGGGGCAGTGTGGGGATACCCTGTCCTCTATTCCTGGTGGGGGGTAATAGAGGGACCCTTTCCGAGTCCAAAAAATTTGAATCTGCTGCAATATTTTTTTAAAAGCACATGCTTAAAAAAAATAACCCTGGGAGTGGGCCAGGGCACAGGGGGCAGCACATTTGTATATTTAGGCAATATGGGTGATTGACTCCCATTCGCAAGCATCTAGGATGCTCCAAGGACGCCATACTCCGGGGCCAACATGAAATTAAAGGGGCAGCTGTGTGCAGCCCTCCTCCCCATGTCTCTCGGAGGCCGCGGGAACCCCATCCTCTGGGGCCAATCATAAATTAAAGGGAAGGTGATGAGCAACTCACCGTCCCTGAGCCTCCAGAGGCCCGCGGGATACTATTATGCAAAAGAGAAGGTGGGTGCACGCCCTCCCCCCTCCCCCCCAGCCTCCTAAGGACCCGCATCCCCTGGGGCCACTTGTTTAAAAATGAGAGGGTGACACTTGTCCTCCTTTCTGAGCCTCGGAAGGCCCCTGGGCCCCGTGTTCACAACAGCCTTACTGAGAAAAACAAAAAGTGGTGCATGAAAATGTTTGAATTACTTCTGATAAATTACATTCAACTCTTGTTTGCTCACTGTGCCACTGCATTTAGATACCAATCAAAGAATTCATGGGTGACTCATACCCAGAACACAATGTTCACCCGGATTGCTAGTATGCTTAAAGAGCCTCTGATTTCAGTTTGCAGAAAATGAAGAACTATTTTCCGAGAATCATGAATCCATTATGTGGGGTCTGGGGAATAAGTTTGGACCCCTGCTCAACTTACACAGAGCCTCCATTGGCCCTGTATGCAGTGCTGTATTTGAGCCAGTGGTGAGAGGCAAGCCCCAACTGCACGCATTTTTTTAAACTTCACTTATCTTTAACAGGCTTTGATTTAGAGCTAAAAAGGGAAAACAGAAAAATGTGAAAGAGGGAAGAGAAATATGAACAAGCATTGGAAATGCATTAGGTCTTGCTATTGTTTGAGTTAGAGCTATTGGAATTGTAAATAGCAATGTCTTTTACCCATGGTATGGAGCGTATGTATGTGGTGTGCAGTGGAATTATCAGGCTTGAATTGGATTACTTAGTACATTCAACCACAGTCCAGGCAGGAATTTCCTTGAGCTTTCCTGTGAGTACTGCTCGCAATGACCCTGGGCTGCATTTACCAACCAACGTGCAAAAACGCTGCAGGTACTTTCATTCCCGAAACCGCATGGAAGGTGGTTGTGACCACTGGCTATTTCAAGCCCAGAAGCTCCGAGCACACATTGACTCCTGAACTGCGTGGACGGCGGTTGCAGGACTCATCATTTGTTGCGGTGCAGACGCGCCGAAAGTGCATAATTCGAACTGCGTGGAAGCAGTTACGAAAACGATCATTGTTTGTTGTGCCAATGCGCCAAGAGCGTATTAAATTAACACCGCGCTGAAGCGCTTAGTGTGTATTTCTTCTAGGCATCGCGCTGGAGCGCTCATTTGTGTATTTCTTCTTGGCATCACGCTGAAGGGCTCATTTGTGTATTTTTTTTGGGTATCGCGCTAGTGCCCTCATTTGTCTATTTCCTGTTGATGCTGAGCTTTATGCGTTTAATTGGGCCATTTATCCTGACAGCGCAGGAAGTGTAAAAAGGCACAGCGAATCACTGCTCTGGAGTGCTGTTGTATTGTTTCTGCCAAAATTCTCAGTGATGATTAACTGGCCAGAGGGGGCACTACAAGCTCCAGGACTCCTTGCGGCGCGCAGCCGCCTGCGTTACTGCCCAGCGCCAGGAGGCGCCTTAAAATCGGGTGCTGGCTCCTGCAGTGAAGCCCAGGCCAAGGCCAGGGGGCCTGTTTGCGCCCGTCTGATACCGGAGGAGGCTTGGCTGGGCAGCCCCTTTAACATATAGACCCTGGGCCAAATGAGCAGCACTGTATGAGGTACTGTGCAATTAATTTATTTCATCATTACTAGGGGTTCCAAAATGAGCAAACGTAAGACCGTCAACGACCAGCTGGGCCTAGGAGTTGTGGGGACACTAGATGCTTTTCTTCTGAGGGCGAGATTGAGTTAACAGAGGGCCGGCTCTCGCTGGAGCCTCAGACTTCCCAGCAACAGCCCGCTATCGCATGGCATTCTTCGCAAAATAATTCTCAAGATCTTCACCCTCAAGCAATACAATTACAACACACGGGGTCAGACCTTGACATTTCTACACCCTCCGAGCTAGCAAGCAGGCCAAATATAACAACTAGGGACCAGAAATCCAAAACAAGACGAGACAGTAAAAGTGAGCCGCCACCCAAAAAGAGAAAAGGTCGGGACCTCAGAAACAAAAACAAAAATCCCCAAAGGTAACGAGAACTGAAACTATAATTGATGACAGAGACTGTGAACAGGGACCCCATTTAATGTTGAAGACCAATGTAACCGCCAAACTACCTCCAAAGTGGAACAAGGAGGACATTTGGGAAAGGCTTGAGACTATGGTATCTGTTTTAGTTGATCCACTGTCACAGAAACTATCTCAAATTGAAGACAGACTCACTCACTAAGACAGACTCACTAAATTGGAGGGGCTGGTTATAAATATTTGCCCACTCTACCATGACACTTACTCTGGTAGAGGTTCTGGCATTCTGGTATATCAGGGGCCGGAAATTGGGGTAAATCCAACTGTAACTAATCCTGAGAGGGGACAAGTACACAACCCAAGTACCCATGGCAGCACTCCCGAAGCGTCAGCTCTAGCTCGACCCCCCCGCCAACAATTTGTAGTATCTTCATCCTCAGAATATACAGGGTATTTGCATAGCATAGTAGGTCTAAGCACTACAAGTATACAGGCTGCTAATACCTTTAATGGGGCCTCAACACCTATAGGGATACCTACGTTGGGTGACGCAGGGAGAGACATTAACACACAGAACCGTCAAAGGTCTAACCAAAGACACATTACAAACCCAAATCAGACCCTGCATCTTCTGCCAGAAGTAACCCCTTACACAATTGGGCTGGCAAATGCCCAATTGGGCTGGAAAATACCTCTCCATGCCCCTGAACACAGGACAACCCTGAGGAATAAGTCATTACACCTGTTGAGCACTAGAACTGATCTAACCAATATTCTCTTCTCGGAATTTGAAAATGGCCAGCAGAATAGGATGGGTTGGCAAAACAAACAAGCTCTTAGCTGGTGATTGTGTGGTTTTAACCTTTAGGTCCCCGAACCTGGTGCAGTCCATTCTTGGCAGGGCTGGCAACCAGTCCATCATGACCCAGTGAAATATTATCTTACCATTAGGGTATTTTTACCAACCCCCAAAGTCTTTATGGAACAAACCTGTGGAGGAGAGCCATCTAGGAAGCATGCAGTATGGGTATAGGGTCCCAGTTAGTAATCATGTTGATACTTTTAACATCCTAGGAGACATTGACTGACTACTTCATCCTAGAGACCCTTACCCAACTCACAAGTATGACTCTAGTGGTTATAAAACCGATAAACTACCCAAAAAGAAAACCACTTTCGACTATGCACAAAAAGAAACAAATAACTACCCTTTATCACCAGCTCTTACTGAGCGGAGAGAAGAGTTATTGGGTACCAGTAATCTGAACCTGAATGTGTGCCCTAAACTCATGAAACCTACAATTTCAAATCAGATACCAGTTAACAACTGCGAATCATCTCCTAGTAATATTGCATTAATAAGGCCCTCAGGCAACATCTATACTGTCTCCGGTAACCTTGTTTTCTAGAACATTTCAGGTTTAAGTTCTAAACTTTCTAACCCTATATGGTGTGACTTTATATTACATTTTGATATAATATGTGTTTTCAGAAAACCTGGGTAAGGAACATAATGCATATTAATGGATTTAAAACCTTTTACTCTCAAGCCATTGATGTGGAAGTGCAAAGGAGGGGCTTTGCACTTACATTTCCAACAGGTTGAATGTAAAAGAAATAGAGATGCACACAGAAGAGATTTATTACCAACTGATCAAAATCCATGTGGATAGGAAGCACTGTATTGTGTTGACACATTATTACAATAATATTCCCCCGGATCTAATCGGAGTAGTTGTGAAAAAAATTGGGAAATGATTTGAAATCATTGTACAATGATATTGCCATGGGCATATTTTTAATTCTGGGAGGGGATTTTCATTGTGCTTTATGCTCAAATGCTGATGGTAAACTATGTGGATTTATTAACGAAGATGGGATTAGTAATACTCATTTTCGACACTCAAAATTGGGGGAATTGTATAACTAAGTATTGTTTGGCCTCGACTTGGGGTTTGAGAATGAGTTATGTGTTACGCCTGCTCCGATGAGTTACACTTTTAATGGTAGAGGTTTCCTCACCACTATAGACTACATATTGCTGTCAAATAGTCATGCAAGCAGAGTTCAATCATTTACCACACATGACAACTCATTGAGTGACCACTTTCCATTGAGCATTTCAGTCTTATTGCCAAAAAGACCATCTGGTAAATTAGGATGAAACTGTTCAGGTCTCACAAAATTTAACAACTAATAGGACAAATGGTTACTCTCTGCGCTGGTCGATGGAGGACCCACTAGAAATCACAAAACAAGTGATAACTAAGTGTAAATTAGCTTCTGATGTCTGTCTGAGTGAAATACCTTCATCTGATAGAGTTCTATCCTCATTTCAAAATATTTCGGGTTCCGTAAGGGAGGCATTATTCCTACAGAACTGCAAAAAAGGGAAATTACAGGGTGGTTTGATTCGAAGTGCACAAGCGCGTATGCCAACTTAAAGCATGAAATACACAAGACTCCAAGAAACCCAAGCGATGTTAGATAGGCTAGAGGGGCTTATACACTAGCTGTTGAGGAACGAAAAGTATTCCTGAGAAATGAAGTGTGGGTATCCCTTCATGAGGCCTCCTTCTCTAAAGATAGTTCAGCTTTTTGGAAAGCAGGGAAGCTCCCTTTTTGACTCTTGGAGGCGGCCAACAATTGAAATAGCCATAGGAACCACCCTCGACTGCATACAATCCTTCCTCTCCAGCAGAACCCAGAGGATCCGACTCTCTCCCTTCCTCTCCAAACCCACGGAAATCAACTGTGGAGTACCCCAGGGTTGATCACTCAGCCCACACTCTTCAACATCTACATGGCTCCCCTCGCCACCATCGTCAGACAGCATGGGCTCAGCATTGTATCCTACGCCAACAACACCCAGCTCATCCTCTCACTCACAAAGAATCCCGAAGATACCAAACTCTGCTTCCAGGAAGGTATGAAGAATGTGGCAGCCTGTATGAAGTACAGCTGCCTGAAGCTAAATTCAGAGAAAACCGAGGTCCTCATTATCGGACCCTGCACCTCCGCCTGGGACAACACCTGGTGGCCCCCCGCCCTCAGGAGCCCACCCATCCCTACAGACCATGCTCAAAACCTCAGCATCATCCTCGACTACTCCCTCTCCATGAACCAACAAATCAACATTGTGGCCTCCACCAGTTTCAACTGTCTTCGCATCCTCCGTAAGACCTTCAAGTGGATCCCCGCCGACTGCAGAAGACCATCACCCATGCACTCATTACCAGCAGACTGGACTACGGAAACGCCCTCTACGCCGGAATCAACTAAACTCTTATGCACAGACTCCAGACCATTCAGAACACCACAGTCAGACTCGTCCTCGGGACACCGCGCCATGAGCACATGACCCATCATTTACGAGGCCTCCACTGGCTCCCCGTCAAGAAGAAGGTCACCTTCAAAATCCTCACCCACGCCTACAAGTCCCTACACAACATCGGACCCAAATACCTCAACCAAAGAGTATCCTTCCACGTACCCAAGAGGAACCTCTGCTCTGGAACCGGTCGAAGAGCTTTTTCCCACATCGCAGCCAGAACCTGGAACGAGCTCCCGGTTAACATCAGATGCTCCCCGACCCTGCACACGTTCAGGAAGGACCTCAAGACCTGGCTCTTTGAATGATCCAGAGCTGCCTCCCCCCAGACCCCGCTACAGCACCCTGATACCCTCACGGGTGAGTAGCATGCTATATAAACCCCTGATTGATTGATTGATTGATTGATAACAGAGGAACAATGGATCAAGCATTTCTCCATGGTCTATAATTACGAGGGGACAGCTGATGTGCCAGATACCCAACACCATGGGGATGTTGCTCTGGCACCTTTGACCCACCATACTGATCTCCAGTTCATTCTGGCTGAAAACTAATGTGCTATCTCAGCAAGCTTGGGTGGTAAGGCTCCTGGGCCGGATGGGGTACCTGTAGACTTATATAAGTTAAATGTGACACATTATGGCCCGCTTATAACCCAGGTAACCACTGGAAGCTGTTTTCCCCTTTTTTAACAACTGGGGCGGAATCGATCATAGTGCCAATTTTTAAAAAGGGGGACTGCCAGGAGCCTGACTGTATAGGCCAATTTCATTGTTGGACTCCTTGATAAAAGGGGTTGGTCGAATTATCCTAGAACAACTACAGGAATGGGCCGAGGAGAACAAGGTTTTATCCAACATCCAATGCAGTTTCCGTGAGGGCCTAGGGACCGTCGAACAGAGCTTAAATATAACTATTATGATAGGGAAGTATATCCGGGTGAAGAAGGGTAGGCTGTTTTTCGCTTTTGTAGATCTCACCACAGCTTTTGACTGTGTTAGGCACAGCAAGCTCTTGGAGATCCTCGAGGGTATAAGAGTTGAAATGCAAACTATTCACTTTCTCAGACGGATATACAGTGATGCAAAGGTGAGAGTGCAGTACGGTATTAACGGTGAGTGCTCTGCCCAGTTTCCAATAAGGAGGGGGGTTAGGCAGGTTGCATGCTAGCCCCCTTCCTTTTTAACCTATACATTAATGGCCGGGGCGAAGCACTGATTAAAGACTGCCAACACCTCCCTCCAATAACTGGACACCCAATACCTGCTCTTCTATATGTGGATGACACAGTTCTGATGTCACACACTCAAGTGGGAATGCAAAAGGTTTTAAATAGCTTTTCAGCCTTAGGGTGAACACCTCAGAAACCTTTATGATGAGGTGTGGTCACGGCAGTTTGAAGTGTAGGGATATGTATTTACAAAAAAGCAATAAAGCACAGAACAGCGGACCAAGTTGAAAAACTTCAATTCCACAGTTTCATCAATAAAAGGGTAAGTGCAACAGCTCCCGGCATCCAACATTAAGAGATGCCAATTTAATCTAAGAGTCCATACAAATAGGAAGGTGCACTTGATAGGAGTCAAACAGGAGACACTCTTGTAGTCCAAAAAAAGTTCTTCTTTTTATTTAACCTTGTTAAAACCAGCACACAGCCAACGCGTTTCGTTCCCTAATGCCACGGGAAGTTCGACAGGGCTTTCTAGAAATATCAATTGATGTCTGGAGAGCTGAAATGTTTCATGGTCAATCAAGCATGGACGTTTATGAGCACATGTTGGATTCACGTAATTCTGGGTCAGGCAAAAGATTTCAGGAAGAATCACAAAAAAGTCAAGCAGTAATTCCAATGTTTCTTTAAAGAAATTCTTAATAAGGTAGAAATTAGAATCCAGTAATGATAACCAGGCAGAAGTATGGACTCGTAAGAAATAAGAACACCCGGGTATGGATAAGACCCGTTTTTGATGTCATAGGTTACAACCTATATCCAGTGGGGATCACACCTTTGTAATGTAGACTCATATATAGAGAAAGATATCCAAGTGTTAGTAGATATCACTGTTGATATCTCAAATAAGATGAAACAGGTATTCAATAGAAGTCACAAATTTAAAACATAGGCTTTCAAATCAAAATGACCCACGGGTATAAATGAGACCCGCTATCAATATCTCAGATACAATGAAACAGGTATCCAGGCATAGTCACAAGGATTAGAACATAGGCTTTCTAGTCAAAATGACCCACGGGTATAGATAAGACCTGCTATCTATATCGCCGGAAGAATGAGCAGCCACCAGGGCAGTACCAGTGGATACCTGTTTCATTGTATCTGAGATATTAATAGCAGGTCTCAGCAGAAGATAGTGTTCACTAAGAGATTTGCTTATCTCTGTATACTTTTCGATCAGAATGCCCGATGGACCCAAGCAGTGGTAGCAAAAAAATTGGCCTTTTAAAGACCACAGCCGTCCTTGCTAATTTCTCAAGAAAGTTGGGTAGGAGGCCGTCCGCAGAGCTCATTCAGATTTATAAGGCAAAATGTATCTCCACGGCCATGTATGGGGCAGGGGTTTGGGGTTCTGTTGACGTGTACTCCTTACAAATAGTGGAAAATGCGTTCCTACAATATGTTCTGGCAGTACCGAGAAGTGTATCATTATATGTCTGCCATTCCGAGTTTGGTATACCATACATTGCTGACCTCATAAAAATGGAGCCTTTTCTCCTATGGTATAGAATCTAGACATCGATAAAAACTATGCTTAATCAGGACATTTTACTGGATATTTTAAAATTGGATTGGGCTCTAACTATCCTTTGGTTAAGGTATGTCCATGATTTTATGCGTGATCTAGGTCATTTAGAATATTTTACTGAGCCTAGCACTATGTTTACGATCATGAGAAAAGAGCTAAAAAAGAAGGCCTCTTGCTGCTAGGCACACTCAGAATATCGGCAGAGATCACAAAGCCTATTGTGTGGCACAATCAAATGATTTTAACAACTTGTTAGTATACAACCTTATTTAATAATGGTATCTGGTGGCTATGACAGGTTTTTATTGGCCAGATTCAGACTTGGGATCTTCCATAAACTTGTAAGTTTCCCAAAAATGAATGACTAGGCACGAGAAATGCAATTGTGTCCCTGTGATAACCATTCAGAATAATCCATCATACACGTTGTTCTATTTTGTAGGTTTTATACTGAATTAAGGACAACATGGATTGTTACAATCTTAAAATCTCTGAGGATTAGACAATGTCGCCCTGCGTTTACTGTACTCCAGTTCTTGGAAAATGAACACATAGTCTGGAGGGTAGCAATGTTTTTAACCCCTTCCCTGCGGGGCTAATTCCCCGCTTTGCCGGGGAGAGGGCTGTCATGAGCCACGTCATGTGCCACGGTGGCCGTGTGCTCATGACGAACTGAGCTCGTCATTACCACGCCCGTCCAATTGAACGCCCAGCACAGCATGGGAATTATTCCTGCGTGGGCGCGGCGCAACAGTCATGACGAGCTCAGCTCATCATGAGCACACGGCCACCGTGGCACGTTACCAGCTGAGCTCGTCATGAGCATGGGAGGGGTTAAAGAAAGCACTTAGCCACAGGAAATGCATCGTAATATAACCATCTAGTTTACAATGAGTTAAGGGGTATTGATAAAAGTGAATGAAATTTACAATTAATTGCATATTTTATATTTTTAATTTTACTGTGTGATGAATTGTGTGTTTTATGTGCTTTTATGATTGTCTGAAACACCAATCAAATAAAGTTTTACTTGACTTGACTAGTAGTGGAATTGTGTGGCATGGAGTGGATTTGTGGAGTGGAATTGTGTGGCACGGAGTGTTGTGGAATTATGTGGATAGTAATGATGTGGTATTGAGTGTACTGAATAAAAGTGCAGTGGGATTGTATGCTATGGAGTGTAATTATGTGGAATGGTATTTTATGTTGGGGAGTGGTATCTTTACCGACACCATGGTAGTACACCAATGGCCACCCTTGGAACTGAGATGACACTCTCGCTTGTCATCTCATGAGCGGAGGTGCCGGCTACTTACAAGCTGTGCACCATGAGATGGTTCAAGAGCTTGGAGAGTGCACATGACAATATGCTCATTATTTCACATATCCCTCTGATAAGAAGAGGGACTTTGGAACAACAAGCCACACAGTTCCAGTGGTGGCTTGTATCATTTTCTTTCTTTTTTGCACTTAATCACATTTGCAGAGTGACTGGAAATATAGGTCCTGACAAATGCCTGTTGGCAGAAACATGTTGACTTACAGATAGGGTATATATGTTGAATCCCTAATCCTCTTGCATTATTAACTATGTCACTGTGACCACCAAATAAACTTTCAGTGGACTCAGGCAGACATTTTTAAAACACTCCGTATCCCTCTATTTGCACTCTGCCACTCATTCACCTGTGCACTAACTCTCATCTTTTGAGAAAACACCTCTGCTCCTCCCCTCAGGGAGTTGTAGCGCACACTACGGTGTGAGGAGGGAACCCATATGATGAAGAATGTCCTGAGGGAATTTCTCCCCACCCCTTCCTTCCACACAGCACCCACCCCTCATTCATTCTTTGTTCTCCTCACTTCACACATAGCCAGACGTACTTCTATTTGAATAGCATTCTCTTGTGGTATCAGTACCTTCTGTCTTTCATAGATCCCCCATATAGATGCCAAGTGTGTATAAGGTTACACATGAAGACATGGCATTCTAAGGAGGGACTAACAAGCTAATTACACAATCAGAAGCCAGCATTTACGAAGGACAGCCAATGGAAAATATGGGCGGAGAATGGGGGGGCTTCTCTTCCATACTCTACTACAGTAGATCGCCAGAGCAGCACATTCGTACTGGCTCAGGCTCGACCTAAAAAAAAATAGACAAAAAGGGGAAAGCTGGGACAGAAAAAACCCTAAAAGAGTGAGGTAAAGAGGCAGGGAGTGGAGTGTCTCTTGGTGTATTAAATAGGCATGAGGTGGAATCAAGATTAGCAGACTTGGTATTCGACATCCCAACCTTCATTAATGCTGGTTGCACGTTTCTGAATAAAACCTTGAGCCCTGGAACTTATTCTTTTTACATATTAAGTACAGCTTGTATGTGACATTCTTCTCCCATGCACATTTCTCTGGAGGAAGTATGGGAGGAGTTAATTTTGAGACAAAAATACTAAAATGATAGAAGGTAGAGGGACTATTGGATTTTAGAAAATTAGATTGGGTGCAATTTGTTGCAATGCAAGTAACATGATATCACAAGCTCAGAAATTGCAGTTTTGGCATGCAGATATGTTTGTGTCTCGTTCTAAAAACCAATCAAGTAGATAGTGGCATTTCTAGACATATGCTGGAAGTATCTTCTCTTTTACCCCACAAGAAGTTCCAATAAGGAACAATCTACCTATGATCTGACTTCAATTGAGGCAAGGCAGCCTGATAATAACAAAGGGCTTTGGTCAAAATCCTTCAGCCCATTGACCTGCTTCGCTCAGCCCTTTTGAGCCAGTGGCTCGAGACATTGTCAAGAACATTTGGCTAAACCCTGAGTAGTATTTTAGTCTTACTATTATTCTATTAGGTTTTTTGATGTAACCTTTCTCCTACACTGCTCCCATTGAAATGCACAAGGGACTAATTTACATCTCAAGAGCATATTCAATCATTATATTTTTGTCATAGTAATCTTTATCTGACACTTGTATTTTAAACATATAACCTTCGTTTTTCTATTTGTTCTCTGTAGCAGCTATTCATTCACACCGTTAATTTGCTTGAATGTGAGAGTAATGTTAAGGTGGAATCTTCACCTTGGTAAATCAGGATACTGTGACCTTAAGTAAACTGCCATGAAGTCTCATGAGATCAGCAGCAAGCAGCGAGATTACGTGATACTTTGGGCGTGGAGTTTGTGGGCAGGTGTTCTCCTCTCCAGCAGACCCATCCTGCACTGTAGACTCTTTCAGTCCTGTGGCATGGATGAGTTTGCCTTCAAGCTCTCCCTGCTGCTCATTTGCATCATGCCACTGGACTGTGATTATACAGCACACTCTGTGCACCCTCTCATCCTGCCCTTCTTGGGCCACTGCTGGTCAGCTCTCCTAGCAGCTGTCTCTCATACTAATGGGAGGGTGCTAACAAAAACTGGAAGAGCCATTGGATCTGTCTTATAATTAAAAATAGAAGTCATACCTACTGGTTTTGGCAATGTTTGGGATAGCTCCATGCTGATTTTAGATGATATCGTAATTATCCCGCCTTAAACCTTGGCACTCCTGGTAAAGTGGGAAAGCAAGAAATAGAGCAGGCTCTTCCCAGAATTGTCTAAAAAGGATACACTGGACATGTTGACAAAATCGAGGTGGAATAAAAAGACCGATAGCGCTGGCTACCAGCAAGGCAATCCGCCATTAGATAACCTTCTACTGCTTCATACTCCCTGTGGAGCCCACAAGGATGACCACCCACCCATCATTTTCACAGACTCCCTGTAATTTAGCCGTGATGTCTGTTGTCCGTAATTGATGGTTTAACGGTTGGCATTTGTCCGTAATTGGAGCCTTCCAGCTAAAGGACAAAAGTTGATTGCAAAAATTCAGATTACCCAGCTGGGGTGGAAGGGAGGGGGTCTCCTCTGCTGTGTTCCCGTGGGAGAGGCAGACAGATTAGAAACAAGCCTTCTTGCCAGGGTGCCTGATCCTGAAAGAAATTCGCATGTGCGCAACAGATACATCTGCAAATGTAAAGGCTGCTTGGGAGTCGATACAGGCATTCATTGATGTAGTCAATTGAAGTTTTTTGAAGGCAAAGATATTTTATTTTTGAGAGGTACTGTAAGAGTGTTCCAAGCTGAGCTGTGGAGTGCATGCTTTAAATGGACAGTTATAAAAAAAAATTTGCAGAAGGTATAATCTGCATATTATTGAAATCTAGTTTTTTCAGAAGCACTTTTTATCTTAACGTAAATTTGTATATGTATTTTCTGCCAGCCAATATTATACTGTGTGTAATTCACGTTTAAAATAATGAGTTGCACGTTCAAAGTGCTTTCAGGGACCTCATAGCACTAGAAATTCACATGACTTTCCCTGCTGCACCAAACGCATTAACCAATAAAGTTTTCACAACATAACATAGTGCTTTTCCTACTGATAAGTTTAACTTTTATAATTTGTTTATTTAAGGTGTGTGTTATTTTATATGTTGATCATAAAAAAGGAGGAACCAGGGGTGCTTATAGGTCCAGCAAACGTGCCCCCGGGGGATCAAGCAGGCGGATATGGTTAGCAGTTCCTTAGAGAGATAGAAGGAGAGGAAGAGTCTGGGTCAGTCTAACACCCTAATGATCTGGTAGAGACAGGGTCTCTACCACTTTGGGATTTGAGGGCCTCTCACGCAGGCTGGGTGGCATGCTTCATCATAGGGCATGCTACTTGTCAGGCCGGTGCTGCAATGCCTGACGGACACTCTATGAGGCGCTCTTTATCTGAGGTCTTTTCGTCCTAAGACATGGGTGCAGTGTGGGTATAAGGCCTTGTGGTGTAGATGTAGGTGCAAGGTGTGAGGGAACTGTGCAGAGAGGGCTAAAATGAGGCACAGTGGTACTCCAAATCCAATTTAATCAGCGAGCCCACTGGTCCCAATTAAAATCACAAAAGGTGTGCCACCAGTGAGATAATGGACATTGGTGGCTACAGAATAGTGGTCAACATGTTTCTTGCCTAATGTGTCTGGAGGATCATGTGGCAATTCTTCAGGGCCAAGTATATACTATCTACACAGTAGTTGTTTCCAGTATTAGTGTCAGATGTGTTCCAAACACTGAGGAATCTTATTAGACCAACCTAAAACAAAAAAAACAGAAATGAAAACAACATAAATCATAATGAACACCATTAAAGACAGCCTCTGGGGAGACATCATGCAAATCTACATGGACAGGTGGTTAGAAGAACTCATAAGTGGTAAACTCTGTGAAAAAGGAAGAATCATTGTGGCAAACGTGTAGCACATATAATGACTGAGATAAATGTGGTGGTAAAACAACCACTGTGGTACATTTGTAGCAAAACACTCACCCAATTAGGGTGGCTCACTAGCTCCTTCGAGGAACAGGCGGAGGGTGCGTTAACGTCTTAGATATGGCATAAAATCAAGAAATTGTTACAGGCAGCCTGTTGGTCTCAGCAGAATGAGACCAGCATGGAAAAAGACCACAGGGGCACGGGGCGACTTCCTTGTGAAATAGAAAGTGGAGAGAGTACTCACAATTCAGCCACAGCTGCCTTGCCGGAAGACCTACCCCTTACTCCACCAGCTCGGGAGAGTGCAGTGAGTGAGGTACGGCTGGCATAAGTACCTAGAGAGGATGCGGGACTCGGGTGGGTCCAGGTGTTCCGGAAGCTGCCTGTCCGGGTAAGGTGGGACTAACAGTGAGCTCGCAGACGGCGCGAGAATTATTGGCGAGAGGCAGGGTAAAAGCGGGCGCCATATTGTATGAGGGAATAATGAGGAGCTACTCAGAAGAGGTGGATAGAATGGCTGGTAGTGACCAGTTTAAAGCAAACTTTGGCGCTAAAGGGGGCGTTCCGCAAATAGACGCATACAATTTAAAAGCAGTTAAGGGAATCGCTGGTGGTGACCAGTTCAAAGCAAACTATGACAATAGATGGGGTGGCCCACAAATAGAGGCACCGAACTCAAAAACAATAAAAGTAATAACTGATAGTGACCCGTTAAAGATAAACTATGGCAATTAAGAGGGCGGCCCACAAATGGTGGCACACAAAATGGGCAGCTCACCTAAAGAGGCATACATGCGGGCGGCTTACAAGTGGAGAGGCACACACAGCAAAAAAGGTAGGATCGTGCCTTAAAGAGGTCTGGATGATAGACAGGGCATGGCTGTTAAAAGAGTCACATGTGAGGAGAGCTTAGGAGGGGGAGAAACAGCATCCCCCACAAACAAGTATATCCTAGCTTTCAAGGGTCCCCTCAGACAGGCAGAAGGACTGTGGAGAATGAGGATTTATATCACCCTAGCTCATGATGGCACATGCATGTAGGTAGTGGACTATCTATTTTCTTTGTTCCAGGGGATATCTTCATTCATATTATTTTGATCACAGCAAAGATGTAAAATCCAGTATTGTTCCTATCTAAAGAGGGCCTGTCTGCTCATGTGTGGGTGTGCCTCTATGATTGTCCATTTGAGACTGTCTGGTCCTGTGTGGCCCTACTCTGCAAAATGTGAACAGAGCTTAGTGTTGAGCTTGTGGCAGCCGATATTGCTACGATGTTCCATGATTCGTGTTTTGGCTATCCCAGTGGTCATGCCTATGTAACATAGATTGCAAGGACATGTCAAGGTATAAATGCAATTGCTTGTGTTACAATTTGATTGATTTTTCGATACCCATTTAAACGCGGGGGATAACTGGATCTCCTTAGTCGGCTCTGTCAGGGTACACACAGTACATGACCCACATGTAAAATGGCCCTTCACTGGAGGGAGACCCCACAACAGACGTTGGTCACTCTGGATGCTGTGTGGTGGTCTAGTGTGGACAAGGATGTCTTTTAGGTTCCTGGTGCGTTTAAAGGTAAACCAACGTGGTGGTAATGTAAGTTCGACTATTTGCAAAATGCCCCAATGTTTCTTAATGATCTTCCTGATTCTGTTAGAGTAAGGAGTGAATGTGATGACACACATCAGGGTATCTCCAGTGTTTCTTTGGTTCAGTTCTAGCAGTGCCTCTCTGTTGTTGTTGCAGGCCCATTTTTTTTCTTTGTTAATGTTGTGTGTAGGGTAATTGCATAACCTCAAATTGTGTGCCAGTTGGTCAGCCTTGATTTCATAATCCAGGACAATATTACAGTTGGGTCATAGCCGCAGGAACTGTCCGAAAGGTAGGCTGTCTCTCAATGCTTTAGGGTAGTGACTACTGTATAAGAGGAGACTATTGCAGTCCATGGGTTTCTTGTATACTGTGGTACTAAGTTGGCCCCCTGTTAGTGTGATCATCAGGTCTAGGAAAGGAATACATCTATTGAATATGGTATATGTAAAGCGGAGGTATTGATTGAGGGTGTTAAGACAGCCACAGAATACCTCACATGATGCCATGTCACCCTTCCAGAATATCAGGATGTCATCTATGTATCTGCACCAGAGAAGTTACTGGTGTAGGGGTTGGAGCTGTCAAAAATGACCCTTTTCTCAAAGGCCACCATGTAGAGGCAGGCCAGGCTCGGGGTGAAGGTGATACCAATGGAAGTTCCTTGGGTCTGATAGTACAGCTGTTACTTAAATTGGAAAAAGTTTTCAGTCAGGGCTATTGTGGCACATTCCATTATGAAATTCACTAGGGTAGGGTAACCCCATTACTCTGCCAGGAGAGCAGCCTCTACATCCTCCAATGTCGCTGTTTGCGGAATGTAAGTGTGGAGGGCCTCCACATCTAACGTTACCAGTAAATCGATTTCAGGGGCTGTGTCAATATTTTCAATGAGGCGTAGTACATCCCTAGTATCGTGTAAATGAGGGTGTCTTCTGAACAACAGGTTGTAAAAGGTGGTCACTGAAGCGTGAGAGGGGCTCAAGAAGGGAATCAATCCCGGAAACAATGGGACGTCCAGGTGGTGATTTCTGTCCTTTGTGAATTTTGGGGAGGACATAGAAATCGGGTATCCTATGTTCATTTTGATAAAAAAAATCCACCTCTTTTCGTCTAATCCACCCTTCTGTCTCGGTAGTGAAAAACATTGATGTGATACGAGTTGTTAGAGCACCTGTGGGGTCACTATCAATGCGGGTGTAGTAGTGACGGTTTGCCAACTGGCGGTTGCATTCATTGTCATAGTCCACTGTTGACATGATCACAGTGGCACCACCCTTGTCTGCTTGCTTGATGGGGATTTAGGCGTTGTTTGCTAGAGCATTTCCCGACGCAGCTTCTGCAGCAGAAAGGTTGTGGAAGGTAGAGGTGCTTTTGCCCCTGGAATCTTCTTTAAGAACTGCCTGTTCAAAACGGCAGGATTTCATTCAGGACTTGGCCAGCACTGGGAGTGAACTCAGATGGATTCCACAGTCAAACGTCTTCTTGTGTTTGCTCTGGTTTATCCTGAAAGAACGCTCTGAGGTGTATCTTTCGAAAAACATTGTGTAGTTCACAAGTGTCAAGTAAGTTATCCTGTTCAGGAGTAGGGACAAAACCGAGACCTTTCTTGAGGACCTTGGTTTCTGTTTCAGCCAAAGCCCTTTTTGATAGGTTAACAATCAGTTTATCTTCCCTGTCTGGCTCCGGGTTTTCATGGATTGCTGTGGTGGATCTTGCCACTATACCCGTTTGTGATTTCCTCTACTGTGCCCTGGCCTCTGCCCCAGCCTCTGCCAAAAAAAGGGGGTGTTGAGGAGCGGGGGAAGAACTGTTGTGAACCCTGGAATGGAGGTCCCTCGTAGCCAAAGTAAGGTGGTTGTGAGCCACGCCTTGTGCCATTGCTGCCCCAGCTGTCGTTGCTGAATTACGACTGGAGGAGTTTCTCTTGCATGATGTCTGACTTTCGTCTGACTAGACACATTAGGCAAGAAACATGTTTACCACCATTCTGTAGCCACCTGTCCATTATCTCAGTGGTGACACACATTTTCTGATTTTAATTGGGACCAGTGGGCTTGGAGGAGTGGGGATTTGGAGTACCACTGTGCCTCCTTTTAGACCTTTTTGCACACTTCCCTCACACCTTGCACCTACATCTACACCACAAGACCCTATTCCTACACTGGACCCAATGGCTTGGGACGACAAGGTCTCCGATAAAGAGCCCCTTAAGGGGGGTTGTCAGGCATTGCAGCGCTGGCCTGACAAGGAGCATGCCCTATGATGAAGCAAGACACCCATCTGGGTGTGTGAGGGCCACAAATCCCAAAGTGGGAGCACCCTGTCTCCACCAGAGGGTTAGGGCGTTAGAGCGACACAGCATCTTCCTTTCCTCTCTCTCTAAGGAACTGTGGGCCAGATGTAGGTAGCCAAATACCGGTCGGTAACGGACGAAATTCGGTAATTTCGGCCGTCACCGACCGGTATTTGGAAAATGAGATGTAGGATTAAAAAATTTCCCAATTCAGTAAATATTAGTCGGAATTCTACCAATTCGGTATTTACCGAATCCCTATTTACTGAGTCCTCGTATACCGAATCGGTAAATAAGAAATGGTAAAAAATGTCCATCGAGATGTAGGAAACCCAAAAAATACCGAATTCCATTAAATTCGGTATTTAAGAGTCGGTATTTACCATGGTTTGAAAGCAGGTGGTAACCAGGTGCAGGCTATAAAAGAAGGTTCCAAAATGCAACAGTGCAAGCAGAACGGCGGGATTCTACGTCATAGCAAGGCGGCTACGGCTACAGGCAGCAGGAGAAAGGGTATGGAGAAGGGAGGAGCAGGTCTACAGGCAGAGGATAACGCTCTTCCAACTGACTGAGCCAGAGATACTGCAAAGGTACAGGCTATCAGTATTTTCCGATTCGGTAAATACCAATTCGGAAAATACCGATTCGGTAATTCCCATTCATTCCTATGGGCCAGGAGGACCATAGGAATGAATGGGTATTACCGAATCGGTATTTACCGATTCGGAAAATACCGATTCGGTAAATACCGATTACATTTTCCGAGTGTTACCGAATCTGTAACTTTTTCCGACTTTTTTCCTACATCCCGATTACAGATTCTTAATTACCGATTCAGTATGAGTCGGTATTTAAGAGTCGGTAATCAGGATTTACCTACATCGGGCCCTGTGTACCATATCCGCTTGCTTATTTTATATGTAGTTACTTTGTTCTTTTTAGCTTCACTTCTGATTCCACCTTCACTCTCACTGAGCCTGTACCCACTGCGGTATCCATATGTTTTTCAATGCACTTCGACCACAGTATTGAATATCCATCTAATTTCTAAAAAAGCTAGTGATATTAGCATATGATGTCCTGCATTCCCTTCATAATGTAACTTTTTCTTATCTATATATTGTGCCAGATTAACCTTGGATCTCTATTTATTTGAAACTGTGGTCTATTCATCATACAGAATTGTACAAACAACACTGTCTTCTGGTGTTACTGGAGACTGAGAAAAATAAATTAACCTATTCAGTGGCTTAAGAGCACTTTGTGTGTCTCGAAAGCCTGCGTTCAAATTCCAAATTTCCTACATGACTAAATTCTGTAATCTAAGTCAAATTAATTTACTTTGTGTGTCTATTTTATTTCAAAGTGACATTTGAGAGAACTTCCAAGGTATTCAGTTTAAGATGGACTGTCTACAAAAAACTCACTTGTATGTTTTATTAACCTGTAATGTTCTGCCATCACAATAATATTAGCTATGATGTAAGGGAAACCAGATGATTGAGCACTTTTTTCACTTGTTGTGTTGTCAATAGGGTGGTTTGATGAATGTTTTAATGTTCATGCTGAGAAACTTTGATTTCATATAAATGTTAATACACTGTTGTGATTTAATGTACTAAACTGAAACACCACCATATGTTTTTCAAAGATTGCATTGTTTTTTGCCAAAAGAGGTTACATAGCGGGATAGTAGCCAAGTATGTAGCACCAGATTCCATATTACATTTACAGAAGAACAGTGCTGGGCTACATATATTTATGAAGAGTTAGCACACAATTGTTTTACTTTTGCTGTGTAACTGACTCATAGTAAACTGTTCCTCCTCACCCCCCACCCAGGTGCCGCTCCCTTAGGTAAGGATAGGTATCAGCATAGGGGAGCTGAGTATGAACGCTGTGATGCTTAGAAGAAAGTGATTTAGTGGGGGGAATCATGACAGCATGTTAGAAATAGAAGCTCTTAGATCACTGCCTTGTGCTGTTGCCTAGATGTGGCAAGAACAACTACTACATAGAAAACATGAGTATGAGTCTGGGTGGTTTACTGGGAGGCGGGGGAGAATATAATCTTTGGTGCAGTCTTTAAAGCCCTCCACCAAAATATCCCACATCTGTGCAATAAAACATTTTCTCAGACCTTCTCATTTCTCTTTGTAACAGGGTGCTCTCAGATCGAAACCAAGAGAGCGAGACCAGGCTCAGCTTATGATAGTTGGAGGAAGTGAATCCTTCCAGTGCAGTGTGATATTGTGTTTTACTTGAAGAAAAGTCAGGTTGAGGAACTTAGTGGAGGGTTTCTTGAACTTCGGGCTGGGGAATACACCCAATAGGACCACTTCTGGTGAATTTGTTAGTACATGTTCCTTCGTAGTTAACAGCACTCCGAGAACACTCTGCCAGTATGAAAGGAGTGTGGGGCAAGACTAAAGGGTATGAAGCAAATTGGCATCTAATATAATACAGCAAGGATATGCAGCAGCTGCTAAAGGATATATTTTGTTAATTCAGGCAAATGTAAGGTAGTCTCACGTACAAATATTAAAATGACTATAATTTAAATGGCAGCCACGGGTTACTTTGTGGGGATAGTCCAAAATGTTATACCAGTCCGTAATGTGCAGAGGTTTGCCCATGTCAGATTCCCGGGTAGTACAGAGAGAAGCCTTGGAGTGGTCTCCATGTTGCAGGAAAGCTCTGCACACCCATCTTATCAGTATAGAGCGTCTGACACACCTCATGTGGGCTTGTTGCCAGATGGTGGATATGAAATAGGGCATTTAATGATTGTTTAAGGTGTTCATAAGTAAAGAGTTGACCCGGTGAAGGTTGTAGTCTTCTATAAGAGTTTGGAATTCTAGTTGCTTGTCGTCAACAAATAAATACCCAATTTTCAGAGGCCTGCAGCATGTCACTAATGGAGCTGCCCTGAGGGTAGCCATCCAGTGCAAGAGGGAAGACCCATGTTTATTAGAATGGTCAGTAGGAGACAATGAGTAATGTGGTAAGTCCTCCTTAAATTCTTTATGGGTAAACCCTATCTCATGCAGCGGGTGGCCAGACATCCAGTGATCCACTCATTGTGCAGATAAATAAAAGAATTCTAAGTCCAGAAGGGCTAATACACCTGCAGTCACAAGTAGCTTTAGAGTGGAAAGAGCTACTCATCAGCGCCCCAGCCCCCAAATTAGAACTGGGATGTGTCCAAAGAAAGAACGAGGGAAGGTTTGCAAAATAATATATTAACTGGGGTAGCATTACCATCTTTACTAGTGCCACTTGGCCATTACTAAAAGTGAAAGAGAAGACCAAAAAGCAAACTGGGCTCTGAGGGACCATGTCACCCTGCCCAGATTTCCATTCTGCAGATCAGTGGGGGTTTGGTAAATATTAATCCCTGGTTGTTGAAAGGTTACGGATTCCCAGTTCAATTCAGTGTCTAATTGTATATAAAGGGGGAAACACTACCATATGTTAAAGAAACACTTCTTGCATTTTAAAATCTTTATCATGTTTTTACATTTTGTATGTGTAATTTACATCCCAAAGGTTTGCAAGATTGTATGTGTACTTTGGTACTTTGTGATGAGCTACAGTACCATTTTGAGACATGGACAGAGTGGGCTATTACCCAGCACAACCTTATAAGGGGTCTGGCTCCTGCTCACCCTTCACAAGTACACCAATAGATCATTACATGAAAAGAGTTAGCCAAGGTGGGTGGGTGTTGCTTATTCAACCTCTTAAAAGTGCCTCTTCTGTTTCTCTCCTCTCTGCTGAGACAACCCCCAGATATAAAATATTGTTCGATACTCATGGCGGCCCATCCTGTCTGATTTTAGGAATTATCCCACCTTGTTCTTCTCTTCTTTATTCATACAGTTCTTAGCAACAGTCCTTAGAATCAGTTGATGTGGACCTCCCATACGGTCTTTATTTGTTCCACCTCTTTAATCCTCCTTTATTGGTAGGCCTAGGTTCTGAGATACATGTAGAGTCCCAGATGAAGACTCTAGTGCTGTAAGATTACAGACAATTTATAGGTTCCTCGCATACTGATGTTAGGTGTTAGACTGTGCCATATTATCTTCTCTGTCCCAGTATTCTCTTTTATGTGTAGAGTACACTGGAGGTTGAGGTGAGCCAGTTGTTTTTGTTCAACTTGTTTATGCTAGGAGAAGGTTACTTAAATTACTGTTTCCCAAACTGTTTGCCAATCTTTAAAAAATGTTTAGAAACATAATCAAAATGATGCTGTTGCTTTCTCTCAAAGATAGAGTGGGTAAATGTGGGTAGGGGGTGATGGCCTTGACATGCTCAAGGGCCTTTATTTACTATTGAACAAGGACGTAATCTGTCACCTGAACGCAGCATACCTAGAGGCAAACAGAAGAAAACAATTGTGAATAAATAGTGCTATGTAGAAAATAGTAATACATGCACTGATAAAGTTGTGAGGTTTGGCCTCTCCTTGGATGTGTTTGTAAAACTGAACTTTTGTCCTTATTTTTTCCTGAAATTTGACTGTTTGTCCTGACGTTGTGTCCTGAATTAGACCCTTTGTCCTGAATTATTTACAGTCATGTCCAGAATTATCCTCCATGCCAGGTAGCCATGGCTACTTGTAAATGAGACAAATGTCCACCCAGTCCATTCCCCCTAAAAAGCCGACCAGATAGTTCTATAAATCATAAAGAATCCACTTACACCTGTATGATTGTGCTTCAGATTTGCCTCTTAAATCTCCTTTCCTCCTTCTCACAAGTCCTTCCCGCCCTTGCACCAAATAAACCTTCTTAGACTAAACATAACTTTTTAATTAGTCTTCTAATTCCCCTTAAGCCAACTCCCTTCTGAACCCTCTATATTCATCACATCATGATTCTCCCTCTCTTAGGGAGAGACTGTGGCCAAATTGCCAACTCGGGAGCTAGAGATTCGGAGTTGAGTCTCTCCATCTGTGCAACAGCCTGTGATTCTGGGCAAATCACTTAATCTCCCTGTGCCCATGGACTGCGCCTGGAGACTCAAACGGGTGATAAACCATGCTATATAAATGTACAAACTTAGGGCCAGATGTAGGTCGCCAAATACCGGCCGGTAATGGACGATTTCGGCCGTTACCGACCGGTATTTGGCTTTTGAGATGTAGGTGGGTCTGAATTTACAGAATCGGTATATTTACCGATTCGGTAAATTTACCACTTCGGTATTTTACCGAATCGGTAAATATACCGATTCTGTAAATCCATATGTAGGTGACACTCCTAAGAGTGCCACAGGCCCTTAAGAGTCGGTATTTTACCACCCAATCCTATTGGGTGGTAAAATACCGAATTCAGGTGTGCATGCACTTCTGTGCATGCACACCTGTGCCATGTGACACACAGACATGCCCTTAGGGCATGTCTGTGTGCCACATGGCACACATGCCTGTACTTGGGGTGCTAGAGGGTGTCAAAGTGACACCCCCTGCACCCTTGCAGGATTCGGTATTTACCGAATCTGTAAATACCGAATCGGTATTTCACATTGAATCCTATGGGCTTCAAGGCCCATAGGAATCAATGTGAAATACCGAATCGGAATTTACAGATTCAGTAAATACCGACTCTTACAGAATCAGTAATTTTTTACCTACATCTGCCTCCTTCCTATTTACCGACTCTTAAATACCGATTCGGTATGAGTCGGTATTTAAGAGTCGGTAAATAGGAATTACCTACATCTGGCCCTTACTCTCTTAAGGTTTGAGTCACAATCTTGTTTGTGGTCTGCTTGAACATGTTATTTTTTGCTCCTATGATATGATTTCTACACAGATGCATCTCAATTATGCCACGTGGGGCAATGACGTAATCTTGTGCATTTTGAGTAACAAATATAACGCCAAATGACAGAAATGATTTTAAATTAAACAAAACTTCACCCAGGTCTTTATATGCATGATGGAAGGCCTTGCTTATACTAAAACACTCTAAAACTGGACTTTTTGACAGGGAGTGGGGTACCTTGCTTGCCTTGTTTGGGGTAGTAAGCATTATATAAATGCTTTCATAAATACAATACAATACTGCTCATCCACAACCAAGAGTAGCCTTCAGATGATACCTATGATTATAAGTAATCAAGAGGTCACACCAACATGAACGTTTGTACACCAGCAGTGTTAGTTACATTAACAATTGCAAACAAGTGCCAATATGTAACCATCTTAAAGCAGGAAGGTCCAGCAGTTCACATTGCTCAATGCTCCAGTCTGTACGTTCTGCAAAATAAAGAAACTGGAAGTTTTCTACACCAGAAGATGTGATTTTTTTAATGATAACATGAAGCCAACACAGAGGGCTTGATTACCATGTCATTTGGAAAGCAATTCGACCGACTCCTTGTCGGAATCGGTTCTGACCGATTCGGGTTCGGCAAGTCCGACCGACCAATTGCGATGTGTACGAACACCGTTCGGTCGGTCTCCCATTGAATTTGATGGGCGCCTGTGTTCTGACCGACAACACAGGCTCCAATTGAAGAAAGGCGTGGTTGCGGAAAACCTTGCACCCGGTTGCAGGCACCCCATGGTGCCTGCCACACTGTGCATGGTTGTAAAGAGAGTGCCGTGGGTACCCCCCCACAGGCCCCCACCTGAGGCCTCTGGGTGAATTGGGTCCTGCTACAGGCCCCCAAAGTCACTTTCTGACAGCCATTCCAATGTCGACAGAGCAATTTGGAAAGGCTATCCAAATCCGACATCATTGTACGTCAGTCGGAAACGCGATCCAAAGAGATGTATGATTTGGCTCCGACCAAATTGGAGTCTCCGAATGCCGGACGCACCCGAATCCAAAAGACCGAACCTGTTAACTTCTATCGTAATTAGTTGGAAATGTTCCTGTGTCAGTCAGAAACATAGGTTCCAACACTGTTTAGGAAAATTTGAATGCCGTTTGGAGCCTTTCCAACCGACATCGTAATCAGGCCCAGAGTGCGTAATAAAAGAGCATTAAGCCTCAATCCATGTGTCAGAAGAAATTTGAAACATGTGTTATAAATTATTTCTATTGATGCTTACTGAACATTTTCTAATTAATTAAAAGGATGCAATTTATTTCAACAGGTGTGGCATTAAAACCTGAACCAACAAACACAACAAATCGAGGTAAGCACTTTGTTTATTTTAATGGATTATCTTCATTTTGGTAATTCTTTATTTTATTTGTTCACGCATCACAGATCATTAAATGCTTTGTTTATAGAATAATTTTGCTTTGAGGGGAATATAAGCATTGACAAATCCAATAGATCTGTAGCATGCTGCCAGCTTTCATGCTTTGTCAGTGCTTGTAAAGAAAAATCCTGCTCCATTACCCGGACCATATCAATAGTAAAGGATGCAGGCGTTGAGAGCTGGGTCACCTTTGGCAAAGTTCAAACCCACAATCTTCATTGATTGGCTCACAGATGAATGTATCCAAGGTGCAAAGAGTGGAAACCTGCCATGGACGTTTGACAACTCGAGGGCATTGAGCAAGGTTCTTGCAATGGGAAGTAATTTTGGGCGGTTGCTTAGTGGCAGCCCTTGAATTCCGCATAAGTGCTCCAAAGGAGAGTGTGCTAGAAAGTTGTACTCCTCTTTCCATGGCGCAACCAATGCTTATTAAGGTCAAAAGCCATCTATAAACAGGATTAGTTTTAAAAGGAAACGGGAGCCAATGCAATTCACAACAGCCAGAAGTGTTACATGGAAGCTTAATCCTCCAGAGTACCTCGTTCTGACTTAACATGTCTTAGGTTACACAATTTCAACATCTCTTTGCCCTAACCCATTGCGTAATGTAGACGTAGGTTTATAGGATGAGATTGGGATTCAAAAGTTGAGACTTTTTGAGCATCATTGTATGGATTGGAGTGGAAGGAGTGATGCATGAGGGTAGTTAGCATAACAAAAATATGGATACCATGTGATCAAAAGGGAGCACAGCACAGCCAGAAGAGTAACAGAGCCTGATTGAGGGTTGTGCAATGCATGACCAATGTAATTTTCATCAGCAGACAGTCACTTTTCTGAACCATTCTGTATTGTGTTTTCTTGAAACCTAATTCAAACAATGGCGGAGACACTGATTCCATGCCAGTACCTCCACCTTTATACCATCTCCCACAAACGCCAGTATTAGTGATTGATTACTGAGGTGGATCTATCATGGAGTGGGTGGCAGGGAATCATCAGATTTCAGCATGGAGGTGCAAACAGCACCACATTGATGTAAAATTGTAAATTGATACTTGTATAGCGCACTACTCACCCGCAAGGGTCTCAAGGCGCTTGTACAAATACCGCTGTGGAACCCATCCTGGCTTTCCCTGTGAGGTGTCCACTCCTGGGCACCCCCAAGGTGGAGACCAGGCATCCTTAGCGTTGTGGGGGCCGTTGTGGAGATTAAGAAAGCTATTGCCCAGAGTTGCAGAGTGGGACTCCATGATTGGAATCGGCACCGAGGCGAGAATTATCAGGTACGTGGAATTTTTGAGCCCAAGACCCGCCGAGGCGGAGAATTGAACCCTGGTCCCGGGCTAGACCTCTGGATCAGGGTCTGCCGCTCTAACCATTGAGCCACACTTCTCCATTGATTACCTCTTTTCTACAGACGCACTGCATGACTGCCTGGTAGTACCTTAAAAATCCCTAGGGCTACATTGAAGAAACCATGCATGTGACTAGTAACAGCAAGAACATCCCCAGGAATGTTCATGCGTACCACACATAGCTGCAGGTCAATATAGCCATCCCCAGGTCTTTTCTTGGTCCCATTGAAGAAGAAGTGGTGCTACTTTGTGCTGTGAGCTAGGAGGCGTCTCTCCGGGAAACAACCTTTACAACGCATTCATTACATCTCACTACCTTTACAACGCAATCATTACAATGCAACAACCTTTACATCGTATGCCATTACAATGCAGCCATTACATTGTATGTTACTACAACGCATGTCATTACAATGCATGTCACTACAAAGCATGTCATTACAATGCAATATAAGGTAGGTAACGGGGAATAGTAATTTTTACCCATCTCCTATCCAACACTTACCCTACTGTTGCACTCACTGGAGTGGGAACAGTAATTTGTACCCCTACACTATCCAACACTTGCCCTACTGTTGCACTCACTGGAGTGGGAATAGTCATTTTTACCCCTACACTATCCAACACTTACCCTACTGTTGCACTCACTGGAGTGGGAATAGTCATTTTTACCCCTACACTATCCAACACTTACCCTACTGTTGCCCTAAAAGTAATATGCGTTGTAATGGTATGCGTTGTAAAAACATGTGTTGCAATGGATGTTGCGATGTAAAAACTGCCTTGTAAAGGTATGTGCTGTAAATGTTCGCGTTGTATCGTCATACATCCGTCGCTCCAGCACCAGCTTTGTACTGCATCAGTCCATTTCAGATTCACATGGAGAAAACTACCACCTGATCCTGACCCTGCGTGGGTTGGCAGGCTGCTGTTGGTGGCGTACCGTGCCACATGTTTGGCGTATTCCCCACCTTCTACACTGTCTTGAATTTTGGAATCTGCGCAGTGGAGGGAAGAAGAAGCCGAGATTTAAATCTGGTACTTTGCTTTTCTTAGTGATTGAAGTAGTATCTACTTACACACCCACTCACTCACCCATACAGCCACTTATATACCCACTCAATCACTAATGTACCCACTGACATACCCAGTCATACACCCATTCCAGGGAAAGCCCATACTCCACCATTGGAATGCCTCCCTGCTCACACACCGAGTCAGTCACCCATAAAGCTACTCATACACCTGCTCACTTACCAATGCCTGTCAATCACACCCCCACTTACTCACCCATACAGATAACACCCACTCACTTACTCATGCAGATACTAATATGTGCTCACTCATCTATATAGTCACTGACACAAGCACACACTCACCCATACATCCACTCCACATTCACTCACTCACCCATACCATCACTCATATACCCCATCACTCACCTACACTGCCTTCAACATCTCCAGTTACTAACCCATATACCACTGATACACCCACTCACTCACCCAAACAGCCATAACCACACTAGCTCACATATTCAGCCTCTCACACATGTACTCACAAACCCATACAACCACTGACACACCCACTCACTTATCCATACAGGAGGTCACACACACCCTTACACAGACACTCAGACACCAATGCAGGTACTCAGACAACCAATCACTCACCCATACAGCCACTTAGACGCCAACTACCAACTGACAGACTGATACCGACATTCACACAACTAGTCACTCATCCATACATTCACTGGGGCACCTATGCACTCACTTAAACAGTCAATCACTCATCCACTGAATCATCCTTAGAGGCACTCTGCACCCCCTGATTTACCAAAACACCTTGGTATATGTAAATGTTGGGATTGGGCCCTCCTTGGCCCTGGGGACGGCCACCCCCCAGGGCCGGCTCCAGCAATGTCCCGTGGTGCCCGCCCTTGGAACATTGCAGTTTGCTATGGCAGGGCGGGACGCACAGCTCCCGCCCTGTCATAGCAAACACTGCTTTGCTTTGTGGAAGTGAGAACAGGAAGCCTGCTCTTGCTTCCATGAGACAAAGCAGAATTGCTTTTGGACAAAGGGAGCTGCATGTCAGCAGCTCACGTTTCCCAAAAGCAATGCCGGCTCCCGCAGGAGATGGGGAGTCGGCAGGGACTGCGGGGGCATTGGGGCACCCCCTGCGGTCCCCAAAGTGAGAGTTACACCCGAGGTTCCTGTGGCACAAGCGGGCCAGGGAAGGGTCCCCAGGACCAAAAAAGGCCTCAGGAGGGGGGTGCACGGCCCCCTCCTTTCATTAAAAAAGATATATATATATATACATAAACATATGGCCACCCTCAGGAGGCACGGAGACTTCCTCCCCCAACCAAGAGTGCATCAGGAGGTGCGTTTGCATAGTGGTGCAGAAAAGGGGCGTGGCCTGTGTCCACCTCTCAGCAATCCCACTATCTGGGGCTTACTGGAGGTGTTAGCTAGGCTAGATGGCCCCTAAGGATCCCCAGCATTAAAAGGGGACTTTAATCCTCATCCAAGAGCGCACTAGGGAGCGCTTTTGCAGAATGGTGGGCAATGGGGCTGTGGCCTGCTATGAGAACTTACCAATGCTGCTGTGTGGGACTTACTGGAGGTAATAGGAGGGGTAGTTAGCCCCCAAGGACGTCCAATTACCCCGCCTGTTACCTCCATTAAGTCCCACACAGTGGTATTGCTAAGAGGTCTTCGGAGGCCACGCCCCCCTTCCTCCACCACTCTGTAAACATACCTCCTGGTACACTATGGGTTGGGGGAATGAAGTCCACCTTACTCCTGAAGGACTTTGGGGGCCAAGAAGCCCTCCTGATACCTTCTGTAAGTCCTACGCAGCGGAATACCACTGCGCTGGTTGGAGGCCCAGCCTCCTTTCTATACCACTCTGGAAACGCGACTACATTGTTATAGTTATAAATTAGCATTTAAAAACCTTAGAAATTCATTGAAGAAACCGTAGGTTTCAGGAACGTTATAGTTAGTAATTAGCATTTAAAAATATGAGAAATTCACTGAAAAAACATAGGTCGCCAGTAGGTAATTATAGTTAGGACCTTGTTTCTATTCAAAACGCATTTTTTCTTTTGTCAATATCTTTGGCGCAGTTTGAAGAATATTCCCAACATTTTCAAAACTAATGGAGCGCTCCGGTCAGCTCCTGTCTTGAAAGTTTCGGGGTGATTCGTCAACCTGGGATCCCAAAACATGTGTTCTCCATGTTAATTTCCAAAGGGAACGTTTGTCGCGGCTACAGCCTGAACTGCTGAACACAATTACACCAAATTTGTCAGAGAAGTATCTCTTGGTCCAGAAAGCTTTCTTTGAGAGTTGGGTTGTTGCAGCAATGGAACAACCCTGTCGGTCAGTGACGTAAGAAGTGAATCAATGGACCGGGTGGAAGAGAGGACAGGTCGCAGCAATAGGGAAACTTAACAACGGAATTTGACCAGGATGCGGTACACCTGAGAAACACTACAGCCTAATCTATTCTTGTGGGAAGGAGAGGGGATCTCTGTGCTCAGGGAAAGGAGAGTTAATGCTCTCTTAGTATTTGACGTTCTCCACAGGTTCGAATCTCCCGATAGGGATAGCACAGTCTTAATACTAAAAAAAGAAATGGATTACGGATAACAGCACTGTTACAGTGCTTAAAACAGCACAACGTTGTAGATATGTTGGTTCTCTGAAACTTTATTTGACAGATTCTGCAATATCTGTGCACATGCAAGCCTGCTACGAAATAGCACCAAACGAGCTCAGGGCCAAAGCTCTAGCCTTGCACATCTTAAAACCAACTGACAAAGTAAACACTTACAGTTTCCACACATACAAAAAGACACAAACAAAAAATCCTGCCCCTCGTCAAATTGAACTCAGATCATTTTTCCTCATTAAACAACAGCTATTTTCTCACATATATCATACGAACACACACATATGGGCATCTTTAGCATGTCAGTGTTTTAATAGACTCTGTTAGAAACAGTAGTTTTGTAAATTATGCGGATTATAGTGATTTGATTATCCAGTCCAATGCCCACCCCTCTTCCTCTCTGACACTCAGAAGAAATACTTCACTGGCATTGTATCAGTCTCCAATCTAAGGCACCTGCCTAATGATCGAGTCCAGGGGTGTGCTTGCGTACACAGTGACAATCCAAACTCACAATGCTCCAGATTGGGGGGGGGGGGGAGCTGTGCCCATGGCATAACAGAAAATGGTACACCCGCGAAATGTGATGAGCGGCTCCCAAGTATCCCATATATTACAGTGTGTAAAAGGGAGGGAGAACTTTACCCCTCTGCGCTGCAGGGGCAGCAGAGCTTACCTTACATCCCCAGGCTGCTTGTGCATGCAGTACTTGCTATTCTTAATGCATCTCTGGATGGAAAATGGGCTCACTAGTGCTGTCGCTTGTCCATTTATTATCGACCTTGAAAGTGTCACAGAAACGGAAGCCCAACCTCTGCCCCAGTGCTGGACACTGATTCACACAAACCCAGTGACACCTGCTATTAACGAGCCACAAAACCATAAATCCACAGTAGTTTGGCGTAGAATGATCCTGAAGGTCCAGCTGCATATGCACTGTCACACTTCCCCTCCCCCATTGAGCACAGAAGGTGCAGGCTGGGTGCATTGTTGTGCCCAGAGGCTGTACTCTCTAGTCCAGGGGGCTCTAACCTTCTGTATATACTGAGATACTCCTGTTCAATAAAAATCATCCTGAGCTACTAATATATTAGTGTTATAACAGTGAGCATATAAGTCACGGTTAAACTAGTGGCCGCCACGTACAAAATTGTCAGTAGTGGTCACCCCATTGCTTCAGGCAGGGCTGCCAGCAGTAATGTGAACAAGGCTTTATCAATTTGGATTGCATCTACCTTGGTAATATATACCTGCCACTGCGGCAATTCTTTTGGTACCTAGATAACAACATGAGCAATAAGCCCCACCCCCATAATTTATCACTAAAATATCAGCTTTAAGTGTATATTGCAAATATAACCATTTTTCTCCAAACATATATTTCTGAAAAAAGTTCTGAAAATACACACATTTTCGTTGTGTTTCAGTTTTGCTACACAAATGTTAAATAAGCCAAGCAAATGCCTCTAATGTAGTAGGCCGGGCTGCACACAGTAGAGCTACTAAGGGGGTAGTTGGTAAACTACGAGTAGATCACTAGCTATTCTTGGAGAAGCCTCCTCTTCTTACCGTAGTAATAATAATTTAAAGATGGTGACCACCCCAACACCGCACGATCAATTTTCATGAACTGCAGCACCCCTTGCACCACCTCGACTCTTTACATCACAATCTGCCGCTCAGCAAGTCCAGTGAGTCGGTATAGCACAAGAGCGCCATCTCATTCTCGACCCTACACTAATTTAACAGACCACTGTATGGTCGAATTCCCAAAGAAAGCCCGATTGCAACCGTACACTACCACACCCAGCTGTACCGGCAATAGCGCAGATTCCTCTATACAAGCCACATGCCCAATAAATACCCTTTGCTGGACCAGTGGTGTTGGGAGTAGACCAGACACGGAACCATTTTGGTGTGTGAAAAATGCCACTTTATTGAAACAGGTGCACCTTGCAACAGCCTTACAGAACTAAAACCTCGCTATACATCCGATACCTGCCCCTGCCACACCCCCGCTGCTAGGATCCCCTCAACATGCCCCCACCCTGATATCACCATATAAACAACATTATAATGTATTGTAGTAAACTTACACACTTTTATTAACCAATATCCTATGCCTGCCTCTCTAAAATGGTAAATCACCCACCTTCTACAACTGAACTTGACATTACCCGCCTACCCTTTCCCTGCCAATGATCCCAACTTTCAATGGTAACCAAAAAACGTCTGCCAACCCTGGCTTTTAAACTTTTAAAACCCTTCCACCCCGAAAAGGGCGAGAGACCACCACCCATTTTCTGCCCCCCTGACCGACTAGACAAATAGCCCTCTACTCGTGTGTCTTAGCACATTCAAAGACCTGGCCAACACTTCTCTGATTTCCAAAAGGTATAAATCCATTCCAGTCCTAGAAAGGTGCACACCATCATCCCTAGAAAATTCCACTGTATCAAAGCGTATCTCTGAGTGACTCATCCTTCCAAAACCCAAACTCCTGCAAGAACGTGCCATTTCTGTATTCTTTTTCCATCTAGCCCTATAAATAGCTCCTGGATTGATGGCTCCATGCCGAAACCCTGCAAGGGACAAACTCGGTCTCTAAAGCAAAACACCTTGCCCACTGCTCCTTAATCAAAGCCAAGTTCCTTTTCATCGCCCTCATCAAAACCACATCCATTTCTTTACACAGGTCATTCTCGCACAAGAGTAGCATCAAAATATCGGGGCACCTGCCGCCCAACAACCATTTATTTAAACTGGGATTCAACTCCCTCCAGCACATGACCCCTTTGTACCTTCACACAACTTTAAACATTTGGGCCTAGATGTAGGTAAATGTGAATTACCGATTCATAAATACCGAATTTTACCGATTCGGTATTCATGAATCGCTAATTCAAATGTAGGTAGAAATTCGTTAACAAATACCGAATCGGTATGATTCGGTATTTACCGATTCTGTAACTACAGAATCGGTATTTGCCATTGATTCCTATGGGCCTTGAAGCCCATAGGATTCAATGGCAGTTACCGATTCGGTAATTACCGAATCGGTAAAAATACCGAATTTACAAGGGGGACAGGGTGTCACTTTGACACCCTGTTGCACCCCTGTAACTGGCTTGTGCGCCATGTGGCACACAGACATGCCCTTAGGGCATGTCTGTGTGCCACATGGCACAGGTGTACATGCACAGATGTGCATGTACACAAGAATTTGTTATTTACCATGCAATTGTATTACATGGTAAATAACGAATTCTAAAGACCCTGTAGCACTGTTAGAAGTGCAACCTACATAGGAAAATACAGATTCGGTAATTTTACCAATCGGTAATTTTACCGATTTGGTAACATTACCGATTCGGTAAAATTACCGAATCTGTATGTTTTCAGTGCCCCTACATACCAATGTCAAAATACCGGTCGGAAACGGCCGAAAATCGGTATTTTCGGCCAATTCCGACCGGTATTTTGACACCTACATCTGGCCCTATATCATTAAAACCTAAATTTAAACCAAAGTAACACTGTGGCACTTGCACTAGTGCCCATTTCACAAAGGAGTGCCACACTACCCAAATATTCAACACCTCTGCCGAGGGGCCGGCCACCGAACCTGCACACTTTGTGCCTCTTTCTGCACTTCACTTGCTTCTTTCTGCACCGCTCATGCTTCTTTCTTCACCCCTTTTGACTCTTTCTGTATCTCTTGTGCCTCTTTCTGCGCCCCTGTTCCCTCTTTCAGTACCTCTCCTGCCTGTTTCTGCACCTCTCTTGCCTCTTTCTGCACTTCTCTTGCTTCTTTCTGCACCTTTATTGCTTATTTCTGCACTTCTCTTCCTTCTTTGTGTACCCCTCTTGTCTCTTTCTGCACCCTTCTTCTCTCTTTCTGCACCTCTCTTGCCTCTTTCTGCACCTCTCTTGCCTCTTTCTGCACCTCTGCTGCTTCTTTCTGCACCTCCGTTGCTTCATTCTCCACTTCTCTTGCTTCTTTCTGTACCTCTCTTGCTTCTTTTCTGCACCCCTGTTGCCTCTTTTTCCACTTGTCTTCCTTCTTTCTGCACCACTCTTGCCTCTTTCTAAACCCCTCTTGCCTCTTTCTGCATTTCTTTTACCTCTTTCTGAACATGTGTTACTCTTTTTGCACCTCTTGGTTTTTTTCTGCACTTCTCTTGCTTCTTACTGTACTTCTAGCGCCTCTTTCTGTACTCAAATGGAAAGTGCAAGCTGTCAAGTTTAAATGTCTGCATGCTCGTGACTGAGGTATATGTCTACTTGTTTATATATTCTCACATGTGTTATGCATCTGAAGATGGTAGCTTAAAAAGTGGTTAGCTTCTCCTATAGGTGGTTAAATGTTCTCAGTCCTGCTCTGTCATTCATGTATATAGGTGTTAAATAGCCCCCTCAAATATACTATTGAATACCCATGTGCCGAGTATTATGAGCAGAAACAAATACATACACCTTTTTGTACACATATTTACAGAGTATGCTGTTTGAAACACAGGTATTCAAGTATAAGTATGGTTATTTTTATGTAACATGTCACTAGGTAAAAGCAGAGACACGCAAGCATACCTTCATAAACTTGGTCAGGCTTACAACAGTGATATGCTTAGGATTGTTATTTTACATTTGGTAGGCCTAACATTCTGAGCAGTCCATTAATAGTGAACCATCAAGAGACAAATGAGGTTGAAGACATCTTGGGAGAAGGATAAGGGATTAGGCTACTTTGTATGAGAAAGTTGTAAGGTACAGTCAAAGTAGGCCTCTTTCTGCACCTCAGGTGGTTCTTTCTGAACATCTCTTGCTTCTTTCTGCACCTTTCTGCCTCTTTCGGTGTTTTTCTTGCTTCTTTCTGAACATTTCTTCCTCTTTCTGCACCTCTCTTGCCTCTTTTTGCACTTCTCTTGCTTCTTTCTGCGCCTTTCTGCCTCTTTCTGCACATGTCCTACCTCTGTAGCCATAGTTAGAAAATAGCATTTAAAACACCTTTGGAATTCACTGAAAAAACCATAGGTTTCAGGGAAGTTATAGTTAGGAATTACCATAAAACTTTTGAAATTCACAAAAAAAAACACAGGTTTCATGGACGTTATAGTTAGGCTGACTCGTACAAAACCAGAGAAATTCGGCCGTTATAGTTAGCTGGGCTAACTATAACTTGCGATCCCGCAATGCACTGCTGATGACGACACATATTACATCACTGATGCCTTGGTCACTGACATCACTGATGACATCTCAAATCACATCACTGATGACATCATCCACTTAATATCTGATGCGCCTCTTCACACCCTAATATAACCTTTGATACACCCACTCTTGAATAGAGACCACCATTCTCGAGACCATAGACACAACAATAGTACATACCCACTCACTGATTCTTAGGTGTACACAAATCCACTTACTCATCCACACAGTCACTCATTCATGCAGTTAATTATATATAAAGCCCCCCTTCCTTCACAAATTCAATCTTCAAAGAAGCAGTCCTCTTTCTATGTGTGCTGCAGCTTGCATACAAAGAGGCAGTAACAAGGAGAAATACAAATATTTCTCTTTGTTATGCCTAGATTGGGCAAGCACTCCATTATGGCACAATCCCAGGGTTTAGACCTTTGTAAATTTGGGATTGTTTCAAAAGCCATGGGTGGATGTGTGGAAAAGCCCATACTCTACCCATGGAATACCTCCCTGCTGCAAGGTAACGCAAGGCAGTGATATGTGTTGCCTTGCATTACTTTGGATTTACTAAACCATGTGGAGTCATGTAGCGTGGCTTTTGTGGCTTAGTAAATATCATTAAAGGATATGCTTTGCCTGCCATCAACTTGCTTAATGCAGGGGCCTTAGTATCCTCTCAAGTCAAAGGCAAAAGCTTTTTTATTCTTTCACGAACACGCAGTTCTGGAAGTTGTTTCTAGGTGACCTTCACATGTCAAATGCGAAAGCATTTCTTTTCTTTTGTGAAGGTGTAGTTTCACTCATTATTACTAGGTGTCACTACTAAGTAAGATGAAAAGGTATTGAAATTCTGACATGATGTTGCAGTTCCACTAGCGGTTACTAGGTGTACTTCAAAAGTCAAATGGAAGGGCATTGAGATTCTTACATAAAGCTGCAGTTCCACTAGTCATTAGTAGGTGTACCTCAAAAATTAAAGGCACATTTTTGATTATCTTTTGTGAAGGTGCAGTTTCACAAGTCTAGGTGTCCCCGTCCCTTTCTAATCAAATGCAAAAGGAATTAAATTCTTTCATGAAGCTGCAGCTCCATAAATCATTACTAGGTGTCCTTTTCCAATCAAATATGAAAGTGATGTTCTGAAAATCGTTACTAGGTGTCCCTCCCAAGTCAAATGCAAAAGCATAACAATTCTTACATCAAGCCGCATTTCCACTTGTCATCACTGGGTTTCACCCAAAAGTCAAATGCAAAAGCACTGAAATTCTTTTATGAAGCTGTAGTTCCACAAGTCATTACTAAGTGTCCTGATCCCTTTCTAATCAATTGCAAAAGTCTTGGTATTCTTACACGAAGCCGTAGTTCCACTAATTTTTACTAGGTGTCTCTCTTGAGTCAGATGCAAAAGCAGTTTCACTAAACCTTACTTGGTGTACTTCACAAACAAATGCAAAGGAAATAAAAAATGTTCTTGAAGTTGGAGTTCCACATCTTGTTGATAAAGGTATGTGTCAATTCAGAAGGAACTGCTTTAGATTTCATGTATCAATGCAACAAGTTGTAGAATGTGGGAAAGTGGCTTTAGTATAGAAATGTGCATACCCACTTTGCTATTTTAATTATTTGTGGTTGTTTTCCATATGATTAAATATTTTCCAAAGCTGTTTGATAATAATGAGTCAGAATGACAGGTTTCAATAAACTGCATGTTCTTGTTTTAAGTTTGTGATCACACCCTATTATTTATAGGAACTGCAGTACACTGCTAAGTAGAACTACAACTAGATAGCTTTTTAAGACTGTTTCTGTTTTGGTGGGTGTAAGCCATGTCTTTGATTTGAGAGAAGTTTACCCTGTCAGTGGTACAACACTACAACAGGGGAGATGCAGTCCCATAAGTAGTTACTAGAGGGCTCTCTCACATCAGATACAAGTGGTTGAAATGCCAATCATGTCCCTTGGGAGAGGGGGCTGTGACTTCCTTGTACAAATCTGCACATACACTCTACTGACTCTAATGACATGCTTATTTTCAGTTGATTAAATAAATTTACCAAAGCTGGCTTATAGTGAGGCATGAACATTGTATTTTACAATAAATGTCTAGAGAGATATGAAAATAGTGGGAAACATTTGGAACACTGCAGCCTCAGCCACATGTGTTTCGACTAAGTAATCATAACCATGCTTGCCTTAACGACGCATATGCATGATTAAGGCAGTGCGTGGTCTAGCTGCTGCTGCTGCTGGGTATAAGCAGGAAGACCTCACCAGGAAGAGAGCCAGAGGATGCGGAGAGGTAAGTGGAGAGGGCTGGGGAGGTAGTTTTGAGGGTAGGTGGTAGTTTTGAAGGCTGGGAGGTCGGGGTAGTTTTGAGGGCTGTGGGGGTCGGGGTAGTTTTCAAGGCTTGGTGGGGGTCAGGGTAGTTTTAAGGGCCAGAGGTCGTTTTCAGGGCTGGGGGAGGGTTGGAGTCGTGTTCAGGGCTGGGGAGGATTGGGTTAGTTTTCAGTGCTGGGTAGGGTCAAGGTTGTTTTTAGGGCTGGGTGAGGAGATTTAGGTAGTTTTTTAAATTAGGGGTTAGGGTTTTATGACAAAGGGCAGTAAAAGGGGTTGTGGTAGTTTAAGGGACAGCACAGGGGGTGGGGTGATCAGGTAGTGTATGTAAAGGGTTATGGACAGCCAGGGGGTGGGAGGGGGTTGGAGTAGTGTATGTTGAGGGGCAGGGTTTTAGGCTTAGGGCAGGGGGAGGAGAATGGGTAGTTTTTAGGTTTTGGGCCACAGGTCGGGTAGGCAGGTAGAGGGTTTGTAGCTTAGGGCGGGGAGGGTCAGAGTAGTGGTGACCTTAGCCCTGCATACCCCTTTAACATTCATCCGTATCACAAAATTGCATGGTAAAGGCATGTGGGTAAAGAAATGCGTGGTTAAGACGCATTCGTGGTCTCAGGCTATGTGGTAGAGGCACGCATGATTTAGCTATGCATGCCTCTATCATACAACCAAAAATAGTCGATGTAACTCTACTATACATAGGGACCACCAGTCATTCGGAATTGCAAGAATCTCACAATTTCTATTTTGGGGGAGCTATGCTTTTTAGATGTATGTGTACATGTGCAAGGACATATACTGTCACTCAAAATGAAGGCACCCAATGGCAGGAGGAGGTTGGTCTGTTGATCTGTACCTTATGACAGGGTGGGAGGTAATATAATATGTGTGTCATGTCAACAGACCAATGGTGAAAGAGTGTTGACTGGTAGCCCCGATACATGTAAGCATTTTTTTTTTACTTTCTTTGGAACCATGGAGCTGGCAAGACAGCTAAAACTGTCTTTATGCTAGACCCGAAAATAAACAAAGAAGTGGGCATTCAATTCACAGCTCACAAGCTTGGAAGTGGTCCCCTGGCCATTCAATTCACTTTCATGTCTCAATATGTTGCTTCCCTTGCACTCTGTTGCTCTGTAGTCCAACTGCAAAACAACTGGACTAAAGGCTTGTGTTTGTTCTAATCTAGGCAGGAAAACCATTTATTACACATTGTAGTTGTATGTCCACCATAAATATGTAAAACAATTCACTTAGTGGTGATAAAGTTAACTAATGATTACTAACGAAGGAATGCATGCCATCACTAAGCTTATTAGGATTAGGCAGTTTAGAAAAAGAAATAATGTCTGGTTTGCCTTTCGCCCATTTCTCATTTGCTGCTGTCTTCATGTACTGGGAGTTCTGTTGCCTTTTATCTACTGACATTCACTTTGCAGTTGGTGATTTCAGTGGTGCACGTACCATTGTTGCAGACGTTGTAGTGGCACCAGGGCCCAGAGCCTTGAGGGGCCTATTCAACCCTGACAATTGCAGTGGTTTACAACCCTAACAGTAGTCAAAAGGATACTTTTCCTTGCTTGCACCAGGGCCCTTGGCATCCTTCATACTCTACTAGATTGCGTTTGCTATTCCTGTTACCTTACAAGCCAATAACGGTTTTCTTGGGAAGTATGCTGAGTGCCATCGCACTGACACATAGGGCAACTCATTATTTAGAATCAGACCTGCAGGTAAAACAGGGAAATGAGGAGCATTTAGCTTCTTTCTTTTTGGAGCCAAGATGATACTACTCCCAATAGAACTTTATTGGTATGCATGATTACATCAGAAAGTCAAACACAAAGGCCAATTTGTGAGGACAGTTGGGGAAGAGACGTGACTGAGAGGGGTGGCATGCATCCTGGACAAGATGGCATCTATGTCGAATATTAGGAAAACATAATTCTACACATCATCGAGAATTAATTTCAAAGGCAACAGTACTATACCAATTTTTATGTGTATAATCGAGGGTAGAAATACATTTGGCACATTGTTAATGATGCAAAAAACAGAAACACAGGAAATCTATGAATGGCAGTTTGTAAAATCACAGGGAGTCAAAAAATGACCTGCTACTTAGTATTCATAAGGCTGTTCACAATTTGCCACGTCATGTGATTGGCTACAATGACAACGATGGTAGTTTGTAAAGGACAGAACACCACCATTCCTGTGATTTAATTTCACAATTGATAATATTTGTTCCCTTTGTGTGTGCCTTTTTTAGCAACTTCCCTCGAATTTGTCACCCAGATTTCCAAAGTCTAAGAGGTCCAAAGGAAACTCCTTCCCCTCTGTGATCAATTACTACCCCAACCTTTCAGTCTGTAACTATTCATTGGTTTGCAACTAAAATTAAGGTTGCAAACAGTTTATACATATAGTAACGTGTCACAATTTGGAAGGAACACCCAAAGCATGCCCCTTATGAACTAGTCATCATTTCTAGACCCATTGTAGTTTATTAAAATAAGAAGATATTTAAACATCGTAAACCCTGAGATGTACCGATTTGTAGGGTTTGTGGCCTCTAAATCAGTTAGTACCTTGATGCAAAATATTCCTAATGAAGGTGATAAAAAAATAAAATAAGCAATAAAATGTTTTTAGTATTTTAAGATAGAGTAAACGTTTATTGTGTTTTAAGTTCTAGGGTTTTATTGTTATAACATATTTGAAATTGTACACTCCTTAAATACATTCAAAACATTTAGAAAGTGATACATTTTAAATGTATAATAGACTTCATGTAAAAAGATAAACCTTATTATTCCAGTGCCGCAGACTTTGAACCAATAAATAATAAAAACAAATAAGTTGGGGAGAAATAATATAAAAATACGAAATAAAGGACTTTTTAGCAATGAAGTATGTTTTTTTTAATTATATGGCCATATTAGTTACTTCCTAGGGAGAAAACCCAGCGATAGTTGTTATTTGGCCATGGAAAGAACTCCATATCATTTTACCGGGAGAGAGCAGCAGAGTCACTCACCGCCATGAGGGGAACGGCGCAACTTCCCCGCATTTCCACATCCCCTGCCGCGAGGGCAACGGCATCTCTTCCACCAGCCCAACCCCGCGCCGTGAGGGAAACGGCTGCAGGGCGACCGTGCTGGGCACACTACAACTCCCAGCACCACCTGGTCGGGCGCAGCAGGAGCGACGCGCCCAACGCGACTGGAGGTGCATTAAGACCGGGGAACGCCTCCCGCTCCGCGGGGCGTGCGCGGGCAGCGCCGGGCGAAGCCGGGGCAAAGGGCGGGCCGTCTGTGGCCGTCCGGGGCCGGACGAGGCTGGGCTGGGCCACCCCTCCAACGCGAGAGAACACTGACTATTCAAAAAGGTACTGTGTATTTAGATAGGTTTAGCACCCCCTGGTTTGACTGATTAATCGGTATCCCTCTGGTTGTTTGATATAATACACTCGGTAGGAAACCCTGAGGAGAACAATGGGCAAGAGGAAGGCAATGGAGGGTGGGCGAGCCCCTGTTATTACAACTAAAAAGAGGAGGAAGTCGAAAAAGGCATTGCATGCCGCTGCTAATTGTATGATGACAAACATTGAAAACATTGTTAATGAGTGTGAAAACATTTTATTGACAGCACCCACCCCAAGTGATATGGTGAACCCTGTTCTCATAGGTGAAGGGGGACTGAAGAGCAGGGACAAAGTGATCCCAGCTATTTTTTCTAAGAAAGGAAAACTTAAGCTCATAGTAGACGAAATCCTTGTTGACTCTATCATCCCCATAAACCCTATTGAGGTAAATGTCATAGAGGTACAAGGGGGGGTAAACACAAATGCCAGTGAATATTTGTCGACAACATCAAAGGGGGATGTTGATGGGCTTTTTAACCCGACAGCATGCGAAGCTGGCATTACCTGCTATAACCTCTTTTCCGTGTTAGAAGGGGAAACAAGAGAATTAGCTGAGGTCCTATCACAAGGCTTGGGGGAGGAGATAGAAGCTAGGAAGAATAGTCCGGACAATTGCCCTAGATGTTTGAATTTTAACGTTTTACTTATGAAGAAATTAGAAGGTTTGGAAAGGGATATAGCTTTTATAAAGAAAACTACAATGGATTTTCTAAACCGGGAGGAATTGTACAAAATAATGTCTTCACATGTAACACCAGCATTGATAAAACCCCACCTATGCGAACAGTCACACTAAAACATTTAGGAGGGGACGCTTCAACTAAACACAACACCCAACCAGCCACTTCAGGAGTCTCCAAAGCTACAGGGGAGTCACGACTTACAACCTTGGCCAAACATACTGTAGCCAAAACGCCTGTCAGGCAGAGTTCATATGCGGACATAGCAAAAGGGAGTAGGAGAACACTGCAGCATAGGGACACGCAGGGGGTCAATGAAATGGCCGGGAGAACAAAATGGAGTACCAACCACACAGACACATCATTCAGACCCTCTAGTGGCACTGTTTACATGACCGGGGTCCCCAAGCTTGGTGCCAATATCTCCTATGAGAACAGTGAGTCCATATGCAACAAGGCCATTCACTGGCTTCGCAATGTAAGAGGGTGCAGATCAGTGATCAGAGAGGACTTGATTAATGTTAAAAGACTTTCTTTATCCAACTCGGCAACTGACTGTATTGATTTCAATTTTGCTGACAAAGAAATTGCAGAAAATCTAGTAGTCTTGGAGTTCAGGACATGTCCCCCCAGGTACTCTAACATCCAAATTAGATATACGCCATCATGGTCCAAACCCAGGCCCGATGAAGCATCAGGACTCAATAACATAGATTGACTGTCAAAGGATATTAATCGGGATAATCTTCCATGAATATATACCTTAGATAAATGTAAGCACCAGACTAACCCTACTATAAGCCTTTTTGATATGGCGGCCAGGGAGCCCATTGATGAGCTTAATGATGAGGTTGCCCCATCTGGGGAAGAAAAGAACATGGAAGTGGCTAAAGCCCCAAACCACCACTCAATAGCAGTAGAAAGAGTAGTACCTGAAGTGGCCAACACTGAGAGGGTTGCAAATATAAAAACAAATACTATTAAATTATCTTCCTGGAACATAGCGGGGCTCCAAAAGAACATGGCAAACCCTGAATGGAATGCTTTTGTAGATGGCTTTGACATCTGCATGTTCCAGGAAACCTGGAGCACAACTCCCTTGTACAAGTGTGGTTACTCTACTTACTTTATTCCTGCTTCTAGCACAGGGAGGGGTCGTCCATCAGGAGGTTTGCTGGTATGGATTAGTGTGGCCCTGAATTGGACAGTGTCTGTGCACACTTTACCTTCTCAGGACATACTTCATATTTCTGTTAAGGCTCCCCAATGTGGAAGCTCAATGGACCTTTTTGATGTGTATGCTAGAGGGTCCCCGGGAGGCCAGACCTCACCCACTATAGCCATATTGGATGTGGAACTAGCAGCCATTCCCCCAAAGTCTGGAGTTATTGTAGGGAGAGATTTTAATTGTACATATGAACCCCTTAGCGAGGAAGACCTGCCGGGATTTAATGAAGAGGACTCCAAACAGTCTATCCCGTCCCTATCATTGCCGCCAATTAAAAATGGACACCTAGAGTGATCCAATTAAATGCTTTGACACTAGAACACAACTTACGTGCCCTTAATGGTAGAACAATCTCAGATCCCAACGGCGCGATGACGTACAATAAACTTAGCTGTCCATCCCGTATCGACTATATCCTGCTCGACATAGGTTCGTGGAGCAGACTAGTCGACATGGAAATTAGGCAGACGCATGATAGTGATCACAATTCACTCTGTATGGAATTTAGCTGGGGTAATGAAAGGGCAGGGATAATAGGCCCTCTAATGATCACAAAAGAGGTGGTTCCGTCTAACTGCAAGCGCAGATTAAAATGGAACAAGGTGGTATGTCAAAAAGAGAGCCTAACCTGCATCAAAGAATTAGTGGAAGCAGGAACCATAGAACTTATATCTTGTAACCCGTCGTACATTAATGAAAAAAGTACCAACTTTATGGATGCCTATAAGAATTTAATAGCGATAATTGGCTCATTTTTTGTCATGGGAAACACCAGAGTAGGCAACAAGAAGAATACGCTAAAAACAGGTACGTCATGGTATACTACTCGATGCAGAATAAAGAGAAGGGCTATAGCGAAAGCAATCAGGAATAAGGATTCCACTGCCGTGCGGACGACCAGAAGGGACTATAAAGTCTGCATTACTAATGCAAAGAAGGAATGGGAGGAAGATTATTGGAAGCAGCTTAAGGATGCTGCCAATCTGAAGAACTCTATCCAGTTCTGGTCTTTGATAAATAAGTATGACAGGAAAGGAGCAGAGCCACTCCCCAATCATATAACTGAGCACCAATGGCATTCCCACTTCTCAAACTTATATTGCATTGAAGAGGAGAGATGCCAACCCCGGAGGGAACTAATGGACGTCCTCTCTATTGAGGAGCTAGCATCAATAGAGCCTTTTTTAGCACAGGAAGTCTCTGAGGCAATCAGGACCATTGTCCCCTCTAAAGCCGCTGGCCCCGATGGGCTAGCGGGCGACCTGTATTTGCATGATCCCAAACTGTGGTCTGATTATAATGCCCCGCTAATGAACCTAATCCTTCTCGGCTATCCCATTCCAGATTCATGGAAGGGGGCCGAAGTTGTGACAATTCACAAGAAAGGCGACAGGGAGGACCCGGCAAATATTACAGGCCGATTAGCCTAATCGATGCCGTCCAAAAAATAGTTGGCACGGTCATTATAAATAGAGTAAATACGTGGCTAGAGGGAGGGAACATCTTGTCCCATTTCCAGGCGGGATTTCGAAAGAACGTGGGCACAATGGACCAGGTATTTAGGTTTTGGGCAACATATTGGAAAACTGTAACCATCAAGAGGGGGAACCTATACCTGGCCTTTATTGATTTAAAGAGCGCTTTCGATTTGGTGCCCCGTGATAAACTCTGGAGGGTGCTGCTGGATATGGGGTTCCCGTGGTACCTGCTAGAGTTTACAGTCAAACTCCATCAAGACAACTACGCCAAGATTAGATGTGGCAGGCAGGGTCAGCTAACAGGGAAGGTGTCTGTGAATAGAGGAGAACGCCTGGGCTGTGTGATGGCCCCGACATTGTTCTCCCTCTTTGCTAATGGGGTGGTGGACCATTTGAGGGAGGACAATGCCGATGCCCCGGTCCTGGCGGGAGAAAAAACACCTACACTCCTCTTTGCAGACGATACGCTTTTGCTGTCCAAAACTCCCTCCGGACTCCAGAAACTGCTGAATAGATTTCATTTGTTCTGTGAGGAATGCGGGCTGACCATCAACACATCTAAAACTAAGCTAATGGTCTTGCCCCCCTCAAAAAAGGCAAATAAAATGAATATTACCCTTGATGGGACACCCCTGGAAGTGGTGAAGAATTTTGATTACCTGGGAATTAGATTAAAAAAACAAAATGAAATGGGATTCCCACATCTCCAAGATGTTGATAAATCTGAAGAGAGTGTCTGGCGCTATTTTTAGGAGTCAGCGTATGTCTGCAAGAAGGCCTATAGCCCCTGCCCTTGCAGTATACGAAGGAAAGGTGCTGGCCTCCGCAGTTTACGGGTCCGAATTATGGGGTAGTGAAAATGTAACAGACCTGACTAGAGCTGAAAATAAGTTCATAAGGGACCTAGTCTCTCTCCACACTTCAACCCCATTGAAGCCACTCTTTCATGATATGGGCAAACGCTCGATAGCAGATATAGTTCGTCTCCGCCCTCTGCTGTTCTGGGTGCGCCTGCGGAGGACCCCAGAACTAGCAAATTACGCACTGGTGATGGACGAACTTATCGCACTAAATGGTGCGAATAAGATCCAGTGGTTAACCAAACTCAGACAGATGGTCACAAAGTTGGGACTGGCGGGATTTTGGACCACGCAGTCCCCTCCACCAAAACAAGTAATCAAGAAAATCTACTGGGAGTGGGTTCAGACAGAGGAATTTAGGAGCACAAAGTGGGGAGCCCTAACCGTTCAATTCCTAGAGCATAAGCCCATTAGGAGGTTTGAACCTCTTTTAGACTTTATTAAAAAACCAATAGATAGAGCAATCTTCTAAAAAATGAGATATGGGACACTTCCACTCAACAAATTCGTGGAGGGCTGGAAAGTAAGTCGGGCTCCATACGGCACCTGTCCAAGCTGCCCATGTAAGATTGAATCCTTACCGCACTTTTTGTTTGGATGTAAAGCATACAAGAAAGCGAGAGCAAAATGGTTGAAACCAGTTTGCATGATGTTAGAGGTGAGAGATTTTAGGGTTGCTCTTCGCATTCTCTTAACTGATACAACTTCTTTAGTTGTTGTATGTGGAGTTGCTAAATACTTATCAAGTGCCTGGCTTACCCGCTCCAAGTTGATAAACTGCAATAATGTATAGAGCACGCAGGAGCAGAATCTCTGTATGTGTATTACTGTTACTGAATGTGAGATTGTTAAAATATTTGTTCTTAACTTGTATATAGATATTTTTACTGTCTTTTAATTGTATTTTATCTCATGAAATAGCTATTAATTGTCCTCTTTACCAAAATGTATGTACTTTTATGATATTCATATCGAATAAAGTATAAGAATGAGATTTTACCGGTTCCATGTTTAAATATCGATAACAAAAATATAGTTAACAAAAATATCGATGTAAAAATATCGATTACAAAAATATCGACTCCCTATACTTAAACAGGTAAGTACAATAATATTGACTCAAAAATATAGATGTAAAAAATATCGACTTTAAAAAATAACATAACTTAAATTAAATAATTAAATAATATTAATATTATTAACAAAATTAATTGGGCTGGGGCCAGGGTACGGTTTGGTAACAAGGGCGAGTGCACCTCTAAATTTGATATAAAAAAGGGAGTGAGACAGGGATGTATACTTGCACCATTCTTTTTAATTTATATATAAACAGTGTAGCCTCTCATCTCACTGAAGATCAGCAGGATTCCCCCAAAATTAGGAACACCTCAGTCCCCATTTTATTATATGCAGACAATGCAGTAATTATGGCACGGACCCAAGTCGGCCTCCAAAGATCGCTCACTAGATTTTCACAGTACATGAGTGCTAGAGGTCTAAAAATAAATATAAGCAAGACTTTCACTATGTGCTGTACTACGAAGAGGACTCCTTCATGTAAAATCTTCCTTTCAGACACAAAAATAGATACAACTGACACATTTTCTTACCTGGGTATTAACTTTGACAAAAGGGGGACCTGGTCTTCGGCAGCCCGGGCTAGAAAATTGGCTTTCCCACGAGCAATCGGGGCTGTCTGAAATTTTGCTAATAAGCTGGGGGGGTCGTCCGGTCCCAGTACTTGTGGACATATACAAATCTAAATGTGTGTCCACGGCGATATATGGTGCAGGCATATGGGGGAAAAAAGGAAACTCACAACTTACAGCTTTGTGAGAATGCATTCCTCCGCTACTTATTAGCTGTGTGTGCCATCAAGAACCAAGTCTACATTATATCTCAGACCTTATTAAAGTTAATCCCATCCTATTGTGGCACAAGGTGTGGTCAACTGATGAGACAGGCCTAAATAGAGATGTAATTGCGGATTGTCTTAACTTAGAGGGGGTCTCAAGGATCCCCTGGATTATGTATGTAAAGAGATTCCTAGTTGACATTGGACATTCGGAATATTTTGCCTCCCCGAATTGCTTAGCGACTGTTTCAAGGAAGAAGTTGAAAGAAACCTGCTTGCACGTCTTAGAGAATAAACGATGATTCTTCAAGGACAGGGCATTTTGCAAAATTTTACTCAGGTGCAAAGTTGTTATTCTCGCATGCTACTCACACGATTCAGGGGGGACCTTTTTTAGATTGGTCACCTTTCCCGATTTAAATTGCTGGTCTAAAAACTTGACATTATGAACCCGTGACGATGTTTCTGTTCAATCCACGTTACATTGCATACTTTTTTGCAAATTCTATACCTTGCCAAGGAAAAGATTTTTAATTCCAGTGTTAAGAAAGTGAGGTTTGAGACAATGTAGGACAGCGTTTATGAGACTGCAAATGCTGGAAGATGAATTGATTATGTACCTCGTGTCATCATTCCTAAAAACTATAATTAGATCTAGGACCTCAATGAATTGACTTAATATAAACTTCCAAATCACTGTAACTCTTCCTTTTAAATGTATTTTATCCTTAATCTTTTATTATACGTGGAGAATTGTGGCTCAATGGTTAGAGCGGCAGACCCTGATGCAGAGGTCTAGCCTGGGACCAGGGTTCAATTCCCGCCTCGGCGGGTCTTGGGCTCAATTTCCTCAGACCTGATAATTCTCGCCTCGGTGCCTATTCTAATCATGGGTCCCACTCTGCAACTCTGGGCAATAGCTTGCTTAATCGCCACAATGGCCCCCGCAACGCTAGGATGCCTGGCTTCACCTTGGGGGTGCCCAGGAGTGGGCACTTCACAGGGAAAAGCCAGGAAGGGTTCCACAGCGGTATTCGTACAAGCGCCGAGATACCCCAGCTGGGGTCGATTCGTGCGCTATACAAGTACACTACATTTACATTTACTCACATGAATTAAGATGTAAATGTATATTTACTGTTTTTATTGTGCTTTTATGGTTTTTATAATCAAAATCGAATAAAGCTGTTTTTGACTTTTTGACTAACAAAATAAATTAAATTAAATGTATATTTTAACTAATTATTACAAATAAACTTAATTTAATAAATATAAACGCAAAAAATGTGTACATATACTTATATTTACTTAAATACATGGTATTGGCTAATATGTTTATTTAATTTTATTTAATTTCTAAACTTTAATAATGATATAAAAATAAAATAAACACATATAAAGCATTTTAAATACAATGAAATATTCTATATTTAATTAACACATTAAACTATAAAAAATACATAAATTTAATAACAAAATAAAAACATTAGTAGTTAAAACATTGGATAGCGAAGGGGTCAAAATTACTATTCCCACTCCAGTGAGTGCAACAGTACGGAAAGCGCTAGATAGCATAGGGGTAAAAATTACTATTCCCACTCCAGTGAGTGCATGAGTAGAGAAAACGTTGGATAGCATAGGGGTAAAAATTACTATTCCCACTCCAGTGAGTGCAAAAGTAGGGAAAGCGCTGGATAGCAGAGGCGTAAAAATTACTTTTCCCACTCCAGAGAGTGCAACTGTAGGGAAAGTGTTGGATAGCGTAGGGTTAAAAATTACTATTCCCACTCCAGGGAGTGCAACAGTAGGGAACGCTTTGGATAGCATAGGGGTAAAAATTACTATTCCCACCTCCAGTGAGTGCAACAGTAGGGAAAGCGCTGGGTAGCATAGGGGTAAAAATTACTATTCCCACTCCAGTGAGGGCAAGAGTAGGGAAAGCATTGGATAGTGTAGGGGTAAAAATTACTATTCCCACTCCAGAGAGTGCAACAGTAGGGAAAGAGTTGGATAGCATAGGGGTAAAAGTTACTATTCCCACTCCACAGAGTGCAACAGTAGGAAAAGCATTGGATAGCGGAGGGGTAAAAATTACTATTCCCACTCCAGTGAGTGCAATAGTAGGGAAAGCGCTGGATCCCAAAACAATAAAAAACGAAATGATCAACATATTTATTACATTTAATTTCCAATATAAAAATAATTAATATATTAATATTAACAAAGATGTTAACATATAATTAATTACACATTATTTAAAACTATAATATCCACAACACACACCTACAATCAATTACACAATTACATTTAATATTTACTAATTAATTAATGAAAATTAATGTATTATTTATTAATTAATCAATAAAAAATGAACTACTTACCAGCTTTTAACACCATATACACATATAAACATCACAACACACACCTAAAATTAATTACACAATTAATAATTACTAATTATTTAATGGTAATCAATTTTAAAAGTATTTAATAATTAATCAATAAAAAATTAATTACTTACCACCCTTCACACCATTTAAACATATAAACTCCACAAAACACACCTAAAATAATTAAATAATTAACATAATTAAATATTAATTGACTAATTGAAATTAATTAACAACTAATTATTAAACTATTAATAATAAATTAACACATTAATTAAACAATTATTTTATATAATTAAATTACTTCCCACCCTATTCTCCTATAAACCCACAACCCGCTACGGAACTAATAACGCAAAATTAAACCTAAAATAAATTAATAACTAGTACAATTCTAAAACATATACTAAAATGACGAACAATTTTCATTGAAAACACTAAAATACATAACATTATTAATAGATCGATATTTTTGTAAACGATATTTTTGTAAACGATATTTATTTCAACTATATTTTTGTAATCGATATTATTTACCTGTCAGTCGATATTCTTGTCAACTATATTCTTGTTGTCGATATTTCTTCCAAACCATATTTCTGCGGCAATATTAATGTCCCACGATATTTCTCTGTCGATATTTCTGCTCTGCACCCATTTTACCAGTATGTCTTGATAATAAAAAATATTTCATGCCAGTAATCTAGGTGAGGTGGCAATTTCGCTGGTAGTGCCATTGACAGAAACGTATGTGTAAGTTCAAGAAAGGACAACCCTTTTCATTCTTTGAAACTCAGTAACATGTCTGTTATGCAAACATTATTTCAGGCAAATTGCGGAATGCTTTTCAGTTTCAATGTAAACGCTCTTTTTTCTGCATTTTCTTGGGATGGCTATGGGAGTATATGATTATATGTCTTTCTCTTACAGATTTTGTGGTCCGGGACGATGGGTGGATTCAATTTAAAGACTCTCAATACTATTTCAGTGCTGAAGATATGCCAATGGAAAAGGCTCGGGAGTTTTGCAAGAAGAATTTTGGTGATCTTGTAGTTATCAATGGTGAAACTGAAAGAAAGTTTTTGTGGCGATACGTAAGTATTAATTTAATACTGTGACTATTAATTATCATTATGTTAAGTGCATTGCGCAATTCTTTCGTTTTAGATGGAGCCTTATTCCCAGGCCACCATAGATGGCCTCTTCCTGCCCCTGATTAATTTGATTCATGTATCCCTTCCAATTACCACGCTTTAGCGGTCAGTCTAACGCATTTTAGTGCTGGTGTCCACATCACCAAACTAAAATGCATTACTCACACATTTATAGCGCCCTGACCACCACTAGGACGAGGCACATTAAAGCCAGTCAGTCTGAGCTGCATACTTAGCTTACTAATTGGCTTGCTCTCTCTGCTGCCGTGATGAATTAAAAAAACTATTGCTTCATTCTGTGCCACGCTTGTCCCTGAATTTCTAGCACTAGTTACCTGAATTTTTAGTCAAGGGACACAGCCACTGCAAGCCGGAGCCCAGCCTTTGTTTTTGGAACACGTGGTCTTTCAGACACTTTCAGACAGGGCTGAGCAATGTGAAAGTAAAATATAGAAACAGACTGCCGCAGTGGCACATGTAGTGGTGGATAAGGTTGGTGCCCACTTTGTCGGCAAGCATCACCCTGTGACTCAGACCAGAGGAGACATGATTGGCCCATATGAGCAGATAGTTGACACAGAGGCGGCAGGGGACAGCTTTGATCTACCCCTTGCCGTGCCTGTCACTATAATATCATTATGCCACAGCTAACAACAGTTCATCTCAAACTAGCACCTTCTAACATCACATCGCATAACCCCTTCACCTGCTGTTGTTCTTCCTCAATTCCCGGCCTGGCTGCCGGTAGTGAGGATTCCTTATGGCAAGCCAAGGCCAGTGTCTTCTTGATACATGGGCACGCTGGGCAGTTGCCCTGGGGCACCACAAGCATAAGTCTCATTCACACTAGAATTTAAGACTCAATTTCTGTTAAACATTTTTGTTCTTGTAAATGGCTGTGTAGTCAGGGCCCAATACACTGCTTTGCCCGGGCCTATAATGCTGTTAAGACAGCCCCGGCCAGGACCCCACCACTTCAGCCTTCTGGGGGTGCTGCGACCACATACAAGAGACACTCCTGCAGGGCCCTGCCTCCGGCCCCCTGGATGAGCACACTGTTTCATGCAGCGCTACAAGACACCTACCTGCACTGCTCTGCATCAAAGGGCAGGATTATGCCATATTTAGCAATATATTGCACGTCCCTGTCCTCTCCTTGCTCTTGCACACCTTTGGCTGCCTATCGCCATTGCAGGCCCCCTTGCTTCATGGTGCAAGGGTCGCTGCAGGCAGGATTGTTTTTGGTGCAGGAAGGGACACTGGGACAGAGTAACACAAGGCAGTGAGTTGCTAAGCCTTGCGATACTCAATATTTATTGAGTCACGCAGGGCATGCAAGGTGCCCTTCAAGGGCTTGGTAAATCGCATTCTAGGTTTTACATAACCAAGATTTTTAGAGTACATCAAATGCCCATGAGTGTCAAGTCCCTATAGTCTCAGTAGTCCGATTTAACCAAGCAGCAGAATAACAGAGTTAAAAATTACTGAGAGATATCCCTACAAGGTGAACAGCCAAGTCTTTAAGGCTTTTCTAGACGGAAAATGCTGATTGATACAAGTTAGGTTGTTAGGAAGCAAGTTCCACAGCCGCGACTGAGAAAGCTCTGCCTCCCCATCTCTTCTTCCGAACTCTAGGCACTGTAACCAGGCTGAGGTGGGCTGAGTGAAGATTCTTTCCCAGGATATACCATTGAAACATTGGCTTAATTCCATCCGGCCTGGCCTGATAAAAGGCATTGTGTATTATGCAGAGGGCCTTGAACATGGTGCACTTTTTATCGGGAGACAATGCTGATCAAATAATACCTTGGATGCTTGCTGCTGTTTAGTGATGTCCAATGACATCTTGACTTGGGTGTTGTTATTAGTATACAGATAAAGAGCAATAGTGAATTCTTGATATATCCAACACCAGAGCCACTTGTTTTAATGCTGAGAGGGTGATAAAAGAGAAGATTTTCTTCAATATTTTGATCAGTCAAAAACAAGTTGAGGTGGTACGGTTAGCCTGCCAGTCTAGTGAGAGCTCCCTGTCAAGGATCACTCCTAAATTCTTGGCTTTCTCTGCAGGAGCTGAGCTGGTGCCTAGATTAATGTTCCAAATGGAGGCTGAGGTTCCAAAGAACAACACTGCAGTCTTCTGCCCATTAAGCTTCCTATGTATTTCAATTCACTCTGCTACAGCTGAAATACAATAGTTGAAGCTAGCTATGATAATTTCCGTGTCTTTACGGATTGACACAATGATCTGAGGGTCATTGGCATAGGAGACAGCTCATATCCCATAGGAGCAGATGATCCTAACAATTGGGGAGACATAGAGGTTATAAGGCACAGGGCTCAAGGATAAGCCCTGCGGCACCACACATTGGAATGGAGAATGCATCCGATTGGAATTGGTTCACCATCACTCTTTGGGATTTATCCTTGAGGAAGAGGGACAGTAGTTTTAGAGCCCTGTCTGTGATACCCATTTCCTGCAGGCAGTACTGGAGTGATCACTATCATAATGAGACAAACAGGCTAGAAAAGGAGGTGCAAAGTAGAAAGCAGGAGTTAAATAGGCCAATACCATTAAACATATACTGGTACACAGTATTCCAAAACGTTCACAATCTGTCATGGATAGAGCCACAATCCGTGTAAATAACGGCAACCTACCTACATGTCATCACGCATGCACCTGGATATCGAGGCAAAAGCAATACTTTCAACTGCAGGACCAAAATCTATCATAGCATGTACCAGCTCCAAGTCCCAGGTGAAGTGCTATTCTGATAGAAAGCACTAACTGCCACATAAATCAATACTACACAAAGAACTAGGGGAAAGATTCATCAAAGTTTCTCGTAACACAACACAGCAAGGCACCTTGCTGCACTGTATTGAAATAGAAAGAGCAGGAATATGCCATATTTAACATTATATGGCACATTTCTGCCCTCTCCTTGCACTTTTATCTGCCTAACACCCATGCAAGCACCCTAGTGTCATGGTGCAGGATAGTTTTTGTGCAGGAAGGGACACTTTCCAGCACAAAATATTCCTCTGAGGCTTTTCCTCATTCTATGTGTGCTGCAGAAAGAGTAGAAATGATGAGTAATAAAGATTTTTTTCCTTGTTATACCTCCCCTGGAAAGGTGTACCATTTTGAAGCATTCTCAGGTCTACCACTCATGGTAAAAATTGGAATGCGCAAAGTCCATGGGTGGATGTTTTAGAACACCCAGGCTCCACCCATGGGACACCTCCCTGGGCAGAGACACACAAGGCCTTGCGTTACTCCAGATTTACAAAGCACCACAGAGCCAAGCAAGGTGACCTTGCATGGCCTGGTAAATCTGACTTTAATGTTATGTTGACCTTGCTCTGTTTTGTGTGATACAAGCGCAATGCAACACTTTAATAAATATGGCCCAGGGCATCTTCAGTACCATTCTAGAGTCATTATCGACCCATGAGAATATATATAAGTTTCTTGTGGTGCTACACAGGAGGACAGATCACTAGGCTGGGCCTGAATGTGCATAAACAATTATTGGGTATATGCATCAAAGATCGGTAAAACGAGCCCTTATTAGCGAAAAATAAGGAATCGCTAATAAGGAGTCGCATACCGCGATGCATCAACAGATTCGGTATTTAATACTGAATCGCTATAAATCATTAAATATCCGGTAAACACGTTTGCGAGACACCAATTCAAAGATTAGCAAATACCGAATCGGTATTTGCGATTTCGGTAATAGCGATTCCGCTAAAAAAGAAAAGTTGCATCGGAAGCAAGCTGATGACATCACAACCAGGAAGCAACACAGCCCATGCTTCATTCAGTGCCCTGAGGAGCTCAGAGGAGGAGGCAGAGCACAGGAGCAGAGGATTGTGACAGTGAGAACACAAAACAAACTCAGAGCAGACTACCAGGATGGAGAAGGATGCACCTCAGAACAAGGAGGCACCCAGGAAGAGAAAACGAACGTTTTCAGATAAGGAACTCGAACTGCTCATCGAATGGGTGAGCAGCAAACATGACAGGCTGTTTGGGAGGCAGTCCCACAAAGTTCCAGAGGCAGAGAAGCGCAAATTATGGGTGCGCATTAAAGACAGAGTCAATGATGTAGGAGTCACCCACCGCAGCATAGACGATTTAAAGAAGAAGTGGTATGACCTCAGGAAGAGGGCAAAGGAGAGGATTGCCGAAAGGGTGAGGGATGCAGCTGGCACAGGAGGGGGAACATCCAACGTGACTCCAAACACAGCCCTTGAGGACCTCGTCGAGGCTACAATTGAGCCAGAAGCTGTTGTGGGGGTCACTCAATTGGACACATCGGCGCAGCAGCAGGAGGAGAAGGTAAGATGCATGCCAGCGCAGATATGCAGCGTGTTGTCCACCTATGCCCATCCCCCCAGGCCAATCACAGTGCATATGTAGCTGTGCCTAATGCATACCCCCTCACCAGCGTAATGCATCATGGGAGTTGTAGTCATATCATGAATGAGTGCATGTCTGACCCCTGATGTAATAGAAATGAAACCAGCTGCACATGGCCATATGTCAGTGCAAAATCTCCTTTATGTAATTGAAATTATGCAACACAGATACATCATGGCAAAATAATAACTATGCACTGTTTCACATACAGATGCATCACCCCTCGACTCAGATGACAGCCGACGCCTCGTCATCTCAGAGACACCAGTGGTGACAGATGCTGAGACCCCGCAGGGACCTGAACCCACAACACCACCATCACCGCCACCACCACCACGGCGGACATCACCACTCCCACCACCACGGCGGACATCACCACCACCACCACCACCACGGCGGACAACACCGCCACCACCACCACCGCGGCCAACTACACAGAGCCGCAGGGCAAATGTCCCCTCCCTGCAGGTGATGGAGTCAGAGCAGAGGCCAGCTGACACAATTGTCCTACGACAGACAGTCGTTGCTCCAACCACCAAAGCAGCAGCATGTGTCCGAGTCAGGCAGCGGGCCAGGCCCCTAGGTAGAGCTGTTGAGAGAGCAGATGATCCAGCACACGGATACGGAGTGGTGGAGACACGGATGCTGCATGTCCAGCGCCTGCAGGGGAGACACATGGGTGCAATTAACATCAACATTGCGAAACTGATAAACAAAATGGGCACCATGACAGACGCAATGCGCGAGATGACCACAGCCGTTGCTGAGGAACTTACACGTGCTGTAATTGCAGGCCAACAGAGCGAGCGCCGTAGGCATCGGCAGAACATGGTCCGTACTAATGCCACCAATAGAGCCATCACTAAGCTGTGCAACAGCACAGCTGTGCTGTCGCGCAGATCTGTGTCCCTGCAGGTCGATTTGGGCCATTATTGCGGAGATGTCGCAAAGTCCCTGGAGAGAGTGACCACTGCAGTGGAGCATCTGCAGTCTGGGACTTTCAGTGCCAGCAGTTTGGGAGGGGAGGAGGGGAGTGAGGCTGCTTCAAGCGTGAGCAGCGTCTCTGTGCCGGAGGCCAGCGAGAGGAGGCGCAGTGCTCGCAGCACCACAGCCACAGAAACACATGGCAGAGATGTGACCGAGTCACGGGACAGGAGGCTGGGGGTACGGGGCAGGCGCAAATAGCCATGATCCATTGGCTCCCTGGCCATGGTGACGTAACCATGGGCCAACTATACAGCAACATGTTACACCCGTGATGACAATGGACATGTTTACATTCGTTTATATGATTATGCGTCATGTTGGCGTATCATACATATGCACCTGACAGGTACTCATGTGCATTAAACAATTGCAAACATAAACATGTTGTGTTGGCTCTTTCATACCTGTCTCAGAAGTGATGTCTTTTGATGTATGTCCGCCTTCTTTGTCCCTCAGCTGTATTTGGTACGTGTGCCTGTTGGTGTTGGGGGGGGTTGCTGTGCCCGTAAGTCGTCCTCTCCGTCCACCTCTATTGGTATCCCCCTTCGTGTGGCAATGTTGTGCAGTAGGGCGCAGACTGCTATTATCCGGCAGCAAGTAACTGGGTCATACTGCAAGGCACCTCCTGTCTTGTGTAGTATCCGGAAGCGACTCTTGAGGATGCCAAAGGTTCGCTCTACCACATTCCTGGTACTGATATGTGCTGCATTGTAGCGCTGCTCCTGAGGTGTTGCAGGGTTGAGGTAGGAAGTGAGGAGATATTCACGCAAGGAGTAGGCGCTGTCACCTGCAGGGAGGGGAGCAAAGGGTTAGTTGCATGGATGCATTTACATATGTGAGGATGGTGTTCATTTGGAGGCATTTGTATGTACCGAGTAGGTGTCCCTCTCCAAATTCCCCGTTGATCAGGCCCCTGTGGATGCCACTGTGTCTGAATATGATGCGTCGTGGGTGCTTCCTGGGAATTGTGATACGATGTCCGTAATGATGTGCTTGGCATTGCACACAACCTGGACGTTGATGGAATGGTATGACTTCCGGTTGCGGTAGATGTATTGGTTGGCTGACGGGGAACAGATGGGGACATGGGTGCAATCCACGCACCCTATCACATGGGGGAATTGTGCCACCTGGTAGAACTCATGTTTGGTGCGATTCAACTGCTGTGGGGTTGTGGGGAAGGTAATGTGGTGATGTATCAATGTCAGCATGGCATCTAGGAAATTGCGGAAGAAGCGTGATAGTGCGCTTTGCGACACGCCTCCAGCTTCTGCTATGACCCCCTGGAAGCTTCCTGACGCCAGCATGTGCAGGCTGCATAGGACCTGGACATGGGCTAGGATGGCGTTGGTCCTATGGGTCTGGTGCTGCAGTAGTGGTTCAAGGTCGGCAATGAGGCTCATGATCATGGCCCTGTTGAGTCTGTACTTGTCATAGATCTGTTCCTCTGTCTGGCCCAGCAATGTGATGCGCACCCTGAAGACTCTGTGCTGCATCATCCTCCTGCTCTGTGCAAGGGTGTTGATTCTCCTCCTCCTGACAAGCACGTAGGGGGCAGCCATTTTGGAAGACCTACAGGTTCTCCAGAGGCATATTTGAAGGGTTTATGATTGGCTGCACCTGTGACAAGTGGGCACAGCCGTGACCCGTAACATTCAAGACACAACAACGAAAGAATGGTCAAAAGAGCAAAGAAAAGATCTGTCTGTGTACTTGTAGTCAGTGTTACAGACCTAAATTATTTTGAACACACCATTGCTTTTTACAATATTGCATTTTCATATTGCATAAGGGGTTTTTTGGTCGACGACGTTTCGATGCCGCCTTTAGATATAGCGTATACAAAGGAAGGGTTTGGCTTGTTCACAGTAAGGCCAAGCCTATAATAACAAAAACAACTGTATTTGCCAGTACTGAGACGTATTTGTTGTTTGTGGTACTCAGAAGAACTGAAATAAAACACGTTCTTCGCCTTGATTGATTCTTGATTTAATCTATTTATTTTTGATGCAAGCTTGTTTTCAATTATTTGAGCTGCAATTTTTTATTATTTGAACATTCAAAATTGAATACACAGGAGAAAGAAGGGAAAACAATCCTTTTTGTGTTATTTACATACATTTAGGGTGCAACATAGGAAGTGAATTCATAACATTCAGTCATACTCAGGCATACTTTGTGAAGACAATGTGGTGGGAACAAGGGGGAAAGGAAAAAATTAAATTAAATTAAATTGGTGATATAATGAAAGATTCCGATTAAAGTAAATCAATGGTTGTTAGCATTTAAATATATTTACAAATAGAACATTGACTGCTTTAAACAGGCCATCTGAACTGTATACTAATTGTACACTCTATTCTCATTTTTTATACAGATTGGCCTAATGTGATGTGGTCGACGCGTTTCGAGTTCCTTGGGGGGGAAACTCTCCTCAGGACCTCTATTTCGGTTCTGTAAGACATAATGGGTGAACTTGGCTTAGTGTTGTCTAAATGGACTGGTGTCCTTAGAATCAACAGAACAGGGGCGGTACGCTCTTACCTTGAATGGTCACTTCCTTTGATGTGAATTGTCACCAAACATGCTGTGAAAGAAATAGCACAGGATGGAATGAGTAACTCTGGACAGATGTGGCTAAAGTGTGTGTGCAGGTTTAGATCTTGGCTTTATTCTTACTTGGATGTTCCGGTTTCCAACCTCGAAGTAATATGCTGTTTTTTGATGCTTGGCTTATTCGCTAGGGGGGATCTGCGCGTCTGAAATGCAAAGGTGTGCAATTCACTGTTTGCTGGTGTCTGTTTGCGAAGTTTAAACAGTTCAACTTGATCGGTGTGCCAAACAGTCTTACCTTCCTTTACTAGAAGAAGCTATCTTCCTGGTTAATCAGGGCGTGAGGCGGCTGCGAGTAATCTGTAATAAACAAACATAGCGTGCATTGGTGTCAAGCGGTAGCTTTGGAACCGTTTGTTCTTTTGTGTTGAACGCGGTGCCCTGGCCGGTGTTGACGGGGAGGGGTAACTCTGTATGATGATAGCTGGTGTTCTAACGGGTTTCGCTAATCTAGCTTGCCTTTTGTAATGCTCGTTTACACCTTTGTTGAGTTTGAATTACCTTGTATTCTGGCTCTGCCGGTCCTTCGATCCGCTTTCTCCCAGGACTCAGCAGGATTCGGTGCAAAACGGCCAACGCACCTCTTGTAGAACACTTCTCGGAAAAAGGCCACAGTGAAAAAGACCTACTTTGGACAGTTGTAACCATCATCAAACCACCCCCCAGGGGAGTGGACATACCCAAATTGCTCAACAAAGAAGAACTCCATTGGATTCTGTAAACTAACAGCATTCGAAACGGTCTAAACCGTCTTGAAGACTGGACCTCCCTACTGTAATTTCTATTTTACATGAAAGTAGTATGCAAAAATGTATTCTCTCAAAGTCACATGCGCCGTCCTATGCACCCTTCACCTGTAGCTTCACCACTTTAAGATGGCCGCCCTGATTCCTCACACTCATCACTAGTCACTCAGCACCACAGTCCCTCCTCGCTGTTTGCCACCCACGAGGTTTTATGCACTGCTCCGCCGACCAGGAGCCATAACATATCGGACCGCAGTAACTGCCACAGTGCCCCCGAGGTTTGAAGTAAGTCACTCGCCTTTTTAAATTGCTTGCACTGTATATATGCCACGCTGCCCCCGGTCCAGGTAACTAACCCCAGCCTCGCCATTTTTCAGATTGAGTGATTGTGCTCGTACCCAGGCGGATCCAGAAACTCCTTTTTATCATTTGGAATTGGTAAATATGCTCACCCCCTTCACTCTTCACTCCCGGCTACTGCCTGCAAGGGCGTTTTGACTAATTGTCCATTTCTTTCTCCGTAGAAAGATCTTAAAAAACACTAATTGTATTAAGAATTCTTGGAACTACGAGAGTACAAAGCACGTATGTCTACCCTCACTCATTTCCCCTCATGCACTGCGCATGTGTTTCTATTTTCACGTAGATCTTGATATCAGTTTACATCTTGACGCAGCCGCCAACCTTGCATGCCCAGAGCAACCGCCCGCTCGCGAGCCTTAGCACTACGAGTTAACATATCCGGCCTCGCTCACCACGTCAGTCACTAATGATCCCGATCATTATATACACACGTTCCGGTAATACATCCTCACATATAGGACCGTCTGACTTATCATTTAGAGCCTTAAAGCTCCCGGTTATAGATCCATTGCCCCTCAAAACAATGGTTCACCATCACTCACTACTCCACTAGAACCCCTGTACACTTGCGCCGTTTTTAAACAAATTCGCCAAATTCCTTGTAATAAACACCTCTTCACTCGCCGCTTTTATCACTTCACTCAGCTCTTTTGAGGCTTAACTCATGGGTATTTTTTGTCTTTTCCTCACCCTTCTTCCCGTGTAATTATTTTGTGTAAAGTAATGTGACAAAAGTCATAGTGTTAATAATTCAAGTGTAAGACAACAATGGAAATTTGTGTCCTGATGATGATGCCCTATATCTAAAGGCGGCATCGAAACGTCGTCGACCAAAAAACCCCATATGCAATATGAAAATGCAATATTGTAAAAAGCAATGGTGTGTTCAAAATAATTTAAGTCTGTAACACTGACTACAGGTACACAGACAGATCTTTTCTTTGCTCTTTTGACCATTCTTTCGTTGTTGTGTCTTGAATGTTACGGGTCACGGCTGTGCCCGCTTGTCATTAATTGGTTCTCGCATCTTGTGAAATCCATTTGTACGCCAAAAATACATTTCTTGTCCGGCTGGACAAAAGACATATCACTTATCAAGTGTATGATTATTGCTTCTGTACATTATTCTGTCCAAAAATAGGGACCAATGTTTTGTGTAATATAACCCAAATGGACAGCATTTCCGCTGTCCGGATTACGATGCACGGTTTCCGACAGGCTTTCCATGCCTAGCTTTCCGAAATGGAAAGCCTGTTGGAAAGCATGTTTGGGGGCCACTAGCATGGCCCCTTCTTTTGCGACCTCTCCTTGGGGATCCCTGCACCCACACGTAGCAGGGATGAACACAACCTCCAATTTCCCTATGGGAGCTCATGTTATGAACGGTTTACAACCATAAACACATGCTCCCATAGGGAAATGTGGGAATGTGACCGCATGATGTGCAGTCGCATCGTAATTAGGTGGTCGGGATCGGGAAACTCTGACCGACATTGTAGTAAGTACCTTAGACTGGTCTGTTGAGATACAAACACTGACACTGGCTAATACAAACATTGACACTGGAACAGAAAGACAGTGACCAAATGACAGGGAATCGCTGGTACTTTCATAGGGGAACACTGGCGTAGGGAGACACTGAAAGAGTTACACTTAACTAGGGCACACATATTGGCATAATATGGACATCCTTGTGCAATTTGAATATATAGTTAGTACAACTAAAACGGATTTTGCCGCATTCTTTGCAGTTTTACTTAAAGGAAGTTGTACTACATAGGATCTATTTACAAACTCATGTAAGACTACATAAAACATACTACTAAAATGCAGCCACTATATAAGTGGCAACATTTGTAAAGTGTTCTAATTTTTGGGTAATTATATAACCTATTTCAATATTTGTGTTTTTCAGGCATTTTGTATATAGCTAATATCAACTAATATTTAGTTCTGGACTGTTAGCACCGACAGCCTTAGGCCAACTTTTTGCCTGCCTTCGTCCATAGATCTGATCTGGGTTTTGCTGGTATTAGGACTGTGCTAAAGTGATTGTGCTCTCACCTAAACATTCTAATATTTGTTCATCCCCAATTGGCATATTTATTTTAATTGTAAGTCTCTAGTAAAGAGGCACCCCTTGTACCCATGGTCTGTACACTAAATGCTACTAGTGGGCCTGAAGGACTGAATGTGCTGCCCACTTAAGTAGCCCTTTAACTATGCCTCAGGCATGCCTTTGCTAGCCTGTGTGTGAAGTTTATTTTGCCATATCGACTTGGCAAACCATCCTTTTGCTAGTCCCAAACCTTCCATTTTTAAGTTTCACTTTAAGAAATTATTGTTTTTAATGTAAACCTAAAAGGGACTTACATCTGCCTCCTCTCTTTTCCTGACTTCTCATTGGTTCCTGTGTGTGCCACTTACTTTTCCTCAATTTTGTTGAGCCCTAGCATATTTTCCTGCATTTACCAATGGTTGTTCCTCGTCTGGTTCTCTTATCAGTTTCCCGCAGCCAAAATACTGTTAACATCCTCTTTGGTAGAACAATTTTTTCATAAAGTGTTGCCTTTTGCTCTTGCATCATATTTGAACAACAATTTATCACTTGGAGAGATTAAGTGATTTACCTAGAATTACAGGATGTTGCACGGCGCCACCGAGACTCAAACTGGGATCCCCAGCTCTCGAGTCAGCAGCTCTGGCTGCTGCACCACAACCTCTGCACTCCACTGTTTTTTGTCAGGGACTCTTATCTTCTCCCGGACGATGATTGATGAAAACAACACTTTATTCATTACATAAACAAAACTGATGCATTACCAATGTTTGGTATACATATAAGTCACCCCTTCATGGGATAGCTGACTGGCATCCTGATCTGAAGTCTCAGGGTTATATTTGCCCTTCCAACCAGCCTGCTCCTACACCTGGACTCTGCAATCCATGGGTCTTCCATGCCAAGTAGTGCCACCTCAGTTCTGGACCCTTGGAAGTGGGCCTAAGGTGTTTGCTCCAGCGGAACCAACACATTTTCTGCTCTGAGGACAGAATCAACACATCAACACTGTTACACGAACAGCACGGATGCATTCCCTTCAGAAGCACTGCATTGCCCTTGGAACTGAAGCTTCGGAACTGATGCATCACTGCTGCTGTGTGGAGAAATTTGCTCCATCTCCTCTTCAACGTGGAGAAATCTGGCGCTTCTCCTTCTGAAACGTAGCATCTCAGAACCGGCACATCACCTTCAGAATTGATGCATCACCGCCGCTGTTGCCTGGAGAAAATCGACACAATTCCCCTGCTGTGGGGTTGGCACCAAATGCATCGCTTGGCTGCACCCCATATCTTCATTGACGCAACTGGGGTTAAGGTACTTTTGTTCAGCGGGACTCACTGCGTCCCTGGCTTCAGCCCGTGCTCCATCGTGGTCGGCATCAACTTTTGACTGTCCCGGTCCGGCGCGACCAGATATTTCACAGCATCGCTTATTGCTTCTAAGTGCTATTTTACAGTTAATTCTTTAAAAATTATTGACGCAAGTCCTACTTATTGGGTTTTTATTGTTTTAATCTTGTTTTATTTATTAAATTAGGTTCTATTTTTCTTACCTGGGTAGGTACCTTTTTGTGTGATGTTTTCACTGTTTTACTGTCTGGAGTAGTGCACAAATATTTTACACGCTGTTCTAAGTTAAGTCTGACTTGGTCTGTGCCAAACTACCAGAGGATGAGCAAAAGTTAATTTAGTTTTGCCTGACACTTACCCTGACTAGGATTGAGGCTGTTGTTTAGCTAAGGGTTACAGCAGCATCAACTTTACGGACCCACAGTTGGCTGGCTTTTTGCTTTATATAGTTTGACTTGTTTTGAAAGAGCAAAGGGTAACAGTAAGGCAGTTCCTCTTGGAAACGTTTATATGCCCAGTGTTGGTGTGCCCCATGGACCAGCCATACCTCCATCACCCAAGGGCAGACCATTTAATATCATGACCCATACTCGATTTACCCTTTTTCAGCAGGTTGATTGAGATACGAATCTAAGCAGGAATCGTCATTTAGTGTTAAATGACCAGAATTGTGGCTGTTGTTTAGATAAGGGTTACAGCCCCAGTCAATCAACAACCCAATTTCTAACATGGACCAAATATTAATTAAGTAAATAAAATTAGCAACATTTTGCAAAATTTCCTTTGATGCGAATTTGTGTAATTTATACAGGAGATGGCTTTGAACAGATACAATCTTAGTTGGGTGGTTAAACTGCAGCCAACAGGTCCTGCTTTAACCAGCCACCAGTGTCCTGCCAGTACCTTTCCTGAGGTTTTTTAAGGTTTTCCCTGAAAGATACATGCAAACAACAGTCTACATAATTGTGTTTCATTTACATGAGAGTTCTCTAAATTCTTTGCACAGGTTCTCCAACACCTACTTATATTTGTATTGAGATTTAAACACCACAAAGCCATAATCATGGCATCCGTCTACAAGTACCTAGAAATCCCTCAGTAAGAAATGTATTTAGTTTTAAGGATCTGATCTTTGAGGGGCACTTCTCCCTCCCACTAATTTTCAATTACAATTGATCAATGATTGCTAAGTTACAAGCTCAGTTAAAATGTATGTATTAATGCAATATTATGGAGTGAAAAAGCAGAGTGACTTTTAACCTATGTATTAATTAAAATTCTTTTGTTGCAACATTTTATTTGTGCCGTAGGCCATGAGGAAAAAGAACAAGGATTCTTATTTTATCGGTTTACTTTTGGGACTGGATAAAAGGTTTAAGTAAGTAAATTACAAGTTTCTTGTTTTGAGGCAATTAAAGCAATTTCTTTCAAGACTGAACTGTTTAAATAATATGCATGGTCAGAGTTTTCTCAAATCAGCATGTTCTGATCTATTTAGGTATTTGTGATTTGTAGACAGTCTCAGCATGATGGGAAGTAAAGAGGAGGTGACAGTGGACGAGTGAAGGGTGAGATGAAAGATAGTAACGAGGGGCAAATTTAGAAGGATGTAATCATGTAGTAACACAACAGATATCGTAAAAGAAATGCCCCTTAGCATATAGTAGAACGCATTTGAACAGATCCGGGAAGAGAGACAATTTGAGGAGCAGAAGCAGAAGAAATCACAGATCTCACTCATTTAGTTGGAGTTGAAAGGGAAGTCTTGTATGCTTATTTGAAGATGCTAACATGTACTAGATGGATATCTAAGTTTCGGTGACTCACTGAATGAGGCAGATACATTTGAACTGCTCAAGATACATTTAATAGATGCAAAGTTCCCAGGGTCTTTATTCTTGTAGATGCGGAAAAAAAGGAAGGGTAATCTCCTGTACTAGATGGAAATAAGACACAACTGCAGGCCAAAAACTCGCAAATAAAGGCAATAGCAATCTGTCTGAGAAAAATGGCAAATAATGAGCACCGATTGACAAGACAGTCAATCACCAACCCAGCAAACCGAAGTAAAGGTCACCAATAAGAGTATTCAAAATTAGAATCTTAAAATCTACTTTTTCCATTGTTTTCAAAGGTAGGGATTGTAAAGCCCTAAGAACTGAAGGCAGATTGACAAGAAACTAACGCAGCACGCATTGAAAGAGGAGGGAAACGAGGAGAAATTAAAACATTTCTCCTCGTTGCACCTCGCTACACCATCCTTAGGGTGGTGTAGCATTCTGAGGCATTTCCAGCTTTACGATTGCTTGTAAATCTGGAAATGCATCAGTGGGCATGGTTGTTGCATGGGAACACCCACAGGAAAACCCATGTTACCCCCCTAACATTCAAAGTGTTGCTTGAAAAGGGGCGATATTAACAAGCACATGTAAAGCCATGCAGGGTGGCTTTACGTGTGCTTGTAAATGTCACGCAGCAAGTTGGACAGCCTGTGCTTCATGCAACGTGATGCACCGGAGGCTCATGGAGCTTGTAAATCTGCCCCTCAAAGAAAATCCCAAGAAGGGGCAAACGCCTTCACAAAAGTTGTCCAAAGAGAAACATAATTTGAATGACATGCTTCCAATTCACAAGTACTGACAGGACCTACCCCTGGTGCTCCGACGGCTGCAATGGCTTCCAAATTGTACCCTACAACTGAAGGCTGCTAAAGCCAGATCAAAACCCTACTAAAGGCATTGTAAAAACTATCTAGGTTCACACCTACAAGGGTTCAAAGAATGAACTTGATACCAGAAGGAAAATAACAGCCGGTGGTGATATGAGACTTCAGAGACAAGATTCCTGAATGGATACTGCTAACTCTGCAGAGAGGCCTAATTGCTGTCTGTAAAACCCTCCTTTCAGCTTCCAAAAAGGCTAACAAAGCTTCTCTACAGAAGCCTGAAACAGAAGCTTATTCCTTGGGGGATTAGAATCTGGGGGAAGATCCACTGAATCTACTGCTGGGCAAGAGTTAACTGTCTCAGTAGAGGAAAACAAGACATGTATGGTCAACAAGGAACAACTAGGATTACTTCTACTTTTTCTCTGGAAGCACAACAGAAACCTGCCTGCAGTGACGCAGACTGGCAGGAGACAGGGGAACTTCCTGGAGCGCCACGTCAGGGCTTGAAGGAGGACACAACCACCGACGCATGGGATTCTTGAGCAGCATTCCCTTCTCGCCTGGTTTTGGACTTCTAGTCCTAAGGTCAAATAGAGAACGATTTACAATTAAAAAATAAATGTATTCATTTGATGAGCAAAACTCTTAACAACCCTAACTGTGATGCCTTGTGTATAAAGACATAATCACTTTCTAGGGGTAACAGTCCCAAATGGGAGGAAGGGGAATATGTTGTCATCAACCTTATGGATCCACAGTTGGCTGGCGTCTTGCTTTAAATAGATTGACATGTTTTGAGATGGAAAAGGGTAACATTAAGGCAGTTCATCTTGGATACTTTTATAGGTCAAGTATTGCTGTTCCCCATGGACCAGCCATACTGCTATTTCCTATCCACAGACCATTTATTATCATGATCCATAATTGATTTACCCCTTGGAGCAGGTTGATTAAGATACAAATCTAAACAGGAATCGGAATTTAGCGCTGCATGATCAGGAACAATTGTTCAGGACAGAAACTAGGGGTTTAGGGCCAGATGTAGGTAGGCTTTTACCGGGTGGTAACGGCCGAATTCGGCCGTTACCACCCGGTAAAAGCAATTTGACATGTAGGGCCCTGTAATTTACAGACTCGGTAAATTTACCGGTAGGTAAATTTACCGAGTATGTAAAATACCGAGTCGGTATCATTACTGATTCCGGACAATTGGTATGTAGGTGGGACTCTTCTGAGTCCCACAAGCAGTACCACATCGGTATTTTACCATCAAATACTACTTGATGGTAAAATACCGTTTCTGGTGTGCATGCACATGTGTGCATGCACACCTATGCCATATGACAGGCAGACCTGCCCTTAGGGCAGGTATGCCTGCCACATGGCACCCGAGCCTCTTTTGGGGGTGCCAGAGGGTGTCAAAGTGACACCCCCTGCACCCTTGTGACAGTCGGTATTTTCCGATGTGGTAAATACCGACCGGTATATGCCCAATCAATCCTATGGGCTTCAAAGCCCATAGGAATGCATGGGCATTAACTGGTCGGTATTTACCACATCGGAAATTACCGACTGTTTCCGATTCGGTAATTGCACATCTGCAATTACCTACATCTCGGTATTTTTATTTTCCGACCTCTTAAATACCGAGTCGGTGTGACTCGGTATTTAAGAGGTCGGTAAATAAAAATTACCTACATCTGGCCCTTAGTGTCTAGAGAAATGGTGTCCTCAACTACCTGCTCTATACCAAGGGGCAGTTAGACAACAAGATACATCATTTTCTTGTTTTCATGCCAAACGAGATCATACTGAAACAGATGACTGTGTTGTACTAATGGCTAAAAACTCAATCCTTAATTACACAGATGCTGACTTCGAACTGGCACAAGTAGGCACAGTGGCAAGTTCTAATTTGCAAACTTTTTTATCTGTGTCGGATCTTAATTTATTATTTTTGAATAAGGCCAGTACTGGCTGCAAATTGAATGATGGCAATTGGCAAAATCTGATTGCTGGATACCTTATTGTACACCTTTAGGAGAAATGGATTGTGTAACAGTACATACATTGATAGATTTTGCTCTCCAATGACATCGGCCACTCCTTCAAGATCAGGACATCATATTGGCAGTATTTTAACCCTAGTCTATGTCTCCCCCCTGGGTAGATCAATCAAATCCTTCCTTAACTCACCCCACTTTCAAGTTATCTGTTTGTCTCTTTGGTAAATCGGTCTATTCTTCTAATTAATTTCTATCATAATAACTTTAAGTACAATAATACTGCTATTGCTGATTCACTTGCCTCAGTGCTAAGCATGGTACTTGATAAACTAAAGGAGGGTTTTGTTATAATATGGGGAGGTGATTTTAATAGCAGATTGTGCTCCATTTCAAGGAATGTCGGGTGTGGTATATTGGGATACGATAATGTTCATCACCTACATTTTAAACACAGTCCATGTGGGGATATTTTTATTAGGATTATGAATAGGTAGGCAGGACCTTACAATGACCTTTTACAATCCTGTACAGACTTGGAGCTGATTCAATTGATTAAAGAGCCCACACACAAGGGGATCATATACTGGATTGGATTTTCGCCAGCAATAACTCCCTAGAAGTGGAAAATGTCTTGCCAGTGGCCTGGTCCGACCACCACTTGGTCAAGTTCGGTGTGTACAATCCCAGGCAGAATGGTCCTGCCACTAGGGTGGCTAGGAGTTTTTTAAGTAGGGACTGGAAAGGTCTGCTGAAGAAGGCAATAGCTTGCCCAGTGTCCCACCTAGTAGGGTCCTTTGACCCGGAAAAATAGGTGGAGGATAACTTTGCAGCCTTTTGTCTACACATTAATGACAAACTCGATCAGATTGTCCCTCTAAAAATGGTGAAAAAGGTAGGCAAACCTTCTGTTCCATGGTACAGTGATAAACTTCAAAATCTAAAACTGGGATGTAGACAGGCAGGAAGGATGTGGAGGAGGGGGTATTCAGATATGGACAAGAACCGCTTGGAAGGAGAAAGTTCGAAGCTATAAGAAAGTAATTGTCTCTGCTTAAGCTGAATATCTCACTGATATCATCTTGAAGGCTCCTAACAGCACAAAGAGTATTTTTAAAGTTGTAAATGATATCGCTAGCCCTGAATGAACAACAAATAAGGTGGCTCCTACACAAGAACTTTGTGATAGATTGTCTAACTTCTTTGAAGATAAGATCTGTAAAATTGTCGAAAGGCTGAAAGTGGTCAACACTGAGGCCAGGGTTAATGGGTTACCATTAGACCTGCTTGAAACCAGTGAAGGGGTGAATAAACCACCGGCCCAGAGGACCCTTTTAGATCACTTCACTATCCCTTCTGAGGAGGACTTCACTATTAAAGCTCTAGGTGTCTCATCAGGGTCGCCCTTGGACCCTCTCCCACATAAGGTTTGGAAGAGCTGGGCGCTGAACTTTTTCCACCCCTGAGGCAGCTGTGTAGTCAATCTCTGTGTAGTGGGTTGGTACCATCCTGCTGGAAACAGACAGTCATATCTCATTTTGAAAAAAACGTCACTTGACCAAGTGTGCCTTAATAGCTCTAAGCAAATATCTCTCCTACCGTATCCTGTAAAGATCATTGAGTGTCTGGTTAGCAAGGCGCTCTCCCAGTTCCTGGAGGTTAATAATAAACTGGAGGACGTGCAATTCGGCTTCCGCCCGGGACATGACACTGAGACCGCATTAGTGACTGTGTTGAACGATCTTCGCATGCGGGCAGACAGGGTACAATCAGCTATATTGATCCTGCTGGACCTGTTTGCCGCGTTCAACACAGTCAACCGTAAGGTTCTACTGGCACGGTTGAAGGAAGCTGGTGTGGTGGGTGGGGCGTGAAGTGGCTTTAATCCTATCAGTCCGGCAGAGGTCAGGCAGTAGCTCTACCCCCCTTTCAGTCTCAGTTTTCTGAGATCTGACACGGGCCCTTCAGGGAGCTGCAATAAGCCCTATATTATTTAATGTGTACATGCGTCCACTGCTGGCCTTCATTAAGTCTTATGATATAGGCTTGGTGAATTATGCTGACGATATTCAGCTTATTCTATCCCTGGAGGGGGACCAGTCAAAAACGTTAGGCAATTTCCATGATGCATGCAGGACGTAGTACATTGGCTGAGAAAAAACTCTCTGCAATTCAATGTAGATAAGACCGAGATTCTCTGTTGTGCTGGTGGGAAAGTGCCATACTCTCTTCCTACCGACTTCTGTCTCATCACTACTGAAACACCGTTGGTACCCTCTGAGACAGTTCGCAATCTGGGAATCTGTTTCAATGAGAAGTTGTCCTTGGAAAGTCAAGTCAACAAGGCTGTTGGGAGCAGTTTTGCTCTAATTAGGGTACTCCGGAAGATTCTCCCAATACTTCCAACACAGGCACGTGCAATGGTGTTGAGGAGTGTTATTATGAGCAGGCTGGACTACTATAATGCTTTATTGTTGGAGTCCCCCAAGTATCTAATTGACAGATTACGGAGAATTCAGACTGTGACAGCTAAGCTGGTTCTGAAAAAGTCTTGATGGGCCTCTGCATCCCAGGCCCTCGCAGAGCTCCATTGGCTACCAATACTGCTGAGAATTCAATTTAAATGACTCTGCATTGTTTTTAAGGTGCTGCATGGTGCTTTGCCCAAACCGCTGCAACACAAATGTGGTTGGTCTGTTCCTACTTGTAACCTTCACTTGTCCTCCGCTAACGGGGTAAAAGTTCCCAGGACCAAGAGAGTAAAACTGGGGGACGTGCTTTTAGCGTTGCGGCTGCACAGCTCTGGAATCGCCTCCCCTCGGAGCTGCGACAGATAGAAGGTCTACGGCAGTTCAGAAATAAATGAATGACCTGGCTCTATCCCAGAGCATAACATCCTTTTCGTCTGTTCTTACTGTACTTGGTCCCTTCTAGTCCAGTTGCTCATGGGTTACCACATCTCTTCAGCGCCAGGATACTCGTTGGGTCACAGTGCCCTTTATAAGTAACGATTACATTACATTACATTACATATGTACATTTGATTTAGTTCAGGTTGCAGCTCTGAAACATGTCTCCTCTACTGGGAAGGTTACTGGTAGCATGATTGACTTCATCACTATTTCAAATGGGTGGCGTAAGAAGGTCTCTAACTGTACAATACTTCAGAACTGTCTGAGCGATCATAACCCTTTGACCTTGAACCGGCTCATTGGTTACCTCCAAACACAACAAACCGATGTTCTTCCATTAGAAGCCACGATGAAAAGAGGTATCAAGCTTAAATGGACTGACATCGATCCATGACCTTTACTGTCTGTCAGTGCTGGTAGGCAGAAATTGGAGACTCCTAATGGTATATCTGGGGTCTTACAATGAAATCTGTACGTTGGTAATAGAGCCTCTTACCTTATCATGATATAGTAGGGAACCTAAAAAAAAATGGTTTGATAGGACTTGCTCCTTGGCTCATAGCTGCCTAGTTAGAGCCCCTAAAAAAGTTCACAAAGGGATGTGGAGGAAGTGAGGTTGTGAAGACTGCATTTTGAGGAAGTGATTAAACAAAGAAAGGAATGTTAAGGCAGGAAGAATGTGAGCAACTTCATGTCAGAAGTTGCATGGATAATGTATATCACTTTTGGATAATTGTAAACTCACCTTTTTTTAAAATACCCTCCACACAAGTCTTGATGCAACTATTTTATCACATCTGTTGGTGGCCCATTTCTCCAAGGAATAAGATAACATCACACTTACAGATGTGCTAGATAATACAGTTACTAATAACTCTAGCCCAGATAATGGAGACTTTCCGACAAATTACTTTAAAGGAGGTAACAGAGGTAAGTCCCTATTGATCTTTTCAAAAACAATCTAGATCTCCCGGCTCTGTGCAGCATTAGTCAATGTGTTGCAAAACGCAATTTATGCTAGTCCCCCAAAGTGTGGAAAAGTGAATTTTGCCTTGTTATATGTGCCTACGTGTTCCCCATCCTATGTTATATGTGCATGATCGATATGCATATATCCCCCTATGATCGATTAAAGACGCAATTATAGTTGTGTCCAACTCTAGTATGCCAGTATCCAGTTCTCGTGAAAGCAACGAGTATTAGGCCTATGTTGCCACGTTTTACAGTGTGCACGTTATTTCACCGCATTGTCCCCGTTTCTAGGCCTCAAAAGGGCCCGGACACCAGATTCAAGCTCCAGTCTCCTGAACCCACTCCGAGGAGCGATGCAGCCCCCACCTGCATCCCTGACCCTTCACTTACTTCCTGCCAAGCAGCGCGGTGGCCGGCCTGCCTCTGCCTGCCTGTCTGCCAAGAGTATGTTATGCTTCTAGTTATCAGTCCAGCTTTCCTTCTTCGCATTCCTAAGCTACTGAACCGCATAAACATCTCCAGCTATGGTCTAGTCTTTCTGTCTCCATGCAAGAGAGTTACTGTATTAATATTCATAGAAGATTCATAGTACACGCAATACATGTAGAATATATGCATGCACCAGCCTTAGTGTCAAGTAGCCTTTGCCCTGATAACTTTTAGATTCTATCAACATGTACTCCAAACACCAGATACCAGATATGCTATAGGTACATGTCGTCCTGACACCGCAGACTTTAGTCTCCTCTTCTAGTGCAGAAGTCATAGCCCCCATTTCTCCCCGGTAACACGTCATTGCCCGTTTGCGCGAACCACTAGGTTAAAGGTCCCAGCTGCTCAGGTAGCCCCCTCCATGTTTCCGCCCATTCATGACACTTCTGTGACGTTTCTCATCACATGTCCACGTGCACGCCCTGTGCACGCCTTCTTTTCACGCCCATGTCTTCTTATCTTACGCTTGTCACTAGTTACGCCTACTGTATGTAATGTAATTGAAATGTCTTACTATATATATGTTGAACTGTTGATGAAGCGGTGCAGCTGCCTCTCTATTTTATTTCAGGCTGTCCCGATCCAGTCCCTTCCCTTTTGCCTGAATTAAGCCTGTTCAACTCGGATACATCGGATCCTGCCTCTTATTTATTGAGCTATCTGTTATTGTTAATATATTCAAAAATAGTACCGGTATTTAATTATTTATTTACCACATAATGGCGCCCGAATAGGGACGAGCCCCTTCCTCACGCGCTGGCGATGTTACGCAGGTCCCCTGACCCTCTGCAGCCGTGACGGAACTCTACTGCGCACCGGCAGATATTTCTGCTTCAAGTCTCCCTCAGGCCCACGGAGGAGACGGAGACTGCGGTCCGGCATCCAGACGAAGCGGTGTGGAATGCGGTTCGTCCCGACCAGAGCCCAAGCCGAGAGAGCAAGGTCCGAAGTATCCGGAGGCCCACCTGTTTCTGAAGTCCGAAGTTCGTAGTCCGACGTCGTAGCAGTCCAGTCCAGTCCGAGGCCTTCCAGTTTCTGCTTCCCGGTGAGTACCGTCGCGGGGGAAGTATCTAGACAGGATCATTAGTTTGTTCCTGGTCCGTTGGGTTTGGGTACACAGATCCAGTCCGAAGTATTCACCTAGGTGGGTACGGTATGACGTGTCTCTTTATGGGACCGGTATGTTCTGTTACTGTACTGTTTTAGCAGTGCATCCAGTAATTCTAGTAAGTTTCGTTCTCGAGAAATTCATGTGTTCTGTTTTCAGTGTATCAGGTAGTATTCTGTTCGAACTGTTATCAATGTATTTTTATGTCGTGGTATGAGTGTTTTGTTTGCCATTTAATTACTGTGATTATTGTGTATTGTGTTCCAAGTGTATTACCGAAATGCCTCTGTTCTCGAAATTACGTCAGTTAAAGACCAGAAAAGGGTTACCCGAAGAAGCAGTTCCTGTCCCTCCTAGGGACAGTCCAGGACATTTTATGTATCACAAGCATGGCTTAGATGCCATAATATATCTAGACTTATGGGCGGACTATACTAAGGAACTAGAAGAGAAATATAGATGGCCCGTATCAGGTACATGGGATGCCGAGTGCATCATGCGAGTAGAAGAAGCATTATGGAAAAAGAAAGCCAGACAGTCCCAGAAAGATGCCATCGAGTTATGGCGCAAAGAATCTCATAAAAGAACCGAAAAAGAATACAGAAAAACAGAATTAAGTAGGGAATCATCAGAGAAAGCCCAAGAAAGGGAATTAATCGAAGAAGGTGAACGAGTTAGAGCAGAACAGTCAGACAGACAGAGAAATGCCCTTATTAAAGGTATGTATCCTCTTCTTGCCGAGGGCTTGCCAAAAGCAACCCCGGAGGCATCCTGTAATTTTCCGCCGCCATTAGTCCCGATTAAGCTACGTCACAAACAGACCGCAGCTGACATATTTCATTCGTCCTATTTGGACGACACAGTCCCAGCCTATGCAAATCCTGTTCCGCCTGCTCCCGTTAATAATGTAGTTCCTGTCCCGCCAACTACTGTTCCCGGGGGCCAAGTTCATGTTCCAGCACCCCCGGACCAGCCCACAGTACATGCACCCGTTATGCCAGTCACTCTACCAGCCCGTACAGTATTCACCGACGATTCTAGTTTAGGAGCCGCAGGGGGAGGTTCTCCTCGCACCCCGCCTCAACCAAGACGTCTGACGCTACATGACCTAGCGTTACAGCGTACGCCAAAAGTGTCTACATACGTAGATATCACGCGACTTCTTACTGACTGTCGTTATGATCCAGTTCCAGGCGAGGATCACATGGTCATATATTCATTACGTTTAAGACGGGTTGCCAGCTATCTGGTCACCCTGCCCGATATGGGAGAACATCTAGACAGAATATATCGTTTCATCCGTACAGGAGAGAATCCAGGAAGTATTCACGAAGCCATGGTTCAAAGAAAAGTCGAGACTCAGCTCATGATTTTAAAGTTCCTGATTAATAGTTTAATAAGAGAGCAAGATTATCCAGAAAAAGATCAAGAAGAACTGAAAGTCCTGACTAGGTGGAGTGACAATATAGCCGATGGAAAACACAAGACACAAGGTTGTATAGAGAGTATGTACAAGAAAATTCGTAAGGAAATAATACGTATACACCAGAAGGAGGAAGAAAAACGAGCAACCGAGAAAGAGAATGACTCTTCTAGTGAAGAGGTAGACAGCGAGAATCCCTCCAGAATAGCGTATGTAGGTAGAACTAGACTTTCCGACCGACATTCACGCCTAGATTACAAGAAAACTTTTCCTCCTCCAGTACCAGAACAGTGTTCTCTTGAGCAAGTATTCCAAGCTACCGATCACATTCTGAAATCACGAATAGGGTATAGTGAGCTTAGTACAATGCATGAACAAGAACTAGCCCGATCAGCAGTCCGATGGACTAGTGATTCTACCACGTTTCCAGATGAAATAGTGGCTCAAACGTTTCTGAAACTGCCCCCAGCCGAGCAACGTCTGGTGGGTATGTATATGACCCAGCACCTCATTACACTGTATGAGGAACAACATTCTGATCCAGGTCCTCTACATGATGTATTAAACGAGTGTGGGGTGTGGGTTTCAGCGGGCCGGAATAACAGGCGGGAAGGCCAGATGTAGTGCGCTATGTTTAGCGAGTTTTATTGTGGACACAGGTAGGTGGTGATAAAATGTCTCTGAACAAAGGGGGCGGATGGAGTCCTTTGGTCAAGTCCGAGGAAGAGAAGACTTCCGGTCCGGGAGGGAAGTGGAAGACGTCCGCCGCTGGGCTGCTGTCGTCAGGAAGGGGTACGTCTTCCTTCTCTGCAGTGCCGTAGGGTCCTTGACTTCCGTCGGTGGGCCTCGGAGGTTTGGGGCGAGAAAAGAAAACAGAGGGCCGTTAGTCTTTTGCTCCTCTCAAGATTGGTAACAACCACCGCCACCGGGAAGTGAGGATACGGAAAAGGGATAGTGAGGGGCGGGGTAAACGGGGAGGTGGAAGAGGCCGACAAACAGGAGGGAAGGCAAGGGGTCGACAGGGTGCTCGTGGTGAGAGGGGGGTCTGTCTATATATATATACAGTGCTCTCGTGCTCAGCTAGGTGCAGCGCTCTACTATTTACACTAATTACAACTATCTACAAAAAGGCACACGGAGACGGATGACGGCTACTCACGTGGCCCGCCGCAACTCCCTGGTGAGTTGCGGCCGCTCTCCAGCCACCTCCTGAGGACTCCACCAGTCCTCAGACCACACGTCGCCGTCGGCGTCCTCCTCCACTTCTTCCGCTTGGTTCTCCGACTCCCCGTCTCTCTCTCTCAGCTCCGGTTCCTTCCTTGCTGCCTCCTGCCACAAGTCCGCGGGTTGGAACGCCCTTCGTTGTGGTTCGCCGGTTTTTCTATCTTCCGGGAGATAGTCGGGGGCGGGACTTCCGGGTTCAGGAAGGATTGCTTCCGGTTGTCCGTCTTCCGGGTTCCGACCTCGGCGTACCTGCAGAGGGAGAGAGAGAGAAGAAGTCCTATGGAGAGGGAACAAGTTGTCTTCTGGGTTATACGGACTCATCCCCGCGCGAGGATGTCTCTCTGTTAAGGCAGGTATCGTGGCCTTTCCACAACGAGTTACTACAATACAGATGGAAAGGTCTAGGTACCGATTTAATTAGTGTCATATTAGAACAGCGCCACAAATACCGAACGTTTCTGAATCCACATTTTGTTCCCGTCTCACCCCCAGAAAGAAAATCATTCTACATAGACAGACAGAATCCGTTACGAGAAGTACATCCAGTTAAAGGGGAAGATGGTAGTCTAGAACGAGTATTTGTTTACACCCCTATCACGAAAATAGAACTCTTGGAAATGAAAAAGTTAATTCCCTGTCACGATAAAGATCCAGCAGGGTTCCACCGTGAATTAAAGGACATGCTCCGTATGGGAGAATACACGTATCCTGACATCATTAAAATGTTAAAAGTCCTGTTGCCTGCGGGCATATATGAAAAATTAAAAGAAAAAGAATGGGAGGTGGGAGAGAAAAAGATAGATTGGACAGCATTAGAAACTGAAGATAATACACGAGTACCAGGTACCGGTCTTGGGGATAAAGCTAAAGCTTTGCCCGAATTGTTAATACAAGTTTTGCCAAGATTACTAGCCACGAAAAAGGAAGATTGGGATGCCATCTCAGCCTGTAAACAGAAACAAGACGAAGATACTAGTGATTTTTATTCTAGATTTGAGAAATGTTTCATTATTAATAGTGGTCTGAAAACAAGTAGTGAATCGTATCCCCATCTTTTTGTTACCAAACTAGTTGAGAATTCAAGTCCACAAGTAAAAAATCGAGTACTGAAAGTCGAAAGTACCTGGCAAGCTAATACTCCGTCACAGATGCTCCAGATGCTCCAGTATCACCAGAACAGAATCAGGGAGGAGCAGGAACACGAAAGGAGACGTATGAAAGACACGAAAATGAAAGTATTAGTTGCACAGTCTGTTCCACAAGACAGTCAGAAGAGGGGTCCGAATCAAGCCAGTCATCCTGCAGTTCCCGTTAAAGGGACCTGCAATTACTGTAAACAGCCAGGTCATTATATAAACGAATGTGCAGTTCTGAAACACAACATAGCTACTGGTAAAACGAAAGAGAGACCACGTCCGCCTAGACAAGAGCAAGTTTCACAGAATTCCCAGCCACCGCAGAATGCACAACAGACAGTTACAGTACCGCAGCCTATAGCTGCAACACAACACGTTACACAGCAGATGTACCAGTATGCACAGTCAGAGTATCCAGATTATCAGCCGTATTCATGAAACAGCCTAGAGAGGGAGGTAGGCTTGCCTCTCATCGAGATTCCTGTAGATCAAGAGGGTCCCTATGTACACAGTCAAGTATTAGGGAAAGACAGAAAGTTTCTGATTGATACAGGGGCAAGTAGGACTACCATCAGTCATGACGAGGTTCCAGGGGCTCCACTCTCAGGCTCTAGAAATGTTTCCCTTGGATTTTCAGGAAAGCCTATTGTTAATGAAATATCGAAACCAGTTACTCTAGAAGTTGGTCCATTGTCCCGAACTACAGACTTGTTACTCACGAAATCTTGTCCAGAAAATTTATTAGGCATTAAAACTCTGAAAGAATTAGGAGCCGTCATATGTTGCTCCCCAGAAGGGGTACGACTGTTCCTGCGAGATTTTAAAGGTCATTATGTATTACGTGATTTTGATCCAAGATTATTGAATGTACCACAGCATTTATGGGCGCAAGGTCCAACTGATGTAGGTTGTATGCATATCACACCCCATCGTGTCACTCTGAAGAAAGGTGTTGTATTACCACGAATCCGGCAGTACAAATTGCCACCTGAGGCTGTAGCAGCCTTATCCAAAATTATTGACGAGCTTATTGTTCAAGGAGTAGTTGTAGAAACTGACTCCAATGTATGTAATTCTCCTATCACTCCGATTCTGAAACGTACTGATCCAAATGCACCTCCAGTTTATCGATTAGTGATTGACCTTCGAGAACTTAATAAATGTATCATACCCCAGTACCCAGTGGTCCCAGATATTTCTTCCCTATTGACAGCAATTGATTCTGAAGCTACGTTCTTTACAGTTATCGATCTCAAGAACGCATTCTTCAGTGTCCCCATTCATCCAGACAGCCAGTTCCTTTTCGGATTCTGTTTAAATGGAAGAAGCTATAAATTCACACGAGCACCTCAAGGTTTCACAGAGAGTCCTAGCATTTACAGTCAAGCACTTAAAAGACAACTAGACAACATTCACATGCCAACTGACACTGCCCTGCTACAGTATGTCGATGATCTATTGATCACAGCCCGTTCTGAACGTGACTGCGAGCGTGCGTCACTTACAGTCTTGTATTTCCTGGCCGAGATGGGGCACAAGGTGTCCCCTTCCAAATTGCAATTCTGTGTCCAGCAAGTGGTCTACTTAGGACACTTACTGTCCAAGAGGGGTAGGCAGTTGACACCTGACCGTATCCAGTTAATAGCACATCTTCCACAGCCCAAGACACAGAAGGAGGTACGAGCTTTTATAGGCCTCACTTCTTACTGCAGACAATGGATTCCCCAGTACGCCTTTCTAGCCAAGCCACTGATACAGTTAACGACACAGGAGGCAGCCGTATCGACTGTCCTCCCCTGGACCCAGGAACATACACTTGTTTTCAATGAGTTAAAGAAAGCTTTATGCCAAGCACCTGTTCTAGCAACACCGAACTACAGTAAGCCTTTCACACTTTTTGTTACTGAACGTGATGGTACTGCATTATCTGTTCTCACACAAGATCAAGCAGGACAATACAAGCCCTGTGCTTATTTTTCTAGCACATTAGATCCAGTGGCCCAGGCTCTGCCTGCGTGCCTCAAGTCAGTTGCAGCCACAGCTCTAGCTATCAGACAAAGTGATTCCATAGTGTTAGGACACTCCCTGACAGTACAAGTTCCACACTCCGTGGAAGTTCTTTTAAACCGAACACAGACTCAGCACTTGACAATTGCACGTTTAACAGGTTATGAACTGACACTGTTCCAGCCACACATAGACATCATACGCTGCAACATTTTAAATCCAGCTACACTGTTACCGTCAGTTACTTCAAATCCTGCCACACATGACTGTGTGGAAGTTGTTAACACCATGACAAAGCCAAGACAAGACTTGACAGACATTGCATTACCTGATCCCGACCTGACACTTTATGTGGATGGTTCATGTATGAGAACAAGTACAGTAGAACTAGTAGCCGCGTATGCAGTGACTACTGAAACCGAAGTTATAGAAACACATCGTATTGACACCCTGTCTGCTCAAGCAGCAGAGCTCGTCGCTCTGACCCAAGCCTGCATAAGAGCTAAGAACCTGAAAGTAAATATATACACAGATTCACGTTATGCATTCGGAGTCGTACACGACTTTGGAGTGCTCTGGCATGAAAGAGGTTTTATGACTTCTCATGGAACCAAGATTCAGCATGGCCCCCTCATTCAAGCTCTGTTAGATGCAATACATTTACCGACAGCTATCGCCATCATGAAGTGCAAGGCACATACGAAAGCCACTGATATCATTTCCCAGGGTAACGGTCTAGCAGATCGAACAGCCAAGCTCACAGCTCAGACTCCAGACATTCCAGTTAACACGACACACATTCCAGATCAGACTACTTGTATGACAGTTAAGGACCCTACACAAGATGTACTAGATATACAGGTACATGCTACTCCAGATGAAATCAAGAAATGGTCTGAACAAGGAGGGGTCCAGACAGATCAAGGATGGTTGACGAAGGGAAAAGCCACATGGTTTCTCCCCGACTCTATGGTTCAAGTCATTATTAACACCGCACATAGCCCAGCACACTTAGGAGAAAAAGCCATGTTAGACAGCATCCAGAACCTCTGGTTTAACAAGCATTTACGAGCAGCAGCCAAACAGAAAGTACGTACCTGCATGATCTGTTGTCAGTTCAATCCAGGTAAAGGTGTCCCGGTGAAACAAGGTGGATTCCATCCTCCTGACCACCCTTTTGAAGTCCTCCAGGTGGATTATATTCAGATGGAGCGATGTCGAGGTTTCAAGTACGTTCTCGTAGTTGTATGCGCTTTGTCCAGGTGGACAGAAGCATATCCAGTTCCAGATTACACAGCTGCGACCACTGCCAGACAGTTGGTTCGTGAGTATTTTCCCCGCTATGGATTACCTAGGGTCGTGTATTCAGATAACGGCCAGCCATTCTCATCCGAGCTCATGAAACAAGTTTCCCTTCTGTTAGGGTACCAGTGGAAGTTCCATTGTGTACGCCATCCTGAAGCAGCCGGTCTCGTAGAGAGACATAATCAGACTCTGAAAATCCGCCTCGCCAAAGTATGTGCAGAGAAAGGTGTAGATTGGATAGTAGCACTGCCAGTCGCCCTTTTCTATATGAGAATGGTCGCTCACTCCCGTTCAGGTCTGTCCCCTTTCGAGGTTGTGTTTGGTCGTCCCCCGAATATGTGGGGTACACCTAGACCACGTACAATTACAGATGTTGACAGTAATATGCTGACAGATTACCTTGCCTCCTTGATGTCTGCACTACAATCTTGTCGTTCACAGGTTGCCGCTGCATTTCCAGACAACACCGACGTGAAACCGCACGAAGTAGTTCCAGGTGACTTTGTACTTATAAGGAACTTTGATCGTTCAAGTCCGCTGGAGCCCCGCTGGAAGGAGCCCCGCCTTGTTCTTCTCACCACCCGGACAGCAGTGAAAGTGGAAAACCGAAAAGGCTGGCTGCACTCCAGCCATGTCAAGAAGTTTCATGGACTCAAATCAAAGACTTTTCTTAAGGACTGCCCCGTTCTCAAGGACTGCCCAGAAACTGAATCTAAACTTTCCCTGTTAGAAAAAACTCCGCAGCAGGAGTATAAACAGAAACTAAGGTCTAGTAAGTCAGCCAGTTTAATTGTCTAAGTCCCTCTCGGGTGAAACGGTTAGACAGGTTCCTGACATGTATGAGATAGACCCACACAGTGAGAGAGTTAGCCAAAACTCTAAGAGATGTATCATTACTCTGTTCTTTCTATTATTCCTGAGTCTTATGGTTACATGCATAAGTTATGCTTTACATTTATGTTTTCCTATTTCACATATACATATGTTTTCTAATGTTACAGTAGAGCATACATTTAGTGACCTGCCTCCTCACGAGTTATCCTATCGTCTTGCTATGCGTAATAATACTTTTATCCGAATGCTGCACTATTCACACCAGACCAGCAATGCCACTAATTGTTGGGTGTGTGGTCGACTCCCCCCTTTCCAGACACCGAAGGGAGTTCTGCCACTCTTTCCCTATCCGTTTTCACATAATGGTTCGTGTGGAGCATGGTCCACGTTAACGTCATCCTCAACTGATATGTCCCTTCTGAATCAAACATGTTTCCCAGACAAGGAAGGACTTTCCCATAGAACAGGATTAGATCTAGAAAATGAAGTATATGATCTAGGTAATTATTCCTCGAATTTCATGGTTTTGAATGTTCAGTCCGATAATACTCCAGACCTGCCTGCTATTTCAGTACTACCAGTCAAAGGCGAATTATGTGTCAGAAAGAATGGTTCCGTACATGTAGGACATAGTGATTGTACTACTATGGTCGAGTATAGTGACAGTGGGAAATCTATTTTTAAAGCCTCACGTCATTCTTATTTTGTTTGTGGTCAGACCGCATATGTTCGTCTGCCCCTCGATTGGGATGGAACATGTTACATTGCCTTCCTACTGCCACCAGTTTTTCTAGCCCCGTCTGATTATCACAGAAACACACATCTAGTACACGTTAGACATAGAAGGGAGACTGAGTCCCCAATTGTCGATCAAACTGAAACTGCTCTAGAACAGTACCAAGACTTCAATAAAGGTTTCTTTTTCTTTATAGGTCCTGTCCAGAATAGTAAGTTAATACGTAGGCTAACCAGAACCCTTGAAGCAGTAGTGAATGAGACTACTTCAGCTCTAGGTAACTTAACTGAGGAGCAATCTGTTATGAGATTTGTTGTGCTCCAAAATCGTCTTGTTCTTGACGTCATACTGGCCGATAGAGGAGGAGCTTGTAGAGTCATCGGATCTAGTTGCTGCATTTTCATTCCTAATAACGCACCGTCTGTTTATTCAGCTATAACCAGACTTCATAAAATTGCCCATCAGTTACACCAGAATCCAGGCACCTGGACATGGTCCAGTTGGCTCTGGAGTATCATATCTGCCTGGGGATGGAAAGTATTGTCATTCCTAGGTATAGCAGTAATGATCATATTCAGTTGCTGCCTCTGTTTACAATGTGGCCCTGCGATTTGCGGCTTGTGTGCTACCTCTTGTATTCCTAGTCCTAAGTCCCGTTCCAAGACAATTCGAGACGAGCAAATGATGCTCTATGAACAGATAGATGGTATCATGAATATTGATGTTTCCTGATGGAAACGTAGGGCACAAGGAGGGAATGTGGAAAAGTGAATTTTGCCTTGTTATATGTGCCTACGTGTTCCCCATCCTATGTTATATGTGCATGATCGATATGCATATATCCCCCTATGATCGATTAAAGACGCAATTATAGTTGTGTCCAACTCTAGTATGCCAGTATCCAGTTCTCGTGAAAGCAACGAGTATTAGGCCTATGTTGCCACGTTTTACAGTGTGCACGTTATTTCACCGCATTGTCCCCGTTTCTAGGCCTCAAAAGGGCCCGGACACCAGATTCAAGCTCCAGTCTCCTGAACCCACTCCGAGGAGCGATGCAGCCCCCACCTGCATCCCTGACCCTTCACTTACTCCCTGCCAAGCAGCGCGGTGCCCGGCCTGGCTCTGCCTGCCTGTCTGCCAAGAGTATGTTATGCTTCTAGTTATCAGTCCAGCTTTCCTTCTTCGCATTCCTAAGCTACTGAACCGCATAAACATCTCCAGCTATGGTCTAGTCTTTCTGTCTCCATGCAAGAGAGTTACTGTATTAATATTCATAGAAGATTCATAGTACACGCAATACATGTAGAATATATGCATGCACCAGCCTTAGTGTCAAGTAGCCTTTGCCCTGATAACTTTTAGATTCTATCAACATGTACTCCAAACACCAGATACCAGATATGCTATAGGTACATGTCATCCTGACACCGCAGACTTTAGTCTCCTCTTCTAGTGCAGAAGTCATAGCCCCCAGTTCTCCCCGGTAACACGTCATTGCCCGTTTGCGCGAACCACTAGGTTAAAGGTCCCAGCTGCTCAGGTAGCCCCCTCCATGTTTCCGCCCATTCATGACACTTCTGTGACGTTTCTCATCACATGTCCACGTGCACGCCCTGTGCACGCCTTCTTTTCACGCCCATGTCTTCTTATCTTACGCTTGTCACTAGTTACGCCTACTGTATGTAATGTAATTGAAATGTCTTACTATATATATGTTGAACTGTTGATGAAGCGGTGCAGCTGCCTCTCTATTTTATTTCAGGCTGTCCCGATCCAGTCCCTTCCCTTTTGCCTGAATAAAGCCTGTTCAACTCGGATACATCGGATCCTGCCTCTTATTTATTGAGCTATCTGTTATTGTTAATATTCAAAAATAGTACCGGTATTTAATTATTCATTTACCTTCATCACTATTTCAAATGGGTGGCGTAAGAAGGTCTCTAACTGTACAATACTTCAGAACTGTCTGAGCGATCATAACCCTTTGACCTTGAACCGGCTCATTGTTTACCTCCAAACACAACAAACCGATGTTCTTCCATTAGAAGCCACGATGAAAAGAGGTATCAAGCTTAAATGGACTGACATCGATCCATGACCTTTACTGTCTGTCAGTGCTGGTAGGCAGAAATTGGAGACTCCTAATGGTATATCTGGGGTCTTACAATGAAATCTGTACGTTGGTAATAGAGCCTCTTACCTTATCATGATATAGTAGGGAACCTAAAAAAAAATGGTTTGATAGGACTTGCTCCTTGGCTCATAGCTGCCTAGTTAGAGCCCCTAAAAAAAGTTCACAAAGGGATGTGGAGGAAGTGAGGTTGTGAAGACTGCATTTTGAGGAAGTGATTAAACAGAGAAAGGAATGTTAAGGCAGGAAGAATGTGAGCAACTTCATGTCAGAAGTTGCATGGATAATGTATATCACTTTTGGATAATTGTAAACTCACCTTTTTTTAAAATACCCTCCACACAAGTCTTGATGCAACTATTTTATCACATCTGTTGGTGGCCCATTTCTCCAAGGAATAAGATAACATCACACTTACAGATGTGCTAGATAATACAGTTACTAATAACTCTAGCCCAGATAATGGAGACTTTCCGACAAATTACTTTAAAGGAGGTAACAGTGGTAACAGAGACTGAGTAAGTCCCTTAGATCTTTTCAAAAACAATCTAGATCTCCCGGCTCTGTGCAGCATTAGTCAATGTGTTGCAAAACGCAATTTATGCTAGTCCCCCAAAGTCTGGTCTAATTCAATTATTGTCTCAATCTTTAATGTTGGAGAGAATTCATGGGAGTCTGGACATCGGGGACTATGCGGCGCTGGTCCTTTTGGACCTAACTGCCGCATTCGATACGATCTCTCACGACACCCTTCTGAGGCGTCCCAGGGCAGTGGGACTGTGAGACTCGGCATTGGCCTGGTTGCGGTCTTTTCTTGAGGACAGGTCTTTCCAGGTTTTGGTCCCTCCATATCATTCTCGCGAGGCGGCACTACATCGGGGAGTCCCGCAGGGCTCCGTTTTGAGTCCCTTGTTGTTCAACTTGTATTTTGGACCCTTGGCTGAGGTGGCAAAGAGCAGAGGACTATCTCTTGTGTCCTACGCCGACAACACCCAATTGGTGCTGGCTTTCTCGAAGAAGTGCAATAATACACTGGTCAAATTTAAGGACGACCTTCTGGCAATCTCGGACTGGATGGCGGCTAACTGTTAACAGTTTAATGCCAGCAAGTCTGAGATCATCCTCTTTGGCAGGGATCGCGAGCTGTGGTCCGACCAATGTTGGCCGGATCGCCTTTAGCCCGCTCCTTGTCCCAAGGAGGCAGTGAAGAACCTGGGCGTATGGTTCGATAGTAACTTGTCCTTTGAAAAACAATCTAAGGTTGTTGCAGGGACATGCTTCGGACTTCTACGAGGCCTTAGACCACTGCTTGGGTTCTTTCCTCCCAAGGTGCGCCAGACCATCATCCAGGCGTCCATCATATCCAGATTGGACTATGCCAACTGCCTTTATCTGGGCGTCAACAAGGCTATCATCAAACGCCTCCAGAGGGCCCAGAATGCGGCTGCTCTGCTTCTACTTGCTCTGCCAAGATCGAATTTGTCGCTCACGTGCTCCCGCGGCTACATTGGCTGCCAGTTAAACGTCGCATCGAGTTTAAAGCATTGTGTTACTTCCACAAGATTCTGGCACGACAGGCCCCAATGGGGCTACTCCACCTGCTAGAGCGCTATGTACCGAGCCGTCCACTGCGTTCCGCCGATCTTGCCTTGGTCAGTGTTCCACGCATCCAGAGAGCGAGGGCCGGTGGTCGTTCCTTTGGCTACCTGGCCGCGAAACTCTGGAACTCACTCCCTTTTCCCATGAGGGTTACTTCGAACCATCTGGCCTTCCGCAAGGCCTTGAAAACTTGGCTTTTCCCTTGTAAGTAGCTTATCTGTGGGTTTCTTACTACAGGTCCTGGTCCATGGGGGTTCTGATAGCGCTGGGACGCCTTGTCGCTGGGGCAGCCATACGCTTTACAAATCCGAAAATAAATAAATAAGAAGGGGACCAAGTTGATCCACGCTGCTATCGTCCTATTGCCCTCATTGACTCTATTGTCAAAGATTTGAGAAGAATTCTGTTAGACTGGTTTGAATCTTGTGCCAAGAAGAAAGGTATTCTTTCAGATGTGCAGTACAGGTTCAGAAAAGGCCTGGGAATTGTCAACCAATACCTGAAACGTCCTTTTTTAATCAGTAAGTACACCAAGATGAAAAGAGTCTGCTTATGTCTAGCTTTTAGGGATCTTAGCTTCGCAGTTGATTGTGTTGATCGAGGGAATCTATGGAGGAAGGTTTTGGAAACGGGAGCGGATACTCAGATTGATTCAACTTCACAAGGAAGTAACCAGATGCATCAGGTATGCTCTCAATGATGAGTGCACCTCCTCAATTAAAATTAGGCAGGGTGTTAGACAAGTCTATGCTATGGCACCCTTTCTCTTCTGCCTCTACATCACTGATCTTGAACATTTGTGTTGGAGGAAGAGGTAGCTGTACCAAGGGCGGGAACCAAGCGATTACCTGCATTGTTATATGCAGATCACTGTGTTTGATTACCCAGTACTGGGCTTGGGCTGCAAATGTTATTGGAACTTTGCCTCATTTATGGATCAACTGGGACGGTCTACTAACAAATCAAAATTTTATACTATGGTTTGTGTCCGGCGGCTTAGTAAACGGAAGCTGTCCTATATTAGTAAGACTAGATTGTTATGTTTACCAACTTTTACGTATTTGGGGGTCCCTTTGATAACAAAGGCATTTGGCCACACCTAGTTAAAGGAAGGAGGACTCAATTGGAACAATCAATAGCTGCTAGCTTTAAGTTGTCTGCCAAATTGGTTTGGTCCCCTCTGGAAGCGGTTATTAAAATGTATTATGGTAGATGCAGTTCAGTGGCTATATATTGCACAGGTATCGGGGGCACCTACATACAGCGCAAATACTGCTTAGTGAAAATTCTTTCCTGCAAAGGGTGCTCTTTGTTCCCACAAGTGCACCTACTTTTGTGTACCATAGGGAACTGGGCTTGATCATCTGTAAAAGATTCTATAAAAATTGCTCCTTCATTGTTGTGGCTGTCAACTTGTTCAAGGCTGGAAGCTTTGCTCAATCAAGGTATGATCATTGATTGTTTGAAACATGATATAGCCTGTAACAACCAGTGGCTGGGATACTTGAAGCCCCAACTTTGTTTGTTAGGATGCCCGGAAATTTTCGATACACCACAGAGTATCAATTGCTCAGTCAAAGCCAGAATAGGCTTAGCTGCAATATCTATTGCATCATCAATATAGGTATTATTTGGTCAGGTTCTGTTTCAATATTGCCCACTTGCTGGTTTCCTACGCAAGAGATGTGTTCCGAGATACAGTCTATGTGGCATGGTCTTGGGACTCACAGTCTGCACAATCTCTGTTCCATTTTTTCTTTATTTGTGAATTGTATGCAGAGCCAAATAAACATTTTTTTATTCCCTTACTTAGGTCACTTAACATAAGAAGATGTAGACCAGCTTTATTATATTTACAATTACTACCGTCTGAATGGGTTTGCCTTCTCGTAGACAGATTTATAGTTGCTCAGTATGAGTATGTCATATGGTGGACAAATAATTTGCCATCGATATGTTTTTGACCCACAGTGATAAGGGGTTGTTATTTTCTATACATAGTTATATGCTATGTACAAATCACTTCATAACCTGACTGCAGGGTCCAATAAAATATTTTTTTTGCTGCACCATCTGTAGCAAAAAGAACAAATGACGAACAGAATGTTGAAGATTGCAAACATTCACCACCAGTCACAAAGATCTGGGTTTACTCCATCATGTTTGTACTCACCACACCACCCCAGTTTGGACCCAGCCATATGCAAATTAGCCTTGACCCTGCTCCTCATGGGAACAGTCCAGCCTCAACTGTCAAGCCGGGTCTTAGCTGGACCGGAAACAAGCATCATGGTACCTGTTTCGGGGCATCACCCCTCATTAGCCAGGCTAGTTTAAATCCAGTGGCACAGTGAACACGACACCCACGTCTGGGCATACCCTTCACACTTAGGGCGACAAAAGCAACAAGCATTTGCAATGCAATTGGTCTTGGATTTGTGAGAGTTAGGGCTACTGGTGTTGTAAGTGAAAATGTGCTTTACCCATGTATTTTGGTTTGTAGTAGAGTGGATATATGTGGTGTGGAGTGGAATGGGTTGGATATGATCTTTTAGTCATGAAATTGTGCTTGGTGGAATTGTGTGGTGTGTAGTTGATTTGGGTTCTTGGTTGGTTATTAAAATGGATGTGAATGGATCACAACAATCCTGCAGGGCAAGGATGGCACAATTTATTTTATGTCACTAAAATAGGCAGCTAGGGATGAAGGAAGTGGGTATGACAAAAAAGAGCACATTTAGCAGTAATTAGGATGGATTGCTACTGCAAAAAACATTCGTCCATAAAGATGACAAAATTGTGCTGAAAAGACAAAGCAGTGATCGTTTTTTTTAAAAGGCTAAAAGAAAACAGTACACTGAACATATTTTTAGCCCATACTTAAAATGTTAACAACTAAACTACAAGTCCCAGAATGCAGTGTAGTGTGGCTGAATGTGGCTTCCCTGAAGAATCCCACTGCCCAACTTAAAAATAGCATGAGGTATGTGTCAAAGCAAAGGGAGAGGAATGGAATACATTTGTGGGATGTAGGAATTCAAAGGGATTGGTCCAGTTATGCTGGTATGGCCCACAATAGCACCTTGAATGGAAAACCGGGCGCTTTATGGAGTATGCACATCTTGAATACCCTTCATGCTGTACTTAGCTCTCCCGAACTGGCATTTTTACTATTTCCCTGTGCACTCAAACCACCCATATACACTATTAAAAAGTGTTATTAATTAACAAAATATATTTCACAGTGCAAAGTTGGCATGCAACGACCCCACCTCCGCCAGAGCCAGCTTCCAGGATGGAATGAAAGACATCGCAGACTGGATGAAGCTCAGCCGCCTGAAACTGAACTCAGACAAGACGGAAGTCCTCATCCTCGGCCCATCCATCACCGCCTGGGACGACTCCTGGTAGCCCCCTGCTCTGGGCCCCCCACCACAGCCCACGGACCACGCACGCAACCTGGGCTTCATCCTTGACTCCTTCCTCACTATGGCCAGGCAAGTTAACGCCGTTACCTCCTCCTGTTCAACACACTCTGCATGCTCCGTAAGATCTTCCGCTGGATCCCTACTGGAACCAGGAAAACGGTCACCCAGGCCCTCGTCACCAGCCGTCTGGACTACGGGAACACCCTCTATGCTGGGCCCACCGCCAAACTACAGAAAAGACTCCAGCGCATCCAGAACGCCTCAGCACGACTCGTCTTGGACATCCCCCGACACAGCCACATCTCCGCCCACCTGAGGGACCTGCACTGGCTCCCGGTCAGCAAGAGGATCACGGATACCTCAACAACCGCTTCACGTTCTACACGCCAACCCGCCAGCTCCGCTCCGCCAGCCTCGCCCTCGCCACCGTCCCACGGATCCGCAGAACCACCACCGGAGGAAGATCCTTCACCTACCTGGCGGCCAAGACCTGGAACACCCTCCCCACCCACCTACGACTCACCCAGGACCATCTCTCTTTCAGGAAGCAACTCAAGACCTGGCTTTTTGAGCAGTAGCAGCCCCCCCCCCCCCCCAGCGCCTTGAGACCCTAGCGGGTGAGTAGCGCGCTTTACAAATACTCTTGATTGATTGATTGATTGATGTATTTCTAGCAGAACTTCAAACGGGGAAACAAACTCTTTATATAGTTTTTAAATATTTCACAGCTGCTTGTCCGTTTTATGTTTCTTTGGCTGCCACCACCTACTTTCATTCTAAAAATCTATATTAAAGGTATACTTAAAGGGTGATTCCCAAATTTTCTGTTGTCATCACTTAAAGAAAAGCAGCGTCATTTTCAGAACAGGATGAGCAATTGCAGCCCTGTTGCCAGAGAATACATATTGGTCTTTTCATACCTGTTAGAAATGGGAATCTCTGGTTAGCTAAGGCTTGCGCCAAAGCCAGGCAGAGACCACCACTCTAGTCAGGGAAAGGGAGTTACGCGCCAAAGATAACCCCTGATCACCCCCTTGGTAGCTTGGCACGAGCAGCTAGGCTTATCTCGGTGGCGATGTGTAAAGCATTTGCACAACACACACACTAACAACACACTAGGCACACCACAAAAGGAAGTCCACACAAGGTTATATATAAAAATAGCTTTTGTATCATAATAAAAACACATCAGATAGTAATCACACAAGATGCACTGTGCCAACTGGCACGGGCAATATTTACAAGGGATTATTTACACAGGACAGGGCCAAGTGGGCCACTGTCAGAATTAGCACTTGGTAAAGAAATAGTAAAAGTAAGAATATATATGAACTTAGAACACAGCCAGTAATCACTGGCAAACACTATACTCAGCATCAACCTGTAACATAAAGCATAACAGGCACAGTATCACATAAGGCGAGAACTCTATTCTATGCCAACCTCATAAGTCTAAATATAGGAGACCACAAATCCTAAACATAACTTGCTTAAGGAAATAAACTTAGTAACATAACCTGTAGTAGGGAATAAATCAAACCTAGACCACAGTAGAGAAAAAAAACAGTAGGTAAAACCTAGTAAGCATAAAAGCACATCTATAAGCATAAATCAAGGTGCATAAATCATACTACAAACATTAAATTTCCTAGCACCTATATAAAAATAACATTAGGGCCTTGAGCCCTACAAAACCTAATAGTCCTCTGGGCTAACTGGCCATCTATAAGGGGCTCAAATGCCCTCTGTCCAAAAGTTATGGCGCGTTGCCTATGCAGCGAAAGTCACGGGGGGGCACTTGGTGCAGACCTAAACGTGGCAGCTGCCACCTACTTGCTGGGCAGCTGGGAATCTTCAAAGAAGGCCTACACATTGCAGCTGGCACGAAGTGCTGCGCAGCTGTGCAGGCCAAGGTAGGGACGAAGGAGTGCGTCTCACTCCTAAAAAAGACATCTCCCCGTAAAAGAAAGAGGCTCAACTGTGCAGCTGCCCACTACTTGCTGGGCAGCTGTGGAGAAGTAAACTGTGGCATGGGTTCTCAGTAGCCCTGTAAACAAAATATGCCACACGTGGTAGCTACACAGGGCTCTGGCAATAATCAATGCCAAACGTTGGAGCCACCTAGGCTCTAAAAATAAACATGCCCCCAACGGGGCAGCTGTGGAGGAAGATAGAGGCCCAGCACTACGGTGCGCTCTGGCCCCCAATGGGGCTTATAACTAACTTTGCCCCTGGTTGGAGGCACCTAGGCTCCATAAACAACTTGCCATGTCGTTGGAGCAGCCTGCTACCAAAATGGGGCTGCTCAGGATGTGTGCCCCCATCGTGGCATCGGTCCGCCTTGACTGTACCGTTGGGAATTCTAGAAAGGAGTCTCTGGCACCTCTGTGCCTTGGGGCCCAATGGGGCTTCTAAATCAGCTGGGGGCCCCCTCGTGGAGCATAGCACTGATGCTGTGCCTCGATGCGCACAGCCCCATCGAGGCACAGCACAGCCCCATACAGCCGTGACTCACCGGCTCGGATGCTCAGCTCCTCCGACCTCCTTCGATGCGGTGTACACACTGGGGCTTCCTACTCTATGGCTGGTGCCTGCGGGGCTCTCCCTCCTTACGGGAGCCCCGCCTCACCTCTGCGCCGTACTTCATCCAGGACCCCTGTCTCGGGACCGGGACTTATGTGTGGAGCCAGCGAGGCTCCAGGCCGCTGCCTCCTCTTCCGCCTGGGTTACAGGCCCCGCCCACGTCACGGTCTGGAGTGCCTGACTTCCGGTCCGGGCGGCAGTGGCAATACGAGGGGTAGGCTCCCTCGGTAATTAAAAATAATGGCAGTATGCGGGGTGGGCACCCGTTAGGATTCCAAGGAGCGGGTTGGGCACCCGCATATAGCAATGGAAAGGCAGTACATACGCAGGGTGGGCACCTGCTTAATTAAAATAGAGAAAATATGCGAGGTGGCACCTGTATTTGAAAAATAAAAACGGAGATGCAGGGTGGGCACCTACTTAAATTAAAGACTAAATCAAGCGGACACAATGCAGGGTGGGCACCTGCTAAGAACACAAGGAGGGGGGGGAATCCGCAGGCAGGGGGAATCCCTCTCAAAAGGGCTGCAGCATCAGCGCTGGCCAGCCCACACGATTTCGTGGGGGAAAAGTAGAAGAAAGGCAGCCCAGTGCTTCCAGGGCGCAAAAGGGGGCTGCCAAAGTCTTTCCAGGGTCCTGGGAATAGCAAGCAAGGCAACAAGGGGTCCCATAAAAAGAAGTCCTCCAGGCATCCAGGGGCAGGGCAGAGCCCAGGGAGGCAAGCCTTCCCCCGGGCCCCAGCAGCAGCACGCCCCTGGTAGATTCAAGTCCAAGAACTAGAACATTTACTTGGGGTCACAGCCCCTCTTTTATACACAAAAATCCTTTGTCTAGAAGGTGCAGGCAAGGAGAGAACCTGATGCAACTGGTTCTAGAGCACTTTGTTTTGCTCAACCCCTCTCCCTAGTCACAAGACAGGCCAGGGACATCAGACGCACCACAGGTGGTGGAACCAGCATTGTGGAGGGAAGGTACAGCCCAATTCAGGTCCCAGGTGCAACTCCTCCCTCCCATATACATGCAGATCTCCCTATTCACCACCGGGTAGACTCACCCTGGCTCCTGTAGCCAAGCACACCAGCCAGCCCCTGTCACTCACAAGCCAGACAGGCAATTCACATCTCACAGCACACAGAAAAGCCAACTGCTAAAAGTGGCACTTCTATACTAGACACAATAAATCTGCGCACACCATCGCGCTGCATTTATTACCACAAGTTTGCACATACCAAACTCGACCATGCACTCCCCACATATCAGGAATTACCACGGGCACACATATCCCCCATGCATTCCTATGGGAGGGCAGGCCACTCTAAGAACACACACTCAGAGTGCACACGCACTTTACACTGGGCCACAGGGCTAAAGTGCGCAGAGGCCTAAAATCACTACCACAATGCCAGAGGCTGAAGGCAAAACGTTTAGGGGTAAACCTGCCAAAAGTCCAACAATACCTGTCTAGGGAAATGCATTATGACTAGTCTAGAAGCTAAGCAAATTTATTAGCCAAGAATTATGAAAACATACCTCTGAGTCAGTTGTGATTCAGTTCAAGACATAAAGAATGACCTCTACTACATGGTTACCCCTCTAAGACGCTTGCGTCCTGTGTCTGCCTGCATGGTCTTTAAGGATTTTAAGAAGGCCATGCCCTCTGCGTTCCAGTGTGGTGGTTGCCGGTGTAGGGCACCAGCACTTCTTTTTCCAAATAAGATAAGAAGAGCGGGGAAACACACAGATCAGGAAGGAGAAATAGAGTGTCAGCAGAACCATCAAAAGGGAAGAAAGAAGCAGGCTACAAGAGTGAGAGAACTGGGCAGGTAGAGTCTGGTAGTTTATTAAAGAAGCACGAGGTCGTTTCAAGAACACCAACCTTTGTATTAGGCACAGCCAGAGCTTCAGAGCAGGGCTTTGGTTAATAACACGCTCTCTCACAAAAAATATGCACTTCTCCAATCCTCTTTAGTAGTGCACTGTTACATTTGAGAAAGAATGCAGAGAGTGCACCATGTTTTATTCCTAGCTTGGTATTCTTTTTAGTTTTCTGAAGCAAACACAGAGTTTGCTTCAGAAATACAATTATACAATCGCCTTGATGTGCAGGAAGCTTTCTCTCTGTATGGCAGGGCCGGTAATTCTATTGCACTAATTTGAATTAACCCAACATTTAGTTGGAGGAAGAGAGGAACAAGCATGAAGGACACCTACTATCACCAGGCGGCTGTTCCTGTCCACTAGTGGTACCACCATTTCAAATGCTGCACAGTGGTTTCGGAGTTGGTAGATTAGCTGCTTTAGAGAAGATGGAGAGGTGGGCAGGTCTGAGGCCAGCTCAACCGCTGTTCTCCGTGGCCCATGCAGCTGCAAGGGTGATCCCGTGAAAGGCTGAGCCCGGGGATGATGAAGGCGCTGTCTCCTTAACCGAGCAGCGGGGTAATAGGAGCATAGAAGAGGCAGACTGTTTTTGGTGTTGAGGGGAAGGGCACACCACAGGGAGATGGAGCTTTGAAGCTGCATGTAAAAGAGAAAGCGCAGCACTCGTGTAATGGGCGCCTTGCTGAGAGTTAAAGTTGTGAGTTATTAAAAAAATGGAGGGGGTTGAGCCGCACTGTGCTGAACAAAAGAAAGGTGTGGCTGCCATACTTCAAATAAAGTGTGGCTGAAGTATTCTCTCTTTCTTAGTGGGTGCCGTGGGGAGCCCTTGCACGGAAGTATATGATGTTTATAAATAGAAGATGGCTGGTATTTTAATAACCTGAAAGCGGGTGCCGTGCTGATGTAAAGCGCAGTGCCCATCTACATGAAATGTATGTGCGTGGCTACCAGTGAAACGGGCCCTATGAAGAACCGGGTTTTTAGAACCCAGCGGCGCCAGGGGCACGCCCAAAGTCTTCGGGTTCTCCTGTCTTGGTATACAGAGACACGGAATACTTCTGGATGGCGTCAAAGATCAAATTTATTAGCTGCAGCTAGTAACAGTAATCCCTGCAATACAACACGGTGTACAACTCAGGAAATTGCTCAATTTTCATAGAGCAAGACACCTCTTTTATCCATTTTTTACTCATTACAAATGCACACCCACTGCGACAAATACTGACAAATGAAATACATTTTCCCACACATTATCACATTCCAAAAAGCTCACTTTACATTGTACCAAAACACAAGTTAATTATTAGGAATGTCCAAAATTCAATTTCCACAAGCCGGACAAACCCATAATTGAAAGCACTACCCATGTAATGAAAAGTCTTAAGAAAATGAAATAGTTCAGATGCTGAATAGGATAAGATATGTACAAGAGCACTAAAGTTAACGATATCCTGAACATTGATTGGCAATCTCAGACAACGATCAGCCAGGGAAATTGGCTTCGCAAAGGATCAGTTTCAGGTGACGGGGTCAGCGTCCTGCAGTTCACGCACAAGTCAGAAAAGGCCTAGTTAATATGCACATGAACAACGAAGCCCATGCAACTTTGTTCGTTCAGTTACCTCCATAGGCCCGCCGTGAGGGCAACACGAAATGGCGTTACGAACAACTCAAACAAAATGGAGTCCGGTTCGAGAATTACAGAACCTCAGACCCTCCTTTTGCCATTACGTAGGCAATAACCTAAACTCATGTCAATCTGAATCCAGGTCTATATCTATTCTCATCAGGTCATCAAGGTGTTGCTGTAGCATCATCTTATTATCCTTCACTTCTCTCGGGACAGGTCTTCTCACACAGATTGTAGCACAAAGACTACAAATGGCTGGACCACACTGGATGCACAAACAACATGAGAAAAGGATAGCTAAAGCCATACCAAGGAACATCAGAATCTTCCATCCCCATTTAGACAACAGTTCCCAAATCCACCCAGTCAATGACCAGTTACCTTCGTCTACATGTATAGACTCAGCGGACTTATATAACTTCATGATGGCTTGGTACACTGTCGGGGCATTATCTGGTATGAAAACACAGCAACTAGACCAGATCAATTTACATACCCCACCTCTATCTGCTAATATGATATCTAAAACCATACGGTTTTGTAACGTCATAAGACGATCCGCCTGAAGCTCAGCTGTAATATTGCTAAGAGCACCTGCAGTTTCATTTATAGTGGCCTCAACCACTCTCGTAAGCTGTCGAATATTCCTACTATTGGCCATAGGAACCCAAAAGGGCACGAAACCCTTGAAGAAGTCTCCAGCCTCTTGTGCGACAGTATCTTTCGCATCGATAACACCTCTACCATATCTTGTCTTATGGTAATTGAAAATAGCAGTGTATGTAGGGGGAATTAAAAATGCCACATAACATGTGCCTGAAAAATCAGGTGGCAACCATGTTAGGCTCTATTGTGACAAACAAAATAATTGCCTTTAGCTGGCACAAACGGTGGAGAACTCTGGGATGCATAGACATAGGTGTGAACACACACACTCTTACCAAGCTGAGCTCTCGGATTCTGACCATTACCTTGCAGACAAAGGTGACCTCGGTGGGGTACAATCCAAATAGGCGGAGACCTTTTTCGTCTCTCCTTCTCTGTCAGACTAATGCTATATCCAGTCTTGTTCCAACCAGTATATGCTCGTACTTCATCCTTAGGGATAGCATAATACGCATCAATATCTCTGATCATATCTACTATTCCCTGTATCAAGGCATTATTACTCGCATTATCTTTGACGGAACGTAAAGGAGATGCTTCATTCGCATAAATAAACATTGCTTGGAGTGCCCACACTGACCCTTTAGGCAAAAAAGGCAAAACCGAATATGGCATTCCCTTATCTGTCGTATGAGGCATAAGACCACATACCCAACAGTTTGTTGTATTTACTACTAGCTGATGCTGATGCAACAACTGTATAAATGAATTGTTAACAAATTCTGATCTTCGTGTATGCTCATGTTCAGGCAAAGTGTGAAACTCATATGAAGGAACAGTAGGAAAAGAAAGAGTAGGTTGGGACGTAGGTACAAGCGTCTGTTGTGCAACATAGACAATCCAGCCCACACAAGCCAATGTAATATTCAAAAGCATTAAGAAACACAATATTAAAAACATTTACTATGAACCAATGTACACATTTTCATTTTGAAATCAATTCTCTCAACACTTTTCTCAGATACAAAAGACTCCATCCTCTAACGTGCTGCTCGCGGCTATTACCTTCTTCACTTAAGTGTGCGTCAAGATCGTACTAACGACCAAGAACCACAGACCTTTCGTCAATTCGCGGCTCACCCCTTAAGGCTGTACCGCGACCCTGCAGCTGAGTCCGGATGGTGACTCGAAAAAGAAAAAGAAAAATAGTCTCTTGTCTGAGAAAGGTGTAACTCACAACAAAAATTCAAATTTTATTTGTCCATTTATTTGTCCTTTCTCGGTCTTAGGTTGTAGTGCTCTTTGCCAGGCACAGTTTGCTCTTGAAAAAGTGTTTCTGGATCCGTGGTATCCAGTCTTAGATGTGGAGGCACAGAAGCTTGCAGAATATCGTCATCTGCACGTTCTGACTGAGTCCATTCCAAATGTGCGTCACTAAAAGGTACGAATCTAGGAATTCTTTCACATTCAGAATCTGCTATACCTCCCCGCACCCACTTGTCATAAGGTAAGGGCAATGGAACTTTCTTACAATGGGCACCATGTACCCAATTCTTTTTACCAGCTACTCTAACTGCAGTCCGAGTTACTAGCAAGACTAAATGCGGTCCGGTCCACCTTGGCTCCAAGTTCTTTGTTAGTTGGAAGTTCTTCGTAAAAACGTACTCTCCAGGTTGAATTGTGTGGCCTGGATCCGCAGTCGCTGTCGGTAAGCTGTCATAGACCTGTTGGTGGAGAACAAGTAATTTAGCAGTCAAATCATGTAAGTAATCCACCAACATAGGGTACTCGATGTCGCTATACTTCTTAGGCCTTGGCACACCCCAAACATTGGCCGGACGACCAAAAACAATTTCATATGGGCTAAGTCCCACACGAGAATGTACTGTCGTCCTTGTTGACAAAAGGGCCAATGGCAAGGCATCTGGCCATGTAAGACCAGAGCTCGCTTGTATTTTAGCTAACTTTAATTTAAGAGTGCCGTTATAGCACTCAACAAGTCCAGCGGACTGGGGGTGATTTGCAGCATGAAATTTCTGATTGATACCCAAACCCGCACACACTTTCTTCATGATCTGGCCCACAAATTCACTCCCATTGTCGCTCCATACAATTCTCGGCAAACCATACCTAAGGAAGTACTCCTTGAGCAAAATCTTAGCTGTAGACAAGGCAGTATTATCCTTTAGGGGGTAGGCCTCTATCCATCTGGAAAAGGCACAAACAACCACAAGGACATACTTCAAGTTATTGCATCTCTCCATGTGAATGTAATCTAGCTGTATCACTTCAAACGGATACGTTGGGGGTGCAAAATGACCAGCTGGAGTTGGAGTTCCCTTGCCAGGATTATGCATCAAGCAAATCATACAATGCTTCACCAAATTCTCAGCACATTTAGGAATTCCAGCATTCTGCCATACTGGAGCCAACAACTTGCATATCCCTTTCGAACTAATGTGAGCCATTCCATGAGCCATAGTAACCACTGGGAGCACATACGCATCAGGCAACAACCATCGCTGGTGCTCCGACAACTCATCCCAACAACCTGTCGAATCCAACATACCCGTAGTTTCTCTCCACACGCTCACTTGTTTTTCCGTAGCTTCAGCCTGAATCAACTTCACACTTTTTATTGTGTCTTCACACATTCCACCAGCCATAACCCAATTAGCAGGGCCCGCAACATACATTCGACTCGTCATGTCCTTCGCTGTTTCTTTCGCAACTTCATCCGCAAACGCATTCCCTCGACCCACATCATCTGTAACCTTTTTATGAGCACTACACTTCACAATTGCAATCTGTTTTGGCAGAGTTAGTGATTCAAGAAGTTCATTCACCAATTGTCCATGCTGAATTTTCGTACCATGAGAAGTAAGAAATCCTCTCTCTCTCCACAAACGGCCGAAACTATGGGCCACACCAAACGCATACTGGCTATCAGTATAAACATTCACTCGCTTTCCTTCTGACAATACACACGCTCTAGTCAACGCTATTAACTCTGCTGCTTATGCTGAATTATGTGCTATACGCGCTGTTTCAACAACTCTATGTAAAGTTGTAGCAGCATATGCTGCAGTCGACTCTCCATTCGAAAGCTTAAAACATGAACCATCTACCCATAGGGTACCATCAACATTCGAAAGAGGAGTATCTTTTAAATCAACTCTAGCCTTTGTTTCCTCCTCTGTCCGGAGAAGACAATCATGCTGTTCCTGAACATCTGTCTCTACAGAAATTGGTAACAACGTAGCTGGATTCAACACATTGCACCTTTTGATGTGCACATGGCTCGCCAAAAGCGTCAACTCATATCCTGACAGACGTGCACTAGTAAGGTGCTGAGTCTTAGTCCTATTCAGTAGAGTATCCACTGCATGTGGGACCATCACAATCAACGTATGATCCAATACCAAACCAGCAGACTGTCGAATAGAAACAGCCGCTGCCGCTGTAGCTCTCAGGCAACTCGGCAACGCTCTAGCTACTGGATCTAACGTCGCTGAAAAATACACACATGGGCGTTGCTTATCTCCAAATCGTTGTGTCAACACTGACAATGCACAACTTTCTCTCTCGTGTACATACAATGTGAAAGGTTTACTATAGTCCGGAGTACCCAATACCGAAGCAGAACACAATGCATCACGTAATTCAGAAAAACTTTTCTGACAATCATCAGACCAAGGGAGAGGATACGGAGTATCTTTAAGAGTCAGTGCCAACAGAGGTTTTGCTAGCAAGGAAAAGTTGGGGATCCACTGCCTACAATACGAGGTGATACCTAAAAAAGCACGCACTTCTCTCTGTGTGGATGGTACAGTCATTTGGGCAATCGCTTGAATTCGTTCTGGGGTCAATCGTCTTCCCTCCTTCGACAAGAGATGACCTAAGTAGGTGACTTCTTATCTGCAATACTGTAACTTTGAAGGTGACACTTTATGATGAAGGTCAGACAAATGTCGTAACAAAGAAAGAGTAGCTTCTTTACAAATCTCTTCATCATTAGCAGCGACCAGCAGATCATCAACATACTGGATAAGAGTAGCACCAGTAGGCAACACAAAATTATCAAGCTGAGTTTTCAACGCCTGACTATAGAGGGAGGGACTTTCACAATAACCTTGAGGAGCTCTCTCAAACCGGAAGCTGCGGCCTCCTAAAGAGAAGCCGAAAATATTTCTACTTTCCTCAGCGAACGGAATGCTAAAGAAAGCATTCTTCAGATCGATAACTGAAAACCAAGCAGCTGAAGCAGGGATCAGAGTCAACAAAGCAGTGATATCCGGGACAACAGGAAACTGTGGCACCACAATCTTATTCACTTCTCGAAGATCGATCACAAACCGATACACAGGTGGCTGAGAAGCATCAGTACGCTTAAGGACAGGAAGAACAGGACTGTTACACACATTACCTCTCGTTTCTTCAACTACACCCTTCTCAACCAAATCATAGATAATCGCTAGAAGAGCTCTCTCGCCATCACTAGATATTTTATATTGGGGAATACGAGGTAGCCTAGCATTTGACTTAAGGGTAACAACAAAGGGTGGAATCTGCAAAAGACCAACATCACTGGGACCTGTAGCCCAAAGTGTATCAGGAAGATAACGCATTTCCAGTGGAAGACAATCTTTAGACAAATACATCGGGGAGATCACTTTCTTACCCATCGTAAGATGTACTCCCGATCGAGAGCAATGTAATGTCGCATGCAATCTTTTCAGCAAGTCCAAACCCAACAGATTCTCACCACAACCAGTCGTTAGAATAAGAGGAGCTTCCAATTCACAAGGACCAATAGAAAGGGGCAAAGGATTAGAAACCGGGTTACAAACTGGGGCGCCAGAAAATCCTACTGAAACATTGGTCAAGCCAGACAAAGGTGCGCCAGGAAGTTTAGAGTGCATAATAGAACTCTTTGTCGCACCAGTATCCAAAAGAAAAGGCTCTGCCACACCTAATGTAATCACTTCAACATAACGTCCACTCTGGTCTACTGGAACTGACACTACTCCCTCTCTTTGCCCGTGGCTGTCCTAACTATCATTATAGCCATCACTCTCACTCTCGACATAATAATTATCAACGTAGTACTGGGCAGACTGAACAGTCAGAACATTCTGTCCACCAAAACAATTTGTAGAATTCTGAGGGGGAAAGGAACGCTCATTCCGGGGAAACACACCACGTCCCCTACCCCTAGGAGCTTGTTGGAAACCACCACGACCTCTCTGACCAGATACACCATTCGCACGCTGTAACAAAATCGGACAACTACTCTTGAAGTGACCTTCTTCTCTGCAATAAGCACACTGATTAGGTCCTGGCGGCAATCGCGGAGCAAAAAACTCGGGCTTCTGTAACAATCTCTGAAACTGTGCGGGTTGCTGAAACTGAGGCTGATTCGAACGAGGCGGATAAGCTTGCTGCAAAAGAACGTTCGTCTTAAATTCTTTAGTCTTCTTCTCTACTTTATCCTTCACATCTTTATCCCTATTCTCATAATATTGTGCAGTAGCCAATATCTGGGCCGACGAAGAAACAGCCCATGAACTCTCAGATTCCTTTAACTTATTAGACAATTCGGGAAGTAAATTAAAGACAAATTTGTCCACGAACAACCGTTGACCACCTTCAGTGCTCATGTCCTGACCACTATGATCGATAAACGTTTCTTCAAACCTCGTGAAGAAGTCAGACACACTCTTGTCTTTCTTTTCAGTCAGTCAGTCAAAAACACTTTATTCGATTGTTTTAAAATCATAAAAGTATGCTACAAAATCACTTTCAATCATACAGACAAATTATTAAAAACAAGTTAAAAAGTTAAAAGAATTACAATTAAAAGTGAAATATTCATATAAAGACTTCTTTGTCATCATGTTTGCAGGGACAATAGTTTTATGGGCCCATAACAACGTAAAAAAGATAAAAAATTTTAGCAAGACTAGCATATATTTACAATTCTAAATACAAAAGTACTAACAGCCTGGGGAAAAAGTGCAAGACGTGCAGAACATTGGTTCACATTTCTGGATTACAAAAACATTAGTCAATTAATTGTTTTAAGCAAACAATTTACGTTAGCAATTTAACCTTGATCTTGCTTGCTTTGATCGAATTGACATTATCAAGAAATTTGCTACCCCATACATTACTACTGTAGTTTCCATGAGCTTCAAATACAGTAAGGCTGGTCTGACCTGTATAAAGTCTAAACCTCTCAAAATTGGTTTAATGTATTTCTCCCTCCCATTCTTATACAAGGGGCAGAAAAACACAAAGTGTAGCAAAACTTGATCTGAGAAGTGATCACATTTACAGGGAGCATTTTCGTGAGACTTACACCATTTGTCAAATTCTCCTAGCAAAAAATGTGCTTGGTTAAATCGGAATTTAGTGAGGACCCACCTATGGAAAGGCTTATTTACTATCGTCAAATAAGATTGAATAGATAACGAAGCAATCATCATATAGTGGGCCCTGACAGTTGGTTTTAAAATTTTGATAGCCTCTCTCTCTGCTTCCTTCTTCTCAATAAAGTTTTTCTTAACCCAGTAAATGTCCTCTCTCCTTAGACTCTCGGGGTTTGTATATAGCTCCGGGCGGCCTAAGTATACTGCTGTGTTTTTAATATATTGTAGCCAACCTATCTTAACCACGTTTTCCCTCCCCATACAATCCCTAATAATCACATGGTTTAGAATTAAGGCTGGGTTAAGCCATGTCCTAATCCACGACAGTAGCGGGGCCAGGGCCAAAGAGTCTTCAATGTACCCTATCCCCAATTCCATATGTACGGAGAAAGCTGGGGTGGATTTAGGAAGGCCCAGTAGGGATCGCAAAAAGAGGTTCTCTTCTCTTTGAATGTGGGCCAGATTTTTGTAGCCCCATATCGCAGCCCCATACCTCGCAATAGACAAAGTTTTGGCTCTGTAAATTGTTAATATAGCCTCAGGTGGTTTACCTCCCAACCTTTTCGCAAAACCTAGGATAGCGGCAGCCGATCTTTTTACTGCCACAGCTTTACTTGTAATTTGTGGTGCCCATGTCCCCTTCTCGTCGAACACCACACCCAGGTAAGTAAAAACTTTAACTTTAGATAACACTGAGCCATTACAGGTGAGGGTTTTAATGCTATTCTTACGACTTCCTACTGCCATAACATGGGATTTATCAATATTAACAGATAAATCCAAGCTTTGCATAAAGTCCCCAAAAGAATTTAGGAGACGTTGTAATCCATTGGGGGTTCTTGACAACAGTACAGTGTCGTCGGCATATAATAAGACCGGCATTAAAGAGTCACCCATACGTGGTACATCAATGGAGGCCGTTTCCAGGGTCTTTCCCAGTGAATTAATATAAAGTGAAAAGAGCATTGGTGCCAAAATGCACCCTTGGCGCACCCCCCTTTCTGATTTAAAAAAGGCAGTACAGTTTCCCTCTTGGGACATACGTATGGTAGCCCTCAGATCACTATGGAGTTGTGCCAGGAAATTCACTAATGCTTGGTCTAGGCCCAAATTCAAAAGTATTGACCACAGCTTTGACCTATTAACTAGGTCGAAAGCTGTGGACAAATCCATAAAAGCCAAATACATCATCCCCTTTGATGCCACAGTATATTTACCCAAAGTAAGATGTAAATTTAGGCATTGATCCTCAGTGCTTCTCCCGGCTCGAAAGCCATACTGAGCTTCACACAGGATATCATTGTTTGTTGCCCAATTTGAGATTCTTTCCAAGATGACTTTACCCAATATTTTAAAGGAAGAATCTAGCAAAGAAATGGGCCTGTAGCATCTAGGGTCTCCCCTTTGGCCCTTCTTGAAAATGGGGATTATAACAGACTGTGACCATGATGTTGGTGCTTTTGTCCTTTCCAAGCTAATCACGTTGAAGACATTAGTGAGGACTACTGCCCACATGCCCGAGTTTGATTTAAACATGTTGGCCGGTACGCCGTCTGGGCCAGGGGCCTTCTTCCCTGCCGTGTCCTCAATTGCCTTCTGCACCTCTTTGATATTAAAACTGGCTAAAACCTCGTCTGATTCAATCAGTTGTCGGTCTTGAGGACCTACAGCAATATTGCTACCATAGATGTTTTGAAAGTGCTCTAACCAATCTCGTTCCGGGATATTTACTTCTAACGGTGCATTTTCAATCCCGTTAAATAAGGGGGTATTAACGATTTTCCAAAACTTAGCACTGTCCCTCAGAGTGGCCTTCTCATATAGGTCTTCCCATGCCCTTCTTTTTATTTCGTTTTTCCTTCTTAGGATGTTAGCCTTATACTTTTGCCTTAAGCTGGCAACTTCCTGTTTGTCCCGTGGTAACTTTTTTAGTGCTTTATATAATTCACAGTGGGATTTGGAGCATTCTTTGTCAAACCATCCCATAGCCCTTTTCTCTTTCTTTTTCGAGTTACTTTTTAAGTCATTCGATACTTGACAACAGATCATCTCAAAGGACTGAACTATATTCCCCTCAAACCTAGTTGGGTCCATGCAGATGTTAATTTCTTTGGCCATCTTTAGGTTAAGAGAAAAAAGAAAGTCCTCAGGGATGATATGGCACCATTTGACACGTCTCCCCTGGTCCTTAGCAATCAGTTCTGTATACCCTGCTATATTTGGATCAATATTTGTTCCTTTTGTAAATAGAAACAGATTATTATTATCTAGTTCTAGAATGACCGGGTTGTGGTCACTAAAAATCGTCTGTGCAGCATTATAAAACATTACATTTTGTAACAGGCCTGGTGAGATAAACATATAATCTATAATTGTATTGCTGTCCCTAGCACTGTAAGTTGGCACCCGGTCCTTTCGGTCGAAGAACTCTGGTTCATATAAGTCATTCTCTAAAAGAAGTTCTTCTAGGACTGACCCCTTTTCTGAGTGCTCAAAATGTGATAATTGTAACATATCAGTATTAATTGTATCCCTGGCATGACAATTTTGTTGGCATAAATGAATATTAAAATCTCCCATCAGGAAAAAATATACAAAAGTGGTTTGACTCTCCCTATATCTACATAAGAACTCCATTAACAAGTTAATGTTGGCATTCAAAGCTATACTTTGAATGCTGTTATAAAAATGTATGTAGACACATTTATGGGTGTTAGGCATTGTAACCTCCAGTACTAAAAAGTTATGGGATGGTGTGTTAAGTACCTTCACAGTGCCCTTCACATTTACAGATATTAAAAACAAAAGGCCCCCTTTATTTCGGCCTGAGCTTGTTGTCTGGGCAGCTAAAAAATAAGAAGTATATCCACCTAACCAAAAATCACAATCCCTGTCCCAAGTCTCCTGTAGGGCCACAACATCACATTTTTTCTTTTGTTTGCATGCTGCTAACTTGTCCCAATTCACTCGCAAAGGAGGCATCATAGTTTTCATCAAATTAATAATCCTACCAGGTAATTCTGCAACCAAGGGCTCAGGTTTGGCACCTCCTACCTGCCGACCATCTGCAGCAACAATATTAGCCCACGTATCTCCTAATTCTTGTGCATGATTCTCATGACGAATCTTCGCCCACGAAGGTTGAGGAACTACATTACCCATCAGCATATCTATGTCAGCTAAATTCATAACACACGCATCAACTGTCTGGGACAACTCTTTGTAATAACCAGCAGGATTCTTACAGGGGTCAGGCAAGGTCTGCTTAAGAGCGAAGTCCTCTGCTCTCTTCCAAGGAACATATACCCATACTCGCTGAAAATGTGCCGGTACACCCTGAATACCCTGATTAATATTAGCAACAACTTCCTCTCTCCATACAGGGGGAACCTCTCTCATAGGATACTGCTTCACTTTCCTCCTAACAGAAGAATCAGGTTCGTACAATGTCTGAGGCGGAAGTCTAGACCTAAAAACAAGTATTGTCTCTACGGCTTCCTCAACATCAGACTCCACTATCGTCCCTTTAGCAAATTCGGACTGAACATCAAGCACTTCCTGCGGAAGCGGACCCAACTCATTATCTTCCCATTCCTGCCAGAGAAAAGTACACATTACATCAAAAACATACCTTTGCTTAGGCGGCTCCCACTGTAAGAAAACATCCATAACCGCTAGTAAATTATACCTGGAAGCATTTAAAATCCATCTACGAGCCAAGAGATCCAACACTGCCCGCTCTTCGGGACCAGGAAACTGACTACGACTCTGCTTACGTTTCAAAACAGGGGTCATATTCAGTGACCCAAAGAGTGGAGACAAAAGACCAGCAACAGTCTCAGTCATTCTTTGTCGAACAGAAGGAGAAGAAGTTGACATAAGAACAGGAGAAAGAGTGTTTTGAGGTGACAAAAGCATAGGGACAGAAGTAGCAGGAGTCGGAGATACAGGAATGTGAGGTACAAGAGCTTGAGGCAAAGCTGATAGCAAAGCTGGCGACCCTGGAGGGGGTTGCACCGTAGGAGGGAGAACGATCTGTGCAACAACGGGTGGCTGAATAACAGCAGGGGGCTGAACAACAAAGGGTGGAACAACTGGGGGTAATGGAGGTGCAGTAGCACCTTGCACATAAGGGGGTGGTAATCTCAGTAAATGAGACATCAAAGGATCTTTTTCAGAGTCTTCAGTCACTTTGTAAAGGGAAGGCGGCAAGGCCGGATAACATTTATCAATGGCCATGCAACGTTGTCTATCTGAGACTTCACTCACTCGATCTTCTTCATCTATTTTAAACTGCCTAGCAGCTTGTAGTACTGACATATTCTTATCGTTCCTATCTCTCTTTGCTTGCTTAATTTCTCGCTGTTTGGCTTCCTTACGCCAGAGGCGGAAAGAGTCAAACATTGCCGACAGGGCTTTCTTCTTAAATAGCGCAACTTCCACATCATCTAAAATATTTAATTCGAAACTACCATGTTGGGGCCATCGTAAAACACCATCTTTCTTCCTATAGCGAACCCATACTTCATTATAAGTAATAGGACCCACTCTGTGTTTTGAATAGAGCTCATAAGTCGGAGTTCCAACTGGAGGTATCGGACACGAATCCTCCAATCGGGAATCCTTGTTGCAACCACAACTAAACCATTTCTCAAATTTGCTAAGACCAGGCATCTCATAGCTCACTAATCTAGCTTCAAACTTCAAGGGGTTATCAACTATCGATACACTCGTAAATATATGAGCCCCTCGGCTTCGACTATTGCAATAACCGAATCAAAACCAAGAACCAAAACAAAGATCGTGGGAGCTACCCACTTATACTTAACCAAAGTATCTGTCACGCCACCAGAAGACCGTCTATCGTCTCGCTCTGCAAAGGATCAATCGAGGGTCTAAGACAGGGCGACAGTCAGGGCAGCAGTCCTTCGTAGCCGTCGGAAAGCGGGAGGCCTCGCAGTAAAGACTTTCGGTCCACGTCGACATGCATGGGTCGATGAAGTGGTTGGCCTTCCTCCAGAATTTTCTCACGTGGCTCCTCACGATCCTCGGGCTTGGACCAGTACCGCTGAAGTCACCCCGCCGTTGGGCGCCAACTGAAGAACCGGGTTTTTAGAACCCAGAGGCGCCAGGGGCACGCCCAAAGTCTTCAGGTTCTCCTGTCTTGGTATACAGAGACACGGAATACTTCTGGATGGCGTCAAAGATCAAATTTATTAGCTGCAGCTAGTAACAGTAATCCCAGCAATACAACACGGTGTACAACTCAGGAAACTGCTCAATTTTCGTAGAGAAAGACACCTCTTTTATCAATTTTTTACTCATTACAAATGCACACCCACTGCGACAAATACTGACAAATGAAATACATTTTCCCATACATTATCACATTCCAAAAAGCTCACTTTACATTGTACCAACCCACAAGTTAATTATTAGGAATGTCCCAAATTCAATTTCCACAAGCCGGACAAACCCATAATTGAAAGCACTACCCATGTAATGAAAAGTCATAAGAAAAGGAAATAGTTCAGATGCTGAATAGGATAAGATATGTACAAGAGCACTAAAGTTAACGATATCCTGAACATTGATTGGCAATCTCAGACAACGATCAGCCAGGGAAATTGGCTTCGCAAAGGGTCAGTTTCAGGTGACGGGGTCAGCGTCCTGTAGTTCACTCACAAGTCAGAAAAGGCCTAGTTAATATGCACATAAAGAACGAAGCCCATGCAACTTTGTTCGTTCAGTTATGTAAATGTAAATGTAAATGTACAAGAATTTATATAGCGCAAATCACCAAGCGGTTTCTAAGCGCTTTCTTAGGGAACCCGTCCTGGTATTCCCCTGTGAGATAACCCCGGCAGGGTATCCGCAAGGTGAAAGCCAGGCCTCCCGCCGCGAGGGACCGTTGTGGAGATTAAGCAAGCTATTGCCCAGAGTCGCAGAGTGTGAACCCGTGAATTGAGTAGGCACCGGAGCGAGAATTGTCGAGTTCATGGACATTTTTTTTTTTTAGGACTCAAGACCCCGCCGAGCCGGGAATTGAACCCTGGTCCCGGGCTGACGTCTGCTTCCAGGTCTGCCTCCTCTAACCAGTGAGCCACACTTCTCCACGTTACCTCCATAGGCCTACTTGAGGGCAACACAAAATGGCGTTACCAACAACTCAAACAAAATGGAGTCCGGTTCGAGAATTACAGAACCTCGCCTATGGTAGTAAAATAAGTTGTATCCAAAGAAATATATAAACACCCACAGTGTAAGGTAACTGTAGTCGGTCATTGCTCCTGGCCTAAAAACAGAAGTAATGTGTCATGAGCACCAACCAATAAGGAGCTATGAAATTAAAGAGATGCAGGAGTGACCCAATGGCAAGCACCAGGAGGGATCACACTCCGTAGAGTTATTACAGCATGTCTTGCAGACAGTGCATGCGTACTGAAGTTGGACCTAAAAAGGGCAAATTGATGGATTCACCTCTATGCATGATATGTCATGTTTTTAGTCTCATTATTAAAAGGGAAGAATCTTTTTAAATGTTATGCACAGTTCACTTTAAGAACTTAAAATTGTTACTCTCAGCTTTACCATGCTTAGTTGTATATTGATTGCTGCAATTCTTTTATGTACAAATTAACCCAAGAAATAAATACATATCATTAATAAATTACAGATGGGATGGAAAAATATGTTGTGTAATGTCCATTCCGTGCCTAGACATTCCACTGAGATTTGGGATTTAGTATCTTCTGTACAGCCTGAGTTGGGGAAACCTGGCTTAAGCCTCACTCCACTCCTTCTATTGCTCTCGCCATTCCTGAAGGTTACAAACTCATTAGGATGGATTGACCACTCAAGGTGGAGGGAGGAATTGCTATTGTTCATAAAGACAGCATTAAAGTCTCCCCACTAGATGAGTGCTGCAAAGCAAAGATGAAAGTCCTTATCTTTCAAATTGACTTCTCTTCCCAAGTCAGATGGAAGGCGGCCTTGGTCTATCGCCCCGAGGACCTCTAGCGGAATTTTCACTGCTACTTACTGAACTAATAGCCCCCTGTGTGCTCGCAAGTAATAATTTCTTACTACTAGGTGATTTTAACATTCATAGCGAATGTACCGCTGACGCTGACTCACAAACCCTTCTGGACGATCTAGCACTCCTAGGCCTCAATAAGTTGAATGGAGGTCCTACACATTCCGCTGGTCACATGCTAGACATCATTTTTTCCAACTCTCCTAATGTTCAGTGTGAGCCTCCGTCGCAACCAACCTGGTCTGACCATGCGTTAATTGAATTTTCTATCCAGGCCCTAAGAAATTCAAGGGACAAAACTTGGCCCCCCATCTGACTCGAAGACAATGGCAGAAGGTCTCCCCTGAGAGTTTCCACGCTTTCTTTGAAATGCCACGGAATAATCCATCGGATAACCCAGCAGAAGCTCAAACTAAATGTAATCTGGCATTAACTCAGACTATTGAATATCTTGCACCTCTGAAACAATCCCCTAATCATGCTAAACGGTCTTAGGCTGTTTGGTTTTCTCCCCAGCTGCGTGCAGAAAAACATCTTTGCAGGAAACATGAGAGAAAGTGGACCACCACTCTTGATGAAAGCGATAAAACTCAGTTTTTAGCCACCCTGACCAGTCATCATAGCAACATCAAAACTGCACGCAAAAACCATATTGCCACCCAACTTGTATTGGCTGGCAATGCTCCTAAGGTTTTATATTGTACTCTCAAGTCATTCCCGAAACCCAAGGCCTGTGAGAACCTTGAAGCACCTACACAAACATTTGTGTAATGACATTGTGCACTATTTTTCACAAAAAATAGAGTGAATTTATGAAAAATTGTTTTGTCCGCTAGCCAGCACCTAGCTCTTCTGACTATGGACACTCCAGAATTAGCTCCTCCTCTGTTGTTTGAAAGCTTTCCTCTACTAACTAGAGCAGATGTAATACCTTTAATCCATAAAGTAAAATCGGGTTCGCCCTGTGATTTGATTCCAGCTAGAGTCGCCACCATCCTGGCTCCCCAACTAGCCCCACAGATTGAATATCTTCTCAATCTCTCATTAAAAGAGGGTTATGTCCCGTCGGAATGGAAAGCTGCGCAGGTTACGCCGATCTTTAAGAATGCCAAGGCCCCTATGACTGATCTGACAAACCTTCGTACCATCTCGCTCCTTCCTTTCCTAAGCAAGCTACTTGAGAGGCATGTCAATAAACATCTTTCTAACCATGTTGAACTCTCTGGCTGTCTAGATCCCTCCCAGTTCGGTTTTAGACCCAAATATAGCACCGAATCAGCTCTGCTAGCGGTCAATGACAACATCAGAATGACGCTAGGCAAGGGCCACTCTACGATCCTGGTGCTATTGGATCTATCTGCTGCGTTTGACACAGTCACTCATCAAATATTGCTCATGAGATTGAAGGAGATCGGACTAAGAGACTCCGCTTTTCAGTAGATGTCGAGTTTTCTATTTGGCTGATCTCAGACTGTCAACTTGGGCCCATATTGTTCGGCACCTATGGAATTGTTCAAGGGAGTACCTCAGGGCTCATGTTTGAGTCCCACTCTGTTTAATATCTATGTTGCGCCCTTGGCCAATGTCCTAAAGACCCATGGGTTCATTCCAATATCATATGCTGACGATACACAGTTGCTCTTCCCGTTCAACAAATTCACTTCTTCTGTACAGACGACCTTCTCTTCGGGAATGAGAGCTATTTCACACTGGATGAGGAGCAATCTCCTCCAATGTAATGTTGGGAAAACAGAGATTTTGCTCTTCGGAGAGGCCCCCTTATTGTGGTTGCCCGTTGGTCGCCGACTGTCTTTGGTGCCCCTCCTGCTCCTAACATTTCCGTTAAGAACCTAGCAATCCATCTCGACCAAGCACTTACTTTTAAGGAGCACGTTGCCAGACAGTGGGCACCTGCTTCCATACTCTGGGCCTACTTTGTCGAGTCTTTCCTCTCCTTCCGGATTCTACTCGGAAGACTTTGACTCAGGTTCTTATATTAATCTGCCTGGACTACTGTAACAGTCTACTGATCTCTGCTAATGTGACCTTGATCAGTAGACTTCAGATGGTCCAGAACACGACGGCACGACTAGTTCTAAATATGCCTCCCAGGACAGCCTCTCGCCCTCTTCTTATGCAATTTCACTGGCTCCCCATACGCCAACAAATAAAATTCAAAATCTGCTGTACCATTCACAAGGCACTCCTTAATCTTGGTCCTAGTTATCTTTCCGAAAAATGTACTCCCTATCGACCTTCAAGGTCTCTCTGTTCCAGCTCCAAACATTTGCTGGAGGTCCCCCGAGTTAAGAGGGCAAGATTGGGAGGAAAATCCCTCTCCTGCCTTGGCCCATGGTATTGGAATGAGCTTCCTCTACACTTAAGACAATGTGCTAATCATCTTCGCTTTAGTAAACTGCTTAAGACTACCCTCTTCTGCTTATCATCCCATCTGCACTCACACATATCTATGACGTCCGTCCGAACCACAGAGATACTCCTTCGGCAGTCGATTCTGGTGCTATATAAACAAATAAATAAATAAAGACCTGGTTTTAATGTTTTTATGACAACGCTATTTATTGTTGAATTAATGTATTTGTACTATTTTATGTTTTTCCAAACCGAATCAAGATTTATTGTCTGACTGACTGATTTACATAGGACTTTATCACTTTTTTGTCTGTCCACAGAAAAACTGCCTGACCCTGTAACTGAGGAGTAAACTAATGCAGGGCCTTGTGAACTGCCACTACCTCCCTTCTTTTGGCTGTGTGTATTCTCTATAATGGAAGGCCACTATGCTGACTGAGATCCCAAAGTAGACTTCCCCAACTATATTGTGCTCAGCCATCATTGCAAAATGTCTCAGATATCTATTGCTATTGGAATTAGATGATTGAAGCTCCTGGAAGAAGAGTTTCAATAATGTAACACGTCAAACTATGGGTCTTAGGTGCAGGCAAGCCCAAGGTACAACAAACACACTAACCATCTGTAAGTAAGGGACAAATCAAATAAGGTTAGACTGGAATGTAAACCATAGATCTCCAATTCGAGTCTTGATAATTATCAAGTTTACCACGTTTCCTGCACTTGAAGTCATTCCCTCACAGCAGCATTGATCTGATCTAATAAGACTGACAGATGTTGGTGAAATTTCAATAACCTCCATTGGGTTAGGCATGCTGCACTGTGGTGTGTTTAAAATGAACCTCTAATGAATTTGAAATCTTGGGATGGCTCTAATCGAGATTTCTTTTAGTTGACAAGCAATCCACCATTTGATGAGGAGTTCATCGTCTAAAGTCCTTTCTTTCAATGGAGCATGAATCAAGCTGTTGTCCAGCTATGGATGCGTACGCATTCTGTATTGTGTAGGGTTTCTATCAGTGAGCCAACAACTTCGTGTTTATCGTCAGAGAGGTTTTGAGACAGAAGGGGAAGCCTCAGAAATGCCAATGACAACCCTTTACACAGAATACAAGGAACCTCTGATGAGATGGAATCACTTGCACATAGCAATCATCCACTGCCATCTAAAGGACAGGGGAATAGTCTTCTAAAAATGTTTCCATTTCAAAGTGAATTATGTCTATGCAACCTAATTAGATGGCATTTTCCTGAGGACTTTAATGTCAGAAATACAGAGGACTAGACCTCTTGACCTCTTTCTATTGAGGAGCTGGAATCACAACTTTTTTTTCCCACTAGTTCACAATTCCAAAAGGAAGAGCCAACTGCCTGTCAGAATTTTTGGGGCAAAGTGCGAGCACAGGACAAGAATCTTGAAGGACTGACTTGAAGTCCATCGAGTAAGCATGAAGTATGTCTAGAACCCAAGTATCCGGAATTGAGCTTTCCCAAATCTCCTAACCTGGCAGAAAAGGAAAAGATGTCCTCCAACTGGATCTGGATGGCATGGTCAGAACTGAGGTTGATACTTTGACAAAGAAAAAGCTAAACAACCTGCCCCTTTGGATCAAACAGAAGTAGGTGTTTGAAACTTACCTCTAGATGCAGAGGATGGTAGCATTTTTACCTATATCTGCATGAATGATGTTTATAATAGATGACCTGGACTGACCTTTAAAAACTGAGCATGCTTTTGATTCTTAAAGGCTCTTTTAACAATAGCTTTTACAGACCTCCAAATAAGGAGAAACTCCCCAAAGAGAAGCTTCAGAAGAGCTGCTTTTTGAGCACCTGACGCTTTCAAATTGAAGAGGTACATTTGTCTCCACATTGCTACCACAGCAGTAGTAGCAACAACACTTGCCTTTATCATCACAGCCTACAAACACAATGAGCTTAGTCAAGATTTCAGAGAGATCCTCTTGGACAGATGTAGCTAACATGTGAAAGTCTTTTACAAGAGACTGAGAAAAGTAAACAACATAAAATGTCTAATCTTGCTAGATTTAGATCAGCCCGGCATTACTTTCTTCAGGAAAGCCTATACCATCATGTCTACTGCATCAGCAACTGCCGCTTCACTTGAGACCACTGATGAATATTCTTCTAGGTTTATCAACATAAGATCAATACTTAAAGTGTCAATTTCGCCCGTAGACAATGGGTTCAGTGTTATAAGAAATGTTTGCACTGGTGTTTGTTCTAGATGTTCCTGTTCTTTAGGCACTTGGGCCAGATGTAGGAGCCCTAATACCGGTCGGTAACGGCCGAATTCGGCCGTTACCGACCGGTATTAGGGTTTTCTAATGTAGGGGGCATAATTTTAACCGATTCGGTAAATTTACCGAATCGGGAAATATACCGATTCGGTAAAATACCGAATCTGTATATTTACCGATTCGGTAAATCCAGATGTAGCTGGCACTTCAAAGAGTGCCACAGGCCCTTTAGGAGTCGGTATTTACCACCCAATCCTATTTGGTGGTAAAATACCGAATTCAAGTGTACATGCACATATGTGCATGTACACCTATGCCATGTGACACACAGACATGCCCTTCGGGCATGTATGTGTGCCACATGGCACACAAGCCTGCAATTGGGGTGCTACAGGGTGTCAAAGTGACACCCCGTTCCCCCTGCCAGGATTCGGTATTTACCGAATCGGTAAATACCGAATCGGTATTTCCCATTGATTCCTAAGGGCTTCAAGGCCCATAGGAATCAATGGGAAATACCGATTCGGTATTTACCGAATCGGTAAATACCGAATCTTACAGAATCGGTAAATGTAAAAGAAAATTTACCTACATCTGCCTACTTCTAATTTACCGATTCATAAATACCGAATCGGTAAAATTCAGTATTTATGAATCGGTAAATTAGATTTACCTACATCTAGCCCTTGATCTTTATCCTTCTTTTTCACCAGAAGTTTAGGAGGAGGAAGAAACTGGAATTGTTGCTACATTGGTAAAACCAGCTGCCTATAGGAATCTAGAACTGTTGAAACATTCCTGCACTGGTACAGTGTTTCTCATCTATAAGTTGGAAAATGCATGCCAGATATTCAAATAAGGGAGGCAAATCAGCATTCAGAAGAACCTTCCCTTTTGGAATATGGTCAGGCTGTAAACCATCATCAATTTTCATGAGAGCACAGAGTCTCTAAAACAGATCCAAATTTAGGACATGTCTTATAGGAGAGCATCCTTTGCTGTCTAATGAGTCAATTCTGCACCACTTATCTGTTCTATTCTCTTCCCTATCTCTGGAAGAATGGTGGCTTTTACCTGTAAGTTTACAATGCTCCATCTATTAATACGTACTTATCCCCTTATAATACTCAGTTATAACCCATAGATGACCAAAGCTCTGACCTATTAGAACATTATAGGAATTAAAGAAAGCAGCATCCTGCACACCACTGCCTAAGAGACAGTATGACAAAGCCCCATTGTTGTCCTGAAAAATTCATTTTCTAACGCATTATAGCTTAAATGAGGCTAATAAAAGATCTCTGAAAGCTGCCCTGCTAACTATCCGCATGTAAATAGATACTAACACTGAAAACATTTTTAATGAGAATTGCTTTGCAAGTTCCCTAAAAGCCTGCACTCATCGCCATAAGCTGGCCTGTCTTCTTACATCTGGTATTAGTGAGGACTCCTTCTAAAGCTCCTAAGCTTCACCCTGACTAAGCTCTGGCAGGCTACAGAACTGGAAGCAGAGTGCATGTGCCGTGATAACACTTCCTAACTTCGTTAATGCATCTGTCACTCCTAGATCGCTCCCCATCCACAGCAGAGAGGAGGGAAGCTGTTTGAGTACTCCCATAAAGCGTACTATAAAGCATAAAGAGAACAGACACAGTGTATGCAGTGAGATTTGCAGAACTTCTTGTCGATAATTACCTGTCACCATAGGAAACCAATGTAAAGCCCGGGGAGCAGTTATGTGCGCTGTGATTTGATGACTGTCGTGCCCCACAGGATGGCACTAGGACCCTGGAGCCCAGGGTCAGGGGAACAAGGACACCGGACACCACATCCGGTCAAGGGGCGGAGGTCAGGGGACACTCTGCAGCAGGACAGGGACGTGGGCGGTCAGGGGTCCAGGAGCTCACCCCAATGATGTAAGGACGATACCGGCATGCCAATAAAGAACGTCTCAAAGCACCCTACCGTCTCCTGTGTGTTTGACCAGACCGACGCGACAACTGGCGACGAAGTCGGGATATCGACCAGTGTGACGAGCGCATCTCGTCGAGACCGTGGTGCCCAGGAGAACCAGCGCCGAGAAGACAGAGCGCCGAGAGACAGGAGCGCAGCGACGCGGGAGCCCACCCCGGCCGCTGCGAAGAACGACTGCCGGTAAGCGCTGTGCCAAGCCCGAAGCGCGAGAAGAAGAGGAACTTTGCCTCGTTTGCCGCGAGCTCTCGCGAGAGCACGAGAGTCTCGGCGGCCATCTTGAGGGCAGGCGGGAGAGCCAATAGGCGCGCGAGGAAGGTCCGGCGGCCATCTTAGAGTCAGGCGGCCTCACCATTGGCCGCGAAGCACCACGTGAGCGTCGGCGGCCATCTTAAAGGCAGGCGAGAGAGCCAATCGGAGAAGAGATTGGCTCAGCGGCCATTTTGAGGACAGGCAAAAATCGATCTGCCCAAAGAAAGGGCTAAAAACGAAGGAAAGAAGGAAAAAGCACATACAAATGCAAAGGACAGGTCACAGGAACAACAAAAGATAAAGACAAAAGGCAATAAAGAAATAAAAGAAAATAAAAAATAAAAAAAATAAAATAAAAAAAAAACGAAGATAAAGAGACAAAAAGGAGAAAGAGAAAAAAGGAAAGGTCAAAAGGAAAGCAGAAACAGAAAAGAATAGAAGAGTGCCGGAAGAGCACGGAGGAGAGAAGAGTGCCAAGTGGAGCACTGGAGCCAACAAAAGAGTGCCAGGAAGAGCACAAGAAAGAAGAGACAGCACAGGAAATAGTAAAAGAGTGCCAGGAAGAGCACAAGAAAGAAGAGACAGCACAGGAAATAGTGAAAGAGTGCCAGGAAGAGCACAGGACACAGGAAATAGACAAAGGAAACACCAGTAAGCAAGGAGAAATGGCAGACCCAAAGCCAAGTGCGCAATACAGAAGACCACTGCCGTTCAGCCTATCCGAACCGCAAACAGGGATAAGATGGGAGAAATGGCTTCGGCGTTTTGAAAATTATGCTGAAGCAACAGATGTCACCGCGGCCAAGATGAGAGGACTATTCCTGAACTATGTGGGCGATGAGGTCGAGGATCTGTTGGTAACGCTGCCAGCTGCGGACATTGACACCTATGCCAAGTTAACAAAGTGCCTGACGGAAAAGTTTGATCCGCAAAGAAATGTCGATTTCGAGAGATACAGCTTCACGATTGCCTTCCAACAAGCTGAGGAATCACTAGATGACTTCGCAACGAGGTTAAGGAAACTGGTGACTCACTGTGCATTCGACAAATTTGACAACGAACAGGCCATAAGACTATTGATCATCGCAGGCTGTCGGGACATAGAATTCCGGACACGAATACTGAAGGAACCAATAACATTGGAGAACATTCTCGCCCTAGGGAGGGCAGAGGCACGAGCGACAGCACACGCGAAAGAAATGGAGCGTGGCAAAGGAAGAGGTGGAGAACAAATCAATAGGATAGCGAGCAACAACAACAAAACAGGAAACTGGAGACAAGACAGAAGCGGCCAGACGGGGAAGAAGCAACAAGAAGGAACGTGCTACAGATGTGGACTAGAGTTCCCACACCGAGGTGGCCCATGCCCAGCATTTGGCCAGACGTGCCGAAAATGCAACGGACGAGATCATTATGCAAGCGTATGTCAAGGGGCGCAGTTTAGAGCTAACCGTGGAAGAACAGGCAGAGGGAGGACGTCGACGCGCAGAGACGTCAGACACGTCGAGACAGGAGTGAGGAACTCGTCTGCAGAATCCGAGGACGAGGAAAGAGAAGAAAAAACGGAGCGGCTATACCTCATGACAGAGGTCAACACAGACTCAGAAGATGATGAAGAAGAGCGTGACGAAGTAATATGCCTGGTGGACAAAAAGAAAATAAAGAAAACGGAGTCTGTCACAATAAAAGTAGGGCCACACGATACCACGTTTGTGTTAGACAGTGGCGCAACGTGCAATATCATGTGCGTCTCTGAATACGAGAAGATGAAAGTAAAGCCGACGCTGAAGCCGTCTAGAGTAAAAGTATTCACATGGGGGGCAAAGAGACCGGTGATCAACCTAGGGAAATTCAAGGAGGAATTAAGATACAAAGATCAAAGACTAACGGAACAGATACACGTGCTCCAAGGAGACATCCCAGCGCCATGCTTGTTGAGCAACGTCACGGCACAAGTAATGGGGCTGATGGAAATGACATATCAGATGTCGGAAAGAAGAACAAACATCCTAAAAGAATACCCCAAACTGATAGAAGGTTTAGGAAAGCTAAAAGGGCGGCAAATAACGCTGCACATAGATGAAACGATAAGACCAGTCGCGCAACACCACAGAAGGGTGCCCATACACCTACAGCCGCAAGTCGAGGAAGAGCTGGAGGCCTTACTAAGACAGGACATCATAGAACGAGCTGATGGACCGACACCATGGGTGTCACCAATCGTGGCCGTCCCAAAGAAGGACAAGTCAAAGATAAGAATATGCGTGGACATGAGGATTCCCAACAAGGCAATTGAGCGGGAGCGGCACCCTGGCCCACATCTAGATGACATGATTAGCTGCCTCACAGGCACAAGAACATTTTCGAAACTGGACCTCTGCAAGGGGTACCACCAACTGGAACTAGACCCCCAGTCGAGATACATCACAACGTTCTCCACCCACCTTGGACTATTTAGGTACAAACGACTGAGCTTCGGGATCTCGTCGGCTGCAGAAATATTTCAGGAGACGATCCGTCAAGTCATCAGGCCGGTCAAGAACAGTTTGAACTACAGTGACGACATCCTGGTGTTCGGCAAGACGGATGAAGAACATGACACGGCTTTGAGGGAGGTATGCTCACACCTGGAGGAAGCAGGCTTAACGCTAAATGAAGAAAAATGCGAACTGGGGCGGAATGAGCTAGTGTTCTTCGGTCACATATTTTCCAAAAAAGGCATGCGGCCAGATGGCAGCAAGGTAGAGACATTAGAAAAAGCAAAGAAGCCCACGGACGTGGCAGAAGTGCGATCGTTTCTAGGGCTGGCAAGTTACTGTGCACGCTACATCAAAGACTTCGCCACCGTCAGCGCGCCACTGAGAGAGTTGACGAAACAAGGACAAAAGTTCCAGTGGACCGGCGAGTGTGACAAAGGGTTTGAAGAGATAAGAAGAGCAGTGACAGCAGTAGATCATTTGGCCTACTTTGACCCGAAGCTATGCACAGAGCTGACAGTGGATGCAAGCCCCGTGGGGCTGGGAGCAATTTTAGCACAACATCAGCCTGGGAGAGATTCCCCAAGACACATCGTTGCGTATGGGAGCAAGAGCTTGACAGACGTTGAAAAGGGATATTCACAACCGGAAAAAGAGAGCCTGGCGGTGGTGTGGGCCTGTGAACATTACCACATGTTCGTGTACGGGAAACCGTTCACGATCGTGACCGACCATCAGGCGTTGATAACAATATATGGCAACCCAAACGCTAAGATACCGCCAAGAATAGAAAGGTGGGGAATAAGGCTCATGGACTACAATTTCAAAATCATCCACAAGCCAGGAAAAGAACAAAACCCAGCAGACTATGTGTCAAGACACCCCCTGCCGCAAAAGTCACAAGCGACCACAATGGCAGAAGAATACCTGAACTTCGCACTGAAACTGAGTACACCGGCGACAATAACAGAGAGTGAATTAAAGGAAGAAACAAAACAGGACGCCACCATGCAGGAGGCAATGAGAATCAACAAGGCGCAACGATGGAGACATGTAAACAACAACATGTGCGTAGGAAAAGGAATAGACAGAGAAGAACTGCTGGCCTTCAAAAGAATAAATGAGGAGCTGTCCGAATGCGAAAACGGGACAATAATGAGAGGCACCAGAATAGTGATGCCCCAAAAGCTGAGAAAAAGAACAGTGGACTTGGCACACGAATCACACCGAGGCATGGTGGCCACGAAAAAGATGCTCCGGGAAAAAGTGTGGTTCCCGGGACTCGATAACATGGTGGAAGAGATGGTGACGAAATGCCACGTATGTCAAATAACAGGACCGCTGTCAAAACCAGAACCCTTGCAAATGTCCCCGCTACCACAGGCGGTGTGGACTGAACTGGCAGCTGACTTCTACGGGCCGCTAGAAACAGGAAACTATTTTCTGGTTGTGATAGACGAGTACTCAAGATTCCCCCTAGTAAAGACAGTGTCGTCAACATCGGCGAATGCAACGCTACCGGTGTTAGATGACATGTTTGCAGCATGGGGCTCGCCACAGACATTGAAAACGGACAATGGCCCACCCTTCTCAGGCGAAGAATTCAAAAGATTCATGGCGTATTTAGGCATACGTCACAGGCGAATAACGCCGCTGTGGCCACAGGCGAATGGGATGGCTGAGCGGTTCATGGGAACCATCAAAAAGGCGGTGCAGAGAGCAAAAGTGACTCAAATATCGATCGGGCAAGCCCTGTGCCAGGTACTAAGGGACTATCGGAACACACCACACAGTTCCACAGGAAAATGCCCGGCTGAACTGGTACTAGGGCGAGTGAGCAGAACACGGCTGCCACAGATGAAAGAAGAAAAAAAAGAAGAACAGAAAGAAATAGCTATCAGAGACAAGGGACAGAAAGCAAAAATGAAAGAATACGCCGATCAAAAACGACATGCCACGCCACACCTGTTAGAGGAAGGGGACATGGTGTTTATGAAACAGCGGCAGGTGAGGAAGTCAGACAGCGCGTTTGCAAAAGATCCGCTAAAAGTGGTGAAAGTAAACGGGCCCATGATCACGGCTGCCGCTGGCCAACACCAGGTCATACGAAACAGCTCCCACTTTAAAGAGGTGAAAACGGAAGAAGAAGGAGACATGCCAAAGAACGAACCAACAAGAGAGATGTGGCAGGAAGATCCAGCACCAACTGTCGGAGAACAGCGACCAAGGCGAGAGTGCAAGAAGACCAAGAGACTGATCGAAGAGATGTGAGGGGGCTATCACTACACACAGTTGCTCTCTCTCTCTCTCTCTCTCTCTCTCTCTCTCTCTCTCTCTCTCTCTCTCTCTCTCTCTCTCTCTCTCTCTCTCTCTCTCTCTCTCTCTCTCTCTCTCTCTCTCTCTCTCTCTCTCTCTTTGTTGCAACAAGGGGGGAGATGTCGTGCCCCACAGGATGGCACTAGGACCCTGGAGCCCAGGGTCAGGGGAACAAGGACACCGGACACCACATCCGGTCAAGGGGCGGAGGTCAGGGGACACTCTGCAGCAGGACAGGGACGTGGGCGGTCAGGGGTCCAGGAGCTCACCCCAATGATGTAAGGACGATACCGGCATGCCAATAAAGAACGTCTCAAAGCACCCTACCGTCTCCTGTGTGTTTGACCAGACCGACGCGACAATGACCAGGGTGAGATTTTGTGCAAAACACGTTGATTTAAAACGTTCTTCAGAGACCTCTGTAACTGCTATTGCAATAGTGTAGGCATGATAGTATCAGTCTACAAACCCGAACTACTGCGTGATGAAAGGTAAGAACGACTGAATCATAAAAAATTAGGCCAGGGCAGAGTTCACGGAGTGCCGTAAGGGACCAAAAAGCTCTGCAGCGCTATGTGGAGTTCTGCAAGCGGCGGAGTGTGTTCCTTCGCCCAGTTCGCACTGATATTTAGTACCAGGTGTTTGTCTCGCACTGTAAAATCAGAGCAACCAGAACCTCATGCATTCCAAGAGGGCACTGCTTCTCGAGTAATGTTCAACTCGAACGGGACCGACCATCTGCAACCCCCACATTAAGAAATCTTGATGAGAGACAATCTGGAGTAGGATTTTCCTCACTCACGCTCACCAATTTAAAGTTGGCAAGCGAAGAAAAAATTCTGCGTAGGTTTTTACTCTACACAGAGCCGGAGTGGGAAAAACACCACAAGCAAAGCGGAATTTCATGTCCAGGCCTATATAAAATATAAGAAGCCACCAATCAAACTCACAACTGTAATACAAGAAGCACAAACTCTGGCACCACCACGGACATCAACCTTAGTCATAGCAGCACTTGCACCTGCATCAGCCCCTTCGTCAACAAGTACACCTAAAACAGCACCTGCACTTCTGCTATTACCTCAACCAGGAATTGTACAGGCCCTTTCCTTTACTAAACCCATATCACAACCCATACCAACCTCATCAACCTAACCTACACTAACATCGCATACACAACAATGCCCTCACCTGCAACAACACCGGGACTCAAGGCAAAAACCCTGACAGGACATGGATTCCACAAATAGTAGGTCTTGTAAGGCAGAGTGGCAAGGTGATATGTAATATGACAGATGGCGCATGTTAACACATTGTAGAGGAAAGACTAACACTAGGGCACAACAATATTGATCTAGGCGAGGACACAAACACTGGGATGGAAAACATGCATAAACCATTGTCTCTAAGACATGCAATTTTTGGACAGCATAAAGCCTGTTCCAATGGCCGAAAGTTGTTACATAAATTAACATAATATTACATCGTTTTGAAGCAAAAAAATATCAGTGAGATTAAAGCTATATATCAAAAGTGTGCATATAATCCTTGTTATAGGGGGATATATTTCAGGTTCATCTTTAATCAAGTGACAAGAGGTAGATTAGCATTCCGATAAGATGTTTTTGCATTGTTTTCACCCAGCTAGCATTGATCTACCCGAGCCACAAACACATTTCTCTACTCCAGTAACCGACAACCCATTGCTATCATTACTGGTAAAAGTCTTCTATGTCTGTTTATGAAAGTCCATGTCAGTTCTTGCCAGTCCAGTGCAGGCTATGCATTACCATTTCTGCCGACATGCCTAAAGTTAGAAAACATATAACCACATATGAAAGTATGTATTGATCATGCCCTAATTTATTGTTTAATGTGTTTTGGCAAAGTCAACTTTTGGATCTGTTAATTGAATCAATGGTGCAATTGAACAAAATAAATATTAAAATTCGCCCAATTATATAATCTAAAGAACAAAAAAAGTACTACAACCGTTGTAGTAGAAATAGCTGTATTCGATATTTTTATTTAAAAAACGTAAAACCTCAATCAAATAGTTTTATCAAAGGTCAAAATAAACATTTAAGTGACCTTTGGATCAAATGAGGATAATAATGCTTCTATGAAGTAAAATAATTCCACTCACAAATTAGCAGAAAAAAATCAGTGTAAAAGATTCACTACTGCTAAACTGCTCCACTAATTCAAATCCACAGTAATTGACAACATTAATATCATATGCACTAAAAACTATGCTCAATAAAATAGGATGTGCAATATATTGTCTCATATGAAACTTTTAATAGGTACTAAAACATTTTCATTACCAAATGAACTGTCATTCTGTTAACTAACCCATTATATACTCAAAATATTGTATATTACAGCAGCTATTGCAACCGTGCTCTTTTCTTATTTGTTGTGTGTGTTATTTTTAAGGTGGATGGATGGCTCCCCAGTTATCTATGATGCATGGGCTGAAGAGGAACCCAACTTTGCAAATAATGATGAGAACTGTGTGGTTATGTACACAGATTTAGGTGAGTGTAAACCATGCCCAGATGTCACCTATTGTACTTGTCTTTTAATGTATGGCTTTGTAATGCTTACCAAAGTTTAGTGCATGATATGAACTAATTTGCAGCCTATTAAATTAATGAATTCAAAATGTAAAATCATAGTATATACAGAATTAACGTAGCTAGGACAATATATACGAACTCACTGTGATTTAGCTGTAGTTTCCTCAATAAACATGAAATACATGAATGAATGACTGGTTAAATGAATGATGCATGAAGGGAGACAATGGTCAAAATAAGTTACTAAAAAGGACAATTTGGATATCTTACCTGCAAAATAATACCTGATTTTCCAAAAAAATTAAAATTAGTCAAGGTCTTTCATCCGGTCACTTCTACCCTTACTCCTCAACGTTACCAGGAGGTAATTGAGGAAGGTAGTGTGACTTCAACCGTGGCCGAATCTACCATATCCCTGATCCTTAAACCTAGCAAGGACTACACCAAATGTGGATCATACCGCACCATCTCCATCCACAACATAGATGCCAAAATCCTTACTAAAATACCGACCCTGTGGTTTCAACCCTTAAGTGTCGCCCTAATGCATCCCAACAAGGCTGGCTTCATTCAAGGGTGCCAACCCAGCTACAGCTCGAGGAAGGCTCTCCACCTTCTGAACATCAGGGTAATGGAACTTAACGATCCATCCTGGCCCCCCTGGACACTGAAATGTGTTTGATAGGATTGATTGGGACTTTATTTTTGGATTTCAGAATTGTATTGTGTCAAAAAAGAAGGTACAAAAATTAAGGGATAAAACAAAGAAATGAAAGGGGGCAAATAATACACAGGCAATATGAATCATAGTCTCATGGAACAACTTGGCACTGATCTTACACTGTTGTAGATAAAGTAAAGCATACAATGTAATAAACTATGCAGTTTACCATACATTTTTTTCATGCATTTTTAACAGCCTTAAGGGATGAAGGAAAGATTGAGAGTTTAGGCGCAGGTTGAGAGTTTTATGCACATGGTTAGGTTAGGGTAGAGCAACGAGAGAGGGGGTAAGATGAGGAGATTGGTTGGGAATGTGCAAGCTTATGGTGGTTTGTTGGTAGCAAAGTAGTTATCCAGAGATTCCCAAATGAGTCTGGATTGTGATTTCCTGGGGAAATGCTGTTGTGCAATATTGTCCGCCCATCTGATGTGTGTTATCCAATTAATCTGGACTTAAAAGGAAGCCTTGTGTGTGTTTTTCTAATTAGATTAAACTATTTAATCGCTGATGTTAATAGGAGGTTTAGTAGGGCGCACTCTGCAGAGTACACTTACTGTAGGGGTCAAGAAAACCTTTAATGAGGAAGGAAATTCTTTCTTGGGTTGGAATTTAAATAGTTTTAAATAATTTTGAGAGAAACAAGAACATTTTGTCCCAGAAGAGGATCAATGATTTGCAGTGAAATATTAGGTGTGAAAGATCTTCTTTCTCTTCTTTACAGTCCCAACAGATAGGGTTTTCTAAGATTTGTAGGGAGTAGAGGTGAGAAGAAGCCCAGTAGACTTTGTGTAGTAGCCAATATTTGGTTTGGGAGAGTACTGGGGAGATTTTGTGGGTGGTGACTGATTGCCATATGGTGTTCCAATTGGATTTTGTGTAGGTTTGGAAAAGTGAGAGTCCCAAAATCTTATGTTCTTGTTTAATTTCGTGGTCTTGGGGCGTAGCAGTTGGTAGAAATTGGATAATTGGTGACCCAATTTGTTAAATTCATAGATAAGTAATGGGAGGGATGGGTCCCTGTAGTGGTTCTTAGATGTGGAAATTGCTGCTTTAAGTTTAAGGAAGTTATAACATTCTGGATGTTCCAGATGGAATTGTGATTGTAAGTTCTTAAAGGATAGTGGTGAAGATTTAGATCCAAGTTGTTGCAGGAAGAAGATTTCCATGTTAATCCATGATGGCCAATGAAACATTTTCACTTTGTATTTAATGTTCAGGTTGTTCCATAGGGAGGCTAGGACAGAGAATGTTAAACATGATGGTAGCTTTTTATAGATGGGTAGTAAGACATTTTTGTGTTTTTTAATATATATTTAGAGTTGTTGAGGTGTTGGTGGTTGGATGTAAGAAGCGTTTAGTGGGTCTAGATTGTTTAAGATCACTTTTTCCACTTCCAACCAGACTGGCGTGTAGGTATAGTTATCTGGGGTTTGGGTCCGTTATGAGCCTTGTTTGGCTAAGAAGGCAGTTAAGTAATCGCTAAAGATTGCTAAATTGATGCCTCCTAATGTATTGTGTAATTTAAGGTATTTCAGTGCTATTCTTGCTTTTTTGTCTTGCCATATAAATCTTGATATCTGTCTAATTTTTGGTGGAAATCATTTGCTAGGAGTAGTGGAAGCATACTGATTGAGTAATTAATAATTGGGGTGGCCATCATTTTTATTGTCTCTATTCTGCACAACCAAGTGATGAATTTAGGTGATCAGTTGTCTAGATGGGCTTTTTTGAAGGGTGATTTTTTTCGTTATGTTTGATGGTGTCTAGAAGTTCTGATCCAAATTCAATTCTGAGATATTTAATGTACTGGTTTTGCCAAGTGAGACCAGGGTTTCCTAAAATGATGTAGGTTAAGGGGTTTAACTTCAGATTTGCCTCTGTTTAGTTTATAGCCCAACACCTCCAAGTATTGTTTTATGGTTTTCATGAGGGCCTGGATAGAGGGGCCTGATTCTTCTGTGACTATTAAAATATCATCTGTGTACCTTTGAAGTCGATTTCAGCAATGTTGGGGTTATTCTTTATGTCTAGGAGCATGGGTTCTAATGCTAGAAGGAAGAGGGAGAGGAAGAGTAGGCAACCTTTTACTGTGTGAGGAGGAATAGGGTATCTTTATCCAGATATTTTGTGTGTCTCGGATCGAGTTGTCTTTTTTCCATTTCCAGTTTCACTCATTTGGGGTTATTCGCCTTATTGATTTTTATTTTTATATCTATGAGAATACCTCTTAGGGTTGCCTTACGGGCATTCCAAAGCGTTTGCATGTTTGTGTCTGGGAGGTCCTTGTCAATGGGATAGTTAGATATCACTTCTTCAATTCTTTTTCTATCATCCGGTTTGGATAAGACATCTTTATTGAAGTGGGGGGAATATTTTGGTTGGGGGTTTTATGTTGGTACCTGCTATGCTAGGTGTGTGTTGATGTAGGAATTATCAGAGATTAGCTTCGGAGAGATGTTTGTTTGGTTGATTAGGTGTGTATAGAGCCAGAGATGTAGATATTGTCAATTCTTGTGTAAGAATTGTGTTTTTGAGAGTAGAATGTGTATTCTCTGGGGTTGTGATGTTGTAGATGCCAGGTATCATTAAGTTTATATTTGGAGCATATATTCTGTAATACTCTATAGGATTTGGGAGGGTGACAGCTGCAGTTAGATTGGCGGTCCAAAACTGTGTCTAGTCGTACGTTAAGTTTACCTGCTAGTATAATAAGGTCATTTTGAGGTAAGTGACTTAACTTGTTAGATATCTCATGCCAGAATATCTCAGTCCACAAGGTTGTGTCATCCTTGTTAGAGCCGTATAGATTTAAGACATCAAAACGATCCTCCCCTATACGTAAGGTTGAGATTAGTAGTCAGCCTTTGTCTTCTGTATTGAAAGTTTGAAGCGTAATATTACAGTGTGTGGAAATTAAAGTAATTACTCCAGGTTTTTTTTGCCTGCCGGAGAGCTAACTGCCTCCAATATCCAATTGTTTTAAGAAGGACAGCTTCTTTATCAGTGATCTTAGTTTCTTAGAGGAGTATGATATCTCCTTGGATATTATATACATAGTCCAATATTTTGCAGCATTTTACTGGGTCCTTTAGGCTCTTCACATTTAGGGAGACATTATTAAGATTAACTGCAATATGTTGTGAAGCCGTGTTGGAAAGTAGGATTATTTGTAATTATTAGGCAGTATGTGTCTGCTGATGGGTATTGACGGGAAGAAAATCTTCGATGTAGATGTTGTGTCTGACAGGGCAGATTTTCTTTTCATGTAGTTGTGGGTTAATAGCAAGCCTGAGAGTAAGGCTGTTATGCAGTGTTGTCCATGTGACAAGTGTATCTTTAGGTGTTAGAAGGAAATAGGAAGGGAAAAAAGAAAGGGAAGAAAACAGTGTACAAAGCATACAATAACAAAACCCCATCCCTACCCCCTGTCTCTCCCAGAACGTTATCTATCCAACCATTAGTATGAACCTTTCAAACAATGAGTACATGAGGAATTATGGTCATGGTATTATAATCCAAAAGCTTATTCTTATTCTGTTTTTCTATAAATCGTAATATATGAGGCGTTTACTCTGATATTATGGTAATGAAATCAATCTCCAACAAATATATTGTGATAGCTGTTTTCTAACATGGTGTGAGAGTGAGAGGAAAGACTCCCTCTGTGTATTAATGGGATAAGGTGGTAGTTCAGGGTGGAGTGTTTCAGCACTGTATTTTAACATATTTAACTAAGGTACGGAGGTAAGGAGAAGGAGCCTTCTCAATGTGTAAATCTGGTGAAGTGCATCATTTGGTTGGGTCACTGAGTGTGTGCATGGTTAATGGATGAGTGGGTGAGTGATTCTGTAGACCGTGATCCCCTGTGTGACAGCGCTTTCGATCGTTCCAGTTAAAATACAGAAAACTATCTTAAACTAATTTCTTTTGGACTACAACTGGAACGCAACAATTCTGTAAGGAAGGAATAGCCAATTTAGAATACTTATTGATGTTGCTCACTGTGTGTAAAGGTCATGAAGATGTGTAGTTACGTTAAGTCCATTGGTGACATTAAGAATGTGCATCACTTGTGAGGAGGAGCTTGGGGCTCCCGAGACCCCCGTTGCCCCCCGCTTATATCCTGTCGATAATCCTGAATGCTGTGGAGTGATTCTTGCAGTTAAAGCAAAGACGACCTGAAAGCTGCAAACCGTATCCCGAAGGCACCCCGGAAACCAGAGTTATGGACTCGGAAAGTTTGCGGCCTATCTCTCTTGGATGCCCGGAGCCAGGGCTAGCATAGTGCCCGTGGCGTAGTTCAACAACAACGGCGCTGTATACCGGAAGTAGCAGGTCCGGCCCCACAACCTCACTTGGTTTCACTTTCGATTTTGGTGGCTGCACTCACGAACCAGCTGCAGAGTGTGTCTAACTGTAGGACACCCCAGTTGACATCGCTGGCCACGGATATTTGTCATACTATCCTGGAGGGTCGGAAGTAAGGGACTAGACGTGTTCTACGAATAACGATTGCTGCGTGCCACCTCCCTGGATCGGCCTACGTGTATGGCAGTATCCCCAAAATGGCGACCAAGCCGGAGGGGGACAAACGGCAGCAGAAGGCCACCAGAGAGGGACGGTATACGCAGTCGAACACCATGGATCGCTATGCCCAGACGAAGGGATCGCCTAGTGGACTAAGTAAGTCACAGGAAGGATTAAGGGATGCCTCTGCCCTGGAAACTGAGCCTACATTGCAAGACGTGATGGCCGCCATTGATGGGATCAAATCCTCGCTCGGACAGAAGATGGAGACCCTGTCTCATAAACTTGATACGGTGTCCATCGAAGTCAACTTGATTCGGACTGACCTCACGAAGGCAAGTGAGAAGGTGAAATCCTTAGACATTAAAACGGCCAGTCTCACGGACGATGTCACGGAGCTACAATCCGAAGTACGGAATCTGAAAGCCTCTAATGACCGTGTTGTCCGTCGACTGGAGTATTTTGAAGGGAGAGCCCGGAGGAATAACGTACGTATCATTGGGGTCCTGGAAAATGCAGAAGGGCAGGCAGCTGATCTCTTCGTGGAGGGTCTCATAACCAACCATCTTAGCCCCAAAGGCGTGAGCAAGTTTTTTACCGTCGAACGGGCCCACAGAATTCCGGAAGGAAGACCGCGTGTTGGTGCCCCGCCTCGACCCTTGATTGCCAGGATATTCAATTTTAGAGACAGAGACGCTATCCTTCAAGCTTCCAGGTCGGGAGGCTCCTTGAAGTATGAAAACTCGTCCATCAGTTTATTTCCTGACTTTACACAAACAGTCCTGAAGCAGAGACTGAACTTTATGGGGGTGAAGAGAAGGCTTCGAGACATGGGACTTAAATACTCCATGCTGTACCCAGCTAAACTGGGGATAGAACTTATTTTTTCAATGTATGTATGTATGTATGTGTCTTGTAAAGCGCACTTCTGCCCAGAGGCGTCGTGGCGCTGTAGACCGCTGGGGAACCCGTCCTGGCTATTCCTGTGAGATGGTCCCTACTGGGTATCTGCAAGGTGAAACCAGGCATCCCCGGCGAATGTGGGGGGCCATTGTAGAGATGAGGCAAGCTAATGCCCAGAGTTGCCGAGTGTGATCCCTGGTTAGAGTAGGCACCGAGGAGAGAATTATCGAGCCCGCTGACCCTGGTCCACGACCCTGCCGCGTCGGGAATTGAACCCTGGTCCCGGACCATTCTCTGCTTCCGGGTCTGCCGCCTCTAACCAGTGAGCCACACCACTCCACAATGAGCCGGAGATGGCTGCAGACTGGTTAGACACTTTGAAGTCCCGGCAGGAACCCCAGAAACAGAGCGGTGGAGAAGATGGAAGTGCGCAAGAACAAGAATGATAACTGTGGCTCTGGGACCCGGGGACGATGGGGGAAAGGTTTTCTTATTTTGTACTGTTTTGATTCACACCTAGCACGATACATTAGGGGGATAAACGGGCTATCGGTAGGCCTCTTTCCTCCTCTGACTTACTTTTTGTAGTTTAGTCTAGATGTGGGGGCGACAGGCACACTGTGAGTTGGGGAGGCTTGAAAGTCGTAAGCAGGGGTGCAGGGTGGGGGGTAGAGTAACGGGTTGTTTTGGGGGAGGTGGGGGGGAACTGTTGTTTTTTGAGGTTGTGTTTGAGTTTTCACAAGGCATTATATCTCAAGCTTATTCCTGTAAGGTGCCGGGCTCGGGGGAGGGTTGGATCTCCTTTTTGTTCCATGATGGGGGTTAGGGGGCTGAGGGTATTGAGTTGGAACGTCAATGGGTTGGGGTACAAGATCAAGCGTAGTGTGGTCATACAATTCCTTAGGAGACACTCCCCAGATGTGGTCATCCTGCAGGAAACTCACTTGGTTGGAAATGTGTGTAAGGCAATGAATAGGAAGGGATTCCGGCTTGTGGCACATGCGGGTTTTACTTCTGGGTCCAGGGGGGTTGGGATCCTCATTAGGGGTTCTTTTCCTTTTGTTGCTGACTCGGTCATCGCGGATGAAAGGGGATGATATTCTGCGGTTACGGGACGTTGGGAGGGGCGTACCCTCTCTTTGGTCTCGGTTTATGTCCCCCGGGTCTGCAGAACACGACCTTTCTTGAGTTGGGTAAGGTTGTATTGGACCTTCCTAGTGGATTGCTGATTTTGGGGGGAGAATTCAATGCGGTAGTCTCCGGTGCCCTGGATAGATCTCCGTCACGTGATTTGAGGCGAGCTCAAAGATGGCTTCCGGACTTCTTGGAGACACTGGGTTTGGTGGATAGTTGGAGATTGTTTCATCCTACTCAGCGGCAATACACTTTTCACTCTGGTGCTCATAGGAGTCTTTCTCGGATTGACTATGGTCTGGTGCCTGCGGCCCAGGCCTCATCTATTGTTGAAGTACGGCATTTAGCCAGAGGTATATCCGATCATTCTCCTCTTTGGCTTTGCTTCGATTTCGCTACTGGCTCCAATGGTAGAGTGGCCCCCATCAATTCCTGGTATCTGCGTGATCCCAAAATCCGGAAAGATTTGATAAAAGCGCTGGAGCATTATTTTCAGGAGAATGAGGGATCGGTCTCGTTGTCTATTTCGTTGTGGGAGGCGTTCAAAACAGTAGTCAGGGGTCAGGCTTTGTCCCTGATCGCTGGTGTTAAAAGGCAGAAGGAGGAGGACGTAGTGAGAATTGAGTCCGAAATAGCTACTATAGAATTAGAACTGGAGAAGGAGGTGACCCGCGCCAGATTGCATGTTTTACAGCTTAAGCAGCTTGAGTATAGGACGTTGGTCACTGACAGTGCAAGGGCTCTTAGTCGTGAGAAACAGGGGCGTCTGTATGAGGTAGGTGATAAAGCTGGTGAGTAGATTGCCTGGCTAGACAAGAAAGATAGAGCAGATCGGGCCGTTCCTGGGGTTGAAGCTGAGGACGGGACTTGTGTGACCGCCCCACAGAAGATAGTGGACCGCTTCGCCGAATACTTCCAGAATATTTATACATCCGTCTCAGATAGGCCGGAGGAAGATTCGTGTTTACTATTGAGGGACATTAAACTTCCGTGTTTGTCGGTGGAGGATCGAGACTTTATGGACGGTAAACTTACCGCCGATGAGGTAGCTTGGGCTGTGCGCTCCTTGAATGCCGGAAAGGAGATGGGTCCTAATGGTCTCCCTATCGAATTATATAAGCTTCGCCCCGATATAGTTGCCCCCTATTTGAGGGATATGTTTTTGGAGTCTAGAGAGTGTGGTGTTCTCCCCCGAGATCAGAGACTGGCATCGATTGTGGTGATCCATAAGGAAGGGAAGCCAAGAACTAGCTGCGCTTCGTACAGACCGAACTCATTGTTGAATGCAGAGCCTAAGATATTGGCTAAGATACTGCCCAATAGACTGGTAAAAATTATCGGTGAACTCGTCCATCCCGATCAATCGGAATTTATTCCACATCGAAGTACGGCCTTGAATCTGAGGCGATTGCATGGGGTTTGGAGCGATCTCATGCCCTTGGGATCGGTATCCGTCCTACCCTTATAAAATCCGCAGTTTGCCTTACCGTCATGGTGCTATGAAAAACATCAAAAGACTGCAATTACCAGCATGCTAAGGGGCAGGACACGTGGAGGCTCCGGGCGGATCTCACAAAAGCACCTCCTCCACAATGGGAAGGTGCTTGTAAATCAACCCGTTGCCGTTTGGAATGGCGGATGGTGTTCCCCGACGGATTTCAGCAAGAAGATTGTAGCCGTGGACATTTTTCCTGAACCTTCCTCGAAGCGGATTCAGCATTCACCAGAAAACATTGGGAGTTGCCCCTTGGTAGCGAACAGGTACTCTGCGGAAGGAGCGCGGGCTCGCCTCCTCCGCATCTCGTCAGGGTTCGTGTCATTTGTAAAACAGAAAAGCCGCGGTGCTTTTTAAACGCCCTATTATGCGTTTAAATCGTTAGCGCGTATCGGAAGAGTATTGTCTGAGAACGCGACTGTATTTGCTTTGTCTTGTTCGCGGCTTATGCTTTATATTACTGCACCCCGAAGGATTCCTCTACACTCTGCCGCTGCAACTTGCCAAGTATCGAGTGAATCACGCTGCTCCTAATGAACCTGATCGCAGACCCCAGAGACTTGTGTTGTGAAGCAAACAACGTTCAAAAACTTAGGGGGATCCGATACCTTTTTGTTAATACCTTTTCCTGTTGACCTTTGAACATATTATGTTTGTATGCTTACTCTTGTTATTGAAGACTGCGCATTTAATGAAAGCCTATTGCCTCAAGAGGAACGAATTTAGTGCTCTACTATTCCTCTGATTTCGTATTGGGCTTAGGGTGCGCACGTTCTAGTTATAGCTGTAAGACATTCTGGTGAGTAGAGCGAGGAGAACAAACGTCAGAGGAGAAGGCTGGTGTCTTATGTTCTGCTTTGTCATCCTATTGTGCAGTGTGGACATCCTTCTTGATACCTAGCAGCTCTGTCGACCAGACCTTGAGGGACACACAGAATATACAGCGAGTTTATTATTTTATCCACTTCCCTTTTCCCCTGGGTACATTTCCACGCAGAAGGATGGTCTTCCTCTGCTGGGGTTTGTGCTAGGAGGAATTGGGGGGCATATCGTCGATCATCATCTCCGCTGGTCACAAGTACAGGTTAGTGGCGTTTCTTTATTCTTGCGCTACTGGCAATCACGACAGGGTTATTTCGAAGGAACATACCTTGCAGGAGCCTGCTATCGTGGCATCACTCAACGTGACAATGGCTTTTGATACGGTGGAGTGGCCGTATTTATGGGCTGTCTTGGCTAAGTTTGGTTTTGGTTCGGAGTTCATTAGCTGGGTGCGTCTATTGTATACTGAGCCACTCGCGCAGGTAGTCGTTAATGGTCGTGTCTCGGCACCATTTTGTCTTGGGCGGGGCACTAGGCAGGGGTGCCCACTCTCCCCACTTCTGTTTTCACTGGCTCTCGAGCCGTTGGCGGCTTGGCTCCGTTGGGAGCCCTCGATCAAGGGTATTCGTTGGTCTCCACAGTTTGAGGATCGGATTTCTCTATACGCTGACGATATCTTGCTTTATCTTTCCTCTCCGAGGAAATCTCTAATTGTCCTCTGTGATGTTCTGGCGTCGTATGGCAGAAATTCGGGATTGATTATAAATTGGACGAAGTCGTATTTGTATGTCTTACATGGTGACGCCCCAGTTTTGCCTCGGAACTGCCCCATTCAAGTTGTACGGGAAGGATTCAAATATCTTGGTGTTTATATTTCCATGGATCCTACGATCCGGTTTGAGCGAAACCTTCTTCCTCCATTGGCTCGGCTGAAAAGTGACGTGATAGGGTGGCAGAGACTTCCACTTTCGATGTTGGGACGAGCGGCCCTTTTTAAAATGATGTACCTGCCGCGTTTCCTCTATGCCCTCCAAAACACCTTAGACGTAGTACCTGCAGGCTATTTCCGTGAAGTGGAGGGTTTGCAGCGTAAATTACTCTGGGACGGTAGGCCACGTATTGCGTTGGCCAAACTAACGCTTTGGTGGTATGACGGAGGGATCACCCTCCCCGACATCAGGAGATATTATTGGGCATTGCAACTAGGGGCTATAAATCATGGTACGTATGGATCTGCTACTGATCCCGGCTATGCCATGGATAGGTGGATGCTTCCGGGTGGCAATTATAGCAGAGCACTGTATACTAAATCAGTGGAAAAAACCCTGACAGGGCCGACTAGGGTGGCGGTGCGCATATGGCATGATGTTCCTACTTCACTTGGTTGGAAAGACCGCTTGACTCTGGCTGCCCCACTCTTTAGTTCGGATAGATTTGGCAAACTATGGAACACGAAGGGCTGCGATAAATGAGAATTGATTGGAATAACCACTGTAGGTGATCTCTGGGTGAAGGGAAAGATTAAATAATTTGCTGACCTACAAAAGGAATATGAGATGAGTGGTACGGAGTATTTTCGTTATGCGCAGGTCAGACATGCACTGCGATCGGTCTTCCCGAAGGGGAGAAGATACCGGAGGCATCCCCCTTGGAGGATCGTATACTGGATGGGCATATGCCCGATAGCACCATTTCCCTGGTGTATAAAAAACTGATTAATCACAGAGTTGATCTTTTGAGGGAGAGGTGGATCCGAGATAGCCTTGAAATTGATGACAAGGACTGGCAATCGGCGATCTCCTCTCCAAAGGAGGTCGCGATCCCAGCAAGATTGTGACTTGTCCAGCTTAAGATACTCCATAGAGTCTATATCACGGGTCCACGTTTGATAAAGATGGGTCTATCGGAGGAGGGTTTGTATAAGCGGGGGTGTGGCCTATTAGCAACGTTCCTTCATATCATCTGGGAATGTCGACATATGGTGAATTATTGGGGATCTGTTTATAATGTTATGCATGAAGTTACAGGGGTGGCTCTCTTGCCAGAGGCTAGGAGATGCCTGCTAAATATCTGGGAGCCCACAGATCTGAATACTGCACAGACCCAATGGGTCACGTTGGGGTCCATGATTGCTAAACGAAATGTAGCACAACTGTAGGGTTCTGATAGGCCACCAACGATAGAGGGATGGAAAGAAAGTATGGATTGGTGTATGTTCCGTGAAAAAACTGTTTACCTGGCACGGGGTCGTCCTCGGAAGTGGAATGATATTTGGGGCCCCTGGAATTAATACAGGGGGAATATTTGTGTACCACCTGCAAATGTAGTCCTGGATGTTCCAACTTCCCCATAACCCGATTGAATGAGCGTTTAATGATCTTGATGTATGGCTCCCCTCCCCCCCGACCAAGAATTTTTGTATTTAATATTGATGTTGATTGGCCCCCTTCTATGCTCTGCACCGATGTATTTATTGATGCCTTGTTTTAATAAAAAGAAATATAAAATATAAAATATTTTAAAAAAGAATGTGCATCACTTGGCGATGTAGTACTGGAATATTTATAGTTTCCTATACAGCAGATGATTAGAGGAAGAAGTCATGAGTTCAATTTCTTGATCAGATATTTCATCTAGAAAGTTCAACAGGTTTGAGGGTTTGTCAAACATGCGGCTTTTACCTTTGGCCATTACTATTTACCTTGCTGGTCCTGTAAAGGTAAAATGAAAATTCATTTCTCTTAATCAGTTGCATAGCGCTAGGAAGCCTTTTCTGACTTTGACAGTTAGCTTTGAATAGTCTTGTGAAATGTGAATTTTATGATTATTCCATACAATGTGATTGTTTTTACAAACATAGGTCAAGATAGCTTCAGCATGCTGGAATCTCAGTGGCTTGCAGAATATTGGTCTTGTTGAGGACCTGGATAAAGTTTTGAATGTTGGGACTCTATGGGCCTTCTCTAGCTCAAACTCCTTGCATAATTTCAGGCCCGTGACTTGCGGGATCCAGTTCTCCCAGAATAGTATGCATGATTTAGAGGATTCCTCTGAACCCTCTGGAATTCTGAATATTCTTAGCGTCCCTCTTCTGTTCAAGATCAGAGATATCTTTGTTCAAGTGATTTGGAGCTATTTGAGCACTGTTAGGTCTTTGATGGTTTGGTTGTTCGAGTCTTCTACATTGCTGACCAGTTGCATGGAGTCCGTATTTTGTTTAGTAGATTTTGCAAGGTCATGTACCCCTGCTAGTTTTTTTAGTATCATATACATTGTATTGTTATTCTCTGACTTGTATTTAATGGGTGAGTCTGGAGATGGGGGTTCAGCTTTCAAACACTTATAATACAGTTTTGTTTCTTTCTCCGCCATTCTTATTAACTTTAGGTGCTTGTCTCAGGGTGAGTTGCTTGAATGCACTTTCAAATTTCCTTTTTAGATGCTTCTAATTAAGGAATGATCAGATGGGGTGGGGGCAGAGTTATATTTTGAGACAGTTTGCAATGCACCTTATTACGTGTACATTCGGTGTCGGTGGGAGATGCTTTTCTTAGAGTGGTAACTTTAACAAGTTGCTTTGGGCCCATAGGTTCTGTCAATAGTCTAGTTGTTTGCAGAGTTTACATTTCACAGTGCACAGTAAAATGCAGTGGTTCACAGTTAACAGATTACTCTGGGATCGTAGGTTCTCTTAATGGTCTAGCTGTTCGTAGTACTTTGCTGTAGTTCAGAGTTCAAAAAAGATCGCAGTAGTTCACAGTTCTCTGTTGATAGTAGATTATGTGGGTAAAAGTGAGATTATTTCACTGTATCATGCTCTCTCTGTGCCCGTCATTCTCTCACTGGCTTTGGAATCACATCAGATCAGGGCTCACTGCAAAACCAAAACGCAGAGATGTGCTTTGTTTGGTGGTCTTTGGCTTAATTGCTGATTGATCGATCTTTGCAGTTGGCAACAAATGATAGCAAGTAGAAGCTCACAGCATTACACTGACTGTTGTGGTCTCCATAGTCACTGTAAAACATACGTTTCTCTGGGATCTGCACAAAATGAGACCGATGGGTAGATTATCAGAATGATCAATGGAGAAGTCTGTATTTGTGCGTAGAGGTCGCCGTTTTGTATACCAGCAGGGATTGGCAAGGGAGAGTAAACAAGGATATTTGGTTGGGTCTTGTTTGTCCGCTGTGGTGAAAGTCAGCACTAGAGTCAGCTTTGAAGGCATTGGTCTGCAGTCTTGTTGGAGAGTATGTTTTCTCCACTCATTTGTAGTGTTGTTACAGCATGGTGGCCGCCATTTCGATTTTAGGTTAACAGGCAATTTTGCAGACGGGAGTAAAGTCTCAAGTAAATGTTTCAGACGTAGTTTTTATACTCCCAGTCGCATATACGAGGAATTGATGTGGATTAAATGCTTGCTGCTGTGTGGTATTCTAAATATATTTCATGCTGTGCGCCTTAGACAAAAGGTTTGCCATCGTCATTATCTGCCTCCATCTTTAGGTCAGGCATATAGTTACTGAGTAGAGAATATTGCGGCTTCAGCGATAAGCTTAGGTTAGGTAAAAAAATACTGGCAGTACCTCAATTGAAGAACTGGTGCGGCAGTAGGTACATTTCTGGGTGATGGTGCATTCAGCTCTCTTGGGTCTTCTGGTTGCTGGTGTCGTGGCACCTCTGTTAGATGTCATGGCCGCCATCTTGTTTCTGGGACGGAGAATAAATCATCAAAGTGTATTGTTTAATCTCCTTATCTCCGTTGATCACTCTGATATATTTTTGGGGCTCCAGGCAGTTTCCGATCACGGAATATGCTCATGGCTTATTCAGAAATGGTCTCTGGTGGTCCGCTATCTTCATGTTTTGCCCCATGCTGGAAGGAGGGACAGAGCTAAGCAACCATGCGCTTTGCAATCCAAGCCACACCCCCAACTGGGACTTTATGACTGATATTTGCAAGCAGCGGGGATAGGAAATGCTTTCATACCCTGGCTTTCGGCAGGATACCAAGCTCCCTGTGGGAGAATCTGGGGTAACTGACTTCTTTCAGATTGAGTGGAAATCAACAGAGGAACGAGGCAGGGGTGCCTCCTGTTCCCCTCCTCTCTAGCCTCCCACTAGAACCTCTACTGGGTGCATCTGGGCTAACCCCAGATCAAAGGCATTCAGTTCGACCAACAAGAGCTGAAACTGACTATGTTCACCAGAAACATTCTCTTGTCACTGTGGGACTCTCTTGGCACCCTACCCCAACTGCTTGAGGAACTCCAACTTTATCAAAGAATGTTGGGGTTCAAAAGTAAGGTTACTAAAGCAGACATTTTAAATGTGTCCACCCCTAGGCCAGTGGTGCAACAAAAACACTCACTCACTTCCTTACGCTGGGCTTCCTTGAACATATAGTACATGGGACGAGCAATAGCATCCTCCCTAGCTAAAATGAAAGAAATCAATTTACAATGATCAATGCGATGAATCCAATCATAACTTACTCGCTGGAAATACATAATCCCACACCTCCTAAGAAGAGTAGGGCCTACAAAATGGCTAAATTGCCAAGGATCCTCTATTTATTTCAGACCTGGGTTCTCCAGACCCCATGTGATTATGCTGCTGACCTCCAGTCGATTGTGGGACTCCTTTATATGGCAGGGCAAGGCTGAGAGAATTTGTCAGAAGCAGAGTGCGCTGAGACCATGTCTGGGGGACTGGTGATTCCTGACCTTTCCCATTACTATGCAGTGGCTCACCTGTGCTTCCTCATTATTTGGATGAGGAGAGAAACTGAAAAGGAATGGTGTATGATCAATCAAATGATAGCAGAGGATTCGTGGAAGAGGTATCCCTGACCCATATACTTTGGTCTTGTCCTAAGATATAGCCATTTTGGTTTTTAGTATTAACCACTATAGAATAAATCACTGAGTCGGACCTGGCTCGATGCCAGATGGTGATCTTATTGGCACCCTTGGCAGGCTGGTTCCACTTTCCCACCTCCTTCTGGCTGCCAAGCAAATGGATTGAGAGGTTGCGGTGAATCCTAAGTATGGAAAAACTCGTCCGAGGTAAGGAAAAACACCTTCACCAAACAATGGAGTTGCTTACTGGAATAAATTAGCAGAGACTTTAAGGATTTGTCCATGCTTTACCATCTTTCAATCTGCGGGTTTGGGGTGAGTGAGAGATGTGGTGGGGGGGTCTCAGCTGAGAGGGAAGGGGGTGTTGTGCCTGAATTACCTTTTGTCTACCTTTAGATTTTCTATGTCCTTTTCTATCAACCAGTGGACAGTTGGAATTTGTTTCAAAATGCAGATAAAAATGTATTTAAACGTAATATTAGCCGAGGTTCAGCTTTATCATAAGGCATGGAAAGATAATTGCCTCAATATTAACAGATTAAATGTCCACATAACCAGCTGTCAGGGGTACCACTTTGGACTGCAGAACTAAGAAAAGAAATGTGAAAAATTATAACTTTAATCCATTTTATGCTCTGGCTACAGACAGCATCAGCTATCTCATTAGACTTATGTTATCAGTGAATAGTTGATACATAACATACTTATAGAGAGGTACAGAGTTAGTGCCCTTCAGCCATTGCTTTGCTAAAGTGTCATTCATATATTGGGGTGTGACTAAGACAGCTGAGACGTTCTGTAGTGTCAGGGTCCATCTTTCTCTGTGGCCGGGAGAGCATTGTCTATAATGTGTAAGTTAGCTGACTCCTGCAGCGTGATCTGAAGACAGATTTCTAGTCATGTAGGAGACGGATGGCTCAGATGTTATTTACTGTAAAGTTGCGCGTAGACTGTCTGACTGATGTACTGTCCAATGTGGGTAGATAAGTGATAGACTATTAGCTGTTGAGTTTCTCAGAGTTTAGTGTGGAAGTATGGGGAGATTTCCTCCCACCACAACAAAAGAAAACTTGCTGAAAGAGCCATTATGGTGTCTGAGTGAAGAGCAGAAGGCAAAAATCACTTGAAATTTGTAAAGTCAAGGTAATATCTTAGGTGAAAAAAACAACCATTGGCAAAGCCAATACGAATAATGACCACTAAGAACACTGAGAAAAATAATTTAAATAAAAAAGGGTATTTTAAAACAATTAAATGAATGATGGCTTTCTGTATTCAATGCATGGATGAGATAAATAATTGATGTGAAATAGTCCCTTATACATTCTAGTGCAGGAGAATGGAAACACTCAAATAATGAAAATAAAAAAATAAAAAAGGTTTTCTGGAGTCTGGAAAATATATTGAATATAATATGCAGATCACACATTGGGTCACCACTTTCACTAAAAAACTGGTTTACAAAGCCGCGCTGTATTCCCCTCCCTCCTCTCTCCCTCCCCTCCTATGAAGAGCTCCTTGGTTGTATAAGAGATCCTGAGTTCTTGTGCCTTAGTCCTTGTTCCTGGGTCATAGGTTCTGGGACCTGGTGCCTGGTTCCTGGTCCAGGTCCTGATGCCTGGGTCCCACAGCCTTAGTCCAGGGACCTTTGTCCTGGGTCTTGAGTTCTTGGGCCTGAGTCCTAAGTCCTTGGGCCTAGGGCCTTGAGCCTGGGTCAAGGGTACTCATTCTTGGGTCCTGGAGCCTGGGTCGTAGGTCTTGGTGCCTGGGCCATGGGTCATCTGGTCCCCCACTTTGCCTGCACATTAGGGTACCCATGGGTCCCGGATGGACATTCCATCAGGTTCCCTCTTGAAGCCCTGTGCCTGAGGCCCAGCTGGAGCCTTAAGCATCTAGGTTGCAAGGTCCCCTGACCCTGGTCATTTGGTCGCATGCCAAGCCATCTGGTTGCCCCACTGGGGCAACCAGATGGCTGGGCAGCCCTGGAAGTCTTGATGAGGGCTCAGCTGCTTCCTTGAGCCCAGCTGGGCCTCCAAGAGGTTGGGTGCATTCAGCCTTTTGTTCCCCTCTGTCACTCAGGATGCAAGAATTACAAGAAAGGAAGGTAGCCTACCTCTGGGTTACAAGGGACAGGGTATCCTAAACTTCCTTGTGGTCTCTGGGTTCTCAGCCAGTGACTTGGTGGCCCAGGAACGGGGCCCCAGCTTGCCCTAGGGTGGGGCCCCGGCCCTGATCCCTATTTTCAGGCCTGCCACGTGACAGAGTGTCCGGGACAAGAGACCGCGGGCTCTAGGAGGCCTCCCCTGAGCAACTGGGTCCAGGACCTCCGACATTGGAGTGAGTCCCATGTCGGATGTGAGCGCGTTGAATAATGTCAACATACGGTCTTGGGCGACAGTGAGGAATGTGTTGTAGAAAATGACTGGGAGCCCATCTGGGCTGGGCATCATTGCAATGGGGAGCTCCCTCAGAGCCTGGAGTTCAGCAAGGGTGATAGGGCCCGCCAAGAGTTCTTTGTACTGCGGGTAGAGGGTTTCCCAGCTGCAGGAGTCAAGGTAGGAGTCTATGAGTTATTGGGAAGCATCCTTCCAGGAATAAAGGGCTTAGTAAAAACTGTGGAATGCCTGTTGTTTTGTTTGATCAGAAGTAGCCCATTCCTTGTCACAAAGCCTAATCTTGACTATGTGGGCTCGTTTTTTTACTTTTTAACATAGTTGAGCGTCCCACATTTGAAAAAACTAAAAAAATATGATGGGCACAGCCATAATTTTTTCAATCAAGATCAAAATATTAAACAACTGAAGCAATAAATTAATAGGTCTGTTGCCAGTATCCAGAGCAGCAAACAGGAGGACCTTTGGGGCCAGATGTATCAAGCACTTTTCCCGTTCGCAAACGGACCGATTCGCAGAATCGACCTGTTTGCAAACGGGAAAAAGCCTTTTGGGATGTATCATCTCAAAAGGCATTCGCAAAATAGGGAATCACAAAAATTGTGATTCCCTATTTTGCCAATCCATTTAAAGAATCGCAATTTGCAATTCCCTAAATGAAATGCAGGAAGCAAAACAATGTTGCAACCTTCTCTGAGGAATCGCAAATTACCACCAACTTCAAGTTGGTGGTAATATGCAAATTCAAAGAAAAATGCACTTTTTTGCATTTTTCTAGCTGCCATGTGGCGTACATACATGTGCGCCACATGTGCACACATGCATATTTCAGGCGTGCTACAAGGTGTCCATTTGGCACCCTTGAAATTCCATGCGTAATTTGTGAGTACCTATTGGGTACTCACAAATTGCACATGCAATTCTCATTCATTCCTATGGGCCTCGAGGCCCGTAGGAATGAATGGGAAGCCATTCCTTATTTGCGACTGGGTGGGAATCGCAATTTATTTGTAAAACCTACATACATTGCATTTTGCGAGTCCATGATAACGAATCGGTAAAATTCCCTATATGGACTCGTAAAATGCAATGTTGATACATCTGGCCCTTGGTCAATAAGGCAGCAACCAAATAAAACAAATGTTTGAAGGAAATTCTGGTTGCTAGTTGATCATGGTTCTCCGTTATCATGAGATTACAATATCTGCTACGAAAAGTGTATGTTATTCATTTGTGATCTTTACTTAACTAAATCGATCCCCCAATTCTAGACTGAAACCGCTTTTTCTCTAAACTATTCTGTCTCTCCAATGGAAATCAGTCTAATAATTAAACAGTGTCAATCAGTTTGAGCTACTGCTCTGAATGGAATTCCAATTGAAGTTTTCAAACACAATTCTTTACTTTGAGTAAATTACCAGCACAAGTGTCACAAGGCAAATCACCATTCCTTGGAAGGGATCAATACTTCGGTGCTTCAGAAGGAGGGTTCCAGGAGTGAATAAAATAACTGTTGATTCATAGCTCTCCTGAATGCAGATGGCAAAATATTTGCACAATTTTAACAACAAAAAGTCGATGAATGAGTTGATAGTAAAAATCTAATAAAATTCAATCAAAGAGGTTTTAGGCATGCTTGCTGGATAACCTAATGACGCCCTATCTACTCATCAAGAAAACTCTAGAAAGTAAGAAAAACAATATTTTTGTTTCATAGATTACTCAAAAACATTCGACAAAATCAACAGAATCAGGCTCTATCAAAAATTAAAAGCCTGGGGCATGGACAACACCTTTCTTCATTTTTTGGCGGAATTACATAGTGACATGTTTGATTTAAGTTAAACTACCTAAAGATCCCAGTTTAACTGCAAGAATTTCCACTGAAAATTGTCCTAAATAAGGATGCACACTAGCTCCCTTACTGTTTTCATTGTATATAGCCGACCTTCCAAACTATCCGTATTCCTGGCAGGGCTTCCTGTTAAAGCTGACACAATAAAAAATAAGTAATATTGTCTACACAGGCAATATTATAATGATTTCTAAAACACAACTTGGTCTTTAACACTAGCCTTTATTGCCTCAATCAGTATAATATGAGCAATGGCCTACCAGTGAATCTCTCCGAAGCCAAGATAATAAACATTTTTACAATACATATTTACTAGAATATATTCAAAGAGTGTGGATTAAGTTCAAATTTTACACAGGAATCATTTGTAGCATTCTTCCATAATTATTTACAGTTTTATCCTGGTAGGCATGTGGGAAAAATAAGTACTGAGGTGCAGTGAGAGACTCAGTGTGCAATGCTGAACAACATAAGCTGGCTTACATTAAAATGAAAAACATGTAACCCAGCCTTAACATAGTGTAAATAGCTACCTAAGAGAAAATGTCTGATAAGGTAGATAGGCACATTTTATAAATTCAGTCCATACCAATTCTGTTGATGTTTCAGCCCTCAGGTAACCTATCATGAGTCAGCATCAGAACCAAAAATGCATTGTGAGTTCAGCACCTTCTTTAACACAGCAAACCATATAGATATAAGTAGTGTGTGTTGGAAGACTCCACAGTGCTAGATGCAAGCCAATAAAAAACAGGAATAAATCAGCACATCTTTTACTATATGGCATCCAAATTGGCTGTGTAATTTCCTGTACATGATGCACCAAATGCCTGGCTTAGAGGTAGGATCTGTTTTTACTATAGGTAGGACTACCTTTTCATAACTTGCCTCAGAAAATGCAAAATAATTATTTCGGCAATAGGTCTGGTGCTATCACCTGGGTTATCCAGAACACAAAACAAATTAAAAATAGTTTACAAAAGTGGAGATTTCTTTTGTATAACAAATAGGTGGATGACACTCACCACAGCAAAAGATTGACAAGCATTTGCAATGAAATCGGTCTCGTCTTTGGGACCTTATATGTACGCAGCACATTAGTCCTTCATTTAAATAAATTGCAAAGCTTCTTGCACCAACGTTATTGATTCATACATTCATTCATATATTGATTTGTTTCTGATTTTACCATCCATAAAATCCTATCAAAACTTTAAACGTGGTCATAAATAAAACACCTGACCTCAGATTTACCCGGTGCGCACATTGCAGTACTCTCATCTTGTTGTTAATTATAGCCCAGGTGCCATTGCCTGCAAAACCAGTGACATTGTATGGAGATGAGAGCCATAAAAGTTATTATTGCACAATTAATGGCTCCTCCCAGTGCAAAAGCGATTGCCCCAGAATTTCAAGTTTTTTTGTTTATGCATTGTTTAAGCACATGAATCGGGTTCACGCAGAGCTATCCTAGCTGCAGAATCACGCCATGACAAACTCTGCTGCACACTGGGAGAGTGAAGGATAGAAATAAAACAGAAAAGAAAAAGCGCTAATGAGAGAAAGGCGAAGCGTGAGAATCAGGGCCAGTAAGAACTAATATATCGGAATAGAGACGTCAGCTACTCGAGATAATGTGCAAGAGCATATAAATTCAACAAAGTAAAATAAATAAATAAATAAAAGGCATTACTTGTCTGCAGCCTACAAGGGATAACCCTTTATATGCTCTGGAAGAGGCTATCCGGTGGCTTTGATAGAAGGCCTGACATAATTATCAAGACGAGGAACTCCTAATGTTTGCGGTTTTATCAAAACGCTCCTTAAATTTCAAAATTCCAACAAGCCTTGATAAGAGGCAACCGAATGCATGCACCAGGCACCCAGCAGCCCCTCTTTTTTATATGTAATAATGTTCAGACTGTGTTTACCCGAGAAGAACAGACTGGACATTCACCCAAATCAACGTTAGAAGATACATTTTCCATATATATGAAAGTCTGCACAGCCCCTCCTTCTTGGAGGTGTGCTGTGCACAGGTTATGCAGGGTGAATATTTTGGCTGCGCTGTGTGTACACATCTATTTCATGGGGAAACCCCTCTTCTGCAAGGACTCTGTGGTGTGTGCCTTGTAAGGAGGTGTGCATTTTCATAGTAGTTGTGGATATTCTGCAGTAATATGTCTGGTACTGTCCCTTTACAAGTAGCGCAGCGGCATTGCTAAAGAGTCAAGGCGCTACCCCAGCAGACTGAGATGATTGAGTGAGGTGGTAATAAGCTTCTGCAGTGGCTCTGATACATCTCTTGTCCACAAAAAGCTGGCATACTTTGAAGTTCTCAGACTTACCTCTAGATCTTACGGGGTGTCTTGTATTTGCAAAACAAAATGCACAGGAAGCAGAAGCGCTCCCTCTCTCTTCCAGCCTCGGGAAGGACTGCACCAAGGAAAGTGGTGATGAGGGGACGCTCTGGGGGATGGTTTCTGCAGGGCATATTTTAACGTGCCTCAAAGATGTTACTGCTGTGATACTTCTTTCTCAAAGCAGAGATTTACCCCCGCTCAGATTTTCTACGTAATGGCCAATCAGCAGCACTCACTGCCCCATCAGGAGCTGTCTTGAATTTTTATTACAACCTCTCCCTCTCTCTCCAGCAGTTCTAAGGGGCCCTCTGCTCGGACAAATACTCCCTGCCTGGACCCCAGCACAGAGAAAGCATTGGAAATGCAATGGGACTCACATTTACGCGAGACCTATTGCATTAGAAACAGAAGTGCAGGTGGGAAAGAAGGTACAAGCAGGAGTGGGGGGGCTGGGGTGGTCCAAGAAGTCACGGACTGTGGGAAGGGAGAGGGGAGGCAGAGGAAGAAAAATAGTGTTGGCAGTAAAGGAGCCAGTAACCATGGAAGGATACAAATGGCCTTCATGAGGAGGGGCTAACAAGCCTCAAACCAATCGGAAGGCAGGATTTTAAGACAAAAGCCAATGGAAAAAAAGGGTGGAGAGTGGGCAGAGGTTCCACGAAGCTTCCACGCTTTACTTTATACTGCATGCCTCGCAAAGCGTTCAGCGCATGCGCTGCAACGCTAGGCAAGACCTAATAAAATGTCTTTTGAAAAGTACAACAGGAAGTCTGCTTCTGTTTCTTTCATGTAACACAGTGTGGGATGCATTGTGCATCTTATTCAGTTAGCATAGACAGTGGAAGAGGCATGAGAATCTAAAAATGTGGCCTGAAGTTTAAATGCTCAAATGAAGCGTATCAGAGTAGGTTTACCACATTTGTTTAGTCGTACATCAGTATGTTTACAAACAGCAATTCTACTGACATCAAGTGTGTCAATCGTTTGTAGACCTGAGTACAGCTCAAGGTACATCATAGTCTAGCAGGGCAATAGTCTCACTTGCCATCTGACTAGTAGTACTAGTGGTATAGACTGATACAATGACATTACAAATTACTTTTTACAAGATGTGTGTCAACCTAAATACATGCTATATACATCTTGTAATAATTCACAGTCAACAAGGCAACATTTCCTTGTTCATAGTTCATAACATACCAATTTGTCACACATCTCTAATTACAAATGTCCAAACTTAGACAATTGTATTACAATGTACAACATATACTAGTTAACAATGGATTAATGGTATGCCATCAAAAGAACTCCAAGGTTATTCATTGTGTCAAATCTATATAAATTCTGAGATATCAGAAATTGGAAAATGTAATCCAATGTGTCACCGCTTGAGCCATGCTATGCTGTTTCACATTTCTCAATCAACATATATTCTTTCAATGTGAGTAGTTTACAACATTACCAATAAATAAATTATATTAGATGACTTGTCTTACTATGCCATCATTTGTGTGATTTAGTTTTACAAAGTGGTCAACATCAGTGCACTAGGGCTCTGGTACTTTATTCTACTGTAGTTCATGCAGATTAATTGCTTCTCCATATGCTTAAGTTGCCCTACATACATTAGATTCCATTGTCATCGTTTTCAAACGATTGAATGCCAGTAGGGATGTATGTTTGAAGTATGTACATGGTCATTATATAAAATAGGATTTAATTCCTTTACAAAATTGCCTGCTATGAATTGTTTCCACATATTCGTAGTAAAATAATCAGAGGTTTGTTACTGAAGAAATTCATCGTAGGCGATGTCTGAGAACCATCAGCCACTCAGTTGCCATTGTCCTAGCTGCTGCCTTTTGAAAGATCTGAGGGTAAGAGTAATCGGGGCATGATCAGTTGATGTACGGGCAGGATTCAAGAGTTTATCAGCCCTGTCGCGTCTGTGGAGGGCAGAAAATAATGCAGGCTGAGGATTTATGGGCGTGAGAGTTGAATGTGCATTCTCTGGTGTGTGGGAAAAGTAGGCTCCAGGCATCTGTTAAAGCCATGGAAGAAACCCATGCCGCTAAGTCGAATGACCTACCTGCCAGGGGGTTACTGGAGTCTAGGCAATGATCCATAGCCAGTGTTAAAATAAGCCCCAAATAATGTAGAGCCAGCAGAGGATTGCCGAAGTAGGGTTGAGAGTGCCTGTAGTCCGTAAACACGAGCATGGGGGACATTGATCGTAGCAATCATCCAATAAACGCCCCCATATCGCCCTCAATGAAACAAATCAAGGCATAGCAATGGTATTTTGAGACCTGCAAGGGGATCAGCTTGGGTAGGGGAATGGCAGTTGATGTAGCCCCCATAGTAGTAAGAGACAATTGTTAACTTCCTGTATAAGTACCACTAGTGTGGAATGGCGCTTAAGGTATTCGAACACTGCACTCCACTTAATTTTATTATTAACCCTTCACTGCGGGGCTGATACCCCTGATGTGCTGGGGGAGGGGGGCGCGCACAGCGCCCCCATGCTCATGATGAGCTGAGCTCGTCATGAGCCATGGTGCTCGTGTGCTCATGACGAGCTGAGCTCGTCACAGCCACACCCGTTTGTGTAGAACGTTCGCACAGAAGGGGAATTAGCCCCGCCTGTGAGCGTTCTAACGGTCATGATGAGCTCAGCTCGTCATGAGCACTTGGGAACCGTGGTTCATGACGAGCTGAGCTCGTCATGAGCATGGGAGGGGTTAAGAGCATTAACTTTCCATTACAGGGATTTAGCTCTTAATGAATATGCAAGGGTGGCGGGTAGACAATGCAGCAAATAACTTAGACAAAACCTGCAACATGGAGAACTTAAACAGTAAAACATTTCAGTGCCACACAAATAATCATCCCACCCTACACTTCCACCCCAGAAGCATCTGTCACCCTCCAATAACCAAAAACAAAGTGGATCAGTCAATAGATGGGTCTCAAACCTGACCAAGCTAGACCATAAGTGAAGCATATAGTGGTGCTGGCATTAGAACTATAAATAGGTGTGTTAGTGTATTAATCAGCAGCAGAGGCATCCCAGTCTACAACGGACCCCAGGATGGAGAAGGTGGCATGTGCCTTGGTGGTTCTAGGAGGGAGTGCAAGTGCGCTAGTCATCTTCAGAGTTCAACGATGACTGTGGCCAGGATCTTCGGCATTTACGTTTCATTGACCTCATGCGACCCCTAGGCTGGGGCCCCATTGACTTCTCCTCACATGCGCCGTTTGAGCCCTACGGAGGTGGCAGATTACTCTTAAGGGGCAGCTGTTTGGTTGCCCTGGTTCAGGCTTCTGCAGGTGTCTAAAAAAAACAGGATTTAGAATTGTGAAGTACTTTGAGCCTCACACATGCCTACAATGCTCTCCACAACAAGAGACCAGCATACCTGAACCACTGCCTCACCTTCTACATACCCTCCAGACAACTTTGTTCCTGCCATTGCACCCTAGCCTTGATCCCCAGGATCCACAAGACCAGAACCGGAGGAAGTTCCTTCTCCTACCTCGCCGCCAGGACCTGGAACACCCTGCCCCTTCACCTCAGGCAATCCACATCGCCGACTCAATTCCAGAAGGACCTCAAGACCTGGCTCTACAAATGATCCTCCACCCCCAGTAGAACCGGCAGCCCCCCCCCCACTCCTCAGCGCTTTGAGACCCTCACAGGTGAGTAGTTGTGCTTTATAAACTCCTGATTGATTGATTGATTGATTGCCGGAAAAAAGAAGCATGTAACAGAATCCCCAGGTCTTAAGATGTTGTTTCATCTTATCGTAGTTCCTCTGCCGTTGTTCTACTGAGTTGGTATAGTCCAGAGCGATCATATTATGGCCAACCTGGAACAGCAACTTCCCCATACTGCTTGCCATCCTGATTATCATGTCTCTGTCCCAGAAGTTCTCAAAGTTTGCAATCATAGAGCATGATGGACCTCCAGGTGGAGGGTTTCTGTGGGGAGGGTGATGCTCTTTTTATACCACAAACATGCTGACAATAAAGATGTGGGCACCCAAGCAGTTACTCAATGAAACTCAGGCTATGTCTCCGAGCCCGGCCCACCATATCCTTGACATGTGCCTCCAGTGCTCTGAATGTATTCAAGAGACTTCAGACAGTTGTTTTGAGATCTTTAAATGTATCCTCACGTTCACATGCTCAACTCTACCCCTCAGTTACTCTGTTGGCCAGATCTTGTCACAGGAAGGATACCTCCACCCCTACATTGCCAGTTTTGGATTCAAACGCTGTGGATGAGGATTTGATGGCCTGTAGAATGTCAGTATTGGCTGGGTTTAGAGAGCATTAGAAGCTGGTTCAGGGCATCAGGTGCCACCTGGGCACTGATGTACGAAAAGCGCATTTGTTCATCTCAGTCTGTGACTAGGGGGTGGAGAGTTTGTCACTACACATGTTGTTAACAGCTGCTATCACCTCTCCGGTGGTAGATTGTAGCTCACCAACTCAGCTACCCCCTGCTTAAAGGACAAGGGGGATAGGGGAAGCGATCAGTGATGGACAGTCGTATCTCCTGTGGTGGTGGTCTTTGGGGTGGCGCAAACCCTGTCCCGCTTGCTACACAGTATGACCGAGCATAGAAAATAGGGGTAGCCAATATCCATGAGAAGGTAGGGGGAGAGAGACCCCACCTGGCACCGGACACAGGGCCTACATGACCAAGGACATCAACAGGACCCCCTCTGGGGCACAGCAACAGAGCCACTTGCAAAGAAAAGGTCTGTCTGGAACCCCAGAGGGTCTTCCAATGCCCCAGCAGTGCACAGGCCATGATTTGGCCCGACCCTTCTGATGAGCATGGGTTTGCGGTCCACAGCTCCCAGTAATGTGCCAGCTGGCATCACCAGAGGTCAGACGCCATCCTCCGTGTGGTGGGCCAGACAGTGGATCATACCTAAGGGCATCGACTGCCCCTGACCCCCCTCACCCACCCCCAGGGTCACCCGTCAGTAGGTAGAACTAAGTTCCAAGTCAGGGTCATTATCCGCCGAGCCTACTGGAGAGCACAGCAGCAGGAGCAGGAATAGGCTGCTTCCAAGTGCACGGATGCAGACGGGGTCTCTGCTGCAGATTTCACCCTCAACGCGGGGACTGGTAGCCCACGTAGGGGCGGCGGAGCCAAATGCAGTCTGCGCCAACACCGGGGATGTCGAAAGATCTGGGTCGGCAGTCGGGAGGTCAGACAAGAGCATTTATCATCTTGGCCAGTCAGGCCACACCCCCCATAGTGTTTGCATTTATTAACAGGAGGTAAAAACTAAACTAACTGGCAGTCAAGGAGGACGTTTCTCTAGTGTTTTTGTATGCTCTTACAGCATGATCCTTCACAGTTCTTTTATGTCCAAATAGAAAAGGTGCGGAATTATGACTCACATCAGCAGATACTCATTAACCCCCAACTGTACATGGCTCCCTAAGATATTACTTCTGTGATTCCTATAAAGTCTGCTAGACCACATTTTTAAAGAATTATTTAAATGAAAACACATAAGTTCTAACCATATAAAATTACTAACCTAGATGAACCATGCATTTCATTTCATTTAAAGACAATTTCTTAATGAGCATATTAAACAATTTGGGTTAGTTTTGTTCATGTAACTGCAATCTACAGGGTTAGGGCAACTGAGGTTTTTAAGTAAAAAAAAAAAGGTTGAAGTTCTATATCACCCAAACTACATACTGGGTTTCATTCCCTCCCTGAAGCAATCAGTGGTAGCATTCTACATTGTAACATGAACACATTAACGTGTTTTTAAAGGTTGAACAATGAAAACATTATGTGAGTAGCAGTGCCTTTGAAATAATAATGGCAAAAAAGGCCTCATTTAGACACTTTTGCATGCACCCAAGTAGTACTTCCCTGTGCAAAAAACTAAATAATATGGTATCATAAATTTCACAAGCTTGATCAGGATTTGTGGGATTTTGCAAAGGTAAAATGGACTTTCAATGGTGTAAAGAATTTGCCTCGTGCGTCATTTCTCACCAATGTGAATTTAGGGTTAAATGCAAAGCATGGACATTTTATTACGGCACAACCAACAGAAGAACTTGAATGAATATTTAGTCATGCACATTTTCCTGCTGTGATTTTATGAATCCCAAAAAAATTTGAAATCTATCGCAAATTTAAGATTAACTCTACAGGGGTGGATTTTGGACTTTTGAACCTCTATCTTCACGAATTAAGGCCACCTTTATGGGGTTCTGTGCTTCACTGTTATTTGTTTACGTGATAACCTAGAGTGAATGCTGCAGCTGAATTCAGCTTTTCATGTTTTTTGGCTAATTGAATTTCCGGTCTGCCGTAGGTGCACCTAGCACAATCTTGAACCTCTGACTCGTTTATTATTAGCTGGACCCAGGTTAGGAAGGGCAAACGTTTATAGTGTAATGAAAGTGATATGACTATGGAGTTTCTAGGCCAGTATAGTTATGACTCAGGCTCCACAAAAATTTACAGGAGCAGCATTTAAACATCAAAGTTATCCCTTAAATTGCATAGATGTCGCAAGTTGAGATTTGAGACAGTAAAACCATCACACAGACAAGATACATTTCCCAATCTGAGGCTTTAGCGATCAGAACTATACATCAGATCAGATAAATGCATCAGTCGAGGCTGTTTACAGCAGAACTATCTTTTATATCATGCAGATTGGAGTACCCCTCCACAGGGTCGGATTGGGATTGAAAATCGGCCCGGGCACACAAAACAAAATTGGCCTCCATTTGCATAATGCCTTTCCTCAAATCACTGCTTCAGCGTAATTACATTAAAAAGAAGGAGGGGGGGGGGCTTACAAAAATGCACGCATTAGTTTACACTAGTGAAACACACCTGAAAACAAGTGAGGCCACTTCTACTGAGGGCCCCTGCCCCGCTCAGTATGTGCATACATTAATGGGCCGGCCAGCGAGGCAAAGGGAGTGGTACCTCTGCCTGTTGCTAAACCGGGGGTGGGGGACCGGTGGTGTTGGTGGCGGGGGTGTGGTAATGAGCGCCCATCTGCCTGCAGAAAGGCCACTCAGCCACCCACTGGGCCGCTGGCTGTATTCTGAAAATAGAGACACTGCCCAAATCGGCCCCAGACTGCTCAAAAAAGCAGCCCACATTAGGAACTCAGACACCGGCCCCTCGGGCATTGCCTGAGTGCCCGCGTTACCAATCTGAGGCTGCCCCTCCAAAACTCAACCACTACAGCAAAGCCTGCTGGTATGCGGACTTTGTGCCGGGCTTGTTTTGCCCATTGACATTTCAGCACCTGCACTGCAGCACCTAATTAAACAGCACTGCATCCAGAGGTGGCAAAATGTGCATCGGCAGGGGAGGAGGGCAACAGGGGAACGGGGGGCACCACCATAAAAAAAAAATAATCGCAAAAGGCAATCGGTGTGGGGCAAACACCAGTACATAGAGTGTTTGTCCCTCTGTGAAATATCCGCAACTCAAGCTTCCCACATAGCCTCAGTATAAAACCACAGTCTATCGACCACACACAAAACAAGCATTTGCAATGCAATAGGACTCGGCTTACTGAATGTTTGAGCTGTTGCCGTTGCATTATTATTAGCAATGCCAATAGCTCAAACTTTCAGTAATGCCAGACATTTTGCATTGCAAACCCTTGTTTTATGGTTGCATTAGGGCCCATGCACCCTTGCTATGCCACAGCCCAATTGATGTGCATTGGCAGAGCTTTGCGTAAGTCCAGGTGCAGTTATAAGGAGATGGTAAGAGACAGCCTTGACATGCAGGGTCACAGAGCTCTGACTGAGGAGACCTGAGAGAGCTCCTGCATGTCGGACCTCTGGCATGCAAACGAGGATTGACATGCCCTGTGAGAGCCATTTGCATGTTCCAGCAATGAAAGAGCAGGTTGCATCGTAGACCTTGATTGAGATACATTAGCGGGGCTGTTTTTAAGGTACAGTAATGGAAGATCAGGGCGCCCTGCAGACTGAGATTGAGATGAACCGGCAGAGCTGTTTGCATGTTCAGCAATGAAAGGGCGTGGTGTGCTCAAGACGCGGGATGAGGTGCACTGTTACAGTTGTCCGGGCGATCCAGCAATGAAAGAGCTGTTGGCTCTGCAGCTTATGATTGAAATGCAAAGGTAAAGCTGTTTGCACAGTTCACTAATGTTAGAGATGCATTAGCAGAGCTGTGTGTAGGTTGCATTATTGGAATAAACGAATACACTGCAGTCAGGGATTGAGATGCACCAGCAAAGCTGTGTGGGCTCTGAATTAACCCCTAGCTTCCATTCTGACCTATCGCTGTGCGCACGCCAAGGCCAACGTCTAACAGGTTATTAATTCCAATCCTCTTGATGAACAGACCACTCAAGAGAATGTGATATATGTATATTTTGTTCTGACGCAATTATCAACCTTTAAAGCATGAATGTGAAAACTCAGTGAATGAGTTGAGATAATGATCAAAATCAAGATGGATGCTGCAAGTTTTCGAAACATACGCTTTCAAGGAAGGTGAAGGAAGCTAAACTGTGGGTACTGTGATTGTAAAAAAAAAGTAATTTAATTGGATTTTTGTCATGTGCTCTGTTTTTATGGGAATATGTAGTAATTTTGACAGGGGAGTTCTGTATCTTGACAACTGAAATACACACCATGGTTAAAAGACACATCAAACACACATTCTGTATGATACAGGTTTAGTTCCATGCAGATTGATATGTCTCAATACTCTATAAAGAATGCACTGATTTAGTCTCCTTCAGCAAAGAAATGAGAAATAACAGAAACATGCATTGCAGGCCTTATGTCTCAAACACCACCGTTCCACTCTGGATTTAAGACTATATTTAACAGTGGCATTTTCGCAACCACAGGCGGAAATAAGGAACAAAATGAAACTGAAAGATGCAAAGAAGAATGAGGGGCAGCACTTGCCAGTGAACGTGGCATCAGAATCGCGAGCGCCAGAATCCAGTAAAATAGAAGAGGCAAAGGTGTCTCTAGTAGTGAAATTAGAAAGGAAAGGAAATGAAAGAACATGGACAAGGGCGGCCATGTTGAAGTGGGTTTGAATAAGGCAGAAAAACAGGCTGAATACATGATACTGCAGACACATCCTATTAAATATTAACCATAACTAGAAAGTAAACAGTGCCACGCTCAAAGCACGCAAGCAAAAATATTTTCTTGCTTGTGGTAAAAGATGGGCGGTTCCTTGTTTTACCTGTACCTGCAACTGAAAGTAGCGCAGGACTGCACCATCTTCTGTTTATGACTATCTTCACACCAAGCACTAAGGCTGCTGTATCATTTTAAAGGAGGACAAACAATGCCCAAATATACGTTTTTTTGTTTAAGAATATAAATAGTGTTTCGCGTATTACTCAATTGAGTTAAGGAAAACAAAACAAACCCAATTCCCCTTAAAAAGATGCCCAAAAAAGTCATATAGTACAAAAAAAAGCCCAACTGCCGGTTGACTTGAAAAATTGCAGAAAGGTTAAAAAATACAACCAATGGAGCAGGAGGCACAGCGTGGGAGGCAGCACTGACACAACTGTAGCATTAAGAGGAGGTGAGAGGGGGAAATTCTATAGTTAAATCTAAATTCCCATGGCACCAAAGCTGAACACAGGCAATGGCATGAAAGCTGAACATAGGCAAAAAGCAACAGAGCAGAATACCAAGAAAAAAATAGTCCCCCAAAGAACAGATAAAGAGCCATGGCGGAATGAGAGAGTACTAAGTCCCGACTTTGTGGGAGGAACAGAAGAGAAAAAGGAGGGACAAAGAGGCAGGACTGACCACTAGAAAGCAGGGATTTTTGAAGTACACTGAAATAGACAAATGAAAAGCAATGTCAAGGAAAGGGGATGGACTTGATGCCCATAGACCGATTACAGCAGGTCTTGAAGAGAAAGCTACACTGCCTAGCTCAACCTAAAATGGAGTAGCCTCTGCTGGTGCAGACTGCATTTGGCTCCGCCACCCCTGCTGGGGCTACCACTCTCGTGGGAACGCGTTGAAGGTGAAATCTGTAGCGGAAGACCCCTGCAGCATCTGTGCCCTCGGATGTAGCCTATTCCTGCTCCTGCCGCTGTGCTCTCCAGTGGTCTTGGGCGGAGCCTTGTTTTACCTACTGATGGTCGATCCTGGGGAGGGGCAGGGACAGTCGATGTCCTCAGGTACTATCCAATGTCAGGCCCACCACCCGGAAGATGGGGTTGGACCTGTGGCGATGCCTGCCCGCACTTCTGTTAAATGAGTGGCCTGCAAACCCGTGGCCATCAGAAGGGTCGGGCCAAATCATGGTCTGTGCACTGCTGAGGCATTGGGAGACCCTCTGGAGTGTCTATTTCTTCTAAACAAGCAAATAGTTTAAAGAATGCGTTAAGACATTATAATTTATGCATGTTGTCGAATATCATAAAATATTAATAGTGGTTTTAGATTTGAACTTGTAGCTACCCCTGACGAAGGGCTGTCCTAGCCCAAAATGCATTGGCTCTAAGATATCACTGCAGCCTAGGATGAATTATGTTTTCCCACGTGCTACAGAGAAAGGCTTCAGGCATATGTATGGCATTTGAAAATATGGAGATATGTACAGCCTTTTATGTGAATGGGGAAAGCAAATATAACGTTTTGAATAAAATATTGGCTAAAAAGGATTACAATGGATTTAAATGGATTATTTGATTCATGATGGAATTTGTGGAATATTTTATGATTTGTTGTGCGACTGGTGGTTGGAGCGCCATTGCGCTCCACTGATTACGGAATTTTTCATATGTGCCACTGGGGCAAAGCACTTTGCAAGTCTGCACGCTAATAATGCCATTAAGTATACTGAACGGACTGTTGAATACCAGAGGTGTGCATTCTGTCAATTTATATGTACATTCTAGGGTTGTTTAAACATGACAGAATTCAATTATTGTACAAAATGATCACAATCTCATGTTTTTGAGAGGGGATGTGAAATGAGTTTTTTTTATTTGAAGGTTTCTTTAAGGAGTGTGTACTTAGCCCCATAGACAATACATAACTGGTGGTACTACTACATAAAACACTCCAAATTACAAAAATAAAGGGCGCCTAAAAAATCCTTAAATGGTCTTTTTTAGTTTTCAAATCAATTACATTAAATAGAAACATTTAATCGTATAAACATTATTAAGAATCAAATGTTAATTGAGAAATGTATGTATGGCGTATTTACAATGTTTGGATTGCTTACAGGATACTGGAATGATATAAATTGTGGCTTTGAGAACCCCTTCATCTGTGAAAGACACAACAGTTCTATAAACTCAACATTGGCTCCGACAATCCCAATGCCATTAGGGGGTTGTCCAACAAACTGGTTATCGCACAAACGTAAGGTAAGCATCAATAATCCATCTTGTACTTTGTAAAAAACTATAATGTAACCTAATCCTCTGTGAAGGCACCGTTAGTGCCAGGACTCACTTCCTTTACCACCTTCTTCTTGTGAGAATGGTGATGGGGATGACCTCCCTCAGAAATCTCTCGTCAAAAGTCAAGAGAAGCCAAGCAGGGTATCAGAATGAAGGCAAAGGCAACATAGAAAGTCAAAAACGCTAACAAGCTGCCGAATAACTTATAATAATCCATAAACAAAAATTAAATATAAATACAATCTAAACACAGGTATTCTAAAAAGAACCTGGATACAGAAATAAGATAATCCTTGAACATTGAGTTGCATGGATAATCAGATTTCGAGCTTTTATGCAGGAAACCAGTGCCGAAACCTCTTCAAATATACCTGGAAGCAGAACACCACAGACTGTATTTACAAGAAACGCAAAATAATATAATTCTATCTATACTGCGAATTATGTTGTTTCATTCTCCTACCACTAGATTTCACAGATGTTACAAATACTCCAGTTGTAAAACTCTTTCACTTTTTAGATTGTTCAAAGAAGTGTGTCCTCAAGAAATAGGGGTGTTGGCCTGCATGTAAGTGTGCCTGTTCTCTCCAAAGCCTTGTATTTGTTAATAGAGTTTCTAGGAGGCACGTGGAATCTACAGACCCCACTGCTCAAGGCAACTGAGCAGGGTCTACGACCACTCACGTTTCCATTCCTTTTTCAATAGGCTCCACGAAGACTTGCAGTTCCAATTTGGCATGGCATAACGGATGCTAGAGCACAGCTCAAATATGATGCTCTATTTAGTTTTCATATATCTACTGAACAACTTCATTTATTTTGAATAAGTACATTTGGCCAATTAGCACTTCAGTCAGTCAGTCAATCAACTTTATTTCAGCTCAAACGAATCATAAAAGAACTCAAGATAAAAATGTAAAACAAGATAAATGCAGATCACAATGCAAAATGTTTGAAATAAATGACAGTTGTTATGATACATCTGCTGATAATAATCCATATAGTAAAGACGAGACCAAGGAAAAAAAAAACTCCAAATTGTCAGTTAAAGAAGACACATAAGGGATCCACCAAGTTGCCCAGGATGTCTTGACGGCTACAATCAGATATTTATATCAATCAGATCGGGGGCGAAACACAGGCCCTCGAGGTGCGGGGAGCCCCAAGCTCCAGGGGGCCCCCTTGGCACAGCACTCTGGCCAGAGAGCTCCTGATTGAGCATGGAGGGGTCCCTCTTTGTACGTGCATGGAGGCCCCTCAATTTTTGTTACACCAGTGAACCAGATTTATTTGGGTCTACATAAATGCATAATTATAAAACCCTGCCACATAGGCAAAAAGTTGTTACGAAAAAAAAGAAAGGCATCGAGTAAAAGCCCTCAGGTGTACGAATCAGTCATAAAAGGCATACAGTTAAAATAGTCAAAACTCAAAGTGCAAGTGCGATGTTCATATATGATTAAAATACTGCAATTAATAAAAAAACTTTTTAGTTCAGAGATTTCCTGATTTTTAAAGCCCCACAGATAAACCTAATGATAACAAGACAGCATAATTCTGACTGTAGGCATAAGAGGCGAGACAAACACGTATTGTGAGATCTGACACTAAAGGACTGAAGATGGGTCGCAGAAAATACCTTCTAGGTTGGATGTAAAAGCCACAAACAAACATGAAGTGGGCCAGTGTTTGTTTTGAGGTGTCATCACAGGGACAAGGTGGTAAACATTGGAACCTTGATCCCTGATGGGGGTGCACTAGTAGGAAGAGGACAAAGCCTATCCATAAACGGGTAAGATAGAACCTGTCTTTTGTGTTGGTAACCAAAAGGAGATCGTTTTCAACTCCCACCTAGGTAATGTGATACTGTAACTAGAGATTGTTGATTGCAAAGTCTCTTCATGGATCTAAGTTGATAAATGCAGTTTTATCCTCATCTTTTATGCTGTCAGTAAAATCATTTGGAGAGAAAAAGAAGTGAGGAAGGTCAAGGTCCAAAAAGGAATTTTTAACATAAGACAACCAAGGAATGATGTCTGATTGTTCTAGTTTTAGGCAATCAGCAAAAACTGTGCACGGTTAATTTTCAGGTTCCATCATGGTCATTAAAAGTGTCCAATAACAGCTGTACCCCATTTGCTGTGCGGGCTAAAAGAACTGAGTCATTTGCTCAAAGAAACACGGGGATGATGGGGTTCCCAATCTGTCAGAGATCTTTACCTCTTAGTGTCAGTTCTTCCTCTAGGGCATTTATGTAAAAGAGAAAAAGAAAGGGTGCGAAAATGCAACCATGTCTGACAACTTTATTTTTAAAAAAGAATGGGGTACAGTCTCTGTTAGTGAATCAGCCCCGTTAGTGAATCAGCCCTGTTTCTTCGTCCCCTCATGCAGTCTAATCAAAAGATTGATTATTGTTAGATTAACTTGAGCTTTCCCCACCAGTGTCTAGAGCCTTTCCCTGCCCAACAGGTTGGACACGCTAGACAGATCCTTAAAAGTCATAAGGATTGCCTCACCCTTGGCTTGGTCATATTTACTTAAACTTGGTGTCGCTAGCCCACTCCTCGAGGAGATGAAGAATTACCCTCTCCAAGGTTGAGCTGAGGAATCTGAAAAGGGCCGGGCCCATAAGTTATAGGTCAGATCTAGACTCTCTGGCCAATGGTTCTTTTTAGCAGCATGAAAGTGTGGAGGAGAGAAAGATCAACATGAATTCCAAATCAGTTAAACAGCCGACTCTTTAGACCCATAGTAACCACAGACACTTTCGTAAGGTTAGTCAATTTATTACAAAGCCAGAAATAACTGAATATAAATACACCTCCAGATGAGAGTGCAAAAATACATTGGAATCAGCATAAAGCCAAATCTGCACACACAGCTTAATCTATGCAGCATAAACAGAACGATTAGTTCAAGAAATAAAATGCAAAGGATTAAAGAGCATGAGTCCAAATTCCCCTGCATCGAGGGTTGATGAAAGTAAAGCATTATTCTATCTCTAGACTAACATGGTAACGTGCCATTCCTACTTTCGCATTCTCAATGGAGTGAAGTAAAAGGTGTCAGCATGTGCAGTCTTCTAAGAAGTCTCTCCATATCAATGGGTCAGGTAGCATGAAGCTACAGAGCTCGTTCTAAGATACTGGTTTTCTTAAGGCGGAGAAGGAAGAAGTGGGCTCTTTCCCTATTTGCATCACATTATTACAGATATATTTTCCAAAAGGTCTAGCGACGAGTCACGCCATCCGTCCCGTTACATGGTCACATAGGTAGGTTTCCACTGGACAGCGATTCTCCTGAACTGTAACATTGATGACCTTGATTCCCTGGCCTTCTCCTGTGTGAAACACAACAATGTCTCTTATCACCTTGAGCTCATGATGTATCCTCTTCTCTCCTCGTCTGACTAAGAAAACAAAGACATTATTCTGGCTAACAAGGATTCTTCTTCCACTTGCAACACAAAACGTGAGAAAGAACAAAATCCACAGTGCACATGAAATTCAACTGTTAATTCTTAATGAGAGCTTTTTATATATATATCCTGCCTCGAGCTACGCACCACCTAATAAGAGCGCTGTGGCTGCCCGATTTTGCACCCCTCCTGGGTTTCTGCGCAAGCTTACAAGGCAGCAGGCAGCCGCCAAGGACTGGACTTTGGCAGTTCTCCTACAACCTAAAAGTGGTATATGTGGGGATTTCAGTAATACTAGAAAGCAGCACTAAAAATTGTCACCACTCACCAAAGGGAAACATTCAAATGGCTACTAATGCACTACGAAAACAACCAGTCTGTGGTGGCGACCACGAGAGGGAGAACATCCTTAAAGGAGCGAGCATGGCTAGTGCATTGTTCAGCCGGTGTGATGCTGTGGCTTCCTCCCTTGAAAAAGGTCGATGTTCGACCGAAATGCATCGGGAACATTACGGAACTTGCCAGCGCTGCAACACGCAATAAAGTGCCTCTAATCTTGCTGAAAAATGTGTGCGGCTCATCTTCCTTTCCACTCGAGAGGCTGTGTACAATATATATATATATATATATGTATATATGTATATATATATATATCGTCAGCACACAAGCAGGGACCCGGCGAGACTTCAACTACCAGCATGCCGGCTAACGTCACTCAAGATGTCCACTAGAGGGCCGGCCAAGCATTACTATAACTGAGAAGCTCTCGCGGACACACCCTGAATCACCTGGGCTTACCTTTGAAAAAGTTCGCAGCAGGCGAACGAAAATCCGCGTCAGGAATCACAGCTGCCCATTTGTACTATTTTACTGCCACAGGCAAGGTGTTGGAAGTGCGACTTCCTTTCTTCCCAGGAGGAATGTTTTGTTGCATATAGAGCGGCGGGTCCAGCCGCAGAGACATGCACTGCCTCCAAAGAGCGCCGACAGTCACCCGACCTTGGACCAACACTTTGGCTTCGGAAACGAATTACAGGGTGGTCGGCAGCCGCCGAGCACCAGATTTTGGTGAGGATCCACAGCAGCCCTACAATATAGACTGCCATGGAACAACGCCCTAGGAAATCCCAATGGTTTCCGTAGTAACAGAGCCTCGTCAGCACACAAGCAGGGACCCGGCGAGACTTCAACTACCAGCATGCCGGCTAACGTCACTCAAGATGTCCACTAGAGGGCCGGCCAAGCATTACTATAACTGAGAAGCTCTCGCGGACACACCCTGAATCACCTGGGCTTACCTTTGAAAAAGTTCGCAGCAGGCGAACGAAACGCGTCAGGAATCACAGCTGCCCATCTGTACTATTTTACTGCCACAGGCAAGGTGTTGGAAGTGCGACTCCCTTTCTTCCCAGGAGGAATGTTTTGTTGCATATAGAGCGGCGGGTCCAGCCGCAGAGACACGCACTGCCTCCAAAGAGCGCCGACAGTCACCCGACCTTGGACCAACACTTTGGCTTCGGAAACGAATTACAGGGTGGTCGGCAGCCGCCAAGCACCAGAGTTTGGTGAGGATCCACAGCAGCCCTACAATATAGACTGCCATGGAACAACGCCGTAGGAAATCCCAATGGTTTCCGTAGTAACAGAGCCTCGTCAGCACACAAGCAGGGACCCGGCGAGACTTCAACTACCAGCATGCTGGCTAACGTCACTCAAGATGTCCACTAGAGGGCCGGCCAAGCATTACTATAACTGAGAAGCTCTCGCGGACACACCCTGAATCACCTGGGCTTACCTTTGAAAAAGTTCGCAGCAGGCGATCAAAACGCGTCAGGAATCACATCTGCCCATCTGTACTACTTTACTGCCACAGGCAAGGTGTTGGAAGTGCGACTCCCTTTCTTCCCAGGAGGAATGTTTTGTTGCATATAGAGCGGCGGGTCCAGCCGCAGAGACACGCACTGCCTCCAAAGAGCGCCGACAGTCACCCGACCTTGGACCAACACTTTGGCTTCGGAAACGAATTACAGGGTGGTCGGCAGCCGCCAAGCACCAGAGTTTGGTGAGGATCCACAGCAGCCCTACAATATAGACTGCCATGGAACAACACCGTAGGAAATCCCAATGGTTTCCGTAGTAACAGAGCCTCGTCAGCACACAAGCAGGGACCCGGCGGGACTTCAACTACCAGCATGCCGGCTAACGTCACTCAAGATGTCCACTAGAGGGCCGGCCAAGCATTACTATAACTGAGAAGCTCTCGCGGACACACCCTGAATCACCTGGGCTTACCTTTGAAAAAGTTTGCAGCAGGCGAACGAAACGCGTCAGGAATCACAGCTGCCCATCTGTACTATTTTACTGCCACAGGCAAGGTGTTGGAAGTGCAACTCCCTTTCTTCCCAGGAGGAATGTTTTGTTTCATATATATATATATATATATATAAAACTCGCACTCGTCCCACACGTATCTGCGTACCCCCGTGCCACCAGGTACCACCGGTCCAGAAAACGAAAGTTGACCCAGGCTGAGGTGAATAAATATTTATTTAAATTCGAAAATCGCCACCAGCTATATAGATATATATATATATTCCAACACCAAGGTTCGGCAAACAAGGAGCCTCAAATGGCGGCGGGCCAAGACGGCAGGGACGCCACTCCCAAATATCGCCAATTAATCCAGTTACTGCAAAATGAATTCACACTGGTGCCGTGGCCTCTTTAGATAAACGCTTTTATTAGAGTTTCAGCAACGGGTGCCCAACGCGTTTCGCTGTTTCAATCACAGCTTGTTCATGGGTAAGGTTTTCACCGATACAATGTGACATTTAAAGAAACAGAGACTCGTTCCGCTTTGAATCAATAGAAACCGACAACAGACTTCCGTGTTACTACCATTTTTTGACAATGAAGTTTTCCAAAATGAAAAAGAATTAATGTACTGGAAAAACAGCGTATAGACAGATAATTTGCTGAAAACAAATTTAAATCCAAGTGGATACAATTATGATATGAGATGCTAAATTTAAAGCATGACATTAACTTACAATTAATCCCTTGTGGGCTCAATAATAAAGTCTATCATAATACGCTGCTTAAGTAATATCAAACATTACATAGTTATAACAAATAAAGTCCCGCTCCAGTGAGCAAAAACATAATTTATCACATTGCGCTGCTTAAGTGATGTCAAATGTTGACAATTCATTGTTACAACAAATAAAGTCCCGCTCAAGTGAGCAAAAACATAATTCAATCTTCGGATCTTCACAAAGCTCACGTGGTTCTTTCTGTAAAGGAAGTGACATAAGGTTTCTAATTTAATACTGTGGAACTCTCTCTTAGTGAATTTAAAAACAATCAGTTAAAAAGTCATCTAAAGGGTAAATTAACGCAAAGGGACGGAAACAACAAGATAATATTCTGTAACATCTCATCTAAGATGAATTGCTAGTTCTTCGTCAAAATTTAACCCTGTGGGCATCATGGTGTTGAATCTTAAGATCATCTTAGACTCAAGTTTCCTCAACTCAATAGTGCGATTTCCCCCTCTTTCTCTTAGGGGCACTGAATCCAACACACTGGATGTGTAGTTGATGGAAGTGGCGAGCAACTGGGTACTGCTTATCGTTGTGAGAAATTGCTCTGAGATGCTCAAGGATACGTAATTTAACTTTTTTGGTGGTGCTACCTATGTAATAGAGATCACAAGGGCATCTTAGAGCGTACACAGCAAACTCGGTATCACAGGAAAAATGTCTTGAAATTTTAAAAGCTGGTTTGTCCTTCCTTAGTTTTATGGTCTTACAGTTCTGACTGAACTTGCAGGCTTTACACCTCATACAAGTGAAAAAACCTTCAACCTGGTTCTTTCGTTTGTTTTCTTTTATGGAACTGTTTGTGAGATTGTCCTTTAATGATTTACAGCGTCTGGAGGTGACTGATGGATAAAATGGTAGTAACATGGAAGTCTGTTGTCAGTTTCCATTGATTCAAAGCGGAACGAGTCTCTGTTTCTTTAAATGTCACATTGTATCGGTGAAAACCTTACCCGTGAACAAGCTGTGATTGAAACAGCGAAACGCGTTGGGCACCCGTTGCTGAAACTCTAATAAAAGCGTTTATCTAAAGAGGCCACGGCACCAGTGTGAATTCATTTTGCAGTAACTGGATTGTTTGGCGATATATATATATATATAGATATAGATATATCTCGAACTAGACCCGAGACATCGGGTATCAGAGCACTCTACATGGGCCCTAGTTTCGTTACAGAAGGAAACATTCATTGTTGGTAGGCACAGGGAGATTAAGTGATTTGCTCAGAATCACAGCGTCGTTGCCGAGACTCAAACCTGGTTCCCAAGCTTCAAGGTCGACCGTTCTAGCCATAAGGCTACATTCTCTCCCTTTCTAGGGGAGAGGATGAGAGCTTCTAGGGAAGAAAGCATTTCAGGCCTAAAATTTCAGCTAACATAATAAAATGGCACATGAGCTTTAAGAATCTGCATAATAAATAAACACATTCAATTAATATTGCTACCTACATCTAAAATAACACATCCATAAACACATTAGATACATGAATAATTGATAGTTGCACAACACAAATTCTTCACATTAATCTTTACATTTTCCTTCTACATTATTTGCTCCATGTTACATTCCAATGGCCTAGAATACATCACTTTACACCTTATTACATCACAAATTCTAACACTCCATGTTATGACAACAAAGGATTATGTGCGGATGCGGATTATTCATGTGATTATAATGCACTCCTACACAAAATGTGTGTTCGGCTACATCATATCCAAAGGGGAAATGGGTCTGTAGCAAGTAGGTGAATTTCTGTTGCCCTTTTTAAAAAATGGGTACTCTAGTAGAATCCCTGCAAGAAGAAGGGATCTGAACTAAAACAATGCTATGAAAAAAAAAGTGGTGCCAAAAAGCAAGGGTTCTTTTATAATTGTCAGTAGGTACACCATCTGCACTGTGACTTTGCCTGGGGAGGATTTAGAAATAGCTATCATTGTCATGTCCACAGTATTGGCATTACTCAAGGCTAGGACTTAGTCCAAAGATGGATTGGCCCGTGGTTTTCGATTTCGTTTTCTTATATCTGCTGAGCAACTTCATTTATTGAAAGTAAGTAAATTTGACCAATAAACAATTCATTCCCAGGCTTTTCAGTAGTAAGTGAAAATGATCTTAATTGTGTCCTACCACAATATCAGAATTAAAATATTTGCCCACACTTATATTGACTCCTCAATCTCAACTGTCAAGACCTCCTCATGGTGAGCAGATGTAACACTATGGGGCAACACTTCATATCGCAGTCTATCGCAGTAAAACAACGCCGTATTTGCAACACGGAGGTACTATGCAATAGGCCGACGACAACGCTTCAAATGTCTGCGATAAAGACAACGCGACCCCGCAAAAATGCAAAACACCAACACAAAAAAAGTTAGGATGAGGTCAACAGCGATACAAACATCTGCAAAAAACAGTGACAGGCCTGCAAATCCCATGCTTCAGGTGGGAAAATGCACTATAAAAGCAATAAAAATAATACACCAAAAACAATTCGAACTGTGTGTCACCATGGATGCACCCGGACCTAGTGCAGAGGCCAACACCAACTCCACAAGCCCCACAGACCACCAGCAAGGAACCTCGGGGTCGGGGAAGACCAAGGAGAAGAGGAAGAGGAAGACTAGGTGCAGTCCGCAGCAAAACCAGATCAGCCTCAGTGTCACGGAGGTGACAGTACACTACCATCAACTGACCCACAATGAGACTAACGTGAATGCAGTCAGAGTGTCAAGGAGGTCAAGAGGCACTGGCATAATGTGAAAAGCCACCTCAAGCACAAACCCGCTGCCAACAGGAAGGCAGCAACGGCAACAGGAAGTAGGAGTTTCCTGCGCCACAGAAGGAGCTGGAGGGAATGGAGGCCACAGTCATCAGTGTGGAGACGGTGCAAGGAGCTGGGAGTACTGACACAGCTCGATAGGACCTGACACAACATCAACTGCAGCACACACATATAGCAATCACAGCACATCTCACGACAACGTGGTACAAAGTGAAACACCGACACTGCAGAACAGGGGACACAACTGGTCATGCGCAGAAACAGGCCAAGCACATCGAACAGAGCAGGAAAGTGTAAGATTCATATGTACGTATACAACCTCACATCCGTCACGTAGTCTAAATGTACACTGCCCCGCATCAATTTTCAGCACCGCCCAAACAGTCACAATGTAACATTGTCATACAGTCTGCATGTCAACAAGAACAATGCGCCAACATACATGTCAACACAATGTCAACATGCATCGCCCCTTCACATTGCAGAAGGACAAACAACACCTCCAGCAGAGCATACCAGACAACCGATCAGTGATGCTGAAGACGACCACCACATCTTCGACACCGACGCACCACAACAGCTCATGGACATCTCAGGCAACCCACCCCCAGGAGCAGGGCAGCTAAGCTACATGGAGGAGACTCCAGTCCCTACAGAGACCACACAGCAGGAAGCACCCGTCATCATGGCTGGCTCCCAACACGCCACCGAGGCACACATCGCATTCAAATACCAGGTGTCAGAATGCCAAAAGGGGGTGTCCAAACATGTGCGGGTGCGGTCAGAGCTCATGGAAGCCGAACTACATCACATATGGAGTGTCTAAGTCCCATCACTGACCACCTACACCCCACAAAGGAGACCCACACTGCGACAGAGACACATGCAATTGCACATTTCCTGTACTGAACCACGCCCAGAGCCCCAGAATTAACATTCACACACCCACGCTGGACCTCCGTATGGCAGCCCTGTACACTCCTCTTATGTATTGAGTGGCTGATGACAAAGCTACATGTCCAAGCTCTAACCCACTCCCTGCGATTACATGGTTGCGTCTGCTGTACACAACACAATGTAATGTTGTAGGGCACAGGGCCCTCATGCACACATGACCACACAGACACATGCAGATAGTTTGTGGAACTGGCTACGGGCTACGTGCGCCCGGCCCCTTTATTGGCAGGGTCACATGTACAGTGAAGCCTGTTCTGGATGTGTGTGGGGTGAGTGTAAGCCAGCCCTGAGGGAGTTGTTGGTGTTGGCCACAAATACAATACTGAACATTATTAAGTTGGAAACAAAAAACACCAGCATTACAGAGTTGAGAGCGGAGCATTATGGTGGCAACTGGAGCAAGAACAGAGGTCACCCAATGAGCAAACAGAAGTGTCCGTGAGTTGCAGAGCACTGAGGTTGGGGCACTAGAGCTGAGCGTGCTCATGTGAATAAAATGTCTAGGATTGGGTCCCTTGGGATAGTCCTAATGCAGCTGCAGTGGGGGGTGTCTCGCCAGCATAATCTTCCTTATCATCGTCCCAGGTCCCCCATACCGCCTGAGGTGACATTGCTGCGTGAGCTTGCCCCAGCACATAACCAAAACAGAAATGGACGATGACGGTGCACTGAGTTAGTGGTACTGGAGTGCTGAGCAGGGTATCAGGCAGATGATGGCATCCATGACAGGTGTGAGCAACTCTGTTAGTCTGCCTGTACGACCGTTTAGACACTGGCAGTTGGCAGTTGGAGGCGGTCCTGGTGGTGGTGGCGTGTGCCTTCCTGCAGTGATGCGGCGTCCGGGCCGGTCAGCACTCGATTTGATGTATGAGCCCTGGTGTATCGCAGTTGAGGCGGGAGGCAGCGGACAACGCAGGACCACAGACACATGGCGTTGATGACCCGCGGCCATCATCTCAGAGGCCACCCATTATCTCAGAAGACAGGGTCCCTGACTTGAGCTGCACAGAGTTAGTGGTCCTGGATGCACAGCGGCCGGCACAGGCACCCTGCCACGGGACGGTGGATTGCGGTGCACTGAGGCAGGGCCAGGCTGACTGAGCAGGTCCTCGTCGATGCCCAAGGGGAATGTGGGGTAGGGCTGTGGGGGACAGTGGAGGGTGTCCTCCAGGGCATGATACAGAGGACATACGCCATCCGGAAGCAGCAAATGGAGGAGTGGAATGCTACAGCCTTGTTTCCACCACCAATTCAGTATCAGCTACATGAGGATGAAGACAACCCCCAGTCAAAAGACTCAGACGCCACCGAAGTTCTACCAGAGAGTGTCCATGTATGTCGGGGAACTGGCTTAGTGGCACCGGGGATGCAGTCTGCGATGATGCCGGTACAATTATATGAATTTGTCCATTGCTAAATCAAGACTCAGTCCCAAATGTGTGACCTACTTGACTGCAGTGCGGGCCGGAGGCAGTGGTCAGCAGGGGCCCAAAGTCACGTGTCGTTGGCTCGCGATGAACAGAGTTAGTGACACCAGGGCTGTTGTCGGTAGTGTTCGATCACCTCCATAACAATGATCCTTTTTTCCTACGGACTGTAAAGCGTCATCCTCTTACACCTCTCCTTGCATGCAATGATATGTACTCTGCCATTTAAAAATCAAGACTCAGTTCAACATGTGTGTCCTACCCGAGCGCTGTGTGGCCCGAGGGCAGTAGTCAGCCTGGGCCCACAGACATGTGTTGGTGGAATGCTAATCACAGACTTGGTGGCACCACATCGAAGGGAGTATAGTGAGTTCAACTCAGCCATAAACATCGTCCTCTTCCTTAGTGTAATCAAGACTCAGGTCCATAAGTGTGACCTATTAGTCCGCTGTGTATGCCCGTAGAGTACATCAACAAGAAAGGAGCAGTTGGAGGCGGTCCTGGTGGTGGTGGCGTGTGCCTTCCTGCAGTGATGCGGCGTCCGGGCCGGTCAGCACTCGATTTGATGTATGAGCCCTGGTGTATCGCAGTTGAGGCGGGAGGCAGCGGACAACGCAGGACCACAGACACATGGCGTTGATGACCCGCGGCCATCATCTCAGAGGCCACCCATTATCTCAGAAGACAGGGTCCCTGACTTGAGCTGCACAGAGTTAGTGGTCCTGGATGCACAGCGGCCGGCACAGGCACCCTGCCACGGGACGGTGGATTGCGGTGCACTGAGGCAGGGCCAGGCTGACTGAGCAGGTCCTCGTCGATGCCCAAGGGGAATGTGAGGTAGGGCTGTGGGGGACAGTGGAGGGTGTCCTCCAGGGCATGATACAGAGGACATACGCCATCCGGAAGCAGCAAATGGAGGAGTGGAATGCTACAGCCTTGTTTCCACCACCAATTCAGTATCAGCTACATGAGGATGAAGACAACCCCCAGTCAAAAGACTCAGACGCCACCGAAGTTCTACCAGAGAGTGTCCATGTATGTCGGGAAACTGGCTTAGTGGCACCGGGGATGCAGTCTGCGATGATGCCGGTACAATTATATGAATTTGTCCATTGCTAAATCAAGACTCAGTCCCAAATGTGTGACCTACTTGACTGCAGTGCGGGCCGGAGGCAGTGGTCAGCAGGGGCCCAAAGTCACGTGTCGTTGGCTCGCGATGAACAGAGTTAGTGACACCAGGGCTGTTGTCGGTAGTGTTCGATCACCTCCATAACAATGATCCTTTTTTCCTACGGACTGTAAAGCGTCATCCTCTTACACCTCTCCTTGCATGCAATGATATGTACTCTGCCATTTAAAAATCAAGACTCAGTTCAACATGTGTGTCCTACCCGAGCGCTGTGTGGCCCGAGGGCAGTAGTCAGCCTGGGCCCACAGACACGTGTTGGTGGAATGCTAATCACAGACTTGGTGGCACCACATCGAAGGGAGTATAGTGAGTTCAACTCAGCCATAAACATCGTCCTCTTCCTTAGTGTAATCAAGACTCAGGTCCATAAGTGTGACCTATTAGTCCGCTGTGTATGCCCGTAGAGTACATCAACAAGAAAGGAGTACTGCGGGCCTATGTCTCGGAGACTGTGATGGTCTGAGGAGGCTGCCAGCGCCGCAGCCCTTAGCCTTGGAGCTTAAACCGGCACGTGGTGGGCCCTCTTCAACACACGCCAGTGTTGGCAGGTGAGGACTGGGTGCGCAGGGGTGGGCAAGACTTGTTCAGAGACCAGCGGCCTGGGGCACAGCAGGCGCACAGGATCGCAGGCAACTCTGCTCACGGCATCGGCCTCGTGGCGGGGTGAGAGGCGCCGCCCTGGCAGACACGTTGGGCATTCTGGAAGAGGACCATCCCCAGAGTTACGTGCCTTTTATTCACACCCCTACGCTGGCCTGGCGTACGTCGGGCCAGCCTACTCAGCTCACGCTTATGGGGAGACGTAACAAGCTACATTTCTGCAATCTTCCCCACTGGCTGGGGTGACATGGTTGCGTCCACTGCCCACTACACTCCAAAAACCAGCAGTGTGTGTTGACATGGATATGTGTGTGGTCTGCATACTGCAGTCTGGCTATCACATCCACACCATACTTGGCATTGTGTACATTCTCATTCATCGGTCACTTGCTTCCTTCGCACATGCATGTTCCCCACCGCTCCCCACAATCTGCTATTGTGTGGCTGAGGTGCCATGCCGTTGATAGCTTATGGGCATGGCTGGCCCAGGTTCCAACAGTGAGTTGTGTCTGGTGGGTGGGCATGGTAGGTGGACATGTTGTTTGGCATGTTGAATGTGAGTTTGTAACATGTGCATTCCCAGTGGTGTGTGTTGCATGATTGTAGAGTTGAGGTGTGTGGTGTGTTCATTTGGTACTTGCCAACGAGCACTGCTGTTCCCTGAGTGCCATCCTGTTAGCGCTGGTTGTTAATGGACTTTGGGTAGATGTAAGAATCATTAACACTGCCTGGGTGTTGGCGTCGAGGTTGGTGGAGATTCCCGGGTGGTCCACTATTGCCTGCACATTGAAGGAACATGTGTGCTTTCTGTTGTGGTTATTGTGTGCAGTGTTGCCAGGGGGCACAAGTAGACAAATCTTGTTACCAATATTTTATATGACTCTCTGCATAACCAATATGCCGGAGAATAAAAGTGGGCTAAATCACAGCGCGCAACAAAGTGAATATTGGAACACAACAGTACAATAAGAAATTCCAAATTGCTTGCAAAAATTATTATTATTTGATATTTCTCAAGGGCTGTCAAGGTGAGGCACAATTGTAAAGTGACCAGTGTTTCAAAGTGACAATGGGTGCCCAGTGCTGGTGGTGCAGTGCATATATACAAGAGGTGAAGTTATATACAAGTATATACAGGTTGAAGAATGGTCAGAACAACAACGAGGCCAATATCGCTTGTTGTGGCGGGGCCGCTCATTAGTATACACCAAGAGATTTGTAAAGACTGAGCCATGTATTATCGTTGACGTTTCTACCCTGATAATGCGTTCGTATGGTGTAATAGCGGGTCTTCCTCAGGACAAAGGACAGCCAAGCAAGTGGGAATAATAATCTGAGGACAGCTGAATGAAAAGCTTAAACATCCACTGACTTTTTGCCTGGATGTACTTTGAATTATCTTCAGTTTTCCTGATTCATTTCAAACTCGACATAGGGAACAACTTTGCTGTGTTGTTTTAAGGCTCAGAGATTCCCCTTACCTGAGCCTTCTTGACAAGTGCAGATCCTTCTGGCAGCCTCCATTTAGCGAGGGACGCCTAGGGATTATTCCCACTTGCTGAATCCATACATCCCAGCCTTGATGAATTGGCTAAATAAAGGATTCTTCCTGAAAAGAAGGCTTTACACTGTCCTTATATATTCCTCTGTGTGGTATAGAAGTTTAGATTTTCTGAAGGAAATACAATAATTGTTAATTCACCTGTAGGTGAGTGGTCAGACATGTTAGTGCTTACCTTATTTAAAAGATTTGTTGAGTACCTCACATAAAAAACTTCAAGCTGACACCTTTTTAGTAACGTTTTCAAGTTCACAGTATCAAAGAAGTCAATAAAATGTTAATACAATAAAAGTAATATGAAAAACAAGTCATAATATCTGTTAATTAAAAACAATGACAATAAACAATATATCAAACAGCAATACCAAAATGTTACAAAATAAATAATTATATATCCGTCATGAAGAAGTTAATCTGGAGACTCCTACTTTTAAAGCACAAATTATTTTAATATGGCTTTCTCGCACCTGAAATTGTCCCCATGTTAATAATTCTTCCTGATCTCCAAAATCTCCATCTTTCATCTCTACAAATTTGGCATGTTTGATTTAGGTAGACACAGAAATTGTAGGTTCCCTAGGCCCTCCTATCCTACATACCGGGTAAGAGTAGGCATAGTGTAGCCACGCCGTTTAGGCACACAAACAAATGCACTGCCGTCACTTTAGGGTTGCTTGCTCTCGTATTGCTTTCACATGCAGAAAATACAACCAGTCTTCTGGCTTGCGTGCTCCTAGCTCCTCCCCATCATAAGAGACTGCTCGGTACCCGAGGGCTCTGAGCAAAACACCGGCTTTAGGGCAGTGCGACCGGTGCAGCCGAAACAGGCTCTGACCCATCGCTGTGTTTAACAATAACTTATGACTGGAGAGATGAGGGGCACTTTTGCCCAGTAGTACTGAGACAATCCGAGGAGGGGGTCATCGGGTGTGGGGGCACCTAAAATGATTGTCGTACTGCGTGCGACGAGGCTAAAGCCGGCCCTATCTCCAAGGCCCCAAGGACAGAAACTACATAACTATTACTGTAAGTGGACGGGTCCCTCTGGGTCTCCGACTCGTTAGTAATTATTAACTGACATTGAAAGGGTCCTTTGGGCTCTATATATAAAGTCCTTAACTTTTCCAACAACAAACATGATTCTACTTCTGAATAACTAACGTTAAAAAAAAAACTTAAGCTAATGCTTGTCTGCTGTTCAGCTCCTGTTTATTTTTCAGGTTTTACTTCATGTTGTACTAAAATACCGGTCTGGTGGCACACTATAGGATCACAAAAATGTAGTTTACTTGTTCACCATGCCCTTTTTTACATGAACCACGCCCCCTTTAGAGACTCCCCTCTCCCCATTTGAAACCCACTTAAAGCCCTGTACATAATAGTTTTCCAATGGCCTTCCACTGAACTGCGAATTAAGATTTTTACAAATCGAAATAAAGAACATGAGTGCCAGAAAGAGGCTGCATCACCCACATCACCGGCCCCTAACAGTATACGATTCTATTTGGCTCTCGGAAACTTTATTTTTTGTATTAAAGTTAACAAAGCTTACAATAAAATTAAAAACACAGCACATTAGTTTGAAATCACAATTCGTTTTAGTAAACCTCATCCAAAATCTTTTGAGGTTATGTAAGCTGAAGCTCTGACTTTTATTATTTGGTTTACCTTGTTTTAAGAGGAAACACTAGGCACTTAGACATGGTGAATAAAAGACTGCAATAACAGAGGCAGTGCCCTCACGTTCAGATAATATCTGATATCATGCTTCTGTTTGCACAATCTGCACCAGCACAAATCTCTTGACACCCAGAACCTTTCAGTCTGAGCCTTCAGCACCGACTTTTTGGCTATAATGCACTTATAGTGGTTGGAATGGGTCATGTGGTTTGTCACAAAACTCCCAAATAAGTAAATAAAAACATTAATGGTTCAATGGATATTAAGGACAGCCATAAGGGAGTGTATTGCTTGTTCAGCAGAGCATCAGCTGTGTCACTTGCTGAGATGGCCATTGCTTTGGATCTGTTCATCTCTATCTTCCAGAGTTACTTTTGTCTTTTTACCCTCCCGCTTGACCATCCACTGTTTCTATTTCCAACCTGCTAAGTATTTATTGGACTCTAAATAGCATCTTACCTCCCACCTCCTGACTCAAGTACCATTCTCAGAGCCCGTACCCCTGGCATTATGCCTTTGTCTTTAAAAGTAAAGTATAGAGAGAAAGCAGTGAGAAAAGAAAGGCCCCAGTGGTAGAAGGAAGATGGCAGGCACAGAGCTGCTAAGGGGAGAAGGTGGTAATTAGAGGTAGCAGACGCGAGAAAGTAGGGAAGGGAAAGTAGTGGGGAAAAGGGGCAGAAAGGAAGGAAGATGAGCAAATATGAGAAAGAAGCAACGCTGGAGAGAAGATTCCATAGGACATAACATGAGGGGATCAAGAAACAGGGCTGTGGGAGAAAGGACAGAGGGGTAAAGGAAGACCAAAACAAGAAATAGAGGAGAATAAAAAGAGTGACAGTAGTCGGAGGGATCAGGAGCAAGGAGGGGTGAGGGGTATTAAACATAAAAAAGAAAACAATGAAGAAGTTATTTGCAGTAATACAAATATGCCGTGGTGGAAAGAACATTCAAACAGAAATAGGCAGAGAGTGAAAAAATGTGGTCTGTGTTTTGTCTATGTGTAATTTTCGGGTCGTTTTCTGGATTATGAATTCTGGAGATTACTATTGCCTGACACTACCTGAGATCTACAGAAACATAAGGGCAGTAAAGCAAATTTGGAGGTGTTGTACTATTAAATAATTGGCCTAATCTCACTACACTCAGTGTTTGGGTAGAAGAGCTCGTTTCAAAAACTTCACTAAGACTAGAATTTTGTCCAATCAATTATTTATCTTCTGACTGGTATAAAAGGTGTTTGTTTCAATTTGAGTTTAAAATTTACTGATTGGATATCTTTATTAAAACGGAATATTTATAAATATGGTAATTAATTTCATGAAGTAAAAAAAATGAATGAACATTACTAAAATTGCAGTAGCAAACATTACTATGCAATTCATGTTTGTAGTAAAATGCTAGGAAGTAAATAGGCTCAATATGAAATGTTTGCTGATATTCAATGTGATGAACTACTTTTTAATAAATTGACATAGCCCTCAATTTCATATACTTTGCAAGATCCTTAAACTGTCAGCTTCTCTTTAGGGATGCAGTTTAAGGCAATAGCGCTCTAAGTGTGCTCAAGTTTGTTAAACAATACAAAATAATGCAATGTCAACGTACAGTAAGTGGCACTGTTTTCAGTTTTGTTTCATCTAAAAACAGCAAATGTACATATGTGCAGCTTGTAATACTGACCAAGGAAGGAAAGGACAAAGGTTTTCTGATAATACGTTTTTGCCCCCAGAGCAAAGATTTCTGTCTGACATTTATGTGGTTTCTGTGTAGGAGTGTCAAAGACTCCCAAGTTAGATATCGCTTACAGACTAAGACCCGTTTTGCACAATACTAATTGTTGTTAGATATCGCTTACAGACTAAGACCTGTTTTGCACAATACTAATTATTGGAGTAGACTTTGGATCAGCCCACTACTTTCCATTTATTGTTCAAAGACTTTATTCGAATTGAATTCACAATTCATAAAAGGATACACATAGAAATCACAATTAAAATTCCTTCTTTGATTCAGATTTAGACATTACTAAAATTAGATCTTTCTAAAATTGATAAAAAGTGGTTTAAAAAGGATAAAACAATACAATCAATTTAATTACATAATAGTTAAAAATACTTAATTAGCTCTTGCTATCCCATGACGATGGTCATTCTCGCTCTTATAATTGTATTCAAATAAAGGCTCACTATGCTGATGGTAAAAGAATCTTCTAAGGACCTGAGTTTGTTATAGGCATCTCTTGCTTTCCTTAGGCCCCAAGTTAACAGAGGGGTTTTAAGATTTGTCGTCTAGAGTGGCTGTATAAAGTACAAAAAATAATGCAGTGTATATTTGATTGGAAGGAATTGTCATCACAGGGACACCGCCTTTTTACTCTCGTCCAATCATTGCAATTCGGGAATGATACAAGTCTGTAGAAGGTTTCCAGGCGGAAGTAAGTCAGGAGCCTACGATGCTGTAGGGAGTGGTCTATTACAAGGTACAACTGAGGGCCCCTTTGAGGTGTCACTTCATCGTGGCTCATGACAGATTTTTTATTCCTTTCGCCCTTCCACCTTTGCAGTTCCAAATGTTCCAGGAAGATCTTTTTCAACATGGATCACAAGAGCTGTTCCAGTGAGGCTGGGTCGGTAAAGTATTCAGGATGACCAATCTCACTGACAAAGTTCTTAATGTAGCTAAGCCATTTAATATTTTTCATCCCATCACAGCTTAAACAGTCCTCAATGATAGATCTATTCAGATCTGTGGCAGGGTTGGTCCAGACATTATGGCATAGGAAGACAGGGGCTAGTTTTATATAGTCCGTAATGTAAATGAGAGCAACTTCGGCATGTAAGACATATATAGGAGTACTCCCCGGTGTAGCAGTTATAAATCAAAGGAACCTATTCTCGATTCGCTGTATCGCCTCCACTTGCTGCCAGGCCCAAATGCCCGCCCCATAGGTCCCAATAGTCACACATTTCGATTTATATATTTGGAGGAGCTCCCTGACTGGCCTGTGTCCTATTTTTTTAGCAAAGCTCATAAGAGCACCAATTGCTCTATTAAATGCCATGGCCCTTGCATTCACAGCAGGCTTCCACGTGCCCTGCCTATCAAAATGAACCCCCAAATAACAAAAGATGTCGGCTAACTCCACCTTCCTTTCATCTAAGGTAATTGGACATGGTGATCTTTGTTTGTTTGGGCCGCACAACATGGTAAACATCTTCGAGACGTTTACGCGTAGCCCCCTGGTATTCATAAAGTTAGTGAAGGTCTGTACGGCTTTCTGGAGACCCACCTTTGTCTGCGAGAGGATAGCCGCATCATCAGCATAAAGTAGGATGGGGATGGGTTTGCCTTTGATTACCGGATAATCGTAATACTTTTGTGTTAAGCAAGAACCCACTCCATTAATATAGAGGTTAAATAGCAGGGGGGCCAATATGCAGCCCTGCCTTACCCCTCTATTAATCTTGAAGAGCTCAGTGCATTCCCCCCTCTGGCCGTATCTTACTCTTGCACCCGCCTCAACATAGAGTTCTCTGATGTAATCTATTATTTTGTTGTCCAGCCCAATGTCCCTCAGAATCTGCCAAAGATTGTCGTGCAAAACGCAATCGAATGCGGAGCTGAGGTCCACAAATATCACGTATAGGTTAGATTTCCTTGCGTGTATGTATTTGGAGATGGTTAGGGAGAGGTTTAGCCCCTGCTCAATTGTCCCCCGCCCTCCCCTAAACCCATACTGGAAAGGTGATAGCACTTTCAGTCCCTCCAACCAGTCCTGAATGCGAGCAAGAATGACCCTTCCCGCCATCTTCATGAAGCCATCTAACAAAGAGATGGGCCGATAGCAGGAAGGATCATACCTGTTCCCTTTTTTATAAATCGGGACCAAAATTGCCTCCTTCCATGTTGGAATAATACCTCTTTTACCCATGCAATTCAGGACTCTAGTGAGTAAAGGGGCCCACAAATCGGGATACGTTTTGAACACATCAATAGGGACGGAGTCTGGTCCTGGGGCTTTAGAAGCTGAGCTTTCCCCTAAGGCTTTATAAACCTCCTCCAATTTAAATTGAATATCTAAGGGGGACAGGGAATCTACAACTTCCTTACATATTGCTGTTTCGGGGGAAAGTACAGGCAAAACCGGAGTGCCATAAAGGGCTTGGAAATGACACACCCACTCCTGAGCTGTAATAGCATTATCTAAACGAGGGCCCTGATCATCTTGGTAAAAGGGAGCGTTCACAGCCTTCCAGAAGGCAACAGTGTCCTTTTGTGTTGCTGCTACATGGAGGGCTTCCCAAGCTTCAGCTTTTATATCTTTCCTTCTTCTGGCCAAGGCAGCACGGTAATTGCGCCTTGCCATTTGTACCTCGGCTCTGTCTAGCGGGGTGGCATGCAATGCTTGTTTAAGTTCCCTCAGTGCCCTGGAGCAGTTTGAATCAAACCACCCAGGGGCTCTCTTGACTATATTGCGTGGAATTCTGGTCAGGAGGTGTTTAATTGAACCACAAATTTTATTAAAGGAGTCCAAAACTTGTTCTTCGTCCTCCTCTAAGGTCAAGCACGTATTGATTTCCTTTTGGGAAATGGACACTAGATTTTTTAGGAAACTCTCTGGGATTACCTTCTCCCATTTAATGCAACATCCGTTACGCTGACCGAGAATGGGGTTAAGGTCATAATTGCTTTGAATATTAAGGGGCGGCGTAACCAGGTTTACCTTAAAGATAAATGAGATGGGGTAATGATCACTGATGCCACTTACGAGGGTCTCCCATTTAGTAACTAGTGGGGCGTAACGTGACGAAAGTAGGGCAAAATCAATAATTGATTTTGCCCCTCTAGCGTTAAAGGTAGGTGTAAATGATTTGGGCACAGAACAAGCCTCATTAATAAATACCATGGAATGGTCCACCAGTAAGTTGTTAAGTATGTCCCCTAGTTTTGTATGGGCAAAATGGCTTTCATCTTTCCAGCCACACACGCCCTGTAAACTCCTTGGACATAAGGGACAATTAAAGTCCCCTACCCACATAAGGGCCAAATCCCCAGGACAGCTATCTACAATCATCTTGAGGGTGCCTGATAAATTCTTAATTGTAGTTTCCACTTGTGCTGTCGGAATGTTGTTGTAGAAGTTGATTATAGCCAAATTTTTCAAAGATCCCCATGTTACCTTTAATATTTGATAATATGGACAATCCAAGAAGCTCCCAAGGACAGTAGGACCAGAATAGATAGACAAATATATAGATAGCCCTCCCTTATGTCTACCCATTTTACTAGGAACTGCCGGGGTGAAAAAGGTTTTATATCCTAACAAGTGGGATGGTTCACTGGTCCATGTTTCCTGGAGAGCTATGATGGAATGGGTCATGGTTATTAAACACCAATCTGCGTCATTAATTTTTGAAGCAAGACCCGCTATGTTCCACGATATTATACTGCCAGGGATTTCATTACTAATTGGGGATATTACATCCATGGGTGTCACAGGGGCCAGTTCCAGTAGAACACTAGGAATTATCCCCGAAAAATTAGCCAGTTGGGGAGGTGATGTTGTTTCTTCCCCAAGAGCTTGTATATCAGGCTGAGGGGCTATCACAGGGGAAAGTTCCTGTGTACTAATAATCTGTACAGGAGCTAAAATGTGTTTTTGGAAACCCAAATTATCTTTTTTGCCTTTTATCTTGTAAATTGGGAGCGTATTACCAGGGGGGCCCAACCGTCATTCACAGTCGTCCAAGCCTGAAAAGGCTTCAAATCTATTAGACACTTCAAGGGGGGTGAATAGCAACAAGTGGTCCATTCCCCTTGTTCCTTGCGAGTGGTCCAACCCCCTGAAGTTATTCCCGTGTCAACCAAAGTACATTTTTTGGCATAATAGGATTGGGGGCGTGCCACATGTATTGATTATTAAATGTTAAAGGAGGGACCCCTAAACGCATTGTAGGAGCCACCAGGGATCTTGGGTAGAAATAGGTTAGGTCACAAGGAACGATGGTTGTGCCGGTAGACCTTGGCCTCCAATTTAGGATGTGTCTGACCGCACCTGGATCTCTGAAATTAATGATTATTAGGTCACCCACTATATCTTTCACTTTGCTTTCACTTTGCTCCCCAGCCAGGATAGTCGCCGCACATGGACAATCTCGCCATTTACGTTGCCTGGGAGCGGTCTGTGCTGGCTAAGCCAGTGCATGATTTTGTTTTTTAATTGGTTAAAGCCTTCCCTCCTGCCGTCTTCTAAGGTGAGGACACCCGTTAGTACAACCACATAGGGGACCGCGTCTGGTGGTAATTCAACTTGACGGCCCCTTTGATTTCCTACTCTATCTGGATGCGCCCTCCCCCTACCTCCTGATTATTTCTAATGGTGGTTGCGTTAGCCCTCTTTGGGATTTCCTTAGAGGTATGTGGGCCGGGTTGATGAACTGCTTTAGGTGGTTTTACCCCTTGATGACCACAGCCCAGGGAGTTGCTAGGTGGCATTATGTCCTTTTGGATTACAGGAATTGAGGTTGATGCTATGGCTACGGGGGGTAAGGCTGGCTTTGCAGTATCTATCGATAGAACTGCTTTGTTGGTAATGACTATTTCCAAATCCCCCAGCCGTTGCTCCACCCTCTTCAGCCTCTCTAATATGGGAGACATAAATGACCTGAATAGATGTTCAATGTTGTCAAAAGAGACAGCAGACGATTGTTCCTTGGGCGTGCAATTTCTAGGAGCTATTGAACCGGGGTTAAGTGCAGTCAATATAGGGGTATTTATAGATGATATGATTTCGTGCGGTGCGTCCTGACCCAAATTGGTGATTAGAGTGGTCTTTGTAGAAAGTGCAGGTGTAACCATAGCCTTTTTGCCCCTTCCAAAGTCAGAGTGGCTGATCTTAACTTTTTGTAGAACACCACCGTCTCTTATTTGGTGGCGGTCCAAAGACTTTGGGGACCTCCCGCTTCCCAGCTTTCTTTTTAGAATTCACCACTACTGCCCGAGGTGTATCGGGTATGACTTCTATGCCTGTATTAATATCGCTAGGGGTTAGTGTGGTTTTTTTACCCGCACTATTAAGGGCAGCCGATGAGGGAGACGTATCTCGCAGAAGCATTGGAATACCCTGCGTAGATAACGGGTCCTCATTTCCTGTTGTCAATCCTACACCCGCTAGATTAATCTGGGATGGTACAACCATAGGGGATCTGGTTTTAATAGATTCAATAGAGCGACGGCGCTCTGCCCTATGCTCAGCCAGTGCACAGTCCCTTTCCATATCGAGGGCTGGTTTTCTGAAATAGTTATCCAGGGTGCCTTTGCTATTTCCTCCTACGTCAGCCAGTACAATTTTATCAGGAGTGGCTGCCATGGAAGGTCAACAGGTAGGTATTAGGGTTATACAGCAGGGCTAGTGATATTTTTTAATTACTTAGCTTTTCCAAAGGTCAGCCGAAGCTGGTGACAATACAGACCCCTGATAATATAACCCTCCAGCACAGTTACTCAACAAGTGGCTATAATCCGAAAGGCAACCAGGGGGGAAGGCCTATCAATGTCAGCTGGGAATAATAGACTTTGTAAAGTGTGGCAATATAGGAACAGTTCCTAATAGTAAGTGAAATAAAAACACGTAACATAGATACACACTGTCAAGTGCATGACAATCTTACTAATAGGGATGGGGCAGGCGAAGACGTGAGTAGATGTAAGAGAATGGGCCCGGCCCGGCCTCCCTCGGCCCCCGAATGGCAACAAAACGGCCCGCCCATTGCCCGGGCTTCGCCCGGTGTCCCGCGGAGCGGGTGGTCAGCCCCCTTTGTAGCGCCTCCTGGCGCAGTTGTGACGATACCCGCCTGCACCCAGCCGCTAGGGTTGCTGGGATTCCGAGTCCTCTGCTCGGCGGCCGCGATGTTATCAAAGTGCGGCGGCGGGAGGACTCGTGCAGCAGCGACAGGGTAGGTAAATGGCCAGGGATTAGCTTCTCCTCCTCAGAACACCAAAGTTCGGAACAAAAAGGTTTTCCCATCTCCGCCGGTGGTCAGCCCCCTTTGTAGCGCCTCCTGGCGCAGTTGTGACGATACCTGCCTGCACCCAGCCGCTAGGGTTGCTGGGATTCCGAGTCCTCCGCTCGGCGGCCGCGATGTTATCAAAGTGCGGCGGCGGGAGGACTCGTGCAGCAGGGACAGGGTAGGTAAATGGCCAGGGATTAGCTTCTCCTCCTCAGAACACCAAAGTTCGGTACAAAAAGGCTTCCCTTTCCATTTATTGGCTTTCTTGCTAATCCCAATTGCTTGCTTCCTATTCAATGACTTTTCTCCTTCTTCTTTTTGTCCCTTCGCTGGACCATCCTTTTGAATGGCTGACTTATATCATTTCATGGCTTACATCAGGAAATATTTGTACTTCATTTTGCTATCTATCCCCAATATGATGCCTCCTCCTCACATCACCGCCCCAAACTCTCCATAATGATCCCCTCCCCTTACCCAGCAAATCTGTGACAGGTCACCAAAAGTATATTATTGCCAGGTTTGACTAAAGTGCAGCATTTACTTGGATGGTTTTCTTTCCTGCCTTTCCAGATGTTACAAGAAAGCCTGTGCCCTGACACACAAAGGTGGATTTCATGGCACTCTGGGAGGGGCAGACTTCTGCACTTACTCAGCCTGTGTTTGAGGTAGAAGACTGACTATAAAGATGTCTCTTCTCCCGGAGGCCCATACATCTACTCCCCAGGCTACTGGAGAGCACAAATTGGTTGGAGCATTTGTTCCATTTCCCAGACCTGTGGAAAGTTGATAGCAAGTGTTTTCCTTTAAATCCTGACACTTCCTCACACAGCTGTTTTTTTAGTTCGAGCCTAGCGGCAGCGTGCTTGCACTGCTCTCTCTGCGAGACTGCTGTAGGAGAGTATGGGAGAGAAGCTGTGCCCACTCTCCTCTCATATTTTTCATTGGCTTGTGTCATTGTCTTTCACAAATGCTGCCTTCAGATTCATTAATAGGCTTATTAGTCCCTCCTTATTATGGACTTGTCTTCATTTGTACTCTTCCATGGAGACTGGCCCTTTTACTTCAGTTGTTACACAGGATGTGTTATTTCTGTAAGCACTATTTACTTTATTGAGTTTCTCCTACTGCAGGCCAGATATGCGCTGCTTCATCTGAAACCGCTTGTATTTTTTTACGCAGCACAGCCACCCCATAACATGGGCGCTCGCTTTCAATCAGTTTAACCCAGCATTATCATGTGTCTGTTTCAACCCCTCAGTAAAATGGATTTAGAAATGATTAGCGAATTAAGTCATGTGAATTCCAGGTAGCACGAAGTCCTGTGCTAATGGGCTGAAGCTGACAACAGCACATCTGTGTTACATGTCATTTGTACAAAAGCCACCTGAGGGGTTGTTTTCAAAAGCCTGTTTTATTAACAAAAACACCACCACCAATACCACCACCACCACCAATGTCACCACCACCAATACCATCACCATCACCACCATACGACCACCTCCACCAATACCACCACCACCAATACCACCACCAATACCACCATCACCTCCAATACCACCACCACCTCCAATACCATTACCACCACCAATACTACCACCACCAATACCACCATCAACACCAACACCATCAACACCACCAATACCATCACCAATACCACTACCACCACCACCTATACCACTACCACCAATACCACCACCATCAATACCACCACCTCCACCATCACCACTACCACCACCAATACCACCACCAATACCACTACCACCACCAATACCACCAGCACCAATGTCTCCACCACCACCACCAATACCACCACCACCAATACCATCAATACCACCACCAATACCACCTCAAATACCACCACCAGCACCAATACCACCACCACCATCAATACCACCACCACCAATACCATCACCAATACCACTACCACCATCACCAATACACCACCACCAATATCACCACCACCAATACCACCATCATCAATACCACAACCTCCACCATCACCACTACCACCACCAATACCACCACCACCATCAAGACCACCAATACCACTACCTCCACCAATACCACCAGCACCAATGCCTTCAAAACCACCACCAATCACACCACCACCACCACTACCACCAATACCATCAATACCACGACCAATACCACCTCCAATACCACCACCAGCACCAATACTACCATCACCATCAATACCACCACCACCAATACCATTACCACTACCAATACCACCACCACCAATACCAATACCACCCCCCCACCAATACCACCACTAATACCACCATCACCAATAGTACCACCATCAATACCACCACCACCAATACCATCAGCACCAATACCACCACCACCAATACCACCACAACCATTACCACCACCAATACCACCGCCAATACCAATACTACCACCACCACCAATACCACCACTAATACCACCATCAATACCACTGCATTACGAAATACCACCACCAATAACACCACCACCTCCACCTTCACCAATACCACCACCAATACCACCGCCTCCACCTTCACCAATACCACCACCACCAATAATACCACCACCAGTACTACCACCAATACCACCACCAACACCACCACCATCAACACCACCAATACAACACCACCAATACCACCACCAATACCACTACCAACACGAATACTACCACCAACAGCACCACAAATACCACCAAAACCAATACCACTACCACCACCAGTACCATCAATACCACCAACAAATACCATCACCACCAATACCAATACCACCACTAATACCACCACCAATTACACTACCAATACCACCACCACCAATACCACAACCACCACTACCATCACCACCAATACCAATACCACCAATAATACCACCATAACTACCAATACCACCACCAAAACCACCACCAATACCACCACCACCAATAACACCACCACCAATACCACCACCTACACCACCACCAATACCAGGTGGAGGAGTGTGGCTCAATGGTTAGAGCGGCAGACCCTGATGCAGAGTTCTGGCCAGGGACCAGGATTCGATTCCCGCCTTGGCGGAGTCTCAGGCTCAATTTCCTCGGACCTGTTAATTCTCGCCTCGGTGCCTATTCTAATCACGGGCCCCACGCTGCAACTCTGGGCAATAGCTTGCTTAGCCTCCACACCGGCTCCATGAGCGCTAATGATGCCTGGCTTCACCCTGGGGGTGCCCAGGAGTGGACACTTCACAGGGAAAGCCAGGAGGGGCTCTACAGCGGTATGAGTATCAGCGCCAGGAAGCCGAATAGGCGACACCGCAAGGTGACCATCTGGTGACAGTGCGCTCTATAAGTACCATGACATTTACATTTACATTTACCACCACCAATACCACTGCCAATACCACCGCCAATACCGCCAGCACTGCCAATGCCACTACCAATATCACCACCACCATCAATACCACCAACTCCGCCTTCACCAATACCACCTCCAATAACACCACCAATACCACCACCACCACCACCAATACCAACAGCAATACCACCACAACCACCATTACCACCACCACCACCACCAATATCACTACCAATACCACCCAACCACTACCACCAATACCAACACCACCCATACCTCCACCACCAATACCACCACCACTAATACCACCACCACCACCAATACCACCACCACGACCACCACCAATACCACTACCACCACCACCAATACCACCACCACAATACCATACCACCACCAATACCATCACCACCAATACCACCACCACCAATACCACCACCACCAATACCACCATCACCACCAATACCAGCACTAATACCACCACGAAAACTACCACCAATATCACCACCACGAATACCACAACCACTTCTACCACCACCAATAACACCACCACCAATACCACTACCACCAATCCCACCAATCCCACCACCATCAATACCAGCAGCACTAATACCACCACCACCACCACTGCCACCAATACCACACTGCCAATACCACCACTAATACCACCACCACCAATATCACCACCACCACCAATACCACCACCACCAATGCCACCACCACTACCAATACCACCACTACCAATACCACCACCACCACCAATACCACCACTACCAATACCACCAACACCAATACCACCACCATCAACAATACCAATAACACCACCACCACCAATACCACCATCACCACCAACACCACCACCACTAATATCACCACTAAAACCACCACCACCATCAATACCACCATTACCACCAATATCACCACCACCAATATCACCACCACCATTACCACCGCCACCAATACTATGACTACCAATACCACCACCAATACCACCACCAATGCCACCACCACCAACACCACCGCCACCAATGCCACCACCACCAATACAAATACCACCACCAATACCACCACCCAATACCACCACCACCAATACCACCTCCAATACCACTACTACCAATCCCACCAATCCCACCACCATCAATACCAGAAGCACTAACCACCACCACCACCACCACTGTCACAAACACCACACTGCCAATACCACCACCACCACTAATACCACCACCACCAATATCACCACCACCACCAATACCACCAACACCAATACCACACCACCAATACCACCACCAATATCAACACCACCAATACCACCACCACCAATACAACCACGGCCAATACCACCACCTCAGTGCCTCTCGCTCACAAGTAATAGCAGTGGCACTGTACGAGGCCAGAGCTGCAGCGAGACCATCCCTCCCTCCCTCCATGCCTGCAATACAGCCCAGCCTGTCATGCACCAGGAGGTGAAGCCAGGGCCATACTCCAGCTGGAATGTTTTTTATTAGGCTAATGATAGCAATGGCATTACGCAATGGCACACTGCCCACTGAAATCATGGAGAGGGCAGGAAATAGCCCCCCAGCTCTTCCTCCTGAGCCATGACAGTGTAATCACAGAGCGTAAGGTGTTGGAGCGCTTTGTTAGTGTTTATAGCTCAGATCATATGTAACTCTTACTTCACACTTTGTGTCCGTGTAATTTACAACACTTACTCATCTTCTTCACTGCACTATTTATCACTACTTTGAAGGTGTCGCAGGTTGGTCTCTTCCTCTGATATTTACAATCTAACAAGCGGTCGAGAAGGCCCTTTATTGCAATGCAATAGGTCTCACATTTGCAATTTGAGCTATTAGTATTGTAAATGACAATGCCTATTATTTATGTTTTAAAACCCAAAACATAAATAAAAGGCATTGTCATTTACAATGCCAATAGCTCAAACTTGCGTGAATGCAAGATCTATTGCATTGCATATGCTTGTTTAATTACCTGCAACTTGTCCTTTCCTTTTTTTTAACTGAGTCACTTGGAATAGGCTTTTTGAATTCCGCTCAGAGTTTCCTGTTGAGAGTTTAAAAATAATCATATGAAGCCAGATTACAACACTTTTTTTTGGGTGCTACTAAATGTATTTTGTGGTGACTAAGGCAGTGCTTTGAGCAAATGCCTTTAACCACGATATTATGAAAGCAGATTTGTGGAGCTGGTAATGTGTCCTAAGAATATCTCTGCAGTTACATCAACGCCTCTAAAACACAACATCATAATGCAAGGCACTAACATGACGCAGCATACAAACAGAACATAAAATGAAACAATACAGCACAATAATTCATCAACACAAACAGCACAACAGCAAAAATTTGCAATTGTGATGTATTCCTTTGTTTAATTTTTCTAATAATTTAGTTTTATAGTGTAATTGTAACTTGGTTCTGTTAAGCTGCGGTTTAGTACAAAGTGTTGTAAAAGTTAGCGATTTTGTTTTTGTGGTGTCATACGCGGTATTTTATTTGTGCTGCTGTATTCTGCTGTGTTGTTATTTTGTTGTTTGATTTATATACTTTGTTGTTTCTGTGTGACCATTGTTTTTTGTATTATTTTTTAGATATTTTTACCCTGCCATTCATGCAGTTTGTTCTTGTGTTGTGATTTGGTGTGGTGATTATATGCTGGTTTTTTTTTGTTTGAATTACTACATTTTGTGGTTGCTTTGACATTCTGTTTCTGTTGTGCCCTATTATGATTTTGATGTGCTGTTTGTGTAGCGTTATTACGTTGTGCTGTGTTGTGCTGGCTAGTTACTTGAAAGGGGTCAACAAATACATAATATTGTCTACTACAGGGATCTCCAAACTTTTCTATATTAAGGGCTATTTATGTTCTTTGAAACTCATTGAGAGCTACTGATATTATTAGTGTTGGGATAGTCATCACATCAGAAAAGATTACATTAGTTGACACAATATGCAAGATTACAACCGGAGATCACGCTTGTTTGCCAGCAGTTTTTGTACACAAATGTTTGCCAGCAGTAATGGAATGTCGCTTTATGGGTAATATCTAACAGACACAGAAACAATACTCCTAGCACCATTATAACATTTGTAAAAGTTTCCCAAATATCACATGATTTATCACATAAATAGCAGCTTGAAATATATTTTGGACATTCAGCCGTTTTTTCTGTAAATATCAGTTATGAGTTTTCAAAACAAACGCATGTTGAGCTCAAATATACACTCTCAATTTTGGTTTATTATTACAACCAACGAAATGTTCTAAATTTAGTAGGCTTGACTGCACTCAGGAGAGCTATTTACAGGTAGCCGGAGAGCTACCAGTAGCTCACAAGCTATCAATGGGAGAAGCCTGGTCTACTCCAGCCAAAAGAAACATTTAGATTCTGTGTAAAACCTTGCTTGTCAGCTAATAAAACACCAGCTGTGCAAAAACCTGGTAGAGTGCAAGTCTTAAATTAGCCCTTTCAGGTCTCCCTTTCTGTGATCTGACTCCTGGGGTGCCACCTATTCCATCAGTCCCCACTAGCATTTTCCAAAGTCTAGTCAAATTATGGGGTGTATTAAAAGGGGATAGAGGCATCAGAGCATCCCTTTTAGTAACGTTCTAGTGGTGCTATGCCCTTAACCATATTTTAAAACCTTGCCTTTTATGTGGCAAATGTGACAGAATTTTCAACTACGTCCATAAACTTTCTCCATTATTTTGTGACTCTACCTGCCTTATGTTTGGCATCATTCTCTATTTCATGGTATAGCGGTTCCAATGGTAGAGGTGAGAGTACAGATTCCTCATGAGTCAGCTACTTTCTGCCCAGAAGACTGTCATACCTGTCCACCAGATAACTCCAGGCTATCTGCGAATAGACCAGTGTTATGTTCAGAGGTGGTTGTGCACCTTGACAAAAGCTGCTTGCAGCCTTAAAGACATTGTGGAGCTCAGTTAGGCACATCAGGGCACAAGCATTTTCAAACACATGTTCTTGATACAGGACCTGACCTGTCCTTGGCCAGTGACGGTCGCTCCACCCGCCGTGCGGCTTCCCCCTGAGTGTGCCCGGTGCCCCTTGCTGACTCGGCCTGCTCGCCGCTGCCCTCGAGCCTGAGGCTCCACTCCTTGTTGCTTCCGCTCCCCCCCTTTGCCTATCTCTCCCCGTTATTGTTGTTTTGTGACCCTGTTGTCTAGTTTTCCTGCTCGATCTTCCTCCGCGTGCTCGCCGCTGCCCCCGAGGCTGAGGCTCCGCTCTTTGTTGCTTCCGTTTCCCCCTTTGCCTATCTCTGCCCGCTAGTGTTGTTTATTGTGCCCCTGCTGTCTGGTCTTCCTGCTCGCTCTTGGGCCATTTCTTCCCGCCGGTCTGACCCCGCTCCCTGCTGCTGATCCCCTGCGGCCCCCCCCTTCTGCTCCTGCTGCCCTCTCCCCTTCCCATTCGCCACCCCGCTCCCGCCTCCCAGCTGCTCCTCCCTCCCACTTCGCCACTTATGGGGGAGTCCACGCGTACGCACAGCGGTCACGCGCAGCGGGCGCGCCGATTGTGCGCCGAAGGTGCGCAAAAAGCAAGCCCGTCTACGCCCGTCCGCGCCTGGACCGCGCCCAGCGCCAGCAACTCTGGATCCCGACGAGGCCAACGCACCCGACGAACCTACGACACCGCCACCCTCCGCGCACGCAACACCGGCCGGAACCCAGCCTGCCACCGGGCCACCCCGAAACGCACCCACAAACCCTTCACCTGCCAAGAATGCAAATTCACCTGCATCCGCCCAGGACCAGAGCCCGCCAAGCCTACCACCAGTAAGAATCACCTCAAGTGCATCCTGCTCAACACCCGCTCCGTCCACAGACACGCAGTCGAACTCTGGAACCTCCTAGACACAACTGCACCGGACGTCGCCTTCCTCACGGAAACCTGGATGAACGCCTCCTCAGCCCCCAACATCGCCATAGCAATCCCGGACGGCTACAAGATCACACGGAAGGACAGCACCAACCAAACCGGAGGAGGCATCGCCATCGTCCACGAAACACCATTCGCATCTCGACCAACTCGGAAGACACCCTCACAGCCGCCGAACACCTGCACTTCCAGATACACACCGACCCCAGGACCACCCTCAGGGGCACCCTAATCTACACGCACCCAATTCAGCGAAACCATCGCAGACTTCATAAGCCTACACGCCCTCGCCTCCCCAGACTACATCCTCCTAGGGGACCTCAACTTCCACTTGGAGAACAACAATGTCAGCAACACCACCACCCTACTGGACAACCTCGCCAACCTAGGACTCAAGCAACTGGTGAACACCCCCACCCACTACGCCAGCCACACGCTTGACCCCGTCTTCTCCTCCAGCAAGCACATCCCCTTCAGCCACTCCACCGGACTCCAATGGACAGACCACAGCTGCGTCCACTTCTCCTTCAAGAAAACCACAACCCAACACCACCCGCAACTGGCCCCACGCAGAAGCTGGAGCAAGATCACCACCGACCAGCTCACCACCTCCCTCAGCCAGAACTCTACCACCACCACCACGGACCCCAACGAAACAGCCCGCAACCTCGCACAGTGGCTCACCAACTGTGCCGACGAACTCGCACCACTGAAGAAACCACCCAACAGACCCCACAGCAAGAAAGTTCACGGACGACCTCATCAACTCAAAGAAAACCTGCCGCTCCCTGGAGAAAACCTGGCGCCAGAACCAAACACCAGAGAACATGACAGCCCTCAAGAACGCCACCCGGAAGCATCACCAACTGATCTGTACCACCAAGAGAACTACGTACAGACAGCGCCTGGACAACAACACCCACAACAGCAAGGAACTCTTCAGCATCGTCAAAGAGCTCTCCAACCCCAGCGCCTGCAACAACGACATCACACCCTCACAAGACCTCTGCGACTCCCTCGCCTTGTTCTTTCACCACAAGATCGCCGACATACACGACAGCGTCGGCGCACAGACCAACCACCCAACCACCGAACCAGTGAACCCAACCGCCACCCTCTGCACCTGGAACCCGGTCAGCACCGAAGACACCGCCCGCACCATGAGCACCATCCACTCCGGCTCTCCCACCGACCCATGCCCACACCACATCTTTAACAAAGCTGAATCCATCATCGCACCCCAACTCCGCGACGTCATCATCAGCTCCTTCACATCAGCTACCTTCCCAGAGAGCTGGAAACACGCGAACTCAGCGCCCTCCTGAAAAAAAACACCGTGGACCCCACGGACCTCAAAAACTTTCGACCCATCTCGCTCCACCCGTTTCCTGCCATGTTCATCGAGAAGACGGTCAACAAATAACTCTCCACCTTCCTCGAGACAAATGGATCCCTCGACCCATCACAGTCCGGCTTCCGAGCAAACCACAGCACTGAGACCGCCCTCATCGCAGCCACCGACGACATCAGGTCTATGCTCGACAACGGGGAAACCACCGCACTCATCCTCCTGGATCTCTCGGCAGCCTTCGACACGGTATGCCACCGCACCCTGATACAATGCCTCAACGACACCGGAATCCAAGGCGCGGCCTTAGAATGGATCACCTCGTTCCTCGCCGGTAGAACACAGAGAGTCCGCCTCCCCCTGTTCCGGTCCGCAGCTACGGAAGTCATCTGCAGCGTCCCACAAGGCTCCTCGCTCAGCCCCACCCTCTTCAACGTCTAGATGAGCCCCCTCGCGGCCATAGCACGCAAACACAACCTCAACATCATCTCCTACGCCGACGACACACAGCTGATCCTCTCCCTCACCAACGACCCCGCCACCGCCAAGGCCAGCCTCCAGGAAGGAATGAAGGACGTCGCGGAATGGATGAAGCTCAGCCGTCTGAAGCTGAACTCAGACAAGACGGAAGTCCTTATCCTCGGACCATCCCCCTCTGTCTGGGACGACTCCTGGTGGCCACCTGCCCTGGGCACCGCCCCCAAACCCACAGACCACGCGCGCAACCTGGACTCCTCCCTCATGATGACCAAGCAAGTCAACTCCGTATCATCGTCCTGTTTCAACACCCTGCGCATGCTCCGGAAAACCTTCCGTTGGCTCCCCACCACAACCAGGAAGACGGTCACCCAGGCCCACGTCATCAGCCGCCTAGACTACGGGAACACCCTCTAAGCCGGAACCACAGCCAAGCTCCAGAAAAGACTACAGCGCATTCAGAACGCCTCGGCAAGACTCATCCTGGACATCCACAGCCACACCTCTGCCCATCTGAAGAATCTGCACTGGCTCCCCGTCAGCAAGAGAATCACATTCCGACTGCTCACCCATGCACACAAGGCTCTCCACGACGCGGGCCCCATGTACCTCAACAACCGACTTGAATTCTACACGCCAACCCGCCAGCTCCGCTCTGCCAGCCTCGCCCTTGCCCCCATCCCACGTATTTGCAAAGCCACCACCGGAGGAAGATCCTTCTCCTACCTGGCAGCCAAGACATGGAACTCCCTCCCCACCCACCTCTGGCTGACACAGGACCATCTCGCCTTCAGGAAGCAACTGAAGACCTGGCTCTTCGAGCAGCAGCGACCCCCCCAAGTGCCTTGAGACCCTAACTTTAGGGTCCTTAGACTTTAAATCCTTGAACTGGCTGCCTCTTGAAGCCAGAATTCAGCTGAAAATTGCCTGCATGACGCACAAGGCTATACACCTGAAATCACCCAGCTACCTCACTCATAAGTTGACAATTTCCGGCGGGTCCAGAACTACCAGAAGTACAAACAATCTTCTGCTGAAACCGAGAAGATTCCGGAAGGAAAAAACTTACAAACGCTCCTTCTCAGGAATGGCGCCTAGGATCTGGAACGCACTTCCTCCTGAAACCAGGCTCATCTCCTCCTCCCTTCTTTTTAAGAAAGAAGTCAAAAATATCCTTATGGCTAAATACACTTGAACATTTACGTTTGATTTACAATGCGTCGATCAGTATTGCCAATAATATATTATTATATAGCCTATATATTCCTATGCACGGGTGTTTTTAACTTGTATTAGACTAAAGTGCTTAGATTCCTGCTCCCTCATATCTGTATTTTCTCTATTTCTGTATTATTTACATTGTTTTGATGACCTAAGTCCCAACTAGGCCATGCTACCTCATACCTGTACTATATGTAATATTGTTGCTATGTACATGAACTTGATGATCTACCTCCCTACTATGCCCCCTGTTCCCCTACCCTTCCACCTGCCTTTGTAAAGCGCTCTGTTATCTGCAAAGATCTTGTTCGCGCTATCTAAAACTTTTAAAATAAATAAAAATAAAATAACGGGTGAGTAGCGCGCTCTACAAATCCCTTGATTGATTGATTGATTGATATCTGACTTATTTCGTTGTCACCTAATGCTGAAATAGTCTTAAACTGGAGATAAAGTTCCATGGGGTCTGAATTGATGATAAACCTCCATGGAGTCTTGAATTGGTAATAAGGCTCCATGGGGTCTTGGATTGGGGATAAAGCTCCATGTGGTCTTGGATTTACACCTTGGAGGACACTATGGTAACCTTCTCTGCTATATCGCATCTTCAAAGTTGTAACTTAGAAAAGTATGTCAACACTTGTTTTGCCTTAATTGGTGGCAAGGCTTTTGTGTCTGGTGGCTCTGAACACATACAGTGTTGAAACGGGTAGCTACTGCTGTGAAGGTCTTAAACTTAGCTTCATGATACCTATGTCTTTTCATTCTCTCAAAGCAATATGGCATCTGTCCTTACTCTGCCATCCCATTCCATCATGGCAATTGTAGCAAATCTGAAAAGACTTTGGATTGGTACAACAATCGCTTTCATCTTGGGTACTTTACTGCTTCTGAAAGAAGCCCAGAAAGGAATGATTAAAGATGACATCCCTTGAAGTGAAACTGACCTAGCTCAGCTGCAGTGTCAGACTGGGACATACATATAGGCCCAGGCACCAAAATAAAATTGGCCTATGCTAGTAAATCGGGTAGCTAAAAAAGTAGGCCATGTTCTTCTAATTGGGGTAATTAAGAAACACTCTTTGTGTCTGTGTTTTGCAGGGTATGTGAACCAGCATGCATTTGTGCTTGTTGCAGGTATTGTTTGTGGTAATGTCAGGGAACTGAACGATAAAACCTGGCCCACCAAAAAATAAACCTAGTCCTCCCACTCCAGTGGATGGTGTTTCACGCGGCTCTTAATGGGTCCCTGGTCCTGGGATAAGTTATGTAACACGCAGATATCTTCTGGTAATTTAAAAAAAAATGTTCTGCAAAGTATCTGAGCAAGAAAAGCTGTGTGTTTGAAAGAGGATGGTAGCATACAAAGTACTTAGTGATATGGTCTGCAGCTTTCCTATACAACTGTTATTTCATATTCTTTATTTGTGGTATTCGTACCAATAATATATTGGAATCTACCTGAAATAGACCTTTCTTTCACTTTCACAATAAATGATGTGAGGTGAATCATACAAGGCTAGTCTTCCTTCCTTTGGAAATCTTAGGTTAGATTATCTTGTTTCGAAAACCTGGCTTTCAGTAAAGTAGTTTAGAATGGACTGTTCCTTTTGGAGCTAGACAAAGCCTGATTTTCATATGATTGACCTCTGTATGGAGTGGCACAGAGAACAAAACATAGTGGAATGGAATTTTGCCTTGATCACTTACCAATGGAGAGATTAAACCATTTCGCTCATCACTTTTAATATTTTCTCAATTAAATGCCCTAAGTGTGAAAGATGTGATTTCTCCATTGTGCTGTACCATAGGAGTGAAGCGATGCCAAAGGGGATGATGGACAGAGCGTTTGAGAAAATCAAACACTCACCCCCAGTCAACTGATCTGGGTTTAATCCATCATCATTCTTTAGCTCACTCCACCACCCCAGTTCAGACATGGCCATATGCAAATCACTCTGACCCTGTGCCTCATGGTGTTGCAGGGATTCTGCTCAGACACAGAACTGTGCACAGAGACTCAGGACCTCAGTGAATTAGGGTGTGCCAAAAACTAACCTTAGTACCCAAAATCGGCCTGCCAGACTAGCATCAGTGTCTCATTAGCTCTGCGTCCTATAGCAAAGTAACCAAGTATTAGACAACCCAGAACATGCGACTTAGGTTACCTTAGGTAAGGTGGGAAACATGAGCACTCTTTCGTTATACTCTCATACCAGCCCAAAACAGGGAGTAAATATAGACCCGTGCAAGTTTAAAATATTTATTTTAACGCCGTGTCCTCAGGTGCAGCATCTTAGCTAATACAAGCAGACATATGATAAGAAATAAGATTGTCAGCATAGTTACAATTCCATAAAATACAAAGGGAGAAAGCATGTTATAATGCTAAATGGAAACAGGTTAAATATATACCTATATTTCACCCTCCCTTGCTAGTAGGTTATTTTATAACTAAAGAAGGTCTCTTAGGCTTGCATAGGCGACCCCATACCTCAAAGATTAGCAGGAGTGGATCACATCGAGTTCTGCACAAGCATTCAGCATATGAATGTTTTCCAAGTGTGTTCTATCATGCCTACACAGTGCATAATTAAAGACGCCAGTATTTGAGTTGGCCACAGCTGCATATATGTTATGGCAGGATTGTGCGCTGATCAGTTCGAACAGCAGCTACAGTGTTTAGATAACCTTGAAGGCCTCGGCACTCACTGTTCAGACTAAGCTTGCGAAGCAAGTCTAGCAATGTAGAAAAACAAGTTATTCTCATGTGAAACAAAACACTCAGCCTAACTCTAAATAAAAGCAGAAGTGTGCGCCGTGTGTAAAAGAAAGCAAAAGGTAAAGTGGCGTTTAAACTTCTAATAAGCTCATGCTAACTTAACACTGTGTGAATGCAAGGCTCAGTCCCACTACAATGGGAACAGTCCAGCCCGAACTGCCAAGCCATGTCTTCCCTGGACCGGAAACAAGCATCCTGGGACCGGTTTTGGGTTCATAACCCTCATCAGCCACACTATCTTGAATCCAGTGGCAAAGTGAGCAAGGGACCCACGTCTGGGCATACCCTGCCAATTTAGGGCGAACAAAGCGATACCAAAGGGGATGATGGACGGAGTGTATGAGCAAGTCAAACGCTCACACCCAGTCAACTGATCTGGGTTTAATCCATCCTCATTCTTTAGCTCACTCCACCACCCCAGTTTAGACATGGGAATTACGATTCCCGTGAGAAGTCCCGGTACTCTCCCTTGCAAAATAAAAAAGGGCTGGTACTCAGTACCGGACAGTACTGGCCCATTTAAAGCACTGGATAAAATGTTTAAAGCTAAAGCACGGGTGCCTGCATTGTAACAAAAAGTAAATAGGAAAAAAACCAAAGTGTGGCAGCCATTATTAGTGCTGAGGCTGCTGCACCACTTAAATACAAAAAGAAATAAACCGTTGTGGGAGAGTGTGTCCAGGCAGGATAAAGCTAGGGTGACCAACCATCACGGACCGTCTGTTATTTTAGTATGATGTCCACAAGGCGTCCGTAACTTGGGGTTCCCAAATTAAGGGCGCCTTACAGACATCATACTAAAATCAAATTGGGAATTTTCAGGAAGGTATGCTGTTCCCCTGCGAGAGGCCCCATGAGTTTAAAAGTTTTCACTCAGAGCCTCTTGCACTTATCTTTTAAACTGAAAAGACTGCCTGCAGCTGCCCCTCCCGGACTGTGGAGTGGCCCATTGTCATTCTGAGACTGCAGTTGATTAGCACATATAGAATGACAGTGGGCCCTATTGTAGTGACAGCATGTGGTGTGCCTTCTCCTGCATCAGACTAGTGCAAGGTATTCTGCTTTTGTCTTGGCTTCATGCTGGAGAAAATAAAAATAAAATAACTAACAGCTTTTTCACTGTACATTTAACAGTCAGATTTCAACTTACAAATAAAATAATACTATTTAATGTTTATTGTTACATTAGCACACATCTTGCTTGTAGAAAGGGCCTGATGTCCCTTTGCAAAGCAGAGCGCATGCTGAAAAACTGAAGTGCACGATTTTCTCAACCTTATATAAACTTATTTTGAATTGTACTTAATTTGGTTGTCTATTTACTTACTTATATATTATTGTGTGACCTCCTTTGATATGTCTGTAAAAGTATGCTTTGTCCCAAATTTTTTTACTGAATTTTGACCTTCTGTCCTGAATTTTTGTCCTGAATTTTGACCCTTTGTCCTGAATTTTTACACTGACCGTCCATGCCAGTTGCCTAGACAAAACCGTACAAAAAATAGTGCTTGGAGAATGTAATTACAACATTCTGTGTAGCAACACAAGTAAAAGGGCAGTCTTCATGGGAGGTACAAATGTAGACACAGCTGTACTAAGGAGGGACTAACAAGCCTATTAATGAATCAGGAGTCAACATTTACAAAGGACAATAACACAAGCCAATGAAAAATATGGGCGGAGAGTGAACGGAGGTACAAGTGTATACCTGAATGCCGCGAAGAACGGAGCATGTGCCGTCCAGGCTCAACCTAAAATCAAGATGGACTTCAATGCATCTCATAGTAATTCTCAGTGGCTGGGATTACTTCAAGCATTCCACCCATCACTTTTTTCTAGTCTTTGTGATGTTGTCCCCTACTGTTAGTGTAACTTTACACACCTTTATAAGAGTAAGAATGTATTCACATTTTTATTGTGGTTTTACTTGCTACACTCGCAGAATCAGAATAACTCACTTTGACTTATGAAACTGAGTTAGTTTTTCAAATGATTTCTTTTATAGTGCTATAAAATATTTGGAAAGGATGGTGAAAAAGAACTTTCATGGAGTGCTTCAAGACAAGAATGTATTGATGCTGGAGGAAACCTTGCAAGCATAACTAGTGAAGACATACAAGGTGAGATAATTGTTTTTTCTATGGTGTTGATATTGTAATTATGATGTCCTTAATCTTTACCTAGCTGTCATCAAAGACCTGTTGTCTACAACACAAAAGATATTAAATGGGGTTGCCCCTTGTTTGCAATATGTTAGCTTAATTGTCTGTCTCAGTTCTCTGCTCCTTATTCTATGGCTTTCTTCCCTGTTCATTTTTTACCACCCATAATTCCTTTCTTCTGTTCATCATTTTTAATTGGATTAGTTTCCTTCTCTAGTCCCGCCCAAAACATTTTTTAAATCTTTTAGCAAAGGCCAGGCAGCTGCACACTCCTATCAGCCACACACATTTGCCCATTTTCTCCCACCATCCAAACTCCCTGCTCCACCCCTACTTTCCAACCACTAACTTACCCCTATTTGCATGACACCCCACACATAAGTTAGTTTTTAGTTTACAGTTTCAAAATGGTGACCTGCCATTGTTGGTCACAAAGCTATGAATAAGGTAAAAAGACAATTCTAAAAAATATTTGCTCTTTTGCCTAAAGAAAATAAATTTGAAGCTAACCACCAAAACTCATTACATAAGTATGGCGGCTTTCCGTGAATTTAAATGAAAAAAAACCCTTTCATGGTGAGTAGGTTTCCCAAGACGAGACCTACTGGCTTTGCCAACGCTTGCTCATTTAATTGTATTAATTTGTTACCTTTAGGCTGGAATAGTTTACAGTCAATTTACCAAACAATACAATAAGTATTTGCTACTACGTTCTGTCAAAAGCAGACTTATAAATGGATATCAAACAAGATTCAGTAGAAACCAGTACACCATCAACTTTTGCTAAATCACAGACTTTTTGTAGAGTAAGTTTAAAGGAGAAATTATGGTTTCATATTGGCCTTTTTCATTGATCTTGGCTGATGTAACTATTTTCTGATATGCATTATAATTGATTATTAACATGAACTTCTTGCTATTCAAATTAAGTTTCTGCAATGTACATTACTTTGTTTTCTGGAGTTTAGGCCAATCTAGGTCCCAACTAGGCATCAGCTCCATATTGCTTCTGGAGCACTCATATTATTCATGATGTGTTCATTTCTCATCAACACCACACCCAGAAAAATCTGCACTGATGTATTGCGATGGAATGCTGTTTGTGACGTACTCCAAGGGAAGCCTTATGTTACTTAACAAGGTTCTACCCGCTTGCTCACTGTTGGCTTTTCATTTATGAGACTTTTCATTATTTATGTAACCAGATTTGTTCTGGCACCACTGATGACATTAGGTCAGAGGGGACTTATTGTTATTCATTTTGGGAAATAGTTCCCTGATGGTGGTATTATGTGACATTTATAATGCTGTATCATGATTTGACATTGTGATGTTACATTTGCTCGCCCTGTGCTGACTGTGATATTTTCATTGCTTTCCGATGTAAAATTTATTATAGAAGGCCCTGATTTTGGTGGTGCACCAGATTCTTTTGGGATTCTTTTTGGTCTCTACCAGGGATGCTGCCTGATTATCTATTCATCAGCTGCATACTCCGGATTTAGGGTCTTATTTAGATGCTTTACCCAAACCTGAAGATCAGCTTGCCTCATTAAAAGTAGGGTGGAACTTCAGTAAGTAGACAGCAGAGACTACTCTACATCTGTTGTCTACATATGCCTCTATTAGAGTAAGGGCTGTTTGAGGTTTGGCCATGTGGGCATCGCTCTATTTACAGTGGGCAAACACATGACCAGTTGTCACTGTCTGTCACCACCATGTAAACCCTGGCGGTAACAGGTAGTGAAAACTGCAAAATTATCCCCACGCCATTGGTAAAATCTCCCAGGGCGAGCGGGTCATAGTTTTTTTTATTAATGCATTTTCAGCTGTTCCTGCAAGGGGAAGAGTTTTAAGCTGGGCAAGTGATTATCTCTAAATGTGGCGGGAGGAGTACCCTCGCCATCTTAGAAGTTAACTATTTCCATGCCGACGGTACTAACACAGTGATCCAACATCTAAATCAGGCCCAGAGACTACTTTTCAAATTGTTACTACATCTATTTTAAATACTAAGAGTGTTGATGGTTAATGAGTTCTGATGAGTTAATGAGTTAATGAGAATGGCTATATTTTCGCCTTCTGTGTTACAGTTTAATATTTTAATAAGCCTTCATGGTTTTATAATTTATGGATCCAACCCCTTTTTGAGTCAATTCTTATTTAATGACTGTTTTGTGAATTGCTCTTTTGAATCTTATCTTATCTTCAGGGACACATTTTTCCATCTATTCTTGAGCCCAACACAGCACCCTGACCCCGTATAGGCGTTTCATCTCTATTTTGTAAATTATCCAAGAGAATGCACCGATATTGCCATGCCAGGGGCAAGTAAGCACTGCTAGACCAGGTGTCCTTGGCGTGGTGTCCCCTGACTTTTTGACTCTTCCTCCTGTATTTTTGACTTTGTGCTGGACTTCAATTTTGCTGGTTAATGTACTGTGGGTGCTTTACCACTGCTCATCAGTGCTAAAGTGCAAGTGCTCCCTGTATAAATTGTAATTCTGATTGCTTCTCGCTGATTGGCATATTCGATTTACTGGTAATTCCCTAGTAAAGTGTATTTGGTGCGCCCAGGGCTTGTAAATCAAATGCTACTAGGGGGCATGCAGAAGTGTCTGTGCCACCTACATTAGTAGCCCTGTAAACCTGCCTCATGCCTGCTATTGCAGTGTCTGTGAGTGCAGTTTTAAATTGCCATAGCGATGTGGTAAGTACGCCCTCTTGCCAGGCCCTAACCTTCCTTTTTACTACATGTAAGGCACAGTTAAGGTAGGCCCAAGGTACCTCCATGGGCATGGTGCAGTGTATGTGAAAGGTAGGATATGTACTGGTGTGTTTTACATGTCCTGATAGTGAAATATTACCAATTAAATTTTTCATTTTTGCAAGAGCTAGGTCTTCCATACTATCATTGGAGCTGCCTTGTAATATCTTACAAGTGTCACTTTAAATTGGGAACAGGTAGAGATTTGGAGTTTGTGCTCTCTGAACTCAGAATTTACAACACATCTTATAGTGAAGATGGTTTTAAAAATGTGTGTTTGAAAATGCCACTTTTGGAAAGTGGGCATTTTCTTGGTTAACCATCCTGTGCCTCTACCTGCATGTAGAATCAACGTCTGGTTTAGACTGACAGGGGCCTGTTTGTGCATTCACTCTAGACAGTCACATAAAGAGAGTTGAGGTGTGCCCTGCATATCCTGATGGCCCATCACAACGTTAAGCAAGAGTGGTGGGCATAGTTGTCACATACACTTGAATAGGGCTGTGCCTGGCCTCTCACAATGCTGGCTCCACCCCCTGGGAGTGCGTCTGGAGCCAAGACCAGGCAAGACAAGAACATGTGCAGTACAAAGACAATCCTTTGAAGAACACCTGCTTCAAAGGCCAAAAGGTGTATAAATATTGGACCTAAAACCCCAGACTTCTAGAATGCTTCTGGATCAACAGGAGACTCTGCCAAGTAGAAGAACTGAAGAGCTGCGAGGAGGAGTACTGCCCCTTTGCTGTGTGTTGCTTTTCTGGTTTGGCCTGCAGTTGTTGCTACTGCTTTGGAGAGAAAAGGGACTGGATTCTGCTTTTTTTCCTGCTTGTGAAGTTTCTCGAAGACCGTGTGTGTCCTTCTCTGTTTTTAAGCAGTCTCAGGGCCATAAAATAATTCACCTGCAACATCCCTGAACTCCAGTGCTTGGAGGTTTGACTTCCCAAGTGGTGCCAATTCCTGTTCTGGCCTCTTATAGGTTGTTTGTGCTACAAAAAGCTGCAAAAGACATACAAATCCTGTTTTTCCGATGCAGCACCACCATGCAGGAGAAATTTATATGCATCATTGCAGTGTGGTCAAAGAAATTACTGTGGCACCTGTCCGCGACCGAAGAAATCGCCACAGCCTTAGTTCAGCGCACTGTGCCTTCAAAGTACAAGACCCCCCACACTGACTCTGACATAGGCTCTGCTATGTGGCTGAATGCATCAACGCATCGTTGGACCACAGCTTAAGAAAGTGATGCAGCACCTGTTTGACGCCACCACATCGACCTGCAACGCGCCCGGATTTCCATGCATCGCACAAATGCACCAAATTTTCCAGTGCATCACCCACAGACCAGAACCATCTTGGATTTGAACATATCACTTCCCCTGACAGTCTGGATTTGACACAACATTTCTCTTGCATGCAGCAGAACTAATGCATCGCCTCCCCATAGACTTAGGAACCGACACATTGCTGTATTTTCCAATTTTTCCCTCCTCTGTGACTGTTGTTATTCGTGCATTTTGGTACTTTGTGCAGAATTACCCCATTTATTAATTTCTATGGCCAGAATTGCTTTAAACTTTTAAATAATCATATTTAGAGTACTGTATTTTGGAGTTTTGTCATTCTGGTCTTGTTTGAAGTAAATATACTTTTAATTTTTCTAACCGGGTATGGTGTCTATTTGTAGTGTTTTACTGTGTTACTGTATGTGTGTGTGTGATATATATACAAATACTTTACACATTGCCTCTGAGATAGGCCTGACTGCTCATGCAAAGCTATCAAGGGGATGAGCAGGGGTTATCTTATGTGTGATAGCCCCTTACCTGACTAGAAGGAAGGGTCCCTACTTGGACAGGGTGTATACCACTGCCAACTAGAGGTCCCAATGTCTGACAAGCACCATAAAGTGGAATGAATTTTAGTGTTCTCTACCAAAGGTGGATAGTGCGTACTCTGTCTTCAAAGGAGAGTTGGCCACCAAAGCTTTCTCAACTCTACAAACAGAGATGGATGAGCAGTCAAGGCCTAGGCCACAAAAAAAGATGGCAGAGCATTTAGTCGGCTGCATTACAATATAATTACCACAGTTGCAATACGGGTGTGAATTCCCAGGCAGGATTATGAGTTTTTGTAAACAAAGAAACAGCACGTGATTAATATCTTGATAAAAGACTGTGTGCACAGTCAAACTGAAGGTCAATCGGTAAAAAGCAGAAAACATACAATAAAATGGTAACCCCAAACAATACAGTGAGACACAGGGTCCCATGTTGCAAAATGCCAAGGGCCATGTTAAGGTGTGCATGTAAGATTGTGGAAATAACTATCGCTATTTCTGCATTCAAGTAATTCAGAAAAGGTTTCCATGCATCTGTAAATGGATTTGCTGTTTCAGTTTTCTTTGTGTCGGGCGAAGAGAAATTTGTGATTGTAAATCTCACTCAGGGAAATGGGAAGGGATTTTTTCAAATTATGGTTTGTCTTGTCAGAATGTGGATTCCAAGAATCTGATCTGATAATTTTCTACCATGAAAATGGGCATTAAAGGTACTCCACCTTAGCATTAGAGTAAATCTCTTATCAGAAAGGGGATTTATGGGAAGTACTCTCTTCATGATGAAAAACATTTTCTGCATTTGTAAGTGTGCATTTGCTCAGGGGGCTCGATTCTACGAATGTGGAATTCTGCTCTACGTAGAATTCCACTCTGGTGGAATAGAAGTCTTAAGGAGATATCACTTGACATTCCTAATAGGACCAATCGGACACATCAAAACTTGTGCCTGGCATAGCTTGGCAAGTGCATTCAGGTGGAGCTTCAAATCTCTGCCCATGTTTATAAATGTTGTCATCTACAGAACCCACAGATATTGTTTCTGATGATTAAATGATCACGTACTACATTGATCCACTTTGGAATATTTGGATTTACTATTTAGAATTTCTCCTACAAAAATGCAGAGAAATTTGTAAATCCCACTTAAGAGAAGGCAAAGGGGGTGTTCCAAAGTGTGGTTTATCTTCCTAAATTACTTCAAGTCCAGAGCCTCAGTTATTGTTCCCGTTGATTAAATCATCACAAACGCACCACAAACGTGAGTTTGGAGTAACATAGGATTGAAGCACGTTCTCAAACCTAACCCAGGACGACTTTGTTTCATTCCTGAAAGTTAATTGGAGGGCAGAGGAGTCCAGCAGTCAGGTGAAATGTAGATCTATCAAGGTAAGATCGACATCAATAGGTCCCTTTCTGGTGTACAACCAGAGTTTACCAGCTGACTATAATCCTGTCATATTTCCATTTTTTACAGAATGTGATCTGGCTGATCCAGTGCATTCTTTGTGTTTAACTCAATAATGCCGATGTACTTCATGTCCATATTATATTAAGACACTGCAGGAAACGTATCTTTTGGTACTATCATAAGTATCTGGCAAATATGTTGACTGATTTACCAAAAGACTGAGATTTCACTTGCTAAAGTCTGGGTAACAAAGTTTTGGTAGATAACATTTGCAGGAGATCAGTTATGTCTCCTAGATGTGAATAGATCTTGGCAAGGTGTTACTTGTCGTGACTTTGCAGAAGTGAGCATGCATGTGATCACTAGCTCAATGCGGAGCCAATTGGTAATGATATACTAGAAAAGACAATGGCCCACTCCACACTATAGAAATTCCATTTGAGGATCTATGCTATATAATATAGAGGTTTATTTAGTTAATCTGCATTTCTGATTGGCAACCAATTCAAAAATAAGGATTATGGTATCCTGTATGTTTTTTATTTCAGATTTCCTTGTCTATCATCTAAGGGGAATTAAGGTTGGTGTCTGGATTGGGCTCAATGACATAAATGCTGAAGATAAGTTCCTGTGGACTGATGGAAGTGGAGTTTATTATACGAACTGGGCTGCTGATTTCCCAGGTGGTAATTATTATATGTACAGAGACTCTTATGAGGTAAGACAGAAGCATCATCCTTATATATGTACTTCCCTTTGACTATAATTGTGTATTTTTAACAGTAGTATCTCTACATCTAATAATGTGAGATATACAATGTAATAAGTAGGTTTACAGATGTTGGGAAAAGTGTGCACTTCATTTTGATAAACTACCAAGTGTCTCGTTTGTGCATTAGGAGCCTTATTTACACTTTTTACTCCTGGTTTAAGAAAGTCCATGCCAGAAAAAGAAGTAAATTACAATTGTGCTAGTTACACCATTATTTAGGACAATATAAAAACTGGGTTAAGTCCATGATATTCCAGTAAGCCACATACAAATGTGTATATTTTGTCTGACATTCCATTTGTGGACGTTCCTAACAGTGAGCTTGTGGAATGCCCAGGGAAGTTCTATGCAAATAGGTGAACACCTACTAAGGTGAAACTTAGTTGATACTCATTATCATGTTAGCTCCATTTAAAACAAGTTTTCAGCACACGTAGTTACACTAGAAAGGTCATAGTAAAAGTGCTGCAAGAAGTGTTAAATCTGTTTTGGACGGCAGTGGGGCAAAGTCTTAGTGAATCTTTGCAAATACAGAGTTTAGGATATCTGGTCTGGCAGTGTGCAATGTGGGCACTGATTGGTAAATGGATGTATATTAGTTTTCTTCATCAAATGTTTCTTTCTATATTAGCATGCCCCTGTAAAACTAAGATCCACAGTATCACAAGTCTTTGAAACCAAATGCTCCAGCTGAAAACAAAAAAAGAAATGGGTCAAAACATACTTCAACATAACGTGACAGACATGGAAACACACCCTTTTAAATGTATAGAAATCATCACAGGACTGAAAACCACTCACTGTAAATGTACCAGCTTATGCGAATTCAAAAGAAGCAACTTATTTTCCCTAGCCCTCAAACAGCATATATTGCATCCAGGTCATGGGCACCTATTCCTAACTCAACATACAACTGCAATGTTATCAATACATTAGTTGTACAACAATTGTCTAAACCAGTTAACACAGCAACTGTGCGTAGCAATGTAATGTTGGCACTATTACCACTATGTGATATATAGTATACGAAGCAACTTGTTGAACATTTTAGACTCTGTGCATCTATATGTATTTGTATTTATGTTTTTTAAGTGTTTAACCAACCAAAGAGGCAAGGGGTTACTTTTGTCCTGGGCTACAATTACATTGAAGAGACATTGTGACCATTAACATAGTTGTTTCCCTGTTTAAGTAAACCACTGTAGCTTGCAGTCTGTGAGACTGTAAACAATGATTCATCTATGTCAGTGTGTTTCTGATAATATGTAATTAGACCTTTGCATTTTAGTAATACATTTGTGAATGTGCATTTAGTAGTACAGTTGCTCTACGTAACAAGTGCTACTGGGCCACATGCATTTTCCAGTTGCGGCTCCTAGTGGGAGTGCTGCGGTTAGTGGGGAGGGGCAGAGTGGGGGGTAGTAAACTCCGGCATACGGCCGACTGGAGTTAAGTACATAAATAAATAAAACTCTGTTTGCATTGCAGCGCACACAATGTAATCTGTTTTATTTATTTATTTATGCCTTAACTCGGGTCGCCGTATGCTGGAGTTTACTACCCCCCGCCCTGCCCTTCCCCCATCCCGCCCCACTGCCCCGCAGCACTCCCACTAGGAGCAGCGACAGGTATTTTCACTTCAAATACATCAATATATGTATATGTAATACACAAACACACATTTATTAGTACAGTGCAAACAAATTAAAAAAATTACCATTATAAAAGGGTCATACTGCCTATGAAGAGTTAGCATTAAGACATCTTGATTGTTAATTCATTCACAGTTTGTAAAAGTGAGTTTGTAAACTGTCCACAACGGGGACAAAGGGATCAACAGTTCTCCTAAAAAAAATATTTAAAAGAAGGTTTTCTACAGGGTTTGCAAATCCTAGGACAGAGTTTGCTAACCTGATGAGCCATCTCAAGACCGTGAACCCGAATCAGTGTTGGGGAATCACAAAATCTGCATCTCGATCTCCAGACAGGTCGTAAGGATTGCTAACAACAAAACAAAATTTGTAATTTTAGGATCCCTCTGGGATTTGTGACTGGATCTAAGGTTCTAAAAAACCAAAACAGAAAACATTAAATTTATGAAGCCAGGCCATGTTACCAAGGGATTGGAAACAGGACTTGGCCTCAGACCACCACCCAGAAGCCATCCACTTTTTTGAAAGGCCAAAGACTGTGTGCAGCGGAGGTTCCTCACCCATGGAAAGTAGGGGGCATGGCCCACCCCGACTGAACTTCGGACAGAGACCTTAAGGCGTTAGCCGAATACATGAGCATTGCATTTAGTGTGTGAGTTATGGTTTGTATTTCTGGTGTGTGAATTGAAGATTGCAGAGCTAACCATAACTAGTCAATTTCAGAGGGCTATCAGTTTTAATTAGTAACTCTAACTATGTTTTAAATGTGTTTTTTATGCATGTCAAAGATTTCAAAGATATATGATGACAAAAAGACATCATAACTTCACTATACATATATATATATATATATATATATATATATATATATATATATATATATATATATATATATATATATATATATATATATATATATATATATATATATATATATATATATATATATATATATATATATATATATATATATATATATATATATATATATATATATATATATATATATATATATATATATTACCTACTGGCGGTCGCCAGTAGGTATATATAGTTAGGATTTTTTCTCTATGGGTTTTTTGAAAATTCTATGTCTAATAACTTTGGCGTTTGTGGACGGAATCGGCTGAAATTTTCAGGAAAATGGCACATTTTGTTTCTGAGCAGCCCTTGAAAATTTGGGGGGGGTTCGTCCAGTGGGGGCCGAGAAAAAAGGGGGGTCCCAAAACGTGTTTTTAACATTGAGTTTTCCATAGGGCGGTTGGCCTCACTTTTAGCCCGAACGGCTGAATGGATTTGCACGAAACTTGGCAAAATTGTAGGGACTGGTAGCCCGATGTGCCTTTTGTAGGTCTCAATATATGTGCTCCAGTGGATTTTGAGAAATTAACGTTTAAAAAAAGATATATATCTGTAACAGCGGACCGGTTAGCGCTCTGGTTCGCGGACTTTTCGCGCAACGGAGCTTTGTGAAGCGAAGCTGATTGGTTCTCCGGCGTCTGTCAACATTCCAAACAGTCCGTAGCGGCCGCCATCTTGTCTCTCGGTAGGATCGAGAGACAAGAGGAGGTCAAAACAAAGGGGGAAATAACTATAAGGGGGCATAGTAGATCCTCGCTGACCCCCTAGGTTTGATGTGGAGGTTTTAAAAGGGCCCCGCGGGGCAAAAAAAAAACAAAATAATAATAATCGAACGGCTGAATGGATTTGCACGAAACTTGGCAAAATATTAGGGACTGGTAGCCCGATGTGCCTTTGCTAGGTCTCAATATATGTGCTCCAGTGGATTTTGAGAAATTAACGTTGAAAAAAAGATATATATCTGTAACAGCGCTCCGCTTCGCGTACTTTTCGCGTTACGGAGCTTTGCGAAGCTGATTGGTTCTCCGGCGTCTGTCAACATTCCAAACAGTCCGTAGCGGCCGCCATCTTGTCCCTCGGTAGGATTGAGAGACAAGAGGAGGCCAAAGCGAAGGGGGAAATGACCATAAGGGGGCATAGTAGATCCTTCCTGACCTCTTAGGTTTGATGTACCATTTTGCCAAGTTTGGTGTAATTCCGTTCAGCCATTCAGGCTGTAGACGTATGTAAATGTCCTATGGAAAATTGCATGGGGAAAACACATTTGAAAGTGTTGAAATTTAGAACCAATTAAAATGTTACTTTGGTTTTGTATTTGTGTGTGATGAAAGTTAATTGGTTATGTATATATGTCAAATGAGAGGAAACCACAGCCATTTTGTGATACTACTGTCTGAGGTACATTTGTGAGGAATTTTTGGTGGTGAATTTCTGGTGTTTGATTTACACAGTACTAACACTTCTGCTACTTTTAAAAAGGTGAGTTGTTAATTTGTAAGGGGAACTATGTTGTACACTTGAAGATAATTTGAAAAATGTTTTCTGTTATTTATTTGCAGTCCTTCTGTTATACTAAATACTTGATGAAGTTAGTTTTATATTATGTATTACTAAAAACGATAAATGAAAGTGATTATTTTTTTCTGCAATTTACAGCAAGCAATTTCAAAATAAAATGGCTCACAATGAAGAGACCGTGGCAATTTCTTTTGAATTGTCCACTACATTGATTGAAATTGAGAGCACCAATAATGAAATATTGTCACAAGGAGGACATGACTTGTATGATTCCATTAGATTGATTGAAATGGACAGCACCAAGAATGAAATATTGTCACAAGGAGATGACTTGAATGATTCCACTACATTGATTGAAATTGAGAGCACCAATAATGAAATATTGTCACAAGGAGGAGATGGCTTGTATGATTCCATTAGATTGATTGAAATGGACAGCACCAATAATGAAATATTGTCACAAGGAGGAGATGACTTGAATGATTCCACTACATTGATTGAAATTGAGAGCACCAATAATGAAATATTGTCACGAGGAGATGACTTGAATGATTCCACTACATTGATTGAAATGGACAGCACCAATAATGAAATATTGTCAGAAGGAGGAGATGACTTGAATGATTTTTTTGATCAATCTCTTGATGGCGAATTTATCGAGTGTTTGGAGACCATAGAGTTACAAGAATCATCATTGCAGACTTTTAATGAGGAGATTCCAGATGAGATGATTGAAGAGGAAATTACTGATGAGGACATGTTACTAGTTGTTTCAAATTTAGAAAATTCTGAAGAATAAATTTATATTTAGAAATCAAAAATTGTTTGAGACATTATTTATTTTTATTTTTAATTTATGAGGTTGTAGCGAAGTGATTGTAGTATAAAATGAGACTTATAGTATAGAGTGCAACATTTTTATGTTACATGGTAAGTTTACTCATATTTACTTCCCTTCTGCCACTATATTATCTCCAATGTGTATTTGACATCTCTTCTTCATCTCCGGCCTCCTTTCTCTCACTGTGTGTCTCCGATGCATCTTATCGCTGCTATTTTGTGTAATTACAGAAGAGAGTAAAATAAAATAGTTCGGAACGTGAAAAGGGGGCAAAGTAGAGTACTCCTCACCCCCTAGGCCTTTTTAGGCGGTCCCAAAAGGATCAGTTTCTGCTTTCCTGAGAGATTATGGTATGAGTTCCATATACCACAATAACTTGCATTACAACATGCAAGATATCTATCTCCTATTACCAACTTTTGGAGATATTCGCGCTAAGCGCGAATATCTCCAAAAAGTAACACCTGCCCTGAGCAGTTCTTAGCCATGTTATCCAATGGGAGGTGGATAACATGGCTAAGAGTATTAGCTCGGTAATGCATGAATATCGCTGAGTTTTTAGCGATATTCATGCATTGCGGCCGTTTATTATCGCATTTGCGATAAACCTTGATAATAGTAAGGTTTATCTTCGATAATTTCTGACGATGCTTAGTGGTAAAAAATTGGTTGGTAAGCATCGTTAGCGATAAATATCGCTTAACTTTGGTAATATGCCCCAACGTCTGTTAACGTTCGATTCGAAGGAAATGAGGAAGTGTTGAAAAACATTGTCTGCGCCATCTTGCCTTTTTTGAAATGCCACACTTTTGTCGTGCACGGCAGCCATTTTAGATGTCTTGACCAGACCCACTCTCTGCACGCTGTCGATTCGTAGCATGGCTCCTCACCCTCGTAAGCATCTCCCCCAGGCACTGGTCACCACCGCTCTCTGTCTTATGCATGGGCAATAAACCTTCCCCCATCTGCGCTGCTCTTCCCTGAGAATCACACTCTGTGCCCGCCCGACACCTCCCTTTCGCCCTATTCACTACCGCACCCTCTGACACTCCTCTTCCTCTGTGTCCGAATGTCCAGGCCGGTCCTAGGCTATCAGCTAGCCCTGCAGATGTAGTTTATGGCCCCAGCTGTAAAGAATCACCCCTCTTCAAAGGAGTTATAGTAGATCAAGGCCCACACCCGATGTGATCCGTCACAGCACACGCGTTCCTACTATCTGAAAACCATCCTGTATTGTGATTGGGGAGGGGACCGAGCCTGGAGCGGAAGATTCCAGGAATGACTCTTTGTACATCAAAGTTTTTACAATTATGTGTCACATTAAAAATATATAGCACTCCAACAAAGTAGTAGGAATATAAAACTTTAATAACATATAAATATATACAACAAAACAAAAACAGTAAAAACATTTAAACAACGAAGAGACCGTGGCAATTTCTTTTTAATTATCCAATAGATTTATTGAAATTGACAGCACCAATAATGAAATATTCTTGTCAGTAGCGGTCTGTTGTGCGAATAGTTCCAAGGCAGCAGAACGCGCTGAAATCTAGATGGCACGAAAGTGATGTCTAGTAAGTTGCCGCCCAGCAAAAAACGGCGTGGGGCGCCGCGGGGGTGAGTGAGTCCAGTAGGCACCACAGCTATTCTTACCGGCATTGCAGAATTACTGCTGGGGACAATGCCTGTGCTGTAGCAGGGTCACAGCAGAAACAAAAAGGATTCTGTTGAAGATGTTGTTGGTTTCAATTTGAAAACAGTTCTGGTGTCAACTGCTATGCTAATGTAGTGGTTAATGTTTTGTTTTCTCTAGAAAATGTAAAAGAGGGGGAGGCAGTCCAAAGTTCCGTTAAAAGGGCAAAGGAAAGGATCGGTGGTTTGAACTATCAGTCAAAAAGGGGAGGGGGTGCAATAATTTTTCCTACCGGGTCACACTGTGCTTTCACCGGAAGTGAGGTCTGCAGGATTGTAGTAATTCAAAGTGAGGCTGGCGCCAGCATGGGAGCGCCGACGTCCCGCGGATACAGTTTCGTCACTCCACGGGCGATCATGGCAGTCATTACCCATCGGGGGTCGGAGACTCCCGCGGCTCCTCTAGAATCTTCAAGGTCGTGGAGGACTACGGTGGTGGAGTCAACCAGTGACCGGGCCATTTCTTTATGTTGGGCCCGCTCTTGCCAGGTCGACAGCCATTTTGAGAGTTCGGCAGCTACCGGCGATCGCGGGGTCACATGAGCGGACGGGCTCCACCCTGCCGGGCGAGACGTTGCAGCATGGCCACAGTGGAAGAACCGTTATCTAGGTCGTTCCGAAACTGTGCAGCACTGTAGTTGTTAGGATGCCACCGCCTGGAGCGCTGAGGGTGCAGCTGGGAAGCCTCCACCTGGGGAGGCGGGAGAGGCCTGTTCGCACCGTCTCTCCCTCCCAGTGCACCCCACGGCGTCTCGCTTGAGATTTGTTATGGCCGGACCAGGCGATGAGGACGAGGGGGGGGTCGGAGGCATGTGCAAGACATCCCCCTCCAGTGTTGTCGCAGCCATTATAAAAGAAAGAAGTGTCCCGTCCGTCTTCGGGCCAGGCTTCCGGTGGATGTCGGCCGGACGCCCCTGGCTCTGGCCCCATGAACGGGTTTCTTGGTTTATCGGCTGCAGCCGGATCCCGTCGGCCTCGGCCCCCCGACCGTTGGTGGTCGGACCGGAAGAGCATGTGGCGGGACTACCTGCAACTCTCAAGGGCCACCGCGGCCGGACTGGGAGAGAGAGGGGAGGGTCGAGGAGACATTCCCCCCCCCTGCAACTGTTCAGCGTTGTAAAGGCAATCCCCTGGCCGGGTCCCGCTGGTCTCGGCCTCTCCTCCGGCTACACCCTACGTTAGGATCTCCTGGCCGAGGCGTGGCAGCAGGACCTGCCTTATATGGGCTGCTCCCGGCTGGGCGTAGCCGGAACCCTGCCCCACCTTGGAAGTTTCCAGAGTGGGGGTGGATGTTCTACTGACTTGCATTTTCCCTAGTCTATCGATTTTTTTGGCGTGGCAGGCGGTGGGACAGCGAGGGGTGATTTGGTTTCTCTTACTGTTTGTCTGGTCTCTCACCACTGGCATATTTTAACGTTTTCTTGTTTCTAGGACATTAATAGGTTTTATCATTACGTTATGTTATCGTTTCTTTGTTCGTTGTTTAATAAAAGTTCATGTTCATCAGTGGCCTACTGATTTTCGTTTTCCTATTTTTTTCTTTCCAGGTTGTTTCATGGTAAAGTTTCTGTTAACAGGATACAGTGATCACTTCGTTATTATTGCATATGTCCTTTTCACTAGGGGTGCTCTCTGGTCGGGCCAGATGACGTATCTCTAGTAAATGGTCCGGGTGAAAAAGGTGCATCAATCAGTGGGGAGTAGATAGGCATGACAGATTACAACGGGGGAGAACGGTCCGCATTACGTACCCTTTCACTACTTGCAAAGATTTTCCTACGTTTATTTGCAAACAGGGAATACCTCCAAAAAGAACTAATTCCCAAACAGTCAATGTTCGGACAATCAATCAATCAATGAGGAATGAAATAGGTACGACGTGTTAAAGGCTTGCGTTACCTACCCTTCACTATCTGCAAAGGGAGATAGAATATTCCTATTCTTCCTCGTTTGCAGGTAGAGAAGATCGTTAAGAGAATTAACTTCGAACAATTCAATGCTCGATTGAAACAATCAACAAGGGGTACTGTGAACACAAATGAACGCCGCTTATATACATACGCATTGCTATTTTCAACAGGTTGTTCCTAATGTTTCTATTTTAGCGAGGTCAAAAGAGATCCCATTAGTGGCCTACTGATTTTGCTCGATTCCTTTTGTTTTTTTACACGATTTTTCGCTATCTGCAAAGACTAAACAGAGTATTGCGACTCTGTGCTTGTTTGTAAATAGAGAATGAACCAAAGAGAACAATCAATCAAATGGAGAGAGAAGCAGGCACGACGGATTACAAAGGGGGAAAGGGCTGCGTTAACTACCCTTCACTATCTGCAAAGAGAGAGTACTCCTAATAGAAATGAGGGGTGGGGGGCAGCAATCAAAGCAGATCAGTGTGCATAAACACGAAAAAAAAAATTCTTACCACGTACTTGACATTCGACAGCTTATGATATTTGCTATTAAAAAACCATTGAAATTCACTGAAAAAACCATAGGTTATAGACCATATATAGTTAGGAATTAGCATTTGCAAAACCTTGAAAATTCACTGAAAAAACCATAGGTTATAGACCATATATAGTTAGGAATTAGCATTTAAAAAACCTTATTTTACTCACACAAAACCATTGAAATTCCATATATAGTTAGTTGCACTAACTATATATTGCGCACCCGCAATCCACTGCTGATGATGTCACATATTACATCATTCATGACATGGTCAGTGACATCACTGATGACATCACTGATGACATCTCAAATGACATCACTGATGACATCTCATTTGACATCAATGACCACATCACTGATGATATCATTCATGTGACAATACAATGCATCTCCTCACATTTTAATATAACCTCTGTTTCACCCAGTGTTAAAAACAGAGTATAATTTTTGAAACCATTGACACACCAATACTAGTTACTACATACGTACTCACTGATTCCTACGTCTACACACACATTCACTCATTCACCCATACAATCATTCATACATACAATCACTCATGTTTACAACACAATCATATGCACTCATACACCTATACAGACACTCACACTCTGCCACTCATCCATGGAGTTACTCACACACCTAGTCAGTCCTGTAAAGAATCAATCACACTTCCATTTTCTACTCTATACAGTTAAACATAGAGCACCTTACGTTTTCAACCATATACTAACACATACTTACTCTCTTATACAATCATTGATACAAGTACACATTGATCTGTACAGAGTCACACACCTCCCATCCAGCCACACACACACTCAGTCTCCCATGCAAATACTTGGGCAATCAATCAATAACCCATATAGTTACTCATATAGCTACTGATCAACACATGCAGCAGTTTACAGAACAACAGACATAATGATGCACAAATTAAGACAGTTTAGTCACTAACCCATGCACTCAGTGAGACACATTTAATCACTCACTCATACATTCAGTCATGCACCTACTAAATCCTTCGTCCAGACACTTATACATCCACTCATTCTTCAATATGTAAGACATATTTTAACTTTACAGAAACATAGTCACTGGATGTTGTCATTAGTGATGTCACTGACCATGTCATGAATGATGTAATATGTGACATCATCAGCAGTGGATTGCGGGTGCGCAATATATAGTTAGTGCAACTAACTATATATGGAATTTCAATGGTTTTGTGTGAGTAAAATAAGGTTTTTTAAATGCTAATTCCTAACTATATATGGTCTATAACCTATGGTTTTTTCAGTGAATTTTCAAGGTTTTGTAAATGCTAATTCCTAACTATATATGGTCTATAACCTATGGTTTTTTCAGTGAATATATATATATATATATATATTTTACAGTAGTCCAATATTGCCATCAAGATTTTCTGATCATATCAAAAATTACTGGGCCAAAGGAGTCAGGGGGGACCTAGGGATCACAAATTCTGCATTCCATTCCTGAGTTCTGTAATCATATTTTTTAAAAATATTTATTTTGTTTGTGGGGGAAGGTCCATTTAAGTCCCCCTCACATTGGCCACGGTGGGTTCACCCTGCCCCCTTATGCAATATTTCTCTTATTTTCTCAACACAGGGCTCAATGCACAGTTCTGGTTAACAGTGCTACATATTTATCAATTCTGTGTCAGATTGTGGAGCTGTAATGCACAATGTGCGAAAAAGCTCCCTGGCCAAATGATGCGTTTTTAATTTTTTAATACATTTGCCTATCCTTTATGAAGGATCTGTAAATTGTTGGTCCGGATAGCTCTAAATTGTAACCTCTTCTTGACAGAACACCTGACAGAACACTTTTAAAATGGTGACTTCTTAAAATCTGTTGGATTGATTTACACCATGCCAAGCAAATTCACCTCCTTGAGTTAAGTTCTATTTGCATGCCAAATTTACTGAATTTTGTTCAGCCATATGTATCTGCATCGAGGAGCATAACATTCTATACAAGGTTAAAATGGTAAATGCCATATTTGTGTGTGGTGTGTATATGTATTTTTATTTAATTTTTTTATTTTTTTTATGTCCTCATTTGCCACCTAGGTTCTAAATAAGCAATCTATAGGTTTATAAGCGTTGTGCTGCCTCAGTTGTTTCAACTGGTGGGGACAGTAATGGAAGGTGGGCCTCATCTCTCAGCAACTAAACTTAAACCATAACGATCGCTGGAATAAAACCATACGGAGGTCACTGGAGTACAGCCAAGATGCTGGTGAGAGCATATAGACGCGGCTATGCCCAACAAAAAAAACCCAGGTACTCAATGGTCCCATTTCAGCAAATGCCAGAAAGATGTTTTTTCCGGGTTCCCTGCTCTAGCCAAGTCCAGCTTGGAAACCTGCAAGGCCGAAGCGTACCAATCATTGATAGAGGGAGGAAGAGAGTCTTTCCATTTCCTGCATATCTCCCTCCTAGCGAGCAGAATAGAGTAAAAAATTAACTTCCTCTCAGAAGAAGGAACCCCTTCAAAAAGACCAAAAATTACTGAGGCGAGATTCAAGACAATATTGGAGACGACCAATACTGAAAGAGTCTTACTTATGTCATCCCAAAAAAGGGTTAAGTGAGGGCACTCATAAAACATATGAATGTCAGAAGCGGCCAGCAGCCCACATCTCGCGCAGGCCACCGCCTTTTCATGTGTGAATTTAGAAAGCCTAAGTGGTGAATAATACGCTCGGTGAATGGTAAAAATATGGTTCCTGCGTAGCCAGGCAGGTTTCACGATGTTCCACATCATTCTACATGATGCACTCCAAAGATCTTGCAAATTAGAGTTGGAAACAAACAAGGACCAAAGCGTATCCGGCAATAGGAATTCTCCATCCATTTCTTCCAAGATTAAATTATACCAGACTGAGATCTCCTTTTTGGCGGGAGGTTTGTCAGGTAAAACAGAGTATGCACGAGACCAGCTGGAAATGTGCAAATATTTAAGCCTAGAAAGATTTGGGCCAATTTTATTACTTAAACTGTCCCAAGGAAGCAAGTCCCCTTCAACAAATAGATCGCCCCAAACCTCCAACCCCGCCTCTATTATCAGTACGCAAGTACGTCCCCCAACCAGGCAGGGCTGTCTGGAAGGTCCCACAGAGGTGTCCTACTTCCATAATACCCTATTTTAATAGCCTTGGATATCTGGGCCCAAGTTCTTGCCATACCTCGTAAGATTTTCTACGTAACTTTTTTAAAAAACTTGGGGTCCCCGAATTTAAAGAGAAAGCCTGACTGGCCCACACTTTCTGCCTCCAACGACATTAAATACATAGGCCCCACTCCATGATTAACTGGATTTTTTAGTAACATCCTGGCATGAGATAGCTGAAAAGCCCAGGCATAAGCCTGAAGATCCGGGGCAGCGAGTCCCCCCTTCTCCCTACGCCTCCTGATTTTTTTCCAGGAAATTCTTGGAAGATGTTTATTCCAAATAAAGGTGTTAATATCGGACTGTAGTTTTTTAATAAGGCAGGGGTCAAAATATAAAGGAATAGTATTAAACAAAAAAGAAATCTTTGGTAAAATGGACATTTTGACAAGGTTGACCCTTCCCAATAGTGAAAGCGGGAGGTGAGCCCATATTTGGAGCAGCTTACGACATTCTTTTGCCACCTTTGAAAAGTTGTTGGTTGCGATCTGATCAATATCTCCTACAATATCCAAGCCCAGATACCTCAACCCTTTCCCTGGCCTAATGTTGGAGCTAAAAGTACTCTGGTCGATATTCCAAGTCAACATCTCAGTCTTTAGTGTGTTTACTTCGTAACCGGACACCTCCCCGAATTCCGAGGTCAACTTAATATTTCAGGAAGGGCTGTGCATGGATCAGAAGTAAAAATGAGAATATCGTCGGCATAGAGTGCCACTTTTCTCTCCCAACCCCTGTTGCGAACGCCTTGATGTTAAAATTGTCCCTCAAACTCTGGGCAAATGGTTCAGCGTATAGATCGAACAGGAGTGGAGAGAGCGGGCAGCCCTGCTGCGTTCCCCTCGAGATGTTAAAAGGATCTGATAATAGACCGTTAACCAGAACACAGGCACTAGGGTTCTGGTAAAGAAGACTAATTGCCTGATGAAATTTCTCACCCACGTTGAATTTTGCCAAGGCCTCCGACAGATACATCCAATTGACCCTGTCGAAGGCCTTGGTGGCATCCAACGTAAGGACCGCCAAGGGAAGAGAGTGTAGAACAGCTATATCTATAGCTCCGATTAAATCAAAAGTTAATTCATACAACTGCCTGCCCCTAATGAACCCTTTCTGGTCGCTGTGTAAACTAGTGGGAGCAACTAAAGCCAGTCTCTTTGCCAGAATTGAGGAAAATATCTTGTAGTCCCTGTTTAGGATCGAAATAGGTCTGTACGAACCACAAGTAGTTGACGGCTTCCCTGGTTTTAAAATCACGGTTATGGAAGCATTATCCCATGACACTGGAGGACGTACCCCATTCAGCAGAATCTCATTAAACAAAATTACCAGAAAAGGGACAAATTCCTGCTCCAGAGCTCTATAAACTTCAGCCGGAAGGCCGTCCGGCCCTGACGCTTTGCCCTTCTTGGCATTCTGAATTGCTTCCCTCACCTCTTCTTCCGAAATTCTGCTTTCTAGCATAGCACTCTGATCATCAGAGAGACTTGGGAGGGTAATTTTACTAAGCCAGTCCTTAATGATATCAGGTTCAAGCCTTTTGTCCTCAAGATAGATAGATTGATAGAAATCTCTAAAGGCTGACCTAATATCAACGTCTAGGGACAAAGGGAACTCATTGACTTTAATCAGGTCAATGTTGTTACGGACCTGATCCGTTTTTGCTTTCCATGCCAGTAACTTCCTAGCTCCCTCCCCATACTGGAAGTGAGCAATTGTACTGGCATCCCACCTTTCTTGTATTCGTTGGTTGAGAATAGAAGCTAATTGGCCCTTTAAAGAGAGTAATTTATCTCACAGAGGTGTTAAGACGACATCCACAGAAGCAGAATTAGCGTCTACGTCAAGCTGAGGCTTAGCTATACTTGCTTCCACTGAAACCACGGCCTCTCTATACTCCCTCTTTCTATAGGCCACTTTACCTGTAATTAGACCTCTCAAGAACGCCTTAAGAGAATCCCACACTATTCCGATGCCAGCTGAGCCTGAATTTACCTCTAGGAAAAAAGCCACCTCATTTTTTAGAAAGCTGACGTCGTCAGAATGGGAGAGCAAAGTGCGATCGAACGACCAAGACCTGACAGGAGTAGAGAAAGGGGTCGTGAGTTCCAACACTACTGCTGAATGATCTGATAAATGCAACGGCAGGTATTTTATATCCTTAACAGCGTCAACTAACTTCTGGTGGATTAATATAAAATCAATCCTGGATTGATGATGGTACTTGTAGTTCCTAAAAGAGATACCCTGCTGTTGACCTGCCCTTAATCTCCAGATATCCACATATCCATACTGCTTCATTACTCCCAGCAAGTAGGATCTTGTTTTTGACGGTACCCAGGATCTGTTATTGTGTGATTTGTCTAGGACAGGGTCTAGGACGATATTAAAATCACCGGCAAGTATCACAGGTTCGGGGAACGACAAAAGTTGTGAAAAAATGACTTCCAAGGATGATGGATCGTCTAGATTTGGACCATAGTACCCTACAATCGTTAGTTGGGCACCCAAAACAGACAGAGAGGCAATAACCCATCTACCAGCAGGGTCTACCTTTGAATCTAAGACCTTAGCCCTAAGTTGTTTCTTGAAGATGAGTGATACTCCTCTGGAGGTCAAAGACTGTGATGTTGAAATTGCGAAGTCAATCCATGTATTCCCTTTCACTAAAATGTCAATCTCAGCTTGGATCAAGTGTGTCTCTTGGAGTAAGATGACCTGTGCATCTGAGTCCCGAAGATACTGCATCAAAGTTCTGGCCCTAGATTTAGTACGGAGGCCATTGATGTTCCAAGACAATAACTTTAGTCTAGCCATGATCACTATCCCAAACTCCGCTCAGCCTTAATTTAATACAAGGGCCAGCATTAAGCTGCCCACCCCCTCACAGAAATGGCAACACAATATGCAAGCACAATTGGCGAACATAAAAAGAAGAGGCAAAAGATTGGCAAATGAGGAATTTTATGTGTAAATTTCCCCCCCCCTAAACCCGTGACTCCACCCCCCTCCCCTCCCCAACCCATGGAGAACCCGTGGTGTATCTAACCGGATCAAGTCCAGAAGATGGCACCCCTTCTTCAAGCTCCCGCTACCTCGCCTGAACCTTGAACCCAGTGAAAAAGAAAAAGTAGGAGATTCCCTACTATAATAAACAACTAGCCAAAAAATAAATAAAAATGTGCACTCTATGAAAAAAAAAATGTATTCTTCTTTTCTCTTTTTTTCTTTAAATTTTATATTTAGAAATGTTGTTGTATATTTTTTTTTTTATTCATCTGTTCCTATGCCTACCCATTTCCAAACAATGAAAGGTAGTTGTCTGCGTCGATGATAACATAGACGTTTCCTAATTAACACATGTCAGCAGTGTGACCAAACCCTATTTACCCGAAGACCTCCCGCCCAGAACTAATAGGAGCTCATCTGCTGCTTGGACAGATCTAATATTCGTCATCTTATTATTGTGCATGACCATTAGTGAAGCTGGGAACACAAGCTGGGCAGTTGCGCCCAGCTTCCTAAAGGCGTCCAATCGCCTCCCGAACTCCCACTGCCTCTCTAACGTGGCTCTAGATAAATCTGACCTAACGAGGAAGGTAAACCCCTTACCGGGTAAAGACTTCTGCTTTAGAGCCAGGTTTAAGATCTGTTCTTTGAGGGCATATGTATGGAAGTTGACAAGAATCTTGCGTGGTTTCGACCTCTGAGGGTTCTGTCTAAATGGGTCCCTGTGGACCCTTTGAATGTCAATTTTCAACTCCTCCAAAGTCTGATCCAAACATAATGCTTCCTTTAGTAAGTGTACGACATACTTCTTGACATCAGCACCTTCTGATCCTTCAGGAACATTAAGAATGCGGATGTTCCCCCTTCTCGCGTTGTTCTCTAGCACTTCCATCCTGTCTAATAGAGCCTGGTCTTCTTTCTTGAGTTTACTAATTTCCTATTCTGCTTTATCTAAATGTAAAGACATGGCAGCCATTGATTCTTCCAAAACCCCCGTTCTTGATGATAAACCATCGATCTTACTATCGAGGGACTCGCAATAATTCCGAATCTCAAGCTGGATAGCTGAAGACTTCTCGAAACCCCTTTTTATGTCCTGAGATAGAGTAGAAAACATAACCAGCAGAGAGGCAGCTGAGATGCTACCCCCTGCCTCACTAAGTGGGGCAGATGGTAAAGCGGAAGTTGAGGCTGAAGTTGAAGCAGTGGCTAGGACAAAAGGTAGGGCGTCCCCCAAGATTTGTTGCTGGGCAAGGTCAAGAGATACATCCAATACCGCAGCTTCCAACCCCCCCCCTGCCCTGGATATCCAGGTCCCTTGAGGGCCGAAGCTATGGGAGAACTCTTGCTGTCTCGAGATGCTTCATGTGTACTACATACATTGCCATCCAGCCTATCACTACTGTTACCCTCCTTGGGCGGTGAGGCTTCAATGATAGTCATGGTAGGTAGAATTACAGGATTAATTACTGGTATAGATACCGCAGATACTGCCATTGCCACTGTGGTACCATCAATGGATCCGTCAGAACCATCAACCAATGGTGTAGACAAAACGCCAAAGGGAGAAATGACTTCTGGAATGGAAGTTGGATCTGTTGGAGTGGTTAAAGTATCCTGAGGTACCTGGTCTGAGCCCATCCCTGTAGACATCCCTGTAGACATGCCCTGCGTCTCAGTACGATGGAGGACCTGTGGAACTACTTTAAAGTATGAGCGTAGGGATGGCGTGATTTTAGATCCTACATGAACCACAGGGGGCACAGGAGAAAAATTACGTTTAGTTTTTGCTTTCCCTCTGGCGCTTTTTGATTTCACCTCGGTCGAGAGATACGATGAAACTCTCTTACCTGAAGGTGATGAAGCGGAGCCGCCAGTTGATTCTGCAGGAGGGCCAGGCTGTCTTAATTGTATTTTTGCCAGCGCCTTGCCCCTTTTGTGACCTCCTCTCCCCTTACCTTCAGGGTGCTGGGTGAGCAAACCTTCTTCCTCATACACTCTCGATTCTCCAAACTCCACACAAAGCTCCTTTTTTTCCCCTTGGGACCGCCGGGCTCTTCCACTGCTGTAGCACCCTCCACTGTATCCAGGGGAGTGGACTCAAGAAGCCGAGTCTTCACAGACCCAATGCAAGAGGTATGCAGCAGGCTGCGTGCTTTCCTGCCGCGTCGCAGCTCCAGGGCGGCCGAGGACCACAGCCAACACACCAACTGAGCACCTGGAGCGTCAGAGGAAGCAGGAATGGAATTGGCTCGATTACCGGTCGCGGAAGGCTCACCGACGCTCTTCCCAGGGCTGGAAACACTGTCGGAGGACCCTGTCATAGAGAATGAAGACAGACCTCGGTCCGAGTAAGTCCACGCGGGCAAAGGGAGTTTTCTTTTTTTACCGTGAAGCACAACACTTTTTGTCCTTTGGCACTAAAATAATCAAAATAGTCAAACTCACAGCCGCATTAAAGTTAAGGAAAGGCAGGCAAAATCTGAGTAGACATCAGGGCTCAGGTGAAGCAAACGGGAGCCTGACTCACGGAGCACCACGGAAGCTCAGCGTCTGCCGCCATGTTCTCCCCCATAAAGTCATGCATATGTGGTGTGTATATGTATATGTGTATAGAAATATATATTACCTACTGGCAGTCGCCAGTACGAAGTTATAGTTAGGACCTAGTTTCCATAGAAAATCCGCAACATTCTATTTGGAATAACTTTGGCGCCGGATGCCGAATCTTCGCAAAATTCTCTAAGAATATGGGGCGCTCTGCTCCTTCCCTTAAAGTTTTGGGGTGATTCGTCAAGCGGGGGCCAAGAAAAAAGGGGGTCCCAAAACGTGTTTTCCCCATGCAATTGTCCCTAGGGACCTTTAGACACGGCTACAGTCCGAACTGCTGAACGGAATTACACCAAATTTGGCAAAAAGGTACAGTTTGGTTTGTAGATTGTGCTTTTTGTTAAATAGTGTAAATACGTTCAGTAGTTCCTGAGAAAATCAAAAGTAAAATCATAGATATATCTGTGGATGAAATACCGTATGCGTACTGTCCGAGGATTATATGCGTACCATTACGAGCACGAGCTGCATGCTTATTGGTTGTCAACTGTCTGTCAACACTATAAACCAGGAAGTGTTGGCAGCCATTTTGTGCCTCGGTAGAACCGAGGCACAAGAAAACTGAAAAACATGTGCGCAAAGGCGCAAAGGGGGCAGGGTAGAAACACCTTGACCCCCTAGGCCTGCTTAGGGGGTCCCACAAGGACCCCCAGGCCCCAAACGTTTTTTTTTTAATCGCGTATACGTGTACCCTGCCGATAAAAAGTGCATTTTTTTTTAGCCCCCGGGGGCAATGGACTCTTTGTAAGAGGGGCCCAGAGAAGCCCCCAGCCCTGGGGACCGCCAACCCCCGGGCTTATTTTAATAGGGTGGGGGGCTCTGAGGCCCCCCAGCCCCGGGGACCACCACCCCCGGGGCTTATTATAATAGGGTGGGAAGGCTCTGAGGCCCCTCAGCCCCAGGTACCACCACCCCTGGGGCTATTTCAAAATGGGTGGGGGGGCTCTGAGGCCCCCCATCCCCGGGGACGACCATCCCCCCAGGGCTTATTTTATTAGGGTTGGGGCCTCTGAGGCCCCCCAGCCCCGGGGACCGCCACCCCCGGGGCTATTTCAAAATGGGTGGGGGGCTCTGAGGCCCCCCAGCCCCGGGGACCACCACCCCGGGTCTTTTTACAAATGTTGAAGGGGCCGCATGGCCTCCCTTTTGGAGCCTTGTAGAGGCCCTGGGGCCCACCACCTCCCAGGGCCAGTTCCTGCAGTGTTCCGGAGTGCCCACCCAGGGACACTGCTGTTTGCAATGGCAGGGCGGGAGGTTCGCGGCTCCCACCCTGCCATTGCAAACTGCTTTGCTTCATTGAAGCTAGAGCAGGGAAACCTGCTCTCGCTTCAATGAAGCAAAGCAGATTGCTTTTCCATATGGGGAGCAGCATGTTAGCTGCTCCGCATATGGAAAAGTAATGCCGGCTCCCACAGGAGGCGGGGAGCCGGTGGGACCGTGGGGCGATTGGGGGCCCCCCAAGGAGAGGGCAGGCCCCGGGGGATGGGGTCCCCAGGGCCATAAGTGGCCCATGAGGGGGGCAGGTGGCCCCCCCTATCATTATAAAAAATGTTTAAAAAAGAATGAAAGGCCCCGGGGGATGTGGTCCCCAGGGTCTTAAGGGGACAGAGGGGGGCGGCTACGGAGCCCCCCATAAAAAAATGTTTAAAAAGTTGGCCATGCCCCGGGGGATGGGGTCCCCGGGGCACGGAATTGGCCGCGGGAGAGGGGTCACGCGGCCCCCTTCCTGCAAAATGTTTTATTAAATTCACATTTTGGGGTCAGGCCCTGGGGGATGGGGTCCCATGGGCCTAAAAAAAGAAAAAGAAGGAGGGCTACATAGCCCCCCTTCTTAAAAAAGAAATTTAAAAAAACTGGATAGGTAGGAGGCCATGCCCCCTCATTACACCACTCTGCAAACGTGCCCCCTGGAGCGTTTGCAGAGGGGGACTAAGTCCCCTTGAGTACTGGGGGTCCCTGGGGGCCAACTAGCCCACCAGGACCCTCCAGTAAGGTGTAATGAGGCCACGCCCCTTTTTACACCTCTCTGGAACGCAGCCCCCTGGCGCATACTGGAGGTTTCTGGTGGACTCGTTGGCCCCCAGGGACCCCCAGTATTCAAGGGGATTTAGTTCCCCCTCTGGAAACTCGCCAGGGGGCTGTATTGCAGAGAGGTGTAATGAGGCTACGCCCCTTTTTACACCTCTCTGCAACGCAGCCCTCTGGCACATACTGGAGGTTCCTGGTGGGCTAGTTGGCCCCCAGGGACCCCCAGTATGCATGGGGAATTAATCCCCCAACTTAGAATGTGCTACGGGACGCGTTTGCACAGTGGTGAAGGTAGGGAGCGGGGCTTGAGGTGATATGTGTGCAAACATGCCCTGTGGCGCGTTTTAAGTTGGGGAATCAATTTCTCTTCAATCCAAGGGTCCCCTAGGGGCCAACTAGCCCAACTGGTACCTCCAGTAAGCGCCACGGAGCTGTGTTGCAGAGTGTTGTAAAAAGGGGGCGTGGCCTCTGAACACCTCTCTGCAAGAAAGCTCCCTGATGCATACTGGAGGTACCTGGTTGGCTAGTTGGCACACAAGGGACTTCAGGATTGAAGAGGAATTAATTCTCCAACTTAAAACGCACCACAGGGCATGCTTGCACACATGTCACCTCAGGCCCCGCCCCCTTCCTTCAGTATTGAGCAAAATATTCCTCTAAAATCAGCCAAACTACGAATTCCGATTTACTCACCTGTTATCAGGAGAGACGTCAGTGCTGCATCTTTGAGCCCAGTACGGACACTGAAAAGTAAATCTAAGCGTACTTACCAGTAACTTGTATTTCCTTCCATAGGAATCTATTGTGTAGTTTTCACCAGAAAAGTTTCTAATTGTCTATTTTTGAAACATACAAATATTCCTCTAAAATCAGCCAAACTACGAATTTCTTTTTACTCACCTGTTATCAGGAGAGACTTCAGTGCTGCATCTTTCAGCCCATTACTGATCCTGAAAAGTAATTGTAACCGTACTTGTAGTAACTTGAATTACCTTTCATAGGCTAACATTGACTGGTTTCACTTGGAAATTCTTCTAAGTGTGCAGTTTGGAACTTTAAAAAATTCCTCTAAAATCAGTCGAATTCCGAATTCAGATTTACTCACCTGTTATCAGGCGAGACCTCAGTGCTGCATCTTTCAGCCCATTACTGATCCTGAAAAGTAATTTTAACGGTACTTACCAGTAACTTCAATTTCCTTCCATAGGATATCATTGTCTGCTATAAAAAATATATATAAATTAAAAAATATATAAAATTAAAAAAAAACAAATATTACAATTTTAATATTTTTAAAAGCATTTTTTTCATTTTATATTAAAAATATGTAATGTAATTTAAAAAATAAAATATCTAAAATAAAATACTTAAAAACAATTTAGTAAATCAGTATAAAAAATAAAACAATTAATACATTTAAAAATGATCATTTACAAAATCTTTGAAATTCACTGAAAAAACCAAAGGTTTCAGCCACGTTATGGTTAGGAATTAGCATTTAAAAAAACCTTAGAGATTCACTGAAAAAAACATAGGTTTCAGCCACGTTACAGTTAGGAATTAGCATTTAAAAACCCTTAGAAATTCACTGAAAAAACCATAGGTTTCACACTTGTTATTGTTAGCTGGACATTTCACTCATACAAAACCATTGAAATTCCCCCGTTATAGTTAGTTCAGCTAACTATAACTCGCGCGCTTTCAATGCACTGCTGATGACGTCACATATTACATCACTCATGACATGGTCAGTGACATCACTCATGACATCACTGATTACATCTCAAATGACATCACTGATTACATCACTGATGACATCATCCTTGTGAAGGGTTGGCAGACCTCCTCTCACCCTAATATAACCTTTGATACACACGTTGAAAAATAGAAACTACAATTTTCAAAACAATGGAGATACCAATACCAGTTAGAACAACCTATTCAGTAATTCCAAAATCTACATACACATCCACTCATTCACCAACAGTTTTATATAGTCACTCATACATGTACTCACTCATCATATGTACTCATACACCTATACATCCTGTTACACACCTACACTCATACATAGAGTTACTCACACATGCAAATAAACATTTACTTACATATACAGCTACACACACACAATGCGTGGTCACGCATTGTTCCACAACAAGTGCAGCACAAAGAAAAAGCCCCTTTATCTCGTTACAAGGGTTAAACAAACTAGTCTATCATTGAGATTTATTTGTGATGAGGAGAGGGTTGTCTGATTTATAGGCACTGTTGATTTCTAAGAGTTTCATTTAGTGAATCATTAATAAGCAATTTTTCTATGTAAATGTATGTCATGTTTGTTGTTTTTTGTATAAAGAATGTTTTTTTGTATAACGAATGTTTTTGTTTTTCATGTTGTAATTAGGTTATATCAAAAAGTCAATTTTTGTTTGTCTTTTATATAAATGTATATAGAAGGGTGTGGGTTGTATATATGAAATGTATAAAGCATATTAAGTTTTCCTTAAAAAAAGATATTGAAGAATTCGAGAAAAAATCAAAAAGAATAATGAAGTAATTCTTTGTGTCACATTGAGTCTGGGATGTGTACGTATTAGAAAATAAGGAAGGAAATTGCGAATAGTATTGGCAATTCTAATGGTGTTTTGTTAAATGGCTCTAGCCTTGCTGTTGAGAGGCCGAACCTTCTAGTGTTAGCTGAGCTTGCAAGTTTGGCATCAACACCGCCACATATATGACACCCTTTTCGGATAAACCTATCTCACTCAGAGAACATTACACGTGTAGAACCGACCATGCAGTTTAAGTTTTAAAGTGTAGTTGTAATCTATGCTACATGGGAGGCACTAAACTGCAAGTGTATGCTCATATTTTACAGCTACGTGCGATAGTGAACTCCGATCCCGCCTATACTGTCGCCAGGCACTTTAAAGCAATTCATAGCAATAACTTGAATTGCTTGCAATATTTTGTTATCGATGCAGTGCCACAGAGTAAACAAGGCGGCAATAGGGATAAAAAATTGCAACAGCTTGAATCGATATGTATAGTAGAGCTGGATACAAAGACTCCCCTATGGCTGAATATGGGAGAGGATTTGCACAACTTTCTGTGAGTGGGTCAAATAATAATTCCAATTGCCTGATATGGTCATTACTTGGGCAGAGTAGAACGTGCTTTACAATTGTAAAATGGAGCATTGTGACTCAGAATCTCCAACATTATCTTGCTGTATATATATTAGTGAGTTTTAGGCCACGTATATTCATGGTTTAATGAACTGCCCATATACATTGCCATTAGGGGAGTATACAGTAGTGTCAGAGGGCTCCCTGATCACTACCTTTCATGTGGGTCTATAGTAAATACACTTGTCCCATTGGGAACCAGCAAGATCATCTATAGGGTATTTGTACCCAGAGATACAGAAGTGATCTGAGTTCACCAGGGACAAAGTAGAGGCCATATAAGAGAACAGAATAACGAGCAGCCGCTATGTGATCTCATTTTTAATCACAATTTTCATATTCGTATTTGCACATTTTGCACTAAAATGTTCTATCAATTTCTCACTTTACACGCTTCAGAACTGACTTGGCACTAGCGCTTTTTACATTGAACAACACGTTTATTGGCATTACAGCACATTATACCCCATTAGCATATTTGCACATTGTAAAAAGTCACTTTACAACGGTATTTGTACATAAAGATAAATTACTATTGATTGCACTTCTTAGGAGATGAGCTAAAATGAGAATTCATTAGCTTAGATTTACTATCCAACAAGCCAACACTTCAATTAGTAGCCCACGTATTTAGGCACATCTAATATGCATGTGGTGTTGCCTTTGGACTCGCGACACCTAAGTGAAGACATTCTGCTTTTTAGATGGCAGTTCTTCGGGTGGATCTGTGATATTTGAATGGGCAGTATAGCAGAAGTGGCACTTTTTTAGGTTTCGACTTTTGGCGAGGGGCGAAGCCCCTCCCAGTCGAAATCTTTTGTTGTTAGTAGTGAGGTTAGGACAGCCTCTGTTTCCAATTGGCTAGCTCCATAAATGGAGGCTAGCCATTGGGAGGCAGAGGCTGTCAATCGCGCTTTCTCACGAAAACGCGATTCGGGGGCGTTTCTGGTGCTTTTTTTAAGCCCCGCCCCTTTGTCCCGGGCCGCGCTGCGATTGGCTGCCGGCCCGGGACACCCCCGTGACATCATTCCCGGGCCGCGCTGTGATTGGCTGCCGGCCCGGGACACCCCCGTGACGTCAGCCAATCACAGCGCGGCCCGGGACCTGGCTTGTTTTAATTTCTGTCTGGATGAAAACAACGAAATCCCAAATTGTTTCACTGTTGTCAAGGCGTTTGAAAATGGAAGTTAGAAGGACCCTGGGTAATTATCCGCAGTATCAAAACTAAAAGTTAAGGCAGCAGAGGCTGTTGCTGGAGACGGGTCTAGATCGAAAGCAAAACAAGACGAAGAGAGCGAGAGTGAGCTGGCCCTGGAAACGCCTCCCCTCCCTGCTGTTTGTTTCATGTTTGCAGAGGGAGCTGTGGGGGAAGGGAGACCTGCTGAGGGGCATGGATACGAGAAGGACTGGCTCAACCAGTCGAGGAGGGAATGTGCTCGCTCTAGTACATACCGCGAAGCCATTTTGAAGCGATATGACGAGGGAGCAGTTCCCTGAGACCATGTTGTAAATCATTGTTTTTTTCTAATTGTATCAAATACCAGTAAGCATGGCCACTTTGTTGTGAAATATAATTATTTTAGTACGTATAAAGCAAAATGAAATATCATGTATTGCTTCTATGATTAACTATTTTATTAAAGCTGTTAAATAACGTGTTTGCCTGCCTTCATTTTCTTTTGACTGAAAGACAACCTGTAAGCGAGGCGCTCAGTGCATGTTTGATACAACTGAATAATGCTTTAATACAAGATGGCCTCTATCTCCATCCGACTCCTGCTCAGCCTGCCAGAGCCTGTAGTCTCTTCTCAGTTTCTACACTGCCAAGGGTGAGGAAGGAGAGCGGCAGTTAACGAGGAAGGAGTGCGGAAGTCGGCTCTGAGCTCGCATTGGTGAAGTCAGACCGCCTCATTCTTTTCTCGGAAAAGTCAATTTAATTTTCATTTCCCCCCATCGCCAGCAGCTGCCTGCAACAGAAAGAGGAGAGGAGCAGCGCTGCTTGCCAGCACAGCTGTTCATAGGCAAAAATAGGTGTCTCAGAAGATGCTAGGCAACGGAAAATCACTGACCGCCAAGTAGTTCATGTGCAGAGTGTGGAGCGGTGGTTGTTATTTGTGCTTCATCGATTGCTCGTCACCTTAATTGCGCAATTCCAGATTACTGTATGAATTATTTTATACATCCAAGGACTCCCGAATTTAAACGGAAGGCTCCGATTTGTAATCCAATAAATGCATAAAATGCTGTGTTAGCTATCCATCATAACATGGTGCTATTTTGCTTTCTTCCATTTGGAACTTTTTGTGCAGATGCTTGTAGCGCGAACGTAAATTCATAAAATAGTGCTATTTGGTTTCTACCATTTCGAACTTAAGCGCGAAGGTGTCCCAAGGGTATTGGAGATCGTTGCAGGTACACCAAATGAAATTTAGTATTTAACCCAGAATCACAGGATGTTAGGCTGGGCCTCGAGCCTGATTCCACAGTTTCAATGTTTCCCAGGGGTTGTTATGCCACATCTCCCTCCCTACTTCTCACTCTCCAAGTTCTTGGGCAAATTAAATCCCCAGTTTAAAAAAAAAAAAAAACATAATATCCTTGCAAGGTATACCCAAAAGTTGTCTTGCAGGGGCACTGGAATTATGCGACGGGGAGGACCAATAATGCAGCAAAAAAAGTCAAATAATGCACCACATTTTGTCATAGAGTATATTATTTTGCCATTTTTATACTTGTAAACAATGCCTAATTAGTATCAGTCTAACACTCAAATACTGCAATAAGCTACAGAAAGGTGACCCCTCAACATTTGCGAAGGGTCTTCCACAGCGCAGCAACAACACATGTCGCTACATTTTTAGAAACTTTTGATCTGGATGAGCTAGAAACACATTTTTTTTATATCTGCAGATTATGCAGTAGATGGATCATGTGGCAAATACAGCAAATCAATTATTTTGCAGAAAGTTCAGAAAATTGCTCAAATCCAGTTGCTCTGCTAACTGATAATCTTCACTGTCCTTATTTATTTACGGTTTAGTGTAAGGCGAACCAGCCCCAACTGGGTGCTGGCGTGCATTAACAGCCATTAGAATAGACTCCATAGTGAAACAAGCATTTACAATGCAACGGTTTCGCCTTTGGAAAAGTTTGAGCTATTGGCATTGTAAATGACAAAATTTGTATTTATGTGTTGGTTTTGAAAACAGATAAATAAATGGCATTGTCATTTACATTGCCAATAGCTCTAACTTTTCCAAAGGCGAAACCGTTGCATTGTAAATGCTTGTTATAAATGGTTTTTTATAAGATGGTATTTTATGAATTTGTATTTAGTATACAATTGTAATATGCACTGTGCACTTTATGTATTTAATCATGTATGAAAGCATGTGAGTGATATGAGAATAATTGCTCCGTTCTTGTAAAGCCTTTATAGGACTGTATTCAAACTAAAAAATGTGAGCAAGGTATTGTCAATGAGAATCTAAATATGGTTTGGAAATTAATTTTTATTTGGTATTTGTACCAATATTCCAGGCATGTTTTTAGAAAATATCTATTGATTTGGTGCTCTTAAATATGAAAAACAGACGTAGAAATGCATAGTATTTTGTCTATGGTTGTCAGTGCCGACTACGTCACAGGAAGCATCACTTTCCCTTTAAATTCCCGTTTCTGATAGATGCATGTCATGTGAGCAAGGACACCGTCTTGTGTCTGAAATGCGTCAGAGGCCGGACCATTCTAATTAAATAAAAGCAAGAATTAGGCACCAGTTATATCGTGAGTCCGTGTCCCTGCTTGTGCGCGAGAGCACTTGGGATCCTGTTGTTCGATATATACACACACACAGATAGATATACCACTAATAATGACTAGTGATGTAAAATGACTTGACAGGAGTTCTGTATTTAAGGGATTTGAACAAGGCTGATTGATGTGTTTCAAAAAGTTAACTTAATTTCTCCTTTGCAGAATGATTGTGTATCAATAAAGACGGGATCAACTTTGGATGCGGGTAGCTGGATTGATGAAGATTGTGATAATTTAAGAGGCTACATTTGTCAAATGGGCAAAAGTAGGTATCCTGAATTTATGTCATATAGTTTTATTTGGACACACTTACACCCAGTGTTTACCCCGATCTGAGTTCATTGATCGTCTATAAATTCGTTTGTGGAAGAAAGATCCTGAATTGTTTACTTGATTCTTATGTACAGCTGTGTGTTGTAGTATGCACATAACAAGCAATAAACTAAATCCGAAAAGCCCGTATAACTGGAAGAATATATGCAGCAATCATAACACACAGCACATAATCATGCCCTAAGCTGTTTTGGTAGGAATTATAGACCAATATACCAAGCAATTGGGTTTGCCAAAACACTGAAACACTCAATACATGCATTGCAGCTGGAGGGACAATGAAGCTGTTTTCCATGGAAATACCTTTGTGCATCTCAGTAAGGACATAAAGGAGCCATGTTTCTCACTCTCACGCTGGGTTGATGGGCTATATTTCGTCTAGCCCTAGTTTATCATATAGCCCATAGTACTATAGGCATGTAGTTTTAAACAGCCAGATTAATAACATATGTTGGTATTACACCAACCAAAAATCTGTATTTGTCCAAGAGAAATGATGCTTTAGACAGCTACTTGTCATGTATAAAAATACACTTGTTCAATTTGGTACCATTCAGCAGGTGGAAGAATTATGGCAGCATACTCATTATATCAGAGCTCAGGTAAAACCGTCTCTTAGTGTGCCAAGAGTATTTGGATTCTGTAAAGGCTCAGATTATGCCACATAGCAGATTATTATTACTTTGAGTATACCAGGGCACTATTTATATTAAATCATGGATTAGTCACAGACTGTGTGTACGATTGGGTTCTGTTTAAGACAGCTCTTTGATCACAGTAGAGCTCTAAATGTGTGGGTACCCTTGTTATGCTGCAGTCCTTATTATAGCAGAGTTGAGGATATATGAATGTTCTAATTTTCCATTGTTTTCTTTCACACTTTAGTGTTTGGTGTCTTGTGAATTGCTCTGGTAACCTTCCCAACAAACATTCACTCAATTTCACAAAATGTTACTACAAATAATCTGACATTGTTTATTCAGTCCAGCGCATAGTATGCCAGGTAAGGGTCAATAAGCCAGTTCACAGCGATTCACCATTTTCTGGGCCCACTTGCTTACCATTGGTCCTCCGATTGACCTTTTTATCCATCTGGGGGATGATGGGAGTTAGCATTAACCGGTCAATCAGATTTCAGTTAACAGTGCAACCCATTGGCTACACAGTTAGGACCAGGCATCGGTAGCCAAGACAAAAACATCTATTACAGGTTAATATTCTAATTCAATTACAGAACTCTCTGTACCATAATATAAAGATACAGAATGACAACAGGGTTTACCAGATGGCAAAATAAATTCAGGTAAATTAGTATCAAACAAACAAGCAGTTTTGTGACTGTCATACAAAACTAGAACATCAAAATCAGGTGCTCAGAGATTAATCTAAGGTTCTCTCTCCTATACATTAGTAATCTACCACCTAAAAGTCCAGAGGATGGTTTAGGTGACAGAATCTTAGCAAATCAGGGAAAATCCATTAATGAAGTCAGCTCACGACAAAAATAAATCAAATCGTAATACGTTAGCATCTCAGAAGCTCGGTCAAGAGTGTTCTATGGGTCAAGAATAAGTGTCAGCCTAGGCCACACATAAGCAGAAATTAAGAAGAGCTGAAGGCATTAAACCTCTCAAAGTCAATTAAGCTAGCAATGACTCAAGGAAAGAGGGAATCAAGGAAATGTGTCAGCAAAGAACCTGCAAGGAATCTGAGTCAGAAAGGGGTCTGGTAAAATATGTGTATACCAGTCTGCGAGAAAAATCTTAGTAACAGTTCATGGGGATAGGTATATTATAACATATAAAGCCCATTGGGTGACACCCCATTGATTACACCATCAGGGGTCTGTTGAAATCAATCCACAAATCATCATGTTGAAGACTGCAACATTGCTGGTTTGTCCCACACAGGACATGGAAATGACATCTTTCCCTCAAGCACATGTAGGTTGTTATTTTTGGAAAATAGGTCATTCAGTTAGAGCTCTGTTTCCCCGTGTACCTTTCGTCAAAGTCCTTTTCTCAGGCTTCTGTTCCACCTATCTCTAGTACAGGAATGAATCTGTTCTAAACTAACAACACATGAATACATGCAAGAAATGTCAAGATAGCTGAAAAATGAAATCAGCTTTATGCAGGTGGTGAAATACAGGCCTACTGGTGGACATTAAATATACGTGTGCACATTTAAACACAAATAAATATACGTTTCTAATGCATTATGTTTCATACTACATGTAATATTCAATAAATCATCACAATATTCAATGATAACTATAATTGAGAACTACAAATCAAAATATTGAATATGAATGCACACATTGCATAAACTGATTGTCGTTTCTAGTAAGATTACAGTCTACATATGTACGAAAGTCTTTAATCAATATTATAAATGGGGTCTCTAGTTGTCGGTGGTTTGCACCGTGTCCAAGCAGGGACTCTCACTCTTGTCAGGATAGGAGTTACATAGCCCCTGCTCACTCCATTAGTAGTTTGGCTCCAGCAGTCAGGCTTATCTCAAGCGTCTGTGACATTTGTGTTGTGTAAAGGGTGGGCAGTCTTTGCACTGCACCAATCCCTCCTCTGATGGTGAATCAATCTCTTTTCTGATGGACCAATAACAATGTTGTTGTTTTCATCATCTTTCTTCTAGAACCCCCCAGAAATGTCATGTCATCATAGTATCTGCTCTGTCTATCCTCTAGTTCCATATTTGCTCTCTTTCTCTTCACTCCCTGTTTTGCTTGTACACATTTGTATACAGAATAGATCACAATCAGAAACAATTCGCAAAGAGCAATTATTACTACTGGATTAAGGGTGCTTCCAACAACTCCACTCTGTAAGTGTCCAGAGCATCTGCCTATAGAATAAAATCCATTCCCTATTGCTTCCCAAGCACATGCTTCAGTAAACCCTTTCAAATCTTTGTTCAGGTCAGTAATGTGGCTGATGTATTTCCTCAGATCTTTCCATTTGTCTGGAATGTAAGCACACCATTGCTGCACTTTTAAAATCTGGCAAACACCTACCTCTTTTGCGTGAAGGAAGTCTAAAGCAAATCAATTCTGCAAAACCATTGATCTGATGGCAACCATTTCTGTATCTATGACTAAGAATCTTCCAGCTGTACTAGTAACTTGAACGTAGCGCTGCTTACTAATCTGCCTATTATGCTCGGTGTTACCACTTCCTGATTTAATTTGCTTTTAAGTTGAATTGTATTGATTTTAAAACTATCTGTTTATACTTTTGAAGAACGGGTTGCTGTTTGATGGTTTTTATGTGTCTACTCACCTGGCATCAGGACTGTCTCCTCCTACTCCTTGGTTCACCACAGCTCTAAGGTGCTGATTAGTGGAGGGAGGGAGACAGTCGTAACTTTTGCTTGCCCTTCATTTCCAGCAATCAGGGAGGTTGGTGCGCTAGTTTCGGGGCTCTGTCGGGCTTTTCCGCCTCCTTCTTGATAAAGCACAGCATGGCGCCATCGTGCAGCGTGCTTGAAGGTAGCGCTGCTTACTAATCTGCCTATTATGCTCCATGTTATCCCTTCCTGATTAAATTTGCTTCTAAGTTGAATTTTATTGATTTTAAAACTTTCTAGTTATACTTTTGGAGAACAGGTTGCTGTTTGATGGTTTTTACATGTCTGCTCACCTGCTCACCTGGCATCAGGACTTTCTGCTCCTACTCCCGGGTCCACTGCAGCTCTAAGGTGCTGATTGAATGGAGGGAGGGAAGATGGTTTTAGCTTTTGCCTGCCGTCCATTTCCAGCACTCAGGGAGGTTGGCGTGCTACTTGCTGGGCTCTTCCGCCTCCTGCTTGATAAAGCACAGCATGGCGCCATCGCGCATTGGGCGCCGCTAGCACTACTCCACCTGTGGGTTCGTATTGGAGGCCCAAGATTGGGTACAGTCAAACACGGCTGAAACTGTGTTCAGCAAAACACAGCCCAAAAGATCAGGAAAATGAGGAGGTCTACTCATCCCTTATAAATGCATGTTCTCTCTCAAAGCACAAATATGAAATAGTGGAGTTTCTAGATAACTATCATCTTGATCTCTTATTTATTACGGAAATGTGGGCCGACCCCTCTGGGGTCCCAGACTTCTGTACTGTCACATCTGACGACTTCTGTACACACAGATGCAATAGATTAAAGAAAAGAGGGGAGGTTTGGCTCACATACACCTAAATGATTTACTGGTAAAGATAGAGATGATTTCCTCTATGGTATGTGCAGCATTCAATTTAATCATAATGTTTTCCAATCATCAATCATTTAAGGGGACCATCCTATACCGACCACTGTGCCCCAGGGGAGACTTTTTATCATTGGTTGGAAACCTACTGGAACCTGCTGCTGGTGAATCCAGTTTTACCATTTTTCATTTGAAAGCCACGGAAGACAAGGATTCTATATCCCTTACTTCAGAGCTGGAGGTGTTAGGACTCCTTCAACGAGTCAGTGGCCCTACCCATTCGACTGGTCACACACTAGATGGTCTTTTTACTAACAATGAGCAGATCTCGGTGAACAAGATCCTCCCTCTGACGTGATCTCATCACCATGCAGTACTATTCGATATTGGTATTTTGCACCCTACTTCCCCCCACTCCCGTTCAGTCCCCCCAAACAGTTTAAGGCTTGGAGTGGCATAGATCAGGCTCTTCTCACACAGCATCTATCTGATACTCAGCCAGAAGCTACTCTAGACCCTAAACTGGCCACTATAAACTATACAGACTGGCTCCAAAACGCTTTTGCTAAACTAGTACCGTATAAAACAGTTTCCAAAAACAGGCAGACCCCCTCTGTCCCATGGTTCTCTGAGGCACAGATTCTGTAGAAACAACAGTCTAGGAAACCAGAGAGGCGCTGGCACCTAGAATATGACAGCCAGGAGAAATCTCTCTACAAGTTGGCACTGCCAAACTAAAAACACCTTATACTAACAGAAAAAAGAAACTATTATACTAGGGAAATAGAAACCACACAAGATTCCTCCAAACAGCTGTTTCTGGTGGTTTCTAAATTGGTGGGGCCAGTAGGCAGCTCTGCTAAGGTAGCATCCCAAGCACTTTGCGACTCGTTAGCGCTCAACTTTCAGGATAAGGTGAGGCAAATCTATTTGAACTTTAATGCCTCCGCTGAAGGCAGGAGTCAGCTAGAGTTAAATAGCGAGGGACAGGACAGCTCTGACTTCAGGGAATTTAGGCCAGTCTCAGTGAACCTGATAATTGATCTGGTAAACACAGTCAAATCAGGTTCACCGTTTGACCCCTCAGTTCTGAAACTAATCCCAGACCTAATCGTTTTGTTTTTTGGCTCCTTCCCTGTCAACTTCAAGGACCAGATTTGGCCCCAAGACCTGCCCTGCTCTAGTGCGATGGGAGGCCCAGCTAAGAACCTGGGGGTATGGTTCGGTCAGGACCTGAAGTTTTCGGACCATATTAAAAAATTGACTGGCATCTGCTTCGGTACTCTGCGAGCCTTGAGAAGATTTTTCCCTCTCCTTCCCAGGGCAGCCAAGGAGACTGTCCTTCGAGCCCTGATTTTGTCTCGGCTCGATTACGCTAATGCCTTATTTAGTGGCTTGCCTGGGTACATGATTCATCGCCTTCAGGTGATACAAAATGCTGCAGTACGTCTCTTCTCTCTTCCCAGGAGGTGGAGCGTGCGGAGCCATTACGAAGCCTGCATTGGCTCCCAGTGCCACACCGAATTTTGTTTAAAATTCTTGTGTTGGCATTTAGAGCAGCTCATGGCCAGGGACCAACGTATCTGCAGAAACGGTTCTCATTCTACACTCCCAATCGTGCCCTACGATCGGCCAACCAATGCCAATTGGCCATTCCCAAATACAAATACGCCCGACTGGGCGGCCAATCAATTTCAGTTAAGGCAGCTTCTGCTTGGAATGCCCTCCCCCTATTCCTCAGAGCCTCTACGACCATTACTGTTTTTAAGAAAGAACCTAAGACTTATCTGTTTAACGCCCCACTCTAACAGACTTGCTCTTGATCTATCACTCTTGTTGTTAAATTACTCACCGCGCCAGGATACCCCGTGGTAATAGAGCGCGCTATAAAAGTTTTAATAATAATAATAATAATATTAATCGGTACAAACCTAGCCAACATTTTCAACTACATGTTCAGCTCCGGCCCCTATCCTTCCAATGGAAAAAGGCCTCTATTCTTCCGTTGTTAAAAAAACCTAATCTGGATCCAGGGTATACCACCAATTATTGACTAATTGCACGTCTCCCTTTGCCTGCCAAGCTCATTGAAAATATTATGAACACCCAGCCAGCTCAATTTATTGAGGAGAGTAAGCTGGTGGGCGATACTCAGTTTGGGTTTAGGAAAGGCCATAACACAGAAACTGCACTCATCAAAGCCACTGAAAAAATCAGGATTGTATTAGACAAAGGAGGTTCAGCAGTACTTCCGCTATTGGATCTATCAGCAGCATTTGACACGGTTGATCATGCTACACTGAGCAATCGTGTCTCTGCCCTAGGCATTGGGAACAAGGCAAAAGCCCTTCTGTCTTCATTTCTATCTAATCGTACTCAGCTAGTTAGCCTGGGTGACTTTAATTCCCCAGTCTTTTCACTTCCATATGGTGTCCCGCAAGGATCCTAGCTAAGTCCGACTCTGTTCAACATTTATGTCACCGACTTAGCATGAGGGGACCAAAATAGCACGAGTAATCAAATCATTTGGACTGGGTCTCACATCATATGCAGATGACGCCCAATTGGTGCTCAGCGTTCATTAAAATGGTAATGGAGTTTCGGTTAGCTTTTATGATGGTATGCTGGCCATTAGTACCTGGGTGTCAAGGCATTGCCTTAAATTAAACTTATCCTAGACAGAAGTTATGGTATTTGGAAATGTATCCCTGGAGTTGTCTTGCGCCTGGTGGCCAAATAAATTGGGATCTCACTCAATCCCGGTCACTAAAGCCAGGAACTTAGGTGTCATTCCAGAGGATTAACTTTCTTTTAAACATCATGCTAATGCAGTGGTCTTCTCATCCTTGTACGTCTGAAGAATGGTAAAGAAATTGCTGCCGTTTATTGCGGCTGGTACCAGGAGAAAGTTAATTTCTGCCCTGGTTATGTCCAAAGTTGACTACTGTAATAGCCTTCTAATTAATGCACAGGAAATGTTCCTTAGTAAGCTGCAGTTGGTGCAGAATGCGGTCACTGGGATACTGTTGAGAACTCCGAATTTCAAGTCCATCTCTAATGTGGTGCGACAGCTCCATTGGCTACTCATACTAAAATTAAAGCTCTCTGTATTGCCTATAAGGCCATTCACAATACAGGGCCGGAATTCTTGAAGACGTCATTTCAGGTATAAACTCCCATCAGATCTCTTCGCTCAGCATGTGCCAATCTTCTTGTCGTCCCTATAACCAAGAGAACCAACTGGGGCAACAGAAGTTTCGTAGTTGCCACTGCTAAACTGTGGAACTCTCTTCCCTTGCAGATTAAGGCTGACCCTACTCTGCTATCATTCAGGAAACAAATAAAAACTTGGCTTTTCAAGCAATAGGTTTTTCCCAGCCTCAAGCCTCACCTGCTGTAGCACATAGCACCAAGACACCTACGGGTATTTGCAAACTTTATAAGTTGTTTAAATAAATAAAATAAAATAAATAGTAGATAGCTTTTCAACTACAGTAGAAAGCTTTCTAATATGGTGTGAGTATCATTCCTACAGATGTAATCAAAGCACTAAAATGATCTCCTACAATTTCACTAACAGTGGCATTTCTTTTAGTTCTCCAATGTTGTCCCCTTGCTGGATCCTCAATTTGTCTCACGTGATACATTTTTGGAAAAACTACCCCTGGGTAATATGTTCCATAGCATCTCCTGGTTAACCTGTAAAATGCACTTTTCCCACAAACGTAATCACCTCCAGTATAATCAGGATCTTCTTCATCTAAATGCAAAACCCTGTTTTTCTCGAACTTCAAATGTATGGTCACATTTGCTAGGCCCTCTATGTTATATGAAATGGTCTTATTGAGCACTCAAACTCCCTCAGGCATCTGTTCACTAGCTGATACCGAAGAAGGGATCCAAGAGGCTTTTTAGGAAGCCCATTAGCATAATCAATCCTAGACAACACCAAGGAGGTGACTACTACTTTCTGAAGAATTGTTGAAATGAATGGAAAAATATTCTTGATTAATCTCAAGGTGTAATAGGCAGCCGATGTAACTACATTAGCCTGATCATGGTAATACATGGTGTTATTGATGAGGATGCCAAGGTTTTATGTTTTACTCACATGAGTGGGAAGTGGGCCTAAATCAGAGGGCCACCAATCAGGGGACCAATATGATGAGGGGGAGACAAAAATGAGAACCTCTATCTTCCCTGAGGTCAATTTCAGTCATTTCCTGGCCATACAGGAGCTAGGAACCTGCATTCACTCATACACCCCCAGAACCTTGCACCTACTACCGCAGCTTCACTATCAAAGAGACAATAATCTGTGTCTCATCAGCATAGGAGGTAAGGGTGAAACCGAAGGATCTGATTAATTCTGCCTGTGGAGTGACGTAAACATTAAAAAGTGTGGAACTAATTGCAGATCCCTGAGGGACAAGGATAGGAATATTTATGAGAAGAGAACCCGCCCATACAGATCATGCACGTGTGTTGAGAAAGGAGTTTAACAACTTCCAAGTGGTATTCGTCAACCCAATCTTACCTAACCTCTCCATCAGCAGCCCATGTTTACCGTACCAAAGGCTGCTGATAAGAGCAGCCCTACAGCCTCTGTCTGCGGTTTCAGTACTGTGCCCTCCCTGGAAGCTGAATTGAGTGGCATCAATAGAATTATTAGCCTGAACACGATTGACCATTGAATATTCATGATCTTTTCAATCAACTTTGCTGGCAGAGGTAGGAAAGAAATAAAGAGAGAGTTATTTGGATCCAAAGGGTCCAGAGAAGGTTTTTTAATAAGAGGCAGAAATAGTGCCTTCTTCAGTCTGAGGGGAACATCCCAGAACGGCACATTTGATGAAAGATATCAGTGAGCTTAGGAGCAACAGTGTCTGAAACTATGGTAGCAATCCAAGGGGGACAAATGTCACAACGAGACCCCATTTGTGCTAATTTAAGCAATTTAGGGACCTCCTCAATAGAGGGTGGAGGAAAGTGGCTGAGTGTGCCAGTCACTGAGTGGCTAGTAGGGGCATTTGGGTCAGTAAGATACAATCGCACTAAGCCGGAAAAGTTGTTGTAAAAAGTTTCAACTTTGACTACAAAAGCCTTGGCCAGTGATTCACAGAAATATTGCCTATAGTCTGTGCAAATATTAGCAGTATTTGTGGTCAACTTGTGAAGTATAGTTAAAAGCTCTTTGGAGGAGATGGTAGCTCCCTCAACCTTACTAGTAGAAAAGGCTGACTTTTCCTGCTTTATCTGATTTTTGTATTCAGCTAGTCAATTTTTATACTAAAAATAATTAGCTCTCCGTTTTTGTTCTCCTGTCTGCGACATTGTTGTTTTGCTATTCCTAATTTGTCAGGGAACCAGGGAGCAGGTGATTTATGTCTTTTCATTTGTTGCAGGTGCCGTGAATGCATAATTTCCCTCTCTGTTGCCAATCTAAAGCTAATGCTGCCATGTTTCCCACTGTTCTGTGTTCAATTTCTTCTTTAGTCCAGGATGGTACTTTTAAATGATTTACTTTAATCAAGAGAACTCTTCTTGTATCTTCTACTGAATCTATGAATTTGCGTTCTCGATCTGTTAATATTCAAGTTAAGGTATGCCTGTGCATAAGTTGTTTTCAGTGTTATAGTAGGTCTAAAGAAATGTCCCATTATCTCAGCATTTTTAGTATCAGGCTGTGTATTCAAGTGCTTCAGTGCAGGAACTTCTGAAGGGACCAGATCAAAGTTCCAGTAATAGAACTGAAAATTAGCTTTCACATAGAATACTCTCATCAATAGACTATAAGTATCTCCATACGTCAAAGGGATATGGTGATAAGTCATCCCTTCAGCAATCAATGCAGGCAATTGAAGGCATACGTGGCAAACATAGTGTACCATATATTCATAAGCAGTTTAGAAGAAACATTCAGTGAATAATCCCCTCTAGAAGCATATGCATGAAACTTTTTCTGATCTATTGTCAGTGGGAGAGACGGGCACGTGTAGTCTTAGGCTCCTTTACCTGTCTTCAGTATATGAGCAGTTCAAATTCACTAATGATCACTTCAGAATAAATTTACTGAGTCAGTTGATTTAAAACTCAGTTCAGCCACAAAGTTCAGTTCAAAGAGGCTCAGCTAAATGTGATTTGTTATAGCAAAAGGTGTAAAATGCTCTCTCCCAATCATTCACTGCTAAGTAAGTTCATCCAGGTGAACAATAGCTTTGACAGGGTAGCCTAGTTGTCATTGATCTCATTACTGTTGGCCCTTCTTCATCACTGTCCCTTTGGCCAAGTCCATCAGTATCTTCAGGAATAGTGTGTGGTACATTCACTTTGGACAGAATTCTTCCTCTCTCTTTTCTCCTTGGCCACCTGTCTCTGGGACAACTTGTGTTATGCCCTAAGCCCTTCACACGGGTCTGAATCTGGCCCAGTTAACACTACTGGATGAGACTCTTCTGCACTGATTTCAGACTCTACTCAGTCCAAATGAGTGTTGGCCCAGCAGCTTGCTGGTCCCCAACAGATTGAATAACCTGCTCCTTCCATCTCACTGTAACCACTGGCACATCAGGAACAGGTGCTGTTGTTTCATCCAGGCTGTAAGGGACTCTTCAAGTATGGACAGCATATACCCAGTTAGGGAGACCTCCGCACTTCACAGCTGTTGTTTTGACCAGAATCACCTGGTAGGTGCCACACCACTTACGCTCCAAGCATGACTTGCAAATGTGTTTCTTCACCACTACCCAGTCACCAGGACCGAGGCCATGACACTGCTCCTGTTGAGGTGGGCCTGTAACCTCTCCAACCTGGTGAGACACAGAACAAACCACATCAGCCTGTCCTTTGCAGTAATCAAGAATCATGTAATCTGTCATGTTCACAAGCGCATATGCAGGCACAGCTGACAGTCTCATTACCCTCCCCATGATGATCACATGGGGCTCCAATCCTGTTCTCCTATCTGGAGAACTGTGTAGACTTGTCAGTACAAGGGGCAAGGAATCAGGATATTTCAAACACTTTAGCTAACCTGGATTTCAAAGTGCTATTTAGTTGCACCACAATTCCAGAAGCCTCTAGTCGATAACTACAGTGGAGTCTCTGTTAAACTTATAATGCTGCACGTAACATCTCAGGACCTCATTATTAAAATGAGTTCCTCGGTCTGACCTTAAAGAAGTCGGGAATCCGAAACGCTGTATCAACTCCCTTACCAACAGCTCTGCTACAGTGAGACTGTAATTTCTGCTATTCGGTTAAGCTTCAACTCAATGTGAAAAGTTGCAAACAATCCTAGGATCAGGACATAGTTCAACCGAAATCCAGCCTCATCCTGTTAAAATGACCTCCTAATGTTCCTATGTGACTCAGTGTTACTGCTGTTCTTCTGGCTACAATTTGCTGATGGCACACAACACATCTGTGACACTAACGTTCAGCTATCAATCTGAACCTGAGATTAATCCGCATTTGCGTAAAGAGGCACCCCATGGCGTCTCTCCCTACGTGTGCAGATCCATGATAATGTCCCACCATTGGAGGTAACAAGCTAGTTGGCAGTATAGTTATTTCATCTCCTGAAACCCAAAAATCTTCTTCTCTTTGCCCCAACTTTGCTCTTCTACTTCTGGCACTTCTTCCTGTAATCTCTTGACTTCATCCCATGTATCAACTGTAGACTACAACAGGTTGAAATGTGTCACATCTGAACTTTCATTGACGTATTCCACATTAAAGGTGCAAACATTTAGTGCACAGTACCTTACTGATTCATCAGCATATTTGTTACCCACAGTCACATAGTCATTGCCTTACCTATGAGTGGCACATTTCACCATTGCAATTTGGGCTGGCAGTTGCAAAGCCTGAAGCAAATTGTTCACACTTTTCCCATTACAGATTGAAGGCCCCGAAGAGGTCATGAATCTGCATTGGGACCACAACTACCCAAGGTCATGCACCACACCAGATCCATACTGACTATCAATGAAAACTGTCACTCCCAGCTGGTGTGAAAAACAGCATGCCCTAGTAAGAGCAATCAGTTCTGCCACTTGTGATGAAAACACTCCATGAAGCCAGGAGGCTTCAACCATAACTGAGACAGTGCAGACTGCATAGGCAGCTCTCATGGATCCCTTCATAAAATCCTAGGCAAGAGCCATCAACAAACAGCACATAAGCTGATTCAGGTAGTGGCACATCTTATATGCTCAGGTCTTGGTTTGGTGCACCGTTCAGTTACATGAAGACAATCATGTTTCCCCTAACAATCTCAATTCCAGGAAGGGGCAGCAATTAAGCTGGGTTTAGGAAAGTACACCTTCTCAATGTAAGATTTTTGGCTCCAAGAAAGACATGCTCATACCTGGTTAGCCAACTGTTGGTGAGGTAATGTGTTTGAGTACCAATTAACAGCGTTTCAACTGAGTGGGGACAAAAACAGTCCAAGGGGTTACTCATAACAATGTTTTTGCACTGCTTGATGCTAATGCTATTTGAGGCAACAGCTTTAAGACAGTCAGGCAAAGCTGCAACAATGGGGCAGGTGTGGCAGAAAAATATGCAACAGGTCTGCGAGCATTCCTGTGAATCTGAGTTAGAAATGAAAGAGCACAGCCCTCTCAAACAACAAAACAAAGCAAATATTTTGTCATAATCAGGTAATCCCTGTGCAAGGGTGCGACAGCGACATCCTCTCTGCTCTGAGAAGGAACACATGCAGCTGTCATCCGATGGTACCATATCTTACACATCCTACTGTGTCTTCCTCTGTAAAGGGTTGGCTATTTGAATTGCGCATCTTACTTCACAGAACCATCGTCATTGTCCGACATCAGTAGAAAGGCGTTGAAAGCTCTCTGCCTAAATCATTTGAGAGACCTCCGCCTTTCAAACGAAGTTTCTAAGCCAACAAATGTGTAAATTCTTATAATACAAACCTCCCCTGGTATTCAGCCTTATTTAACATTCTTTTTATCTAATCACGAAAAATTTGTTCTAACTAGGTTCCGTTTTAACTCCTTCTTTCGCCTTGTTACCTTCCCCAAGGTGTTAAATTGGTCTCATGCACTGGCACATTGTCCGTGTGATGGTGTATCACCACAATCGACCATTCACCTCACTCTGTTTTGTCGCTACTATGAACATCCTCGTAAATAATGGATTATCCCACTTCTACGTAGAATGGGGATGAGAACATGTCGGCCTGCTTACCTGGCACTTCAGATGTTAGACACACCTTATGTAGCTAAATGTGTAGCTCTTTTCCTAAAATCAAGTTTAAGAACGCGTTGTAATATAGGGCTCCCTTCACCTTGACTTGTTGTAAATCGCTGTTATACTGATTAACTTGTAATCGTCGCTTTTTTAGTTACAACTTAAAAGCTAATTTGTTCTTGCTTGTAATATAATTTTGTGTTTTTAATCATCTATTCGATTTGTATGATGTACTTTTTATGATTTAACTCAATGTTAATCGAATAAAAGTTTTTGAAAATGAAAAAAAGGGTTGGCTATCAGAAAAAAGTTGTGAATCCACTGTCTACAGTGGCCCACCATTCCCAAGGACATTTTGATTTCTCTCTGTGTTGTTGGTGGATTCATTTTCATTTTTAGAATCGCCAAGATTCTTTCTTGTGACACCTTCCTTGCACCTTTCTCAATGTGATGTCCCAGATATAGGAGTTCTTTCTTACAGAACTTTCATTTGGCCGGGGATACTTTATGTCTATTCTCAGCTAAGTAGTTTAAGAGAGTGATTGCGTATTGTTTGCGCATTTGAAGCCACCAACAGGTTGTCAGAGTATTGGACTAGGACTAGTTATAAGCCATCACTAAACACTCTAGCTTCCTTTTGAGTTTCTAATTAAAGATGGATGGACTCTCCGTTTACCCTTGTGGCACTCGGCGCCATGCCAAAACACAGCTGCTGAAATGAAAAGTGAATATGAACTGGCTATCCTTGTGCAATGGTATAGAGAAAAAGGCTTGATACAAATCTATGACAGAAAATTACTGAGCCTCACACGGAATCTGAAACAAAATCACAGCTGGATTTGGTGCCACAGGACAACAAGTAACAACAATTGAATTAACCTTTTACAGGTCTTGGACAAAGTGGTACTTGCAGCTGGGTTTCTGCAAACCCATGATGAGCGAGTTACATCACATGGACTGCCCATAATCTCATTCATAATGGCTTGCTCAATCATTGAGTCAATCACAGGAGCAATTCCAGCAACAGTTTCAAGGGTCAAATTATATTGTGGGATTCTCGGGTACTCAGCATTTTGTTTCACTGTAATGCAGACCGGTTCAACACCTTTAATAAGTACGATGTGTACCTGTAAAGTCCCAGACTCCAGTTAGCACTATGAATGATTCACCATTTCAAAATGATGCCCAAAGCGCAGACTTGCAAATGAGAATTCTAAATGAGACATCACAAGTTTGCACACCTGCAGTATGTACAATCCGTGGGTATATAACTAGGCCCACAGCAGATGCAACCATCCATATATGCAGCTTTCCCAGTACAATTTAATAAGTTAAATTCGAACTAAAAGCATCACCCATGACAAGTAACTACATACACAATAGCCAAATAACACTGTTGTTATTATTATTTTGTTTTTAAGCTTTTTCCTTTCCAGTTGTAGAAAGACTAACATCTGCAACACATAAGTGTCCTAATATGTTCACTTAGGAAGAAAGATAAGTCAACCACTTGCCCCTGCACGTAACTTCATTACAACGTGTGCCTCTTGGTCCTGAAGAAAGCCCAAAGATCCGATTGGGCAAAGAAGGGTGTGAACATGTTGACCACTTTATCATAGGTTCTTCAGAACAGTTACACTTCTAACATTGCACCATCACGTAATTGTAACCTTTGCCCCATCTATGACAAATAAATACTAGGTCCTCAGATGTAGGCAATTTTAGCTTCACTGCACTTCACAATCCACTTTCCCTAATCACTACTGCCAATACCAGTTAGTCATCCTCCAGGTGGAGGAAAGCATAAATAAAACCCAATGATGATGCTTTTCACACAAACAACCTTGTGGAGAACCAAGATAAACCGCACCTACAGTTAATTCGTGAATTAGTTTTTTTTTATGAACAGGAACCCTGACTCTGGTAAAACACAGGACAAGTGATTCATTCTCCATTGATTACACTTTACATGGCGGGAAGCCGAATGGATTACAATTCCTTCTCTTTCCCTCCTTTATGATTATGAGAATACATTTACTTCTGACATGCCAAGAGTCCCAATTATCATTTCTTCTAATTCTACCTATAATTTAGCCATATCCATTGATCCTTCTCTCTGGAACTTGGGCATTTGTTCCAAGATCCCAACTACCTGCTGAGGTATCTGAACCTTTGAGTTCTCAGGCAGTGAGACCTGGTTGCTCTGCTGGAGAATTATTTTTCTTACTGGTACGTGGTGTTGAGTTCAAAAGGGACTTCAGAAATCAGTGTGCCCATAGGCATTTCGGTCCTAAAAGAGCTGTCATTCATCATCACTAGGGCATTTGTGTTGGGAAAGAAAAATTGTGACGATCTGTAAGGAAATCTCCTCGTCAGATCAAGTCCTCTCTGATTTAATGTACAGTTTGCACTTGCAGCACCTGGGGTATTCCCTTGCGCCGGAAATCTAGTAGTCTGAGGAAAGGGTCTTATTGTCGGGTTCACTGAATTGTTAGCATTGTTATTAGCTATGGCACTCATTCCAGTAGGAACAGCCGAAGTATGGGTATTACTTGCTGCTAACCCAGGCTTCTACAAAGGAACTACAGGATCAATTGTAACAGGAACAGTCAAAGCATCCAGAACATTTAGAGTCTACAAAGTCAATGGGAATGTCATTCCTGACGATTCGCCCATAGGATCTGAATTCGTATTTAATGGTGCTGTAGGCACATCAAAAGTTTCAGTCATGGGCACATTACTCACTCCACCAGTCAGAGTATCATTGTATGGCGGTAGACCATTTAGCAGTGACTCAGTTAGAAAGTCATCATTTATGTTGCTATTACTGCATTCTCAGTGTTATCTGCCTCTTTATGCTTTTTCTTCTTCTTTCGTTTACCATTCCCCTCATCTGTGGTTAGTACAGGACTTATTTTAACTCCCTCAATCATGTCATTGCTCCAGGCTTTCTGTTCTACATCCCATCTTGCATCAGCACAAGTGTGCCTGGCTTTCTTGACTCGCACCCGTGACATCTTTCTCTCTGTCTCAAATGAGCCACATGTTACCAGGCAATAAATGCTTCGACTTGTGTAGGTCTGGGAGGTGGCATCATTTCAAACAGCATCTTCCTGAAATTCTCAATAATTCTCAAATTAAATGTCCCATAATGAGGAAATTGCAATGCACCATCTTTATTGGTCATTCTATGCCACTGTTTGAACCAGATATATGTGAAAACCCTCTTCTACTGCCATAGTACTTCCTGGGGATGTATGACGTTACAACGCATGCTTTTACCACGCATGCTGTTACAACGCAGTTTTTACAACGCAAACCTTTACAACGCATAGCGCTTTGTGGTGCTGGATAGTGAATAGTTTAATTTACTATTCCAACTCCAGTCCCCGTGGACACTAGGGAAGGTGTTGGATAGTAAATGAAATCTATTCCCTATCCTAGAGCGCCCCCCAGCGCAATGCGTTGTAATGGTTTTTGTTGTAAAACCTGCATTGTAAAAGCACTGCGTTGTAAAAGTTTCATTGTAAAGGATGTTTCCCACTTCCGGGTGTACCTTCAGGTGGTGCCTCTATTCCCATTCTAACAGGCACAGTCATATCTCACCTTATCATGCTTTGTAATGCTTTAAGAATTTTATTTTTCAATCAATAATATGCAATATTCACAAAAGACTTTCTGTTGAAATTAGGAAATGACTTTCCACCCACAAATATCAGTGCAGGAATCTCAACCAATCCCAGTGCTGCTCTCAATGATGTATTCAACCAATAGCAGTGCAGCTCGCTATGACATCAATCTTGCTCCTTGCAGCAGCTAACCCTCCTTTATAATTTATCTTTAGCACGTTCTCTAAGCAGATCTCACAACCCAATGCATGTAACTTCAGCAACTAACTCTGTCTGCTCCTCTAAAGAAATTAAAGATTATTCATACACGCAGGAGGCAATTTGTAACAACACTTTCCAACCTATGCTGTCATTCACTTCCAGTTCAACCTTTACCAGTGGGATCTCACTCTGATACATTTACTCCCTGTGCACTGAGGTCAACTATGCCATCCACATCTCATAATCACATGAAGATAACTTCCTAATCAATAATGCCGTTGATGACATCTCAAGACAAGCCCCACAACACAACAGACAACTACATACAGTGTCTTCTACACTGAAACTTACCACGTCGGTATATATCCTGGGATCTTAGTCCATGACTGACCCGATAACCACTTCAACTTATCAGCATCAAGCCAACAATCGCACGTCAAATTAAATCAGCTCTGCATAACACTACGCAGCTATTTCAAGATACCACAATCAAAGCATAAGCAGTACCAACGTGCGACCCTATTAATACTCACACTCCTCCACCTCCACTGGTACAAGTTGTTTCCGAATCATCAGAACTCCATCAATCCTTCAACCGAACCATGTGCTTTTGGGGTCTGGACTGGTCTTGGGCAATTTCTAGTATGGACATCCTAACACCCTCACGTCAGTGGAAAACCATTGGAAGTGTTACCAGATTTGAACAAACTTTTCTGGCCCCACTTCCGTACCATTGGTCCTCTAATGGACCTTTACAGCTGTCTGAGAGGTTTATGAGAGTTAGCATTACAAGTCAATCAAATTTCAGTTAGCAGTGCAACCCTTTGGCTACACAATGATGACCAGGAATCAGAGGTCCAGTTCAAAATATTTAATAATCAAATTCAAATAAACAACTCTCAGTACCATACTATAAAGATACAGAACAGCAACATGAACTCCCTGACACCGAACAAGCAGTTCCCTGACTACGATACAAAACAATAACATCAAAATCTGATGCACAGAGAATAATCTAAGGTCCTCTCTCCTATGCTTTAGTAATCTACAGCCTCAAAGTCCAGAGGATTGTTTAGGTGATGGAATCTTAGCAAATCAGGGAAATTCCATAAAGGAAATCAGGTCAGAACAAAAAGAAATCAAATAGGAAAACAGCATCTCAGAAGCTCTATCAAGAGTTTTCTATGGGTCAAGAATAAGTATCAGCCTAAGCCACACTTAAGCAGAAATCAAGAAGAACATTTGGGCATAAAACCTCTCAAAGTCTATTAAGTTAGAAATGGCTCAAGGAAAGAGAAAATCAAGGAAAGCTGTCAGCAAAGAACCTGCAAGGAATCTGAGTCGGAAAAGGGTCTAGTAACAGATCTGTATACCAGTCTGTGAGAACAATCTGAGTAACAGTCAACGGGGAACGGTATATTACAACATGTAAATTCCATTGGGTAACTCAATTACATCATGAAGGGTCCACTGAAATCCATGAATTGTCACGTTGCAGACTGCAACATTGCTTGTTTGTTCCACACTGGACATGCAAACAACATTTTGCTCTCAAGCACTCGTAGGTTGCAACTTTTGGACAATAGTTTATTCAGTTACAGCTCTGTTTCTACTTGTACCTTTCTTCAAGGTCCTTATCTCATTCTCCCTATCCCTAGTACATTAATGGATCTGTTCTAAACAAACAATGCATGTGAATACCTGCAAGAAATGTCGAGTTAGCAGAAAAATTAAATCAGCTTTATGCAACATGGCGAAATACAGGCCTACTCATGTTAACTTCTATAATGCACATTTAATATGCGTGTGCACATTTAAACACAAATGAATATACATTTCTAATGCATTACGTTTCATACCACATGTAATATTCAATAAATCAGCATAATACTCAATGATAACTATGCCTGAGAACCACATTTAAATCAAAATATGGAATATTGATGCACACAATACAAAAACATCTTCTTTTCTAGTAAAATTACATCCTACATATGTAAGAAAGTGTTTAATCATAGTGTAAATTAGTGACGTGTTATTTACGTGAAGTAGCACATGCATTTAAAAAGTTACATTTTTTTTCTATGGTGAGTAAATGTTCTACTTAATGGGGATTATTGTTTATTAAGCAATCTAATTTATGGCAAGACATGTATGTAAGTAAATTCTCTAAGCTTACAGTTAAAGTAGCTCTTTAACCCCATCCGTGCTAAGCGTTTTCCCGCAGTGCGCTAAAGATGCGCAAATCCCGCGTTACATGACGAGCTCAGCTCGTCATGAGCGTACGACAGGCGTACCTCATGACGAGCTGAGCTCGTCATGAGCGTGGAAGGGGTTAATAAATGACAAGTGCAAGACTAACATAAATTTGTTAAATTATACATGAATTATGTGCTAAGTGCACTTTCATGACGTGTATTTCTTAAGTGTCTGTAACATTTGCGGCATGTAAACGGTGAGCAATCTTTGCGCTATACCAATAGTTTGGCCTCCACCTGACCACACTTTGTAATTCATGGGCAACTCTCTTCATCTCACATTGCCCAACTACTTTGTCTTAATTATGAGCACATATCAAGTACTAGATCAGTAACTAGTTTAATGTTACAATTAGATGAACTCTGCAAGGTCTAGTCCAAGTCAAATTGTAATGAGCCATGATCTCAAAGCTATATTTACGCCTATGTGTTTAAGCTTGCATATGCAGATATATGTTTTGCACACATAAACAGATTTACTATCATGAAGTTAATGTTTAAGTACATCTACTCACCAGGGATGGAAGTAGTTGAGAAGCATTAGTTCCAGGGCCAAAATACCCTGTGACCTTGTGCATGCTCAGAAGCGTATACGTTTAAAGGTGTTTACCAACCCTTTGCCAACCCCTTCTTATGATGAAATCAATTGCAAAGATACCTCTGGCAAGATCAAGATTAAACCTTTTTCATGGTTAGAAAGGAAGCCACATCCAAAAGAGAGATGTATATTAGCATATGGGAAACGGAATTCCCAGCCGTTTGCAAAGGCTATTTTGTTAGGCCAAATTGTGTGAACATGTGAAATCTTGAAAGTCATATCTGTGCACAGTGCAATACCACAGAACTCTGGAGACACATTTGTGACTTTCTTTTTTTAAAAAAAGGAGTGACGAATTTAGTTTTTACATGTTTCACTTAATGGTTTTTCACATTCACATTATGTCAGTACCACCTTTTCGTTTTCTAACCAGTGTCATGCATTTATGAATGTTTTCCTTTCTTTTCCAGGTTTATCATTTCCTGATGACCCAACAACCATTCCCCCTTCTAACTTTATCAAGTATGGAGACAGCAGCTACAAAATTGTACGCTCTGAGATGAAATGGGATGAAGCACGCAGACACTGTAAGGCAGAGGATTCAGAACTTGCCAGCATTTTAGATTCTTACACGCACTCATTTCTAACGACGCAGGTGTTGAAGTATATGAAGCCTGTGTGGATTGGTCTTAACAGCAACGTGGTAAGAATATACATTTACACTTGAAGTTTAAAGCACACAAAAATAATGTTTCTAACTCCAACGTTGTAGGATGTCTTCTTTTCATAGTTAGGGCCTCATTTCCTATTCAGGTGCAAAATATGACTTATTTTGGGGTACAGAGCGGGGTGCACCCCCACCCCCTCAGCAATCTTCACAGCTTGTGCCTCCCTCCGCCGCCTTTTATGAAGTGCCACTGGGGTGGCCAACCATCCTCCATTTTGCATGCTTGCCGGCAGTCACGGGTTCTGTCCTGCTTCCTTGCACCGAGGCACTGCAGGACGCCAATTCTCACTCCTTCACACATTTATGAACTGTAAAAGTGGTGGGTTTCTCTTGATGGGTAGGATAAGGTATATCATCAGAGGGATCCTGCACAATGCAAATTCTGGAGCACATTCTGCTGTAAACCACCCATTGTTAAACAGCCCTGAATGTATCAATTAAAACCATGCTGTCGTCCTTTACTGGGAATTGCCATTAGCATCTGTTTGTTTCCATTAAGCCTATTTCAGAGTGCTCACATATTGTCAGATTAGTGGTCATGGGACACAGGCAGAGTATGATTTGCCCAGGATCAAGCAGTCTCTTAAAGTAAATGACCCGGAACTATAGCACTTTCAGTTACTTGCTCTAAAGCGTATACACTTTACTCAATTTTGCATTCTGGTAACTGTGCCATGAGACTATACACTTCCAGACAATGGAAGAGCTAAATTTCTGTCTCTGACCGAGTGGCAACCAATAGGCTACAACATAGTGACTATGTCCTGGAAAAGTTAAGCTCTAGGCCTATCATCCCCAGTTGTTGTCTAACGGGTAACTATAGAACCTGATGACAGTATGGCACCCTATGGTTCTTCCTACACAATTTTGTTTTAAAATAAAAATCTGGTAAAAAATGTGCAAGAAAGCATCATAACATTCTGAATTTTTTTACACTGAATGGTTGAATACATTTGGTTTTACTGCATTAATCTCCATTCGGCTCTCCAAGATACAGAGTGATGAAGGGTTACTACACCAAGTAAATACCAAACCCTATGCTACAGGTATTTCCTTGGCCCAGTATTATCACACAAAAACCTGTGGGACTCATAGTAAGTACCTTAGTCCGATCCATATTTCCTTCGATATAGTGCATTGAGCAGAGGTATCAGAGAAACTTCTTTTTTCGACTGTCAATCAGAGAGCATACATTGCACCATTTTAGTATGCCAAACCGAGCTGCTCTAACTAATCCCCTTAGCGCAATAACACACCTTTGCCTATATGAGTTGGAAGGAAACTTCCCACAATGTCTATCTGCTTTAAACCAAAAAGTGTTTGAAGGTGTATAACATATCTAAGGTAGAGTTTCGTACAGTCTGGAGTTATTTTCCAATACGTTTTCAAAGTTTGCAACTTCAGAACTTTGTGATCTCAAGGGCTGAAAAGATTAGAATCTCAATTTCAACCAATACAGTGCATTCTACAGGTCTTGATGCCAAACATGGGTCACTGTGCTTGATTCTGCAATCATTTGGATTGATAGGCATGCATAGAAATTAAATTGTAGCAATTTTCTGTCACTACAGTTAATACCCCTCTCATATGTCAGAAAGTGAAACTTCGTCAGCAGCCTGGTGGAGATGGAGAGTAGATATATCAGAGCATTTCAGCCAGCACGACATTGAGAATTTAAGTCTCCAGCTAGCAAAGAAAAGCCCTACTGGCACTTTTGTCCCAATGGGAAAATGCAACACATTATAAACAAAGAGAAGTGATAGCCAAGCTCGCACAACAACATAACGACCAACGCATGATCCTACTCATGAGCATAAAAGCCTCATTGGGTCCAGTCCAGATGAAATTGTGGTGTCCAGAGCAAATTCTTCTATTCAAGCTATCTCCAAGCAGGCTCCGCCCAACTCCACTTTCCTCTTGCTTTTAGTAACAGGCAGATCCTTTATACTTCCAGGAAAGGACAGGTTGAGTCCTCCCAGGCGATAAAGGTTCTCAAGGGCTTTTCGATATGCTGGGCTTTGTCCAAGCCTTGAGTAAAGCAGAATGGAGTCCTTACCTGATAGTGCAGAGCTGCTTTCTAATTACAGATGGATAAACATTACTCTTGAGGGCCAGCACTTACAGTAGACTTGTACACTGGTGTAAACCACAGACAGTCACAATGTTTGACATGTTCAAAAATCCACTTCTTCTCCCAATCAGCCTTGACTGAATTCCTCTTGAAGTTTTCAAAATTAGAGCGCGGTGAAACTCCTGTGGTCAGAAAAATGTGTGTCGTGTGAGAGGCAGTCCACACTTCCTGAGCAGATTCTCTTTAATTTCTAAACAGTGCATTGTATAAGACAAATGGGAGATCCCATATATGTGTATCAGAGAGGATACAGTATAGATATTCAAAGCAGAGATACGCTAATTGTAAGCAGATCAGTGGTAGGCTCCCCCTGGAGCCAAACAAATTAGGTCATGTTCTGTAGCAAAGTATCCACTTAGTAGGGCTACAGGGCTTGGCAGTAGAAGCAACCTTTGGGTATCACATCCACAACAGCAGCAATGAGGCAAAACCTCATCTTTTGTGGTAATCACCGTGTCCTCATGAAGGACACATCCAAATATTGTCCCCATGCTCCCAGGCATGTAGTACATCCTACATGTCCTCTATAGTTGTACCACAAGTATGTTAGTGCCATTCCAGCAATCTAGGTGTCCCTCACAATCAGTACATAGGTCTTTTATTTAAAGCAAAATGTTGACACTCTGGCAAAATACAAAAAAACACATTGAAGGAAGGTTTGATAAGCATTTACGACAGAGCAGTTCTATGAAGTAAATAAAGCACATTCTGGAGAGTAAAAAGATAAAGAAGAAATAGAGAAGAAAACAAGAAACAATCTGTAAATACTTATCCCATATCCAAAAGAGCAGCAGCAATATACACTGTAGGCCATCCTTATAATTTTTTCACGCAACACAGCAGGACACTCTGTTGCTCTGCTCTCTCCTTGCACTGGTGGACCTTTGGCTTCCTAGCGCCTGCACAGTCATCCTTTCACCATGGTTCACGATTGCCTGGGTTGTAGGCAGAATTGTTTGTGCAGGAAGGCACACCTTCCTGCAGGAAAACAATCCTTTGAGGCTTGTTCCTCTTTTTAAGGTGTGCTGCAGAATGCCAAAGTACACCACTGATGGTAAATTTCAGAATGCACCTAAATCCATGGATGGATGGGTGGGAACATCCACATTTCACCATGGAACGCTTCCCAGGGGCAGAGTGATGCAAGGCAGCATAAGTTGCGCTGCCTTACATTACTCCAGATTTAGCAAGCACCACAGGGCCAGTAAGGTGACCTTGATGGCCTGGAAAATCGCATCTATATTTTCATGGCCCTTGTATTATCTTGTGTGTCAAAGGGCAATGCAAAAGTTTGATAAATATGCTCCTATGTTTCGGGCCATGCCAATTTGTGAGTCAGTCCGTCAACTGGCATCTGTTTGAGGCATTTCTGAAAACATACCGGCGCTCTTTCTGTGAAAGATACCCCTCTCATGCTGCATCTCCCCACATTAGCAGGTAACACACCCTCTTCCCACATCACCAGCATACCCCCAACAACCATCTTGGGCCCGGAAGTGTCCCCCTAAGAACTATTTATAAAAAGCTGCTTATGAGGTTGGAGAATTAAGAATCTTAGTCTAGTATAGATTTACATATAAAACATTTTATTGACACAAAACAACAACAAATAAAACTGTGTACAGCCGTGGCGTGTCATGGCTGGTCCATTTTTGATTCGCAGCCTGCAAGACCAAAAAAAGCTAAGATGGTGCGTCATGCGTCCAGAAAAGGAGATAGAGAGACAGAGAGAAAGAGTGAGAGAGAAAGAGTGAGAGAGAGAGGAAGACAGAGAAAGAGAAAAAGAGTGAGAGAGGACGACAGTGAAAGAGATAGAGTAAAAGAGAGAACTAGAGAAAGTAAGATACAAGGAAGAGAGAAAGAGAAACTGTGAGAGAGAGGAAAACAGAGAGAGAAAGAGTGAGAGAGAGGAAGAGAGAGAAAGGGTGAGATAGAGGAAGACAGACAAAGAGAGAAAGAGTGAGAGAGGAGGAAAAGGAGAAGGAGTGAGAGAAAAAGAGAGAACGAGTAAGATACAAGGAAGATAGAAACAGTATGAGAGAGAGGAAGAGAAAGAGATGGAGTACAAGAGAGGGAGAGAAAGAGAAAGAGTGAGAGAGAGGAAGAGAGAAAGAAAGAAAGAATGAGAGAGAGAGAGAGTAAGAGACAGAGAAAGAGAAAGAGAGAAAGTGTGAGAGAGAGAAAGGAAGAGATGGAGTTGACACTGGAGAAAATCTTTGCAGCTTACCTTTGTTTAACCGGTGTGTCTCCAACCATGTGCCGTGAGATAGTTCAGCCCTCAAGTTTAGTGACCTGAAAGATAATATAAAATTAGTAATTGCAGAGTACATACAACTTTACACCCGTAATTCTCTGTTTCGCTAATGCGCAATGAGGTTGGTGCACCCCATCCACTCCCATTGCTCGGAGGTACGCGCTCTTGTGCACCCAGACTGCTGCACACTATCCACTCCCACCGTCCAGAGGTGACTGCCCACGGCTGTGGAAAGAAGTCTCTCTGCTCACCTTCCGCCATTGGCGTGTGTGCAAGAGGGTCCACCACGTGCCGAAGCAACTTTTGTCATGCGACCAGGAGGGCCACGCATCATCGCAGATATTTCGTACGTTCAGCTTTGGGGGTTTTGGGGGGGTGAACGTCGTTTTGTTATTCACAGCCTGCTAGATAAAAAGCAAGATAAAATTGTGCGTCATGCGTCCATCAAAGGAGAGATGAAGAGATAGAGAGAGAAAGAAAGAGTGAGAGGAAAACAGAGAGAAAAAGAGAAACCGTGAGAGTGAGAGAAAGAGAGAGAAAAAGAAAGAAGACAAGAAGACAGATAGAAAGTGTGAAAGACGAAGGGAGAGAGAGAAACAGTGAGAGAGAGAAAGAGAAAGAGTGTGAAAAAGAGGAACAGAGAAACAGAGGAAGTGTGAGAGAGAGAGAGAAACAGAGAGAGGAAGAGAGAGAGAGCGAGTAAGAGACGCACAGTGTAAGAGGAAGAGGGAGATGGAAAGAGTGTGAGGGAGAGAAAGGAAGAGCTGAGGAGGGACATTGAGTGCCCACACTGTGTACAAAACCGTCACAAATTACCTTTACGCTACCGCTCTATCTCCAACCACGTGCCACAACCTAGTGGAACTCTCAAGTTCCCACATCTGAAAGATAGTACAGAATTAGTAATGGCAGAGCAGGGTTGGCTTAGGTTTCAAAATCGGCCTGGGCACACTAAAATAAAAGTGGCCCACTTTTCTCAAAACACTGCTTCGGTAACATTTGATTTAAAAAGGATGATGGGGGAGATACAAAAAAATATACGGATTCATTTACACTGGTGACTTAAAAAGGAGTGAGGCCATTTCTGCTCAGGCTCCCTGCCCTGTTAGGTATGCATACATTAATGGGCGGCCCTGCGAGAGAAAGAAAATGACACCTCTGCCTGTTGCTAATCATGAGGTAGTGACGCCCATCTGCCTCCAGAAAGGCCATTCAGACGCCCACTGGGCCACAGCTGTATCCAAACAACAGCAACACCTGCCAAATGTGCCCCTAGACTGCTCCAAAAAGCAGCCCACAGTTGGAACTAGGCACCGGCCCTTAGGGCATTGCACCAGTGCCCGCGTTACCAATCCAACGCTGTGGCAGAATATATACGAGTGGGTAGGCCTAAATCACTCTGCCGTCTTTCTGCATTCAGGCTACTGTACCCCTGGCACTCCCACCGCCCAGAGGTATCTGCCCGACACTGCGCAACAGGGCCTCACTGCTCACCTTTTCACAGTCACGACACCCTCCACATCATGCAGCTTTATTCTGCAAGGTAATAGGTCTCATATTTGGAACTGAATCTTGATATCGCCGTGGCCGAGGACATACTAGTGCACCTATCATCATCGCAGGTTGTACACCCGCCCAGTGCTTGCAGTGCTACTAACTCAGTGAGAAGTGAGGCCACACACTCTAAACTTTAAAATGGCGTAGAGCACCTGTGCCCGGTCTTTTATATTAGTAGGGTCACGTGTCCTGTGATGCCTGTGCTGGATGGGTGTGGTGTGGGTGTATATTAACCGTGAAAGAGTGGCTGTGGCATCAGTGTTGCCGGATTGGGCTAGATCACGCACAATTGGGCTATATTTTGCCAGTTGTGTGGTAAAAGTTTGGTTTGTGCTAGTTGCCAGATTATAAATATAAATACAGCGCTCCAGAAAAGTAGTATGGTAAAGTGCTTCATTAGACAAATATTTACTTGGCATCCTGCTGCAACATCAATTCCAATGCATTCACCGCCTGCTTCACGCTGTCCCTGCCCTCCTTCCCTAAAGTAGCAATATTGGGCTAGTTTGGGCTACTTTTTGGTTGGCTTTGGGGTATAGAAAGCTTAAAAAATCTGACAACAGTGGATGCGGGTGTCCGTATTGGAGTGCTACCGTCACCCGGGTTGCAAAAGCCAAAGTATTACTCTGTGAGCCAAGTCCAACAATATGGCCAATATGGAAGGTACGGGGAATTACTGACCCTATATTCATCCATAGTTCCACACCAGAAAGATGGTGGACATGAGACATCTGTGTGGATATGAATGTTTATTGCACATTCAGTGGAGTGTTGCAGCTGTAGTAATACAGGGCAATGGAAAGTTGAAGTTTCAGTTTTTGGCACATGGAGGGCAGCCAATTAGAGACAAGCTTGTTGTCGGAGTTAGGCTGCGCCAAAATATGTACTTATACAATCACTGTGACGATCCTCACGCACTTATAAATTCTCTGTACACTCTGCTTGTAGGAGTCTAATGATGCAGTCTCGATGTACGTACTTGTACAATGACCGAGACAAAGTTACATAACTAAAGTTTTCCCCCACTGTTAAAGGTAAGATGATTGCATACACTGTCCAGAGCACTATGTAATGTGGTAGGGCCTAGGGCCAGCATGTTGCATACATAATGAACACACAGACACAGATAGATAGTGGAACTGGGTACTGGCATGTGCGCTTGACTCCTTTTTATTACCAGGGTCACAAGTCCAGTGATGTCTGTGCTGGATGCATGTGGGATGATTGTAAGCCTACCCTCCGGGAATAGTGCTGAAAACAAGTACAACTGTAATCATTGGATCAGACACAGAGATTCAATCGTAAAGGGTCAATGATTTGTGCTGCACTAAGGTACGGGTACCAGATGTGAGATCATAGAGTAAAGATTCTATTGTAAAGGGTTCATGACTTGTGATACACTGAGGTAGGACAGCAGATGTGAAATGATACACAAAATATTATATCAGAAAGGGTGCATGAGTTGTGCTGCACTGAGATAGGGGTATTAGAAGCATTTAGCGTCTGCACAGCCAGTGATGATGCGTGGTGCAGGCGAGCCACAGAATCACAACTCGATGTGAATTGTGAGCCCTGCTATCGCTAGTGTCAATAGAAGGTAGTAGTCTGCACAGACATCGTGGAATGTTTTTAGTCACTTCCTCTTGACAAAGTTCGAAGACATAGAGTACAATTGTCTCCGCAATAAATAAATCAAGTCTCAATTTAAATTGTGAGCTCTGCTGACCGCAGTGTAGGTGTATGGAAAAAAAGATAAAACATTCATGGAATACACTGTTGAAATATGTAGGTTGCAAGGATGTTTTAGTTTGTTGCATAATGAACTCTGAAATTAATGAATGAAGACTGAATTTGAATTGTGAGTCCTACTGAGCACAGTGTAGGCAGGTGACAGCGGTCAGCAAAGGGCCACAGCCACGTGGCGTTCATTTAAGCTGCACAGATTGGGAGCATTTGGTTTTCTTAACCGATTATAGTCTCTCACACAATTTGCATTGGTACTAATCTTGAATTGTGAGCCCTGTTGACCTCAGTGTAGGCTGGAGGCAGCGGTCAGGAAGGGCCCACAGCCACGTGGCGTTGACTTGAGCTGCATAGAGTTAATGGTAGGTGTGGTGCTCAGCATGTGCACAGCCAGCGATGAAGCGTGGAGCAGCCGAGCCACACTCGGAACAATCTCTCTTGCCTACTGGACTGCGTCATCTGCAAATCGTGGCTTGATCTGAATTGTGAGCCCTGCTGACCGCAGTGTAGGCCGAAGGCATCGGTCAGGAAGTGCCCACAGCCACGTGGCATACGTTGGACCAGCCCACTCCGCTTCCTCTTCCAGGGGGGTACAACAGAGCTACATGACTGAGATCGTACCCAGTGCCTGAGGTAACATGGTTGCGTCTATAGTCCACAACACTACAAGCACCAGCAGTGCATATCCACATGGAGAGGTTTGTGCTCTGCATAGTGAGGTCTGTCCAGCACATCATTGCTACATTTGGTATTGTGTGCATTATTATTGATGAGTGACTTGCGTCCTTCACACATACTTGGTTGCCACATCTCCCACCATTCAGCTATTGTGTGGCTGAGGGACCATGCCATTTATGGAAGGTCCGCTGTTCTGCACTGCCTTGGTGGTAGTAGGCAGAGGGGTGGACCGGGGCGAGGTCCTGAGGGTGGTGGCAATGGGTGTTGTGGCCTTCTTGGGTGTCGGAGCTCCATGATCAGTAACTCTATGACATATGTAGGTCTTTAGATGTGATTCTGGGCTGGGCTCCCTTTCACACTGTAGGTAGTCGTACTGGTTTACACCAGTAAAAGGCAGATGTTAAAGTCCTACTGCTAACGCAGCTCATCACCTGTTTTTGGATCGCACCCCAGATTTGGCTGCTCGTTGAAAATATCGGGAAGTGTTATTTTCGTGTTATTTTTGCACGCGAACGCCTACTCTGCATATTATTAGCGTTAGTTGTTGCTCTCATTTGTGGCGATTTTTTTTGCGGAAGCTATTGCTGGAAAACTGCCGATATTAGCTGTTTTCACTAGGTTAAGAATGGAATGATAATTTAAAATCACTGAAAAAAACAGGTTTAATGAACATTATAAATAGAATTTAGCATTTCACAAACTATGAAATTCACTGAAAAAACCATAGGTTTCAGTGACGTTATAGTTAGTTGGACATTTCACTCATACAAAACCTTAGAAATTCTGCCGTTATAGTCAGTTGAGCTAACTAAAACTCGCGCCCCCGCAATGCACTGCTGATGATGTCACATATTACATCATTCATGACATGGTCAGTGACATCACTAATGACATCAGCAGCAGCATTGAATAAAAAATAAGCCTTGCCTGGTTTTTTGTAATTTTTGCAAGGGAATCCACACATCTAAAGATAACAAGCAAAACACTTTCCTTAATATCAAACTTCAGCATAATAAACAAGGCCCTACTCACATCATTCCAGAATGGCTGAATCTCTGGACAATCCACAAACATGTGTACATCATCCTCTTTCAAACTGCCACACTTAGGGCAAGCCATGTCCCCTCCTCTCCCAAAGTTTGACAACCTCTGAGGAGTCCAGTACGCTCTGTGGATGTAGAAAATATGGTTTCTTCTCAGGTGTGCGGGTTTAACTATTTTAAACAACATAGACATAGATACTTACCACTTGTGTTCCAGCGATGACTCCGACAAGCATCTTCCCCATGGTTTCGTTGGCAATGCGAAGGCACCATCTGCCAATTCCACCATCAACCAGTAGATTGTTGCTAGCTCCTTCTTGAGTACTGCCTCAAGCAAAAGTCTATCTTCGAGTTCATTTGGTTTTCCTATTATCATACCTGGGTCTTGGAACCAACTCTGCTTTTGCAGGTACTTAAATCTGAACACTTGATGATCTGAAAGATGATTACATGTTTCCCAGGTTCTTAAGTGACCGTCTTGCATTATATGGTTCCATCGTGTTAAACCTGCCTCTTTCAGTGGTCGAGCCAATAAATCTTTTGTCCACTCCGGTGAGCCAGGTGAATCCCGAATAGGATCCATTAGGCTAAAGTATGGTATTTTTAAAGAATTTATTTTAACCCTATACCATTTCCCTGCCAGGGCCCTCAAGATCTTTAACCTGACTTTTTTAAAGTACTTAGGGTCTGCGTATTTGAACATGAAGACAAAATTACCCCTTGGCTCTTGCCTTGACATTACTCACGATAGTCTCCCAATCTCAGATAGTGTGGATGTATTCAACAGCATTTTCCCGTTCTTTAATAAAAAAGCCCCAAAAAAAGCTGGTAATGCTATACCCCCTTTCTCCACCCTCCTTCTCAATTTCTTCCAGGCTATTCTGGGTCCTTTGCTTGACCAAATAAAGCTGCTGATTTGGCCTTGCAACTTGTTAAGCCAATCTTTTTCAAAAGGAAGGGGAATCTTATCAAACAAGAAAGTTAGTTTCGGGAGAATCATCATTTTTATTAGGTTTACCCGACCCAATAAGGTGAGCTTGAGATGCGCCCAAATTTTAAGGAGCGCACTAACATCTTTCTTAATCTTCTCAAAATTGACTTTGGTTATTTTAGTAATATCCTGTGGTATCATGACTCCCAGATATCTCATTACACCCCCTACTAGCTGCTTCTCCTACTCCCAGGTTACAAGACATAACCTCGGTCTTGCTCCTATTTATTTCATAACCCGAGGTTTTTCCAAAATCTGCCGTCAAAGTTGTGATACGACTCAATGTATTTTGTAAGTTGGTTGTGTAAATGAGGATATCATCTGCGTATAGACCCATGTTCTTGCTTCAGCCATTATATTGAAAGGGTGTAATCCCTGGATCCTCCCTAATTTTCCTGGCTAAGGGCTCTATATATAAATTAAATCAGAGCAGTGATAAGGACCCCTCTTGCCTGTCTCAATGCGAGATCTACTTCCTTCTCCCTAAACTCCCATTCATTTGCCTGCTCTTATCTGTTGTAAGGGGGTTTTTACAGCCTTTCCCCAGCCATGCTTCCACCTCATCTTGGGTAGTTTTTAGATTTTCTTTGTAGACTCTACTATAATAGCTGTGAAAAGCATGCTCGATATTCTTATTGTCACTGATTAAGACTCCTGTGTATTCGCATTTGACCTGGTCTATCCTGTTTCTCCTCTGCTCTCTTTTAACCTTCCAGGCCAACAGCTTACTGCATCCCTCACTGTATTTGAAATGGGCCAGTCGACTAACCTCACACTTTTTCCTAACCCGTTCATGTAGAATTGCTGCCAAGTTATATTTTGCTTCCGGCACTACCTGTAGCAGTCTTGCCTGGGCTTCAATGTCTACCTTGTGGTCAGTCAGATCTTTTTCTAAAGAGCGAACCTGCCCCTCGACTATAGACACTTATTTATAGTATCTTCGTCTGTTTTCTGCAGCCAGTGCCCCTAATCCTTCCCTTAGAAAGGCTTTATAAGCATCCCAGATTATTCCAGACGCAGCCGAGCCCCAGTTAAAATGAAAAAAAACTCTTCTGTCTCTCTGCTCAGTGCTTCTATAACTCTTTCTTCCTGCAGGATTGTGCGATCTAGGGTCCCAGCAATTTTCTGGCATCATTAAAAATGACAGCTCTGGTGATTAATGTTCTTCATGAAGAGAGACCAGAGCTTTGTCTAATGAAAGCTTTGAATCATCATACCGCAGAGGGTTAATATGCCTGCAGCAAAGAAGGTGTCCCAATCACATCACAAAGTGCATATAAAATAAATTGGTCAGTGGGTTACCGCCTTTGTCAGAGATCATTTTGTGACTTGATGTTTGTAGGTTAAAATCCTTATACAGGTCAGTGAGCTATTAACTGCCACAAAAATCATTATATAGGTCAGTGAGCTATTAACTGCCATCAAAGAGCTGCATGTAATTATTAAAGAATACCCCTAGCAATGGTGTTACATTTTAAATTCTGAATTTGTGCTTTTCCAGTCCAAGGACTCTCAAACTATACCGCCTCCCTGTATGGATGAAATGTGACTCCTACTCCTTGTAGGTCTCAGTCTTATGTAACATTTCCCATATACTGATTTACACACCGATGATTGATTATCTCGGTGTAATGAGTGTGTGATGTAAAGTGTTCTGACATCTTAAAATGGTATGAGTGGTGCTGTAAAACTAAATGAATCTGAAAGACAGTGATTATGGAGACCTTAGGGGCACTGACAAATGGTGGTAGTGAGGGAATCCTTGGCGATGGTGGTTATTGTGGGGGGCCAACAAACATTGTCGCACAGGGTGCCACCAGTGCTAACGCTAGCCCTGTGCTCATCATCCAGTGATTGTGAGTGTTTTCTAAACGTTTCTGAGTGTTGAACATACTTACTTTGTGTACTACTGATGAGAGATCCATTTTTTTACATATATATTTTGAGTGGCTGTGTAAATGTGTGTATCCATGAGTGAGTAGGTGTGTGAGTGACTGGGTATGTGAGTGGCAGTATGGGTAAATATTTGAATATATGAGCAGCTGTGCGGGTGAGTGAGAACACTCGCAACTCCTGAGGCGGAAAGCCGGGAGATAGGCTTTTTACTGTTTTAAAAACTGTGTGTATTTTGATACTGTGTCACTTGAGCTTCCCTCTGATTTTAAAGTAGGACTCACCTGGCCCCACGAACGCCAAAAACAAACGAAGCGCCATTGCCGGCGTGACGATTGGCCACGCCCCTTGGAGGCCACGCCCCCTCCCGCCTTCAGGTATTTAAGCGCTGACTGCAAGCGCCGCCTGCTAGAACACTCGCAACTCCTGAGGCGGAAAGCCGGGAGATAGGCTTTTTACTGTTTTAAAAACTGTGTGTACTTTGATACTGTGAAATACTGAAATAGGAAGCGCACAGCTTATTTTTTGCTTAGTGTAAGTTTTCGTAGAATGTACTTTTAATACTTAGGTGCTCCTTAACAGGTAACGTGTCCGTCCAACACGTCTCTTACTAATATATCATGTGTCACCATGAGATCATGGCGACATCCCTGAAAGTAGGGCACTCCTTAGGGTTCCCAACAAATGAGATTCCAAATGTTCGAAAAAGAATTTTAATCATTCATAGTTCGATTTTTTGTAAAGTTCATTACTTGAATGTTTCACAATGAATATGCTCCAAGAAACTTATTTCCATGCTCCAATGCATTTCGGGCTATGGTGAGCCCTTCATCGGGGAGCCTCTGCAATCAAATCAGACATAGCAATCGGTGTCATATACAACAGTATATTAAAACCATAGTTTATCCGTGTTAATAAATCCTAGGTGACAATGACAGCATAAAAGTGAAAATTACGTGTGTATCAAGTGCTCCACTAACCACTTTTACCGCAGGTCAAACGCGAGTGAAAAATCATTAACGTGAGTAAGAAATCATTAACGTGCACAGGCTTAAAACGTGAGCATAACTTGCCATTGAGGACCCAACTTGTGGAAATGCTTAGCGGTATCAAGGGACGCCTCATGATGTCTATTGTTAAAAAACGCATCTGCGCGAAGTATAAATGTTATCATAGCGTGAACAAGCATGCTAGCAAGATCGCGGTAAATTTACAAAAGCGCATGACATGCGGTTAACTTTAAAGTGAAGGACAGGCTATGGGTACTCACGGTGCTTCTGAGTTAATGCGCGTGTAAAAAACGCCAGTGTCGGTGATCCCGGAAGTGTAGTGAAATTAGTAAGCATTCAAAAGTGAAATCAAAAACGGACTAACTAGCAGATAGCCCGACATTCAAAAAAACACACGGTAGCCATCTTAGAATGGTAAATCAAAAGGTGAACAGTGTGAATAATTTACAATAGTTACAAATTACGGAACAGAAAATAGTTTGCTGTAGTTGCATATAACGGAACAGTGTATGCAAAGATATAACGATGATTTATACAAAGCATGCAAATTCCAAACGATCGTTGAGACCAGCCGGCCTCATGGTTTCCATACGATAAATCCAGGCCATCTCTCTTTGGAGTAAGTGCTTGGTGTTATCAATTCCTTCTCTTTTTCGCACTTGTTCCAAAATTAAGAATTTGAGCTGAGAGACATTGTGTTTATGTTCATTAAAGTGCACAGCTACGTTGGATTTGATGTTCTGAAGTCTAATGTTCGATTTATGTTCATTGATTCGAGTTTTTATCTTTCTCTCAGTCTTCCCTACGTAGCATTTCCCGCAGGGACATTTAATTAAATACACAACGTTTGTTGAATCACATGTGGCGTCCACACTCAATTTGATAGGATTGCCTCTCATTGGGTGACAAACTATGGTTCCAGGAATTATGTTATTACAGTTTCCACAATTTTTACAAGGTCTAGTTCCTTTCGGAGGCGTTTTCTCTTGAGGTTTGTTGGTTAGAAGTTCCTTGAGATTGGCACTACGGGTGTATGCAAACAGAGGTGGGTCCTTGAAAGTCATACCAAAATCAGGTTCAACACTCATGATAGGCCAATGTTTCAAGATTATTCGTTTGTATGTAGTGCTCATATTAGAAAATTTAGACACTAATACCATTCTGTTACTGGTCTTTGGAGGAACCTTAACTAGCAGTGATTCTCTGGGGGTGTCGATAGCTTTCTTTTTGGCGTCTTCAATCAGTGTGGGGGGATATCCCCTAGCTAAGAATCTTTCACCCATTTCTTGCAGTCTAACCAATGTTTGATCTGGATTGGAGGTAATCCGTCTGATTCTCAACATTTGTGATGCTGGTAGATGTGTTATCAATGAACCTTGGTGGTGACTTGAGAAAAGCAATGTATTATTGCGATCAGTTTTTTTTCGAAATAGGTCTGTTTCCAAACCATTTTTAGTGATGGTAACTTTGACATCCAAAAACGTGATGGATTGGTTGTCTATCTCCCAGGTGAACTGTATACGATCATTTGCTTGGTTCAAGCTTGTGAGGGCCTGGGATAAAGATTCTTCAGTATCTTTCCATGCGATGAAAACATCGTCAATGTAACGTGCGTACATTATGGCATTGTTGGTCCAAATGGGATTGTCGTAGATCTGGGTCTGCTCAAAGTGCTTCATGTAAATATTGGCGTAGGTGGGCGCCGCGCAATTACCCATCGAGGTTCCAGACAGCTGTAGGAACCAGTCGTCCTCGAGTTGAAAGTAACTCTGATATAGAGTGAACATGGTGAGTTCCATGAGAAAATGTTGCATGTCTGGTGATAAGTTGCTTTCCAAAATTGATTTCTCCATAGCCTCAATTCCACCAGCATGGGGGATTGAAGTATATAAAGAACGAACATCTGCGGTACACAGTAAGATCTGATCATCTCCCACGATGTTCAATTCCGACAGTTTTCTCAGGAAGTCGGCAGTGTCCTGAATGTAGCTCTGCATATTTTTGACGCTCGGTTGTAAATACCGGTCAATGAACTTACCGACCGGTTCATGAAGTGAACCTCTAGTAGACACAATAGGCCTGAAAGGAGGATCCTCCAGGCTCTTGTGTATCTTTGGTATCAAATAGATAGTAGGACTCTTAGGGAATGGTGTTAACAAGTATTTCTTTGTTCTGTCGTCTATAGTGCCATTTTCATATGCCTTTTGTACTATGTTAGTCAAAATCTCTTTAAATTGCATTGTAGGGTTCCCTGGTAATTTCATATAGGTTTGTTCATCTTGTATATGTTCTAACATTTTGCGATGGTATAAGGATGAATTCATTATCACCAGGGCGCCGCCCTTGTCGGCCTTTATGCATTTAATTTCTTTGTTGGTTGACAGTCTTCTCAAGATATCCTGATCTTTTTGAGTGATGTTTCTTTGATTCTTCTTTTTGTAGTTCAATTTCAAAATATCCTGATTCACTAGGTTCTCAAAGAGATCAATACTCTTATGGCTTGTGGGTGCCTCAAAAGTGCTGGCAGGTCTAAGGCCCAACAGTAAATCTTGTTTAACCGGCAGAGGTGGTAGAACGTGGTCAAAATAATGGCGTAGCTTCAATTTCCGTATGAATTTATACGTATCAACTTGAAGTTCAAGTGGGTTAGTCCTGTACGTTGGTACAAAAGATGTGCCTTTGGACAATAGATCCATTTCATGTTTGCTTAGAGTAACATCAGAAATGTTGATGATCAAATGTTTTGCTTCTTTTTGTCTTTCTGTGTGCTCCGGCTCCTTAGGGTTGAGTAGACTTTTTTTCTTTCTCTCTTTCCTTTTCTAAGACCCCGCCTGGGTCGTTTATAGTGTCCATACTTTCGACTAAAAATATACTGTTGTATATGACACCGATTGCTATGTCTGATTTGATTGCAGAGGCTCCCCGATGAAGGGCTCACCATAGCCCGAAATGCATTGGAGCATGGAAATAAGTTTCTTGGAGCATATTCATTGTGAAACATTCAAGTAATGAACTTTACAAAAAATCGAACTATGAATGATTAAAATTCTTTTTCGAACATTTGGAATCTCATTTGTTGGGAACCCTAAGGAGTGCCCTACTTTCAGGGATGTCGCCATGATCTCATGGTGACACATGATATATTACTTTGATACTGTGTCACTTGAGCTTCCCTCTGATCTTAAAGTAGGACTCACCTGGCCCCACGAACGCCAAAAACAAACGAAGCGCCATTGCCGGCGTGACGATTGGCCACGCCCCCTTGGAGGCCACGCCCCCTCCCGCCTTCAGGTATTTAAGCGCTGACTGCAAGCGCCGCCTGCTAAAACACTCGCAACTCCTGAGGCGGAAAGCCGGGAGATAGGCTTTTTACTGTTTTAAAAACTGTGTGTACTTTGATACTGTGTCACTTGAGCTTCCCTCTGATTTTAAAGTAGGACTCACCTGGCCCCACGAACGCCAAAAACAAACGAAGCGCCATTGCCGGCGTGACGATTGGCCAAGCCCCTTGGAGGCCACGCCCCCTCCCGCCCTTCAGGTATTTAAGCGCTGACTGCAAGCGCCGCCTGCTAGAACACTCGCAACTCCTGAGGCGGAAAGCCGGGAGATAGGCTTTTTACTGTTTTAAAAACTGTGTGTACTTTGATACTGTGTCACTTGAGCTTCCCTCTGATTTTAAAGTAGGACTCACCTGGCCCAACGAACGCCAAAAACAAACGAAGCGCCATTGCCGGCGTGACGATTGGCCACGCCCCCTTGGAGGCCACACCCCCTCCCTCGGTGTTCTCCCCATAAAGTATGTGTCCACACCGTACGCGCAGCGGACGGGCGCAGCGGGCGCGCCGTCAGCGCGCCGAAGGCGCGCCTAAGGCAAGCCCGTCTGGGACCGTCCGGGCCCAGCCGGACCCGGGCCCAGTTACTCTGCCCATTTCTACTATGAAATGCCCGACCTACACCCGGGACAGGCTCCTGGCCCTTAACACACAAAAACACCCCCTCTGCAATTACACCCATACGGGCGATAGTCCCTTCCCCGGCTGCAGTCTCTGCAACCCTCCCGGCACAGACCCGGCACCTGGTGGACTTCAACTAGGCCTCCTTAACTGCAGGTCGCTCGTTAAACATGCGCATGAAATTAACCTCCTGATCCTAAACCACGCTTTGGATATTCTGTTTCTCACTGAAACATGGCTCACTAACAACAATGGCCCTGACATAGTCTTAGCACTCCCCCCTGGCTATCAAATCTACTCTTTGAATAGACCAGTTGGTAGAGGAGGCGGCCTAGCCGTAATTTCCAAGGACGTCCTCACCTGCAGAATCTCTGATGGCAACATCAAAGGCTGTGAAAGCTGCCACTTCTCGATCCAAATCTCCCCAGTAACATCTTTGTCGGGACTGCTCGTATATCGCCCCCCTGGCCAACTCGCCGAATTTCCGAGCAAACTCACTGCACGACCTCCTCCAACTATCTCCTATTGGGGGACCTTAATATTCACTTCCTGGACCCGGTCGACAAGCAGGCTGCAGAACTCCTGCAAGATATTGCCTCCACGGGCCTCGACCTAAAAAACCCACAGGCCACCCACGACAAAGGACAGCTACTCGATCCCATATTTACAAACATCCAAGATCTGAACACTCGCCCTCACGTCCCCCTCCCTTGGACCGATCACTTCCTGGTCCCTTTCGAATGGCACATCAACATCCCTCCACCCCAACCTCCCAAATTCAGAACCCTTATCAGACGCTGGCATAAATTGGTCCCAGAGGAATGGGCAGCTAAATTAAGTGAAGATACCCCTTCCCCTTCTCAAGACGCTATCACGGCTGACACCAGATTCAATACATGGATCTCCCAATCTCTGGATGACATCCTCCCGAAATCCAGTACCCTCAAACGTACCAAAAGAGTCAACCCTTCCCCTTGGTACACCCCCGAATTAAATATACTACGAAAGGAATGCAAGAGGAACGAACGCCTATGGAGGAAAGACAAAACGGCAGACAAGAAAGATACATTTCGGGCCTCGCTAAAATCCTATAAAACGGAGCTCCGCAATACCAAAAGCGAGTTCTACGAAGATAGAATCAAAAATGCCTCCTGCTCGGCACAAGAAACCTTTGCCGTTCTTAAAGAACTCCTCCAGGCCCCAGACCCCCCAACAAAACCTTTGGATCCCAAAGCCGCGGAAAGCAAATGCACTAAACTTGCCACCTTCTTCGACGTAAAAATCCAAAAAATTCTCGCGGCCCTTCCCCCTCACGCGGTTGACAACTTAGGCGGGGAGCCCTCTAAATCTCCACTTCACTGTTCCCACTCCCCTGATGGCACCACACCCTGTCTTGATACCTTCGGCCCAGTATCTACAGAAGAGGTAGCCGCGACGCTGGCTACAATTAAAAGTGGCTCTCCTCGCGATCCCGCCCCTCTCCGTTTTCTGAAAAAGGTGACCAGGACCATCATCCCCCCCCTCACGTCCCTCATTAATTCCTCCCTTTCGCAGGGCCTAGTCCCTCCTAGCTGGAAAGCTGCAGTGGTCAAAGGCCTTTTAAAGAAACCCTCCCTAGACCCCCTGGACCTAGCCAACTACAGACCCATCTCCCTCCTCCCAGGAAACAGTAAGATCACGGAGAAGCTAGTGAATAAAAAACTATCACTATTCCTTGAGAGCAACAACTTACTCGGGACTTCCCAGACAGGGTTTCGCCCAGGCCAGGGCACCGACACCGCCCTCCTGGCAGCAGTGGAGAAGGCCAGAAGCATTCTGGATACGGGAGGATCAGTGGCAGTGATCCTCCTGGACCTCAGTGCGGCCTTCGACACTGTGAGCCACCACACCCTAATCCAACGACTGGGAGACATCGGAGTAAGGGGCATGGCCTTGAAGTGGCTAAAATCTTTCCTAGATGGACGCTCCTTTCAAGTCTGGGAGAATGACAGCCACTCCCCCGCAATCCCCTTCCGTTGTGGAGTACCGCAGGGCTCATCACTTAGCCCAACGTTATTCAACGTGTATATGTCCCCGCTGGAGAAACTGGTCAACCCTTTCGGCGTCTCAATCATCAACTACGCCGACGACACCCAGCTGGTGGTAACCCTCTCACACCCGCACCAATCTCCCTCTGACCTTCGCAACTGTCTCACGGAAATCCACAACTGGATGAACCTCTCAGCACTGAAACTAAATGGGTCCAAGACCGAGATTCTGCTGCTCGGACATAAAGGGCCCTCCCTGCCACCTGACATCTGGCCCGTCTGTCTAGGTGACCCCCCTACACCGAAGGAGGAGGTCAAGAGCCTGGGCATATGGCTCGAAAAAGACCTGAGCTTCAGGTCACAAGCCAAAAAAACGACAGGAATCTGCTTTGGACTCCTCAGGGCCTGCAGAAAGGTCTTCCCCCTGCTCCCAGCCTCATCCAAGAAACTGCTGATTCAGGGCCTCATTCTGGCAAGACTGGACTACTGCAATGCAATTTACCTGGGTGCCCCCGAAGCCACACTCAACACCCTGCAGAAAATTCAAAACTCCGCAGCCCGCCTACTTACCAATACCCCCACCAGATCCTCAGCAAAGCCAGCCTTGAAGCTCCTGCACTGGCTCCCAGTCAGAGAAAGGGTTGTTTTCAAAGCCCTTTGTCTGGCCCATAAGACTCTTCATGACAAAGGCCCTCCCCTCCTCAAGGATCTCATCATCCCTTACAAGGCGAGCAGGGCCCTCCGTTCAAGCGGAGAGAACTTCATTACTGTCCCCAGAGTCAAAAAAGCCCGGTCCGGAGGACGTCGCTTCTCGGTCCATACGGCCAAACACTGGAACAACCTTCCCCGGAGATTGAGAATTGAACCTAATCTTCTCCAATTCAGGAAGGCTCTGAAGACCTTTCTCTTCCCTTAAACCCCGACCCCCTTCCGACCCTCTCCTCTCCTGAGTTCTGGTTCTAGCGCTGGGATGCTCGAGGGTTACTACGCGCTCTACAAAACCTTAAAATAAAATAAATAAATGTATTGGTGAGTGAATGGGTGAGTCAGGAAGTAAGTAATAATGTATTATTTGGTTGATAAAAACTCTTACAATTTACATTAAAAAGATGTATCAGCAAAATTCCTGATTAAAAGAAAAATCGAAAAAGCATATCATAAAACATTCATTCATTGTGTTAAAATGGTTGGAGCAGTGATCAATAACTATTATCAGGTGCCGTGAGTTAGCGAACTCTTTTGACCATTATTTATGCAAATGACTTTCCAAGATATTTACTGATCCAGTCACTTAAGGTGCCTAAAAAACATTTGTGAAGGGGATAGGGATCAAGGAAACTTAATACTTAAAGAAGTCAATATTTAGGTCTCTATAGGAGGACAACTGTACAATGATTGGTTGGTTGGTTCATAAACAGCGGCAAAGGTGTATTACTGTTGAGTGTTGTGCTCCAGCATATATTTTCTGGGCGGGGGATGGCCTGAATATATGATTTTCACTGAAAAGTGGCACTATAAAAATCTTTTGGTTGCAGTGTTAAAGATTTCCGGTCACTTGACGCCAGAGCTTTTTCCCCTGCGGCTTCCATAAACCGTGCAAAGTGACACAATAGCTGGACATCTCCACCTCCGAAGCATGCCTTCACTGCTTGTCTGCAGGTTCTTATCCCCGTGCTTAAAAATATGGGCTTCAGTAGCTGTTGCTGTTCAACTTGTAGTTCTCCGCAGGTGCACAATAAGTCCAATAGACTCTTGTTGACTTCCCCGCATAAGCAGCATGTTGTCTGAGCCGGAGATCGTTTCCAGGGGGAAGATGCGGCAGAGATGGTAGAATGCCCATTCGACAATGATGGTATTTTTCTTTCCTGTTGAGACCCACGCCTAGATAAGGTTGCGGAGAAGACTTAACGTAGCTATGCATAACAAACCATCCATGGGCCCTTTCTGTGAGTGCCACCTTATCTTCTACTAGGGACAGTCTTTTCACTGTCTTGTTTACAAGTTGTTTAAAACAATGATGAATCCCTGAGGCTGCCCAGAGATCCTCAAGGCCCAGACGGTCAATTGATGCTGTCAAATAGCTCATAGCTGTGCAATCCTTCTTTAAGTGTATTTCATTCTATAGGTGGGAATTCAGTGTTCCTACTTCAGCCTTTTTGATCCTGTGCCAGCACTTGACATCAGCTTCTATGCGGGTGATTTTTTGGGTCTGCAGGCTGAATTCTAGCCTTATTTGGGTTTGGCGAGACGTACTTGGGTAGATTGAATATCATCCTAGCCGCTCTTGAGACAGTTCGGTCTAAAATAGCCGCATCTCATCCCCTCAGGCACTCACTGCCATAAGTATTATCTGGAATGAGCTTTGCTTCGAGACTTGTAGCACTGGGATGAGGCATGGGCCGGCAGTTTTGTGTTTGATGGATTTTATTGCTATCGCAATTGAGTTGCCTCTTTTATTGATGGCTTCTTCTTGTGAATTAAATGTGCATTTATTGTCTATTATCACTCCTAAGCACTTGTATTCCTCAACTACTTTTATTGTTGTGTCAGCCAAATGCCAACAGTAATTAGAAGGTGACTTTTTTGGATGTCATTGCATTGCGTTCGTTTTATCATGGTTGAAGGTTAGACCGTTTTTGCTAGCCAAGTCCAGTCTTCGATCTAATTGCTCAGTGCTGATCTTTTCTTTCGGTTGGTCATGCATCCGTGGTGCAGGCGCCTCTAAGTGGCTACATGCCCGGTGATGCAGTAGATGGATTTGCTTGATCTCTTTTGTTTTGTACCAGTGGATCTGGATAGCCCAGCTTTTGCTAGAGGAGTATCTTAATTCCCCATGCCTTTAATTGAGGTTCTTCATCCAGGATCCTCCTCGCTGTTTCCTCCGAGTACCAGGTTGTCTTTGTTATTTCTCTTTGTGAAAGTTCCTTCATGCTTTTAAATGCTATTCTTCCAAGATTGTGTGAGCTTGTATCCACCAAGCTCCTGATTGCTTGAATGAATTGTAAAATGTTCCCTCTGTTGAGGATGTCTCTGCATCGTCTAGACTTATATTCAGGGATAAACAGAATTGAGTTATTTTTAACTGGTGGCTGGTTGGCGGTTGGCAGTTTTGCCTGGATTGCTGAATCCTCTTGAACGTGAGGGTTGGAAAAGTCCACTCGAGCTCTAAAGTCTTCCCTGTTTGAGGTAGTTATTTTCCTTGGAGTGGGTGACTCTGCAGGTCTATTCTTGGTAAAAAAGAACTGGAGTTCTGGTACTTGCTTCTTTGAGCTTTCCATTTATTAACATATATTATATGAGTAGCTGTGTAAATGTGTGTATTTTGTGTGAGTAGGTATGTGAGTGACTAGGTGTGTGAGTGGCTGTATGGGTGAATAAGTGAGTGTGTGAGCAGCTGTGTGGGTGAGTGAGTGGCTGTATTGGTGAGTGAGTGGGTATGTCAGTGCCTGTACAGGTGGGTGAATGGATGTGTTAGTGAATGTATGGGTGAGTGAGTGGGTGTCTGAATGGCTGTATGAGTGAGTGACTGTGTGTGTTAGTGGCTATATGAGCGAATGAGAGGCTGTTTGAGTGGATGTTTAGTTAAGTAACTTGGTGTGTGAGTGGCTGTAGTGGAGAGTGACTGTATGTGTTAATGGCTGTATGAGTGAATAAGTTGATGTAGGGGTGCTTTTATGGATGTGTGAATGGATATGTAAGTGGTTGTGTGGATGTGTGAGTGATTGTGTAGGTGCTGGTATGGGTAATTGAGTGGCTATTTTGAGAGAGTATATGGGTGAGTGAGTGAGTGAGTGGGTGGGTATATGAGTTGCTGTATGGGTGAACAAATGTTCTGCATGAGTAGCTGTATGGGGCAGTGTGTGGCTTTGTAAGTGGTTGTATGGGTGAGTGACTGGTTGTATGAGTAGCTGTATGGGTGGGTGTGGTTGTCTGAGTGGCTCTATGGGTGTCAAAGTGGTTATGTGAGTACTTGTATTGGTCTGTGAAGGAGTATGTGAGTGGTTGTATGAATGTGTGACTGGGTGTATGAGAGGTTAGATAGTGGTGTGAGTGGGTGTGTGATTCTGTTGATAATGTCATCAGTGATGTCATTTGAGATGTCTTCTGTGATGTAATATGGGAAGTCATAAGCGGTGCATTGCGGGCATAATTATAACTGCTGAATTTCAATTGTTTTGAGAATTAGGCACTAGATACTCACTCAAGACATGTGGCACAAAAAAAGTACATGGATATTTGTCTATGGTAAACCAGTAACTATATCATTGTATCACAAATTATTTCAGACTGATAGTCAGTACAAATGGATTGACAACTGGAGAACAAGGTACACAAAATGGGATTCAGGAGAGCCAGCAACGAAAATGGCATGTGTGTATCTGGATGTTAATGGTCGCTGGAAAACATCAACCTGTGATCAGAATTATTATTCTATCTGCAAAAAGTCTAATGGTAAGACATTTACATTTAAAGTACACTATGAATTGGTGTTTTCAATCATTTTACTATACCATCTATAATAGTGACTATCATTACCAATGTAGGTTGCATTTAAAGTTCCAACAAACTGGAACTTGGACACTGCTCTAATTCCGCATTCTCTCCTTTTCCCTTTTCTTCTGGGACCTAAAAAGGCTTCATGAGTTCATCTCTACTTTGTATATAAATGTTGTATTATATTTTGAAAAAACAACAAATGCAAAAACAACAATTGATGGACAGAATGCAGAACAATGTCATACATTCACCCCAGTACAGAGATCTGGGCCTAATTCCATCGTTTTTTTGCACTCCACACCACCCCAGTAGTGGGGTGAATGTATGACAGGAAAGACATTGCTTGGCAGTTCGGGCTGGACTGTTCCCATGAGGCACAGGGTCAAGGCTGATTTGCATATGGCCATGTCTGAACTGGGGTGGTGTGGAGTGCAATAAAACGATGGATTTAGGCCCAGATCACTGTACTGGGGTGAATGTATGACATTGCTCTGCATTCTGTCCATCAACTGTTGTTATTCCATTTGTCACCCCGAGTGGGATGGGTATGCTCAGACGTGAGTCCCATGCTCTCCACACCACTGGAATCAAGCTATCCTGGGTGAAGACGGCTAATAGCCGGAAACCGGTCCTAGGATGCTTGATTCCGGTCCAGGAAACACATGGCTTGGCAGTTCGGGCTGGACTGTTCCCATGAGGCACAGGGTCAAGACTGATTTGCATATGGCCATGTCTGAACTGGGGTGGTGTGGAGTGCAAAAAAATGGATTTAGGCCCAGATCTCTGTACTGGGGTGAATATATGACATTGTTCTGCATTCTGTCCATCAACTGTTGTTTTTCCTTTCGTATTATATTTTGAGACCTGCAGCTTAGGATAACTAAAAATATACATGCAGACCAAGGGCCTCATGATAGTATAGGCACATGTGCTTGTCTGCAGCATTTGGATCTGCTTTCTAGTGCTTCATTGTATGTATATCACTGTCACTGGTCTATGGTACCATCCAGTTGTCAATTATATAACTAAATGCAATGAAGATGTGTTACTATGTGCAACACTTCTAATAGCACTAGGATACTTAGATTAATTGGTCAAACAAACCACATAGTAAGATATTTAAATCAAAAAACTCTTTACCTCTTAGAATAGGCCTCCGGTAAACACCTCAAAGTGTAGGATTTTCAACAATGGAGTGGGCAGCTTGAAAGCTATATCAGTGCCCAGATTTTCCAAATGTTTTATAGGACATTGAAAGTTAATCTTTTCTTAAAAGAAACTGTTTTCCCCTTCCTGTAATACTACACGCTTCTGGGTCTGCTGGAAGTATAATGCTGTAGGATGTTGTAATATAATTTTACTATGATATTTTATACATGCTTTATGCTGTTATATTGTATCTATTATTTAAAATTGTATGTTTGTGATCGTGTTTATAAGTCTACCGGGATGTCATTGTTGTGCTTTAAGAATAAATAGAAAAACTAAAAAAAGGATGTGCCATAAACTAATATGAACAAGGCTTGAGCACAATGTTGGTGGTTCAGCTATGGTATATGATGGAACAGATTCATGGCAACCATAGAGGGCAATCCTTGCCCACAGGCTCCCATAGATCTGCATCTTCAGCATGCCAAATGATCCTGAAGACACATCATTTTCATCCAGGCTAACACTTGAAACTGAATCTGAAACTTTGTACATGGGGCTCGACAAATCCGAAAAATGGTACTAGTCCTGCAGGTCTAGTACCATGGAAAATCCCTTCGACCTGACTGCAACCCACTTGACCTCCATCTCTGAAAATGGAGCAAAAGTGACACGATAACAAGATTTAAAGGCATCTTTATTGCTCATTCCCTTTATGAGCAATAAAAATGCCTTTAAATCACGTTATCTTGTCACTTTTGCTCTGTTTTCAAAGACAGAGGACAAAAGTTAGTTTGACTTCCTACTCGCCAGAAAGGGCGAGTAGGACCTAAAAATAGCTCGTCCTCATCCATTCTCCCTCGCAAATGCGAGCGGGCGAGTGGATTTGTCGAGCCCAATATCCTGATTAATTCAATGCTTAAACTTTCCTTAGCGTTCCTTTACATGCTCAAACATAAGCCACAATCATTTTGTGCTGTCATTCTTTGTCAACAGAGATAGCCCCAACGGAGCTACCACAGTATCCTGGAACGTGCCCAGAAACAAACGAGAAATCTTGGATTCCCTTCCGTCAATATTGTTATTACTTTGAAACGTCTTCATCAAACAGTTGGCACAAGGCATTAGCGGAATGCCTAAAACTAGGTGGGTGATTTCATTTCAAATATTCCTCTAATTTAGTGATTGCTAAAGGCTGAATGAAGTGTTAAAATGCATGTGGCGCAACAACCTGGTCCATAGAAAGAGGCAGCAAAAGGATGGGGTATGGAGCCAACAACTGTAAGAGGGTATGGAACAACCAAAGGATGGAGCCATGGACCACTGACCGGACAAAGACAGGGATTTGGTGAAACAATGAGTCTCTGGAGTCAGTGAAATGTGATTGGGTAGTGAACAGAAGAACTTGCAAGAGGAGCCAACAGAACAATGAGGATAGGGAGCAAGAAAATTGATGGGCCTAGGAGCACATTAATTTTGGGAGTTTTTAAGCCAGGGTGATTTGTCTCTAGAGGAAGTGAATCAATGTAGGTGGATAGACAGTGACATACCATGTATTGGAGGCCAGGGAAAGGATGTACTTGGGGATCCAGTGGAAAAGAAGTACAGTATTCCAGTAGGTAAGTAGCAAGAATAAGTATTTTCAGCCAGTGCCGTGGTGAGGAGTGAGGAGAGAGTAAGTGAAATAATGATGGTGTCCTGCAACAGCGATGCTCCAATTTAGGAAAGAGTTGAAGACACACTTCTTTAAATACCACTATATCACAAATGCATTTATACTCCACAAACTAGCGATCTCACCTGTCACTCATTGACTTTATAGTTGTATTGTTGTCCTGAAAAGCCTGTACAATTCTCTGCTACCCTTGACTAGATTCTTGCTATAGAAATACCATTGAGGTATATACCAGATTGAGAAAGGCTTCTGGGACAGCCGAAACGCGCCTCTCTGTGTTGCCGGGTCAGAGGAGGCCCTATGGAATAAAAAATGCCTTGGAATTCAGCATTCTCTGTGTGCCTGCTCTAAAAAAAGTTTATATATATATATATATATATATATATATATATATATATATATATATATATATATATATATAAATATATATATCTCCAAAATCGCAGGTTTCCCACACGAAGAGCTGCCACAGGAAGTTCAGTGAGCTCTTAAGATTTTATTAACACCCTGCAAGCAGGCGCTTGGCCAGGAACAAACATCAAAGACTAAAGCGCCAGACGCGTTTCAGGAGTTCAATTTCCCTTCTTCAGTGGTGTTAGTTTCAAAGGAATGAAAACGCTGTCACTGCACACGCTGTACTTGTAGACACCTGCCCCAGTGGTCGTGGCCATGGATTCACACGGCCTTGTGGATGCCATAGTGTGCAGTTCAATTTTCCCAAGTGGGTGCGCAATCATGCCGCAATTAAAACAATGTTCCCCAGTGAGTCGATGCTGAATCCTGGTGAGAGCCTGCCCCACTTTCCAGGTGTCAACACGAGCATTGGGCTGGCATTTACCCTGCAAAATCGCCAGCTCCTTCCTACCATGATGCCGGCACCCTCGTGGCGCAGGCAAGGACCTGCTCAGCGGTGGGCAGCTCTTCACAGCCGGCATAGCCGTAATAAATCCAAACTAGCATGTTTCCCACACGAAGAACTGCCACAGGAAGTACAGTGAGCTCTTAAGATTTTATTAACACCCTGCAAGCTGGCGCTTGGCCAGGAACAAACATCAAAGACTAAAGCGCCAGACGCGTTTCAGGAGTTCAATTTCCCTTCTTCAGTGGCGTTAGTTTCAAAGGAATTAAAACGCTGTCACTGCACACGCTGTAATTGTAGACACCTGCCCCCGTGGGCATGGCCATGGACTCACACGGCCTTGTGGATGCCGTAGTGTGCAGTTCAATTTTCCCAAGTGGGTGCGCAATCATGCCGCAATTAAAACAATTTTCCCCAGTGAGTCGATGCTGAATCCTGGTGAGAGCCAACACTTTCCAGGTGTCAACACGAGCATTGGGCTGGCGTTTACCCTGCAAAATCGCCAGCTCCTTCCTACCATGATGCCGGCACCCTCGTGGCGCAGGCAAGCACCCGCTCAGCGGTGGGCAGCTCTTCACGGCCGGGATAGCCGTAATAAATCCAAACTAGCAGGTTTCCCACACGAAGAACTGCCACAGGAAGTTCAGTGAGCTCTTAAGATTTTATTAACACCCTGCAAGCAGGCGCTTGGCCAGGAACAAACATCAAAGACAAAAGCGCAAGACGTGTTTCAGGAGTTCAGTTTCCCTTCTTCAGTGGTGTTAGTTTCAAAGGAATGAAAACGCTGTCACGGCACATGCTGTAATTGTAGACACTGGCTCCCGTGGGCGTGGCCATGGACTCTTACGGCCTTGTGAATGCCGTAGTGTGCAGTTCAATTTTCCCAAGTGGGTGAGCAATCATACTGCAATTAAAACAATGTTCCCCAGTGGGTCGATGCTGAATCCTGGAGAGAGCCTGCCCCGCTTTCCAGGTGTCAACACGAGCATTGGTCTGGCGTTTACCCGTAATAAATCCAACCTCGCAGGTTTCCCACACGAAGAACTACGAGTTTGGATTTACTTAGACTTCAGGTCTGAATTTACCTTTGTGAATCACACCCAGTGACTCCATCTTCTAAAGCGGTCAGGTCTGCCTGCCATGAGCAGGGATAGAATCTTTGCCTTTTTCGAGGAAAGGGTACTTTTGCTATGGACAGAAAAACATTTGCACCATGTTGACTATTGGGTTGATGGAAGTGGCCTCTAGCACTAACAGGTTAGGAGGGCAAGGATCTATAAGAGATTCTGATTTAAGGCTATCAATGGCTGCCAGTGTCCCCTCTAGAGAAATGTGGTGTAAACCTGAAAGTGTGGACTCCACTGAAGTGACCATACGTGTGTGTGTGCCTTCCAGCTGCAGGTTGAATAGGTCATATTGCTACTTTATTTACTTTTAAAGTTTGGGACATAGGACTGGTGGGCTTTTTTTTCAGATAACGGTGGCAGCCATAGTCTAGGGTGACCAGATACCCGAATTTCCCAGATAGTCACAGCTGTCAGAGGATTGTGCCAAGGCTTTTCTTAATTTTAATTGTATGTCCCGGTTTTGGGGACAAACATTAGGGTAAAAGAACTTGGCCCCCCCCTTGCAAAGTACAAAGAGGGGACCCCCTCCCAACGGCCCACTACCTACCACTTTAGCTAAGGGAGACCCTTGGAGCTCGGGCCTCCCCAAACCGCAGGAGCTAATGTTAAGCCACCGGGGACAAAGGTAAAGTCATCATGCTGCAAAGCAAATTAGAAACTATGGGCCACTTGTATCATAATTTCAAGTAGCGATTACCTAATTGCGATATTCTCCGAATCGCCGTTAGGAAATCACTATACCTAATGTATGAAACTATTTTGAGTATCATTAGCTATTCCCAATGGGTTGCAAATATAACCTACCTCATGCATATTAGTGGAGTAGGTTGTGTTAACGCGGGATTTCTGGTCTATTATTATAGACCTAGATCCCAACTCAGGTCGACTAAATCGTTGGTACCTGTCATAGAGTAAAAGGCAATCCACTACTAGGTCAAACAGTTAAGGACTTACACCACTCTAAAGAACCACCTACTACGAATAAGTTTTAAAAGTTTATTATAAAGCCAAAGCTAACTGGAGATACAAACATCTCAAAATAAGGTTTAAAAGATATACGTGTATCAATACAAACATGAATTTTCTAAATGCTCTTAGTCGGCAGAAGAATATTACCAAAACCAATTCAAGAATCATCAGAGTTGCAAGAATAGACACAAGTCGTAACTTGTGAGTCATTTACAGAAAGGAAAAATTAAGGTTAGACTGTCCCTACTCTAGACTAAGTGACATCCCTATTTAGCAGAATCTTAACCTAAAAAGGTGTCAGCCGTGGTGACTTCCAAAGAAGATCACACACTTCCCTTAGTCTTCGTTGAGAATCGATATCTCGCAGTTAACCTATCTGCCTACCCATCCGCTCTCTTAGGTTCCTCAGATCATCTGCTCTAACTCCACCCAGGGGTGCTGTCCCTAATACAAAAATCACATTTACAATAGAAACGCCCCTTAGAGACGCCCCTCACGTGGTGTTGGTTCTGGTATTTTCCATGCTGATACTCCTCTGGACCCTTCGTTAGCGTTGACCTTGCTTCTCAGGCTCCTCTCCGGCAGGACGGTACCCCCCAGGAAATTCCTGAAGCCTCCTCCAGGCCTGTGCCTGGCTCCCTGAACAAAAGTCTATTCATCACTCTCTTGATTAGAACCTCCTCGCACCTGCAAACAGACACTTGTACTGTGGGCCTCAAATTCCGGCCTCCACTGTATCTTCTAAGTCATAAACCCTTCAAGCAGGCTCCGCAATTTATGCTTAACATGACCTTCCTTTAACTAGCACATGCAGATCTAAAGAAATGACTATCTATTCAGGCCTATTAGAATTACCTGAAACGGGCCTGTGCACTCTGAAACCTTTAATTTCTTAGTCTAAACAGTATTCTAACTTATTACACACAATGGTTATATGAAACACTTCTATAAAACATATATTTCAGTTCTATGATCAATAATACTTTGAATTATAACAACATTAAATTCCATGTCACATGAAAGTGTAACAGCATCTTTCGTTTCTCTGTAAACTGCCATGTGGCCTACACATTTCTACGTTTAGCAGAATTACATTTTTCCCTACAACGGCCACATCACATGAGATCTCAACATCATTCTAACATTCCTACACACTTCTACATTAGTTTCACACGGATATATGAATTCTAATTTTGATTAAACACTCTTATGTATTCTTACTCTATAATTTTGACACTCTTATGTGATCTATACTAAGCTGATACAACGTGCTTGTAAATATGGTGCACTTCTACATTTTTCCTCAATTTGTGCTCTCTCAGTTGCAATCTGTGACCCATTAGGAATCCACACCATCACATGGATGGTGGCCTGCTGAGGGCAGCAGACCACCATATCTGTGATTGCTTTTAAATAAAGCAGTTATTTATTTTCAAATGCAGCCGTTTTTCTCAAAGGAAAACGGAATGCGTTTAAAAATGAAAAATGAAACTTTACAGTTTACAATTTTTCAAGAGCTGGGACCACTTAAAAAATATTTGTTTTTCATGCTTAAAGGGGAATGGGCCCCATGGGTCTCCCATTTGCGAATGGCTTAGAGATGAATGTTTTGCAATCGTAATTCGGTCACAAAACATTCATACATCCTATTCAGATTCAGTATTTGGAAGGGACGCCCTAAACGCGCCCCTTCCAATTAGCGAATTACAAACACAAATTGCAAGTGGTTAACGTGTTACAAAATTGCAATTTGCGTCTCATACATATGTAAAACTTTTTTTGAGGTTAGAAACAAACTGATCAGAGGTTTTCGACTGCAAAAATGCATAATACATGTGGCCCTATGCTCTCCTTTCCACAGCCGCTTCTATCTAAAGTCTGAAATATTCTTTGTAGTTTAGTCAGTCAGGAGTCTAGTCGGGAGCAAGGTCCTGAACCAAACTCTAAACTATTATTTATCAAGCTGTCTGCTTACTCGGTGATCCTCAAGCCAGAGAACTAGGGGCTAGATGTACGTACAAATGATTGTATAATACTGGTAGCAATTTTCAACCAGTGTGCCAATTTGCAAAGCAACCTATGTACTGATAGGTCATTTTGCAAATTACTGCAGTGGTGTAACAAAAGTGAAGGGGGTCCCTCTCCAGATTCAGTAAGGAGCTTTCAGGCCAGTGCTGAGGGGTCCCCCTGGAGCTCGCTCCCGCCCATACTGCGTGGACCTATGTTACGCCACTGAATTACCGATTCATGGTGGGTTGCAATTCGACCTACCTCATGATTATTAATAAGGAATGTTGCAATTTGTGAACCAATAGGAATCACTGTCATCATAGAGATGATGTCCTGCTGGGGTATGCAGATCACATGCCTGTGACTGGTTTTACATAAAGCTTTGTGTTTTTAAATGAGCTTGTTTTCCATAAAGCAAAAGAGGATGCATTTAAGAATATAATTTAACAAGTAGGCAGTGGGGCGTGGAACTGCTACCTGCCTTAGAAAATAGTTTTTAAACCTTCTCAGAGGGCAAGTGGTCCCAAGGGAACCCCTCCCATTTGGGAATGGGTTACCACCAACTTTGAGTTGGCAGTAGAGTACAAATGTTCTGCTACCTTATTTCGGTCACAAAACATTAGTACATACGACTACGATTTGATATTTAGAAGGGATGCCCTAAACATGCCCCCTCTAAATATCGAATAGGGATTAGGTCGCTAGCCCAAATTATTTAGTGTACTGTAGTATTTAATTCAATGATTCGTATTAATTAATTTAATAAATACACATAAAAGTTCCCATGCATTTTACAATAGCGATATTCTTTGTATTTACCTTTCTTTGAATCAGTCCTCAAATGCTATGGCAACTCCTGTCATGTAGTTTTGTGCATACATAAGACTGACATCCTGAATGAATTCCAGGAATACTCCTGGTAATCAAACAAGGACTGTACACATAGTGTAAATCCTCATGTTTGCAAAATACATTGACAAATTGCTATACCTCAAATACATAAGCATCTCGAATGGAGACCACTAGCCTGATGACCACATTCTTGTGTGTCTCCATTTTATAGAACTGGTGAAAATCTATTTCCATGAGAATAAACGTATTTCTGTGGAAACAAGCATTGACAAAGCCAGTAGGAATAGTTTTAGTGTGCTAATGCATGCAGCGGAATCACACGCAAACCTAACAAATTTAAGAAGCAGCAAGCTATCTATATTGAAGGTGTCTTCTAATCCAATAAAGTCCTATATTTAGTTCTATGTCACATAATGGATGGCAAGCACACATCATTATAGTTCTTCTTTAGTTTCTATGATATAAATTTCGGTAACTTTGAACAACCGAAATTTGTTAGAGGAACATTTTGTGAGACAATTCAAAACACAATGAACTTCTTGGGTCTATAACAGATTGGAACCAGCAAAGAAAAGAAGAAGGTGAACCTGTGTCTCTCTAGCAGAACCTAATCAGGGAATTATCTCTTTTAGGACGCATGCACTCACTCACCATAGGTGACATGCTTCATCATTTGGGCTTTCTCCTCCCAGTGGGAAAACCTAGTCCCACTGAGGGCTACAGCCACCTCACTGAGAGGTGGGAGCTCTGGGATGTTTCGTTGTTATATATACAGCAGGTATGGACGCTAAAATCCCAAAAGTGAGCAGTGTAGTGATATGAGGGAGCAGCGCATTACGTGAATGAAGGGTGAATTAAAACTGCTAAGTGCGGATGAAAAGGAACTTTATTAGCTCATCTGGACTGGCAGGGTTAAAACGGAGTGCTAAGCAGTATCTAATTAAACTGCTGGATTTTTGGGGAGGAGCTACGCGGGCACCCTAGATGGCCATGTGAGCACAGAGCTCTCCGGACCCCCGCCGCTCTTTGCTATTTATCCTGACGATATCCTGAATTCTTGGACGGAATATTGAAGAGGAACCTGGGCTGATCTCTTTACTCTTTTCAGAATTTGATTTGGACCCGGGGAACCGAAATTACGTCAATTCGAACTTTCCTGGCCACCCTGCGGCGCGCCGGGGACTTGGTGGCGTGTGAGGCCGATACCGAGTTGCACAACAACGGCAGAGGGGTTCCCCAGTTGCCCCACTCCAACTTTCGGTTTCGTTTCTGCGCTTGGCATGATCGAACTGTGAGAAGGCTCCGCTTGGCGGGGGACCTGTCCAGCCTCTTTGCAGCGTGAATGAGACTTTACCACCTACACGGATTGGGTCAGGTCGTGTCTCTGTTTTGGCTGCACAACTTCGCATCGGACGACTGTTGGTGCCCGGCCCGCGAGCGGCCATTTTCACCAGGTCTTGCTGGCCCCTTCGGGGCATATCTTCCAACATGACTGCCAGGGGAGACGCTGAGAAACGGAAGACTAAGGCGCCCCTTCGGGGGGGTCCGGTCCAGTCCAATGTTATGGACCGGTATACCCAGCCTAAAGGATCCCCTGGAATCACCGCCATACCCCCGGGGACGCGAAGGAGGACTCTATCTCCCCTGCGGACTTGTCCCTTCAGGACATCATGGGCGCCATTACCAACATGAAGGAGACCATCGGTCAGCAATATGAGGCTCTCGCTCATAAAATCGACACGGTTGCCATCGATGTCACCCTGATTAGGGCCGATCTGTCTAAGACCAACGAGAAGGTGAAGTCGTTGGACCTCAAGACTTCTAGCCTCACGACCGATGTGTCGGATCTTAAGACCGAACTTGTTGACCTTAAATCGGCGAATGATCTCTTGTCCCATCGGCTGGAGGATTTTGAAAGCAGGGCAAGACGCAATAACATCCGCGTAATAGGTGTTCCGGAGAATCCTGAGGCTCATTCTGTTGATCTCCTGGTTGAAGACCTTGTCCAGAACTATCTTGCCCCTTCTGGATTGTCCAAGTTCTTTGCAGTGGAACGCGCCCACCGTGTCCCGGGTGGGAAGCCTAAGCCGGGCGCACCGCCGCGGCCCATCGTCGCCAAACTTTTCCACTTCAGGGACCGTGATGCTATCCTGCAGGCATCGAGGGAGAGCGGCCCGGTGAAATTCGAGAATTCCACTGTGAACATTTACCCGGACTTTACTCAGCTTGTCCAGAGACAGAGGATGGGCTTTCGTGGAGTTAAGAGACGTCTACGGGACTTAGGATTGAAGTACGCCATGCTTTTTCCTACCAGGCTTCGTGTGGAATATGAGGAACGGACATTCTTTTTCGATCGGCCAGAGAATGTGAGTGACTGGCTGGATTCCCTGCCTGGCCGGAACCGGTGGCGCCGAGGGTGGCGAGCCTTTGCAGGAGTGACGTTTCGGCCCCTGATCTCCGGACACTGTGCATTGCTCATTGGGTTCTATTGACTTATATACTATGTTTTTCTGACGTTCCCTTATGAGTGACGGGAGGGACGGGGCCCTTTTCCTCCTCCAGGGCCTTTTTGTAGAATGGGACTGTTTGGGCGACAGGCACACTGCATGTTGGGGTGGCTTTTTAGTCTATTGCAGGGGTGCAGGGCGGGGGGAGTTGTAACGGGTGTTGGGGGGGGAGGGCATGGGTGTTTGTGGTTGCGTTTTTCTTTCTCAAGGCGACGTATTGTATCTTTCTCTATTTCAGGTGTCCTGCTCTTGGTGGGGTGACTCCTGCATTACTTGTTGGGATGGGGGGTAGTGGGTTGAGGGTAATATCTTGGAATGTTAACGGTTTGGGGGATCGTATAAAACGAGGTGTGGTATTGCAGTATTTGCGATGCTTGTTTCCTGATGTGGTACTTTTGCAGGAGACGCATTTAGTGGGAAATATGTGTCATGCTATGAATTGGTGGGGTTACCGACTGGTTGCACACTCCGGGTTCACCACGGGCTCTAGAGGGGTGGGTATTTTGGTTCGGTCTTCTCTTCCCCTGGAGATTGATGACATAATCCTGGACGATAGGGGGCGCTACGCCGCACTCACGGGCAGATGGGAGGGTAAGACTCTTTCATTGCTTTCTGTGTATGTTCCCCCGGGTCTCCAGACCTCTGCGTTCTCTGATATTGGTCGTGTGCTGCTTGAGCTCCCTGATTGTTTCCTTCTGGTGGGTGGAGATTTTAATTCTGTGTTCTCCGGCATGATGGATCGTCACCCCCCCAGGGATCTTCTTCCTTCCCAGTCGTGGCTCAGTGGTTTCTTGGACACCTTTGGTCTGGTGGACTGCTGGAGGTTGATGCATCCCACACAGAGTCAATACACCTTTCACTCCGGGGCTCATGTGAGTCTCTCTAGACTTGATTATTTCCTCATGCCCGCTGTCCAGTCTTCCTCGATTAGGGAAATCAGACACCTGGCCCGGGGCATCTCGGATCACTCGCCACTTTGGCTCTGCATCGCCACGGGGGTGAACACTGCGGGGCGGGTCGCCCCTATTAACCCCTGGTACTTGCGTAATCCCGTGACCCGCAACCACTTGATCAAATCCCTAGACCACTATTTCCTGGATAATGAGGGGTCTGTTTCCTCCTCGGTGTCCCTGTGGGAGGCTTTCAAGACTGTCATCCGTGGGCAGGCTCTATCCTTAATTGCTGAAACTAAGAAGGCCAGGAATCGGGAGGTGGCGAGTCTGGAGGCTGAAATATCGGATCTGGAGGCCGACCTAGTATTGGGTGTTACCCCTGACAGGCTTCATGCCCTTGCTCTGAAGCAGCTTGACTATAAATCCCTTGTTACAGATGCTGCCAAGGCGTTATACAGGGAACAGCAGGGTAGACTGTACGATGTTGGGGATAAGGCGGGTAAATTGATTGCATGGTTGGACAAGAAGGAGAGAGCGAGTCGTGTGGTCCCTGTCATTCAGACTTCGGATGGTGAGAGTGTGACTGACCCGACTGAAATTGTGGAATGCTTTGCTGATTATTTTAGTGCTGTCTATTCCCCGGTGTCCAAAAGGGATGAGGGCGATTCCCAGTTCTTGCTACGCGACATTGCACTCCCCTGCCTCTCCGAGGAGGATCGTGTGTGTATGGATGCCCCGTTGTCTGCAGACGAGATTGCGACTGCGATTCAATCTCTCCGTTCGGGTAAGGCTATGGGCCCGAACGGCTTGCCTATTGAGCTGTACAAACTGCGCCCGGATAAGGTTGCGCCATATCTCCGCGATATGTTCAGGGAATCGCGTGACCTCGGGACCCCCCCCTGTGACCAGCCTTTGGCAACGATCGTGGTGATTCCCAAGGAGGGCAAGCCTCGGGACCGCTGCGCATCGTATAGGCCCATTTCCCTGTTGAACGCTGAACCTAAGGTTCTTGACAAGGTTTTTGCCAATCGGTTGCTTACGGTGATCCAAGACTTGATCCATCCGGATCAATCCGGTTTTATCCCGCATCGTAACACTGCTCTTAACCTTCGGCGTTTGCATGGTGTTCTCGCGAGGGCGGGGTCTCTCTTGGAGTCGGCCATTTTGGCCTCGTTGGATGCCTCGATGGCCTTTGATACGATAGAGTGGCCTTATCTCTGGGCCGCCCTCGCGAAATTTGGTTTTGGTTCGGAATTTGTCAGGTGGGTGAAACTGTTATATAAGGAGCCTCTAGCCCAGGTGGTGATAAACGGTCGGGTGTCCAAATCCTTCGCCCTCGGGAGGGGTACCAGACAGGGGTGCCCGCTGTCCCCCCTGCTCTTTGCCCTTGCACTGGAGCCGCTCGCTGCCTGGCTTCGATGGGAACCGTCGATAAAGGGCATTCAGTGGGCCCCCGATTTTGAGGACCGCGTCTCGTTGTACGCCGACGATATTCTTTTGTACCTTACCTCCCCTCATAAATCCCTTAACGTCCCATTTGATGTTCTCACCTCATTCCGCAAGAATTCTGGCCTGGTTATAAATTGGTCTAAGTCCTGTGTGTATGTTATCTCGGGCGGTCTTCCTCCTTTGCCAAGTAGATTCCCCATTCAAATTTCCCACTCCGGCTTTAAATACTTGGGTATTTTTATATCATTGGATCCGGCCGCCCGCTTTGAGCACAATCTTCTTCCTCCTCTCCGCAGGTTGAAACTTGACGTGGTTCGGTGGCGTAGATTGCCGTTGTCACCGCTCGGCCGGGCCGCACTCTTTAAAATGATGTCTCTGCCCCGGTTTTTATACGCACTCCAGAACTCGTACGACGTCATTCCAGCACGCTACTTTCGGGAGGTAGAAAGTCTACAGAGGCGGCTCGTCTGGGACGGCCGTTTGCGAATCGCCCTCGTGAAACTCACCCTCCCCTGGTATGACGGGGGCATGGCGCTCCCGGATATCAGGCGGTATTATTGGGCCTCCCAATTGTCCGCAGTCAATCACGCTATGTATTCACCCGGCCCGAATCCAGCTTTTGTAATGGACAAGTTCCAGCTGCCGGGCGGAGACTATAACAGAGCGCTCTATTCCCGGACGGCCGGGAAGAATCTGACAGGACCCACCAAGATTGCGGTGAATGTGTGGAAGGCCGCAAATGCGGCCATCGGATGGAGCGATCGATTGACACTTGCGACCCCTCTGTATGCTTCGGAAAGATCGGGATGTCTCTGGACGACGAAAGGGTTCGAGAGGTGGGATATGATTGGTATAAGCAAAGTGCGTGACCTTTGGTCGAAAAGGGCGGTCAAGACCTTTGAGGTACTTCAGCGTGAATATGAGTTGAGTGAAAGAGAGTTTTTTAGGTATGCACAGGTCCGTCACTCCTTGACGTCGGTCTTCGCTACCAACACTACTGTTCCCGACTCCTCCCCGCTCGAGGATCGTATACTTGATGGTCATCTGCCCGATATCACGATCTCCTTGATATACAAGAAGTTAATCAACAGTCGGGCGGACCTTCTTGTGCGCCTCAGGGAGGCCTGGACTGGAGATGGGCTGGAAATGGACGACGAAGATTGGCAGTCAGCATTGTCTTCCCCGAAGGAGGTCGCCATTCCCGCCCGTCTCCGTCTCGTCCAGCTTAAGATTCTACACCGGGTGTATGTTACTGGTCCTCGTTTGGTCGCTATGGGCTTCTCCTCGGATGGGTTATGCAAGCGTGGGTGTGGTTTGAGTGCTACCTTCCTTCATATTATCTGGGAATGCCGGGAGGTGGCTGCGTATTGGACGCGAGTACATGCAGTAATGGAGAGTGTCACTGGGGTCGCTTTGCTGCCAGAGGCTCGGAGATGTTTGTTGAATGTGTGGGAACCGAATGATTACAACGTTGCTCAGGCCCGGTGGGCGGCCCTTGGGAACATGATCACAAAGCGGGATATTGCGCAGCTGTGGGGTTCCCAACGGCCCCCCACCGTGTCAGTATGGAAGGAGAATATGGACTGGTGTATGTTTAGAGAGAAGACGGTGTACTCGGCTATGGGTAAGCCTAGGGCATGGACCAAAGTGTGGGGTCAATGGAACGCATATCGAGGGAACATCTGTACCCCCCGCTTGATGAAGCCCGAGATACTTCCCTATCCCCCTGATCCGACATTCCTGGATGACTCTCCTATTTTTCCTGATTTGTGACTTCCCCACGATGTCTCCCCCACCCTGGCTATCTCCATTACTTACTTGGTATATTCCTGTATTGATGCCCCCCCCCCCCTGGTTGGAGCACGACTTTGCCCGCTATGCTTTTCGCCTTGAGACTTGTTTTGTTTTTCCTTTGTTTTTTGTTCTTTTCCTAAAAAAGAAAATGGCTGTATCCTGACTACGTCATGTGTGCAATGATCTGGATTCTGTATTTTGCCAGACCTCTTGGTGACTGGCCGCTGTTTCCTGATTTGCTTATGCTATCTTACATGCTTTAGCGGCCGGCCCGAATTGTTGTAGGCCCATTCTTGTAACCATATTTGCACTTTACAATAAAGTTTCTTAAAAAACAAAACCAAAAAAAAAATAATAATAAACTGCTGGATTTAAAAAGGTCGACATGTTTCAGCCATTTGTCATCTAACAAGAATGTCTGGCTTTCTTCAGGACCAAAACACAAAGCTGCTACTGTGAAAGTTGAGAGAAAGAAAAGTAAACTCTAATACAAAACCAGTAATCCTAGTTGAGATTCGGTATCACTGGAACTTATCTAAAGAAAATGAGACACAGAAGAACACAATCAATCAAACTCATTGGGTTATTCCGAACTTGATACAGTGTGAAGATGACATTTTAATCATTCCACAAATCAGAGTCCGGCAAGGTACTCTAAAGTTTGTTTACTCACCCAATTTAGTAGGCAAGCTAGCCCACCTCCACCTGGTCACAACTCAGGGAAGGGAGGCCTGCTCTGAAATAATAAGAAAGTGTCACAAGACTCTGGTATGTAGTAAGCGCGCTTCTCTATGTCATTCGTATCAGTGTAATAGTGATGTCAAAAACGACAGCAAACAAAATGGACACACATTGCGAAAATGGTACTCAGTGTGGGCAGATGCTATCATAGCTCTCCATTAGGAAAGAGGTCGTACATAAAAGTAGTTCCACTAATTCAGACAAGCTAAAGCCAAAGGTAGAGTCAAAACGTTTTCTGCTGTCTCGTGGTGTATTCTAAGGCTGAATACAGTAGTACAATCCAATTCATAGTTAAGAGCTTTTCAAAGGGTGATATGACAGAAGGTCTAGATATATGCGTCAAGAGAGCGCTAACCCTCGCAAGTATCTACAAAGCCAAAAAACTCGGGAGTGTACTCCCGCCCCAGTACCTGACAGTGGTAGTCAATCTCCCCGGTATAAGAATAGGTAATTGCATTAAAATGCGTGTTTTAACACGTACCATTGTTCAAATGTAACATGTCAGAAAACCAGCTCAGCATAAAGTCCACAGTGCTAAAACAATTACTACTAAATACGCTAACAGGTCCTGACGGTGAACACGACAGAACTGACTATGTATTCCGCCTGCAACCTAACATGGTAGGCAATCTACCCAGTAAAAGAATGGGCAATATCCTTAGAATGCATGTATCACACTCGCACATATTACCATTAACAAAGTGAAATACTCTGCATTAGGTGAATACTTTTGCTAGCACTACTTCCTTCCAAACAAATGAAAAAACAGAATGGTTATGCTAACGTGCCCCGCCTCACTCACCTATCCATCGGTACTCCGTAGCAGTGCAGAAGTTGCAACCGGAGGTACTGACGCAGGCGGAAGGCTGCCTTCAATACAGGATGAAGATATGCCTCAAGGATCTGCAAGGCCCTGTAGGAGTGCACCCAGAAAGCCTGTTAACATACTGGGCATGCGCAATGAGAAAGTGTCTATCGATCTCGACAATGTGTTGTCATATGGAGAGGTACTTCAGACACCATCGAGTCCTATCATCAGTGGCTAAACACAAAGAAGAACTACCTGAGATTTACGGTGGAATATTCCAACACTAGCCTACCATTCCTGGACATCTGCATTTTTTCAGAAGGAGGAGGACTTGACACAGAACTCTACAGGAAACCTACCGCCCGTAACTCGCTATTGTCTTTTGATAGCTTTCATCCGAAGGCCTTGCGAGAAAACCTTTGGGCAATTTCTCAGGATCAGGAGAAATTGTTCCACAATAGTGAAATACAAAGAACATGATAAGGTATTGAGCACCCAACTCAAAGAAAAGAACTACCCGCTAAATACTATTTGCAGATCACGGAAACGAGCTGCGAATAACAATGGGGAAGATCTGATTGAAGTAGCTGGTCCGAGCGGAGTACAGACGGATAGGTGAGTGAGGCGGGGCACGTTAGCATAACCATTCTGTTTTTTCATTTATTTGGAAGGAAGTAGTGCTAGCAAAAGTATTCACCTAATGCAAAGTGTTTCACTTTGTTAACGGTCATAGGTGCGAGTGTGATACATGCATTCTAAGGCTATTGCCCATTCTTTCACCGGGTAGATTGCATACCATGTTAGGTTGCAGGCGGAACACATAGTTACTTCTGTCGTGTTCACTGCCGGGACCTGTTAGCACATTTAGTAGTAATTGTTTTAGCACTGTGGCCTTTCCTAAGCCGGTTTTCCGACATGTTACATTTGAACAATGGTACGTGTTAAAAACACACATTTTAATGCAATTACCTATTCTTATACCGGGGCGATTGCCTACCACTGTCAGGTACTGGGGTGGGAGTACACTCCCGAGCTTTTTGGCTTTGTAGATACTTGCGAGGGTTAGCGCTCTCTTGACACATATATGTAGACCCTTCTGTCATATCACCCTTTGAAAGGCTGTTAACTATAATTTGGATTGTACTACTGTATTCAGCATTAGTATACACCACGAGACAGCAGAATACGTTTTGACCATCCCTTTGGCTTTAGCCTGTCTGAAATAATGGAACTACTTTTATGTACGACCTCTTTCCTAATGGAGAGCTATGATAGCATCTGCCCATACTGAGTACCATTTTCGCAATTTGTGTCCATTTTGTTTGCTGCTGTTTTTGACACCACTATTACACTGATACGAATTCAATAGAGAAGCGCGCTTACTACATACCAGAGTCTTGTGATGCTTTCTTATTATTTCAGAGCGGGGATCCCTTCCCTGAGTTGTGACCAGGTTGAGGTGGGCTAGCTTGTCCTACTAAATTGGGTGAGTAAACAAACCTTAGAGTACCATGCTGGACTCTGATTTGCGGAATGACTAAAAGGTCATCTTCACACTGTATCAAGTTCAGAATAACCCAATGAGTTTGATTGATTGTGTTCTTCTGTGTCTCATTTTCTTTAGATAAGTTCCAGTGATACTGAATTTCAACTAGAATTACTGGTTTTGTATTAGAGTTTGCTTTTCTTTCTCTCAACTTATACAGCAGCAGCTTTGTTTTTTGGTCCTGAAGAAAGTCAGACATACTTGTTGGATGACAAATGGCTGAAACATGTCGACCTTTTTCAATCCAGCAGTTCAATTAGATACTGCTTAGCACTGCGTTTTAACCCTGCCAGTCCAGAAGAGCTAATAAAGTTACTTTTCATCCGCACTAGGCAGTTTTAATTCACCCTTCATTCACGTATTGAGCTGCTCCCTCACATCACTACACTGGTCACTTTTGGGATTTTAGCATCTATACCTGCTGTATATATAACAACAAAACATCCCAGAGCTCCCACCTCTCAGTGAGGTGGTCATAATCCTCAGTGGGACTAGGTTTTCCACTGGGAGGAGAAAGCCCAAATGATTAAGCATGCCACCTATGGTGAGTGAGGGCATTCGTCCTAAAAGAGATCATTCCCCGATTAGGTTCTGCTAGAGATACACAGGTTCACCTTTTTATTTTCTTTGCTGGTTCCAAGATGTTACAGATCCAAGAAGTCCATTGTGTTTTGAGTTATTTATTTAGGGGAACAACTTTTGCAGGTCTTTAAATTTCTAATCCCTTGGACCCCCCTTTCAGAGTTCCTTTGTGTTACGAGATTAATCAATTGCCAGTGGAATGAAATATCCCACCCCAGACAGTAATTACTGCATTGCAGTATTTATGGTCCCTGGCCAAACACTCCTGTTTGTGCCAGGATCAGAATGTATCCCTGCTCTTATAATCAGGGATAAATCCCTTACGACCAATGAATGAAACAAGTTTCTTATATATGTGTTGAAGACATCTAAGGGCTTATTTATCAATGTGTTGTGTCACTATTGCCCCGAGCCAGGGGGCACAAGGACTATGCAACAACAAAGTTAGATATATCATGCCACCTAGCAAGTCCCTTCATGACTTGATAAATCTGGAGTAACGCAAGACAGTGCAAATCGCTGTCTTGCATTGCTCTGCCCCAGGGAGGTTCCCACGCCTCCACCTATTGATTTTGGTACATTTCCGGATTACCATTAGTGGTAGACCTAGGTATGGGTCAAAATATTATGCCTCCCCAGGTGAGGCATAACAAGGAGAAATATCTGAATGCAGAATGCAACACAGATACAAAGAGGAAAATGCCTCTCAAGATGGATTTGCGTAGGAAGATATCCCTTTCTGTACAAAAACAATCCTGCTTACGACATAGGCACCCTTGCACCTGTTTTGGTACTAGCCAGACAAATTTGCACCAGAGCATGGAAAGGACAGGCAGCGTTCCATATGATGTTAAATACAGCGCATTCCCTGCCTTTTCCCTTTCACGCAGCGTAACACAGCAAGGTGGCTTGCTGCATTGTGTTGAGTTGTGTGAAAGTTTGACAAATATGTCCCTTAAGGTCAGAGCTGAAGTCAACATTTCAGTTTTCACCCAAAACAAAATGTATAGACAGTAACTACATATGATTTATCCTTTGCAGGAGCCTCTCTAACTTCTATTGAAGATTTGCATGAAAACACATTTATATGGCAAGAACAGGAACAACAAAAATATAAATCGTCAGATTTTTGGATTGGACTATTCAAAAATGTTGAAGGTAATATGTGCTTATTTTCATAATAGTTACCTATATTGCATGACCATTAAGAATGAATGATCAAAGAATGGCTAAGACTTCTGAAAACTATGGCTTAAAAATAAAAAAATGTCAATGTTGAGAATGTATTTATATCTTTTTTTAAACAAAAGGAGGTAAAGTACAACCACAAACTATTTGGCCAAAATGGTGAATGACTCTATGGTAAATGCTTGCATTCGTATGTGCGTTGATGTTTTGAATTTATGGTCACAGTCAGGTTTTCTAAAAATGTCCTTCAAATAATGTGTTAACTTTTTTAGCAAAAAGAGAGATGATTTCTATTTTACTGCTTGCTTTCACAAAAGAAAAGAAAAAAAACTTTGTCAATAAAATATCACCAACTTCCGGATCTACTGCAGTTCCCAGGATATTGCCTCTTCCTGATGCATGATCTCATTAATCACAAGAATATATCAGTCATTGACAAAGGCAATAGGTCGACTTTAATGTGCTTCTATTGCAAACATTATGGGGTCGATTCCGATCTGGTAAAAATCGCTCCGAATCGACGAAGTACGATACGTACCAGGAGCCGTACTCCATACGAGTCGTATAAGACACCGTACGACTCTAATCTCCGTACGATTCTCCCTCGGAACCCGCTGTATGCGACATCTGTACGGTTCGCGGCTGGTTTTTACGACCCAGCAAGTACGATACGTGTTGGGTACGCACCGTACGACCCTTTTTCTACGGGAGCTGAAAACAGCCGTAAAAGCAGAGTTCGCGCCGAAACAGGTACGGAACGCCCCCCCCGGGTACGGTGCGTACCCACCATGATCGCCCCCCCTCGTACACCGATCGTACATGGGGTACTGCTCGTATACCGATCCTACAATGGGGTACGGCTCGTACACCGATCGTACAATGGGGGTACGGCTCGTACACCGATCGTACATGGGGTACGGCTCGTACACCGATCGTACAATGGGGTCTGGCTCGTAAACCCCATGATCACAGGGGTACAGTGCATACCCCTGCGATCATGGGGGGCACGGACCGTACGGTGTGTATGTGTTTGTGTGCTTTTCCGTACGACTCGCCCTTACCTGACGTGGACCGTACGAATCGCATCCTCATACCCCGGTCCGGATCGTACTTGTCGGGTCGTACGGCATGTGTACGAATCGTACGGTATGTGTACGAGTCGTACGGTTCACGGTTTCAGCCTTGCAATACGTACGGATCGTGACGATTCGGACGGATTCACGGAATACGGATCGTAGTTCGCGACTCGGACGGACGGGTACGATTCGTACGGAGAGGGCTCCGGATACAAATCGTACTGAGGTTTTTTTTCCCAAATCAGAATCGACCCCCTATGTGTGCAGGCCTATGTATGTACGCGCCAACAGTTTAAAACCTACTTGCTTTGCCAATACTTGATAATACCGTGAATAGCTTTAGAAGTAAATATACATTTGCTAAAACCTATAAGCTCTGAATATGTAATGATGACATATTACAGTACTATCATTGAGTGCTAACTATGCATGACCCTCAACAGGAGAGTCGCGGTTCCTAAAAAATTTCTGAGAACGGGTTGGTATAGTAATAGGAAACTGAAAGGTGAACAGTCAACCTTTGCAAAGGTCTTCAGCAGTGCTACAACATGTATTGCAGCATTTTAGAAACTGTTGATCCCTTTGAACTAGGAAGATTAGTTTAAGTATGCAGATTATACAGCAGATGATAGATTATGTAGCAAATGCAGCAAATCCATAATTTTGCAGAAAATGCCACAGCCATAAAATGACATAGTTCCAGTGGCGCTGACTATAACCTGAGCATGTGCAATGCAAGATATCAGGATATGAAATACTCACATTTGTTACCTGCCATACCAGTGAAAACAAATTCAGCCTAACACAATTTCTTGCTTGAAATAGCACATTTATTTACTTCACGTCAGCATCTTGCAGAAAACAAACACGCTTAGCACCTGATTCATAAGGTAAACTTAAACTTTTGTGTAAGTTTACTATTTTTGGAGATTCATAAACTGCAAGTTTAATTTCACAGAAAGTAATTTTACAGCAGTAGAGATTCCGCAAACATGGCAGATACTCTGCAAAGAAAAAGTTAGGCCTGTCCTATCTTTTTATGTGTGGAGCTCTCCATACAGACTGTGGCATCTCCAGATTCGAAAAATTACTGTTAGTAAAAATAAACTTGTAGTTCGTTAATACAAAAAAATAGCAAACTTTTACAAAGGTGTACGTTTACCTTTGTAAATCAGGGCCTTACTCTATTAGGCATTGTAATTTCACATTAATTCTTGGGGGGCACTTATGATTTCCTAACCCTGGTTATTTGAATAGTATAAAGCAAACACAATAAAATGATGGACAGAGCGCTGACACTTTTCAGACACCCCCAGTTACTGATCTGGGTTGTATCCATCCTTGTTCTTTAGCTCACTTCGTCACCCCAGGCCAGACCCAGCCATATGCATATCAGTCTTAACCCTATTCCTCATGGGAACAGTCCAGCCCAAACTGTCAAGTCAGGTCTTCCCTGGACTGAAAACAAGCATCCTGGGACCGGTTTTAGGGTACATGCCCTGACGTCAGAGAGGAGAAGTGGTTGTGCACTTTGTATGTACCTTTCGGGCTGGCCAAACAGTCATGCGCACTTTGCATGTTCTCCATGCAGGCTGCATTACAGCCTGCATGGAGAACATGCCCAGGCCCCCATTCAATGGCTGAGGGCCGAACAAGGGCGCTCAGACCAATTACGCAATGCATTGCTTGGTTTTGAATGGCTGTGGGGAGCCTGGGTTCATTCCAGAAGAGTCTCACTCGATATGTGAGAGATGGAGGAAAGATGCGGCGAGATCAGGTAAATTATATTTTATTTTATTCAAACCCCACCCGCATCCACCTCGTCCACCACTTCCATACCCTACCGCCCACCACTGCAATAATAATAACAGTGCTTTCTGCGCAGATGTATGGCCCACCAACTAAACTGATGCATTTTGAATTTAAGATGCGTGAAATATAGAGGGCCCAATTCACAAAGAGTCTCAGCATTCGAGGCGAAGGCCCTTCAGTTGTTCAAGGGGGCCTACACTCGTGGCTTGACCTCCACATTACAATTTCTCATTGCGGAGGTCCTGCCATGCGTGTGGGCCCACACCATGAGTGTGGGCCCCCCACCAAGACAGAGGGCCTCCAACATGAGTGTGGGCGCCCTTTGTGAATCTGGCCCCAAGTATAACATGGCAATGCTGCAAAGCTCTCTGCATACAGAAGCCAAACTTAGGATGCAATTGTGTACACGTCTACTACTGGAGAAGTTGATCTGAAGCATTAACAATCAGCATATTGTATTAAAATAAAATGCCCAGAATATTTTCAGAAATTATATCCTGTGTTTACCTCTTAGGACAAGACCCAATTTTTGAGGTCACGTTGGTGGACATAGATGATGTAGGCTTTCAGGAGACGCTGCCTTATTCATAAAACAGCAAGAGCTGTAAGCACACACCCTCAGATTGCTTGTTGGGCTCTGATCACAACAGTGCTCTATTTCAATAATATCTAGTTAATAGGCTAGGGAAATATAGGGCACAAAGAAAGAGAGAGAACAATGCCATAGTGTTTTGCATGAACAGCGTGTTTTTAAATGTCATTTTGCTTTTCTTGTTGATTGGAAATGCAGCAGTGTTATTCCACTTCACGGAGATCCTAAACTAACCCAATACTATGCATATCTATCCATTGATCTGCTTATGCATTTGTCTCTGACAATAACAGGAGGGTGTGGCAAAGGATTGTGGGTATGCAGATGAATCAGGCAGGATATCTGCATACATAAGTTCAGTGCTTAATGCCGGTGGTCGAAATTGTAGCCCCAGGCACTCATTTATGGGGACAGGCACTTATTTTTCTGCACCAAACTTCCAGGAGTAGAGAAAAAAAACACACGTGGGAAAGAAGGACAAAGAGATAAACAAAAAACTGTAACAAGGGGTGAAGCAGGAATCTGCAAGACCGAGACATAGGGTCGGATAAAAAGTGTCTGGTAATGGATTAAAGATGCATTATGTGGAATTAACATTAAGCTGCTTTGCTATTTGGCATGCTGACATTCAGTAGCACCAGTCGTGAGCTTCTGACCAAAACCTTGTGTCCCGGCACTTATTCTTTTACAAATTAAGCACAGCCTCCATTGCTTAGATGTCTTGTCATGTATTAGACCTGGTACCATTGGCATAGGTCTCCCCTGCATGTTTTGTCTTTTGTCTCTTGTGTTATTGCTGTGTGTTGGACTCTGTTTTACTGGTCGAGATGCTTTGGGTGCTTTGCCACTGCTGTTCAGTGACAAAGTGCAAGTGCTCCCTCTGTAACTTGTTGTTATGATTGGCTGATTTGATTTACTAGTCAGTCCCTAGTCCAGTGCACTGTGTGTGCCCAGAGCTTGTAAATGAAATGCTGCTAGTGGGCTGCAGCACTGATTGTGCCACTCACATAAGCAGCCTGTAAATGTAATTCTGGCATGCCATTGCAGAGCTTGTGTGCAGTCTAGTACTGCCATGTCGACTTGGCATGTGTACCCACTTATCAGGCCCTAACCGTCCCTTTAATTACATGTTAGTCACCTCTAAGGTAGGCCCAAGGTACCCCTGTGGGCAGAATGCAGTGTATGTGAAAGGTAGGAGATGCCCTGGTATGTGTGGCATGTCCTGATAGTGGAAAACTACCAATTGTGCTTTTCACTATTGCAAGGCTACTTGTTACCATAGGACAGAATGGTGAATTTGTTTACAACATCTTATAAACATAACTACAGCTGGGAACAAGGTAGGAAAATAAAGTTTGGTATGCCTGAACTCAGAATGTTAAAATACATATTTTGGTGAAGGTGATTTTTAGATTCTGTGTTTGAAAATACAACTCCTAGAAAGTGGGTATTTTCTTGCTTAGCCATCCAGTGTGCCTCTGCTACGTTTGTGTATTGCATGTCTGGCTTTTGGATTACAGGGGCTGGGAAACAGCAGTGGCTCCAGAGAGCCTGATGAGTCAGGGCTGGGCTGAATAGGCCTGGGCTGCATTTAGACTAGGGAGAGGAGATTTCCTTTCACCTGAATGGGCCGGGTCTGCCCAGGACTGTCTCCAGCATGCTGTCTCCAGCTCCTGCCAGGAAGCTGCACCAGAGAGAACAGAACCGGTTTTGACTAAGCACAGGGCTTCTCTGCCACCAGAGGATAAAGGATTTTGTGATATAAATATTGGGGCCCAGACCCGAGAACTTTAGATCACTTCTGGGAATCATGAGGAAGCTTTGCCATGGAAAAGAGCCGGAGAAGCTGTGGAGGAATACTGCCCCTGTGCTGTTTGTTGTCTGGGGTTGGTCTGCAGTGGCTACTTGCTGTCTGGGAAAGGAGTAAAGGACTTTGCTGTTTGCTGTGTCTACTGATTGAAGAAGATCTCTAAGGGCTTGAAAATGAGCTTGCCTCCTGTTCTGAAGTCTCAGGAACACAAAGGATTCACTACCAGCTACCCTGAACTGCCTTGCTTGGGGGGGTTTGACCTGCAAAGAGGTGCCTGCTGTTGTTATGGACCTCTAAAGACTGGTCTCTGCTGGGAGCTGGAAAATCAATGATACACCAAAAGAGTGACGCATCCGTACCTGTTTCCAACGCATCGCCGAAGGAACCGTCCCAGCGCCTGCCGTAGCTCGAGAAATCACAGCAAGTCGCATCGAGTGCAACGATCTCCGAAGTCCGACATCACTCCACCAATTGTGACGCAAGCCCTGCTGTGTGGCTGCAAGAATCCACGCATCATCCCGGATCGTTGCATCGCATTGAGGTCTGTTGCCTCGTTGGGGATGCAGTAAGAAACAGATGCAACAACTCCCCACGCAGCAAGAAACCGACACGTCACCTGCTCTCCAGTAAGTAACCGATGCATCACCTCCCCTGCGCAGCAGTAAGGAACCAAAACATCACCTCCTCAGGCGCAAGGAACCAACGCATCACCTTCCCTGAGTGTAAGGAAGAGACGCATCACCCTCCCTGCGGCCTGTTTTGTTTGTTTACGTGACACATCAAAGAGACTTTATGTGAAAAGTGTCACATCTGCATTTGAACTGAACTATTTCTACCATCTTCAAGTTATATTTTTATTACTGTATTGTGGATTTTTGTCATTTGGTCTTGTTTTGGTTTAGCTAAAGGTTACTTATTTTTCTTAACTGGTGAGGTGTCCATTTGTAGTGTTTTCACTGTATTACTGTATGTGTTCACAAATGCTTTACACAATGCCTCTGAGATAAGTATGTCTGCTCATGCCAAGCAACCAAGGGGGTGAGCAGGGGTTATTTTAGAAGTGTATCCCCCTTACCCTGACTAAAACTAAAAGCAAGGGTCCCTATTTGGACAAAGGTACCTACCTCTGCCAATAAGAGTTCCCCATTTCTAACACTGGAGGTCAGCGGTGAGGATCTGCATTTGTGATTTACATACAGAGATTGGTGTACACTACTCGTATAATGCAGACCATTACGCAACCACATACATGTGGTAGAGCTTTTTCCTTGGAAATTTTTGCATCTTGAGAACTGCCAATTTTCACCATGAGTAGACCAGCAACACTTGCATCACTTGCAATAGTGGATATCGAATTTGAAGAGGAGAGAGTTGATACCTACACTGTGCGACAACTTAAAGCTGTCTGCAAAAAATGTAAAATCTCTGTGAGATGCCTCATCAGAAAGGAGGAATGCCAAAGGAGCTGAGGGCTTGGTTGTAATCAAGGAATGCCAGTGAGCGTACTGAGGAGAACATGGTGGAGAGAGAGCATTTAGATGGGCAGCAGGAGGGCCTATTGGGCCTTACTGGAGGGAAGTTGCCTTCCAGGGGGGCAGCGTGTACCTTCAAAGGGTCTATCTCCCTAAGAGTTGGAGGACAGGGAGAGAAGCAGAGTGCATGAATTAGAGCTCGCGAAGCTCAGGCTAGGGAAGGAGTGTGACATGGAGAGTAAGAAATTAGAGCTGGAGAGTAAGAAATTGACCACGGAAGAGAAGAAGATGCTCTTAAAGCATGAAAGAGGGTTAAGGGAGTGGAATCTGGAAGCCAAAAGTCTAGAGAGCAATCCCAGTGGTAGCAGTGCACCATCAGTGCCTGGAGAAGGGAAGGTATACATCCCTAAGGATGTTATTAAGGATTTCATGAAGCATGAGGACATTGGTCAGCGGTTCGAGACCTATGAGGTAGTAAAGAGGTCCCACAGAGTCCCTGAGAGATTTATGGGAAGGGTGTTGTGGGGCCGTTTTATCAGTGAAGAAAGGGAGAGATTACTAGCATTGCCCACTGAGGATCAGATGTCCTATGCCCCCATGAAGGTGGCCTTAATAGCAAGGTATGGGTTGACCACAGAACTGTACAGGCAGAAATTTAGAAAGTACAAGATGCTGGGGTCAAATACTTGGGTGGAGTATGTGTCCTATTTTTGGAGAGCACTGGATGGTTGGGTGAAGGGTAGCAAGGTGAATGATTTATAGGGGTAATATGATTTGGCTGCATTGAAGCACTTGTCAGATAATGGTTTTCCAGAGCTACGCCAGCACTTGATTGACAGTAAGCTGACTGACCTCAGGAATTTGCTGTGGAGGCGGACTGCTGGGTCAGCACCAGGTCAGTAGTAGAAGTAAAAGGTTGTGTTGGAGACTCCGCCAAAGGTGAGCAGGGTCCCCCAGCACTAGAGAGGGGGGGAGAGTAAAAAGAAGGAGTTCCAAAAAGGGCTCCAAAGTAATTCCCAAGGGAACCAAGGTAAGGGTTCCCAGCCTCCCACTTAAAAGAAGCCACGGGTGCCGAAATATAAGCCTGTTCATAGGTGTTCCAAGGCACGTTTTGGTTGTGGTCAGGTTGACCACTTCCAAGGGGATCCTAGGTGTCCCAAGAAATTTACCACTTCACCCACTGGTGCACCCCCCCTGGAAATGGCTAGTGTAGCTTTGGGGGAGGAGACGCGTGCTCTAGAGGGGTGGGGTCCCGCAGAAATGTCCCTGTTCTCTTTAGGAGACAGTGAGATTGTCCCAAGAACTTATCTGCCTGATAACACTAAGAAGTACAGACAGTGGGTGACCATCAATGGACATGGTGTGGAGGCTCTGAGAGACACCGGAGCCAGTGGGACAGCTGTCAGTTCTCGGCTGGTATCTGAAGAGCATGTGGTCCCCAAAACATTCTACCCAGTAGTTGCAGCTGACAACTCAGAGTGCCTCTGCAAAGTGGCACAGGTTCCCTTTGAGTGGGGCGCGGGGACTAATGTACCTTGAATGTAGCTGTAAGGCCAGCCATGCCTGTTGACTGTCTGCTAGGCAGTGATTTGGAGAGCTCCCCTTGGGCCAAAGTGAAGCAGAGGTCTCATTCAAAGATGTTGGGTCTGCCTGAGTCGACGTGTGTAACCACTCGCTCAAAGGCAGCCAGTAAGGGCATTCAAGAGGACCTGGCGCCTGAAAGAGGGCTCCAGGTGCCTGCCAGAATGAGAAGAGGCAGCTGGTGTGGGAAACCGACCCATGAAGTTCACACGGTCCAGGAGGAGGCAAACCTTGAGGGGGATGCTCTAGAGCCTACAGAATAACAAGTGGCTGAACTGGAGGGCCTGTTTGAGCTGAGCCATTGGCAGCAGGAAGGGGTCCCCACCAGGGGCCCTTCTCATGTTGGTTTGAGGCAGCAGGCTGCGAACCAGGCAGCAGGTAATCAGTCTGGATCACATTGGACTTACTGGGAGAATGGTCTCCTGTATAGCGAGCCTGAGGTTACTGAGCTTGGATCAGCCCATGTGCTGGTGGTACCCCAGCGCTTCAGAGCCTTCCTACTGGGTCTGGCTCATGATGTGCCTTTGGCAGGACATTTGGGGAAAGACAAGACCTTTAAAAGGCTAGTCACCCACTTTTACTGGCCCCAAATGTGAAAGAGTTCTGACACTCATTGTAGATCTTGCCAAACTTGCCAGGCAAGTGGTAAGAGTGGGGGGAAGAGTCAAGCTCCTCTCCAACTTTTGCCTGTGGTTAGCACCCCCTTTGAGAGGGAAGGTATTGACACTGGGTGGCCTCTGGATCCCAAGACAGCCATGGGTAACAGGTTCATCCTGGTCTTGCTGGATCAAGCTACCCGGTACCTGGAAGTCATCCCTCTCCGGATTGTGATGCCCGGGGTGGTTGGTCGTGCATTAATGGGGATTTTCTCTGATGTGCGGTTCCCCAGAGAGGTGGTGTCCGACCGTGATGCCAACTTCATACCTAAGTATATGAAGTCCCTGAGGCAGGAGTATAGTGTTACCTACACGTTCACCACTCCTTACCACCCCCAAGGTAATGGGCTGATTGAGAGATTCAACCAGACCCTAAAGGGCATGATTACGGGTCTTGGTGAGCCCATGGGGTGTAAGTGGTGCCCCTACAGCAGAAGATTGATACCATTCTGGCTTGGAATCCCCCCAAGACCCAGACAGAGGTCAGAGCCTTCTTGGGAATCACTGGGTATTACAGGAGATTTGTCAATGGGTATGGCACCATTGGTGGCCCCTTGACAGAGTTGACTTACAGGAAGCAGGCCAGGAAGGTAAACTGGACTGACGCCTGCCAGAAGGATTGTGATGCCCTGAAATCTGCCATGTGCACGGCCCCCATGCTTCAGGTGCCCAATTTCTCAAGGGAATTCATTGTGCATACAGATGCTTCAGAAGATGGTGTGGAGGCTGTGTTCTCACAACTAAATGAGCAGGGCCTAGGCCAACCTGTAGCCTTCATTAGTAGGAGGTTAATTCCACAGGAACAGAGATGGAGTGCGATTGAGCGTGAGGCATTTGCTGTGGCCGGGGCACTGAAGAAGCTGAGGCACCACTTGTCTGGGACTCACTTCCAGATTCAGACCGATGACAGGCCCTTCAGATGGTTGATGCAAATGAGAGGTGTGAATCAAAATCTGTTGAGGTGGGCAATTTCCCTCAGGGGATGGGCTTCACTGTGGAACACCACCCTGGTAGGTGAAGAGAGCTCCCAAGAGGGTGGGTAGTTCTCCCCACATTTCATATGGAGGGGACATGTGTTAGTCCTGACACCATTGGCGTGAGTCTCCCTTGCATTTTTTGCCTCATGCTTCCTGTGTTTTTGCTGTGTTTTAGACTCTGTTTTTCTGGTCCAGATGCTTTGGGCGATCTGCCACTGCTGTTCTGTGCCAAAGTGCAAGTGCTCCCTTTGTAACTTGTTGTTATGGATTGGTGTTTCCATGATTGGTTGATTTGATTTACTAGTCAGTCCCTAGTCCAGTGCACTGTGTGTGCCCAGGGCCTGTGTATCAAATGCTGCTAGTGGGCTGCAGCACTGATTGTGCCACCCGCATATGCAACCTGTAAATGTAACTTTGGCCTGCCACTGCAGAACCTGTGTGCAGTCTAGTACTGCCATGTTGACTTGGAAAGTGTGCCCTCTTGCCAGGCCCTAACCTTCCCTTTTCTTACATGTTAGTCAGCCCTAGTAGGTCCAAGGTATCCCTGTGGGCAGGGTGCAGTGTATGTGAAAGGTAGGACATGGTAAAACCAAAGGGGATGATAGACGGAGTGTTGAACATTGCATGCACTCACCCCCAGTCAACTGATCTGGGTTTAATCCATCATCATTCTTTAGCTCACTCCACCACCCCAGTACAGACGTGGCAATATGCAAATCAGTCTGACCCTGTGCCTCATGGGAACAGTCCAGCCTGAACTACCAAGCCATGTCTTCCCTGGACCGGAAACAAGCATCCTGGGACCTGTTTCTGGCTAATCAGCCGTCATCAGCAAGGCTAGCTTGAATCCAGTGGCAAAGTGAGCAAGGGACCCACGTCTGGGCATACCCTGCCAACTAAGGGCGAACAAAGCAAACCAAAGGTAGGACATGCCTTGGTGTGTGTGGCATGTCCTGATAGTGAATTACTGCCAATTTCGTTTTTCATTATTGCAAGGCTACCTGTTCCAATAGGATAGAATGGGAAGTTTATTTATAACATCTTATAAACATAACTTCCCCTGGGAACCAGGTAGGAAAATAAAGTTTAGTATGCCTGAATTCAGAATGTTAAAATACATCGTTTAGTGAGGGAGATTTTTTCATTCTGTTTTTGAAAATACCACTTTTAGAAACTGGGTATTTTCTAGCTTAGCCATCCAGTGTGCCTCTGCCAGGTTTGTGTATTGCATGTCTGGCTTTTGGATGACAGGGGCTGGGAAACATCAGTGGCTACTGAGAACCTGATGAGTCTGGGCTGGGCTGAATAGACCTGGGCTGCATTTAGTGTTGAGGGTGAGATTTCCTGGTCTGCCCAGGACAATACTGTCTCCACGTCCTGCCAGGAAGCTGCACCAGAGAGGACAGAACTGGTTTTGACTGAGCACGGAGCTTATCTGCCACCAGAGAACAAAGGATTTTGTGATATAAATACTGGGGCCCAGACCCCAGAACGTTTGATCACTTCTGGGAATCAAGAGGAACCTTTACCAAGGAGAAGAGCCGAAGAATCTGTGGCGGAATATTGCCCCTGTGCTGTTTGCTGTCTAGCCTTGGCCAGCAGTGGTTACTTGCTGCCAAGGAAAGCAGAAAAGCACTTTGCTGTTCACTATGTCCCCTGCTTGAAGAAGATCTTCAAGGGATTGAAACTGAGCTTGCCTCCTTTTCTGAAGTCTCAGGGACACAACAACTTCGCCACCAGCTCCCCTGAACTACCTTGCTGGGAGTACTGACATGCAAAGAGGTGCTGGCTGTTGTTTTGGACCTCTAGACCCTGTTCTCCACTGGGAGCTGGAAAATCAACGCAACACAGAGAAGCGTGAAGCAATCGATCATGTTTTTGACGCATCGCCGAAGGAACCGTTGCAGCACCTGCCGCAGCTCGAGAAATTGCTTACCGTCGCATTGAGTGCAACGATCTCCGAAGTCTTGGATTACCGCACCGATTCCGACGTGAGCCCTGCTGTACGGCTCCAGAATCCACGCATCGTCCAGGATCGTCGCATTGCATTGAGACACCAAGTCTGATGCCTCATTGGGGGATGCAGTAAGAAACCAACGAATTACTTTCCCATGCAGTAAGAAATCAACACATCACCTCCTCTCCGGTAAGGAACAAATGCATTCCCTTCCCCAGAGTAGGGAACTGATGCATCCCCTTCCCTGAGTGCAAGGAACCAACACATCACCTTCCCTGCGGCCAGTTTTCTTTGTTTGCGTAATGCATCCGAGGTACTTTGTGTGAAAAGTGTTGCATCTGCAATGTGCTTTGAACTGAACTATTTCTACCATTTGAAAGTCATATTTTTATTACTGTAGTGTGGATTTTGTTGTTTGGTCTTGTTATGCTTTAGATAAAGATTAGTTATGTTTTTTAAACGGGTGTGGTGTCAATATTTAGTGTTTTCACTGTATTACTATGTGTGTTCCCAAATGCTTCACACATTGCCTCTGAGATAAGCCTGTCTGCTCGTGTCAAGCTATCAAGGGGGTGAGAAGGGGTTATTTTAGAAGTGTATCCCCCTTACCCTAACTAGAAGCAAGAGTCCCTACTTGGAAAGAGGTACCTACCTCAGCCAACTAGAGACTCCCATGTCTAAAAACATGCATAGAAGGACCTTGGCCAAATACACTTTATTTAGAGAAGGTATCTGTACTATCTTTTCTAAACAAGCATTGGAAATGCAATAGGGCTCGCATTAGGAAAGTTTGAGCTATTGCTCTTATACATTTTTTTTTATTTATGTGTTATTTTTTCAAATAGTTAAATTAATAGCTTTGTCATTTACAATGGCAATAGTTATAATTTTCGCAAATGTGACACCTATAGCATTTGTAATGCAACATGTGTTATATTTACGTGACTTAGATGTATTGATATTACAAATAACAATGCTTTTAATTTTTTTAAATAATTAATACTTAAATAATTTATTTAATTTGTAATGACAATAGCATACATTTTTGTAAATAACTTTTGTGAAGATTATGTTCAGTGTTTTTTATTGTGACGAAAATCCAAGAACAGAAGTGAAATATTAACATCTTTTTGTGATTTGTAATAAAGCGTGAAAGCTTGAAAACAGCTTGAAACATTCAAAGAACATATTTGAACCAGTGAAGCTGTGGTGGTGCTGAGTGGTGCTGTTGTTGCGCGGAGTGATGCTGTGGTTGCGCTGAGTGATGCTGTGGTTGTGCTGAGTCATGCTGTGGTTGCGTTGAGTGATGCTGTGGTTGCGCTGAGTGATGTTGTGGTTGCGCTGAGTGATGCTGGGGTGGCACTGAGTGATGCTGGGGTGGCGCTGAGTGATAATGTGGCGGTGCTGAGTGATAATGTGGTGGTGCTGAGTGATGCTGGGGTAGCGCTGAGTGATGATGTGGTGATACTGAGTGGTGCTGTGGTGGTGCTGCGTGATGCTGGGGTCATGCTGAGTGATGGTGTGGTGATGGTGAGTGGTGCTGAGTGATGCTGGGGTGGTGCTGAGTGATGCTGTGGTGTTGCTGAGTGATGCTGTGGTAGTGCTGAGTGGTGCTGTGGTGGTGCTGAGTGGTGCTGTGGTGGTGCTGAGTGGTGCTGTGGTGGTTCTGTGGTGGCGTTGAGTGGTGCTGTGGTGGTGCTGAGTGGTGCTGTTGTGTTGCTGAGTGATGCTGTGGTGGTGCTGAGTGATGCTGTGGTGGTGCTGAGTGGGAGATGGGGAGAGGGAGAAAAAGGAGAGGGTAAAGAGAGGGAGAGAGGAGAGAGAGGGGGAGAGAGAGGGGGAGAGAGAGAGAGAATGTTTTAAAGTTACATTAATTTCTTTTAGCAGAGACTTCTGGATTAAGACAAGCATGAATGAAAATAGAGATTACGCAGAGAAAAAAATGAAAATAAAGGGGTATCTTTAGTTGTAGGAGGAGGGGACTCTAGAATGAGAGAAAAAAAATTGAAAAAAAAGTTTAAAAGGTAAATGGAGAGGGTCGGTTTAAATAAAAAGGGCTGCAGGAATCCTCTCGGGTAAATTAAAAATGAAAACGTACTCTGCATTTTAAATAACATGCATTTGTAACAGACGGACAGAGGGAGAGAGAACGTGAGAGCAAAGCAAATGGGCAGCCTGTGAAAATGTATGGCCAGATGAAGGAGATAAGGTATGCGTGGTGTGGGGATTTGTGAGGGCTGGAAGGAAGGGGCCCCAGAAGAGAGACTCCGGATGCGAGGGGCTGCATGTTTTTTTAAGTAAATGTGCGCTGATGCATTTGGAGCATGGAAGTGAAATGCAGACACCTCCAGTATTAAACGTTTAGTAAAGTGGGCGGTCAAAGGGAAGAGATGAAAAAAGTGTATCTTAACAAAACTGACTCCGAGATGGAAGGCTAGTTCTGCCGCCAGTTGTGAATAAGTGCAGCGAAGACTTGGGGGTGAGAGACAGAGGCTTTTTTTCAAGTAGCAGGCGGAAGCAGGGATGCCAGGAAGCAAACAGGGAAAGGCTGTGTGTGTGTTTGTGTGAGACGGCAAAGCGACAGGCTAAATAAACAAGCAATGCTGCCACCATTGCCAGAAGGCCATGTTACATGTACCACGTCATACAGGAGCTAGATGCTGTACAACATGCTAAAAAAAAAAAAATTAAATGAGAAGCGATGATGCAACTGATGTGTCAGCATCAGAGAGCATAAAAGGAGACATGGCCTGGCGGCCGTGAAACTGAAAGTACGGCCGGCCGGCCGTGAATAATTAGGGGATGAGAAATGCGCTGGCAGGAGAAATGCAGAGCGCACGCTGAGAAGCTTGTGGGAGGGAGGCTGGGCTGCCTTTGATGTGGTAATGCGAGGCAGGCAGGCAGGCGGCTGGTGGCATTGTGCACGCGCTCTTTAAGGCTTGCTCTTGCGCAATGACCTAAAAAGCGCACATGCACTGCATGGAATAGCCAGTGGTTAAACTCTGGATAAGCCACTATAGAGCTTCGCCAGCTATGCGCACGCGCATCAGTAGGCGAGCCCTAAAAAGCATGTTTAGTTTGCTAATGCCTGCTTTTGCATGTTTTACTTTGCATGTAGACACTACCAGCTTCTTCATGCCAGCTTTGTGTGCCACGCATCACAGGTCAGACTAACGCAAGTCAATAGTCATTCCCACATTCCAGAATAATTGCAGCCGTCACTGGATGGTCCTCGGCGTTGAAACTGCTGCTGACCAAGTCAAACTAATCACTGCGGAAATCAACACCTTAAAAGCTGAAATTACCGCTGATCCCAATTTCGAAAGCGCTAAGGAAACCATCACTAACCTACATACCTCACTCCACGACTTCGACTTAACAACCCAGAATCGAAAACTGGAGAAACTTGCACGAGACATCAGATTGTACGATAAGAAGAAAACTTATCCGTATCTTCAAGAGGACCATTTCAAGCAAGATAATCAAGGCAGATTCCTTAACCGTGGCCGAGGAGCGTCTAGAGGCAGACGTAATTACTATACCTTTTCCGACTCTTCTTACAGCTCGGAAGGCGAACAAGATCAACCTGGTCCTAGCTATCAACAAAACTATTCTGATCCCGGCTACCACCAGCAATACCAGTTCAACCCTTTTTTAGGGCAACGCCAGGGCACATGGCGCCCACCTCGAGGCAGAGGCAATTTCTGGCCGCGCGGCCAACAACGTGGATCTCAGCAGAACACCAACACCTGGAATGGGGGTCGTGGCCAACAACAACAAAAACAAGTACATTTCCAGTCAGAGCCACAGCACGGGGAACGTGTTACCGCAACAAGACCTACAGATGGTAGTCGGCACCAACACCTCAGAGGCAGCAACTTACCCCAGGTTACGACTTCTTGGAGGAGCTCCCCCTGGTACAGACAGCCCTGTTGTCAATATATCAAACCAAATTCTAAACGAAGATGAAATTAAAATACTGGAGAAGGGTTTATCCTATGTCCCCACTAGCCACCCAGACTCGTTTGTGATTCGCACCGAACTGTATAAATTTTTTCGCAAAATCAGGTTAAAATATTTCTTCAGAAACTCCGCACCAAGTGCACAATCATCTGTCACGGGTCTGAGACCTCCATCGACCTTTGTCCCATTCAGCAGTGCTATGTCACATAAGATTCTGGCCTACGAATCAGTTGTATTACGGGACATACTGCAACTTCTAGGAACCAAAGGCTACACCAGATTCAACACCAGCAAAAATGAGAAATTGGCCCTACAATCATTATCTCAGAACACCCAACTTGTCATCAAACCGGCCGACAAGGGTGGCGCCATTGTGGTACAGGATGCTAGCTCTTATGAATTAGAAATTCTCCGTCAATTGAATGACGGCACCAGTTATCATCTATTAAGATCTGATCCTTCTCAGGCAATTGCACGAGATATTCTTGAAATCACCACAGCTGGCCTAGACCAAGGTTTCCTTACCGAACTGGAGTTCAAGTTTCTGAACAAACCACACCCACGGCTGCCAACTATTTACACCATACCCAAGATACATAAATCAATGGTCGACCCCCCTGGCCGACCTATAGTATCCGGGTGCGGCTCGATCCTTGAGCCCCTGGGGCAATACATTGATTTCTTTCTAAAGCCAATTGCAGAGGCCACTCCGGCCTATTTGCGTGACACCATGCACACCATAAACATCGTGGAACATCTACCCTTTGATGCTAACCAACAACTTTTAGCTACATGTGACGTCGTGTCACTGTACACGTGCATCCCGCAACAGGAAGCCCTAATGGTTATCACACGTTGCCTGAACCAGCGCCCTTCCCCGGTCAAGTACCGACTGAGTTTATAGTGGCGTTGCTACGCATAGCGATGACTAAGAACTTCTTTGTCTTCAAGGAGAAATTCTATATGCAAACATCGGGAGTAGCCATGGGAGCGCCCTTTGCCCCGGATGTAGCCATTCTATACATGGCTGCCTTCGAACAAGACACTGTACTCAACTCGATCAATCCATTCAGAGACCATCTCGGTCTCTGGATGAGATACATAGACGACATCTTACTGATCTGGCAAGGCAACTTGGAACAACTGATGGGGTTTTTTGAATGGCTGAATGCTCAATCTCAATTTTTAAAATTCACCATCCAATCAGATAACCATCAAATCAATTTTTTGGATCTCACAATCTATGAGAACACAGGGCATCTATTGACCAGACTATACCGTAAACCTGCCGAAAGGTATTCACTTCTGCACTACGGCAGCCACCACCCTCGAGCATTGCGGGATAACCTGCCGTTCGGGCAATTTCTACGCTTACACCGAAATTGCTCCATCAAAGAACACTATTTCACCGAATCAGAAGAACTGAAACAGAGACTTCTGAGCAGAGGCTACCCTAAACAATTGGTCAAGCGGGCAAGGAAAAGAGCCTGGTTCTACCCACGCGAGGAGTTACTGGTTCCTAAAACTGATAAGGACCAGACGGAACAGAGAATTGTATGCGTCACAACGTTTAACACTAAAAGCAACAAAATAAAACGCATCATTAACAACCACTGGGAATTGATATCGGATGATATCCAGCAAACAGAACTGCCATTACATGCTTTTAAAAAAGCAAGGAGTGTCAAAGATCATGTCGTCCGCTCTCTCCTCAGTACACCGGAGGCCCCTACCATCAATACCATGTGGAACCTACCTCCAATTCTGGGCCACTTTCGATGTGGTGGCTGCAAAGCCTGTGACAGTACGATCCAGACCAAAGAATTTACATATCGTCATCACAAGATTCCACTCAAGAGTCATACCAATTGCAACACGGTCAATATCATTTACGCCATCCTTTGTCCGTGTAATTTGGTATACATCGGGCAGACTCAGCAAAAAGCTAAAACCAGGATACTTCAACACATGAGTAGAATCCGTTGCCAAGTCCAAGGCGCACCCTTGGTTGACCACTTTTCCACAGCAGGTCACTCACCGGAAAGTCTGAAATGGGTAATCATTGAAAGAGCCACACTGGGACCCCGGGGGGGCAACCTCTCCAACATCTTAAACACACGGGAACTCAGATGGATGCTGACCTTTGACTCAATTGAATCAGGGCTCAACGAACAGGACAGTTCTTTCTCGCAACTGGCCACTTTGACCTAAAGATTTTTCTGGTCTGATCTGTAATGGCCTTTACCAGCATGTGCGAGGTACGCCATCACTGTATATGTTGAAGCATTGGCCTACTATAATCGTTAACGGCCTTTACCCGCCTGTGTGAGGTACGCCGTCTGTATTTAGGCTATGTGTTTAGAATAGTGGTTTTAACATCACAACTGTTCAGTGTATTGTTCCATCAATTATGTGTGTCATAGAGATAACCCGGCCATCCTATTGGCCCACTATTTTATATCGTAGAGTTTACTATGACACAAGTTTGTTGAAGCATTGGCCTACAGTAATCGTTAACGGCCTTTACCCGCCTGTGTGAGGTACGCCGTCTGTATCTAGGCTATGCTATTAGAATAGTGGTTTTAACATCACAACCGTTCAGTGTATTGTTCCGTCAATAATGTGTGTCATAGAGATAACCCGGCCATCCTATTGGCCCACCACTTTATATCGTAAAGTTTATTATGTCACCAGCTATATGTATGCCAATACACACTGTTGACTTATCTGCCCGTGTATCATGTTGGGACTCTTTTTGCACACAACGACCTTTGCTGTGCACTCCCTTCTGGGTTGATCTCGTTAATGTCACTCGTTCACGCTGTCAATTCCCGGCAGCGCGACCCCATTTTTTTCCAACAGCTAGCAACGGTACCCCTAACGAAGTATGTCCTCTATTTTCATTGTTTACACGTTGCCTAGCGACCCCAGCCAGTCTGCCTACGTCCGCACCTTGTGACCCAGGCACGTGACTTTGTTGCCACGGTGATTTGAGCAAACCCGGAAATCTGCACCGCCATTGTGACGCCAAGCCGCGATCTTAGATGGATTCACTCCATGACCGGTAAGCTGTCGGCGTGCGTTTCAAGACCTTCCCGCTTTTGTGTGTGTGTTCCTGTCCAGACGCTACACACTCACGATCTGTAAAGTAATCCCAGCGTTTTCATGCTTCTCCTTAGACCGCTACATGAGAGCGTCCCTGCCTGACTGACACTAATCATCACCCCAGCCGGATTTGTCCACATTACGGAATCTGGGTAAGTCCGGATTCCTTCATTTATGCCTCATTGATTGTGTCGATGCTACTCTCCCTATTTTGCCTAAATATGCCTCCGCCTTGTTTTCAGACAGAACTATACTACGAAGGTATCTACGACCCCATCCCCTACTCGCCATACTTTTACAACGAATGGTGCATACCACGGTGAGTTTTTCAACCACCATTACCCAGTACCACCCTGCACAAGAGCTAGGACGCTTTTTTCAATTTTGGATGCACTTATTCCACAGATCAATCCGTGGAACTTTCTACTTACTTGATTCGTTCCCGCCGATACCACTTCCGTGGTAAGTCCTTCACCTTTACATTGCAATTTATGTAATCCCCAGTGACTCTCTGGCTCTTTCCTTGGTCTGGTAGTTTGCTGACCAGGCTTCAGCTGGCAGTAGCCACCCTAGTTTGTCCGTGATTTCATCCACCTTGTTGGATCTAGCTTTTCGCCACGTGCTCACGACCAGTATATAATTGTACTGACGCTCCAATCCAATGCAATTCTAGTGTTTATAGTGTCCCAACTATCCGTATGGGATCTTAATTCATTTACTTTATTCCAACCCTAATGGGGTGATGTGCTACTATGTTTGATTTATATACAGGGACATGTATCCCGTATTTACAACATATATTTATATATTAAATAGGTTGTGTGTCCCTCCAGTCCTGATGAAGACCCTACAGCAAGATAACCATTGATATCTGCATCCTTGAGGGTCGAAACGTCGACATCTATTTTCGTTCGTCAACTCCACTCCCCACTGTCTACATTTATTGGACTACTTGGAGTATGACCTTTTCCGAACAATCTTATGAACATTTTTGGTCTCATTTTCTCTGTACATAGTCTGTAACTCTGTCAAACGACTGACAATTGTTGATATTACTGTCACTTACGAATTTTCACTCTCTTCCTCACCTATTCCCCACAATCACTACACCACCCCATCCCGCTTCCCTCTCTGGGGCACCATGTAAATTAGTGATTTATTATTGTATATATCAATCGTGCATATTCAATACGCATTCCCATTGTGAAGTAAACAATGTGGACTCAATTTATGTTTCTTTGATTATTTTTCAACTGTGTGGTTTTATGTTCCATTGCTACTGGGACCCCCTCTTCTTATCTACTTAATTACCCAGGTCCCCGTAACTTTAACTGGGTTAACCCCCCTACTATTAATCTACTTCGAGCAGAAACCTTTCTGCGAGGTTTTACTTCATGTTCAATTCATTTGATCTCAGCACATCATGGCCGAATTGCTTTCCTACTCTGAAGAATACATAGACAAATTACTTGAAGATCAAAACAATTTGTTCATCTCTTCCGATATTCCCACGATCGATTTCTCATTGAAGGATAAGATTTCCCGACTTGAGCGTTTGGAGAAAAAGCTGATCCGGACTCGGTGGCACGGTCATCTCCTGACTAGGTACCTCAAGGAAAACGTCACCCCGATTGGACTGCAAATAAAGATTGAGCCAGCTATCTTCGTCGAGGTACCCAAATTCAGGGAGGGATTCAGTCACGTGGCTAATAATTGCAGCCGTCACTGGATGGTCCTCGGCGTTGAAACTGCTGCTGACCAAGTCAAACTAATCACTGCGGAAATCAACACCTTAAAAGCTGAAATTACCGCTGATCCCAATTTCGAAAGCGCTAAGGAAACCATCACTAACCTACATACCTCACTCCACGACTTCGACTTAACAACTCAGAATCGAAAACTGGAGAAACTTGCACGAGACATCAGATTGTACGATAAGAAGAAAACTTATCCGTATCTTCAAGAGGACCATTTCAAGCAAGATAATCAAGGCAGATTCCTTAACCGTGGCTGAGGAGCGTCTAGAGGCAGACGTAATTACTATACCTTTTCCGACTCTTCTTACAGCTCGGAAGGCGAACAAGATCAACCTGGTCCTAGCTATCAACAAAACTATTCTGATCCCGGCTACCACCAGCAATACCAGTTCAACCCTTTTTTAGGGCAACGCCAGGGCACATGGCGCCCACCTCGAGGCAGAGGCAATTTCTGGCCGCGCGGCCAACAACGTGGATCTCAGCAGAACACCAACACCTGGAATGGGGGTCGTGGCCAACAACAACAAAAACAAGTACATTTCCAGTCAGAGCCACAGCACGGGGAACGTGTTACCCGCAACAAGACCTACAGATGGTAGTCGGCACCAACACCTCAGAGGCAGCAACTTACCCCAGGTTACGACTTCTTGGAGGAGCTCCCCCTGGTACAGACAGCCCTGTTGTCAATATATCAAACCAAATTCTAAACAAAGATGAAATTAAAATACTGGAGAAGGGTTTATCCTATGTCCCCACTAGCCACCCAGACTCGTTTGTGATTCGCACCGAACTGTATAAATTTTTTCGCAAAATCAGGTTAAAATATTTCTTCAGAAACTCCGCACCAAGTGCACAATCATCTGTCACGGGTCTGAGACCTCCATCGACCTTTGTCCCATTCAGCAGTGCTATGTCACATAAGATTCTGGCCTACGAATCAGTTGTATTACGGGACGTACTGCAACTTCTAGGAACCAAAGGCTACACCAGATTCAACACCAGCAAAAATGAGAAATTGGCCCTACAATCATTATCTCAGAACACCCAACTTGTCATCAAACCGGCCGACAAGGGTGGCGCCATTGTGGTACAGGATGCTAGCTCTTATGAATTAGAAATTCTCCGTCAATTGAATGACGGCACCAGTTATCATCTATTAAGATCTGATCCTTCTCAGGCAATTGCACGAGATATTCTTGAAATCACCACAGCTGGCCTAGACCAAGGTTTCCTTACCGAACTGGAGTTCAAGTTTCTGAACAAACCACACCCACGGCTGCCAACTATTTACACCATACCCAAGATACATAAATCAATGGTCGACCCCCCTGGCCGACCTATAGTATCCGGGTGCGGCTCGATCCTTGAGCCCCTGGGGCAATACATTGATTTCTTTCTAAAGCCAATTGCAGAGGCCACTCCGGCCTATTTGCGTGACACCATGCACACCATAAACATCGTGGAACATCTACCCTTTGATGCTAACCAACAACTTTTAGCTACATGTGACGTCGTGTCACTGTACACGTGCATCCCGCAACAGGAAGCCCTAATGGTTATCACACGTTGCCTGAACCAGCGCCCTTCCCCGGTCCAAGTACCGACTGAGTTTATAGTGGCGTTGCTACGCATAGCGATGACTAAGAACTTCTTTGTCTTCAAGGAGAAATTCTATATGCAAACATCGGGAGTAGCCATGGGAGCGCCCTTTGCCCCGGATGTAGCCATTCTATACATGGCTGCCTTCGAACAAGACACTGTACTCAACTCGATCAATCCATTCAGAGACCATCTCGGTCTCTGGATGAGATACATAGACGACATCTTACTGATCTGGCAAGGCAACTTGGAACAACTGATGGGGTTTTTTGAATGGCTGAATGCTCAATCTCAATTTTTAAAATTCACCATCCAATCAGATAACCATCAAATCAATTTTTTGGATCTCACAATCTATGAGAACACAGGGCATCTATTGACCAGACTATACCGTAAACCTGCCGAAAGGAATTCACTTCTGCACTACGGCAGCCACCACCCTCGAGCATTGCGGGATAACCTGCCGTTCGGGCAATTTCTACGCTTACGCCGAAATTGCTCCATCAAAGAACACTATTTCACCGAATCAGAAGAACTGAAACAGAGACTTCTGAGCAGAGGCTACCCTAAACAATTGGTCAAGCGGGCAAGGAAAAGAGCCTGGTTCTACCCACGCGAGGAGTTACTGGTTCCTAAAACTGATAAGGACCAGACGGAACAGAGAATTGTATGCGTCACAACGTTTAACACTAAAAGCAACAAAATAAAACGCATCATTAACAACCACTGGGAATTGATATCGGATGATATCCAGCAAACAGAACTGCCATTACATGCTTTTAAAAAAGCAAGGAGTGTCAAAGATCATGTCGTGCGCTCTCTCCTCAGTACACCGGAGGCCCCTACCATCAATACCATGTGGAACCTACCTCCAATTCTGGGCCACTTTCGATGTGGTGGCTGCAAAGCCTGTGACAGTACGATCCAGACCAAAGAATTTACATATCGTCATCACAAGATTCCACTCAAGAGTCATACCAATTGCAACACGGTCAATATCATTTACGCCATCCTTTGTCCGTGTAATTTGGTATACATCGGGCAGACTCAGCAAAAAGCTAAAACCAGGATACTTCAACACATGAGTAGAATCCGTTGCCAAGTCCAAGGCGCACCCTTGGTTGACCACTTTTCCACAGCAGGTCACTCACCGGAAAGTCTGAAATGGGTAATCATTGAAAGAGCCACACTGGGACCCCGGGGGGGGCAACCTCTCCAACATCTTAAACACACGGGAACTCAGATGGATGCTGACCTTTGACTCAATTGAATCAGGGCTCAACGAACAGGACAGTTCTTTCTCGCAACTGGCCACTTTGACCTAAAGATTTTTCTGGTCTGATCTGTAATGGCCTTTACCCGCATGTGCGAGGTACGCCATCACTGTATATGTTGAAGCATTGGCCTACTATAATCGTTAACGGCCTTTACCCGCCTGTGTGAGGTACGCCGTCTGTATTTAGGCTATGTGTTTAGAATAGTGGTTTTAACATCACAACTGTTCAGTGTATTGTTCCATCAATTATGTGTGTCATAGAGATAACCCGGCCATCCTATTGGCCCACTATTTTATATCGTAGAGTTTACTATGACACAAGTTTGTTGAAGCATTGGCCTACAGTAATCGTTAACGGCCTTTACCCGCCTGTGTGAGGTACGCCGTCTGTATCTAGGCTATGCTATTAGAATAGTGGTTTTAACATCACAACCGTTCAGTGTATTGTTCCATCAATAATGTGTGTCATAGAGATAACCCGGCCATCCTATTGGCCCACCACTTTATATCGTAAAGTTTATTATGTCACCAGCTATATGTATGCCAATACACACTGTTGACTTATCTGCCCGTGTATCATGTTGGGACTCTTTTTGCACACAACGACCTTTGCTGTGCACTCCCTTCTGGGTTGATCTCGTTAATGTCACTCGTTCACGCTGTCAATTCCCGGCAGCGCGACCCCATTTTTTTCCAACAGCTAGCAACGGTACCCCTAACGAAGTATGTCCTCTATTTTCATTGTTTACACGTTGCCTAGCGACCCCAGCCAGTCTGCCTACGTCCGCACCTTGTGACCCAGGCACGTGACTTTGTTGCCACGGTGATTTGAGCAAACCCGGAAATCTGCACCGCCATTGTGACGCCAAGCCGCGATCTTAGATCGATTCACTCCATGACCGGTAAGCTGTCGGCGTGCGTTTCAAGACCTTCCCGCTTTTGTGTGTGTGTTCCTGTCCAGACGCTACACACTCACGATCTGTAAAGTAATCCCAGCGTTTTCATGCTTCTCCTTAGACCGCTACATGAGAGCGTCCCTGCCTGACTGACACTAATCATCACCCCAGCCGGATTTGTCCACATTACGGAATCTGGGTAAGTCCGGATTCCTTCCTTTATGCCTCATTGATTGTGTCGATGCTACTCTCCCTATTTTGCCTAAATATGCCTCCGCCTTGTTTTCAGACAGAACTATACTACGAAGGTATCTACGACCCCATCCCCTACTCGCCATACTTTTACAACGAATGGTGCATACCACGGTGAGTTTTTCAACCACCATTACCCAGTACCACCCTGCACAAGAGCTAGGACGCTTTTTTCAATTTTGGATGCACTTATTCCACAGATCAATCCGTGGAACTTTCTACATACTTGATTCGTTCCCGCCGATACCACTTCCGTGGTAAGTCCTTCACCTTTACATTGCAATTTATGTAATCCCCAGTGACTCTCTGGCTCTTTCCTTGGTCTGGTAGTTTGCTGACCAGGCTTCAGCTGGCAGTAGCCACCCTAGTTTGTCCGTGATTTCATCCACCTTGTTGGATCTAGCTTTTCGCCACGTGCTCACGACCAGTATATAATTGTACTGACGCTCCAATCCAATGCAATTCTAGTGTTTATAGTGTCCCAACTATCCGTATGGGATCTTAATTCATTTACTTTATTCCAACCCTAATGGGGTGATGTGCTACTATGTTTGATTTATATACAGGGACATGTATCCCGTATTTACAACATATATTTATATATTAAATAGGTTGTGTGTCCCTCCAGTCCTGATGAAGACCCTACAGCAAGATAACCATTGATATCTGCATCCTTGAGGGTCGAAACGTCGACATCTATTTTCGTTCGTCAACTCCACTCCCCACTGTCTACATTTATTGGACTACTTGGAGTATGACCTTTTCCGAACAATCTTATGAACATTTTTGGTCTCATTTTCTCTGTACATAGTCTGTAACTCTGTCAAACGACTGACAATTGTTGATATTACTGTCACTTACGAATTTTCACTCTCTTCCTCACCTATTCCCCACAATCACTACACCACCCCATCCCGCTTCCCTCTCTGGGGCACCATGTAAATTAGTGATTTATTATTGTATATATCAATCGTGCATATTCAATACGCATTCCCATTGTGAAGTAAACAATGTGGACTCAATTTATGTTTCTTTGATTATTTTTCAACTGTGTGGTTTTATGTTCCATTGCTACTGGGACCCCCTCTTCTTATCTACCACATTCCAGAACAGGAATATTTATTCATGCAATTTGGAGTTGTTCTGGGTTCAGAAAAAGTGTTTTTTGTGCCAAGAGTGTGGAAAGCTATTTGTAGGTGCACTGAAAAAGATTCTTAATCTCAGCATTTAGCTGCTCTTAGAGTCTGCAGCCAGTGCAGGGGTGGAAGAAACATTAAAGTGTACGCATAGTGTGATCTAAAAAGGAAACCAGAATAACCTAAACGTGTATGTATCTATTCAGGGTCATCCCCAAAGTGGTCAGGAAAGGATCCCCATCAGTCACCACACGGAACCGCCCTTCATCATTTGGGGTTCTATCGAGACCACCACTGGGAGAGCCATTCAACTTTTGCGGTAGAGGGTCCAGATGTAGATATGGGACACCTCTGCCGATCATGTACTAGCAGGTTTCTGGGTTGGAATCGGACGCAGGGTCCCCGCGCTACGCCATCCTGAAGTTTGTGGCCTTCTCCGTGGCACCGCCTGGGCCTTGAGTTGTGGCTCTACCCGGGTCGTAATTCAACAACAACGGCTGGCGGGGATCAGTTCACAGCCTCACTTCACTTTCGGTTTCCTTTCTCCTGCGCACCGTCTCCCTCTGCCGGGTGACGGCTGATCGGGCTGGCCCCTATGCCAGTTCATTGGGCTTGGAGCTAGCGATAGTTTGGCTGTGGACTCAAATTGACTCAACTTTGCCTCTGGTATTCTTGTGGGTGAATTTTAAGGAGCCATTTGGACCAGATCCCAAGCTTCCCTTCGGGGCACCCGCCTCGCCATGACGGGCAAGCCCGAGGGTGAAAAACGGAAAGTCAAGACCACCTTCCGAGGAGGCTCAACCCAGACGAATGTCATGGACCGCTACACACTTTCTAAAGGATCCCCCGGTGGCACACCTAAGACCCGGGAGGAGGCTGTCGACGATCCTGCTGTATCGGCTGACTTAACGCTACAGGACGTGATGGGCGCCATTGCTGGTATCAAGTCCTCTATCGGCCAACAATATGAAGCCCTGGCTCTGAAGCTGGACACGGTGGCCATTGATGTCAACCTCATTCGAACTGATTTGGCCAAGACGAATGAGAGGGTGAAGTCACTTGACATAAAGACATCCAGCCTCACAACGGATGTGTCCGACTTGCAAACAGAAGTGCGGAACCTCAGAACTGCCAATGACTTCTTTGCTCGTCGCTTGGAGGATTTTGAGGGCCGCGCAAGGCGCAACAACATGCGTATTATTGGGGTTCCGGAAGACTCTAGTTCACTCTCCACTGATCTTCGAGTGGAGGACCTTATCATCAATCATCTTGCTCCCAAGGGCCTGAGCAAATTCTTCGCCATTGAACGTGCACATAGGGTGCCGGGGGGACAGGCGAAGCCCGGTTTCCCCCCCTTCGGAATATTGCACGGATCTTCAACTTCAGAGATCGCGACGCTATTTTGCAGGCGGCACGGACAGGTGGTCCTATGCAGTTCGAGAACGCTGCTGTGAACTTTTATCCGGACTTTTCTCATCGGTCCAGAAACAACAAATGGGATTTCAAGGGGTGAAACGGCGGCTTAGAGACATGGAGTTAAAATACGCGATGTTGTTCCCGGCCCGACTGCGTGTTGAATACGACAATCGAACATTCTTTTTTGTCCCGCCTGAGGACGCAAGTGATTGGTTGGACACTTTACCGGCTCGCCGTGCTGGCCAGGACCATACTGGTGGCGCTGAGGGGGGCCTAATGGACCAAGAATGACTATGACATCCGTGTCCGGAATACTATTCCTTGGGATCAGCTGAGGCTCACTGACTTCTTTGATCATTCCCTTCGTATCCTGGGAGGTAGTGGGGATGACGGGACCCTTTCCTCCTCTGGGGCTTCTTTGTGTAGATTAGTTGTTTGTTTGTAATGGGTAGGGCGACAGGCAAACTGCAAATTGGGGTGGCTTCTGAGTCTGTGCAGGGTGGGGGGAGTTGTGTTGGGAACATTGAGGGGAGGGAGGGAAATGTGTTGGGGTTGTTCGTTTTTTCTTTTTCAAGGCAAAGAACTTTCACTATTTCTGACATTGGTGTGGTGCTCATTTTGAGATGGGAGTTCATAGTGGATCTGGATGGGGGTAGGGGGTTGAGGGTACTGTGCTGGAATGTGAATGGGTTGGGTGATCGGATAAAGAGAGGGGTGGTTATGCAGCTTTTGCGGCGCCTCTCGCCTGACGTTGTTTTGCTACAAGAGACGCACTTGAGTGGGGAATACTTGCCACGCCCTTAATAGACGGGGTTACCGTCTTGTTGCCCATTCTTGATTTACATCTAGTTCTAGAGGGGTGGGTATATTGCTTAGGACTTCCCTCCCCTTCGAGGTTGATGATGTGGTCCTAGATGCCAGGGGTCGATATGTTGCACTTGTCAGGCGGTGGGAGGGAAAAACAGTTTCGTTGGTGTCGGTGTATGTTCCTCCTGGCCTGCAATCCACGACATTTGCTGACTTGGGGCGGATGGTCTTGGGTCTCCCGGAGGGTGTTTTGATATTGGGTGGTGATTTTAACTCCGTCGTTTCTGGCAGAGCGGATCGCTATCCACCCAGAGACCTTCCTGCTGCGCAATCCTGGTTGGGTGACTTTCTGGAGACATTGGGGCTTGTAGATTGTTGGAGGCTAATGCATCCAGAGCAGACTCAGTTTACCTTCCACTCGGGAGCTCAGGGTAGTCTTTCTAGACTGGATTATATCCTGATACCGGCTGCACTGTCCCCTTCGATTGGAGAGATTAGACACCTGGCTCGGGGTATATCAGACCATTCCCCTATTTGGTTTCATTTTCATCTTAACACAGGCGTTGCAGGGAGGGTGGCCCCGATTAACCCCTGGTATCTTCTTAACCCCAAAACTCGCACTGAATTGATTAAATCATTTGATCTGTATTTTGCTGAAAACGTGAGTTCTGTGTCCTCACCTGTTTCGTTGTGGGAAGCCTTCAAGACTGTTATCAGGGGCTAGGCATTGTCTTTGATTGGGTGTGCCATGAAATGTAAGAATGAGGCAATTGTTCATCTCGAGACGGAAATTACAGACTTAGAGACTGCATTGGAGCGAGATGTGACTCGAGAAGCATTGCATGTTCTCCACCTTAAACAATTGGAATATAAAACTCTGGTTACTGATGCGGCCAAGACGATGAGTAGGGAACAGCAGGGACGGTTATATGATGTAGGCGATAAAGCAGGAAAATTGATTGCCTGGCTGGATAGAAAGGAGAGAGCGAGTCGTGTGGTTCCTGCGATCGAGAAATTGGATGGTGTACGTGTGACGGACCCTGTTGAAATTGTTGAATGCTTTGCTGATTATTTCCGAGGGGTATATACCTCGGTGTCCGATAGGCCCGAGGAGGATTCTCAGTTGTTGCTTAAAGATAGAGCACTGCCGTGTTTGTCAGAATCGGATCGGGATTGTTTGGATGCCGCACCCTTGGTGGATGAGGTGGCTCTTGCGTTGCGCTCCGTTCGTTCCGGCAAGGCTCCGGGTCCCAATGGCCTAACTATAGAATTATATAAATTACGCCCTGATACCCTGGCTCCCTATCTCCGAGATATGTTTTTGACTGCGTGAGAAAATGGCTCCCTCCCTAGGGATCAGCGTCTTGTGACCATTGTGGTGATCCACAAGGAGGGCAAGCCACGGGATCGCTGCTCGTCTTATAGGCCCATTTTGCTCTTAAATGCGGAGCCTAAGATTCTCGCCAAGCTACTCGCTACTCGTCTGATTACGGTGATCAGCGACCTGATCCATCCGGATCAGTCGGGTTTTATCCCTCATCGTAACACGGCATTAAATTTGCGACGTTTGCATGGTGTTCTCGCGAGGGCCCGACGTTGCGTGAACCGGCCATCTTGGCGTCCTTGGACGCCACGATGGCCTTTGACACAATTGAATGGTCGTATCTCTGGGCCGCGCTCGCCAAGTTCGGATTTGGCGCTGGCTTTATTGGTTGGGTCAAACTCCTGTATGAAACGCCACTGGCACAGGTCGTGGTTAATGGTCGTGTCTCCATGCCTTTTGCTCTCGGGAGGGGTACGAGGCAGGGCTGTCCGTTATCTCCGCTTCTCTTTGCTCTTGCGTTCGAGCCTCTCGCCGCTTGGCTGCGGTGGGAGCCTTCAATGAGGGGCATACGTTGGACTCCGGAATTCGAAGATCGTACCTCCTTGTATGCGGATGATATTTTGTTATACCTCTCATCTCCCCAAAAATTGCTTAACGTATTGTTCGACGTGCTTAAATCCTTCGGGAGGAACTCGGGCCTTGTTATCAACTGGTCAAAATCCTATATCTACGTGCTCGCGGGTGATGTCCCTCGTCTGCCGCAGGGCTGTCCCATCCAGTTGTCGCAGTCTGGTTTTAAATACTTGGGTGTGTTTATTTTGCTGGATCTGGCGGTCCGCTACGAACGTAATTTACTCCCCCCACTCCAAAGGTTGCGCTCGGATGTAGTGCGCTGGCGTAAATTGCCGTTGTCTCCCTTGGGGCGTGCGGCCCTTTTTAAAATGATGTCCTTACCGCGATTTCTATATGCACTTCAGAATAGTTTTGATGTGATCCCGTCGACATATTTTCGGGAGGTAGAATCGTTGCAGAGGCAATTGATATGGGACGGACGTTCGCGCATCGCTCTTCCAAAATTAACACTTCCCTGGTATGATGGCGGCATAGCGCTCCCGGATATTCGTAGGTATTATTGGGCTTCCCAACTTGCTGCCATCAACCATGGGATGTACGGTCCGGCACTGAATCCGGCTTTTGAAATGGATAGGTTGCTGCTCCCGAGTGGTGACTGCTACAGGGCGCTTTACTCGGGATCCTCCTGTTCACAACTTTCAGTACCTAACGCTATAGCCGTGCGGGTATGGCATAGCGCAACTGCGGCTATGGGCTGGAGTGATAAACTAACCGGCGCAACTCCGCTTTACGCCTCCGCAAAATTGGGTTGTCTATGGAAGACGAAGGGATTTGATAAATGGGACACGATCAGTATTAGTAAAGTGCGTGATCTCTTGGTTAAAGGAGGGGTGAAGACTTTTTCGGATCTACAAGCGGAATATAAGCTGAGTGACAGGGATATTTTTCGTTATGTTCAAGTACGCCATGCCTTGAATTCTGTGTTCCCTGTGGGTAGTGATATTCCGGAATCCTCCCCCCTTGAAGATCGTATATTAGATGGTCATGTGCCGGTTAGTACTATCTCATTGTTTTATAAAAAGATGATTAATGACCGATCGAGTTTGCTCGATCGCCTTCGTGAAGCCTGGATTGCTGATGGTATTGAACTGGATGATGAGGACTGGCAATCCGCGATCTCCTCTCCCAGGGTGGTTGCGATTCCGGCCCGCCTCCGTCTCTTCCAACTCAAGATCCTTCACAGAATCTATGTCACCGGCCCCCGTCTGATCCATATGGGCTATTCCACGGATGGCTTGTGTAGGCGTGGCTGTGGTCTCCTCGGCACCTATCTACATATAATATGGGAATGCCCTGAGGTGGTGCGTTTTTGGAATCGTATACATGATGTAATGAGTGAAGTGACGGGTGTTGTGATGATGCCAGGAGCCCGGCAATGTTTGTTGAATGTATGGGGTCCGAATGATTATGATGTGTCGCAGCTTCGGTGGGTGACTCTTGCTAATATGGTATGATATTGCACAATTGTGGGGGTCCCCGAGGCCGCCTACAGTGACTGCTTGGAAAGAGAGTGTGGACTGGTGCATGTTCAGAGAGAAGACAGTGTATAAAGCAAGAGGCAGACCCAGAAAATGGGGAAAGATTTGGAACCAGTGGAACTCGTATCGGGGAGATATCTGTACGCCCCCACTAGCAGAAATTCCTAGTCCTTCTCAATTGCCCTGACCTGCATTCCTTCTAGCTGTGTTACATTGAGCTGTTTATATGCAATTTTTGCCTTTGCCCCCACCCCCTTATCTGTATTCCAAGAATGTTTTCTCCTGTTGACATGTGTCTCCCGTCCTCCTCGAGCACAAGCCTAATGGATGTACTATTGCCATATTGCCTTGACTGTTGGCGATTTGTTTTTTCTGTTTTATGTAATAAAAAGTTACAACAAAAAAAAAGAATTTTTAATTCTTTTTCAAACATAGAGGTTAGGATTACACTTCTCTTTCCTTCACTGTAAAACACAGCAGCCAATCAAAACAGTTCAAAACATTAACTATATTCCCCCTCATTATGAAATGAAATGAAAAATGATATTTATATAGCGCGTACATACCCGGAGGCCTCGCAGCGCTTCAACTGATTACTGTGGCGAGGGCCAGGGTGGTTAACACGCTTTTACAAACAGGTGTGTTTTCAAAGCTTTCCTGAAAGCCATCCGGTTGTTGTTCTCCCTGAGATTCGGCAGAAGAGAGTTCCACGTTCTCGCCGCGATATGCGAGAATGCACGGCCGCCCCAGCGAGCTTTATTGATTTTGGTTGTGGCGGCTAGATGCAGAGCACTGGAACGGAGGGTTCTCGAAGGAGTATAAGGTACAACCAAAGGGAGCAAAATGGCAGGGCCTGTTCGGTGGAAGGCTTTATGTACAATGCACATTGCCTTGAAGTGTATTCTAGCAGCTACTCGGAGCCAGTGAAGTTCTTTTAGGGCCTTCTTGGCTGACTGCCAATGAGGGATGTTGAACAGTAGTCGGGCAGCGCAATTTTGAGTAACTTGGAGTCTGATGATCACTGCTGCCGGGGCTCCTAGGTATAACGCATTTCCATATTCAAGGCGGGAGAGTTCCGGTGCTGAGAAGACGCCGAACAACTATTCTCCACTGATAAAAGTATTGAAGGGAGAAAGGACCACACTCACCGCCTGGGAGTTGTGACTTGATATTAGAAAGTGGTTTCTCTTGAATGGTATGAAAGAAAAACTGGCCAACTGGCACTCAAAGCACAGTGTCTTTGGCAGTGGCGGTTCAATATTTTTTGCCGTGAAGAAATTGCCTGATAAAGACCAAGGCAATGAAACATGTCGGCTGTAAGCAGAGTGTGAATCGATAGGTAGTATTCGCATCTCTCCTTTTTATGTATATGTGTTTACTGTTTGCAACAAGAGAATGCGAGTAAAAGGTTTTTGTATCTTGTTTGCACAGTAATTTTTTCGTTATATGTTGAATGTTGTTAGTCCTTGTCACATATAAGTCTTGTGTACACTGCACCATTCACTGTCTCTTTTCCTTTGGGTTTCGGACACGTTTACGTTAAGCTAGGTGGCACCGATGATGAGAACAGGGCCATCCTGGTGAGTACCAACCAGGGGTCCCATTGGTGGTGCGCCCGTGAGGTGCCATCTAGCTACTCACATTTTTTCAAATGTTGTCCTTCTAGTGAATGTATGTCCTGTGCTGTTTCGTAACATGTTGATCAGAGTATGGCTATCTTTTATCATGGCAATAGACTGGAACATGGTAACAATCTCTAGAGTTAGAGGTGTGGCTGGAATGATCATTTGACAATCCATATGTGTTCACAGGTCTGGAAGAAAAACTGCCTAAAGAACTAGGTCTTTTGGTTTTGTTGGGAGAGTATCAAGGCCTGAACCATGATTCTCCTCGCCTGAAAAGGAAGCAGAGGGAGCACCTTCGGGAGCATTCTCATTAGTCCGACACAGGTGGAAGCCGTTTTGGTGACCTGTACAGAGAAGTCTAGTGCTTTGCCGAGCCAGACTCCAAGACTCTTTATGTGAGGTTTAGGGGGAGGAGGGGAGCCAAGACAGGCGGGCCAGATGGAAGCCAGAGTGGTCGGTGCGAGATTGCCCAGCAGCATAATCTCTGTCTTCTCCCCATTAAATCTGAGACAAGAAGATTGCATCCACTTAGCTACAGCCTCTAGACAGGGCCCCAAGGTGTTGGAAGATCCCTCCGTGTGGTCCAAAGAGACCACCAGTTGGGTATCGTCCGCGTAGGTGACAATACGCACACCAAAGGGATGGACTATCCCTGCTAGAGCACTCATGTAGACATTAAAGAGCGTGGGGCTCAGGGCCGAGCCCTGAGGGACCCCACAGCTGAGTGGTTGCTTGGAGGATACTACCTCGCCTTCAAACACCTGGAAGAAGCACTCGTCTAGGAAGGAGGTCAGCCATTCCAGGGCCGCGCCCGACACGCTCATGCCCTCTAGACGATGTAATAATGTGGCATGGTTAACCGTGTCGAACGCGGCGCTGAGATCTAATAATATAATGGCTGCTTTCCCTCCCCGGTCCAGCACAGATCTTGTTTCTTCCGTTACTGCTAGTAACGCAGTTTCGGTTCCGTGTTGAGGGCGGAATCCCGTCTGGGAGGCACATAGCAGATTGTTAGATTCTAAATAATCTACTAAGAATTTGTTAATGTGCCTCTCCAACAGCTTGCTCATCCAGGGGAGTAAGGAGATTGGGCGAAAATTGGCCAAGTTGTTCTGGTCTAAGGTAGGCTTCTTTAAAAGGGCCTTAACCATCGCACATTTCCACTGGGCTGGGACCGAGCTGGAGGTGATAGAGGAGTTAAGAACATCTAGGATGACAGGGCGAATGGCCTCAATGACTTTGAAGAGGGTCTGCGGGGGTGCTGGGTCATTGGGGGATCCTGAGATGACTTTAGGGAGTATTTTATCCAATGAAATGGGATCTAAGAGAGGTAACTCCTCAAGTGAACAGGAAGCCGAGGGGACCAACTTGATGACGGCGGTGGTGTCCAGATCGCTTCCACCAGCGGAAAAAGAGGAGTAAATAGCCTGAATCTTCTGAGAGAAGAAGGTTGCTAGGTTGTTACATCGGGCCTGCGCACCGACCAAAGACAGACGCTCAGGGGGAAGAGAGATTAGTGACTTAGCAATTTTAAAAATTTCTTTGGGGGAGTTTGCAGCTAGGTTGATTTTAGAGTCATAGAATTGGATTTGTGCGGCTTTCAATTCATTTTTATATGACTTGATGGCGGCTCTATACTCTGCTTTCTTGGGTTGCGAGTATTCTCGCCTCCAAGCTCTCTCCAGTTTACGGCACGATTGTTTCATAGTTCTCAAGGCAGTGGAGTACCACGGGGCTACTTTAGGTCGTTTTATAGAGTGCAAGGATTCTTTCGGGGAAAACCTGATCAAGGGTGTTAAGAATCCAATTATCATAATCGGTGGTGGCTATGCTGGGGTTCGTCATCTTCGAAGGTAAATGTCATCAACCTATTCACCATGAATCATACTCTTTGAATTCAAGAGAGCAATCTCGCTCCCTCTTTCTTTGAAAGAAACGTCTTGCTGTGAGTCTATAAGAAGCTAAAACATCAATACTGGTAAAAAAAATAACATTTTAGAACGTAGTCCAACACAAACTGTCCATGATCTTCATGCTCAAGTACCCCAAATACATGGCACTAAACACCAATATGTTGACCTTGCATATACTGAGCAATGTCTGCACATTGCATGTTTTCTATTGTAATCAGATTAAACTGGTGTAAAGCTTTCCGACAACAACAGATCAACATTTACAATCGGTTTGTGATAAAGTGTTTTAAATGTACATTCAGCCGCCTTCATGATATTCTCTATCCTGGACCCCAAGTAGTAAACTTTCAAGGCCATAGCAGCTCCTGCAGAAGGCGCTCCTAACTTGGAGATAGCAATACCAGCCTCAGACAATAGCCATCATACCCACCTGGGCAAAGTTGCTGAAGTCACTGGGAGAAAAGGTTTTTTAGAGCAATATACTGCTGCCTCATGACTCTTTTCTAAATTCTCTGGTACTATCGATATATGCTTTAGAGCATTGTACCGCAAACAATTTAGGACTATTTGGTCATGCAGGGTAAGAGATATATCTAGAATGTGTCATTATATGCCTAGAAATATGAAATCAAACTCAGAAGAAAACAAAATACCTGTTAAATCCAAACCCATGCATATAAGATACCCATCTGCATGAAATCAGACACAGCAGCATTGTCAATTTCACAGATAATGGTTTACTTGCCAAGTAAGTTGTCCGGCCATCTCTCAATCTAGTGAAACACTAAATTACCTTCCCATAACACAAAGGGGTATTTTTACTAAAAGCTCACACAAAACATGGCAGCAATGAAAGTTGATGTGCTGCAGTGGATGAATGGAAGATAGCTGAACAGTGTCATATCTTCTAATAAATGACCCTCATCAGCCCACTTTCTGCGCTGGCGCACTTGAAGCTGTCCAGCACCAACTCTTGCACCCTTCCTGCATGCAACCAATCCAAAGAGGCAATGTCCGCTTTCTATGTGTGACGCAGAATGTATCACACATAGAAAGAGAAAGTAACAAGAAGAAATACAAATGTTTTCCTCATCATAATTATCTGTGGTAGGCACACCATTTTGATCCTAGGTTTACTAGCTTTAGTAAATCTGGGATTACCTCAAATGTAAATTGCATTACATTTTCAAAGTCACACAACGTGGCACAAATAGCTCCTAGCCTGGCTTTATAAATCCCATAAAAGGGCATGTGTTGACGCTCAATGATTGGAATCATGCATGGGAATGCAGGTCCCAATAAATCTGGGTCTAAATATTTTAGTTTGGAAAGATTATAAAGCTGAATGTCACTTAACAGTTTACAAACTAAGGGGTATTCACCCACTGGTTTACCATCTACCATATTGTGTCCAGCTGAAATAGCACAGCAGAAAGTATTCACTGACCTGTAGACCAAACACTTAGCTGCTAACTATGACAAAAAATATATCACCAAGGGCCAGATGTAGGTAGGCTTTTACCGGTCGGTAACGGCCGATTTCGGCCGTTACCGACCGGTAAATGGATTTTGAGATGTAGGGGGCAATTTCATACAGAATCGGTAAATTTACCGATCGGTAAATTTACCGATTCTGTAAATTACCGAATCGGTATTTTTACTGATTCGGTAAATTTGAGATGTAGGTGGGACTCTTCTGAGTCCCACAAGCCTTACCGAATGGGTATTTTACCATCAAATCCAATTTGATGGTAAAATACCGATTCCGGTGTGCATGCACATGTGTGCATGCACACCTCTGCCATGTGACAGGCAGACCTGCCCTTGGGGCATGTATGCCTGCCACATGGCACCCGAGCCTGTTTTGGGGGGGCCAGAGGGTGTCAAAGTGACACCCCCGGCACCCTTGTGAAATCGGTATTTACCGATTCGGTAAATACCGAATCGGTAATGCCCATTCATTCTTATGGGCTTCAAAGCCCATAGGAATGAATGGGCATTACCGGTCGGTATTTACCGAATCGGTAAATACCGAATTTTACCGATTCGGTAAAAAAACATCTGGATTGTCCTACATCTCCCCCCCTTCATATTTACCGACTCTTAAATACCGAATCGGTAAAATTCGGTATTTAAGAGTCGGTAAATATTATTTACCTACATCTAGCCCTAAGTGTACACATGACCTTAAGGAAACCACATCTCACTCGGTGCACCAATATACCAATCTCCTCCTGGCTGAAAAATATCATTTATTTGTGTTGGAGGACCATGCCTGATGATTGTAAAATGCTGTGTGCTGCAAAATTCCAGCCATTTGCCAACAACTCCCAAATTCACATAACTGTCCTGTACAAATCAACTGGTGCAGTTGACCCAATGGGTCTCTGAGTGAGAAGAACTAATACGGTTAAGAGTTTGATCAAGAGATTGCGTGACATTTCCAGAAGAACTGAAAACTAGGACTGAGTCCTTCACATAAAAGTCACTAGCATCAAGTCCGCATCCAGCCTCATCACTTGTGCTATTACCCTCAAAATCATCATAAGGGTCAAAACGCATAGTGAAGATTCTCATTCCAGCCTTGAAGGAACTCATCTGTTGCTATTGCCAATGGGTCCGGCCTCCAACTAAAGAAATTCCACAGTTTGGTTCTACAGCCTGAACATAAACAAGTCCACACTGCACAGACCTTGCCTCTAAATGAAAGACTGAAACTCCTGAGAATGCAGCTTCCAATCATTGTTATCCATTAGATACATAGAATTCGAATCCGCTATGACAGCCGTTTTCCCTGAATGTTTTCTGTTATCACAGATATGCAAAAAATCCATGGCTAAATTCATCAATATCCGAGACTTTGTTCCTACTTAGCTTGTTGATGTAGTTGATCGTGGATATATTGTCCATCCTCAGAAGAATTCAGCAATTCTCCACTTGAGGCGACAGAGCCTTGATGGCAAATGAACCCGCAAGGAGTTCCAACCAATTGATGTGATGATCTGGTTCAGTCTCCGACCATCTGGCCCCATGGAGACTGTGCCTCATTTGGCTCCCCAGCACCAATTGCTGGCATCTGATTCTATAACTATCTCTGGTTGGCAGCAAAAGATGGCTCTGCTGTTCCAGTCTTCCATGTGTGCTAACCACCATGACAGCTCTGTTGTGGCATCCGACAGCAACCTCACCTGGTCCAGATATTACAGACCACTGTATCTCCAATCTCCGAAGGGCCCTGTAGTGTAGTGGTCCTTGGAAAATGGCTTGGATTGAAGATGCTAACAGACCCACAATCCCAGCCAGTATTCTCAGTGGTAAAGTCTGTTTAGTCACTGCTGACCTCAATTCTTGCTTGCTACTTTTCATTTTCTGCCTCAAAAGCTGCAATTGAGCTTTTAATTGCACCTGAAAGCCCAGAAAGTCGGATATCCTTCATCAACAGCCTGATTGGGTTGTGGCTGCCCATTTAAGAGCATCACATCATCCATCCTATTTAGAGTGGATGGTGTGATCTTTTTTTTCACTTTGGGTCAGCCAAGGCAAACCAGGCAGTTCCAAACTGAAAATAATGAGAATTCCCCCCCCCCCCCCCCCCCCCCCCATATCCTGGGAGAAATCTGCCAGTACGTCATGGCTATTATTTTTTATTTTTCATAAACAAACTCCCACCTTTGGAGTTTGATTTCTAAGCACACAAACATTTGCTGAGCTCTGCCTGAAACATAGTGGCCACTCCACAAACTTCCAGTGCCTTTACAAGAGCTGTCATGGTGGTGCCTCTTCTGAAGGCACCGAGATCTCCATAAATCTCCATATGGCCAGCACAAATCTCTAGGTAACGTAGGAAGTAGTCCAGCCAGGGTGGCAGAAACAATTACCTACACAACCCTGACTATGGCAGCCCGACCGCCATAGTCTAAATTCAAGAGACTCACGCTGGTCACAGCCTTTGAACTTGCCCTGCTGGAGCATTTTGACTTCTATTAAAAGAAAAAGTCAGATGGTAATATTTCTGACCGGGATGATTTGTATGCAACCTCAGCTCCATTGGGGTTGGTGCAAAATCGCTCCTATGTCCCAATACAGATTAATTGTCAATGTTGTCTGGGATGTAAAAATGTGGAAACTCATACATTGTTACAGTGAGAAGAATCACATTGGTTAGGTTTGATGTACTGCAACGGTTTATTAAAGCTATTTCCAACTAGATTTATGGTTCTAAACTCGGACATATTTTGAAGTACTGAAATATTGCGGTGTTGTTAGTTAGGATTTTGTAAAAGTGTATTTTTATTGTTCAGAATTGAATCACAAAATGAATTTATTTGACTCGCTTTGCTGTTTTAATGTAACATTGTTTTATACATATATTTTTATTTTAGAAAGTTGGTTGTGGTTGGACAACAGTGTTGTTGATTTTGTAAATTGGAAGAACAAGTATCCCACGGACGATTCGTCACACTGTATTGGGATGAGCAGTATTGATGGTGAATGGTCCGATCATCACTGTTCTTCCTACAAATTATTTGTTTGCAAAAAAAAGAAGGGTGAGCAGAACTACATATTTTACTTTGAGAATATCAAACCTTTCCTGTAATAAAAACACTAGATTATGTTGAGATTTACTTTAAAACATTTTATGACTTATGTTTAAAGTTTACCAAACTAGATTTATTTAGTAATGAAGGACTAAACAAAAGCATTGTATGAGTCTTCTGGTCACAGGCTTGTTAGGTTTTAATGAGAAACTTAATTAACAAATGAACTACAGTAATCTAAATTAATGCAAATCCATTTGATATTTTATCGAGCATTCTAAAATATGTATTACAGCATAATAAATCTTACAATTGGACTGTGGTTCTTCACACGTTGCTTTCTTTATTCATGCATAATAGTGCATTAATGGCGATTTATTTGCCATTCTTAAATTTGGTACCAATGATATATATCTGTGATGTAATATACAACATAAAATGTACTAATGTGAGTATATTTTACACTGCCATATTTCTTGTGGGATACGAAACGTTATAAAAAGTAATTGTTTTTTTTATTTTGCCTTTTTCTTTCTAGTTCTCGATGCAACTGTATTGCCAGCAAAACAGCAAGGTAAGATAAATGTCAACTCTTACAGAAACCATTTTCATTGCAGCTATAAGGCAATGAATGAACTCTTTTTTGGAAGACATTTTTTCACAAATGCACAGTGTTCAAAATATATTTCAGTGAAAACAATACATGAAATACATCAACAAAAAAATGAAACAAGATAGCTCCTCTGTAAAGTTTTGAAACCTTTTTTAAAACATGACAGTATGTATTTTGTAATTATGTCCAGATGCGAAATTCCAAAGTATATGCTTTCATGCGCAGATGCTTTTTACCCTCTAGCACATGCTAATATCAACATTTAGGGGCAGATTTACAAGCCCCTTGCGCCTCATTTACGCCACCATTGCGTCACTTTTGTGACGCAGCGGCGGCGCACATCCTGCTCCATGGTGTGGGGGTTCTTACAACGTGACGCATCTGGGAGATGCGTCACATTGTAATGCCCTGTGCCGCATGTAGGCGTACCTGTGCAGGGTGGGGGCGTTCCGGCGCAGGAATGCCTCCTAAAAGTGGCTGAGTGAAATCTACAAGATTTCACTCAGTCACATTTAGGCCCATGCTGCGTCAAAAGCCTGCGCCTGCCTGAAGCAGGCGTAAGGATTGACGCAGCATTAACTAGATAGGGCCCCCAGAGCATTGCTGGAGCTGCGTCGTGCTTGCGACGCAACTCCAGCAATGCGTCACTTTTACGGCACAGATGCGTCACGCATCTGTGCCGTTTTTGCACCATGGTGCGCCGCATTATAAATGCGACGCATCCATGATGGCGGAGCTGTGGCGCACAATAACTGGCGCATCCCTGCTGATTTGCAGGGATGCGCCAGTTATTGTAAATATGCCCTATAGTGATTAACAGTAGTGTCTCAAGATTTCACAGATTCTTTTGTTCATTTGTTCTTTATTTTCTCTTAAGTCCTTAGCCGTTCTTAACCAACATGTGTTTCGACACCTCTGGGAAACAATCCTACGACTTCATCAGGGCTGTTGATTTTCGTTGTTCTTCCTGCCGGTTATAATTCCATCCCGGCCTGCAATTATGCAAACCTCGGTTAGAAGACGGGTTTCCTAGTGCTTCAGTATCCTGCATTTGTATATTAAGTGCGATTTTTCTTTTCCTTGCATGCCCTATTTTGTGTGACACGGGCCAATCTTAGGCAGAAACAGGAGCATACATTACTCCGAAATAGGGCACCCAAGAAAAAGAAAAAACGTGTGTAATACACAAACGCAGGATACTGAAGCAAGAGTATGTATCTACCAGAAATATTGTTAGTGAAGGAAAATTACTTTTTCTTTTAAACATCTACCACTCTTACATGTAAAATATTGGTGCAAGAAATCAGTGGTCACAGAATGCCAATGGAGCAGAAACCCATCATCAAGATAAATCTGATTTTTAAGGCTAACTCAGAAGCGTGTTGAGGAAAACTAGAGCAGTCTATGAAGTAGAAATGTTTGATCTAGGAGGTGGTTGAAATTTGACTCCCCTGAAAGGTCTGCACAACATACGATTGTTGGTCTGAAGACCAGTTATCGGATGACAATTTGGTATAACTTAGCTCCATAAGGCATTCTTCATAAACGTTTTACCATAACTAGCTGCAAAGATGAAATGTTAATACATCACCATTCTTTAGCCCACTCTGCCACCCCAGTTCAGACATGGCCATATGCAAATCAGTCTGACCCTGTGCCTCATGGGAACAGTCCAGCCGAACTGCCAAGCCATGCCTTCCCTGGACCTGAAACAAGCATCTTAGTACCGTTTTCGGGGTTTCACCATATAGTGCTTGGAAAGAGTATGCAGAGAACACATTTTAGTGCCTGGCAGATATCAGCCTGGAGGAACAATCACTAATGAAGTATTGCACACCAATGGTGTGTTTGGTCACCACCTTGCCCTTCTTAGCGCCAGTGAAGCCCGCAAAGAGCTGATCATCCACTCTGTCTTGATAAGAGCAGTCTATAAGTAAATACTGTGCGTCTTAGGTGCAGCTTGTCCAATCTGACTCACTGTCTACAATTACATGTCCAATCTTTTCCGTCCACAATCATGTATTTTACAGGCAGAAGATATTCGTTGGATACTATCATCTTTATGCATAGACAAAGGCCAGATTCTCAGCATTATTAATATCTGGTGTTTAAATCATGGACAAATTCATATAACACCAATGTATTCTACTCTTCTTTGAAATTGGTGCCCATGTGCCTTTAAGGTTTTCCCGAGGTTCATTACTGATTAGAGGAGGTTCATTGGGTAACATCTGATTGTAAATATGTAGCTATGCCTGAGATATTCGTAACCTGAGTTTGGTGTGCTACTGACATCAGTGTATTGTTGTCGACCGATCTCATAAACAAATCCCTGACCTTCGCCATTATATATTTTCACACACTCTCACTTCTACAGATATAATAATCTGAACGCTCCCACTTGCTACCATAAGCAAACAAAATATGAACATTACCTCCGAATCTGCTTTATGTAAGTCTACAATCCACTACAAGGTACCACCCGGCTTTCAGACAGACTCTGATACTTCTATTCAGTTTGTAGACAATAGTGGACAAAGTCTTGACTATTTTTATAAATGTTACACTCTCACTTGCACCGTTCTATTATTTTATGACAAATCAGTATATCCTGCAAATCCAATTGATGGCCATTCTGAAACTTTTTCACCCTTCATCCACCTACTTTAGTTACATAGGTGAACCTGCATATCACCTTTAAGCACCTTTTAAATATGATCACTTCCACCAAAACTGACATGTTTTACAATATTGTATCCCCACTTCCCAGGCATTAGCTTGTCTAAAAACATGATTTCAGCATTATACATTTCTTGCACTAGTAGCTAATAGTACTTCATATACATCCTTGTTGGCATCTTTCAGGACCACCAACCCCACCTCTTTTTTCAATAGCTGATCAATCACACTTGCAGAGGTGGAATCTGGCATATGTAACTCTCCATCACTAAGTTGGCTGTTGCAACAACAGTTGGAGCAAATGCGGTTTCTCACAACTTCCATCCAGAACCAATTATTAAATACCTGGCACTCTTCCTCCACTAACAAGAGCACCAGACCACAGAGAACGAGGCAGTAGTACTGCAAGTTGCCCCACAATGCAGACCACTGCACCCAACACAGTCCCCCCCCTAATGCTGCTCCTCCATGGAGCCATGTAGGAGCTCAATAGGGATCCCAGTGCAGCTAACACGGTATCCTAATATCCCAATATGTGCCCAGCTCCCTCGCATCAAAACCTTTTGTGACTGCCACAATTAGTTTGATCCTCTTTTACAAATTACATCTTTTGGTTATCATATGTCTGTAAGTATAATCTGCTACCATTAAAACAGGACTACTGGTACCTAACCATTAAATCTATTAAATAAAGCCTCTAACTCAGACCTGGGTTCTTCAACAACTTTGAACCTAATGGTCCAATTTAACTTTTCCTATCCTTTCTGATAGGTTTCTCTGGTCTCAACAATTCAATTATAAAGGAATTGACGTACCATAGAAAATAACATAAGGAGCTATACATGATTAGCACAAAGCTCTGCTTTAGTTATTATTGGGGAGGTCAGGAGGGGTGACTCCCTTTCGTCTTAGTGCCCGGGAGTGCAGGCACGGCACCTACAGGAATGCGCTTATCGCACCCAAAGCCAGATGCGACATTGAGTCTCAGGACAGGGGAAGAATAGGGTGTATTCAGCTGTCTCCAGCAAATCAACTACGCTAGTGCCTGACAGCCATTGGAAGGTAGCACGTGATCACTGTTCGTGCCTAACGCAGACAAGAAAAGATTGCGTCTGCATAGTTTTTGGCCTACTCGATGAAAACAGAACACACCAACAGCATATACCCTTACTAACTCAGCTAAAGAAGTTCTAGATTACATTCTATGCATACCTGCATACCAAAGATATATAGATACATCATGCTAACACAATATATATCTATGACCCATACCACTAACATTGGGGAAATCTGAGTTTTATCCCTCAGAACCACCCTTTTAGCATGATGTAGCTAACTAAAAAGAAGTCAGTCTTCAAAAATTCCTTCATCAATCTGCATCAGGTCTTTTATTTCTTGCTGAACTAATTGAGCCTTTACGGCCACTGGGGAAGGAGTGGTTATGGAAGAGGCAAGTTTAGTAGCACAATAAGAACAACAAGCGGGCCCACAATGTATACATAGGCAGCAGGTAAATATGACACCAGCTATGCTCGCTAGTATCATCAAGATTTTCCATCCCCAAGTGGACAATAGACCCCAGAACCTACCAGACAAAGACCTGGTCCCTGTATCTGCATGTACTTCGGATGCCCAGCGATGTAGCTTCTGGATAGCCAAATGAACAGAAGGGGCGGAGTCAGGATATATATTCTCAGCAGGAACTGCCGATCACACGGCATGCTCCTCCTCGATCAGCCAAGATAACGTCTAAAACCATTCTGTTCTGAAGCGAGACAAGTCTTGTAGTTTGAAGCTCTACAGTTAAATTTGTTAATATACCTGTGGTGGTATTGATTACCCTTTTAACTACTCTAGACAAATGCCATACTTCCTTACTGGTGATAATGGGTCTCCAAATAGGAAATGCTCCCTTCATTATATCAATGAAATGTTGCTCTGCAGTATCCGTTTGATCAATGTCAGTGGTGTCTATTTCTCTCACATTTCTAATGAGGGGTAGGCCTTGCTTCTCTAATCGATGATCCTTATGATAATTAGCAGGAGCTATATACACTGGAGGGTACAGGTAAAACAGATAACAACGACCTACCCCACTACGAGGAAGCCATGTATATGCATTTTCTCCACATACAAAGTATACATTAGGAGGGGTCAATAATGAAGGGCTAATGAAAGTGCGCAATCGATAAGTATAATCACACTGGCTCTCTCCTACTGATATTCGTCCTGCCCCTTGAATACAGAAAGTTGAAGTACTGTTTAGTATGGGTACTGGCATTGCCTCATCTGTGACATTTGTTTCTTCAAATTGTTGGAAATACTGGGTGAAATTAAACTCTGCAAAATCTAAGATCTCATTCCTGAGCCAAGTAACATTTTTAGACTCCATGTACATATTCATAAAGGCATTTGGATCTAATGACCCTTCTCCATTAATTCCCTCGGGGTCGAAACCCTGGTGCATATCTATGTATGCCAAAATCCTCTCATAGTCTTTCTCAGAATAACGAGCAGTATCTACAGTATAGTGCATATACATCATGGACAACAATTTAAACCAAGCCTCACAACTTCCTAAATATGATAAGGGCAAAGAAATAAATAAATCATGTCTATGCATCACGGAGGGCAAAAGGCCACAAACCCAACAATTGGTAGTAGTTGTTGCACTGTGTGTCTGATGAAGCATTTCTACAAACACATTTTAGTGTAGGTTTGACGGTGCCTTTCTTTATGTGGGGCCAAGGTATAGAATAGATTCTCCGGAGATGGGGTAGTTTTTCCCAGAATAGTAGGCATAGGATGGCAAAACTCCAAATATACAAAAACACTCATTAATATCATAAACAAAATCGTAATAGTAACCACAAAGGCTATCTTTACACGCATTGTCCTCCTGGAAAAGACGAGTATATATGTAGGGTAATAACGGGGTGCAAAAGGTCGTTCCTCCTCAGGGAAAAAACAGGCAAAGGGATAAATGCTAACTAAAAGTCCAAAAACTAAACTCGGGCAATGCAGTCCAACCTGCCAGAGGGTTCTTCTTTCCTTTGTCCATCTAGAGCCTCACAGGCAGGCTCCTATCGTTCATCAAAAGAAACCAAAAAAACAAATCCTCGCATTGTAGTTTTGTTTTCACACAACTCTTGAAGAATACACAACCTGGGCCCTTTCACAAGAAGTTCAGTTTTTCTTTCTGAACAGAGCAAACAAAATGTTCCAGGCTCTCAACGGGTTCAGGCCAGTGTCCCGCTCAGTACCCCAGAAAGGTTTCTAACAAACCCTATTACTCAAGTCTTTCCCTGTCTCCTGCCATCTTCATCTGAGGTACCGCTTGGTTTTCTGGGCCGCAGGTTGTATCGAGCATGGCCAGGTGTTTCCTGGTCAGAGAACAAAACAGTGGAAGGTGCAACCTCTGCAATAGGAATATCATGAACTTGTTGATTGACAACAGAAGCAACAGAATCCAGAGCGATTGCTGATTCAGATGCCAAAACCCCTTCCGAGCCCGGTACTCCTTCTCCTTGCCCTTCTCCGATTTCCAGGAACAAAGCGAGGGGCTCGTACACTCTCCTGGGTCAAAATTCCTTTCTCGTTTTGCTGATCATGTGGAAGCGGGAGGGGCAATCTCTTCAAATGCAAGACATGTATCCAATACCGCTTGCCGACCACCTTCACCGCCATCCGTGCAGCCAGGAGTATTTGATGGGGCTTTGACCAGCGAGAGTCCAAACTGGATTTCCGCTAATAGTTTCGGAATAGGACCCACTGTCCTGGTTCCAAGCGATGTCTGGGACCCTCTGGCAGGGGCTGCAACACTGCTGACACCTGTTGATGAATGGAACGGAGATCTTTAGTCAAAGCATACAAATAATCTGTCATCATAGGGTATTCAATATCTCGAAACGTTCTGGGTCTTGGGACACCCCAAACATTGGCTGGTCATCCGAAGATGACCTCATAAGGTGATAGACCAGATCGGGAATGTGGGGTAATTCGTAAAGACATCATAGCTAATGGTAGGGCATCGGGCCATTTCAGCCTAGTACCCTCTTGAATTTTGGCCATTTTTAATTTCAGAATTCCATTGTATTTTTCAACCAGTCCCGCAGACTGTGGGTGTCGGGCTGCATTAAACTTTTGCTTGATTTGTAATCCATTACAAACTTGACTGATAAGTTCTGCATTAAAGTGTCCCCCGTTATCTGTCCAGATCACCCGAGAAAAAACTCCTTTATCAAAGCCTTTGCTGTTGCTAAAGCAGTATTTTCCTTGGTCGGGTAGGCATCCACCCATTTACTAAAGGCGCATACCATGACCAAGACATATTTCAGATTATTCACACGGTCCAATTGAATATAATCCATTTGGAGCACCTCAAAGGGCAAAGATGTAGGGGCAAAGTTCCTACTGAGAACTGGTTCCCTGCCCCCAGGGTTGTGTCACAAACAAACCATGCAATATTTGACCAAATGGGCAGCAGTCTTAGAAATATTAGGATTGTTCCACATGGGGTCCAAAGAGCGCAGGTGCCTTTTGCCCCGATATGTGCTGGGCCATGTGCCATGGTCACTACAGCGTTAACCAATGCGTTCGGTAGCAACCATCTCTGTTTTTCAGTCAAATCAACCCAGCAATCGTTTTCATCTAATCTTCCCACTTCCTTTTCCCAACGGGCCAATTTGGCGGGTGTAGCTTCTTTCTGTATTTCTCGAACACTTTCCATAGTATAATCAAACATTTCTGTCTCCACAACCCTCTTAGCAGAGGTAGTCAAAAACATAGATGACATTTTAGATTTTGCAGTTTCCTTTGCTACCTGATCAGCAAAAGCATTTCCTTCACCCACTGCATCTACTACTGCTTTATGTGTGCTGCATTTAACTACAGCCACCTTTTCTGGTAATGTTAACGCTGTTAATCATTGTAAAGTCAAAGGACCATGTTGTATTCTTTGACCATGGGAAGTGAGAAAGCCTCTCTCTGCCCATAGACGGCCGAAACTGTGAGCCACGCCAAAGGCGTATTGGCTATCTGTATAAATGTTTACTCTCAATTCTTCACTCAACTCACAAGCTTGAAGTAACGCCACTAACTCAGCTGCTTGTGCTGACTGATAGGGTACTCGAGAATCCTCAACTACAATGCGGAGGGTCGTAATCGCATACGCAGCTGTTGTCCTGCCATCTGGTAACTTGAAACAAGAGCCATCGACATACAATTCTTCTTGGGGGTCAGACAGAGGAATGTCTGTAAGGTCTACCCGTCCCTTCGTTTCTTCTTCGGTCCAAAATATACAATCATGTATGTCATTAGTTTTTTCATCTGAAGGGAGGGGTAGCAACGTGGCAGGGTTCAGAGTGGCACACCGCTTAATTGTAATATGGGGCGCAAACACAGTCAATTCATAACCAGTAAGACGAGCACTCGTAAGCTGCTGAGTCTTTGTTTTGTTCAATAATGTGTCCCCAGCATGCGGTACCATCACTGTGAGGTCAGTAGTCAGAACGAGCCCCTCTGACTGTCGAATGGCCACCGCAGCAGCGGCAGTAGCCCTTAGACAGCTGGGAGGCGCTGTGGCGACGTTATCCAACGCCGCCGAGAAATAAGCACAAGGACTTTGCTTACCTCCAAATCCTTGTGTTAACACTGAAAGCGAACTACCGTCCACCTCATGTACACAAAGCACAAAAGGTTTCGGTAGTCAGGAGTACCCAAGACGGGTGCAGAGCAAAGCGCAGATTTCAAAGAGTCAAAATCTTCCTGATATTCATCGGTCCAAGGTAGGGGTTCATGCACATCTTTAGTAGTCAAATACAGGAGGGGTTTAGTAAGAAGAGAAACATCATGAATCCATTGCCGACAGTAAGAGGTTATGCCAAGAAATGCACGAACATCACACTGAGTACGAGGTACAGACATGTTAGAAATAGTAGTCACACGTTCAGGAGTTAGTCTCCTCCCCTCTTTCGACAGTAGATGACCAAGATAAGTCACCTCCTGTTGACAATATTGGAATTTGGAGAGGGATACCTTGTTACCGTTGGCTGCCAAATGAGATAATAATTTAACCGTGGCTTCCTTGAAGCCTTCCTCAGTATCAGAAGCCACCAACAGATCATCAACATACTGGAGGAGCACGTTGCCAGAGGGTGGGTTCAATTCATCTAATACTGCGCAAAGCCTGACTATAAATGCTAGGACTCTCAGTGTACCCCTGGGGTGCGCGGCAAAATCGAAAGCTGCGCCCAGATAAGGAGAAGCAAAAAATATGACGGCTATCAGGATGGATCGGAATGCTGAAGAAAGCATTCTTCAGATCGATAACTGAGAAATACTTTGCAATGGGAGGAATCATGGTAAGAATAGTAGTGATGTCAGAAACCGCCGGATACTGCGGCACCACTATTTTATTAATTTCTCGTAGGTCAATTACAAAACGATAAGTATCAACATGGTCAAACTCATTTCCAACAGGGGCCTTCTTTAAGATCGGTAATATAGGGCTATTGCATACATTTGCGGCTGTTTCTTCCACTACACCTTTATCAATCAGGTCCTGGATGATAGCAAGCAGAGCCTTTTCACCAGCCGGTGAAATCTTGTAGTGAGGTACGTGAGGCAAAGGAGCATTTGGTTTCAATGTGATGGAGACAGGTGAAATTTTTAATAAACCGACATCCGTATCCCCCGTCGCCCACAGAGTCAATGGAATAGCAGCGAACTCCGGAGGAGGGGTTCTTTTTGGTGAAACATTGTCGGGTATGTTCACCAGGTGATTATATAGTCAAATAAACACCATCAGGGGAACAATGAATTTTAGCATGCAATTTCTTTAGAAAATCCAATCCAGATTTTCCCCACAATACAAAGTTAACAAAAACGTAGAATCCACCGTGACCGGGCCAATCGTAAACGGAACAGGTTTAGAGATGGGGCTCACTACCGGAATTCCAGAAAATCCCACCAAAATGTTATTTCGTCCAGACAGACCAGCCCCCGGGACCAGTGAACGGGAAATCGAACTATTCATTGCACCCGTATCAACTAAAAAGTTTTCAGAAGTCCCCATCAATTGCCCTTTCACATAGGGCCCTTGCTGATCAACTGGTACTGACACCTGCCCCCTACTCTATCCATGGCTGTCCTATGTAAACCATACCCATCGGCTCCCTCAAACACACAATCCTCGTTGTAATACTTCCTTCCTCTTGGATTATCAAAGTAATTCTTTCCTGACTCACCATGCGATGCTTCTTCTCTTCGCATATCACTTTGATCTATGCCACCTCGGCCTCCTCCTCTTCCCCTCACTGCCCCGTTCCGAGCCAGTAACAATGGACACTGAGCTCGCCAATGCCCTTCCTGTTTACAGTAAGAGCACTGGTTTATTCCCAAAGCAACAGCTGTACCTCCTCCTCGTCCAGTTCCCGCCCCCCTCAGGACAAACCCTCTCCCGCCTCGATCTCCACCTCGTCCCCATATAACTTGTTGTAGCAATACACGTGCCTTAAGATCCTTTGCTTTCTTTTCTGACTTATCCTTACTCTCATTTTCCCTATGCTCGTAATACTGAGCCATGCTTAGTATAATCGAGGGTGTGGAAGTGGTCCAAGTACTCTCAGCGGCTTGTAGCCGTGCAGAAATCTCGGGTAACAGATTGGTCACAAAACGATTAACAAATAATCGTACACCGCCTCCCACAGACAAATCCTGTCCACTAAAGTCAATAAATACCCCTTCAAATCTAGTAAAGAAATCCGACACACTCTCGTCCTTTTTCTGTTTACACGCTGTCAATTTATCCCAGTCTACCTTACGAGGCGGAATCAAAGAGTGCATGTAAGTAATAATCCGACCTGGCAAAGCCAGTACTTCAAGTCTAGGTTTATCGCCAGGCTTTCGTTCCTTGTCCCAGTCCTTAATCTGGTCCCAAGTCCCTCCCAACTCTGCAACATGATCCTGATCATGCACCTGACGCCATACGTCAACGGGGACTAGTAAGCCAAAAAATAACTCAATGTCAGCTAAGGTCATGACAGCTTAAGAGGCTGCCTCTGTGGGTTCCTTATAGTAGGCCGTAGGGTTTTTACGAGGGTCGGGAGTTGTGCTTTCAGGGAAAGGACCTCACTCCTTTGGTCCGAAAACCGTGCCTCCACATGAGCTCTAGTTACCTGATTCTGATTATCTCTTAACTCTGGTATCGCAGGATGATAAATAGGATGGACTTCCCGCATAGGACACTGGGAATCCAAATTAGGACATTTCAGATGCAGTCACCCTCTATATTTAACAAGAGTCTCTACATTCCTATACACATCTTCCAAGCCTAATTCAAATTTATGAGCCCGGTCCAAAATATCATACATTACTTGTGGGGCTCTTCCATCCAGAAAGCACTGTTCCCACAAGGAAATAAATCATGTAACCATATGCTCCAGGGCGTGTTGTTGCATAACAGGCTCATAATCTCTAAGAGTATTCCATATATCGGTAATAGTATACACAGGGTGGAAGAAGTTTCCAAAGGGGTAGAAATAGTAGATACAACAGGTGCTGAGGCCACTGGGGTCGAAGCTGGAGCCAAAGGGACCGCAGGATATATGCGTTGTGGGGCATAAGGGGGAGGCGGACGCGCAGCTAACAAATTCTATATCTCATCCTGTGGTCCGGTCCTTGTTACATAACTTTTATCCACCTGCAACCTGTGTTGTCTATTTGCACAATCAATATTTTTCTCGGTCTGATCTTTATCATACGCATAGCATTCTGGGTGATCCTCTGGCCTCCTTTCATTCTGCATAACTTCTCCTCTCTAATGCGCCTGCGCTTTGCTTCCTTCTGCCACATACTCAAGGAATCAAACATTGCTTGTCGACTACGTCTAGAAAATAATCGATCCTGTAGGTAATTAATTTTTTTCTCATCAAAAGACCCGGTTAAATGCCATTGTAGTTCCACATTATCTTTGGTATACTTGTGCCACAATGTATTAAACAAAATAGGATAAAGACCATGTTTAACATACATATCATAACTCGTACTACCCTCTGGTGGGGCAGGTTGACTGTGATCCAATCGTGCGCCCTTTCGGCGATAACAGCATCGAAAGCACAATTTACTAAAATACGACATTCTTATTCACTGACAATCTGATTTCATTCAAAAAACGATCTTTCAAACATGGCCATGTTCATACATTCTTGCACCCCATTCACCAATCAAAACTTCAAACAAGACAATAAAAACAGAAACCTTTTCAAAGGAAAAAATTCAAAGCGACATGTCTTCTTCAATGCAGAAGAACGGAGCCCGTCGACTCCCGTTCATGGAGAACCAATCAATGCAAATTTTCGGACCAACAGATACCAAAATCAAGCAGTCCGGAGATTACCAAGAGACCGTCAGACAGGTTTTAAACACCGACCGAGCTACGGACCATCCCGCAATCTTCCCGGTTCACGCTCTGGACTATTCTGACTAAGCCCGCTGCCTTAGCGTCGCTCCAGATATGTAGTGATGGCTTCCCTGGTACAACCATAGGCTTTTCCGAGAGCAGTCCGGCCGGGTGCACACCACGGATCACTGAAATAATATCGAGGGACAGAATATCGACCATCAAAAATATCGTTGACAAAATATCGACAGTCAAAATATCGAGTTTCTATTTACAAACAGGTAAGTACAAAAATATCGAGTTAAAAATATCGTTTACAAAAATATAGTTGTAAAAAATATCGTATTTACTAAAAACAGTGTTAAATTAAATTAATATTAATAATTAATTACTAAAATATACTTACAATTACTTAAATTAACTTATAATAATTAAATAATTAATGAAAGTTAAATAAATATTTTTTTATTTCATATTTATTAAAACATATATATATTGTAACAAAATATAATAAAATAATACCCAAAAACTGAAAACTGACCCTGAACCCTAAAAATACCCCTTTACCCAAAAACCCAAAACTGACCCTGAACCCTAAAAATACCCCTTTACCCAAAAACTGAAAACTGACCCTAAACTCTAAAAATACCCCTTTACCCAAAAACTGAAAACTGACCCTGAACCCTAAAAATACCCCTTTACCCAAAAACTGAAAACTGACCCTGAACCCTAAAAATACCCCTTTACCCAAAAACCCAAAACTGACCCTGAACCCTAAAAATACCCCTTTACCCAAAAACTGAAAACTGACCCTGAAGCCTAAAAATACCCCTTTACCCGAAAACTGAAAACTGACCCTGAACCCTAAAAATACCCCTTTACCCAAAAACTGAAAACTGACCCTCAACCCTAAAAATACCCCTTTACCCAAAAACCCAAAACTGACCCTGAACCCTAAAAATACCCCTTTACCCAAAAACCCAAAACTGACCCTGAACCCTAAAAATAAAAACGAATTTTTTTACTATCTATATTATATACTTACATATTTTCACTTTCTATATTATTTACAGTCGATATTACTTCACTTACCTTAAAAACGATATTTTGGCTGTCTATATTCTGTCCTGTCGATATTTTGTCCAAACGATATTTTTGACTCGATATTCTGTCCAAACGATATTTTGGAGTCGATATTATGTCTGTGCACCGCACACCACACGTGTCACACCAAGGCATCCGATCGGTATCTCTATTATTCACCAAACAAGTCCATGGAGCATCTACCCGTGCAGCCACGATACTGCCCCATCAGACCCCCAAAGTTCTCCGTGGTACACTGACCACCAAATCAAATACAGTTAACTGCTATAAAGCGCTGCTCAACAGCGCATTTCCAAAAGACACCAATCACAATTCACTCACCTGGTGCACGCAGGTACAATTGCGTATTCTCCACTGCCAACTCCTGAAAACCAACACGTTCAGTTCCTGGGTTATGCCCGTAGGACTCTGGCGAAGGGTCACTAGCAGCTGCGGCTCCCTGATCGCGAGAGCGGAGTAAGTCAGAATCTCTGGTCAGTTCACCCATTCGACCAGAGCTCTCCTTTTCTTTGTCCTTTTCTATCCGGTTATGGGAGGACGACCCCAACGCGGAGTCCCACCAGAGTTGCCAACTGACGTACCATAGAAAACAACATAAGGAGCTATACTTACCAATAGCCCCAATACTAATTATCCAATAACCAGTCAGTTGGCAGTGAAGAAAGTTCAATCGTTTATTATACTGAATACTCTATGGAGGAGCCTCTCCCATCCTCACCCATCTAGGTGCATGGAGAAGACTGTTGGCCTATACTCAAAACAGTACATATATACTTTCATGCTGGTACATGAAGTCACCGTACATGGAAAAACACTACTTGGCTCTTGGCCCTTGAGGAAGGACCATATATGGCGCACATTATTAGTACAAAGCTCTGCTTTAGTTATTATTGGGGAGGTCAGGAGGGGTGACTCCCTTTCGTCTTAGGGCCCGGGAGTGCAGGCACGGCGCCTTCAGGAATGCGCTTATCGCACCCAAAGCCAGATGCGACCTGGAGTCCCAAGACAGGGGAAGAATATTGTCTTTTCAGCTGTCTCCAGCAAATCAACTACGCTAGAGCCTGACAGCCATTGGAAGGTAGCACGTGATCACTGTTCGTGCCTAACGCAGACAAGAAAAGATTGCGTCTGTATAGTTTTTGGCCTACTCGATGAAAACAGAACACACCCACAGCATATACCCTTACTAACTCAGCTAAAGAAGTTCTAGATTACATTCTATGCATACCTGCATACCAAAGATATATAGATACATCATACTAACACAATATATATCTAGGACCCATACCACTAACATTGGGGAAATCGGAGTTTTATCCCTCAGAATCACCCTTTTAGCATGATGTAGCTAACTAAAAAGAAGTCAGTCTTCAAAAATTCCTTCATCAATCTGCATTAGGTAGCCCGTGATCACTGTCCATGCCTGACGCAGACAAGAAAAGATGGCGTCTGTATAGTTTTCGACCTACTCGATGAAAACAGAAAACACACACAGCATATACCCTTACTAACTAGCTGAATAAGTTATAGATTACATTCTATGCATACCTGTATACTAAAGATATATAGATACATCATGCTAACACACTATATATCTACGACCCATACCACTAACATAGGGGAAATCGGAGTTTTATCCCTCAGAATGATCACAATCCCTTAAGTTAGTCATTTCCCTGAATCTGTCTTTTAACAAATAAACATTATTCATTCCTCTCCTTTGTTTGTTAATACTTATTCCTTGTTACATGCTATTATAATCCCCTTGATTGCCCTTTGTATAATGCCACATATAGGAGAGTAATCAGTCCATCCTAGTAGGGATGTCACATAGAATCAAGGTACTCTACCATCATATTAATCTACCTAAGGGCAGAGTTCTGAGTGCATGCCTGAATACAATCCCGAGCATCAACCCAATCTCATTATGGCTTTTGATACCCCTTCCCTCACATCAATCTAATTTTTCTCTCTCTTTCTGCATCAATCTGCCTGCGCCATATCAACTTGAATAACAGATCTGTTACTTTACTCATAATGAATCATGTTTTGCATCTTCTCACAAGTGCTCTACATCTTCATAGGCTTTTGCGATTTGTCACGTGTGCTATGATCCACTGTGTGTATTGGCAGATCATAAGAAAAGAAACAATGATTATGACTGTTAGAAATGGGGTAGCATGGTGCAGAGCGGGCAGGCCAAACTCCTGGGGACATGTGTGAAGCATCCACGCAGCACACCCAGACGACACACAAGGCACACTACAAAAGGAGACCACACCAGTTTGGGTGAAAACAGAAACGGCCACATGCATCAATGTTGCCGTTTGCGAATCCTTAATTGCGAAAATTAAGGAATCGCAATTAAGGATTCGCAAACGGCAATGCATGAATAATTCGCTTTTTTTTAGCGATTCGGTAATTTTCCTTAATTGCGATTCTCTAAATAAGAATCGCAATTAAGGAATTTCTACACATTCATTCCTATGGGCCTCGAGGCCCATAGGAATGAATGGGAGGGCATTCTCAATTTGCAATTCATCATTGTGAATTCGCAAATTGAGAATGCAATTTCAAGGGTGCAGGGGTGTCCAAAAGACACCCTGTTGCACCCCTGAAATGTGCTTTTGGATACATCTTACACACACACATGCCCCAAGGGCACGTGTGTGTGTAACATGTAACAAAGAAAAATGCATTTAAAAGCATTTTTCTAGATTTTCGCAAATTACCATTAAGGTCTACTTCATGGTAATTTGCATTTCTAATTTCAAAATTCGCAATTTATAAAAGTATGATGAATTGCATTTAAGGAATCTCAAATTGAGATTCCTTAAATGCATTCGCAATTTAAGAAATCGCAATTGTGCAATTTCTTAAATTGCGAATTTCTGAAAAGGGTTGGTGCATCCCAAATCAGGAAATTGCATTCGCAAAAGGCCGAAAAATGCGATTCGCACCATTTGCGAATGCAATTTACCTTGATGCATGTGGGCGAAAGTGTATTACCAAATTAACACAGTAGAACGTAATCACAGTGGCATGTAAACGGTGCCAGCTGGCACTGGGTAATGGTTTGCTCGGGGACTATTCACAGGGCAGCGCCCAACGGGCCGCTGCCAGTACCTTCGCTGGTACAGTTTGGGTGAAGGGAAGGGTGAAGGGTAAAGGTGAACTCTATCACTAAAAATACAGAACACATTAGTCATCTGACAGTAGGCATGAAAACTCTAGCACATTAGACATCTCTGTAACGGCATACATCATGTGGTCCAACGCTGGAGCATTAGGGGAAACAACAACACATTTGCCCTAGATAACATTGGTATACAACCAGCATAATCTCATGCGATAGGCCCCCAGGAGCATGGGTGCATTAGGCATTCAACCATGAGTAGGGGACTGAGTCCTAACATAAGTCCCACCCTGCACTGGGCAAAATCCTGGATGCTCAGGGGCATTTAGCGTAGGAGAAAAACTTTAGGAACCTTAGTGTAGCTGCATCACCAGGGGTCTACACACATTAGCATAACAAGATGAACTCCCCAGTAGGTATAAGGACATTAGGGGAAACTATGCATAGAAGCATTGGCCTAAATCCATTAGGTATACAGAACATCACAGTAGGGCACCACACCTGACCTTGGCATGGGCCCCCTGGGGCGTCAAGCAGGAGACAGCAACCTGGACCTCAACTACATTAATTCAGACATAGCCCTCTATCTGGCAGAAATCCCGGGGCCTTGCAAATATCACCACGGTGTGCCCCCAATTGTTGTCACTGCCCACTGTCCAGCTGGGCAGTGGCATCCAGCAAAGTTAGTCCAGGGCCTGGGAGAGCCCCCACAACAAACCACTGGTCAAGATAGAGTCCTCAGAGCCCCAGTGGGATTTACACTACATAAAATGCACACGTCGCAGCTACCCGCTGTCCAGTGGGGCAGCTGTGTAGGGAGACCAACGAGGGCCTTCCAGGGGCCCTCCCGGCACCCATGATGCTTCCTCAGAGCCCCCACTCACCGGGTCTCTTCGTGGGTGGGCTCCTTCGTCTTCCCCTTCCAGGACTTCTCCTGCTGGCTCTGTGGTCCTGGCAGCAGGCGCGGGGCTTCCCTCTCCAACCAGGGAGCCCCGCCTCTATCAACACCTCACCATACTTCACCAGGGCCGCCTCCTGGGACCCGGGGCTTAAAGGACGATTCTGCTTTTTCTCTCGGGGCTCTCCCTCGGCGTCAGCAGGCTGGGCTCTCCCTTCTACCTGGGAGCCATGGAAACTACTTGCGGCTCCTCTCCGCGGGCAGATGCGAGGTAGGCTCCCGTCCTCCGAAGCCGGGACGACTCTGGGCTTCTCTGGGCCCACGGGGCTCCATCAGCACCACGGGAGCCCCGCCACACCTCCCCTCCTTCCGGCCGGCAGCCACGCCCCCAACCAGGCGCGCTTCAGCCAGGCTTCCGGGTCGCTGCGAGCAGGTCAGAAGCCCGAGACTTTCTCTGGAACCATGGTTTGCGGCAGGGATCTTCTTGCATCAAGTGTGGGGTAGGCACCCGCTGGGGGTGCAGACACAGCACTCCCCTTTTTCTTGCCCTGGGCGGCGGCGGTGCTGTCGGGCAAGTTTCTTCCTACGCGGCAATACGGGGTAGGCTCTCTTTGCATTCCAAACACTTGCGGTGTCTTAAAGCATAAGGCGGGGTAGGCACCCGCTCCTGGTGCGCTCGGCGGCACCGGCCGTGGCGGTAATTTGACGTGGCTCTGCGGGGTAGGCACCCGCTTTGATTTAAACTGCCACCAGGGTGGCAGAATCTAGTGCTATAGCGCTTAGAAGGCACAGTGCAGTTTGGACACGCAACGCTCAGGAGGCAACAGTCCTTCCCTTTACACACAGCACTTTGGAGGCAGCAGTCCTGGACCCAATAGCGTGTAGGGGGCACAGCGCTTCGGGGACTCAGCACCTCAGGTGGGCAGACAGGTCTTCCAGACACAGATCCAGCACCAACTCTTTCCCGTCCTGGGTAAGTAGCGCTTAGACCTCAGCTCCTCTTCCCCTGGCACATCAAATTCAGCACTCATCCAAGGCTACTTGGCACAATGTCGCAGATCGGGGTGGGGGCGCTCCTCATCTCGTTCTGGGTGCAGTCACAGGTGCTCCTTGGCAATCAGGTAAAACGATCTTCTCTTCCAGATGCTTTTAGGTGTAGCGCTCGCGTGGCTCACGGACCCACCAGCAGCCTCAGGGACCTAAGATGGCCTCCTTCCTTCTTCAGGGGCCAGGTAGCAGAGCAAGCAAGCACTACTGGGCAAGGTCAGCAGTCAGTGGGTACTCATCAAGACCAGCCACAGCCGGCAGTGTGAGGAAATGCAGGGCGGTGACGTGGGAAGGGGGAGGGGCAGGGTGGGGGGTAGTAATGTATGGATTATGGAGTTTTACAGGTAAGTAAACATTTAAATAAATAAAACAAATTTCGTTTCGCGCACTGCATCGCATTTTGGGATGCAGTGTACTCAACGAAATTCGTTTTATTTAAATGTTTACTTACCTGTAAAACTCCGTAATCCATACATTACTACCCCCCCTGCCCCTCCCATCCCCAAGTCACCGCCCTGCATTTCCTCCCACTGCCGGCTGCGGCTGATCAAGACAGGTCGGTAGGCTTTACAAAGCATCCTCCACTGTAGTGTGGCACTCCTCCTGTACAGCAGCCTGTACTCCTGCTGTGGGGCTTCCACTAGCCCTGTGGACAGCGGAGGGGTTTCAGTTGGGTGCAGGGTCCAGCACACAGGCCCAAGTGGCGGTACCCCCTGACAGCAGGTTCCCTCACGTTCCTGTCCCTGCTCTGACTGAGCACATGGTGGCACAGCCACCTTATTTATGCGCCCCTCACCCCACCTCCCAGACAGTGCCAGAAGCTTCTAGAAGTCTCTGGGGAACTGGTTCTATCTGGCTCAAGGGGAGGAGTAGAGCACCCAGGGTGCCAGGCTTTCCCTCCAAAAGCTGGGATGGCTGGGAACCGAACATCTAGACTGCTAACCCACACACAGCCATGGCATCCATTTTAAACGCAGCATGTTACCAGGGTACATTCCTACAATGGGGGGGTTAACAAGTGTGCACACCATTGCATTACATTTAACATGGTGTCTCACACCACACATGGCCTATACTGTTTTTTACCATGGGTGAGACGTCCTAAAATAGGGGTGGGAAAGCAAAACATTTTGGGAAAATGGGCCAAGTCCAACAATGACCAACTATGCTCTTATCTTTGACTGCCTTGAAAAAGCCCACAGCTTTAGTGGTGAGAACGAGGTGAAACATGTGCTGGCAAAATAAATTACAGCAAGACCCAAACAATTTCTTTTTGAAACGGAAATATAAAACCAAAACCTTGTTTATTTTTCTCTGATAAAATTTACTCTTTTGTGGGTTTTTGTTTATCATCTTCTGCAGGGATTCAGGCCCTCAAAAATCAAGGTAGATGGGTAGATGGATATGATGAGCTGATAAAATGATAGCATATGCAAATTAATTGGCACTTTATCTGGCAGTACATCAGTGGAAATGTAATTTTTTAACTGGTAATGGAACAGCACTAGGAATCGGCCTTTAGAGCCCAAAAGTGTTGGCCATACCTCTAAAAAACGAAGAGCCTGATTATTGTTAATAGTTATCAGCAGCAGTCTGTTCAGTGGAGTGGTGTGGCTCACTGGTTAGAGGCGGCAGACCCGGGAGCAGATGCCGGCCCGGGACCAGGGTTCAATTCCCGACGTGGCAGGGTCCTTGACCAGGGTCAGCGGACTCGACAATTCTAGCCTCGGTGCCTACTCTAACCTGGGGTCCCACTCGGCAACTCTGGGCATTAGCTTGCCTAATCTCCACAACGGCCCCATCAACGCCGGGGATGCCTGGCTCCACCTTGGGGATTCCCAGTAGGGACCATCCCACAGGGAAAGCCAGGACGGTTCCCCAGCGGTATACAGCGCCGGGACGCCCCTTTGCTGGGGCAGCTGTGTGCTTTACAAGTATACGACATTTAACATTTAACATTTACATGAATTAGTCCCCATTCTGTGAGTAATAATATAAGCACTTCGATATTTACCCTTACCTCTCAATTCAGTGTCCCACAAGATGAGGGCTGCATATCTAATCAGTTGACACCAATCTTGTGGTAAAGAAGTAAATAGTTATTTAAGCAAACACTATTTGTTTATACCAATTTTATGTATGTAGTAGCCTAATACAGAGTCAACCAATTGTCAAGTCTTTCAAATTGACAAAAGGCTTCCTATAGTAGCCTTTTGGTGCTGGCCTTTTTTTAGGAAAAGTAAAATACTCTGGATAGCTACTTTTGGAAAGAGATAACTCACACTTCTACAATGATGACAATATTTGAGAGGATAGCGCTTCTGTAGTGGTTTTCATTCAATCAGTGGCGCCTGCAATGATGTTCAAGGAGGAATGCATCTAGTCTGCAAACATATTCATTAGAATGTTACTTCCCAGCCTCCTCATAAAATCTCTTCATTGCACGCTTTTTGTAAAGTAGAAATAACCCCATTCCCTTGCAATTCCTTTAGAGGGAGATAAAAAGGTCTCTAGCTTATGAAAACTGTACAGCAACATTTCTAAGAAAACAATAGTCCTGTCATTTAGCTTGCACGGATGTGTCAAAACTAGTCAAAGTAATGTAGGTGGAAAGTAAAATAGTGAAACGGTCCAGTAATCAGTGTAAGGTAAAAAGGATGTGAATAAGGTGTGATTTTTGTACGATAGAAAGGGTTTGGCTAATTTAAAAGTGCAAACAAAACAAAATATTTCAATTAAGTTACAATTGCAATAGAATTTCCCTCATGATCAGTAACTAACGGATTATCAGTGAAGTTATTCCTCAGGACGGTGGCACTTTGAACTATGTTTCAGACGGGAAACGGCCACTACAACGCTGCTGTTTCCACGCATAACATTAACCACGCATGCAATACAATGCATGCGTGTTAACACAAATAGCCTTTACTACGCATACCTTGACTACGAGATACGTAGTAAAGGCAGGTGTGATAAAGGCTTAAAATAAAAAAGGGTCTTGGGGGGTCTACCCGCCCCCCAAAAAAGCGAGTGAAAAGAAAAGGGGGCTTGGGGGGGTCTCCCCCCCCAAAATATCGCACCTGATAAAGTACCGATGTGGAGGCAATCGGGAGGCAATCGACGACGTTAGAGGAAACGGAAAGACACTTCCGTTTACTCTTTACGACATGCATTGTCAAATAGGAAGATCATGGAGAAAAGACGACAGACTAGATGACGTGGAGGGGTAAGGGGAATTTTAGATTTAAAAAATACGGAGGGGTTCGATTTTAGTGTAAGGGCAGGGGAGGGGTATTTGTAAGAAGGTTTTAGGGGTGGGGGAATAACCTTTACCAAGAGTATGCCCTTATCATGCATGAATTTACAACAAAAATTGTTGTAAAAATATGCGTGGTAAAGGAATATTCGTGGTAAAGGTTATGCGTGGGAATGGCATTCGCGTTGTAACGCATGCGTGGTAAAGGTATGCGTTGCAACGGAATGCAGTGTAACATCATACAACCATTGCAGGCACCAATTGATCATTTAAAGCTGTTTCATGATGCATATCAAAGTCAAAAATTTCAAACCGGATGTCTCTCAAGAGGAGCTTTTCAAATAGCGGCGTCGGTCATAGGAATCCAGATATGCTAGTCAAAAAATGAATTTCTGGAATCATTAGGCACAAACAGGTCTAGTTTTGTGAAAAAGAGTCTTAAGAGTTCAACACTCCTGGTGACTTTGTAGCTTACAGAAGTCTGACACTACATAGGAAAAAAAGCTAATTTTTCTACGATGTAAATTATTTGAACTGAACACCTGAATTGCAATAGGACCTTGTAGTTTTGAACATGCGTCTTGGGGTTTTCTTATTTTCAGTCTTTAAATGCAAAAATAAAGTTAAGACATCAACTATGCATTATTAAACTATACAAGTTATTTACCTGTTTGAGGTCTGTAATGCATTATTAACTAGTATATAATATGGGTGTTTAAATTTACGAAAATAATTTGATTTTTTTTCCCACAGAACATAAAAATGAAGACACCCCTGTTCATTCACATGGCAAAGCTGGAATTATAGTTGGAGTGGTTTTGTTTATTGCGGCCGGCACTATCCTAGCACTCTATTTCATCTACAGACGAAAGCATAACCAATTAATACCAGACAATAACTTTGACAACACGTTGTACTTCAATGGAGCCAATACACCTTGTGCAAGTGAGACCAAAGACCTCATGAACAATATTGAACAGAACGAGCATGCTCTCATTTAGTGCAGCACAACGGAGGGGTGATTCTGGCTGTGATTAAGTGGCAATGTGGAACTACTTGTACCAGTAATGCAACATAATTACCAATGTTAAAGAGCATGTGAGCAGGCATGGAGCAAGACATTCATATTTCGTGAAACTGTACTGTGCAACAACTATCTTAAAAAAAAATTATGTTTTCACTGTGTTGCTGTTCTTGCCAGATGAAACACAACTGTGGGATGTAATGCTTGATTAAGTCCTGGACGCAACAGATCTTCTAGAACAGAGGTCAATGCACAATGATTTATTTGTTAAAGCCTTTGAGATTCTTTGAAATTCCAGTGCTAAATAAATAACTGAGAATCTCCACACCACACATTGTCCAACATCAGACATGTCTTACAAAGTTACTGATATCGGGGCAATCATCACTCATACTAAACATTTCCCAATAGGAAGCGAGGATCAGGAGATTCAGCAAAGAAGTTGTTGCCTTCAATAGATTTAAAGTCTGTACCGCTCCTCACTATTACATAAACTGCAAGTATCCCAGCAACCAAGCTCCCCCGCTCATGACTAAGGTAATACACCTTGACCAGGTGAGGTTTAACCCTTGGCCGTAACACGACGCTCAATATCCAATGCCTTCTGGCGCTGTTGGAGTCCAACGATTACGACCACAGGAAAGAGCAGTGTTCGTTGCAGATACAGAGAAGGCATTCAACAGCCTGGAGAGGGACAATCTTTATGGTGTAATGGTGCACATGCGGCTCGGTAGGGGTTTCCTGACATGGACTAAACTGCTGTATACACACCCCGTAGCTAAGGCCGCACCAGTAGAACCATATCGGGCAGTAATCAGGGTGAGAGCGGAACAAGGTAGGGGTGTCCTTTGTCACCCCTGCTCTTTGTGCTAGCTATGAACCCTCTGGCTAGTCATGCCCAGACAGGAAATAGATACCAGGGGTTGCAGGTTGGTGGCCACCTACATTGGATAGTCCTATATGCAGACGAATCATACATTTCCCTTAAAAACATGGCAGCTGATCTGGCAGGCGCTAGTGACATTCTTGAACAGTTTGCCTCGTTGTTAGGCTTGAAAGTTAATAGGCATAAATCTAGACTGTTCCCAACAGAGATAGGCTGCAATCCTCTGGAGGGAATAGAACTGGTTAAAAAGAAAGGGAGATACCCTACAATTAGAGATAGGGACTGGGTAAGTAAGCCAAACAAAATGTACAATGTCCCAACACGAGGGACACATGCGTGTCCCTCGTGTTGGGACATTGTACATTTTGTTTGGGAATAGAACTGGTGCAGTGGGAGTCCTGTCGCCTGTCATATATAGATCAAGCTGATTTACTGGAGGGAAATGTGGGGCTGGCTATCAGGTCACTTCAAATGAATATGGTTTTTTGGAGAACATTATCATTGTTTGTGGCGGGATGAGTGGCGCTTCTAAAGATGGTGGCACTTTCGTGGCTCCTCTATTTCCTTGATCATTGCATTCAGATAGGGGCTGGGCCATATGAGGATGGCGCAATGCAATGCCCAATGACATGAGAAGAACTGGCAGTCCATGACTTTGAGGCGCATTATATCGCAGCTCAACCACAATGGTTTGGGAAGTAGATGGCGAGCCTGGATAGAGTTGTAGGGCTGATTTTTCCAGATATACCCTGTTTTAATTACAGCATTACTGGGAGTGGCGTGTTCGGCAGTGGATAATAACTAAGAGGTCCAGGTGATATCCAGGTGCTGGCATAGGTGCCTCCACAAAACATGTAGGAAGGTCCCATTTTCAACGTAGTTGCCCATTAAAATGTTAGCACATCTACTGTGTGGTGGACATGGGGAGAATTAGAGGACTGGTACGCCGCCAGGGCGATGAAAGTACGTGACCTGTTCAGAGTGAAGGCGCTCCTTTCCTTCACGGAATTCCATGCGGAATTTAACTTCCCACAGAGCCACTTCTTACTCCATAAAGCGGTAACAGCAGCATTTCACAAACAGTGGAATAGTGGTACGTTAGAACCACAGCCCCATAAAAGCTGCCAGTATATTGTCCTCTCTTCAGTTACCTTAAAGGCAATAAAATGCCTTATAGGGCAATACAGGAGGATATGGTCTGCCAACTGGTGACTTTACGAGATTGCTGGGAAGGAGATCTAGGCAGACCTATAACCAGAACGTGACATCAAGGAATGCCTGATTCAAATTGATCAATTACTTTATCCCCCACAAAGCGTATCTCTCTCTGGGTCGCATCAATAAGTAGTTCCATTTGGCCGATGGAGCATGCCCGAGGTGTGGGGAAGTAGGAGGTTAGCTCATCTGTTGTGGTCTTGCCCATCGCTGAAAATTTGCTAGGAAGAGAGTACAAGAATAGTAGCTGCAGTTATAGAAAAGGAGTTCCCTGCCTCCCCTGGCCATTTCTTACAGAGCTAGTTACCTCACACCTCTAAAACCAAAGTCACAAGTGGATTTCAAGATCTGATTTTTATACTAGCAAAAAGGGAGATCAATAGGAATTGTAAGGGCTCTGAGGGTCCCCGGGTGACCACATGGCACAATGAATTGGAGAAATGGGCAGGGTGCGAGGGTAGAGTGTTGTTGAGAAAAGCTACGAGGGGAATAGGCACTTTGGAAGCACTGGTGGATAGTCTTATAGATCCAGAGCCAGAATCACAGAGAGTGAATCACAGAGAGGTAGAAGCAGGCGATCCCATGGGATCGCCTGCTTCTACCTCTCATTGCTAAAGGCCTTAGTAACAGTAATTTACAAACTGATACCCTCCATAAACACAACCAATGAAACCATCACCAGGAAGTTACATGCGTATCATTCTTCTCTCTAGATCGAAGATGGACATTGATTGATGTTTTACACTTGTGCAACTCTCCGTTGTAACTTCTGGGGGGGAGGGAGGGGAAAGTGGGGAGTTCAAAAAGGTTGCAGGATATGAATGCGAGGCACCGAGATGTGTCATTGAACAATGTATGACAATGGAAAATGCCTGTTTTTGTGCTTTGCATTTGCCTTGGAGCCCAATAAAATGTGTTACAAAAAAATACAACTGCAAGTGCACTTACTAACTTTTAGTTTTTCACAACAGGGAAAACATTTTACCTATGGAAAAAACACTTCAGCTACACCTCCATCAATTATGCTAGTGTTCATTTCCCCTTTAGACCTTGAAATTGGATTTAAGACTGCCATTGAAGGGATTAAGGGCCTGATTATGAGTTTGGCTCACCAGTGGTCTGACTGTCCTATTATGACTTTGGTGGTCAGACTGCCATTGGACCGTCACAACCGTTGGGCATCCTTGATCCCTCAGCGGTGGCATGGTGGCCCGAGGCTCGCAATATGCTGGCGGGGCCCTGTGGCACCACCAAGCATATTACTAGTTTTCTCACTGCCACACCTTTCATGGCAGTGAGCCCGCCATGAAAAGTGTGGTGGTAAGGAAACATATGGGTCCTTCCGGGCCCCCTGTTGCCTCAATGACTAGGGATGCATACAAGGGGGCCACATGGTATGCTTCCCTGTGTGCATGTGACCCCTGTGCCATGCAGGAATGGGCTTTGGAGCTCCTTCAGCTCTGCAGTGCTAAGGCTCACTTATGAGCTTTTGTTCCGCAATGCGACCGCCAAAGGACTGGCCCGCCAGACTACAAGAAAACTTGTAATCTGGCGGGTGGACGGCAGTAGAGTTTGGCTGTGTGGGAGTGGCGCGGTGGCGTGCCGCCCTGCACAAACACCGCCAAACTCATAATCAGTCCCTAAATCTCCATCCTTCTCTTGGGTGAGAAGGGGACAGAGCTGTGCTCGTCGACATCCACAAATGCTCCCACTTGTGGATTCCTTGACAAAAATCCTTAATGTAAGATTTTACAAACAGAAAAGTGATTTTGGACTTGGGAGATAAGAATGTCTTGCCCAATGTTAGTCTAACCATTTATGAAATACACCTTGTACATTTACACACTCATAAATTGCATATGCCATTTGTTTTGGTAACTTTTGCAAATGTGTTTTTTTCAAGTCTATACACATATCGGGCATATTTCCATGATAATGGCATACCGAGGTGCAGCAAGCCATCTTGAGCTGTGTAACTAGGAAAGTGCAGGGATGCATCGTATTTACAACGATACAATGTATGCATGTGCTTTCCTCTGCATTGGCGCACAATAGGCTAATAGCAACCACGTAGGCACATGTTGCATGGACGCCTGCATTGCAGGGATGATTGTTTTTGTGCAGTAAGGTGTCCAATTGATGGCATTTTCCTCCTTCTATGTGTGCTGCAAAATGCGGCACACATAGAAAGAGGAGGGATAAAGTAAATTCTCCTCATTGCTCCGCTTTTACGCCTCCCCTGTGGAGGCGTTAGAATCTGACACATTCCCAGAATTTCTGCGTGTACGGGGAGATTTTTTACCATTTCGCGGAGATTTGCCTAACGCGATTACGCACATTCCGCCCACCCCTAGTTATTATCACAAAATGCCTGTGTAAATGATGTCAACTGCTCCTTAAACTGACTTTCCAGCAAATAAATATTATTAAATCTCCATTTACATGAAGTGGACGTAGGAGTAGGGTAGTCCACTTCAACAATGACTGGGGCACTATCTGGAATAAGTAGTGAACTCATCTCGGCGTGTTTCGGAAATTGTAGAATAGGTTGTGTGCAAACAATATAATCTATTCTGGAGGGGGGTCTATGCACAGGGTAGAAAAAAGAGAACTCTAGAACAGTGGTTCCCAAACTTTTGACTCCTGAGGACCCCCGTTGAGTCACCACTGGAAGCCGGGGACCCCCAAGCAATTTGAATGAGTTACATTTCAAAATTAAAACAGTAATTCGAAAAAAAAATTAGGGGTGGGCAGAAAACTCCGCTCTGACAGCATAGTGGATGAAGCCAGCCACACCTGCTCCCCGGCCCGCCGGTCACACCTTCCGAACCCTAGCCAGGCCGGGGAGAGCCTCCCCGGGCCCCGGTGGAGCCCCGTCCCCAGCGCCCGGACCCTCTGGTGGCCTGCGGGACAGGGGGCTCGTGCACCCCGGGGCCAGTCGGCCGTAGCTCAAGCCCCGGCCCGGTCCCACCTTCCGAACCCTAGCCAGGCTGGGGAGAGTCTCCCCGGGCCCCTTTGGAGCCCTGTCCCCAGCGCCCGGACCCAAGGAGGGTTAAGCCCAGGCCACGTCCACTCCCCGACGGCCTGCCCAGGGAGCCCATTTCCCTCGACTATTAAGGCCCCACGTAGTGGGGGTTACAGAACTTTGGCCGCCAGCCCGCAGGGCCATCTGGTCACCCGGCCCGCAGGGCCATCTGGTCGCCCGGCCCGCAGGGCCATCTGGTCGCCCGGCCCGCAGGGCCATCTGGTCGCGCAGCCAGGCGACCAGATGCCCCGGGGCTACCCAGCGCCCGGACGGCCCGGGAGGGTGCCGTACCCAGTCGCTCTCGCAGTTCCAGGCAGCGAGGGTGGTCGGGGCGCTCTGAGGCAGCCGTTTGGGATGCTCCTTCCCCGGGGCTGCCGCTGCTCGCCTCCCTGCTTCGGCTTGCCCGGGAGCAGCAGCGGAGAAGGGGAGCGGCCCGGCCGGCCCGAGCCATCTGGTCACCCTGCCGACCTGCAAGATGAATGTGGCCCCCATCCCCGCCCCCCGGTGGGGCAGGGACGGGAGGGTGAGGCCCCCGTGCCGGAGGGCACGTGGTGGAGGCAGCCTCCCGCGGGCCCGCGCTACCCCCTCCGCGTCCCTCCCGCCGGCCCGGCGGCAGAGGGACCCACCCCTGGGTGTGGTGGAGGAAGGCGTGCGCGGGTGCCCACGCGCCCGGAGGGAGAGACAAAAGCTTGGCTCAGAGGATGACTTTCAATAGATCGCAGCGAGGTAGCTGCTCTGCTACTTACGAAACCCTGACCCAGAATCAGGTCGTCTACGAATGATTTAGCACCGGGTGCCCCACGAACATGCGGCGCACAGAAGGACTTGGGCCCCCTGAGCGACGCCGGGGAGTTGGTCTTCTGTACGCCACATTTCCCGCGCCCGCCGCCGGGCAGGGATTCGGCGCTGGGCTCTTCCCTCTTCACTCGCCGTTACTGGGGGAATCCTGGTTAGTTTCTTTTCCTCCGCTTAGTAATATGCTTAAAT